>NC_071305.1:107500-2607500 GCF_027563975.2 Plodia interpunctella
TAGTTCTGTTTACTTACCTGTCTCCCGGCTCCCTGTGAAGTTTCGTCGCATTCCGTTGCAGTTTTCTTGCATTCTCACCTGTAACATAGAAATTTTTCATACAAATTTTAATAAAATCACACTTTTTCCCCTTTTTTCCAAATTTTTTCTATCGGACCCTCGCTAGCTTGTTACACCATCTTATCAGGCTAACGGAGGCGCATCTTTTGACGCCTCACACGTCTCGATAGGACCACCCGTTTTTGAAATTTTCGCCCGTCACACCCGCCCAATTGTGTTCAGGTTGTAAAAGGGACTTCACTTGGGACACCCCATACCCAGATCTACTTCGCTTTTACCGCCACCTAGGGCCAAAAATTGTCACCTAAATCAACAGCTCCCTTAATAACAATAGTTTAGGATTACTTTGCTAGTTCTACCCGTCCTCTACTTCGGAAAAATACCACTTCCAGTAAATCTCCCTTCAGCTGCTCTCACTCGCTTCCTCTGTTTTCGCTTTCATTGACGACATACTAAATTTTTTTTCATACTTTCTTCTAAACACTTTTCCGATCTAGGCCAACATGGTCCTAGCCCATTCACCACCGCGTAAGGCGGCCAATACTCGCCCCCCAGACAGGAACCGCAGGAACCTCACCCGCATCTCCGAAACTCCTACGGACATTATAACACAGCAGAGTCCCCCGCCGCTACCCACCACCTCTAGAGCAGGGCATTCACGCTCTCACTCCCCGCGTATCTCCCCTCGGTCACCCCCGCCCAGGGGGAGGGCTCAAAGGCGATCGCCCCTACCCCCTCTGCCGCGAATAGATAGCAGATCCCCGACTGATCGGCAGGTGTCTACTCCTCCTCCGTCACCGTCTAGGGGGTGGATATCGCTTCCCAGCACCCCATCTAGCAGACAAAACTCACCTAACCCCCCACGCGAGGGCGGAGAGGACGAGATCCCGGCCAGCTGGGAATCGCTCTCTCCTTCCTCGATGGCCACCCCCGCACTGGTGTACTCCCCACCCACGCTGATTCGTCGCTCTCCAAGCCCTGCGACTGCACCAACGCCGGCAATTGCACCAACCCCAGAACCCGCCCGGCCCCCCCGACTGCTCTTCAAACGGCGTTCATGCTCATCGTTGACTCCGCTAAGGAAATTATGGCCAAAATCTCGGAGGGGAAAAGCGTGACTAGCGCTAACAAGAAGCGCATCAAAGACCTCGCGCAGAACATCATGGGCGCCGTAGAGATGGCCAAATACGACGAGCCACCTGAACTCACCAAACCGGTATATTACGCCGTCCTCCAAACGATCCGGGAAACCATCAGAGAGGAGCTCAAAGCGCAGGCCCCTCCCCTTCCACCTCCAGCGCCTACTCCGGTGCCTCTTACAAAATCCTTCGCATCGGTGGCTGCAACCACCCCCCCACCCAAACGCCCCGCGCCGCGATCTCCTGTCCAGCCGGCGATGATCATCAAAGCCAAGGCGACCGGCGATCATCAACCGGTTGTCTACGATGAGTGGCGCAAGAAGATCACCTTCCGTAATAGCACTTTCGCGCCATCGCAAGTGCGCACCCTGCGCAATAACACGGTAAAGGTGAATTTCGATAACGCCGCACAAAGAGATGAAATCGTGGCAAGGGTGAACAGGATACCGGGACTTGTGGCAGAGGAGTCAAGGCTCCGAAAGCCCCTCATCATTCTGAAGGGGGTCAGCAAGGAAACGCCGAAAGAAGAGTTGCTAGACATAATCAGCAGCCAAAATCAGGTGGCCGTCGACGATCTCCGTCTCTGCTTCCTTCTGAGGAACAGAAACGACAAATTTTACAACGTTGTTCTAGAAGTGGCGCCGGCAGTTCGGCGAACCTTGGTGGAGGAGGGCCGCGTCAACGTGGAGCATCAGAGGGTACACGTGGCGGACTTCAGCCGTTTTGTGCAGTGCCGGAAATGCCTTCAGTTCGGGCACACTGGCAATAAATGTGAAGCGGAGTTCTACCCGTGTGCCCACTGCGGCTCCGCCGCGCATCACATCTCCACCTGCTCCCATAGAACCGATCCAACTAAAATGTGTTGCTACAATTGCAAACAAACCAACAGCACAGGCACCAATCATTCTGCTCTGGACACTAAAGTTTGCCCCAAGATTCTGAAAGCCCAAAAATCCCTAAACGAATCAACCGACTATGGGTACTAAAACAGTAAAAATTGTACAGTGTAACCTCAACCGGTGCTATACATCCCAACAGGAATTTCTAGTTCACTTTCGCGAAAAGAATTTCGATATCGCCTTGATCTCTGAACCCTATGTGGGTAGCGGCTTGGAAGTTAGGCCCCCACCGGGAATAAATGTCTACCAATTTTCTAATGGCTCCCGAGTCAAGGCTTGCATCCTTACTAAACCTACCGTGGCTGCCATTGGCGTCACGCAACTATCTACCGCGAACCTAGCAGTCATGGCCCCGCTGGTGGATCAAACAAATATCGCCGCCCTTTCTGGGGAAGGGTTGGACCGCGTGGTGGACCAATTCACCGCCAACATCCAACGGGTCTGCAGCAGGGTTTTCCGCCGAAACCAAAGCCCAAAATTTCACAACCCATGGTGGTCAGACGACCTCGAGAACATGAAAAAGGAATGCATCCGCCTACATCACAGACTCCACTATCTAAAGAAAGCCAACAGACCGCTCGGCGATGCGATCAGCAACTACCAGGAGGCAAAAAAGAACTACGCCCTTGCCATCTCAAAAGCGTCCACGGAACATTTCCGGCAATTTTGCGACGCACAGGATAAGGAGGATGTTTGGGCGGTCACCAACCGCATTATTAAAGAATCACCCCTCAGGAGACCACCACAGACGTTAAAAATCAACAATTCATACACAGACAATAGCCCCAACACCGCCCATGCACTGCTCAACCACTTTTATCCTGATGACACTCCTGACACTCTCAATTGCCAAAGGGAAATACGAAGCAGTATGGACGACTTGCCAGACTCGGAGGATGGCCCACATCGGTCACAAGAAGGCTCCGGGAGGAGACCACCTGACCTCAGACATCTGTAAGGAAGTATTTGATGAATATCCTGAATTTTTCACCAATTTGTACAATAGATGCCTGGAACTGGGATATTTCCCGAAAACCTGGAAGAAGGCGGTGGTCAGGATCCTCCCGAAACCTGGCAAGACCGATATGGAGGAACTCGGCTCCTATCGGCCTATAGGACTCATCCCCGTGTTCGGCAAGGTCCTAGAAAAGCTGCTGATCAAACGGATTACATACAAAGCGGAATGCGAAGAACAACTCTCCAACAGACAATTCGGATTTAGGGAACAAACATCCACTACAGACGCTCTCGAGTTGGCCCTAGAGACCATAAACAACGCCAAGAACAACAAAAAGCAAGTCGTAGCAGTCTCACTGGATATCAAAGCAGCATTCGACAATGCCTGGTGGCCGGCACTCTTTCGGCGGCTTCGGCACATCAAATGCCCTAGGAATATCCACCGCATCGTCCGGAATTATGTTTCGAACAGGACCGTAACCCTGGATTACGCCGACAGCACGGCGTCCAAAGAGATGACCAAGGGGTGCATCCAAGGGTCGGCCTGCGGACCGGTGTTCTGGAACATAATTCTGGACGAACTCCTCACGTTGCCCCTACCTGACGGCGCACACATCCAAGCATTCGCGGATGATGTGTTGCTGATCGTCGAGGGTCGAACACGTGAGGAGGTGGAAAAGGTCTCTGAGCAAAGCCTACAAGATATTCATGCCTGGGGCGAACGAGTCAAGCTACACTTTGGGCCCGACAAAACTAAACTCATCTCATTCACCAAACACACACAGACCGCCATTATCCGCATCGACAACACTCAAATACCAATCTCTGACACCATCAAACTCTTAGGAGTTATAATAGACAAGAGACTCACATTCATAAACCACACCAAATACATTATACACAAAGCGACCAAAGTGTACAAAAATCTTATACGATTCGTTCGGCCCACATGGGGCGTTCACCCAGAAAATATTGACTGCATCTACAGACAGGTCGTGACCCCCATTATTACCTATGCGGCAGGGATATGGGGGTCCGCAACGAAATACCACCTGGTCCGCCGAGCGCTCCGGTCATTCCAAAGGAAATTCGCGATCATGGCAATACGCGGATTCCACACAATATCTGCCGTCGCAGCCGACGCACTGGCACGATTTCCGCCTTTACACTTGGTGGTTGACGAGGTGCGTGAGACACACCGCATTAAACAGACCGGTATGTTGGACTCCCTCCCTGAGGACATTGGGCTGTACCGGCGCGTCCGAGTTAGGGACCTCCTGCATCCAGCCGAGCGGGTCACTATAGACTACAGCACGGCGACCACGCAGGAGGAAACCGACTACCTCATGAACCCGGAGGCACCCAATGTCTTCACGGACGGGAGCAAACACGACAATGGGGACACGGGGGCGGCATTTGTCATCATCATGGAGGGACTGCCGGGGGGATCCGTGACCAGGAAATTTAAATTGTGCAGAACCGCTACTGTCTTCATGGCGGAACTGTACGCAATAGCCCAAGCCTTGGAGTGGCTTCGTCTTCGAGACCACTCCTCGGCCAAGATCTTTTCAGACTCACTATCCGCTATAAAAGCTATCCAGGACCGCAGCAACACAGACTATCTCGTGAATCGTATTCACAGAGATCTGTTCTTGCTGCGGTCCAGGAACCAGGTGGTGGACTTTGTGTGGACGAAGGCTCACGTCGGGATAGTGGGAAACGAGATCGCGGACGCGACAGCCAAAGAGGCGGCATCTAAAAAGACAGCGTCCGAGGTCAATTTCTTCCCACTCTCCCACGCCAAGCGACTCCTAAAAGCGGCAACGCTCCAGGCTTGGCAGGCGGAGTACGAGTCGGCCACGCAGGGTGCCACCACCAAAGCCTTCTTCCCCTCATTAACAAACATCTTCTCCTTCCTTAGCACATTCAAAATCTCCTTTGCCCTTACGCAAATATTAACTGGTCACGGATACCATAAGGCGTACCTCCATCGCTTTAAGATCACAGACAATGACAAGTGCCCCTGCGACGACACCACAACGCAGGACGTACAACATATACTGATGAAGTGCCCAATATTCTCAAAAACACGTCACGATTACGTCGTGGCGTGCCAGAGCCATCAGATTGAGGAGTTCGATCTCCTACAATCAGCTCAAAAAGATGAAACAACGAAGACCCTCAATACTCATATAAATAAAATCATACAAAACCTAAAGACCATAAACGGGACATAAATAAACTCTTCTTCTTTCTCACCCCTACCTTGTATCACAAAACTTTTTCTTTGTAGTAAAACTGTACCATATAGCATTATTATTTTACATACCACATACTCTGTGGTGGGACTCCCTGCAAATTTTGTATCAATTAGCAAAAAATAGCAGGGAGCCCAAACTGAGCCCATATATAAATGATACAAATATTTGACTATTATTCGCCCAATATATTAAATTCTAGCCTATAAAAAAAAAAAAATATTATCTATTTCATATAATTATCTATAAGGCAGTTTATAGTAAATACAAAAAATGTTTAATTTACTTTTGTGGTTAATAAAAAAAAAATAAAAAAAAAAATAAAGAAAAAAAAACCGGATCGTAAAACGTCATGGAAAATGGGACGGCATGCGTTGCAGAAAGGAGAAGAAAGGAGCGGGAAATGGGAAGGAGACACGTAGTGGGAAACAGGACGGGAGACATTGCAAAAAACGTACGGGATATCTACATTACATAGCAGGAAGCGGGATTGGAAGTTTGCGGTCCGATACACGCAGAAATGAATCACGCGGGCGAAGCCACGGGCAAAAGCTAGTAAAAAATACAAATTACTATTTATTCATTATTAATGATTTCTACCAATTATGAAGTATGTTCAGCTTGGCAATATTGAGTGAAAGGGACACATAAAGGAAGTTTTTCTCTTTCGAGAGCTATTATTGTATGTCAGGTACATATGTCGTAATGAACCTTCTAGCATGGATTTGATAAGTAGGTACTTCTACGGAGTACCTACTAATTCCATCCCTTCTATTTGTACGGAATATCCTCACTACCCTCTCTTTTATATTTGGGTATACGCACGGAATTAGTTGTACGGAGTCAAAGATTTTAGAAAACCCCTTAACTCCTTAGGTAACCCCTTATCTAAAATCTTTGTACGGAGTATATACTAATTCCATGGGTATATGACATTGATTCGAAATGAACAAAATCTACCTCTATGATAATGAACACAGAAAAAAAATATGTTCTCTTATATGTGGATACATGGAATTAGTAAGTACTTCGAATGAGTACGTACTAATTCCGTGGAGGAATATTTTACTTTGATTGACAAAGAGAAATAAAGTTATTCGAACTAAGACTAATAGATACAGAAGACTTGGCTTTTATTATTCCGTGCTTACGCCTTTTAAGAAACTTATAAGAAACTAAAGACAATGGCTGTATGGGCTTACATCCTCGCCTTATTTCTATAAGGATAAAAGAAACAAAAAACCTCTTTGACCCTTAATGAATGAATGAATGTGACTGACTTTTCATTCATTCAAAGATTTCCGACAGTGGTGCAATAATCTCAGTGATTATTTGTTTTGGTTTTATACCTACTACTCCACCAAAACAATTAGGCACATGGCAAACATGGCGTCACTGTAGCTAGGGAGGGGAATATTCGAGACTCGCTGATACCTAGTATGAAACTGGTAAGTAACTATTGTGAATACAACTTAGTATGTGTATATTATAACTATACTTTATTTATTTTGGGAACAGAGAACTGTGTGTGCAAAGGAAATAATAAAACTCCTAATTGATTAAATGTACTTTATTTATTGGAATAATTTGAAAAATTGTTCTAATCAGAATCTAATTCTTCAATCCCTGACATTCTTTCAAAATCTGAATGTGATTCCAAATCACTGTCATCGCTGTCGTCATTTACATTTATGACTAACTCTCTTGCGTCTTCTAAACCTTGCTTTTCCCAGTACGCCTTCCGTAACCGGTCCACGTGATTAATTTCTTTTTTCCAATCGTCTTGCGTTATTGATTGTATGGCTTCCCTGGCTAGTTTTTCGATTTGTCTCTCTGACTGATCGACATTCTTGTCGGCGACTCTTTGTTTGACCAGGTTCCAAATGTACTCAATAGGATTGAGGTCACATTGATATGGTGGAAGTCTGAGGACTTCGTGACCGCTCTCCTCTAAAAGTTTGTCCACTAAATATTCTTTTTCCGGTCGGTTGCGAATTATAATATAATTCAACTCAGCCTTTGTCATTCGCGGGTCAAACGTAATGTTTCTCTCGCTCAGCCAATTCTGCATGTCTTGTTTACGAGCGGCCATAGTAGGAGGCTTATTTAATTGCTTGCTGTGGTAGGGCGCGTTGTCTATGACAACAATACTGTTAGGTGGCAAATTTGGAATTAGTTTTTCGGTTAACCATTTCGTGTAGTTTTCTGTGTCCATTTCGTCGTGGTAATCCCCTTTACTACTTTTACATTTGTATAATAAGTCTGCACCTTCGACGAACCCAGTCTCTCCTCCTGAAATACAAAGATATAAACATTAATAAACAGTGTAGTGACATGAACAATAGTTAAATTATTAAAGTAGAATATCACGTACGTGCAGAAATATTAATTATATGGAACCCTAATAAGACAGCTCATTGGGTATTACCTGCGTGAACGATTATCCAGCGTTGGCCAGCACTATCGTTTTTTCTTATGCCTGGGACCGTTTGACTTTGCCAACACTTGTTGACAGTGTAATGCGAGTGGACCCATGTTTCATCGGTAAAAATAACAGGTTTTTTTTCCGGGCCCAAGTCGTCGTTTTCTTTTAATCTTCTTAAGTAACGTGCACGCCACGCTGCTATTTCAGGTCTTTCTATGAGCACGTCTCGTTTTTTGGAGCACTTTTTGAATTTAAATCCCAAACTTTCTGTTATAATTTTTCGCAGGGTCTCTCTTTGACCAGGAAAGTTAAGATCTCTCTTAACAACGTTTAAAATTTTTTTCAATGTAGGCACTTCTTTGTACACGTCATAAAAGCTTTCAATTTTTGTTTTAATTGCACAAATCATGAAGTCATCAATTTCCAGCTTTTTCTTTTGTTTTCGCTTTTTCCCTGGAGTGGGTAATTTGACTGTCTCTGTTGGGGCTTCGCTTGACGTACCCGGCTGTGGTGAAAGCCTTAGTTTCTCCAAAACTTCTTTTTCCTCGTTTTTTATTCTGGCCAATGTGCGTCGACTAATGCCAGTAGCCGTACACACTCGCTTTTCCACTTGAGATATTGGAATAGCTATTCCATGCAACTTTTCTTCCTCAAAAAAATGTAATACTTTTAATATCATTGTCCTTTCGGACCCACGGATAGTTTTTTTCCTACCCATTATGAGGTTAACAAAAAATATCAACAACAAAAACAACACGGGACTTTTAAACAACACAGAATGAATTAATAACAATTATTTAACAAAAATTAACAACACAAACTCAACAAAAACCCAACTGACAACGAAAATTTTAGGAGGCGCGAAAGCACGTGGTGTAACTGCAGAGCGCGAGTACACGACTGCGCGTCACTAGGGAGAGCGCGGGGAGGTGAGACGAGGTACGGGCGCCGAAACCGCATTCCTGTCATGCGCCTAATTGTTTTGGTGGAGTAGTAAATAAATAATTTAACGCTCAATTTTATCATTCTTAAAAACAAACAACTTTTAGATTAATTGGCACTACTGTCATGGGTTTTGGTAGTACCTATCTGTGTTGTGTTCAATAAATTATATTACCTGTAGGTAGGTATGCATAAAAGCATTAATTGTAATGTGGTAAGAGCATTACAAATTATAATAAAATTTCAGTGTATAGTAGTATACGTGAAAGAGGGAGATGGTACTGGGGACAGCGCCTGGCGGCAGGCGAGGCAGCGCCCTGCTGCAGCCACGAGAGGTAAGCATGGTAAGCTTTTACTATCTTTCTCATAGAGTATAGAAATTTATTTATTTAAGTTCTTAACTATCCAAAATTTCAGTGTGTGTTGTTGTGTGAGTACATAGTAAGTAGAGGTATGTGGTCCCACCCAGAACAGAACCATTCCATATCCTTTTGTGGTTGTTATACGAGGTGACTAAGTCCAATATCATTTCCAAGAGGGTTGTTGACAGGTTGTAAAGTAACAACTGTGATTTCAAAATTTTCTTTTTATGCTGAACCTGAGCACCATTGAGTCATAGCTTGACAACAGGCAAGGATTAGATAGACAGTGAGACTTCTAAATGTAGTGCATTAACAATATTTATTGAAGGCCATAGGAATACCATAGTATTCCTATGCTGATTAAAAATAAAGTGAACTTGACAAATACAATAATTATTTATTTCTAATAACAAGGCTTTGCCTGACTTAATTTTCCGGGATGAAAGATACAACTCATGTACAAAATTTCAAGAAGATTGGTTGAGTAGATATAGCGTGAAGAGGTAAGAAACAAACTCACTTTCATATTTATAATATTAGTTAGGATGAAACACACAATAACTTTCTTGGCACTATTAATGCAGTGGTTTGCTATTGCCTTATTTTTTCACACACAAGGTAATAAACAACAATGTGGGAAACATTGTTGTTCACTGGAAGCAAAAGTGGCTATGAAAACGGCTATACATGGGTCAGATTGATATACAAACTCTGGAACCTCGATCGTTGGGAACTGTATCCGTTTTTATAACAAATTGCCTAAATGGATTCTTGATTTGCCGGACAAAAAATTTAGAAATTATATAAAAGAAGTACTTTGTAAAAAGGCATATTACAAGTCTGACGATTATGTGGATGACAATAATGTTTGGCCCAAGCATGGTGCAGTATCCTCATAACATATGTAATTGGTTTATGATATTATTACGTATGTGTTGTACATTTAGCTTTTTATTTTATAAATATATATATATTTTGTGTGACAATTTTCAATAATTTTATTGGAAATTCAACTTTTATTTTATTTATTCATTCAAATTTTGACATTTTTAATAATGATGTAAATTCGTCCTCCTAATTTTTAATATATGTATAAGAGCTATATTTCTTAATTGACGTCCTTGGAGAAAAGGCTGCGGTGAAGTTTGTTGCGCCGCTTCACCTGCGCTTTGGAAGCCGGCAGTAGACTTAGTTTAAGTAATTTTTGACGTCAATAAGTGATGTATATCATCCTAAATTGAATAAAGAATTTTGAATTTGAATTTGAATAATTACATAAATTTCATTAGAAGGTGAAATAAATGCGAAAAAAAGCTAGTAAGTAGTAATAAAATAAATTCAGAAATCTAATATGAGTTTTGAAAATAACTAATATTATAAATGCGAAAATAAGTTTGTTTCATACCAAAAAAGAACTGTCCCTGTGGGAAATTAACTCTGGTGAAGCCGTGGGCAAAACAATAAAGATATTTAAATATAAAAATTAGATATTTTTGATTATATTATTTTTTTTTTTTGGAAATCAGGTAGTAGAGACCACAGTGGAGAACGTAACAGAGCCGAGTGCAGAGGCAGCGCGAGCTTTACATGAGCGTTTGGTGGCGTACGTGCACGCAGTCGCGGGCGCCGCGCCGCGCGGCGACGTCTGGGTCGAGCACTCGTACGCGCGCGCGCGGGAGCTGCCGCAGGCGCGCGAGCTGCTGGCGCCGCGGCCGCCGCCCGACGGCGAGCTGGACGTGTGCCGGCTCGAGCGCGCGCCGTCGCCGCTCGAGCGCGCGCTCGAGCTCGAGCACGAGCACGAGGACGACGCGCTTGATGGCGACAGCGACGCGCCCCCCGACTGGGAGACCAAGGTGGCCGCGCTCGCACCCAGCTCCGCCCACGCGCGCCTCGCCGCCGCAGCCGCCGACATCCTGCAGCGGCTTCGCCTGGCGCGGTTGGCGGGCGGCGGGTCCGAAGCCACGCGCGCTGCGGCGCGCCGTCTGCGGCTGGCGCTAGCCCCTCTGTGGGTGTGGCCCGGCCCCTCGCAGTTGCGGCCGGCGCCGTGGCTGAACGCGGCGCTGCTAGCGCACTTGCCGCGCTCGCTGCGGCGGCTATACGACGATGTGCTGTCGCAGCTGCGCCGCACCGCGCCGCGACTTACGGAGCGGCTGATGCTGGGGCGACTGCCGCCCCCCGCCTCGGACCCTTTGGGCGCGGTTGGCCCGGCGTTGGGCCCGGATGCGGCGGGTCCGGTGCTGGCGTGGGTGAGCGCGGGCGGCGCGGACGCGCGCTGGACGCGGCGGCTGGCGGCGCTGCTGCACGTGCGCGAGCTGCGCGCGGCGGGCGGCGGCGCGCCCGACGCGTGGTGCGCGCAGGCCGCCGCCGCGCTCCGCGCCGACTTGCTGGAAGTTATCGCCGAAGCCGGGTGAGTGCCAATGTCACATGTCATGATGATGTGATGAATATAAACTTTCAGACGAAATTGTTATTAAAGATAGTCGTTCGACAGGCCGCGTGGTGTGGTGGTGTGCGGCTGCGGGGGCGGGGCGGCGCTAGCGGCGGTGGTGGGGGGCGAGGCGCGCGGCGTGGCGCTGCTGGCGCCGCCGCTGTTGACGCCGGAGGGCGGGTGGCCGCAGCGCTCTCTGCCGGCGCGCGCGCTGCTGGTGGTGGGCACGGGGGCGGGCGGCAGCGGGCGCGGCGCCGCCCACGCGGCCGCCGGTCGCCACCGCCGGCTGCTGCTGGTGGCGGGCGCGGACGATGCGCTAAGGCTGCCGTACGCGCATCGCGCGCGTCTCAAGTTGCCGCAGCACGCGCTCGACGCTGCTATCGTTGTCAGTTTCCTAATTCATATTACATTTATTATAATGGTGGATCACTGGAGTGATTATACTTCTGTACAATGTTATCAGTAGCTTCTCATTGTAGCTGTGTCGTTCACAGGAGGAGGTGTATCGGTGGGCGCTGGAGATGAGCGAGGCGGGGTCGGGGTCGGAGTCGTCGCCGGCGCCGTCGCCCGAGCGCCGCCGCGACAGCGACACGAGCGAGGACGCCTCCAGCCTCGCCCTCGTCACACCTAGGTATTAACTAAACACAGCACAAATCCCAATATGTCTATGTAATGAATATGTCAGCGAGTCTATTCATGAAATGTTTCATTTGTTTTTCAGGTCCAATCGATCTATTGAAATCGTCGGTGAGTTTCCTTTATACAATTAATAGACTTCTTGAATATACGTATACGATTGGATATGACAATCTGATGTAAACATCGATGAACCGCCGCGTTCCTCTTTGTATTATACTTACGTATACACAGAGGGCCGCGTGGTATCGCGCGTGTCGGGCCACACGCCGCTGGCGCTGCAGCCGCCAGCGCCGCAGCCGCCGCAGCCGCCGCAGCCGCCGCCGCGGCGCCGCGAGCTGGAGCCCAGCGCCGCCGACATCCTGCACATGCCCATCGTGTTCGCGGACGACGCGTCGCTCGCCGCGCCGCCGCCGCTCACCGTCACCAGCGGCGATGCCAGGGGCTCTGTAAGTTTATATGCAAACTTTATAATCAATTATCATAAACACGAAAATCTTCATACACATTCATGCAGATTTTATCTTTCTAATAAATATATTTTTTAAGAAACCATACGATAAAATAAGTATCAACACTGAAGCAAATATGTCAATAAAAACGTCCGCGACAGATTATATAGCTATCATACTAAAGAGAGTGACTAAGAAGTGACTAAACAATTTTATGCTTTAAAATCGTTGGTGATTTTTGACTGAAGATATTCACAACAATTATAAATTCTGATGAGTTTCAATATTTTGACGGCGTCAGTGTATATTGAGCCTTTAAGTTCGACATAGATCAAGGGATTCATTTGAACACTAGCACTTTTTCACGTAAATTTTTATATTAAATAGTAATTTCTCACAAGCTACAAACTACTGGCCAAAATAGGTTACCTCTAGTTTACAAGTGAATGTCCGGGAGGACCCCTCCTGGTCTATCACTTGCCATTCTCGTGCTGCTTTCGTAGTTTATGTATACTCGTTAATCGAGTCGATACGTGTTGTGTGTGAGCCCGTGACGACGCGAACCCGTGTGTTGCAGAGCGGGCGCATCACGCGCGTGATCGTGGCGAAGCGCGGGCGCGCGTCCGGCGCCGGCGCGCTCGTGCTGCGCCGCGCTGACTGAGCGCCGCCGGTGAGTCCACACGTTCGGGTCACTGTGGGGACAATAGCGTATTCATATACGCTACTCATTTTTATTTTGGTGACTATTCGAAGGTCCTTGTATATTGGAATAAGTAGTAGCCCCTCAAACCTGAGATATGTACCTATGTGCCTACTAGTAACCAACCTAGTTACTGACGAAGGGGTGTTATTTTCAAGTTCTTTATTTTAATATTTGTTTAATCTATTTTCAGATAATCTTCCAGTAACTGTCGACCGTTTGTAAGTGCAACAAGCATGAATAGCATCTATAAAAAAATAAACATATTCAATAATTTTGGTGGTATTTCATTATTAACTATCCTATTTATTTTGTTTTTATTATTTATTTAACGTTTTACACATGTAATGACGGACTTAAAAGCCAAGGCTTTTTCTACGCATTACTAAAATAAAATGTAGACTCTGTATTTTAACATTGATAGTCTTCCAAAGCATAAAAAATGTTATTGACTTGCCATGGCAACGAGTGGTTTTCATTGCTTGAGAGTTACGGAGTATTTTATTTTTACATAATAGGTAATTTTAGTCCTTCGAGCAGGATTAGTAACTATGACTAAATATTTGTTGTTAAATATTTACATTTTGTTCTTGGCGTCTGTTGTGTTGTGATGATGAAATGTGTGAAGTCTCTGAAGCGCAGGTGAAAGAGAAATTTCAGCCGCCAATGTACTAATTAGATTTCTATGTTCGACAATATTTGAACATAACGTACATTACTTATTATTTTCTATAGTGCGTTTAGAGAGTCATTATTCGTATCCACATGGTCCTCAGTTAATGTCATGCATTTATATAGGCTACACACTCGACAGCAATACTGATCCAGTTTTATGTAGGTACTCACTTAAAGACATATATATACAAGTTTGGATTGATATATTGCGAATATCGGAGGCATCAAAACCGTTTATTAGCTTAGGAAATACTTAGAACGACGAAGGTCTGCAGAAGGCGATGGGAATCGATTGTTTCCGGCGCTGCAGGGTCGGGTCGTACTCGAAGTGACCAGTGACCACCGCTAGCGAGGAAGTGGTGCGCAGGCGCGAGCGATGAGGGTGTGGAGGAGGATGGTGGTGGTGGGGGGGGAGGGGCGAGGGCGGGCGTCCGTCAGTACGGAGCGCGGGCCGAGCGCAGCAGCCAGCCGCCGCGCTGTCTCGCGCCGCAGGGAACATGTGTCTCGACACACTGCCACACCAGATTCGCATTCAGCCCAACCACCTTCACCTCCGCCTAATACTCCATAAGAACTAAATATTCGACCCTCGCAGTTCTCAGACTTCCGACTCGTTGTGATCATCGAAATGTTATGTGAGGAGACTCGGTATGTGATTCGTCGATACTTGCAAATAGTTTAAATAGTGATGAAAATTATAAGATAGTACGAGTGCGAATAAGCTGCTGGCACATAAATGAAACCGTTAAATGTAAACGAAGAATCAGACAAAGGAATGCGATCCAATAAACAATTGCGACTTAAGTATACGCTTTCTTTCTGTACCTGTTTATATAGGTACCTACTTATACAATTAAACAATTCCAGCTTTCAATATCCTATATTAATAAGAAAACGCAGTTAGCTATTCAATGGAATAGATACTAGAGTGAAGTAACGGAGTCCGCTTCCGCAGAGTAAACGGATTAGGCGCGCTAGGTCGCAACGCGCGCGGCGTGCTCGTCGTGCTTGAGGCGTGCTCGTCGTGCTCGTCGCGCGGCGGTCCTCTGAACACGTAAACAATATCGATCGCCGTAGTCCGTGGCCCGGTACGTACTCGCGCTATAACATATATCTACAGCATGAAAACGATGAAAACATTGAAAACACGCCACGGACCTCTGACTTTATTGAGCAGTGGCTGGCAATAATCTCCGCCCGACGTCGTCGCACGCGTTACCTCTAGCTGCGGCAATATTATCTTGTTATGAAGACGACTCTGATCCCACGAAAACCTGCTTACATGTTAAGTTCTGTTCAAATTTTATTTTAAATTATCCAATAGTAGGTATATGTGCAACATAACCCCTAAAAACACTAACGTAGGTAAGGTACCTATACAATTCTTAATCAAAACAACCTAAATTTTAGTTACAAATTAATTATTGAAGATAAAACAATATCCAATCCATAAGCGGAGGTAATTTTATAACTGTGCACATAATTATACCCTAGTAAGCCTATTGGACTGAAAATATTTCATTATTTAACTAAAATTTCATTCTTTTAGTTAAATAAATACATAAATACTATATACGTACCTTTGCGTGACCTACTTAACTACACCAACTGGCCTGAAAAGCACTTGGTGTACTGATCGTTCCTACGTAGGCTCTAGATAGGATATAAAACGAGATACACATAGATACTATTTTTTACCTTTTTGAGTTGATGATACGTCAATCTTACACAGGGGCGAAGATACCCATGTTACCCGCTCTCATAGTGAAAAGAAATACGAGTATGACTCTTTCCACTAAGCCGTACCCTACCCTTTCCTTTTTCAAACAACTTAAGCAATGCCACGTTTTCTCAGAGCAATGTATAGCATCTGTATTCTGACACTAAAGTAGTTTGTTTTTTTCTTCTGCTTTTAAATAATGTTCAGAGTTGATGCCTCGAAAGACAAACTACTCCAAAGCTGCAGCTAAAGTTCAGCATCACGTGATGTTGACGCTCTGTATTGCATCACATTTAAGATTTCGATTTAAATTTTCGAGTAAGTTTGTTACTTTGGTCGCGTCGCGTTGTGTTAGGTACACAACGCGACGCAATTACAGATTAGGTAACTACACAAAATAATCTTTAAAAAAATAAGATTGATGTAATATTTAATCTAACTAATTAGTCGAGATTACTTTTCAAAGATTACAATATTATATTTGAGATTACTTTTATACCTAATATTCTGTTAATAATGAAACGCGAAAGATTAAAATAAGTTATATCCATTTCAATGTCTGATGAGAAAAAATATTCCCGAGCTTCGGAAAGTTTGTTGTGATCTGTGGGATACAAGTTGTGGGTTTGGACATTTTGATCCAGATGCAAATTTATAGGTACCCATGGAGTCAATTGAACGAGTAGGTTCTGCCAACAACATTTTTTCAAATTGTTCAAATTAGGTAGCAAGTCCTAGCTTCCTCCCATTTCCATCCCCTGTGGTCAAATTTTTTTACGCTTCCACTAGTGTAGTTACACTATCCTCAATCAAAACTTTACGAAAATGGTACTTTAGAGAAGCCCCACATCCGGCTCCGGAGCGGTTCTGACTGCGTTTTACGCGTGTTGAATAAGCTAACTCAAGTACGCACTGCACTTTGTTGTTAGCGTGTGTTCTAACTAACCGTCAATGGAGGCTTCCGTCAAGAGTAAATATGCATCGAAACTGTCGTGTCAGAGGGTAGCAATTATTGATTATGGGCATTCTGGATATGCATTACCTACTCAGTAGGTAAGCATTGAGCTACCTGGTAGTGGTAGAACACAAAGTAGTCAAAAACATTGTTGTATGTTTGACGTGTTTGCTTGCATGCGGGCATTGTTGAATCCCTGTTTGTTTGTAGAAGGTTGGCGGCGCGGTGAGAGCATGTAGCGGGAGCGAGGACTCGCAGCGGCATGCCGGGAGGCCGCCGGGGGCTCGTGGCCCCGCAGAACACCTTCCTCGAGAACATCATCCGCCGGTCCTCTTCGCAGCGTCAGTATCCTAACTTAACCTTTCGTTTGATATCAAATAGATCTGATGATGGAACTAGAATGCAATAAAACCGTGCGATCTCATTATTTTCCTTTGTTTCTTCTTTTTCTGTTAAGATTTCTTTATATTTATAAGATTCCGACTAAAATTTGTGAAATATTTTTAGAAGCCATAATGAAATAATCGACGATGGTCCCTGACCATGTCGGTGTGTTGTCCACAGCAGACAGCAGCTTCCTGCTGGCGAACGCGCAGATCGTGGACTACCCCATCGTGTACTGCAACGAGACCTTCTGCAAGATGAGCGGTTACAACCGCGCCGAGGTCATGCAGAAGTCCTGCAGGTCAGTCACCTCTACCGATGCTCAACTTTCTGCACTGGTACGAAAGTCGGATAAAAGTATCTTTTTCACGAACTCGATGTGTTGTTCTAGTGTTTACTCTACCAGTAATTTGATCATTTACATTCAAATGACGCATTGTGCTTATGATGTTGATGAGAGATGTCCTAAATGAATGAGTAATGTTGACGTCCTTATCACGGATGTTGTGTTGTGGGCTGCAGATGCACTTGGATGTACGGCGAGCTGACGGAGAAGGAGGCGGTGGAGCGCGTGGACCGGGCACTCGACCACCACCTCGCCGACCAGTTCGAGATTCTGCTCTACAAAAAGAACCGTAAGTCTATATTGCGTTCGTTATGATGTTTAGGATTTTTTATATTTGCATACAATTTTACATTATGTTAAAATTATTACTTAAATGTTAAAACCAGCACCATTAACCACAGTCTAATAAGAATATGCGACACAGTACATAAAAGAAAAAACAAATTTAAACTATCCAGACTACTGAAATCGACACAATTATTTATTTTTTTTTTTATTTAATCGATAACCTATCTTTTGAAGAAACCGATGCACAAGGAAAATAATCTAGTACCTCTTTATGTCGAGCAGACGACTCAGAGGTGCGACATATAGCCGTTGCTAAAAACCCTCTGGAACGATCGGTCCTATTTTTCTGTTTGGACTGTTTTCAATAATGGGTTGTTTTCAATCTGTACATTTGTTTTCTCCATGCGTCCACTTTTATTTCTGTAACGATCGGTCTACTAGTCTCAAAGGCAATTGACGCGCGGTGAGGACATTAACGCGCGGTGAAGACCGGCGCACCAATACCTGCTTCAATTGCTAGTACCTAATATCAATAGAATCGTTTGTAGTTCTAATCTCCAATTAGGAGATGGAAAATTATATATCATCATCAATCATCATCAATCAATCATCAATACATATCATCAATCAATACATATAATAAAATCGAAGGTCAAATTTGTACATTGGATTTTTTTAAATTCTTAATGGAATATACTAAGTTACTGATATAGATGAGGAAAATATAGTTCTGGAAATTTTTGTCTGTCTGTCTGTCTGAACGCGCATCACTCGAAATCTACTGGACAGATTTGCTTGAAATTTGGTATGTAGGTACCTTATATACCGGACTAACATCTCTAAGATGTTAGTCCGGTACATTTATTAATTTTTGTATGTTATTTTCCAATGTAGTTACTACAAGGTCCTTGATAGACGTTACCCTATTCAGTAGTAATGTACCACACCAATTATAATTAAAGTTCCTAACATTATCTTTTTATTAGAGGTTGTATACTAATATACTACATTTTAAATTTCAGATTATTGGTTCACAGTAAATAGTAGCAAATTTATGCAAATCCTTTTGAAAAAATGGACCCTCTGACCAACAACTTTTTCGATTGTCGATGTCATTTATGAATAATGTAAATGGACCCGTCTCAGATTCATGCTGGTTGATCAGGTTGTCAATAATGGACAACCTTTTGCATGCGATTTGTCACGTCAGATTTGAACCATCTACAGAGATTGTCACATATTCCGTTAAATGCAATGTTATGAAGTAAAATTTTATGATCCACCCCTTCGAAAACCAGTTTAATTATTATCCTCCTTATTACGAAATAATTCCGCTACGTAAACCATGAGATTGCTAGTACTAGACCGCCCACGAACAAACCATGAAAACATATCTACATCCCTATATCTACCCCGTAAGGGATAACATGTATCTGGCCGCAAGTCGTGGCTTCGGCTTGAACAAACATTTTTACTGGCCCTTGATCACTATTTGGAAATGCAGGCAGGTCGTGTCGTACGATTCTATTAATTCCATTATGAAACATTTATTTGTTTTTGGTTAATTTAATACTACCTATACCTTGCTAGAACGTTATTCCTGCAGAAATCGTTATTTCAATTTAAAAAAAAACTACGACAGGCACGAATGTTTTATGCCGGGCACATACATAGCTGATTAGGCACTAATTACTTATAGGTTCTATTCCTATTTCTGTAGGAGATACTTTCTAACTGGAGTAACGCACACGTTCGTAACATACAACATGTAGAATCAATTGATTACTGGCGAAGTATTGGTTAAAAACAAAGAGTTTATATTATTTGTTTATAGTAATACTGGAAGAGCATAGTTTATATGATATGCAGATAGAATGCAGACGTTGCAGAGAAGGCGCTGATTAGCCTGTGTCGGGTTCGTCGTAAAACACGAGCGGCTCCCGGGGGAGCCCGGGCCCCGACCCGAGTAACTAATTCAATTTGTCCAATTCACTGTCATTTTGTTTGTTTTTTATTTCATTACAGGTGGGATCTCATGTGCCGACCTTTAGTTTTGTTATGTGGCAATGTAACAATCCATTCGGGATATTTGTACCTAACATTTTATTCTGATAATTCTGCGTTTTTTTATATCTTAATTAGCTTGAATCGAAAGGGTTCGAAATCATAAACACAGTATTGTCACAAGTCACAATTACGCTAATAGGTACTTTCGTCGTGTACCAGTTCATTCGACCGCATGTCAAGTTACCCGGCCTCCCACACCAGTACCCACAGCCGCTGCCTCCGACGACATCACCGAGACCTGCAGCGTGGTTCGGCGGCCGGGTTGTGGAGGGGGGGGGGGAGCTGCCCTGCGTGACTGTAATTGACTAATCCGCGTCCGCCCGCGACCCGTTTCGTTGTAATCCTCCAACTTTGACCTCCAGTGCCGAATACCGATTGCTCATTTAGCATTCTGTTTCAAGCGCCCTTACGTAATCAAATACTATCAATATTTAATGTTGAACCAAACAATGCACCGTATTACAACCCAATAACTAAAAAGACGCCTCCAACACGCCACCAAACTCGGACACCAAAGGAGAATTTCAATACATACTTATTAAATCTAAATTAGGTACAACAAAGTTCTAGGATTTAGGTTTCGACAAAATACATTTACATTATTAGAATCGGAACAACAATTAGTACTGAATACACGTTTATTTCATTTCTCTGTCTCTTTCCCATTTTAATGTTTTCTCGGTTGCCCTATTTTTCTTCGTCGTCCACCACGGTTGCGAGGACGTATGTGTGTATGTTTGTTACCGAAGCCCCAGGGTGCAGGTACTTCACTCAAATCACTTTCTCTTTAATACGCATGGTAACCCCAAAAAGATTGTAGCATTTATTGTAAGATTTATATTTACAATGTTACGTCGTGTACATAAATAATTAGAAATATAGTAATGTAATTGGAATGCGTGTGGTTTCGGGAGCAGGCACGCCGCTGTGGCTGCTGGTGCACGTGGCGCCGATCCGCAACGAGCGCGAGCTGGTGGTGCTGTTCCTGCTCACCTTCCGCGACATCACCGCGCTCAAGCAGCCCATCGACGCCGACGACCCCAAGGGCGGTGAGTCTGTGTCGTAACTAGCCAAGCCGGTTTTCGGACCTAAATATTAAACTGTATAAAATATATCATTACCATATACTTATATAATAATGATATATTTTGGATAGAAATTTTATTTTGTGCATCTACTATAGATCAACAGAAATATTTTTATGAATACAAGAAGAACCTTGTGGCGTGTGTGGACAGGTCTGTCGAAGTTCGCGAAGCTGGCGCGGTCGGTGACGCGGTCGCGCTCCGTGCTGGTGTCGGCGCTGCCGGCGCTCAAGGAGCCGCAGCGCCAGAGCCACCTCGCGCACGTCAGTACCCCCGCCACCCCCGCCACACCCGCCACACCCGCTCGCACCCTCTGTCGCGCGCCACACGTAAACACCACACTCTTCGTAGGTCGCTTAGACGTCGCTTCTCACCGAGCTTCCGTCTTTCTTTCCGCCTCCATGGCCTTACTGTCTAAACTTTTATTGACTTCGACACTATTTATTCACTCACACGACACAGAATCAATTGCGCAAGCCTTATACACTAGTACGTCTGTCTGTCCGACCTAACTGATTTGCTTCGAAACTAATTAATCGAAATTTAGTATACAATATGGAAATCTGGCATTAAAAAATGAACAAGTATTATGTACGGATAGATTAGTTTATATTTATTTTAGAAGTTACGTTTGGGGGTTAAATTAGAAAATTAATCTTTTAAACCCCAAACTATATTATATCAATCCCCCAATATATATTATATCATACCATTCGTTCATGCATGATATGTAGTAAACTTTTTTTTTTCTACAAGTATCAATCATGTACTTATCAATAAAAAGACCGTTGTGACGTGGATAAATTAATAATTTTTAAAATTATAATTAAATTAAACAATAATTTTGCAAGAGTTTTAAAATACGGCTAATCCGTTACCGCCACGAGTCAAGCAAGACCCTGCCCAGCATCAACCAAGTTACTGTAGATTCTTTAGTTTCTTTTTTCCTTGTCGGAGATCAGTGGGGTGGAGGGGATTTATCGATTTTCGTATATTTTATTCACTTTCCGAACTCTTACAACTTATAACTCTTTTTGTTTGGTACATTAAAATGTATTCATCTGAAACGAAACAAAAATATATTTTTGACCGTAAAAGATAAATTAATACATAACAAGATATATTTTGTGAAACATTTTTAAATTTTTTATAATTTTGTCCCCCAAAAGTAGTTAGGCCCCAAAATAAAATAAATACATTAATTCAAGGTACTTGTCTGCCTTTGCCTAATTTTTGACGTCAATAAGTGATGTATATCATCCTAAATTGAATAATTTTGAATTTGTTTATTAGTTAAAGTTACAAAGAATAAGTTAGATGCTTGTACGCGATAGTTATTACTGACAAACATAATGTTAGTTGAATAGCAGTGTTTTCGAATAAACACATAATTTATAGCTATAAATTGTAGTATTAAAACTGGGTTGCGACCGATGCGTCGAGACACTGCTTACTAGCATTTAGTGGGGTGCCAGAATCTGCGTTGAAGAGCCTAACTATAATATACCTACGTAACTTTTGTACTCATCACCGATTGGTTACTACATACATAGTTATATTTGTGGTTAATATCTGACATATTTTAAGCATAACATCTGTGACATCATCAGCATCTAGGTATTTTATTTTTAACTAGCTGTTTACCCGCGGCTTCGCCCGTTTAAATTCCCTCGGGAACAGTTTTTTATTCGTATTAAAATAGGATTGGAATAGTTGTATTAAAATATCCATAGCGTATTCAAAATACGCACAACGATATCTAGTGTTTCCATTGCAAAGTTTTTTCTTAGTATTTAGCGCCGAAATCATCTAGTGTTTGTATCGTCGGCGCCACTTATAATAGCATAGTTTTTCGCAAACCCACGGGAATAATAGTTTTTTCCGGGTTGGAAGGTCCTACCTATGTCTTTCACCATACTTTTAATTATATATATGCGAAATTTCAAGAATATTGGTTAAGTTGATAACACGTGAAGATGTAACAAACAAACTTATTTTCCAATTTGTAATATTAGTGAGGATGTTTGGAAGCTGATGAGATCATCAATGATGAATTTTGTTAGGTTAGGTTTGAAGATTACATTCCGGCACTGCTTCTGCTGTTGTTCAATATAACGACCTAGTAATGTAACTAGAAAATTAGAAGTAGAACTGGGTCCTTTATTACTTTAGCAATTTGTTCATGTAGTAAATTATGAATGTCCAGTTGTGTCGAGGAGTGTTGTTACGTGCGGTTGTTGCAGGTGATGTCGCTGTCGGGCGACGTGCTGCCGCAGTACCGGCAGGAGGCGCCCAAGACGCCGCCGCACATCCTGCTGCACTACTGCGCCTTCAAGGCCATCTGGGATTGGATCATCCTCTGCCTCACCTTCTACACCGCCATCATGGTGCCCTACAACGTCGCTTTCAAGAACAAGACCAGCGAGGACGTCTCGCTGCTCGTCATCGACTCGATCGTCGACGTCGTCTTCTTCATAGACATCGTGCTTAACTTCCATACGACGTTCGTGGGCCCCGGCGGCGAGGTGGTCAGCGACCCGAAGGTCATCCGCAAGAACTACTTTAAGTCGTGGTTTCTGATAGATCTGTTGTCGTGTCTGCCGTACGACGTGTTCAACGCGTTCGACCACGACGAGGACGGCATAGGCAGCCTGTTCAGCGCCCTGAAGGTGGTCCGGCTGCTGCGGCTGGGTCGCGTGGTCCGCAAACTGGACCGCTACCTGGAGTACGGCGCCGCCATGCTGATCCTACTGCTCTGCTTCTACATGCTGGTGGCGCACTGGCTGGCCTGCGTGTGGTACAGCATCGGCCGCTCCGACGCCGACTCGGGCCTGCAGTACTCGTGGCTCTGGAAGCTGGCCAACGTCACGCAGACTCCGTACTCGTACGTGTGGTCCAACGAGTCGGACGGGCCCGAGCTGGTGAACGGGCCCTCGCGCAAGACCATGTACGTGACCGCGCTCTACTTCACCATGACGTGCATGACCTCCGTGGGCTTCGGCAACGTGGCGGCCGAGACCGACAACGAGAAGATCTTCACCATCTGCATGATGATCGTGGCAGGTGCGGGAATTCTTCTGTTGCTCGGCGCGGCGCGGCCCTCGCGCAGAGCGCTGCGTCGCGGGCCGCGCCGCTCTCCTACACCCTCACGTTCTTTTTCTGTTCGCACTATTGTGTTCCTTGTTTGTGGTTTGATTCATTTTGTCGATGCCACACTACCTTCCGATGCCACACAACCTACGACTGTCAAATGTGATTTTTTTTAATCTTAAATCTCCTGGCTTCGTCTAGAAATCACATTAAGCTATTTTCTGTTTCCGTTCATCAGTAACTACTCGATTTGAGTGATATGAAGAGAAAGTTTTCCCTTAAGTGACTTCTCTCTAGAGTTTTCTTAGAGGACTATAAAATAATATTTTTTTCTCCCATACCTTTAATATATTTAATTAGAAATACTGCTACTACTCTCAGACCCTAAAATGGATCTTGGCCTCCGAAACAACAGAGCGCCATAAAGAAATTGATAAATAAATTCTGCTCTTTGGAGTGATAATAGAAAGCAAAATTCAAGTTTGCCTTATAATATTTGTTTTTGTATTCCCTCCCCTCCCCGGCCCTGCCCCCGCCCCCGTCCCACCTCCTTCCTCAGGCCCACGTACGTCAAGCGTGTCGCGTGTCACTGTGTGATCGTGTGCGACCCTGTGCGCTGTCGACTGTCGCTACCGATGTAGGCTAGTACACTCTGTCTGTGAGCCACGACCAGACCATTTTCATTCCGCTTTCTTCAAACGGAATAAACATGGCCTGTGAGCGGCTCTTGGACAGATCAGCACTCTTCGTCGTTTTCGGTACACTATTTTGAGTTTTGTTGTACGAAATTACAAACAGAACTTTATAAAACAGAAAGAAATGGTGGTCTATTTACAAAACAGATGTGACTTTTTGTTAATTTCGTATGACAAAACCCTGGGTGGTTTTGAAATGCTCGACTCGCTCACATCGAGATTTCGCTGCGCGGATATCAGGCGAGTCATGCATTTGAAACACAGAAGGCGTGTGGTAGGCAGTGCAATAACAGTTGTGACCCGTAGCGCTGCTCTACGCGACGATCTTCGGCCACGTGACGACGATCATCCAGCAGATGACGTCCGCTACGGCCAAGTACCACGATATGCTGAACAACGTGCGCGAGTTCATGAAGCTGCACGAAGTGCCCAAGGCGCTAAGCGAACGCGTCATGGACTACGTCGTCTCCACCTGGGCCATGACCAAGGGGCTCGACACCGACAAGGTGAGTCAAACGTCTCTGCCAAAGTGGCTCACATAAAAACTAGGCTGCTTTGAAAACTTTTTTTTTACGTTTTGCTCCAAGATCATTCTAAGTTCTAAGTAAGTCATATATTATCGGGTTTTTACAAAGTTTTTAGCTTAAAATTTATCTCGGTCAAACACAAGGAAGTGAACTAATCCAATTTTCAAAATATCCTAGTTCTCATCCTCATTCACGTACAGAGCGCTTTAAAAGGAACTTCCTGCCGCGAAGGTTATGAAATGAGCTCCCGGTCGTGCTTTTCCCTAGACACTGCAACATGGCGTTCCTCAAAACGAGCGTGAAAAGATTTATTCATGGCCGGCAACGCGTCTCAGGCGTCCACAGGCCGAGGAGACGATTTCCCATCAGGGGCCCGCATGCTTGGGGCTTGCTATAAAAATATATATTCAGTTTTTGATTTTAAAATGGGTGTCGCAGGTGCTGAACTATTGCCCGAAGGACATGAAGGCGGACATCTGCGTGCACCTGAACCGCAAGGTGTTCAACGAGCACCCGGCGTTCCGGCTGGCGTCAGACGGCTGTCTGCGGGCGCTGGCCATGCACTTCCAGATGTCGCACTCCGCGCCCGGCGACCTGCTGTACCACACGGGGGAGAGCATAGACTCGCTCTGCTTCATCGTCACCGGCAGCCTCGAGGTCATCCAGGATGATGAGGTGACTATATCATCACATCCAGACGTTTCGGAAGTATAAGGAAAGAGATATAAATTGATCACTTGTGAACATCGTGGTCAGGTGGTGGCGATCCTGGGCAAGGGCGATGTGTTCGGTGACTCGTTCTGGAAGGACAGCGCCGTGGGGCAGTCGGCCGCCAACGTGCGCGCGCTCACCTACTGCGACCTGCACACCATCAAGCGCGACCGCCTGCTCGAGGTGCTCGACTTCTACCAGGCCTTCGCCAACAGCTTCGCGCGCAACCTCACCCTCACCTACAACCTCCGCCATCGCCTCATCTTCCGCAAGGTTAGTGTCACACCGCAACTCCCATCGAGATGGAATATCGCTTTTGTTTTTATTCAAAATACTAGGCTATTATACTGATAATAAGAGATATCTGTAGGTGGCGGACGTGCGCCGCGAGCGCGAGCTGATGGAGCGCCGCAAGCGCGAGCCGCAGCTGGAGCAGGCGCAGGACCACCTCGTGAGGAAGATCTTCTCCAGGTTCAGGCGAGAGCGGAGTGTGGCGGCCGCGCCCGCGCCCCCCGCCACCACCACCACCGGTATGTCTGCCGCCGTATAGCTTTGTCTGAGAGAGGCCATTTCAATTTCTTATGTTTACATTTGAACGTGCCCAGGTTACGTGCCCAAACCTGGCCGAACCAAATGTAATATAAATGAAATCTTTATTATTCTTTTTTATTGGCAAAAAATAATTTATAATTTTTGGATAACAGTCAGTACATTTAAATTTTGTATGAGAGTATATTCCAAAGCAAATGTTTGTGTTAAAAAGTTGCATTAGATAAATATATTAGCTTGTCTGTTTTTCATGATTCCTTCATACACCAGTATTGCTTCCAAGCATTATCGATATGTGTGTCAATTTACTTCGTAGTCTTTCTTTGGTCTTTTGTATGTTCATGGCTAATCACATTTTAAATCATTGAAACCGCGAATCTTAAGTGGGACCGCCGTTATTGGATAATCCGCATTCCTCCTAATTCAGCTGACGAAAGGTAAAGCAAATTGTGCTTATTTTGTCTCCTGTAAGTTAAGAAGACTTCTAAAACAGCTGTAAAAAGTTTTGGTGACAAGTGATTAACGTACTCTCATCCTATTTTTTATTCTTTTCCTTCTTTCTCCAATTTAATTTTAACGTTGCAGTTCATATGTGCTTGCCACATCTTTTCATTTCGGTTATTTATTACTTTTAAAGTCAGAAGGAATATTTGAACAAATGTTAAAGATGAATAATATAATACAGGTTTGAGTGTAGGTTCGACGGCAACTCCGGCGCAAGACGCGGAGAAGGGTGAGGCGCTCCCCTCCTCCGCGCCGGCCCCCGCGGCCGCCCGCGGCAAGTGGGGGCGGCTGCTGGCGGCGGGCGGGGGCGGGGGCGGGGGCGGCGTCGCGGGGGGAGGGTCGCTGGACGCGGCCGACGCGCCGCGCGCGCCCTTCGCGCGCAGCCTCAGCGTGCGGGACCGGCCGCCCGCGCCCCCCGACGCGCCTCACGTAGCTTTGGCTCTCAAGGTGACCAGTTAAAGCTTTTAATATTTGGTTTCACCTGTCCTGATGTTTGTGTCAGTCTGTAATTAAATCTTGTAAGTTATATTTCATTTTCTTCCACTTTTTCAACATAGTTGAAATTTCCCACGTCGCTTCCGATTCCATGACTCCCAACGAGGGGACTCCTCAAACGCTATACAGCACTGACATGGTATTTTCGTCACACGTCGAATGAAACAACATCTCTCTTAATAATAAAAGCTCATGCCAACAATATCATTTTTGCGAAAAACTTGCCCAAAAATTTACTATTTATGAACGTTTTATGCTCGTTTCAAGTCTCAGAGATATTGTATATAACCAGGCGTCATTCGCGAAAACGCGTTCGGCGAGTGCGTTAGGCACGACCGGCCGACAGGACACCATCGAGGAGGAGCTCGAGGAGCGCCGCGCGGTCCCGGCCCCCTCCCTCGCCTCCTCACCCGCTGCCCCGAGCCCCGCACCTCACGCCGCGCACGAGGCCGCACTGGCCGAGTTGAGAAGGGATGTGCGGAACGAAGTGCAGAGATTACAGCACAAGGTACATTGTGACTTATGTCATTGTACGGTCAATATTTACTTATACAACAAGATTTTTGTAACTACCATAAAGTATTAACTTTAAAGTATTAACAAATAAATCAATAGAGCTATTAAGCTCTATTGATTTATTTGAAAATACAACCAAATTGCTATAGTGCGGTTGAACGATAATGTGAACTTCCAGTTGGGTCGCGTAGAAGAGCTGCTAACGATGTTAGCGGCGCGACTGGGCGCCGATACTACGGAGCCGGCGGCGAGCGGAGCGGCGAGCGGAGCGGCGAGTGGCGCGGCGAGCGAGGCCGAGGCCGAGCGGCCGCGCGCCGTCGTGGAAGCACTCGCCAGGAAGCGGCGCTCCAAGGTTAGCCACACAACCAGATGCCAGTACCCGAAGAGTTTATATACTTTCGGTTAGAAGGTGGCGGTGTAATTTGAGAGGACGCATGCCTAAAAGACTTCTCGCGCGCAGTGAGAGGACGGCGGGGACTCCGCTCTTCGGCTGGAGGTCGCGGGTGGTCGGTTGTTGCGTACTACATCACTCACCTCTTAACACGCGTAAATAGCATATATCTCTAAACTGTGAACGACGAATGGCGGCGACTCTCCAGGTTTTTTAAAAGCGTGAGTGGGATTTAGAGCAGTTATGTACCATTTTGTACAAGTACCTTAAAAATACCTAAGAAAAACAGTGACTCTTAATACACGGTGACTCTTGATATTGTGACTCTTAATACGTTCTACACGTTCCACAAGCTTGTGGAACGTGTAGAACCGTAGAACACGCCGACACATTTATCCGATACTATGATTATCCTATTATGCTCTGTAACTTCGTTAAGACCTTAGCAGAGTTCGGGTAAAGAAAACGTACACTGATCTGAAACACTTCACATTCAGGTTCGAAGCAAAGGTGCCGCGCCTCAGGTGCCGACGCCCACCACGCCCACGAGCGACGCGGCGCTCGGCGAAGCGTCGGGCGGGGCGGGGAGCGGCGCGGCGCTGCGGCGGAGAGAGTTCGTGTAGCGCGCGGCGGCGGCGCCCGCAGCGCCGGACTAGCGAGCGCCGCCGCACCCTTCGTGAGTCCGATTTCAGTTCTCCCGCTGAATGAGAGCGCCACACCGGTATATACCCGCGGTGTCGCGTAGGCCATAAGACTGTATGCAATTGTGATCCTTGTGTACTTATGGCTTGTAAGGTTCTTTATTGTTTGCACCCAATATTATTTCTGAAAGATATCTGACCTCGATTGGGTTGAGGTGAATAGAATTTAAGGTTCACGGTATTATAGTTATAAAGCGGCTGAAGCAACCAGGAAAACGCTGTTTTCATCCTACTTAATGCAAAGAAGTAATTATTGTTTGTAATTTAAACAAAATTATGGATGCTATACGCGTGTCTAATGTTTTCCTTTTTTTTGTCTAGTCAATTCTATATAAAAAGATATTAACGTTGAAAAAACCGGTCTATAATAGTGTGAGTTAAACACGTGAAGAGGGTTACGTACAATTTATAAATTTCTCATTGGTTTTCCTGCAATGAACGACAAGCAATGAACTATTTATTTTGATTTTTTTTTTTCATATAGCTCAGTAGTTTCGCAGTTCAAGGAGCCAACTCCACACTGTCGCTGAACTCAGACTCACACCGACGCGAACGTAACGTAGATTTTATTTACCGCAATGGAAAACCAGCAATATATACCTGGTATATGGAAAAAAACACAAAATATTGTTCATTGCATGTAGATTACAGGAAAACCTATAATAATTCTATAAATTGTACGTAACCCTCTTCACGCGAGTTTAAGACCGGTTTTGCTTCAAAAAGGCTGCGGTGATGTTGCGCGGCTTTTTACCTGCGCTTTGGACGTCAGAGACAGGAGACTTACGTTTTAACAAAATGTTTGACGTCAAATAGTGATGTGACACCGGTGTTAAATTTGGCAGGAAGGTAGGAGACGTCCGCTAAGAAAGGATATTTCGAAATTCCATCCCTAAGGGATGAAATAGGGGTTGCCTGTTTGTATGAAACTTCTTCAATTTTGAAGTGAGACATATGAAGTTTTTGATTTAAATTTGTAGTTGGTTAAAAATAATAATAATGCTAATAAAATAAATAATGCATTAATTCGATTTTGAAAATTACATCCCTATTGGGGGGAAGTAGGGGTTGCAAATTTGTATGAAACATCGTCGTTTTTGAAGTGAGATCCTTGAAATTTTAGGTGGAACTTGTGATTAGTAAAACAATAAGATTTTGAAAATTGCACAACTGGGGAAATGATGTAGGGGTGGAAATTTATCTGAAACTTTATTATTTTTGAAGGGAGGTCCATGAAATGTTCGGCACGCGTTACGGGAAACGGGAGTGGTACACGTAGCGGGAAATGGCATCCCATTTCCACGTTGCGGGAAACGACATCCCATTTCCACATTGCGGGAAACGACATCCTATTTCCACGTTGCGTTCCCGCAACATGGAAATAGGATGTCGACTACATAGGACAATTTGGAGGAAACGGGATAGGACAAGTTCCGGAATTAGACACGTAGCGGAAATCGTAGAATCGGGAAACGGAGAATTGAACTAAAGATGACAAAAAACACAAATTTGAATCATGGTAATAAATAAATTTTACCAGTCTTAGAATAGGCAATAAAAGAATAACTGAAATTTTACTTCGATTCTGTAGAGTATATGTATAAAACTCTTTGAATTACTGAGTGACTGACTGATTGACTGACAGACAACGTACAGCGGAAACTACTGGCGTAGGAAGCTGAAATTTAGCATGTAGGTGCCTGGGAAGTGTAGGTGACCACTAAGAGAGGATTTTTGGAAATTCTACCACGAAGGGGGTGAAAAGAGTTTGTATAAAAGTTCTACACGGTTGAAGTTAGTGACTTGAAAATTTGGATTTTAGTTTTTTACAATAAATCAATGAATACGTGTTTCAGATTTTTCTGAAAATTAACCCTCAACCCCTTCAAAAGGGAGGTGAAAGACTGTATGGGACTTAATACAATTTTCAAGATAAAAAGCTGAAAATTGGTAAACACATACTCTTTGCAGTAAATCACACCATCACACAAAAATGTTTAATTTACGTTTGTGATTAATAAAAACCGGGATGTAAAACGTCATGAAAAATAGGACGGCACGCGTTGCAGTTAGCGGAAGTGGGAGTCGTAGGGGGAAATGGGACGGAGACACATAGTGGAATATGGGCTAGGCAAGTAGTGGGAAACGAGGCGGGACACTGCGAAAAACATGATGGCACGATATCTAAGTACGTAGGAAACGGTACTTGATATCTACATTGCATAGCAGGAAGCGGGATTGGACAAGTTGCGGGACGAGTCACGCAGCGGGAAACAGGAAATTGAACTAAAGATGAGAAAAAACCTGATAGAATTTTTGACAAATTGATCTGACAAATTTGAATTAAGTATATATGTTTACCAGTCTTACAGAATATGCCATAAAATAATGCCCGAGATTTTACTATGAAATTCACGCGGGCGAAGCCGTGGGCAAAAGCTAGAACAGAAGAGGGTAAGAGAATTTTAAGTTTTTACTTTTGTAAGTATAATAAAAGATGGAAATGATTTCGTCTGTTGCAGTTGTTCCCGCTGTACATACCGGAGTAGCGCGCGAGTAGAGCGCATCGCTTGCGGCGCCGCGTAGTGCTTGTGGCGAGGCCGAGGGCGCTGCGGCGGCGACGCGACACATTGCCTTGTATGCACCCACTGCAAGTCGGTATTGACGACCAAACTTTCTACACCGTTATATTAGTGGTAGGTTTGCAAGTTAATAGAACGCAATAAACTGTTACTCGATCGACATTCAAAACCACTTGACATTTTTGACTGAAATAGGAGTACGAATTAGGTAGTTTGGCGACTATTTACTGAGATCTGATAATGATGATTCTGAGGTAATAATTTAATTGCTAATATTGACTATGTTTAACTGGACAATTGAGGATTGCCAATCGAGGATGAAAATTAGTGCATGAAGATACGAGGGGAGTTTGTCGGCGATTTACCTGTGACGTAACTTTTTAATTAGCCAAAAACGTAAACGTGTTTTGTTTGTTATCGCTTCGAAGATGACCGCGCGGGGCTGCGCCGTAGCTCGTAGCCGATGTTGCAACTGCGTGGACAAGTCAAAAAACTGCATATACCTACAGGCTTTTCTGTGATTTTACTACAAATTTCCTACTTTTGATACAACTCGATTCCATTATATTTGCTTAGGACACGTTCACAATGCGCGTCGCCGCTTGCCGCGTTATGTAAGATATTAATGTAAGAGTGACTATTTGATATTTCAAGTGCATATAGAAGCAATAATTTCGTGATTTCTTTCACTACTACGTGCGACCTCTTTCGGCAGTACCACCTGAGCGTTATGTGGGAAGTATCAGTTTGCTCTACCTACGTAAAGTCAATTATCCTATTCTATGATGTGATTTATTTGAGCACCTTGTCAGACACGCGAGTCTGGTGCTCGATGTAAAAGTGCCTCGCACTACGTAAATGTAATAGTTGAAGCAACGGACACTTATTATAACTATATATGTTTCCATTTAAACTTCTGCTATGTAGTCGAAAAGAACATGGCTAAAACTCGTTTTATAGATGAAGCCATGTTATTGTTTTAGATTAAAAAAAAAAGATTAATAAAATAACTTTAATTTAGGTAGGACAATAATTACGAATGAATGCATTATGAGTAGCAGTTGAAACACGAGTTATTTGGCAGACGAGACGGGAGTTGCGTTTGAGAGAGTGGGACTGCCGAGGAGCTTGCACTCTCGACCAAGTATTTGATATGATTGCAACGATTTATAATACTCTAGTTCGTACGCTTGGAGCCCGTACGCGTACGTACATATCTCATCACTGTTGTATATTGTGTAGGGCGTGCACGCAACCGTCCGAGCCTGTTGTTTACTACTTGTTTATTATTGTTAACGTTTTTAAAGTTTATTGGAGACTCTTCGCGTAGCACCGACGCTATCTCGTAGACTTTGGTTCGGAGTGCGCTCCCGCTAAGCAACGCTCCTCGAATTATCGATCATTATATTGTATCTTTTTATTGAAAATATATCGATATAAATATGCAACACGTTTCATTTCTACCCAAAATATATCGATATTAGTATATATGAATGGTGATTAATTATAAAATTATTAATAATACCCGGACACATTGAATATATTCGCCATTTCAGGCGAAATAAATTGAACCAACTAATTTATCACATTGCGTGGCTGTTGGGTAATAATAGAGATTTCTTATAATAAGGATTAGGTCATGAAGTTAGCATTAACACTGTAGATAAAAGGAAAAATCCCAAATTATATAATCTAAAGCTCTTTCAAAAATTTTTAAATTACCTTTCTGAAATTACGCCACGGGCAGTAAGCTTTCCTTGGCCCAGCGCTTAAAGGGCGTGGAATTGCGATTACGTTCGATGAAGGAATACCCGGTTCGAGCCTGGCGTCGACGGAATATTTATTTTTTTGTAAAGAAACATCACTTTACTCATTTTTAACTTATACATTTCTTACGGAAGAAGCAGTGCAGCAAACTTCACCGCAGCCTTCGCCTTCATTCGCGTCGACATCGATGAGTTCGGCGATAGCGATAGCCGGCATTATGCGTCCAAGGTAACGAAAAAAAACACACATGGATTGTTTAATCCTAACTTTAATATATACAAAAAGGGAATACAGAGCTTCGTAATCGTTGGCCGCCGACGCCGTCCCGCTATTTATAACAATTGATGATAAAAGTAAACTTCAAGCGAGGTTTCGTACAAATGCAACATGTTATATAAGTAGAAGATTCTGTACAGTCAATTACAGTACTTATAAGTGTTTTATGTAAAAAAAAGTAAAAACAAAGTGAGCGAATTCATGAATTGCTTAACAGCCATAAAAGCATATAATCAATGCCCATTAATCAGATATATAGAATTTCATTTTTCAATATATAAAATAATTAAGTTAGGTAATTGACTGCACCTAACAGCGCGACCCCATTCGCCCTGGACTCCAGACACGACCGACGTTGACCTGTATCGTTGTAATAACATTGTAATAGCAAAACAGACATTGTCTTATTCTAGTGTAAATCGAACTCGAAATTGAGTTTAGATCCAGACTCCTCGAAGACTTCTTTAAAATGACGTAATCTGTAGTTTACATAATGTTTACCCACTCGTCAACGTTGTAGGGTATAATATGTATAAGTATATATAGAGCTGTAGATTATCATAAATTAAGTTTATTATTTATACCCTAAAAATAAAATAAAAATCCCTTAAAATAAAGTAAACTTAACATAAGTAAATTTGTTGATCTTATTAAATAAAATCTGTCCAATGCGTAGCCCCGCTAAGGCCGGGCCCGGTCGCTCCGTCGTCTGCCGCCGACGTGGCGTCGGCCGAACAATGGAGCTCCGTTGTTTTCCATAGGTCTTGACATTGACGTACGTCGAATTTTCATGCAATTATTGCGTAGTCCGTCGACAGGCGTCAAAACAAACTGTACACGACATAGCGACAGGGCCGCCTCAGCTGTACGACTTGCCCGGCCAAATTGAAGATGTGTAAATGCTATTAGATAAACACGGGTACATCGGAACTCAAAGGACAAAACTGGCTAGTTTGACCCAAACATAAATTATGAACGTTCAATCGTACGCTGAGACAACACATCACCCAGAGTTATTTCACTTCTGATAATTGAGACTAAAATATACTATATTGTTATGCAAATTACGGAAATATTAAACTGAGGTATCTGTAGAATTAGTCAATTAAATAATCAGTTTATAAAAAATATCTTTGTACGACTTCTCCTTTGATTCTGGATCTAAAAAACCGAACTTTATGTGATAAGTCTAATAATTTTGAACCCAATATAATACAACAATTGACACGTGTATAAAGTAGATGTTAGTCTCGATTTATCACAAGTGACACATGAGAGGCGACCGCACGTTCGCGGTATTGAAGTGACGTAGGTACATCATATACCTACTATAATACCGCTTCACACTTCTTACAGTATAATATACGTTCACATCGTCTACTTGGCGGAACACGTCTTAAATCTTTTAAAGACTAGCGTTGAACCTTACATCGTGGTCATTTATCAAAACATCGATTTACACCGTATATTTACAGCTTTGACAAGAGTCAAGACATCGCGCTCAAGATTCAGTTCCATGATAACAAATTTGATTATGTTTTGAAAAACTGATGAAATTTTACAAATAACCAATATTTATAACTGTATTTAAGTCTTTCATAATTGCTTTGATATTTTTACAGAGATGAACAAAGCAATCATTTGAATCGAAAATGTGTTTACAGGCTCAAGTGAGATTTTACATTTTGTCTTGATAATAATTGTACAATGCATTTCTTTCCCACAATTCATCATATATCATACAAAACGGGTTCAATATACACCTGACCTACTTTTACACTTAAATAAATGTCCGATAAACAAGAAACCTAAAGCCGTGTACGCCGGACGAACACAAACGTGTTCCGCTAATTATTATCGATCAACAACGAAGGTTTCAGAGTTTTCCTCACCAGATTACGACAGTGGAACGTGAGGACTAGACAACTGTCATTGGAATTTCACATTTAACTCTCACATGGAATAGATTACATCGCATGACAATGATGGTAGTTCCTCGTTGCGCACACGGCTCGAGACAACAAGATGGCGGCTGGAGATCGAGTGCGGCGCTAGTGGCGCTTGTCCAGCGCCGAGTGGTGCGACAGGTGCGACAGCGCAGAGTGCGCCGACGAGCAGATGTCCTGCGAACACATGCCGTCTAACTCAATCAAACCGACCAATACGCGGTTTAGGTCTAAGTGGTCGAAAACAGCTAAATAGCTACAGTAGAAGTAGAAGCGGCGGTGGAGAGCGCACCTGGTAGGAGAACTGCGCGAACTGCTCCTCGCGGATGAGCGCGAGCCCCGCGTCGTGCTCCGGCGGCGTCAGCTCCACGCTCTCGCCCGTGAACTCCGAGTCGAAGTAGCGCGTGTCCGTGTCCGAGTCCACTTGCGGCTTGAACGGCGGCGGGATCTGCGCACAAACAGTGCGGGGCCGTCCATTACTCGCGTTATCTATTTTTTTTTACATTTTTAATCCCATCGTGGTGGTACGTGGTGAGATTTAAGACTTGACTCTCCTCCCTCACAAAAAAAATCACGTGTATTTTTATTACCTACAAAGAATCTTGTTTAATATCGGCATAAAAATAATAACATATTACACGCCGCTTTTCGGTTTACAAAATGTGCATTCGACTAAAAAATACACGTCGTATGATGTAGGACGTACCTTCTTGTGCAGCAGGTCGGTCCAGTCGATGTTGGCGAAGAAGGGGTGGTGCATGATCTCGAGCGCGTCGTCGGGCCCCGCGCCCAGCCGCGCGCTGGGCTCCTTGGTGAGCAGCCCCGCCAGCAGCGCGCGGCACGCCGTCGACAGCGCGCGCGGGAACCGCACCTGAACCGTGCCTAACTCTTTCATTTATACCAACTAATATTATAAATAGCTATACTTTGTTTGTTACCTTCACGCATTATCTACTGGACCGATTGTTATGAAATTTGGTATTGGTACAACGGTAGAAAATAAACTGGAATAACACAACAATTTAAATGAAAATGATTACCCATATAGACTCAGAATACTATAGAGATCGTCATGTCTCTCGTTTCGCTCTTATAAGACCAACGCGAGCCTAGGCAAATGGACGCAACGTATGGACACCATTGTGCTAAAAAATCGACACCGTCGCGAAGTGATGCAAGCGATCACGAGCGACAGCGAATCGAGACAAGCGATGCCAAATGCGTTATATACACGTGGGCGCTTGCCTCCAGTCGACAAAGGCAAATATACTGTCTAGACGTTGGTATTGGCGTTCACTCGGCAAGGCTCGGCCTACCTAACTCATACCTAACTCACTAGTATGAGATGAACAGCAAAGTTGTATGGAAGGAAATGTTCTATCTCATTTGGCTACGCTAGCTCTTTGTCTTTGTTTTTTTTTTGTGACAGATTCTTATCTTTTAATTACTTTTATAAGACTAATTTATAAAATAGGTAGCTTAAAAATTCTTTTGAATATTGAGACAATCCTTCATCCTGCCTGAGTTATGCACATAGAATTGGCACATTCGTGCAAGATCAATTCACTTTTGACAAAAGTAAAACTTCGCCGCGTAGGTTATGCTGTGACCCCTACTATTAAAACTGTGTTTTATAAACACTAGTGAAAATTGCCATAGTATTTTTTCGAGATGTTTACAAAAATGGTGCACATTGGCTGTCAGACGTCAAAGTGCTTTTAACCAAACATACGTATTTCTAAACTCTTTAGCATGCTGCGTCAGAACGGCAACAAAAACACTAAGGCCCGATTTCACCGTTGATATTAATCGCGATTACTTGAAATTAATCTTGGTTTAGCCGAAAAACCGAGTTCAGGGCGCCATTTTGCGCTTCACCAACATCAGCTAAACGCAGTTAAAGCTAAACTCGGTTTCAAACCTGAACGCTTGATTTTGGCCGTTTAGCTCGTTTCAATGAGTTTATAACGAATATTTTACAGACAGAGAATACTATAGACCCCGTCATATCTTACATTTCGATCATACAATAAAAACATGTGCGTGTTAGAATTACATGAGAAGCAACCAGAATAAGCGCCGACATCTTTTATCCCTCATACCTCAAACTTTGTATGATTAGCCGGATTAGGTCGGAAAGTTGAATAAAAATCTTCAATCTCATTTAATAACACTCGCCCGTCGCATCGTCTTTGCATATAATGACATGCCTTTATAATGCATGACGCATTAAAATCAAGGCTGTCATCGTGACAGTATGGCAGATGCGTTTAGTTACAAAAATAATATCTAAATTCTCTGCCAGTTGTATTTTGTTTTGTTTATTTTGCTTCCATGTATAACTATAACATATAAAAATTTTAATTATAATTTCTATTAAATTGCTATATGTAAATGAATAAATAAATATCAATAAATTATAAAACAAAAGGTATCACATTTTTTTGTCTATACTTGAATCTTGCAATTTCGTAAGCTGGGTTTTTGTAAATTGATCTGTATTGGAGATTAATTTCATTAATCACGTTTAAATAAACTCCGTATAATTTGATTTCCATAAACTCTCGAATTTGACGAGATCGGCGAAATCAGCCCTAAAAATAACTTAATCTTAAAAAATATTAAGAATGGAAATTTCAGTAGAAAATTCTCACAAACATTTTAAGTACTTCCTCAATGATTTCCGCTGTGGAGAGTGACAGATAACGTTTCCGTGCGTTCTAGTAACTGTTGAGAGCGCACCTCGCTAGGCTTAGGGCCGAAAGTCTGCGGTCTGGCTACTAGAGTCCGTAGGGCAACAGTCGAAATAGCGCGCAGTGCATTCAATTCGATGAAAAAAGTCCTTTGCAATATTAACATCATCATAACATCAATTTACGCACTCATTTGCTTCACTGCTAAATCTGGCCCCTTGTACTATATGGATGTGAGGCAAGAACCGTTAAAGATCTCAGAAGGCGCATTGAAGCATTTGAGATGTGGACTTATAGGCGTATGCTCTCTATTAGCTGTACCATATAAGGAAAAGTCTTGGCTGCGGAACATCCGAGAATAGACCGGGATAGCGAGCGCAGCTGACAAGGACTTCACCGTGCTAATCGCTGACTTTCACTAGTTGGAGAGGCACCCATAGAAGAAGAAGAAGAAGGGCAACAGTCTCATTTATGAGGAGTCGTACATGTCGTACTGCCATAACGTGTACAACAAAATGGTGGGCCAAATCAAATTATTCTTGACATACAATTTTATCAGCCGCTTTATGATATAAATAATTTGTTCTTAATTAATATATTATAGTGTTAAAAGAAATGTAGTAAAAATATTTTGGTATTTAAATTGGTGACATAAGTTTTAGATCACACCAGTTCGTTCGGCCTCACCTCCTCGGAGAGAATGAGCGCGAACAGCACGTCGTGGTCGCGGTTGTAGAAGGGCAGCCGGCCGCACGCCATCTCGTACAGCACCACGCCCGTGCCCCACCAGTCCACGGCCGGGCCGTAGTCCGTGTCCTCCAGCACCTCGGGCGCCAGGTACTCCGGCGTGCCGCAGAACGTCTTCGTCGTGCGCCCGTACGTTATGTTCACCTGCGCACCACACCGCACTGACACTTAACAAGAGTGCTCCTATGCAATTGATCCCGTACGACTCGATGTGAGCACTTTTTGACATATCCCATAAACTAAAGTACTTATACATGCATTATTGATGGTGCACGATCGATTTACGCACTTGAAAAATAAAAATCAATTTATTATGGAGGTTCTTTAATAAATAAATAAATAAATAAATAAATAAATAAATAAATAAATAAATAAATAAATAAATAAATAAATAAATAAACGAACGAACGAACGAACAAACAAATAAATAAATAAATAAAATAAAGAGGTTGAAAAATAAATTGTAACCATTCCCTGTTAGATTATGGCTTAATCTAAAGACTTCATTTACTACTACTCAGAGCCTAACTAATGACCGAGGTACTAAAGCTTCGCAAGCTTTGCGTTTTAAGCAGTTTACCTTACAAAGTCCGAAGTCGGCGATCTTGATGTGTCCGTCCTTGTCGAGCAGCAGGTTCTCGAGCTTGAGGTCGCGGTAGATGATGCCCTCGGCGTGCAGGTAGCCGAGCGCCGACACGATCTCGGCGCCGTAGAAGCGCGTGCGCTCCTCGCTGAAGCTGCGCTCGCGCGACAGGTGAAAGAACAGCTCGCCGCCGTTCGCGTACTCCATCACAAAGAAGATGCGGTCCGCCGTTTGGAACGAGTAGCGCAGCGCCTGCGCACGTTCTATTGTTAAGTGTTTTCTTGGCTTTGAGGATTGATGATTGAGATGACACGTCACCTCTGGTATTGAATCTGACAAACCTAGTAATTAAGAAAACCTCTTACGTAAACTATAAATCGAAAAATATCTACTCGTGGCTTGAATCTTACATACATGACAATTTTCAATAATTTTTATTTTATTTATTCATTCAAATTTTGACATTTTTAATAATGATGTAAATTCGTCCTCCTAATTTTTAATATATGTATAAGACATATTTGTTAATTGACGTTCTTGGAGAAAAGGCTGCGGTGAAGTTTGTCGCGCCGCTTCTTCTTCACCTGCGCTTTGGAAGCCGGCAGTAGACTTAGTTTAAATAATTTTTTTGACGTCAATAAGTGATGTATATCATCCTAAATTGAATAAAGAATTTTGAATTTGAATACGCAAAGTAACGTCGGGTTCCAAAGGTGCCTGATGTTACAGAATGATTGACTTAAAAAAATTGCTTGGAAGTTGTATACTAGGAATCAAATGCGTTTAAACACACCAATATCTAGAGCATATTCAACTTTTGTGCGAACGGGGCCTAAAGAACAAAAACCGTGTGATGCTCGACGGCCACTTTGGGAGATCTGACCGCCAGCACAGGCGTCACGGGCACACGGGCACCACAACCGGGGACGAGGAGTGACGCCCAACCGCCACTAATCCGTTTTTCAATAAAACGGTCAAGAGCGCGAGGGTACCGTACAAAATTGTAAATTATTATATGTATAGTATATAATTAGTGATGTTTCTTTACAAACAAAAATTAAAGAAAAAATTATATGCTGCGACACATAAACAGGTTATATATAAAAATAAATGATGGAGAATGACCGTGAGGAAGGGATGTTTCGTCTTCTTGAGCACGAGGTTCTCTGTTACGGTGTGCGCGACCTCGTCCTTCTGGATGATGAGGTGCTTCTTGAGGATCTTCATGGCGTACAGCTTGCCCGTGCCCTTCTCGCGCGACAGCACCACCTTGCCGAACGTGCCCTTGCCCAGCACCTTCAGGAACTCGAACTTCTCCAGTGTCTAAACAAGTATTACATATTTACATCAGTTGTGGAGGAAATACAGGTAGGTGCCGAAGACCAAACGGTATGTAGAAGAAACATTAAGAAAACGGACTCTGGGCTTGTATTGTTTCGTGTGAACATTTGAAAAAAACATACTTTAATGTATAAAAATTAATAAATAACATTTCCCGAATTTTGTGAATATCACAATTTAAGTATTTCAACGATACCTACAACTGTCATCTACATTTTTAGCATTTACTAAATAGCATCTATCATGAACGGAGCCCGAAAATCAAAGCAGTTATTACGTCATCGCTGGTGTATAATTATACTAAAATAATACCATCCACATAACGCAAACGGCCTGCGTTTAGGAACACCACCATTGGGAACAACACAGGAACATATATATGTATATTTATAGATAGGAACTAGAATCGCGGCTATACCTGCGTGGAACCACAGAATCGGAACAGTGGCTAAGGTTTATACAACTACGTTTTCATAAGTACACTACTACAATACAAGAATACAGCGCATGTGTGCCTACGAGGCTCTGCGCTGGTCGCATACGCGCCGCAACTGATAATCCGGTTTGCAGCGCGCTCGCCCAGTGCGGGCCGCGCAACAACGACTGTCATGATGTATGGCGCTCCTGCTCGGTAAAAGTTGATGAATTTCAAATTGTTTTTAGTGGAATAAAGTGTAAATAGGCAGTCAAAAAAGCGTTAATAGGAAGTGTAAATCTAAAAATGTTTCGTTTATTTTATTAAAATTTCCTTTGCCAACCCTACAATTTCAGATGCTCCTTGGTAAGCTTCGCCTCTGTACCGATCTCCTACTCATGCTGTGGAGCTTACTACTGTTGTCTCAGGCAATGCAACAGTTACAGTTCAATTACACGTGGAGAATCGTTAATAATAACTGTTAAGTTTCTACATTAATTATTCTATCGACATAAATGCCAGATCATCGGGTGCTTTACTCCAAAGGCTAGCTTATATTATGAATTCTAACAAGGATAACTTAATTTGGTATTGTCCAAACCGTGTGTCTGGACCTATCGCAATCAACCTTGTCAGTCAGTCTTATTTCCACTTAGTCTCAGACATTGCAGACTAAACCACCTAATTGATAAGTAGGACGGGCCATCTGGCAGTCATTTCTGGTCAGCTTAAACAAAAAAGGGGCAATGACGACATCAGTCCTCCGTTTAGCAATCCAATTCGGTAATAGTAAAATATTTTTCATTGAACACCATTACACACATTCACATGTGCAACGAGTACCTAAAAAAAAAACATTCGTGATTTTATGTCATTTGTATCGAATATTTGCAACAAGGAATTGCTGATTCGCGCATCTGACCTTTTAGTGTAACTGAATTAATGTGTCTCGAAAAACAAGCGGCAGATATCACAACAGCGACAGGCCGGCCGGCCCGTCTGACTCATAACACGAGAATTCTTTTTGCGAAAAATATGCCACTTCAATGCATAACAATTGATAAGCTCACTGTGGTAGCCAAAATCAAATAAGGGTAAAGCGGCTCCTGTCAGCGGCTCAATTAATAAAATAATAAAAATATTGACATAAAATAGGACGAAGTCTGTTATACGATTTCCACTCGGCGGAAATTTATTAGTTCTTCGAATATACTACTGACAACACGGTTATAATATTAATTAATGACGTAAACAAGCAATAAAACTGTTATTTTATTTTAAGTAAGTAATAAAAAACTTGCCGAGAATTTATTGTTTTACTGTTCTTAACGTTTTAAAAAAAGGAGGACTATTTACGTCAAACTTTGGTGCAATTGATGTCTTATACAATCTTGTGGCAAAGACGAAATAGGAAGTAAACTGTTAGAGTTTGGTAGAGAAGGCTGCGGCCCTTGCTCGTAGTACTGCGCTCTCGCCCCGACTAATATAATAGTGCATTCGTAATTACCGCACGAGTAAACAACGCAGTCAACAAGCGACACAGAACGTGGTCAGCGCCAGAGACGCTACCGTCTCAATAATAAAGACAAGTATCAAATCCATATCTTGTAAAGTGCTCTCACATAATTCAGCTCATCCTTGTCATACTCGAGGTAAAGCCAAATCTGAATGCTGAATAGTATGTTTTCATCGTCGCATATTATTTTCCATTTAAAAGTATTTATAATGTTCAGAGAGACATTTAGAAAAAAAAGTTAGATAACATACTAAAATAGTGCACCATACTCGTTTGCAACAACTTGCTCACGACTTGTTTCGCACACTAATAATGATGACTATGCACTCGAGTCGGTATTTCAGAACTAGACCCAGTACTTTAGATTAGAACTTGACACAGATTATCTTAAATTTATCTGACAGATTATCTACTTTTAGTAGAACGGTATCCCGATCCCAACTAATATTACAAATGCGAAAGTAAGTTTGTTTGTTACCTTTTCACGCATTATCTACTGGACCGATTGTTATGAAACTTTGTACACCGGTAGAAAATAACCTGGAATAACACATAGGGTACTTTTTATCCCAAAATGCCCACGGAAGCGAAGCCCCGGGGCGCAGCTAGTTTAAAAAATAATTTATTAAACGTCGCTCCTCTCAGTCTTTTTCGCCATAGAGCAGAGTTGAGACACGCATACGCGAAATGCACAAGTAATTAGTTAAACGCAATTGTAAAACCAAAAACATGATGGGGCAATAAACGAAATTCGTCGGTGGCATGTCACCGCCCGCATGCGCGATAGGGTTGCCAGCTCTCGAAATTTAAAACAATGAAAAGTAAGTTTCCCGCTATATTAAGACTGTAAATAGATTTCAAATTAAATCTGTTTTTAAAGCTCATTCGCTTTCTTCAGTCTTCTCACATTGGTATCTTATGTCTTATACCGGCCCCACACTGTCGTCTGCTTGCATTTTGCATTGCTGGTTTTTCATTTGCGAAAAACGTACATTTCAGCTATAAGTCAAATTATGTTTCAGTCAATTCAGGCGCGCTGCATGGCAGCCCTGCCGGCGGCCGGCGACTTGTTTGTTGGCCGTTCGCAGAAACAGAAACCCCGCGTGACTCACTGCACCAGTTTTCCTGTTTACACGCATCGTTGCATCAGCTTGTTTACGAAGCTAACACTGCCTCAATGCCTAATGCCATATAATTTTGGCAAAACTGATTGTTTTAATTTCTTGTGAAAACGTACTACCGGCTGTTGTCACCAACGGGGAGACAGGTCCCACAGGCCCTGGATACATTTTTATTTGAGCAGTACCAATGAAAACTTACGCTGGAGGTTTATGTAACCTAACAGTTGGTTTACGATTCGCCACCTTATTAAGTTACACTACGCAGCACTAAGTACTAAATTATACAATACTAGCCACGCGCCCCGGGGCTTCGCTCCCGTGTACCCTACCCTATTGTGTTATTCCAGGTTATATTCTAAGCATGTACCAAATTTCATAACAATCCGTCCAGTAGATTTTGCTTGAAAGAGTAACAAACATACACACATATATCCTCACCAACTTTGTCATTTATAATATCAGTAGGATATAGTAGGTATACTGACAATCCTGCGCGGGTCGCGGAAGCTGGTGCCGAGCTGCGCGATGTCGCAGTCGTCGTGGTCGTGCGCCGCCGCGCCCGCCGCCGCGCCGCCCGCGCTCAGTTGCGTCGACACGAACCTGATCGCCGCCACCCATTCCTCACTGCAACAGAACACAAGTCTATTTACTAAAATACATGAGTCTTAAATCTACACGTATTCGGCGACTGTGGCGTTTTAATTCCAGTACAAAATTATTCTTTAAAAATTTCAAGCATTCCGCTGTGGTGTTCGTTTCATTGTGCTTCATTGCAGAACATTTCAGTGACAGTTGGACCACAGTCCGTGATGTAGTCCAATTTGTGGATTTTAGGATGTTTTTATATGCTTGCTTATGAATGTAATATGAAATAACAACCTGTTTAAGAAATAATATTCACTATAGTGTTATCAATCATCAATATATATAACTCTGCCGTTACTGAGTGATTGAATAAAAACAACTTGTTTAGGAAATGATTTTCATTATAGTGAACATAATGTGAACTCTGTGTCAAGGACACTTTTCTCTAGTCCAATATCTGATTTCAATAATGTTAATTGACAGCATGAGTAGCTAGATCCCGTCACGCGCGCACTCACAGCTGGAACCCTGTTGTTCACCTCCCTTTATCAGACTGACACAACACTTTGTGCTGTTAAGGTACAGATCACAGTCTTTGGTGTGCCTTCCTGTTTGTTTATAGTTCTGGGTGCAATAAGCAAACAAGTAAATGAGTAAATGTACCTATACATAAAATAAAACAGTAAAAATATTTTGTATGTATATTTTTTGTTATAGCTATTAACAAAACAACAAACCTTAACAAAAGTTTTTCAGCCTGAAGAGTATTTTCAGTTGAGGTATATCGTAGATCTGGATCACTGATGTAGACCCATGATGGTCCAGCTAACGTATAGAAAATACAGAAATGACGCACTAACGAAAGTTGTTCAGTCTGATGAGCATTTCCTTTTGAAATATAAAAATTTAATTGAAGCTGATATTCTCACTAGGAGTGGTGATGGTGAAACTGTACTTAACCCGCATATACCGCTCATTACAACTTTATGTAGCTTTCTCTAGGGTGAGTAACTCTTCAGGCCTTTTTGTATTGGCGCCCTAAGGAAAGACCCCCAATATATTAGGTCCTTACATATGAATTTGGCGTTTGGTATAGGAGGAACAAAAAGTCGAATATTTTTTAATATATTTATTTAATCAAAGTAAGAACCATTTTCTATGCACTTTTTCCATCTCTTAGGTAGTTCATTGATCCCATTACTAAAAAAACCATTTGGATGGGAATCAATAAAATCTTTGAAGGCGGTTTGGACTGCCTATCGGAGTTGATTTTTTTCCCTTGGAAGAAGTTATCCAAATATCGAAAGAAATGGTAATCTGTTGGAGCAAGGTCCGGGGAGTACGGTGGATGTCTTAGACATTCCAATTGAAGCTCCTCTAATTTGGTAGCCCTCTGTTGTGCAGTGTGTAAAAAGCACTTACGACCGTAAGTGCTTTTTCAAATGTATGAAATTATAAAAATAAATGTAACCATCATAAAAAATACAAATTTTGTAAGAACTTTTATTAACAAGTCATCACCAAAAATCGTAATATTTAATGTAGCTGTCGAACAAACATAGCTTTCTTAGCAAATATTTTAGCACGTTGTGACGTCACTCCTTCATGTCATTTAGTATGGAGCATTTGGACGAGTCCAAAAATGTGTTTTTATTTTTGTCATATCTTTGAAAGTATTGTCATTATCACAGTAACTTTTTCACTGGTGTTTCTATTAACATAAGGGCCTTTGAATACTAATCAAAACAAACATTTGTCAACTAGCCTATTAAGCTGACCGGTAACCCCTGGCAACACTTATCCACAATCCACAAGTTAGGAGGGAGGCAATAGAGGGAGGGACAAAAATTCAACATACAATTGGAATCAATTTGATTCCAAAAACCGATCGGCATGAGATACCCTTACACAAACCAATAATGCTATACCTCAAAGGTCATGATAGCATTGACTTGTTAATTGAGAAAATAATTTAATATTACTTATAATGATTAATCCATACTCTAGCATAGCCATAACACCATTAATATATTTTTTATTATTTATACAAATAGGTGATTTAATTTGGTTTTGATTTTAATTCTGAATAGGGTCATTGACCAGGTCAGAAAATTGTTAAAAATATGTATAAGATCTATAAAATAGATATATTTAGGATCGTCAAGGTATTGAAATATAACAGAGTAATTAAAATGCAATGGATACCTTCCCACATAGGAATCTCGGGTAATGAAGTGGCAGATTCCGCAGCAAAAGCAGCTGTTGAGGGAGGGGAGGATATCCTGAGTTTGCCATAAGGCAAACTCAGAGGCATAAGCCTCTGAGCTTGTGCCTATGTTTAGGTCTACTTACATAAATGGATACAACACTTTGATTTCCACTCTGAATCAAAAGGTATATGGTATAAGACTATCCAAGGTTCTCCCAAATCTGTGCCTTGGTTTGACTGTGCTCATCTCAGTAGGGAGATTCTAGTATCTGCTTTTCAAGTGAGATCAGGTCATGTTCCAGTTAACAAGTTTTATTTTCTTATTAATAAAGCCCATTCGGACCATTCGGATGCATGTAATGTGTGCAATAAAACTGAAGATTTGCTTCATGTTATGTTGGAATGTGATCAGTACTCAAGCTTAAGAAATAAACTCCTGCGTGATCTCTCTTTGGGCAATGGTGAGATCAACATTACATTGAACAAACCGATGTCTCGGGAGGCCAAATGTATTTATACATTCTGGAGAGGGGTGATGACGCAAAGGCAGACATAATACCAAATAAAATGGAATTTTCCCATGAGGCTGGCATAGTCTCGCCAAGCAACTGAAGCCTCAACAAAAAATAGATTAAAAAAAGAAGGATCATCATAATATTCATGACGATCAAGAGATCATAAACTGTAATAATGCAGCTTGATCTAAACACGAAGATTCAAAGTTGGTTGGAAAGTCCATTTTCAAAAAGAATGAAATAATAAAAACAAAATTTTGTAACAACTGTTATTAAGGAGTCATCACCATAAACATAATTTTTGATTTAACCTTTCTTAGCGAACATTTTAGTATGTTGTGACATCACTCCTACATGTCATTTAGTATTGAGCGTTTGGACGAATTAAAAAATGTGTGATTTTATTTTTGTCATATCTTAGAAAGCATAATCATTATCACAGTAATTTTTTCACATGTGTTTCTATTAATATAAGAGCCTTCGAATAGTCATCAAAACAAAAATTTGTCAACTATTAGCTTATTATGAAATAGCAATAGTAACTGTCTTAATGGAAGCTGCGCATTAAGACAGTTACTATTGCTCCTTTTGGTTAGTGTATTGCATGGTGCAGATTTAGCGAGGTTATGTATGAATGCTCACCGTTCTTTTTCTGTGTCGACGGAGAAGATGCGCTCTATGACCGACGTCCATTGTAGGCCGCGGATGGTGAAGGTGTACGGGCGCGGCTTGTCCACGGCCATGATTTGGCAATCGCGCACCGTGAACTTGTTGAGAGGGTCGCGGTAGTTGTTCCGCTCCGGCTGCGTCTTGAAGCCCACCAGGTCACCATTGTCAAACAGGATGAAGTAGCGCGGCCGCCAGTTGCGGATGTGCTCGCCGCGCTTGTGCAGCCAGCCTTCCTTCACGATAGGGCGATCCAGGGGCGCTGCCTCCGCCATCGCCCTCGCCTCGCGGTCTCACTGTTTGATAACAAACGACTCCTACCGCGGGCCCGACACACCACGTTTTGCCTTGTCACTGAACGCGTTTCACTTATATAAGTTCGGTCACATAGACCGTGGTTTGGGCAAACATTTTCCCTGTTTAACACTATATTTTACGCTATATCCCAAAAGTTTAATTATTTGAAAACCGATTTTCTGCTACAATACAATACAAGCGACGTAGGTATCTATCACCCGACGTAGCCTCGCGGTAATACTATGACAAATTTAAATGACATGTCTGGGTAGTCAATGCACTTTTTTTCTCAATGTCCATCTAACAGAATCTCATTACATAAAAAGAGAGATCCGATGTTGCAAGAAGATTTCCTTGACCATTTTAAATTAGCAGTATTATAACCTATTTTGACAAATTAGTTCCATATGTCTGCCACTAGAGTGTGAAATGGCGCTGTTTCTTTTTTTATGAAAACGTTACATTTTACGTTATCGGCGCGAACGTAATAGCAAAGAAAATATCTCTGTTATTTATAAAAATGATTAAGCATGCTAAAGTATGTTTTGTATATTTCTGTCATGTAATATTTTATATGGTGCGGGCGATAGAGGTAAAACATACTCTAGCTCAGGGTAAGTTTAATGGATAAACATAAGTACTATACTACTAATATTATAAAATGCGAAAGTTTGTGAGGATGTATGTTTGTTGCTCTTCCACCATAAGTATACCTGGAATGGACATATAAGGTACTTTTTATTCCGAAATTCCCACAATCCCAACTAATATTATAAATCACGGAAACAGTTGTAGTCAACTATCGTGGTTTCATTGCATCGCATGCGACTATTCGCACAATTTTAACACCAAGATAGTTAACTCAATCGGCGCGATCGAGCAAATCGCGCAGGATTAGCGTCACTTTTAACATTACATTACTCCCGTCGATCGCGGAGAATCGAGACATAATAGATAACAGCTGTTGTTGACTGGCGCATTTGCACCAGTTCGTAAGGCTTACGGCTACTGAAAAATAATCTTATAATATTCTGGAAAAAATCAAGATTAATGTAAATAGATTACTTGAAATATATATTTATTTATATACGTTATAAAGTTATTTATACAACGAATAAAAAACATAAGCTACTATATTCATACAGCTAAAATAAATTAAAACTAATAAAAACAAATTATTAAAAAAATAATTATTATTTATATTATATATTTACAAAAATGCCAGTCCTTGCAATTAATTACTTTGAGGTAACGTGCCCAAAAGGCTGACAACATTGCCACGTTGAATGTCAATGCTTAATGTCTGGCCGAGATATATGCCTTTTGGTCACCTGTTACCTCAATGATTTTAGTGGAGATGGCCTTGTATAATTTGTGGGCTGAAGGCCCGCACGGCCCCAATGTCTCAACCCCAAACGGCTCAAATATGTAAAAATAATATTTACGCCGTTTCAGGCTTTCGGCAGCAGCCGCAGCCGCGCCGGCCTTAGACCCAGTGAAATCAAGATTGAAAAAAATCTTGATTGGTAGAATTAATTAAAAAGTAAATTTAAAGTCGCCTCGTCGCCTTAAATCACCGAAAATTAAGAATCGCGGTATGATACTAGCGACGCGTCCCGGCACTCCTGGCTTCGGGTAAAAATATAACAAAATTATACACCTAAACCTTCCTCAGGAATTACACTATCTATTGATGAAAACCGCATGTAAGTTAAGTCCGTACAATCTGTTTAATCGTGTACTACAATATTTTGTTTACCTGTCACTAGATGGCGATATCTAGATTTATAACGCGCTATCGTTTGTCTCTCGAGCGAGACATTACTAAGGTATTTGTGACATTCCAAGCAAAACAGTAGCACTGGGTGGGCAAATTCTAGTTTCAGAGATATTTGAGATTTTGTGAAAAAAATGTCGTTGTGTGTGCGCGCGATTTTAATTTCCCTCCGGAACGATCGGCCTACTTTCCCGTTTCGTCTGTTTTGAACTTTTGGTTTGTTTTCCCAAACTGTACACTTAATGCAACATGCAAAAGGCTACGTTTCCATACAATAAACGTGCCTAAATCATGTACCTACCTACAGTCACAGTACAACTACAGAACTACTACCTATTACTGTTTAAACTTTTAATGTTTAAAATTTTGTTTGTTTTGTTACAATAAATGTGAATGAAGTTTTTTATTCCATATGATCAACCATCTATTTAAGTAGGTACCCACATATAGTCCTTTGAAATATGTAGTTTTTTGGCTAACTTTTTAAGTATATATTACTTACATAGTTGTCACAATTCTGACGTTTAAGTATATTTCTATTAGACCTCTCGAGTATTTTTGATAATCAGTCGATTATTCCAGTCATTTTTGAGTTTACCAATGAACAGAAGACTGACAGAAACAATCATATTTTACACTTTTAGTAGGTATATATGAGAGCGCGGGAGCGAACTATCGATAGTTTTGGTATTGCTTTTCCTCAAACCATCGATAGTCAATCGAAACGCAATCGATAGTTAATTATCGAGCGGCAACACGGGAGTAGCAACAGCGCCCTGAAGGTCGGACAAGAAAAAACTTATTAAGAAGATGTTGCGGGCACAGCTAATGTTCAATACATTTTCAGATCTGCTATACCTACAACTGTAAAACATTTTGTGGCGGAACGCTCACAGATTTGAGGAGAATTCCGTGAACTTTGAACTTTTCGTGAAAATTATGAAGGGTGTTGATCGTGTCTCAGCTGTGGCACAGTAGCTGAGAGCATGAACCGCCCACTTGTAATAATAAATTAATATCAACACCCCACTCAACTCACAAAGGCATCAGGTGTATCTGCTTTATCTGATTGGATGGAGGGAACTCCATCCAATGGTCAAAATCAATTCGGAAGCATATTTGCATCAGCGGATGTTAAAAAATCTTCATCCGTAAAAAATGTAGTTGGCAAAGTAAATTCAAAGTTTTATTGAAATCGAATGACTGAAAAATTGTACAGGTAAATACTTATACAGATACATACATTTATAGTCATCATCATCATTATGATGTTGACATTTATTAAGTAACTTTCAAAATATGATCAAATGAATTCTATAAATCTAACTTACTTCAGTTATTTTCATAGCTTCATGTCCTATGGGATACTACTTTGGGGGAGTGCTAGCACCATTAACACTATTTTCATTTTACAAAAAAGAGCAATCCGTGCTATATATGGTTTGAGGAGAAGGATTCCCTTAGAGATGTTTTTAAAGATATTAATATTTTAACTTTACGCTCTCAATACATATTTGACAACATTATGCATGTCCGGAAAAATTTAAACTTATTTAAAAAAGTTGGTGATTACACTGATAGAGCCTTACGTAATAAAGATAAATTGTCTGTCCCCGGGCATCGGTTGGCCAAAGTTAGAACGTCTTTTGTTGGGACCTGTATCCGTTTTTATAACAAATTGCCTAAATGGATTCTTGATTTGCCGGACAAAAAATTTAGAAATTATATAAAAGAATTACTTTGTAAAAAGGCATATTACAAGTCTGATGATTATGTGAACGACAATAATGTCTGGCCCAAGCATGGTGCAGGAACCTCATAAGATATGTAATTTATTTATGACATTATTACGGACGTTTTGTACATTTAGCTTTTTATTTATATATATATTTTGTGTGACAATTTTCAATAATTTTATTGGAAATACATATTTTATTTTATTTATTTATTCAAATTTTGACATTTTTAATAATGATGTAAATTCGTCCTCCTAATTTTTAATATATGTATAAGACCTATATTTGTTAATTGACGTCCTTGGAGAAAAGGCTGCGGTGAAGTTTGTTGCGCCGCTTCTTCTTCACTTGCGCTTTGGAAGCCGGCAGTAGACTTAGTTTAAGTAATTTTTTTGACGTCAATAAGTGATGTATATCATCCTAAATTGAATAAAGAATTTTGAATTTGAATAACTATTCAACGCGTGGTCCATTGCACATCCTAATTTGTAGTGCCATACAGATTGACACTTGAACTTTGTTCGGATTGGTGGACGAGGGCTGCGCGGCGCGGATCGATGCGGCGCGACGATGCGCGCGCCGAGCTCGGCGGGGCGGGCGCGCGGCGCGGCAGTGTGTGTCCGCGGACGCAGCGAACTGTTTCTGCTTCCTCCGCCGGGACGAGCGTGCCCCGTGTTGCGATGAAGGTAGACTGCCCCTTTGCCCTCCGTAGGCGTAGCGCGGTAGTGTATGACTAGCTGTAAGTAGCCGGGCCGTGCGTGTCATAGCTAGCCGCCGTCGCGACCTCGCCCTCTCGCCTCATCTGACGACCTTCATCAGCCATCTTCACCATTCAGGCTCGTCTCCCCGACGTCACTCATTAATTATTATTCTTCCTCTTAGCTCGATGTTCATCCTGTGCTGTCACTTTTGCAAGTCGATATTTTTTTAAGATTGTCCAAATCAATACTTATGTTACCTAGGTATATATGTTTATAGGTAGATGTTATCTACGTTGTGTACTGTAATTACCTCAAAATGTGAGTTTATCACAGATGAAAAAAAAAGAAAAGTAAATTGCGTTAATGGAATAATTAGGTATATGTGACATTTAAAGATTAGACATAAGAAAAGATACAAGCAATGTATGCATGCAAGTAAGTAGGTATAACTATAAGGTAGATATAGCTCACAGAGAGATGACTGCCTAAATATACAGTACTATGATATAAACGAAAGTATTCGTTTAATTTCAAAGGTTCGTGTAGGTTGTAGTCAGTAGGCGGATGATATAATGTTCCACCCATTCTAAAACCATTACCAACCCCACCCTGTTCGGTAAGTAGTTGAAACTCCACACGTGTGGGGAACTTGCAGCTGACCTTTGGACAACTACATGTTGGACTAGCGCTAGGCCTTTGGAAACTGTATTTTTATCAAATTGAAAAAACACGATTGCCGAAGTAAACATATGTCAATGTCAGGATTATCCAAACTATGGGTATAAACGGACACACCCACAATACAACTTACATACATTAAACTCAACGCACTATGGAACCTGCATCAAAATATCTTAATCAGGAAGTACACAGGCTAATAAAAATTGTCAAGATGCAAGGTTAGCTAAAGGCTATTCAGGTGGTGCAGGCTTTTTTTGTGTTCTTATTTTTGTCAAATTTCGATAATGATTCGATAATGTAGTTTGACACAATTAGGTGAAAGCTAATCTGACTTTTACTAGACCATGTTTGAAAGCTTATAAGTAAACCAATCCAAGTGGTAGCAAAGCAATATAAGCACATCAGAGAAAAAAATAAAATTAACGTACGAGTTACGAATAGTTGTGTGTGCGCATTATGTAACAATGAAAATGTCTAGTTTATTGTACTGTAGTCAGAGTATTTCTGAGTTAAAACCGCATGAAATATCGCGAATAGACGGACAGACAAACAAACGCGGCTGAAGACTTTTTTTTATAATATGTAGGGATTATTTTATATAAAAAAATACTCAATGGAGTTATATTTTTGTTTCAGCAACACAGTCATCTATTGATAAAGAAATATAATGCTAAAACTACCCAAAGGCCTTAAAAAGAAGAAAAAAGGGAAGAAGTCAAAACGTAAAGGAGAGGACGAGCTATTTACAGAAGAAGAACTAAAAAAATATAGAAAAGAACACCAGCAGGCAACAGAAGCTGGTGAAGGTTCTAAAGAGAATGAAGAGTGGTCCAAATTCAAGGACTTGACGACCGGTGTCGATGATATCCTAAAGAAAACACAAGGAGACCTAGACCGCATAAAATCAACTTCATTCTTTCAACGAGTTGCGCCTAAAAAGGAAGAAGTTGAGAAACCCAAACCAACCCCTCATAGACCAGTTGTCGAAGTAACTGAGGCTGACTTTCCGCAGTTAGTACAGGCGGCTGCAGCGGCGGCTGAAACAGACGACCATAGCGAATACGGAGTCACAGATGACGAATCCGAAGAGGAAGATCAGGACGATATTTTCGATACCTCGTATGTAGAGGCCGTCGAACGCGGAGAGGTCAAACTAGCATATGTGCCAGACTCACCCGAAGAGTTTCAGGATGATGACATTTTCGACACCTCGCATGTTGATGCTTTAATCAAAGGACAAGAAGCAAAAACCTTCAAAGGGAAAAAAGCTTTGGATATTGGCGTAGCTGTAGAAGTCCTTACAGGGAGAATAGACAATGTTGCAATAAGAACTACTAAGAGGCCAAAAAGAGTTATTCCTGGAGATCTTTTGCTAGAGAGTGTAGATAAGGATTTACCGGTTTCTGAACCAGTAGTTGAATCTGGTGAAAAAAGTATTTTGGATACTGACGCTGACATTCCCATTACAACACCTATAGATCTCAGTGTTTCACTTCATACATCTTTGATACAAAAAAATAAAAAAGATTACGAAAATGATTTGCCTGGTTTTGATTATGAAAAAGATCAACAAGTGAATAAAGAAGAGGAATTAGATGAATTTGCATTATTAGCTGCAGAATCATTGGAAGTCGGTTCTACTGTTATAAAGGTACAAGAAAACGAAATTAAACTTGAACCCGTCTTACAAGAGTCGTGGTCAGCATTTGAGGCCGACAAAAACGAATCAGTATTTGCAGAGTGCATTGTCGAAGATCAAATTGATGTGATTGATCCATATATTGGTCAAGACGATCCATTTGATACAAGCTTTGCGGAAGCTGTAGTTCCTACTACACAAAAAAGCAAAAAAGAAGCTGATATCTTAGAAGACGACGACGATTTCGACCCACGTGCGGATGAAGTTCGTGTAAAATTAAATAACAGAAGGAAATCTTCAGTTCGAATCCACTTAACAAATCCCTCTGGTTTGAGAGAATCTATAACATCTGATGATATTGTAGACCGAGAAGAGAATATACCTTCTCGTGATTTATTGAGTGGGAGTACAACTGATTTAACACAATTAGGAGATACGGTTTTAGATCCGGTTGATTTAAATAGTGATGAAATTGATCCCTTTGACACTACCATAGTTGACAAGATTGTTGCACCTGGAAAGGTAGAATTGAAACTTTTAGAACAAGAACTCATTGGATCAACACCAGTTGTTCCTATTTATAGAGTGGACAGTGATCCTGATTTCGATCCTAGAGCAGAGGAACCCAAAAAAGAAGAACGACGAGCATCCCGCCCAGAAAATCTGGTTGTGAGCAAAAGTGTAGTTTTTAATATTGAAAGTGAAGACACTCTTGATTTGGACAATAAAGGAAAAATTGTTAAACCACTGACGCCCTATTATACCCGAGAAATTTCTATTACAGAAGATATTAATGAAGATATTGAGGCTGCTGATACTATATCTGAATCTTTGACTCGAACTCGGTCTGATGAAGAGTTAGCTCCCAAAACAAATTACCAAGCTAAAAGAAGACATTCTGAATATCCACAGTCAAGTCATTCAAAAGTGAATGTAAAAGCGAATGATCTTCTTATAAGTAGGCAAGACGAAATCGCTGCGAAAGTTTTGACTCCTTATGATCCTCAGCCATCGGAAGAGGTAGACATTGATCCGTTTGATACGTCATTCGCTAGTAATATCGCTCCTTGTAAAACAGAGTTAAAACTTTTAGCTAAAGAATTTTCTTGTGAAAATACAGACGATCTAGAGAAAGAAGAACATACGGTACTATTGGAATCTTCAGATGATATTTTTCAAGTGAAGGCTTTAACTCCAGAACCTACAGGATCTCTAAAAGTACAAGAAGAAGATTTCGATCCCTTTGATACGTCCTTTGCTGGTGATCTTAATCCAGGAAGGACTGAATTGAAATTGCTCGAATCAGAATTTCTGAATTAAATATTGTCTAAATTAACAACCAAATTATAACAGCCATGGCGTATAATCCATTCTTGAGCATGAATGAGCCAGCTGCCCCGGTTAGCTCAGATGTTTTGAACCCATTTATGATGACAGACGCAGAACCAGCAGCATTTACCGGGGACAATCCATTTGCCACAAGTAATCCATTTTCAGACTTTGGGGGAGGCTATGAGCCACCAGTTGGGGACACAGTGCCTGTTGATATATTTGGATCTGCCGAACCTTCTAGTGTTGGTGCTAAGCAATACGACGATTTTACAGTAAATACCACAAGTACTTTTGATGTTTTCGGAGCCCCGCCAGATGAAGCCGACCGCCTGGTGAAACCAACGGAACTAGAACTATCGACTACTACCGCTGATGTCACATATTCCGATGGCTTAGCCAGTCTACCCATGCCTCCTAGACCTCTACCTCCGGAAACACAAAATTTGATTCTCAGTGTCACTGGTCAAATGGAATTTGCAAGTTCACATTTGTTGGACCGCATCCCGCCGACACGAACACCGAGTCCTGTTTCAGTACGAGATATACACTCACCCAGTCCTACGCCAGAACCAGATATGGATTTGGAACCGGACCCACCGATAGATAATTTTGATATCAACCGTAATAAACCAGTACGCCCTCCACCAGCGAGACCTCCACCTGCCACTCGCCCTCCGCCTCCACGTCCCGCGCCACCACCCGTGCCGCAGCCACCAAAAGTTCCGCCACTACCACAGGTACCTCAACCACCGCAACAGAATGCGGTCACTGATGACATCAATCTGTTTGACGCGCCTGTGCCTGTAACAGTGAAACCCACAAAGGAGGCTATATTGAGTTTGTATTCAGCGCCTAAGAAAGAAGAAAAGCCAATCGATTTTTTAAGCGATGACATTCTTGATGTTGTACCTATTGACAAACATGAGGAAATTGTAGCTTCATCGCCAGATCTTAAAACGACCACAGATAGAGTTAGTGAAAAATCTACTCCGGTGGCTACAGTTACGGCAGATCCAGTAGGAAATATATTTGCCACATCCGTGGAACCAACAGCAGATACCATGTTTGCAGCCCCTGTGAATGAGGAAGTAAACAATATCGCTCCCATGGACTGCTCTGAAGCCCCGTCTGAAGGCACGCCCCAAGCTATGGAATCTTCCCCGTTTGCAGATACTGTTTCAAACATTGAGTTTCAAAACAGAAGATTGAGTGGAGCTGAGAAAAATCCATTTGAAGATGTAGGCGGCCTTGATAAAACAACTTCATTTTCTACTGCGACGACAAATATTTTTGGCGTTGACGCAAAGATTAGTTTTGAAACTAATACCAACGTAATTGATTCACAAAACAATGGAACTGAAATACCACAGGCAACAGAGATGGACTTTACTCAGAATATCTTTAATTCCTCTGCTAATGACGCGTTCTCCATCAATGATTATTCGAACACTGGAGATGCGTTCATGGGAGCTCAGGAAACACAGCACGCTGACTGTGGTTGGGGCACTGATTCCCAAGCTATGGTTCAAGATGCATTCCCGGAAAGTCAAGATGCTTTTGACGCATTTTCTGCCAAGTTTGACTCCACAAGCGCCAATCACTTCAATACGGGTGAGCATGATGATCTATGAATTTGTCTATAATTTTAATCTTAAAAATGACATTTAAAATTATATTTGCCAAAAGGTGCGTGGGGAGATGACGCGGAGTCGGAGGAAACGCCAGCAGGTTTCGAAGCGGAAGCATTCGACCCGTTCCTAAGTATGGGCGCTCCTCCCCCGCCGGCCGCCACGCCCCGCCTTGACCATCAGGGTTCTGCGGATTCTGCTGATGACACATTCTCTGTTTTTATAAGGTAGGGTTTAAAGACAAAGCCTGTAAATGACTGCAATTTCAACAACTTTTCGTCAAATTATCCATTTTGGAGATGGAAAATGACATTTCGCTTTTCATTACTCACCTTCAATTTTAAAGAAAATGAGAAAAAAAAATCCGTTGGCTTTCGAATTTACTAGAATGAATAATTCAATGTTACTACAATTAATAATACAATGGATTATTTCGTAAAGTAGCACTTTCAAATTTCTGTGCAGACCTAAAGAAAGCGAGACAAGTGGAGAAGAGCCGGCGGTCCCCGTGCTGGCGCCCCCGCCGCGGCCGCAGGTGCTACCGGACTCTCCTCGCGCCAACCCCTTCGAGAAGAGCGGCTTCCAAGCACCTGTGCATGATGTTCAACACCAAGGTAACATTGTGATAAATACCATCAGCTCACTGAAAGACTTGATGCTGTATCAGTGGCATCTGCCTCGCTTTAGCCGAATCTGTCCGAGTAAGAAGAAGATTGTCATAACTGTACTTCACCTACGGTTATTATATCGAAGTTGCAATGTGTATGGCCAAGTATTGCTGCTATGAATTATTGCTTTTTCGTTTGTAATGAGAAACGAAAGGGTACGCGACATTTGGTGGTATGCATCGCAACACAAAAACTTGTCGCGACATTGATATGTATGGTCTTATATTTTATGTTTATTCTTATGCTGAGCCCATTCAGCATAAGAATAAACATAAAATATAAGTTTTACGCCATGACGATTTTAAGTACGTTGTAGTTGAAACAGGTTTTATAGTAAAATCAAATTTAGATCAATATCAAAATGTTATTGTCAAACCGTCATTATTAAATACAATTTGTTGAAGCTTTATTTCAATCGCAAGTATCTGGGTATTATTTTATTTTTAGAAATAACAATTATAGAAAACTACAACTAACTTAAATTTAACTTACTTGTTTTAAATAGCAATGGACGAGAGACGTCGCTCGGGAAGCGGTGGCGAGACTCCGCCCACGCCGCTGTTCGACGAGGACGTGTCGGTGCCCCTGGAGGATTTCCCTCGCACTGTGTACAAGGGGCCTGGCTGGGAGATGCATCTCCGACAACCTAACAAGAAAAAAATCACCGGGCAGAGGTAAGTAAGAGCCATCGGAATTTCCGAAATTGAACACAACCAAATTTTATAATAATCTAGCTGATTTTATGGGATTGACTCATTAGAATTCCGGTTACTAGACCTATAAAAGCATTTTTTTAAAATAAATATATTCATTAGGTTCTGGAAGAAGGTATTCGTGCGGCTGGCGATGCAGGGCGATTCCCCGGTAGTCCAGCTGTTCAACGCGGCCGGAGACAAGGAGCCGTTCCAGGAGTTGCCTCTACAGGCGTGCTACTCCGTGTCGGAGGTCGGGGCGCAGCAGTTTGACCAGTTCGGCAAGATCTTCACCGTCAAGCTGCAGTATGTCTTCTACAAAGAGCGACCAGGTGTCAGGTGAACATCAGTACATAATTAATAATCACTGTGTGACTATTTATGCTAGTAGGTATATAGTTCATGTGATCACATACAAATGAAAGAAAACAGTAGGTACTACTTTTTTATCTATGGTTTCACCACTGTTTCGTACCGGAATATGTATTTTAGTTTTTTTGTTTTTTCCCTAATATATATTCTATGTACTATTTTCAATCAACACAACTAAATATAAATAATTTGTGAGTTGATCTCGCGCTTCCGGGTCAACTACCGGATATGCAAAGCAATCCGCCATTGGCTCTGCACTTCGACCTCCGCGCGCGCCATCTACCACCGCGCTGACATTTCTAATAAAATATCATAGATAAACTGCTAGAGCGCTATGTACCTAGACTACCTCTACGCATCAATACATATAAAGATATAATTTTAAGAAAACGTTATTAGTTTTATTTACTCCTTTGGCAAGATAAAAATGGGATTATTTAAAAATGTTTAATGCGATGAAAAAAAATCAAGATTCGATCCCATGTTTTACCTGACCAGTAATAAGAGAGCTCAGTGGTAAGAATACAACCCCAGTTAGGGAGGGTAATCGGTGCGATTTCCGGTTGAATCCTGTTTTTTTTTCTTCCCTTTAAAAATACAATTATTTAGCTAAAAAATCCTATAACAAAACAAAGTATATAATTACACCATTTTTAGGTCGTCTCAGTTAAATTGACGTGGTAGTTGAATAAAAAGGCTTTTTCATTTAATTCAATTTGTTTGTTCGTCAGGCCGGGGCAGGTGCGCAAGGCGGAGCGCATCACCAACAAGCTGTCGCAGTTCGCGGCGTACGCCATCCAGGGCGACTACCAGGGCGTCAAGGAGTTCGGCAGCGACCTGCGCAAGCTGGGCCTGCCCGTCGAGCACGCGCCGCAGGTGTGTTCAGGGTTGGGCAACATGGATGAAGCTCTTCAAGAACAACAGGTGAAATAGAAAGATTTAAGAATTAAAATAATAAAGAAACATTATAACATTCCAGGTGTCGCAACTGTTTAAGCTGGGTTCCCTGAATTACGAGGACGTGAAGCAGTTCTCTAGCTGTATAGAAGAAGCGCTGTTCCGCTTGCAAGCGCACCGCGATCGAGCTCTTACCTACAAGATGGAAGAGGTACGTTAACATTATAAGAAATTTTTATCTATAGGAAGACTCTCAATCTAGTTTGTTGATCTTTACACAAACATGCCAGAGATTTTCTAATAACTGAGTCCGGAGTTTACAAATTGATTAATTTTGCAAGCCTCTTTTCCAGAAAATACAGATAGAGGTAGTTATACAAAATAAAAAAAATGTATTGTAACTGCACTGCACTATGACACCACATATTGTTATCGCAGACGCAGAAAATAGTTACACTTTATCCGCATAAATGTATAAACTCTCGTTTTGTTGGCTTGTATGTTCGACTACGCCGCTTCCGCCTGGCCCTGGCAGAAGGAGCAAACCACTTCATTTTTATTTCCAAACAATGTGTACTCGTACATGGTATATATTCCAGACTAGTTGAAGCCCGCGACTTCGTTCGCGTGGCCAAACAGTTTTTGGTAAGGAGTCAAAATTATTAGCGAAATTTAACTGTACAGACCGGGCTGCGTAACGATACCTATAAAGAAGATGCTCATACGACTGAAATATATATTTCCTATAGTTAAGCTGGACCAATATGACTCTTCTTCAGGTATTCCAGATCTTCGATTTTTTTACCTCACAGAAAATGCTCATCAGGCTGAACAACTTTTGTAAAGGCGTCATTTCTATATTTCCTATAGTTTATCTGGACCATCATGGGTCTACATTAGGTGTTCCAGTTTTCAAAATCATTTATACCCTATATTTTGCCCAGGCTTCATAGCTATATAACAAAGAAAGTTTCATTCAAATCTGTCCAGTAGTTCCGAAGATTAGCGTGTACAAACAGACAGACAGACATACAGTTTTTTTTTTAAATTCTTACTCTTTTTGTTGCTGTGACTCTATCGCCTAATTTTGTTTTTATGGAAATATATTCAATGTACATGATTTTTTTTTTCTACTGTTTTATTATATATATAAATAGAAGTACTAATTCTAAAAATAAATGTGTAACCAATTGTAAAATACATTTTTTTAATGTATGAACAAAAATACATGTCATTATTAGTTATTCACCGCGAACTTAGACCTCGCGAACACTTTTTTTTTTATTGTGAATATTTCAAAAACGATTAAAGGGATTTTGTTGCCCCACGAACTTAAAAATTATCACACAAACAAAAAAAATTGAAGTGTAATAAATAAATTTAATAATAAGGCAGTTAATTAGGAAATGTCAGATATTAATCAATGGAATAGTAGCACTTTTCCAATAAAATACTTTCAGATTATTTTAAAAATCTGATTTATAAATGTCATTCTTTAAGTCCATTGGTAATCTATTAAATAATATTATTGACTGGTAATACGCACTGTGACCAACAACCTTCAATGCGGCGGACCTTCAACCCAAGAAATGCTGGCTTGATGTCGTTAGGGAAGTAACCAGAAAAATGTTCCGATGAGAGAGAGGATCTCAGGGTGACGTTATGATGTGTCTGCAGGTGCAGATTACGGCGGTGGACGAGCTGTACGTGGAGCAGGACGCGGAGGGCTCCGTGCTCAAGCAGATCGCGCGCGTCAGGCTCTTCTTCCTCGGCTTCCTCAGCGGTATGACAGTACTCTAACTTTCAGAATTTTCAGAAAATTCAGAATAGTGCTCGTGCAGAGAACTGATCTTGTCCCGATTCGTGCACCATAAGATATGTAATGAAGGAACATGGCTGACTTTGGCAAATGTTTATTTAAAACTAATTTCATTACTACTTAATCGTTGCAATTAGAATGATCGACTTGACTCTTTAAAGTGAAAAAGCCTGAGAGAGGAGGACTAACTATAATCTGCATATTGAGCTACTACTCGAATGAGTTAATTTTTACGGCCCGATCTAAGATCGAAATCGAAAGTTACAGCATTTAAAGGCACTTTTTCACGACATATTTAAAAATAAATAATTTCTCAAATACGACCACTGCACTGATGAGAAGAAATGCTTATGGAAACAATAGAGTTGATCTCTATCGTGCCAGAAAGACATACCATTATTGACTTTTACATATACAAAAAACATGTTAAAATTATGATCGATTGTTTATAAAAAAATATACTTACAATTTGTAGGGATGCCGGACGTGGAGCTGGGGGTGAATGACCTGCGCCGGCAGGGTAAGGAGGTCGTGGGCCGCCACGACATCATCCCCGTCGTCACCGAGGAGTGGATCCGCGTCGAAGACCAGCTGTTCCACGCCTGCGTCCAGCCAGAGGAGTTTAACAATACGCAGATCATCAAGTGAGTGCGACTTCGACTGAAATTACATTTCATTTCGTGTTGCATCTTCTTAATTTTTCAAGATTTACACTTTTTTTGAGCTATATTTAAAGAGACTGTTAATTTAACGTTCAAGCTTTTAATACAAAGATCACCATATGGCTCGTTGAAGCTATGGGTTGGGTAGGTTTCTAAACATGACATTCCTAAATAAAAATGCCATTACAAGAACGAATCATCTTTTTCAAATGGATAAATCGGATCGAGTTGAAATATTCCAAATTAATATAAACACATTTGAAAAGCAATCGTCAATCCACTGTAACGAAAACATTATGAAGTTTTAATAATAACTTGACACTTCGCAATAATGGGTATACCCTTGGTCCTGTATCCTTAGGATTTCGTTCGTATACTATAAGTAGATATTTTGTAACAGCCTGTGCATAATAGCCCTTGCTTGTGTCGCGGCGCAGGTTCAAGCCGCCGGACGCGTGCTACATCGAGCTGATGCGGTTCCGCGTGCGCCCGCCCAAGAACCGCGAGCTGCCGCTGCAGCTCAAGGCTGTCTGGTGCGTCACCGGGAATAAGGCAAGCAGTATTTTGTTGTCTCTTTAACATTTGGCAATCTTTGACAATTTTTAAATAATTGACGATTTTTTCGGGCTTTTGCTACTGACGGCTGGTAAATGTTGGTTTTGGGAATAAAACAATGATTAATTCTTATTAATCATTTATTTTTCAGTCAAAACCTTACATATTTTTATGTAGGTATCATAATTATGAGAGTAATTAATTAACTAAGTAATTACTTAGTTGAAAATAATTTAAAATAGGTAAGGATTTGACTAATTAGTCAAATCCTTACCTATTTTAAATTATTTTCATTTGGTAAGTATTTTTATTATTTATAAATGTTTTTAACTTTTAAAGGTAATATATTTTAAAGGTAAGGTATAACCTTAAAAATACTTCTTAAATAGTAAAAAATAACAAAAGTAAAATAATTTTCTCAACATTTACCGAGCCTTTGATGTAAATTTTAAGATTTACAAAGTGAATGGTGATAAAAGTTCGAATCGCAAAATTGTTTGGACTTTTACCATTAAGAGTTGGTAAATCTTAGGTTTTACTGGAATATCTTCGGATTTACGGTAGTTCGGGCTTTTACAGTAACATATATATGAAAAAATATAAATTCAAAAAATGTTTATCTGATATCGTTGGAGAACGTCGCCATGCAAGAAGAATTATCCTATTATCCTACTATTTTCTTTTTTTTTGCATGTCGACGTTCTCCAACGATATCAGATAAACATTTTTTGGGACAAGTGTTCTGCCACGGCCACAGCGTTGTCCGTGGCTAAATTAAATCTTTCTGAACTCGGAACTGATAAAGAAAAACATTTTTACATATCTGGTGTTGTACCAGGATTAGTATATCCTCACACATACAGGCAGAAGCTGTAATAACGTTAGTGTGGTCAGGTGGAGCTGCGAGCGGACGTGCTGGTCCCGGGTTTCGCGTCCCGCAAGCTGGGGCAGGTCCCGTGCGAAGACGTCTCCATCCGCTTCCCCATCCCCGAGTGCTGGATCTATCTGTTCCGCGTCGAGAAACACTTCCGATACGGCTCCGTCAAATCTGCGCACAGGTCAGTACTCCAAACAGAACAAATAATGCTTGGTGTGACTTTGGAGCGGTTCAATATACCTGTTATGAGTGAATATCAAGGGTCAAGGCATCTGCATAAACATTGATGCCTGCATGAAGCCTGTAAAAATTATAGGTATTTATTTTATGTCGGCGTTGATTCTAAGCAAAATACAATATTTCATATATTTTTTCTGTCGAATTGTTCTGTTATGTTGATTAAATGAATAATGGTTAATTGTTTTATAGATGGTGTAGTTATACAAAATATGAATAAAAGTTGTCAAAAATGAAATCAACTCCTTTACAGACGCACAGGAAAAGTGAAGGGTATCGAGCGGTTTTTGGGTGCCATTGACACGCTTCAGGAGTCGCTGATAGAGGTGACGTCGGGGCAGGCAAAGTACGAGCACCAGCACCGCGCCATCGTGTGGCGCATGCCCCGCCTGCCCAAGGAAGGACAAGGTGAGGGCCGACACCGAAGACGACTGACGTCCATAGTCTCTCTGTTAAACTTTCATGGCGATTTTAATAAAATTTGGAATAGATATAGTTAAATAAATAATTATGTAGGCAAACGCTACATGCTAAAGAGTGACATGCTTCGCGATGGGAGAGGACGGTCGATCAGCCACAACCGGTTTACAACAATCAACCGACTTCATATTAAATATGAACTTTAAATAACACGCTTGATTGTATGTACAGTAAGTACGTGCATACAAAATGATTGTATTTATTTTGTTCATAGTTATTGATAGGAAAAAAATAAACTCAATGAACTTTAATAAGACAAAAACATTTTAATTGAAACATTTGATAATTTACTTTATCAAATGTATGATTTCAGGCGCCTACACAACGCACAACTTGGTGTGTAGGATGGCTCTGACTTCTTACGATCAGATACCCGCAGAACTAGCAAGGTTCGCGTTCGTGGAGTTCACAATGCCGGCCACGCAGGTGTCCCATGTGACCGTGCGCTCCGTCTCGCTACAGAACCATGACGCTGATCCACCAGAGAAGTACGTACGGTATCTCGCCCGACACGAGTATATGTGAGTATACCTCTGTTGTTAATATAATATGTTATAATAGTTAATAATAAATAGTTATTAAAAGTTTTAAATCATTCCTCATCGAGTCTAACCCTCACTAGAAATATCCTTGAAACCATGATTTGTAGAAAAAACATTTGTGTTTAAATTAAACATGCATGTCATCCCGATCGAGTGGCTTCTGACATCTCTTAATTGTAACGACCTAATAAACTGTCTTTGGTTTCAGTGTGGGCATCGAGCGCACAACGGGGCAGACCGCGCCGGCGTACGCCGTGGCCGCGCTGGCGGACCCCGCGCCCGCGCCCGCGCCCGCGCCCGCCCCTGCCCCGGCGCCGCAGCCGCCATCTTCCGACTCCGACTCGGATTAAATTAAAAAAGCGATACCTGATGCTAATAGGATATGTACACTGAAGACACTTCAAATACATATCTATAGCGAAAAATATACACGCAATTGAAGTTAATTCTCTAGTTGTGTCTGTTTTTCGTAGGTAATTTATCAGGCAGACTATAAAGTAGGTATTGGTATGTAATGGTGTGTCATAGTTACTATTACGAACGAAACTTGCTTAAGCCAAACATCGACAGAAATGACACCACATAAAAGGCAGTATAGTCAAGGATTGTACATAATAATAAAAATATATAAATAACTTTATAGACTTCTAAATAATAAAGAGAATTCCTTTGAAATAAGCTAAGTATTGTATTGTATGCTTTCGGACGACATCCCACCGCTGCCACCGATGGTTAAAGTTTTGAAGCACCGAGTTACACTCGCACCTCCCCATTATGTTAGGTAATTATATATATAGAGCATTGCCACAATAATTTATATTAAGTATTAGGTATTTACAAAGGAAACATTTATTAAAGAAAATATTTCATTCATATACCTAGTTAATTTTAACAAGTCGAGTAAATATTTAATAATAATGTAATATCAATATATCTTAAATGTAAGAAATTATATATTTATAGTAAAATAATGTTGAGCCAGCTTTGAGATACCCATGTTCCATATTCCATTAGTTCGCACAAAAATATAAATTAATGCATTCTGGTAGATATGAAATGAGAAAATATATTGTATAAAAATAGGTATGTAATAATTGAATGATTAGCACTAGACAATTGTTATGAGCTTCATCATTTAAATAAAATAACCTTCCAAAGATAATAATATGTGTTGTGTGGGTATAAAGTTAATATTCATAATCTACCTATATCCTAGAGTTGCAGTAGCATTACCTGACGATGATACAATCCAACTTTGCTTATGGCTCCAAAAGAAAGCCTTACGTATGGTGTTGTGCAAAAGCGTGTCTGAGCTGGACGGGGACAGGGTGGGGAGTCGGATCTTATTACCTGCGATTGTGATATTATGATCCCGTATAGCTTGTGTATAGTCGGCATGTTATCAAATAATCATATTATTAAAGCAATAAAGTTAATATCTATGCGTATTTATGGAGGGCAGTTTTATTTGGTGCATAAAAATTGTTTGTACCAAATAAACTCCCAATGTGTTATTGGCCGGGTATTGTGAATTGATAAAAAAGAGATGTCGCTATATTACGCTATTATGAAAATGTAAAACATTTTATGAATATTATCATTAGCTCGTAAGATATTTTACGTTGTTTTAGTCGTTTCTGTATGGCGAGTAGGACTTCGTTTCACTAGTCACTGTTAATTTTTCTAGTCAGTCCAAATAAAGTATCAATAAATTGATGTATCTATCTACTTAAATTGTTAAACTTAGGACACCTGTCCCTATTGTTAGAACATGTTGTATAATATACTTAAAACAATAATAAACTATGTATTTGACGTAGAAAATATGAGTGCACACACGCATACATTAATGAATAATACAAAAATAAATTATATTTATGGTTAGTGTTACAGTTTAGCTCGTACAGATGTGTAAGGCGTGTGGCGTGTGTACCTAGTACTACAAGCGAACCCATGTTTTGTTGTCAATAAAATACTATGACCGTCTAACTTCGCAGCCTTTACTTTTTAGTAACCTAAAAAACTCTCTTATAAACAGAGATTTAGCATGTACGAGAATCTTTAAATGAAACCCAAAACACCCAAGCTTGCATCTGCCCGTTGAACGCTATACCTACTTTCATGACTGCACCTTCGTGCTTGGCATGAAAGTATTGCGTTCAATTTGAAAAATCTATGCAATGGATTACAAAATACTATTGAATGAATGAATGAATGATTTATTTTAATTATTACGAAAATATAAATAAGTAAGCTGCGAAATGTCTGGCTATGTCGCTTCCGCCTGGCCTTAGCAGAAGTGGCAAACCAAAAAAAAAGTACTATGATATTCTTGCCAATAGTCAGATCAACTAAGGATGTCGATGACTGCGCTAAGTAGAATAACGTAGAAAAAGTAGAAATGCGGACACTGGGCACCGACGAGAGAGCCACAGTTCCACTCTTAAAATTATACCGATAAATTAATGGCAATGGCAATTTAATAATATAGGTAACTATTATTTGGAAATAATTCTTAATAAATATATAACGTTATCTTCAGTCATAAATACTGAAAACAATACATCATCGTTAGATAAATTATGATAACTAGAAAAAGAAACTGACTGAAAATATACTAGGTACCTACATATGACACGCATCCATCACGTCGGAAAATGCATATTCGGAGTAAAGAGCTTGGGGCAAGGCATGCGCGCGTTGAATCTGTCACGTGATCACGTCGCCATACGCATGCGTGTGTCCGGGAGCACGCATGCGCCGTCCCAATCGATGGGCTGACATCACGCGGGGCGACGATCCCATCGCCACCAGGTACGTCCGCCACAGCTCGCCATCTGAGCTAGCTCAATGCTTCGCGGCCATGCTTAGCGAGTGGAATAATATGATGTACTCACCACCAAATGTGTAGTGTATATGAGCGAATCCCGACGGCCCCTCCTGACGCCACTGCGCTCAGTAGTGATTGTGGTGCCACCCTTCGTGAAGTGATTATGTGTCTCGTGAGGTCATCTAGATATTGATACCACCAACAGGTCGTGCCACTCATACATCATAATTTTGATTTCTACATATCATTTTCATTACGTAGAATTTAAATATTAGGCTTTTCAAATCAATGAACATCAGTGCAATACAATGATTAAAATTAGATCATTGGGTATACATACATCTCACATACGAAATCGTGGAGAATATTTAACAATGTATGTTCTAAATATAATTGTATTGCATTTATGAAATAAATACTTAAATAGTATGTTGGTAATAAACAACGTTTAAATCTCTGCTTTTCTATTCAATTAGCAATAGTTTATTTATAGATACCTTACCGTAGTGAAGTAATTTATTTTTTACAGATCCAACCTTACAATCAGAATTAAAATTAGATTTCTATATTCGTATTTAAATGCGAAACCTATGAAATCTTAATACTTGATCTTTCTTTACTTCTTACTATTTCTGAATTTGTCACTGAACTGAAAATGTGCGGATAAGGTAACTAATAGTTTTCTTAATAACTTTATCTAAATGTTACTTTTTTATTTTTGTGTAAATATCGTCAGCTGTACGTACACAAGGGGGCTACAATGAAACATAAAACCCGAGCACAACATTCACTCTTTTTTACAAGATGCGTACACGATATGGGAAAAGAGAGCAGCATATTGTGACGCACTAGGTGCGTTGCGTATGTATTTCGTTAAGGCGTTCTAAATTACTACTAAAACCACTTAACCAACGAAATCAGTCAAAAGTACTTTTGACTGATACCCTTAGTGAAAAATACTACTGACTGCTAGAAAATCTGAATCACAGTCACAATCTTTTCAGCAATTTTGGCGTCTTCTACCTCCATTGTAAACTTTTCGAACTGCCTTTGGCAATACGTAAAAATAACTGTCCCTCATTTAAGCTATATAGCTATAATAATAATTCTTTTCAAAAGAGTTCTTCTTTTACAATTTTCTAGTTTTTATCAAGTTTTTCAATTGTTATTGAACTAAAAAATCTTAAAATGTTTCTTTTTTTCTATTTTTGTCGACCACCTTAACTTTTTAAGAGTTTTGACTGACACATTCAGTCAAAACTATTTTTGATTGATTTCTTTGGTTAGAAGTAGTTTTGACATATACGCACGCACAGCCGTAACCGATGATGGTAGAAACGTGAAATTTGGACTGAAGTTTATGTCCATAATGTGAACACCCACTAAGATTGGTTTTTTACTAAGGTCAGATTGCGTAATTTTTATGAGCAATTTGCGCCATAATTTTTTACGAAGCTGAATTTCGCCAAATTAGAATTCGAACGGGACACGATCGCAAGATGATCATCAAAATAGTTAATTTAAAAGTCTCAAGTGAACAATTATTTATAGAAGTTGTAATTTAAAACTTTATAATTACGGAAATGACATTACGGTAAACAGGAAGAAAATAAAAATATATAAAATAAATATTTTCATTAATTTGAATAGGTACCTAAGTACTTACGTATTATACATTTCAGTAGTATGCTTCTAACATATAGGTAGGGAACTAGGGAGCCCGAAAAGAACGGTTGAGGTGACGGTTATTTCATCAGATTGTACCTTCAGGCGTTGCAATAGGCAGTCATTCTGTGTCAGCAGTAGTCGCTGGTGGGAGCAGTGCGGCGAGCGATGCGGCGGCAGTAGCGGCGGATGGCGGCGAGTGGCGGGGGCGCGCGGACGCCGCGCCGCGGGCCCGCGCCTATCGCCTCCTTCGACCATGACAACTCTGACGAGGTGAGGCCGCCCGTATGTATCCACACCACTTCCATAGCTTCTTAGCTGTTATTCTTTGCCATCTTCCTTTTTATTTTCCTTTGAAAAGTTCTTAGGGAGCACTGGAATTTCAGGATTTGAACTCTGATTGAGAGGTCCTATAGAACTAATTGATGAGCTCGGAGATTGGTGTCTAAGTCAGATTTGATTTTCATTATAGGTTGAATATTCCATATTTCATGATTTGTTAAACGTAATAATTTCGAAGTTGGTGATGTAATTCGGGGTAAGACCCAAGTTCTACTGCCGCTTGCTGCAGTGTTTATACAAAGTAGGCTAGAAAGAGACAAGTAACATAAAACGCTTAACGCTTGTCCGCTCAGCTTCTTCTCGAGTTCCTTACAGATGGATGGTTATAAAGGTAATTTAATGTTCACAGTCAAGCCCAGAGACTAAGCAAGCGATCCGGCTGCCAGAGATCCGGGAAGATCCATCGTGCTCCACATCCTCCATCGCGGGCGGAGACTGCCTGGCTCCCCCGGAGCAGCGCGCGCGCTCGCACTCGACGCCGGCGGCGAGCGGGCTGCAGACGCCGGCCGCGCCTCGCATCGAGTTCTCTCGCGCTTCTAGCTCCAGCCACCAGGACTCGCGCGACAGTTCGCCCGAGCTGGCTCTGTTCGCTGGCTCCACGAGCACCGGTGAAGACGCGCGCACACGGCTCGAACTCGGCTTCAGAGAAGACGGCGCTCTAGATCTTAGATCATCAACTGAAGAACTGGCTTTTCTGGAGCCCGCACCGGGTGAGCGTCCCGCGCCGATAACGACGACCGCCGAACGCCGGCACTCACGCAAAGATAGCCAGGGCTCCGAGGCAGCACTTCTGGCCGTTTCAGGCCGCACGAGTCGCCTTTCCAGCATCGGCTCTCAATGTTCCGCTCATTCCGCTTTGTCAGGATTCAGTCACACGAGCAAAGTATCTCGTCTGTCCGTCGTATCGGGAGTCTCACGTTCTCCGTCACCTCACAGAATGCTGCTTGAAACTTCTTTTTGTGGTCCGAAGCCGATTGAAACCGATCCAGAAATATGCGCTGCTGCTGTAGAGGAGCGATTGTTAGAAATGGCCAAACTGAGTTCTTCAACAGTAACGACAACAGCGCAAGCTACTGCGCCAGTATCGGCGCCGGTGGATGCGCGAGACAGACGTGAAGTTCGCACCGAGGCTACCGTGGAAAGAGCGAGTTCCTGGACGCCCAGCATAAACGCACGCCTGCCTATAGTGCCCAGTATTCCCACAGCGCCAACAGTCACTGTAACCGTCACAACTTCATCGTCACCAATTGCACAATCAATAACCACTGTAGCCAGTCCAAAACAGGAAATTGTAGACGATAAACGTGAAAAAGAAACAAAAAATCGCGCAAAAGCGGAACGTCGCGCAAGGTCTAGAGACAGGCGCGAGTTACGCGAGCCTGAGGTCAAACGTAGCGCCAATCGTTCAAAAGATATAATTCGAATTAGATTGAAACCAGATTCGGAATACGAGGATGACGACGAGGATGAGAGCGATCGTACTCTTATAGGAGGTGACTTAGTTCGTAAGCCCGCGACGTTAGCTCTAGGCAGTGCCGCGCGGCCATCAGAAGTGACGAGAACATCGATCAGTAGTGCAACGAGTGCTCCTAATGCAACGAGTCCGACGCCGTCACGTCACCGTGGCACTCGAGACAGCCGCACGCCGTCGCCAGCCGGACAAGTTGTCTCCAGAAAATCTTCATTTTGCTCATTGTTCAAGTCACGTGAGACCATTGCCTCTCCAGATTCGCCTTCGGATGCACTCCGGCGAAAGAAGAGTTTGACTGATGGCCGTTCACGCAGTAGAAGCCGTGACCGTTCGGCCACACCAACCTCTGCTGCCAAGATAAGAGGTTCAGTTTTATCTCTGTTCAAAACTCCACGTAAAAGCGTCACATCACCGTCTCCAAGTTCCCGTGACGGATCACCAATAGTGCAGCCGCAACGGCAAATTGCACAGCCGGTCACAGACAAACGACGAGCCGATAGATTAAAATATTATGAGGATGCAAAAGATGGTATTATTCATATACCACTGCGTACACCTCCTGACGAGTTAGACGGAGCAGGTACAAGTGGCGCCAGTACAAGTGGTGCTGGCAAACAGGTGGAGAGAGAAGCTGAGGTGAGAGTGAGCGAGGTGACGCCTCACTGTGAGCCTAGACGTCCTTCATCAGCGCCGGTGACGTCCACACGTCCTGTAGCGTCTGGAAGCAACGCGAAACCTGTTACAATGGCAACTAGCGCATGTCCAGCTGCTACGTCAACCACCGTACGTACTACCACAAAGCCTATTCAGCGCACCGTCCTGCCCGATGGGAGTATTATCATCCCATTACACTCTCCCACAGAAAAGAAAACTGAACATTTCCCAGATGTGACCGGATTAGAAAAAAAGGAAGTGAAGAAATGCGAAACGACCTGCGATATTGTGAAATCATCATCTGTAAAAAGTATCGTCAGCCCTAAAAATGGTGTTCAGGAAATCAAATCACAAATAAGCGAAGTGAAAACTGTCCCACAGGTGGATACTAGTCCGCCAATAAAGACATTCGACGAGCGGCCAAAGAAAAATGAGCGGTTAATGTTCTCCACGCTCGTGGGAAGCCAGGACCAGGTGTTCAGCACACAGTTTAGCATTACCAAGACCCCAAGCGTCACCAGCGAGATCTCAGAGTCGTGTCCAAGGTGAGGAACTTTCTTTTTAGGGTGGCGTATTTTCGAAGTGGAGTAATAATAAGCCTATAAGATAGATTTAGTTAAAGCTATAATATTGTTGATCGAAGTGGCAATATAAATAACAATTTTCCAGCTTCCCCGATACGCAGGCCGACGAAGTCCGAACGCCGACGCTGCGCGACACGCACATCACGACGACGCCAACCTCCTCAGAAGTGGGCGCTGGAGTCGTTCCCAGAGGCTCCGCCGTCGCCAGTCCGCAAGACGCCGCCAGGGACTCCTCGGAATCAGAGAACTCCGAGACTGCGCCCCCGAGGAGCGGCAACGATGTCGAACAGCGAGGACTTGTTGTGCAGGTTCGTTAACTTACCCTATCGACGTTTTGGAGACTGTCGGCGACAGTCGAAATCATATAAATATTAAGTAATTTCTCAACACACTACACGTATACACAAACGCAACCCGCACTAAAATCTATATGCGAAACTACTACAATACTTTTCTAATTTGCAAGCAGGAGTCGTTTGAGGACGAGTTGCCATACGTGCCGACGACTCTGCCCCTTGAGCGTTCGCTAGCACTACCGATGGTGCCGGTGCGGGACCGCGGTGACGTTCGTGTAGCTCCTCTGGAGCGCCCACGCGCCACCACGCCGCGGAATTCATTGCCTGGACCAGGTATCTGATTAAGCTAGGTATTGCGTCGTAGGAACCGCACAACTCCGACGGTGTAATGTAGGAAATTGTATGTGTGCATATCATCGTAAACGCATTGCCTGCACGTTTTAGGCTTGTTCTCTATCATGAGTGGACTATAGCGCCAATTGTCCGTAGTATTGGGGATCATTTGTGTAGCTGGATCGTGACGTTGGGTTGAGTCTACTTTTCCGTTGTGCACGTGTTGTGGTAGATGTCACTACACAAACGACTAATGGTTTCCGCATGCAGGAGTGGCTCGGCCTCCCCCGCTGCCCGCGCCCGCCCCCACCCGTCCGCCGCCAGACAAGATCCGCATCAAGCTGCCACGTAGGCCGCGCACGGCTTCCGCCTCCGGACCGACCAAGGGGGACCGGGCTCGCACGAGGACCAGGAGCGGAAGTGAAGGTCAAATTCTCTTTTCCTTAAAAAAAAGTTTAATCAATTCATTTCTAACTAACGTATCTTAAATTTTACACACACGCAGACAAAAGAAAAGCGATAAGTTTTGAATAACACACAACAAATTAAAGATTTCGCATAACATTTCGGCGATAAACGGGACTATAAAACTATAATCCATTCCAATATAACACGAACAATTCAAAAAAATCTATAAATAAAACCCCTATTAAAAACTGAAAACAAAACAAATAATAATGTCCTTCTACTGAAAACAAATAATAATGTCCTTCTAGGATACGAGAGCCGAGCGAAGTCGGAGTGGATAGATTTCGAGGAGGTGCCGGAGCGGCGCAAACAGCCCAAGCGCATCCAGACACTGCCCGCCGCTGCCGCCTCTGGTGCTGGTAACTCCACTCGCTTACAAACACTACGACTTTAACAAATCCTTAAGAAGTCCCTCTGTCTCTCCTTATAAAAAGACAAACAAACATCCTTGTTTTCATTTGCATAATTTACTGGGGTCATAGAGTCCACACGAACGAAGTCGCGGGCATCAACTAAATAATTGAATATTATAAGAAATAAATCATCCGTACTGATACGCTTTCGTAGAAAGGGTCAACCAAAGGGCACTCGCACACTGTTTGTGTTGTGTATGCAGTGTCGGTGTCGGCGCGCGCGGAGGCCGGGGAGCGCGATGTGGTGTACAGCTACGTGGAGCGCGAGCTCTGCCGCTGCGAGTGCCACCACGCTGAGCCCGACCAGCGGCCGCTGCTCGAGCGCGACCACACTCTCAGGTCTGTCACATTGACGTGCGGCGACTTACCCGAATCTTAATACAATTTCTGCGTTGCCTTCGTCAGGCGTCAAAGCAAACGGACAATTGGGGCGCAGCCTTATTCCCTCCAGATCAGTCTCAAGTAATCAAAACAGAACAAAATCTAAAGTTTTCTCAAACTGTTCATATTTTTCTCAATCTTTCTGTTTCTGGAACGATAAGTCTAATTTCCTCTAATGGTTAGTTTCACCATGGTGTAGCAGGCGTTTATAGGTTATGGTGACCACTTACCACCAAGTGGGCAGCATGCCTGCCTAGGTAGTATAAAAAAATAACTTTAACATGAAATCAAATCAAGGTCGATGATCTCCATTTTAAAATATTTTCACAGGAGAATTTTGTTGCTAACTCATTATCTTATGTCATTTTGTATTACGATACTGAATTGTGCAATAAACGATGGTTATATTGTAACATGCATGTGTAGTTCGTCGTCTCTGGAATGCGGATCGGAGTCGCACGAGGCGGAGGGCGGCGCGGCGAGCGTGCAGCTGAGCGTGCACGTCGCGCCCTTTACCGCCGACCTCGACCTCCACGACGCGCCCGCGCCAGCCACACACAGGGTAACTTTACTCATTCTCTTGCACAGACACTTCTGCTGTTCTCATTTTTCGACTTAATGTTGAGAGCTTCTGGGTTTTTTTCTGACCTTTCTTCAAGTCATAGCTTGAATTTCTGTAAACTTCCGGGTTTTAAATCAGTGCAGTGGACTTTGTGAAACTGCTTGCTGAATTAATAAGACTTAAGAAATACGATTGTTGAAATCTATATTTAATTTGGAGTCGTGTCTTTTGTTTCAGCCGTCGCAGCCGCACTGACCACCGCAAGAGGCGCCGTGCGCGTCCACCAACCTCCAAATCTTTAACCTTTTATAAATCATATTCTCTACTATTGACTACGAGATGTTAACATTTTTGAGATGTAAATTTACCTGTTCATTGGGATATATTTATAGCTCTCCTATTAGCCTCGTTGACCTTGCATTTTTGATGTTTATTGAATCGTTCGATCGAAGTGAATATTGCGGTTTTTATGTGAGTCGCGAGGAATTTGATTGGTGATAGCGTGTTTCGAGCGGCAACGCCGCGCCGGCGGGGCCTTTCTTTGTAAAATTACAGCGACTTCATCATCTTGATTAGGTATAAATGAAAGATAAACTTGTTGTATCTACAACGTAGGCTATTTTATTGATACAAACGTTTCCAATTTTACGTAGCAACAAAAATAAATAAATCAATTTAAGCCATGTAATTACACGTTGGGAAGCAAAAGGACATGTTTCTATCAGATCGTTTTATTCAAGCCTTCTGGTCAGTCAGTTACGCTCGCTCAAATAAAACGTAGTTATTATTATTTTCAACGAATATCATAACGAAGGTCCAAAAAGGCGGTAAACTGACAAACCTAGAGGGTCATGTGAACATTTTTGGGATATTTTCCTATTCCATTTTCCAATTTTATATATCGCGCTGCCATTGCGTGTGACACCTACATATTTTGAGCGCGCAATAGAGTTTAATAAGAACCTGCCCGCCGGCACACATTGCACACTAGCGTTATTTAACCAACGACACCACGTGACACGCGTGCAGCGCACCACATCGTTACTTTACGCAGCCGAACGCGTATTTGTACTCTACGTTCACCTTAAGTTGCTTATTAAATTATACTAATTGTAAATTTGTTATTTCTCGTTGTCTACAATAATTTTATCGCGATGATTTTGTGATATGTGAATAAACATAAAGGGCGTGTAAAGATATATATTTATTGTTGTTAATGCGGATTCCTTCGTAGTGTATAGTGTAACTAGGTAGCAACCTAGCGCCGTGTTCAAATGTACCTTAAGCCACATATGTACGCGACAATCGATGCATTTACGACTTTTTGTGACTTTAAATCTCGATGTTTTCACTATATTTTACGTATAATTAAAGTTGGTATCACTTCAGCAGAATGCTATTATCCTAACAAAAGATACAGTAAGTTGCCTTAGTTTTAAAAATGCAAAACTTTATAGAACTTTACAATAACAATTTTAATAAATCAAACACTGTTCTATGAATGAAAATAGAATAAAAGTTGGTTTTTCTACAAATAATTTTGGTGAAGACCACAGATAATGTATGGCAGCAGACCAGCTTGGCAACTGCTCACTTAGCGATTATTAGTTAACTTCAAAGATGCAATAATATGTAAGAATGTATGTACTAATGTTAACAATTCTATCGGTTTAGGAAAGTCTGAAAAATTAAAATATATTATAATTTTTGCTTTCCAGTATGTTGTCTTATTTGGACAATCCTTTTCCCTAACCAATGTTATCCTTCTGATCCATAAAGTTGAATTCCATAAATGTTGTCTGTTCCCTTGGCAAATGTGTGTGTCCATGTGTATTTGTCGAAATATTCTTCAAGCCATCATAAATTATAAATATATATAATATTTATTATAATAAAATTATATTTATTTATACATATTAAATAGGTACATACTGTTTTATCTAATTCTTAACTAATAGCTTAAAGTTACTTTCATTTTTATCTCTTTGTGGTACTGGAGCCTGAGGTTGTTTTACTTACACTAAATCCAAGCTCTTGTATAGTCTTGTCCTTCCACTGCTGTAGTTCCGATTATGGATAACACTCTTTCTTTCATAGCCGAAAAGGTTTGCTGGCTTGCTGCTCTACCTCCAGTCACTCTTGCATGTTGTCGCAAGGTCAACACTTGATTTTTGTTTTTAAATCTGCCCATACCTTTATTGAACAAAAATCAGTCGTACTAATATATAGTTAATCGCATGAATTAAATCATCATCTCTGGTCCAAACATCATTTTGGCCTATAGAACTAAAATTGCTAGCCACTACTTACTTTTATTGACACCACCACCAATACTATTTAACATGTTTGTAAGATCAGACCATAATCGGTTACCCGACCTCGTGCTCCAGTAAGAGGCCTAGCCAAATCGCATGACTGTAACATAAACACAACGATTCAATATAAGTGTTTCACTATTATGATAAGTTTTGTACGATTTAATCTTGATTAAGGAATAAAACTTCAATTCACCTACCATTCCTACTCCAACAGCGTTGAAAATTGTCGGGACTTGCTCGTACCCCGGAATCCACTAAAAATGAAAGTTCATTAAGCTATTATCAGTCACTATTGTAAAAATGATTATACGTACAATATCATTACGTTTTGAGAATAACTTTTATGTAGGTATTAACACTCTGTTTACTTACCACTATCAAAATATTGCTGCAATTTAATTTAAAAAGCGCCGCGTTTGATCCAATTTGACACTGACAGCTAAATTTTCGACACCATAGCCAATATTTATTTTTAAGGAATAAACAATAATGCGTATTAATGCACATTTATCCCGCCAGAGTACACAAAAGCTTTGCCGTCTTTTGCTAAGTCGATTAAAACGTTTATTTTAGATTACTTTATTAATCCTTTTATTATGTAAGCATTCGTTTGTAAAAATATACAACAATGTAGCATATTCGGGTGCCGAAATATTGGAAAAAGATCGTTTTCCATAAGATAAAAAAACTTCGAAAACTATGGGATATGCCTTACGCTGTAAAATTTTCTAGCCAGTAAATGGTCGAAAAAAGCTCGGAACACTTCACACGTGAAGACTTATTAAAATATGGACTTCATACAAGTAAGATCTTCAGTCAAAATCAAGTTTATATCAATTTATGACCACAGTTGACCAAATAATGCAGGACATAACCTAAAATGGTGTTATTATTGTCAGGGTATTAAAAATGTTTCAGATCGCACTTCTAAGATTCCTTCCACCACCTTCCTTTTTCTCAAGAACACTGAAGTAATATAATTCCATGGATTTAGTAAGTACTACGAGTACCTACTAATTCCATGAATCATGCATTTCCATTCGACCGGTTTTATCTTAGACCATTCATTAAATGATCTAAGGGTTTTATAAAAAAATATAAAGTGTGTGAAAATTTGAAGATTGTTCACTAGCGCTGCACTCTGATGCGAAAACATCGCAGCAATATCCCTTACACCCTTTAAAGTTTAGTCGAGAAATAAAACAACAGTTAATAAATAAAAAAACAATTTGTTTATTTCAAAGCTGGCATCATATAAGATTGTTCACGGAAGATCACAAATAAATGCAATTTGACACGAGCATAGATTCATTATATCTTTTGCACACTTGGTAAGTCTGTAGATCATTTGAAGATCTTGCCCTGGTTGAAGTTGCGGCCGCGCGCGTCGGCGCCCGACCACGAGAAGTATTGCTGCACCAGCGCCTTGGTGCGCTCGCTGCTGGGGTCCAGCTTCGTCCACGAGTACGACTCGTAGTCGATCTGAAACGATTGTTGGAAATCAACAGGCTTTTCATATGGTGAACAAATTCAAAAATAGAATTCAGATGAAAATACTTATGATATTGAGAATTTATAGATTGAAACATGCAGCTAGATTATTTTAAAATGATTGAAAGTTTATAAGGAAAGTCCATTTAACAACATATTATACTTTAAAAAACTCGTCCATCGAAACATCGAATTGTATTTAAAATAAAACTCATCTCCACATAGATCCAATACTTCAGTATGAGTTTAGTGGAGGTAGCTGTCGAACAAACATAGCCTCCTTTATGAAAATTGCTTGAGTCTGAAACGGTTCTCCGACAATTGTTTCATCTACGATTCGCCGACAGAATAGAGGAGACATTCTGTCGGCGAATCGTTCGTAGATGTTCAAAAAAAAAAAAAAGTTTGCGTATTAAACTAAATTAGTAATATACAAAAAATTAGAGGAACCAATAGAGACCCGTTTACCAGTACTAGGGGGTAAATTATTAATAATCACCGACAAATGTGACTAATTTCTCACATTTATCACGACTTTCGGCAATTATTAATTATTATTAATAATCTACAATTATTAATAATATTCAACTAATCACTCTTACTGTAACATATACGACGCAGGCGAACGCGTGTTCAATAGGTAATGATAAATATTATTTGACTTGTATATTTGAATAAAACTATGAGCCAGTTCGGCTCATCGGACATATTTTTTGGAGCTAAGAATATTCTTTAAAAATAGAAAATATATATGTAGTCCCGCGCGATATTTTTAAAATGAGTGTTACAGTAGTCTGACCTGCCAGTCGGGTGAGAGCGGGAAGGCCAGCTGCTGTCCGCGCCACACCCACACGCCGGAGATGCTGGAGTCGTTGTCCTCTCCGAACAGACAGACGGACGCGAACGCCTGCTTGCGCATCTTGTCCAGCCGCTGGAACATGCCTGCGGATACGGGATACACTATTATAAACCCTAGCTCACTACTACTATATAAACAGTAGCCCATAACACATGTGATGATATCGTATTAATAACGAGGCGACCCCCTGTCACTCTTTGTTCTCTTTGCCGCAGTTCCGAAAATAGTAGTTTGTAGCTTTTTGAGAATTTTCTATACAATATAAAATTGGATATGACAAATTGCCACTGAAGGTGTAATTTCTGAATGCTTTATCTCAGTGTATTCCGCCAGCGGCCCCGGCCGCCCCGCCCTCTCCACGGAAGCGCCATTCAAAAACACTCATCTTTCCCAAACCAGTAAAAAAAAATCCATTAAATGTTATAGTTTGGGCTATGATTTTCCAACCGACCATGTAAACTACATATGTGTCCCTCAGTCGCCTCGTCCGACATCACTGAATGTTCCTGTTCTAGGGCGGGAGCGCACGCTCGAACGTATCGCAGCTATTTATAAGCACTGGCAGACACCCTTTCTGAACCTCTCTGACCATGAATTTGAGTCTGCTTCGTTATGAGACCACAACATGTTTATACATAAAGGCGATTTTGCTGTTCCTCGGACACACAACCAGGAAAAATCAGAATCGAAAATTCCAATATTAAAGCGCGACGTTTAAAAATCCCACGATTTTGACAAACATAAAACAGATAAAAGCTATAACATAGTAGTGACCTGTGATAAGGTTGCAGCTCATGAAGACCTTGGCCAGCTCCTCGGGGTACTTGTACTCTGCGAACCAGATGGAGTAGTGCTCGGGGTCGAACTTCTGCCAGAAGTAGGGCACGGACACGGCCTCGTCCTCGTTGGAGTAGCAGCGCTTGAAGTCGTCCATGTTGAAGGTTCTGGATTTCACATTTGTTATTGTTTTTGTACTATATCATTCGCACGACGTCAAGTAAACCGAAAAACCTGCAAGTTCTGATTGGCTTACCTGACGTGATCATAATGCATGAAAAAGCTTTAAAGTAAATAAATTATATTTTATTTTAAAGTATTAGTTTTTTATTTTATTTTAAAGTATTATACATTATGGGCACAGTTGACGAAACTACCTCTAATTTTGGTGACCACCATTTCAGATTCAGTTAACTTTGACTACAACCTTTATATGTAAAAGCAAAAAACAAATAGGGCTTGTAAGTTTTTATAAAACCTCGTAATTTTAAGTTTTTATGAAAATTCGTCATTTTGGAAGAAAATAAAGCATTAATTGTATTTTAAAAATTGCAACCTTATGCAACACAAAGTAAGCTCTGATAAAATAATGAAATTCTACAAGTACCCTTTAGGCATGGAGTCAAATGGATCCTTAGACTCCTTGGGCTTTTCCTCCTCCAGCAGGTCGTCCTCGGGCTGCGGCTCCTTCTCCTTTTTGGGCTTCGACTCCTTCTTCTCTACCTTTTTCTCTTTCTTGGCATTATCCTAAAATATTCAGAGCAACGTTTGTAAAAATTCACAAATAATTTTTTCCTATTGTCAATGTGAAGTATGCCTACTGCATGTATGATACTACTGATTTCTAGCTAGACTAAATCGACAGCGCGATTGTTGAATGTTCGAGCGATTGAACGCTTCAGTTTTCACGCCTAGGTTATCCTACAAACCAGGATTCGTAATATCCGTCAAACAGGGATAGACTATCGAAATTGTATAACAAGAAGGTTATGGTTATGATAGGAAATGCAAGATTGTTTCTTTGTACATATGCGGTGTCGAGTTAATCAATAACTTTCGCAAAAATTAACACCAAAGTCCAATCCCCCAGATATTATTTTCTTTTTCGTCCATCGTATTTACGAAAAACTCATAATATCTCACTGCGAACGTCACATTTTATTAAAGCTTATGCTCGTTACTGTGTCATGTCAGTTTGTAACTATAAATAAATATGTGAGACATCCTACCTTCTTTTGCAAGTCCTGGAACTTTTTGGGGTCGTAGACGGGCGGCTGCGCCGCGAGCTCCAGCGCGCCGAGCGCGCGGCGCACGGGCGGCTGCGCGGCCAGCGTCGCGAACCAGCGCGTCACGCTGCGCAGCGCCGCGCGCGCGCCCGGCTCCAGCACGTGCTGCACACGACTGCCGTTAGCTCAAGCTCAAGGATTACGCTCGTAATCAAAATGTGTACAGCGAACATTACGGCCTCGTGTCAATGACCTCGACTCGCGCGCGATTTTCAGCTGTGAGGACTATTGTCGACATCTTAAACGTCCAGATAATTCGGTAAATTTTACTTTCATACAAAATTAAATCTCCGTTGCTAAACACGAGGGCGCAGATATGGAGGTACGAATCATTTCTACTTAATGTAATGAGTAATATCAAAACTCGTCGAACAAACCGTGGTGTTTAAGATGTTAGCTTTCTAGAGCTGCCAGGTTGTTATGTAGTTACCTGGAAGGCGTGTATGAGCGTGCAGAAGACGATGATGTCGGCCAGCGTGACGCGCTCGGTGACGAGGAAGGTGCGCGTCAGCAGGTGCGCGTCCAGCGTGCGCAGCGCCGACAGCAGGTCGTTCTTCGCGCGCTCCACGTTCTATAGTGCAGCCAATATAGATTAACAGATCTAAATTTGTGCTGTACATTTAATCATAATCATCATCTGCAGCCCTCTGTGACCCACTGCTGGGCATAGGCCTCCTTCCGTCTCCACCAACCATCTCTTGTCCTGGGCCATCCCTATCCAGTTGTTGCCAGCAATTTCCTTTACATCGTCGACCTATTATTCGTACATTTAATGTATGTACCTATTTCCAAAAAAATAATTTAGGTCAACATAGATATAGTAATTAATTTCCTTCAGTTGCATTAGAATCTCAGAAGAATGTGAAGGAAATCCACCTGTTTGTTGAACTGCATTATGCCAAGATATGGGAACACCCACGCACAAGAAGCAGGTAGCAGCTCGCTGTCAGCCCACGACACCCACTGCCAGATCTGAGCTTGGGTCTTCAGGTCATTGCCACGCAGGGCTGCGTTGGCAACTAAACAAGTAGATATTACATCAACTGACATGAAGTCAATAAAGTCATGATTAAATTTATTTAATAAATATGAACACAAAATCTGTACATCCACATAACCAAGCATCCCAACTAATATTATACATGCAATAGTCTTGATTGAATTGATTTTTACCTCCACACATTATCTACTCAACCAATCTTCTTGAAATTGCACATGTATACATATATAATTAAGAGTATGGAGGACAAAGGGTACCTTTCATCTCATAAAAAACTATGTTCCTGTGGGATTTTCGAAAAACCTGTATTATCTTATAGGTGGAAGGAATAGGCTAGTTGCCTAATATACATGAGAAAAATATAACTTTTTTTAAATATATCAATTTTCAATGTGTATTTCGCATTTAAAGAAATGACATTAAATTTATCCCAAAAATGTTCAAAACTGTCTGTTTTAGTTACCAAACTCGCTCAATTATACTGAGTATCATATTATTACTTAGATTGAAGTTTTAACATTGCGGAATTCCGATGAGCAACAACAAAGATGTTTCGCACGAGATGACGTAACTCTTTATGATTGGTGTTCACTGTCATGTGACTTAATGCCTATATTTTCATAACTACTATTTTCATAACTAACTATCTATCTAATAGAAAATATCAACAATCTTAAATTATATTGAATAAATTGATTTTTCTTTATCTGCCAAAATTAATTTTCAGACACTTTAATTTATCCCATTTGTTTTAAGTGGATACATGCCTATTTTAAACAAACAAGAAAGGAATTTTGGACATTCTTGTCATAAGGGGCTGAAATAGGGGTTGCAAGTTTATATGAAACTTCACCATTTTTTAATTTATTTATATTTGTGGTTAGTATATGAGAGTGAATCAATGGGGACGGGCGACATAGCTTTTTTAACTACACCTTGGCAAATAACTTTAGATAGGCCCACACTTTGCTATAAAAATTTTGTATTTACCTAAGTGATATTCACGCTGGTGAAACCGTGGGCAAAATCTAGTTACAGCACATTGAATTTGACAAGGAAATAATGTTTCCTACTCTTCCAGAACCAGAATCCAGTGCAATCACTGTTTTAAGCAGTTTCCAGCATTGTTCATGAACAACATCTGTCTTTGTGAAACTTTTAGGTTCTATTCTAACCTGAAAAAACCGGCGCTAAAAGTTCAAAAGGTCGCACTCACCGTAGTAGGCTATGGCATTGCTTTCCGTCAGCAAAACCTTTCCATCGGCACTCTCAAACGCAGGTACCTAACATAAATACCAAAAATTACACGTCATCCAAAATTTAATTTATAACACAAGACAACTAGAACTCTTTAAATTACACTCACTTTTCCGGTGGGGAACTTCTTCAGAAAGTCTTCTGATTTGTTAGTTTCCCCGAATACAAAGTTGGGGGCTACTTTGACGTCGGCCCCAGAATACTGTGCGGCGATAAGCGCCTTGTAGGCGCGGAAATTTTCCGGATAAGTGTATAGTACCTACGAAAAATAATCACCATTATAATCACAACATTTTGTATTCGACGACTTTTGACAATCACTTCACTAATTACACTTTGATTGATAAGATTTTCATAAATTAATTTTCACCTACCCCGGCAGCCATGGTTCGGTCCACAAATTTCGGAAGAAAGAGGGGAGAAGAGGTGAGGAGGGGGAGAACGAAAGTGAATCAATGTCAGAAAACTGTCAAATTTAACAACTGACAGTTTAGCATAGCAAAAGAAATAGGTGGTTAGCTATTTTATACCTATTCGTGCTGGCGGTGATCCACGAACGAGCAAAGACCGACGACATGCCGCCGTGCCAATCGGTTAGTCAGAAGTTCTGGCATCATCCATTCAATAGTCACACACAGTCAATGTTTGGACAGACAGAGCATTTTGTACTATAAAGCGCGGCTGCACACATTAGGTTTCTGAACACAGAAACCTAATCAGGAATCCGAATTCGGAAACCTAAATGCTCTCTTTTCATCACAGATGAAAACATTACTCATACAAAATGTTCACACCACCGCACATGTTCCTTCTTTTATCCGAACGGAAAAAACATAACTTTCGGTTTGGGAAGTTGCCGCTTACGTATGTAATGTTTTTATCTGTGCTTACCTATATTTTGGCTCGGCCGTCGCGCATCCCGCCAGAGTACAGCACTGTATGTTAGGTACACAAAAGCTTTGCCGCCTTTTGCTATGTCGATTAAAACGTTTGTAGCGGGAGTTAGGTGATAATGCTCGACCGCCACAAAGGGAAGATATTCCCGTTGTCATGTCGGAGTGTCATGTCGGAGGTTGTATTTATGCTTTATGCGTTTGGTCGGCTTTTTACATCTGCGCCGTTGTGCATGTGGCGTGGTAGATGTCGCCACATTACTCCCCCCCCAAGACCGGAGGTCTGATGAAGTCTTGATTTGCAGTCTGAGTAAGTCTCGTTTGCCATGTTACTCGATATCCCAGTGAGTTGGGATGCGTAGGTTGAGCTCGTAGTCTGCGGTGAGTCGAGACTGTCGTGAGCGGAATGTGACTTGTTGGCACCTACATGGCTGCCACGGCGGTGAGTGCGCGCGTCCAGACGTGGGCTGCAGGGTGCGTCGGCGTCGGTGAAGTCGAAGAGAGTTGCGGGTGCCAGAACCAGGAAGCACGTTGCGTCGACTGCGATGGTCCTGTAGATGCCCTTGAAGATGAGTGATGGCTTGCTGCTGAGAGTGACCGCTTGCTGCTGACTTGAGACCAATGAGGGTATGAGGAGTGATGGTGAAGATTGGAGAGTATGACGTTGGCGATGGCTGCTTAAATCACAACGTGATGACGGCGAAGGTTGCTTTCAATCACGTCAGGGTCACCACTGTAGCGGGAGCTAGGTTCTATTTTCTCGACCGCCACAAAGGGAAGATCTTCCGGCCAGACTAGGTGTTGCCCTTGGGGAACCGCACGGCTCCGACGGTGTCATGTCGGAAGTTATGTTCATGCTTTATGCGTTTGGTCGACTTTTTACATTTGCGCCGTTGTGCATGTGGCGTGGTAGATGTCGCACACGTTTATTTTAGATTACCTTATTAATGGGAATAACATAATAAGTCTGTGCATGTCGTGTATGGAGTGCCTAACAAAACGTAAATTCTGGTACCTCATTGGTACCTACCTCAAATTTTTATATAGTCTGTGCGCAATGCTTGTTGTCTTGTCTGCTTGCTTGTGTCTTTATTTAGATCGATGGTACAATGGTGATTGCTGTGTGATATCCTTGTGATTGATTTCTAGTGTTCTCAGCAATTGCATTGTATTTATATTGATAAACTATCAAATAAATTAAAAGACAAAATGGTGAGTATTACCTATGATTGTTACAAACCTATCATGTTCGCTTTATCTACCTATCGGATGATCTTAGCTCGGAACTGTAACTATTTCCCGGGCGAAAATGAATTCCCTTCGATGATCACAAGTATCTCGTTAGATTGTTTCTAACACGATTGTTATCTTCTTATAAACTACCTACATTATTATCTTGTTTCATTTTCAGGGTAACGAAAACTCAATCCCTATGGAACTCTGTTCAAACTGTAAGTAGGAACAGATTCGTCTCTCTATTGCAATAATCTTCTTTTCTTTACTAATCCTAATCATAAAGGAATCTAATTGCTTAGTATCTACTTGCCTTGAAGTATCATTACTTATATAAGCATTATATTCAGCTTGTTTGAAATCAGGCAAAATCAGAGCCAAGTGTATATTTTATGTCCTAAGTTACCGAGGCCGACAGCTTCCCACTATCTGTGTACTGTGTTTACCTTGCGTATGCCTATCTGCCTCTTCAGTTCCCTTTTTCATGAGTGTGAAGCGGAAGCTGCAGTGAGCGTATAGGTATACCGTAGAGAAACATGTGGGTGCTAACCAAGCGTAACCAAAGGTTTGTTTTCAGCGCGTGTTAACTGCATTGATTTTAAGGTGGAGAACTGTGAGTGTCGTAGTGCCGCGCGCTCGGGTGTTCATCTCCATGTTAGCATAGCACGTACACTGTCCACTCCAGAACAATTTTTAAACTTGTGTCAGCTTCCTAATATATAGGAAGATTTGTTATTCTAATCAGAAATTATATTGATATGTTTTGTTTGACAAATATCATGAGACAAAACTTATGAAAATATTCTTGGTTATCTGACCCAGATCTATATATCTATGGCTCACAGAATTTTATATAATATTTATATACAGATTTTATTTTGAGCTTTTTATGGCTATACTGGCTTACACCAATCTTCTATTTGTGTATCACATGTATCTCTAGTGTGAATGTGTTGTCCAATGAAAATCCTGCATAATTCCTCTGCTGCAAAATGAAGTGTTGACAAAAATTGTTCTGGATGAACATATTGCATAACAGAATCCATATTTTGTTTGGTTAGTGCATCCCGTGTCACTTCTGCCTTAGTGGATATAATGTCATTAGAGATGCTATGAATGTTCAATAAATAGAATGCTATGAGCTGTCACTCGGGTGTGTGGAATCTATGCGAAGTGGAAAGGTCAGCATGATTTTCAGACTGTTTCTCAATTTGAGATAAGTTTTTAAAATCTTTCCCTTTCATTTTCATTAATTTTTTAGTAGGTATAGATTGCTACTCAGTGTAAATTTTAGCTTAGATCTTTAGGGTACCATAGAAACTGTAATTTAGGATAGATTGACTTGATTGATTGATTGATTGATTGATTGATTGATTGATTGATTGATTGATTGATTGATTGATTGATTGATTGATTGATTGATTGATTGTATAATATTTATCAAATTAACAATAAAAATAATGTTCATGGATAAAAATTTAGAATATATTTTAGTGGCTACCTATTGTTTGTGGTCTTCTTGATTTACTGTTATTGTGATTTGAGTGAGTTTACAAAAAAAAATTATTTATGTCACATAGGACTTTTTTCTCACATAACTTACTGAACCTGTAATTTTTAACTTTAATTTCCATAAGAGTCGTACCTTGTTAGACATATTTTTTCACACTTTTCAAACAAGTTTAGTCTGCTCATTATGTTCTTGCAATGGGCGTGACGTGTTGTTTTTATCAGCGGTGATAGCGCGCAGTTATTTTTGGAACAATGGTGTGATGCTGACCTTTCTAGTTGCTTGGTGCGGGCGTCTGCGCTGCTGAAGGTGCGGTGTTACGTTTGTTGATGATTATTGTGTCGAGTTACTTTTTGTAGGAACTAGACCTGTTAGGGAGATCTGACAGCCAACAATAGCTACAATGTCCCTAACACGCATTCCAGCTGCAAGAGAGATGAGGACGCCTGTTGGGTATTACAATTGAATATTCGAGCATAAGACCATGACATGACTAGCTACACTGTAGTTATGCTACAGTCAAGTTCAAACTTGATTGCCAACCACCCACAAACATAAATTAAACATAAGGATATTATCCTTATCAACATACAATATATTAAAGCTTTGCACGATCGTCAACTGTCGCCAAAGTTAGCGCAAAGGAAAAAATATTCTACAAAATGTAAAACATCGATAAATAAGTAACTCACACTAAACACTCCATTTTTTTAACAAGTTAGAAAGTCTGTGCTGTGCTCACTCGCACGTAGGCCGATTAGGAGATTTGCATATATTTCCATAATTCAGAGACAGATCATATCGGCAGTTGGCAGTCATTTCATTAGGCAAAGCGGGTCCATTATATTCTTGAATATAATGGGCCTTTTATATTTGTATTCGTCTTGATCTTGACGCAAATTATCATATATCTGACATAAACGTAACACTGCCAACCAAATTAATTTACAGCTAGTTTCTATATCTAAGGCATTGGGAAAAACGGACAATGACTCCATACAAGTAAGATTTATTCCAAATGTTGCTGTGACGCTCGCACAAGCGAATGAGTGCAGCAGAAGGTAGGTCATTGTCCGTCATCGTCTCCAGCCTAGAAGCAGACTACCAATAGATGTTTGCACAATGAGGGACGTTAGTTTCGCGCTGTACTTTACTTCAAAGGCGCCTGGTTTCTGTATAAATAAAGTCGCTTTGTGCACTCGACCTGTATACTTGCTTTGTATGTTATTCTAGAATAGACAGGTGAAACGTTGTTTTTTCTCGAATAACTAACATCGATGTTGTCCAACTAAATTTTATATTTAGACGTTAGATTAATGTTTCGGGACTGTTTTAAATGGTGTCAATTTTATATGTAGGAATTTGACTTTAGATGGAATTTGACTTTTTAATATAGGCTTTAAATTATGACATGGCTTTTCTTTTTGACATAAATGTGTTTTACGTCATCTCTTGAAATATATTTTATTAATTCAAAACTTATAAATGTTGTATGTTTACTGTAATACTTTTTTTAGTTCCATAATTTTTATTTTTTCATTGGAAAGTGGTACATACATACATATATTAATGAGTACTTACTTTACCATGTCTTTGATATTGTCGAATGATGCGCTGATCATAGTTCCGGTACGAACCTCGATCGGGTTTATCAACATTAGATTGACATCTCGTGTGTGTCACCAGCTTATAGTCTCCGCAGTTGCCTACATGCAAGGGTTTGTTCCAGAACTCATAAACTTAATGTTAGTCCGTTCGTTACATTTAACACAGCATGTTATGTCTTACATAAATGGAGTAATGTAGCAGATATCACTGTTTAGTAAGAGAAAATTCTGAAAGATTTCTCTATGCTTGTTAGCTAGTTTTGAAACAAGCCCATTTGCAAGTGTTTCACGTTGAGTTTACAATTTTCTCTCGTTATTATTTGCCTGTGGTGGCATTTTCTAGAACAAATATTAAGCAAGTTGTGTGTGCGCAGCTGCGTCTTAGGCGACATTAAGAACGAATACCTCACTCACTGGAGTGGGTACATGTTGGTAGCACGCGAGTATCGCTAGCGACCACGACGATTCGAACGGACTGTATTAATATTACCTATTGCTATAAGGTTTAAACTGCAGAATACAAAAAATAAAGAACTTGCATATAAAATATATCAGAATATAACGAAAATTAACATCCTTGCAGTGTTATATTATTATAGTCCAAGGGCATAGCCTCCAGTCGTCGTTATGTAGACCTAGGTTAATAGAGGGTTCACCGGACATGTATTAGTATTGGTGGCTAAAGTCAAAGACTGACCCCATTTAGTAGTTTCAACAACGGTCATATGTTCACTTCTACTAACCGATAGTCAACCTTAAAAACAGATTTGATTGGCAACAGAGTCACAGCAGTACATACATTAGCATTGAACGAATAAGTCCGCTGAAGCCTGTAAGCCTTAGCTAGCCATCTACGCCTAGCAGCAGCCGTGTCTGACGCTCGTTCTCCGCAGTCGACGCGGACGAGATCCGCCGCCTGGGCAAACGATTCCGCAAGCTGGACCTGGACAACTCCGGCGCGCTGTCCATCGACGAGTTCATGTCCTTGCCCGAGCTCCAGCAGAACCCGCTCGTCCAGCGCGTCATCGATATATTCGATGCTGATGGCAATGGAGAGGTGAGTGTCATTAGCTTAACAATGTTTTCACGTCACTATGTAGGCACGATAGGTAAGACAAATACTTGGTATGATTCAAAAATCTAGTATTATAAAATTGTTAATAAATTACTTTATATTTAGGGTTCCGTAGCCAAATGGCAAAAACGGAACCCTTATAGATTCGTCTTGTTTGTCTGTCTGGCCGTCCGTTATATGGTACGGTATAGGTAATATAATTGAATATGGAAAGTTATGCATATGAATAGTTCCCGGTCTTTGGACAAGGAAAACAATAAGGATACAAGTTTGTATGTATATCAAACGCCGTTGCGTTTTATGGCTTGCTTTATGTTGCTTTATGAACCTATATACATCCCATTTTTTTTATCTTCTTTACATTTTAAGACAACATTTCATTTCATAAAGTCATATAAAACACATAGGTATGTTTAAAGTCATATATTATTGTACTTATGTCATTAGAATACAAATACAATTATTAATCAAGTACCCCGTAGGGTATCTGGTGCAAAGGTGCCTAAAATACTGGCATTGCCACACTGTATTGCGATGGCCGTTTTTCTTTTAGGATTGTATTAAATTTCATTATAATGTTTTTAATCAGTTTTAATCATATCAGGAAACATCTAGTTTTTTCTGAAAAATGTCGTCACGGGTAGAGATGAATAAACGATTTTAATCTCCTCAACTAATCTGGGCCACTTGAGGATGGCGCTGTCTGATCGAGAACGCGGTGGTTCCAGGTGGACTTCAAGGAATTCATTCAGGGCGTGTCGCAGTTCAGCGTGAAGGGCGACAAGTTGTCCAAACTGCGGTTCGCGTTTCGCATCTACGACATGGACAATGACGGTTTCATCTCCAACGGGGAGCTCTTCCAGGTGGGAGTTTCCGAATGCCCATCTTGACTTTACATCCTTACCCAACATTTCATGGGCAATGGGAAGGTTTTCCATTTTTTTTTCTGCTGATGTTAGACTCAAGCCGAAAATGCTTTAACTTTAAATAAATGAAATATTAAAATATGCATAAAATAAAAATGCATATTCTCCTTCTTTTTCTTCCTATTTTTCCTTTAACTTAATGTTGAATTACAATTGTCATTTAATTTATTCCGCAGGTTCTTAAAATGATGGTGGGTAACAACTTAAAAGACACACAGCTTCAACAGATCGTGGATAAGACGATCTTGTTTGCGGACAAAGACGAGGACGGCAAGATATCCTTCGAGGAGTTCTGCAATGTGGTTGGCAACACTGACATCCACAAAAAGATGGTGGTGGACGTGTAGAGCGCCCTCTCTCTCCCCCGCCGTCTCTTTCGCTCTAGCTAGAACACTATTCAAATTGTGTCGGTTATCCGTCGGGCGCTCAGCTTTTATTTGATTCGGTTGGATGCGGTTGTATAGAGATCGACTATTGGATGGCGTGTTCAATATTGTGGATGATAGACGAAGGCGATAGAAGTAGGTATGTGTTTACATTCCCGTTACAGTTTTCTTATAAGAAATCGATATCAAACCATTTTGACACTTACGCCTTTAATCGTAATCTCTATTATTTTAGTAAACTTCTATTCGTTTTGTTGAAAAAAAAAGCTAAAAGTAGTACTTAATTTTAATGCTAAATTTCAACTAAATATACTCGTACCTACTTATAGTATTTCATAATATGGAACTCGCTTCTTCAATAGCATTTAATATCACATCTCAATGCGAAAACTGACACGAGTTTTCGTAAATAACCGCCCGTAAGTTTGTTTCGCGTCGTGCCTTTTGAAGTGCCAACAACAGGCGAACATAGCCGTACGAACAAAATGTCGGCTTGACTCATTCGAGTCACGTATAGTCTTATTTGTTTGCATTAACATGAGCTCGTAATATTCTAAGTTGTATCGACGAAAGATTTAAGCTTTTAAATAATCTCAATAATTTAGTGCCATAACAGTAGTTGTGATATTTACCCCTTTTTTTTTTCGATGAAAATAATAATGTCGCAGTATTCGTAAATCTTTTATCCACCCTCGAATATTCTCGAGATCGTTGTATTTGTTACACATTCTTTAAATGAATAATTTTTGGAAGATTGAGAAAGATGAATTAAAAAAAAATACTTTTCTTCATGAATTAATTAAAACCATGTTTAATAAAGCAGTATTGAATGGTCTCCATTAAAGGCCACACCTTTAAAGTTCAGTCGAAAGAAATGGTAGCACGAATTTGGTCTGGTCTGAGCGCCCGGCGGGCCCGGCCGCTATCTATCGTAACTCGTTAACATATTATATAAACTCTTCTTATAGTATACATTTACATATTATATCGTAGTTATACATTATTAGAAAACTTTTATCGTAGCCAAATCAAGTGTAGAGTTTTATTTTATTTTTATTATTATTTTGTTGCGGTAATTTTTAGTCCATATTGTTATTTAGTATTTTATTTATACACGTTTAGTTTTAATCCGTCAGTGGGCTGGTGCGGACGTGTGATGCCGCCTCTTTAGAATTTTATTTAAAATATTTAAGTACCAAGTTTTAATATTTTTCTGTATCTTATATAAAAATTTGTCTGGCATGCAATAGGAAGGCAGGCCGTGTCCTCTGATGCCAGAAAGATGGAAAAATAATAATATTTCTTTAAATACCTTGGGACCCGGTGCATGGCTAGTCAACTTAGCTTCGTATTTCGATTGATTTATTAAAGCTCAGTCAAAATAACTTAAGAAGCGCTGGTCGCTAAAGACAAGAGATAGAAGAGAGAATTATGTGGTTTATATTTGATTCGCTATTTCTGTCGGCATTAAGACGTTTTTTTAAATGTATTTCTGAAAAAAAAAATTGTTAATTTTAGTGATATTTTCGAGGTGGCATCGCCTTCCGCTGTCCTTGTTCCACGCTGGCTGTGACCAGTGACGTCACCAGCGCTACGTCGCTGTGACGTCACCGATTACGCCAGCCAACCTTCGCGCTTGTATTTGTCAAACTAACAATGTAAAAACTAAAAATGTAATTAGTCCAGTAATGCTTTGTTTTGAGGCTGGGATTAGTCTGATGGGTGTTTCGCACGAAATACTTAATTTTTTATTGTCAGTATTTTCTTCACTTATAAAAGACCCTTCACGATACCTTTTGCGTTTAACGTCCACAAATGCGAAATATTCCGCTTAGACTCGTCCTCAGTCCGTCGCACACTATTTTTGAGAAGTGACAGTAGCGTGCATCGTCCTCTGCAAATAAAAATGTATTAAAAGTTCTATTTTTCCCCTGGGTGATGGAATCATCAGATAATATCCGGCATATCTTAATATGAAAAGCTTTTTGTAATAATTACCAACTAATATCATTATAAGAAATATCGACCGTTCCAAATATTTGTAAGTCTCGGTTTAGATTTTCAGTAATGAAATTAATTGCCTAAAGCCATACTAATATTACGACCTGTTGTTTCCATCAACCACGACTGACACTTCCTCTCCCGGCCACCCATCCTGACACCATCCCTTCCCCCAGGTGCTGACCGCTGTCAAGTGACCGGCCCACTCCACCCCTCGTTAGATAGTCCAGACTATTGTACAAATATACGTTAACCTAAGTCACTCGGTGTTGTTTTGTGTAAAATACTTATCGTTTTAATTGTATCAAATGTTTTAACTATTGGAAGGAAGCGGGCGCGCCGTCTGAACGGCAGTGTTATATCATTAGGGACACGAATCTTCCGATTAGTTGATGTAGTTTTTCTGTATAGAGTTTTATAATTTATGAATATTTTCTTCGTCTGTGTCGTGTTTAGGTAGAGGTGCTTCCCGATCGCCATCGCCGGCCGTCGATCGAAATTATCTCAAGTAACTACTTTAAAACTTTCGCGTTGCATAATTATATACTAAAGAACAGGTATTAAACGGGCACATACCTTTTTTATTTCCCAGACGTTTCGGATTTTCTTAGTAACAAGGTCCGTGGTCACTGGGCAACTGACTCAGCAAGCTACGGCGGCGACGTCTGTCCGGTAGAATCTTCTTCTACCGCCATATTCTTTCTCCGCCAAGTACCGTCACAATACATACGGAATAAGGTCACTGAGTGTGTATATGTGACGGTACTGGGCGGAGAAACAATATGGCGGTAGATTGCTGAATGAGTCGCCCGGTGACCACGGACTACGAAATAAAAAAGTACGTCTAGGAAATAAAAAAGGTATGTGCGCGTTTAGTACCTGTTCTTTAATAGGTATATAATTTCCTCAAGTTTTAAAAATTACATGTAAAACATCGAGCAAGAGGTATTAGGTTCTTAATATGACATTGATAGATGAAATCTTTAAAACGGAATATTTACGATAGGATTGCGGGCGATGGCGAGTGGCCGCAGTGCCGTTAGACCGATCGTTCATGAAGTTACGGCGCACCTCACGATACTTCGGTAGAAGCACGAGAGTTGATGGATCTAGTCACAGCTGTTGTGAATGCAATACGCGATGTGTGCGCCTCGCCGCGGCCCGCCGCTCCCGGGTGGCTTCGCGAGATTCCCTACCAATTACGTTTATTTTTTGAAGGTCTGAGGTCCTGCTATCCTATATATGCAAAGAGAGATAACAGTGACGCTTGCTATTTGTCAGTATGCATACAGAAGACGATGCGTGATAACTTTGTCAACGCATGACTAGGAATTTACACCACTTATCTCAGTTGTTCTTTGTAATACGTAACGTAATTGGGGAAAGAAGGGAAATCTAGAATGGTACGAGTGATGCGACGAGAGAATTAAAACCTAATATATAAGAAAATATTGTCTAAATTCCCTAAAATTCTGTCGTCGTTTTACTAAAATGGGAAGCCATTTTGAAGCGAGGCTGTCGGCCCCGGCTTTCGCCACGACACGCTACGCTGGGTATCGTTCACAGCTTTAACTAAATGAATGTTAATTATAGCAATATGCAATTTTAAAGCCTTACTTCGGGAGACACCGTCTTCCCGCGTACTCTAAGAAGACACTATTATATCGGATTTTTATATACTTCTTCATTTGTTGAGTGCAATGTTATGTATGTGTGTTAGACTAAGATAGATACACATTTTTTTTCTAAGCATTCTCTTTATATCTTATCTCTACCTATTGTCCCAGAGCTGTTTGTATTATTTAGTACACAAAGATCTGAACCAACATCTTTGGATTACACAGAGCGGTCGCGCAAGACTTATTGAGAATATAGAGATTATACTTGTACTGTTGTAATCACAGAAGTGGCCAGAAGTTTATATAGTATGTACCATCTTGCAACGTCAAGTTATATGGGGCTCTGAATCCTAAGATGCACAGTTTATTTTCGCTTGACTTTGTAAGACGGCACGCGGCGTGGCTACGTCGAGGACTACGTTGTAACCGAGTTAGTGACCACTTCCGAGAACGTTATATACGTACGGACGTCCTTTTGGTAGAACAAATCATAGTTTACGTAATGTTATCTTTGCAGAGATTACCTTGTGTGGAGACTTGTGTATGGAAGTCAGTTTAAAACTAGATCATGTGTCTCCGCTTGTTGACTACACAATTCATTTATTAGGTATTAAGTTTTGTAAGATATGTTCAATCAGATCTATTACATTAGTATATTTTTTGATAATTCTGTTTTACTATATTCTGTTCGAAAATTGAGCAAATAGTTATTTCTACTCTTTTTCAACAATTCAAATGGCAATAAGAATGACTTTCTTTAAAGCATTTTTCATATTGTAATGAGGAAAAAATATTTTAAAAATTTGAAACTTATGATTTTGTTTGAGAATTCAGTGTTAAAAAATAAAAAGTGGTATAATACTTGTAGTATTTTAGGTTTCCTTCCACAGCTCTGGGAGCTATTGTTCGTCCAGTCATAGTGTCATGTGAGTTGGCGTCCGCCTGTACTACCAGGGCTGCCAACACTTCATCCATTTGTTCCCATCAGTAGGTAGCGTGTCCTAATTAAGTCTATTCTAAAGTGATTCATAAGTTTTATTAAATTTTAAATTTCAGTGAATGCTGTAGTTATTATTTTTCCAATGTATTTTCCTACCTAAAGCGTGGAAAAGATATACATATTGAAACAAGGTTTGATTTGTTGATAGGTTGATTTGATTTGTTGATAGGTATAATCAATTGATAAAATGAAAAAATCTGACCTGTTGGTTTATGAGCTAGATAGAAAGTCACTCCTGACGATTTTGTCCAGTAGTTTTTGAGTTTATTCATTACAAACAAAAAATACAATCTTTTCTGTTTATAATATTAGTAGGGACAAAGCTCTTTAAATTCAAATAATATCAGATACACATAGAAAACAGAAATAAATACAAAATATAATAAATCATAATTTTATTAAATCTACTTAGGTACTACTAATTATTTACAGCTAAACAAATCTTGTGGCTATTGCTAGTAGTTTAGTATAATCAGCACCCTTTGAGTGAGTGCGTTCTTTGAGGATTGTACGGAGTATTGTAGGGATAGGCACATGTATCCTGGTGCCCAACGGCGTTCCGTTGTCGTCGATCAAAACTACATTGTTGCTGTCAAACTTTGGAACTTTCACCTTCTGTGTTTGTTTCATGCCAACCAGAATTCCCTTCTTTTTCTGCCCCTTGATAGCTACCATGACTCTGTCACCGATGAATCCGACACCTGAAATTGTAATTTTTAAATGAGATCATAAATTTGTATTGCAGTTGAAAGGTTACATTCGGTAGGTTAGAGCAAGTTGGGGTCAACACATTATCTAAGTATTTATTCAAAACTGGTGCATTATTGTTGATGTTGTTAATTAATAAATACACATTTTTTGCCTAGAAAACAGAGGAATACTCACGTTTTTTATTATAAACACAAATAACTTTAGGCGGTTTGCCCTCGGCCATCGCTCGTTTGCCAATTTCAGAGTTATCTACAACTCGTAGCCGAGTTAATAGTCTTACTTCGCTCAGGGCAGCTGTGGTGTGGAATCCACATGATAAATTTGTTGTGGTTAGCTTGCTCAAGATCGTTTTAAACATAATTTAAAAAAATAAATTTTCAGGTTAGTTTACAGGCACAGTTCTTTATTATTAATTACCAGTTGTCAGTTATGTCAACGTCAGGTAACTGTCAGTCAGTTCTAGTGTTGCCCATTGATTTATAAGCGCGCGGCTCTGGTGGTGGTGTTGCCACTTGAAGTCAACTATTTGTTTTAAATACAGTTTGAAATAAAATAGTTTTGTGTAGGTACCCACATGATAGCGATAGTATCGATACTTAGGTATATAATTTTGACAGTTGGTGGTGTCGTCGGTATTCCATATTGATTTTCAAATTCAATACTTACCTACCGCCTTTTCACCGCCGACAAGGTCAGAAAATTTTAAAAATATGTATAATCTAGGTAAAATAGATCATAATGATAATTCATGTAACAATGCAGCTGGATATGTTATACGAAGATTTAAAGTTGGTTGGAAAGTCCATTTACACAAGATATGAAATTATCAGTAAGTATAATTAAATTCGAAGAGTTTATTCATTTTATCAATTTAAAGTTATACCTAGTTGAAAAGTCCATGTTCAAAATCTTTTAAATTAGGTATATCTAAGAACAAAATCAATCATCATAAAAATCTAAAATTTTGTTACAACTTTTATTAAGAAGTAATCACCATAAATGTACCTACTAATATTTGATCTAACCTAACAGTTGATCAATCATATCTTTCTTTGCGAACATTTTAGCCAGTTGTGACCTCACTTGTTGTTCGCGTCATTTAGTATGGAGCGTTTGGAAGAGTCCAAAATGTGTGATTTTATTTTGGTCATATCTTTGGAATCATTGTTATTATCATAGTGGGTATTTTTTTCAAACTTTGCGCAGAACACGTTCTAAGTGAAATTCTACTGGAATTTCACACATAAGCAACCTAATTGTTTATGCTATACATGTAGTTTATGTTGTATTTATTTATTTATAAGTACTAGATGTTGCCCGGGGCTTCGCTTTCGTGGGAATTTTGCAATAACATGTAGGCTATAGCAATCTTGGATAGGTAGGTAATGTACCTTTCTAATGGTGAAAGAATTATAGAAATGTATTTAAGTAGTAGTTTCGGAGATTACCCGCCTCAAACATACGTTCTCACAAACGCTTACCTCATAATAATAGTATAAGTAGATAATGTTAATATTATGTATTTCGGTACTAAACTATGAACTACTAATTTACTACTAATAGGTAAGTAGTAAATTAGTGGATTAACCTAAACATTATTATAATAACGTAGGTACAAGTTACAGTTGTCTGTAACTTAGTAGTTTTCAATTTTACTCTTCCCGCGTCTTCTCCACATCACTCTCTCTCATGTCGTTTTTAGGGATTTTTCTACCAGTCCGACTGTTAGAAAAAACCTTAGTTTTTTAAAAAAATTTTTTGTCATAAAGTTAAAGAAAGAAATAAAATAAATAAGTATTGAATGATTTATTCCGAAATTTATAAACCTTCATAGTAACTTTTTCACTTCAACTAAATGAAACTTCTCAAGCATACAAATTTAATTACCAATTAAATTATGTTGTTTGTTACGTTATGTTAGGAATATTATGTCGAGGCAGTAAGTCCCTACTTCCAGGGTGGTTTGTCTAGATTTTTAGGGTTCTGCAAATAAAAAGGTAAAAGCCGGAATGTATAGGATCGCTTTGTTGTTGGAGGTGTGGTGGATATGTTACGGCTAAAACCGAAGTGCGCCTACATCTAAGTTTGGCCGGGGTTATAGTCTTAAATTACACTTCACCTGCACAAAGGTGTAAGGTGTACAACTAGACCTACAACTACCTATCTAGTCTTTGTTGGTCAAACAACGAAGACTTGGTAGGTATAGGTATAGGTATGGATGCTTTCTTTAATAAATATTGATAATATGCGTTTCTCGTTTCAAATTAGACTTTACTGTAAATTGTACCGGTTTTAGCTGCCGATTGCCGAGATGCTTACGCGGAGTACGGGCAGAGATACCTACTATCTTGCGAGGGCCCTTCTTGCTTAAATGCAGTAAGTACATTTTTCTACATGAAGGGACAGTCTTTAGTCCAATTAAAAATATTTTTTGAATTTGCGTCCCTTCCCGGTTTCGCTCGGGTACAAACATTATAAATGATATACCTAAACCTTCCTCAAGAATCACACTATTGGTAAAAACCGCATGAAACTCCTTGCAGTAGTTTTTGTGTTTATCGCCAACAGACAAACAGACACACGCCGTAGAGGACTTTGTTTCATAATATGTAAGGAATGGACTACTGGCTACTATATAAGTACTATCATTGTTTACTATCCAAATAGGACTAAAGATAATTAGCCCTATTTGGATATCCTGAACTTGGGTGTTAGCGACGCCGAACCATTTTGTGTCATGAGACAATTAAAGACAATCCAAATTGTTATTAGTGTTGATTTAGGTCAGTCATGTAATTATAAAATGGAGATGGTCTTGCCTTGAGAAATCGTATTTCATATATATTTATTACCAGTACGCGATCAGTCATAAAATGTATCCGGTGCTATCCTAAACCATTGACCATGCACTTTATGTGTTATCATCATCATCATATCGAGTGTGTTATTGCTAACATTGGCGTCAGATTTTATTCAAGTCGCCTAAAGGCATCTGACATGAATTTTTCGACTACTTACCACCATCGAGTGGCAGGTAGTCGCATACAGCATGCATAAAGGATAGTTGTGATTGATCCCTTAGGTACATATGTGTTTGTTCTTTTAAAATTACATTTTTACTATATTAATTCTTACACCGAAATTTTATTGAGTTTCTTAGCCGTAATATTTTCCATTGTCCGTCATAAAATATTAGTGAGACTAATAGATCTGAAGTTTGTAGGTCCAGTTTGTTGCCATAAATTTAAAAATTAAAAATATAAATTTATATAAATTTGTCGCTTTATATAATATAGGTTACATCACAACTGTTTCCACTTTCCATACCTACACATATCCAAACTTTTGCTCATATAGGTGTTACATTTTTTAAACACAAAAAATAGCATGACAAAATTCTTTATCAACATAACAGCCTTAACAATAAATAATCTAGAGACAAAGCGGTTACCCGAAACTCAGATGACTACTCGCGCTCTACGATACGAAAACAAATATTATAAGTATATTTCACTAAGGCGTATTGTGAAAGAAGTGACAGGACGAGCCATAGAATAGACTAGCGGGTTTCAAAGTGTAATGGATACGCGGCGGGCGGGAGGGGGTGTTTGGACAGAGGCACAAAACGCCGGATGCCAAACCAAAATGAACCATTATCCAACCTTTGAGGTGTCACCTTAATGACGTAAATCGAGACGCACTCTTTTGTTTTGTTTCCGATAGTCTTATTGGGTTACCGCCTTTAATCACGCGGTAACGATCGCTCAATCAGTAAAATACGCACCTCGTCTGTGCTGTGGCCCCGATTGTGTAATCAATAGTCCTTTGATTTGGAAGAAGGAGGTAATCGAATCTCGAGGAAATCGGCTAACCTCCGACACTCTTTTGATAATTGTGGTTTCTTTTTTTGTTTTTCTCAGTTCAGATATACTTGCTAGGTTTTATGTTGCTCTGATTGCAATCACTATAACGTGGGTTCCTTCTTGTAAGAGATCTTCGAAAAAACATAGGATTTTTTTTATTTTTAAGGGATTCTTCTTATGCCGGCTATGTATTATCGCGATACAGTTTGCGAACTTTGGCAGATTCGGTATACATTTCTCTTTTTTTATTGTGGTAAATAAAAGCTGTCATAAGTACAAACACAATTTCCAATTTCAATGAGCCCGCCGAGCGGGTGTGCCCGGCATTAGGTCTAACAAACCTTTAACTTTTTTAGAGTCCCAATTCCACCAATACGTTCGCTATCTAGCGAGTTTTATTTTTGGTTACAACAGGTTGTAACTAATTTGAACAGTTATATTATATGTATAGTTATGAGCCAGACTGTGACCCAAGAACGTGTACACACGACATGACGTGGTATTCTATCTACTTCTACAAATATTGTGAGGATGTGTGTTTGTAGGTATGTTTGTTACTCTCTCACACAAAATCGACAGGACAAATTGCTATGAAATTTGGTATACCACATAGTATGAAATAACACATAGGGTATCTTTTATCCCGAAATTCCTACGGGAGCGAAGCCCCGGGAGGAAGGTAGTAAAACATAGTTCCACAAAATAACAAAGTGACAAGCAAAAAAATATTTTTTTTATATAGAGGTACAGTTTTTATTTAAAACCATGGTAAAAATTAAAACTAAAATAAGTTAAAGGTAATAACATATCAAAGATCAGAGATATCCTTGAGACTTCTCCTGAGTGTCATTGTTGGCTACAAACTTTCTGGTACACCCCGCCTCAGCTTACAAACTGTATTTGTGATCTTGATTGTTTAAGTGGAACGTTAGTTATTAACATTTTGTTTCAAGCTTTTAATTACAAGCTATTGTGTAAGTTGCAATGTGATGTTTGTTGGAAATTTGGAACTCTATGATCTGATATTTTGTATAAGTACCTACACGTTTAGTTTGGTTAACAATCCTTTATTACGATTCAAGCCTTAGGGGCATATAGACAATACTCTTACTTTTATTATACGCCTTATGCATGACCAGATGGAGCACCCATGATCGTCTCCCAACGAGGGTCTTTCAATGGTTTATTGCATGGACATAATATTTTGGCACGCGTTAACTGTAACACATTCCATCTTCACATCACGACCCCAACGACTTGTCTCATCTTTTCGTTATTAGATAGCTTGTCATGATCAAAATTAAGACACTGACTTTTCTTCATAGTAGTGCCCCAGCCCCACCTGCAGTAGGAAGTACTACATTTATTTATACGTAGGCTGCATGAGGGAACGCACTGAGACGCGACGCAATTTTTTGCCGCCATTTTGAAAAAGGTGGCGAATCAAATAATGGAGAAATAATTTAATCAAATGCAGTTCGCGCCCTTTTGGCTCCTAACTCAGCGCGTTTAGGTGCAAAGTGGCGCGCTCTCACGAAGGGGTGGTAAAAAAACTGTGTGGTTGTATCGTGTGTGCAGCCGCCTTAATAGGTCCGCCCCCTGCCCCCGAGACTTTGCACCCACAAATTGAAATGAAATTGCATAATTCGCTCGCAACCGTCGGGCGCCGTTTTTTGCGCCTAACGAAGTCCATTTAAGAACCATTCCCGCCCGAGGCGTCCTATTTTGCATGAATTTGCGGAGAAAATAACGCAAACGACGTAATTGTGCACAATATTTGCAGGGAAGATTTGGAAAATACTTACAGCAATGTTTCCAAGGCATTATTATGTAAAAAGTGGCGGAGTCTTTAGTAATTAAGGCCTATTGTTTTCGTTTTAGACGAACAGGTACTTAATAAGTACTTAGGAACGGTGGATATTAACGATATTTTTGGCATAGTATTCAGATAGTACGGTGTGTGTAATACAGGTTCCTCTGGATGTCTACCTGCTACAGGCACCAGTTCTCCGCAATAGATTTGTGTGACTATAAAAGACATGAAAAATTATATTTATTACAAAATAATACTTAATAATTTTATTAGAAAGAGCTTTTTGAATTTGATTGCTCGATTGCACTCAAAAATTCAGCGTTTAATACAAAGTGTACAAAACGCGTGTGCTCGTACTGCTTCAATGTTCCTCCACGAGTCACAACTCTCCATTTTATAATAAAGCTTCTATGCTCAATATGGACTTAAGGAGGCAACTCCAAACATCAGACTAGTCTGATGTTTGGAGTAATGAAGTTCAAAAAATCAGTGTATTTATTTAGCGAGCTGAGTCTTTTTGATAACCACCATATAACACTGTTCGTCCCTTGTTAGCAATACGGCATCGATCACTCACTTTCAGGGGAGTTTCCGCTATCAGGCAACGAAATGTTGGAATGACATACCGCCGCCAGTAAGGCAGCTAAGTTCCTAACTGACACATTTAAATCTCATTAAAAATCTTTTCTGCTGCAAAAACAAAAAAATTGGTATTCCAAAGGATTTCCCCTTAGAATTGCTGTAGGATTGTTTCTTATTGTTCTAGAGTTTAGTGTTGGTTACTTATGGATATGTTGATTTTCTAAGTTATTAGTTTAAGACATATTTACTTTTCACTTTACAAACTCACAATAACATCTTCTTGTTAAGTTTATGATAAGCACTCGCACCTACAATGTTGGCAACAACTGAAGATCAGTATTTCTATACTTTTTGCCTTGCTGCAGCACATTTATTTGTTTAATTTTATGCTTTTTTATTTGCTATTGTTTTAGACTTGTCTGTTATTTCTTTGATGCCTGTGACAAATCAAATAAACGATATCTGTCTATCTAATTCTAGTTGAGACCTAAAACTAGCTGAAACATTTGCTTATCACTCGACCGGCATCAACAAAAAGAAAAAAAAACCGGTTCGACACAAGTGATATTTGTTTGAGAGTTTGAAACAATAATTACTATGTACTTATTTTTCGTTTTTATTACAAACAAACAGACATGAGACAGAATCTTTATTTTGCTACGGCTCAAAATACATACAATGTTATTATTTCTAAAACATGGGATTACATGCACTATCAATAGTGCGAAATATTTGCATAATAAATTGCCCATACAAATGTATTAACTTATTTTAATTATTTTTTTTTCCAAGGTTTTAAGATTGTGTCGTTTTAGGTCTTTGCTTGTTAATTTTTGACTAAACTTTAATTTTTAGCGTGATTTAAAAAAAATAATATGCACAATTGATGACAGCATTTGAACTTCAAAGGCAAAAAACGATACAATCATATCTTATGCTCTAGATAATTGATTTTATTAAATTATCCTAAAATCAATTATCTATTTATTAATTATCTGTATGTTACATAATAAAACTTAATACATGCGAAAGTCTGCCTGTCTTTCTATCTCTCTGTCTGTGTGTCTGTTAGTATGCAAAGACAAAAATCAAACCCCAAATGACTATGACGGGGGGTGAAAGTTTGTATGAAAACTTTCGCAGAGAAATTCACTTGCAAAAGCTAGTTGAAGATGAAAAAAAAAACTTCTAGGGGTCTTCTTATAAGTAATAGAAGTCAAAAAATGATTTTTGAAATTCTTGTCTGTCTGTTGTTCCCTTTTCACACGAAAACTACTGGACCGATTTACTTGAAATTTGGTATGAAGGTACCTTACATACATGGCTAACATCTTAGATACACTTTATGCCAGTAAATGGTCAGGTTCCTGTAGGATAATTAAAAAACAAACTACCGCATCGATTTATTTGTCGACTTCGGTGGCGCAGTGGTACGAGTAAATTGCTTGCCTCTGAACTGAGAGGTCCCGGGTTCGATCCCCGGTCGGGTCAGAAAATTATATTTTTCTGATTGGCCCGAGTATTAGATGTTTATCTATATATGTATTTATTATAAAATATAGTATCGTTGAGTTAGTATCCCATAACACAAGTCAAGAACTTACTTTGGGGCTAGCTCTGTCTGTGTGATTTGTTCTTATACATTTATTTATGTTTATTATTGTATTTGATTTCATACCGGACATCCTTGGTACATCTTAGATACATTTCATCCTGGTAAATTGTCGGGTTCCATGATCAAAAAATAAATTACTGAATCGATTTTAATGAAATTGGGTACAAATTAATACTATCCCAAAAATATGTAAAAGTCCCAAAGAAAATAAAAAATATCGAAAAAAAATGTTTGAACCTTAGGGAAAATTAAAAATTAAAAACAGTTTTTTAACAAGCTGGGAGTATCTCCGAGCGGCGAGGCGAGGTGAGGGTGCGGCTAGTTATAAAATAAAGTCCTCTGCCGCATCTATTTGTTCGTCTGTTTGCGACAAACTCAAAAATCTCTGCATGGATTTTTAGTAGATAGTGTGATTCCTGAGCGAGATTCAGTATAAATCATAATGTTTACCCGAGCGGCGCCGAGACGGGCCGCTAGTGGTTTATAATCATTATAGTTGTTAGGTGGTACGGTAATCTCAGGTAGGGTTGGAGTAGAAATAGGCAAAGGCAGACAGTTGTATAATAGTATAATTGATAAGTAAAATACAGACCTGTGAACAATAAAAAATACATAAACTATGGCACTAAATCACTGTAAAATTTAGAACACTTTTCCGAAACATATTAAAACACTTACTCTTCAAGGGTATATGAATAATTTAAGATATTTTATTATATATATATTTTATTATTATTACACCGTACTGTAGTACGTGCCGATATCGTTATGGTAATGAATGAGTCAAAATGTGATTTCAAAATATCAAGTGGAACAATAATTTAAAATTTTGAATTTAGACTGAAAGAAAATAAAATCATGCCAGCGCGCACGCGACATGACTAAAGAGGTCATAATGCGTGGCGTTACATAGTTTTGATAAAGAAGATCAGATAAAATACTAAATAAATAGAACAATGGTTTCCGAACCGTAACTGGCTCTCTAGAATTACTACTAGATTTTGGCTTCTTCAATTCAGTCATTAGACGTGCCGAGCATGGATATCATTGGTTTACATTCTTTAATCTTTGCAACCTATAGAGCCGAAGACCATTTGATTGATCCTCATTCATTCCCTGTACGGCAAGATAAATTATTTTCGGTGTGTCTGAAATATAAACTTGGACGTCATCAACGTAGTAATTGTACAGTGCTTTATCACTTCGACAAGATTGGTGTTTGACGTCGAATATTTCAAGAAGTTTCGAACCTATGTTTGGAACCCTCGAAACTTGCCCTGGACCTATTTTAACTATTTACAACATTATTATTTAACGTGATTTATAGGAGTCATGTTATTCGCCTGGCGAAGGAACTATGGGCCTGGAAATTGGCGCCGGCTAAGATGGCGAGAACGTTATACACAGATCTAGATAGAAATAAATGGAGGAAGGAAAAGGAGTTCTTTCCCAGCAGGCTATTGAGATGGCTGAAAAATAAATACTTTTTATTTATAAACTTGTCGTATCGAAATCACACTTATCTATGCAGAGAAATATTTACATCGTTTTCAAAACAAACAATTTGCAAGCTGAGAGGTTTATAATTGTGTCGCGATTTAATTCAATACCTTTGAGTCGTGCTCCAATGTGTACACTGGAGGGAAGAGGGAAAAAGTGAGAATATTTCCCCAATGATTAAAGCCGGAGTCACTTCGCTCCACTCCATTATGCGAAACTGTAATCACGAAACTATCCGCAGAGCTCCCAGCTATGGCCTGTTCACACGGAGCGTTTTACCCGCTCTGTATTGATGCGACGGTTTTAATGTTAATTGATTTGCTGAACCACGATATCCATAGACAATTTTGTTTAACAAATAGGTCCAAAAACCTATTTTATTATCAAAGCAAAATAGTTACATCATGTAGTAGTTAGCAGATATAATAATAAACTTATTTACCTAACAATTGTGTCAAATAGAGAAGAAGTTGGTTAAAGAAGTTTGATAAGAAAAACTAATGGTGTAGTTTAGTTCTATTTTTATAGATAAAATAATTTGTGTAATTTCATTAGGATTGTGATGTTGAATAATTATTTACTTATAATAGTTCAAATACTTATTTGATCACCAGTTGTTATTTTCAATTCATAAATACACTCCATAATTATTTTTCTCGTAATATGTGATGGCTCATCTTGTACTATCTGTCATTAAACAATCATATCTATCCATAAGTTTTTGTGGAAATCAGAAACATTAAATAACAAAATAACAGTCACATTTAAACTATTACGTATAGAACTGATTTGACATTGAATCTGTGCTAGCTAGTGGCAGTGTTGGCGTGCCGGCTCTAAACAAACTGCGTTATCAATTTTTATCAAAAACGATGAAGATGAACGCACCGTGGGGACCAGACATATAGCGACGCGCGCTCCGGGTTCGCCTACATAATTATTTAAGTTAATGATATACTACACCTTTCTTGCCATAAATGATTTCTTTTTGCACTACGTGCGAGGGAGATGGCTTTATAAACTTGGTAAGGAGTACAACAAAGACAGAAGGAGGGGTGGTGCCTCCCTGTCAGGCTCTGGATTATAATATCACACTGAAAGCCTGCTTTTTAATCCCACGCTATGTACGTACTTATGTAACTTTAATTATACGGGGATTTTGAAAGAGGTTTATGTAGATCTTGTTTCACGTAATGCGATGTGATTTGAGGTTCGGTTTTGTTTTTATTTGTTCAAATGTAATGTACCTATTCATTCATAAATATATGAAATAAACAATGATTTGTTTTCAGATAAGTGTAATATAATGTAGATCTGTGAATATATACTAATTAATAGTACCTAATCCCATTTTGGATCGACCATCGCTGAGAAGTAGTGCCGAAAGAAATCTTGAATGGCTTGTCATGATTATTTATATTTATACAAACAACATTAACTAATTGTGCACCTCAACCTTCCTCACACTATATATTAAAAAACCCGCATAAAATCCATTGCATAGTTTTAAAGATCTAAGCATACGTATATTTATTACATAAAATTAAGTTTCAATAAACATGAAAGTGGCACCTTATCTAAACCAGTTTCATTACATTCTCAATTTAAGCTTGAAGTTGAGAAACAACACCGTATAAAATACATCTTCACAATGCCAGTTAATTTTTTTTTATGTATACTGGTACAAGATAGGTTAACTATGTATATAGTAGCTTTTGTAACAGCTTCAATCACTAATCTGCGTTTCTTGGACAAACCATTTTAGTGTTTCTTGGATAAATGAACATTATTCATTAATTTACGGCATGGAAGTGGCGGATCTTCGGCGATCTTTACAGATTTGGCAAGCGGGCTCAGCTATCGGGGATAGGGGCAATAAGATACTGTTTACTCTTATGCACGTTATTGTGCTAAAAGCATGAATTGCATTTCAGTTTGTCCAGACAATAAGTGTATGACGCAGGACAGATTCTACACAAACACAGTATGCAGTGAGCGCAGCGTATTATGGGCAAAAGAAAATACGTTTATATAAAGGGAAAAATTAGAAAAGTTTCAGCGATATAGACAACAAACGACACTAGATAGAAACATATGGAAGACAAAAAGGGAAGGCATTGCCCAGCAGCCAGACACATAAACAGGCTATGAGAAAATACATTGACATTTATTTTAAAAGGATAAAAGACTATAAGTTTTTTCATCCATTCTAATATTATAAAGAGAAAAGATTCGTATTTTGTTTTTTTTTTTTTATTTGTAATTAATAAACTTAAATATTTCTGGACTAATTTTTATGAAACATGAACGTAACATAGGCAACTCTTTTTATTATAGTTTTACTTAGGTAAAACTGTAATAAAAAGAGTTGCCTATATTAGACAACTACCAACCCGGGTTGGTAGTTGTTTAATAATACCTTATCTATGACAACAAATAATTCTACATGCAAAAGTGAGTTTGTTGGTTTGTTGCCTCTTCACGCTTTATCTTTTGTCTTCTTGTAGTTTCGCATACTTATTATATTGTATTGTAATCTTAAAATTTATAAGGTTATTTTTTTACGGTGACCCCGGGTTTCGCGGCGTCAGCGTCCTAATACTCGTACATCCCGAAACACGACAATATGCGAGAGAGATGTTGAAATTCCCGTGGCATTGGAATCTCTGGGTGTAGCTTGCGGAAAAATGTTTGCAAGCTTTTATTGAAATTGCAATGTATGTATTAATGTTATTACAAGTCGGGTGGAATCTTGCAACTTTTCAACGGATTGAGATGAAATTTTATACATGACTAAATGGTCTACCCTGGATTGGCTGCCGACGAGGGATCTTCTTAACGGCTCATTGCACGGGCATAACTTCTTTGACACGTTTTGAATGATATAAGATATCTCTAACACAATGAAAACTTGTGTGTCGAAAATGTAAGTTTTATGAAAATCCTATTATATGTTTATGAAACGTATATTTATTTCACTTGTTCAACGAACCATCAAACCATTACTACAGAATTATCACAGGAGCCCACTTAGCAGTTTTGTAATTAACTTTGTAGGCCTCTCGTATTCAAAAAATAAACTTAAGTAGTTACATTGTATTTATAGTATATAATAATATATAAATAAATATATCTATATATGGCGTAAACGTTTAATACAGGAAACATTCTGAAATAAAAGTTATTATGACCAGTCTTTAAACTTTGGCCATATATTTTCATGTTTGTAACTGGGTAGGGGTAAATATAGGGTTTTGTTTTGTAAGTCGGACACACTTGAATATTTTCTTAAAATATATTCGTCCATTTTTCGTAAATGATTTGACACATCAAATTGGTTAAATAATTTTAATTTTACACACGCATAATTTTGAAATTACAGTTTGTATGTGTACCTATACTCACATACAATACATTTAGTAAGGTAATTACTAGTTTTATTTTATTATAATTATTGTACTCATTAATATTTTAAAAGTCAACTTAGTTTACTTATTACAATAAATCTTAATTTTTAAATGAAATCAATAAATATGTACTTATCTAAATTCATTCATCGTCACGATAATATTTTTTAATTCAATACTAGCCGAGGCTCACGGCTTCTATAGTATGAAATTATTATGTTATGGTTCTCAGAGACACAGATTATATAGTGGTTTCAGTATTCGAGACAATTATTGTCTATAGTACTTCTTTGAAATCCGACGGTGTTCGAATAATTATTACAAAAAATCTTCTAAGATTAATTCAAAACCCTATAAAGGTACATATTTTACTGAATAAAAAGTTGAAATCGTTAAATTAAATAGTTTTGATGAGATATGCCACATATTTCATCAGAATTATTTAATTTAATTGAACCTGTTTAGTATTGCTTAACATTCTGTCTGTACTGAGGTACTCGTTTTGAGGGAGGGGCCTCCAGAGTGGTGAGTAACGCGGTATTCATCTCGCACTCCGTGGAAATGATATGCTAACCTCCTCACATACTGCTATGTGCGTACAATTGTGAGGCAAGCTATTCTTTAACCCAGGTTTACATACGTAGACGTGGGTTGGTGAAAATGATGCCAAGCTCCTTACACGCTGTTATTACATATGTATGTGAGGAAATATTATTTGTTTTTCTTGTAGATATGACAACCACATCTGCATAGTTGTATTTAGGCTGTAATCTAAATATTTAGGTACCTATTTACTAATCTGGCTGTGTGTCACTTGCGTATTTGAAGTCGGTGTGTCACAGAAGCAAAGGAGCCTTGTAAATGCATTATGAGTGGACCGAGAAGGATGATGAGGGATTATAATTTATCAATTATGTAGTGTTATTTTTTCTTGTTCTTTGATTGCACACTTCTCGCTACTCTCTCTACATCACTCTGTTGGTTGACTGGTCGAAAAAGCCTTGACTTCCGCCGATTATATATTTGTAATAAAGTTAAATATATTTATTAATTAATCTATGTACTTATATGCTTACTTATTATATATTATACTATTGTTATTAAAAGGTCAACATTTAGCTCAACTCATTTTTAGTTTAGAGTGTTGCACTTCAGAGTAACATATGAAAATATAAAATGTTATAGGGGTGATCTTTATATTGTTTCCTACCGAACTCTTTCTGCCTAAAAGCTTTGCGTGTGTGGGTAAAATAACAATGTACCATTATACTTGAAAGTCATAGATTTCTAGAGAGTTATTTTTAAAGAGTTTTAACGTTCCAACCAATCGCTTAACAAACGTATCTTGAATTTCGAATTTTTATAAAATGGCTATTTGTTTCGGATTTTCAAAACAAATCAAACTAACTATTTTTGAAATGTATTTACACTAAATACACGTAAAAATATTCAATAATCCATACATTATAATTGCGAAAATCGGTTTGTCTGTTCCGCTTTCACGCCTAAATCACTGGACCAATTTTGATGAAATTTAGTATTAATGTAGTAAAAGATCATTCAAACATAGGCTACTTTTTTCCCAAAAATAAAATCCCAATTACTATAATGAGGGGTGAAAGTTTACTTTCGCAGATAAATTCACGCGGGCGAAGCCGCGGGCAAGAGCTAGTAATAAGTAAATAAATAATTTCGACCAACAAGGACTCATAATATAAAATTAAAATAATTCAATTTGTCCTGCATATTATTTCTTCGATGTGTACTGTAGTGTCCTATAAAACATGAATAAATATCTCTCGATAACTTCAGCATTGCGCTCGCTCACAGAAATCCATTCAATCCACGATGGAATGAAACACATTTAGCGTCAATATAATTAGATGAACCGCACCCAACGCTGATTCGCAATCATTTCCTTCGTCGATTCAAAAGCCACAGCAATTTGAGCTTTATGCCAACAGCTTAAGGGGAAGGGAAGTGCAGCAGATCCTGTATTGAATTGGAGCAGTGTCGAAGAAAATTGCTTCCGATCCTGTTAACTTGTGTGCTAGGGTGCTGACAGGCTTGCGACCCGGATCTCTTTGTCAGGATTACAATTTGGTATGGGAATTTCGACTTTAGAAAGAGAGCTTGGAATAAAAGACTTAAAACTCTAAACAAATTTCACTTTTTTAATTGTACTTATTTTCCTATTTGAAAGTTTTATAATTACACTGTTGTGCTATGTACGTATCCAATCTACATATATGAATAAATAAAGTAGTAAAGTTAATTCATACAAATTACAAAGTTTTGGCAAAGCTTAACGAGAAAAAACTGACTATTTATATACCAAGCTTCCGAATACTGAATTTCTATTGTGAGCTCATAAAATAGTTTATAGGTACAGTAGTGTGCAGTTACTCCCTGTGGATCATTGTGCTGACTGTAGCAGAAAGGTTCATGACTTTGCAGCGAATTTGAGGAGCTTGATGTGATGTGGACGTTCTACTAGCTGTCCCGGGTCTGCGTTCGCATTATGTGGAAATTATGAGGACGTTTTTTATTATGTACTTTTTCATTGTTATATTACTAAGAAAAAAAAAGGAATGTGTATGTAGGTACCTATTTATATATTACGAGAAAATATCTGTATGTTATGACTTGTTGTTCAGATATTAGCGCGTCAAAACAATCTTAACACTTTTCAGTACTATTACTATGTTTTGAATATTTTCACTGGTTGTATTAACTTGTAATCAAGAGCTGGACAGCCCTGGTTGCCACTTACCGTGTTAGCACTCCTTGTCCTCTAACAGGATAATTCGGCGGCCATTTTGTCCGCCCTCTCCCGGACACCAATTATGTAATCAACGTCACGCGCCGACACTTTGTGACATAATAAATTTTATTCAGTTCGGTAGATTTCTCTGATGTCAGACTTTTGTTAGGTTTTATCAGCGATATAACGAAAAACCTTTGTATTGTCAAGTCCTTACATACGTGTTATATAAAAAGGAGTAAAAAGAAGCCGCAAAGACTGTCGGGTCTGTCTGTCTGTAAGAACGCGATAAATTAAAAAAGGTCGCCTTTTTGAACGATTTTCACAACCTATAATGTGAAGTGAAGAATTTACTAGCTGCGCCCTGGAGCTTCGCTCCCAAGGGAATTTCGGGATAAAAGGTATCCTATATAGTATTCCAGGTTAATTTCTACCCGTGTACCAAATTTCATAACTATCGGTCCAGTAGATAATGCGTGAAGAGGTAACAAACAAACCTACTTTCGCATTTATAATATTAGTTGGGATTGGGATAGTTGGGATTATGATTTTACCCGAGCTAAGCCGGGACGGGCAGGCCGTAGTTGATAATCTGCCAATTACTTTTTTTAAATAATCCTTTTTATATATTTTGCGTATTTATTCAGTTTATTTATGAGAAAATATAATGATTCCATATCTGGCGAAGAAATTACACTTGCAACATATTGAGTGCCAACGTGTTCAGAGTTGATAACTCAATAACTCGTACAGGCCAGTGTAACTATTTGTCTATAGAGCGCACTCTGCTAGTTTTACAGGCAGGCAATCAGGAGCGGAAATATAATATTACATTATAGATACAAAGTTGTCATTTTTAAAAAGTATAACAATTTATTATTTTTTGTTATAGGATATTTCTGTCATAACAATTTACATTTAATTTTAGTAAACGAGACACAAAACAAGTCAAATTTTTGTAGGTACCTATTTGCTATCTATCTGTTAAAAACAGTTATGAATCATCTGAAATAACTATTAAATAATGGGATTAAATGGTTTGCTCCAGCTGTGCAACGACATAACGCTAAGCCTCACCCCCATGCCGCAAAGCCGAGTTATCCCGTATTTGAATGTATCCATACAAAAAGGCTCATGAATAATGGACGCGGCCCTGAAGCCGGCGCGGCGGCCTGGCTGCGGCCCGTTGTGCCGCGCCGCTTGTTAGACCCGCAACTTCCACTTTTAAAATACAAATTGAATTTTCGATAACGTCCATTGAAATATGTTTGATTCTCCCCATCATGAAGTATTATGATACTAGGTTATGCCCGCGGTTCCGTCCGCGTGAATTTTCCACGGAACCTTTTAACCCGGAAAATAAACTTTTATTAAAACGTAACCGTCAACGTCCTTCGCCCTATTTCGAGCTGTATGTAAAATTCAAAAGATTAGTAGAACCAACAAACTTACTTTCGCATTAATAATTTATTATTAGTTAGGATAAGTAGATATTGTACAATATGATTATAATTTTTAAATGTTTTAACAATTTTTTTTCTATTAAATCTAGCTGTTGTCCGCGGCTACGTCCGCGACAAAATGTATGTAATGTATTACATTTTCCACCCTTCCAGGTATCAGTATATATATTTACGAAGGAGCCAGGCTCTATTGCTATGTTACGTCGTGTCAAAACCAATGGAAACTACGGAGCAGCCGTTGTTTCCCTTGGTTGTGACAATGACGTGCGTAGTCATACGTCGAATCTCCATACAATTTCTGCGTTGTCAGTCGACTGAGCAATGACAAATTGAGATTAATATTGTAAAACACACATAGCACATACGTCGTCTCCATTACATAACACAAACCACAGAACATAAAGACGCCTCCACATTATATGTTCTCGGCATTCTTCCAGTCCAATCGCGCACGCCTCATGTAATGCATAGTGCATAATAACGAGTGCATGCGTCGCTGTAAATGGCGAGCGTGGGAGTGACAGGGGGTGGGGTGTTGGAGTAGAGGGGCAGGGGGTGCGTTGATTACTGCGCTCATTATCAAGATGAGGGCGAGCGGGCGTAGTCACACTGGAAGATGGTTTGGTATGGGTGCTTGCAGTTCAATAAGCAAACTTCGCTTGGATAAATCCATGATTAATTATAAACTTTCCTCTCCTATAGATGTAAGGAAAGAATGCGGAACAAGCGGCGCAACTAACGATATTAATTTTCTTCTTAATGTGTCCAGTATATTACCCCACAGCTGGGTATGGGCCTTCCTTTTTTCGCGCCAGTTCCTACGGTCCTGTGCCAGTCATCCAGCTCTTTCCGTATTAAATATTTATGGTCTTTGTATTCCGAGATGAGTGTGAACGCGGCCTATGGCCCGTCCGTCGCGGATGCATTTTCTATATTTTTACATTCGGCACAAAACGCTCATTACGAAATGCATTTGCTAACGAAGCCCTCCCCCTCCCCCCGCTTCTTTACATACCGATGTCTCTGGAGATGCTAAGGTATGTACAATTATACTTAAAGTCTTTAATATTTACATTCAATAGAAATAATGTTGCAATGCATTTCGTAATTTGGGATCGCAATTATTACATAGAGCAGGGCTTTTTGAATTTCAAAAGTCAAAATACCTACTTTTATAAGTAAATCTGATTTTCAGTGTAAATTGTGGTCATGGAGCCAACTTCGCGACACGATTATGTATCAATCAATAGAAACATAACAACCTGTACATGTGTAAATTAGATTTGTATTTTAAATATTACTGAAGATTATCTTCTCTAATTTCTGAATCAGTTAGTTGAATACCGGTTACCAAACAATTTCATTTTCGCATTTAACGTATTCATCGGGATGATAAATCTGACCGAACACTACATTTTATTTTTCATTGAATAAATAAGATGGAAATTTAGGCATTGCTCCTAGACTACATAAACCTAGCACATAGCCTCTTTGTCTTACCTAATGACGTAGTTCCTCTCCGTAACGACCTCCCCTCCCTCCGGCCCGCGGCGCACCCCCGCTGCAGTCCGAAACAATGACATTAGTGCGAGTAGTTATCGCAAAATGGCGGTAGTGGTAATATCCGGGAGTGCTGGGGCGGGCGAGTGATTGCTCGGGTGTATGGGAAATCATTTTATAATGTTTTCTTTAAATTATTGATTGGGGGAGGGTTTTTGTGTGCGTAAACATTTTTTTTATGTGAATTATGTTATAGTCATATACTAACAAATAGGCGCACATAAGTACCTTTTTTACTTCCCAGACGTTTCGGAGCTTATTACAAAGGTTCTTGGTCACTGGGCGACTGACTCAGCGAGCTACGGCGGCGACGTCTGTCCGGTAGAATCTTCTTCTACCGCCATATTATTTCTCCGCCAAGTACCGTCACAATACACACTGAGAGTGTCCTTATTCTATTATACTATTATTATTTAGCAGTAATTCAGTTACTTTGGCTTGAATTTCTGATAATTTTCATCAAAGTATTCTCCATTTTAACATAAATTTCCTGGAGCGAGATCGACAATTGACTTGATTGTCGTCGCAGAGTTTCTTCGTAAAGCTCGTAAACTTGGAAATAGGAAGCAAAGTTGACCTGAACTGGTCCCTTAGCATTCAACTTTATACGACCGCATATTTTGTTACTCAAACTGAAAAAAGGAAAGTTCTACTTTGGGCTTGATTATGCGATGTTTTTGTGTTCATTACATACATTCTTTACATATACGTACACGTACAGTAGACATTCAGTACACTGATTGAATATGATATACCTATTTCTCTAAGAGATGTCAGAACTTCGCGAAAATAACTCGTCATATCTTAAAGTGAAAGGAGTTATAGTTCACCTATGGGCTTCACTGTGGTATAAAACAAAATCGCTTCCAACTAGACAGTTGGACAGACAGACGTCTGTCCCTATGTATGCTTACATCTTTTAAACTACGCAAAGGATTTTGTTGATCCTGAGTAAGGTTTAGGTGTATAATTTATAATATTTTTACCCGAGCGGAGCCGGGTCGAGCCGCTATAATTTTAATTACTATTATCATGACAATGTTTGAGCTGCTCATATACAAAAGACATCAACGCCTCCGCCAGTGAGACCGTAGCCTTACCCGCCATTATACACTCTCATTAAAACCACCTCCTTATTTACCACAGAATAAGTACATAGCCAGAACATAAATTATACAACGACGTAATGACGACGTCCAATTTCAAAAGCAGTTTCAATATCGCAGAGTGAAAATATCGCTTTGATGTCGCCACCTTCGTTAGAGGTGTAGGGGGGTCGGGGGAGGGGGAGGGGGAGGGGGAGGAAACAAAATAATATGGAAATGGAAATGAGGAGATCCACTTCAATCGCGTACAGTGCGATAGCAGGGAGTGATACCGTACACGGCTGCGCCGCTGAGGTGGACAACAGGGGAATTATTTCGTTATATTGACTTATTTGATTTACTACACCTGACGCATTCTAGTAGCATAAACATTATCGGTAATATTTCTGATTTACAATGATATAAGTCTAAAATATTTAAAATAAAACAGACCAATTTTTAGGTTTATTTGGCAGTGTAGATTCTTTTTTTTTTAAGTAAGAATGATCACAGCAGGCTTCGCCACTGTCTAACGGGGGGTCCCTGTTCTTATTTTTTTACATGTACAGAAAATGGAATAGAATTGTACAATTTATTTAGCCAGGCAGTGTACGATTGCGGTCAGTGCATCCACGCCATGGTGACGACAAGTGACGAGCTCCACGGCTCCGAGGAGCCGTTTGATCTGTCAACAATGGACTACTCCTAAAGAACTCGTAAATTTATTTCAACATGTTTCTTATATAATTTTTCAGGGGGATATTGATGAAAAGGGTCGGCGATCGAGATTTTTTGGGTATTATTTATTTATTAAATTATTGATTTTAAAAAATAACAATACAATTCTCATGGATTGGAATTTATTCATTTTATTAATCATGATTAGTAATTTTTCATCAACTGTAATAATCATTAAGTTTCACATGATTAAGTTTCTATAGTATACGTTTATTATAGAAATTAGTTTTGAAACCAATTTTATTACTATATTTATACTTAGAAAACACAAATTTGACGATAACTTTAACTATAACATACTATCCATTTTGTCTAAACTTCAGCAGTAAGCGTAAGGCGCTGACTGTAGTAACAGTCAACGTTTTTTATGTATGTTCAACGATTTCTCCGTCAGTTGTGGACCGACTTCAATTTTTTTTTATTATATTGTGACTAGTTGTGACGCGTGACGCCCATAGCCAGTACTATAGTAAACAAAAGCGACGTGTTGCCGGCAAGGACAACAAAAAAAGGGAGACACGCCCTTCGGTGACCGACTTGCTATTTTTGTTTGTTAGTGTCATGTTTACTCCGAAAACATTGTGGTTATGGCATCTGCGGTTTAACAGTTCTTGTATTGATGAATCGGAGATGTTATATATAATAATCCATATTGTGCTTGAACAATTGGACTTCTATAAATTCTAGATCGGGAAGTTGAATTGCTGTTAGAAAATTCGTTTAGGCTAGGTATACCTGAGCGCGTTAGATGAAGTATGTCTATACATCACTATTATTTTTATGTAACAATTTTTAACTGCGTTTCTATCACTATTTCAACTTTCAAAATTTGAGAAGTTTGGTATGTTTTTTGTTGAATTATGGATCAAACAGAATACCAATCTAAGATTCTCCATTTATTTCATTAAACGAGTAGAAAGCGCTTCAAACCCGCGGAAACTGCAAAAACGGTGACTGAACGCACTCTCTCCAACACAATGGCGAAAATACTCGTCTAATCCACTTTCTGTGGGCACCGGCGTAAAAACTTTCAATGCCGCATTGTCTTCACCACAATCGTGTCTATTATTTTTTCTAAATTTGTGCCGGAGAGAATAATGACTGGCAAATTTCATTCAGAATCACGATATGTCCAGAAATCAAAGGTGTCGTTGACGTGGTGATAAAGGATTGAAGGGTCTGTTCTCATAATAGTTTAATGAAATTCAATAATAAATTGCTAAATCATCATTCTATTGTATTGTAGGTAATATAATATATATTTTTCGAAGAGTCTCAAATGTGCTGGAATTTGGACGGCATCGTGTATACTACCATTATAACGCCTGTGTTCTGTAAGGGGAAATATATTGACTAACCTTGAATCCGATAATATAGTTAAAGATAACACACATTACTTATAAAATATGTTTACGCTGTTTCCCATGAGCAAATAAGGCATTTTTTGAGTTTGCGTGTACCAAACTATATCGACAGTATTAGTTATTCCTTTAAAGGATCTCGTAGAGGCGCTGCTGACGACACAGTCCACCTTCATCAGGAGATAACACGCACTCACTTCTGGAATAATAAAGCACATTTAGTGAAAATGTCAAGTGTGCTGAAATGAAAAATATATTCAACTAGCTTTTAGCCACAGCTTGGTTTGCGTGAAATTTGTACGGGAAATATATTTTTTCCTGGAATAAAAAGTACTCTATGCCCTTACTCTTAACTACATACGATAGATTGCAAGAAGAATTACTTTTGCGTCTATAATATTAGTTGGAATAAATTGATGTTTAGCCGTACTCAGTCGCTTATGATCAAGAATTGACTTTTAACGAGTGTGTAACTAAGTTCCGTGTGATAAAAATAAAAGCCAATCGCGAGCAAGCCGCGGGCTCGGCGAAGAGTTGACAGTCGAACGACCTAATGGCTCTCCAACGTCACGGAGCTGCGAATCGTTGCCCAGAGTACATGTTATACAAACAGATTCTTATGTTAGAAGTATTTAAAAATAATAGCATGTGTGGTTTGTCCAAAGTTAATTAATTTAGCTAACAGCGTAATAAAAATACATTCTTACTAGAAATAGTGAATTTTAAACCATCCCTTGCTTTCGGTGAAGGAAAACATTGTGATAAAACCTTAGACACTGGTTGACAATTTGAGTTCACTAGTGTGTATGCGAGTACTTGCCATGTTCAACTTAAAGCTTATTACAGACACATGCATTATGTGAAGATTGTAAGCAGGTATAGTGTAACGTGTGGTGTATGTAGAATGGAGAGATTGCTCAACAAAATTTCTCTTGTAGTCGAATATTACGCTGCCTCCTTTCTTTGTGCATGGTTCTACCGCAGGCGGCGATTTGCGATTTTCCAAAGAGTGCTTGCCGTGGAGCACCCTCCACGTAACCGTGCACCTCCCCCTCGCCCCTCTTAGGAGTGCTGAGGACCCCTGAGGAGATCTTTAATCGTCCTCCGTCTCCACCCGTTTGAAGTCACTTTTTGGAGAATAACTGAGGAGCATGAAGTAGTCATGTAACATTAATTTGAAAGAATACCTATAATCAATATTTGTATGACATGGCATCGATTAAATTTTTCTGGATATTTAATGAAAATTCGAGATAGGCGCCGAAACTTTCTGACAACTGAACAACATGAAAATGTGTATTGCAATCGTTTATTTCACACCGTTGCTTACGAACGGTTGAATCAGCATTTTCTACGTGTATGTACTGAAGTGAGAAACTTGATTTATCCTCAATATAGCATCGTGATCATGTTCATCAAATAATGTGTGTTGCTGCAGCATGCGGAAAATACTTCTAGCTCAATATTTCATAGGCTTGTTCTATACCTATTATTCTAAATTATGTGGATATTGTACTACCTACCCTATTTAAGCAAATAAAATGATTTTATTTACAAAGATTTATTTTGACGAGCTTCAGCCGGATACTCGTAATATATTATAGTAGAAGAAATTAATTGTTTTGTCACAAATTCCAGTGTCAACTTTTGTCAATTTCCAATCTCAATACCGCCGTATTTATGGTTGTCGCGGGTTTATATTTGGATCATGTATAAATTCCTTTTCATGTGATTTATTTTCTGATTTAGCGCACGTATTATCTTCAAATCAGTGAAAGTTTGTCTGGTACGTCGGCCTTTGACAAAAAGTAAGTGCATGAGACATCCCCACAGTGAAGTAGATAACAAGAAATTGCGTCGTGTGAGGGTTGAGGGAGGGGCGAGGCGCGCGGAATGAGTGCGTGTAACTCGATAATCTGTTTTATTGGCAATCTGCGGCGATCACACCCCCAGGCACCCTCCAAATTTGTGTGCGTCGGCAAAGACCGATTTGGGAAATTGCTTAAAATTTTCATGATGACTCACAGCCTGGCAGAAAAGAATGCGACATGACAGAACAAAATAAGTATATCAAACCTCAAGGTTTTGGTATCTATCGATTTTCTATGAATTTAACCAATCTTTTTTATGTAACAAGGAACCTAAATTTGATTATGATTACTCTATTGGCCCTAAAAATTCTACAGATGAATGTATAAGAAACTGAAAGAAATCATTTCGCAATAAGATGTAATTTATTTTTGAAATTTAGAACAAATAAAATATTTATTCTTATTTGTTTTAAATTTATTAATATATATTCTAGACTATTATTTGCTAGCCAAAACAAAATTAAATTTCAGATACAAAGAAATGACAACAATGGCATTGCAGAAGCAAAGTATTAAATGATACGTGACGCGCGCGCAAACGAATACACAATGAAATGCAAAACGTTTGGAGTGGCGCGAAATGTCATTATATAAAGTGACAGTTGACAGTTTTAGACGCCTGTGTATTCGTTGATGAATACGCGGCTTATATACCTATAAATAAATAATTGTTCTGAACCCTTGAAAAATGCTTAGCTCCTCAAATTTTTGTATTCAGATTTTTAAAATGTATATTACATTATCTGAGTGACACGTAACTCGTGCCGTGCGTGAATTTAGTATATAATTATTATTTTGTGGTAGGGACGCCAGCGCAAGCACCGGGCGATGGGATTCCTCCCTTAGGAAGTATTAGGTTAGTATAATAATAAGCTATCATTATTCATTTACAGCAACTCTTACTCTCTTTAGTTACCTGCGAACGTATGGACCAATATCTTCACATCGTTGAATAATGGAGGTTTGGAAAAATTTACAGCATGAAACACCAGTATATTTGTTAGTATAAAACAAAGTTTAACTTGTATATTTGGCCGCTCCTGACTTATTGCGCCAATGTGATGATCAGTCACTGGTGACCGGTGACAGGTCACTCGCTCAAGAGCAGCGCTTGTAGTTGGCGTGCCGGCGAGTTGTGGAGCGCAGCATGGTGTTAAACTGACTGATCGAGCGTTCTATCACAAAACTCACGGACCTGGGAGTAACGGTGGCTAGACTATGGCGCTGGGCAGGTCACGTTTGCCGCGTTCCAAGAGATGGGCACACGTTCATATTACCTGGATAAGAAGTAGAAAACGAACTTATCTGGCGGTCGCAAGAGGCAAAACATTGATAAAATGAGCAAGAACAAGAATTTACGAACAAAGAGTGGAAAGGGCAGTGGAGATTATTGTTTAAATCTATTCTACAAGTGAAGATTTGTAAATGGCTTTTAGTTGCTATTTTTTGTTTCTTTATATATTTAGCCGATAATCTTCCGAACAAATAAAATAACATTATATAGGTAGGTACCGAAATAAAAAAAACTAGACCAACGATATAGGTACTGGTTTTATTTGATATAATATTTTAAACTTAAAACATTCATTATAAAACAAAGTCTTCTACCGCGTCTGTTTGTTCGCTATAAACTCAAAAACTACTTCACGGATTTTCATGTGGTTTTCACCTGTACAACACCAATACTTTACAAAATCCTCTGCGAGCCCGTGCAGTAAATATTGGTGTATTTTAACTTATTCTTGCTGAAGCGAGACTAATTATTATTTAAAATATAAAAATAACATTACATAGCTCTGAATTCATCCTAACATAGAAATCAATTGTGAGCAAAGACAAAATATTTAAATCTGGAACGCACATTTTCACTTATTCCTTTTAGATTGTAGGCGGCCAGCGTAGTATAAAAACATGTAAACCTATTTTAATTAGTACACTAAAAAGCTGTTAACCATCACCAATAGATAGTGATTCCTGAAGAAGGTTCAGGGGTATAATTTATTATGTTTTTACGGGACGGGCCGCTAGTATATAACAAAACTTAAAGCCAAATAATTACGCCACCTTTTATTTTGAATCGTGCGTGTATCTTTAGATCCCCGGTTCGTTGCTCACCGCCCCGTGACGCTCGTGACATTAGATTGTATCTGGGTATACCATAAACAAACTAATGATCGTTATCACTGATGTGGGTGGAATTCATTTGTCAAAACTATCAATTTTATAACGAGTTTTTACGTGAAATTGGACGACTGTTTGTTGGTTTGTTACAGCGTGTATCGGCAATCTTGATATGACTACAATAGGGCGTAGAGTTACGTACAAACAGACGGACGTATTATTATTACCAAGGAAAGGCAGTTATTGTTAGTTATTTACATAAAAGGGTCACACAATAGCTCGTGATAGACATTGAAATGGGGGAGTTTCACCCCTCAATGTGTTGTAATCATTCATTGTAAATAATAACTAATTGCAACACGTCCGAATGTATGTGTCGTAAAACATAATTAATGTTTTTACTATTCATTTATTTATAAAAGATTGGCGCATTGTTGATACTTATTAACTTACCATTGTGTTTTATACGAATACAGTTTGATAATTACATGTGAAAAATTCAATTTATCGTATACAATGTGCGCGAGTGAGCTTTTGTTTGACGTAGTGCTACAGCGGTCGTAGCTATGCTACGACTGACGCTACGCCGGGCTACGACACCGCTACGACACCGCTACCAACCTTTAGTCTTAATATTAAATCCATTTAACAAAATGTTATTTAAGCAAGCCAAAATAAGATATTTATATACTAGATGTTTTATTAACTAATATGTAAATAAATTCTAGATAAATCTATCCCATTTGATGATAAAAATTTAGGAATGTTTATTAAATCTTTTGCAGTCTGTTATATAGATCATCCTAAACATCCAGTTAGTTGGTGTCGTTTAATACAACAAAAATAAAAATTAAGTAAGAAATGGTTAAACCCTGGCACTAAATAGATCAACGAACGTTTGTGTTAAAAAAAAAACAAACAAACAAAAAGAAAGCGCCACATCCGGAGACACAGAAAACAAACAAAAGTACCTGTATGCAAGAAATCAATGAATCGATCAAAACAAAGCATCGATTACGGGATGTAGTGATTGAATGCGCTTGCGATCAAAGTGTGATATTGATTTCAAGAGTTTTATTCTTTTCTTTTTATATTTAGCGTACGAACTTATTTGCTGAAATAATAAATGTGATATTTTTTGTAATGTTTTAAATAAGATTTATTTTCTGCTTATGTGTGATAGATATTATATACTAGAAAGATATCTACTAGAAATCTATTAGTAATATAACACAGTAATAAATATTTTAGTTTTAATCGATCTCTTACAAGTTTATAATTTTATTGAACGAATTTTTCACTTGTCGTAATCATTCGTTGAGATAATATGTGGGCTTCATAAATACACTTTTGCCAAGACACACTTCAATAGCGCAGTTCAGAGTCTTGTCGGATTTCTATGAAATGTATTTATACTTCACTCATCTTAACAAGATTATTCTAACAAAAATGGCCAACAATTGCCAACAATACATTTGAAGTGTCACAACACTCCGCTGCCGTGTTACCTTCCACCCACAGATGCCCAAAACTCAGGTGTTTTGAGATGACAATAGATGTGTCAATTACAGCTGTCAGAATCACGGCTCGCTATTTAGTCTGTGGGCTACACGCCGACGTCCGAGATCGTAACACAATCATGAACATCTGCGGCCAGGTAAAGATGATGAGAGATGCTCAAAGTGTTGATACTACACGGGAAATGTGTGCTGTGCACATCGAATGAAGATTTAATAACTGAGATAATATAATGTACTGAAAACAACACACAAAATGTTTTATACAAATACTAATAGAGGGAAAGTACTAGTATTTAAACATTTAACTGCAAATAAATTTGATTTATTTGCAGAACAAACCGCCGCCTGAATTTTATTATTGCCAACGAAATATTTGTTTTCTGGCCAAAAGATTTCTATTGTTGTTGAATTGTTTTGCCATCTATGGCATATCAATTAATTACTTGCCAATTTTTATTACCTATTTTGAGAAGTTTGAGAAACACTGCTTCAAGTGGCCAATGGGATCAATACAATGCCGACTCATCCTAAACGGTGTTATTTAAATAGTATTATTGTAAGGTTTGTGTGTCTTGTGTGGAGAAGTAATGTCTGCTTGTCGACAGATTGCTGGATAAACACGTGTTTATATTAAGTAGGATTAGTATATCTGAATGGATCAGTGCGACGATGCTACGGCAGTTTAGCAATGTACATTATTATACATATTTCTTTTTAATAGCATATCGCAGACTAATGAACTTGCGGGTTGCTTCAACTTAAGAAGAGTTGCTGACTTTAGAAGAAAGGAAGAATGAAAAAAATATTTTCAATATACATGATACATACCTATCTATTGGTGTCAAAAAAAAGTGATGTTAATTAATCATTAATGACACCGTATTGTAGTGAGGATTATGAATTGTGTTATGAGTTATATAAAATAAAGAAATAATAATTTGAACATTATGATGATATTACACAAAGGGATTTTGACTATTTGCATTCGTTTTATCTAAACTTTTCCATAGTTACTTATCATAGCCACTTCATAGTCATCTCCTAAATGCTCATAGCACTTGTCATGTTAGATCTTAATCCATTTCTGCAAAGCGATTCATCCAATCACCAATATGGTGCGTTCTTTCTCCAATCACTACATCTAATAAAACGGTTTCCTCTCAATTTTATGATTTGATTAACGGTGCGTTTTCCCCCGCGACGCCATTTGCAATCGTAATCAAAATTACGAACCCTTCGCCGACGATGACGTCGAAGACGTATTGCAAATAGGGGAAGGTCGATTTCTGAGAAGCAGGTGATAGTTTTAAGGTTGTGAAAACCACGCGTCGACCTAAAGCCGCGGGTGACGACAAGAGAATAATTCGGCGTTTCTTTGACTGTGATTGGCGGAGGCGAGCGTGGCGCGCTCTGATTGGTGGGCTGAGGAAAAAATGCGGCTTTGTGTGACGGCCGCGCTCTCCACTATTAGTTATGGTTGGGTAAGCGGACCGTAGAGATAGTGATGGGACATGATTTTCGATATTTTTATCAAATTCATATTAAAAAAATGACTTATTTTTGCATCACCATTAAGTACGTCATTATAGCCCGGTATGAAACCTATATGAGAGCGAATTTTTCGTGATTTTTTATCTGCAATATAAACCAGACTGATATGGAAAGTTCAAAGTTTATGTTCTCTTTTCACTTTAATTTTCTTTTGGAAGTTATTGTAATTTTCTTTTGGAAGTTATTGTATAAGACCTATAAAAGGCTGCGATGAAGTTTGTTGCGCCGCTTCTTCTTCACCTGCGCTTTGGAAGTCGGCAGTAGACTTAGTTTAAGTAATTTTTTGACGTCAATAAGTGATGTATATCATCCTAAATTGAATAAAGAATTTTGAATTTGAATTTGAATTTGTATTCTACGTACAGCATATTGTAATTAAATGCAGTTGTCAATAAAATATCCCGTATCTAATTGTAAGTGCGAAAGAATAACTTTCAGTAATTATATATTTATCATTAAATAATGTATTTAAAATTTATTTTAAATATTAAAAATATATAAATACAAATCGTAATGACTGGACAAACTTTGTAATGAAAATTATTTATCGATATCTATATGTTTTATCGACAGTCACCTAGGGCCGCGCTCGTGTTTACTATTCCCGAGGTGTATAATGGGACCAGTGGCAGTTGGCAGTTACGTCTCAATCATCATCCCACCTTTTACTTAACGCTAGAGCGAGAACACAAATGTGATGTCGTACGACAAAGCGAGATAGTATCTAAGCATTGAAATACAACGCGCATTCAAATCAACGAATGATATTAAGTTCGCATTGAACATTGAAGTTTAGTGGGTTGAGTTAGAGTTGAATTTGGAGTGTATATGGTATAGTTGGTATTGCAATCGCAATATTTAGCATGTATGTTTTCTTTAGATATGAATGCAAATAGTAATGGCGCATTTTTATTCGAAATGTTTACATAGAGGGGTTGTGTGCTGGCGGGCGAAAACGGGTAAATACGACGCCATTTTGAGTGAGTACAGTCAGCAAAGAAGGTTAGGAGCTCTCGAAAGGGGGTATGGGAGGGGGTTCGCTGAGTGAAAGCCACTGGCGGTGAGAAGGGCTCTCTGAGTTGATTGAGACTCGCTTGTCGATTGAGAAGTAATCTTAGATTGCGGAGAGATACTGTCAATGGGATTGCATTAGCTTTGTTTGTTTTTAATAACACTTGGCTGGCTTAGATATTGTTCAAAAGGCCTGAATGGGGTAAAAATAAAGTTGTGGAGTCGAATCTGTACAGGTTCACAAACTTCTCTGGCCAGATGAGGAATTGGAAAATTAGAAAATAAATTATGAAGTCAAATAGAAGTAAAAAAAATATATCCACAAACTTTTATTATCACCTCAGTAACGACTTGCTATTCTAGGGCACAATACAGCTGTCTAGATAAAATCCTTTAAAATATTTATTAGAATACTTATTATTTGTGTCCGGATTAGTGGAGGCCGAGGCCACGTTTTCCATTTCATACGGAGAGCACTCGTCTAGTCTGGTTATATAGTCTTCTTTACGTCGTTTAACGCGACCGCACCAGCGCAGATGCGCCTCGCATATCTCTGAAATACTGTTGTATAGGCTTAAGTAACTAAGTATATTTATTGCATTTCTTATTTTTTTTATTCTATGCGAAATTATTATACTTACATACCTGTAAAATAATTCAACAAGCAGGAGCATAAACTAAATGATTCTCGGTGTTCAGTTACGTTTATAATTTGGTTTTATTGTTTAACATGGCTATATTTGAAGTTACTTTTATTTCCACTCTTTACAAACTTCTTATATTTTAAAAATATTGCCTGTCACTTGTGTCATGAAATATATGAAAAAACTAAGCTAACTATCTCGCCATTTGCGACATTTTTATAAGCACTAGCCAGGCACTATATGTGTACAACAACACTTACTTTTACAGTGCACAAACCACAGTTTGTGGAGTCTATGTTTAAGTATTATATTTACCTACATCTAAAGTTCATTAAAAAAAACCAAGCGTCTAATTCCATGTACGAATAAATAAATTTTACAAACAATACACTTAAAAGCAACATATTACATAAACCATATATAAGCTGTAGGTATTTGATTCTCAAATTGGTAACTCTGTATCTAATTGTGTGCAGATTCTAAAGATTGACATTGAAATAAATGGTTGAAAGATTTTCGCTGCGAGTATAAAAAGTGACAACGTTTTTAGGGTTTTATAGTATTTTTATGGTTTTTTAGGAAAACTGTTACAGTTTCGTCATGTCTGTTCGTCCGTCGCTAGCTTAGCTCAGCGACTATTAGTACTAGAAAACTGTAATTTGGTAAAAATATGTACATGTATGTATGCTTTTTTCTCCCGATTATTTCAGCGTGTGGGGTATAATTTCACATGTCATAATTATGCGCGTCAAAAGACCATTTTTGACTAAGGGCTAAATTTGTAAAATATTGTATCTAATTAAAATGACAAGTCGTTTTTCCGTATCATGTATTGTAGAAATAAATGTCATTTAGTATGTTGGGTATCAGAGTATAATAATGACTACTTATAAGTCATTACTTATGTACACCTGGAACGAAATATATATCTCTGTCAGTGCATATACATGTGATACCTTTGGAATAACATTGCGCGTGGCCCGACTCGCACTTGACCAGTTAATTTGTATAAATTGCAAATAAAACCTTCAAGAAAGTCATTTCGAATAGCTTAGTGCAACAAATAATCCAGAGGGCATATAGTCAGTAGCAGATATTGTCTGTGCTTTTACTAGTTAACATTCGCAATATTATCGCGTTTAATTAAATAGATAATAGAACACTAAGCGTGAAGAATTACGGTGTAATAAAATGAAAGCGATAGTAATACCTCTACTGTGTTTAAACCCGAATATGATTGAAAGGTCTCAGCATCGAATCCTAGTAGTGCTATACCAATCTGACTCATGTAAGTAATTCTCATAGGTCACCGCTTCCTTACGGTAAAAAGAAACATCGTGAGGACTATTTAGTTACTACTACTATTAAGCGTCTTCTTGCCATTAGATGACGGTAAGCGTATAAGTCGTGTCAGATGCGTTTAGGCGTCAAATCTGACGCCAGTGTCAGCAATTAGAAGAGTAGCCCTCATACATTTTTATACCTTTTCTTGTTTATGACGACCTCGGTGGCGCAGTGTTAAAGTTCTTGCCACTGAACCGAGAGGTCCCGGGTTCGATCCCCGGTCGGGTCATGATGGAAAATGATCTTTTTCTGATTGGCCCGGGTCTTGGATGTTTATCTATATATGTATATGTTATAAAAATATAGTATCGTTGAGTTAGTATCCCATAACACAAGTCTCGAACTTACTTTGGGGCTAGCTCAATCTGTGTGATTTGTCCTAATATATTTATTTATATTTATTTATTTATAAAATATCACGTAAACCCAAAGTTTTGATACAATAACATTTGAAGACTATGATCCCTAATCATTTGTGGACGGGACGCCGGCGCGGCGGTAGATGGCGGAGAGTCCTCATTAACTGTCACAGCACTGCGGGGCGCGGCGCGGCTAACGAGCGACTCGCAACAATCGGGTGATAGCGTCAATCAGTCTACAGCTTGATGTCTAATGACAGATTTGTGTTTTGTTACGTTACGTTATCTTCCTTATATACATTACATAGTATATCCGTGCCATACTAACTGATATCGGATGCTCCGTCACTGGATTGAGATGAGTTTTGCAGTGCCATAGGCAGCAAAGCAAAAGCTTTTCCGCTTTGTTTGAGTGCAGACCACAGATACAGATTTAATTTCCAAAAAATAAATACCTAGAGGTTAACTTTTTAATACTACTAAGCAGCCAAACAGGCATACCCATCTGAAGGGAAGTGGTCACCGAAACCGATGTACGACAGCAATAGTGCTGCAATTCTAGGCATTACAGTTAGGAAACCAAGGGTCTGTTTCATCGCTTGCTGATAAATTTTGTTTGTTTTTTTATTTATTTGATAGCTTATGTGTATCATCGAACAGATAGCGTTAAAAATATATGCTTAACCTGTGTTGGATGTGGAAAACTGGCGGTTTAGTTCTCTGTCAGATTACAATATGATATTTTATTAAAAAGTGATGAAAAATAAAGAGCACCGACTAAAATTGAAGACCAATATGCTATCTTCCAACACCCCGTATCTCGGATCTCGATAGGATTATCTCCAATACATTATGATATAAAATAATTTGGTGGGGTGTTGCGGGGCGCGGGGTGAGGATGGGGATCAGCGGTCGAAAGTCACGATCTCACGCACGAGCCCGCGGCGCTGCCAGGGCTGCCTAGATCTTAAGGGATCTAATCATATGGACAATTTTATTGGGCTGACACGTATAGCATAATGTCAGTTAAGTCGATTTCCTGTATCACAGAAAAAAAGAGAAGTCTGTGTTTCATCGATAAACAATAGGCATTTAATAACTTACCTCCTGGTGCCGGTGAGCATTAAGTGAGGAGTTTCATTTTAATAGTGACATTTTTTCAGTGTTTATGTTGCCAGCAGGCAATCAATAAGATATTCTACATTTCATAAACGTGGTGGCAGATTCCCATTGGTGGACAAAAAGTCGCTTGTTAGAATTCTACACGTGACTTCCGAGTTTGCAAACCAATGAATCTAATTGTATTGAAGTACTTATGCAATGAACGACAAAAATTCATTTTACGTTGCAAAGACTTTATGTGTGAAACGAAAACCGATAATAGCGGCGCATCTTGAGAGTTAAGAGAGTCTATTGGCTAACAGGTGGACTGCTCATCATATCGAGTGTGTTATAGCTAACACTGATGTGAGATTTCATTCAAGTCGCCTAAAAGCATCTGACATGACTTTTACGACTACTTACCGCCATCTAGTGACAGGTAGTCGCATACACACTAGGAAACTAAACTGTCAACCAGTGTACAGTGTTGTGGGTCAACCAGTCCTCACGATGTTTTCCTTCACCCGAAGCAAGTGGTGGTCTATGAAACTACTGTATATGAGTCAGATTGGTGTGAAAACTCAACTGGCACGAGTAGGATACGAACCTGAGACCTTTCGATCCACGGGCGGGCGTCTGAACCATGACACCACCACCGCTTCACTGGTGGACTGCTGATGATGAGAGACTGTTATTCTAAGTGCTATTATATTATCTTAATTAAATGTAAAAATATTGTAGTGTATAAGCACTAACTGGTACTAACACAATTTGCTATTTATACTATGGTTGCAAATCTATTCATATATCAAATAAAAATATTCATTTTTTTTATTGAAATTAAACCGAGCTTGCATTAAAATTCTTAAGAAACGCCAACCCTGTTACTTTCGAAATTGTAATGCCAAATTAGTTCTGGCGAGCGAGCGAGTCAATCAGCTCGGGACGGCTCGCGACAACTTATAACGAGTTTGGACAAGTTGCTAATGAGTGGGGCGCGCACGCACCGCTCGCCGCGCTGCGCTTCGCGTTGTTGTTATGACGTTCCATTTTCAAATTCAACGATGAATCCCAAATCTGACTATGAACAATAAATTTGATAGATAAAACGATTATTTACTAGTACAGCATACATAATAATACTTACAGGCGACAAAATTGACAATTTGAAATGTTTGTGCTTCACGTTCTGCGCATGAGATTATAGAAGAAGGAGTTAGAGAGGAGGAGGAGTTGGAGAGGAAGAGGAATACCGAAGAAGAGATGGAATGGAAGGACAGCATTAAGAGTGATACGGAAGTTTTATAAGTTAATGTGGAAGGAAAATATTATACGCCGACCCCATTTAAGATGGGATTCGGTGGGGAGAAAGAAGAACATTATTTTATATAGCATGCAGCTCACAGGAATATGGTAAACATGTTTAAACATTATTAGTTCCTGATATAGGTAGGTAGGTTCTACCTACCTCTCCAGCCGTCGCGCAACGGTATATACCGGCGGATAACAGAACTACTTACTGCCTGCTCCATCAAAGTAACTAGGTTTTAGTACTACCTGTTTTGCAAGGACAGGAAAGAAAACAAACTGATACTTTGCCAATGTATACATTGTATACGCAGTACTGTATCTACAATGCATTCATCACATCATTTAGACCAAGACATTTTAGTTCTTTTAGTTTCCTTATGCAATTTGTGCGGCAATGGTATCTCACACTCAGGACCCAACTCCAAATCATTTCGAATGTGCATTTAAAAACAATAAGTGGTCATCAACCAATCACGTCCCAGCTAATACCGAGCGCTGATTGGCCGTCCACGTATAATTAGCACAAGATGGCCGCCGCCGAGGCTTTGTTTTGGAGTTGTTGTATAATGGTTGACAGTCTTCGTTTGTTTTCAGTGTAAGATAGTGCAGTTTCAGTTAGTTTTATTTATTATTCGATTCGATGTATAGTGCCCAGGTAATTTGTTAATAGATTTGATGATATTTCATCTGTGCATGATTGTATATATTATGAACAATAAAGTTAAAATAGGGTCCAAGACAGCCCCTAACTAATTATGGAATATTAGGTACACATAGCTGTAAAAAAAAAATAATAGTGACTAAAGACTTGGAATTTTGTTCATTAGTTACATTAAATTAAAAATCGGTGCACGCGAAGGCGTAATGCGTTTTTTTTTGTATGTATGGTAACGTATGTACGCGTCTGTACCACTTTTTGTATGCAATGGTAACCACGCGCCTACGCAGCGTGTCACACACAACATCTACTAAACATATACCTACTATGTATCCGTGCTAAACATTTATATTTATAGAACCTTAATGTACATATATTGATAAAATACTTAACTAGAATAAACAATTCTAGTCTACCCTACATGGTCATGTAGGGTCCCCTACATGGTACGAGAGGTCTCTCGTATGGCTTTCTGTTTCCTGAAGCTCGTTTTTTATTGTACAATTGTAAAGTTTTTGTACTAAAACATGAAGAATATCTAAACATAATAAATAATAATAACAGATTAAGAAACCGGGCTGAAATGGTAAGAATAATATACAGCCCAAAATCCTCATCAAAGTGTTTGTTTTTTTGAAATTTCTTCATACAAGCTTTCCACGGGCTGCGCTGCGACAAACAGACGAGTTAGCATTGTTTATATTGACCACAGAAATACATAAAAGAAATATACTTTGACCAAATACGTTAACATTATCATCGTAACCCTGTGTATCTTTATTTCATATTCACGTGTTTCCGGTTTCATTATTGGCTGCGACACCTCGAAGCCATGGGTCCGCATAAAATTGAAACTTTTAAAATCTTGTAGACTTAGCTGTAATTTTACGACCAGTGAACACTCTTTGGGAATGCTGATTTGCTATAAACTGTCAATATGTTTTATCCCTTAGCCTGCATGGGATATATGGAGTGGTCTTATTCTAGGGTGGAACTACACGCCTCGCATATAGCTACTTACTCATACTTAAATAGAATTTCACACTTGTGTATATTGCAAGCAGATATATACTTAACAATCTTTTAGTGATGCTCACTCAAGTGAATGTGGAGTCCTCTCACCAAAGCCTGTGATCTTATTAATGACATTGCGTAATGGAGAACCAGACAGACCGACTGTGAGGGTCATGAGATGACTTGCATCAAATATGTATTATCTACATAGGTACTTTTAAACAAAAAAATGTAAATACCTAAGTACTACAATCTTAGAACGTGCCAACGCCTATCCATTTTAAATTAAAATCTATTTTGTTTATAAATAAAGTAATTCATGTAATGTTTTGTATAAATATATGAGTATAATAAGCCGAAATTTCTATTTTTATAGTTTGAGTCGATTGTCGACTCGACTTTATTAAAAATTATATACTTAGGATACTTACCTAATTGCCATTTTGTCGCGACGAAGAACATGAAGAATAATGTGGATTAATTTTAATAATTTAGAAATAAAATTGAACAAAAAAAATCTTTAACAAAGCATTTATTATTGCTTATTATATATAGATAATGTTACACAAGTGAGTGATGCATGTTAGCTGCGCTCCGTGTCTTCTTTCCAGTAAGAACTTTTCTCGTAATGAGAACACTTCTCAGATAAAAACAAAAATAACATTCATGACAGAGAAACACAAATCAATAACCAACTAAAAATAACAAACAGAAACAGAAGAGTGGAAATCCTTTTTTGGAATTCTACTGTTATGACAATGCCGTTTCGAAAATCCGTTTCCATTCCAATGATAAGACCCAACTATTCTTTTCTGAATTGTTAATTAGGCTTTATTACAGTTTATAGCTGTAAGCTAATCTGCTTATTTTATTTCGGAAATTAAAATAAATTATTATATTATAGCATTATTTAGTACAGCAATGACATGTTGCTGGACGACGATAAGACTATGGAACTAGGAGAAAGTACTACCAGACGGAGTACCTACTAATTCTATGGATAAGACTCAAGCAAGTGCTTGACAGGGACTTGATTGTGCAGACAAAAAATATTCTAAAAATGTCAAACCGTTTGTCTGTATTTTTTATCATTAAGCATTTCAAGTCTAAAATGTATCAAGCAATCACAAATTCGAAGGCGTCGCGTCCGTCGACTGTAGATTTTCTTTTCCTAGCTTCTGGGTCCGTCGTCATATGAGGCACATCTAGTTCAAATTGATTCCTTTTCATATTTTTCATATTCTATACTATTTTTATACATGCGGGGTGGATCTAACTCTATGTATGGTCCTTACTCTTTAACGTATGCTCTTTAAATTATGAAGATAAACAAAATAGGGATATTATATGTAGGGATACAATTTGAATCAAAATTAAACCGATATAACTAAAAATAAAATAAAATAAAGACAAGAAAAAAATCAAAGATGTTATAATATCCTTCCTTGATTATACAATTTTTATTTTTATTAGATATGATGTGATGATTGTCATTACATTATAAAATAGAATGGTCTGATTTTCACTTGAATCTAAGTCAGAAAAATTTTGTCAATTATCCACTTGGCAATCGTTAACACACCATTTATTAGCTAACATTGAATATATTTAAATTATCATCTCGCACAACATTATATATTTTTTTAGAAAAATAATAATTTATCACTCGCTATTGTAATTTGTATTTTGCACTCCATGAGCCATATCATATATTTTAAAATGGAATCAATTAATTACTAAGTGTAATGTAATCACGTTATCAATGATGGACAGCCCTGCGGAGGCGCGGGAGCGGGCGCAGGGCTGCCACGCCCCGCAACTTAGGTTTTTTAATCAACCGCCCTCTGTCATTAGTATGCCGTATAATGGAGTGCCGTGTGTACTATACTGAGCTATTTGGTACTATGTAGTGATGGAGTTCGATATGATGTGATTAATATGTTAGCTATGGTAGACAGTGGTGACAACTAGTACCTATTTTACTGAGCATATGAGAGTATTAGTAAAAATCTTATTGGTCTTCACTAATTTGATTCATCAACTCGACACGCAAAGAAGAAATAAAATGTATTTTTTTCTCTAGATTTAATTTTTAAAGAAATATCCTCTGTATATTATGTACCGTCCAGTATGCTGTAATACAAAATTGCGAGAACATAAAACCGCGCGGTGAAATATCGCAGTGTGGACAGGGCCTAAGAGTATATTATATATAGTATACCTAGTTATAAAATTATAGAGAAAAATTCTTGGCTGCCTGACTTATTAAAAAATAAATTTAATTTTTTACCAAATGTAACCTATCATACAATCTCCATATTTTTTTGTTTTTGACATCAAAATGATTTACTGACTACGTATAGACTCATTGTTGCTTCATCACCATATCACTAACATGCAAATAATCTGATTATGAATCAGCTTTGATGTCACATCACACACCACTCTCGAATGGGATGTGTGGCTGAGATAAGATCTCGTTGAAAGCTATCCGGAGCGCAGAAGTAGCCGCGACTCAGGTTTAGAGTCACCAGAAAATTGCATTATTGTGGGATTTTCATCATGAAACTGCGTAGGGATTTTTATTACAATTTTTCTCAATAAATATAGATTCTTGTTCCAAAACAATGCAAAGTTAGTTAGTTTATTTCTAAACAATATACATTGTGTATATGATACATATTCTAGACATGCTTTAACAGAATTATAAATAAATTACATTACATATAATAAATACATTTAAATCAATCTATAGTTAGGTATATTACTAGACAAAGACACGCATGTCAAATTTAAGGATGTCAAATTATAATTATCACACAAATAAATAAAATTGAAGTGAAATAAATAATTGAATAATGAAAGCAAATTATAATATTTGTCTAAATAAATTTACAAATCCATATGTTTATTTATTTCTACTTGTACAGAATGAATAAAGTTTAGCTTGTCCCTACGTCCCATGTCCCTGTAGGGACAAGCTAAACTTTATTAATTCTGTACAAGTAACAATCGCATGACAAGCATTTATGAATTACATTATACAGAAATCAGTACCTACGATTATGTATGTCAATATAGGTTTGCCTGCTTCTCCAATTGCCTCGATTACGAGACCTTTATTTAAATTCCATTCGAGTTCAATACGAAACTTACAAATAGGTATAAGTAGAAGCGCATTTTCGAGTGTATTAATTGCTAACACTATTATCAGATTTCATAACAGATATTCAGTCGCAATATATGTCTTAATCTGAAAATCAATCCCGCTGAAACAAACTAAAATGGCCACCCTACTCTTCGCATAGTGCACAGTGTAAGGCGCAAAATGCCTATAACTGAGTTTCCTCGCTCGCAGGTTGCATAGAGGTGCAATGGGCGCGCAATTATGCACCCCCGGGGGTCACCCCCTACCCCCTCACTCACCCCCTAGCTAGCACTCAATAAAAAGTAGCGTTGTGCGAGGTTGTGGCGGCCCTAGCAAGATACAGGGTTACCACAGTAGGTTTAAAACGTCTTCAAAATTAGATTTTTATTTGAGTAACGCGAAGACAGGCCTATGCTCAGCAGTGGGCACAAAGAGACTGGAATGATGATGATGATTCAGTATGAAATATAGATACGAAGCGGATCGAAGGGGATTCATACGAGTGCAACATATTTCGAATCCGTTCTTTTTTTCTTCTGGCGCGTCGTCTCGGCTGAATTTATAATGTGGTTGCAATAAGTACCCGTGCCACAAAAGGAATCTGCAACTGATTGTATTGCATCTGCATCATTTACTAGTTTTTGTTTAGTAAATAGTAGAGTAAATGACAAAATAAGGTGAGGCAATGATATATTTGAATAAATGACACAGTAACTAAATAATTTTTACTCATTTTACATTAAAAAAAAAAGATTGAAACACTCCACTTTCTACTTACAAAAATAAAATGGCTTATCTTTTAATATATGCAATAGGATAGTGTGCTAATGACAACGGACTAATAGGTTTAATTATTTTGAGGTTGGTGGTACTTTGAGGTTGTTTGTAACAAATCGTTTCACTATTTATATTACAAAAATCGCTCTCCTGCATCGTTGCCTGTATTGCGAAACTATAAAAACTTCAAAAATATGATGTGGTTCGATTACTAATATCGACTATACATATGTTTACGACTATACATATACATATGTTTGAAATGTATTCAGAAATATTTAATTTCTGGGCAAAAGCCTCCTCTATTTTCCCCCACGCATTTAAATACTACAATAAATAAATTTGAATTCAGACAACCAATAATATAATGAACATATAACATTGATGAAATTGACAACATGAGTTGTAAAACTTAGCATATTCCAGGATATAGGTGTCACTATTTGACGAGGGCTACCCAAGTGCTTGACATGATTGATTTCAGTTTGGCCGTTATGTTCTAATAAGTATGGAGAAGCATAATAATGACGTCTACAATAAAAGTATAAATTCACTAATCGGAAAAAGCCCTCAATTGAGCATTTCTTCCAGAATAAAAATGTAGGACTTCGTATGTAGAGAAGAGTTTACTATAATAACTACTTTCGGAATCAATTGAATTTCGTAATTACGTACTTTCGGTTGCATTCTAGGCGCAGTGTCTATTTTCTATGGCGGGAACCGTATGATATACTGTATGGAATAGGGAACAAATGTATAATATTATCTTGGTTCCTCATTCTCATCATTTTTGTATTACATAACATTGTAACTAGTTGTTCGACAGAGTACAGAGATCATTTTTATTCAATATCTCATTATTAAAAATTACAAAAGAATTCAGATTATTATACCATAGGATTGTTCAGTAGTAACGTGAGTTCATTGAGCCTAGGCTAAACTACTCCATATTAAATTGAACTGTGTTTTGGAATTAAAAATCAGTTTTATATTTATAACATAACTAATAATTGTTCTCATTTCTTATTTAGTTTTAATATCATTATCTCAATTTACCAGTCACCCTATTCGGTGAGGTAGACGAATCAAGGCCATTAAATCTCGAAAATGCTCATTAGACATAACTGTTTGATACACAGTTTTAAATACTTCATTCCAAAAGAAAGTATAATTTATAATGATGAGCTATTAATATAAACCTACAATTAAACAATTGGATGTCTATAATAACACGAGTCACATAACAATAAGATGATCGACAGTGTTGTCCGTCCGTCGCTGAGTCATCTATATAAATGATGATGGAGTATCATTGTTTGATATCTAGATCATTCTGTGTTGGAAGATTCGGCCTTATTTGGAAATTAGTGTTGTTAAGCTCGAAAATGAAAAAAGTTAAGCGATTAGATGTTTTGAAGGATAGACAAGGAATATTTTTTTCTTCGGAGTGGTATAATTTCTCCCTTGTTTCCACATACCTTATATGTTTGGTAATTATTTACCTTATGTTTCATATTATGTTCCTAAATAATTACATTCAAGCCTGTAAAGTTTATAGGAATACTTGTTAATTTTTAATTATTTTACTTATTTATTTTATCTTTATATATAAACTTATACACAAGATTACAAAAAGCACGTACAAATTGCGAACTTATTGCCATGTGGCATTCTCTACCAGTCAACCATAAGAGCAGATAGATATACAGGATTTGAGTTTCAGCAACTCTGGGCTCTGTCTACCCCATATGAGATAAAGACGTGATTATTTAGATGTAATTTGAATATGCGTTTTCATGATCTGAATTTAGCCAAAGATTATGATTTCAGTCAGATTATTTATTTTCAAGATATGATGAAATAGCATCTTTATTTTCCACGTACTAAGTCGTAGATGAAGAGGGCGCGATGCTCAGCGATCCCTCCATGCGTCAGAAATGATAATGCAATCATAAAAATCCCGCAATTGACTGTACTTGCTTGCTTGTTTTTATGAATTTGCATTGCAGTCGTTACGCGCAGCTAATACATGTAAAGTGCAGCGCAAGCGCCGGCCTGGATGCACCGCGTGACGACAGTCGCCTACACGTGCCGCCGAGTCAGCGCAACGTGCCTTCAAATCCGGGAATTGCGCGACACATCGCGCAATACTCACTTTTGGTTCTAACATCGACCATTAGACTTCATTTTAGTTTTATGTTGTAATTTTATTTCATTTAATAAATTAGTTAAATAAATTTTGGTTTTTTTTAAAGTCTTCGGCTGCAGTAAACTTAACTGGCGCAGTCGGTAGGATCTCGAGTCAGTTCGTGCGCGACAAGATTTCCGCTATATCCCGGTTCGAGTCCCGCGTGACTGACTGGCATTCCAGCCCTCATCGAGATCGTCGAATCTACGGAATCTGCAGCCCGGAGGTGTATCCGAACATTGATACAGCAGAAAAACCAAGATATGTATATGTGAGTACTTTAGAATCATTCTAGAGTTGCTTTCCTTTATTTTCCTGTATAATTTAATTTATCCAAGATTTTCCATCCGAGGCAATCGAGGACCCTTAGTAATAGTAGGAGTAGAGATATTGACCTCCATAGAAATTTAAATTTAAACGAAAGTAGTGATAGTTTTAATTCGTTAATTAACATGGCACAACTAGATGATATTTGGAAGGCCCTTCGACTGGTGCCTGAATTTGATGGTAACCCAAATGTTTTAACGAGATTCATTGGCTTATGTGATCAGTTAGTAGAACAATTTATTTCATCAGATAATGCCCTTATAAATGCGGCCTTAATTAACGGGATCTTAAATAAAGTGACTGGGTCTGCCGCTCGCCTTATAAATTCTAATGGTGTACCAGATAACTGGCAAGGTATCCGCAACGCTCTGATCAATAATTTTGCTGACCAGAGAGATGAAACCTCACTTTATAATGATCTTGCACTCCTGACTCAGGGCTCATGCACCCCGCAAGAATTTTTTGAAAAATGTCAAAATCTTTATAGCACTATTATGACTTACGTTAGCTTACATGAAACTATTCAGACTACCGTACAATCTAAACGCGAATTGTATAAGAAACTTACTTTACAGTCATATTTGCGCGGTCTAAGAGATCCGTTAGGATCGCGTATAAGATGCATGAGGCCTGAAACCATAGAGAAGGCGCTTGAATTTGTTCACGAGGAAATGAACACCTTGTATCTGCAACAGCGAAATGAAGGCAAAACTCACCATATGCTTCTTAGTAAAAATAATTCAGGTTATACACCACCGCAACAAATTTCGCATAATAAGCCGTTTACTTTTAATATGCCTGGGCCCTCTCGCCCACAGCCACAACCTATGCAATTTGCACCCCGTGCACCTATAATGTGGAAACCTAATTTTAGTGCTCCTAGTAATCAAAATATTCAATATCGCGGACCTTCACGCACTCAGCAGATATTTGGTGCTCCACCTCCTAATTATAATCCTCGCAGCAATGTCTTCGCTCTACCCCAACGACCCCAAAATGCGAATAACGCACCGCGACCTATGAGTGGTGTTAGCCACTTTGCGCCTAAACCACTACCCCCATCTGGACATGACTGGAGGAGGTTTGGTAATCCACCACCCTCCAACTATTTCAAAACTCGTGAAATGAATGTTAACGATTGCTACGACTATCAGTACGATCCCTATAATGACTCATACGATAACCAACCCTATTTCGTGACCAACCCTGACTTAGACTATTACGAGCAAACAGACAACCCTTATGATAATAATGAAGAAACCTACCCCTCTTACTATGAACCCCGTGAGATCGCTGAAAATTCGTGTGGCAATGACCAGCAGGATTTTCACAAAGGCAGTCCTTCAGACAAACAAAAATAGAAGTTAATCTACTGACTCAGCGACAGCTCCCGTACATAAGTATATCTGACCCACCATTAAAATTTCTTATAGACACAGGAGCTAATCAATCTTTTATTAGTCCTGAGAGTGTAGAGAAATATTACCCTAACATACCCTTGACATATGACCCTTTAGAAATTTCTAACGTACATGCAACCACTCGCAGTGACTATTCAGTTACATTACCATGCTTCCCTGAAATTAAAGACAGTGGCGAAATTACCTTATTTCTTTACAGATTTCACGATTATTTTGACGGTTTGATAGGATTGGATCTACTCGATAAATGGGAATCTAATATCGATCTAAAAACGAAAACACTTAATACAAAGAATTCAATTACTCCCATACATATGTATAATTCGCGAAACTGTAACTGGTACGAAGATATTATCCCAGCTAACTCGTCAAAATTAGTTAAAGTCCCAATTAACACATGTGACGGCGAAGTAATAATTCCTGAACAAACTATATCAAATTGCTTAGTACATGAATGCGTTACTATTGTAAAAAAAAATCGCGGTATAATAGAGATCAGTAATCCAACTAATAATGATCTAATATTTTCAATGCATATGCCGATTAACGCAGAGGCTTTCAATATAAATAGCATAGGCAATGGACAATTAAACTCTTCACGAGTGGAACAAGTCCTTTCTCGTTTACGTACCGACCATCTTAATGATGAGGAACGTATTAATTTACAGAATCTTTGTTCTCGTTATGCGGATGTCTTTTATATAGAGGGTGAGCCTCTCACATTTACGAATAAGATAAAACATCACATCCGTACTACTGACGAAGTGCCTATTTACACGAAAACCTATAGGTACCCTTTTATCCATAGGCAAGAGGTACAACAGCAAATCGGAAAGATGTTAGAACAGGGTATAATCCGTCCATCAGAATCCGCATGGAGCTCTCCGATTTGGGTAGTGCCCAAAAAAACGGATGCCTCCGGCAAAACCAAGTGGCGTATAGTAGTGGATTTTAGAAAACTAAATGAAAAAACTATTGATGATAAGTACCCCATCCCAAACATCACGGATGTGTTGGATAAGCTTGGTAACTGCCACTACTTCACAACCTTGGATTTACAAGCGGATTCTATCAGGTAGAAATGAGCCCTGAAGATGTCCCTAAAACAGCGTTCAACGTAGAGCATGGGCATTTTGAATTTTTGCGTATGCCCATGGGGTTGAAAAATTCACCCTCTACGTTCCAACGTGTCATGGACAATGTGCTCAGAGACCTGCAAAACACCATTTGCTTGGTTTATTTGGATGACATAATCGTCTTTAGCACATCACTTCAGGAGCACATGGTGAACCTGGAAAAAGTATTTGCCAGATTAAGGGAATCCAACTTTAAAATTCAGATGGATAAGTCTGAATTTTTAAAATTGGAAACATCTTACCTTGGTCATATCATTGGCAAAGACGGTATCAAGCCTAATCCCGACAAAATCGAGGCTATCCAGAAATTCCCAATACCCAAGACAGCAACAGAAATCAAACGTTTTCTTGGTCTGCTTGGCTATTATAGAAAATTTATCCCCGATTTTGCCCGGATTACTAAGCCCATGACACAGTGTCTTAAGAAAGGTTCCAAAATTGCTCTTAACAACCCTGACTACATAAATTGCTTTGAACGTTGTAAGATTCTTCTTACCAACGATCCAATACTACAATATCCCGATTTCAACAGGGAGTTTGTTCTCACTACAGACGCATCCAATCTGGCTATAGGTGCAGTCTTATCTCAAGGCCCTATAGGTTCAGATAAGCCTATTGCCTACGCTTCAAGAACACTGAACGATAGTGAGACAAACTATAGTACTATTGAAAAGGAGTTGTTAGCGATTGTTTGGGCTACCAAATATTTCCGCCCATACTTATTTGGTAGAAAGTTTAAAATCGTGACTGACCACAAGCCCCTCCAATGGGTAATGAGTCTAAAGGAACCTAATGCTAGATTGACTAGGTGGCGGTTAAAGTTAAGCGAATATAACTTTACCGTTATCTATAAGCAGGGTAAAACTAATCTTAATGCAGATGCTCTGTCCCGTGTGGAAATCCACAATGAGGAGATTAGTTCAATAGCCGTGCAACCGTCAGAAAGATGTCCATCCTTATCTCGATCCACCACAGTTACAGCACATACGAGTGCAGAGCACCCTATTTTAGAAATTCCGATCACAGATGACCCTCTCAACAAATTTCACAGACAAATATGTTTAATGGTAGTCGGCGACATAAAAAGACGCCCCGCTATTAGCAAACCATTTGAATCTCATATTAAAACAACTATACAGTTATCAGAGTCCAATCTTGAAATAGACACTATCAATGCAATTAAAGAATACGTCAACCCCAAAGTACGTACAGGCATTATTATTATTCCCCCCTTAGCTATGTACAAAATTATCCCAATTATACAAGAAAATTTTAAAAGCTCAGCTATGGACCTTGTCTTAACCAAGGTAGAAGTAGAGAACATTAAGGAATACTTGCAACAACAAAATATAATTAGAAATTATCATGAAGGAAAAACTAACCATCGTGGCACCAACGAGTGCTATCTAGCACTGTCACGAAAGTATTTTTGGCCCAAAATGAAGGAACACATATCAAAATACATAAATGAATGCAATATCTGCGGAATGGCAAAATATGACCGCAACCCCATAAAGCAACGGTTTGCTATAGTACCACCCCCGTCTAAACCTTTTGAAACACTACATATTGATCTGTTCACTACTGAAAACGAAAAATATTTAACTTTGGTTGACGCATTCTCTAAATACGCACAAGCATACCATCTCCGAGACGGAACGGCCCTAAGTGTAGTACAAGCCCTCATCAAATTCTTTACACACCATGGCGTCCCTATAACTATAATTTCTGACCAAGGTCCTGAATTTACGAACCAGATGTTCTCGGAATTTACTAAACTTCACAAAATTGAACACCATAAAGCCTTGGCTCACAATCCTAATAGTAATGCAATAGTTGAACGGTTTCATTCTACCATCCTTGAGCATCTCCGAATTCTCAAATTAGAGCAACGCAATGAACCCGCTATAAATCTTATGCCATATGCTGTGCTAGCATACAACAGTTCCATACACAGTTTCACGAAATGTAGGCCCCTCGACGTTATTACAGGTCATTTCGACCCACGTGACCCGGTTAGCATAGATATGAATGAACATCTTCTCCAACAGTATATCTTAGATCACAAACATCGTATGAACAAAGTATATAACATGCTGAACGATACTTCACTTCATAATCGCACCCAACTTACTGAGGCTAGGAACAAAGACAGACAACCTGAAAAAGAATACACCCCTGACCAGCAAGTATTCGTTCGTAACCCCGTAGCTAGTAGACAAAAATTAGCACCCCGGTTCACACAAGATGTAGTTTTGGCAGACTTGCCTATACATATTTACACAAAAAGGAAAAAGGGACCCATTGCTAAAGCACGTCTCAAGCGAACACCTAAAATAAACCCGTTGTTACAGGATCCTCCTGACCATCACCCTTCATCTGACCATGGCACAAGACGTGACGCTTAATACCCTCGACAATGGACCAGGTATCCTACCTTTCAAACTTGGACCCACTAAAATGATCACTCACTACCACTCCTTCCTGTACTACATTGACTTAGACATGATTTCTCTAACAATAAACTCAGTTAAATCCCAAATTGATTCATTTAGATCCGATCTTAATAATAAAACGGCTTCTTTATACGAACCCCACATCTCGCATCTTTATAATAAAATAGAAATGTTACTCGAACAAATTCATAGCTTCCAACACACCCGTAGCAGGAGAGGTTTAGTAGATGGTCTCGGTTCAATTATTAAGAGTGTCTCGGGTAACCTCGACTACACAGACGCTATAAAGTATGATAATGCAATTAAAGTACTACAAAATAATGAAAAACAATTAGAAACTGAACTAAATGAACACATAAGTCTAGGGAAGGAATGGATAGCTAAACACTCAATAGTACTAGACAGTATAGTCAAAAATCAGAATAGGTTAGCTAATTCCATTGATCATATTTTAAATTCAGATGCAAGTAGAGATTATGATATGATTAAGTATGCCCATCTAGCTCAATATCTTATTATTATATCAGACAATACGGATAATTTATATGAAGAGATCCATAATCTCGAAAATATGGTAGCCTTCATTCAAAGTAAAACTACAGCTCACTATATGATTAATATTAGCACGTTAAATAGTACTATAAGTAGATTAAGACAGCTCTATTCTGAAGAGCAGATAATTAACATTGATTTAAGGGAATATTATGAGATAATTAAGACGGGATCATATTATGTAGGTAATAAATTAGCTATAGTTTTCATGGTACCGATTGCTTCCCCTCTCACCTATACACTTTACAAGTTATCCATCGCTCCTAATAAACAAAATCAAATACTTGTCCCTATCCAGCCCTATGTAGCAATTCAGGAAACTGATTCTATGTACATAGCGACAGAATGTCCGAAGGTCAACACTTGGTACATATGCAAAGAAGAGCTGCAACAAAAGATTCGAGACAATGAAGATTGTATCCAGCATCTCATCATGGACCAGTCAATCAGTTCATCTTGTCAATTCATTCATGCAAACCTTACCAGCTCAGCCCTCGAGAAGCTAGACGATCAACACTATACTATCAGCCTGCCAACCACAACCAGACTACATATATCCTGTAGACAAGAGTATTACAAGAATCTCCAAGGAACCTATCTAGTGTCCGTCCCGCCTAGTTGTATGTTGAAAACGTTGGACTTTGTTATCTCAAACGTTCAGAATCGTATTAAAGGACACGCTGTACAAATAGCGGAACTACCAACTGAGGAGCTCGCCACATCAAAGCTTCAGCCAACTGTAAGACTAAACTCCATCAATTTAGAACATCTACATGAGACGAACGCTAAGATATCGCTACAGCATCCTGCGACATTACAGAAAAACGATCTGAGCAGCCTCTACCATACCACTATACCTTCATATACGTTATTATTTGGAACATTCATATTCGCCCTCATCCTGACATTATACTGGAAACTCCGTCGCAGAAGTTCAAAATCAAAGGATGAAGATATCCCGAAGGCTGATTATCCCGATGGACATTATTCCCGTATCCAAGACATCAAGCCTAAAGATGTGAAAATCGACATCAGCAACATTCCGGCAATATCCTCAGTAAGACCTACGGATAGTTGCCGATCTGCGGGGGGAGGCGTTACGCGCAGCTAATACATGTAAAGTGCAGCGCAAGCGCCGGCCTGGATGCACCGCGTGACGACAGTCGCCTACACGTGCCGCCGAGTCAGCGCAACGTGCCTTCAAATCCGGGAATTGCGCGACACATCGCGCAATACTCACTTTTGGTTCTAACATCGACCATTAGACTTCATTTTAGTTTTATGTTGTAATTTTATTTCATTTAATAAATTAGTTAAATAAATTTTGGTTTTTTTTAAAGTCTTCGGCTGCAGTAAACTTAACTCAGTACTACACCGTCCGAGCAAGATAACAATGTAAATACTATTTTTTTTATTTACCCTCTCTTCAATATACCTAGTCATCAAAATGATCGAAATTGTTAGCTTCTCGGCGCGGCGCATCGATCTGCGGACAGTTTGAAAGTACCGCTCTTACTATTGCATTTAATTGATCTACAAGTTGTAACATTATAACTGTGAATATACTTACTATTCAAGGAAGAAATAATATTGCTTTTCATTTTCATCACAGTTTCATAAATTGTAAATGAAATGAAATGAAATGAAATGAAATGAAATGAAATGAAATAATTTTATGTATATATTTGGGCCATTCTAAAACTTTCATGATAAATTAGTCTGTCCTTTACTATTTACTTAACGATTCCTTTTTATTTTGTAGGCTCCCTCATTTGAGGAATAAGCAGAGTGCGACGCCCACAACTTGTCATAGAAAGTAGTCGTAAATTTAACATAAACATATATATCGGATTTGTCGGAAAATGCGATATTCATGTTTATATGTCAAATTTACATGGTTTGATCGCTTTCTATAATTTTTATTTTTATTATTTTGTAGGTTTAAGACCTATTGTGTATTTAGGTATGGTACATAATATTTGGATAGATAGGTATAGGTACCAGACCGTGGCTTGTGTGGTCTGTCTGAACCGTGTTCAGGAAGAAACGACAACCGACTTGCTGGTGCAGAATATGCATGTTTCGAACTCGGATATGCTGAATATATACATACCTACGAGCTCAACGTTTATGTAAAAACATCAATGAATGATGTTAATGACCACAACTTTTCATTATCATTAATCAGCCACCTCCTCTTTTGTATTCTCGTTCTCTCTTTATTTGGGAAACTTAGTATGATACTCGTATAACTCTGAGCAGGTACCTGATATCGTTTGCCTGTCATTAAATAGCTTCAAAAACCATATCCGTAGATTGCTGTCACAATCACCCACTCATTATAATTGTTTTATTTTATATGCCTTTACAGTTTTGTTTATATGGGCTTGCTATTTTTTAAATCAATCATTCGATTTATCTAAGATTATATATTTTTTTTATTTATGCTCCAAATTTTTTGTCCTCAGATTGTTACTATATACTTAAGTACTCACCTCCTATTTGTTTATATATTGTTTACTTGTCGTCACTTAATCACACCATGCTGAGTGCACTTGTTTTTGGTTTTGCAACTCGCCATGTTTCTATTGTTTATTTTTATATTAACTTTTGTTGTAAAACTGTGTACCTAATAAATAAATAAATAAATAGATATCTATCTAATAAATGTACCTACACTAAATATGATAATAGAAAATAAAATTATTACATAGTATAAATCAAAGTAGTCCTTCGACTGTTTCCAAAAATTCTTCTTTCAAACCATGTAACGAATTTTGATGACGTTTTCACTGTTATTAAGACAATTTATTCCCGAAGGTTTAGAGAACTATGCGAAGGCGGGCCAGGTCACTGGTAATGTACAAACATTTAAAGCACATAAAAAATATATATATCTAAATTGAAATCTATACTATTATTATAAAGAAGTAAGCTTTTGTGAGTTTGTATGTTTGAGGCGGGTAATCTCCGAAACTACTGAACAGATTTAAAAAAATATGTCACCATTAGAAAGCTAAAGCTAAAAAGTACCTAACCTACATTATCCAAGGTTGCTATAGGCATATATTTGTTTTGAAATAAATCAGTTTTTTCTCTTATGGCATAAAAAATATTTGTATTGTATTGAAAATTTGTATTGTATTGTAACAATTAAAGATAGATGGGTTGAGAAGAGAAAACATTCTGCGGAAATTAATTATTGTTCTATTGGCCCTTGAGAGCATTTCCATCGCTTCATTACTTAATTAAGCTACTTAGAGTTTCAATATCCTTGAGTTGGGAGTATTGACTCCTTACTCTAGTTATATCATAGATGGCTAGGTGATTTTTTTATGACTATTTGAAGGTTCTTATATTAATAGAAATACCAGAGAAATTTACTGTGTTAATGACAAAGTTATCAAAGATATGACCAAAACCAATTCACACCATTTTGGGCGCGTCCTAACGCTCCATATAATTTACCTACACGTTGGAGTGACGTCACAACTCGCTAAAATGATTGATGATTTGATTGAATGATGAATTAGAAACCGATTTAGAGTACCCTATAACCAATTTATATCAGTTCCGTCATAACAGAGAAATAATTTGTGGCAAGGATCAATTTTTTTTTTAAATACACATAACAAATTGTAGTAAAACTATACGAGTACATAGTAGTAAAATTATAAGGTGTCTACACTACAATTCAAAAACAGTGTTCATACAAAGACCATATAAGAAAAATGCAAACAATTAAGAAATAAGTTATAATGATATATAGATAAATATTAATTAAGAAATTTAGGTTTACAAAATCATAGACAAGATAAACATTAACTGAGAATTTTTCAATAGGCTTTTTACCGGGTAAAAAATAAAATGTTTGATCAATTACAATAATCGCAATAGTAGAAAAGTATCTCAATAGTAGTAGTCCCTAGTGTTGGTAACTCGGCATTACCTACTTACAACCGGCCTAAATACCATTAAGTTTAACTTGTTTAATTAAATATTAAAATTTCCATATTATGTCCATGTGTGTACAATGGGCGTAATGTTTAAACGCCGCCTGCGCATCCTCGTCGATCCTCCCTCCGACGCGCGACGACCTAACACCCGATCCGAAGTGTCGCGTTACAGCGCACAAAGACTGTTGTGATCGGACCAAACGTATTTTTTAATTTTTTGATGCCGTCTCAAAGGCACAAGAATAGACTTCATTCAGACAAACGTTCACACGATCTGTTTGGGACGGATCTCGCGGACTATTGTTGACCTGTCATTTATTGAGACTGGCCGATTTTGTTTTTTCCTTTTTTCGATTTGCAATTTTGAAATATGATTTCGTTTTGCACAGGTGTGGCTAGGTTTGATATTTTAGATATGTTTAGTTTGAAGTGGTGTCCATTTTACAGATTTTTAGAGACATTTTGATTGTTTAATGTGAAAACTTCTTTAACGGCGATGTGCACATTTTGAAATGGGTAAAATTTTTTGAAAAATTTGTGATTGAATTTGTTTCACAATTTTTCTTATAATTAATTTAAAATTTAATTTATAGATAGGTATACATTTACTGCACTGGTCGAACAAATTATGATGCGATATCATAATCTGTTCTACCAATGCTGATCATTCCCACACATGAACACTAAAATTACTACTTAAGTTTAAATCAAGTTCCCTCATTGCCGTCTTGTTAATTATTCAACTTGATACAAATAACTATTAATTCTTATTTGGATAAACATTTATAAGTAGGTACCTACCTACATAACATACATAAGGTATTAAGAAAAACAATCGTCACATTACATAGGTAGTATAAAACAAAGTCGCTGCCCGCTGTCTGTGATTAGATCCTATGTGTGATTAGATCTTTAAAACTATGCGAAGGCGGGGCGGTTCGCTTGTTATATTTTTACTTAGGTATATACAATAGGTTTAAAATTGATTTATCTTGAAGTAAATAGCTCAGTAAATTAGTTGCTGAATCTTCAACTCAAATAATATTAAACTGCCATAAAATAAATTAAATGAAATAGGTATAGTTTAATATTGATATTGAGTTTAATATTGATTTAATATTGAGGATTTCATGTTATTTTAAAATTTATGATGCCATAAATACTGAATTACTTGCCCTCTATATATGCGAAAAAAAAATTGAAAATAAATTAAAATATACATTTTTGTTCGCGACAACCGCGCCATCTTGTGCTTTATTCAGACTATAGAAAAGTCTCCACACATTTGAGCTATTGTCTCAACTGAACGCACTGGATATCATTACAGGTGGGAAAGGACCAATGACGAACAATGGTCATTACGGCGGTAACCGATCCCGCGGACGGCCAGCATCCACCTGCTTCACCCCACCCCTCACCACTCTACACCTATCATTCCTTACAATTAATCAAAATTAAATCTACCTCTCATCACCCAAAGAACATTCAACTCTAATAGATAGCGTTAAGGTTTACATTTGATTCATGGTGCTATTGATAGGCGTGTCCCCCGCGAAGAAATCTGGCCAATAGAGTGCGGTAACAAAATATCCGGATTGGCTATTAGCAGGCCCCGCCCGGACGGCGAAATCTTTCGAACAGATTCGAAAGGTCGTAAGCGAAGGCAACCTGAGGGGTCTCTACCGCCGTTGCGGTTCGGGGCAGCTCGGCAAACTTCGTCGCTACGAAAACGTCGGTCGGGCTTCGTGGAACCCTTCACATATGCTCTTTTAAGTCTGAGCTGAATTTCGAGGGGGGTTTTGTCGTTTTTACAGGTCGTCAGGCGGCGCCGCGGACAGAAGCGCTCCGGACGGCGCCGCGGTAGCTCGCGTCGCGAATAAAAAATCACATTTTCCTCGATTTTTCGCAAAAACTGCTAGGCCTACCCTCGTTCGGTTAAAAATCTAAGTGGACATTTTAGTGTTTGGTATAAAAAAATTAAGACCTAAAAATATAAGACCAAAAAAAGTACTTAGCGACCTAAAAAAAATTGTGATAATTTTTCGAATATGGAATACAAAAGTTAAGATTAGAACAGACGATGCAAGCGATGAGTGCGAACGCGAGCGCGCCCCGAGCGCCGCAACGTTCGCCGTTCGCCATCCAAGAACTGCTAGGTCTCTCTGACAACAGAGAGCCTAGAGACCGATACTTCGAAGGCAGAGAAGATCGGGTTCTGAACTTGTCCGAGAGCCGGGAGCCCAGGGGCTATACTCCTCAGTTCCAGCTGCCTGCGTCGGTGGCCAGCCGCGTCGCGTACGCTGCGGCCTTCAATGCCCAAGCGGCTGTTGCGGCTGCCTTTCTACCAGGTCCTCCTTTGTTACACCCTCCACCTGGTGAGTCTATTTAATATCAGAATATATTTCATTCTGACTATTTCTTAGACACTTTGAGCTCATTCTCACAAAATTAAGACTGTCCGGATAAAGACATCTTTTATTTGTAATTACCAGTGAACGTCGCCTTGTCTTGTCTGTTACTTTACGGCTTTAACCGTAAAGAATTTTATAGAATAGCATTTTCGTAGTAGATTTCAGTTCCTTCTACATTCGAAAATAGTATTTTATCCATGTTTTATCTAAAGTATTATTATTGTCAGTTTTTTGGATTCTTGTCTTGATAATAATGAATTTTCACTGTAACATACCCAGAAAATAATAATAAAATATTTGTATCGGTCTTTTTACAATTTTGAAAAAAAAAATTGAGTTACTTACATTACTTTTGGAAATTTGAAGAATTATATCCATGGCAATACATTCAAATTTATTTTCTAATAAGAAAGTGTCCAGTTTTACTTGAATATTTTTAACGGAATCTAATTGGAATTTGTAAATAAGCTGACTATTTAGTTGCGTATGTTTGGCTTCTGTGAATTAAAACGAAATTGGTACCCTTTTACTCTTTTGTACCAACTGAGTTTAATACAAATCATGTAGCGGTTTATACGTGATGAACTTTCTAAACTCTTGCTTTCATACCTACGTGTAAAAATAGTTAAAAAAGTATTCTATCGTCAAATTTGCGAACTCTTGTCTTAAGCGATAAATATAAAGCCGGAGCTTTTGCCACAGCTGAGCTTCAGAACCTTTGTGCAGCTGGAGTGCCGGCGGCTTTGTTCTCATTAATTAGGCCTCGGCAGTAATAATTAGCTTTTTTATTAACTTTTACCAGACAATAAGCTTTAAGCGCGCCGACAGCTCGGGTTTCAGATCGGCTTTGAGCTTCGAAGATTCTTTTGATTTAACGCGAACGAGTTTATCATTTATGGAGTGTGAGTTACATTGTCAAACTAATTAAAAAGCTCTTTACATACCTATTATTGCTATAGGTTTTATATAATTGCTTTCTACTTTTTTCGAGTCCGTTAATTGCTAACACTGGTGTCAGATTTTATTTAAGTTGCCTAAAGGCATCTGGCGTTATTTAACGACTACCTTCCGCGACTACTAGCAAGTAATCGCACTAGTGACCGTCCTTGTGACTACCATATATCTGCCAACATTTAGAGAACTACTCGCACTAGTGACTAAAAATTGTATGAAATATTAATCATAAAAATCGGCGAACGGTGTATAATGTTAGGAATTACTGAAGGCTACATTGCTGCTGATCTATTTTTATATACCTAACGAAGAGGAAGTACAATTACTTATAGGTTTAATAATCTATACTAAAGAACATTAAGGAAAGGTCTTCTCTATTGTTCTAATGTTCACCAAGCTAAGTACAGTTGAAACACGTTTGAAGCCGTCACAAGTCGCCGAGCCGCGTCCGTCGGCGGCGCCGCTAGCTGCCATCTATCTAGTTTTTCAAAATGGTGGTATTCGTAAAAAAGTATTGGTAGGTACCTACTACAAAAAAATGTAACATCCAAATTTTTGAAGTTGTATTTTTTACTTATTCGAAGCATAATTATAAAAAATATAAAGATTACACAACATATACCTAAAACAGTGTAAATGATTATAGTACTTACCTATGAAGTAATTACATAAAACTATAAAAGCTCATTTATTATTTTTAAATTTCATTATATTTTTTTATTTGAAATCAACATTTTTAGTATCTTCATTTTATTTTTAGGGTTCTGTATATAAAAATAACGAAACCCTTATAGGATCACTTCGTTGTTCGTCTGTCCGTCTGTCAAAACCCTTTATACGGAAAAAGAAAGAGGTCATCAGTCTTCATTCAGTTTAAAAAATCAAATTTGTAGGTGAACGCAATCAAAAGACATATGTCACATATTTTTCGATATCACAAGGGAATTATGAAATTTAGCAAGTTGCATGTCTGTCAGCACACATGCCACACACGCATCTGAAACTTGTAAATATGGATACGTATATGCGAATTTTACAGAATTGCATACAGTCCTAATCACACTGGTCTTTTTTTTCTGCTAACAGATAAATTATTTAATTAATTAAGAATGAAGTCTAGAAATAGTACAAACATGCACCGCGTGACGACGTGAGCACGCGGTCAGCTCGTAAGTCAGTAATCTGATTGGATCAAGTGGATCGGGACGTGTTATCGGGTGGCGGTGTTTACCGCCGGCTGATCGGTGATTACACGACGATTACGTTAAACCCCTGCTTTGCCGCATTACCTCTGCACTGGGAATACAATGATTGCAACGATTTAATCCATTTATATAAGAATAGATTCATATTATTAACCGGAAAGAAGAAAAATGATAAAGTAGTCAAAGTCAAGGCATTAATTTAGTAATTAGACATTCGCAGGCATTTTTGAAGATATGCTAAGAGTAAATTGGGCTTTATATTTCTTATACCTATAAACTGGCATTTCTGAAACACATATGATAAATGAATGCGATACAAATACATGGTCAAAGTATTTTAAAGCGAGGATTCTTTCAGAAAGGCATTAATTTATCGGAAATCTATATTAAATCTTGTGAAATTGAAACTTCTATATGTGTACTAGCGTAACAGCTGACACTGTTAGTGGACTTTCAATAAAGTTCATAGTTTTAAATACCTAATTATTGTGCACAATTAATTTAATCCTAACTAAAATCTTTTTCCAAAGATATACCTACCTTTTTTAACTAATCCATATTTTAGTGGTGCCTCAATATATGGTTTGCCTAGGAATCCGCGGAGCACACTTTTAGAACCGCCGATTTAGGTGTATTGTTTTATAATGTTATCTGATCTAAAACCTCCATAAATTATCAAAGCACGCGTGGACCAGTGCTCTCAACCCAATATTTACAACCAACTCAAAAGCCTTGATTTCACACGCCTCAAAAGCTCCCAAACAGAGCAAATAAAAACTTCCACCGCTAGGCTTTATGCGTGATCTTCATTGTAAGCTTTGTCTGCATTGAGTGGTAAACCTGTAGGTGTGAGCTTTATAAAGCTCGAGCTTCAAGCTTTGTCCGAGGTGTCGCCAGCGTGCGACCTCGTCTGATTAGATCGGAATTAACTTGAGTGCTTTTGTTATATTTTAAATTGTTGTAATAAAAACAATATTGGTAGCGATACTTAAATGCTTTAAACACTCAATGGTGATTTTATATTATGCCTATATAAGCTTATTAGGTTAATGTTTCCTGCAACATTTATCATTAAATCCATTGTTGAGTATCTTTAACAAGGATAATGTTTATCACGAATATCAAACTTGCCTGAAAAATATATTGCTTGTGGCAGACCAAATAATGTATTCGCATTTATAATATCAGTATGATTACCAGTTGTCTATGGATTACCAGTTGTCTATGGATTACCAGTTGTCTGTGGATTACCAGTTGTCTATGGATTACCAGTTGTCTATGGATTACGTTGTCTTGTCTTGTCGTTGTCCTGTGTGTCTTTTGGCCGTAATTAATTTTATACAATAGCATTTTTTAAATCCAATTCCTTCTATTTCAAATATATATATATACTTTGGGGCTAGCTCAATCTGTGTGATTTGTCCTAATATATTTATTTATATTTATTTATATTGGGAGTGGCAAACCAAATAAAACCCCTCTTTCGGATGGAATCTGAAATTATGGTGCAGAAAACGTATGGTGTACTATATTGTGTTTGTTGTAGGGTGTGTGTGGATGTGGGTCGTATCGACCATTCGGGCTGCAAATTTAACAAATTAGACAGGCACATTAGCACGGTTATTAGCACGTGGACCTTAGGGCCGCGACGCACGTGTAGCGATACCAAGCGATGTGTGTAGTTAACGAGTATCATCATAGCGTCTAGTTATTTTAGTATCAGTTAGTAGTATGTGTTTAATGTTGCATTTCATTCTGTGGAGACTCGTAGCTTTTGTTCGAAACGCCACGTGAGTTTCATAGCATATCGTAGCTTTGCGTAGACGCTGAGTATTCCTTGTATTTTGTTAATATTTCGGAATATAATTGGAATACTAACAGTTGGTTAAGAAACCTGATTATTATTGTACAATCATTTGTGGAGTCTATATTGGTTCCAATATTTTAACTTCACTTTAAATGTCTTTATTCTCCAGAGGTCTAGCGTTTAGTGGAGCACAGGCCTAACCCGAAAGGGTTGTCGGTTATTGGTTCTCACACAGCCGCATTCCGACAATACGTGACGTGTGTGTACGTGTGCGTGAAGTTACCCTTCTCGCAGAACCAGTTTGTTATGTTTTGGTCCCAAGCATGCGCGGAAGGGGTTTAATCATGTTGTCTTACTGATATTAAAAGTGTGGTTGTCTATATTAGTCTTTAACGTGTTGCATATGCTTAAGATTTTAAATATAGTCAATGCCTCCGGAGTCCTTATTTAATCCTATCCAGCGATCTGAACAAGCATATTTAAATTCCATATATTAGTAGAGTTTCAAGAAGGCGGTCCTAAAACACATGCATTTTATAATTTTTGTTATGTTATTTGAAGACATGTTTTTGTTTTTCAAATTTACAGCATAAGCCTGAATTTTGTCATTATATTGGAACTTGCTGCGTCCCGGGGCATCGCTCCCATTGGAATATCAGAATAAAAAGTACCCAAGTTTTAGAAATCGATTGAGTAGAAGATTCGGGAATAATCTTCAGGACTATTCAACAGATTACACACAAAATTACAAACAGGAAATGTTTGTAATATCAGTGTAAATGATTATCGTTGCGAAGAAGGTAATTTGATAGCGTACGTAATATTGTCTAATTTATTCATATTATAAAGTAAGTTCACTCGCGTGCTCCCGTAACTTACGCTAGTTGGCAATTTGCAGAGCGCGGGGCGCGGCGCTCGCTGCCTACGAGTGCGCTGTGTGCGCGCAGTCTCGATAATACTGCTTGTAATGCTCTGTGTGTGTACTCCACTACGATACTGATGGCTCACTATTGGCGTTAGTCTTCAGACGTCTTCTCAGACAGATGTCTTTTCAGAAAAGTTCGTTCCGAACTGCTAGTAGTTTGTAGCTTTAAGAAAAATATGTTAATATAATATTTGATGTAAACAAGTGTCTGGAAAGGCCTTTGAATCAGACCATAAAACATTTTGTTGAGAAGTTACCTTTAAATCGACGCGCTCCACCTACACGTTGGACTACGAGCGCTCTCTTTCAACGCTTATAAAATAGTAATCGAGAATAGTAGAGGTGGATTTGTTATACTAAAACACAAATTCAGAATATATTACATAGGGTAAATACACAAATCTTTTACTGATAGATCGATCGTCCCGTAGTGTGAAAATGTTGATAAAAATATGTAATGGGCGCCGGGTTTCAGTATACATATGCTTTTTCATGAACTAACAACATATTCACTACTGTTTTTGATTATTCCCATTTATTTCCAAACTTCATGATTATAGGTCAACGGGAAGTCCCTTATAGGTTTTGGTTCTCTTGTGAAATGATGAGATGAGCCTTTGAACTCTCAAAGGCTCATCTCATCCTCATTGTTGTCCGTGTTTCTCAAGAAAGCGTAGAGGTGTCAAGTTGAATTTTATATTATGTGAGTACGTAATATAAAAAACAAATTGAACATATAAGTTTTTATTTTTGAAGCGATGGTTGTGATGTGGAAACATCTGCACGCTACAAGTAATCGTAAATGTCATGTCAGATACAATAAAGTCAGAGAATAAAATCTGACACCAGTGTTAACAATTAGCGCACTCGAAAATAAATAAAATCCCCGAACAAAAAAAAGGACTTAATTTCATTTAGACACTTGATAGTCCGGGTTTTGCTCTTGGTTCCCTTAGCATCTTCTCTCACTATATTAAGAGTATTTGTCTGTAGATATGTATGTGTATAGATTTGAACACATATCGACACCTCGCAAATTAATTCCCGCGAGCCCAGCGCGCGGCTGCAGGGCCTCGAAATATTTGTGTGATTGAGCTCGCAACAGGCACACAATATAGCGCGGATAGAGGTATAACCCGAGCTATACTGGCGTAAAATTTGCTAACGAAAATTACTATTATCTTACATGAGGCGCGGGGTAATGTTTACTTATATTATTTTTTTTCAGTTTCGGTTGTATTACGATAAAGACGTGTCAACGTAATACTTGACGGAAAAGCGGCGTATCAGATCAGAAGGCTCCACGAAACACGTAGCACTACGTTACTAAAGTCCATATGCAGACTCTTTTTCCCATATCGTGTACGCATCGTGTATAAAAAAGAGAGAATGTGTGGTCGCAATGACGTTCATGGTAGCCCACCAGATCTGCCTTTCTAAAATACAAGCTTACTGTAGGCCGCGGAGTGCTTAAAATATGTGCGTGTGGTCCCACTTCTTGAAATTCGGTAAAAAAAATATATGTTATTTTTTTTATTTAAAATATTTTTATATGGTTACATAAGCATTACCGACAAAAACCTATATACAGGTTTATACGTTGTAAGGCCTGTCACTGCTCATTTTAATTTTATACAGTTATATTCTTATCTTATATAGATTACTGTAAAAGCCCGTATATAAGTAAATCTTAAGATTTTTCAGAAAATCTTAGAATTTACCTGCATGGATTGGTAAATGTAAGGATTTATAAATAATTGACTTTCGGGCTTTTGCCATTAGATTTTAGTATATGCTAGGTTTTGCTACTGACGGCTGGTAAATGTTGGTTTTGGGAATAAAACAATGAGTAATTCTTATTAATCATTTATTTTTCAGTCAAAACCTTACATATTTTTATGTAGGTATCATAATTATGAGAGTAATTAATTAACTAAGTAATTAGTCAAATCCTTACCTATTTTAAATTATTTTCATTTGGTAAGTATTTGTTATTTATAAATGTTTTTAACTTTTAAAGGTAATATATTTTAAAGGTAAGGTATAACCTTTAAAATACTTCTTAAATAGTAAAAAATTATAAAAATAAAATTATTTTCTCAACATTTACCGTGCCTTTAATGTAAATCTTAAGATTTACCAAGTGATAAAAGTTCGAATCGCCAAATTGTTCGGATTTACCATTAAGAGTTGGTAAATCTTAGGTTTTACTGGAATATCTTAGAATTTATCGTAGTTCGTGCTTTTACAGTAACATATATACTTGGGGTTTCAGTACTATTCTAAAACAATTGTGAAATTTGGAATAATATTTTATGCAAACCAAATAAGCGAGTTATGTTTACTATTGATCGGCCTCAAATGTGACTTCTGTTCTGTCGACTGCTGTGGCGAGGGCGTGGTGAGGGCCGCCGGCTCGACACCTTCACACAAAGCCACCTCCGAGCTAATAGCTAGTTTGAGCTAGCTGCTGCGCTCGGCGCCGCGTGGCCTATTTTTTTTGTTATTAAACAACATAATATTAAAAATATATCAGTTCATGTTAATATTGTCGCTCAAATGTTACAAAATAATAACAAAGTCGGCTGTCCCATAAATTTGGCGCCTACCCTGTGTCCTATGTGTTTTTTTTCACATAGGACACAGTGTAGGTACGATATTTTTAATAACTTTAACTATACGCTCTCGGTTCACACGCGTTTAAAGGTGGTGAGGCTAGAATGCCAGCCTTTGTGAAATATATTTCGTAATTGAGGTCTAATAATGAGCCTATTCCAAACATTACTATTACAGTAATTCTGCAAAATATATTGTAGCGAATACTGTGTCAGATGGACAGACGGATATTCTAACCTATGCCATAGATAAACAAACACTTTTACCGAGAGGCTTCTTGCAATTCGGTTCGCACCTCGTCTAATTAGCCTGAAACCAAACTATTACCGTTCTAGACAATTCTACACTTTATGCAGTGGTATTAAGGTAGCATTTGGAATGGTGGGGACGTAACAATAATAGAGGACACTCGACCTCACGGGTCTTGCCGCGTTCTGAGAGTTGAGGATAAAAAAATTAACATTATTTCCCTCGTTACAAGTTAGAAAATACTCTTGAAGATTTACGTAATTCGATTTAACTGTTTATTAATTTTTAACTCTTTGTTTAAATGTATTCTATGTGTATGAGAAATTGGCAGCATTATTGCAATCAATACTTTTATGCATCACATATCAAATTATACTCTTAAACTTACCTCGAAAATCACCCTATCCACTGGTGAAAACTGTATGACAATCCGTCCAGTAGTTTTTGAGTTTTCACGAACAGACAGACAGACGCGGAAGATAACGCGGAAGCGGAAGTTTTATAATATGTAAGAATATAGGTATAATTATAGTCAACTGTATAAAAAAAATTGAAAATTAGTGGCTTCGTGTTTCTAATCCTGTTATTATCTTGTTTTTAATGTTCTAGTTTACGAATAAATAAAATATAACATCTTCCTGACCAATATAAATTTAATATAGTCAAATATGTTCTAGATGTAACGTAATCTCCGCGTGATTCGTAAAAGTTTACATATTGAATGCATTTGTACATAAATGAGTTCCAATGGTCGAGCGCGACCACGCGCCGTCATCTCACGCGATATCCTCCGTTCCATATTTAACGTCCGCGGCACTATTCATCAAATCGCTGAAAAATCCAATAAAACCTAACTTTCCTCTCACAGACGCCCATCACCCCTCCCTGTCTAACACACATTCAACCGCAAGTTCCGTCCCGCTCTGCCGATTATGATAATATGAACATTGCATATAAATTGGGCGCTTATTTACAATGAGTTATCCGTCGCCGCCCGCCGCCTTATTATGGAAATTTTATTAACTTTCGGCGCGTAGACTCCTAAATACTGAATATAGACTAGGCAAAGGACAACGAAACTCGTGCAGGTGAATTAATAGTCATTTTCAAAGTCAAAGTATTTTTTTAACAAAGTGTGTGTTTTTATTAGCCCGTTGCGTTAAATAATACATTATGTTATGGTAGATCTGTCATTTTCAATTTTCCACCCTACACAACTGCCATTTTTTCCAAATAAATAAATACGTATCACACAGATTGAGCTAACCCCAAAGTAAATTCCAGACTTGTGTTATGGGATTATTTTTAAATTATTATGTATATTCGGTTTGTAATATTTAAATTGCAATAGCGTTGTATAATATTTAAATATAAAATCAAGTTTATCAGTTTTTAAGATATCAAGAGCAAGCTAAAATAAGTCTTTATATTTTTATCATTTTAGTTATCCAACAAAAAATAAATGACTAGTTCTTTGGCAATATTTAGTCTATTCGTTAGAAGTCATGTGTCGATGTCTGTGTGTTTATATCGGCACTGTCTGCCATTATTGGTACTATTCGTAATCGCATTATGTAAATGTGCCGTCAGTATAATGACTGAGTTATTTGGTGTAGAAATAAATATCGTAGATCATATTATTTATCTCTACTTGAGTTATATTGGGTGGCAAATACTTTTTATTCACATACGATAGTCTGTACGAACCTGATAAACTCAAAAAGCATCAGACGGATTTTTGTACGGTTTTCACCAATAGATAGTGTGATTCGAACGAGGTTTAGGTGTACAATTTATCATGTTTTACCCGAGCAAAGCCGGGACGGGACGCTAGTGTCAGATAAATTAAGTTCCAACTGTTACAGGTTATGTATCAAATTTACTTCTGTGTTATAGCTTTATATACCTAAATGATCCACCACTGAGACAACTGACAAAAAATATATTAATTTATAAAAAGAGTGACTGAATTTCTAGAATCTCCCCGGCAGTATCACAAAAAATGCCAAACAGTTTTGTTTGCCAGTTTTCCCGGCACCGCGCGGGCCTTTACCCTAGTACACCCTAAACACTTGTTTTCACAACCCCCGAAAATCTATACGATCCCCCCCGTACCCCGCTTCACTTTTGGACTTTTTAACCCAAAATGGCTTAATTTTCTTTCCTGCCTTTCTTTAAAACCCCTTAGAATTGCGCCCAGTAAGGCGTGGAGGTGGCGTAGTTAGGTAGTATAGGTCTGGGGCCCACCTCAACTGTTTCAATTTTATTTTATGAAATGACAAATAGTTAAACTAAGCCCTGCTGCTAAAATGATATAAACTTCAGTCTAAGATTCATATTATAGGAAATGCAAACGGAACACGCGTAGATGAGAAAAAGACAGATTTGTGTCATAGTTAGATAGTAATTTAATCTTTATTATTATATTTACATAAGAATATATAAGTATATATATTTTAGTTAATTTTTTGTACGTGAAAATATGTATATTAAATACTACCTAGTAATACACTTATTTTTCTTTCGTGTCGGGTGTATTATTAAATTTTCTGTTTGTAAGGAGTGGTTAGTTGGGAGAGAATGCTTTTAAGCATTAAGTTCGCCATTTGTCATAAGTATATATTACTTGGAACAAAAAAGTTTAAAAATAAATATACAATAAAAAAAAGTGCGCTGTTCAAGGAAAAAGTTCCCCATGAGCTTGGGGGTCCCGGGTCGTGACACCTCCGTTACGCCACTGCGAGGAGGGGTGCAGCTTACTCGTAAGAGGAGGTATGTAGATTAGCATTCAGCTGGAGGACATTATGTGAAACTTTAAGCTTTTGGTGCACTTTCAGTTACGTAAAGATACCTATTACAATATATAGAGATACGTTTTCCGCTCCCGTGACCGGCACCGCCCATGCCTTGCTCCCACACACAGCTTTTGTTCTGCCAAGAGCTAAATTACATACTCAAGTTATCCAAATTTTTGCGGCCTATTGTGTGCTTGTCGAGCTGGTTGTGACTACTTGAAAGTTGAATGCTTAGGGTTTTGTATACAGTTTTAAATATGTTAAAAATCCAATTTTATCATTTGTCTGACGTATCTATCACTACAACAACTAGTCCCATTAATATTAAATTTATTGTAGGCGTGGAATAATATTTTATCAAAGTGATATGTATATTATTCTTTAATCGGCTCATTTTATCAACTTTGGGTGACGACAAATAAACTCGCAGCTCGTCAGCCAGGGCCCGCGTCCCGCGCCCAGCGCTGGCCCGCCGCCAAATTAAGTGGATCCCCACTATGGCAACTAATGTCGTCAATCTCAAACTTAGCTGCGTTAGCTAACCACCACAGTTACAATAGTACGTCTGTTGAATAAATACAAAGTACTTCAGGCTAAAATTTCTCGTTGACTCTATATTGGAAGGTCAAACTTTTCAAATTTCGTTAGTACACATTTTTGGAAATTGTAAATATATATATTAACATATTACATTAATAATGTCTGTTTATTTTGTTCAACTGCACTCTAGTCTGGAACAGCAGATTTGACCAGAGAATATTTAATGAGGAAAAGAGGGTAAAAGATCCTTCGAACATTTGTTAAAAAACAAACTCCTAAACTTTCCTCCGCCCCTCCCGTCCGCAATGTACTCAGTAATGGCGGGAGTGCCACTCAATTATCTGTTAATTGATTTGGTCTATTTCTTAATTAAAGCGCCGGAACGCGAGATTGGAGCTTGTCTTCGGCCGGCTCAGCGGCGGCGGCTTATTGCTTATTTTTATTTACTTGTTAATGTTCATTATCGGATCGGCATCGAATTTATTTAGTTTGGGATGTTTCACATCTATATTCCTTACGGGGTGGATAGAGCCAAGAACAGTCTCACTGGAGCACGTTTAGCTTCATAGCAGGCTTACTGGTACTGAGATTCAGAAATAATGACAGGTCATCTGTGAGGAAACGCTCTACTTACAATTTGCTTTTAAATCATTTTTCAGTTCGACATTTGTATAAGAAGTCTTATAATTTTTTCATGTCGAATAATAACTCGCGCTTAACATTGTATTTAAAAACGGCAGACGGTATTACCAAAAGCTCCCTAACTTAATGAAACAATCCACGCGAGTCGCAATGCTCATAATTTAATTGCCAAGATTGAGAATGTCGCAAACGGGAAGCGCCCGAAAGTGGGTTAGTGGCGGAGCCCCGGGCTCGCCGTCGTCGCGGACAAATGATGCTCTCTCTTAGAAAACGAAGCCTTTAATGCACTAATTAATCTGGAAATTTCACAGTACCATTTTCGAGCGCAAATGAGCAAAAAATTACCATCAAATTTTGCTTGTTATGAATTAGTTGAGAAAATAACAAAAATACAAAATTCGCTATGTTGAAAGAATTTCAAGAAGTGTGCGATGAGACACACGCACGTAATTTATTTGTAAAAATATAATACCAAAGTATATCTCTAAATTTATTCATAAATAGGTACTTCACTGATCGAATCTCATATTCATCCTCCCATCCTCACTCGTCTCTCAGCTGAGCGTTTTCCCGATACCTTCCGTTGTGCGTCGGAGCCCAGGGTCCGCTGTCTCATATAGATTGATATAGTGAAAATGTTTAACTTGTTACTTAACTCTACAGCCTCAGACGATCCAGTTTCGCTACAACACCCGCGTCCGCGCCCGCTCCCGCTACCGCTCATGCCCTCCGGCGTTTCCTCACTAGGGTTCCTTTCAAATTGGCTGAATGCCTGCGCGAAAGGAATTTTAAGAATGGTTATAGGGTGAAAGTCATTAATCCCAGGTAGGCTTTTTTAAATTGCAATTAAGTGATAAAATAATTAACTCTTGGCTTTAATTAAGTAATTTGAATAAGTTTTTGCGAATGTTGTTCGCACAGACTTCGGTCTGTGTGATATTTTTTGTTATAAATATCTTTAACTTAAGACCGGTACCAAAAGTATATTATCATTGAGCGAACCCATGCTCGATACAGTTTGTATGGCCACGATTCGAGATTGTGACACATACAATATCAATATAGATACTTTCACTATTATGATAAACTATTATGGTAACTTGAGTAGGGTCACAATAGAAGTTGATAAATTGCTGTCTTATATATTTATTTATTATACATATATCATTTACCATATATGAAGTTATACATTAATTTACGTTCTAATAAACATTTCAGATTAATATATAAATTTAAACAATACCACAATAAAATATTGTTTTGAAATTTCAGTTACATAGGTACACTAAATCAATGTTCAAATTCATAGCTACATTCCATGCACCAGTCTCCCCGCTGTCCGCTCCGCTGGCAATGGCGTGCGGCCTTTCCGCGACAATACGGGATGTTTAAAAAGCTTATGATGAAAATTGTGCCGTTTGAGCCGAGCTATCTTTTTAATTCGATCGCGCTTTGTTTGCGCGCTGCCTTGAGATCCTATTTTTATTTTGCTATATTTTTTTAAATATTGAAAGTCATTTCAAATGGTTTTTATTAACTTACCTACGATAATCATTATTTGATTTGCATTATGGATACAATTATTGTACACAACTTTTTCAACACATTGTTTTTCGTCGACTTATTTTTATTGTTGTAAAATGATCTCTCTGAAACAAATAAAGTAATGATTAACGTACATATTATAAATACATCAGCGACAATATCATATAAGGATGTTGTTATGTATAGAGAAAGAAACTGATAAGATTTATATAAGGATCTAATTATTTTATATTATTTTTAAACTCGATATGTGATCGGATTCAATATGGAAAAGATAATCTTCAAACTTTTAAAAATATTCCTATGATCAAAAGAGAAATCGTTCTCACTTAGCTTAACTTGGCCTTACAGATGTCTTATTGTCGTGCATCCGTATGGACCAGGGAAGCTCCAAGTAGACTGGTCTTGTGGAAGATTATTCTTTAAGCAACCAAATTGTGATGACCCATTAACTTTATTTTATATGGTCAAATAATAGTTGGTAATTATACTCATATTAACTGGTTGTAAAAGGAAGTAGATCGTTTTGATATTCTTTGAACATTTAGTTAGTTTCAATGATATTCTAAAAAAATATTTTATACTCAAAGATGCGTGATAATATTTATGACATGTAGTAGGTACTACAGTTATGAGTTATCGATTTATTTATAATATTTATATTGATAAATATCCGAGACCCAGGTTGATCTGAAACCTCCGGTGCAGGGTCGCATTCAGCTAATATATAACGACATAAAATATACTGTTTCTTCATAAAAATCTGTTCGAGAGTACAAATATATATACGACCTAATTATTGACTTTCAAATAAACCTCTCACTTCTTAACCTAATAATAATAAGTCTCTCGATATTCCAAACAATCCGTACGGGCAGAGCAAGGGAGAGCGACATAGCTGGCTGGTGGCGCATGCCCTAGTGTTCACTTCACACGTACTACAAAGCGCCCTAACTGCCAGCTATTAACACTCGTCGCCCCTACAAAGGAAATAAGGCTGGGCATCATCTCTCGCCAACGTTAGTTCCAAATTAACTTGAGTAATTAAAAAACAAATTTGTGAAGATTAAAATTATTAAATACCATTAAATTAATAGTGAACTATCCACCTCGCCCAAAATAGGTATTTGCAAAATTGCTTCCATTGTGACTAAGTAATAGAATTATTTATTTGTTTTTATAATGTTCTTGTTGGCTAATCTCTTGATTTTGGTGTCAATCGTTTTGGCAAAAAATAGCGAGATTTTCCCACTTTATTACTTATTTTTAAAATACTTCGGTCTCCTTTGAAAAAATATATATAAAAGTATAAATAAATATACATATTATTATGAGGTACGTATGCATTTATGCTCAATAACATTTTTTTATAAAAGCATGAAATATATATTTTTTAACATCCCCCGGAAACAATACAAAAAAATTATAAGTAACACGTGACAGATAAATAGATACAAGTTTCCACTACTTTTCACTAACGTGGTTACCAAAATTACCCTGTGACAACGTCACGTCGACGAACATATTAACCGTTAAGTGGTTAATAACGACCCGACTCTTCATTACTTTCGTTCACATCACTAGCTCTCGCCTGCAGCTACATTAACCTATCACTGAAAATTTAACCAAATTTGTATTACAGTAAGGTTGAAAGTCAAATATCGAGTAATCTTATTATTGGTAGAAGGGGAGTATAAAGTGTAAATTTAACTTTACTGCGGTGTAATAAGGTCGGTTTTAGATAAATATGCCGCCAATTTTGGACACAAACGGAACACGCTGCGCCCTCAATTCCATCGGCTTGTTTTCCAATAATTCATTAGATACAGCCATTAAATTGGTAGACAGAGTAAAGGAAATTTGTAGGTGTTTAGAGTGTGTAGCCTCGTAGCTGAGCTACGAGCGCTACGGGTTTCGTAGACGTTGACGTGTTTTAAGATAAATTTAACTTTAGTTGTATGAAACTATAAAGCCTAGTTGAGCGTCAAACGCGGCAAGGCAGTGCGGTGCGTGTATTTTTACTTGTTGTGGGTTAGGTTGAGATGTAAATAATATTCAAGTTAGAAATACTGTTTGTGTTGATTTATATCCATCTGTGAATCATTCAAATTCAATTCAACTGGTTTAGCCGTTTTGGTATAAAAATAAAATTTTATTTATCTATTTACTTTTACTGCATAAATATGTAATTTACATAGAGTAGTAATTGAGTGGTACACTATATCTGCAGGGAATCTGCCTGCCCCTTTGTTAGAACACCGTATAAACGAATGTACCCCGTTCCCGCCTATATACAGCAGCTAGCAAGAAAGGTATAATTATGATAATAGCATATTATTCAACGCAACAATGTGAGAGGCGGGGAGGATGGAAATGTCGCCAAATATTGTGACAAGGGCACACTTCTTGTTTGAAAAGGTAGCGGGACGGAGTAGATAGTGCAGAGCCAAAGGCTGGAAGTTGTGCACAATCTTAAGGGAGTCCAGTAACAAACCTTAAAAATACAGATGTAAATAGATCTTCTTTTTTACTTAATCAATTTCTTGCAAACACTTAAACTATTTGTTAAAATTAAAACTAAAATACAAAATATTAAATTAATTTAAATAAGAAATTGACACTAAACTCTATTATTTTCTATTTGCAATATCGTTTATAAAACAAAAAAGTAGTATAATATATTTTAGAAATCATGGTTTTATACAAAATAAAATTAGACCTATTCAATTTTTTTTTTTAAACATGATATTTGTAAAATAGGATCTTTTAATATATACTCTTTAATGATTTCTTAAGAATAAGAGGCGGTTGGATTTGCCTTAATGCAGATGTTTCCAAATGTATAAAGTGAATTTAGATAATTTACGAAAGTTTAAATTTACCACACACGAAGCTTGGACTCTGTATTACCATTGCTCTGTGACATTGTGAAGGTGGTTCACTCCTACAAGGATCGTCCACATTGTGCGACACAAAGCTACGCGGTTATCATTGTGACACCATCCTGTTCAAATACATCACGATTTCGCGTGCTTACATTTTTAGGTTAGCAATAAAACCATCAAAATTGTATCAGACGGTCCTCCGACAGTGTTTGTTTCTCGCTTCACGGAAACGCACACATAATTCTGTTTTGATAGGTCACCGACGGCCGCCTCCACGGTCGAGCCCGAGTCGCTATTAGCCTTCGTGACTGCGCACAATAATTTCACAGAACTTAATTATAGTCATTCACTTTGGGCATATTTGCATTCGGTATCTTTATTCTTGAAGAGGTAAATTGCCGTTTCTGAGAATTTCTAAGTGCAGCTCTATATTTTTAGTATTGAGAAATAATTTTGATTGACTTTTATTTAAAAAATAACAATGTATACTGTAATACTATTTTTTTACAGTAAATCATAATTAAATGTCACGTACCAATATATTTTGCCATGAAACTTAAGAAAATGTTATAAGTACTAGATATTATATCTCGGAGATAATGTAGTAGTTATCGCGTATCTAAACCTTCCGAGACTCTTGAGGAATGTTTTAGCTATTAGTGACCCAATACTGGACAAAAGCCTGCCCTAATTTTCTTCATTCGTCTCTGCCTTTTGTCCTTTATTTCCAGTTCTTATCATACTTTCTTCTTTTCTTAATTATATTCCGCAAAAAAAGACAAAAAAAATGTGTGAACCTTTACCCGCACATTAACACGTGATCACGGCAAAACATTGGCATGACCATACAGATGGTGGGGCCGAGACGTCTGTCAGTCGTTAACAAAAGGATCGGATTACCATTGAACCACTTATTGGCGTCAAAATACTCGCAATAAATTCAATTGCCGACTTAGGCTCGAATTATAAGCGCTTTTGTTCGCGGATTAGGGCCGCTCTACACCTCGCGTAATTGAAATAACTCCGCGCGTTACATCGCCGAGCCCACTAGTTTATCTAGACCTCCTCCCCCTCTCTTATTCAGGACTAAGGTAGAAGTTCTCAGGGTAGCCAATCAGCGTTCCGCGGGCCAAGTGAAGTTGGTTGTCTCGCATTCTTGTAGGATTACAAGTTGGGCGACAGACCCCGCAATTAAGTGGGCGATTGGATATTAATTTATTGCCCCTAATGCCGATTCGATGCATTGTTGGGAGTCCTGGGATATTATGACATGTTTTTGGATTTAATTAAAAGGGCACTTATTACTTTACTTCGCGGCTTATTGATTTAGTTTTGTGAATTCGTTATAGAGTTCATGCGATTAGACTTCAGTTATATGTATTATGATATGTTTTGTTAAGATACATTCCCTATTATTAAATAGTGTATAAATATATGTATTTAGATGATCGCCTGACTCTAGTAGGACTCTAGTAAAAATATCTAATGAAACTCAGTGCGCCCCAATAAAAAAATATAATTTTCCTATTTGTACTATAGAACGATACTTTTTATTCCAGATAGGGAAATTATTTTGTCAGTTTTGACCTGATGATATAATAAATTATTATGTCATGTTACATAGAAGAAATGGTTTAACTCTGTGTGCCAACCCTAGCGGCCGTGCGTGGTGTCACTTGTCGTGTAAACAGCGCGCGGACGTGTCGTGAATCTAATGTGCACAAGATGGCGGGCCCTCGTGCTAATGAATTGTGGCGCGAATTAGCACATTGCTCTAATAAACTGCAGGTCATTTACTTCGGTTTATATAGATTTTTTAGATGCTGCTGCTGATGCCGCGTGTCTGTCTGTTCCTACGATTAGATCTTTTAAACTCTTTTCTTTGATATCTACGTTTAATTCTAAGAATCTTTTAATCATACCATATAGGTCAAAAGTGAGTCAGCCTCGGACAGACACGTGTCACATCCTTGCTGTGATTTCACGCTAATATTACTCAATAAGCGAAGTCATCTAACTAACTACTCGGCTATCACAGCGTTTGCTGGTCGCGTCTATCTGAGGCTAAGACACATTTATAAAAGTCTGTTATAGTGAACGCGACGCCAGGAGGAACAATAACACTGTGTCATTTTGACATTAATACAATATTTATATAATATTAAGTCTGTCTATTAAAATGTACTTAACACTTTTATCGCTTCCTTGTTAATATTGAATGGGCATCTAATTATATGAATGTACGAAACAAATTGATATGTGATCATCATCGACTAATCGCAGTCGCTCACAATAATCCGAACAATCGCTGTCGGAATGATGAAGAGTCATTGTGATCAACTTTTTAAGGTTTACGATGATCGAGTTGAGATTATAGTGATAGTGGCAAGAGGATTTTTTCCTTCTAAATTAATTGATACATGATTTAACGCTTATTTTATGCATAGAATATTAGAACTTTCAAGTCAAAACTACAAAATGATTAAAATTCCTTTCAAAATTTTTCTTAGTGTGATGAGACTCTGCTAAATTAATGACAACACCACCGACGTCTGTGAGTGTGCAAGAGAAGCAAAACGGACTGCATACTAGTAGCAGATCTTCCGAGTATTTGGTAGTAATTAGTATTTTGAACTGATTGGTTTTTTAATACCTAAACGAAATAACTATTTGGAATGATGTCAATACGTGAGACCCGGTTCTTACGCAAACTTCATCAATTTAATTTAATTTTTCGATGGTTTTCGATCGAAGAAGTTCGTTAGAGCAATGTGTTCGCTCGAACTTATTAGCGGCTGTGTTAGCGGTGATAAATTGCAGAAACAGTGCTAGACTTATTGAAAAAATTGGAAAAAAGTGATGAAGTTAACTTTGATTGCGTGAGAATTTCGTCCCTGAAGAGTTTTTTTGTTTCGCTGTACCGAGACTACTCGCCCAATGTGAATCTATACTTTTATTTCCGTGTCGGCTGCCAATTGAGTCTGACATCTCTATTAATTATGAAGAAATTCGATACAAAATCCTAATTGAGCCTCAATAACGAGCATTTGATATTATTATAGCGGATTGTAAACATATTACGATAATACTCGAGTTTAATGGTTTAATAGGGATTTGAATAACAGTTACGTACATATGTAAGTATTAGATATATATAGGTAGGTAGTCTACTGGTAAAGTCCTATATTGTCTTAAACCTTTTGATTCCTAGGGAATAAGGTTCAAAAGTATGTATGGGTTTTTACAGCAAACCGTAGCTTCATGGTTTGTCATACATAACTAATAAAAACTTAAAATTATATAACATGTTCAGTTTACAATTTGAATACATTTTGTCTTATACATTACTTTTTTCGATAACCTTAAATGGAAATTTACAATTTTTTATGTACCCATACAATATCACGTCTTAGTATCTTTTACGGGGTAGACAGAGCCAAGAGTTGAGGAATTCGAAACTACATATTGCTAGCCATGTCAGATGAATCTCTAGTTTATATTTACCTTTCCCTTGATTAACTTTTACAATCGCACAATTACACTTACGCGGGAAAAAACTAACGTTTGCCTATGATAGTAAGGTTCACGAGAAGTTTTACCCCGAATTTATCCTGGTACGAGTAGTGGTATTCTAGAGGCTAGTTCTGGGGCATAATTCCAATTAGATTTCCAAAAATAATATTTATAAATCATCATTGCACTGTCGATTATCTGTTTATTTAACGAGACGAAGTCTCGATCAGTTGGTCCCATATGGTAAACAATTAAGACTATCCTGTGTGAGCTAAATTCGATTTACTATTTTAAATAAAGCCTAAATAGATATAATAACCATGTTATAAAATCGTTGACATTAGAAATCAATAGCTTATCACGAGATGATCTCAAGACTTGACTGTTCGAGGGCCGACGAGGGCTCTACACCCGAGTGTCTTTGTTTACGACAACAAACCTCCGAAACTTGACGCCTTTTGTGTGTTTTTATCTGAGTCCGGCCCTGCGACACTCGATACGTCTCACGGCCGATTAACTAATTATACAAATCAAATATTGCCCACTTACAAGTGAACACAGTTTTTGTTCAAATTTTTTGGATAATTTGGTGATTGATTTAAAAATATAACCAATTATTTTTTCAGTTTTAGCATTGAGCGGGGCATTTAGAAACTAACGCATCTTCGTGATTGTACAGCATACAGTGGACGCGCCAACAATTGATATAATAACCGAAATAGTATCTATAACCTACACCAATATGTGGATAGGTATTTTTATGCCCGAAAATTCGACATCTCTACTCTATCTCGATAAGAATTTCTAGAAATATACAGGAAATAATTTTTACTTTTATGCAGTTGCAGATCATTATAACTCCGAAGCATGTCTGGTCTAATAACTAAAAAGCATAATAATATAACACTTATCAAACATTTGTTTGTTCAGTTGCTGCACTGAGCACCGAGCGCTCAAACGCAACGGCTTCCGCCGCATTATGCTGTCAAGCCTGTATACAATGGCCGTCACCGTTACATGCACCAATTGCTTTATTTACTTTACGTAATTGAGGAAGTCTTTAACATCTTTTGTGCGTGGAGAAACGACTGTCTAGCAAATTACTTTAACTTAGAAAAATAGAGAGTACATTTGCCAAATTTTTGTATTTTTTTTTCCTATTTGCCTAATATGTGATGTAAGTGTTTACATAGATAGAGTTGGTGGAACTAAGGAAATGTTTTGTACTTTGGGACAATTATTAGGGGTAACGGTAGAAATTACATCTTTCTAAAAGTCCACATACAATTGTATAAAGCGAATTTTTTGCTCTAAGTAGGTACATTTATTAATGTGAATTTGAATAAAAAATATTTATTGTACAAATTCACATTAAAAACTCTAATAAAAATTTCTTCATTCTACTTAGGATGACACCTCACTTATCGATTTCCTTGACACTGATAAAGTTGATCGTCGATACGAACCTGAATTACCTCCTAATTTTCACACTAGTTTTACAACTCGTCTAAAGAGAATAAAACAGCTGCACCGGGAGAACAATTCAATTATCGCTCCGACTGTGATCGAATTTATCGACAAAAATCTAACGATCATCGATTGTTTTGTCCATTGTCTAACACTCGCGAATTTTGGTTTTTGTCCCTATTAATGCTTTGTTTTGGCTATTCTATAGCTATTCACCTCGGCCATTTTTTGTTTTCTTTTTTGGCGTTCGCGCGTTGGTAACTCAATCCGAGATAGAACTGTGGAGTCTTGCGTGATGTATGAGCGAAAAAATGTAGAACAATGATTGAAGTTTGAGGTTCAGGTGGGCGATTTCTATTTATCTGGACATAAGATTGGCGAGTAGGTACGTAAAACTAGAAGTGTTTCATGGGGTACAATGATATTGCTAGCATACAATGTTTTTTGATATAAATAGTCAAATGGCCGATAAATTGAATTAACAAAAAGACTTGAGTATTTTTTTTATTATAACACCGGTATTATCTTTGGAATGAATATTTTTTTTTATAAAACACGCGTTTGGTGATTTTTTTATTAAAGGTGGTTAAAATTAGTTTACGACGTAATGAAGACCTAGTCTACGAATGACGTAACAGAATTGTGGAAGTGCTGAAGCGACCTAATGAAGCCCAGGGCCGGCTCGAGGTCTCGACACGGGTGTCCAAGTTTCACATGGGATTCTTCAAGGTTTCCTAAAGTTTTGCATTTGGATAAATTAGAAATATAAATAACTTATTTGAAGCATATAACATGATACAACAATATGCATACTTACAACACATTTCACGGAATTACTATTGTTTCCTTAACATTTTATTTTCACTGTGGTTTTAATAGCCTACGTTCGTATTTCGTATACATTTTGTGATTTAGAGATCATATTTTTTCTGCCAGTCTTTCTTTTTTCATTTCACTTTTAAGAACTAGATGAAGAATAAAGTAGATCTAAATCATGTTTACGACTAATGTGTTACGATGAATACTTAATCATCATTAAAATAACAAAGTAACATAGATATTTCTTCAAAATGTTTTAAAACAAATTCCTATGGCAGTAACAATTTTTAAAGCAAAGTAATATTATCTTGTTGGTACACTAGCCAAAAAGGGCAACTAAACCAAGAAGACTTTCAAATTGCAGTTGTAGCGGAATGTAATTACACTTGTATGTAATTAGATTGTTTGTCCGCAGGCTTCCCGCAGATCAAGTCGCCCTACAGCCCCACCAGCCAGCCGCATCTCACAGGTTAGTTGATTATTATCTCTCTCGACCGAAGATGGTCTGTGATTTATTTTTTAATTTTATACAATTTTTACATGTTGTTTATTGATCATTTTAAATATTAATGTTCACCTGTGTTTGCGCTCGCGAGTTTTGCCTGCTAGAAACATACGAACTAGACGAAATGTGTACCTACACATTTTTTTTTGAATAATTTTGGTATAAATAGTTTGGTAGTAGAAATAATTTTTGAAAAGACAACAGTTTATTTATATATTTCGTATAAGAATTTGAAAAGGTTTATGAGCGGGAGATATTTTGGAGAGTTTGGAAATAATTATATCTTTGATTTTCACAATTGTAATGCTTTTTAGGTATACTGATTTGCACTGTAGGATATTTTTTCCTAAAACACACTCGACATAATTCAGTCAGCTTATTGAGCATCCCGTCGCGTGGAGCTAGACAGTTGAAGCGGTCTGGGTGTATGCAGGAACAAAAACTAGCGTATCCACATAAATACACTTTAATTCATAGACCACACGTACAGTTTCATAAAAAGATAGAAAGGAGTACAGAGAAGAAACAGTCGATAGTCCAAACGATACACAAGAAGAAAGGTGAAAGACATACAAGTCACAAGCTCAAGCAATATTTTAATTACGAGCGGTGGCATAAGACATTAGGTGCGGCGCGATCGCGAGCGGCGTGAGCTCCGCGGTGCATAGGCAAATCACGACTGGTGGGATCTCGCTCGGCTGGTCGGTCGACTCCGGCGCAGCGCGTGTCTACTAGCTGTAGCTATAGATGTATGATGCGTTTAATGACGCATGAGTTTGCCGCGCGGGTTTGCGCGTTGAATATTTTAGTAATGTAATAAATATGTGTGAATATAAATATAATTAAGATAGAATTAGTAAATAGATAATATTAATACATACTATAAATTATATTAATAGATAATTATATAAATAAATTATAATAAATATGTAGGTTCCCTACATCACTCCCCTCCAAAGACCGTGTCTACGGGCGATAATAGTCCGGGAAACGTACTTTTCTCCCCGAACGCGTTGTTCGTGAGATAGGGGGGATAACTGGAATGTTGGTAGTTTCACGGAATTCCGGGTCTGGAGGACTGGGGGATGGCAAATTTGAGTCATCGATCAGTATGTAGGCTGGTTTCAGCCGGTCTACGCTTACAGTCGTCTGTTTCCCTTTTAATTTAATCTTAAAAAATTTGGCACCTCTCTTCAGAACTTCGTGTGGCCCTGTGTAAGCAGGCTGAAGTGAGCCACGCAACATGTCTTCCCGAAGAAATACATGGCTGCAAGTGGCGAGCTCTTTGAACACGAAAGTTCTGTGAGATGAGTGATGCTGGGGGGGAACGGGACGTATGTTGTCGGCGAAAGCTTTCATACGAGCTGAGAAGTCGGTGATGTCGGTCGTATAGCCAGGTATGTTGTGACCAAAGAATTCACCGGGTAGGCGAAGAGGTTCACCATATACCAACTCAGCCGATGAGCTTTGGAGGTCTTCTTTGAAGGCGCTCCTGATGCCCAGGAGAACAAATGGCAGAGTCTCCGTCCAGTTGAGAACTGCGTGGCAAGTGATGGCCGCCTTCAGCTGCCGATGGAAGCGTTCAACCAAGTTGCATTGCGGGTGGTATGCCGTGGTCTTCCGATGATCAAAACCGATGGATTTGGACAGCTGCTGGAATAGCGCTGACAAAAACTGTCGTCCGCGGTCGGTGACGATCTCTGTGGGACAGCCATAACGGGATACCCAACAAGCTATAAACGCTTTGGCCACTGTTTCGGCGGTGATATCGGTAAGCGGCACAGCTTCGGGCCATCGCGTAAAGCGATCGACGAGTGTGAGGCAGTACCGATAGTCACCGTCAGGGGGTAGTGGACCGACGAGGTCCAAATGGACGTGTTTGAATCGCGCCGAAGGCAAATCGAGCGTACCTATTGGTGACGCAACGTGCCTGTTTACCTTCGAGCGCTGGCAAGCCAAACACGCCTTTGTCCACTCTCGGCAGTTTTTCCTCATCAGTGGCCAGACGAAGCGTTGTGCAACGAGCTTGGCTGTGGCATTCGCACCAGGGTGCGAAAGCGAATGAAGGCAGTCGACAACTTGTCGACGCAGTGCTTTGGGAACAAAAGGCCTGGGGGCTGGTGTGCTGACGTCGCAGTACAGTTCAGTACAACTCCCAGGTACGTTCATCTTCTGGAGGCGTAAAGACGTTCCTCCTTGAAGGTGTTCTGACAGCTCGGAGTCTGTGGCTTGGAGTTTGGCCATGACTTCAAGATCGACGGGCATCTGCAGCTCACAAATGCGGGAAAGCGTGTCGGCAACGACGTTGTCCTTCCCGGAGATGTGACGCACATCCGTTGTGAACTGTGAAATGAAGTCGAGGTGTCTATACTGACGTGGCGAGCAGTTACTTTTCCTCTCGTGGAAAGCGTAACACAGAGGCTTGTGGTCAGTATAGACTGTGAAGTCAGTGGCCTCCAGCATATGCCGAAAGTATTTGATACTCTCGTATATTGCAAGGAGCTCACGGTCATATGGAGAGTACTTAACTTGTGACGGGCTCAACTTGCGCGAGAAAAACGCTAGTGGCTGCCAGTCGCCATCCTTTAGCTGCTGCAGGACCCCACCTATCGCCGAATCTGAGGCGTCAGTGACGAGTCCCAGCCTAGCTTGGGAATCAGGATGGGCCAAAAGAACAGCGTCGCAAAGGCTCTTTTTGCACGCTTCAAAAGCATCCCAGGCGGTACCTGTAATGGTAACGGGGTGAGAGGCTTTGATCGACCCAGTGAGTAGGGCATTTAGTGGAGCTTGAATCTGGGCAGCGTTGGGCAAAAATCGCCTGTAAAAATTTATCATGCCCAGAAATCGCCTGAGCTCTCTGGCCGTCCTAGGCACTGGGAATTCAGCTAGGGCCTTCACCTTGCTGTCAAGTGGTTTGGTGCCGCTCTCAGATATGATGTATCCGAGGAACGTTACCTCAGGGGCACCGAAAATGCACTTATTAGTGTTGATGAGCACACCGTAGTTTTTCATTCGGGTGAAGAGTTGACGTAGATGACCCTCGTGTTCGGCCTGGGTTTTGCTGAATATGAGAAAATCATCCAAATATGGATAGCAAAAATCCAAGCCGCGGGTCATTTCATCGACAAACCGTTGAAAAGTTTGCCCGGCATTACGCAACCCGAAGGTCATGTACGGAAACTCGAAGAGTCCGAAAGGTGTGGAAATTGCAGTTTTCGGGATATCTGCTGGAGAGACTGGGATGAAATGGTAGGCTTTTACAAGGTCAACCACAGAAAAGAATTTACATCCAGCGAGGGAGTGGGAAAAGTCATGTATATGGCGAATAGGATATTTGTCCGGTATAGTCCTGGCGTTCAATAACCTATAATCACCACAAGGGCGCCACCCGTTATCCTTTTTAGGAACGAGGTGTAGGGGTGATGCCCATTGGCTATCAGACGGACGCGCGATACCGTTAGCGACCATAGCATCGAACTCAGTCTTTGCTATTTTGAGTTTATCAGGCGCTAATCGGCGGGGTGAGCATGACACAGGGGGTCCAGGCGTGGTTCTAATATGATGTGTGGTGTTATGCTTGACGATGTCCGGAATACCAGCGGGACGTGTTATTTCCGGAAATTCGGATAAAATGGCATGATACCTACTATTACCACCAGTCGGGATTTTCACGCTGGACACCAGGGTGCTGCTAGTAGCTACTCTAGTAACAGTGCTGACATTGGTCAGGCTATCGATCAACTTTTGGTTCCTGATGTCAACAATAAGTTGATAAAATGATAAAAAGTCTACGCCGATGATAGGTTTTGTGACATTAGCAACCACAAATCGCCACGAAAAGTTCCGACGTAAACCTAAATTTAAATTTAGCTGTATATAGCCATAAGTATCGATAGCCGAACCATTGGCAGCGCTCAATTGATAATCGGATTTATCACGAGTACGATGCTCTTTAATTGCATAAATAGGGAACACACAAATGTCACTACCAGTGTCTATCAGATAGTCTATATTACTTGCACGATCCTTGACGAAAAGGCGACCGGTATGAGTCTGGCAGTCGTCCGTCGCCATCACTGACTGCCGGGAAGGTTTCCCGATCCTGAACGGTAATCGCACGGTTTTACACAGTGTTTCGCGTTGGATCCGTGTTTGTGGTGGTACCAACAGATTGGGAAGCGTCGGTAGTTGGACTGGGATCTTTGGCTGCGCGATGACGATCCGCTGCGTGACCTGGGTCCATGGCCTCGCTCTCGTTGACGTGGCTGTCGGCTGATCTGCGACTGCAGCGCACTGACCTGCTTTGTCAACTGCGCCACCTGCTGTGTTAGCAGGTCGATCGATGATGACGGTGCTGACGACGACGTGGCGGCCACTTGCTGTGTCGGAGTTGCAATGTCGTGCACACGGTCGGCTAGTTCCGCGAGAGCGTCTAGAGACAGCGAAGGCTGCGAAGCAATAATTGGCTGCAATCCTGTGGGTAACCTGCTCGTCCAGATCGTCTTCAGGAAGTCGTCAGGTATGGTTGGTCCAGCAAGGTGCTGCAGGTGCCGGAGAAACTGCGACGGCTTGCGTGTGCCAAGCTGCTCGTGCATCAGCAGCTGCTTCACCTTGTTTTCACGCGACACCGATAAACGCTTGATCAGCTCAGACTTCAAGCGGGCGTAGTCAGCTGGACCAGTGAGAATATCCTCTACCTCGGCTGCGTACTGTCTATCAAGCGTTGCTAGGACGTGATAGAATTTGGTTCGGTCGTCCGTTATTTTCATAATGGCGAACTGTCCTTCCACTTGAGCAAACCATATAGCAGGTTTCTCGGGCCAAAAAGGTGGAATTTTCATATGCCCATGCGTTGAGGGTAGAAATACAGGCGCCGCCGCTGTGCTTGCCGCGTCCTCAAATCTTGGCTCCGCCATCTGAGTCTTGGTACGTACGGTTACATTGTCTCGTTCCGAGTCCGACATCTTCTCCAAATTCCGTGTCCTTAGGGGTCACCAGTTGAAGCGGTCTGGGTGTATGCAGGAACAAAAACTAGCGTATCCACATAAATACACTTTAATTCATAGACCACACGTACAGTTTCATAAAAAGATAGAAAGGAGTACAGAGAAGAAACAGTCGATAGTCCAAACGATACACAAGAAGAAAGGTGAAAGACATACAAGTCACAAGCTCAAGCAATATTTTAATTACGAGCGGTGGCATAAGACATTAGGTGCGGTGCGATCGCGAGCGGCGTGAGCTCCGCGGTGCATAGGCAAATCACGACTGGTGGGATCTCGCTCGGCTGGTCGGTCGACTCCGGCGCAGCGCGTGTCTACTAGCTGTAGCTATAGATGTATGATGCGTTTAATGACGCATGAGTTTGCCGCGCGGGTTTGCGCGTTGAATATTTTAGTAATGTAATAAATATGTGTGAATATAAATATAATTAAGATAGAATTAGTAAATAGATAATATTAATACATACTATAAATTATATTAATAGATAATTATATAAATAAATTATAATAAATATGTAGGTTCCCTACAACAGTGATTTAGGAAAGTGGCTGAGGGCCGTGTAACCCCCCCCCCCCCTCCCCGCACAGAACCCCCTTCTCTCCTTTGTTTCAGTAATGAATCCGCCAAACAGCAAGCGTCACCGCGCAGTCGCCAAACACCGACCCATAAATCATACGCCATCCGGCCCATAACCTAAATGCCACCCTGTTCTAATCATACAAGATGCAAAGTTTAATAACCTCCAAATAAGTTATGATCTTTCGTAAGTTTGATGGTGATGATAGGATAGAAAATATGCTTGGGACGTGAGGTTTAGAAAATTCTATGTTAAATGTAAATTATACAGGTCGAAATAAAGATGTAACTTGGGGTAAATTGGATAATTAGGTACGTCAAGACGTTTTTAAAATTCTGTTATTTTGAAAACTTGCGAATGGAATAAAAGTAGCTAGAATATTGGTATGCAAACACATGTGTTTCGCAACCCCAGAGCGGTGAAAAGCGCTCACAAAACAAACCACCTGGCGGGGACGGCAGCCATTTGTAAAAATTGCCTCCGCCGCCATTTCTACGCGGGAATTTCATATTTGGAACGCCGCGGGACGTAGATTTGACGTTTCGCCATCATGGCCGCGTATTGTTTCTAAAACAAAGCTGCGATGGCCGTTTGCGAAATTCTTTGTTTAGACGCCATTTTTAATTTGAAAATTGGGGTTTGTATTGTATTCCAACTGAAAGTCAAGTGGTAGGTTCAAAGTCTTGGACCCTATTGGTCGTATTTCACACTATATTGAGTGGACTAATTCTGGAAGGGGTATGGGTTATAGATGCTAACCAAACTTAGTTCGTAGTCAGCATTCGTCTTTTAATGCATGTGTAGGTATACTTAGTGCTTTCCGTTTAGTAATAATATTTATATAATGTATAGTTTCAGAAGTGATCGTGAATTGACATAAAATCGGAAAAATGCGTTGTGTTGTGATACAAAGAAATCAATTTTAATCAAAATCAAAATCAAAATCAAATCATTTATTCAGAAATTAGGCCTTCACAGGCACTTTTTCACGTCATAATCTAAATTAAATGATACTAAGCTACAAACTACTAGCATTTCGGAACGACCACTGCTGAGAAGAAATGCCGAAAGAAACTCATTCAAACAGTGTTGGTCCCTATTATGCCAGAAGGGCTTACCATTTTTTATATATAAATTTATGTATAATTTTTTTGTTATAATTTTTTATCAGTAATATAACATTAAGTACATAATAAAGTACATGGTCAAAAGGTATACTGAAACATATTATGATTGTGATCAAGTGCTGATGAAAGGAAAATATATATATACTTATATATATATGTATAATTAACCAAACAAAAAAAAACTTTTAATAAAAGATCGAGCTGACCAGTTCCCCCGGCAGCACCCGTTCACGAGTTGACGCGTGAGTGACATTGTGACAGAGTGACATCGCGAAGCTCAACCACAATAGAGGGAACCTCCCGACCCGATCCACGATGCCGCTACCGGTTTGACCATTTGAATGTGCATGACATATTCGATCTCCATAATCTAACATAATAGATACCTATGTTACTTTCAGACACTTGGAGATCACAAATCACGTATATGTTTTACAATAAATGTCAAAATATATGTAATAAACATGTCAAGAAAATATATAAATAATAATAAAAAATAAAAAAAAATTAAAATCAAGTGTGAGAGGTGGAAGTTTTAGGAAGGGTCCAAGGTTTTTTATCATTTAAATAGTCGCTAATCGTGTAATAAGCATTAGCCATTAAAGCATTTTTAATATATGATTTAAATTTTGGCATTGGCAAGTTAATAGCCTCTACAGGGAGTTTATTGAACAATTTAACACTTTGACCCACGAAAGACCGCCTAACCTTTTTAAGTCGGAATCTGTTCATACAAAGTTTATGCCTATTACGAGTGACTACACTGTTAACATCGCTCAATGTTTTATACAGGTGTAAGTTAGATTTAACAAAAATAAGTACGTCGAAGATGTACTGAGATGCAACAGTCATAATATTTATCGATTTGAATAATTCTCGCAAGGAATCCCGTGGCTTAAGCCCATAAATAAAACGAATTGCTCGTTTCTGTAAAACAAAAATTTTTCCTATGTCAGCTGCATTACCCCATAACAATAATCCGTAGGACATTATGCTATGAAAGTAGCTGTAATACACGAGCCTAGCTGTTTCGATGTTTGTACACTGTCTGATCCTTCTCACTGCAAAAGCTGCCGAACTAAGTTTTTTGGCCGTGATTTCAATATGTTTATCCCACTTAAACTTACTATCCACAGTAATGCCCAAGAACTTGGCACTGTGTACCCATTCTAATACTTTACCATTAACTACTAAAGGAATATCAAGTTGGGGTGCGTTTGAAAGAGAGAACTTAATACACTTGGTCTTGTCTGTGTTTAAAGCCAGGTTATTAGTTGTAAACCATTCAAGCACAAGTGACATAATGTTGCTTACATTGTTATAATTTCTACTTTTTCTATCAACTTTAAACAGTAGTGACGTGTCGTCAGCAAATAAAATTACATCACACAATTGTTGGGCAAGACAAGGAAGATCATTTATATAAACTAGAAATAGAAAAGGACCAATAATGGAGCCTTGAGGCACGCCCATGTGCACAGGAGCGCTGTTAGAGGCTGCTCTATTAATTTCTACTTTCTGAGTTCTATTGTCTAAGTAAGAAGATAGTACATCAAGGGCCGCTCCAGTGACACCATAGAATTTAAGCTTATTTTTCAGTATGTTGTGGTCGACACAGTCAAAAGCTTTTGAAAGGTCACAAAATACACCTATAACATCCTGTCCGGCTTCCCAAGCATCATTGATAATTCCAACTAGAGTGGCTGCTGCATCAGTAGTGGAACGACCTTTAGTGAAACCGAATTGACTATTGTGTAATATTTTGTTTATGTTAAAATAAGAAACTAATTGAGTTAAAATTAGCTTTTCAAAAATTTTACTTAATGCAGGTAGAATAGAAATGGGTCTGTAATTAGTGGGATCGTTTTTAGCGCCCTGTTTGAAAAGAGGTATAATTTTGCTGATTTTCATGAGGTCAGGGAAAACTCCATCTGAGATGCAATTATTGAATATAATAGTTAAGTGGGGAGCAATCAGATCAATAATAGTGCTAAGCACTGAGACAGATATACCCCACAGATCCTCTGTATTTTTCATGTTGAGTGCTTTGTAAGCAGATAATAATTCTTCAGGAGAAATATGTCTAAATCGGAAGGTAGATTTAGGATCTGAGGCATTTCTTTTTAATAAATCATCTGCAGCACTGGGACAAGACGAAAGGGAGCCCGTAATATTTTTAGAAATATTGGCAAAGAAGTTATTGAATTCGTTGGCCACTTCGTCATTTGAATTAATGGTTTTATCACCAACTTTTAAAGAAATATTGTTGTCGCGTGGGTTAAACTTGCCGGTTTCTTTATTAATGATTGACCAAGCTGTTTTGATTTTGTCATTAGAATTTTTTATTTTATAAGTTAAATATAAAGATTTTGCTGTTGAACATACCTTTTTAAAAGTTTTAGAGTAACGTTTAACATATGATATAAATTCCGCATTAAAATTATACTGTTTTTGACCATAAAGTTCATACAACTTGTTTCTGCTAATATAAATACCATTTGTAGCCCAATCGCAAAATTTAAGTTTCACTTTATTATTAAAGGTCTTAAGAGGAAAAGTTTTTTTGAATTCTGTTTCCACTGTATTAAAAATCTTATTATAATGTTCATTAGGATTTTTAGTTAAATCTAATTCAGGCAATTTCTTATTTATGGTTTCGCGAAAACGCATTTTGCGGTACTTAGTTAACGGCCTACGGATTACAGGAGCGGAGATAAGGTTAGACTCTTCGTTACGAATAAGTGACACTTGTTGGCCCAGGTGGTCAGACCCCAGACAGGCGAACAGCTTTCCTTCAGAAACAGTACAATCACAGAAAATATTATCTATACATTTGGCTGAGGTCGAGGTTATCCTAGTGGGTTCAAAGAATGTGTGCTTTAAATTAAATGAATCGAGCAAATTTTTAAAGCCATTGCTTTCAGAACATGAAATCAAAATGTCTATATTAAAATCACCACATAAAACTATGTGCTTATTGCTGGAGGTAACTCGCCTGAGGGCTTCCTCTAAAACATCTAAAAGAGTTTCATAACAGGCTGTAGGAGGTCTGTAAGCACAAATAATAATGTATTTATCCAACTCTACACAGGAAAGTTCTATTTTGCATTCAACTGACAACCGTACTATGTCTTTCCTTTCTTTATGCTTATAATTTCTATTAATTAAAATTAAGGACCCTCCGTGTTCAGAACTTTGTCTTAGGAATGTACTTCCTACTATATATTTATTTGGAAAAGCTAATTTAATTTCATTTTTAAAAAAATGTTCTGTAACACAAAAAATATCAACCTCTCTATGTTCCAAGAATAAACAAATTTCATTATATTTGCTGGTGAAACCCTGTATATTTTGATGAACAAGGTTTATAAAAGAAGGTTTCACCTCTGTCTTATTACCTAGTTTAAAACTAAATTATTAGTACTAGTACTAATATCTGGTGACTTCGTTATATTTGATATAACGGGTCTATAAATATTGTATGCTAAAAGTTTAGCAATAGTCGACTTATGTCTATGGGGCAGGTACACAGTACCATTGTTGTAAAAGCAGTTATTAATATATTTATTTAAATCTAAAATATAAATCTTTTTTAAATCCCAAGTGAGGTTATATAAACATGTATTCAATGTATGGATATACTTGTTGTTAGAATAATTTTTAATATATGGGAAGAGAACTAAAACTATTTGGCCAACACCCGATTTTTCAATTTCTGCCAGAACATTTTTACAGTTTAATAAATCTCCACGAGAGACATTTTTACTATTGCCTATGGCTACTATAAGAGTAGTGTTGTGATCAAATTTCTCATTCTTTATCTTGGACATTATTTGTGAAATGTGTAATCCTGGCATACAAATATTGCATGTGTTCTGTGTAGTATAATTCGAAAGCAAGGGACCCAGGTTAGCACCCAATTCATCAGAGTAGATTACAGTTCTTTGGGTCTCACAGTCAGTAGAGCCTGACCTAACCAAAGTACTAGTGGTGCTGTTGATTGTCGAAGAATTCAGTTGTGAAGTCCCCGGAGATACCTGTAAAGGGGGCAAAGTCTCCAGGGGCAACACAACCTTTGTCAAGGCTGTAGCCGCTGCACAAGCAGCATTGTCAGGGGAGAATGCCTCCATGTTTTGGATTTCCTCGCCTGAACTACAACTACACATTTTTTTTTCCTCATTTAGCTTTTTAAGTGCTTGAGTAAATTCACCTACCACTTTTTTTGATAATTCATATTTACTTGATATGGACTGCAACTCCGACTGCAGAGAACATATCTTATTTTGTAATTCTTTAATAAATTTATTATTACTTTTAATGGTGTCTTCACAGGACAGTAACTGGACTTTTAACTAATGTTTAGTGATACTTACATCTTAAACTCCCTGCTGCCATCAGTACCATAACACTACACGGCAAAAGGTATTTATCAAAACAAAATTATCATTCGAAATATAATGATAAAATAGTAGTAACTAATGATAATAATGATGATGCCATAATTTGGTTTACAATTTCGTAATACGTAGTAGTTTACGTGCTATTTTGCATTTTGACATTCTACGATGCCAATGATTTCACAACTTTAACGTCAAAAAAGTATCTATGATACCTCTCACTGGCGTTAGATTTTATTCCTTCAGGTGAAGGCTTGACTTGACTTTTACGAATAACACCGCTAGATTATGTATTTATCAATGTTGCGTATGCGTCTAGCGACACCTGCACCTGCAGTTCGCACAAGTGAACTAATAGACTCAACCAACCAGTTGCCAGTAGAAATGGTCTTTGAAAACCACCAATTGTTTCCATGAATCGAAGCAAATTCATGACAAATGTAAACAAAATAACCTTCCCATATTGTTACAACAACATGTAACACTACAAACGTATTTTATAAAAAAAAATATTAGTTTAACGAAAGCTCTTAGTTGAGGAGACACGCCGAATCAGCCGTGACAGCTAACAACTGTACCGACAACCTTCTCACATTTTTCGGAAGCAACACTTTTTATACTAACAACTTGTCACCTAATCTTCAAAGACGTTATTGCCGCAGCTTTACAGTCTATTATCGCTTAATTTCCACGTGTTCAGGAGATCAGGTGTCACAGACGCCGCTAAGTGACGACAAGTTATAACAACAACTTATTAAGGCTGGGGCTCGGAAAAAAATACACGCTCTAATTTGAAATTATTTTGCCTGTTTTAGCACTTGCTGATAAAATATCAGATAAGCTAAATGAGGTAACACCTATATACCTAATTTAATAGAAACTTAATACCTCGTTAGGTATAGGAAAAGGAACACGTAGCTTGGCAACTGTTAGCAACGTTAGCTGTTCGTAAAACCACAATATTTTTTAATCGGAACTCGTCATATCTAAAACCTTACCGCCTAACCGCTACAAGACACGGGGTTGCCATGGTAAAATTTTTATTAAACCTCAAAGACGACAAAACATAAGGATATATGGGAATCTCGAAAAAGTCTTACTTAAATGAGAGAGTTCGCATGTCAAAAGTAGCCAATATCACATCCCCACTAATTACGCCAGATGCCGGCTCCCACCACCGGCTGCGGCCCGTCACAGCTCAGATGTAACGACTGGAGTGTTGTGTCAACACATATATAAACAGACACTAATTGTATTGGTGTTAGGTTACTTTTGATGCACCGTGTGCAGTTTTTTCTTCGATTTGCATGTTTTGATTTTTGAACGATTTGCAGGATATATATATTAACAGGTATGATACTTAGAAATTTTTTGATGTATCTCGTGCAATCTGTCGAAAAGACGGAATATATTACATTAGACGCACGCCCTATTTGTCTTGACCAATCAATATAATATTAATGACGCTATATTCATTCACCTCACCAATAAGCGTACACCAACACATATCAGCATTAAGCTTAGTGATAATGTCACCAATCAATGTAGTGATAATGTCACCAATCAATGTAGTGATAATGTCACCAATAAGTGTAGTGATAGCACCAAAAATGAGCTTAGTGATTACGTCACCAATGAGCATAGTGTTAAAGTGATCACTGAGCGCAGTGATAACGTCAGATATCAATGTTGGTTCAGATGCAAAATAGGTCTTTCGCAAAATAATGTTACACATGCCACGAGTTAAATGTGACTCGCTCTTTGTCGATATCGTCTCAATGGAACTGCATGCGTTGTAGATTGAATCAATTACTGTACTGCACTCGAGTGCCGGTCAAACACTGGCGGTGTGAGGGCAGAGGACGCGAACCGATTGTCACAATCATGGCAGTGTATGTTACTACACTTATTCAATTTTATAAATCGATTAATTGCGATTAATCGCAATACTAATTATTGTAATAAATAACGGCCACCTTTTTCATTTAAAGGTATGAAAAATTGTTAACAACCTATTCTCAGACCTACCAAGTTTACATATTCAACAAAATTGGTTAAGCCCTTTCGGCAATTGTATGGCAACTAAGATTGTGACAAATTTTTTATATGTTAAAAGAAGTACATTAGGAATAATGTTTGACTTTCAATTAGTGACGTCAGAGTGATATGTTATACAAGAAAAAGTGTATCGCCCATGGGGGCAAGTCATGGGCAAATCAGCCTTTACACTGAGCTTTCACACCAATGTTAACGTCGGGACTTGTACTATTATCGTAAATAACTAAAAGTCAAAGAAATATTAAAATTTTCATTTTGTTTTCGAATATACCTAGTAGCTGCATGCGAGTCGCAATAGGTAGGTACTATAGTAAAAAAGTATTCCGCTAGCGTTGTACACAAGTATAAATAAAAATCAATGAAACTTGAAGACAAAGGAACCCCTCACGCCCCCGCGGCGAACATAACAATAATATTTTATAGTCAGTGTGGGATTACCAGTCGCAAAATGTCTAGTTCGCAATACGGCTACCGATAGCAAATTGTTGAAAATTGTATAATGTTTTCAACTAGACATTATGTTTTGCGGTTTTGTAATTATAGACAAGTTCTACAAATAAATACTTTTTAAAAACAAAAATAATAATTATATTTATGTAGTAACCTTGCAAGGATATTCAATTCCTACATATTTTAAAATTTTATTAGGTTTATGGCATTTCATATAGGAACTAAATAAATAAAAACAAATATACTTACATAATAAAATGCACAGATCGAGTTAACCTCGAAGAAAGTTCGAGACTGTAATAATAAACAAATCTTCACAAATTAATATTGAAGAGAAAATATAATGTTTTCGTTGAGAATATACTTACATCAGAAACATTTTGCAGCTGACATTTTGCGCTTCGAGGCCGATCGCATAATAATTTAAGTGCCGATCGGACGACCAATTACGGAGGTCCCAATTCCTTAATAAGGGCTTGTCGCCCATTAGCAATTATAATGGAGGAAAGTGCCTGCTCATTACGACCTCGGCGGCCGAGTGGCCCGGGGAGACCGGACCGTCTCGCAGAGTTTCAGCCCGGTTTAATTTTCAAATGGTACAGATATAAAATTTAGATCTAAAATCATTACGTAGTATAAAACAAAGTTTAAAAGCCCTCTACGTCTGTCTGTTTCTAAATTTTGGTTTGGTTTCTTTTAAGACACGCAATGGATTTAGATGCAGTTTTCAATGTTATTTAGCCAATTTATTATCGAAGGTTTACATATAAACAAATAACCCCACGCGAATCCGGGCTAGATCGCTAGAAGTAGATAAATCTGTTATTCTAAATAAACGTTTTTTCGTTTTTTCTCTCTTAATATATATATAAAATATACTATATATTAGGTAACTTGTCAAATACAGGCCAGATTCGGGAGGATTGAGACAGTTTGCTAGCCCACCCAACGTCTATGAAAATCCAGTCTATAGCCTGCTCCCTACATTGGTGTTCACTGCCGCGCGTGAGAAGTAGTTACGAGTACCATACCATCGTATAATAAAAAGGCGATATTTCAAAAATTCCCTTTTCGCCCGGACCGTTGTCCATCGCCGCCGCTCTGTGATCAGCGACCTATGAAGGAACTTTACATTTATTAGTTAGTCAAGATTTCTGAATTAATTTGAATGTCTTTGATCGTAATAGTGGTAATACTACTAGACTAGAGGAGATGGTGCAGAGAATGTTGGGACAGTATTTGCTATTTGTTGGTTTAACTTTATGTCGTCAGGGTACCACCATGCCGACAACCGTGCGAAGTGGAGACGAGAAAGTAGGAATGCGAACTTAGGGCTCCAACGCTCAATGGTTGAGGAAAGAACTAAGATTAGAGAGAGTTAAATTTTTTACTCAATAATTTATTTTCTAAAATTAATTTTGAAATATCCGTGTTATTATAGCATTATAGCATTATAGCTTGACGACAAATCTCAACCTATGTGCCTGTCAATACCTAAGTGCCTGTTAGTACCGGCCACCCGCACCGCCAGTGGAAAGCTACACGAAAGCCAGGAAATATGGAAACTCTCAAATGAGAGACCAATCCATCTGTGAACCGTCTATAGGAGAAAGATTCTGACGGCGAATTTCTCAATAGTGAATCCTCCGGTTGATCATCAGTCCAAAGGAGAAACAACTGTCGGTTGAAAGCTGGTAGATTCGCCTTGGAATATAAATACTTAATTGCAAAATGAACATAAATAAAAAATAAGAAGTAATGATTGAGAGACAGTACGGTTTATATCTGATATAAATCGTTTTCTTATATTTTCTTTATTTCCCAGTAGGTATGCTTATATAACGAATGGCATCTACAAGGAAAAGGTTTCCGATACTGATTGCCTAAGTGGCAGTTACTGACCCCGCCCACCCCCTCTCTCACCCCCCTCCTCACACCACTGGCGCCCCCTCGGACAGGAAAACTCGGCAAAGGCAATATTACCTACCCATTATATCTTCATGCACCGGTGGCCAGCGCGAGGCTCATTGTTGTTAAAGTATTCGGCTATATGTAGATTTAAAATCTCTTTTGATTCAAAGTCATTTATTTAATTAAAAATTTATCTACTTGTGTGTTTAGGTAGGTACTACTTTCGTGCGGTGCTTGTTTAATTTGTTGTTGGTACAATTACATGGCCAGACCCCTATTTTGTTTTCAAATCCAAAAAGTTATGTTGAGCAGTACCTATAACAACATTGTTTCTTTTCAACAAACAACATCTGATACAAAATTGTATCAGAGATGTTATACAAGTTAGTACTTGCCGCGCAGTAACTATATTTTGTAGTATAGTTACTGCGCGGTAATAACAGATTTCTTTTTTTTGTCTATTTTGTTATATCGTACATTTAGTATAACTAGAGGACTTTCTCGTAAAACTTGTAGAGGCTATTTACGACTACAACCAAGCCAAATTAAATTTTTCTTCGCGCCCTTCTAGAAATGTAATAAGCAAGAGCAGCGATGTATTTCCAATAATTGCCGAAACACGCGGCGACTCAGCCGGAATGATTTGAACGCGCACGTCTCATTAAATGTGCGCGCTGAGCTGCGCCGCGCTGGGCTGAGACATGTTCAGCTTTCTTACGCCTCCGAGGTGTAATCCTTTGAGGTGTTAAAAATGCAGTCATTGGAGCAAGGTTTTAAATGGTGAATATTACGGTACAATCGGATAATGGGCTTTAAAGAAATTCCTATCAGTCAATATATTTACAATGTTATTATATCCTGGTTATGGGACGCAAGCGCTAGCACCTGACGTGTGATTAGTCCTCCCATTCTGGGACCCTTTCAGACAACATCTCCCGATGTTAATATAATAGAGTAGAGGTTCGCATAATATGTTGTTCTTACTTAGAGTATTAAAAATACAAATAATATAAAAGTATTGATCACATAGGTAATATGTGAACAGTAGTTCACGTACAGTATGCATAAAAATAATGAATGTAAAAATAGATCAATGTGTAACAGTAAAGTAGGTTCGATCGAAACCCTGGAGACGCATCATGATGAAGAAATGATATTCGTACTTGGCATGATATCTGATAGGCAACAATTCCCAAAGAGTTTATGTTGAGTTGTTGGCGGCTGGTCGAAAAATCAAGACGTGGATCCTACGTTTTTACATGGTACCCCTAGTATCGGGGCGTCACACTCGAGCATGAACACGTGAGGATGAGACAGAGGACAAAATATCAGTATTAAAACTACGTTTGACGGTGTATATTCTTACATCATTACTTCCCCCGGACTCAGGGTTTTTAACCGAGTTTATACATTAACGAGTATATAGAAAAATAGTTTCAGTTTTAATTTTATATGTATAGCTTTTTATGTATAATTTTAATAATATATTTTTATATAATATACAATATATTTGTATCATATTTTTTGCCGTGTAGAGCGCCATGTATTCTTTTCGAGGAACTGTTGTTGGACAGACAGACACTCTTACTAAGTCCAATTATTAAGCACATGTACTTACAAATTTGAAGTCTAATTAGTTTGAAGTCTATTGTTAGCTAGGTACTCAGTTTTTCAATACTCAGAATGCATATTTTCCGTAAACTCATTATTTTAAAATCCTGTGCAATACAACAATATCATTTTCAAAAAATGGCGGAAAGCGGGGAGCGTAACGAGCCTCGGGGGGATTTCGCCCCAAAAATTGTTTCTTGCCACCTCGAGGGTCGACTTAACACGCCACGGCGCTGAGGCGACAAATACAGTGCAAATGTGATATTGATTTCCATTTATAATACATTATTTAAAAGTGCTATTCTAAAGATGGTCGGATAGTCGATAGATAATCTTGAAAATATTTTGAGACCGCCTCATATGAGAAATTTAGTACAGGCATTTATGTTATATGATCAAAAGAATGATGATCGTTACAAAACTTGTCTATAAATGTTTTTTCAGAGAAGACAATCAATTCTAAAGTAGCTGTCTAGCTTTAAAGACGTAAATATCTTACCGATTAAATGGTGTTAATTGAGTCCAATTTCTCTCTCTTTATTCGACTTAAACACACACGAACGACATAATTATCTCATTTCAAGCTGTTGCCGTACAAATAACTAATTGTATTTATTATCTGTGACGTCCACAAATTTAATTAAAACAATACCAGTAATTACTGTACTTCATATATCTTGCGTCGAGACAAACACATAGACGTGCAATCAACTCACATTGTTAACCCAATCACTTCACAATTGGTGATATCAATTATTATCGAATGCAGGTTTTAATTAATTAAAGCGCTTTGTACCTGCGCACTAGCGCCGCCATCATTATGTTTATCAAATTATTTTACACTAGATAAATAATTTTATTAAAAAGTATTAAAATATTACATTACACAATTTTGTTACAATTCACTAAATCGAAAACGGTTGCCATAAAAATCCGTTTAGGCAACTGTGTATTATAATACAAGAAACCACATTGTAGTGTACAAAGCTATAATAATTTCAACTAAAATTCTTTATCTAACGTGGCATATATATGTTAAAGTATTTTTTATTTAATTTTCGATAAGAAATAAAATTAATTGATAAAAATATGATGTCGGCGCTAGTGTGCAGTATAAAGCGCCTTAAGTTTTGTAAAACAATGGTTGTAATAAAAGGCAATAATTTACATTTTCCGCGGAGACAAGAGCTTTTAATCACGAGTCCAGCTTTGAAGCTCCATTGTTTGTTGAGCTTTTTGTTCCAGCTTCGAGCTTGTCGTGTCCTAGTATTGATTGTATCTTTAGCAAAAAGGACAGCGAGGTCACGATACAGCTCTGGACATACCTTCATACCTTCTGGATCTGACTTTTCACATTTCAGGATATAACATTTAAGCTATATTTTTATAACGTATAAAGAAACTACATCTAGGAAATGATATTTTAGATGAGTCTTAACCCGGAGTGCGGCTTGAACTAGCAGCAGCCGGGACTCCTGGACGTGGCCTGCTTAACTTCGGCTAGACTTAGGTTTATATGACTGATCCAAATAAATACAAGTCTCGATATTACATATAGTAATTAAACAAAATCAAACTTATTTAAATATCTTAATTACCAAAGTCTTATCAACATTCATTAGAATGTTGATAAGACAACTGCTTTATCTTGCATGTTTATTGTTACCTGTTACTATGTGTTTAACCAAGGGAGTTTATCATTGCCCCGGCCGTAGCACGTTGTTCTCACTTAGACATATTATCTTCAGCTATCTTTCAAATCAAAGAACTCCGAATCTGACAAAAGACAAAAGCGTTTGACCAAACGGTTCCTCAAAAATAAAAGACACAATAAATCGAGATCATAATATCTGCGCACAAAGGCTAAAGCTGCTGAACTGGCTTTATTCTGCGGTTTTGCTTGATTTTTGTTAACACCTGCGGCTGTGGGAACAAGGCCCGTCGTAATGCGATACGCGCGACTTGGCCTTTCATAGCCGCGCGTCTCAAGGATCTTTATTTTGTTTTAATTATATTATTTTATTTGTTTCATGTATTGTAGCGGTGCGACAGTTTTACGCAGGTAATTTTTTTTTTAATAATTTATTTTATATCTGACATAACATATTATTTAATAAAATATTACTAATATATAAATAGGATAGGCATTTATTTCGTAATTAGCACAAAGTCTCCAAAATTAAAAGATTATTTTGTCCATTTTGTACAATTTATCAAATAATGCATTTTTACAACAGTAGGGTATGATTATTTATATTCTCCGATCATTGAATTTTATATAACGATGCATTGCCGGGATATATTTATCGACAAGCGGATCCGCGCGGATCTGAATGCGAAGAAACACTTCGACAGCCGCAAATCAAATGCAGAAATTGGCCGCGGCGCAAAATTGCCAATTTCTGGCGGTGGCTTTCTTAATTCGCGAGTGGGCTGGTTTGACAGCTAATGCGATAGAACTTAGCTATAAATCAAACCCAGCGCTATATAGTTTGCAGTCGTTCGCTGATTTTGGAATTTCTAATTAGTTAAACGTATAAATTGTTAATAAAAAGTAACAAATTAGTAGGTATAATATTTTCACCCCACAGATGAATATAATTTGAGCAACTTAATATGTTTTGTTTATATAAAAACTATATTTTGGAAGAATAACGAAGAAAAAAATTATTAGAAAATTGGGCCGTACATAAATTGTTTAATAGATATTTTTTCAAACACAACTTTTAATATTTCACTATAAATTCAAAAATGTACGACATTTAATAATCTTCGCAAACAATTTTTCGCATTGATGATAGCTACGTCTCCTCGCGTAGTTGTGTCCGTGGTGTGCCGCTGTGGGAGCGGCGCGGGGGGCGGGGCGGCGCGCGTTGTTCGCTTCCCGCGATTGCCAATTCAGATGTGCTGGTGTTGAAAATTATATCTCGACGTAATTACGTCGGTGGAGTTTTATATTCGTGATTTTTTTTCGTGTTCTCTTGTGATACACTTTGTACAATAATTGAACTAGTTAAATGACGTTTTATAATGTAATCGTGTTTAAAGAACTCTTTATTTATAAATATTTAGATTTAATCATTAATAAATGAAATTGACTTAGGTTAACTAAATGTAGCCGTTATCCGATCAAATTATATTCTGAAAGGATTTTAATAAATTAATTGGCTCTTTTCCAGTGCCGTAACTAACGATTTTTGTTTGCCGGTTGGACAAAGGAAGGATTTCCATTTATCCTATTCTATTTATGTTGAAAATTTTGCAATTACACTGGAAACTCAAAACCTACAGGGTACTCCCGTTGATCTAGAATCATGAAATTTGGCATGAAGTTAGCATTAACAATTTAGATAAAGGGAAAAATCCCCTCAGGGTCTATGGTCTGTCCTGGGCGTCGCTGACACATCCCTATTTACGGCTCTTTTCACGTGAATGTTTGATGATAATGGTATTATTATTACAAAGGTTACCACCAACTAGCTTTTCAAAACGACTATTGCTGAAAAAAATAGGATATAAACCTGATTCGACGGTATTGGTTGCTCTCATGTCAGAGGAACATTTTTTATGTGATAAATTGATATTTTCTATTTTTTATTTCTAGTCTCTTCTCTCTAAAATGAAACCTCTCCACACAGCTCGTCTTGTCACCAATCAAATGTTGACGTCGCGCGTCCTAGCTTACATTTTCTCCGCTCGTCTCCCGCAAATCAGATCTCTCCGCGTCGTGATCTAAATTGGCCGAGCAAATTGCCCTGGTACCGCAAATACCTCGCATATTCGATATATTAGATTTGACGACACTTTGTCAGCCAATTTTCTTATAAAATAAGTATTCCACTATATCGTTAGATGGAATATATGAATTGATATAGTGTGGGAAGTGGTGAAACCATCCCAGTGATATGAAGCCTATTCCGAGGGATTCTCGCAGTCTAAGCTATTGATGTTTCTTACATTAAAAAAAAACTACAGACCCAATGAAGCCTTTATGTTACTTCAAAAGGATTTTTTCTGTCTTTAAAATCCGACTAGTGTTTCGCGTTATTTGCTCAGCTTTCAAAGCTCTGGGGCATTCAGTCGGCGGTCAGCGGCGGACACTCTGAATAGAAGCTTTCAAGCTCACTGGAGCTAGTCAGGGTGTAAGCTCCTGGGCGATACGCTTTGTGCCGCTTGAAGATGTTTGGTAAGAAGCTAGACGATTACAAATCTGTGAATAAACTAGAAACTGAAGCGTGAAGTCCGCCTTGTATATTTGTGTAATGCAGTTTAATCAGATTAACTAATAAACATAAATGAAAAAATTATATTTATTTTTTCCGGTTCATAAAATTGATACTAATAAACTGAAAAACATATTTAGGTAATCGGTGGCGTTCAGAAAGTAATTTCGTGTCAAATTTTAAATTACATAATTTCGATGTGATTCCTGTCCTAGAATTCAATCACTCTGTGTTATCTCTTGAACCCAGACACAGACTGACAGCTGATAGGCAACAACAACATTCCCATAGAGAGTAGTCGTCAGGCAGGCGCGAGGCGGTCGGTTGTAAAGGACAATAACATTTTCAAAATTCAAAGCTTATCTCATTTTTACGTGCATCCACATGAATTACACTGAGTATACGCGAGGACGAGAGATACGTGACTCGTATTAATATTCTATTGACAGTTGTACAATAGTTTTATCTGTATACTCGTATGTACATAATTGTATTTAATATTTTCTATTCGTGGTAGCCATATTATGATTCAAAAAGTATTTGAATCGTGTAATAAATAACACCGCAATTCACGATGTCGGTAAAGTGGCACATCTCCACGACAAGTAGCTTTCCTTCTCTGGGCAGGCTACAGGAGAAATATGTACAGACCAAGCATCAACATGCTGACGAGTCTCAACAACTCGTGCATTCATGATTATAACGAGATTCAGATTTAAAACATTTTGCTTGTGTTCCACTGTTGGAAAATTAACATCTGGAAGAAAAATCTTTAATGTCATCTCATAAAAAGTAGTAATATCTTTTTTACACCTTTAACATGATATTCTACAAATAAATGTCAGCTTGAATCATCATGAAATTCCTTTATTTTCTATTCATTTAATTTATCATAACTACAAGCCATTTTTGGAAATACGATACTTAATTTGGTGAAATCTCTGATCATCAACGTTTATATAGGTTCACCTCTGTATACATTTCTACTACTCTATGCTTAAGGACTCCTACCCGGGAAATTATCCTGAAACGTTTCTATACAACATTGAGTTCTATTACAAGAGAAATAGGGGTGATATTCGAGTGGAGGGGCGGGTCGTGGCAACGCATACATTATCGGTCGTATTAAACTCGTAATGACGCTGGATCAATAGAAACAAGCTGTAACAAGTCTATTATTGTTAGGTATTTCAATTATGAAGGCTTTATTAAAGGGGATGATGATATTTTGTATAGTTAGTGTGTAGTTATTACATACGTAAGTAGTTACAATAATCCTGCCATTCATTGTGCCAGACCTAACTGTTTTGAAAAAGAGTTAACAGGTTGCATCAAAAGGATTTGTTTAAGTCATAGGGAAATTAGTTTCTCTTAAAAACAATGTCGAATTTTGCGATAAAATAGCAGCTGTAAATACAATATAGCCTACGAACTGGCCGAAATTTAAATCTTTGTCAATAAAAACTATTCGTACAATTTAAGAAAACCTCTCCAAAGTTACTGGCTCATCTGACGATTTCGAAACGCATGAACGCACATTATCCAAACATACATGATCTTTCAAATATAAAAAAAGTCAAATCAAAATCGGTCAGCCGATTGGCTGCTACGATGCCACAGGCATACTAGGCACAGACACGTTAAACTTATAACTCGCCTCCTTCTTTCGTCGGGGGTTAAAAAGAAAGCTAAGTAATACATGAAGTTGCTACCCCTACCATGGTGACAACCACGCAATCACTTAGAGCCGTACGATGCACGTCCCGAGGGAGCACGCGGGGCGCTTACATGATGAGCTGATGGTAGCTATTTGATTAGATGGTGAAAAGATGTGGTCTTGAGGATCTTACTGGGTCTTTTAGAGAATCCAATAAAAGGATATGATTCAATTTCAATTCAATATCCAATAAAATGAAGCGGTGGTGGTGCCACTTGCCATCCTGCTCGTGCCACATGAGTTTGTATACCAATCCGATTCATCTTAGTAGTTTTCATCGACCACCGCTTGCTCCCGGTGAAGGAAAACTTCGTGAGGAAACTAGCACACTGGTTGACAGTTTAAGTTCACTCGTGTGTATGCAACTACTTGCCACTAAATGTCGTCGGTAGGTAGTTGTAAAAGCCATGTAAGATGCCTTTAGGCAACTTGAAGAAATCTGACACTAGTGTTAGCAATGACACATTCGAAAAGAAGAAGAATAAAAGGCTTGCTTTTACGTCGTTGTGTCAAGAGCTCAAATTCTCTTTGACAACCAAAAAGGCGGCATTTTATGTTGACATTGACAGCAATTACACTGATGGTGTGCCAAGTCATGTCGGTAACCCATGCAAGTGAAACGAGCCGGCATGGCGGTAGCGGGCATGAGCTGTTCTTTGACGACTTGTACACACTGGAGGTCCCAGGTTGGAACCACGTTCAAGTCAAGATGATATCTTTTCCAGATGGACCTGGGGCTTGGATGTTTATCAATACATAATGTATATATTAAAATATAATGTAGCTGAGTTAGTATCCCAAAAGGCAAGTCTCGAACTTGTCAGGATCAAGTTGATCTGACCCTAATATAAAAGGGAGTAATCCCCAAAACATTTAAAGAAATTCCTATGTTAAAAAGCAGCATTAACAAAAGTAATTGCGTATACTCCACAGACATTGTAGTTGTGTAGACTGGAGCGGTGTTTCATTAACTGCCAGATTCAATTTTAAAAAATATTTTAATTAATTTTAAAAAATATTATAGCAAATCAATGAACACTCATTTTCTACTGGAGGTAAGAAAAAATATTATAATTATATTAAAATTACATCAAAAATACATTCAAATTATATCAATATTACATCAAAATGACCTATTTATTTATCAATGAACTGTAATTTTCTGCTATAGGTAGGAAAAATTACCTATATTATATAATTAAAATATGTTATATTATATAACGGGCAAGTGAAGAACTGGAGTCATGTCTGTATAATCACAGGTCTGTGCCACCAGGGTGCGCGCCGTGTCCAATCGATTGCCGGCGACGGCCGGCGCCGGACACATGTTCTGACCAACTGAGAATTACTTCTACCCTTTATTATTTAATCATGTTGGTGTTATTGTGCGGAAGAGTCGCGAGTCTATCTGTTGTAATAGAACAAAGCTGAAAAGTTTGCATGTTTGTTCGGAGATGGTAATCTCTGGAACTACCTGTGCGTTTAAAAATCAGATACTTACTACATATTAATGAAAAAGTACAGTTTAATTTGCCATTGTGCATTATTTCCTATAATGTAATCATGTGTTTTTATACATTTATGGAAAACATCTTTAATGTTACGAACAAACAAAAGGTCATTGAACAAAACACCTAAAAATTACGTACAAAGTTAATCAGACAAAGACGTCAGCCCCTAACAAACTGTTACGGCAAGCGTCATCATCACCGCGACCTCTGACCTCTGACAAACACCCCACAACAACCCTTAATTCGTCACACAACACCCTTGTAAAACTACCACCATTGCCACTTTACTAAGATGACATGAAAATCTATTTCGTATAAAATGAGAACCGTAGAATGCGCCATAAATTTCTGTCGTTGAATGTTTTAGTTGATTTTCATCCATTGCTGCATCACAATGATTGTTCCAAATTCTACTCCATACTAACGCAGAAATGTTAAGTAATAGATTTGCGTCGCCGGCGGCCGTGGTGGGGGTCGATAAACGAAACGTTCTAAATTTAATAATTCATTGTCGTATTCATTGGCGCCAAATTCAATTACCAGTCGTCCCGAGGGCCGGCCGGTCCTCGCACGCCCCTCCCGAGACTCTGCTAGGGTTGACAAATTATGCTTTTATCTTCGGCAAAATATTTTTCTATTATAATATCTGAAAATTTTTACAATATTTATATATTTTAAGACTATGAAAAAGACGTAAGACTATGACTATAAAAATATGAAAAAACTTACCGTAAGTAAGAACTTACTTTAAGTATGAGTAAAAACTTTCTACGGTCATATTTTTAAAAGACAGTTCTATCCACTCACCATTGTATTTATTTAACTTACAAAAAATGCAAATGGCGGACTTAAAGCCTAGGGCTTTTTACCAGTCACAGTCGACAGACTGATGTGTGAGAGTTGCGGCAAGTGCAAAATTATAGAACTAGACTAAGTTATAACCATTGTCTTACATTCGGAACTAAAAGTTAACGCCGTCGTCAGCCCTATCGCCCGTTAACCCACTGTTTACTAATTCAGCCGGCAATCACATGCTGTAATTATGTGCCAAATCCCTCGACGCACGCTAGTGGATTTGAGAATAGTCTCACTTCCATTCGGACAGGGGCATACGGGACACTTAGCAAGAGCTCGGAGATATTTTTAAGGTAATCTTCTTCGATTGGCAAAATCGAGAAAATATATACCCTTGGCGTTGGTATGTGAACTCCTTCCATCTAGCTCTGCCACTTCCTATAACACTCCTCCACTCCTAACCTTATTCATACTTTTTGTCGCAATCCAACCATTTTTTTTGGAGAAATGAATAATAATTAATTTTGCTCCTAATTTATATTATCATCCCTTACAGGGTAGACAGGGCTTACCTATAACTATGAAATACGGTATGGGTACTAGATGTTGTCCGAAACTCCGCCCGCGTTTGGTCTCAATATATCTATTGATTGAAACATCAAAATCGGCGGGCCAGCTGGCCCAGCAGTCGTGAAAGCTTTTTTCGCATTTGTAATATTCATTAGGATACTGTTGTTCCAGGAGTACCTTCACTAGACGCAGCCAAAGACTTCACAGTCGACGGGCTCACCGGCTACAATGGGAAGAAGAAGAAGAAAAAACGCAGGCATAGGTAACTATAATATATCTATTTACTTAAAGAATTCGCAAAATAAGATCCCATGAAGTTGCGTACCGAGTCTCATCTCAATGTGATCCATCTTTTTGCCTATAATTTATTAATTCAGAGATATAATAAGTTTTTGTAAACTTAGTTGTTTTATCGGAAAGAGCACTTCTCTTTTCATTAACATGCGTATTCCTGGTTTCATTCTCGAACGCTCCGAAGCCCAGAATTCGCATAGGTTCGAAATAAATATTTTGATCTTTTGTAATCGGACGGTTATTCACGGCTTGATCTTAAAAAAATAGGTTTAATTTTACACTGAACCAGGAACACCCAAGGATGAGAGATTTAGAGGGAGAGGTTGAGGGTATCGTGGCGCCATGGGCCATCAGGCTGAAAGACAAAGAAGACAGTAATGCGTGACCATCTCTCGAAACTTTTATGGTTTAATGTTACGTGCTATGGCTATGCTATACTGTATTTACCCCGGTCTACCCCCTTCTTTCTATTTCTGTAGCAGGACGATCTTCACGTCGTACCAACTGGATGAACTGGAGAAAGCCTTCAAGGACGCACACTACCCCGACGTGTACGCCAGAGAAATGCTGTCGCTGAAGACGGACCTGCCTGAGGATAGGATACAAGTGAGTCTAGCCTCTAGGAAGTTGTAGCGAGAGCGAGGTGATCAACCCAACCACAAAGAGAAGGTCTTCCCTCCAAGCCGAGTAGGCAATTGTGTTGTGCTTGAAGAACAGCGTGTCTTCCGGAGTTGTGTTATGTTTGGAGGTTGTATATAAGCATACAATCTTGCGAATATGAACACCGAGACCAAGTGTTGTTAATCAAATTATCGGAGCCATCTGCCCGCGATATTGCAAACCATTTAGTTTGGCTGTTGAGTGTTAGGTATAAGGTCATGTACAAACTTAATTCTCGATATAACTTCTCAGTAACGGATGTGACTAATGAACTATTTTTGAATCAAAAGTTAGCCACCACGATTACCGTGTTTGGTTTCATTATCTCTTTGATAAGGGGTTATCCCGCCAATCGCGCAGAATTGAGACACAATAGATACACAATTGTTTTACAGGTGCATTTGCACCGGTTCGTAAGGTAAACGTACCTAAAAACTCAAATTATGTAGGTTAGGTAGGTATACCTACCTACCCTACATAATTTGTCTCGCAACTGTCTATGTATAGTTTCCAAATGTTCGACTTTAAATATTATTTTCAATTGTGCCCTTTAATTTATTCAACGAATGCTTCGCCATACGATAAATAATATAAATGTAATTAATGAAAGACATATTCGCCTGAAAGTTCACAGTAGTCGGAGAGAAAGAATGAGCTTTAAATGCACGGCTATAAATCTCTCCTCACACGTCGTTTGAAATATTATCCTTTCACGATATCTTTCTTCCTATCAACTAAGTACTTCTACTTATAATGTCAAAACAAATTACGCAACAGTTGATCTTTCAATAAACCACTTAGAAACTCGACACGATACACCCAACATTATGGTAAGGTATTCATAGACAAGCATTCATCGAAGACGCGCAAAAAACGCGACAATCGTTGTACGTAAACCTACACAAGTTACCTAGCATTGATTTCTATGCGGCGGTTATAGCAGTGAATTTGCAATGATCGGTTGATTTGCGGTTGACAGTACGTATCTGAGGTTTGAAAATTTACCTTTGTTGCTCGACAATGCAGTAACGTGACGCGATGTCGCCACTTGGGGCAACAGACGGCCCTCTGTATCCTCATTTTGCAGCGTTTTAGATATTAAGTGATTAGAATAGATTGGATTTTGATGCGGTCATAGATTAATAGTAGTTAATATAGGTTAATAAAATAGTCAGATGATTCTTCCTCCGTTTGATTTCAAATGGGAGAGATTAATTAGAGTCTTAACTACCAATTGACTGCTACCTATTTCAAACCAAAAAGACGAATGTTTCGACCAATTATATTTTCATTGTATGAGGCTGAAATGGCAATAATGCTAAGTTTATGCTTGCCGCAGAATCCTTTGTCGAATTATATGATGTATAATTTTAAATATTGTTATTAAATTAAAATAATGTGCAGGTTTACTCGTCGTAAGTGCTTTAATTTTCAAACAGCAAATAAAACCTTTTGTTGACTTTTTTTGTTTGTTGGTTGTCATTTTTTCCGTTGCAAGCCCGCAACGTGCCGCTCCCGGGAATCGAACCCGACACCACTGGAATCCGATATTTTCGCAATCAATATCGACCATTCGCGGAAGGAAGTCGCTTTGTCCGTCAGTCAGTTGTATTGTTTGACGCAGGTAATTCAATTAATTTGACATTAGAAGAAATAAATGTTTAAGAACTAAGTAGTTGGGATTAGATTAGATTTCTTCAGTGTTAAATTCAGTTTAGACACTTCCATGTTCGTCTTTGGCTACCAAAAGATGCTTTTGTGAGTCATTCATTTCAAGCTGCATAAATATAACTTCTGCAACGTAGGATTATTATAAACATTAGGATAATTATAAACTAAATTCCGTTTCCGTTTCCTCCATCGCTATACACAGCCGCAATAAAGCGCCTAGCAAAATCAAAATCAAATCATTTATTCAGAAATTAGGCCTTCACAGGCACTTTTTCACGTCATATTCTAAATTAAATGATGTTTACCAAAGCTACAAACTACTAGCATTTCGGAACGACCACTGCTGAGAAGAAATGCCGAAAGAAACTCATTCAAACAGTGTTGGTCCAGAAGGGCTTACCATTTTTTAAATATAAATTTATGTATAATTTTTTATCAGTAATATAACAATGTAAGTACACAATAAAGTACATGGTCAAAAAGTAATACTGAAACATATTATGATTGTGATCAAGTGCTGATGAAAGGAATATATATATACTTATATGTATAATTAACCAAACAAAAAAAACTTTTAATAAAAGATCGAGCTGACCAGTTCCCCCGGCAGCACCCGTTCACGAGTTGACGCGTGAGTCAGCCATCGCGAAGCTCAACCACAATAGAAGGAACCTCCCGACCCGATCCACGACGCCGCTACCGGTTTGACCATTTGATAGCAGTCTATGATAAACCTAGATATCTAGCTAACGAGTGTTAAGAACACAGCGGCTAACCGAACCCGACGCGTCGCTCTCTCACCGCGAACTAGCATCGCTACTTGTGTGTCTTGTAGAGTCGTAATTACTATAAATAGTTTTTCCTTCCACACGGGAGCTCAAGTGGCATTCCCTCCTCAGAACCGGGGAAAACACAAATACTGCCCCTCTCGCCTCCTTGGAACCCCCTCGCCCCTGCCCACCCCACGCATTTATGAAAATTTCATTTCCAAACACAAACCCTATTCACAAACTAAAATAAACCCTAACTTAACCGCACAAAGTTCGAAACCACTTAATTCTGTTTTACAGGAAAATTTCACTATTGCAATCGAAATTGAAATCTACAGTTGTAATTTTAGAGTTGTTTTTGCGTTGTATGAAGGGAATTATGAGTGATGGTAGTTGAATTTTCGGTATAATGGCTGCTGGGGATTAGGTTTCCCCAATTCGGGCGAGACGCAAGATAAATGGATTATTATGCAATCAAACGTCCTCGACAACGATACCCACGTCACGGCCTCGCAGCCATGTAACCTGTGTTACTGCTAATGTTACTTGCTTCTATTTATAATAAAAATATCTATTAATCATAAATCTACAATCGTTATCGTTGTGAAGAGCTGGCACCTCTGATCAATCGATTATTCACATGATACTTTTTTCATCGTATATTTCTTAATAATTTCTTAATTTCTTCAATAATGTAAGTTATCGAGAACATCTAGTAAGTAGTGAAATAATAAAAAACGTATTATTCATATTTTAAATTACTTCCAGAAATGGTTTAGTACTTATTGGGCTGTAGCTAATAAACCAAAATTGTGAAAAGTCTTTATTGGAATTCAAAGATCATAAGTATATCTTTGCCCGTAGAAAAAAACCTTTAGCAATCTCCAGTTCAACTGGAGACTGGAGTGGGAGCTGGAGATTGCTATAGGTTTTTTCACCAAATTCAAAAAATTAATTCCATAAGGACTTCTTTGAAGTCAGAAAATAATGAGTTTCTATTGGAAATTAATTTGATCATATAATAATTCTTAGTGTATTGTTTTTAAAAGGGCCCAAACGGTAGCCAATATTATTAATAGATGATTTTATAAGCCCCGCTACATATTTTGTCCCACTTGAAACTGTAAAATGTAGAGCTATCCCAGGATCAGGAGGAACTCCGCATGGGGCACCTGTTTAAATGGCACCTAAGTGTATAGGTATTCTACATACAGCACCTATGGATATTTTTGAAATGTGTCACAGTGGAATCCTTCTCATAGATAGATAAGTAGTGATAAATTTATACATATCTTTCAATATTATAAATTATTGTTCATAGTTCTCTTTATTTCAATGAATAGGTACCAAAAACATACTCTACGTAGCGACACTTAGGTACCTAAGTACTTATGACCTAGACAAGTAGTATTAGGTAGGTACTTATGCTTTTAATTTTCAATCGATTTCAAACGAACAAAGTAAGTCTATTTATACAGCAACGTCTCAAGCGACAGCAACTACGTCTGTTTGTGTGTCAAAGTAAAACAATCGCCTTATTACGGTGCAATTTTACAAATTGAAATTTCCAATACATGGCCATTAATTATAAAAGTTTACTGATAACGCCATCTAGCGCGGCCCCGGCGAACCACGTAGCCATGGCAACCGCGCGCTGATTGGCCACTTCTGCGGATACGAAACAAAGAGAAAAAACGTATCTGCATACCGTGGTCACTCGAAACTCAATCTTATCATGGTGCGGTAAAGTTGATTTTGATTATGCAATTTATGTTAGGCCCGCTGTTTTGTTTTGCTCCCTCTGGGTTTATTAGCTCCGCCCTTCGTATGGCATGGCGGACGGCCTGTCTGTCTTTTTAGCTTGTTTGTGTAATTTAATAACGTTATGTAGACGACTGTGACACGTAATACGAATGAATTGATTTATTTTTAAATCTCTCAGTGAAATAAATCTGCTTTTTTATGCTGTTACGTGTGCGTTCTTTATTTGCTTTTTTTTGTAAGAGATTATGGAACATAGGAACAATTCATTACTCAGTGTGTCGATGAAGTACTCAACTACATATCTACTTAGGTTTAGTTTTGTCGAAACTTTATTGTTACTTTATAGTTACACGATCTACTCTCTATTCTATTGTATTTATTTATTTATATTAATAAGTTTGTTTATGTAAAAGAAAACAAGTACATTTAGGTAAGAACTTGTGATATATTTTAGTACTCATTTGCAGCGGAAAAAGACGTTTCCAGGTACTTAGCCACATTTTCTCCTCTGCATCAAAATAGTTCATTTTTCAAAGTAGTATAAGTATACACATGTATAGGCAGTTGCAATACCTACAAGCCTACCTAAAACCTAATTTAGCTCGCACCGGTGCCGTTCCGGTAATGTAGCCGGAGCCGGCGCCGGCCGATCGCATTTCGCGCCAATTACCCGCCGATAACGGATATCTCCGCCCGTCGGCTGCGGTCCTGGTAGTCACCACTACCTATATTAATCCGTACTTATATTATATCTCAGCTAGCGGCTCGGCCCGGGGGAAGGGGGGGGGGGCTTCGCTCTGGTAAAATACATCACACTACCAACAAACAATACACTCGACAAGAAATAAGACTAAAATGGCAGGAATTGCATTCTCCTGTTCCTCCTTTCTTTTTATAAAGTCTTGTATGAGACTATAGTACCTATTAGATAAATAAATATATATATTAAGACAAATCACACAGATTGAGCTAGCCCCAAAGTAAGTTCGAGACTTGTGTTATGGGATACTAACTCAACGATACTATATTTTATAACAAATACATATATAGATAAACATCCAATACCCTGGCCAATTAGAAAAATATCATTTTCCATCATGACCCGACCGGGGATCGAACCCGGGACCTCACGGTTCAGAGGCAAGCACTTTACCACTGCGCCACCGAGGTCGTCAAATTACCTATATGTGCTATAAAACAAACTTGAAACTCAATGCACGCCTCCCAGAGGCCGAAATTAGGGCAACAGGAGGTGCAAAATACATATTATGTGGTCCTTTTACTAATAGACTTATTATAATACAATTATTTTTATTTTTTCTATGTCATAGTGCGAAAATATCAAAATTTGTTGGTTTAATAGAGAAGTTATAAATAAAATCTATACACACCACGTGAATACATCCAGCCAATAGTGGGCTACAGCTGACGGTGGGGCCGCGCGCCGCGCCTGTCGGATCGCATTTTGCGCCAATTACTCTCTTTCGGCGCTCTCCGTGTCGAAATGTCGAAATTCTCGGATCTCACGGAAAATGTGTTGACACTCGAATCTTTTGTCGATTCCCCACTGTGCTGGCTTTTTGTTAGAGATTGCACTATTCAGATTAGCGAGTCTTTGTTTGAAAAATGTACCTGGACTAATCGATTCTCAATTCCATGGGATTTATAACCTATCCACGTTAATTTCTTCACCACTGCAACTAACAAATGAATTGAAATAATTATTTCAGGCTTTGCCATTCAAAAAATACATATTCAGATCAAAAATTAAATGTCATACAAAAACCACGCATAAGATACCTTACCAAGATAATTACATATACAACGATAATACAACTTCACATTTTAGTGAAAAATCTGCACTATATCTGGTTTGCCATAATAGCATTGCAATAGCACTACTGATGCTCGGTGTCATAAATACAAGAAAAAGTTGACTACACTTTTTTCAACGATATTACGATTTATAACGATGGAAAGAAACCAAGACAAACTCTTATGCCTCCATTAAATCTAATAAGACCTGATCAGATCTTTAATAAGATTTCAACAATGTTGCAGTCTTATATGGAACAAACGTTTCAAGACATATTGAACAAATCATCGTCCCTTCAGCCGCGAAATTAATTTAACTGCCTTCCATAAATTAGCTCCCCGACTACTCAATCGCAATAAACGAAGAATGTCTATCGGAATGTCTTCTCATGTTAATTACACCCACACTCACACAGGGCTAGCTCACACACACGGGCACACACTTAGAGGAGACACGGGTACAATCAACATAACTTGTGACTGAGTTTTAATTTTAAAGCAAAGTATTCGGACTTTCAACTAGGGATTCGTTATATGATGTATAACTAAACTACATTTGTTATTTAAAAATCTTCTCAAATGACCAAAAGCTCTAGTTTTTAGCTTATATTAATAAAATAGGTATGATAGGATTCTTGTGTATTCTTTCAGAATTTCGCATCAGTTTTATAAAGTTCTTCTATTCATACCTCTGCATTCATAGTCCCAGTCTCCCCTTCGTGGATACACACACCCACACGTCACACACACAGACAAAGCAGCCATTCATTCTGGTGATGAGTTTAGTACCACTATTTGAATTTAATTATCTCTTCGAGGGCCGGGCGTGATATGTGTTTGTTATACGACTGATTTGGGACTTCCTTAATTGGACCCCGAATTTACTTTTATGAGAATTGACATTGTCTATTTGGTTGTAGGTAATACCAAGGTTTCCACACGACGATAGTATAAGATTTAATAAAACACTGCTGTAACGAAATTCGCTTTATTTGAAGATAAAAGGAAACAATACAAACAGGATACAGATTTAAATACAGATTATAATTTTAAACTTTTATTCCAGCTGAACAATGTTTTGAACGATTTCAGTCGAAACAAATAATTTTGACACGTTCTTACTGCCGCCGCCATGCAATGTTATCTGAACTGACTGAAAATATCTGCTTCAAATAAATTTTGTGCTGTTGCAATGGAGTTGCAAGATTCCAACCGAACATATAATAGTTACATTTCATATATACGTCACATACATACGTTTCAAGATAATTAAAAGCTTGTAAAATGAAAAAACAAATGACATTATAACAATTTACACAGCTTTACATAACCTGTTTCATTTCTGTCAAATTCTTATCATAACTGGTATTGCCCGTGCTTATTTTCGATGAAAAGAAAAAACTATGGATAATTTGTGATTAAATAAAAATATCAAGCTACGACAGTGCTTTATAAACTAATATTCCTTATTTATAGATTCCTTGGCCGCTATGATTGCCTGGTACTCTCACTGACTCTGGGTTCATACCTATTGATTTTATTATTTTGTTACTTTAACCTGTACATTGGGTATCGTGTTGACTGTTTAGTATACTAAAAGGTACCGTTGCTAACTTACAAAAAAATTAAAATTAAAATTCCATAAAAATTAAAATTAATTTTAGAAGTATGAAACAAACCAATATTCTTAAAATCGAATTGGAATTTCACACAGACAATAGGTTATAATTCGCGGTCCACAACAATAAGCCAAGCCTCCCCCCCCCCCCCCTCCTCTCCAGTGGTGGGCGGGTGAGAGGTGGGAATGGAAGGTGGCAGGTAGAAGGCAGCTAAATTACGTGCGTGCCTCGTAATAGCCACCTATAGCCTAATATTCCTTATTTATAGATTCCTTGGCCGCTATGATTGCCTGGTACTCTCACTGACTCTGGGTTCATACCTATTGATTTTATTATTTTGTTACTTTAACCTGTAAATTGGGTATCGTCTTGACTGTTTAGTATGGTTACCAGAGTACTCCAGGAGCTGTAAATTAACAAAATTCGATGAATTGGTAAAAACTGGATATTTTAACTGTAGAGTTTAAATAATTTCACAATAGCACGTGCGATTCTCATCAGAATGTTGAAAATGGATGTTCGGTATTCTTTGCAAATCTAATAATATTTATATAAGAAACTGCAAAGTATAATAAGCATAGGTACACATAGCTTCTAAAACTGAAATGATATGAAACAAAAGAAAACTTAACCTATATGCAAGTTTAATTTTCAAAGTATTGATAATAATTGCAATAAGTCGAGGGCGCTATTGTACGACATTAATTTTGCTAATCCGTTTTAAAAGCCGAATCTCCCGCACATTGCATGTCGACACGAGCAGCCGATACCTACGCCCTACAAAAGAACTGCCCTTAGGGTTGTCCAAACTTGAAATTGAGATCTTGAGCCAACAAGATCATAAAGTATGACTTACTTGTATTAAAATGAGTAAGTTTGCTCTTCCTAATTTCATAGCCAGAGAAATATGTGAAAAAAGTACGAAATTTTAATCGAATTCAATATACGTAATAAACCTAATATTAATTTGTTTTTAGCGATTATTTTATAAGTCTATTTCTCAGCCTGTCGACTCGGCGAATCAAATTATTGAACTAAATAAGTAAGCATTCTGTAAGTCCATATTTCGGATACCTCCTATGTCGGCACCCCTGACAGCGCCACCCCGGAGAAGCCAGCAGCAACAAAGGTCCATAATCCACCCTGCTACGTCTTGCCATGATTAAAATGCCGCATGGTGCCACTTGACGACTGTCTGTCTGTACGGACTCAGCTGGTTACCATGGGCTGGTACGTAACCCTGCATGATCAGAAAAAAAAACAATTCTAATATTGAGTTACATGTCCATTCATTACTTACGTAACACGATTTTAGCTTCGGGATTTCAACTATACGAGTAGCTATAACTAAAATATAGTTCACATAGAAAATTCTGGTCTGGCGTCCTATTTGTGAATACATTACATATTTTCACACTTATAATATCATCAGGGATGTAGGATAAACGTTAGAAAATATAATAATATTATGCGTATCCGTCCATGTCCAGTACGCGAATTTGTCATTTCGTGTTTCTGTCCTATTAGAAAAACTGATTTTATGCCGCGCATGTTTTAATAGATAATTAAGGTAAGTAGCTAAGTATAAACCTAAGATTCTTCTCAAATACGAACGGCTCGCCCTGTCACAGTAAAATATTAAACTGCTATTGTATACGTGGATATTTTGTCTGTTATTTTAATAGAACAGGAATAAAGTCGTATGATATCAACTATTTCTTCACATATACAACAAAATGACATTATACGAGTATCACTCTCTTATATAACTCACCTACTAATTTTATCAAAACAAATGAGGTCCCAATGTGCCCTCGTCCACAAAAACGTAAAAACAATCGCGAAAGACCACAACTATAATCCAATTTCCGATGATCTATCGCACACTTCATGTGTAATAATCAATTTAGGAGATAAACTATAAATTATCTACTCTCCAACAAACTTCCAACATTTTCAACCTTAAGTGAAAAGTGATAGGGTACATTTTTCTTTGTCATAAATAGAAAAAGGGTCTGCACGCCCTTACAGAGGATTTGGGTAGCTTGTCCCTAATTTGTAAGAATGAAACGCGTTTGCAAGTTAATGCTTGTTTAGCAAAATGATGATATATTGCGTGCACTTAACACTTTATAATGTTAAATTGAAGTTTCGAATGAGCTAATGGTTTGTAATGAAAACTTTATAATAGACGCTGTGTGTTTCATAGTGCGGAGAAAATGAAAAATATATATGTTAATATAAGTTTATTCTATATGTTGTATGTATGACTAATAGTATAACTTGATGAACTAACCCATGTTTTACAGAACTTAGTTATAAATTAGTTTAGTAGTACCTAACTAGGTACTAACTAGGTACTACTATAACTAATTTCTGTAAAACATGGTAAGTAACTACTTATAAATGAAATGTTATCTTTTAATTTGTGAGATAAAATTCTAACTAAACATTATATATGGTGATAAATTCACAGAAAGAAAATTTCTCACAATAAAATATATTTAATTAACAAATACTATCCCTCAAACAATGTTAAATGTTCACTTGGGACTATGAATGAGAGTTATGTACTAACGGTTGGGTCCCAGGGCTCATCAGAGAATTTATGAATGCACTCACATTTATGTGAGAATGTGCTGATACTTTCCGCGGATTACATTTTATGTTATAATCCATAGTAATATTATACATGCCAAAGTCTGTCTATCTGTCTGTTCCGCTTTCACGGCTAAATCTTGCTGATTCTAGCATTATACTTGTATAATAAGTACTTATACGGATTTAATTGAAAATGTACATAACATACCTACGTTCCATAAAATTTAATTGCAGTGATTCAGTTTTTATAAATCACAGTTTGTAAATAAATATCTAATCAATTACTTGTAATAGATAAAACATAAACTAGATGAATTGCATGCATTGCGGTAAACAAAAGTGATTTCAGTTTTGTTGTGATCTCGTACACAAATAGCATTCATCAGTCATTATCATTGCTATAAAAGCCCCCCTCGCAATAATTGTCAATTTAATTATAATTGTAACCTAGCAGTGTCCCCAACCACGCTTTATGATGTCGACTATTAATATTTGTTATAACTGCGTGTCGCGGCGCTCACTAATTTGATTATGTCTTTTAAAACGCATTCATACCAGTGGTGCGCTCATACAAAACATGACAGCAGATCATACAATGATTATACATTTTTCTTTTATTTTACATTTTTTATATAAATAAGCGGTTGCCCGTGGCACAAAGTAGTTTGTGTGGCTCCAGCATTCCAAATATCTCAACACCAAAAGATCACCAGACTCAGATTCTGACGTGAAAGAAGGAATTAAACATCATACTTCTTTTTGTGTATTGGGATCGCTATTAATTAAAAAATTTATTGTCAGATAACATTTAATACTTTTGTTACATGTAGATATATGAACAAAAATTTAGATTCAGCTCTGGGGGCTCACTGCGTCAAAACATGTATCAAATAAAATCTTGTTGGTGGAAATTAGCAATGGAACCTACCTCATCTTCGTTCGAAATGCAATAAATTTTTTTTTAAAATGTAATGAAGGAGTATCATTACAGTATTTTAGTTACTTCGAATATTTAAATTATTATTCTATTTTTTTCAATTATAAACATTTATAAATGATAGATAATAATGTAATTAAATTTTATATTAGTTAGGTAGGTACATTGTACGTACATATTTCTCTGTCATCTGACCGTTTTCTCAGTTTCTTCCGTCAGCCGCTGACCGTCGGAGCCCAGGGTCCGCTTTCCTACTTTTTAGACTTCATTTCGCACGGGCACCGGCATCCCTAGTTCTCATACCTAAGATATAACTAGACCACCCATTGCTGAGATATACAATGAAATACAACATTAAAAACATTCCTAATTGCGCCCTAATAACCTATAATCCCACAAGGCCACACAATCTCATTCCTAAATACACCAGCTATCTTCCACGCCGACAGCCACACACAACAGCCACGCCACGAGGCCCACGGCCATCCCTTTGTGCCTGGCCCACAGACTATGAAATAAAGCTATTATATCCACTAGACGTACGACCATTGTTGATCAAAACACGCAAATTAGATGGACATTTAGCTTTTTATCTTGCTGGTTTACAAGTGGTTACGTGTTAGCTGTTTGCTTATCTTTTATAATTACGTGTTCATTTGTAACATTTCGAGTATATGAGTTGAGTATGTTGTCAAATACTTTCAATGTTGAGTTATATTTCAAAATTTGCAAGCCACCAAAATAACAATTAGTTACGTTATTAGTTATTATTAAATTTACTTTGTTTTGCTTAAAAATATTCCGGCTTATAATTAACACTTACCTAATTGTTTTGAGATAATCTTTAAATAAAAACGCTGTGAAAAACCATTGTTATAGGTTTTTTGTTGCAAATTAACTATACTGATGCTAAATTGTACCTAGTAAGAAAGTAGTACCTAACAAAATTTCTTATCCCATAATTGGAGTGATTAAAAAGTTCACCAATCAGAAGTCGTGAAGTACGTGACGAACTAGACACAAGCCGTACATTTAATTTCAAAAATCACGCATCATTAAAACAACCAAAATTATCCAAGTCGAAACTTGTAGCAAATCTTCCAATAGCCTGAAGCAACAAACGTGACAATCCGAGTCAAACCGTCTCATTTGTCATAATTACACGTCCGGCACGTGTCCGGCCCGGCCCGGCTCTAACGAGCCGCCGCCCGCGCCGCCGGACGCCCCGCTGAGCGGCGCGCGCGCCTGTTTGCGTGTCTTGTGTCTGTAATGTGGGAAACAGTGGTCGCATTACTGGATAATGGCGTGCGAATGAGTTACTTTTGTTGTTTGAGGGTTACAAAAATAACATTTTCTTAAATACTTTGTGACTGAATGGTACTTAAATATGCTGTTTCTCTTTTATTTTATTCAAGAATAACAAATAGTGTATATGTATCCCACAGTTTTGTTATTCACAATTTGAATTATAAAGGTAAACGAGCAGAAACAATGCTAGAGCTGAAGCAAAACAATGATATGGTAAGAAATAACAAAAAAAAATTAAAATCAAAGTGACAATAAAAGAGAAAGTTGAACAATAAACGATGGTTCAATATGAATTATGTCGGTCACAGTGTATAGACATTAACAGGTCATTTCATACATGTTTCTTTGTTTTCCTTTAGTATAATCTGACTCGAGTGTAACTATATAATACTTATTCAAAGGATTCATTATATCAAATAGATATTTTTTGTTTTATTTTTATTTCTATACACGCTATATATACGGAAGCTGTTCTGTATATAGGTAGTTGTATTCTGTGTGCTTTTATTAATAAAGATTTATCTATAGTATGTATAGGTCTTCACCTATACTTTTCTGCCGACTTTCAGTAAATTAATATCAAATAGACTGCATTCTACTCCATGCACCTTTATTTTAACTAAGTTACAGGAAAATATTTAATTATGTTTGAGACGTATATCTATTCTCTAGTCTAAATGTGAGGACGATAACAATAAACCTCAATTTCCCGAATCGGTTAGCAATCGAGTAAAAATTTAATCACGTAAGTCGCGTGGTCATCCTGTGTGCGGTGTCCACAATGCGGCTTTCTGGCGGATTGGAGAAGTCGGTAAATAACGATACGCCCAAATCAACGGCGAATGGAAACGAATGAGACGCATTAGTTACTAAGTGGACGGTGCGAGGCACGAGCGGAACCAATTTGATGGCTTTCTTGGGAAACTGATCTTAATTAAACCAACGTTAAAACAAAGCAATATTGCTTTGTTTTTTGTATACCATTAATATTATTCACGTATTAGTGGAAATATTTTTAAATTTTAATCTAGAAGACAAAAATCAAGCAGAAAGCTTCTTGTATGATGAGTGTTAAGTAATTTTAGTTGATTTTTTTGTTCGATATAACTGTGAGTTAAGAAAGTAAGTACATTAACAATAATACAATAAATAAACAATACATGGACAACTACGGTGGACGGGTGGTGGGTTTTTTACTTTAATTTGTTTGTTCAATTACTTAATATTGAAATTAAGCAAAGTAATTCTTGCCATTGGACTTCTGGTGCACAAAGTATGATACAACAATAGTTTATCCAATTCCGCTGTCGTCTATGTCTTGCCCCCGCTATCTATTCAGGCAGTAGTATTGTGGTCTTCATCCACTACGCTCCATTTGGAGCCGATTGTGGGCTCTTCGCAAATTCGTTTACGAAACTCATAAAATTAAACGTCCTCGGCCATTACATACAATTAATAGAATGTTGCCTTTATGTATGAACTTTTGGGAAAACCATTCGAACGATTGGATGATAAGAAATGTAGACAGTCATAGAAGATGTTTCTCTACTTGGCAGACTAATAGAGATTTTTAATAGTAATATTTTTTGTTGTGATGTTATTAAGGCTAACCTTAATTTTTTCCAAGTAACTTGCATTTGTTGGCACTTTCGACGTCTTACACTATTTTTGGAAATGGTTGCAAAGATTAACTCATCGTTGATGTAAATTAAAAGATATGTCATTATGTACCTAACAGAGTTTAAAGGAATTAGTTATTAGAAACTTAGGTAAAGTAAGGGTGGAATTCAAACTTGGAATCGCAGTGAAACTAGCTGCATATTCGCTGCAAAGTTTATAATTGAACTCCATCCAGTTAGGAAGTTCCCGGAGCGGGCACTCATACTCGAAACTCTTTCTTTGTCCGGAGTTGGGACGCGATCGGATTTGTTCAAAATTTAATCTAGTTTGAGTTCTTGTAAGAATAGATTTAATTAAAATTAAGAGGGATCGTAAGAATATGGAAATAAAAATATCTTTTTAAGATGATACTCCACTAAAACATCAAAGTCGTGACAGATCAGAAGTTAATCTTGAAATTAAAAAAAAATAAAAGAAACTTTATAATACTAAAAGAAACACTTTTCTGGCTCATACAATGTTGAATGTTTTATTGCACGTATATCACCGCCGTTAGTATGATTTTAAATTTTCCAAAAAATTTACATTATATCTTGCTCCATAGATTATCAATGATATAGGTCTAACTCCCGTGGAGTTTGGACTTTCAACTTATTTACGAAAGTAAACATCTATATTACAAAGTACAATCAACAGCATGTCGAATTACCAAAAAACTATACATGGTATCAGCTCAGCAGCGAATTTGCAATGAATTGTATCCATCAATATTGACTCCACAGCCGACACCTCGCAGCAGCCGCAGTCAGAAGAAGCCCGCACCGGGATCGAATCTGCCAGTGGAGGGGGCTATTATCAACTTACTGCCGAGCCATTTGGCAGCTGCTTAACATAAATGATTCAATAAGAAGAAGCTTTAAAGCGCTGTCGTGTTTTGGGGTTGTTTTTATAAAGAATAGGGTAGCGTTATAATCACTTGTCATGTCATGCACTCATGCTTCCATCCTAATATTATAAATATGAAAGTTGCGGCGTCTAGCGTGTGGTCCCGCCCCGGAACACAGATATTCCATATCCTCCCGTATAGGTCGTACGACGCGACTAAGGGACACACAGCCTTAACAGCTGACGTAAGGCAGGCGGCCAAACAGTAACAAACAATATTGATCACAAGGCAACCATAGTAATAAATCGAAAAAACAAAATCAGTTAACATTACCGAAAACTAATCTACTAATAGAATCATTGTCCGAAAACAAAGCATTACAATCCGTACAGTGCAGTGCTCACAATGTGGAAGGTCGCAGGTCCCGGCGACATGCGACGCGACACGCCACCGCTAATGCCATCGAACCCTTGGGAATCACGCCTCATGGGAATTTAGGGAATTAATATTGTCAATTTGTTAAAGCACTTTAAGTAGAGCACTCGTGAAAATGTATTTTTGATTATCTCGTGCTATGGCGCATGGGTGCTCTTTAAATTTATTATTTTTGTAGTATATATTATTTTCGTCATTACTATCATAAACTAATCATACCAAAATGCCATTAGATATATGTCCTATAGTGGGTGATATGGAGGCCCACTTTCACAAAATATTTGATTTGGATTTCGAATATTACAAGGACGGAAGGTTAAATAAAATGTACTGAATATAAACACTTAAATTACCCGTCCAGTCAATCGTACAGACAATAAAAGGCATTACAACAAATACAATGTCGACATCGTAATAAAGGCAGCCATTAAACCCGAGCCATTACACCGCTTTGCTAGGGGGCGCCGGACAGTACCTTACTCCGCTGCGCTAGGGGCCGGCTACCTGATGAGATTAGACGACAATTGCAAAGGTTTTCATTTTGATGGACTCGTAATAGAGCTTACAAAATCACATCCTTACCTATTACAAAAATTAAGTCCCCCTGTATGTCCGTCTGTCTGTATGAACGTGATAAACTCAAAAACTACCTTTAAACAGTTTCACCAATATTGTGATTTCTGAGGAAGGTTTAGGTGAATAATTTATATTCGAGCGACGCCGGGGCGGCCCGCTTGTTAATAATAATAATAATAACCTGCATCTAATCATACTGTGTAGTCGCTAGAAAGTAATACAAGAAGAAAAACTATCAGCGTTGTAAAACACACGACACGAACCAGTAGACGAACAAAATCTAACTCGAGAAGAACAGAATAAACTTGGTAAAGAAACTCATTATAATGCACGCGTAAAACAAGATATAGGTTATGGAACATTTCCATACCAGCATGTCTATTCTACTTGCATGGAATATTGCATTTTCTCGAATTCCGCGTCTACTGCAGTCACCATTAAGAGTCCCGGCCATAATTCAACCTCTGCGCGAAGACATCCACGCACTGAGCAATGTTATGGCCTGTGGAGACGCGACCGGGTTACATAATGCCGTACGAAGTATCCCTATTAAACTAAAATGTGTTTTGTGTATTTTGTCTCGTTACGTTAATGTCAATTGCAAAGTTCGATAGTGACAAAGAAGAAGAAAGTCTAATCGTTTTAGCCCCCAACGACAGAAGGAGGAAGTTATAAGTTAAACGCGACTGTGTATCTTTATGTCTGTTCGTGGTATCTTAGTAGCCAAACGGCTCCACCGAATTTGATCTAGTATTTCCTTTATTTAAAAGACAATTTGATCGAGTGCTCTTAGCTATTAGAAACTACTATTATACACCATTCTAAGCTAAATTCCTCGAATGTGGCTTACTAGTAAATTACGCATGTTTGTTTGTCAATACAGTTGTGGGCCGTGAAATCGATTACTGACTACAGTGTGTACCTCAAGTCAATTACTGGTAAATGGAATACAATAATATTTTGAGACTTTTATTAAAGAGAGTCAACCCTTTAGAGAATAGCAAAATTCTTTATCATTGAAATATCCCAGCCCAATATGGTCAACTTAGACGGTAAATCCGTTTTTCCGCTTTCCTACTTTTTCGCTTCCATTTCTAACGGTCGTCGGCATCTCTGGATAATAGTAAACTGATCATTCCGTTAGATGTAAATAGTTAACTTTCTTGGCTAATATCTTTGTCAGAAGAAACGGCCATTTTTGGCTTCTTTAAATAGAGCCTGAAAATCTGCGTCTAGTTCATTAAGCCTGGTTATTTGACCCCAGTATCAGCTCCACACACATACGAAATAACAACATCCCAAAACAAATTTTTTAATAACTGAAATCGAAACCCAAATGAGCCTCCATTTATTTGCTTACTTTATTGAAGGCCAATGTAATTAATAGACATACTTTTACACAACTGCGCATGTGTTAATTATGTTTGCTGAGCAATTACCGGCATTGTTCGGGGAAATGGACCTGTTGTGGTGAAATATTGGCCAAGTTCGTAGATAATTACGTCAAGTATATTAATATATTTATTTATTGTGATCTATATAAGGATAATAAAACCCGTTTAATACAATTTCAGAAATACTCAACCAAAAACGCGAAAAAGTAAAATTTTATGCCGGGTGGGTAAAATAGGAAAAATAAAGCTTAGTATGATGTAATTTTGTAGGCATTTTTTATAATTGAATTCCGAATTATAGGTTGATATACTTATGTATTCACATTCACACTATACAAATTATTTTGGAATTATGTCTATATGAGAACTCCTTATCGGTATGATTTAGTAAATGCAGCAGATAGCTCAAATAATGGATGTAAGTATTATGAAAACCGATAAAATAAAAAGTTTTCTTGTCGTAAATTCGTTTGGGGCATCAACAGACGGTGGAGTCTCTCCAGGCGATCGCTCAGCTATCGGTCGGTATTGTCACCACATGGCGGGCTCCCATTGGCTCTAAACGTGGTCAAATAAAAAAATGGGTACTTTTTTTTCATTCATAAAATATATCGACAAACAACGACAGCCAACCTTTATGTAACGTAATGTCACCTTCCCACTTTATTATAACTGTGATGTGTGTTTTTGTTGTCCTTCTTTCACGTTGAAGCGGAGCTTTAGTTTGGTATTTTTGGTACGGAGACAGTAATTGGGAAGCTAGAGAGTGAGTTCTAGAGTCTAGTGTTTACTTTTTTTTACAACAATTTAATTTAATTTTTTAAAAGTTATTTGGAAACTATCTCGAAAAGATTTTTTCGATAAACTTGTCTGAATCTCCTCACCGTCACTCCTCCTTTAAACCTCCTGAAATAATTATGGTAAATATGCATCGCTTTAGGTTTTGCTGTCTGGGTTTCCGATTTATTTATTTGTAGAATTGAGCAGAATGAGCAGTACCATGCCGAGCGTACCAGAGAGTCAGTACGAGCTCGTCCCCGGCTAGTTGGGGCGGTGGCTGTTTGCTCTACAAACTTGTGGCCGAGGGCACTGAGATCTGTTGTGCCATCTGCTCAAGAGGCAGTCGGGATTTCACAGTCATTTTATTTATTTAGAATCTAAATAATACCGATAATCTTATCCGATTAATAGCGATAACTTTAAAATATAATGGAATGTTCTTAAATTATTAGAGTGTGAATTTCGAAATCTTTGATTTTGATGTTTAAAAGATTTGTTATTTCTATCAAGTAGGTGAGGATGAGATATAATATAATCTTTATCTTTAAAATCAATTAAAATCTTTAAAATCAGCGTAGTTACATTTATTTTCTTTTCTTTTTCATATGCATAAAATTACAAGTTGCGGTACGAATTATTACGATATAACAGAAGCCAAGTAGTTAGTTGTAATGCAGGGAGTGAATCAATGAGTATTATTATATCAAAATAGATTTATAGAAAATATAACAATTTACCAAGGCCAAGCAAGCAATCTGAGTTAACTACGTAATCTTTCCGCCATTTCGCTCTGGACCAACATAACATAATGCAAATCATTAAATCTCATCATCTAATATTGGACAACAGACAGCCGGACAAAGGGCCTTATTATCACCATATTATTTTAATATTGTTGCAATACCCACAATACCGGCTCTATTATTATTTGTACAAACACTAATGAGCGTGTAGGCACCTCTTTTCAAACCCAATATACTCTTACCACCTGATTATAGAAAACGCGACCTTAATGTATTCAAATAGAGTAGTTTAACACTTGTAGGAGTTGATAATAATATTGTGGATGATACAAAGGAGTGACACGGGATGCGTCTCGAGCTGTCACGTGGAGTTTTGAGAGAAAATAAATGTGTAATTATGATTAGAGGAATCTTGTCGAGTGTTCGGGGAAGGGTGGTCCGCATGTTATATTAGGCTCGACTTTTATTATGTAACGCTGTGAAAATAACTCGAGTTACGATGAGGATTGTTACGGCAAGAGGTGTGATCACTTGATGTGTTCAAAATTGTGCGTAAACACGCCATGGACTAGATATTATGAGCTTGTAAAGACCTCGCTTGTTATCTTACTTTTCTTTGTCTTTAATCGATCTTGTTAATTATATCTATTGAAATTAACCTGTAATTAACCACATTCGATGAATATTATGTGCTCTGTAAGTGTTCAATTTTACAAATCGAGTCTGTTTAAAAACCAAAATATTTCCAGAATACTTCAAGTATTCTTACATAGAAAAGGACCAATATCAAATTAGAGAAAAAAAATACCTTGATTTCTCCATGTTAAGTCCAATAAATGTTTATATAAAATCATAAGTGGAATAAATCTTAAGAAAAGACAAGATCAATAAAATAAAATTTGTGAATACCGAAAACAAGCACAACATTTGATATACACAGAATATATAACAGCTGATACACAGATATATAACAGCTGAATTGTGTTCCTACTAGTATACTGCTAGGTGCACTTTAACAATTCAGTAAGATGACCAAAATGCAAATACCCATCGAGGGTTCACGGGTTTAGGGTCAGCTAAGGATTTGTTGGTACTCCAAACCCCTGCTATTACTCTGAAAAATTCAAGAGAAAAGCCCTGAAGCGAGCCCGCACTTGACGTGCGTCCTCTCAAATTGGACGGTGTTTACGGCTGTACCCAAACTATTTGTGATTGGTCCTCCTGCTGTAACCCTTACGCCGCTCATTATTCTATTTCCTCGTCTTTTTCGGGTATTTGTTTGCGGTCAAGATGTGCACTCAACTTTGGAGCAATTTGCAACTTATATTGAAGAAGTAAACAAATACATGTTCTTCAATTATTTACTAGGTTATCTTATAATGTTAGATGTTTAGGCTTATCCAGAAATACTAATTCATGCCATGTGAAATATAGTATCAAATCGCGCCTGCGCAATGTACTTATCTCTCAACTCATGTACTCGGAAGTCAGCAGACAGATATTATATCAACAAAAATATGTAAATCTTTGTTTATTCAATTTCCATCTACTGCAGTATCGGATACAATTCCGGGAGTAATCTAGTTAGTGTGGTTTATGTTCTGGAGCGGGCGCCCGCGGGGTGATTTGTGTCGTCGACTGCTTTAGCTCTGTGCTCTTGTCACTAGGGTTGCCATCTCTTCTAATGAGAGAGACTATAACTACGCTGAAATAGGGAAGAAACTTTGTCCTAAAATGGTATTCCGGCCGCGAGAGACCATTTAAAAATAAAATTCGGACATAATATACATATATAAAGCCAAAGATAAAAAATTAAAATACCAGTCACAGTCCGGCTGATCACAGTTTAAAGCGGCCGCTCTTGTAAGAAGAAACTTTGATTTTGAAGAATTATTAAGTACTAAGACTTTGACGATAATTTAACCTGCGCAGAAAAACGCAAAATACGCCATTTTATCTAAACGTATTGGTGTAGAAACTTATGTGGCACGAGTACGATTCGAACTTGGAACCTTTATTTTCTCAGACAGTTAACCATTACACCACCACCGCTTTAAGTTTTATAATATGTTGATTACAATTCTGAATACCTTGAATAAAATTATATACTACGAGAAATATTAAAAATGTTGAACTGTTCCAAGCCATTCCAGAAAGTAGTGTAACTATAGATGTTATATTCGATCTGAATCCAATACGCGGTGGGCGAGATGACCACCGTACGTACAGCTGAGCATACAGCCCACCGTCATGTTTAATTGCCCAGGTGTTTACAAACATTGGCCCGTCATTGTAACAGGTAATACTGTAGTGTATCATTGATCTATTAGCTGAAAATTGTAATGTTTTTAAAATAACACATTTTGTAACCACAGTCTAAAAGATTGCTATTAATTTTCCAACTGTGAAAAAGGCTTCATTATTTATTATTGAAACAATTACCTACGTCTGTGTGGAATTCTACTGGTAACTAGTTCTAGTGGAAAATTAACAGCAACATTTTACTCTGTGGTTGCAGAATGTGTTATTTTAAAAACGACAATTTTTCATGGAGTTGTCAAGTGCAATGAAAAGAGTGAGATGAATGAAAAGAGAGAGAAAAAGGGTGAGATGCATAGTGGATTTTAACTTTGACTTTAACCTGCGCCGATGATGTTTAGACAAAGTAGCGTACTAATTTCTGTGCATGTTAAAGTTAACGTCAAACTTGACTAGTACAACTCACTCTAAAACTGTAATCTCCGTCCATTGGTCCATTATTATTACAGTTTCTCAAAAGTATTCCAACAATAAATTACTCTAACTATTAACCCAAGTCGACATGACAAACAGACATCCAGACAATGAGTGCCTGATTATGTGTTCCCAAGTGTTGTGTGTTAGACTTTGTCGCTAACATTCCTCAACTGTTTGGATATCGTTACCCGCGACGCGTCCCCTCAATGATCGTGTAACTGAATTATAGTTTTTTGTGCACAATAGGCTTGTAAGTGTAGGCAAACAATTGTTATGATGCTTGAGGCCTACGATCACCAACTTACAAAAAATATATCCCGTCCTACTAATAATAAAAAGTTTGTGAGTCTGTTTGTTACTTCTTAAGGCTACAGCGGCTGGGCCAATTTTAATCAAATTTGATGTTGACGTAGGTGTTAGCTTAGATTATCATATAGAATGCTTTTTATTCCGAAAGTACGCGATTTCCGCAGGATTTGATAAAAAAGTCTGATTGTCAATACCACTTTATGATGTATATAGCGCTATTGTGCATAAAACGTATGTATTTTTTCAATACTTACCCGGCTAATAGCGCGGAGTGCAGCCAGTATACCTATGTATTGTATAAAATAATAATATATAACCCTTCTGAAGTATATAGTGTATAGTGACCAACACTATTTAAATGAGTTTCTTTCGGTATTTCTTTTCTGAATGGATGTTCCCAAATGCTAGTGGTTTGGAGCTTTCCTAAATATTATACGGTTTAGAATATGACTTTGCACAAAAACCTCACAACCGTGAAATTCTTCAAAGAATTATAGTAGTATGAGCAATATGAATGGTAATATTCAGTCTTTTCACTTCGTAAACAAATCCATCATTAAAATCGGCATCCAATCAACGAAACTCGATGGAAAACTGATAATTTCCGTGGCAATCTGTATTAATGTTATTACCATCAGTATTACCGGACGGCACTATTGAAACCAATTCGCAATAACGCAAATCCCGCTCAGATATGATAATCGTGTATTGGACGCTGTGCCCGCCGCGTGAGTGCGGATAGCGTATAGAGTTTAATGTGTGCTTATTGCGGATAGAAGAATAAATAAGGTTCTTAAATAAATATAATAAGCAAATATGGTGATTCCGATACTTTATAAATAATTTGAAATACAAGCTAAGATTGTACTAAAATTAAAAAAAAAACAAATCATACAACAGACAAGTTGAAATAAATAAATACCTTATTTCTGGAGAACCTTCCTGGTGATAATGTTGCCTGTTAGCTGGCAATGTTATGTGTACCTTAGTCGCCTCGTAACCTAGAGCGGAACCACATGGCACATGAAGACGAGCATCTAGTCAGTTGTATTCACTCACGTTTCCGAACTGAGTAATTAAAAAACCATATTAGGGACATGTTGAAGGCTGGGGAACTCCCTTTGACGCTTAAGTATAATCCGATTGGAAATGTTCTGAAGAGTGCCTTTTTAAAGTGGACTTAGAGAGAGAGTGGCTAAGCCTTATGTCGGTTAGGAAACGTCCACCGTGCGGTTCCTTAATCGGTTGCGGTGTCTCTTGGACTTATTTTCTGATGAGCTAAGTGGAAAAGGATGAGTACATGATTGAATCTAAGTAAACTATTTACATCTACACTTAGATTTAATCATGGATCGAATGTTTTTTTATGTAAAAAGTCTTACCACGCCTTTGTAAATTTTTACAGCAATATAAATTAAAATAGACTTTTTAGGAAATCACTTTAGTGGTTAATAAAGGTTCTACGTTAGAGTGTATAAAACTAAAATTTAATTTAGTTAACTTAGTAATATTATAAAGAAAAAATGTTTGCAAGTTGTGTAGGACATTTTCTGATTTTTAATTAATAATTAGATCTAGTTCACCGTTTCAATTCGTCATAATACGCTGATTTTTGATTATTACTATACCTCTATAATGAAAATATAGTTTTCACAACTTGTTATTTTGCTTCACAATGTCTGTTTGTCAGTTGTCTATGATTCATGATGGAGCCAGAGAATGCCAAATATGCTCAGTATAAACACGCAACCATACGTTACATACATATGTTTGGAGAAGGCGTGGGTTAAGCAGCGTTTTTGACAATAAAAATATATTATATTTGTCTTCCTTAACTAAGTATGTTTTACTGTAATTATTATAATGTAATATATTGATTATTATTTCTTATTGTCCCCCGTATAAGAACCACATGCACAATCAATCAATCATCATTTCAACAAAAGTTTAAATGCAACTACATTTGACTGCAATATCCGCCTGAATGCAACTTTTTCCCTCAATATGACGGGAAGGCGTTAAACGCTAACCGCCGGACGGACAGACGGACAATGCAACCAGCCATGCATGTATACAATGTTGTTTCAGAGCGTCATTATGAAAATAACATGCGGTGTCACCGGTTACTCAAATGTTGGAGGTAAAAATAAAGTGCAATAATAATAATAATAATAATAAATTCTTTATTTAGCCATTATGACATAGAACACATTACATAGTACACAAAGGGAGTAGGTACATGTTTATATAATTGTATTATAAAGTCCCCTGCTCCAACCAGACACAATCAATCTCTGAACTAGACGTTAGTCTGTATCTCAGAGACCGTTGCCCCGGGGTGGTAGGGAAATTTATAGAGTTTAGTGCTTATGGCAATAAGAACAGAGTAATGATCTAGGTTTCCCAAACTAGACTAGTCTGTTATTTTTGGGAAACCTTATTTAAAAGTTACTAAAGAAATGAAACCTTAGCTAGGAACTTAACTAAATTGATTTGCTGGGTACAAAAGGTGGCATGTGTGAAGTGTGTATGTGTTTGTGTGTGTGTGTGTGGGTTGTGTGAAAATAAATGTGTGTTTGTTAGGAAATTGAAAGCAGGATTTGGATACAGAATGGAAGACAGTTAGAGTAACAGGTTTTCGGTTTCGTCGTAATTTAATGAATGTAGAAATTTTTGCACACGTTTTTTGCAAACAAATTTTGAGCATGAGTAAATATTGCTTTCTTTGTTTAATTTATTATAAAGTTTTGCGCCTAATACACTGAAGTTTCTGGCTGCTGTTGATGTTCTGTGTTGTGGTATTATGCAAACCTTATACTGAAGATGTCGTCGTCGGTTAGCGTTGAGGTTTGGGTCAAACTTTAGCAGAGAGTGTTTTTTAAGTACCGTCTGTAACACAAAGAGCTGCCTCACTGCCAACACTTTTACGTCGGTGTAAAGCTGAGAGGTTGGGTAACGGTATGGTTTACGTGTCATCACTTTAAGGACAGCCCTCTGTGCCCTTTCCAATGGCAGTAAGTTTGTTTTTGCTGCTGACCCCCAGACCCGAACACCATACATTAGAATAGACTGACATAGGGCAAAATAGGTATTTTTCAGTGTATCAGAATCCGCCACGTTTCTAAGATTTTTAAAGACAAATATCATTTTCCGCACGCGGGAAATAAGCGACTTAATTTGTAGTAGCCATTTTAATTTTTGGTCTAGAATAATACCAAGATATTTGACGTTAGTTACTTGGGGGATAACTGAACAAGTGCAATTCGGGGTCAGGTTTTGGCATATATGGGCTTTGATTACAAAATTGTGATGTGAAGGAAGTGTTGTCGAATTAAGTCCAAATGGCAAACAATTAGTTTTTGATAAATTAAGCGAGAGTAGGTTATCAGATAACCAAGACATAACAACGGCCAAGGCTGATTCTGCATGTATTTGGGCTTCTTCCCATGAGCGACCGGATACTAATAAAGCTGTGTCATCAGCATAAGTATATATGTTACAAAAAGGAATTGTTAGTTTGCACAAATCATTGATATATATAATGAAAAGTGTGGGGCCAAGGACACTTCCCTGCGGGACTCCAGTTGTTATGTACTCCTCTTCACTTGTGTATTCTTCAATTTTTACTTTTTGTGTCCGATTAGACAGGTAACTTCTAAAAAGATCCAAAGCCACACCACGGATACCGACAGCCTCCAACTTTAAAAGAAGTTTGGGGATAGAGACGGTGTCGAAGGCTTTTGATAGATCTAGGAATAATCCTAGTCCTTTTCTCTGTTTTTCAAAGCAGTCAACTATGTCATCAACCAGTGCAGATACTGCATCCTCCGTCGATCTACCCGCTCTGAAACCATACTGATTATTTGAGATTATATTATTAGCATTAAGGTATCTGAGTAGCCGAGAATTAATAATTTTTTCCAATAATTTTGACATTGCAGTAAGTACAGATATCGGACGATAGTTGGTGACATCGTCTCCATCACCACCCTTATAAATTGGATGAATGATGGCTTTCTTAAATGCATCTGGGAAAACTCCACTTGTGAGTGATAGTTGAAAGATATGTCTTAGTAATGGGACAAAAATTTCACGTGATGATTGCAGAATACGGGATGAAATGTTGTCCCACCCAGTAGCGCAATCTCTTCTTAAATTCATTATGTGGTCATTAATTTCGTCATTAGTGACATTAAAAAGAGCAAAGGAGTTTCGAGGGGATGAAACTGGTGCTGTGGGAGGTACAAATGAAGTTTTATTAGTTTGCCCTATTGTATTAGCTAAGTTTCTCCCAACATTTACAAAGTAGTTATTAACCTCATTCACAGATTTGGTAGGATCATGTGTAGACTTTAGGAGGGCTTTAGAACTAACGCGTGATGGTGCAATATTTGTGATTTCTTTGATCGCCTTCCATTTTAATTTGGGATCATTTTTTGTCCTCATTAGAGCCTGCCTATTGTATTCTTTCTTCAATTTCTTCAAAAGTTTATTGATATAATTTCTGTATCTTGAATAAGTAATCGCAAGCGTGACGTTATTGTGTTGTTTTTTTAATTGTTTATGCATTCGGTCTCGATTTCGTATGCAGCGTAGAAGGCCTGGCGTAATCCAAGGCTTCAGATTTCTCTTACTACGGGGGGGTGTGTACCTAACGGTGTTTTTGTTTATTATATCACTGACTGATGAAACCAAAAGATCTGTAGCAGAATTTACGTTTTGAAGCTGTTTTATTTGCGAAAAATCAAAAGAAGCTAGGTCAATTTTTATTTGTTCATAGTTTATTTTAGTACTTGTTATGGATTTAACAGATTTTTCTCGTGTCAACTGAAGCGACAGCAATGTTGGATAGTGATCGGTGATAGAAGATTCGAGAACTATTGCAGTGGAATTTTTATCAGTTTTTAATAAAATATGATCAATACATTTTTGCAGTCGAGTGGGATAGGTATACGTCGGAAGCAAACCGTGTGCTGCCATCAGGTTGAGGTAATTGTCAGAACGGTTATCGCTGTCACAAGTGTGTATATCTATATTAAGATCTCCTATTAAACCAACTGTTTTATAGGATTTTAGGGTCAATAGAAGATCATTGATAGAATTTAAGAATATGTCTGTGTTTTTATATGATGGTGATCTATAAACAGCTATGAAAGCGAACTCCGCTCCAAGTGTACAAACTAGACAATCAGCTTCCTTTATAATTTTAGGTTCGAAGACATTACAATCCAAGGTGTTTCTAATGTATATAACGACGCCTGCATTTTGATTGCCATCATCTATCGTTTGATATGATGTAAAGTTATTCAATTTAGGGAGATATGGCGTAACTGATAACCAACATTCTGTTAAGATGATAATATCACATTGTATGTTTAAAGTTGAAAGAAGTGTTTGGAATTGGTCAAAGTTGCAGTTTATGCTACAAATATTCAAATGAATAACAGTCAGAGATTTTTTATTACAATTTATATATTTGAAACATTGATCCGGTGCACATAAATAACTTTGTGATACATTAAGCGCCTCCAACTCATTGAAATAAGAGCTGATATCTGTCATATTATTTTTAATAATAAATTTATTGTATTATTATTTTTTAAATAGAGTTGGAATTGCGCACTGTACCACAAAAAGAAGGTCATTAAGTATAGACAATTATGCTTATCAAGATACGTATTCATATTTTGTGTTGTGTATAACGAATTAAGTGTAAGTGTTATAATATATGTATATGGTTTGTGTGATATAAGTGATGTATGTAGATTATATAATATGAAACTTTTATATTCCCAGCAAATGTTATTAAACAGATAAATTTGTAAATAAGGATAGGCTAAGTAAATGCAAAAACACATATTGTAAGAAATTTTCATAATAAAAGGCTCAAATAATACAGACAAATGGTTTGTACTGACATATAGTCATTGTTTTGTTAGGAGAGAGTTCAGCGTGATTTCAGAGTCTACGCGAATCGCTTTCGATTGCTCATCCTTCTTCATGTAAATATTTCCGTTTCCGGTCCAGCAAAACTTGTAATTGTTGGCTTTAGCGTATTCTCGGGCCTCGTAGAACAGCTTCCTGTTGCTTCCTGCAAGGTACTCGGATATGTATATGGGGGTGGGGTCCCCTGCAAGGCCAATATTGGAAGTGTTGAGTCGTTGGTCTCCACTGTGATCTTTATTATATTTGCGTGCCGCTGCCAGAACTTTATTCTTCAGGTGAACAGATTGAAATTCGGCAACGATTATTTTATTCTTTCCTATGCGGTAAGTGTCACGTATATCCGAGGGTAGGATTTCCACATGTAGTGCTTGTCCTATATTTTGTAGGTGGGCCGTCAGGTCCGTAAACGATTCTTCCTGGACCGCTGGAACATTTCGTATTTCAACATTGGATGGACGAGAAGTCTGCTGCATGTTCTCTATTTTCTTCTCTAGGCTGACTATATAGTTTTGTTGATCAAAGCGCTCTTTTTCAAGAAGCTGTATTCTTTTCAACATATTTTCATTACTATTTTTTAGGCTTTCCAAGGTATTTTCAATTTGCACGTTAGATTTTTGGATTTTAATATTTTGTTTTTTGATCTCAGCGACCTCTTCTATTAGTTTATTCATCATTTTTTGTTGATTAATAGATGATGTGTGGAGTGCCTCCATCATTTCCCTCAAATCACTGCTAAATTGATTCACTTGGGTAGGTGATGAGGAGCCCTGACGCGGCCTTTTATGTCGTGTGGTAATATTGTGAAGGAGGTCCTCAGAACTTATTTCGGTGCGAGGGATTGACAAATCAGTGTCTGATTTTGACATATTTGGTGTTGTTGGTGGAGTACGCTTTAATGGCATGGAAAAGCTTTATTTTCGGGAATCGTTAGTATCAACCGCTTTACGGCGCCGTAGTCAAATGAAAAAGATAGGCTGAGCAAATAGTAGAAAATGAAAATGCGTAGGCACACAGCTGATTCACCTTTCTGGACTGGATAGATATAAGTTGCAAGTAATCCTTTTGTTGTAATTAATATTTTGCTTCGAAACTCTGGCCAGGCTATAAATTATTAAACTTTTTGTTATTACTTAGCTATAATAGGCAACAGTATTATTATTGTGATATAATGAACAGGTTTATAATTATTTGGTATGATTTCTTCTGTGATATAATCGCAAGCGCCGGTAGCTTAATTTTAAATCATTCACTTGCACTGTTTCACTTCACTTAACTTAGAATAGCATAGGTGCGAGAAGGAGCTACAGAGTGTCCACTTCTTTGTAAATGTAGAAACCATTCGTGCGAGACACTGAGCGCCCGGGTTAAGCGCCGTAGGCCGGAGGTCTTGTGGATTGGTCTTGTTGGTACGTCTGCGTCCAGCGACCGTAGACACGGTGACACGGTGTTAAGGGTCGTAAGAGAGAGGTCTAGATCACTGGTTTTGCTCGGAATGGCTCATAGAAACGTGCGCATGCGGTGGCTGCGAGAACCGTACTCGAATGCAATGCGTCGAGATTAAATAAGGACGTTGCATTTGTGTATTGTGATAAAGGCAATGCGAGTGTAAACTGTGTAAAACTCTGCGATGTTTTAAAATGTTAAAGAATTCATTAACTAGGTCTCACCTTACCTATGTAAAAAATAATTGGCAGATTTATTGTTGTATAAATAACACATTTCACTAATTCTACAAAACGAATCTTTTTCTAGTATAAAAAACATTTGAATAATTTCAAAGACACTCACTAAGTATGAGGCTGAAATAGGTCCGATAATCTTAATAACCACAAATTGTTACTACGGATCGTAGTTAAAAAAATTGACAAGATAATTCTCGTCTATCACCTGGCAATTGATGAAATGAGCCTCGTGGCCCAAATCAAACAAACATAATTATTTATTAGACAAATTACTCGTGCAGCGGTATTGGGACGATTACGGAGATCGGCGCAGGCGCAGAGGCCGGCCGGACGGACAGTCGTGCGATTGACCAAAAACGCCTATTCACGGTCGCTAGTTGCCTGGTTAGCAGCTGTTGCGGCGGCCTAATGTATAGGCGGAAGCGTTTTAAGCTAAAAAGGCGGTTCTTTTATTTTATGAAATTCTGGAAAAATTACATGGTTGAAATTCAATTGTTAATATTATTTATATGAAACGTTCAGTTGGCGACTTAGTTAATAAGGTGTCATGATGACAATTGTTGTTATCTTATTACCTAAGTCGCCAATATTTATAAACTCGACTTGAAATGATCTTCTAAATAGGTCTAAAGTATTCAGTATTAGGGGAGACCAAAATCGACTACATATGTTCACGTGAGTACCCGTATTTTTTAAAATGTATCGCTGGCAAAGACCTTAGTTGTTAATAGAATAATTGGACAAATTAATGATAATCAAGTAATTTTATGTTTATTATCTAATCACTCAAATTATTTTTAGGCGAGTATATATTTCTTCTAATACACAAAAATAAAAAGAACTTTTATGGAAGATAGTAATCTCTAGAATTTTCTTTTTCTATTATTTTCCGAAGGGGCTCTATTCGTAATTAAATAGATAAGGTTCGAAGTCAGGCGTCAGCCTCACAACTCGCGTCAGCTTAAGCTTCATACCCCACACACAGCATATAATTTGTGGCGACCCATCTTGTTTATTTACCTGTCCCTATTTCCTCACCATCGTTAGCACACTGACTTGCAACTGCACCCGGTTGCATCCGTTTTCCTAATCACGTAATTACAGGGCGTGCCACTTGCCCATCCAAAGTGGAACGTCTGTTTTAATAAGGCATCACAATCGTGTTAGCGGTTAAATCAATTAACGAATTTCGCCATTGATATGACATTTCCTGTTTTTTGTTGGCGAAGATATTTTTAATCAAATACCATCAATCAAAATATAAATAACGTTATCAGAAAGTTATCGTTATAAAGTTATTCCCCTTCAATTGATTGTGTTACAAAGATCGGGGAAAATCCGATAGAAAAACTTGGTTATGAAGTGAAGCCGTATCGATTTGAGCGGTGTCTCGTCTGGTTGGCTTTAAAAGAGATTATTTTACTCACTTTTAGAAAACTCTAGACATTTTGTGATAACCATCTTTTTTCCAATAATGTTTGTTAAAGAATTCTTTATTTTTAACCCCCGATAAAGAGGGGTTATAAGTTTAACGTCTCTATATGTCTGTTCGTTCGTAGCAACCAAACGGCTGAACCGATTTTGATCTAGTTTTTTTTTATTTGAAAGATAATGTAATCGAGAATGTTCTTAGCTATGTTTACGTAAAATGTGTGTCAGACCTTTAAGAATCATGCAGATGTAGAGGATGCCAGTAACTTCGGAGTCGGGGGTTACTTAAATTTTTAATTTAATTTTTATAGAATGTGATAGAAACTATCACATTATATAACAATTGTCATTGAAACCACCTAACGTAATGAAATGTTGCCATAAAATGATTTAACTACGAAATTTGTTTCAATAAGCTCTACGTTTCAATCAACACGACCCATCAATCACGAAGGTTAGCTGTAATTAATTAAATAATCACCATACCTGCCGCAGCGCACATCACCGACTAATCAAAATGTGTCCGTTGCAATAGTACAGCCAACGCCCCGAGGCGTGACGTCATTGTATTTCAAATTGCGAACAGGCTGCGACCGTTTAGCGCGCCTGCACCTGATTGGTCCGCCCGCGACCGCGCCGCTCCATTCTACGGAGAAATGGAATTATGCACTTCGTAAATAAGAACCTTTGTGCTCCTTATTGAAGCGTTCGGTAATGGAATGACTGAACGGAATGGCGGACAAATTAAAAAGTTTTCTTAATGCTTTATGGTGGTAAACAAGTTTTTTTTTAATAAGCTGGCTGTGTAGTGAAAAGAGTTATGTTGAAATAAAAAATACTGTTTTAGTAAGGTTAATGAGGATAGGAAAGATTTATTTGTTAATTTTTTTAATGTGTTGTCAACTTACATGTAATGTAATATAAATATAAATTACATGTTAATGTATTTAAAAAAAAACTCTATGAAAGATTCGTGTGAAATATTCCCTTTGCTTTTCAAAAACTAAAACTACTTGGGTTTTTTACTTCACAATAAAATAAATCAAAATAAACAATAATGACTCTATCAATTCCCTGTTTATCTTTTTAATGCACTGCAAACAATCCATCGATTATGTCGAACAGAAGACAAGTGTGAGCTGGTACCCCCCATCCCACGGGACCCTACTGACCGTCACCACGCTCGCTAATCTGACTCATTGTAACGATTGCCTCAACATACATTGACAACTTTGACAGCAAACCATTCGTTAGTTGCGCAATGAAGGCGCAATGTAATAGAGGTATAATCGGATTCTTGTCGTGAAGGTATAATTGTTATGTTTAATAGTATAATTGTGTAACGTTTCGGATTAGGGTGGCGACTGTCATGTTGTCAGTTAACTCAATAACATTATTTTGTTAACGGTGTGATTTGTAAAGATTCTGTTTGTGGAGGGTTGACAAAGTTCACACTTTTTATTGCCGATATGATGATACATTTTCCGCACATTTAGTTATAATATAGAATACATGATTTGTAGGAACATTTGTAATGTTACTTGTGGTACCTATTAGATGTTAAAAAACATTTTGTCACGGACATCTCTCTCAACTGAGCGTGTTCCCGGTTACTTCCGCAGCCACTGAGCGACGGAGCCCAGGGACCGCTTTCCTACTTTTTCGTCTCCACTTTGCACGGTCGTCGGCGCGGACTCTACTGCATCGTTTGAGAGTCGGCCCAAACTCTCCCTAATTTTAGCTTTTATTCTGTCAGTTTCAAGGCAACAGTTATGAACCTTGTTCTTCATAGCTATACGAATAAAACGTATGTAAACATTTCAAGATTTGAATGTTACCAAAATCCAAGTTAAAAACAACCTACAGGGCACACGGGAGAACAAATTGTTTCACAGTACCTACACGACCCTTTAAGTAATGTGACCATCTCATCAGGACCCCTCTCCACCTTCATCAACCTCTTTTTAAGAGCTCTGCCTGAACTGGCGATTGTTACCTAATGTTACCAACCCACATCGACCTATTTCTGCTTATATAAACTTCGTGTCTGGGGGCCTAAGTATACCGGTGAATGTCACATACAAGTTATAAATCGTCGCTTGCAATTCGGCGCGTGCGTCATTTAGCGCGAATGTCGCAAATTAACAATTACGCAGGAAACTTTGTGCCTGTATGTTAATTGGTAAATTTCACGCACACACATGCGAGTGTTAACCCGTTCGGTCTTGCTCATGTCGTACACTGAGGGTCGACTGGACGGAAAATGTTAAGCGGCCTGTCCCGGCTTCGCTCGGGTAAAACTATAATAAAATAGAAACCATAACATTGCCCAAGAATCACACTATCTATTGGTAAAAACCGTACAAAAACCGTTGCCTAGCTGCTCACGCGATACTTCTCCAAGGGAACTTCTTTTTATAATAAATAAGGATAATTCATAAAAGTTACAGAGTTCCCCAAGTGTTTGAAGGTATCACATTTCTTCGTCAACGTCCTTTCTAGCAAAGCTGGTAGGGTCAACCAATAAGTTTTACTTAAATAATAATTTTGAGAAGAACTGGCCGGAGATTGTTCTTGATAGAGAGTTTGGAGGGCGATGTGAGAGACTATTGCCCAGCAGTGGAACAATTCATGTGACATGTGACAAGTGGGACAGTGCCGAATTCGGACATACTAAGGAGTTCTTGTTAATATAATTAAAAAATGATAATGGCGACCCAAATAGCTTCGGTCTTATTTTCCTTATTTATTGGCGGCAGTTTGATTCAAACAATCATACTAATCTAATCTAAAACCTTACATTATTTACAGTAAAAAATAAATAAATTGATAAGTAAATTACAGTAATTATCCTTCTTTATTTTAGGTAAACGAAATCATCAGCTATATCTAATCAAACCAATACACATAAAACAAACACGTGTGTGTGTGTGTGTGTGTGTGTGCGGTGAATAACGAGTGATAATACAAAGCAACGCAGATTATATTACGGTGGAGTAATTAACCGACGTGCAGAGGGAAGTTATGTGTTTAGGGCGCGGAATGTGGGCCTCACACTCGCGGAACGCACGAGCCAATTTTGTGAAAACGAAGCCCTAATGACGCTAAAGACTATCAAAATTCCATGTCTACAATATACTCGTAATGCTGAGAACTTTCGTATGAATAATGTAATGATGTAAATATATGAATAATATAGGTAATATACAAGTAAGAATTAACATGTTACGTGACAAGTACGTAACGTGTAAGAGTTAGCATGTATTACCTATATTATTCTTACATATTATATAATAAAGTCCTGTACCGCGTCTGTCTGATTTTCACAAATTTTCACTGAGGAAGGTTTAGGTAGATAATTTATATTTTTTTTACCCGAGCGACGACAGCGACAGAGCTCTTACTACATTCAAACTGGATCTAGGTATGAAAATCCTTCTCAGTATATCCCTGACGTCAAGGGGCTCTACTGTGGAAACATTTCTCGGTACATCCATTAGGTATAGATCTGGACAGAATGATTGGTCAAACTTTCATAGAATATAATTTGGCTTGTGCTAAAACAATACTCAGAAAAAATATATAATATATAAAATGTTTGAAAAGTTGACAGTACAATACTTCTAGCTAGAAGTAGTTGACGGCGAACTCAGCTTCAGATGCATTTCATCCCGGTAAATGCAGTCTCCGGGTTGTTTCCGAGCGATATTGATTGCGAACCGGCGCGCGCTGACAGACTAATTGTGACCGGATCACACCCGCTAGGAGAGTTTGGTCACTGCGTAATTTGGTCATAAATCATCATTTTGTCATCATCATTACAAATATCTGCATTTCGGCCAGGTAAGTCCAGTCTCAGGTTTTTGCCCATATTATGGCCGCTGGGATTGGAGAGTTTGGCCGCTGTGTAATTCGACCTTCGTAAAAATATCGAGTTCGCCTCTAGCGTTAACTTGCTCATAGTTAAGGGAGTATTGTCATTGTAATTCGGTAGTATTATCACTTGAATATGAATAGTCTCAACGTAATCTCAACCTTGAAAAACATTCTTCGCGTCGCGCCCAGTATTTTTCTTGCAACTATATTATAGATATTCTTTGCCTGAAGGGCTAAACCCAAGAAGTGCTAGCTTGATGTCGTCAAGCGTGATATGCATGTCAATGATCTGATAATTAAGGATATCTAAGACCCATGCGAAGTGGAGGAGAAAAAGTAGCACCCGGGGTTCCGACGCACGATAGGTAAGGAAGATACTGAGAAATCAGCTCAGACGGGAGAGAGAGAATCTTTATTAATAAGCTACAAATAAATTTTGAACTTGTATTAAACTTAAAAACTAGACTACTCTCTTGCCAGAGGCAAAACTCATAATAGGGATTATATGGAAGCAATGTGATTAACCTACACTATGACCAAATCGCACTGTGACAAAACTCCTCTAATCTGACTCGGGCAGCAGGATTACCGCCTAATTGTACCCGGTAACCGAATTACCGCCTATAGGGTAAACCCTTTGAGATTGGTCATCAAGTTATTGGTGCGTTGAGTGACGCGGCTTACGTTTTGTTTGGCTCTTAGTGGCCTTGGTAATTGATTAGTTTCTAATGAGATTTTTTTCGCTAATATCATGTTTTGTTTTTGTTTGTTGTTGCAGAAAGTTAAACTAAAATTATTTCTGTCCATGACACTATCAAAAAGTCCATAAGCACAATCTTCTTTAATTCAAAAGTCGTGAATTCAAAACTTAGAATAACAAAATAAATATCTCTATTCTTAAATCAATAATGTATTTTTTGCTTTTTAATATTTGTTTTTTTAGACTCAGCTGAAAATCAGCACTTGGGTTATTGCCAAATCATAAAGCTAAGTAGAACTAGTATTCTTTTGAGGCAGCTATGCCATTGGTTCTGAATCAGAAATCATTAATGATGAGTTTACGCATAACTGTAATGTCACCATTCACCCGTTATTTCATCTCTGATAAATATATATTGTTGCAAAACATATGGTCATATTGAAAATGCATTGATTGATAGTTACAAAGTGCAGCAATGTTTGACCGTAATTTCGGGAAAATGATTTCGTTTGATACTAAAAACAGCACACTAATTTTTTAGACATTACCAATGACAATCTAAAACCTTTTCTTAGCCCCAATCAGAAGGATCTCCAATATAAGATAACATAATTACTATGCAGTTAATACGCGCAACACAATCCGAGGGCGGGCGGGGCGAGGGGCGCGGGGCGCGGGGCGGGCGGGAACACAGGATCGAGTTTAATTAACAAATTTAATTTGAAATTAACTGTTTGGTCCTGAGTGCGGTCGCAGGGCTGGCTACAACATTGTTAAGGATGTTTTCTTGTTGTTAAAATTATTATCGACCCGTACCTAATCCTATTAGGCATGGGTACAAGGACAGGTCCACGCTATAACCTGGATTAGGACTTAAAAGTAATTTTTATCCGGAAATTCTCAAAGGAGCGAAGCCCTGAGGGGCAACTTGTAACATAAATAAGTGCTAGAGTGTGGAGTGGACGTATGTAGATTTGTTACTTTGTTTTGCGTGAGCAGCTGTAGGTCCTGCTCATGGATCGATTTAGGTGAAAAATAAATATGTTCCTAAAAAAATGTTTTTCTTGAATGTTTCGTACGTAACATCACAAACAGATCACTTGATTTTTTCGCCGCTAGTCTAAGGAATGAATATTCACATGTTATTAGCTTCTAAATGCTACAAAATGTAGATTTACCCAATCGATTAGTTGCATGTCTCCCTAAGCCTAAACACAGCACACGAGCTGCGACTGGCGGCCCTGCGGGCAAACACGGCGCGAATTTGGAAATTTCATTTAGTTGCGTTTTGTTCGCCGTAATTGGTTTGTCCTAGCGTTTAGTTACAAGAGCGTGCGGGGCGGTGGTGCCTCACCCACGTGTACCTACTGATTAATATTTCTATTTCATGGCATTGTCTAAGATAGTTAAAATTTGTAACTAGAAATAAATTCCAGAAGATCTATCGTTGGCTCCATAAGTCCAAGTTTATGGTAACTTGTGCCATCTTATCAGCGCCATGGCACATGCTGAGCTGGTACCTTTTTGTAGCATACTGTCCTGCCTAAATTTGTATTAAACATACAATGAACTAGCTATTCAGGCAAAAGTCTCCCCTAATTTCATAGCTTTATTTATTGTTTTCTTTTGGTGTACATTCAGTCTTAATACATTTTTTCCACGAATTTATATATTATCAATATTATTTATATTAACAATCATTATTTTATCTTTACCAGGTCTGGTTCCAAAACCGACGCGCGAAATGGCGCAAGACGGAGAAGTGCTGGGGGCGGTCCACCATCATGGCGGAGTACGGGCTGTACGGGGCCATGGTGCGGCACTCGCTGCCGCTGCCCGAGACCATCCTCAAGAGCGCCAAGGAGAACGACTCCGTCGCGCCCTGGCTACTTGGTGAGTTTACTTACATCAAATACAAAGATATTAGCTGTCAACGACCACGATTATATCCTTGGACATCAAAGTCTATTGCTGACTTCCAAAGCCCTGGTGAAGAATCGGCGCGGCAAACTTCATCGCAGGCATTTGTTTAAAGACGTCAATTGACAAAGGTAGGTTTTATAAGTATTGCAAAGTCGTTGTCCTAGCCCGTCGACCGCCGCGCGCGCGCAGGACGCGGCTAAGCTAAGACATAAATATCGAAATACGGGTTTACGAACATCTTTCAATTTAACTGCTGGCTAACTGTTTATGGGTGTCACAGTTAAAAAAATCATCACAGTAACTGGATGTTCATAGTTTATTTTAAGAAGATGGTTTTTAGCGCAGGAATAACTTCTAGTAAAAGGTGATCTTCCACGTGGTTTTCTTCGTCTTGTTGCTATAGTTTCACAAGGTAAGTTAGATCATTTTATTTGTTAGATACATTATGTGTTGTGTCGTGTGTGTCTTAGATATGTCGTTGAAGCTGTATATAGTAATGCAAATATTTTTAACAATGCATTAAGACGGCCTTCTGTCAACCGATTGGGTTCGAATGCCACCAGTGTTATATGATGGTATACCGATCTGACTGATGATGTGTTACATTACACCTCACCAATAAAGAATACGTCTAATCCTTAAGTTTCGCCCCACTATTCCTATACGTATGAGCAAACGCACATAATAAAAAATATTTTTATTTTTATTCAATATACAATGTCTTAGTGAAAGCTCTAATCCGAATAACCTGAATATTTCTAAATCTATAAGTCCCGAACATGCGAACATAACATTAAAATTACCTTATTATTTCATAATTCTTTTACATTTCTTGATCTGTCTGGCAAAAGTCCTAAATTTTGGACCTAGACCAAATTCTGACTGTATGATTTTGTTCAAGAATCGGGCGCGGTGACCGGGCTGGGCCAGCCGTAGCGGCGCCCCCCCGCCGGCCCGCCTCCCCTCCCCGGTGAGTCAGACAGTCAGTCAGATAGACGGTCAGTCAGATAATGTCCTGTCACTCGAGCGGGTTAATTAGCCTGTTAAATGGCTCTTCTTAAATGTTCATTAGCAACCTTGAGAATTCGAGTCCCATGCTATCACTCCGTCTTGATATCTATGAGAATTGTGTAGGATTGTAGACAATTTTTGCTTCCGATATTTACCTATTTCATATTTTAAATTGCATCCTATAGCAGAATAACTAACTATTTATTAACAGACAACAAAAACCGTATGTACCTAGACTCAGTCGTATTCGATTTCAGTCGTACATCCAGTTCTTTGAACTTTGATTTTAGGTATTCCATATTTCATAGTAACATGGCAGAATTGTTAACAGTTGCCATTTATAACGAAAACGTATTGAGATCGTGAGCATTGCCATAAACCTTCTTCCATGGAATGCCCGCTAAGTACATACCCCCCTCTCTATGTTGGTGACCCCTCAACCCCCTCCGCCGCCCGGCGAAACAAAGCAACGTATAATTTTTAATCTCAACAACAAGAGATGCTCATTTTTCACTGCGAGAAGGCTGCTATCTCCACAAGCTTACGCTTTACCACGAAACAAACGATAACCAACCCTATTCCTTCAACGAAGGAGATCTTTAAACGAATTTGTATGTTGGTGAGTGTGACGAAAACAAGAATCAGTTGACAGCTTATGAGCAGCCGTTTTATTTGTCACACTTACGTATGAAAATGTTGGTTTGTCTGTCCGTCACTTTACATAAATGATGCATTTGAAATGGCATGACGTAATTTGTCTACTTAGAACTTTTTTGCATAAAAAATTATGTTATTTTGTAAGGATTTCATTTAGTTTTTCATGTCTTTCTTCAATTGTACTTATATCAAAAATAAAAGGGAAATCTCAAAATAATTGAAAAAGTGCAACGTCAAGTTAAAATAACTAGTAAGGGTAATAATAATTACTTACTTTCAATTTTATTTGTTATCTTTTCAATCTCATGTCCACTTCAGTCTGTGAGTCAGGATTTTTAGAATCCATTGTGCAAAGATCTATTACAGTCGCTCGCATTGTTGGATTGAGCATTTCGGGTACAATATCACGCAAAATTAACAGTTTAAACCAAAATTATTTGGCAAACGTAATCTCAAGGAAAGTGGTTACTGTCAATGAACACTAGACTTATGTACAATTTCCAAATCTATCAAAAATAACAAATAGAAACGATTATTTTTATTACGATTTTTTTAACATAAATTATAACAAAATATTTCGCTTTATCAGTAAATTCCTTTTGATACAAAATGTCGTAGCAAATTGTAGCCGGCCGTAGCAGGCTCGTAGCACAGGTCTACGACGTAATGTAAGACATTTTTTGTAATAACGAAATTCGCTCTTTTGTTTTATCCTAGGGATTATCCTAGCTAGTTTACTAAGCAGTGAATAAAATATCAAATATATTATATTAACTTAAATGAAATAAGATTAATATATAAAATGTTCTTGAAAGTACAGTTTCTAATCATTCATTCAATTTAATGGTAACATTTTCTAGCCCACATTTTGTGAGATTTTCAATATACTAGTTAAACAAACCACTATGAAGCAAACTATTACGTAAACAAAAAAAAAAAAAACATAAGAAAAGCCTACTTCAGAATTCCCACGAGCGAAGCCCTATTTCACAACTAGTATTAAACAAATCATATAAAACCCATATCATAAATCAGCAATATCACAACGGAAACCAAGTCTTCATACAGCCTAACTTTTCCCTCCAAGCCTGCCCCCCCCCCCCCCCCACAGGCCGCGGGGGGAGGTGCGAGCGAGACAACAAGAGAGGGGCGGCGAACCAACATGGCTGCGTTGTCTAAAGCCCTGATTAAGGCAGCTTCAAGCCCGCTTACATATTAATTATGTACTTAGTTTTTTCACCTAGGTACCTGGTTTGGTGTACCTGTTTTGTTTTGCGTCGAACATTTCGTATATGAGTGTGAATTATTATACTAATAGAGGTTTTTGGTATAGTTATATTGAACTAGCTTTAGTCTTCGGCTTCGCTCGTGATCTTGAACATTTGTATTTATGAATCATCTAGTCCGTTATTAATAAACTCGACTAAATCAGTTTCATAGTTTTAAGGACAGCACGTTCTGATAAAACTGACGGTGGTGACTTAATTTTGTTAGTGACATTAATTTGTTTTTATTCGGATTGATTATTGTCTGTTTGAAATTTAAATACTTACTTATGTATTATTGCTTTTACTGATATTTTTGTTGGAAAATTATAGATTGTCATTATTAAGTATTTCTTAAATGAGACGCAACTGGTGAAAGATGGTATAAAAGATAATTCAAACTTTTTTTAGAACAATTATAATAGAACTTTTATAATATTAGTAAGTAAGTATACGTATACTTACTTACTAATATTATAAAAGTTTGTTGTTTCCTCTTCAAGGTCCATCTACTCAACCCATCTTCTTAAAAATTTGCATTAGTTTGCAGTATGGAAAAGGACATAGGGTACCTTTCATCCTGATAAAACAACTGTTCCAGGGGAAAAATTACGCGGGCGAAGCCGCAGCCAACAGTTTGTTTCAAATAAATACTTAAACATAAGTTTCCTTATGTAACAATTTTTAATAAAATAGTTTTCAATTTTGAAACAAATATATTTTTTTAAACAATTAAACATCATAAAATATACATATATATTTTAATTAAGACAATCACAATAATATCTGCAACGATATCAATGTGAACATCTCATCTTTGCCGGATGTAACTTATGATCCGACACTTACCTAGCTGGCACTCGACTTCGCCTGCCAAATGGACAGTAATGCATCAGAATTATCTGCCTATTACCCTCTCGCTTTGTGGTCTTTCATCTCGCCGCCTTTCCATTATCTTGAGTGAAACCGAGTGCACTCCGTGTGTCATTGAATTCTGCACTCAGGGAATCCCACGTCCGCTGTCACTCAGAGCTATTTCACAAAGTACCTTTCTTTGTCCAACTTACGCCTTTAATCGGAGACAACAATTAAATAAAATCAAAGATAAGAGCCATTTGCAAATAAAACGGTGTAGAAATTAGTTCTAGCAAAAGGCACACTTTGGCCGTAAAATGTCGAGCGGTTTGTCAACAATTTAATGGCAAAATGATAGTAGGGACAGAAAAAAGCACTGGGATTATGTCGCGAGGCGCTGGCATGACTAGCGGAAAATATGTAAATAAATAAATATATATGCCGAATGTGATATCAATTTACAGAATACAGATAAAATTGTATACAGAATACAGATAAAAACAAATGTAGAATACTGATAATCAGTTTGGTTTCAATGATTAAAATATATAAGAAGCACAAGAAGTGACACCTGAACTAAATATAGGAGAAGACGACGGATAATAACACAATAAGTATATAATAGCAAATTTTGGGTCGCCGCCAGAGAAGCTGCACCTGGTGGTTTACTCTATCTGGAAGACAAGTAGACCGGTGCAAGGACAGTCTCGCCAGTTCACAACTTGTGCGAGTGTGGTGCCTCTCCTCAAACAATGATATACTCGGGACGATCTAATCTCAGCCACCAGTAAGACTATTGCCTCAGCGCAGCATCTGGTTGAGAAAGTATAAACGAAAGTCATATAAAGGGTAACTAAAGATTATAAATAGAGCATGATTATCAGTAGACTAATATGGACAAAGTCATTAAATACCAATGATAGCGAGTACCCAAAGTCAATCAAGCCGGGTATCTACTAATTACATAAACTTTCAACGCTTAATTACTGGTGGAAACAAATGTGCCCCACTAATGTGGTAACTGGTCATTACCATAGCTCGCCGATTTCGACCCGAAACTTCGCCCATTTGCAGTGGTAGACACCCGGATAAATCACTTGATTTATATAAAATGTTGATAAGAATCCGCATTTGAAGTTAGACTTTGAGGGACATAATTCGGAAAGATGAGGATACGTGACGATAAAAAAACTAAAACTAACTATTACTAGAAAATATCGCTGACTTCCGAGGACAATTTATAAATAAGGGTTCGCTGTTTTCCTTTGGAGTAACGGACGATATAGAAACGTCGTAATTTGCTCCACATAAATAATTAATATGACATATTTTAATTTCGGTGAAGAAACCCTTTGGTTTTATTATCCAAGCTGTCAGTCAAACTCTTTCACAATTTTATTATAGTCTTGTTTCTTATCGAATCTATGGAGAGGCATCTGACCACCGCCCTAATGCAGTTGAATATACCTAATAATCATTTATTTCGGATTCACTATACACGAGTCAGATTGGTATACAAACTCATATAGTACGGATTCGAACAATGGTCGTACGGTACAGGCGTCTTAACCTTTGGAACATCATCGGTACAATCAAAGCCTCTGAACATAAATAAGTAGGTTTTGCTTCCAATTGCAATAAATTTTCTGAACAACTAATATATTTCCCCCGACGCTAGTCTGTGGACATGAACGCGCCGCGCTGGGATGGCAGCCTGATTAGGCATGCACGGCAGCAGCGGTTATAAAAACGCCGTAAACTGGATATATTGCGCGCTGACAGACGGCCGCTGTAGCCTTCAATCAGAATAATTTTCTCGGTCTCTTTATGTCTAATGAACTGCTTGATGGAAATGCACTTGGAGCAACTGCATGGAGTACCTCTGTGTTTTCTCATTCTACTCTTCCCAATAAACTACTCTACTTTTCCATAGCAATCTATCTAGTAACATTCATGCAACCATATCACAAAACTTTGCGTGGACAGTGCAAACCGCGCGGCAAATTTCAATAGTTTTTACGTGATTCCCATGCACTCGAAAAGTTTACAACAAATTCAAATATAAGTGTTGTGTTATTTCCTTCTCTCTTATGTTACAGTTTGAATTTGTTCGTAATTCATAAAAACGTTTCCTAAAAGGTCTACTACCAGGGTTACTAGACCGAAAGTATAGTTGATTTATCCGTCGATAAATAACACGTGAGTATCCGTATTGTTCATTAAAGGTTTCCTTAGAAAAAAATGAAATTCTAAAAACACAACTAGGAACAGAATCTATCCTCACGTCTTCGAATGCCATCACACAGCGTGGCGGTGCATGCGTCAGCTTTACGACCCTCCTGCTGAATATTTATCAGCTGCATCATATACTGACACCGCTTTACAACCGTTCATTATACATTCCTGTGGATTTTGCCGGGTACTTGGGATTATTTGCGATACTATACTATTCTACTTGATGAATGACTCACCTACTATGAAGTGTGATTTTACCGCCAGTCCTGTTAAACGTACGCTAGCATAACATTAATAAATGGCTAGGTAATTGTTAATTCACATTCTTGATTTATTTACCTGTTATGTTACCTGTTAGCTACCTCCACGGTTGTAGAGTGGTTCTACCATCAAATACATATATATGATAAAGCACGTAACAATGTGCTTTATCAAGTTTGCATGTAGGGTTTCTGTATCTCGAGATCCGCATAATAAGATAAAATATTTCGCTGTGATTTGAAAACCTTTTTGATTATTTAAAACTTTGACTATCGGATCACGTTATCAGTTTCATAACTGAATTACAGTTATTTGTTTGATGTTATGTGTACTGACAATGTCATGTAATGACAAAGAAATATAATAATAATCAGTCAATATGATCACTCCGTAATAAACGGCTGCTTTACATGACACATGTGACGTAGTCGTTAATTGAATCCTACTTCTCCTACTAATATTGTAAATGCAAAGCTTATGAGCATGGAACTGTCACGGACGGGGTGTACTGGACGGGATGTTAACTAATTTGGTACACGGGCAATATATAACTTGGAATAACACATAGGGCTAACAAACGAAATTCTCACGGGAACAAAACCCCGGGGCGCAGCTAGTACATTTATAATAATAATATCTTCCCTGTCCGTAGGCATGCACCGCAAGTCGATCGAAGCCGCGCAGCACCTGAAGGAGTCTGGGTCGGAGCGCGAGGGCTCCGAGGCGGAGCCCGACCGCGCCACCTCCGCGTCACCGCACCACCACGACGTGCACGATACACAGGTGCTTTTTTATCGAACGTTGTTATATGAATACGGAGAATCATTAAGTTGAACTGGCAAGCGCATGTCGGGTCACGTATATATATCGTACACATGTGTACACACTAACAGACATATATATATTTCCAGATGTATATAAGTAACGTCTATGATTAGATATAATACCTTGGTATTAAATTAAATGTAATCTGTTCCTATACTTTAAATCGATTTTTTATGATAATCGTCTAGGTAAAAGCCCAAAGGGTAAAGGTGGAAAGATTCTAGGTTCGATTCGTACTCGTGCTGCTTTGTATATCAAAATGTCGATTTTGACTATTGCAGGCGCAGAGTTCCCCGGCCAGCAGCACGACAGCATCCTCGTCGGCGAAGGGCCGCGCGTCGCCGGAGCCCCGGGAGATGTACGAAGACCCCGAGGCGTTCAGAAACAACAGCATCGCGTGTCTGCGGGCCAAGGCGCAGGAGCACCAGGCCAGGCTGCTGTCCAACAATTTGCTGCTTCAGGTACTTGTTGCAGCGAAGGTTCGCTTGATAAAGCAAGAGTAGTGTCCTTGAGGCCAGTTGAGTTCTTATGAAGAACGAATTGCGGTGAATAAACCCAGAGCGAAAGACAGCACATCAACCCAACCAACCAAATTCATTGAAAATTCGCTATCACCATATCGTATGGAGATCCGTGCAGATATTGAACTGGGATTGATTGATATCATCCCTTAAAAGAAAGGCAGAAGTAAACTCCTTTTTCTCGACAACAGCAGTCGCATAACATACCAACTATTTTCTCATACATTTTCAGATCTATTAGTGAGATAAACATTTGATCTTGAGGTACAAAATTAAAGACATCGTCGAGCCGTGAGACTTGAACATGCCCCATTTCGGATGCACGTATAGCACTTTAGAGGGTTGTATGATCGAGGGTCTGTTATGCCTGAGGATATATTGTTTCTGATCATCCAAAACCATCACTAAATGTATATATCGTCTTCCAGGTGCGAGGTCTGTCCCGCAGCGCGGCGAGCTGCGAGGAGGACGGGCCGGCCGACATCGACGTCGGCACGGAGCCCCCCCCCCTCGCGCACCTCTACTGACCGCACGGGCCCGAGGGGAAGCCCTAAGCCCTGGAGCTGGAGGAAATTAGACTTCACTTCGTGAGACTTGACCATGACCATAGGTTGGTGTAAGGTCGGAAGAGAAACTTCGCTTCCAGTATGAAAAGAATTTGACTCTAAACAACAGAGGTATCTCTTCGCTTCAAATATGATCAAAGAATCAGACTAGAGACTCCTTTGGAAGATTCTAAGGGAAGATTGAATTATAAAAGATTTGTGAATATTTTCACTCGTTCCACTAGGATACGATACCCTATTTCAATACTCCGGGGATCGAAAAGCACTCGCTATTCCGCTATGGTCCACCGGGGGATTATTTTTGTGTAAATATAAGGTGACAGTTTGCCAGTTGGTTTTTCAGATTATGACCTACTTGGGATACAGTGTAAGAAGTTATACATACCTCATAAGAACCCCAATATGAAATTCAAGAAGTGAAAGTCCTTCAGGGTCATCAAATTTATCTTGTGGATTGTTAAAACTCTGGAAGTATCTAATTTTCGTGGCGCTTGCGCAGGAGTTGTGGTGATAACTATTCTATGTAGCGTTTCAAGACTATATAAGTGTAATTATGTACATTGTAGCCGCTAGATGTACTATTTAACTTTCCCGTTTTCGTGCAATACCTTTGGTTAAGTATTTATCATTATCAGTGTAGCATTGTGTTAGAGACTGTATAAAGTTCAGCACCTAGTATATGAATGATTTCGTAGTAGCGTGGCTCTGAATTTAGGAATAATTTAACATAGAGCCGGCCGTGTTGCTACCGAAATCATGTTCAGCTACAAAGTGGAGATAACATAAGATATAATAATTATTCTGCATCTGGTCTTTTTAGATTCTAGAGACGTACCTAAGTTATATATCCGTGAGCAACTTTTATACTATGCAAATTACAGTCCTTTCTTCGTACAAAATTAGACAGGCCGTGATTTAACCGAACAATGTGCTAAAGTAAAGGCGGCCTTGCTCTATAATGGTGATTTGTTACACATTATCTTCATACATAAATCGAGCCTAGTCTAGTCTTAACCCAGGTTCAAGTTTTGTCATTTAGGTACGTGTTATGTTTACTATTTGCCTAACGGGGTAGACATAGCCATCAGTCACGAGACATCTATCAACGGCCTTATAATTGCCTACAGGTGCAAACCGACTTGACGAAAAGCTGGCTCTGTCTACCACGTAAGTAATAAAGACGTGATATTGCCCTCGTTTCCAAACCGGTCAGGGTTGCAAAAAATAATCTGTAATCTATGGAGAAAAATCAAGATTAATGTAATTGATCTCTTTAATCTGATAACCTGTAATATCGAAAGTTATCGATCATTGATGAAAACAGGAACAATTTTATTGTAACCGGATTTTCAATCGGATTATAATAATAAAATTGATTACGCCCAATTGCCCCAGCATGATATTCAAACTGAGAAAGTAATTGTAATCATACCCTTACATTTCAAATATAAATTCGATCAACATTCTGGATGAGAATAATTAAGTCTTATGCTTATCCCTACGCTGTATTTCAGTAGCGCTGTGCTCACTAGACTAAGATTCAAACAGCACTGTAAATTGGTTATAAACGGTACTATTTATTGTTAAAATTTATCGGAGCCAGGTCCATTAAAATAGAGGAATAATAAAACGAGTGACAAAAATATTTCGATTGAAAATTATATAAGTACTGTTTAACTAATTTTAGGGACATGAATTTGAGTTAGCGAAGATATAACTAAACTGATGCTACAATATAGGCCAATAAAAAAATCCTACGTGCCTATAAAGTGCGCGTTGTGGAATGACCACTCAGTGATGACGCGCACGTAGTCGACATCCTAAACAAATATTCAAAATAGGTTAGCCCCAGTACGCTGTTCAATATTGTAACTTTTCATGTGGTTTTGCTAATGTCAAACATTTAATGTATGATAAAATACAGCTCACTATATAAAAAAATATTTACCAAATATTGTCACTGAAACAAATATTATGCAAAAACAATTTGAATTAATTTATGTAAGTCACAGTTTTGTCGATTTCTCGCCAGCCGCGGTCTGTGTCCAAGTTAGTATTTTTGTAACCAAAATTAATATTAAAAATAAAAATTTGAATTCAGTCACTCGTTGAAATATTACCTACCCTCAAAAATATTAGCATTATAGATATTTTCGCTCTGAGAGTTGGGAGGCTCTTGAACTATTGTAGAAGAAGTTATTTGTTATATATTGAATTAAAATCGTTAAAATAACTTCTTATACAACAAAAAAATGACAACGAAATTCCCCAAAAAAATAATTACCTATTTATTCTACAAATGTTGAACGAATTGACATCGAAACATTCCGATAAAGACTTTTCTTATGTGCTGTGCTGTTTACTTCTAATTATGCTGTAACTCACATGGTGGCGTTCAGAAGAGTAGACATATATTTTTGATTGTTGTACTTACGTACAGTAATATAAATTAATATTTCTATGTAACGATATTTGTATTTTTAAATAATAGTAAACTAGTACAGTATCAACTATTGAATTTAAAGCAGTCTCAAAAAAACAATTGGCCTATATTTACTCGTATTATCGCAAAATTAATTTTGAAAACATTCAACAAAAACTTATTTTTGTTGAATGTTTTCAACAAATTTCGCTGCCGAAGTGTCGTCACACTTAGTTTCTCTAGCAAAAAAAATGGCGGATAATATGCAAACAAAAATATGTAATGAAACAATATTTGTCTGTAAGTAGACGAATTTTTTTATTGTTGACATGTTTTTGTAGATTGTGTGTGTGTATGTCTTATCCTCACTAGCAAAATTTAATGAGCGAATGATGAAGTCATGACGCCTTATAAATTTTATGAAACGAACAAATTACGGCCTAATTAAACGTAAGTAAAGTTGACTTCTTCGCAAGATTCATATTATTCACAGTAATCACTATTAAGCAACATAGAAATCTTAATTACATTTAACTTCTTTGACGTTCTGTTGCTCCGTTTTAGCCATGCCTCATTGCTCCGTCACGTTGACGTCTGTTGGCGGAATCACGCAGAAAGTGAATGAATTGTCAACTTACGTCAGTGACAAAGAGAACCACAGAGCACACTGGAGCTAAACGTCCGGCGTTGCCGCAACGAAGCACAACGGAGCAGTGGGGCACAGCTTTACGTTATCCGTTTTCTATCTCGACAATTCTGACCGCCACCGACCCAGCCGCTATGCTAAGCCTATTTTGTAATGAGCTGTACTTACAGTACCGTACTTATGTAGAGTTGTAATATATTTATAATAACGTAAGTCATCCTAATATTAAGTCATTCCGATGAATAAAACTGTATAAATTAAATTGATAGGTACAATGTTTTATTTTTAACACCCCATTTTATATTGAACGTCAAGCAGTAAAGAATATTTAGGCCCCACTTCACCGCGTGCGGATAACTAGCTAAAAACGAAGTAACCATTTATTGATTTAAGTAAAACAAAAAACAATATAAAGGATTTGGATTGGACCAGTTGATTTATCGTGTAAATAATAAATAACAGATCCAAAATAAAATGCTTGAAAGCCAAGTTGGCTTTTTTATTGCATTGCCAAATGGCATTGCAATAAAACTGGCAGATTAAATTATGTAAACATAACCTAGCAACAACTCTTATATAGCCTTAATTTGAACGAACTTTTAATTCCTCACTTAACACCGATAAATAAACAAATTAATGAAATATGTCAAGTACAGAAATTAATATTTCATTAAATAAATAAAACCACCAAATGAATGCAAAGTCATTTAATAAAAGCGAATATTCCTCGCATGGCACTTATTTAACATGTCTTAATTAATATAAATTGGTAAATATAGAATAATTTCTTAAATCTTACAACTATGTCTTATAAAAGGCATAAAATTTTAATTTTGGCATGTCGCACCGATTTATCAACAATTATATTCATTCACAATTTCAATTCAAAATATTTTGTCTCAATGAATATTTTTATTGTCTTGCATTTTAATTGTACTCGTTCGATTCCCAATAAGAGAATGCAATAAAACTAATGACTGTGTTTTTCGGCACATTTGGCCCATATTTACTCGTATTATCGCATAATTAATTAGTTTTATTATTTATTTATTCGCCAATAACGAATTTTGTACTTATTACTTATTTTGTAAAAGTAAAAACTGTTTATTACTTTGTAAGTAAACATTTTTTTACATCATTACAAATATATTTAAAGTAAATCTGAACCAAATATGTCGACTTGAGGGGCTGCCACTGCATACCGCCGCCCGCCGTATGAGAACATTACATTCAATATCACACCGCGTTCATCACCGCATGTGCTCACTAGTATACAAAACACAACTACACTTCTTAATAGTAATAATACTACTAATAGTCTTATAACTACAAAATGCACTCATCCAGACATCTATGGGGACAAAGCAGCTCAATACAAAAGTAAATATAAAAAAATTATATCAATATTAAAAATGCGTTCTCATTGGTTTTAAAAACTATCAAGATTTTGTTTCTACTATTATCAAAATATCACTTATAGATCTATAAGTGCACAGTCTATATGTAATAATACGTAAACAAATGAATAGTGAATTCTAAAAACAACAAAAAGATCTAAACAACACCCATAATCACAGCTTTGCAAAAATAGAATAATAATGAAACACAAGATGAAGACGGACCAACGAAGACGTTTGCGGACGTCTCCGGCCACTTCACATTAGAGTATTTAAATTTATGAATTAAAGTAAGAATAAATAAATAAAGTGATAACAAAATTATTTTGCTTACGTTTTTAGTAGATCAAGACTAGGCTGATTCCCACTATATAATGGCTTAAGACGGCTCCGCCGTCCCGGCGCACGTAATAAATGCCAAAGCCAAATAAAAAAATATTACAATGGCTGCAAACTGATTGGTATTTGAAAAATAATAAGAGTAACGAATAACTAAACGTCTTACATAGCCAACCAAAAGCAATCACAGCAATAATAAACAAGATTCAAAGATAATACTTTCACCACAGACAATTTAGACCTATGGTTGTATAAATTCACGTGACTCGCTGTCCAGTGTTTCCACTCGCAAGTGTTGCACAGTTCGTGATGATTCCTAGAATCATCACGAACTGTGAGTAACATGAGAAGCTTGATTGGAGTTTTGTTTTGTGCGCACACGTACGCGATGCAAAATAACCTAATATTTGGCAAGATTTTGGCGTTTCAAATTTTGTCACCTGTTAGTTTTCTATGGCCTTTGAAGTGCAGTGCAAGGCATCCTAACAGCATATATAAAAAAGTAGCTAAATGTGTCAAACCACGTAGAAACTTTAAAGAAATTTACGGTTGTTACAGAAGACTAATGGTGACTAGACTATATTAAAAACATACGGGGTGAGCTAAATAAAAGTTTAAAAACACATGTGTGGTAAAAACGTTCGAAAGCAGTCGAGATTTGTCTCGTTCTGGTCTGCCATCAACCGCTGCAACTGTCACTGCAACTTAATAAAACTGAAGGAAATCGTGACTGAAAATGTTATCACTCACTATCGATAGAAACCATCTCGGAAGGAAGACAAATAGGTTAGTATAACAAGGAGTTTATCAAATCAAGGTTGCTAAATGCAGAAATAAAAATACACAAAAATCAATATTCATAGTTATTATGTCGACTGTGTCCTATCGTAGCTCCATAGATGCTCACGCCACTTTCAGTACCAAAATGGCGACATTCAATTGGGATGATTTATTATTATTGACATTAATGTTTTAAAGGCTTTAGGTGAAGCTTAATCAGTAGTTACAGAATAGAATTTACTTCGTTAAAATTTACAGAAAAATTCCAATCATAGGTATATATAAATAAATCAATATGTATGCATAATGACAACAATCAGACATATATGCATATCCCTATACTTAAATATTATAAAACAAGGTCCTCTGCAGCGTCAGTCCGTCTGTTCGCGACAAAGTAAAAAACTACGTTTTTAAGTGTTACGGTTAATATGCGACCTTACATTTTAAATATCAATAGACAATGTAAAAGCATCTAAAATAAGGCAGTTCATACAACCACATAAAGCTTGGCAGTTACACGGTCTTAATAAATATGCAATTGGCAACTTTTTATAAGTAATTCTTGTAATTCATTTTTTTACTTCTCATAAGTATCACTAGCGTTAAAATTTGTCAACCTTCTAAAGTGCGTTAGAGTTTTCAGAAAAACTTTCTGAATCAAGAAAAAATGTATAGGTATAAAAATATATTTAAAAAAATCTTGAAACCATTCGCTTAGTAAATCATTCCGAGTACCAAACTCACATGTATCCTCCGCTGCCGATAAATACGTGTAATAAGTACGTGTTAAATCATCACAACTTATACGCTATGACTAAAAATCACGCCAGGACCGCGACGTAGTCTGGACTCAAAACGCGAGGCGTATTATTTTGCAATAAACGTGTGAAACGTCGTACTTAGATAAGACGAGTTTTCTCGAATTAATTCGAGTGTAAAAGTCGTAGATACCAACACGCTATGCGCATTTTCCTGCAATGAACGCAATGAGTCAGATTTAGAAAACTCATAATATCACGAAATAAACGTACTTACGAAAATTCGTACTTACACGCTAGGCGTATTTTCGCGAAACAAACGTATCAAATATCGACGAATAACGTATCAAATTCGTACTAACATGTCTTCAGTAGTCGCTCTTGCCAGGGCCCTCCATGTCTTCGCAACTCCTCAACTTCAGATAGTAGCTATTCACGCAAAGGATGCAGTATATAACAATGGCTGAAACAACAAAAATACAATAATACGGTTAAAAAAATTAAACATGTTAATATAACTTACGTTTTATTTATAGCATCCTATTATGGTGTCTATTGTCTAACTAATTATATTATTCATTTTGTTACAGTAACCGTTTGTGTGTTTATTTCACCACTGTCCAAATAGAAGTATTATGTTTTTAGATTTGAAAGTTTCGTTCATGGAATAAACAGGACTCAGGATTTATGGAGGATGGTATTTAACGTACAATATAACGACATCAAGTTACCCTTCGTGAAATTCAATGTAATTGTAATAAGGGCGATTTTGCAATGTCACTGGTGTCGACTGTACTTAGTTATAAAAAGGTGAATGATAAAAAGTAAATACTCTTGAAATGATTTTTGTAAAGTACTAAAACTTAAGCAAAATATTGTGACTCACCAAAGAATAAAACTCCTTCAGCAAAGGCGATGAAGATTTCAGATCCACTAGCGCTAAATCCTTTCGCGGCCGCCACAATGATGTAGACCAACGCGGCCACCAACAGTGTGGACATCACCCACACCCAGACTCGTAAAAGAAGGGTACTGCGCTGTAATATTAATATACAGTCAGCAACGGTCAATCGAAAATATATATAATATTATTTATCTGTATATGGTTGTACCTCTCTAAGCAAACTTTGGTTTAAATAAAATAAATCTTTGGTACTATAAATAAAGGGATTGCAATCTCTCTTGTTCTGGGACTTTATGTATGAGTGACCCATTATGTCTCGGTCGCCGCGCCAGGATCAGCAGAGCACAAATAAAAAAAATCTTACGCAGAACTAGATTTCATCCTGCAACGTCTTATCAAATTGGAAAATAGCTTAAAAAGTAATCAAGTTTTCCAATCAATGTTGACCTCGAGACTAGTGGATGAATGAAACTAAATTAATACATAATATTGAGTAAGTATTATTTTCAACAAAATATACCTACATACAGTGTAGTAGAATTTTAAATCAGACCTTACCTTATAGACCCCGATTAGCAGTATACACGCAAGTAGAATGTGCACCACAGATATTATAGTGATCACTAGTGTGATGACATACAGTTTAGAGTAGAGATGGTCGCCCATGTCGTCGACCGTGCCCCTCTTATTGTTCAAGTCCGACGTAAAGATCGAGCACAGGATCGTGAGCCCGATTGATGCTATCTGGAATTTAGTAACGAAGAATATTTTGTTATTTTGTAGTAATTGCCAAAGCATGTATATTTGTAGTGCATCTGTATACGTGTGATATTATTATTATTTTTAATACGTGTGATATTTATTTATATTATTTAATTGTTTGTTGTCAGTAGGTATAGCTATAGTCTGAAGATAATCGACTGTGCATGACGCGGTGACGAACGTTTTCATTTTTTTGATACAGAATAGAATAAATTTTGTATTGGTGTTAAATCTAGTGGGCTCTCAGATGCTATCATTTAAGATGTTATTAACTAAGTTTAATTAAACTCGAGATACTCTGTGGATTTGTTATATAATGTTATCATTTGACATGTTTTTTTCTCTCTCATTCATAGTTACCTAGGTACATTTGATAAATACAATACGACACCACACTCGAATGTGTTGCCAGACATTTCAAAAATACAAATTTAAATACAATCAGACTTTCTATTAAAAGCAGCATACGTAACAGCATTTAAAATACTGTAATATTGTACTTATAATTCTGAATAAACAATAGACAGATCATGGCCATGGAACATAGAATATTTTATTTCAAACGCATATTTACATGAAATGAGTCTATTTTGGGTGGACTAAATTGAAACGACAGAGAACGACGTACGTAACAAGACAAACTATTACATATGTTTTCTGACGTCATGTCTTTTCGCAAACATTCGCAAATGCCCCTGTTTTTTCATTGCGCTTTGACATAATTTATAGAACTGCATATAGCAAATGCGCCGAGCGTGTCAATTTCGTTTAGCTGACACGCTAGGCATATTTATTTATATAATATACGTCTGAACGTTAATTTTATAGTACGATAGGCGGTTCACAAATATTCCCTATTTTTATGCTTACAATTTTATGTAACTCGTTACGCAAAATTAAATTAGGATAAAAAAATTATGCGAAATAAAAGGGATCCCGTGCACCCGGTCATAAACTATTTCACCAAGAAATTAATTGCAACATAAAGGAAGATGAATGTATCCAGTCCACTCACCAGATGAAGATAGCCGACGCTCCGGGCGCCGACATCCAGTCCCATGCAGCAGCAAAACGACGTGATGTACGGCACTCCCATCTTGATCTCTTGCTGCTGAGAATCTCTGCAATTAGATACATTTTATACCTAATGATTACTATTTTTTGTGATATTCTAAAGGTACAGAATCTAGTTGACGAGACCGGTTTAATATTGTGCTGTTTCTTTAGTCCTGGCAATTAATTAAAAAAGTAGAATCTTTGATTTACGTATCGAAATCTTTTAAAGGCAATCTTTTTATTGTCGCTGTGACATATTATCGATTTATGATACGGCGGCTGAAGGGAAACAGCAAAGCCATTATTAGAATATTGAGTATATTGAGAATGCTTTTTCATCTCAGCTTTTTTTTCAGCTCATTTTTGTTTTTTTTTTTTGTGCATGTGGCACAATGTTAAGAAAAAAATATATATTATTATTCTTTCAAAGTACGCCTGTCCTATTTTTAATGTATTAACGTATGTTTTTTTGGTATTATTTTTGAAAGTTTATATTATTATTAATATAAAACTCACGCGTGTCCGTCCATGTCTGCACTCAGCACCGTTACTGAGCCCTGTCATCGCCGCCCTAACATGGAAATGCGAACAAAACGACAACAAAATAACTAAACGGTCGTGTTTCTCGCATAATTGTTGCGAGCTAGCACAGCACGCAAAGCATAAGAGAATTACGAATACGGCTTCAAGGACACAATGTTTCCGTACATTAAAAGATACTAAAATGTTCTGTGATGCGAAGTAAAACTACGATGTTCGAATTGCAATCAAAGTAGAACTGAGCCATTGTGAAGTTCTTAAACGTAGGAAGCATGGATGTAATGTATTCTTTATTATCTGTGCAAGGTAAAATTAAATAATCATCTGTGAATAATTGTCTGTGAAAATATTATCCAGGTGTAGTGAGGCGTTACCTTACGTTTTGCCTTTGACTCGATATACGTTTCGACTTTGCCTGAACACAAGCTGTTTTCCGCGTTTCAAAAACTAATACATAACAGATGACACAGAGATGAGTGATCCATAAAGGTATTGAAAAAATAAAAAGATAAAGGATGAAATTCAGTGACAAACCCGCTTCCGCTTATGATGTACACCAAACTTCATCCAGCAATACCGCTACATGACAACCGATGGTCTTGGGCTGTTCTCTGTCAAGGTCGCGTCTGGCGCCGCCACTATTATTTACTGAGCACATCTTGGCAGAAAAGTGAATTTAACGCAGAACATTATTTTCCCATTCTTTATCAAGAAAACAATTGAAAAATAAATTTGGATTATGACTGTTTTGAACGTAATTTACTTTTTTCATTTTCATAAAGCTTCCTGCGCCAAAATAGCTCCATTTTATCATTACTTCAGTAAGAAAAAGTAAATTTAGTGAAATCTACATAAAATCCAAACAATAATTATCAAAAAATAACGACAAGTGGTTGATCAAACTATAACCAATAGGCACTTTTCAACGAGAGTGTACTACACAGGGCGGGTCTCTGTGGTTTTATTTCAGTAGCATTGCGTACAACTAGTTCATCAACTGCGAATGCTGCGGATATTGGCGTTTGATTGGTCGGCGGCTGTGGTGAATTAAGTCTACTCCAGGGTGTCAACAATGCACAAAACTGCCAACACGAACTTTAAGCGTCTTAGCAATTTTTGCTTTTTTACTGTTTTTACTGACTAGGTTTATTAAGTTCAACAAAGGAAGTTCTTAATTCTGTCCTTATTCATTGTCAAAGTATGTACCATTTTGATCTAGACCATTAGGTGCTGTGTCCCCAGCACGCAACATTGCAACGTAAAGTGGAACCGAACTAAATGATGATTATACAAAAAATCAAAATGAAGAAATGACATAATTAATTTGTTACGTGCGAATACATTAATTTCAATATAGATATTGCGTACCTACCAATTTTTAATTAGGTATCTAAACAAACGCATTGTAAGTAGGTATTATAGATTTTTGTTGATTCGCTGTACCTATTTTGACATTTCTAGGAACCATTTATTTCAATACTAGCTACGCACAAGGCCTCAATCCCGAGGGAAAAAAGGTATGCATCTATTTTCTGATTTTACCATGATACAGGTAGGTATGGCACTCAGCACTTAATAGCCATAATATGGTCACCTCCCTTCAAAACCCGTGAGTGATCCAGAGCGTGTCCTTGCCAGCGGCACGCGCGACCGCACAGCAACAATAAGACAATATTAATGCTAGATAATAATATTCACTTCACTGCCAGACACACACAGAGTAAAATAGGATTTACACATATCATACATACATTTTACTGACACGGTACAACAGAAGAAAAAACTACTGAAATATGCATGCATCACATTCGGTGATGGCGCGATTTGCCGGGATGTGTATACAAAAGTGGAAAGCCCACACCCACAGTGAAAACGCGCGCAGATTTCATTTTCACGGCCGTAAGCCCAGGACAACGTCTTCCCATTTGGAATATACATGGTGACTAGGTATTGAATAGATAAAACAAATTACCTACTTGACTTAAATACAGATAAGGTAGGTAATAAAGATAAGCAAAAGTAAGTAAAAAAATAAATTGGCTTAGATGCTGAAAAGACTGTAAAAGTAACAGAAAACTTATGGAAAAAAAAATTGAATAAATTAGTAATTTGAATGGTATTATTACAACAAGAAAATTAATACATAAGTTATCACATCTTCATCCTTTACAAAGTAAACTTCAAAGACCAGGTTTAGCTAGATAGAGATCTATGGATGGAGCTAAGATTTTGAAACAATGACATTGACGGTTGCTAACATAACTAAAGACAGAAGAAAGAAGGGACATCCCTTGTCTGATTGTTACAATTTCAGAGATGAAAAATGGGTTTGATGGTCTGTGTAACAAACACACCAACAATACATTAAACTGCGGGTGAAGCTGCTGGATCTAGTTGTAGAATAACTATGACTTCAGTATAATAAAGAGTACTAGCATGAAACAAGCTACTAGCAAAGGAAACTGTGAGAAAATGTACATAGGTACCTATACCTTAAAAGAAGTAAAAAATGATAAGTGTTACATTAGCAACAGAGATAAGAAACATTACCTACATGCAATCAGGTGACAGCTGTGGTGTAAGCAAATACTTGCCGACATATATTGAAATTTGTAACATGTATAGATCAACACTTAGGTCACAGTAGGTACAGTGATCTTCCTTTTGAAAAAAATTGAGTATTAATCCGTAGTTTCTTCCTTTTCATCTTATCAATGTCTCACATGTGGGCTTCCTGTTCCTTTTTCCACAAATCTCTGTCGAAGGCAGCATTTGCCACACCCACGAAATGTCTAATCGAATTAACATCGACCCTTTGAAACGGTGGAAATGCACTGGTCAAACAATTGTTTCCCTATTGTCTCAATTCTGTGTGATCAACAGGTTAATTCGAAATAAACAATAAAATCTTATGACCTGAGATTGTATTTTTACATCAAAAGGAGAGATCACACAAGGAGATTTTATACATATAACTACCTGTAGGTACCTACACTGTAAACTTTTGTTCTTGTCTTGTATTTCTCCAAAAGGTTGCCTAAGAAGTTGCTCACAAAGGATAAAGCCACCTTTTGTGAATATAATTAATTTATGATTGTAACTGTACCTACCTATATTTTATTAAGTGCAACAAAGGATTATTGTATTGTATCGTTAGACAAAAATCCCCACACCATGAGGAAATATAGCTAAAACAATCTGCAAAGTCACACAGCTAACTTCCTACCTATTTAAAAAAATCACACTCAGATCGGTTTATTGTTTCGGCGCCAAGCTAGGGTATCTACCACAAAATCATTGTCGTCGGTGTTTATATAAAAGTTATCAATATAAATTTAATATTTGTTATAATAACTTACCTAATAATTACAGTTTTTGACTTTTGGTACTTCTTACTGGTAGCTCTGCACTTACAGGACTTCAGAGATTAGATAAATAAAAACATCGCCAAAATATCATGTGCACTCAAGTAAACTTTTTGTATTTGATAGTGGCCTTGAAATAATTTTCACTGAATATTTTTTGGATAATTAATAAATGGAAAAGTATTCATAAAACTATGAATATAGGAAAGTCCGCCTAATCCGCCTCTATAAAAAAGCTTACTTATATAAATAAGCAGACAGGCGACCGACAGCTGAGGCACCGAGCGGGCGACGTGCGGAGGCGGCCGGTAACTTTGTTGCCACTTTACCCTCAAATAATTTGCGAAACCCTCAAAGATTTGTTGTCAGTATACATACAGTGTCTTATATAAATATTATAAACAAATAAACGAAGTAACTTACGTTATTATATATTTTTTTAAATTATTGAGTCTGTATTGAAATTTAAAATCTTCATTGGTCACTGAAGTGGCAACACTTCAATGGATTCTAAAATCCTGACATTGACATTGACAGTGCGTATATGTCTTGTTGCGTTTCATTTCTGCAAAAATTTGTAGCTACTGGAACTTGACATCATTACCATTACCTATATAGATAAAATATTTTGTTCTTCTGTCTGTGGATAAAACAAAGTCGCTTCCCACTGTCTGTTCGTCCCTATGTATGCTTTAAATGTTTAAAACAACGGAACCGGTTTTTTTAATAAACAAGAGAAGCAATAAACAAGAGAAGAAGGTTTATGTGTATATATGTATGACATGCATAACATTGCACCTGTGCGAAGATGGGGCCGGGCCACTAGTAATAAGTTTTTTTTGTGCACATAGACTTTTTATAGTATTTTTTTATTATTTTTCGGAACCCTAAAAACAAAGTAGAAGTTGGCGCGTTGTAGAAATTTAACTCACAATAGACCTAAAAGCAGATAGTATTTTTTTAGCTAGGTATCTATATAATTTATACTACTTAATTAGTTGTGTACATAAAAAATAAACCTACTTAAGTATATACTTCAATACATAAATAATAAAAAAATCACAGAATTTTATTTCTATTATAACAGTAGAATTCTGGGACATTTTCAATTTTTACAATAATAAATAAATTGTCGCGTCATCAAAACGATCCATACTTATTTCGCGATTTCCGTATAGATACCGCACCTCCACCCTCCACAATCTCTTGTATCTATTATGTCTTACGAGCTTATTCCCTGCATATTACTTTAGAGGCATAAATAAAGTAATTTTCGCTCTGTAGCATTTCAATGAAGGCTTCGCCAAAATCAGCAGGGCAGCACGCCTAATGACAGCGTCATTGTATTCAAAACATTTTACTCTTCACACAGCTCTATAGCGGACGCCCTTCAATGGACTCTTCTCGTTCATTATCTCCTTGTGTCGGCTGTGGACCACGACGATGCAGTACGAAGACACAACTGGAGATGAGACATTAATTTAATAAAGTCTAAATACCTAAGTCTTTCAATGTGTCAACTTTGAGTTGAGGAAACAATTAATAATATGAATGTCACACCACCTGTCTGGCTGAAAAGGGCTGGAGAAAAAAAGAGCGTAATATCTTTAGGAATGTTGATTATCAGTAGTGAGTGTCACACTTTCTGAAGGAACTGAGCTGGTGAGACAGAACCATCATGCAATTTAAGAGCTGAGATGGAAATGTATACCGAGCTTCTACATTCTATGAGGCAGGAATTCGAAAGGGAAATAGGAAATTACAATATGTAGGTAGTACGTACAGGCTCTCACAATAAGAACAGCTACAAATACAGCATCTTCGATCATGATCTCAGACCAGTCCTGTAGCACGAGGCTGATGCCGGTGAGACCCATTATGAAGACCACAGCGGTGATGATGCCCGTGATGATAGTCCAGGGTAGGGTCATGTATGCCAGTTTCTGAAAATTTGAAATTATTTTAATTCTGTCTACCGTGGCAAGCAGAAGCCTCCATCATAAATCTCTGTAATTTAATTGTAAATGTTTTCTTTTATGGATTAGGATCTGCAGGAAATTTTCATATTTGGCACTTTAGAGGCATTGGCAAGTAACCATGTAGTTAGTCCATTAACTCGTGAATGTTCTTACATAGCACCTATGGTTAATAAGAAGGCTGGAAGGCTACTATTTTATGCTACCTCTATGTGAGGTTCAATAAATATATTTATGAAGCGCCGGTAAATGGAACAATAGGTTAGTGTCGACCTCGTCTAAACCATCGCGACTGTAGATCTCCTTAAGTGACATAATTATAAGGAGCACCCATAACCAGCGAACATGTACAAAATCAAGCTTATAAACATTATGAAAGAATGGACAATAAAGGAAGCAAGTAATTGATATTGTCAGTATCATGGTAAGTGAAAATCTGTAGTATCTGCTAAAACCCGTACATGTGTATGTTTTTGTCTATAGATACACTTACCCTCAAATCAGCAATGACCAATAGTATGGACACAGCTAGATGCACCGCGCTGACGGTCGCAGCAGCCATGTACAACACCTGCTTGTGTGTGGAGACGCCTTCTCTGTCTAACGGCCGAAGAGTCACGAGGAGTATGTAGCCCACCAGCTCCGCGAGCGCCCATATCTGCAACCGTAATATAATTTTACTAGCGTCCCGGTCCGGTTTCGCACGAGGCCTGTAAACGTTCGGGAATAAATAGTCTAAATATCAGTCTACGTCAAAATCCGTTGCGTGGTTTAAAATAATTTGCTTTTTCTTTTTTTATTTCTAAGCTAAAGGCTAGAGACACACGCGGAGGGCGACTTCTTTATATACTACTAGCTGCACCCCGGGGCTTCGCTCCCTTGCTGTTCCAGGTTATATTCTATGCGTGTACCATATTTTATAACAATCCGTCCAGTAGATTTTGTGTGAAAGAGTAACAAACATACATGTTTGCACACACATGCATCTTCACAAACTTTTTATAATATTAGTAGGATGTAGTGGTAGTGCCTAAGTCTTGCTCGCGACTTGGTTCGCATAAAAATACCATTTAAAAATTTAAATTTAATAAAATTAATGGCATATTTAATTATTTTTATTGTAATTAGTTGAGTGGATTTTAGTTCCGAAGATAATACAAATTTATACGGAATACTTTCAAACAATTCCTATTATTAGTGTAGATATGTGTAGCTTTGCGAGTCAAACAAGTAGACTCATACAGAAGCGTGATAACTGTGCTCGGAGCAAAGGTGCAACCAGACCAGCCGGCCCAAGGCCACTAGAATCCTGATACAGTATCTTATCTTCACTAGTAGTATACTACCGATTTCCGCACCTTAAGGAGTCTTTCTATCGGAAATAAATTATACACACACCCCTGGAAAAATAATTTTAGCAGGATGTATTATAGATTTTCTATAACACAATGTGGTCACTGTTGACTTTACGGATTTTGGTGGTCACTATCGATTTAATCAAGTTTGAAATGAAATTCTTGTTTCTAGTGAGGCATACCTAATCTGTTAATTTTTTTTTTTATTTTCACAAAAAAAAAAAACAAACTAATAGACAAAAAGCGTCCGTTTTTCCGTCAACGGAAATCTCTCAAGCGTCATGGGCACATTTGCATCAAGTAGGTACTACGATTCGAGGCGGTCTGTTTCTATTTGACTGCTGTATTTACAACGTCAATTTTTTTTAAATTGACATTTTATGTAAATGCATTTTATGTAAGAAGTTTGTAAATAAATTATTTAATCTTCATTAAATAATTTATTTTATATTTCATTTAATAATATTAAATATTTTATCTTCATAAAAAAAGATAAGGAAATATTCTTTGTTATTCACAATAGCAGACAGAGATGTGACGTGTTATTCCGCCCTATAATTAGACCACTCCATTAACAAGTGAGGATGACGAACGACGGGACTATTGATGTCCTTGACAGCTGACAGGCAACAACACAATTCCCAAAAAGAGTTGACATTAGGCAGGCGACCGGTCCTAATATCACAGCCGGGACTTTAAAACGTAAAAGTTATTATTAGGTACGCAAATCCCGGGCATTCGGGGCGACATTATTATTACGATGGGGAAACAAGTCCGGAAGTAATGCAAAAGGAAAAAACAGGAGGAAGGGATTAGAATAAGGTAGCAAGAAGTGAAGCAAAAGCATGACAAGAAATACGTTTTTATTTATTTATTAAAAATAAACATTAAGCACGTAAGGGTTGTGGTCTAATGTTTTTTGGGATTAACAGATAAAACATGCCCAAAGTATTCTTTGTTAGTCACTCGTCCTCGTCGTCGAACATCAATATAAAACAAAACTTACGGAATAAAGACACCCGATCACAAGAGTCCCCGTGTGCAAGCTGACACAGCAACAACATTTCTTCACGATCGGCACTCCCATGGCTACAAACTACCTGACTACAATCACTACAGGACTACAACAAAAACTACTAGTCTACAATGAAACTGTGTCATGGCGCGTGCGCTTTTCCCTGAAGCCGCGTTATCACTGTGATACGACGATGCGATGATAAGTTGTGACGTAGTTTCCTACGAGTCGAATATAATAAATACATAAAACATGCCAGCTGCTGGTCCTCTCGCAAAGGTTGTAAAAGTTAATCAAGGGAAATGCTATAAATTGGAGATTCTTCTCATAGGCGATGGGCTAGCAACCTGTCAATAATGAATCTCAATTTCACCGCCCAGCATACAGCGAATTAGATCATTTACTCGTATACCGACCACTTTCGGCACAATATGAAATGGCGCGAAAAGCCTGTCGCTAGTCAAAGTGTAGTCAAGTTGAACGCAACTTGAAAGTGGAAACTTCAAATATTCTTTAATATATAATGAAGAAAGATAATAGAAATAATTTTAACACACCTACTTGTGTATATAAAAGCACGTTGACATACTTTCACGGTTTACGTTTGTGTAATGTCGCCTGACGTATAAATACCGAAATACATAAGCCTCGCCTACTTCGACATCGCAGATTGTTTCACGTTCCCTGTCACACAACTAAATATGCAAAAAAATCTGTATTATCAAGAATTGTAGACACCTATAATACTTAAGACTTTTTCAAATTTGGACATATTTTTATTAACAAAATCCAAGTTCAAATACGAAATTTTAAGAAAACTAAACAACGGACAACGAGCTAATGCAATAGAATTGAGTAATACAGAATACAGTGCGCGTGCGCGGCTTGCGTGTCCGTTATAGTTCTTGTTAGCATTCACTATGCTTGGATAACATGCTACATGAATATTATTGTCTTCTTCGTTTACTTTGTCTCGATAAGCCTTGAAGCTTACTTGAAGAAAATTGGACATTTTGACTTTGATACGGAAAACATGTAATGTTGAAATATTTAAGTACATAACTTGTTTCGTTTGCTTTGCTTTGTATAATTTTTGTATATATATACATTTTTCTTTCTTTCACTTCACTTTAATACTGTAATTATAATAATAGTACATATACCAAGCATTATACTATTTTACTATTGGCTTTATTTCTAACGAATTATGTAATTGACCTTTCATTCTTGTAAGTTCTTAATAAGTTTCTTATTATAATTACCCATTGTAAAACAATCTGTTGTCTAAGGGATTAACTGAAATCTAACTAATTATAAATTATTATTTATAACTTATAACCTGCGGCGGTGAACCCCGGTGATCCGATGTTTGTATCTTGAAAGGAAATTAAGATTTTCCTTTTTATGAAGCCGCACACTAGCGCCGCCATTACATTTTATCAATTTATTTTCTTTATTAGCAAAAAATAAGAAAAGTATCTTGGCAAATTAATTATTTCACACTAGATAAAGGATAGGAAGTAACATAGGTGGTTGGAAAACTATGGTACTTACATACAAATAAGTATAATTTCCATTACATTGTGTAATTCAAATTACAGAATAGTACAAATTTTGTATATTGTGGCAACAGTGTCTCTTGAGATGGACGACCAGCAGCCGGAGGTCCTGGTTGTCCACAGCGAGATGATGTACATTGGATTTTTTGTTTTAAATTCTTCATGGAATATACTTAGTTACTGATATGACGAAAATATAGTTTTGGAAATTTTTGTGTCTGTATGAACGCGCATCACTCGAAACGTACTGGAACGATTTGCTTGAAATTTGGTATGTACGTACCTTATATACCGGGCTAACATCTTAGATACATTTCATCCCGGTAAATGATCAGGTTCCCGTAGGATACTTAAAAAACTAAATTAAAATTGAAGAAGGCCAAATTTGTACATTATTTGGCCTGGATTAGAATATAGGCTACTTTGTATCCCGATACTCTATCCGGAAAGGGGAGGGGTGGAAGTTTGTATGAAACTTCAAAAATAACAAATTTTTGAAGTGAGACACGTACAAGTTTAGGTTATGTGATATGTGAAGTTTCAAAAATTTTTTTGTAAAAAAATAAAATACAGTTTACTTTACTCTCACCATAGAACTTTCACCATTGAATATAGAAGCTGAACTCACATTTCTCTCAATTTAAATCTGATACAAGATGGCGCCACAAGGATATAAAAAAAAACAATGACGATTCGAGTGTCCGCCGAGAAATTATATCAAACTCGAAATACGTACGCACATAGGTCCTTTTGGATTTTCGATTCGAATAAAACAATACATTTATCTTTTGCCTTAAAGGTATCAAAACTATGCCTTCCCGAAAACGATCTAATCTTTCTTCCGTTTCTCCGCACGCTTGAGAAGGTTGACAGAAAGTCGACCGGATCGTGATGAGCGTCTAGCTTCACAGCGTTCAACATCCAAATGACGTTTTTTGAACCCAACTAAATTTCAGAAGGAGCATTCATCCTACACGAGCGTTCACCTTTAAAATTCATAGCCAATTTATCATCTAAACAGTTAACAGCAACAGCAACAAATTTCTGCAAATATACTTTGTAGACGATTCCCGTGGCGATTTGCGAAAAACCTGTATTCTCTTTTAGGTGGCGCTAAATGCGCTGAGTTCATTTCAAATTAATAAAATTTAAATTTGGTAGGAAGGTAGATTATGGATAGGAGACGTCCGCTGAGAGAGGAATTTTGGAAATTCTTTCCCCGAGGGCGTGAAATAAGGGTTGCAAGATTGTATAAAACTTCGTCAATTTAAAAGTATGCACCATGAAATTTTAGATTTATATTTCCAAGCTATCCAAATCCATTGCCGTGGGATTTTGCGATAAAAGACTGCCAATAAATGTTTTGAATTATAATAATACTTTAAACAGTCAGTAGATGGCGCAGAGTGAATATTAAAACGCGAAATGTAGGTTTTTTACAGTTCCCGTGATATATATTAACTCCGAACCCGACACAAAACCGTGAAAGTACGTTTGTTTGTTTGTTTGGTTGTTTGTACCTCTTCACACTTTGTCTTGAAATATAGCATATCATGAGTCAGTCGCATGAGTAAGAAGCTGCAATATAGCATTGCTTTATTTATCTGGATACAGAACAGATCACTTCTAGCTTCCAGCCCAATAATTCACACTAATTTTCCATTGACAAACACAGAAGGTTGCAGAAGTACATCTGAAACAGTTATGCTTTTCCTATGGCCTGTAGTATGTTTGCGTGTGCCCAGTGCTCAGAACTTGTTTGTTTAATTTTCAATTAGGAGAATATACAACAAAGTCCTAAAATAAATTTCAGATTTGTTCAATCCTATTCCAGTTTTTCGATCTCAACTAATATCCTAATCCTATCCTAACTAATATTATAAATACGAAAGTATGTTTGTTACCTCTTCACGCTCTAACTCAACTAATCTTCTTGTAATGTTGCATATATATAGTTTGAAATATGGAGGACATAGGGTGCCTTTCAACACGAAAATTAAATGTTACCGTGGGAAATTTACGCGGGCGAAGCTGCGGGTAAAAGCTAGTAAAATATTATTTGTTCCCAATGTAGGCTCGTACCCACGCAATTAATAAAGAGCTACTCTTAGTGGTAGCGAGTACCTACTTTTTTCACAATTGCCGCCGGATATTTTTCTTATCACTTTAGTGATGTTAAACAACTAAGTCAAATCTATTGATTGGTTACTGTTATCGATTTGATGTTGCCCAGATTAATGTGAATGTAAGTGAATTTAAGTAGCGTTTTCCTTCAAAATCTGCTGCAAACAAATTCAAATTGACGTTTTGAACATTTTGAAATAGGTAAGTATACGATACAATGCTTCATCATTAGTTTTTTATATCCGATGGTAAATGGTTACCACAGCCTATCAACGACTGCAACACGAGTCGTGTCACACGTGTGTTGCCTACTTCTTCTTCGAACCGGAGCACAAAGTTGCAACGTTGCGCTTATGGCGGAGAAATAAATGACCCAGGCAGACGACGTTTATACCAAGGTCTCCTCTGGGAAAAATGAACTGAAAACGGTACTTGTTCACGCTTAACAGACAGTATAAATGTAGATTGCACGTAAAAATTAACAAACTAACTCAGAGTAGGAAACTAATATTCTTGACTGGCGTTTCTCAGAGCGTTTCGACCGCTGCGGCCGCGCTGCCATTACGATCCAATAAAATTTTCTTAAAATTTAAAACGAAGTAAATTGAAATAATAAAATAATATAACATAATATAATAACACTGAATCAATAAGTCTGTCAATCCCTAATTATCAATTTGATAAGGATAAGATCGACATAAATGCTATCAGTCTTCGAAGAAACTTATACCTGGTCTGACCAGGTTTGAAAGTGCGGTCACTTCAGTTTTCATAATGTTGCTCTATGTTGGAAATTGCTGCTGCTCCTTACGATGGAGCACGCTGTTTATTGCGCTCATTTATATGGTTCGTTACCTTTTATTTTTATCTATCTATATGTAACTAGTTTCACTTTGATTCATGCACAGAATTATTTTGCCAAAAAATCAATACAATGATATAGTGTTAAGAGGTATTTTTAAAATAATGCGACCAAGTTAATTTCTAGAAGACAAATATAGTGATACGTTTGCTAGCATTGAAATTAAGTGAAATCAAACATGTGCCATGGTTCATGTGATGGTCGGCGTTTGGTCGGCCATTTTGTTTTCGGGCGTTGTCCATTTTATTTTTTCGGGATGCCGACGTTATTGTAAAACTTAATTAAGAAAAATTTGCGAAAATCGAATGACCAATAAATATTTTTTTTATCCGGGCCATACACAAATTAGAATTAGAAGCTTTTTACCAAATATAATGGGCGTACGTACGTGTGTCTTTTTGCATTGGTTTTAGTACAGTCGCAATACAGGGATAGACTCTTCTAGAATACTTTGTCAAGCTTATTTTCCACAAACATATATTAAACCTCAAGTTATTTTGCCTTCGTCTTACGTTTTGTGTGTGAATTATTGTCAATATTTTTTTATAATAATATTTTTTCATCCAAGGGCATGTAGATGTAATTCATATGTTTTTTAAATTTCCGTAGTACAGACAAGGAACGTCATTCGTCAGGTTCGCCTGACCGCGGTTTGGCTCAAAAACTATTAGTACCTACCAGAATTATGTAATTTCGTATACACATTAATTACGCGGCAAAAGTGGTCAAATAAGATCTTGAAAAAAAAAATCAACTACTTTGAAGTGGGATATTTTTCATCTTTACTATAGTTTGAAGTATTGGCCTTTAAAATTATTAGAGGTGTGGGAAGACCGTCTTTGGATTTAGTAAACCATTCGTAAATTATTAAGCTTTAAATTGCCACTATTCTTTACGGTATTAGTACTCATGCATATATATAACGAAATTAAAAGTAAAAGTATAATACCTAGCGGAAGCGGTGGTGGTGTAATGGTTAAAATGCCCGCCTGTGGATCGAAAGATCCCAGGTTCGAATCCTACTTGTGCCACATGAGTTTGTATACCAATCTGACTCATGTATAATAGTTTTCATAGACCACCACTTGCTTCCGGTGAAGAAAATCATCGTGAGGAAACCTGCACACTGGTTGATTCTTATTAACTTGTGTGTGAAATGGAGAAGGCAATGGCAAATCACTCCATTAATAATGCCAAGAAAGTTGTTGTGTGTGTTTCATTCCACGTAATGACCACGACCCACAGTCATGAGAAATACGACTATGAAGAAGATCACACATAAATTGGCATAATAAGTTGAGTAATAGTTGACCTCCCCCAGTCGAGTATTCTACTATATAAAACTTCACGAACAACTCCATGGAAAATACGGAACGCTTCACAGTGCGTGGCCCGACTCGCACTTGGCCGGTTATTTGTACTGTTTCCATCTGGAACGATAAATCATTAAGAAAAAAATAATTAAGATTTAGGTTTTTAGGGCAGTGCACTGTGTCTATGTATATTAGAATTCAGTGGGTCGGTCCACCCACAGTTACTTGACGGCCCGATACAATGACGAAATATCTTTGAACAGTGTTATCTTGAGCCTGCTGGTGTGATTGATATATAAGATAGTTGAAGGCGAGTGCTACGTTATCTTTATTTTATTAAATAAATCTGATATTGTTTTCGGAAGTTACCTATTTCCTGCCATTTTACTTTTTCTTCAGCCTTTTTTCATATTTCACACAAATTTACAAAAGCAAACTCGTTACTGTATTTGTAAACTTCGGCGTATTCGGTTTACATTGCTGGTTTTTCATTGCGTTAAATAAATGCACTCATCATACTAACTACTCAATGGCATTAGATATCGGTGTCGTAACTAAATTTGAGTCATGCTTCGGTACGTTGTCACGCACTTCGTAAATACCTAGATAAATACCTAGAAGTGAAGTTGTAGTATCTGTATTACCGGTGTTATGCCATTTATCATATCAATACCCAAATGAAGAATGAACTTTGAGTGTTTATCATATTTACACGTGTCAATACACGCCAATTTTGGCAAAGTAATCGAAGAATATCCCCATGAAGGTACAAATCGAAGATAACCTTTATATTTCAGTAGTTTAGATGACAGAAGCTTATTAGGTTTATTTAGGCAAGGGACATTTTGACTAGATTCTGTTGACCATACCTCTAAAATACAAGATTTACCACCCACTGAAAATCTATATTGGCCCAAGTCGGTTCCTGGTTTGATGTTTCAAGTTTCTGTCAACCATAACACTTTTATATGCACGTTTCAATATTGGGACCAAGTCACGTTTGTGTAGCGAACTTTTTTAAACAAGGGGAAATATTTTTTTTTTGAGAGGTAAATTTGTGAGAGTGACATTGTAAGAAACGGACATTTGACATCGAGGAAAATTTTGGGAAAGGAAGATTGTAGGCATCAAACCTTGCGACATGTATATAACTACCACGAATGCTTCGTAACATTTTTTCGTTGTTGTAATCCAAGGCATTTTATAAGCGTTATTAACCTACCTAGATATTGTAAATCTTTAGGCTAGTTATTTTCAACTCAGGAATACTATATATTATGTAGTTATACTACATATTGCAACACCAAATGTGTTTTTTATTGGTATCTTAGGGGTTCTGAATACGTAGGCGTTTTAACAGAAAGGTAGTAACACTAGTAAAGGTTTTTAATTCTCCTTTTAAAATGTCTTTTATAAAGAAGTTTCCCTGGGTCGCAGCTGTCTCTTCGTACGGAATAAACTTGTATAAGTTTGTCCTATAGGTCTGCCACACTGGACACACTTGTTAGCACAAACTATCGCGTCGACAGGTTTCCGTTCAGAAATAAGACGCTTACTTACAGCTTAAAACAATCATAAACAGTTGAAAAAATGATTGTTACAGGTGCTGTCGGTACCCCTGATGGTTACATTTGGAACCCCTGTCTTCCTGTACAAGGTGTATGGAGCAGATATAGAAATCTCCACCCTCTTTTCCTTCTGCATAATATGTCTCAGCTTAATACTCCAATTTGCAGCTGGAGTCTTCCTCGTAGTCGCTACTATTCAGGTAATGTTTTTTACAATTATAATATATAAAATACTAGCTGCGCCCCGGGCCTTCGCTCCGGTGGGAATTCTGGGATAAAAAGTACCCTATGTGTTATTCCAGGTTATATTCTACGCGTGTACCAAATTTTATAACAATCTGTCCTGTAGATTTTGCGTGAAAGAGTAACAAACATACACACATACATCCTCACAAACTGTTACATTTATAATATTAGTAGGATACTAACAGTTGTAGATACACAAAATACGAAGATATGAAATGGAATTAAATAAAATAGAGAAGCCTTTAATGTGGAAGTGAAAGGGAAAACTGTAGAAGTGGATTGACGAGTAAAATGGCAAACTACCGCACCAATTGGAGGTATATGACAAAGAATAAAAAGAAGCTAGAGGACGGTAACGGATCTAACACAATATAATTCTTAAGGGACTAGATCAAGGTTCGAAACCCTTACATTGAACGGCATACTTAAATTAAAAACTGCTTATTTCGTAAATCACTAGCTGATGCCCGCAACTTGGTTCGCGTGGCCGAACAATTTTTAGCAAGGAGTCAAAATTTTTAGAGGATTTTAACTGTACAGACAAAGCGTAACGATACCTATACAGAAGACGCTCATACGACTGAAATATATATTTCTTATAGTTTAGCTGGACCATTATAACTCTTCTTCAGGTGTTCTAGATCTACAATTTTTATACCTAACCAGAAAATGCTCATCAGACTGAACGACTTTTGTTAAGGCGTCATTTCTATATTTCTTATAGTTTAGCCGTACCATCCTGGGTCCACATCAGGTGTGTGTTTGTGTGTGTGTGTGTGTGTGTGTGTGTGATCTTTGATTTTTATATCACGACAGAAAATGACTCATCATGACAGAAAATCACTCATGGCAAGACACTAATCAGGCAGACGTACAGACAGAGTTTTTTTTTCTGTTACTCTATCGCACTCTACTCTATCTAATTTTGTTTTTATGTAAATATATTCAATGTCCTGGATTTTTTTTTCTACTGTTTTATTATATGTATAGATTAAGGAAAATTTTGTTATCTAAGCACTTACTAATCACTTTAGAAATATAGAAACTACTTACACACCTTTCTTTCGGGATACTTTTTTTTTATAGGTTTGAACATTTTATTTCAAATTTTATTTATAACGAAATGATACGTTTGTGTAACATAAAAGATGAGAGCTCTGAAAAATGTAAACACTTGGATAGAGCACAATTAACGACCTGGGACTATGTTCAATCTCAGTTGATGTTGACGACTTTGAAGTGAGCTTTGTACTTTGTAGATAGGGATAGCCATCTTCTTATTGAATTTTCATAGTACATAAATATGTATAGTTTAATATGATGTCATTGGCTTTTTAAATTAACATTGTTAATCTGTTTTTGGCTGCCACAGGACAGGCTTGCAGCCTAGTGTGGAGCCAACTGGGAAATTATTTTTGTATACGTGCAAGTTTATAAATAAATCATTCATTCATTATATTTAATAGGAATCTTATACGAGGCAAAAAAATTGCTTGCACTCCGAGAGTGCCGTGAAAACTTGAATATTAACGTTGTGCATTTTTGACGTAAGTTTTAGATCAAGTCACGTGTCAACATTGTTCGAATTTAACATTTTTTAACCATCACTAAATAAGTTTTTACTTCAATAATGTAGATCCCATGGAATTAGTAGGTACTGTTGTACGAAGTACTTACTAAATCCACGATAGATCCATACAGGGCATGCAATTTCACAGCAGTCTTTATGACAAAAAATAGCAAAGACCAGTTTATGCAACACGGCTATAATACGGATATAATAAAAAATAATCTTATTTTTCTTCTAGAAATCTGCTGTCTGGATGTGGCCATGGATCTGGGTGTCGTTCCTCCAGAGTGCTGGCTTGATCAGCATTGCTGCAGTGTGTACTTTTATATACATTTACCAGGTCACCAAGGGCGAGATTCCAGACGACCCTGAAGAGCCGAAGACGTACGCTGCATTCACGATTTATGGGAGTAAGTTTATTAAATTTTATTCTACTTCTTGCTGAAGTACTACTTTAGTTAGCCCTTGTTTTTTGACTCCTAAAAAAATAGATAACGGACTGATCTTCAACACCCTGGAATATTGCGATGAGAGAGAGAGAGAGAGTTCTGTCTCCTGCTGTATCTCTCCTGTTCTTGATATATGACCATCATCATCTCAAGTTCTTTTTTATTAGGTATATTAGCTTACAGAGGTGGTATTGTGTCTATAACAATATGCTAATTAAAAACATTGTACCACATTTCATAATTTTGCTAGAAAAGAAACAATATATCTTTCTAATGCTCACAAATTTCGGTGTGACACGAATGGAGCCGCTAATATGCAACGCTACAGTTGACAACAACAACGTGGCCGTTCTGCTACATAGGCTGCTATTTATATATACGGAATAAAAAAACTATCTATGCTGTTATTGCTTTTCAAAATATTCGCCGTGATGATCGATTATTCACTTTTTCTATCGGTGGAACCAGTTTTCCAATCGAAAGGCGGTATTTCCAAAACATGAATTCTGAATGCCTCAACGGCTTCATTTTAGGATGAAAATCGATGACCACGTATTATTTTGCACGGTTGGAAATAAAAAGAAGTCGGTCGGTGCCAAATCAGGGCAATATCGCGGTGGTCAGACCATTGGCACGCATACATCCTTGGCGACAGGTTGGCTTAATGCCAGCATTTCTTGGTTTTGCCCATATTTTTCTTTTACCAATGAGTTAAGCCCCTTATGCCAGGGCCAGGCAGGAGTGGCATGCCAAGACTTTGTTGATTTGTTTTCCCAAGTCATTTGCCGTTCTACGCAAGGCTATTTGCCTATGATTATAGTATCTATTTTGTTTCAGTTGTCCTTTACTTCGCTACTTCAGTGGTCAATAGTTACAAACGAGATTTGTACCCTGAAACTGCAAGCAACAGTGTCAACGAGCAAGCAGAGATGGCGCCACTGAGCGCCGTTTGAATAACATTCTAGGTCTGTGATTTAGAATATTATAGCACAACAACATTTGAATAAAGAGAAGAAACAAGAAAACAACAGGCGAAGAATTATTTTATATAAACTAAGTTTTTGATCAGAGCTTCTATTGGAACTCACAACAAGAAATGGCACTACCTACAAACTATATTTTATTACGAAAACCATACCCGATCTTCAGGCTTCACATTGTCTTCATCAGCTTGCAACATTTTCGTACGTCAAGAGTATACTTACCATTTACGTAACATTTGATTTTATCATTTACGTCCATCGATTTAGTTCACCAATTCACTTTCATGAGATTCATAAGATTTTTCAATGATCTCTAAACATCATAATTAAATAACTCTAAGGGTTATAATTAAACAACTCTAAGGGCCTGTTTCACCCCCTTGCTGATAAAGTATCTCGACGTAACGAATCGAACAGAAAGCGTTAAAAATTGTGTTTCACGAATGTTGAACAGGGCTAACTTTTTTTTATTTGTCAGATTACAGTATGATAATTTATCTGAAAGTTGTGAAACAGGCTGTAAGAATAACAAATATTAGTCTGCAGCTATAGCACCAGTATATATAATAGTATATTTACTAAAATGCTAACTGAAGGCACCTACCTACTTATTAACTTTTTTTTAATAGAATCAATATTGTGCTTTAATCTTATTATAAATGTAACAAATGCAAAAAACAATTCTGTCGAGAAAAAGCGATTTTGATATTATAAAAAAGTTTTGATAATGTTTTGGTTTGCACATATTTGCCTTTTATATTTGATACACAAAACAAATTCTTGGATGTAATATTGTTGATTTTCTGGATGATCTAAATTACCGATACAGGGGTGTTGCTATGAAACATAAACACGTAGCACGTAAGTAATTGCGTTCACTCGTTCTCTTTTTTTACGACATGCGAAAAAGAGACAGCATGTGGACGTTAGTAACGTGCTACGTGTTTGTGTATTTCGTGGTAGGCATCTATTCCCTTGTAGAATATGTTAAATTAATATTATTATGTTAAAAACCCTAAAAATCCTCTCTGAGCTTTTAGCATATACGTTAAAGTATAAAATGTTTAAAAAGTATGTGATATTCCTAAATTAATTACTTACGCCTATTTATATCGTAGACTTTATTTATAAACAATTGAATTATCCTATTTTTATTGAAAGATTTAGTTCAAATTTATGTTTACGCAGTAAGTGGCTCGAAATTTATATTAATTTATCTGTATTATTATAAGTGTCAATGTCCAAATACAAAAGACTGAAAACGACCGTCGAAATATGTCCCCATACCGAGGTACCAATTACAATATCGAAATTTAAAACCTTTATTCTTAAAACGCTCATGCTCAAACCCCCAGTCACCAGGTATATACCAAACTTCAAAATGTTTAAATTCGCAACATCCAATATGAAACCCCTAAGTCGAAAATAATTTAACAAACAGCCACATTATCTAACAATTATTATATACATACTAATTGTTATATACATAGTATATATATTATATATATATATATATACGGATCACGATCATAACCTGTTTTGATATACCTTTTGACTATGTACATTATGTACTTTTATATATTATTAGAAAGAAAAGAAAAAAAAAATTTTTTTGTAAGAAACAATAATGGTAAGCCGATCTGGCATGATAGGGACCAACATATATATATATATATATATATATATATATATATATATATATATATATATATATATATATATATATATATATATATATACGGATCACGATCATAACCTGTTTTGATATACCTTTTGACTATGTACATTATGTACTTTTATATATTATTAGAAAGAAAAGAAAAAAAAAATTTTTTTGTAAGAAACAATAATGGTAAGCCGATCTGGCATGATAGGGACCAACACTGTTCAAATGAGTTTCTTTCGGCATTTCTTCTCAGCAGTGGTCGTTCCGAAATGCCAGTAGTTTGTAGCTTGTGAGAAATAACTATAAATTTAAAGATTGACGAGAAAAAGTGCCTGTGAAGGTCTAATTTCTGAATAAATGATTTGAATTTTGAATTTGAATTTAAACGACTAAACTTAAATTTCCATTCCAATTTTTGTTCCAACTTCAATTTTAGTTTTGAATTGTGCAATTACCAAGTTAGTTTCTCTACTTGTTACCAAGGCAGACAAGGAACCAAGGTTAAGAGTAAAGGTTTTATGTTTTGGTCTTTAATGCATACCCCCCCCCCACTCTCGCCCTTCACTCGCATAGTCCCTATTCTGCTAACATGAAGTCATAATGCGAGGGAGGTTTCGACGTACTACATCATTTATGCAAAATGTCATCTAGAAAAAATGGTCACTTTCTCAGAAAGTAATTTTATCAAAAAGTCAATTTCGCATAAACTCACTTTCGCAAAACGTAACTTTCGCAGAATGTCATTCCCAAAATTATGTTCTGTTATGTTTAGATCTGATGCTAATTCTTTGTAAGCATTCAATGACATTATGCGAAATTTACTTTCTGGTAAAATGACTTTCTGAGAGAATGACCTTTTGCGAAATTGACTTTCTGCGAAAGTGAAAATTTTTTTCGAGATGACATTTTGCAAAAGTGACGTGCAGTTACTTCTACGTCAAATCCCCGAAGAGATAGTCGCGCCTAACTCAAAAGATACAGATAAGTGATATCTTAATTTTTAGAGATATGATTGACTTAACGTTAGTAGAATCGTCAACCTCTTTGGTTTTCCACCAAGATCTTCAATATTATTCTTGGGATGGAAGATTGGCGCCAAAATGTTTGACAGGACATACATGATATGCTTTTTGGCTTAGTATGAAAAAGATAAAAAAAATATTTGTAAATTTAATGCTCAAAACCAATTTGATAAATTATTTTAGTCAAATCAGTTTAAAAAGTAAAATTTTTCATTCTTTTTGTTTAGAATAGATCAGCAGCCTGCAAGAAGGTCTTGGCCACCCTAGTCTCTGTCTACCCCTGCGGGAAACAGGTCTTTTATGATAATCTTGGTGTTTTATCCTAAATATAAAATAATATATTCCTCAACACAATCGACTGCGATCGCGGTCTGTCTGCCTCTGCGTACATCGTTCCGTTTTATGTGAGATTTCTTTCACAAAAACTGAGCAATCCATGTCGACTGGCCATGATCTCGGCCGATGTATAAAGTTGTCTACACTAAAATGGCGAGCTCATTGGGTTCTCATAGACGTATAACGACAGGCGTGATCTCGGATCTTTGGACATTTTCTATTAATAAGAGATATGAATAGGAAGCGACTGAACCTATTTGTAAAGTAGATGAATTTATTTTGTATCAAATTGAGTATGTACGTTTTTGTGGGTTGAATTAGCCAACTTTGACGTTAACTTTGATCTGCGCTCCGTTTCTGATTAGACAAAATGGCGTACTTTGCGTTGTTCTGTTGTTAATTTTCAACTGCGAAAATTAACGTCAAAGTTGACTGGTGAAACCCACGAAAACACACAATTTGGTACAAAATAAATTCATCCACTTTACAAATAGGTTCAGTCGCTTTAATAAACCTGGTCACAGATAACTGTAACTAGATTATTTTATAGTAAAATAGTGTAATTTTTATAGACTTTTATACTATGTGAGAAAAGCAAGGAAGAGAAATTAAAATAGAGTATGATATAACTAATCCTGTATTATCTTTACAATGCACCGCTTCTCTTAGAAGAACGCAATTTACTTTTGAAAATCATAAAGGTATGTACCTACTTAAAATTCCATTAATTTTTTTACCTGAAAAATATTCATAAGGAATGTTTTGAGCTTGTGAAGAATCAACATTATACCAAGGATATTATTATTTTTATCTGATGATGAAAAACTATTGTCGAACCTGTTGATATTTTAACACCATTTTTTAATTTGTAACAAAACTATGAATATTTCATGCAAAATATTAGTGATATTTTTGTAAGTACAAAAAACGCATTACCTATATCTGTATCTATGTTAGACTATAAATGATTTGATTGCCTTTGTCATTTGAAGATAAATAAATAAATGAAAAATAATTTCAATAAAAATTTTATTTTTTAATTACCATCTGTCCCTCGAAATAAAATTTAAATTATTTATTCAGAAATTACACCCACATCGGCACTTTTTCACGTTAAGTATTATGTTGTACTTACTTATAGGGATTTTTCAAAAAGCTACAAACTACTGACATTTCGGAACTACCACTGCTGTGAAGAAATGCCGAAAGAAATTAATTTAAACAGTGTTGGTCCCTATCATTATTGTTTCTTACATATATTTTTATCTGATAGTATAACAAAGTACAAAAAATACATGGTCAAAAAGTATTCAAAAAACACGTTATGATTGTGATCGAGTGCTGATAAAAATTATACATACATATAAAATATGATTAACCGAACAAAATATATAAAAATTGAGCTGACCGGTACCCCCTGTCACCCATTCACGAGTGCATAGGGACATCTAGGATGAGAATCCTATCTGGCTGGCGGTTGTCTGTAAGAAATCTCTACGTGGGGTGGGATAAGTTCAGGCTTGTTATACCTACATATTCGGTACCTTTCTTCTATTAATTTTAAAGTACCTACCTACTTGTCTTCGTACCGTAAAATTATTACAAACAAACAAGAGGTATGTTAGCTAAAAACACATTGAACCTGAATCTGAGTCCGGAAGGTACCTATATCGAAGTTTTAGTTAATATAAAAAATAATTTAGATAACAATCTAAAGAGTTACGTAACACGTACACATGGAAATAATTAGGCTTGTGTGACGAGCGACGTCACAACATCGAAGTATGAAGATTGGATGAACTTGTGATAATAATTATAAGAAAAACTGTTGATGTTTGAGGGTACCGTAGTAACAAGTATGGATTGTGAGATACATATCTTAGGTATATAATTTATTAAGTTTTTATTCGAACGAAACCGGGTTGGGCGGCTAGTAAACGATAAAGCCATTTCATAAATGCAACACAGCATCAATTTTGGGAAATGAGCTGTATCTCAAAAACTATGTCTCATTGAAGGAAAAAATATCGTTGCAAGTTTTAAATGAGAGCATTTTTGTTTGTCACATTTTTTTAAAATGTTACAGTCTGAGCGGTGAGACGAACGAACACATTCCTGATTGGAAAGTGTCTGTATTTTCTAATTATATAAAAAATGGTTTTAAAAACCTCTACTTATGTAATTTTTTAAAAGACCTAAACCAGATTTCCTTACGACGTTTACTTTTATCGTAAACATAAGATGATGAAGAACCACGGATATAACAACAGTTTGAAGAACTATCAAACCTATATAGGTTTGAATCATATGATAAGACATTGATTAACTGGAACATTCGACAACAATCACACCGAGATTCCAACTATCACATCCTAAATTCTACCATCCGCGCGATTGTTATTATTGTCCAAGACACACGACGCGCATACGCACCCGCGCGCCCTCTAGCGGAAAATCGCAGTTTTCACTGTTTAGAACAATGGCGGCGACACCTCCAGTAGCCGTCGGATATTATAAATACTGATGCTGGGCTCGCCCGCGGGTAGTCCAGAGAAAGGTGCCTACGGGACATGATGGTGAGTAGTTTGACAGATTCAGAATAGTTCATGTAGCACCTATCTATACTATGGTATATACCAACTAAACTGGTATATTGGTCTATACTGGTCGGCCCAGATAGGCCTATGGTATGGTATGCCATAACTGTCTATCTGGAAGGCCTATACTTATGAATATTTTGGGTCACTAAGCCCGGATAGGCTGGGTCTAAATCCACAACACACTTATATCGCACCGCTCACCCCCGGCAAGATGAAGTTAATTGAAAGTGAGCTTTAAAACATCCTCGCTGTAGACATACTTTTCACTGACAAGACGAGTGCTGATATTTAAATATAATAATTTTGGTATTTTAGTGGATCTGTCAAGTTTCTTGAGGAAGGAATCATTTCCGAAATCAATCATTCATAAAATTCACATTACCACAGTTATTTAAAAGTCAGATAGAAAAAATAATTCCTTTCCTTGTTAAAATTTATAAAATTGTAATGGCAGCGGTTGAAACGCTGTGAGATCCACCCAATAGCACTTTAAATAACTCGACCTTTCCCACTTGAAATACAAAACGGAACGAATAGCTAGCTGCTACTTTCCAGTCGCACATAAATGCAAGATCAACATTACATAACTTTAGACATAGCAATAGTCATCTTGCGCTCACTGTACTTACTTTGTTTTCAACAAGTATTTTTACGAGTATATTATGTTACTTTTACATAGTTACTGTACTTTATTATGGTTCTGCCACTGCCTATCAATCAGTAAACGCGAGCATTGACCATCAACGAGATAAAATTTGTGGCTTGATCATTCTTTGAGATATCACTCTTTCTCCATCACTCCTAAATTTCTTCCGTAATATTTCATATTTCCGTATCTTCAACATATGCGAAATTTTGTGCTATTGTCGGTGCCAAATTTCTAAGATTTTCCTAAAGCTGCATACGGCAACCGCTTGGAGCAACCCAAGGAGTAAGGAGGACACCTTAGCCCAGCAGTGGGACGGAATAGATTAAAGAAAGAATAAAAATAAAAACATTGTAACTTATCTATGATATATTACCTAAAATAGTATTATGAGATATTATTGAAAATAGTTTCAATATCACGGTCCCTAGTGAATTGAGGATGTCTTACTGTTAGCACTGAATTCCGAGTCCGTTTGGAGGTCATGTTACGATGTGGTTGCGCAACGGAGAGTGGTGGCTTTCACCCAGTAAGTCACTGGTACACTGACCATTGGTGGTGACAAACTGTTTTTTTCCTCATCTAAAACTACCTAATCAAAATATTAAAACGCACTCTCACGTGAATTTTGATGGGCAACATGCTTGCTGGCCACAACTAGTAAATAATTCATGAAATACTTTTATGTCTAGCACCAAAATAGATAATTATTTTAATGAAAATCTTTTCTACAAAACGAAGCACGTACGTGTAGTAATAGTAGTAGTGTTACGATTATTATGACAATTAGTTATATCAGAGAAACGCCTGTTTATGGTAAAAAAAACTTTCGACCACTAACACCAACGGTAATCTAAAATGCAACTAGAATGACGTTAAAATTACAGATAAGATGGCCGTACCTGCTTGTATGGTCATTTCTCGTCACCACTATAACTTGCCACAGAGTAATAGAGAGTGTAGAGAGCGAGGAATCTCAGAACACCACTGCTCTGTACCCCGTCACTGAAGCCAACTTGACCAACAGAAGCAGAAGCGAAGAACGGGGTGAGAAGAATACTTCGCCAGGTAAAAAATTGGTGTTTGTCATTAGTTTTATTTTTATATCACCAAGTAAGCAACAGGAATGCGGCCCCTCTGATGGGTAGTGTTCACCACAGCCGGAGCCGCCTGCAGACAGACTAATACTCTGAAAAAATCTTTTGACGCCCTTTTAGAAGAGGTTCATGTTGTAGTCTTTAGGGAAACGGGCGGGAGCTCATAGTACTCTCCTTGTACGCTACTTGGCACAGAGTTAAAAGGTTCATACTACATCGAAATTTAGCTTTTAAAACAATATTGTTATATTTGCATTGTCTAGGTTATTTAAACATAGTAAAAAACTAAAAATTGTAACTGTTTGTAAAAAACAAATTTTAGATGCAACATCATGGAAGATTGAAGCAGCTTTTGCGGAGTCCAAACTCCCAGAGATCAAAGACAATCAGACGGAGTCAAAAGAGTCTAAAGAATCCAAGGACGAGAAGAGTGGGAACTGCAGTAAGGAGTTCCGGCCGAGCCCACCACTGGGCATCATTGAGGAGGAGAGACCTCAACATATACCTGGCACGCTTGACAACTTTGTGCCTATAAAAAAACCTGCATCTGGATTTCATAGGTAATGTCATAGTTTGCTATCAAACCCCATTGAATAATGTTGGACGTTGGCAATATACGAATATTGCATCCATATTTTCCGATGATACTCAATGAGACGATATTATTGTCAAATCAGATAATTGACTTCGATAGTGACCTTTCGGGTCGTCGTTGTGCTAAAGTTATTAGTAGCAAATAACTTGCCAAAAATAAATGGCCAAGTATGGTTACGTTAAGTATTTTTTTTGTCAAAAAACAATTATTGCAAATGACTGATATTGCCTATACTGATATAGTCATAAATTTGTAAAATGTAATTTTACCAAAAAATGTCTGAGTCAATTTATACAATTTACCTCGCCACACCTGGCCAGGCCTCCCGAACAATAAGCACACATATCAAGATCATGTTCAATTATAATATGTAAAAGCAATGAAGAAATTCTTGGAAATCATAAATATCTGGTGATCCAGTGATAAGTATACGATTACCAAGAAATTGATTTAAATTGTAGGTATGTGAATAATACTGATATAAGAGATATTGATGATAAGAGTTACACTTTTCCACGGGAGCAGTTATTTTTCTGGGACGAAATACCTGTACCTGTGTGTTTATAACTTTAGGTAAGGCAATGTCCTTCGTACCTCGAACTAATATGCAAAATTTCAAGACGATTGTTTGTAGATAAATAGTGAAAAGATATAACAAACAAACGTACTATCGACTTCGCATTTAAAATATTTTAGTTAGGTGGGAGAGTCGGGTCACCCCACAAAAAGGTCAACAAAAAGATAGAAAATACCAGTCTTCTACCCCTCGTATTGACTAAATCACTGTGTATTAACATTCTACGTACGTAACAGGCCTACACTGAAAACTGCCGAACAGGTTTTCATGTAGTATTTACTATAAAACGTTTGAGTTTATGGGCAGTCGAAGGGTATACTCAAATGTTTGGTTAGTGTTTTATTGCACGAAAATGAGTACATCAATAATTAAAATTAATACAAGAAAGATTCATGTACAACGACGGAGTTTTCCCACGTAGGGTTCTCTCAGTCAACCGGCAATGAGGACATGTATACTATAGCAGGCAAGTTAGAAGTAATAACTTCTAACTTGTTGTGAACTGAGAAGAAAAATAGGTACATATAAATATACATACACCTAAATACATAATAATACATAGACATTTATAAATACATAAATTTACGCTATTATCTTAAGTCTTTCTTTAAATTAGTCAAAATTGACAAGAGATGACTGTCTTTCTTTAAATGAGTTTAAGGAAGGAGTGACCTTAATAATATCCTTACAAGGACGTTCAAGACAACTTCAGATTTATTCAAAGTATGAAAGGCCGCGGGTCCTCTCCTATCTTATCTGTTTGACGTCACTGACTGACACACCTCCTCGGTCGACCTCTCAACGAAGCGTACAAGTGATTATTCGACACAGACCAACCAAATATCCTTGTCAACTGGTAATTTTCCACGGATAACGAACCGATACAAGAATAAAACAAAAATACAATGTAGTATCTACGTCACAAATAACTGCCCGCACTACTCATTTTATTACAACGTAGGAAAAATATCTTTGCGAAGTATTTTTAATTTTAAAAGTACTTAATAGGTAATGCAAGCCTTTTTTATCCCTGAAAGATTGATATACCCATACAGATAAACTACATCTTCCAGTCAGACATATTGATACAATCGTATATGCTGATATTAGAAAAAAAAGAGAGAAAATGAAACCAAACCAGCATATCAAATCGTGAAATATGGTATGAGGTGAGCTCGTGTAGTTTCAATAATTGAATTTCATTTCAGTTTTCATCACGGCCCCACTAAATCGGGTCTCCACACTCCTCCTAAAGAAGTCTTCAGGCAACAAGACTTCCCTTACAAGATTGAAAGCAGCATCTTTACCAGAGCTAAGGTTTCCGCTTTATTTTTTTCTTATAATACCTACCTAGCTACTCTTGAACTAAATGTTTCAGTTGTAAACTTACTTGTATGTACTTAGAGCTCAGATGAAAAAGTTTTCATTCTAATTAAGGCATTATCACTATTTTAAATCGTGTATAGAATAAAATTGTCCCGAGATTTACGTATTGCGTTACGTTCATTACGTTTTGACAGCTTATACCTATGGCTCATTCAAAATCTTTTGAATTACATTCATCACCAGCCTTTACCTACTTTACAAGACTACCTGTTTGATATTCAAGGGCGGCTGGTCAACCCAGGTCTCCAAGCCGACAGTGGAATCTCCTGTGAAGGTCCCAGCTGGGGGGCTGTACAGCTCACCGCATGCCTTCAAAGACAAGCCGGGTGTAGACGGCCACGATGACAACTTTGGACTGGAGTTCAATCGGGATATCAAGGGGAGTGAAGGGGGTTCAGGGGAGATCAAGAAGAGGTAAGTTACAATCTGCGTATTTCGAGTACGTATTTTAGACAGCTTATAATCTAGACGTTTCTAAGAATGAGAATTCAAGCGATGATTGGACTGGACTTAAAAGATCAACTGTAATAGATTCATCAATCAGGTCTCTTGTATGTAGCATTGTTCTTATATTGAACAAATGCTTATACACTTACATAAGATAGGTACATATGTCAACTAAGTCTACATCTGGAATTAAGCTTCAGCTCCAACCATAATATGACTTAAGGGCGTTTTTTTCGTATACCGAAAAAGTTTGTAGCTTTGAGAGCTATATAATTTAAAAGAAGTCAAAGATAAAAAGAAAGATCTTCACAGCCCCGCGATCTTTTTTTTATATCTTTGATTAAAGAAGAAAGTGTTACCGCCCACAGTACAACATTGAGGAGGGACCAGGTTCAAAGATTCCCCATTATAATTGGAAACCGGTGAGAGTGGACAATCAGACAATGCTTACAATACGATTGGCAGGCCCCTTGAATAATATAACAATCAATTGTATGTAGATCATTACAGATATAATTGTGTAATAACAGATATAATAATGGACAAGAAATATGTCTCCGAATACATGTAATTTTTAATTCACAAATAAATACAAATAGCGATATTGTCAAGGCAATTCTATTCAACATTAGCTTTTGCCCGCGGGTTCGCCCGCGATTATTTCGTGCGTTTGCTCGTAACTTATTGCTGTCACTATCTCGGGTTCTAAGCAACGTATCGCGATGAAAGATATACCATCCACTACGGTTTTCACTGTTGTAAACCGTATTAAATTCCATCTAGTATTTTTTTGCGTAATCCACGAACAAACATACATACATACAGATAGATAGAAAGACAAACATTCTAAAAAGAATTGCTTGTTAGTTCAATAAAGACCCCCATAAATATTTTTCTGTAATATCTCCTAAGTACAGATATAGGCCACTTACAGTTTTATTATATGTATAGATTTGACAAATAATAATATGTAAATAAATATATGAAGTCACATGAGTAATCTATCTGATAAAAGTATAATTTTAGTAGACGATGATAAATCACGATAACTGATTTTGTAGACATTATTTTATAAACATACGTCTGATACATTCAACGTTAGATGGGCACTTTTAGAAATAAATTTAATTATTATATTTGAGTTTATAAGTAGTTAGTACCTACGCATGTGTTTCAAGCAACCACATAAATACATAACGCTAGACCCTATATCACTATATTATCCGCCTAAATCAACCCCAAAAATACTTTAAATTCCTGAAAAGGATATAATGCAGATGTGGTTACATCCTCCAATTCAATACAATTCTTAATTATTAGATCATATGGAGATCTAAAGAATTATTGGTTGCGTGTGTGTGTACAATAAAAAAATAGTAACAGATTTAAAAATTTACTTTGTAATAATTATGTACAAAAACTGAAATTCGAGTGCGAGCGAAGCCGCGGGCAACGGCTAGTGTACAAATTTTACCACTACTACTACGTTACCATATGATAGCTTTTGTCTTTGATGTGCCTAGTTAATTGAAGTTTATCTCATTGAAACTATCGTGGATCAGCTAATGACCTAACAACAACATAGGTGTGATGAAATCATTATTCATTATTGCGCAATAAATACTCGTATCGTCCATCTGGAAGTCATGGATTCAACTTCCAACATACTTGAATTTATTATCGTTTGTAACTAAATGTTCCTGATTGTGTATTTGTGTAGTTTGTAGCTTTGGTAAATATCATTTAATTTAGAATATGAAAAAAGTACCTGGGAAGACCTAATTTCTGAATAAATGATTTGATTTTGATTGATTTTTATTTTGTCCGTCTGTTCGGCGATACAAACAAATGATCACATCGAGATTGAGACTAGATTTTCAAACTTAGCAGGGTCACATAAGACGTCACAGATAATACTGTATCGGTAGCGCCTTATTGGTCTTCACTATATGATTCGCCGAGTCGACACGCTAATAAGAAGGATTACATAAGAAAGCGAGAAAAAAATTATATCACTTCAAATGATAAATTCGTCGTCATACCAATTTCAACAACACCCTATCTACGCTGAAAAACAAATTAGATTAACATACATATAACCTGAATTTCAATTTTAGAATAAATCCCTGGATGAACCTACTGCGCATGGTGACAGCCTTCATTCCAGTCGGCCTCATCATCTCCGCGCTCACCCCCAGTGTCATCACCATCGAGAACAGTGACCTGGACAATTACAAGTGAGTAACGCTGCAGGTCTGTTCTAGAAGTGATCATATCATATTGTGGTGCCAAGCTACCGTTGTGTTCATGTGATATTTGCATTGTGTGTAGCAGATAGTCTAATTATTGTTAGTCAACTGAAAATTGATTTTCGAATCTAGAAACCTGTAGCGCATCGCTATTTATTATTATAACAGTTGGTGGTTTATTAATTTTTTACACAAAAAATGGTAATGTCCATAAAAAATTACACAAATAAGTACACGTTTATAGTTCCTAGTCACTTTCTTCCACTTCGCCGAGTCTGATGTCAGCTGGTATTCTTCAAAAAAAGTCCGATTCCAGTGCATTCTAAAATATATTGTAACTACTTTCCATGTTTCTAGGTCTCTATTCAAGAATCCAATATTTGTTAATCTTCTTTTCTGTAGCTTCTAAATCAACGTATAATAAATTGCGTTACCTCGTTTTAAATCAACATCAATAATAGAACAATATCAACCTAATATTGTTCTATTTCATTCGATCGCATGAATATTTATTTACATAGTCACAACTGTTAACATTTCTTGATTATTCTAGATGGTTCTTATCACACGCGTGTAATGTAGGCATGCGATAACCTCAATCTTGACAATGATTTCGGGGTAAATATCGCTAATCGCCAGTGATAAATCGATAACCTTGATCCGAAATAACTATGAAGTACGTAGAAAAATGTCTTTTATTTTGTGTTTCACCGTTTTACCACGGTTTTACCACTATAGTGAGCATACCTGTAACTTTTTTGCTATAGTTTTCTGTTAGGTACTTATGTTGCCCATAAGAAAATAAATAAGCATTGCAAATAAGAATCGCATACTAATAACTAATCTTAGAAGTGTTGCGAGTTCTTTGAGAATTCGAATGTTTGTTAAAATCGATACCATTTGTGAGAACTTTTAAAGCACTGCCAAGAATTTTCTTTTCAAAATGGTATTATATAATATTATATTATATATTGTAGTTGAATTCCGAGTGAATAGGGGTTTCAAGCAAAAATATTTATCGCTTTCTAACCGCAGATATACATATCGAATATAAGAAATTATACTTATGTTCTGAGTAATACCACTAATGCTTACTATCACCACAAGGCCAACAGCCGACTTTGCTTTCCAGACAGATTATCAGTAAAGCCAAAGTACAATCAAGAAAAAAAGCAAGATTATTTTGCTATTATACATTCATATGGAACACGTGTATGGGCTATATCTGATATATAGGTGGTAGCTCCCAATGTTACATATTATTTAATTATTATGAAACATATTACCAAGAACACTGTTACTGAGTCAAGGCACTGGCTGTCTCGTCAATATCAAAGCTTGAACAACTGTGTTAAACATTGAACCGTGCTATTATACAGGTACTCACCACTGATACGGAGATCGACGTCGTCAGCGCTGGCCAACATCAGCGAACCCTGCCGTCGACGGCTTCTATGCGAATTGCACTCTGAAAGAAATTATATGGAGTAAGTATTCTTTCACAAGCATTTTGGGGTATCCAAATCAATGACTATGATATGTCCTTGGTTACCTCTAAAGCATTTATTAAATTTGTACTCCGTACATATAATCCGCTGGATAGAGAGTAGCGAGACAGGGTATTATGGTTTACATACTCTATATTACGATTTTTTTTTAATCAGAGGGCAAAAGTACCGAAGAAGAGGCAAGTTGTGCTACAAACTACCCTGCGAGGACCCGGAGGCCCTCGCCAGGACGCTCCAGTGGCTACTGTCCTACCACCACGGTGACAACGATGGTCGGGGCTAGGGAGAGACTAAGCTGCTACTTTATGTGTTCATCTATTAAAAGTTTTTACATATTTTTAATTTTATTAGATCAATTTAGCAACCCAGCGTCCTGTGGTCCTGCCCTAGAAAAGGTCCAGCCAAATACTTCCGTGGATGTCGTGAAGGGTGGGTAGCACCGTCAATATTGAAGTTAACTTTAACGTACGCAGAAAAACGCAAAATACGCCATTTTGTCTAAACCTCAGCTGCGCGCCGGTTGACAGGCACAAAATACAAGAGTTAATTTTTTTAGAAAATCGGCACCAAGTTTAGTAACATGACACCCTACTTCAAAACAACAAGCCTAGAAAGGAATAATTTCTACATTTACCGTTCCCAATAAAAACAAGCGTCGCCAATCGCAATCGGCGGATCCACAGAGAAAATAAACGAACACCGATTAATACCTAATTTAGTTAAAATCGAGCAAGGGAAGTCGAGCAATCTCCCATGTTGACCTGCTAATCGGCTGCCCTTGATCACACCAGCGCATTCTTTTACATCCGTGATTACGCAGCATCCGGAGCTAGGGCTGCCACAAGAATATAATAATACAAAATATAGTATTGTATGTTGAATTTATGTTGTAAATCATTTTTAGGAGTACTCACAAGTTATACTGCACATCATAAAAATTAGGAACGCACACATAGGCTAGTCTGCCAGTATTTATTTTCACACAGATCGCCTAACGTATACACATGGGCAATTTGAAAAATATAATTTTCTATCTATCTTGACCTGACCGAGAGTCGACCTTGACATTTGAGTCGGTGCACAGTACACTCACAGTATCCGACTTTTATCCGAAATTGTTCGAGATGGTTCAATTTTCAAAGCGCGAAAGTTTAAAAAAACACCAGTAGAGAAACACCCACTTTAAGTGATTTATCAAACATGGCGCTACGCAAATTGCAACGTGGAAGATTGCCGCCGTGAGAGAAAAATCAGAAATTACAAGAAGTGACATCTGTCAATGTCAACCCTATTAAAGCGGACGTCGCTGGCTCGTGCAGCATGTCCGCCTAGGACGTGTCGTCTTTATATAGAAGATAGATTTGACAAAATTCAGCGTGGTTGGCAACAAATGACTCTAGATTTGGAAGACAAGGAAAGGCCTTTTCCCAGCAGTGGGACACTAATGCAGACTATACTGGGGGGAACTGGTCAGCCCGATCTTTTATGAAAAGTTTTTTTTTGTTTGGTTAATTATACATATATATATTTCTTTCCATCAGCACTTGATCACAATCATAATATGTTTCAGTATACCTTTTGACCATGTACTTTATTGTGTACTTAAATGGTTATATTATTGATAAAAAATTATACATAAATTTTTAAATCACCGCTAATACCAGCGCATAGAACCTGTTATTCAAATACTGTAACTTGACGCGTAGTCTAGAATAAATGATTTGATTTTGATATATATATATATATATATATATATATATATAGATATATATATATTTATATTGTAACAATGATGAAACATGTTTTTGTCACACATCAACTTTAAAAACCTAGAAATACGACAATAAAAACGATCAGTTAGCGCAGCCGACTAGCTCTTAGCTTATTTTCTACTAATTACGCAATGACAATAGCTGTGGGTGTGTGTGCTAATAAGTGGACAAATGACGATAGGAATGTTTGAGGCGCTAATCACCGCCTGTATGAATGACTACGACATATTTTTTCATTCACGGAAGTTATTGATTTCCATTGACACGTTACATCACAAACTAAGACCGGAAAGATGTTGAAATTCATTATAATTATTTAACATAGGATATCTTTTGCATCTCAAAAATTGAAGGAAAAATCGCAGGTGAAGAAAAAGCGGCGCAATAAAGTTCACCACAGCTTTTTCTCGAAGGAAATCAATGTGACAAGCTATATCTTATACATAAATACTTGCCGCCCACCGGGACTTCGCTTCTGTGGAAATTTTGAGATAAAAAGTACCCCAGGAATAATAATTCCAGTTTAAATTCTATCCATGTAACAAATTTTATAACAATCTGTCCAGTAGATTTTGCTTGAAAGAGTAACAAACATACATACACAAATACATCCTCACAGACTTTCATAAATGTTAATAGGACAGACATCACATCACCCTAATAAGTATAAAAAGGGAAATGAAAGTTAATATCATAAATTAATTGTTAAATTACTGAGTGACAGGAAATAAGCTCAGTAAACTCGTATATTATAACAACGATAGCTTTAATAACAATCATTTTGTTATTAAAAGCTATGAATAGCTGACAAACGAGCAGCTTTTATAGCGAGCTTTTAAAACTGATTAACTTTGAAGAGCCAGTAGAAATCGCAGAGGAAATTAGGATCTTAGAAATGTTTTTATTGTATGTAGATTGTTATAATCATAAAAGTATTGAAAGGTGCCAGCTTTCATATGTTACCACGGACCGAATATAGAAGAACCCGTATTGTCTATACGCACAGGTACAATAAAATGCGAATAAACGTTACGTAAAGGTTTCCGATGGGGCGCAGCCATGGCAAAATAACTTTCCCCTTCCATCTTCCTCAGCCCCGCGTATTGTCACACAACTTTTGTTAGAGAAATGGCAACCAACACGCACGTATTTGCTCTACCGTAGTGATTATAAGTTGTAACATTAAAAGGTCAGTCGATAACGTAAACATAAAAATAATAAATGGAAAAAAAAAATACGCGAAATATTTATTTCTTAGTTATAAAAAAATATATATTGATAATGTCATTTTGTACTTATCATTGTTGCCACTACTACTTACAATGCAAAATGCATGGATTTAATAAGTACACAGTACCCACTAATTCCATGGCCAAATGTTAGATTTGATTACAGATAAAGACACTGGGACAAGTGAAACTCCATCAAATGACAGCCATGACCATCAATTATAAAGCCTCTAAAACATGGATTTAGTAAATACTTCGCCGGAATACCTACTAATTCCATGCTCGAAACATAAATAAATTCCCATGTCAATTTCAGTCCAAAACTATTACCGACCAAATCATTTTTTGGTCATTACCAAAGTTAAAAATATCTATAAATATGATTATTCCTCATTCCTAAACGTATGTAGTGGAAACAATATACTAAGCTGCCAAGACACGTAACTCGTAATTGCGTCTACATTTTCTCTCTTTTTTTTAACACGATATTGGAAAAGGAGACTGAAACTTTTTTTATTTGGTAAGTGATCACTGCATTGCTGGCAATATAAGTCGTAGAGTCGTTTCTTGAAGGATTCTTGTTCTCTCGTTTCTTGATCGGGAAGACGCCGAAGTTGATTCCACTTTTATGTCACAAGTGATTTTAAAAAGATATGAAATTATGGTTAGATGAACAAACTTTTTCAACATAATCGAATTACTGAATAACGCACCTCAGCAAGTGCGAGTCCAACTGTCCAACTGTTAGATAACTCAGTATGATTGCGCACAAAAATGCTGGTGAAAGTAGTGTCCTGTGGAATGCGATCCGATGACACTGTTATGTCACCGGCGCGCCTCGTGACACCGTTACGGAGGTGACGAGTGGAAAAATGACAGAGTTTGGCGGTCGGAAACAAGCCCAGTGCGATAATGTCCTCTCTTCATTGGGTTTTAACTTGGTTAAATTCTCAAAAGTCATATTTCAATCTCGCCAGGTTTTTGGGAATAACGAAAAAAGGCAAACAAACTAGAAGTACTGATACCCCCCGGGTAAAACCGAGAGGAAACCATGAAATGTCTGTAATGAAGTTATGTCGATTTCTGGAGTCCAGTGAAATCCCCTATATTCACAAAAGTTTTGATAGACTCAGATGTTTGTAGGTGACTTGAATAAAATTCGACGTGAGTTTTACGCCGTCAACGTCCTGTGGAACCCCATGACACTGTACGACACCGTTCTGGATGGTGTGAGGAGTGTGGTGTCGGAGGTCATATGTGGAAATTGAAAAGTCTGCCAGGGGTCTAGTTTCAAGAACAAAGATGTATTGAAGTTAAGCGACGGTGGCACATACGACTAGGCATGTCGATTTGCGTTTGTGTTCGATAAAAGATACGAATATTAATGAGTTGCGCGAACAAACAAAATTGTACAGACACTGCGTTTCAAGTTACCCTCGTAGTTCTCTATGCGTCGGTAATAGCGACAAATTTGCAATGCATTTGGAAAGTTTAAGTTTAATGTGTTCACTGTACTCTGAAGAACACCGTTCTGGATGTACTTACTATATACTGTACTATGTGTAAAGTTGTGTGGACCAAACAGACGTTCATGAGAGCGGGCTGATACATTTGTGACTTAAAATCGTCTGACATCTGAATAGCGATTTCAATTTTAAAATTTGATGGCGTAAATGATAATGACAGTTATTGTTTTTACTATTCAGAGTGTGAACGTAAAGTCTCGATGATGTGGAGCAAATTGCTAGATAATGCTAGTTAAAGCATAGAGCTATAAAGATGACGTCGCGTTGCGGCGATCAGAATATTAACATTTTCCCGCCATCGCAGCTGGCGACCGAAAGTGGCTAACCACTCTCACTTTTCCCCGGCCACGAAGAAACGACGTGTTCCCGTTGTAACCCAAGTTTTGTCCCCAGTGGGAATCATCGTAAAATGTGGTAATGCCTCTCCGCGGAGGGAGTAACGATATTTATTTACAAGCGAACAAAGAGCGATGAAGCGAAAATTATAGCAGCTCCTTAAAATTACAAGTAAATCAATTAATCCTCATTTTTTATATCAATTTATCCGAATTAAATATAAAAAATAAATTTGATGTAAAAAGGTAGGTAAATGCTTTTATTTTGTGAGCAATAACTGTATATAATATGTAAAGAAAATACATAAAAAACGATTGAAAAAATAACAAGTAGTGAACAGTATGAAGAATTTAGAATTTTTTGCCCTTGCTGGAGAAAAACGGGGAAAATGGATATTATTATTTTGTATTTCGATGAGATCGAGATGAGGGAACATTGGATACAAGGGGAACAGAGCGAAAGAATGTCCAAGACGTTTGTTTTAATATTCCACACTGAGTAAAGCTTGGACAATGTAAATAATGTGTTCGTAAAATATGAGCTACATGTTGTGTGTGAGTGTGTACTATGGTGTGTGTGTGTGTGTGTGTGTGGTTATTGTGTGTGAAATTCTCGTTTTAGTTTCAGGTGTATATATATGCGTTTATGCGTTTTTCACTAGACGCGTCAGATGCCTTTAGGCGACTTGAATAAAATTCGACGCCAGTGTAATCAATTAGCACACTAGAAAAGAATGAAAGAATAGACCACAATATGTTTGGTGAAGAAAATCATCTTAACCACACATGAGACAGTTATCTGGCGTACCTAAGTATAAACAGTATGGCACAAGTCGGATTTGAACCTGAAACCACTCGACTTATAACTTGTTGATACTGATCAAGTGATGTCTTAAGTGTCTACTGATATGAAAGAAAGTGAATTTGATATATTTGACGTCTCAATTTATAATGATTGATCCACAATACTAAGATCGTGGATCGTGATGATCCAACTTGATTAGTTGACAATAGCTAGGAGGGGATATAAGAAAAATAAATATTGTGGTTCTTTATGGGACTCATAGAAGACAAAACATATTTGTCTATCTGTCTGTGTTTCATCTCGCATCACGCAAAAACTACTGGAGGTAATTTGATGTGGTTTTCACAGTTAGTCGAACTTGAATTCTGTATGATGTTGCTTAAAATTCGCGATAAAGACAATAATAAGTCGTGAGCGGACGGACGTAATAAACGCGGGCGAGGCCGTGTGCAAAAGCTAGTGTGTGATATGTACATAATGCGACATGCGTCCCAAATCGATGTTCAACATATTGCAAGGGTTTTCAAATCATAAGTGTTAATGCTTCGTTGCAACAGTTGCAATTGCCTACACTGTCTGTGGTGGTGGGAGCATCATTGCTGGTGATTTAAGGACTTCGACATACTGTAAATTATCTATTTTTAAATCATTTACTTACGTAATTACATTTACCTAATTACATTTTAGAATGTTACAAGAAGACGATCAAGATATTATATGATAGATGTAAATATATCTACTAGCTATTACCCGCGGCTTCGTCCGCGAATATTTCCCATGGGAGCAGTTATTTTTCCGAGATGAAAGATGCCCTATGTCCTTCTCCGTACTTCAAACCACAATAAAATTTCAAGAAGATAAATTACTAAATTAGGATTCGCGGCACGTCTCGGTTTCCTTCGCAAGGCAAAATGCCTAATAAATTATACACGTCTAAAGGTGACTAGTTTAGGCTACTGGTTTCCCCCTAGATCACTTCATATCCCCCTGTGAATGCCGTACGAGGCGAGTAAAGGATAAAAAGCCTTGACAGCTGATAGGCACTACAGCAACTTGGCCGATCCTTTATTGATAGTATCGTATTGTCGCGGGACTTCATTCGTGGCCTACAAGACAAAGATAATGAGAACGCAATCTGATGTAACAATAAGAGGAAAACCGTTGCAATATTAATGTTTGGCTGAGGCAATACTCTATGGAGGCTTTATCAATTAACATTTAAAGTGCTTTATTAATTACAGTACTAACAAATTTAAGTAGGCTTTTAAAAAATATACACTACAGTACTATAAACGAAATACTTGTACATTGTTAACGTGCTTTTATTTATTATGTCATCACATCATGGCAACATTCCGCATTTTCTGGTCTTCCACAACTGACAAAATAAGTTTCTTGTGAATGAAGATTTTAAAAATGTTTGTGTGACAATTCAAATTACCACGGTAATACAAAATGAAAGCGAGCAATTACGGTCATCTAATAAAAATAAAATTTTACCCTACCTTACTTCGACATTTACAAAGTGAGACTATCAAATCTTAGATATTTAAAGTGATAAAGATACAATCGAAAACAAAATCAAACATGTCAGTCTATTATGTCTACAAAAAGTTTTTATAAATAAATAATCCGCTATCTATAAAAAAAACTAGACTAAACTTTTTAAAACCATGCACCATCAGTCCAAAGCGACTGAATCTATATAATCCCCTAAAACGACCATAAATGTTTCATAACATTACACCTCTCAGCTTCATCTATGACAAGACAAAATAAACCTTATATCCCGGTTCAAACATGGTTCAAAATGCAATAAAACCAGTTTAGAACGGCGGCTTACACAACCAACACCTGTGGTACTCTCTCCACTACCAGTCACACCTGACGACGCGGACTGAGACCACGGATTCGAAAATCGAACACAAATCGCGTTCCAAAAAAGAATAAATTTAAAATTTTGAAATTGCGAATTCTGTGTTGACTGTGAGTGAGTGAGTTCACTCTAGTGAGTGAGTGAGTGACCCATGCGCGCCATTTTCACTTTCTAAGGGACGGGACACATTGAAGGTGAGATACTGATGGGACGATAACTTTTGACCGCGGTTTCTCTTTGAAATTAACTTTGTAGAATTAGAAATACGATATATGTTAGAAATAGGTTTTTCATTTCAGGTTATTGTATGTATATTCATGCCTTTATTTTTATTGTTAAATATAAATAATTTACAAGAATCTATACCACTGTATGCATATAAATATAGCCTATGCTGATATTGATTAAAAAATAAAATAATAAAATTTTAGCAAAAAAAAAAGCTAGTAATAGTTTTTACATGAATAATACTATGTTTAAAAACTTATTTTTACACAACTGCCCAAAAAATGTCATGTTTTAGACTAATACAAAGTTACAATTTATTGTATAAAATGTAATCGATTTTATTAAAGTTTTCCATTTTTTTTACCCGTCATTAAAAGTACGTAAAATAAAAGTTTTTCATTAATTAGTTAAACAGTTTTAAGTAGATATTATTTAATAAACTTCGCCGTAAATATACATACGCGAACGATCTGACACGCGATAAACACATTAATCAACCTACGATTTTCGTGAGCACAAGTGAAATTAAATAAAAACAAAACAAGCCAATCTTAAATCTACAACACTGTGAAACTATTTTCGTCATGAAATTAACCTTTATGTGTATGTGACATCCATTGTGTACCACAATGAAAGCAAAATAAAGGAATTTAATTTATTGTCATCACAAAAACCGATTATATTGACAACGTGATAATAAACCTTTTGTGTGCGTCTCTTCTCTTTGGTCAAAAGATACGGTGTTTTGTCCGACTACTGCTGTCTGCAAAGAGCCTACCTCGCTTCAGTTTCAGCCTCACCTCTTTCCCTTACGAGGTAGACTGAGCCAAGAGTCAAAAAACACATTTAGCTGGATAGTGGGTTAATTGGTGGGATTGAATTCAGAGTACGCATACAGGTGGCTAAACCAGGCTATGAGAAAAAGTCAGTATAGGTATATCGGCACGATTTACACTGGTATCCAAACAAAAAATCGCTTTAATCCAATACCCTGTTTTGACGTGAAAGAAGGAAAAATCACACTTTAACATTTCTAATATTGATTATGAATAGCATGTTATAAGCGTGTAATAATATAAGCCTGGCGACCAATTATCGCGCAACAGAGTTTCACCTTTATCGATTTTCTCAAAATGTTTTCGATGTTTTAAGCAAATTTACAAAGTTTAATAGATCGATGCGTTCGCTCGAACTTTTTGACGGTGATTTTTTAAGTGAAAATCTCTTTAGCGGCGTTGTGTATTTATGTGATGGGTAAAAAATGTTAAACTCGCGTCAGGACACGTGACCTGATCGAAAATTCTGTTTTTAAATTTAATATTCAATTTAATATTCAGGTTTCCACTTCTGGCAGCACTCCCGGAGTGCTACCCGTTTTTTTTTTATACATGTAGAAATAGTACCAGGACCTTCAAACATATTGGAAAAAACTGATGAAATGAAATTCAATTGCCTGAGAATCGGGCCACAATCCAAGTTGCTAAGCGACAATTACCCGTACTCTCTATCTTTACTCGACATTTAAGCGTTGATTGGTCTGAGCAATGGGTTGATTAGACACGCTCGACGCGCCGCGCAACGCCCCGTGAATCTTCCTCATAGTCCGGGATTTATTAGGTTTAACTTGAGTACGTTGTGGCAGTCGAAACGAAAGGGAAACCGGCTTTCCTCAAATCGTAACAACATGGAAATACGTGATGTACATATTTATGTAATACGCGCACATCACGTGCGGATTCATGTAGGAAATTAGGTTACTGTTATACAAAATGTTTCCTTACCGCGGGACTGTAGGAATGTCGAACTATCAATAGTGCTGATATATCGATAGCAGACGTTGGGGCCTTCAAGAAAAGAGTCTAACTGTTTTTCAAAAAGTCAGCAACGCATCGAATAATCAATCGTATCGGGTGTCCAAACATTAGACTATTTGTATCACATATGTCACTCTCCAGCAATCCATCTATCTCTCTCTCTCATTTGAGCGCTTTCCCGGTTTCTTCCTCAGCCATTGATCGTCGAAGCCCGGACCCTGGGCTTTTCTACTTTTTCGTCACCACTTCGCGCGGTCGTCGGCATCCCTAGTTGTCAGACCATACGAGTATCATCCTTGACGACATCAAGCCAGCACTTTTTGGGGTTTGCCCCTTCTGTTTCTGGCATAGCCAGACATTTGTTTATTTACTTGCACATTATTTATCTTATTAGTTGAATTGCCAATCATAATTCACTTTATAATTTTTCCCTGACTTATCACAATTTTTCAATAAGAAAACTTAATATAACTTAAGTACTTGCGTTGCCATATCAAGTGCGCTCGTTGAAGTCTTTTACGCGGCGAGCTTTTCCTCGCAACATGCCTCGAAAGCCCGTGAAGTTCAGCTTAAGCTCAGATTAATGAACTCGGGTTAAGTAACGTCTAACCTTTCTCTAGACGGCTATTTATTATATAACGGATTATATGACAGCCACTACTACTAATGCTAAGGCACAATGTAAATGCATGTCCAACGTATATAATAGTTTATATATTCCATAGTAGCCAGTGAAGAATAGGCATGTCACGCCTCGGTAATGCACCTCACAAATACAGTATGAGTGAACTCACTGTATTATTCAAAGTATAAAAATTTACTTCCTTTCCGTCCCTGTACGATAGAGGCGCTGTTCATTTTCCATAAATTTAGTCTATCGCGATGACATAATACACTCGTATAGATTCGTGCTAACCCCACAGCCCGCGTGGGTCAGTTCCGAGCCGCGAAGAATGCATTGACACAGATCTAGTTAGCTTCTACCCGGAACCGAGAGAAAATCGCGCCGTTTGCAAAAACCAGTGCGGTTCTCCATAGATCTTGTGACGACCATAACTATATCTCGTATCGTATTAATATCTAGACGAAATAGTAGATTTATATCAAGCTAGTATAGTGAAGCATTTAAGATTAGGCGTATCGACGATAGTTAAGTCGAGGTAATTTTCATAGAATTTCAAGAAGTGGGCCCTCACACCGCGCGTACATAAAGAAATGTCGCTTTACTATCGAGGTGTATTTATACTCTTCGATTGCGTGAAAATTGACAACATTAATAAAACTAAGCATTCTATTGGTACGCGCATTTATTATGGCCAATTATTACTGGCCACTTATAAGCTGATTAGACAAAGATTTTAATTCATGCTCTAGAGCTCGACGAGCGAAGTAGCATTAGTAATGAAAAAAACTTTATGTTGAATCGATACCTTATGTTATTCTCATCCTCGCGTGTTTTCGGTTGCACTCTGGCTGTGACGCATTGAATACCTCAAACAATGGTGACATTTTATCTACGGGGGAATCTGTATATATAAAAGAACAACGCCCAGCCAAGCAAACCAAGGTTTAGGTTATTACGTAGTGCTCAGATAAGAAAGAAATGAGTGCTCAGATAAAAATTGGGGGCAAAGTTTGTATGAAAAATAACGAAAATCTTTACCGATCTACTGAAATTTGGCATTAATGCTATGCAACAAAAATAATTAAACCGGTGTTTCAGGATTTTTTTAAATTTGACCTTTAGGGTAGTTGAATGAGGGTGAAAAGAAATAATGAATAATCCCATTCAAAATTTTGTCAACTAAAGATATGAGTAGACAGCTCAGCGGTAAACACCATTGAATTCACGTTGTTGCTGTTGATGGTTCGAATCCTGAACTTCAATTAGGTATTTTGAAATAAATCTGATTATCTATAGGGACGGATAGGGATTTCTGTGAAAGTTTTTATTATGGTTTTACCCGAGCGAAGCCGGGACGCGCTACTAGTATTTTCATATTTGCAGTAACGGTAATCCAGAAATATTTTTTATAAAATTGCAAACATCGCAAGTATAAATAAACAAAAATGATAAAAAAACCTACACGTAAGTGATAAAAATAACATAATTTGTAATTAACATGTGTCATAAAAACCCATGTAAGTACTTGAATAAACACTCACACGTACAAATTGGATTACAAACGTATCAATGTTAATTTTCAGCGGATATTACAAAGATAACCGGATGGTTTTACGCGCACATAGCATTGCGAACTGATAGGAAACAATATCATTCCATTGACGTCAGGTATATTGTAAAAATACAGCCGAATCTTCATCAAATGGTTTATTGTTTAAGCTGATACCGGGCTTTGCGGCATCACAACCCCAAATGACACCGCGAAACGCGAAAATAAGAGAGAAGGACGGCGACCTCGGTGGCGCAGTAGTAAAATGCTTGCCTCTGAACCGAGAGGTCCCAGGTTCGATCCCCGGTCGGGTCATGATGGAAAATGACCTTTTTCTGATTGGCCCGGGTCTTGGATGTTTATCTATATATGTATTTGTTATAAAATATAGTATCGTTGAGTCAGTATCCCATAACACAAGTCTCGAACTCACTTTGGGGCTAGCTCAATCTGTGTGATTTGTCCTTTATATATTTGATTTAATATATTTATTTAAGGTACTTTGAATTTATTACTGATAATATACTGTCATTTAAATTCAGTTGTACTCATCATGGCACGGCTAACATCGTACTAATATTATAAATCCGGAAATTAGTGAGGATATATGTGTGCATGTATGTTACATTTTCACGCAAAATCTACTGGACTGATTGTTATTAAATTTGGCACACGGGTAGAATATAACCGGGAATAACACATAGAATACACTTTTTATCTCGAAATTCTCACGGGAGCGTAGCCCCGTGGCGCAGGTAGCAGATCATAAATGTATGATCCTGAATATCTTACGATTGCATTATTGTTTCATGTCCATACATGTAAATATGTGTTTTATCGTAACAAGCATGTGTTGATATCGATAATACATAACTTTTATGAATGAACCGCTATCTTATCTATAAAAGGTTATTTACCTCTGATAGTGCATTCATTTGTAAAAATCCTGCCAAGAAATGATTAATCGGCGGAAAATTTAGTTAAAAAATGTCCCTCTAATCAGTTTTACTTCAAGAAGTCTTGTGTCTAAACTCACTTTGACTTTATGAAAATTCCCCAAAGAAATACTCAACATCAAAACGTTTCAAAAAGGATGATGTTTTACCTGTCTTGATTGTTTTATTGTAAATTTATTTATTTATTTATTTATTTATTAACATTTCTTACATCTAACATTACAGGTTATTACCTAATGCGTTAGAATGAGCCTATTGTAATCTGTAGCAAATCACATATAGTCCAATTCTTCTGAAATCATTCAAAGAGCAACAAAATAGGTCCAGATCATTAGCCACGATATTAATTGTGCGCAATGCCCGCGTCAGCGGCGCCTCTTTCACCAGGTTGGTTCTCCCTTGCGGCACAGCTAGCAGCTGCGGCCGGCGACGAATTATAATATTGTATTGTTGAGTTAGTATCCAATAACATATGTCTCAATTGGGGCTGAGACACTCTGTTTGATTTATTTAAAAATAAAAACAAAGGGTAATGATTTATCTTAAGAAAATGTCGATTTGTCAACACAATCGTGCAAAAATTAAGAAAATGTTCTTGTGGAGAAATATGCAAATTGGGGCCGATCTATGTCATATCTTTGTAACAACATAGTACTTGTACGGTCACCAGAAAATACCCAAATTCATGGCAAAATCACCTTTATTCCCATGACAAATAAGTCTATAGAATACCTATTCATACGCCGTATAATGTGTCATTTTGCGTAACAGACAGTCAGTTTGAACTCTGTGTTAACAATGTTCTCATGTGAATTGGAACGATGAACTTTTTTGCCTAAGTAAGTACTTAATTTATTCGTAACATAACATGAAGTTTTAAGCAATATAACCTCTTTGGACAAACCTACATTTCTTATGCATACGTATTATATCTATATAAAAGAATATTTTATCATTATTTTTTACAATATTGCCTATATTCAGTCAATCAGTCAAATTCTTTATTTTCTTATTAGCACCGCCCGCGATTAGTTTTCACTATTTCGATCTACATTATTCTTGAAGGTATAGTCGCATCTTTACACAAATTTTCATCATAATGGGTCCAGTATTTTTTTTATATTTCACAACCATACAAAAATATTCATTTCTATTCATAGTAGTCTATCATAGTATTCATTTCTATTCATAAATCAGTATAGATGGATTTAGGTAATAAAAATATAAAATTAGAACTGCCATATACGAAATAAAGTTATTTTATACACTAATTTATTAGACATTCACTTGCAATTTTCGCGTGCGGAAGACTTTTTACTGCAATTAAACGCAAGTGATTCGGACGTTACGTCGTGGGCGTGGGCATGCGTTGGTAATAACCCAATTATGTGTGTTTGATAGCATTTCTTACATTCCGTGTCCGGTGGTGAGCACGATAGGCTTGTATTCAAATGCTAATTCACTATGGGCTTTACGCAGTCATTGTTAATACTAAATTCACACGAGAAAACTTAAAACATAAGCATTTCTACGTAGTTTTCATTGCACTTGTATCCGGTGAAAACATCGTGAGGAAACTTACATATGGGTAGATAGTCATGTCGGATGCTTTTAGGCAACTTGTGTAAAATCCAATGATAACAATATATTATACTTGCTGCGGGATAATGTTTTTTTTTTGTAATATCTACTTTTGAGAAAAGCAAAATTTCGAGTGTGTTGTTGAAGGTAAAACTCTATTTGTATATTTTTTATAATTTTAATCTTTTATAATTACAATGTAAGCAGTACTGAGGCGAACAAATTCACGAATCTCATCTTCTGATCTTGGCAATTTTTGATGGCATCAGACCTACCATTATGTCAAAGTCGGCTCTCTAATTAGCAATTACGATCACCTCACGTAACTAACGTGGGAACTCTTCGATAATAACACATCTCTTCTCTTTTGACGGCCCGCGTGCCGCCATCTTGTGACGTAACACTTTCACCGGCGCAGGCGCAAGCGCTCGCCGTACAAAGTAGGGTTGCTAAGTAATATAGCTAGTAGTTCTTTTGACTTTAAACTTCAGGATTGAAATTTAAAATTTAACCCCAGTTTCACATAGGTTGACCTATGTGAAACTGGGGTAAATTTCAATCCTGAAGTTTATTATCATGAGTTAAATGTCATTCAATAAATGAATTTTCCAAATAATACTTCATTTTTTTATTACTGTATTTCTGGAGCATTCACTGGTTAATTTAAAACCCCATTGTCTAAAAATATTATGTTTTCAATAAAATATCGACAACCATAGCTCGCGCTCGCCACCCAAACGGTGATGCTGATTTTGTAATTACAATGGAATGCGATGCTTTCTTATTTTGATTTGATTCAGTTTCCTCGCCTGTTTCGTAATCGATCGATTATGCAGAATGCTTCCGTTTTTGGGCACGCTTGTTAATAATACGTTTGACACACTGACAGTCACAAGAGCGCGAAACGTCACGTGGTTTTGTAAATCCAATGTTTTATGGGTTTCGGATATGTCAGAAATTAATTTCATCACAATTTCTTACGTCACTGGTGGAGGCAGGTGCGCGGAAGTCACTGAGCATTTGTAGTCTTAATTAAAATTAATGGAATTCAAATGATTACTTAATGATTATGTGATAACATCTTCGTCATAAATTTTAACTGCCCCACGACGCAGTAGATCTGGTGTAGACACAAAACGTCTTTTTCGGAAAATGTGCCCAAAAGGATGACTTTTGCGAAAGTTACGTTCTGGGCGATCAAACTGATTTACATCGCGTCTCACTGAAAATTATTATTTGCACGCAATGAGAATACTATTGTCACGCTTTGGCTCAGTAACGTTAACAGAATCAACCTGAAACATAGCCAGTGTCCACATACTCGACTCACGATCGGTTGAACCAGTCCTTGGGGAAGGTTCACACCCAAGCAATGCTGGCTTAAAGGAGTTTCAAATAGGATTGGCGTGCCAATGACCCGACAACTAATGATGTTGAAAGCCGTGCGAAGTGCAGAAGAAAAGCCGAAAGCGGACCATAAGCTTCCACACATAACGACTGGTAAGAAACCGGGAAAATATAAAGATATTCTGACTCGACAAGAAGTACTAAACTGTAATGTCAACAAGAAGGGGGGCGGTACAGTCACAGGAATACTTTATAAAAAAATGTGCTTAGCAAATTGCATTTTGATCTAAGCTTATAACGAATTAATACATGTAATTACATTAAAAACACGGAAAACTATCCTGATTGCAACGAGTTATTAAATGTTATATGCAATTTTGTTTAACGAGCTGAGAGGTTCTATATATATATAGAGGAGATTTGAAATAGCCGACTTGGTTCCCACCGGGTATTTATTAGGGAGACTTTGAATTCGTGTCATCATCATCAGCCTTTACCAGTCCACTGCCTGACATAGGCCTCTCCCAAGATGTTCCACTGTCATCGGTTATGGGCTTTATGCATCCAGTAGCAACCTACAATCTTTCGCGGGTCATCGCCGGGTTCGCCGTCTAGCCTAGTGGGTGTCCCATATTTCGCTTACCCGGGAGCGGTCTCCACTCGATAATACGTCTACTTAGGCGGTTAACTGTTCTTCTGCAGACATCGCCAGCGAATTCCATATTAAACAAGAAGAAATAAGTTTTAAGAGGAAACGACTTCGTATATAACTTGTTTATTCTTAAAACTTGAGAACTTTGAACGAAGGTGAAATACACCTTCGTTCAAAGTTCTCAATGAACGTAACAATGGTAGGATATAAACAAGAGTTTCGTAATACCAATATCTGATGCAACTTTATATTTAAAGTTCAAGGCACATGTATTTGTTGAGGTACAGTTGATGTCGATATTAAATAATGTTCTATCTCGACAATATAATAAATAAAAATATTATTTAAATTGTTATCCATTTACAATAAAAATTTGTGGAAGTCAAATATTCAAAGATTTATTAAAAATGATTTTCTATTTAAAATAGCATCAAGGCTCTGTCTATCCAGTAAATGATAATGACGTGATACTGCCGCCATCGGTGAAACTCTGTGTACACAGTGTAGAAATGTCGGTAATTCAGAATTTACTAAGTACCGAATACTGTTTACCGAAATTTGATGTTTTCCGATTGAGATTAAATTTCCATGCAAAATAGGAACTAAATACAACTGTTTTTTTTTTGTTATACCCGTCATTACGTATAACAAGAAACTCGAAAGCAATTTTGTAAAATAATTTAGCTTTAGACTGTACAACATCAACGAACGCCCCCTCCACAATGTCCCATGACATTTACTCATTATAGGTACTATACATGTGATTAAATCTTGTAGTTGTTTTTTATGGGCGACACTCCACCCCATTATTCCCCCATTGTCCCCATTTGACGACCTCCGTGGCATAATGGTCATCATACGGGACTGCTACACTGGAGGTCCCGGGTTCGAACCCCGGTCCAGTCAACATGAAAAATCATATTTTTCAGATTGACCTGGGTCTTTGATGTTTATCTATATATGTATATGTTATAGAATATAGCATCGTTGAGTTAGTATCCCATAACACAAGTTTCGAACTTACTTTGGGGCTAACTCAATCTGTGTCATTTGTCCCTATATATTTCTTTATTTATATCTATTTATTTACTCCATGGCTCACACAAGCACTAAGCTTGAATCATGACTCCTATGGAAACAAACAACCCAAAACACTCGGAATCACAGACAAATATAATGAGAAGTACAAATATTCGCTGGGAATCGAAACCAAAATCTTTAGATAGCTGATTACCGACCACTACGCCACAAAGGTCATGTAACTTGTTATTGTCGTCATTTTATGTTTATTTGAGAACCTAAATTAAGTTCGAACATTATGTTAAAGATATTATTTTTGTCGTTGGAGTAATTAATAATAATCCCTACCATCCATTTAACCAAGACACGGCTTTTGTATTATCCTTTATTTGAACTACGTTAGCTCTTCTTGGTTTTCTGTTCTTTTAGGTTCTAATACTTCAATCTTTAAATGAAATAGTCATATCGTACAAGAATGGGAAAGATATTCCTTCCTATAAGTACTTATAATAAAATTGTCATAGGTGTTTCTCAGAAAAAAAGCTTGCTATGTCCATAGAGCCACTGGATTGGAAACGCGGGTACCCCTGGCTCCGGTCTGGTCGCTCGGTTTTCACTTTCTATGCTCCCGCGCATCGGGGCAATACCCTCATCAGCCGTGTATGTGTTAGCTAATTTTGTTTAATCTTATAGGAAGTATCACTACGCTGTTTATAACTTAGCTATCTGTGTCAACGTTCCTTGTTTCCAGATCCCGGTTGTATTCTCGGATGTGTCGCGCTGAAGCCCAGGGTCCACTTAAAAAATATTTCTGCCTGGCGTTAACCATCTTTGGGAATATTGTTGTTGTCTATCACTTATATAGGTTTACTATACATAGCCTCTTAGAACACCCATGGGAGGATATAGAGCGGCAATTCTATTATAAGGGGGAACCACGCGAGTCACCGAATCACCACATTAAATAAGAATGCAATGAATTACAATTTTTTTACCATGGTTTTTCCTGAAATTTGATAAATTATTTGATCCCGGAAGTACTATAGTAATGATGTTTGTGATAACAGGAGCCTTCTGTTGAAATCGTGTAATAAAATTACTTTCTTTTGTTATGAGATCGATATTATAATAAAACTTTTATTTCACCGATGCCGCAATTTAATCAGAAAAATATCGTTTGTAATAAAAGCGCCATTTAATTTGTATTTTACGCTCATCAGTAATGCATTGCAAAATCACTGCATTTATAGAAAGTCATTATAATTTACAACTAAAATCAAAAAGCGTGCATGAGTCTTCGACCCAGTTGCGTCAACACTGCCAACAATAGGGGAACAGTTTTCACTACAACGAAAAACCAAGTGAAAAACGATGAAAATACTTGACTCACGATGGCATTGAAACTAAATGGGTCATAGACACACTCGCATAATACCGGAAGAGTTTGTTACAATATGGGTTTCTACAGATATGCCGTGCGAACGTTATATTGTAGGCTTTCCAACTGACAATGCCACTCCAATAGAAAACACATGATTAAATGCTAAAAACTTACATTATAGTCACATGGCTGCATCGGACTTTTACAAAAAGCAATTTTTTTTAATGGAACTAACAAGTGTTATCTTTAGTTCCATCATTTTAACCGTCAAATGAATTGAATAATGATTATCATATACAAATATCAGTGACAGTGAAGTAAGTCAAAATTAGTTTCGCTATTTGAAAAATGGAACTAGTGCTTAGAAAAATCCTCAGTAGTTCCACTGTTGGTGGTATTAGAGATAATGATAGTAAAAATCTGAAGTACAATCCAGAAATATTTTTAAGATTATTAAAAATAGCAGGTTCCACTCCGGAATTTTTAGTATTCCAAGGGACCATGGGCTCCGACGCTTAACAACTGCGGAAGTAACCCGGAAAACGCTCAGATTAGAGATAGTAGACAAGTAGCTCATGATATTAATCTTTTTTTCATTTCAAGTGTGTTGATTGCCAATACTGATGTTAGATTTTATTCAAGTCTTCTAAAGGCATCTGACATGAATTTTACGATCACCTATCGCATCTTACTAGACGATTCGATCACGCGTACACACCCGTGTGCAGGTTTCCTCACGATGTTTTCCTTCACCGGAAGCGAGTGTATGAGATTAATGATACCTACCTATCTAATTAATACTTGGTAGTACATCCTCTATAAATAGATACGTATGTGGTAAGTAGATCAGTGGTGTACCGACTCGACATAATAACTAACAGTAACAGGTGAGCACAGGCAAATTAAATGTCACCGGACGGCCTTCCTTCCTCTGGCCACTTAGCTTATTAAGTAATTCTGATTTCTATGTATTTTCTCTGAAATACAAATAATTACAAACAATACTAAATAATATAACAACGCAAACACCTGTTCTGGACTAGAGCAAGTATTGGCTAAAACGTCATTTTCATAAGAAAAAGGGTCTTATTTATTTTACGAAGTACCTATCAAGTTCCTGTTGCTTGGACAAAAAACTTCTTGGAATTTAGAAAATCTAATTTTTATTTCTCATCAATTAAAAAAATCTAGTACACAATTATCTTTAAGTATTAACGGCCCGTATCGGCTTCGCTCGGATCTCGGATCTAAATCCTTCATTATCATGTACTGTGCAGAAGCACACGCATGCGATGCACCAGATTCTCTAAGGGTGAGTTGCACCAGTCAACTTTAACGTTGAGTTAACCTGCGCCCCGCCGACGTTTAGACAGAATGGCGTACTTTGCATTTTTCGGCGCAGATTGAACTTAACGTCAAAGTTGTGACTGGTGCAACCCACTAATTATATTTGTCGTTCGCGCAGCTACATAAAAACATAAGATTATTAATTTCTCCTCCCAATTAGTCGTGCGTCTTAATCGCAAGTATTTGGGAGACGTTTCTCTCCTCCGCTCTAGTTGCCTCAGGTAATTGTGATGTGCACCTGTTGCGGAGAAATCCCGCCATTGCGATGTGGGCGATAACAACAATTAGACCAATGACTGAGGTTAAAACTTTAACTTTTCAATAGCTGATCCATATATTGATGTTGTTAATAATGTCCCAACGCTGGGCAAATGTCTTTCCTAGTTTTCTCCACTCAAAGTCGATGCTTTCAATTGATATAGGTACGTGGGAAATAGTTTGGTTGTTTATATATAAGTAAAAATAAATTAAAACGGTAGTAGTACCAGCAAGTATGATAATATGCATTACATAATACCTATCTCTCTTACAAATGGAAGCAGGTAATTCTATAAATATCTGTCGATCATCATAAGTGAAATTAGTCGCCCTACGACGCCCGACATCTAAAAATTTACGACAAAAATAGTAAATTTCAATAAAAATCTGCATAAATATGATAGAAAATAAAACTAGCAATATTTACTCACGAATTGACATAGGTACATCTTTTATTTTGAGATATAATTGTGTATTATCGTGTTAAATGTTAGTTCCTTAAACGCGCACTAGATGGCGTTGCTTCAAAACAACGATTGTTGAAACGCGCTATGGAGTTGTTTTCGCGTTTAGTAGGGTTCGCTCGGTGGTATTGAAGCGATAACTCTGGTTTCCCTTCAACACGCATAAATCTTTCGCCTTTTACTAAAGATTTCCGTGGAGGGGAACACTCAAATGAGTCTTTAAAATTTTTTGATGGCTCTGCTTCGGCGGAGCCTAAGAAACTTTAAAATTAGTTTAGTAAATAATAAATCATCTACTACTACTGGGATTTCTGTCTGTCTGTGAATTTTAGATACTTTTATTATTATCAATTATTCGGCAGCTTTTGCCTAGCCAATGCTGGGTCTGTATAAATATAACACAATTTCGATTTTTATGTACCCAATCTATACTATTATAAAGTGGTAAGCGTTGTATGTTTGAGGCGGGTAATCTGAAACTACCGAACCTATTTCAAAAATTCTTTCATCATTAGTAAAGGTACATTATCCAATATTGTTATAGGTAGGCTATGTTTTATCTCAAAATTCCCACGGGAGCGAGGCCCCGGGGCAACATCTAGTAATTTATAACGTACGCAACGCTAACAAAAATCAAAAATAAATTATTTCAATATAAAATGAAGAAAATGACTTTCCGAATTTGGTCACCGCATCGTTGTAATTCTGTTGTTCTCAAACTGTTAAACTATGACATTAATTTATTCTACTCATAATATTGAGACAAAAACGCAAAACCACAGGTTAAAATTATGTTTTTGTTACGTTACAACTTTTGTATGCATCGTATTAGAAAGTCGAGGTGTGAACAGAATTGCACACAAGTTGTTACGTGCCGTATGAATATTTATCTATACTGTGTCGTTTTGTGGTTTTCCACAAATAAAAATGTTAAAACTCGTTGGAAGTTTGCACTTTCTTAAGCGTAACGCATTTCGAATCTCACGTAGCGTAGTTGCTGATGCTTCTAAGCTGAGCTTCATTCTCGGCTGTGATCTGCTGAAGTCCCGGGGCCACGCAAAGCGAGTACGTCTTCAGAATAAAACCTCACAGGAGAACTGCACAAAGACTCTCTACTGCATTATTGCCAAGCTAAAATGCTGCAAGCAAATAATTCATAAATAATTCAAGCATAAATATTTTTAATAAAATGATGTGTTGAATATATTAAAACTCTCACTCCTCACGGTTTCTATTATTTTGCGACTTTTATTATTAGCTCACAAATTACCATATGCGCTGTTTCTTCATGCTTCATATAAAGTAGTCATGAAATTGATTGACCATTTAATACTAAAGTTAGTCGAATTTAAATGCGGTAAATCATGGTCAATAAGAATGAAGTATGGCTCATCAAAAGAAACATTTTTGTGAAAGTGAATGACTAGTGTTTTAGACGTCACACAGTAGATATAGTATACAGCACTTTTTACTATTGAATACATTATTTTCAAGTTTACAAAATAATATTAAACATAAACAGTTCAAATGTGGATGTTTATTATCAAAATCAATTGAACTGATATGGATGTTTATAGAATATAATCTGGAACGGCTTTTATTCTGAAAATCACTCAAGAACTCTTGAAGTTCACTTATCTCGCTCGCTCGAACTAATTTCAAATGTAAAAAGTTTGGACTCTGCATAATATCTCCTCTATAATGGCGTAGTAAAGTGGTTGTTTGGCTCATTAGTAGCCATTGGTCCATGTAATCAAGTTTCCCGGGAATTTTCACCATAAAAAAGCTTTCTACCCTGAATTATAGTTTCGTTTTCCATTCATCAGTAATTATTCAAAAAAAACACTCGAAATTATTTTCTATTAAGTACACACTTCTATTGCGCAGAACTCTATGCAATGGAAACAGCGGCGAATTTGCAACGATTTCGGATAGCTTGATGTGCTGTTGACTATATTTGATATATTTTCGGGATATAAAATAATACATAATTCAAAATTTTCATTTTCTGCCCTCTGGCCATATAGTCCGACTGCCTTTGTGCTACCAATCGAACGTCTGGTGTGATGGATAAACACAGGTCACGTTATAGAAAAGGCAATAAGTTTACATAACACACGAACACTGACCAGAATGTCCAACCGTCCGTGCGTGAAACTTCAAACATTACTTTCTATGTATATTCTCCTACTGATAACTTCGCACTAAATAAAAATTTGTTTATAGTTACACTAGTGGCTCGCCTCGGCTCAGTAAAACCATCGTAAATACACCTAATCCTTCCTCAGAAATCGCATTATCTACTGAAAAAACCCGCATCAATATCCGTTGCGTAGTTTTAAAAATCTAAATATACATAGGGACACACAGAGGGAATCGACTTTGTTTTTTACTATATAGTGATAGTGATGGGTAGATAATTACTTTTACTACAGGAAAATAAATTTATACTAATATTAGAACTAACATTCTCGCCACACAATCAAAGACGACCAATTTTTCATTATTCGCATCTGCGTCACAGTTTCACAACCAGTTGCCGAAAACGAACTTCGCTGCTACTCAAAGAAAGCAGAAAATCTCAATTTCCCGCCCTATTTCCATTATTTACCATACTTAATTGCTTCTTTTAATTTGTTTCAGATGACTCCCGTACACATACGACCGTGTGCCATATTATGGCTGCTCTGTATCGCATATGTCGCCGCAGAGTCCGCAGACCAGAATACAACCACCACCAAAGCCATCAGAACCACCATACTACCATCTAGAACCACCAGGACAGAACTTAAAGTGTCCCGCAGCCTCAACCCACATGACACACAAACGGTCAACGTGAAGACGAGGCAAGGGCACATGACACAACTCATTGTCAAGAAAAAAGACAAGTCTACAACGCTACATGCAAGCACTACTGTAGCACCGACTACAGCGTCTTTAAAATCTACCACAATAATGCTAAATTTCACAGAAGAAAACAAAAACAAAACAGAGTCTAGAGACCAGAGAAAATTAAACTTCGTCGGGACACTCAATAGTGATTTAGCTGGTTACGATTACTATTCGAACAGAAATAAAAATCCCGAAGAACTCAGCAACATCAAGGCAGAATACGGTAATTGGTCCCCAGTATCTGTATACCCAGAATCTCACATCCAAGAAGATGGAGGCAAACCTGAAACCGACCCGGAAACATCCAGTTACTATCCCACTTATGATAATGAGAAAAGAACTGAAAATAAAAAAGTGTACATCACATCTACAAGCTTTCTAGATTATGGAGCCCCAATTAAAAACTACAGGTTTGATCCCCATAATCCGGTCATCAAAAATGACAGAAACCCAGTATACATTGAAGTCGTGAGCACTAAAGTAGCTGATGGAGAAGAAAAATCTTTTAAAATTCCTGAGCCAGTCATGGTTAGTTCAGAACCGATGTACTTAAAAAAGGCAATAGAAAAATTTAATAATAAAAGAGGACGATCAATTTTGACTTTGGGTGACGACGGCATTCCAGAAATCCAAGGGGTCAGAATGCCCGACGATGAATCTGACAAGAAAACTTGGCGCAACGCACGTGTAGTCAATGGAGAATTGATGCCTTATCCGGAGGGCTACAAACCCGCCAAGGCAATCCCTGAAGCGGATGTCTACCCCGACGTCACAGCGGCGGAACCCGAGCAAAATTTCGGTCCCTTCACAAAAGACGACAACTTCGAACCCAAAGACGGGCCTTTCACCAAGTTTGATAACATCAAATACGATTACGACGACAACATCGGGCCATACATGACGAGTGACAACCCGATGTATGGGTATAAACACAAAAAAGACAGCCTTCTGAAGTCGGGCTACGGTCCTTTCACCAAGGCCGATAATTCGAAAGTAGCGAACTCGAAATTGATCGAGTATATTAAACAGATAAATGAACAGGAACTGAAACGCGACTACTTTAGTGGCCGAAGTTCGAGGGCGCACAATGGCGGGGACATGGAATACTCGGAGAGCCATATCCAGAGGCGAATGCTGCAACACCCCGGCGAGGTCAACTTTCCAAACTCCGTAATGTACACGCCCAAAAACGCCAAGCCGAGTTTCGACGAAAGCGTACGCAATCCGGTCCTGCAATACGCGCATCCCGAACTTGGCATTCAGCCAGCCAAGGCCACCAATGGAGAAAATAATGAACGTAAAGTAAAATATTATACTACCAACGTGCCTAAAAGCGCACATCCTTACCCGATAGAACCAGTGAACGGCTACGGACAGCAACGATCACAAAGCCCAAACAGGTACTACGAGGATGAATATAAAAAGTTCTCCTACTACGAAAACAACCGCCCTAACTATCAATACAGCTACATCAAACGAGTTCAAGAGCCGTCACTTTGGAAAAAGTTTACGGACTCCATGAAAGACACTATCAACACAGCCAGTCAGACAGTTCAACAACTTACAAGGCCCATTATTGACCCTATTGCAAAAGTGACTCAACCTGTCATCGACCCGTTAGTTGAAGCTACGCATAAAATTTCTCACAACCTTGGCTTGTACCCGTCTAATTCTATTCAGACGCAAAGATATGCGCAGGATAAGATGGGTGTTGCAGCAGCGGTATCCAGCGCACCAGCTATGCTGCCAGCTATCGGTCTGATGGCTGGAGGAGCAGCTTTAGGATTAGGCGCTGTCGCCATGGGTAGATTTTTAGACGTGAACCTAATGCGTAGTGCAGGCCTCAGCGAGGAAGAAATTGAAGACGAAATCGAAAAGGAACACAAAAGGTCTTTCGGCGCCGTGCCTTACGACATCGACAGACAAATCATTAGTAATCAAAAAGTGTTCGAGGACAATTACAAAATGCCAAGTGAAAATGTGTATGTAGTGATGTCGCCAGAAGGCAGTCGTGCGAAGCGAGAGGTTCCCTGGGACGCTAGTCAAGTTGCGCTGAAGAGAGTGAAGAGGAGGTATCGTAGGTCATTGTCGGAGATGGACGATGACCTCCAGCACATCGACGGCAGTCGGCCGGCGTCGTCGTTGACGTCGGCTGCCTTGGACCTGGTGAAGCAGACTGACTGGCGCGACTCACAGTGCGCTAAGTTGACGTTCTGCAAAGTCCTGACGTCGCAGCCGTCTGATTCTCTCTTCGTGATGGAGAAGAAGATGGAGGCATTACTAAAAATGTGAGTAGTCTTGTGAAATATATTTGGGTTTTATCGCTACGTTTAGCTGGGTGTTATTTAGTACTAGCTACAATACAAGAGTGTAAATATGAAACTTAAAAATAGGAATCTATCACCAGAATATACTACAATGTTTGAGAAAGAAAACTCTTTTATTAGGTGTTACCGGTTACCTATATATACTATAACTGATAACTATATATACACCTACATACTTAAAGAATTTATAGAAATAAAATAAAGAAAGAATGAGTACAGTAGAAGCAAATAAAAATCTCCAAACGCTACTCTTCACGGGAAACAAGCGTATAAATAAAATACATAATAAACTCAGGTTCTGGGCTGTCCCTTTCGTAATACTACCCATTACTCTATCTCATATTCCCGACATCTTTTAACAAATGAAGGTGTCACGTGTATCGAGTAACTCTGAAGGGAAAGTACCGAAGTACGTAAGGGATCCGGGTGCACTAACCTGCCCAGGGTCAAGAAACAGAGATGTCGTGATACACGCATCTGCGACGTCCCGGGTTACGCAATCTGTTTGGCAGTGCGCTCGAGTTCAATGTTATCTTATTTGGTGATCTAAGTAAATTAGATAACACTATGCCATGGTGACAACCAGTAAGTCTAGCGACAGAGGTAGTAGTCCGGCTACTTGCGAAGTAAAGAGGGTTAAAATGACGCGAGAGAATTTCTTATACTTAAATCTTAATTTATCATAATGTAAGTCTAAAATATTATGAGAATAAATCCGTCTTGTCTTGACGTAAATTCCAAAATTTCAATATGTACATTTTAGTACATACATTTGTAAGTACATAGATATGAAAAATATGATTTAATTCCGTTTTGACCTAACGAAAATTTCAATATACTTACATAGGAATATAATTTTTAGGAGTCATAAGTGACGAATAGCAATTTCCAGATTGTTATGATATGTATAAAACATGTAACAATACTTTTATTAATTCTTTACGTCAATCAGTTGATCGGACTTAATGTGAAAAGTCCGGTATTTATGTCCTTTTCTTGGAAGTTGATGTGTTCCATATACCAAGCATGTTATGTAAAGGCTGACCATTAAAAAGTATAGAATAAAGTATCCAGATTCACACGTCTATCATAATCTGTCACCACTGCTAGGCTTAGGCCTCCTACGTCTACGACAACCTTCTATATCCTGGACCATCATAATTCAGTTCTTGCCAGATTATATCAGCCAAGTTATATCTTTATCTAGACAGTATGAAATTTAGATAGTATAATTTTTACCTACATAGTATCAGAGTGAAAGTATTTTTACGATTCCCGCCATTTGGCCGGCAACGATCGTCACTGCAACTGAATACACTCAAATTAATCATTCGACTTTCATCTTTGATAAATTGCGCATTTTGCCTTTATATGTCTTTACTACTATGATACTGTTTTGATCCTAAGTCGTTAAAAATAATGATATTATGAGTGTAGAAATGCACAAAAAGTAGGATAACCTGGGCTCCGATGCATTGGGGCTGAGGAAATAACAAATGCAGATGAGAGAGTTAATGCGTAAAATTATTAACTTGTCGGAAACGTAAGGTAGCAACTATGTTTTAAAATAATATGAATGTTTTTTAATTGCTACCGAAAACTGTCTTTAAAAGTAACATGAAGATAAGAAATAAACTAATTTGTATTCTCGACGTATAATCCATTATTTTGATGACATGAAAGATGATCTAGTAAATTGACTCTGGTAACCCCGTACTCAAAAAGCTAAATTAATATGGCTTTTACGTTGCAAAATTTGATTTGGGTTTTCATTTAATTTCCCTGCTATAATTAATTAGCATAAAAAATAACATGGTTATCTTTAAATATATTTCTTTTATCTATGATAGTTATAGAAACTATGTTTTAATAAGCTATTTGACACTTTTCGGCATGTTATATCAAACCGCATTCTGAGCGCGCGCAGTAACAGATGGACAATAAATCATATTGCGTGAAAAAATCACATAACAAACTAACGACTTAAGTTGAACATTTAAAATTGTCATTGGAGTGTGACTTGGGACAATTTGTGCAAAAATAATTAATTTCTGAAGATAAATAATCGAAATAGAGTATGCAAAAACTGACGTGAAACTTAGCTTAACACAGATCAGCAAAGAATCTGCGCATCGTATACTAAACTTATTTTAATACTAGGGACCCATCTCGGCTTCTCTTAGTTAAAAACATAGTAAATTATACACCGAAACCTTCCACAGGAATCACACTATGTAGTGATAAACCACATGAAAATCCGTGCAGTAGTTTTGAATTTATCGCGAACAGACCAACGAAGATGCGGCCGAAAACTTTGTTTTATAATAAGTAAGGTTAAGGATGTAAGGTTAACATGTGGATATATCACTTACTAGAATGGAAAATAAATAGATTTAGTAGGTACTGCGGAGTACCTACTAATTCCATGTTATATAAATAAATAAATAATATATTACGACAAATCACACAGATTGAGCTAGCCTCAAAGTAAGTTCGAGACTTGTGTTATGGGATACTAACTCAACGATACTATATTTTATAACAAATCCAAGACCCGGGCCAATCAGAAAAAGATTATTTTCCATCTTGACCCGACCGGGAATCGAACCCGGGACCTCTCGGTTCAGAGGGTAGCACTTTACCACTGCGCCACCGAGGTCGTCAATCATTATTATTACAAGCAGTACTTCATGGAAGGCTGTCACTATTCAATACCGTCATAGATATATTATTTTAGGTATAAAAAGTAATTATTTTCATAAATAGAATTTTCTAATTTCATACGATAATTTACAACGTGGCTGCCTACTCGTATATTAGTTATACAATTACCCAGCCGTTTCCGTAAATAACTGAAGCTGCACTTTCCCTTTCGTAATTAGTTTAAAATAGTCAAAATTAATGGAATCTTGTAATTGTGCTTATTAAATTTCACTTAGGCGAAAACGGACGGAAATAGACCAAATTAGAGCAAAATGTGGGTATTATCGTTGCCTTCGGTTATGGTTGGGCGGCGTGCAGGCCCCGGCTTTACTGGTAATCATTATAATGCCTTTAGGCGACTTGAATAAAAACTAACACCAGTGTCAAAAGAATCCTCGGGTTACACTAAAATGACTAGCCTTTATATATTTTTATTTATCATAGAAACTACATAGACAAGTGGCAATCAAGCGATTATGAGGAACTTTTATACAGTTTCAAATGAAAAAGACAAATTGACTGATAAATAATTCAGGAAGGTGGTAATCGGACTATTAGATCCTCATGACACCGCGCGATCCATCATGGCCGCGGTAACCGTGTGGAACTGATAACTTTCAAACAAATTTTATGATTAATACTGATTCAATTACTAAATGTGGTGGTGGTTAAATAGTGACTATAAGACCCACATTCTGTTAATTGACAGGCAGCAGTGAAGTTTGTTGTTGTCTTCTTCGCCAGCGCTTTGGGTGTCGGCACTAGATTTATTTTGAAGTCAATGAGTATAATGTATAAACAGAAGATAATATAAGGTACGGCACTGGGGCAATATTTTCAACACTAATACTCCATGTTTGGTAATCTCTTTGTAAGTAACGTGACACGTGGAAAGCATTACAAAACACGCTAGTATGCGCACACGCAACACCATCCATCAACACGTCCATTCGGGGCACGCGGCGTGGAGAAAGTGAAGGTTTGTAACTTAGGATCTTTCGATCACAGAGAGTACTAACCATTAATGTGTTTGTCTTACCCACCAACAAGAAATAAGACCCCAAATCACTATATTACTGCTTCTTAGTTCTACCAGTAGGACTTCTCGTTTCACCTGCACACCACGTTGCGGAGAAAGTAAACGGAAAAAAACATGTTTAAATCTCTCATCTTCACTTGTTCCCAGTCTGTTTTGGGCTGTGACGCCGGGGGTCACGGTAAGAAATAATCTTTTGAAGATTCAGAAGATTAATTACCAATACCTAAAACAAATTAATAAAAAGTAATAAAAATGTGAGACGGGTACCTTTAAAAAGTGTGATAACAATACCGCGCGCGGGGGTCTTCTATATCTATGCACAATCGTGACCTTTTGTCATCGTCTAGTGACGTAACCGCGATATGGTCAACGCGTCTAATGTCGATATATCCAAATTCGGCAGAGCAATTTTAACAACGCAAACACGAGTCCGAAACGGGTCATGTATTATATCATATAATGGTTGCGTCACCCGAAAACGGATAAAATCGGTTTTTTGCTTGAGACGGCCTGCCGCCGGTTACGCAACGTGCGCAGTGAAAGTGTCCAAACCACATTCCAGCACGCCGCGGTAGGGATGCCCAGACAATCTATCGATATAGTCATCGAGTATCGATGAAATGTGATTTCGATGTCTTATCTTTTATGTAAATATCCGCACATTCCTATTACTCAACTTGGAAATATGTTGACCGATTTTGTATCGTTGAAATGTGTCATTGATTAAATCTTGTGTGTTCTCAATATGATAACTATATATAAAATACAACGTCAAACTACATCAACCTTAGAATAAGCTAAACAGAAGATTAATTTACATTCATGTTGCCGTAACTAGGATAAAGCCACAAACAATGAACGCTCTATAGGTTTTTAAATATTATTGATATGTAAAGAAATAATATCGATACAATATCTGTTTCCCAACCCTACGGCAAGTGTCCGGTCGTCTGGCAGTCACGTAGGAAGTTGCATCATATAAACAATACGTTTTTTGGTTGTTTGGAGCTCTGACTCTTCTGTATATCTTTTGCCGGCGCCTTCGCTCGCGTTAATGTTTTATTACGGGAAACCCCACAATGTAATAAAATGTCCGTGGTCCAATTTCCGAATGCTCTGACATTGACTTAGCGCACATGCATTTCTAGACGGTTGAGTTGTTAATGCATAAAAGCGTAACAAATAAACAAACTTTCGCGTTATTGTTTTAGTCAGGTGATCACCTGAGTCATACAATAAACGGAACGTAAAGAAATTACGATTATTTACTGTCGGTTTATATCGTGAAAATATTTTTTTCCTAATGAAAATTCGTTTTGCCATAATTTATTATAATGAAACCGTAAACACTTCTTGCTAATTTAATGAATACTCATTTTAAATAAACTAAGTAAAAGTATATTATAAATCCTTTTTCACCTACAACCCACTTTTAAATCTCGATTAATTCACTTTCGCAAATTTCATATCGATAGTGGGTCACAACAAGTCGATACATTAAAATCGTGAAAGCAACCCAACCCTTGAATCGCAGTAAAAGTGGTCACGCCCTTCGCCGAAATAATCACTTTTTAAGCGTAAGCGCAGATTTCCAGGTGGGTGGGCCTGAAAGTTGAGGCAATGGAATTTCATATAACGACATCTTCAGTTTCAACTTCAAAGGGCTCCACTACGAAAATAGGAAACAATATCAGCATTTACGGATTTTATATCAGAAATATATTTTAATCAGAATCAACTTTTGAAAGAACTTTTTTTTAAAATTAGATCTAATATAAAATCGTGCTTGGTATTTTTAACCAGAAACGTAATAACACAATTGTGATGGACCAGTTTATTAATTACCAACACGGGCGGTCTCCGTGAATAATTCATTACAACTTCACCATTATACTATAACCTTTTGTGGCATACACAGTAAATATTGATACATTACGGAGGCAGATAAAGCCATTCTAAAGGCATCCTTGGCCCACTTCAACATATTCGAGTCACTTGCTGTTTGTTTTTGCACAGTCCTTATTGCAGGCTGGGTTTTCCTCATCTCCTTACTCGTTATTATCCATTTTCCACAATAAATCGTAATGACGCTTAATCCTAATAATCCTATTGGTTCAAAACAATCACACCATGTTGTGTGAATGTGAAGAAAAATATTAGGTATTCTGGTGTCACACTGCTATTGGTTATTGACAGTCACACCATGAAGTGTGAATGTCAGGAAAAATATTATTCTGTGTCATACTGATGTGTCTAACTGGTGTGACATCGAGTCAGCTGAGTGCTGAGTGAGGATACCTGTATACTAGTACACGAGTATTGTATAATTCATATCACATGACTGGAATAAAATGTATTTATTTTCACTTTATTGCACAATTTAAAAGTCTACAACAGATGGAATTGCCATAAGGCATACTCTGCCAGTCGAATCTGTGTTAGCAATGAACTCGACAAGAAAAAAATTATAATAAATGTCCCTCCTCATTCCAGGATCTCTCGTGGCGGCAGCAGCAGCGCGTCATCCGTGGCGCATCAGCTCGGGGACGTCATGGCCGCCAGCCGGGACCACGACTGCGGCCGCTTCCATTGCGACGCGCACTGATACGGAACCCTCCTCTCCATTGTGATGCCAACATTTCTTACAGAATCGATATTTACACTGATGCTTAATATATGGCGCTGTGTAATTATATACATCGCGCAAGCAAAGTTTGCCAGCTCTGGATAGAAATTTACTATTAAATAGCATGAGTTTCTCAGAAGCTGCGTAGTGCTTAAATCAAAGTAAAGGCCTAATATATTCTATATTCCTATGACGTCACTATATATTTTTAGATCTTATCTATTCAAGATGCTTGAATGACGCAATGTAATGCAATTTTTTATTTTTAATAACATTAAGTAGGATATAGATAAGCCGGCCTGATTTCCTAGGAAATTACCAGTGGCAAACCGCCCATAAGTAGTAATTCGCTTACTAATATGTCAAAAAGTATAGTTAATCCGAATATTATGATATATAGATATATGATAAGGACAAAAAGTACCTACGTAAAGCACCTATAAATTAGCAGTAAATTCAAGGCATCTTTTGGAAGGGAAAAATATCGCATCGCGTGTGAAATTTCATTGAATTGATGAAAACAGGGATGTACCATAGTGTTTGCTCATAATCACTGCCAGTGTAAACGACCTTTTCCTAGCTATATTTTTTAAATTGTTTATGGTATATTATACTTGATAAATGGAGGCCGGTGGTTTCCTAATTTCATGAAAGTAAAATTTACTAGAAAGCGCTACGAAAGAAGGTCTGAGGAACTATTAATAATAGATCAGCCACATTGTTTTCTTGTTGTTTTCAGTAACTGTAAACGCCATCTCTGTGGACTTCTTTCATGGATGTTATATAAAATCCTTACATTTTTAATATACAGTCCATACCACGAAAGATGTCCCGCACACGTGCCGCTACTGTCGCTAAAAACAACAACAATAATATACAGATTACAATTAATCTGGAAAGTAAATAATGTATTGAAAAACGTGATAAATAACAATATCGTGATATATATCAGAATGTATATGATGATTCAAACAATAGCATATAATTTGCTGTATGTTAACAAGGCACGATTTTACTGTTAAGGTGGTGAGAACTGCTAATCATGATTATAACAGTACTAGCTTTTGCTCGCGGCTGCGACCTGCGTCAGTTTCCTACGTGAACAGTTCTTTTTTTTCGGGATATAATTAGCCTATGTCTTTCTCCGTACTCCTAACTATATGTGTGCAAATTTTCAAGACGATTGGTTGAATACATAGTGTGAAGAGGTAACGAACAATCTTACTTTCGCTTTTATAATGTTAGGATATTGACTTTAATTATTTTGTAAGCCCAGTGTCGCCTCGTAATGTGGTACTTCGAATTCAATCAATTTAATTTGCTTTAACTCATTATCCAGTTGATTATTTTGATTTGCATTTTACTTAATTCTTCAAATCACTAAACATTTCACACAATAGTTACAGATTTGAAAATACTTATATATTTTTTATTTATTGTTAGATTCTGTATGTATTTATAATTACGTTTATAATTACACATATAATTTAAGAAACGGTGGAATATGTTGCCTTCTTTATTTGGCGTGGCGTCTGTGGAAAGATGCATATATACTTATTTTAGTTTTAAGAAAAATGATGCATCTTTTTTATACGCAGTAACGGACGAGTTCCACATAATATAAGTAGTATGTTTTCTTGGATAACAGCGGTAATATTCAGCATCTGAATACTATTTAATAATATTTATTTATTTAAGAAATATTACTCAAAAGCCTTCCAGCTCCGTTTTGGTTGGTTTGATTCCGTAAACAATGTGTTTTAAAATTTAAAACAAGATTTAATACTAATATTTTTTTAAAGTCCACACTTTTCATGTTATTTTATTCAAAACATTAAAAAGGTATTTTTCGGTATGGTTTCCACAATTTTTGAAGTATTTATATGTATTTTTGAAATACTCTAGACTTAAGTTATATGGGTTAGGCGAGACATCGACAATATTATGCTTTAGATATTTCGGTTAAAATTTATTTTGTGTGCATTGGCACTAGAGATCAGGGCAAGTCCCTATTCATATAAAATCATTATCTATTGCGTGGCTAAATAAAAATACGTTTTGTGCTAACGAATATAAGATTTACGATTTCAAAAATATTAATAAATCCTTTTTTGATCAATTGTTACCAAATACTTTGTATTCATATATTAATTAATTAATTGATTGTACAGTCGAGGGCAGATAATGCTGACCTCTCTGTGTCACTAAGTTGGAGAGTTCAAGTTTATCTACCCACTGCAGTACTTTTAACATTGATTATTATTGTTTAGGTGCATATCTTCGTTTCTATATAACTCCAAAGTGAATAAACTTATTTTTAAAGCTATTTAATAAAAGACGTAACTTATATGAATTCTGACAAACTGTCATTTCTAACTTAAACAAAATATTTATTTAAATTATATTAGAACGCGTTGGAAGTTGTAAATATGCTTGAAAGGAATGTAAATTATTTATTTATTTTTTTTACAATTAAAAGCTAATTAATTAAAATTTCGTTTACCATTATTTTACCCTGTTTTTCCCAATACCTACGTGAAAAATCGCGATTTAAAAATACAATCAAAAGTACATTCACCTATGCGTGGTTCTAACTGCACTGCGATAAATTGATATAGTCACAAACTCAACATTTGTGTTCAAACTAAGTTAATCTAAGTAATTGTTGTTATGTTATGTTTTATGTAAATGTTAATAAGTTTATTAACATTAAGTTTATTAAGGGTGTATTTTGACACACTTTTTTGTGTTATTGTTTATAAAGTAACACCAACTGTTATTAACAGGATATGAGTTATTGTTTATCTACCAAAGCCTATTATTGGTTCGATAATAGTAAACCTGAATGAACATGTATTAATTTAAGCTGTTGGTTTTGTAATTAATAAAGAAATCGGCATTTCTATCAAAACTAGGTAACAGCTTAAGAAAAATAAGTGAATGAAAGAAAATGTTTATTGCTATTAAATAAATCCATTAACAACAAATGATAAATTTACTATAACAAATTACACTAATATAAAAATTTAAGTTACATTTATCACGTTCGGCTTTCCTGCAAATAAAACAAACCTCATTGCGAATATTACGTGTGGCCCCGCCCTAGAATAGGACACATCTTCATCCTCAAGTGGATCTCGTACAAAGACAAAAAAACGATAAGGAAAATAAGGGCAAACACTTAACATAACTTTCTTTCGGCATTTCTTTTTAGCAGTGGTGGTTTTGTTAGTAATATGCATTGCTTTTATAAAGAGAATATAACGTCAAAAATTGCCTTTTAAATGCGTCTACCTTGTCAATTTGTACGAGATAGACGGGGAAGTTGTATGGACATTTTCTATCTCATTTTGGTACGCTAGCTTCGGCTTTGGTTTATGCAAAATAATACTTCACATGAAAAATAAAGGTTTTCCTTCTAAAGTTAATAAAATAGTTTTACCTTCATCTGGGGGCTTCTCTTCAGCGTCGTCTGACAGCTTGTTGCACTCCAGACATGGTTGCAGCTCCTCTTCCATCTGATACAGCTGAGGAACCAACGTGTCAATGTCAAATTTGTGTTTTCATTAGTGACCACTCAACTATATTGCATGTCTAGGCAGACTCTGCTTCGTCGTCATCGTGAGGAAAGGAAAATCCAAAGGCTGGTGACCCGCCACCAGCCTTTGGATATGGAAACTAGAGGGGACCAGAGGTGGGGTCGCGGGGGTTTGTCCTCCGCGACCACAGCGCGGCCGTGGCGCTGAACACGGTGCGGTGGGGCCGCAGGGGAAGAGGAGAGTCGGTATGTCTCTCGACGATCCCCCTGTCCTCTGCGGCCGAAGGGTGGCTGCCTCTGTATCGGGTGCAATGTGTGGGTGTCACCTGCCTATCACCTCTTGCGCCCGTACAGAGGCAGACTTGGGTGCCCTGTGGCACCCAAGATTTTGTGTGTGTGTTGTGTGTGTTGTGACCGCTGGTCCCTTCAGGACCAGCCGTCGGTGATGCCCGCTCCCCCGTCAGCTTTCTGACTGGTGTGCTGAGTGGGCTTGATGGTCCGCGTAAGGGGCGGGTGGTTAGCACTTGTGCTTACTGCCCGCCCAGGTCGGGGCCGAAAGGCCGGCCAGGGGGGCGTCGCGGTCGAATGCCTAGCGACCCCGTGACGTCCCCCATAACGGCAGCGTGAAAACGCCCCAGGGGTTTAGTGGGTAGGCTGGGCCGACTAGCGGCCCAGGAGTCCCACACTCAGTGCGTTCCCCTGGGTAAACAAAAAAAAAAAAAGGTGGTCGGGCTTTTAATTCATCGCGCTTGGTATCCAATTCGGCGTAAGACTATTAAAGATTAAACTATACATACCCGTCCATCCTCTCCATAGCCCGTGTACCTGCTGGTGGGTATTGTGGAGTAGTTCGGGGGCTCAGCGTGCAGTCGGGACACGGCGTCCGAGATGAGGGTGTGGGATCCGCCCACCCAGCGCTTGCACATATGCTCTCTGCGATGGAGACATTACGAACGATATGAACCGTGAGTTGAGAACCAGTTTAATGGCAAGTAGTGCGTAAGACGTCTTCCTAAGTACGATTGTTGTATTCAACAGGAACTTAATGCTATAATATTCTTTAGTCTGTGTATAAAAGGTAGATATTTATATTTCTATAGTCACAATCGTAATCATGTTCGATAAGTAAGGGGTGACCCATAAGGGTCACTAACAGACTTTTATATGACAACGAAATATGTGTGTTAGACGGGAGGTACTATTGGAGAATTGCAAAGCGAACTAACAGTTAGAAATGTTAATGTATTAAACTTCTATCATAATGAAGACATTAGGAATACTTGTAACTGGACAGCATAGGTGAAAAGAGAGATAAGTATAGAGGAAGCGAGTGAAGAAAATTCCACGAAGGCCTACCATGAAACATCCAAACACGTAACACGTTACCAACGTCCACATGCTATATCGTGTACGCATTATTTTACACGAAAAAAAAAAGAAAACTTGTGGACGCAATGACTTTCTCAAATTCCTTCTCCATTAGCCCGGGTCCTCTAGACAAAGACGCCTAGTCTTGGCCTAGGGGAGCCAGCCAGGCGTTATAGTATGTACAAAACCTGTTGTCAGGTGGTGGAGGCAGCTTAAACTCCTGTTCGCAGACGTCGTCCCCGTCGGCGCCGGCGGGGCGCGGGCGCGCGGCGGGCAGACGCGGCGGCGCGCCCGCGCGCGCGTCCCGCGGCTCCATGAGCGCCGGCACTGCGCACGCACCGCACAGCGCGCCGCGCGTCAGCTTGCGCGTTAGTATGGCCGCCTGGACGATCCACCATATTTTTTAAACCTTACACATCGTTATGCTCCACACTATACGCGAACAGTTCGCCAAACTTCCGTAGATTCGGTGTACATTGCTGATTTTTCATTGCCGTAAATTAAAGCACTCGTATAAACTACGCAATGTTTATGGATTCGCGTCGGCACCCGTCAGAGTTCGGCGATAATATGGAGACTACATTACATATTTTAAATGGAAGTACCCCTATCGGGGGTCTGAATGCAATAAACTCAAAACTACTGCACGATTTTTTGTACAAGTTAATTTATTTTGGTTTTACTCGAGTAAAGCCGGGATGGGCGGCTAGTTTTTATTATTCACGCCAGCGCAAGCAATCCACAAACGAATTATTTTAATTATTTTATCTGCATTTGTCCTTGTAGAACAAAATTTGTTGGTTGCACCTTTCAAACAAAAAATCCATTTTGCAAATCTGAGTATTCGCGTAACAGCATATTGTCTATTACTTAGGCCATCAATGGTCTTCATCATAAGCCCCACTTCACCAATGCATGTACAAAACTTTCATTATGTCTATACAGAAAATGCGTTTTGGAATGGTGACTCTCTGTAAATAAATAAATTGTCAAACTTTCAAGTCTACATAATTCAGTACGACAACATTACCTTAGGTTCTCCAAGCACTATCGCCAGGTTCCGGCACATTTCGTGTAGCACCTCCAGAGCCCTCTGCATCTCTTCTCTCAACCCCATCAGGTGCACCAAGTCAGCTTTCACGTCCACCACTTGTTTCACATCCTTCATCGCCCGCTGTTGGTAAACAAATTATATACATTTATATATGAATATATCCAACGCGATGTCACAGCCTTATTTCGTGTTGTCACAGCCTCAAATAAAATGCAAGCGCAATCAAGCATATAGCGAAACGATAGCGATGCGAGCGCAAGCAATACGCGAAGAAGAGACAGAAAGAGTACAAGATACCATCCAAACTCCATCCTGGCGATGGAACTTGTCGTGACACACTGCCAATCTCCTCTCCAGCTCCGCTCTACTGGCATAAAACTCTTTCTCTGTGAGTAGACCGGCCAGGCGGGACATGTCAGCCTGTGGGTACAACGTGAAAATAATAAAACGTGATGATCAACAACTGAAAAAAATAAGGGACCACCTCTGATTAAATTTTAACTTTTTAAGTAGTCGCTCCGAAATACTAATAGTTTTTAGCTTTGAGAAACACTATATAATTCAATATTTGATGTGAAAAGCACCTATAAATGTAAAATTTCCGAATGAATGCTTTGTCATGCGACTTCTCACCTTGTCCCGAAGCCCGTCCTGCACCTCGTCGCGATCAGCCTTCTGTTCTCTGAGCATCTCAACTGCATCCAGCAAGCTCTGCAATTGGAACTCGTTGGTAGATCAGTTCAGATAAATAGCAAATAACGGCTACTAGTGACACGATAACTCTTGCGCAGACCACTCTGCTGAATTATCTGTGAACCATTGACACTATAAAGGTCGATTAAAGGATGGAAATAGGAAGAACTAATGCCAAATTAAAACTACTATCTAGACTAAGGACGACGAAAACATGACTGTACTGTATGATTCACTCACCCTGAGATCCTCTGACAGATGTCCCTGTGTGATGGTGAGGTCAGAGTGAGCATGCAGTGTGTGGTCCAGCTCAGAGACCAGCGCCTCGTAGCGCTCCGTGAGCTCGACCACGGCTGTAACGAGTTTGGATATAGAAAATGTTCATATGTACAGGTATTTGTAGCATACAGCAAGATAACATGGCCCATCCCCCTCGCACGTAACTGTACAGCATAACCATCTTACTGATGCTCCACCGTGGTAGCTGAGTAGTAAACGTCCTCAGCGAGTCAAGTTACCCTGCTTGATATTTAGGCCGCAATACCAGCGATAAATTTACAATGGGTAGCTTGACGAGCTGTCGACTGTCCAAGTATATCCTATATATTTATTTTCGTCCAATCAATTTATTACAAAAATCGGGACAACCGACCGGCAGTTTCAGCGTTGTTGTTGACGGACTCCAGAAGCTTGAGCCCCGCCCCCAGGTCTCCTCGCATCTGGCTTATCTGCTCTGAGAAGCTTTGCATCTGTGAAAACCATGAATTCAATTATATATATCCTCCTCCTTACGTAGTAAATATAATTTCAACTTTAGACAAGAAAACTACAGAAGTTTCTCACACAATAAGTTTTCAACTATGCACAACAATTCTAAATACATAATTTCTTTGTATACGTCTTGTAAATACCTGAGTGGTAAGTCCAGCGTCGAACCCAGACAGCTGTTCCGCGTAGTCTGTCACCATGGAGTGCAGAGTCGTTATCCTGTTATTCACCTTCAGGGCCAGATCCAACTTGTCCACTGAGAAAGCAAACTTGTAATCTAAATAACCCCATTTTTTTTATTCATCTACGTTAAATCCTTTGTGGCATTTAGGGGGTTGAACACGTTGTGTATATACCTTGAACAACCAGCATGAAGCGGTCGTGGTGTAATGACTAAGACCCGCCCGCCTGTGGATCGAAAGGTCCCAGGTTATATTGTCAAGGTGTGTTTAATTTCACGTAATAACCACGACCCTCAGCTATGAGGAAATACGACTATGAAGAACAACCAATGTCGACAATAAAAAACCAAAATAGTAGGTTAGGTTTTTTATCGCGATGGAGGTAAACATATGAACCAGTCACATTACAACACAGACCAAATGGTCAGGTTAAATAACCTTAAATGGTCTGTGCATTACATTTACAACTGTTCCATTAACTAAATCCTACTACGTAATATTATAAATGCGAAAGTTTGTGAGGATGTATGTCTGTTACTCTTTTACTCAGAATCTACAGGACCAATAGTTATGAAATGTGATACACCTGGAATATCACATAGGGTACTTTTTATCCCGAAATTTACACGGAAGTGAACCCCGGGGTGCAGCTAATACTTACAAATCCAAAAAGTAACGTCTTACCAACAGATTTGACCATGGACATAGAAGCGTCGGCCGTGGCAGACGATTTGGCAGTCAAATTAGCCATATTCTTGATCAGGTCTTCTTTGAGTTGGCGCATTGCATCGCTGAAGGTAGAAAACAATACTATTTACGTTATTATTTATTAGCCTGCTATTGTATGTACAATACATATCCTCTAAACCTATCGCCCGTTGACTGTAGGAGATCGCTACATGGGATGTACTACTACTACTTGTATGCACATGTATCTTGTATTTATTGCAATTTGTGTACTTATTTTCTAACAATAAAGTTATTGCAAACAAGATCACTTGTACTAGCGGTCCGTCCCGGCTTCGCTCGGATAAAACCATAAGAAGTCATACACTTAAATCTTCCTTAGATTACAATCTCTAAGAAAAGCAGCATCAAAACCCGTTGCGTAATATGCCACGCAACGAATTTTCATGCTGCTTATTTTCGCTTTCTGCTGTCGGTCTGCCCCTATGCATACATAGGGGCAGACCGACAGCAGGAAGCAAAAGTGAAGCGCTACTTCGTATATATCCTATTTACCTGTAATTTATCACGTATAGATATTTGTTCTTGATCGTATCAACATTCGAAGCAAATTAAACCATACCTCTTTCCAACGTTTCCTTAAAACTACAATCTAATATTATCATGTGATGTTATGAATGAAACTGAAAGACTAACTCAAGTTCAGGGTGGGTGACCTTGGGTGGGACGAAAGGCTTATCAGTGGTTCCAGAAGCCATGGAGGCTACCATGCTGACCCTTGTGCCACCCACAGAGCTCGCCCTCGCAGCCATCCCCCCTCCCACAGTGCTGGGTCTGCTCTTCGAAGATATTAATGACTTGCGGGACATAGAGACACGAGGTTTACTCGGCTGCAAATTAGACAAGACGTCATTAAGTAGTCGTCAAAATAAAGATGCGGAAGTGCCTAAGTAGATTACTGCGGCGGCAACCACGCTTTGAAAACGTGTCCTTTCTTAGGATACTTAAAAAACAACATCTGATGTCTCCAGTTCTTCTTGGCGTGTCGGAGTGGCTCTTCAAACGGTGTTCAACCAGTGTGTGGCCACACTGATCGCTCTGTAGCCTCGATCAAGTCCTCCATAAAGCAGACGAGAACACGTCTGCAGCTGGAGACATTGGGATCTTGGAAGTCCTGAGACTCCCTGGGGAGTCCACCTCCCCGGAGGCGTCAGGCATACATGAGGCTGAAAGCCTATTTCACCGTTCTTAGTTATTTTTTTCGTAAATATTTGATAACCTCTACGCTTAAAAATATAAAGTTAGGTCTTGACAGATAAGCCGAATGACATAGTGAGAAAGTAAAACCTTTCCGCTGGAGGTTCCCAAGCTGAGCGTGTCGCCCGGAGTGTCGCCCCTCACTGAAGCCACCTCCTGGGCCCTGGCGTTCGCCTCCTGCAGCTCCGCTTCCAGCTCCGTCGTCACCTCCCCAACCTGAATCCCAAATCATTGCCACATCGTAAGCACAGAATAAACACAACAAGTACAAAATAGATTTATTTATTTAGCCTTCATTTCACAAAATACAAACGAGCAGTAAGTAAAAGCACAATAGGTGACATGCTATAAGCAACAACAACCCTTAGGTCGCATATAATTTTAGGCGATTTCAGTTTTAGTAACTAACGAGTAATACCTGTCCTGCGATGTCCTCAGGCAAGGCTCCGGCCGTCGCCAGCTGCGTGAGGATGCCGCCCATCCGGCCGATGGCTTGCTCAGCAGCCACTACACGAGCGCTAACCTATCGTGCTAATAAGCGTTTAGAAAAGGACGACAAGTAGCTTTATAGATAACTATGTACCAGCGCAGCAGCGGTGGAAACATTGAAATGACTGGCAAACATTGCCAGCTATTGCCTGAAGTTCAGAGCGCATTTGTTAATTTAGTTCGGATTCTCAAATTTCTGGCTGGTAGATGAATGCCTGTACCAATCGACATAGACCTCCACCAGCCTTTCCCATTCTGACCGCCCAAGACGACATCTCCTTGGATAAATAGCACGGGAATGACACGTATATTATACAATCATATCTCATTTGCCACTTAGTAATTCTGATCAAACTACACGGCAGAACCCACCTGCATGGCATCCATCATGTCAGTAAGGGACGCGGTGCCCTTAGACAACCTTTGCAGTAGTTCCTTATTCTGTGGCATTGAGGGCATGGGCAGAGGACCAGCCTTCTCCTTAAGCTCATTCACTACGTCCATAAGAAGGTCAAACTGCGATCGCGTAACCACTTCTATGTTTGAGCGAGCGCCTGCCCCTGCTAAATTTTTGTAATATAAAAAGTAGTTCTATTAGTATATTACTGCATTCTATAGCTTCACGTGTAAGTATTTTCAAACTAAATGTATAAAAAGATAAAAGTATGCACTAAGTACAAACATACCAGGACGAGTTGTAGGCCCTTTCTCAACTGAAACCAAGAAGTAATGAATAAGTACATACGATAAAATAATAATGAAAATGATGATAAGTACAATAAACCTTTGGGACTCATACATTGTGCAGCTAAAAATCTCGAATTCGCAAAATATTCTCATATCTCTGTCGGTAATGCATTTTAAAAGTTACCTATAAGTTGATCTAAATTACCCTTGTTTCATTTGAAATGAAGTATAGACAGCTGAAGGACTGAATAACATACCAACTAAGACCTTTTCCTTGTCTCGTGCCTCCTCTGAAAATGAAAACAAAACAAATATTAATCTAGGTATGTGATGTGTAAATGTTGAAAAAACAGACTTATTTATTCCCTAGTCATGAACTATATATATTTAATTATTTTTTAATACCTTTGATTGCGATGCCAGTTTCAGCGCTTTTCCCTTTCTGCGCAAAAAAAAAAACTCATTAGTAATCAGTTGTTTCTTGTATCTCCAGGGGAGCTATCTAAATGCCTTATTTTCTTTATCGGCTTACCTTTTGTTCTTTATCGGCTCTTGCCTTATCTTTGGTAGCTTCTTTTTCCGCTCTTCCGCCTTCCTTTTCCTCTCTTTCTCTGTCTTTAGCCGAAGCCCGTTCTTCTTTTTCCCTCTCTTTTGCTGCTTCCCTTTCCGCTTTTGACGCCGCCTTTTCATCCCTTTCTCTTTCTTTTGCTGCATCTCTATCCGCTTTTGACGCAGCCTTTTCATCACTTTCTTTTTCTTTTGCTGCTTCTCTATCCGCTTTTGCCGCAGCCTTTTCATCCCTTTCTCTTTCTTTTGCTGCTTCTCTATCCGCTTTTGACGCCGCCTTTTCATCCCTTTCTCTTTCTTTTGCTGCTTCTCTATCCGCTTTTGTCGCCGCCTTTTCATCTCTTTCTCTTTCTTTTGCTGCTTCTCGATCCGCTTTTGACGCCGCCTTTTCATCCCTTTCTCTTTCTTTTGCTGCTTCTCTATCCGCTTTTGACGCCGCCTTTTCATCTCTTTCTCTTTCTTTTGCTGCTTCTCTATCCGCTTTTGCCGCAGCCTTTTCATCCCTTTCTCTTTCTTTTGCTGCTTCTCTATCCGCTTTTGACGCCGCCTTTTCATCCCTTTCTCTTTCTTTTGCTGCTTCTTTATCCGCTTTTGACGCCGCCTTTTCATCTCTTTCTCTTTCTTTTGCTGCTTCTCTGTCTGCTTTTAACGCGGCTTTTTCTTCCCTTTCCCTTTCTTTATCTTCTCTATCTCTTTCTTTTGATGCGTCTCTGTCAGCCTTTGCTGCGGCTTTTTCTTCTCTTGCTCTTTCTCTTTCTTCCCTTTCCCTTTCTTTTGAAGCTTCTTTCTCAGCCCTGGCTGATGCCCGTTCCTCCCTCTCCCTTTCTTTTTCTTCTCTTTCCTTCTCTTTAGATGCATCCTTATCAGCCTTTGCTGCGGCTTTCTCCTCTCTTGCCCTTTCTTTTTCTTCCCTTTCCCTTTCTTTTGATGCGTCTCTGTCAGCCTTTGCTGCCGCTTTTTCTTCTCTAGCTCTTTCCCTTTCTTCCCGCTCTTTTTCTTTTGATGCTTCCTTATCAGCCTTTGCTGCGGCTTTTTCTCCTCTTTCCCTTTCTTTTTCTTCCCTCTCACGCTCTTTAGCTGAAGCTTTCTCCGCTCGTTCTTTATCTTTTAATGCTTCTCTCTCCTCTCTCTCTCTTTCTTTAGATGCCGCTTTATCTGCTTTCTCCCTGTCTTTTGAAGAACCCCTCTCTTCTCTCTCTCGGTCTTTAGCTGCTGCTTTCTCTGCTTTTTCTTTTTCTTTTGATGCAGCTCTCTCTTCTCTTTCTTTATCTTTTGCAGCAGCTTTTTCTGCTTTTTCTCTTTCTTTTGAAGCACCTCTCTCCTCTTTCTCTCTATCTTTAGCAGCAGCTCTTTCCGCTCGTTCTTTATCTTTTAATGCTCCTCTCTCTTCTCTCTCCCTATCTTTAGCTGCTGCTTTGTCCGCTTTTTCTCTTTCTTTTGATGTAGCTCTCTCTTCCTTTTCCTTATCTTTTATAGCAGCTTTTTCCGCTCTTTCTCTTTCTTTCGAAGCACCCCTTTCTTCTCTCTCTCTATCTTTAGCTGCTGCTTTCTCAACTTTTTCTCTTTCCTTTGAAGTAGCTCTTTCATCTTTTGCAGCAGCTCTTTCGGCTCTTTCTCTATCCTTTGAAGCAGCCCTGTCCTCTCTTTCTCTATCTTTCGTTGCTGACTTCTCTGCTCTTTCTCTATCTTTGAAAGCACCTCTTTCCTCTCTCTCTTTATCTTTAGCTGCAGCTTTCTCAGCTTTCTCTCTTTCTTTTGATGTAGCTCTCTCATCTCTATCCCTATCTTTAGCAGCAGATTTTTCCGCTTTATCTCTTTCCTTTAAATCTCTTGCCCTTTCTCTCTCTTGTTCTCTTTCAGCCCTTTCTTTTTCTTTCTGCAATGCCTTTTCTATATTTCTCCTCTCTTTTTCAGCAGTTCTAAATTGTTTTTCTTTTTCTTTAGCCTCATCCTTTTCCGCTTTTAATTTTTCCCCAGATCTTGATCGTTCTTTGGATCGTCGCTTCGGTTCGCTTCGTTCGCGCTCTTTTTCCTCTTTCTCCTTCTCCTTATGAGTTATATATTCTGTTACCCTTATTTCTACTCTCTGTTCGAGCAGTCGCATTTGCCTTGCCAATATGTGCAGCACCGTTTGTATTAACTTGTAATTAACCACATTTTTCTGAAAATAAACATACATGGGGATAAAAAAATACCTTATTGACATCTTTTAACTGTGTAAGTAGTAAATGATAGGTTTCCTTTCAATTAGGTAAAGATTCAAGGATTAGGTAAAGAATATAAATGAAGGCGTCTCTTTTTGGCTGGCAATATATCATTTATAATAATTTTCTTCGCCTTCTTGACGGTCTAACTCTATTTACCCTACCATCAAATTAGATTGTTTTATATTTGTAATTCCAGCGCATAAACACAAATTATAAAGAATCATTCATCTGTATAATTTCAGTTATGCGTTCTGACTCTTTGATCAAAGCAAATCTGTAGTACCTAATCAACTTCAAAAGAAATTTTTTTTTTCAAAAAGTGAAAAATAAATATCATTGTATTTTGACTCACGTCTTCAGGCCCCATAGCCATGTTGATAAGATCTTCCACGCTGACCAGCAAAGTGGTGACACTTTGGACCGGAGAAAAGTCCTCAGTGTATTTCCCCATTGCGCCTTCACGTGTTATAAATAACTGTTGTAAATACTACGTAACAAACTATTGTAAATAATTTGTAACAAAATATGATCCCATTTCAATATTTCGTAACAAACAACGGAAAAACATTATCCAAATTTCGCAGTCACATCGATAGTGATCATGTCAATGTGTCGCTTCTGTCATGGTATTCCTTTTCTGTTTTTTGTTATTCCTCTTTCAAATATCTGGTCAAGTGTTAGTCGCGCCTTGTTCCTAAAATATGCGAATATAAACTGGAGACAAAATAATCAAACCATGGATTTAGTAAGTACTTCGGACGGAGTACGTACTAATTCCAGTTCCCAGTTCAAAAAGTGTTTATGGTATATAATATAGAAGTCATATAACCGACTGCTTTAGAAATACCTATTTGTTTGGAAATACCTATACACTGTTCGTATACGTAGCTCCCCTCAAATGGTAGGTATGACTAATTACTAATTCTATGGTATGGTTATAGTCACGTTATAGATCAATCATAGTAATTATTCGCTGTTTACTAAAACATCACCGAAAAGATTTTAAAAAGGCACATGGACAGATTATAACCGGCCTACTTTTATAGATATATGAACATTACAATGTAATGTTTTTATATCTGTGCTTTTAACACGACCCTGGGGAGCATTTACGACAAATAATGCTCAAATCTCATTGAAATCAGTAGCTAAAGTCAGACAGTTAATTTTCGTAATTGAGAAGGCCAAAATCACACGGCTGTCTCATGGCCAAATTCCCTACTATAGGTACCGCCCGCTGGGGGGAATATAGTATGCAAAATGTGTTTGACCAAAGCACTCATTACCTTTAAAAATAAAAAAAAAATCCTACATTAAAATTTATAAGAATATCGAGCTATTGCTTGTATTAGCTATTGCCTGCGTATTAATCGAATAAACTTAGCATATAAATCAAAAACAGACAAATTTTCAAAATGTTATTGTTTATTAGTAACCCCAGTCTATAAATAGGTATAACTCGCCTTACATTGACGTAAACTTAGATGTATTTTGGTTTACACTTCGACTAGATACTTGTAACATTAAATAGTAAATATATAACATTATAGTTAAGAAAATAAACATTAAAAAGTTAATTAATGAAAATGATAATACATTCACCTCTTCCGTTTCTCGCTGTCGGCGAACTGTACCTAAATAAAATAAGTTTTTTTTTTTATACATTTTTGATACAAGCTCTTATTGCTGTCACAAAGATCTTATTGCATTCAATGTGTGAAAAAAATCATGACCTTGAAGTAATCCGTTGAGTCAGGGCACACTAATTATAATCCCAGGTAATATTATAAATGTGAAAGCCTCTTTACGAATATCTACTTGACCGATTGTTATGAAATTTGGTACATAAGTAGAAAATAGCCCTGTCCCACAGCTGGAGCGAAGCCCCGGAGCGCAGCTAGTACCTAATACATTGTCATCCAAACTAATGCGTGTACAAAACTTCAGATCAATAGAACGGTTTCAAAATTGAGTTACAAGATTCCACCCAAATAGATATACATACATAGCTTGTTCGTAAGCTTTTAACATTGCAAGTTACAAGCTTGTATAAACTATTTACTTAGCAAAAAATGCCTATGCCTGATTATTTGTACGAAAAATACTCTAATGACGTTTTTACTGGTTGTATGATCTAACAGTAGTTCCGAAACAAACCAGCTGTGAAGGTCAGACAGAGAAAGTGAAAATCTGTAACTTCGAATCCTAAAAAGAAAAATTTGAGTACCTCCATAGCGACCTTCCTTAGTCATCGAAGGATTCATCCAACTTGTTGCACTCCAAGCACGGCTGCAGTTCTTCCTCCATCATGTACAGCTGACAAACAAATTAGCATAAATCGAACCAAAGCCTGAAATATGAATATTCTTTTTTTTTCACACAAACCATTTATTTTTCAGAAGCAAAAGCTTCCGGAAATTGGTCAATATTTTGTTATATTTTTGGGTTCATTGTAATATCATCAATTAGAAGATTAATTCTCATCTCATTTGCCTTACCTTGTCCCATCATCTGGGGTCGGCGGAAAATGTCTGTTCCCTCCACAATTCTCTATCATTTGCTATATTTGGATCCACCCCCAGCACCCTCACATCCTCCCTGACACAATACATCAATCTCTTTCTAGGCCTTCCTCGTCCTCTATATCCATGTACCTTCCTACTTAATTAGAAGATTAATTAAAAGGCAAATTTAAAAGGCTTCAATTCACGTTTAACTTGTGTGACTGCGGACCAATTCAATTCATGTCTAACCTGTCCCTCCTCCTACATTAGAAGACCTTAATGACGAGGAAATTGCTATGGCTACTGGACCAAATTGATATAATTTGTCTGCTATATTGATTATTGACTGAAATAGAAGAGCCACTATAATTACACTTCATTCCATTTCAGTCAATTTATTATTCATTTATTTATTTATATTTTTGGAAATGAGTAGAACCAATTTTAGAATACTCCACATCAAAAAAGCCTGGTATATTTCCCCTGTTGAAGAAGGTCACTCGATCATCTTACATATTATAGAAGTAGTCCACTGTCGCGTCCATCTGTCTGTATGAACGCGATAAACTCAAAAACTACACGGTTTTCGAAGGTTTATTACGGTTACGCAAGCTACGCCGAGACGAGCCGCCACTTGGTAATAAAGGAAATATAAGACATACCCGTCCATCACCGCCGTACCCCGTGTACTTGCTGGTGGGTATTGTGGTGTAGGCGAATGGTTCAGCTTGCAATCTCGACACGGCTCCAGTGATGCGGGTGTGAGACCCACCCACCCAACGGTTGCAAATATGCTTCCTGGAAGAGAAACGTCAATTTTAATTCGACGACTTCAATCGCTTGTAACTCCCGGTCCAGAATACCATTCTATAATCACTCATGGATGTTTTGCGAGGCGAAAAATAAATGTAGGTATCTTATCAATCCATGTCATCTATAACTACTACTACGCAAGTTTGTTTGTCCTTCTTTGGCAATGCAAGAGACGCAGAGCAATGGATTGAGGATTAGCTGGAGATAGCTTGAGCTGGAGTGACATCGGCTACTTTTTTGTGGGTGGAGCTGCGAGATCAACAAGTATGGAATAAAATATCTTGGCACCTTGGCTGATAGGCGACAAGAGTATTCCCGAAGATATCAAGGTGACAGATTATTATTTTTTTTAACAAGTACTGAGATCAGAGCACCAAACTGACATGATAACTATAAGAGGCCAGTTAAACACACAGCTAAGAGAGAGAAACAAATATAGGGGACAAGAAAAATTAAATAAAAGCTTGAGATTAAGATAGTCAAGACCTTGAGTCAGGCGGAGCGGGCAGCTGGAACTCCACCTCGCAGTGGTCCGCGGCGGCGGGCGCGCCGGCGGGGCGCGGCCGCGCGTTCTCCAGCTCCATGAGCGCGGGCACTGCGCACGCGCCGCACGCGCCGCCGCGCGTCAGCTTGCGCGTCAAGATGGCCGCCTGCCCGTACACATTCATATTTGCACATTTCCCAAAGCACAGATTATTCTAGCTAGGGAACTATTGTACCCATTTTAAGCCTTATTTTAAGTTTATGTTTCATCTTCGCACCGCAGGGACATCCATGATGCTGTTTACCATTCGGAGACACAGGAATACGAGATACAGGCTCACGCCTAGCTCGATGGTGAGTTAGCTGATGGATGGTCCGCCCAACGCGGTGCACTTTTGTTTTATGTTTTTTCTATTGTACCAAGAAACTGCCAATAAAGGCTTTTATGTTTTTATTCCACATCCAAAATTTAAAATGGGCTTGTGAGCTAAATGACTCCGTGCACAATTATGATAAGGCCCGGCAAAATATTGCGCTGAGAATCTTAGTTTCTCTTATTGTTTCGAGTGACACATCCAGTTTTATAAGTCGTTTGCTTACGAGGTGGACACGAAATGTGCCCGTGCTGGCGTAGGCAGCACACCTGGAGTTCCTGTTTTAGATCGTTGATGGCTCTCTGTTGACGTTGTCAATCCATCCACCTACCTTTATTCCACACTGTGGGATCAGTACACCGTGTCAATCTCCACCACATTTCACTATTTGATGTTATCCGATCAGGAAGCTTACCACGAAACACACAAACACGTAGCACGTTACTAACATCCACATGGTGTCACTTTTTCCCATATAGTGTAGTTATATGCATGACACACAAGCACAATATTTGTCGTAAACGTCACCTTAGGCTCTCCCAGCACGAGCGCCAGGTTCTGACACATGTCGTGCAGCATCCCGAGCGCGCGCTGCACGTCTTCCCGCGTGCCCAGCACGTGCACCAGGTCCGCCTTCAGGTCCACCGCGTCCTTCAGTTCCTTGAGGGCTTTCTGTCAATAATCATTAGATCATGTTACGACTATAACATGCTTATAGTCATGACATGATCTAATGATTATTATATAGCGAAACAGTTCCTTGTCAGAGTCGCCATAGATTACTGGTTGCCCATTGCGGTTAATAAAATCTTTCAAACTACACAATACATTCATTCACAGCAATTGAATTCGTCGACGTGATAGTTCTTAGTAACATCGAACAGATAGCGTTAAATATTATGTTTCACAATAGTTAGACAGGGCTTCCGCCCAAACATTCCAGAGAGGTTTAACAAGCCATTGGTTTATAGGTATGTCAGATTACAATATTATATTTTATCAGAAAGTGAAACAGAAATTTAAAAATAAACATTTAAATTGTGAAAATTCTGATATAATTGTCTGACTGTCAAGACTTTTTCATCTGGAAATTCACGGAAGGATACGAAGTAGCACACAACCAAGACAGGCCTACCAAGAGGATACAAAAAGGGAAGGAAATATGCAAAGAAGTATGAGCCAGTACCATCCAGACGCCATCTTGACGATGGAACTTTTCATGGCAGAGGGTCAATCTATTCTCCAGTTCCGTTCGGGATTCGTTAAACTCTTCATCCCTCAGGAGACCAGTCAGACGAGACATGTCCGCCTGTCGACAAAATGATCATGTAGACTTACCACTGACTTACTAATCCTGCCAAAAGTTCAAAAAGGTCAACTCATAAATTAATCTTTCATATTCATATTTCCCGAAAAGAATAAAATAGCTTGGAGATCCTCTCACCTTGTCCCGAAGCCCGTCCTGCACCTCGTCGCGATCAGCCTTCTGTTCTCTGAGCATCTCAACTGCATCTATCAGGTTCTGGACATTAAACATTTTCCAGATCAGTTTTTGTCAATGAAAAGTACTAAACTTGCCCAACCATTTTGGTTAGTGAATCAATATATCTCCCATATCTATTTAAATACTTTATAGCATAAAATTACAAAAAATATGTAGGAATGGTGGACTTAACGCCAGAAGTACATATGGAATTCTCTACCAGTCAGTCATTCTAAATTAAATTACATTTATCAAAGCTGAAACAGACTGCAAGCATTTCGGAACAACCACTGCTGAGAAGAAATTCCGAAAGAAACTCATTTAAACAGTGTTGGTTCCTATTATGTCAGAAGGGCTTACCGTGATAATTTTTCACGCAATACAACTCCATACTACCACTCCGTCTAAATATGACTATCAATATACAAGAATCGAGTCATTGGTGGAGTCAACACTGTCATACAAATTTACCCTCATATCCTCTCCCAGGCGGTCCTGTGTGACGCTCATTTCCGAATGAGCGTGAAGAGTGTGATCCAGTTCAGAGACCAAGGCTTCGTAGCGCTCTGTCAACTCCATCACCGCTGCACACAAGATAAGAGTCTGTTTTCGTGCTCGAAAATAAGCAACACGATTATTCTAAGCAAAATTTTGGAACAATTGTACCATCAACACATGATGCTGGTGTTCCGGTTATGTGAGACAGTGTAATAACAAGGCGCTCTGGTAAAAGACCCTAAGCCACATGTAAAAAAACTTAAGTTTAACTCACAAAATTCTTAGTAACTCAGATGATGAAAATTAACAAACGATAGATAAAAGCAACATCGGAGAAGATGCCTATTATATATATATTTCGATAGCCGTATCGAAATAATGAGACAGATGAGGAGCTAAACGAATGTCTTACCAGCAGTCTCAGCGTTGTTGTTGACGGTCTCCAGCAGCTTCAGTCCTGCCCCCAGGTCCCCTCGTATCTGAGTCATTTGTTCCGCGAAGCTTTTCAACTGGGAATACAAATCAGATATTTGCACAAAAACTATGGTTTTTGTGATCTTATCCCAATTACATTTGAATTGTCTGTTGGGTCGCACAGTTTTAGCTAAATTAAAATCTAAAGAAAAGCTTAATCAATATCTACCAATATCGTAAAGGCAACAACACACTTTATAGAGATTTTTCAATTTTACCGCAGAAAAATGACTTTATAAGTCTAGTGCATATGTGTTAAGGTATGCACCCTAACATATGTGTACTAGAGCATATGTTAAGTCTAGTACACATGTGTAAAGGTATGCACCTTAACATATGTGTACTAGACTTATTATATTCCAAATTGAGCGAATATTTACTAATTCTGTCCTTACTCCGGCTGACTACCAAGACGTAAGGTATGGCCAGGCATTAGTGGATAGCAGGAGTAATGACTTTATTCACTTTACACAATCAAATTAAACACACGAAGAGAAATATGTAATGTTACCTTTAGCTCTATTGTGCATGATTATAACTGTTAAAACACAAACCTGTGTGGTAAGGCCGGCGTCAAACCCGCTCAGTTGTTCAGCGTAGTCCGTCACCATGGAATGCAGGGTCGATATTCTGTTGTTGATCTTCAAGGCCGTGTCCAGCTTCTCCGCTAAAAAAAATTCTCATGTATATTACTACACCAACTAAATTGAAACTACCGTGTGGTAACAAGCACTCGACAAAAATTTGTGGATAAAGGAAGGGGAGGACTTTGCCCAGCAGTGGGACACATCAACAGGCCAAAAATAAAATAAATACTAAATGTTTCTTTGATCGAATATTTACTTAGATACTCACCTCAATTTAAATAGGAAAAGATAAGTAGAAGTTAAAAAGTTACATACTGAATATATGTGCATTGGTGACAATGTAAGGAGTAACTTGGAATTATCACTTCCAAGGTTCCAGTGTCCATAAAATAGCCCTGCCAAGCTATGTTCAATATGATAACCGACGTTAATATTGTCTAAAATCATTATTTTATGTCACGTTTAGTGTCCATGGATGTTACTTACTGACAGTTTTGACCATGGTCATGATGTTCTCGACCGTGGCAGATGACTTCGCAGTCAAGTGACCCATATTCTTTGCCAAGTCTTCTTTGAGCTGATGGATCGCATCGCTGAAGATAAAAAATAATAGTATTCGTACGTCGCCACAATGTGTATTATATACACAATTATATACGACGTTACTTCCACACAAATATTTTATATTTTTTTCGTATGTAATGAAAAAACTCAAAAACGACTCAATCAATTTTGATGAAATATGGCACAGAGACAGACGAAACCTGCAGGAGTAACGTAGCTATGAGTAGGTACATTTGTATTACGGTTTTACCCGAGCGAAGCCGGGACGGGACGCATGGGACTCGGGATAGATTGATAATAAAGAAAACTGCACTTTTGATAATAATTGCACATAACCTTTCCTATTCTAGCTTCTAAAAATTATAAATTCCAGAAAAGCTAAATAAACTATTATATACAATTCTTCAGTTGACTTCAGGAAAAAATAAGCTAAATAGTGTGGAACTCCATAAAAAAATACAATTAAATAAGTTGGCAAGCGCAAATTAAGTCAGTTTCTGTATTGATCAAAGACGGACTTCGTTTCTGAAAAAAGCAAGTTGGCACGCTAAAAACGTGAAATAACCTGATGAACTAACTCAAGTTCGGGATGGGTGACCTTGGACTCGATGTACGGCTTTTCGGAGACCGTTGAATCTACAGTGCTTGGCCTGCCAACGCTATTTACACCACTCTTTGTAGACACTAGTGACTTGCGCGACATTGTGCCTGATTTACTCGACTGCAATATAAAAAATGTGTTAGCAGACCCTGGGCTCCGACGTTCAATGGCTGAGGAAGAAACCGGGAAACGCTCAGATAAAGAGAATACAGAAAATGTATTACAGAAGAAAACTACTCACTACTGCGCAACCCGTAGATTCCGCAGGCAGATACTATAGACATTATCATAATATATTCCGTTTTGCTCACACATGAGAAACGCGTAGTACCTATATTTAGTCCCACGGCGTGTGTCCAGCTGTATCTTGCCGCTTTGGATGAAATAGGTAGGTATAACATTTCCATACAATTTCCAGCTTATTCGGTTATATCAGCTTTGTCTTCAAATTTTAAGTCTTTGATTCAGTTATAACAACCTTTATGGGCTCACTGCGGAGTGTAGGTCCCACCTCTGTGCCTCTGATCCCTCTGATCCATGTACATACGTAGTTTCCATGTGGAAAACTACTAAAAACCAAACAATAGAAACCTTTCCACCAGGCACTTCCGAGCTCGACACGCCACCTTTGCTGTCCCCATGTAGCTCCGCTTCCAACACCGTCGTCACCTCGCCAATCTGTCACATTATTATCCTCAATCAGCCTTCAACTAACGCACACCATCCAACACGCAAGCTTAATAACCTAGTTGCGGGTAGTTTGGATTGGTAAAGAACTGAACCAGAGAGTCAAAACTATATTCCCGTTCACGATTTAGGCAATCGCTTTGGCAAAGCCGAAAATTTTATCTTCTTCCATTTCTTCCAGAAGGCTAAATTGGTGAATTTAGCAAGTAGACTTGGTCGAGTCTCAGACTAAGTGGAAAATGATAGGTGTACATAATCCCAAGACTCTACACAGGATAGGTGTCATCTTTAATTTATAAAGTGTGTGAATATCCACCGAAAAAACCCTATAGTAATAGATAGCTAAACGTTCAGCTCCAGAGATAAAGACGTGAACCCAACGCTATATAGGTACGTATTCTTCTTTGTACTTTTCTTTCAAAAAATAAGGGATGGTTGTTTACATTAACCTACAGTAATTTGCGTTGCACTGCGTCGGCTGGATTAAAGTTGTCATAAAAATGCAAAAAGATCCATCAATGGATCTCCAAAATGGATTTTAGTGTACGTAGAGAACGGAAGGACGACATTATCTGTCATATAGCTACCTGTCCTGCGATGTCCTCTGGTAGGGCTCCAGCAGACACCAGCTGCGTGAGGATGCCGCCCATACGGCCGATGGCCTGCTCAGCAGCCACCACTCGAGCGCTCACCTGGACAGAACAACTAAACACTAAGCTTTAACGTAGATTCAATTGACGCAAACACAGAAACGAGCAACGCATACTGAACCGCAGAAAACAAATACATATTCAGCTGTGTTTTTACAACAAGCCACCTCATGTCCAACCAATTGCTAGAGCTATGTGTCCCTTATAGTCTCCTCATAGTCTATGAAATTATCCAATTCTAGGGCGGAACCACACGCCGCAAACGCCACCGTGCAGTAAATACATACCTGCAAGGCATCCATCATTTCAGTAAGGGACGCGGTGCCCTTCGACAGCTGTTTCAGCAGTTCCTTATTCTGTGGCATGGAGGGCATGGGCGTGGGGCCAGCTTTGGCCTTGAGCTCATTCACAATCTCCATGAGGAGGTCAAACTGTGAGCGCGTCACCACTTCAATGTTAGGGCGTGAGCGAGGCCCTGCTTCAAAATAATTAAATTAAGAATTAGCAATTGATCTAATTGAACTCTATGGTTTCGCTATTATTTACCGCTATTTTCAGGCAACGTTGTCGATATCAAATATGTTTATTATTAAGATATAAATTTGCATTTGAAACTGTATAAAAAATCATTTATATTATCGATACTTATTATATTTTTTTTAACAAATAAATACTTACACAGATAAAAAACAACGAAGACCCAGGTCAATCTAAACTAAAGATCAGTTTCCATCGTGAACAGATCGGGTATCGAACTAATTTATAAGCGCTTGTGGTTGCGTCGTTTTTGAATGCAAAAAGAAATATACAAACACATACCACTAGAACGTGTAGTAGGTCCTTTTTCAACTGAAACCAACATCATTATCATGCTTAGATTATGATTAATAACCCGTTTGTTATTAACTTATAATTCACGAAAATTATGATAAGAAAACTTCAATTAGGTACCTACATGAAATGTAAGTAAATCAGTTAATGCTACTCTCTCGAAGCTAATGATTACTAGCGACGAAGCTATCGACAACTATCATACTAACAGGATTAATAGCTTTATTTAATTTTTTATCTTTCAAGGGCACAGTAAGGACGTGCCTTGATATGCTGCCTCTAAATTCGGTCCAGAATTTTCGATCTAGATAAATGTTCTGAAAACCGTGTGATGACTCTCGGCAAACTAGTTCACACATATAATGAAAGAGACAAATTCATGACAGGTTTACGGAAAACTGTTCTAGATAACCGGTTTTTTTATAGAGTACCAGAGCTGAAATAACTAACGACATATACCTACTAAAATCTTCTCCTTGTCTCGTTCCTCCTCTAAAAATGAAAACAAAAAAATAGCATCAGTTAAAATGGTGATAAAAAAAACTAACAAACAACAAAAAGAAATTACTGTTTTCAGAAATAGTTGTATTTCTGAAAACAGTAATTTCTTTCCTTCAAGGACAAAGGAAACTAAAGACAACGAATTCCGATCCATCCGTAAAAAGCGGCAGATTGCCGTGTAGATGGCCTTGTAAAACCGGACACACGGTGAGCGAAAGATACTAATATTAGCGCACTGTCCAATTTCATCTTGTATATTTCTAATAGGCATTTATGTTTCTTGTATGTGTGAAACGTAAGATATTTTGATAAGTTTATAGCTTTCTTTGTATGTGCTTAGAATTGAACAATTTTATTGTGTTGCATACCTGTGACTTCGATGCCTTCACCCTCTTTCTCTTTCTGCGCAAGAAGAAAGTGTTCATGAAAAATTAGATTCAGTGGTCATATCTCAGAAAATTTTGTTACGATCTCACCTTTCTTTTAGCCTTTTCTTCCTTAGCCAATTCTTTCTCAGCTTTCGCTTTTGCTTTTTCTTCAGCGCGCTCTGCCTTTTCTTGTTCTTTGTCGGCTTTCGCTTTATCCTTCAAGTCATGTCTTTCAGCTTTAGCAGCTTCTTTTTCCGCTTTTTCTCTTTCTTTTGATTGGGCTCTTTCCTCTCTCTCTTTGTCTTTAGCCAAAGCTCGTTCTTCTTTGGCTGCTGCACGTTCTTCTCTTTCTTTTTCTTTCAATTCAGCTTTATCAGCTTTCAAAGCGGCCTTTTCTTCTCTTTCTCTTTCTTTGGCTGCTTCCCTTTCCGCTTTTGAAGCGGCCTTTTCCTCCTTTTCCCTTTCTTTTGTAACTTTCCTGTCTGCTTTTGACACAGTATCTTCTTCTTTTTCACTTTCATCTGCTGATTCCATATCTACTGTTGATGCAGCCCTTTCTCCTGTTTCCTTTTCTTTTGATTCATCTCTGTCTTTTTTTTCAGCCCTTTCTTTCTTTTTCCTTTCTTTTGGTGTATCGCTATCCGCTTTTGACGTAGCTTTATCTTTTCTCTCTTTTGACGCATCTTTATCAGCCTTTGCTGCAGCCTTTTCTTCCCTTTCCCTTTCTTTTTCCGCTTTCCTATCCGCCTTTGACGCTGCCTTTTCTTCCCTCTCTCTTTCTTTGGCTGAAGTTTTGTCTGCTTTTCTTTCTTCTCTCTCTCTTTCTTTAGCCGCTGCTTTCTCCGCTTTCTCTCTTTCTTTTGAGGATGCTCTCTCTTCTCTTTCTTTTTCTTTCGCAGCAGCTCTTTCTGCCTTTGCCTTTTCTTTTGATACTCCCCTCTCTTCTCTTTCTTTTTCTTTCGCAGCAGCTCTTTCTGCTCTTTCCCTTTCTTTTGATGCTCCCCTCTCTTCTCTCTCTTTTTCTTTAGCCGCTGCCTTCTCTGCTCTCTCTCTTTCTTTTGATATAGCTCTATCTGCTCTTTCTTTTTCTTTAGCCGCTCCCTTTGCCTCTTTCTCTCTTTCTTTTGATACAGCTCTTTCTGCTTTTGCCGCCGCCTTCTCCGCTTTTTCTCTCTCTTTTGATGCAGCTATCTCAGCCTTTTCTTTATCTAAAGCAGCTGCTTTCCCTCTATCTTTAGAAGCGACTTTTTCTTGCCTTTCCTTTGGACCGCTTTGAGCCTTATATTTTTCTTTCTGCAATAATTTTTCAATGTTTTTTCTCTCTTTTTCAGCGGTTCTCATTATTTTTTCTGCTTCCCTTGTCTTCGATCGTTCCTTAGCTCTGCTTCGTTCGAGTTTTTTTGCTTCTTTCTCATCCTTTTCTCTCTGAGTTATATATTCTGTGACCTTTATTTCCACTCTTTGTTCTAACAATCGCATCTGTCGCGCCAGTATGTGCAGCACGGTTTGTACTAGTTTGTAATTAACCGTATTTCTCTGGAAAACAAAAAATGGATCAGCATTACGGTTTTCCGGGGTATTCCAGGTTAAATTCTAGGTATTTGTTTACTTAATTTAGTAAAATCGAAATTTACGCATTCGACTGTCAACTTGCAATTTGTACCTACATTGACAATCAAGGCGAAAAAGTAACGAACGATTCCATCTACTCCGTACCTATGGTATATATCGCACTCTCTCTCGCATCTCATTCAATTTGCATTAGGGGTATATGTGATGCGAAAAGTAAAAAAATCACATTACAATTTTGAAGATTCACTTGAAGTCAACCCTACTTAAGAATGCTTTGTTGACTATCAAGGCGTGCTGTGTGCCGCTTCTTCACCTCATCTTTGGAAGTTGTCAGTAGGCTTAGTTTTAAATAATAAGTGATTGTATATTATCCTAAGTTAAATAAAGTATTTACAATTTTACTCACGTCTTCGGGCCCCATGGCCATGTTGATCAGGTCTTCCACGCTGACCAGCAAAGTTGTCGCACTCTGATGAGGAGAAAAAAGCTCCTCAGGAGGTTTCCCCATTGCTCCTAAATCTCGTATTACAACTAAATACTTTCTTAACAAACACCAGAAAAGAGTTATCGAAATTACGCTGTCAACAGTGAACACGTCACTGAATTGCCGCTTCCCGTGTTCTTTTTCTGATCATTCTATTTTCAAATGAAATACCTTAATTAAAAGTGTATAGACAAAATAACCCGAGTATTTTTTTTTCTATGTAAAATAACCATGATTTGGGCAGATTTTTTTATTGTATTTTACAAGTCACAAATTTATAATTTTCTATTTAAATCATACTACATATTAAATGTGGTTGGGTGGTTGTCCTTTCCCGAACCTGCGACAACAAAGCAGCGAAGACTCCATTGGCTACTTTCCAATGGATCAAATCAGATACTTTTTTCTAATGTCAAAAACCGCGGTAAATTTTGTTTATGTCACTGCCCAGTAAAGTCAAATTTTTCAATTACCTCCACACCGAGGATATAGTAACTTACTCCGCCAAATTAATTCAACCGACGACAGTAGTCTCATTAGAAAAGTAAGGTACTATTATAGGTAAAATATATGTTGTATTACTTATTAGACCTTTGGAAGACAGAAGGGGAGGCCTTTGCCCAGCAGTGGGACACAAAAACAGGCTATAAAAAAATATTTTGTATTCAAATCAAAGGCAAAGTCAATTTTTCAAAACTTTATTATTTATAGTAACTTTCGTCTCCTCTCAACACTCAACGTCACAAAAACCAAACAATATTTATTGCGATTATATTTTGTACACATCTGATGTCTACAGATAAAAAGCGAATGTTTGACTCGCTAACGTTACGTAATCTTAGATGTAATTTTGGTTTTACGCTTCGACTCGACTTATATCATGTAGGGATTACGATAGTAAAAATATCTCCTCAATAGTAATATAGTTAAATATAAGGATACGGTCTGATGGAAAGTGGTTGCCGTAGTCTAATCGGTTGCCAAAATTTTGAAGTTTCTATTTTCCGAAATAACCGCTCATCGGACTTTAGTCAAAGCGCAAACCAATTCTAAACGGCCTTAATACTGTAACATAGAACCTCCTCCTTTTGAAGTCGGTTAAATAATCGTCGAAGCGGCAGATACAACAATTATTCTGTACTAAAATAACCGTGGAATGCAACAGGGTACTGGTGCCACCTCAACACACACTGCAAAATATCAATTGGCGAAATAATTCATTGTTAATGTATAAATAGAATATACTTTATTATTTAATAATATAAATAACAACTAGTTGAATGACGAGTCGCGAGTCTGCGGCGCGCTTCGCATGCCGCGTTCACATGGACTTACATGAGTTATTAGATAATTGAACAGTCAAGTTATCGACTCAAAAAACTCCACAGTAGAATTTTTTTCCACTGAATCATACTCCAATTTGGTCATAAAGTAGCAATCCAATCACTAAGCCACTAACTCCGTGTGAACGCGGCACTCCGCGTCTCTATGGCATGGATTCATCACTTCGTCTATGTACAACCGCGCGCCGCAACCGCAGGAATCCTACGATACGCAGATTTTCAACAAATGGAATCAATTTGATTGCGAGTAATACAGACCTATGCACTCTACGTAGATGTTCGTAACACATAAATTATATTACAACTATGTATTAACAATACGCTGTTTCGTCGACCGCGCTTCCTTGGCGAATTTCACCGATCAACGGTTATCTATCAGTTTAACGTTATTTCATTATTACATACAGTATAAACGAAAACAGCGAAAAAGAATAAATCTCTTGATTTTATATTTATCAACACTTAATAAAATAACGCCTTACATATCACTTGTCATTCAAAATGGGGCTTTACTTCGTTGGATCACGGTTTAGTTTTGCGCGGTCACCGTGACAGCGTGGGGTGGCTATATATATTTATGTATATATCTAATCCTCGATGTTGCGGAAGGCCGCCGACATATCTTCTAAGAGTTGGTCGAAGTCTGCTTTGATCTTAGCCTCGCCGTCTTTCACTGGGTCCTGGAAGAAAAAATATAAATTAATAACAAATACAATAAAAATTATTCAAAATCATATATCTTTATATACGAACGATTTCGTAGTCGATACAAACGTCATAGCACTGTTACCGAATCTCTCGTAGCCGATCTAAGTTTAAATCTTTGCCAGTGAAATTTTGTAGATCGTGCTACGGCAATCGTAGCCGATGCAAGCGTCGTAGCCGATAGACGTCGTAGTTCCATTCCTATACATTCTAAACGAGTCACACGTCAATAGGGTACGTATATGAGAAGGTCAGAAAATTCTAAAAAGAATATGTATAATTTAGATAAAATAGATAACTATCTTTCATATTCTAAATTTAATTTTTTAAAATATTCTAAATATAAAAGTAGCTCTTTACATAATCCTAGATTGAGAAGAGTTTTTTTATAAATCAGTCTAATGATAAAATATTTAAGAGGATTATGATAATTTATAGGAAATTTAAGGTAGCTATCGGATAAACATAGCTTTTTTGCGAAGGTCATTACTCTACCGTAACTTCATATTTTAGTATCATTTAGTATAGACGCTATTTTAAATACGTGTGATTTTAATGTGTCACACATTTGAAAGAATTATCATTAACACAGTAATTTGAAATACTTTGAAGTTATTACTCTTCCGCGACGTCACATTTGAGTGTCAGTGACACTGAAATATAGAAGTGACACATAGTTCACTTGTATCTTTATTATGAATGTAATGATTGTACGTTCATCGTTCGGGCGGTGGGCATGTAATGTTAACCTTGAACTTCATGGAGGAGAGCTGGTAGAGGACGCTGCCCATGGCGTCGCGGATGACGTTCCAGGTGACCTTGTTGTCGGACTGCGCCGTGGCCTCCACCGCGTGCCGCGACATGTCGTAGAAGGCGATGATGTTGCGCAACATGCCCACCGTCTTGTAGAACGGGCAGAAGCGGTCGTACGCCGAGTAGCTGTCGTCCGGGAATACGACACATTATTAAACTAACACATTGTAAAAGCAATAAATGTTATTTGCAATAGAAAAATATATTTTTTCTTTTTTACAATATTTATGGCTAAACTAGGTTTACTGGCTGCGCTCCGGGGCTTCGGGAATTTCGAGACTAAAATACCCTGTGTGTTATTCCAGGTTATATTCTACCCAATTTCATAACAATCCGTTGAGTCAATTTTGCATAAAACTTCACAAACTTACGCATTTATAATATTAGCAGTTAATAGTAACCCCGGATGAACCACTATGGCGCGGTATTAGCGGCGAGTTTGCAATGAATTTGGGTAGGTTGATGTGCTGTTGACTGTATTTATTCATTTAAATTTTGACATTTTTAATAATGATGTAAATTCGTCCTCCTAATTTTTAATATATGTATAAGATCTATATTTGTTCATTGACGTCCTTGGAGAAGTTTGTTGCGCCGCTTCTTCTTCACCCGCGCTTTGGAAGTCGGCAGTAGACTTAGTTTAACGTTAATAAGTTATGTATATCATCCTAAATTGAAAAAGAAGAAAACAAAGAAGAAACTTATAAAATACAGTCTATCGAGAAAGGCGTTATCTCCTTTTGGCTGGGAACACTCGGTCTTTATCAAGTATTCTCTGTTAGTGCTGTTTTAAAAGATAATGTTTTATCATCTTACACGCTGGTCTGGGAGGAAGAAATGATATAAAATGTCGCGCAGATTGTAAAAGTCAATCAAGGGAAGATGTCTGCGCGAAGCCCTTTAACTACAAAAACAAATTCTGTCACATATCATCCATATTCGCCGTTGTTGCCTTTAAATAAATTTGCTCGTAATTTACCAGCCCTAAATAAACAATCGTTGTCGAATACCTAGTATAATAACACGACAGCTGCACTGCCGTCAGTGTACCTGTTCTGCTGCAGGAAGTCGTCCTTCAGCAGCTTGGCCACCTCCAGCGTGATCTTGTCGGTCTCCGCCAGCGACGCCTTGCCCACGAGCTGCACGATCTCCGACAGATCCTCCTCCTCTTGCATGATCTCCTTCACCTGCACCATGAAAATAACCCGTGTTTTATTCCACACTAGCTTTTCCCTCGACTTCGTATATGTGAGTGGGAATTTCAGGAAATTCAGGAATCCCTTCTTAGTGCTCCCCTACACAGTCCTAGGAAAGTAGACACCAAATTTCAGCTTTCTACGCCCAGTAGTATCGACTGTGCATTGTCTGTCAGTCAGTCACTCAGTAACGCAAGTTTTATATAATATAGATACATACTACTTTATATAATATAGATACACAACTATGTATTACGTTTTACATATAAATCTTAACAAAAACATGTAAATATATATCATCCAACGATCAGTTGCGCTACGATCCGGAAAAATGTTCAGGTGAGATTAGCAATTGTGAGCTCAGAACAGTGGCAGCATTTCCTGACTTATATATTTTTTTTAAATTTTCCTTGAAGTCTAATTTATATATACACACTATATACACCTTGCAAATTAGCGCCTAATTATGGAGTTAATACGTGATGAAAAGCGCTATTGTACCTTAGTCCTGAGGGGTACGAATTCGGGGTAGTTCTTGTCGTAGAAGTCATCCAGCGCGCGCATGTACTTGCTGAAAAAAAAAGAAAAAATATTGAAAAACACATGTAACTACGATACTTATTAATAAAACATCTTCAAATCGTCAATAAACAAAAGTTACGATGACATATCTTATGTAAGCACGAAGGCCCTTAGTTAATAAATATAAATGTTTCAAGCTTTCATGTATGGATATTGATGCAGTTTCAATGTTTTTAAGACAAATTATGAACGAAGGTTACATACAAAACAGCCTATTTGAAACACGCGAAGCCGGGCCAGCTCGCTAGTAGTCTTGGCGCAAAATGTCCTTTTCTCAAAAAGTCCTTTCTCAGAATGCCCTTTCTCAAAATGTCCATTTGTCGTAATGTCCTTTTCTCATAATTTCCTTCCTTATGTCATAATGTCCTTTTCTCAAAATGTCCTTTTAGTAAAAAAAACTGTAAAACAGTTTTTTTACTAAAAGGACATCAGTTGCTTATCTAAATTATCATCAAAAACACACAAGGACATTTTGAGAAAAGGACATTATCAGAAAGACATTTTGAGAAAGGACATTATGAGAAAGGACATTGGGAGAAAAGTACATTTTGCGCCAAGACGTTGCTAGTTACGAATAACATGTTTAGCCCATTCTTCGTCTTCTTTTCGAGTCGTTATGACTATTAATCATTACATATTGTGTTTTTAACCAAGCACGTAGCTACTTTTTTGTGACTCTATCGTCCTGTATGCGATGCGAGATGCGACGAGTACCTGTATGAGATGAGCCAGTTGATGGAGGGGAAGTGTTTCCTCTGCGCCAGCTTCTTGTCCAGCCCCCAGAAGACCTGCACGATGCCGAGCGTGGCCGACGTCACCGGGTCGGAGAAGTCTCCGCCGGGCGGCGACACGGCGCCCACGATGGACACCGACCCTGCGGACAGTTGGGTTTTTTTTGTTGACGTGTCCCACTGCTGGGCAAGGGCGGGAGACCTTTGCCCAGTAGTGTGTGAGCTTTCTTTTCCCACAAATCTAAGCAGGTGCCACAAACCTAATCACAAAGCAGGAACCCATCAATATCGTCTCGTCATCTCTTTCGCGGTTGCCCCTTTAGTTGGTTAGTTAGTATAAAAATGCTATTTGTAAAAGTACATTATGTAGATTTAACACTCAGCCTTTGGGTCATATAAAGAATGTTATGTTTAATAGTTTTTCTGTGTCTGTTGAGTGGTTTACTGGTGGCTTCTTTATCCACCAGCGTTGAAAAATTTGCATAAAAAATCATATTAAAATTTATGCTACAATTTTTTTAGAAATCTTTATTTTTTAGGACCGGTTATATACGCTCTGATTAAGGGACTACAGAAAAGGATGCAGGTATTTAATAGAAAAGGAAAATCGTCCTATATTTCTTTTCAATAACTGTATTCCTTTCTGTAGTCCCTTAAATCGGAGTGTATGTAGCCGGTCTGAATATAAAAAAGAGTGTAGAAGGAACAATAAAAAAAAGATCCGGATTTTCTATTCAGCCGTTCTAAAGTTGGTTTTGAAGTAAATATCGGTGGTTTTTTTTTTAATTTGTCTAAATCTTATGCTATCTTACTTTGTGCATGAAATGATAACCTTTCGCGTATATGATACCCACCCTCGCGGTCGGGGTTGCCGAGACACTGCACGCGCCCAGCACGCTCGTAGAAGGAAGCGAGACGAGCGCCGAGGTAGGCGGGGTAGCCGGAGTCCGCCGGCATCTCCGCCAGCCGCCCCGAGATCTCCCGCAGCGCCTCCGCCCAGCGCGACGTCGAGTCCGCCATCATGGACACGTTGTAGCCCATGTCGCGGAAGTACTCCGACAGCGTGATGCCTGCAACCACAACGGACAAGGGGCATTACGGAGCGTTTTCTAATAATATATCAAACTATATAATGTACATAGTCAAAAAGTATACATATATATATCGATATGAAACACCCTGTGACAGCACCCATTCCCGAATTTACGCATGAGTCAGGTCATGTCTATACTATACTTTCGGGATAAAAAGTATCTCATGTGTTTATTTTATTTTATTAAAAGGTACATAAAAAATTGTTCGAGCGTGGAGTAATAAAAACAATCTTTGACCTTGATAATATTAATGAGATTTTTTTCCTAGTAATTCAACTACAATCTGTCTAAAAGAAACAGATCTTTAATGAATTTTTTTTGCCATTATGTATTACTAACGACACGACGCAGCTTCACCGTAAATAACAATTGAGCGACCGCATCAAAATCATACAATTTATGAAAGTTTAAACACACAAAAATTCCCAAAATAGTGTAGCCCCGGAATTATAATATTTTCCCTAAATAGTCGGAACTGACCAGTGTAAATGGAAGCCTCCCTGGCGGCCACGGGCATGTTGGAGGTGTTGGCGACGAGCGCCGTGCGCTTCATGATGGACTCCGTCACTCCGTCGATCTCCACCGTCAGCTCGGGGAAGTCACGCAATACTTCTGACATCTCGTTACCTGAGAGGAATACAACATATTTTTATCAAATCAATATCAATAAATAGTAACGGTGCTAGAATTCTGCCTTGGGGCACTCCATCGTTTTAAAGTAGTGAAGTTTTTTTTACACATGATTATTGTTTATATTATTTATCCTGGAGAGTTAATTGATATGAAATGTGATTGTATAAAGTTCATTTTAAGCCACAGACAAACAGTTTTTTTAAGATGATTAATATAAATAATATCGAAAGCGTTTGCTATATCCATACAAAAATATGTAATTATTCATAAAATCAGTATATGCTATCAGCAAATCTCTAAAAATAAAAATTTGTGAAATATTAATGCAAAGAGAGTTATGAAAATAATTGTAGATATTTTAAGAAACTCTGTTTTCAAATAGCTTTCTGATCTTTCGTGTCGTGTTTCTGTCTATGCGGTGTACACTAGTTTTGTTCTAATATAATGAAAACAATACTTTATGCGTCCTAGAACAAAATGGCAACTCCTGAACCCAAAACTCACCACGCTCCCCGCAGCCGACGTAGATGATGACGTCAGAGTTGGAGTACTTGGACAGCGCCTGCGAGATGACAGTCTTGCCGCAGCCGAAGGCGCCGGGGATGGCGGTGGTGCCGCCCTGCACGCAACTGTGGCGAATCATATGGTTATTATAGTGAACACGTGAAGATTAGGGAGAGTCACACAGATACTGAGAATGGTCAACTATTTACAAAAGAATAGAGCCAGAACAAACAGATGCTGTTAATATCTCTCAACACAAGAAATGCTGACTTCATGTCGTCAGTGATGACATGCGTGCCAATGGTCTGGCAAATACGGATGCCTCCTACCGTGCTAAGTGGAGACGCAAAAGTAGGAAAGCACCCTGGGCTCCGACGCTCAATGGCTGTGGAAGGAACCGGGATAACGCTCAGATGAGAAAGAGAGCCGTTGATATCTCAGCAGCAGATGATTGGCGGGCATTTTCTGATTGTGTTCCCGAGGTATGCGCACAGACAGACACAACCGAGCGTTACGTACGGGAACAGAGAGTCCAGCACCCGCTGTCCGGTGAGCAGCGGATGGTTGGCGGGCATCTTCTCGGTGACGGGCCGCGGCTGCCGCACCGGCCACACTTGCAGCATCGTGTACTGCGTCTTGGTGCCGTCGAACTCTGTTTCCAGCACCACGTCCTAGAATATAATTAATAGATTTATTTATTTATCGAACAGAATTACATGCACATTACAGTAGACTAGTGATCTAACACTAGGCTAAGTCTGTGTCTTGGGGGGCTACCATGAAACATAAACACGTGACACGTTGTGGAACAGCCCTGTTAACCAAACGTGATTTGATAAAGAAATGGAAATTATAATTCTTCAATAATATTTTGTCAAATCTGCGCAATCACGTTCGCGCTGTCCTAAGGCAACGCCACAGTTTAACTACATAAGATGTTAATTCCCAAATAGATTATTCTACGGGGTTCTCTGGTATCATTTACCTAGTTACAACAAAGTGTCCGCCTCGTAGAGGTTACTCCCACATTGCGTGAGAAATCTACAATTAATTATATGAAACAGAACGGACCAACACACCCGTGGACGGTGAAACATGTAGGATTTAATTTTCCTTTCAACACCACATTGTAAAAAAAATTAAACTCATGTTTTTGCAAATAAATAATCTTTGTCTTTGCCTTGTCTTTGTAAGAAATAACATAATTTGTAATGTGCTAATACATATATTAATTGACAAAAACACGTAAATATTGTACCTAGTAGTCTTGTACGAATAACGAAATAGGAAGTACGTTACTCACGGTAACTTTGTAGTTGCCGGAGGGAGCGATGTACGTGACAGTACCCTTGGCCCGCGGCGGCATCAGCATCTTGTGCTTCACGAGCGTGTTCTCGTGCACGATGCCGTACAGGTCTCCGCCCGTGATGTGCGACCCCACCTGACAATATAAACAATATTATTATTTTAAATAAATAAAATGAAACTACATACACGACATTAATATCTTAGCAATATTATTGATTTGTCAATTGAAAAGAAAGAAAGAAGGACATTTGGTAGTGCATGGTCCATGGGAGTGAATGCTCAATCTCCACTCTTACTGTCCAAGCAATGGTTAGCCATAGCCCTTGGCCAGGATTGGTAGACCGTCAGAGTACAGATAGATTAGGTATTGGTTATCAGCCTATTAGAACAATGAAACGCGTGTGACATCCCAGATGTTGTAGGCGCTGCGGTAACCACTTCCCATCAGGTGGGCCGCGTGTTTGCTAGTTCCAGTATATATGTACAGATAAGATTCAAAATTATCAAAGAAGTACAAAAAAAATAAATTACCTTAATGTTGAGCGGGTTGAACTCCCAATCGTGTTCTCTGGCCAAACAAGGCACGTTGATACCCTTCGGGATGTAAATGGACTGTGTGAGCTCATTGATGTCCTTCAGAGGACGCTGGATCCCGTCAAAGATGGAGCCCAAGATACCAGGGCCCAGTTCCACGGACAACGGCTTGCCTGTGCGGAGCACCGGGTCGCCGACGGTCACACCCGATGTTTCTTCATATACCTATAGTGGGAGATTTTTTAGTGTCTTTATATATATCCATTGGTGAAATTCTGACAATATTTTTTAATATGCATATTCGGAAACGTCATTCTTTGCTGATCCCACATAATGTATAGAACTCGTTTTCTAAAAAAAGAGCGGAATTTTTTCTATACACATTATTGTATAAACTAAAACTTATACTGAATCATTGTAAATGTTTCATTAAGGTTCTAAGTTTAATATAAAAAAAATTAATACTAGGAAGCACAATTTTGTCCTAAACATATAATTTTTTACATGTTTACACAAAAATTGTATTTCGACATCGGTCGGAGTGTGCGGGTGGGTTACCTGGATGGTGGCGAGGTCCCCCTCGAGGCGGATGATCTCGCCCACCAGCTCGTTGTATCCGACGCGCACCAGCTCGTACATAGCCGAGCCGGCCATTTTTTCCGCCGTTACGACTGTCGCAGAATATATACTCATTTTAGTCTATCTGCATATTTCATTTGCATTGTAGCGTTGTGGTTTGTAAAGCCCTAAAATATCGTACGAGGCGAATGAGGGACACACAGCCCAGACAGCTGACAGGCAACAATAGCATTCCTAAGGAGGGTGACGTCAGCGGGCGTTTGTAAAATCACAGCCATAATTGGATACAAAAAACCAACTGTTGTGAGATCGATCTTTTCATTTTGAGACTATTCTAATCAATCTGAAAACCTGGAACCCAAACTCAACATAGATCTTCAAAAGTTACTAGATAAGAATAGAAATATGTAGCTGAAATTTAACAAATTTTGCAATTTTCTAACAGAAACAAAGGTTGTATTTTTATGTACAGTCAACAGCACATTAAATAATTCATGGCAAAATAGTTGCTATCACCACAATATAAAGGTCTATGCAGGGAAACTTGACGTGTTGTAGACTGTACAATATATATTACCAAAAAGATTTAGAATAGAATGTGACATACCGGGACCGGACACAGCGAATACATATCCAAACTTGTCTTCTTTCTCCTCATTGGCGATCGTCTTCAAACCGGTCTTGTTCGCCATCTTGAGAGATTAGTCTTTATCTGGAACACAAATATAAGTGAACTATGTCAACAAATATAAAAAAAATTATAAAAATAACATGCTTGTGAGCACCATTAGACTGCTCAACAGAAAACTTCATAAAGTAATGATGTTGAATTTATTGAAGTCAATATGCCATCAAGTAATGAGGTGCCGAAAATCGTGTTGTAATTCCACTGTTATCATTGATATAGCATATTATAGATTGCCACAAGATGAGACTTCTAACTGAAATGTGTTTATAACATACTCCTATATTTAATGTAAAGGTAACATACTTTTACATTTAATATAAGATTAAGTTTACGGGAAATATTGGTAATTTTTTTTTTAATCTTAATTTTAATGTTAAACAGACTTGAGTTTGACAATTCTTGGTTCTGCACTTTAAGGAATAAATATGTCTTGTACTAAACTTACAAAAGGACAATATTAACACACACACACAGCACCACTTCACAGATTCAGAATGAGTTGGCAAATAAGTTTCAACATTTGTGTTGTGGGACACTAGCTTGGTAATGGAAAGTCTGTACCAATCAGCTGACACATCACTGTTAGCAGCTGATAAAAACAATCAATCACTGTCAAAATGTTACATGTATTATCACATTGATATTTTTTTGAAAATTGGATAAACAGAAAGTCTTTACTACCAAGAGTGGCTTGATACATGAAGAAATATTGTACAGAGATTTTGCTTAGGGTATAAAGATTAAGCATAGAATATTTATACCACATGTGGTCTTCATTTATACCACATATCTAAACCAACATAATTTTTTGGTTAAATACAGGGGACATTATCATATTATGTTAATTTTTGAGGTAAGTCTAGTACTTATGAGTGAAGCACTAATTATAGTAGATATACTATTGATGTTGAGAAGAAATCCAAGAAGAAACTCTATCTATTATGTATCTATATTTTCATTTTGATATTTTCACATCTATGAATAAATAACATATTTTATTCTAAGCTTTTTCAAACCTCTTCTGGCAGGTGATGGAATCAAAATAATACTGTACATTTAGAAAACAAATTAATCATATTCTTGAAATAAAATAAAGAGATACATTTTATAATAGAGATATTATGAGAGGTAAGAGATATTTTTTAGATAATAGTTACCTAAATAAAATAAATTTTATATGAAATGTTCTCTAATTCATGTTACAAATTATTTCAGGCACAATTCAAAAATGTGCAGTAAGTATTCCCAGACTTTTTTTCGGTACTCAGACAATGTGTAGATCAATATTACCACTTTTAATTGATTAAATAGTGAAGTACTCAGTGTATGTAATATCAGTTTGTAGTACTTACAGGATCACATGATACATAGGGCGGATCTCTTTTTCAAGAAATTGGTCTAGATCCAAAGATGATGCTAACACGATAGGGTGCGTAGTCTCATCGAAGACTTGTTACAATATTTAGACATTAAATAACAACTAAAATACACCAAAAATATAGATTTATGCGTGACATTACAAGGCGCAGTGAAAATTTTGACAACAGCAGAATTAGGCACGATCTTACCAAAATTTGATATTACAGCAGCTATTCCTTTGAAATAATAACACAAGCACCTTAAAACTAATGCAATGAGTAATTTATTTTTAACAATTACAATAAAAATCCAACTCACAGGAAGAGAAAGACGGAATAGACCAACTGAGAATGGCGGAGATCCACAACTTATCACAAGACCAATGATAAAAATTAAGTCAGCTGACCTGAACTCTATGATTTCTTGTCTATGCATCGTTTTATATTGATTTTCAACTGGTAAAAGGTAAAAATCCACTAAAGGATAATGAAAAGTTTTAACATTTTGTGCTGTTTTTCTTATTTGAATGTAATCCATCCACATCTAAAATTCACAAAAATAAATAAAATTGATTTATCTCACTCCACATATACATTTTATAATTTCGAGTGGGTAGGTATTTATTGGGTGCTGACTGTTTTGGCATGAGATGTATTCCATATTTAGTTGAACGAAACATGACAGGAAAAATTCTTCCGCTTGCTTCAAGCAAGCGTGGTAGTGGCGGTATGCAGCGCGCAGCCTCGCTTGTTAAATTCTTTTTTATAAGAAGTCGGTTAAAAAATTGCACAAGCTGAACTAGATTAGTGGATCACGATCACAACTCGTGTTATGGTTTATGGTTTTTATTTATGACATTGACAGCTGTCATCGATTGTGGGTTGTCTACGATTCTGGGCTCTATTGTTGGGTCATTTTGGAGTTCAAGGAGAAATTTGTTCAAATATTTTAATTCACTATTCAGTTCGCGAAGAAATCTCTATATACCTGAATTTTAACTCGTACTACCTATATAAAAATCGTTTTCCAGTGCGATTACAAACGTGAAACCTGTTAAACCACATGGTGTCTTATTTGTGTTGACCGTTATATTTTGTTTGATGCGTTTGAGTCAAAATTTTTGTATTATCTAGTGACTGTGGGGCTTTTCGGGGTCAAATGTATGTTTCTCCTGTAGGTAATACGAACTATTGTTATAATATTTTAAATATACTTAGTGCAGCAAGTTTAATACGAATTGTCTTGCTTTTAGGGATCACAAAGACGTACAGTGCAGCAAATCTTTGTCCTGGCTATTGCGGCACGGGGCTATTAAGGAAGGATTCCAAATAAGGTTAGTTGGAACTCATTTTTTTCAATCTATATTGGTAATATTTTTGTACCTATAGACAGTTTTTTTTCTTTAAATACATTGTTTTGTCTTAGCATAAACTGGATGAACAAAAGAGACGGCTATATATTTTGACAGCTGGTTGAATTCATCTGTAAACTATGTTGTTGATTTTTTTTATTTGGCACTGTAAATGCATTGTCAGTCATTTATTTCATGTACTATTTTTGTTGCTAACACTGTTTCAATATAAATTCGAAATAAAGTTACTTGTGGGGAAATTTCAAGTTATAAATACTGTCTTGTAACTTATACAGTAGGTAGCAAAAAAACAAATCATCTGAATATCTGTCCATTTATTTATTCAATAATTGTCAGCCAGCTTTTTTCATCTGATTGGTCTATCACAGGATAGAGCATAATTTTATTCTGGTTTAACCTTACATGAATATTGTCATAGAAAAGTTTTAAATAATAAGTTATTTTGAATTGAATATTTACTTTTCAACCTATATACAATAAGCTGAAAAGAAAACATTCATTGTCATGGCTATAAAAAATAAAACATTTTATATTTATTTATCAATACTTAGTGGGTTTTTTACCTGTCAAAGATGCAAAGAGAAAATATAATATTTTTATTTGTATTCCAGCCCAGATGGTTACCTTTCAGTGGACGAAGTACTGAAACACAAGGCTTTCCGTGGCAAGTACAAGCGAGCAGACATCGAGAGGGTTGTACAGAGCAACGACAAGCAGCGCTTCAAGTTGAGGGTCAACCCAGACACTAATGTCTTGGAGATCCGAGCCAATCAGGGACACTCTATAACTGAAGTGTCCGAGTCTATATTAACTCCGATTCTTGAGGTACCTATTTAGTTTATTATGGCTATATTATATTCCTGTTATCCTCGAATAGTGGCATGTTTTATACAATCTAATGCCTTTGTACCCTCCATAGATGTCGGGCAAGGTGACTAAGGAACACTTAGTCTTGGTAACTGATAGCATTCCCTAAAAGGGTTAATTTTAGGAAGGTGGCCAGTGGTAAAATCATTTTCACATTGACCCAGGTCAATCTAGACACAGGGAACATGCAAAAATGCGATAAACTGTTATAATAGTGTGATATTTGTCATTTGTGTGATATGACTACCAAACCAAATCGAAAAACCCATGTAAAGAAGCACATGTAGTTGATGCTTATTCCCATGAAATTCAGTCAATAAATGCATTTCGATAAATATTACAGCCTATTTACAAGACAGTGGTCCATGGAACATTTAAAAAATGGTGGCCTAAGATACAAAGTGAAGGTCTTAATCGTATGAAACGTCAGCACATGCATTTTGCTAAGGGCGCTGTTGGGAACGGTAATTTACGTAAAAACATAGAACTGCACATTCACATAAACTTGAGAAAGGCTCTGAATGATGGAATCAAGTTTTTTGAATCGGATAATGGAGTAATACTGTCCAGTGGGAACAACGACGGTTATTTGCCGACCAAATATTTCAAGAGGGTCATTGACGTTAAAACTGGTATGTTTTAAAATTTTTGTCAATGTCCTGTCTAGTAACTTTCGTTTAACATTTTGGTTGTGCTCATAATTAGTTAATTATTTCATTTATTCTTCATTACAATGTTTTTGGAAAACCACAGAATTATTAAAACCAATTAATATTGCATGAGTCATTTAGAATATTACACTTTAATGTCATAAGTTATTTTAAAACATTATACCAAAAACGAATATTTTTAATGTTTTTTTATACCTACACTGATTAAACTATCTACATTATTTAACACATTTTATCTATCTATCTATCTATCTTCAACTTCAGTGGTAATGTCCAATACATTACTTTGTTCCACTTAATTCTTTATTCAATATCTTTCGCTTTCACTAAATTATTTTATTTACATAATGTTAAAAGACTTTAGACAAAGAATTTTAATATAAAAATCGTAAGTGGCATACTAACTACGTAATGCGTTAAGCGTGGCTAATCTATCACTACCAACGGGGGGAATTACCTGTAAGTCTGTTTTAATTATATCAATTCGGTAGTCTATAGGTACTGAGTACTACCTACTTCTTCTTTGCATGTCGATGAAACAGTACGTACTACAAACAGTGAATCCTGTTGATCAAATCAATTGAATAATTGCTAAATTATCTATGTTGTTATATTTATTTACTATGAATTACGCGTAAATTGATCTTTACAAAGAATAAAAGAAAAATCTCAAGTCATTTTATTGCAAATTCAAATCATTTATTCCGAAATTAAACCTTCACAGGCTCTTTTTCTCGTCAATTTTTATATTTATAGTTATTTCTCACAAGCTACAAACAGAACGGAAGCTCGGAACGACCACTGCTGAGAAGAAATCGTACATCACACATAGTAATCCTAACTAATATTATAAAGGCGAAAGTAAGTTTGTTTGTTTGTTACCCCTTCACGCTCTATCTACTCAACCAATCTTCTTGAAACTTTGCATACATCTACATACTTTAAAGTATGGAGAAGGACATAGGGTGCCTTTCATTTCCGAAAATTAACGCAGCCGAAGCCACGGGCAAAAGCTAGTTATATTATCATTGTCAATGTCTCAAGTTCTAAGCAACGATCGCCATAAATATTTTAAACCATCTGCTATACGGCTGTGAAAACAGCAACGAATCATCTAATAGTTTTTGCTTGATGCGCAGAAGAAATCGAAAACATTAAAACTGTTTTCGCTTCTATAAGTGCCTTAGAGATCCCCCGCACCATAATTATGTTTCTTTGATATATCCTATGTGTACATAGCCAACTTATCTACAATTTTACTATACGTATATTATGTAGGTATGTATAGATTAATCATTACACTGTCACATAATTTAATGCTATTTCTATCTATTTCATAATCTGCTGATTATAATAAATTTTGACCATTGAGGTAATGTTAGTATAATTCAATGTTTTTAGCTTAATAGACACCACAACTCGACGCTAACTCGATTAATGTCTAGTCTATTTTGAGGTTATTTACCAAGTGATTTGATTGAGCCATATCAAGATAACATTTATCCATTATTGCTTTGAATTATCTTTTATTATATTTCGTGTTAGTATCTAATGCACGATTTGAAGACGCGCGCGCTTGTTTGTTTTTTTTTTTGTGTGCGTACTATGTGTTTTTGGTCATTGTTTTCTCCTACACTATACTTTCTCCTAAACATCATATATTTGTAAAGTGAATTTTGAGTAGTGGAGCAGTGTTTGACAAGGTATGAAAGAAAATTATATTTAAATATTTTTGAAATTCTCAAGTAGGTACCCGTTATTTTATTATTTTAATAAATGTATTATAGCACAATATAAACTATTGAATAACGAAATAAAATAGTTAAAATAATGAAATAACTCTTACCCAGCAGTGGGACACATCACATAACAAAATCTGTCAAATACATAAAAAACGACAATATAAGAAACAGACAGAGCGCTAATATGGTATTTTGTCTCTTACCGTTTGACCGGTTATACAAGGCCCAATCTGCCGCTTTGTATGAAATGAGGCGGGAAGTGTACGGAAATGTTGTATCTCATTTGGCTACGCTTGCTAGTTTTCTTTGTCCCCATACTATCGGGCAACCCAGCTTCGCTTGGATAAAACCATAATAAATTATACTCCTAAACTTCCGAAATAACACTATCTATTGGTGGTCACCGTATCGCGTTCATACAGACAGACGCGAGACAGACACTTATTTTTATAATATAATACCTAGTAAGGATTTTGCTTTGTCACTAGGTGATCAGATATTTCCATGACAAATGGCGGGGCGCGCAGCCGGCTCCCCGCGCGATCAGCTGTCGCAGAAGGAGATCGACTGCAGGGTCCAGGTCTTCGGTCAGTATACCGCTATGTGCTCGTGTGGTCCCGCCCTGGAATTGGACCACTCGATATCATCCCCTTGACGGCGCACAAGGCGACTAAGGTTGCGCCCTAGTTTAACAGCTGATAGGCAACTATATGACCAAAGGCCGTGACGCCTGAGGTCAGCGTATAAAAGAAGCCAATAAAATGTAGAAGATTCAGTTGTGACATGATTTTATGACTGACCTTTATGGCTGTTAGCGAATGCTGTCGTTTCCTATGGAATATCAAAGTTATTATTCCTTTTTTTCGCCTAGTAAGATTCCGCGGGAGAATTATAAGTGGTCCAGTTTTATGGCGGGCGTTTTTTCTATACGCAAAATACGCTTCAAAGAGATTTTTTCCTGTCTGCCAGATTTTGATTACACCTAAAGAAACACCACTTCGATTTAATGTGCAGTCGGTCGAAAGTTGCGGCCAAAATCTTAAAATGCGTAAAAAATTTCAACAAAATATGGTATAAATGGCAGCGTATATTTTAGATATTATATGCACTGGAAACAAGGGTCATAATTTGTTTACAGCCTTTACAATATGTTTATGAAACTTTCACCGACTTTTTTAAACGTTTGCTTGCGCTATTATCTTGTCATACATAATTATAACTAAATAATAATAATAAATTAAATTTTTAGTTGTCAAGCTAGATTTCTATCGAATTGTGTTTCGATAGAAACCTAGATCTATCTCAATAACAGGATAGTTCCTGGGTCAGCGGTATTGTTTACGTGACTTGGCTTAACAATTTTAGCCTATATTAACCTATATTTCAAATTTCAACGAGATCGCTAATAGTTATTGAAAACACGAGTAAATAAAGATACAAATATTTCTCGATTAATAGGATTATGTTTGATGGATTGTGAATTCACGCTCTGAATATTATTTTGGCGTTATTTTTGTATGGGAAGTCGATGTGATATTACATTTGTATTAACGTGACGTAAGATTTAACATGATTCTATTTATTTTTCTCGATAAAAACTTTTTTTTTAAGTTAGTTTGGATGTAAACTCAAATATTTCTTAAGAGTATACGAGGGTAGTTGAAATTTTCGTCGTTTATTTTTTTTCTCGACTAGTTGATAGGTAGCCAACTGTCATTTGAGTTTGCTCATAACATCACAATTTTCTAGCGCTATCGAGTGTGTTATAATTGATACCTATTCTCGTTTTATGGTTATTTCGATTAGGGTGACTTGAGACCGTTGTTAAGTGAAGTTTTTCATTTGAATCAATTATATTTGTTCAAATCGTGAGTATTAAATCTTTTTGCCGTTAAGTCTTTCTCCGTACCCAATATATGTAGATATGAAGAATATCAATAAGATCGACCTGGTGGACAAAGCAGGCAACAAACCAGATTTAGTTTGAATTCAAACATTATTATAATATTTCAATGATTTCCACAATATATAAGCGAATGAATCCAGGGCTATAAACTTGACAAAAATTGTTCTTATAGGCGATGGGCTGGCAACCTGTCACCATACAGCCAAACGTAGCCTTCCAGTTTCGCAACTCACGGCTCCGTCTACCCCGCAATCAAAGATGTCATACTGCATCTATATAGGAAAATGGTATGGTATATAATCTAGGATCAATTTGAGATTGTGACATGATTAAGCTTCTATCTCAATAAACCATTCTCACCACACTATCCGCAGTTTGCCAAATTTGGCGGTTTCGACGTACATTGCTGGGTTTTTCTTACTGTAAAAAATAGCTCGCATACAAACTACGCAATGTTGTTTTCAAGCGTCGTTAATATCGATGGAAATAGCAAGAAAAATATAGCAACAATATAATCTCGAAGGTTTCATTCAGCTGTATGGCTTTGTGTTGTGAGATTAAATGTAACAGTACAGGCTGCTAACTCATCGCCTATGAAAATAATTTCCAGTGAATAGCCCTTTCTTTCCCTTCATTGAATGTTACAATCAATCAATGGAAGCAGACAGACTGTAATTTTTTTTAACTGCCAGAACAACATGGGAAGGAATATTCTTATAGTAATCATATTAGGACGTTTCGGAACGATCACTGCTGAGAAGAAATGCTGAAAGAAACTCATTTTAAAACTGCTTGTCCGTATCATGCTAGAAGGCAAACCATTATTATATGTTTTTTTTCGAATACAAGTATACAATAAGTACAGTATACCTACAATACAAAAAGTGTATATAATATAACCTCCTTGCCCCAGGCTACCCGATCTACACGCAGCCGCAAGACCTGACGCGCGCGTTCATCCACTTCGGAAACCTGCGCGTGCACAAGATGAGCGCCAAGCAAGCCACGCTCGTCTTCCCCACGCCATACGACGCAAAGAACGCTGTAGAGGTACATATCTCATATGAGTCTATCTATACTATTATTATAGAGGTAAGCGTTTGTGAGTTTGTATTTTTGAGGCGTAGTAATTATTATAAGGGTTCAGTTTATTCCTATTGAGGTAGGAATATCAGATTTGTCTTGTTGTAAAATGGTCTATAGTCAGACATGGGTTTACGCTCACTATTTGTTTCTTCCCAAATAAGTTGGCTTTTAATCTATGTCAGGGTGAATTTTTGATCATTTCGATCACAGTCATTGTCCTCCTTCAAAATTCAACAAAGACAAGAATCTTTTTAATACCCTAATTTATAAACAACTAGCGAACCGTTCCGACTTTGCCCGGGTAAAAACATTATAAATTATACCTAAACTTTCCTCAGGAATCACACAATCTATTGGTGAAAGCCGCATGAAAATCCGTGCGGTAGCAGCAGTTTTTGAGTTCATCGCGAACAGACAGACAGACGCAGTAGAGAGCAGTTTTATAATATGTATTTATTGAAACCCGCAGGCGTCAAACAAAGTGAGCATCTATGGCACGCTGCTGACGGTGAAGGCGTTCGACCCCAACCCGATGGCCGACCATATCTCCAAGAAGGAGAAAAAGCAACAGCTCTGTGAGTGTTCTCTCTTTCTCGAGTCTTCACCAATCATTGTTGTGTCCGTAGACAGAGAAAATTATCCTTAAGACTTCATTATATATTTCTCGTTTTGACTTTGATGTCTTTTCACAGAATGTACATAATGAACCATTTTCTATTCAACATCGAACTTTTCTAAATTGACTCCTTTCCTCTTCCACGAATCTAGTTATTGTAATTTTGTGTAGATATTTTTATAATGCAATACTGAGACATAATATGCTGCTGTGTATTGCAGCGGGCATCACAAACCCAAAAGAGATAAGTCTGGCCGGAGACTTCACCCAGCAGCTGGATAGCATCCTCGGCAAAGTGCGACTGTCCCAAGAGGAGGTCACGGCCATCAGCACGCTGTATGCTGATGTGGAACGAGTTCTCCAGCCTCTGTGGCCCGGTACGTAGACAGAGATCACTCTGGCTCTTCGCTTTCTAATTCAAGATCCATGCCCATTGCGCAGTCGTGCTCCGTTATGTTGACGACCGTCGTCGGATCAACGCAGAAGAACGTAGAAATTGTATGAAGTTTTGGCGACATCCACGTGCGTTGTTGTAACGCAAGGCGATTCCTAAATAGTAGTAACATGAAAATAACGACATTATCCCATATTTCGTAAACTGCTTAAGACGGTTTTGTTCAAACCAATTTTCGTTTGGAGTTTGAATTCGTTATACACATTTTTTTTTAATTTTTCATTGCATAGTTTAAAAATTAGAAGGGGTATACAGAGTTGTGTCACCTCAGCTCACCTCCCGTCTGTCGGCAGGCAGCACGGCGGTGCCGTTCGGCTCCATCCCCACGGGGCTGGGCATCCGCTCCAGCGACGCCGACTGCTTCGTGCTGGTGCCGCCGCGCCAGCGCCACCCGGCCGCCAACCACGTGATGCGCGCCAAGAGGGTGCTGCAGTCCAGCCCGGCCACCTTCGCCGACGTGGTGGCCATCCCGCGCGCCAACACCCCCATCGTCAAGTTCCTGCACGTGCCCACCAAGACCGCCTGCGACTTGACCTTCAAAACTGAACTCGGCACCAAAAACAGCAGACTCGTCGCTTTCCTGCTGCACACCGACCCCCGAATACTGCCGATGGCCGTCGTGATCAAGTACTGGGCGAGGGTCCACGACATGTCCGGCAGCGGGAAACTGACGAACTATGCGTTGACCATGCTCCTCATATTTTATCTTCAACAACCCCCGGTGGCGATATTGCCGTCGGTGCAGTGGCTGCAGTCGAACGTTCGAGAAGAAATCGTCGACCACTGGAACGTGGCGTTCGACGCACGCAGAGAAAGCTTGCCCCCGATCAACAACAGAGCTTCCATTTCCGAACTTTTCGGAGGATTTTTCCAATATTACTCTCTGTTCAACTTCGACGATTTGATCGTCTGCCCGTATTTAGGCTATCCGGTCAGGAAGGAATTGTTCAAAGATCTGAACAGTTTGCCCCAAGCGTTCGAACGATATCGTAATAACATTATTAATGATTTGGTGATGCCGATGCGGTTCAACACGTCTATTTGTGTGCAAGATCCGTTTGAGCAGTGTCATAATGTCGCGTCTACGATAAACAGTAAACTAGCCGAAGATATCAAAGCGTACTTCAAATTCGCTGCAAACGCGTACGAGCAAGAAGCACCCAAAAAATGTAAAGGATTCTTTGCAAAGATCCTGCTTGAGAAACCGAAACTACCGCGACGGATGAACAGCCCTGAGTTTCGGGTGAACTTGTTCCCGAACATGATCGCGAACATCGACGCTCCCGACTGGAGGGTCGTCGTGAGGAAAATCGTTTTCGAAATATTCGAATCCATGCTCCTAATTCAGCTTGGGAAAGTCGAGGAAAAGGTCAACCCGGACTCGAAGAAAGAAAAGGAAAAATACTTGGGACTAGTACCTAAGGCTATTTGGAAACGGAAACAGTTCACGAGGTTGTACAGCATGAGCAACATGAGCCTCGTGGAGAGGAATAAGCGGATCACGGAAGAGATACTGAACACGGAAAAAGGATTGGTCAATATAAGTTTCCAGATGACTATAACGTTCTGCCATCAGCCGAGAAGCTCCTTGGTGTCAATTAAAATGTCGAGCGGAGATGTGGACGCTTACAGAGAGTTCGGGAAGTTCTTCGTGTCGGTGCTTCAGAACTGGTTCCTGCAGCTGGTGAAGCCCTACGCCAACTGTCCGGACGTCGACAGCGCCACGAAGGTGGCGCAGACGATAAAGATATTGGACAGCGCTCTCAACACGAGCAGCGAGGACAGTGTGGAAAGCGAGACGGCGGCGACCTCGTCCGTGGCCCCGCCCTGACCGGCGACCCTCTGCCGTCTGCCCCAGCCCCAGTCCCCGCCCCGGAACCATGTCTGGGCTGCTCGATACGATCTATTCTACTATTAAGCTAAATATCGACGTATAGTATAAAACTATTTTGACGTTTTACTTTTCTAACGTGAATAGGATTACTATTCTTGTGTAAATAAATAAAGATATTTTTTATAATAATGAAATAACGTTTTTAGTCACCCTTTCCTTACTATAGAATATTTTATTGCACGTCTAACATGACTTACGAATTGCCGCATCAAACGGCAAGTAACCTTTGAGATATATGGAGTTAACTCTCAACCAGTCTCAACTTATACGTTTTTCATACTCAAATATGATGCATTTCAAATTTAGAAGGTGTAAACATATGTTTTTCTCTTTTATTTTTATTAATATTTTTGCCTTAAACAATGTGTGTGTGCGTGCGTGCGTGCTTGTCGCAATCATGAAATACCTATGTCCGGGTTCTGATATCGATATGTGAAATCGCGTCTCTCTACAAACAATATGGTAGTGTATAATAATATGGTAATAAACGGTTAGAGTGCCTATTTAATCTAATCGCTAATCACGGACAAATTCTAAAGAATCCCTTTGCTTGCCCGAAAATAAAGAACGCCCACCCATTGGGTTGTCATTGTCAAAAACAAAACTGTCAGCTGTCAAATTTGCTTTATTACTTTCATAGGTAGTAGTCGTAGGTATTTTTTGTACCTACCATTGTGTAGTTTGCGCAATAATTGGCGTATTTTATGTTTTGTTTCTCATCCCAAAAGATATTATATATATTTTGTCTCAAATGAAACTTGTAAGTTTTTATTTTCAGTATTCACATCAAATTCTTAAATCATGACAGTACCTACGTTACTTTGTAGTTTGGTATCTCCTATTTGTTTCACAATTACCTGAATACCTATCAAAATAAAAACTCTCAATTTTATTAAATACATTCAAAATACCTACCAATGCTTCGGTATTAAAAGAGCTTCTTTTTTTACAGCTATAATAAATGGAAATTATGGCAAAAGGTAAACTTATGACAATGTAACAATGCATTAGTATAAACATCCCGTGTGTGATCATTTCACAGATTTTATCGTTTTATTTCAGATATTGTAGATGTATGTGATCTAAATTTAGATGGCGATTTTGAATGGCAGGTCGTAAATATAATGGAAAGTGTAAGGTTGACTCGTAGTGAGGTGGAACACTTGGAGAAATTATTTTCTGACTTGGAGCAAACCTTGCGGGAATATTGGCCAGGTACGTAGATATCAGCCTCCTAACAGCATACCAATTGTGTTTAAATTAAATTTTGTCTAAAGTTTTTGATGTTTCAGGATGCATAGTCATGCCGTTTGGGTCAATAGTGACAGGTTTAGGCATAAAAACCAGTGATGCAGATTGTTATGTCTATCTTCCGGAATACCTGAAATCGCCTGGTGAATGCTATGTCATGACAGCCAAACATGTCCTGAAAAGGAAACCAAGAATATTCCAACAATTATTTGCTATAACTGCTGCTAGAGTTCCCATTTTAAAGTTTTTCCATGTCCCTACTCAATGTGAATGTGATGTTAATTTTAATAGTCTCTCTGGAGTCCGAAACAGCAAATTAATTGCATACTTAATACACATGGATAAGAGAGCATTGCAATTTGCAATATTAATAAAATATTGGTCAAAAGTACATAAGTTGACCGGTACGAATCTTGTACCAAACTATGCTCTTATAATGATGGCAATATTCTATTTGCAACAATTTAATATACTACCTGCAGTGAGTGTACTCCAACAAGATATCGACCCTGAGATAGTAGATAACTGGGACACATCCTACAATGAGACTTACCGGCATCGGACAAATAATAACCAACAACTATACAGCCTTCTTGGAGGATTTTTTGAATATTACAGCACTTATCAATATAAGGATAATATAATTTGTCCTTACACAGGCTATTCTATAAATAGGAATCTTTTTAAAAGCCTCAATCTCGTCCCTATTGATTTTAAATTGTACAAAGATAATTTGGTGGGACATAAATGTAAAATGTTGCAAATCAATTCACCGATGTGTGTTCAGGATGCTTTTGAACACAGCAGAAACACCACAATGGCCGTCCATCCAAAATTGTTTCATAGATTTCTGTTCCATCTGAAACACGCAGCAGATAGATTTAAGCAATGTGGTAAAAGTGATTTTCTTCAAGCTATATTAGACCCGAGAAATGGACCTCAAATGCCTTTGTATATTAACCCCAAACCACAAACTAGGAATGTTCCCAATAGACCAAATAGAGTAACAAAACAAAAGAACAGAAACAATATGAGGAACTTTAATTTACACGCTGCCTACACTGAAACAAACAGAATGAGGCAAAATGCTAGGAGACATAGGTTTTAACTTTACACATTGAGGTGATATTCCATTCATCTACTCTTGATAATTTTTTTTAGGATATAGGTACTATCATTGTTAATATTAGTTTAATTTTGGGACGTTTGAAATAATATTTGATTTATGTTCAACATTAAGTACTGTGATGATTGTTTACATCTTAAGACTCATATTATGTAAACATGAATATTAATTACATATAATGACATTCGTGCTTTGGCCAATATGCAACGCCACATTTTTATCATTTTCTTAGCGAAAAAAAAGGATGTTAACAAATAATCTTCAACTATTTTAAAATTACTTTTATGGCATAATTTTAAAGTTATTTTCACAAAGAAACAATAGAACTGTGCGGTGTGGTGGTGCTAGTGTTTGGTTAGATAGGATATTTTTACTTTCAAATGTTATAGAGTTGTAATACGTTGTATAGGAAACTAATATTTGAACTATATTTTTAACAATGTTCGACAATAAAATATTGAAGATGTTTCCATGTTAGGACTAAAAAAAACTAACTTTATGTCACGTTTTGACGAGTTCAATGCCCATAAACGCAAATAACAACGCTCGCTTAATTACATTTACATAATTGACATAATGATCATCATAACATCTTTATTATAGAAATGAAACAATATTTGAATTTTTAAATATTTTTCATTTTAATTTACTATATCGAACAACATTCAGAGATTCAAAAAGAGAGACAAAATGTTGACCTTTCGTCAATATTGATTACATATGTAGTACCACCATTGTAAGTATATAGTAGTGCCTGATATGCGCACTTAACATTAAAACTAACATCAAGATCGAAATGGTGAATAATGAGTATAAGGATATTAACTTCTAAAAATGTTATCTCCATATTTATTGCAAATATGTAGTACTAGCTGCGCCCCGGGGCTTCACTCTCGTGGGAATTTCGGGATAAATATACCAGGGTATATTTATTTATTTAACACAGGTGTTAGGTTATATTCTACCTGTGCACCAAATTTCACAGTAATTCGTCCAATAAATTTTGCGTGAAAGTATAGTAACAAACATCATCCTCACGAGCTTCGCATTTATCATATTCGCTGCGCCCCGGGACTTTGCTCTCGTAGGAGTTTCGGGATAAAAGGCACCCTATGTTATTTCAGTTGTAGATACCAAATCTCATTACAATCCATTGGTAGACTTTGCGTGAAAGAGTATAGAAGAAACATACATACATACACACACATACATACATACACACACACACATACATACACACACACACACACACACACACACACACATACATACATCCACACAAACTTTCGCATGTATTGTATTGGTAGAATTACTAGGATATGGATTATGTCCTTATAAATTTTCCGTCTTGTTCATAACATTTATCATTCCCCTATTGAGCCGCTAATGTACGAACCATTTAAGATGGCGGCTCTAAACTTAGCAGTGACCGTACAGAACTGACGTTTTGAATGATTGGGGTTTATATACAGCTGCTCAATTGTGGGATGACAATGTTGTGAATAAGATGATGCTTAGAACACTGCTGCGTCACGCGTTATGTGATGACACGTTAGGCGTGTATCAGTCCCCCAAGCACGAAAAAATTTGTTATGGTGTCCGATTTTACTGAGAATATATCCTGACGATGTACAAAATTCAAATAAAAGACAAGCCTTAGTTTTATTGAAATAAGATTTTCAAGTGACAGAATTCGACGAGGACATTGGAATAGAAAAACTCGAGAGATCTGCCCTTAGACACTCTAATACCGATAACAACACTATCTACCATAACAAGAACTTTTCGCGCTTGACAGAATGAGCTCGGCCATCTCTTGCGCACGTCGAGTGAGTGGTTGCGAGCACGCAGCGATAACTATGACAATATTATTGATAAATACTACAACTATCGATTAAACATGGTTACAATCTATCAAGAAAGTATTATAATTAGTATCCTTGTCATGATGTTTTCATCTCAAAACATATCCATCTGGATACGAAAGACCTTGGTCCAATCCTTTGGCATTAATTTCCACAATCCCTGCTTATGTTAAGCTCATAATGTAAGAGATATGTTTTTTTTTCAACGTTCACTATTGCCTGAAATATTCGTGCTTTCTCTTGGCTTCATGGTTGTGATAGATTAATTCTTATGTTGAAGTTCTTGATGGATCTTGAGTTAGTCATAAAATTTTAAGATTTTCATCTGATGTGTGTTGAAAATCACTCCTGGCGTGTTTTCTTCTGATGTGTTTCCCCCCGGTAATGTGTCCGGTGGCGTAACAATAGGGTGGCAAGTATTACGTCTATTGGCGTATCTAAATATATTTCCGAGAGGGACCTAAGATAAATGCCTCTAAAAGTTTTCAAATGACTTGGGGTCGTAATATGTTGGGTCTGCTCCGTAAATGTGTTCAACCTTAACTTTTTATACACGCAATTACCCACGCACGCGCCCAGCGTGCTGAAATTTAGTTTTCAGTCAATCAGCCCGTACAGTTTTGTGGAATACCGCGAAGCTCTTATAATGTCACCAGGCACGGGGCTAGTAATATCCATTTTTGGCACTTGGAGAAGGGAAACCGATGAAATTATCAGCCACTAATATTGTTACGACACAGAACTTGTAGATTTGCTATGATTTAATCTCCGATGACTACAACGAGCTCCCCCATGGTGTCCCGCGGCCGCCGCCCGCGCTCCAGCACCGAGGATATGGTCGGGACCTCGCCGCTGCACAGAGTTACCTTCTCCCCGGGTCAGAGGTTGAATCGCAGCTTCGTCTTGATCAGCCAGAAGGAGTCGATCACCTGGCCGTCCAAGTCCGCAGACACCTAGAAAATAAAAAACGTTACTAGCTTTCGAAGGTGTAAGTTAACACTTTACAAGTCCCCATGCGTTCCTTTCCATTTAAGTTCATAGTTCATTCGCCACTAAATTATAAACAAAAAATGTTCTCTTAACATTTTTGATAATAAAACTTATTAATATTCAGACTCGAAAAGAATATCGCCCACTAATTAGAGCATGACGTGCTCGCATCACGCTAGGCATGATTTTATAACACGCTAGGCGCGATTTCTGGAAGCGAACATACAATAGTAAGTTGGATATTGCGACAATTGACCTGTTCGATGTAAATGTGAGTCTTGTTGGGTGTGAAGAACTTGGTGTAGCCATAATCCTGGGAGCGGAATGCTGACCACTTGGGTGGATCATCTGAAAGGAAGGGAAAAAACGTGATAAGATCAAAAAATAAATAAAAAACTATAGTCGATTTTTCATGTCACTTCTTCCTGCACTCTATTAAGCTGTGGAATAAACTTCCCTCGGCGGTGATCCCTAATAGTTTGGTCATTTAAAGAAAAAAAGTCCATCGTTTTCTCAAAAAGTCACCGGTGACTCATATCGGGTTGCCGGTGTCCATGGGCTGCGGTGTTTGCTTACCATTAGACAACCCGCATGCTCTTTTGTCCTCTATACTATGTAAGAAAAGGCGAAAAAAAAAACGCGAGGACGAATAAAGGTAACTTACGAAAAATATATAAGTAGATATGAATAAAATAAATTATATTTAAAAAGCTAGTTACTCACGTTTGAATCGGTCACGTCCTTCCCTGCAGCCAGCCGAACCTGTCACGATGTGCACAGGCGCTCTAAAAACAAATATAACAGTGAACAAATAGCATTTAACTCTTGAGATTACTAAGTACAAAGCACTATTTTTTTTCGTATGAGAATAAACATGTGTCCAATGACCATAATAATTACAATGTAGAAGATCAAACTAAAACAGTAGGGTCACGATGAAATAAAACTACTTATTCCGTATTTATATACGTGAATAAAAGTGAAAGTGCGCCAGGCGTGTAGCGTTGTTGTCTTTATTCTCATTTTTCAGTGGACGTGCTCACTTCCAATAATTATTATTATTCCTACACATTGAAGACTGAATACCCAGCTTTAGGCGGACTAGGTACATGTCTTGAAAAAAAAAAATAAGGTAAGTAACTATATCATCGATATATATATATGGGACGTGAACTTTGTAAACATTGACGTATATAGAATAGTGGTACAAAAAAAATTAAATCAATTATATGTACAAATGAAAATAGTGACAGTCTCTAAACTTACCAGTTATGTCATAATTACGTACATTTATTTAACATTTACATACATCTATAATATTATTATAAAGAGGTAAGCGTTTGTGTGTTTGAAACTACCGAACAGATTTCAAAAATTCTTTCACCATTAGAAAGGTACATTATCCAAGAATGCTATAGGCTATATTTTATCTCAAAATTCCTACAGGAGCGAAGCCCCGGGCAACATCTAGTATATATATATATATATATATTTTACAATTTTTAATATATTATTAAATATACAAATTTTGACATTTAAATTGTGCCATTATAAATAATGTGAATTCGTCCACTTAGTTTTAATATACATACAAGACCTATAATTTGTTGAATAGTGAATGGCTCACATAATGAGTCACTAAATGAGTCATGAATGTATAGCTTTATGTTTTCTTTAATAAGTGCAACACTGTAAATGTCACTTTGTTATTACCGGACTTCCTCCCTTTTCTACTTCCTTGAACACCATGCAATGCAATGTTGCTAGTTTATTTATAATATATAATGTAATTGTTATGTACTAATAGTGAAGTTCCACTTAATTGTTAACCACAATAAACGTGAGGACTTTCATGCATCTGCTGTTTCAATCTCTGCTGGAGTGTACAGACCCCACTGGCGATTTACGCGCATCTCCATAATTGTCAATTGACGTATTTGGAGAAAAGGCTGCAGTGAAGCTTTTGCACCGCTTCTTCACCTACGCTTTTGAAGTCAAGTCGGCAGTAGCCTTATACATTTTTAACGTCAATAAGTAACCATGAAATTAGAATTTTTCATTTGACCAGTACGTGAATTTTAACTGTAATAGGTTTAATCCGTCCAGTAGTTTCGGATATTAGCGTTTACAAACAGATAAACATTTCAAAAAATTCTTACAATATTGTTTCTTCATACTTTTTTTTTGTAAATATATCAAATTTACAAACTATTTTACTGTTCTATTATATGTATTGACAATAAGTTACAACCCTTGTCATAGAGATAGTCAACCAGGTATTTATTAACGTTTTGCCCCTGAAGCAGTCACGTTAGTATTTCTCAAGGTTCAGCAAAGGAATTCGATACCGACCAGCTATGGTATGTACAGTACTATCTATAGAATTTTTAATTTTGTCTCATTACTTATAGCACGCTAGGCATGTTTTCCGATAGTAAACATGTCCAATCATAAACAAAACACAATGCAATTCAATTTATTTAAACGTTAACGCGTGAGTTAGTCACGAGTGTTTCTGACTCAGTTTCTTCTATCAGGGTTACAAAGTAAACCGCATCTTGGTCTTCACCAGCCAGAAGGAATCAATCACTTGCCCGTCCAAGTCCACCGAAACCTAGAATAAATTTACAGAAAACATGCATTTTCTATTTTGCTACAAATTAGTTAAATATTGCGCAGGTTTCGAAGCTCATGCACTTTGCGGTAATCAAAGCTAACATGTTTTAATTACTAGATAATTATGGTAGCGTAATTTTGTTAGCATTTAAATCATGCAAAATCCATGTCTAAAATCCAGCAATTGTGCAACTCATAGGTACATTTATCATATTAGACATCACTAAAGCAACCGGCAACCTTTTTGCTTGTCTATTATGGTGATGGCTACTACAGTTGATGCGACACATAGATATGCGTGGAAATCTTGTCTATTGTCCATCCTCAACAACGTCGTCGGTTGTGCATTATTGGCACAGGATAGTATTATATTAACCTGTTCGAAGTAAATATGCGTCTTGTTAGGCGAGTAGAACTTGGTGTAGCCGTAGTCTTTAGAGCGGAATGCGGACCATTCGGCCGGTGTCTCTGGGAAATAATACGGTAGATAATTTTAACATTATTATCTATACTATTTTTATAAAGAGATAAGCGTTTGGGAGTTTGTATATTTGAGGCGGGTAATCTCCGAAACTACTGAACAGATTTCAAAAACTCTTTCACCATTAGAAATGTACATTATCACAAAATTCCCGCAGGAGCGAAGCGACATCTAGTTCATTATAATGCCAGTGTCGATTTTGTCTAAGTAAGCTCAAAATAACAAGAATTTATAGGATAAAAGTCGAAATTTCAACAATTTAAAAAAATAATAAAGTGCCCGAGTTCTACATGCATAAACGAAAATAAAATGTGCTCCCAACCGTTCATTCTAGAATTATAGTGTTATTTTTTTTAATAACTTACTTTTGAACGGGTCAACGCCTTCCCTGCAGCCTGCGGAACCTGTCACGATGTGCACAGGAGCTCTAAAATTGACATTAAAACAGTATTTGGTATTACTTTTAAACACCCATTTTACGTACAAGACACTACTACCGCTGGCACTAATAATAGGCTACGTAACAGATAGTCAATTACATACTCTATGGAGATAATAAGTTATTTTAAAAATTACCTTGTTGAATTAATGTAACAAGAATAATTCTCTAATTACACATTAAGAACAGAAAAATGCTATGACCAAACAAAAAGTAGGAAAACGCTAGGCGTGTTTTATACTGACAAACGTATGATTGTGAGAGACGAACCGAACACTCGTTACATCTGAAAAACGTATTATTTTCTTACTTAAAACATGTTGCTACTGCAACTAGTAGTACTCTACGATATACCAAATATTTCGTACAAACAATTACTCCACAGATTTTTCCGTTGCAGTTTCCTTTTTAGATATAAATAAAACAAAACCATAATAAACTTTTAATAAACTATATAATACATTGATCTCTCTATACTGGGTTTACTTCCCAAACGTATTTCGCAAGCGAGCTACATACACACGAATAAATTAATTAATATGTACAAATTAAAAGCTTAATAAAATTCTAATGAACATTGTATGTAAATGTTTATTTTTCTTCCAACGGAGACTTATGTTGAAGTGATTCTTGTATGAACGAGGTTGGAGAATATTTTTTCTGGTTCGTTTAAAATTCTTCGGTCGTCTTATGTGTCTGATACACCGGATGTTTTATAATGAAGAAACTATCAATAATGGAAGGGGGACATAGCCGCCACAGCCTGCGCTTCCCGACTTCTACCTGTAATTGATGACGTTGGTTATGTTTTAAATAGCTGATCAAAAAGGAACATACTCTTTTTAAGGTTAATGTAAGATAGTATTTTGATTCCTAACTTTTAATTTAAAATTGTTTACTAGAGCCAAGAATAAAATAAGTGATGTGAATCTAATAAAAACGTGATGAAGGAAAGCCTAATATCTAGTCTTGCCCTAGACGCAACCGAAGGTTACAGCTGCAGCTTTTGGATTAATTTATATAACAAGCTATTCATTATTACAATATATAATAATAATTTCTGAAAATCGTGCATCAAAGTAAATATGTAGATATGAAGTACCTGTCGTATGTATATGTGCGTTTTGTTGACATAGGCTCGCGTATATCCGTAACTGGAGGACCGGAAAGCCGACCATTTGGAAGGCCGTTCTGAGAATCATCGGGAAAGATTGTAGTTGCACGAAGATACGAAGTTGCACTTTAGAACTATAAATGATACCTATATACGGGATTACTACGTACATATATGTACATACTTTTAAAAGGATCTTTTCCTTCTCTGCAGCCCGCGGAACCGGTTATAATATGGACTGGAGCTCTACGGAACAAACACATGACACATAGTTAGGATTGACATACTTTAGATAAGTAGTACAAGCATGTACAGCAAAATGGAAAAATATCTAAAAAAATATTATTCGTAAAAATTGTGACACTATTCCATTATATCGTGTAATATTTACCTGGGTGTCGTCGTTTGATGTGAAACAGGTGCGCAATTTTGTCCAAAATAATCACATAACACTCTGAATTTTTATCGAAACCAATAATAGCAGCGTTTGACATCAACTTTATTATAAATAATAGAAATCAATGTAAAAAGAGTTAAAATTTTAAAACCGCTCATCACATCATCTAAAGTAAAATACTGTCTCAAAACAGATCCATTCGATGTAGATAAATATGTACGTGTAAGCATTTTCACCGCTTTAATTGTATAGACGCTTAATCAGTAAAAAAAAGGTTAAGACATGACATTCCTATTCCCACTCTGGATAACTAGAACTCACCCGGGATTGGTGTAAGGGTGGGTTGTTCCATTATACATCCTCTGATCATAAAGTGGCCAGGTACGCTCGTACGAGTGCTCATGGGCCCACAGAGCTATGTCCACGCCGTAATCCTTTAGTAACGGCTCCAAGCCTGGACAATAAATATAATGAAATTTGGTTGTGACGTCTGTTACCGAAAGTGATTAACTAATTTCGTACATTCTCTCTTTTGCATGCATCAATAATGCCATTGCCACGTCTAATTTAAAAAAACACGCCATTTTAAAACAGACAGGAAGACAAAACTCCTTTTTTCTAAGTTTGGGTGTGTTTTAAGTTGTATTGTTTCATATCTATGTTACGAAATTAACATAATGGCGCTTTCGTGTGTAATTGTGCCTGGCGTGTCTCTAAGTGATTTCCCAACACGCTAGGCGTAAATTCCCAGTGCTAATACTACACCAGCTTACCAAAGAAGCCGTAGAGTCCAACTCGCGTGTACTCCACGCTGCAATCGTAGTCATCAGAATTGCTGCAGTACATCGGCCGGTGGCCGAACACCACGATCCAGGGGCGTTTCTGTCTATTATATAAAAATACAGGGTAAATATGGGAATTTTTTCTCGTGTGTACACTGTGTCAACAGCACACCAATCTACCCAAATTCACTGCACATTTGCCCTATTAATGCAGCATAAAGATCCATGCCGAGTAATTTGACATGCGGTCGACTGCCAGATTTAAGGACCAAATTGACTTAAAAATAAGAAATAATGTTTAATAAGCTTGAACTCGCGTTAATTTATGTTTGGATAAAATCCAACCACTGTACAATTCGAATTAACCTAGGCGTTGGAATGAGAGATGAAGTTACCTGTTTTCGATCTTAGCAGCCTTCTCAAGATCTTTTTTCAACCAATGGTACTGGTCGCTGATCAGCTTGAGCCCATACTGAGTAAAGTAATACACTTCAGTGGATATCGACACGAAATGGACCGGGCCGACATCAAAACTGTAGAAGAGCGATGATCGATCGCCGGGCATCGTGAAACGGTGAGAGTAGTGCGTGAAGTTGCTGCAACATGATTGTTAGGTTGATGCTTTACGAGACAAACATCTACAGACGTTATATTATAACAACGGATCACAATCATAACCTGTTTTGATATACCTTTTGACTATGTACATTATGTATTTTTATATATTATTAGAAAAAAAAATATTGTAAGAATTAATAATGGTAAGCCTTTCTGGCATGATAGGGACCAATACTGTTCAAATTAGTTTCTTTCGGCATTACTTTTCAGCAGTGGTCGTTCCAAAATGCCAGTAGTTTGTAGCTTGTGAGAAATAACTATAAATATAAAAATTGACGAGAAAAAGTGCCTGTGAAGGTCTAATTTCTGAATAAATGTTTTGAATTTAAATTTGACCACTTCTTTTGTTTCGTTGAATTTCTTCGCAAATGTTAATTTAATACGAGCTGGTGGCATCAGTAGACAACACCGTAATGCAGTCACTTTTAATCGGTTTGGGGTGCCATCTAGTAGTTGCTATAGAAACCGCTTTATATTGCTATGTAAGCTAGGTATTATATGTTTTTGGTCACGGAAACAAGCAGAGCGTGTCAACACGCTAAACATGTTTGGCATATAGATATATATTTAATGACCAGGGTTCAAACATAGGCAACATTTTGTAATATGTAATGGTGCACTTACTACGCGCTCTCATGATTTCCCGGGCACGTCATGTACGGCAGGTTGGCGGCGAGCGGCTCGATCTTGTTCATGAACTGGTCCCCCACCCTGCCCCCCTGTTCGTTCATGTCGTACGCGAAGTCCCCCACGTGCAGTATGAAATCATACATGCCGGCTTCCACGTCGCGTTTGAGGTATGGCAGAGCCTGAAGGAATCAACATGTCGAGTGTGATATTGTTAAGGCTGACACGACTTTTACAACTTCTCACCGCCATCTAATGGCCGATAGTCGTGTACACACTAGTGAGCTCAACTGTTCACCAGTGTGCAGGTTTCCTCACGATGTTTTCCTTCACCGGAAGCAAGTGGTGGTCTATGAAAACTACTATACATATATGAGTCAGATTAGTGTACAAACTCATGTGGCACGAAAAGTACACGAACCTGAAGGAATGACAATATAATACTTTGTTTTTCTTGAAAAAAAAATACGATATAGTAGGTAATAATAAAATCGGGCATGTTTCATAAATACAGCAGAAATATATATATATATAAAGGAGAATAGTCAAAAAATAGAGAAACAGCGCGCCGACAGATAAACGACTGCACAAAGTACACAGTTGGTTGTGGCCGACTGCTGGTCAAAACTACACTACAGTCAAATACACTAGTCCGATGTAGTGAAGTCGACAAGAAGAACTGACCATGGAGTTGTTGACGCCCATGTCCCCGTAGATGGCGATGCGCATCGGCCAGTTCTCCCCGGCCGGCGGCGTCCGGAACGAGAACTGTTGCGAGTAACCGGCGTCCGAACCCGCCTTGTACACTATAACAAATTACATGACATGCATTTTGTTGCATACGCAGAGGCCGTGGTGCGAGTTTTTGAGATGTTTTTGGAATCAAAGAAGCTGCCTGTTTGCCGCCAGAGGTTTAGTAACAAAAACTCGCACCAAGGCTGAAGCCATTGTGTCACGTGTCATGTATCGAGTTCTCAAAATTCAAATTCAAAATTCTTTATTCAATTTAGGATGATATACATCACTTATTGACGTCAAAAAAATTACTTAAACTAAGTCTACTGCCGGCATCCAAAGCGCAGGTGAAGAAGAAGCGGCACAACAAACTTCACCGCTATAAACCGCAAATAAAGTACCATACTTGTCTATCAACAATCTCCATGTTATTATTGTCGTATATTGGATTAGTAGGACAAGAATTATCTCTGTTAGTGAAGTGAGTTACGATGTTTATACTATCTCCATATTCATCAAAAATATTGCTTCTAACCGGTTTTGAAAAAGGATATTGCAATTCAATCCTAGAATGTACTGAATTGAACTTCACCTACCATACTTGGTATTATGTGCGAGGTTCTTCAGCTTAACCCTGTGTATCCACTGCTTCCTCCTCTCCTTGCCGCCGTCCACGAAGACGGAGCTGCTTCCTGTGGCTCTCTTGTTCGTCTCGTGGATGCCGTACAGCACCACTGACTTGGCCTCTGCTAGCGTCGACCAAGTCACCACTATCTCGTTGGTAGCATCTGAAATATCATATTTCATTTTGTTTAAAGAACACTACCCATTGTATATACCTAGGTATAAGGCAGTGGTTTTCTTTTAACTTTCATGGTATATGGTTCAGACCTCGAATAGCACGGCCCATGGGCAAAATGCCGTGTAATCGTAAAATGTCTCTTTCACAAAATGTCTCCAACCGGTCAATACATACACGACGAGTTAAGTCCAAAGAACAATGAACTGTTGGGTAACATTATCAAATTGTTCAAAAACTAACATTATTTTGAACTCTTTTAACAAACAAAAGCAATTAACTAATAATATCAGCATAATTTAAACAACTCTGTCTTATCTATTTGTGATGTCAAGTGAGAAAGGTCATAACACCAATTTTCTTATCATTGCAGATTAACATATTGAATAGTGCAACAAAAATATGGTTATTTTCATCGAATCAAATTCCTACGAAAGTGAAGCCCCGGGCAACATCTAGTGCACAATAATTTTAAATTACCAAGACAAAGAGTAGGTTATTATTTAGATTGTATGTGTAAATGTGATGAAGAATGAGCTGAAACTTCAAATCTTTTTGCCCGGAACATGTGAGAATGAGAGAGAGAAGAGCAGCAGTTTCAATAATTTAATTGAATCTGAAAATTGTTACATTATAAGTATACATAAACATGATTTATATACCATGTTTATACTATAATTATTTTTTGAAAGTTGGTATGACTTCCATGTTATAATGCTAATTGAACACAAAGCATCTAGCACAGTGCTTTATCCGGTGATAAACCATCTTGTTTTAGAATAACATGTTTGTGTCTATGCATGGTTTGCTTGATAAGCGAGTACCAAGGACACAAGTCTATCATTTTATATTTGATAGCTATTATGAGCATTTCAACTGGACAATGTTGTTATTATTACACTTACTGCTCATAATATTATAAAAGCTATGTTCCAATGACTATTTGAACTAGAGATGTTAAAATTAAATATTTTTAAAAAACATTATTCACATTGTAAGACGTAAGTACCTAGTAATTTCGATTTTAATTCTTCATAGGTTTAATGTAAAATTAATTTATATATATAATCATATTTGCATCACATTGTAATATCTAGCATTCACATTTAGTACAGGAACAAATTTATGGATTGACCTGATTCTGGAACGAGAGAGGTCATTACTCCCGGCGCATCCTTCGAAAATTTGCAATCGACGCATCCTATATAGATTTGCAACGACTGCGCGTGTACCGGTGCAATGTTAATCAATACCTGTTGCACCCTGAAATTTTAATTACCCAGCACCACACCTTTCTACTACAAAAAAAACATAGTTAAACTAGTCTTACCTCCAAAAGACAAGTGCACCTGCTCTGGCTGTACTTCCTCATTAATTTCTTGCTTAGAACTTGCCCAGGCTACCCCCAAGAAAAGTATTAAAATGAAAAATTTCATGTTGAACTTTTCGAATGAACTTAACTGATTGACGTCGCAGTTATAACTGAAGACTTGGACACTGTTTATAAACTAGTTTGTCATTTGCTTTGTTTCGTCATTATAAACAATAATTATAAGTTAAAATGACACTCTGAACGACTGAACGGTACTCAAATCAATAACAGCAAAACGGCCGGGCCGGCCGTCAACTCAACCAATTAACAACTCAGTGTTGCCAGATGACTGTTTAGGGTTTTCCCTAAATATTACCCGAAATCCGTACATTATAGCGGAGAAAGCAAATGTGGGATGGATGCGAGATGAGATGCAAATCGGCAATATTGCAACTCGCGACAGTTTGAAATGACCTTTAAACGTTCTCACTTCTTTATTTAATTTGTATACTATTGAAAAATAAATGTATTTACTATTTATTACTGATTTCAGAGTATTATTTGATTTTGATTGATTAACATTTAATATCAAAGCATACAACGTTTTTCATTTACCTATGCCATATCAAACACAAAATTTAGGGAAATCTTACTATTCTGGCAATATATTTACAACTTCAATGTCATTAATGTCAATATGCCAAAGTAACATTTACTTTTATCTGGCTGAATTTGGTATTTACTAAGAGACATTACACAAACAGCCATGTATTCGCAAGATTGAGAGTTTAGCTATTAAACAAATTTGGTTGCAATTTATAGATGGATGGAAGAATAGATAATTAAAATTGTATGTATACTATACTCTTCCACGCAGACTGTTTGTCCTAGCAAATTCAGTTCAGAGTGCAATTTATCCATGAATGAAGGTACACACCTAAATTGTTGAAATTCATTCATTGTAAAATTATTACTATTATACAAAATTACAAACTTACCCACTGATTAAATAGTAATAAACATAACTATGCAGGTAGGCAAATCAAATAAAATGCAAAATGTTCTGGAATTTGTCTCATAAAGTTGTGAAGCTATGCTGTTACCATGGACGTATGGCTGTTACCTACCTACTTTATTACTATCATGTTAATATTTCGAATACCAAGTCGAATACCGTTAAATTAGTACCCAGTTAAGCATTAAATTTTAAAAAAATATGATAACAAGATTCCATTTATGTACCTACTAATTTGCTTCGCATTGTGTACAGTCAACCGCATGTCAGTGCATTAAATGCCAAACTGTCGATAGGTACTTGCTATTTATAACGTGAAATTTAGTTGGGTATCGATAATATATCTATATTACTAGTGGATTGTCCCAGCTTTGCTCGTGTAAAAACATTACATACACTTAAACCTTCCTCTTGAATCGCTCACAAAATTAAGCTACCTACTTATGTATGTATGTTTGTTATTCTTTCACGCAATATTTACTGGCCGGATTGTTATTCGGTACACGGGTAGAATATAACCAGGAACCACACATAGGGTAATTTTTATCGGAGAAGAGCGAAGCCCGGGAGCGCAGCTAAATATTCTTATCTAAATGGGCATATAACAATATCAGGGAAAAGTAAATTTAATAAAAATAAGACGTTAATTATTATACCTATGTAATTTATTTCAGTCATACATCATGAAAATATAAACACTAACATTAAAATTTTTATAAACGACTGTATAAAATATGCCTAGGATACATAACTATCTATATATACATTTAACAGAATTAAAATATCACAAATTACAATAGCGACAACTATTTGTACTTGCGGTAAGTAACAACAACCGGAGGCAATTTCATTGGAAACGAAGTTTCTTCACTTCCACGAACTACGGACGTACGTCCAAGGCACATAAGGAATGATTTAAACCGACAAAATATCCATATAATATACGTAACACGAAAAATCAATGAGAAAATATACAGAAAATGTTTTTGCTTAATTCTACACACTCTGTAACATGCCATCAGCTTAATCGCTTCACGCATATTTCTCCATCGCTGTCGTGTTTTTTAAAATCCCTTTTCATCGCTTGCCCGATACTAACTTCACCTTCACTGCGTAAAGGCAAGACGCTGGTAGTTTGCAATTCTGAACTGCAATGGCTCGGGACTGGCGAAGAACTCGAGTCAGAAATTGACGACACTCTGCATTTCCTCAATCTTCTTTTGAGCTTCAATTTGATCTCGCCCAAGCTACTTATATCTGATGACGAATTGTCTGCGTCTACTGAACTAGAGCTACTAACAGTTGCTTTTCTAAATATTTTCGTAGTTTCTTTAAGTTCCGCTTTAGACGGAGTCTGATTGTTCGAATGTTCAAAGTTTGAAAATACGTCGCGAGAGTTTTGAGGAAGCCGCAAACTGAACCTTGGCGATGACAAATTAATCGATATACCAAGATCTTCTTCAATGTTTTCGACCTCAATCTTAAGATCCTCATTTGTGAAATAAATCATCGGGCTGGTTTGGCGATCGACCGGCACCGACAACGTAACAGGTGATGTTGTTCTTGTCTTAGTTCTCCTAGGCGATGTCATTACGCTTTTGACATGCGCTGGAGAAGTTTGCGTGTTTTTCTGGAAAGAAACTATGTTATTTTGCGTATCCTCTAACTCCCTAGAAGTTGAAGGCTTTGTTATATTTTTTTCTAATAAATCCCCGTATTCATCAATTATAAGTTTTTTAATTAATTCTTTTTCCAAATTTAGAATATGACTGATCTCTCCCTTAGGGTCTATAGATGGCCACAAGTCATTCTGAATAGGCTCTACATTGGGTCTTTCGTTCCTTGGAGAAGTTTGTGTTTCTTTTAAAGCTATTATATGCGAGGCAGTACTTTGAGTTCCAGACTCTTGTGTGTCTACAGAATGAACAAATTCAAAAACATCCACTTTATTCTTAAAAGAAAGATTTGATTTTTTAATGTATGTCTCATTATGAATATTTGATTTTGATATTTTCTTGTTATTGTCAACAGCTTCGTTATTATTTCTAAGGTTTTCAATATTATCCTCCTTTTCAGATTCTAAGTCAGGCGATTCGTTTAAAGAAAGAACGTCATCCGAAGAATTTTGAATTGCAGAATTTTTGGAACCATCTGATTTCTCATCCTCAAAATCATCATCGTAACTATCAACTTTGTTAGAATCGTTGACTTCACTACTATTAGGTGTCTTCTCATCAGTTTTCTTTATTTTTTTCATATTCTTCTTAAGCGTTTCAGCGACTGACTTTTCAATATCAATCACTTCTTGTAACAGATTTTCATCTGATGTAGTAAGGATTTTCGAAGGCTCGTTTTCGGTATTTTTCTTTGGACTATTTATATGAAATGAGTTTTCACGGCTGCTAAGAATTTTATCTAAAATAGGACTAAGTGGCAATTGATTCTTGTCAGGAATATCAGATATTTCTCGTTCAATATCACTTACACTTACACCGCCTAATGTTAATTGTGAATAAGGAATATATTCCGTATTCTTTTTTAAAATATTGTTACTAACTGTCGTATCCGAGAGACCCACCTTTTTATTGGAAGAAATCGTAGGTGCACCAGTCTTTGCAGTTTTATTTTTCCTAGAAGTTGACGGCTGTCCATACACAGTATTCAATTTTCTTCTCCATTTTTCTAAGTTAGAATGAGTTTTTTTATCGGATGGTTTATTATTTGGAGCCTTGTAATTTTTGTTACTGTCTATGAGGGGTGAATTTTTCGGTGAAGGCTTTGAAGCAATTTTTACGGGTTTGTGTATGATATTTCCATCATTGGCACTGTTGTTTGCAGAACTACTGTCACCAGTTGACATTCTAGATACTTTTCTGATCTTGCCTTGGGTACTTCTAGAATCGAAGTTGAATTGAGGATTTGGCCGCTCTTGTGCCATTAATGATTTGTTATCTGTGATTGTTTCATGTTGTATTGTAATGACAGCCACTTTACTATTGTGGGTTGATGATTCCTGAGCTTCATTAATTTCAGGCAAAATATCTAAGTGCAATACTTTTTGTTCTGTTAGTTCACTTCGTATGCTTATACTTGGCATTTTTTGAACATTCAGTTTCCTTTTTTGAATATCTTCCTTGGGTTCTGCATATTCGTAAGAAAATTCTTTATAATTGACTGCTGCAATATCATTGTTTATTTTAGCGTTATTCAATTTATTTTCTTCAATTTTATCATGATTTCGTTCATCTATTTGAATTATTTTAGTGCGGGTTATTTCTAATTTTTTTTTCGTAGACAAAGGTCTCTTTAGAGTTGATATTGAGTCTACTTGCACACAAGCGTTTGATTTAGTAACTGGGGCTTTCATTGCGTTCGGTTTATTGTTAAGTTTGTGTTCAGACGTATTCTGAGAATTATCGATAATTTTTTTCCCATGAAACTTAGCATTTACTACCTCCTCAATATGTACTTTCTCATTAAATTCGTCATCCAATGGTGTAGGCAGCATTTTCACTTGAACCCCCGGTTCGTGGTATTTGGACAGTTCTCCAGAGAGCAACTTGAGATCATCAACAGTCGATTGCAACATGTCGTGTAGCTGTCTGAGAATGATTTCATCCTCTGGTCTAAGTGCTGGCTCCGGATTCCAAATATCGTCATCTATGATGTTAACCATTTCAATATTTTTGCTGCTCTCAACCTGTAATGTGGAGATTTTAATATCAATACCAATAACGCTATTTCAATACTTGTAACAAATAACTAATGAAGATGAAACTATATGAACCTAAGAAATATTACGATAATGACATAATTATGTAGAGAACACGTACCAAATATCGATCGACTGGATAGCGAGGTCTCTCGAACCTCATCTGTTGGTCAGGCACAGAGGTTCCGGCATCCTCTCTGTTGACCCGTTGTTCCTCTCTGAGGACAAAAACAATACATATTGAAAATATTATTCTTAATTTTTTTTTTAAATACTAGCTGTTCTACGACCTCGGTGGCGCAGTGGTAAAGTGCTTGCCCCGGGACCTCTCGGGTCCCGGGTTCGGCCCCGGTCGGGACATGATGGAAAATGATCTTTTTCTTATTGGCCCGGGCCTTGGATGTTTATCTAAATATGTATTTGTTATAGAATATAGTATCGTTGAGTTAGTATCCCATAACACAAGTCTCGAACTTACTTTGGGTCTAGCTTAATCTGTGTGATTTGTCCTGATATATTTTATTAATATTTATATTTTACGGTTATCTCTACTTCTATGGAAGATGTATGCTTATGTAATTAGTATGTAGTTTGTAGCTTGTGAGAAATAACTATAAATATAAAGATTGACGAGAAAAAGTGCCTGTGAAGGTCTAATTTCTGAATAAATGTAAAATAGGAATAAATGATTTGAATTTGAATTTGTATAGTTTTGACACTTTCCCCATAATCTACTTCATCTAATGATACAGAATTAAACAAAAGTTATCTGTTTCTGGCGTCGTAAGTAATTCAGGCAACTGGATAATTTTAAGTTCCTGTACTAGGAGAGATCTGTTTAGGATTGCTTATACCCTTGAGTTTTGAGATTGTACCCTTAAGTCAAGCTATTATGATTCTAATGGACCAATATTTGGCTACATTAATTACTTTATAATAAGGCAAACAAAGTCGAGTAACCAGGGGAAATCATAACTGGTGGAAGATCCGTTGATTGCGATGGGATCGATTTTATTTGTTGCTTAATTCCGTTTAAAATATTAGTATTTCTTTGCCAGTTTCAGCAATATCAGAACAGGACCACAGTGTCTTTCTATTATTAAGTTTTCAGTCATTAAAGTTGTTATCCTATGCTGCAATTGGTTGGTGTTAATAATAATTCCAATCAAATTGCGCTATGCGGTAATACCCTTTATTATACTGTGCTATACGCCTGCTCAGTACTGGCTCGATTTACATACAATTTTATTTAAACTATAGAGTTTTAGATAATTTTGAAATCATTAAAACAAAAAGGTGATTTGGTTCTGCATCGTAAACAGCTGCAAATCAAATCAAAACATTTATTCAGATATTAGACCTTCACGGGCACATTTTCGTGAAATCTTATATAGTAATTTGTCAAAAAACAAGTGTTAGTCCCTAACATGCCAGAAGGAACATTATTGCTTCTTACATATTTTTTTCTCGAGCGAGCGTGTCATGCTAGATTCCCATGACTTTACAAAAAAAAAAGAATAGTTTTTAGGTTTTATTTAAAAGAAAAGTTACGTTGTCACTACGCAATATAAGTACGACATCGTAGTGTTTTATTGAAAACATAGGAATAGGTAAATAAAAGTACAACTTTACAAAATCACATCAATTGTATTTCACCAACATGTACATCAACGTCTTAAACGAAGCATTTCACTGCTGCTTACAGTAGAAGAGACGATTCACAAATAATAAAGTTTATTTTTCGTCGATCTCCATCGACAACTACAATGAAGCCTATGGTAGAGGCGGAGTAAAACATTGCGGTGTGTTAAATTGCAGCATGGCTAAAAATGTTAAATGATCGATTTGACAGTGGGCCAAGAATAGAGCCCCGGGGCACTCCTGCATACTAAGTCTTATCATTGCGACAGTGTCTCGTTTTCGATACTGACTCCCGCAATCAAACGAAATGATCGAAAGCCGAACACTACAGCACTGACAGACGTTCATGAAACACAGTTGCAATGCTGCACATTAACACACACGCAGTACAAAAGTAAAATGCACATTTTGTGCTTGCTTACAATGTACATCTGTCGACACGCGTCGACCGAATCGGCGTTGCGTCGCCGAGATAATACTAACGATCAATTTCGAATCTATCAGTAACGTCAGTTCACAAAAGATAATAAAAATTCTGTTAAAGTATTATCACAACGATACAATTTACATCAAACCTGCACATCGCAGGTCAAATAATAAATATATTAATATGATACATAAAATCAATGGGAGAGACAGCACCCATGAAGTAGAATAAATTCCATTATTATCATTAAAAGTATTGTTAATCTTAGAAATGTTTAGTAGACTGTTACACGGATTACATTGATAAAATGAGCGGAAATAAATAAAAATTTAAAAAGGTATGTAAACAACTAGCTAACGCCGGGAGACCCGCTAATACTGGATGAAGATCTAATAAAAAGTTGGCTGTTCCACGCTATCTAAATATTTACAAGTAGACAAAGTATATACAACGTACGTATGTATATGTACACAAATATATACCTAAAATAAATAATGGACATGTCAATTTAATTGAATGTACTAATATGCACTGTTTAAAGACATAACGTCTCGACTTACAGATATAGGGCTAAACAAAGAAAAGTCGAATTATTATGTTTAAGTTTTGCTGTAACAAACAATAGCACATGCACGACGCGAATGACTACCGCGACTACCTTCAAGCGAGCCTAAGGTAAAGGTTCCTGAGAGAAACCGACAATGTAAAGCGAAAGAGGAAGCCAGTATTTGCAAACCAAGATCAGGTCCGGCGTCTCCTGATAGCTTACGAAATTGACGCTCACTACCATCTGTTTACATTATGACATATATAACGATAATTATATAATGATAATTACTTCACTTTATACAAATATAGCAGCGAGTTTTAAGAGTTCCTATAATGGCCGCGTTGCGCGGTTCTGACAATTTGACATTTCACAAAATGACTAGTTGCGCCCCCACAAACGATTTCGCTAATACTGTAGCCTACCAGCGCCGGCGCCCGCGATTCGCGCCGCTCACAACAACGCTGAACGCCGCGAATCACGAACGACCACTCTTCGGAGCTAATGCATTAACTTATCCTTACAAAATAATCAACTCAAATACAGACTCCGCAAAACCGAGTCTGAAATAGAATTTTGAATGATTCCCAATTAAAAATAAAGAAGATCAACGTGTGAATAGACAAAGTGATCGTACAAACGTGCACGACGATGTTATCGAATGCAAGACAATAACGGAACTCGAGCCACTCTGAACAAATCGCTTCGTAATAAAATAACACTATTTCGCATGCGTTGTATGTCATAAATACAAATATACATCGAGCTAGATCTGTACAACAATAGGAAGCAATGAGCTTCCGATATTCGAACTATGTTTTTACAATCAGTACGTTCTACTACAATATTATAACATGTCATGATCGTAAATCGTATAATACTTGTATAGTATATAAGAATCACATAAATAAATGCCGAGTTCACTATGGTTCGGGACCTAAAGGTAACTAAGAAAATGGCATCCGAAGAAATTCCGCTTATAAAGCAGCGTACCATCCTCGACAAGTAGCTGTAACTCCCGACGTCGATCAACCGTAGACGATGCATCAACATCTAGACAAAAAATAGTCGAAAAACCCTCAAAAAAGGATATGTACTCCATTCAGAACGTCGAATCAAAATTCGAATTCTACAAAATCGGTCCACAATGGATCCGACACTCTAAACAGGTCTCATCCTCGCGACAGTCGCGTCGCGTCTTCCAAAACATCGACAGCCCTAGGTGACTAAACTTAAAGTTGACTATTTACAGTTTTATATACAAGTGATCGGTACGAGTTGGCAGACCAGATCCGGTCCGCCCGCCGCGGACACCGTGTCCGGAGCACCGCGGCCTTCGTGCGCACCGCACTCTCTTTGCAGCATTCGCTCACAATGAGAGGGACAAGAGGTAGAGTCGAGTTGGCACTGCGTTGCCCTAGGTTTCCCGCTCTTTCTTCGGCTTGAACTCTTCCCCGAGGATCGTCGCAATCTCACCCTGCATGAACGCCCATGGCACTGTGGAATTGGCCAATGGACATTTCTCTCCACTTGGACAGTATACCTGGAGATAAGAAGACGGCAATTTAGTTAGCATATCATGTATAACAAAATATTGTTTAAGACGAAATCATGACCAAATGTAAATCTCAATAAATTTATAGCGTTATTAATAAAGCTTTACGATTAAGTAAACAGAAAGTAACTAACCTCTGATCCTTGCTGTCGCTTGATGGAATCCCGGGAGCAGGGGAAGCAGAATTTATGATGTGGCTGGCTTGGGCACTGGACGAAGTGGGTGTCTTCTAGACGCTCCTGGCACAGCGTGCACTTTAGCAGCGGAGCTGGTGTCGGTGCCGTAGCGTCACCTTCAGGGGCCTCGGATGATGACACCGATGTGGTCGACGACACATGCCGGGAACCCGACGACCGCCGCCCGCCGTTCGACCCTGCCGAACCAACGTCATTGTTAGCTACCGTCTGCGGCAGTCATCGACTTCTAAACATGATAGTTTGTTATTTAGGAGTCGATGTTTCTGCATTTCAGAATAAGAACAGAAGAGCGTTCGATTAATCCTAAAGCTATCAGCTATTTCGGAAATCGCGGGCAGACTGTAGCTGTAAGGTTTGGGCTCAAGCGGTCGTCGGGCGCCACGCCGTGGAATACCACAGATATAACAAGAACAGCGCAGCGATAAGACGCCCGCCTGTTTATACCCGCCGTAGCTTAATGTCGAACAAATCAGTTCTAATTCACTAAAATAATATGGTCAGTGAGTTCAAGTATGTACGTACTAATGGTTTAATATCAAAACAAATTACAATGCAAGGATGTGATTAATTTGTGAGCGATTGTAATTTATTATAACTTTAAGGCCAATTTTCAATGATATGATGACTTTTAGATCTATTTAAAAGGTAGCTTTACATAACTTTGGTCAGCAATCAACTAACTGAACATTAATCAAATGTCGTATTCTAATGATTGCAAATCGTATCTTGACGTCGTATTTACCTGAGGAGTTGGGCGAGTGTTGACTTGAACGACTAGCTGATCGCTGCGGCGGGGGTTGCGGCGGAGAGCCTCCAGCTGAACGAGGAGAACCAGGGGGTAGCGTATCAGCGACTGACATGAGTGCAGCCATTGGCGATGGTCCAGCACCAGCCCCCGATACAGGGGGAGATCCAGCCGCGCGACCCAGAGGAGATCCAGCTGATCCATTGCTTAGAGGTGTGCTACTTCCATAACCTGAAGATTTTTTAATAAATAAAGTAAAATTCTGCAAGTTCTTGTTATTTTCAAACTTTTAGATGCATTGAGTAGATTTTATGTAGTCAATACATAAAAGGCGTCTGCATTTCAAATGCTTGTGCAAAAGTATTTATGAGGCTGTGTATGTAAGCGAGACATCTTTATTAAAGTAGATGACGTAACAAGACTTTGCCCTCTAATACCGAATTTAAAAAAAATATTGGTACCGTGGATTCAGTATACTTTTTTGTTCAAAGTGAAATCAAATAAACATAACTCAGTAGGCCATTCAAACAAAAGTAAAATGTAATTAACAATGGTCAGTATAAGAACAGCTCCTGGTTGCGATACCTACAGCATATCGAAGCTGAACGGCGTCGTTTCAATTTGTCTGAATAACTCACATTCAATGTTAGATGACACATCGTTCGCAGACCGACTGATAGTAAACACGCGTTTGAACACGCATCTAATGTCATATAAATAGCTTGTGTATTAGTTACGTAGTGGTGTGTCACTCTCGTTCAGAGCGCCATCCACTGGCGAGCTATCATTCGAATCAATTTATGCGTATGAACAGTGGGTGGGTAGGTTAGTAAAAGTACGAAAACTGGTCTCGGCACACAGCACAGACATCTTTCGTAGTTTGTGGCTTATAATGCGATGTGTGACTTTGCCAAACGACTGCAAATTTAGGTTTTGCTTATATATATATTTTAATAATCTTATACTGGCCATCCAAACTATTGCAGCGTCTAAAAAACTTGATTATTTAATATTTCTCCAGGTAGATCTCTACAATGATTGATTACCACCAAATAGATTTCTTCAAAGATTCAAATAAAATGAGGTTACGTTTTTCACTGTCTATATTAAATACGAATTAAATACGTAAAATGGATGGAAAATAAGACAGAATGATTTTAGCATGTTAGGCCAAAATGATCCACGTTTTATACATTGACGATGTTGCATTTTAACAATGAATTTTCAGTTTCGGCTTAATTGGGCGTAAACATTGTTTAGAGGGGTATTGAGGGTAATACCAACCGACTGGCCCATATGGCGATGATGACGTCACACACGGTGACCTTTTTGGCCGGCAGCTCAACTCCCTACACACGCCAACGGAATGTGGTCGCGCGGCTCTGCCAAGCGTAGGCAGGCGCTATATTTTTTCACCCGCCGGCCTACCTACATACGTACGCGAGCGAAAATGTCGTCACGCGGCGTTGCCACACCGCTGCGTCGTGCATTTAGTGCCGGTGTCGCGTTTAATTTACGTGGGTGTTTGTACGTAGCGAGCGTGTGTGCGAGAGGCCGCGGGCGCGGGCTCGCTTTCGAGAACGCTCAACCAGTCAGACCGGTTTTGTATTTATGGACCGAGTTAATGCACCTACCTAGATATTTATCCCGTGGCGGATGCTTGCACAAACCACGATCACAGTGCGAGCATGTTCACGCTCGCTAATCATCGTTCGTGACTACCAGACTGCGTGACTTCCCAAAAATTCCTATCTGTAGCGACGATACTAACCCAGTTTCGATTGTTATTGCTTAACATGTTTATCTTTTATAGTACCAGTTACTCTTGTTTGATTGATAACAAAGTACTAAGTTACAAATTTCAGCTGTCAAGTGAACAATAATTTATATTTTACCATTTTTTTCAAGAGTATATAAATCCAGATTTCTCAAAATTTGCACGGATAAATAGGCGTTAAGCCTGAAAACGAAGTTTGCAAGTCTAAATTCTACGCTTGGAGGAAATGTTCGCAATAAAGGAGTTTGCTTATTCCATCGAAGATTGCTTTTGGAGTTAAAAAAAAAAAGTGTGGCCTTTGAATTCCTATATACTAAAAATATAAAATTTACAAAGAAACATAACTTAAAAAACTATATGCGTGAGTGCATTATGTCCCCAATGTATAGGTAACTTGTATTTTACATAAAACTGTCAAAACAACTTTTTCCTTCAAAGAAATTTAAACTTTTCAACATATGTCCTCTATTCCTCTATGTAGTTCAAGTTAATATTAATAATTTATAATGCATATCCATCCATCCACTCGTATTGGGCAAGTATTATAAGATTTTCCATCTCAAGGGATCTTTATTTCCATTCCATGAGAATAATTTGTAAGTGATCTTTAAAACCACAATATATATTTCAAATCTTCTTGTCTAAGTTTTTCACGTTGTCGAGCATCGATAAAATATGTTACGGGTAGGTAGTCCTGCTTTAATAATATTCTTTTTATGGTTCTTGGCTCATGCTAGATTCAGATTTTCAATACGTGTCTAATAAAATTGAATAAAATGCTCAATTCATCCAAGTGTGAGTTAACTATGCATTATATTTGGTTTTGCAGGACTCAAGTGAAAAAAATTGTTACGGAGTGATGTTATTTATCGTATTTCATCATAGCTTAATATTTAGATTTCTTTTTTGCAATAGGTATATGATTGGCTCACGTATCATCGTGTTATTATTATATCATTAGAATACGACATTTATTCCATTAGAACTATGAAGAAACTAAAAGTTTTTATGAAAAGCCTACAATTTATTTCTACTAGGGCATTCATGTAGTCATCGACTTTTATAAAAAATTGTCAGTGCCTCATACATTCGCTGCAGAAATCTAAAAAAATATATACTCACCACTAGATTTGAAAGAAGATGCGTCAAAAGACGGCGTGCGTAGTGGATGTTTTTCTTGTTTGAACACCCGATCTGGAGCGAAAGGAGCAGCCAGTGACACCGCTGGGAGCGATTCCCCGCGAGTCAGTGGTGGCCGAGGGTGCTCTTCAAGCAACCTTTTTGCTGGCTCGTGGTGATTTTGGTGATCATCGTCATCCAAAGCTCGCTTCAGAGGTAAACCTGGAGCAATTCTGGCACCACCATGAGTTGGCAAATGATGTGTCGGTAGGTGTGTCAACCGCCTGGTTTCATGCTCTTCGCGACGACCGCCATATTCCGCCAAAAGACCAGCATTTGCTGTTGGCCGCGCATGATGTAGGGTGAAGCCTGTTGCAGGCGCATGGTGAGCCGGAGGAGCAGGCTGACCTCTAGGTGTCGATTCACCTCCATTTTGATGAGCTTCCAGAGGCGCTCTGTGTGCTGCTTTAGCATGTGTTGGCCCTCGTCCTTCTTGAAAACCGTGAGCTCTCTTCAGTTGTCTGGCTGTGTCAAGCACGACCTCGATCCGGTCTGCTCCTTCATAATTAACACAACCGCGACACACTGCTTCTGAAAACTCATGCAACATTGCCCACGGCATGCGGGGCAAGTCGCAAAGGTAGCAATGCTGCCTCTTCTGCATCACCGACATCTCGCCGCCGGACGAAGTTCGGAGCGCGAGAGATCGGCTGTCTTCGTTTCTCTTGAAAATTGTCACTGTTTTTTCCAACTATTTAAAAAAATACACTGTCACCATGTTATACACTGGAACACAAAATAAATTCACATCCGACTTCGACAGTAGTGGATACGTGTTGTCCCTGTGCAACGCTTTAGGCACTCGCTCCAATAGCGGGTCGAGTAGAGACTGAGCTCGGCAATATCGGGCGAGCAGGAGGGGGGCGCGCGGCGGGGCGGCGGCGGCCATTATCGAGCGGTGACGTCAGCGCGCGCACGACGACGCGGCGAGCCGTTACCCGCGACGCGCGGATGCGCCGCCGCCACGCCGCTGCGCCGCTTCGTCCGCACCCTGCACCCATTCCTACACATACCTACCACGATAACAAACATGACATGATACCAGCGCTGTACTTCACTTACACACAAAGCCTGCATTTATTGCATCTGGCATTAAATACGTAAATAGGCAACGCGATTGCACTATTCAAAGGAAAAGATATTTAAACGAATAGAATTGAATAATAATTGACAAAACAATACGGACGCAAAAAATCTACGTATGAATATGCTCATTCGAAAGTAAACAAAGAAAATTGTTTGGTCCTTAGCATAACCTAAACCGCAAAACATAAAACAAATGATAATAATAGTTGGTCGAAGTCGAAGGCGATTATACAATGAGTCACGTCACGAACACAGTCGGTGTTGGGTCAGGCCCTCGCTTCAGCTATGTGTGTAATACTAAATGAAAGTAAACAGCTTCTGTTACCAGAACGACAATTAATGTGGAACACGTATTTGCGACGTGTTCGATGCATTTAATTTGAATCTATTCCCGCTCGGTTTCCTTTCGGCTGCATTTTAAATTATTATTACCATTACCCAGCGACACGAAACGGATCCGGTTGGGAGACGGGTGATGGGAGCGGGGGGACCGACCGGTGTGGCGGCCATCTTGAGACGTGACGTCACGTGACGAGTCAGCCGAGCGTGCAGAGCGGCAACGGCGCATCGTTTACTGTGCTGTGTTGCCGTTCATTTGTTGTGCTTTAATAATAATGGAGGCGCAAGGCAGCTAGCTCATCGCTTTTTGTATGCGAAGAGACCGAACATCAAGAAAAAAACAGTTATGCGGCCAGGTAAACGAGTATGATAAACCGGTGTCGTGGCTTTGGATCCACTCAAGCCGAAAAGCGAGATTATTACACACGGACGGATAGGCGATACAAAACCAATGATAATGATGATAAACACAAAAATCCAAATACTTTTGTCAAGTTAGATCAGACCGAAAAGTTGAACAACAAAACTAGCGCATGAATTAAGTATAATATGATTCCATAGACATCATCAGATCACCAATAATTATGTCCAAATGTAGTTGATATACTTATAAGTATACTCATAAGTTTTTTTTACATAAATATAGAGAGACGTTAGAGAGATCTATTGAACAAATATACCCTGTAATACGGAAATAAAAGACTGCAAAATGAAAATTGAATATCTCAACGTTGAAAAAGTGAAAAATCAAATATACAGGAACAAAGGTTTTAATTCTTATCGGATTTTACTCTGTACACAACGAAGGCAGCCTCGAAAGCTTTTATCCATTACTCCAGAGCTCGAGAGCCAATTTTGCAATCAAGTAATTGGATTCACCTTTCAGCGCATCACATACTAAACCTCGTCCACTTCCACGAACAACTGGCAGATTAACTGATTTAAATTCAAAGGGATCAAAATAATAAAATTTTGTTAGTCCATGGAACAAGGGAAAATCGGATTTATTTATAAAGTAGTCAGCCAGATAACGATTAAATTACATTTAGCTGATAAGGAATTTTGTTTTTCTCTTAAAGCTCAATTTTCTAATTATCTGATAAGTAGTGAAGATTATGAGTGTTTCAACGTTGATATAAATACAATATTTAATGATATTGTCATCGATAAAGATAAGAATCACAAGAACTAACAGGTTTTGTATGATTATGTTGATTAAGTTTGCAAAGAAAAAACTGAATAAACACATCAGTCAAGTTCCTTCGACGATTGTATTTAATGACGTGAATAATCATATAATATCGTTTTATAATAAAGATTATAAAGAAGAACTTTACAATCACATTGTCAGTAAGTACTGTATAAAATATAGTTTTCGCGTTATATGAATATGATAGTTAAAAGCAGAAATCTTTTATTACAGAACAACAAAGGAATCTAATAAATATGCGATAAATATAAATATGTAATTTTTTTCGCTACATTAACGTGTGCAGATAGTATAACAGAGGCAGTGTGACAGTGTACGCTTGCGCTAACCCCTCCTCCAATCACTATTGGCTACGTGATAGGCATTCTCCGCCAACTCCCTCCAACGACACTCGACAAAACTAGATATATTTTGTATTTAGTATTCAATGGGCATTTATAGGAGAATTTGCATTTTAATCGGGCTGGAAGCGAGAAAGTTATTGCATGATGTCTATGGGGACTGCGCAATGATTGGCGCCATATTGATTTTGCAGACAAGCGTTCATTGATATAACCTACTTAATTCTTTCAAATTCTCTATTAGCATTATAACTGTATCTTCGTATATGTATGACATAAATGTGATGAATATTGTTGATTTATCAGTATTGTTAAAATCCCATACAAATTGTAATACATAGTTGTATAATTAATATCACAGGTGATTCTACATCATTGTAATATTAATCAGACTACTATTACTCCCAGACTATTTTAAGTACCTTAGTGATGACGATGTTTATCGAATTATGTATATTATTGACTACAATAAAAATTTCTTGGTTGAGACTACTTACAGAAGAAGAAGAGATTTGCAAGACAAAGTATGATATGAAAATGACGCCAATAACTACGTTCTATAGTAATATTATAAATGCAAATAGAAGTTTGTTTGTTACCTCTTCACGCTTTATCTAATCCACTAAATTCTAGGTTTTTTGCCCTCATGTAGTTAAGAGTAAGGAAAAGGATATAGGATACTATTTACGCAAGACAAAATAACTTAATTATAATTAATTATTATTACTACATACAATAATATCTATTACGTTTTTAATATTGTACCTATGTTTGACAGATAAATTATCGATTGACCAGAACTATTGTCGTGGAAATTCACAGTGGCGAAGCCGCGAGCAAAAGCTAGGTAGTGTAGTTACAAAAGTTGCATCAACATTTGTAATAAACATAACCACAAAGACAACGAAGTCGATTAATGTTTCAAGTTTCAACGGACCGTGACTTGAGATCGTGACGTCACGCATTGATCAGACACCTCGGCTTCGGTTACATGATGTAACCAACCAATTTCCTTTGTTAAAGGATTCATGATTCATGGAAAAAGATTCGGGTTTACGTACTATCGCTGTAACAGAAGATCAACATTATGAAGGAACAAATGAACATGTCTTTTTATATAATAGTTGCGTAATATATTTTAGAGATTTCAAAAATCTTAGATCCGGATCTCGAAAACTAATTATGAATTCAGTATACATTTCATGGTAATTGAATGAAATTATGTCTTCTATCTTATTAACTCACTTGGCTTTTCTTTAAACGAATTAAATCTACCTTAATCAAGTGTGGAAGTGGTAGGGACTACTTCCACTTCACCATCGTTGCAGCCCTTTCGTCCATCTTAAGACTCATGGTAGGTGGGCCTGGGTGGATGGAGAAACCTAGTGGTTTCTCCATCCACCCAGGCCGAGAGAAGAGAAAGAGGTCGTCTTTGTAGACAGGAAGTCAGGCCTCCTCCATCTTGGAGGGAGATGGAGGAGGCTTGGTTATTCGTTGTGTTTGGTCTGCGGCGTTGTGCATATGGCGTGGTAGATATCGCCACAACACCCTGTCTCCATCCTTCCTCATACAGTTATGACCGACATTCTTCTTGATATCATCCACCCTGCTGGACGACCTCTTTGGTGGTCTCTCTAGGTCTTTGCTCAGTGACCACATGCGCTTGATCACAATTTTACTTCGATGTTGAATACGTTTTAGATGATTGCACGATCATGTATGTGTGTTTTCATCTCTGTAGCTGCTTCATTCCTATTACCCCGCAGTATCCGAGAGGATACGTGCCCAGAACGTAAATAAACATTGACACGTGTTATCTGTGCCGGTCTGAGGCCGGCGCGCGCATGCGTACTGGTGACAAGCCCATCGATTCGCTGCTAGTCTGGCCCATCCGTATTGTACCCTTATGCCAATTATTTGAGCTATAATTCTAGAAGGATGCAGAAGTATTATTTATAGCTTTGATCAGCATCTGATCTGGAACAAGTAATTTACATCCTGTCAATATGGACATTTCAATACTGTGGACGCTTTCATACGACCGACGACGTTTTGATACGTACGATCGTATGAAGTCCACTATATTAAAATGCTGGGGGCATTTTGATATAGTGGACTAATGCTTATTAGTATCGCATATTGGCAATTGTCATTGACTCCCGCCTGAGAATATAGGACCACTGCTAATCCTGCCGTGGATGTGTACGTCGTAGTGGAAGTCGTACGCGACGACTATGGGACAAAATAAAAAGCCTTGACGGCTGATAGACACAATAGCATTGCTAAGAATTGCCGGGCAGGCCACTTGTAAAATCACTGCTGAATATTGAACATTTTACGAATATTTTAGAAGACCCGGGGCGCAGGTAGTAAATAATATAAACTCAATAACGCTATAAGCGTGTGCAATTTCCAATCAAGGTTTTCCACGTCAGGTAACATGTAGGTGACATCCGTAGACCCACTTAATTGCGTCAATGTATGGCGCTTCTACACTGGCACGTCAACAATAATAACGCGTTAGGGGTTATATCTTACGCAAATGCAAGAAAATTTAAAATGTAATTAATTTAAAGGACAAAATTTTTGATGAAACCGAATATATTGTAATCTGTATAATCTGTAAAAGAGCTGAAGATGCGGCGTGTGGTTTCGCCTTGAATAGGACTATTCCATACCTTCTCGTGGATGGCGTACGGGGCGACTAAGGGACATATAGCCTAGACAGCTTTGTCAAAACCCCGAACGCAACCGGGAATATGTGGTAATTAATCAGTCATAAATAGAGCTGATGAAGTTACTTTGAACATAGAAATTTCTGAAACCATCAGATGTATAAATGCGGAAGTATATAAGTTTGAAAATTTGCATACATTCGTTAGTAATAGTAGTAGTTTGAAGTACGGAGAAGGACATAGGGCCTCCATCATCCCGGAAAAATAAATGTTCCCGTGGGTTCACGCGAAAGAATGCAAAATATATAAGATTCAAGACCTATGTTAACGTGCCAGAGTCGTTTACCTCGAGGGTGACGTGTATCGCGGTGGAGTTATCGAGCGAGTAGTGAGGATGGCGGACGCATGCGCGGCAGAATTGATTCGGAGTTGCCGGTCGATGGGATGGGCGGGCAGGCTCGTGGCGGCGTCTGTACGCGCAGAAAGATCAACTAATAGGCTGTTAGCTAATTGATAAATGATAGGCCCTAGAATTACTCCATAAGGACATGGAGTTTTTTAGGGATTTTTTCTTGTATGCCGTTTTAAGTAATTCTAAAGCAACGAGCGTTACAGTTTACGAGTCCACAATAACAAACATCTTAATTTCCAAATTTCATTTCCTTTTTAAAAAGTAATATGGAAAAGGATCAATTGAAATAAATAAATATATTAGGACAAATTACACAGATTGAGCTAGCCCCAAAGTAAGTTCTAGACTTGTGTTATGGGATACTAACTCAATATATATATATATATATATATAGAGGTCATCCAAATTTCAACCTATGAATTTTTAATGAAAATTGTCACAAAAACAAATAAGAAAAAACCACAGCAAGTAAATTTGTAAAACCCAAGGGCGCGTTAAATGATAATCCTGCACAATTATGCAGACCTACAGTAATGTGAGTGCAATATGCATGTGCATCGGTGGTTGCTAGGGGGAACGTGATCAATATCCTCGGATCTGCCGCGGCTGAGGCTAGCGCAGTCTACAAAGCTTCCAACAATTTTGCAGTTTTGGTCTCGTTTTAATTTTGCACCCAACAGTGCTATATAAGGTTTATCATATTATTATGCTGAGAGACCAGATATAAATGAACTTCTCTTGCGACTTTTCAGCCTGAATTTAAACTCCTAAATTTATTTATTAGAGATGTTATCGGGAAAGTTCTTTTCCTGCCGATGTCGTTATAAGAATGTGCAATTAGTTTATTTTGCACGCTGGAAAAGCGAAATAAATAATTTGATTTGAAGGAGCGTTTCGGCAAATCCAAACATCGCCCAAAAATGTATATTATTTTTGATATATTGAGAAATAATTCGGTTGCGATATTCTTCAAAGGGTTATTAGATCTAAATTTTGTCCGGTTGCCCATTGTATGAGATGAGATATTAAACATCAAATCACTTTCATATTTCTACTTCCTATCTTCACATTGAGCATTCACACCAGCGCTAAGGTGGAGCAATAAAATTCTCACTATTACTTGATTAGAATCAAACTCCAGGAGTGCCGTCTGTACGGCCACATCTTTGGCAAACCGGCAAATTACATATGGAACAAATGCCTGCATATGCCGTTTTCGCCTGTCCCTGGCAGAAGGGGCAAATCCAAGAAGTACTGGCTTGATGTCATCATAAATGATATGCGTGCCAAGGGTCTGATAACTGGGGATGCCGAGGACCGTGCGCGAAGTGGAGAAGAAAAATTATATAATAAATGAAAGCGGACTCTGGGCTTCGACGTTTAATGGCTGAGGAAGGGACCCAGGAAATGCTCGGATGAGAGAGTGAGAGACAATCTTCCAGTGAAATTTCACAATCCTTGTCAGCGGGGTGACTGATTCCCGTAGCGATATTGATCGCCCACTCAGCGCAGCGTTGCACATTGCTCCTTGCATAACACGTCTGACTTGCGGTTATTACTGGTTTTGATAGAACTGTTTGATGACTAGACTCATTACTAGGCTAGATTTGTGACTGTAAGACTAGTGTGGATGGTATTAGGCTAATAAAATCAGGAATACCAATATTATAAATGTGAATCTCTCTGTCAAAAAATTTTAGACATATTTTGACGAAATTTAAAACACCAGATAAAATTGGTCAATTTATAAAAAATAATAATATTTACATGGCAATCTCCTAGCCTTTGGTTTCAATTACACAGTTTTTACTTATTCCGGTAGTCACTATCGTCAGTCAGACTGGAATGAATTAAAATAGATACCTTTTTGTGCGTAGATTATAATTAGCATAGCTAATACCCATAGCAGCTTTAGTAACTTTAATTATCGATTTAAAAAGATAGAAGCATCTGCATATGATCAAATGCACCGCTCGAGTGCTTTTTTAAAACTAGTTGAGCAATGACCGATACTTCAAATGCAATATCCCATAAAAACAGAAAGGTACTTGATATATCGGGCTATAAAATACGGCTGTGGCTAGGCTAGTTAAGTGGCTGCAGGTTGCAGAGCTAATAAATCTCTTGAAAATAGCCTTGCTTTCTGAATTTCACCCCACCTTGCTCTTTGGAAAGGGAATTTATCTGTGTGTTGGACTCAATATTGTCGCGTGCGTGTTCCTCTTGTTATTTTTCTTACCGAGTGTTATTACTGGCGTAAATATAAGAATGTCGAATTTCAGTGCACCTTGGTGCAGAATAGACTTCCTATGATTTAAAAGTATCAACATTATCTTCATTAATTAGCTACATAGTTGTAAAATATACACCTGAAAAAAGCTGAGAATATAATATCAAGTTTAAGAAAATATTGCCCGTTCTCATAGCTTTCAACACCACAATCAAATTGACAACACCTTAAGGTGATGAAGTTTTCTACGACCTTCTAACTGCGATGCTGTCGTGAGTCAACGACAAAGTTTTTAATGCTTTCCTAGTCTAGCCCATCATTCTGAGGTTGCCGTTAAGGAAATCACAAAAGCGAGCAGCGTGAGCATTACAAATCGAAAAACGATCGATAACTGCTATCGGCCACTTATGCTTATCGTAACGTCCATGTTTTATCGTCGTACTGACACTTATTCGACAAGGCTATGTTTCTATATATACAATCATTCATCAACAGCATTTCAACCCAAAGTTACCACCAGCAGTGGGTTCCCCAAAATTAAAAGAATGAAAGCTGCTTAAAACATATGATTCTAATTTGGAAGTTTCTAGGTGGCAACATGATTTTTTTTTTTCAAATTCAAAATGTGTTTAATGCCATTCATATTGTACATAAGTTCTTAGTACTAGTACACTACTATGTTAGTACTATGGGTATTTGAAAAATTTTAAGAAAATAGGACGATGGCGGACAAATTATAAATGTTACGTAAATGACATGGGTGTTAATTTTATCATTAGCGATTTATAGTCACGTATGTCCATGTCACGATATTGCAATTATATAAAGTCCAGAATAATAAAACATACAATGATAAAATAATAAACGACCAATTTAGATTAATAAATAACTGTAATTATAATTATGTAATTTTTATATACGTAGTGGAGTTTATTCGACCGAGACTATGAATTTCTTTCACTGTTGTTACTAATATTGTGACCCTTAACAATTCAGTCGACCTGTTGTATAATGCTCCACAATCGGGAGGCTGCAACATCCTTGGCCCGGTTCCGTGACCGGGGCTTCGCCCTGCCTCTCGACCGGGGCGGGTCACCCCGGGCGGAATCGGGAACGCCTCCACTGTAGCTTTTGCTTCGTTTTGTATTTACCTATAGTAAAATAAAAGAGTATTTATCCTTGTAACAAATGATAGAGTATTTATCCTTCTGAATTATACCAGAGAGGAGAAGTAGTTAAATTACACTTGTCCCACATAAAACTCACTGCACACACCTACTAAAGTCTAACTAAAAATCAGCGTTGTTGCACTCTCGCTGGGTTATGACAATTTAGGCCGCAGCAGATAAACGACAAATTTGCCGTTTTCTACTTATAATATACGCTTGCTACAAACACATGTTTGTTTGCAAGATTCCACCCGAGACATAGGTTACAATGTAAGTTAAAGAAAAACTAGTAAAAATCTTAAAACATGGGACCTAGAACTCGATTAACTTTCCAATTCCCACACAAATTAAAGTTTTTGTATTCACATCCGAAATCCCGTAGCACCCTTCATCTCATCAGCCATCTGCTGGGCGCGGCCGCATCCTTGGCCCGGTTGCCTACTTCCGTCCTACCTGTGGAGTTTGATCTATTTCGTGTACACGTGTTGCCGCGGGAGCTGAGGTCACACGACTTAACTCCCGATCAAAAATGATTGGTTTTATATGATGTATTTTATAATAAGAATACATAAAATAATATTAGTGAAATACGATATTGCAATAAATCGTCAACAAAAACAATACTACAAAAATGTAGTGCTGTATTATAAAAATAGTGAAGCTATAAACATGAGTTTATATTATTTACAATGTGGATTTGCAAATTAAATTTTCTATTTAACAATATAAGTATAAAATTAATCCTTTTGTCAAAACTCTGGTGTCATCATTACATCAAAATGTAGCGAATTCGCAGACAGTTCGCTATAAAGCCAAGTGGATGATTTGGGATATCCATATTTGATCTTGATTTGTTATTGACGATGCAAACAAGTAAACTTCGCTGGACGAATAAGCAAAAAAAATACCGACCAATTATCAGAAACAGTGTCTACATCAGTATATGAAGATATACTTGTATATGAAGGGCCGAGTGCTGCAGTTGAAAGGGTCGAGGGGCGCAGGCCTGGAGTCGCCGGGAAACGGGCCAAGGCAGATTCTAATATTGATCTCCATACTGTCCAATATGAAGCCAAAAAATATATTTAAAAAAAAATACTACGTACGCAAAATTGACGATCACCTAACTTGACTTCGTGTGGAAAATATAAATTAGATTTGCCTTCCCTACAATTTTCAGGAAATCGAATTAAGATACATGATCGGTTACCCTGCAAAGATTTCTATACAAAGCAATAGCAATATTGTGAATAGTATATATGCTGGCGACCTTATATAAAATGACTGTCGATAAAAGGATAAAAATGAAATAAAAAGAAGAGGTAATAGCAGTAAAAAGCACAATAAAACAATGTCTCATAATACACATACTTATTATATACTTTCGTAATTAATATAGCCGTGTTCCCTATACAATATGATGACAGCTCTTGTTGGATTAATTCTGCGGTTTGCCTGTTTTGGCACAGGGGAAACCTGATGCTGTTAACCTCACGCGAATATTCATAATAGAAGGAAAATACTGCGCTGCGCTATATAAGAAACTAGATGTTGCCCGGGGCTTCGCTCCCGTGGGAATTTTGAGATAATATATAGCCTATAGCAATCTTGGATAATGTACCTTTCTAATGGTGAAATAATTTATGAAATCGGTTAGGTAGTTTTGTAGATTACTCGCTTCAAACCTAGAAAGTCACAAACCCTTACCTCTTTATAATAATAGCATAGATATAGATTATTATACATTCATATTATACATTATTATACATGCTTGAAGTGATGAAAACCTTAAGCTGCTATACAGAGAAGATAAAAGTTTACCAAGTAGAATTTAATGTAAATTGTTGATATCGATGTCATTACATTCAATGTTGAAAATAAATGAGTTCATTTCAACCTGGAAGATTATGATAATCTAAAATCAAACCTCTAATCGCGCAGAGGAAGTGTTAAAAAAAGACGACACGCGTAAACATCAAAACATACGTTTCCAAAACATTGTTGAAGTTCTTGAAAACTGTGTGCCACGCCACGATGGGCGAGGCACTACGCATCAGTCATTTTCGCGGTCTTTCGACGTGCATTGCTTGGTTAATGTAAGCTTTTGTAACAATTGAAGAAGAACCAAGCAATGTACATGGATGCGATCATGGCCGACGTGTAGTGTAGACGTATAATAAAGACCCGCCAAATAGTCTCACCATACCCTGTGAATGCAAGGTGTGTTCAATGAGTATGTTCGTCAACCGTCGTAAAGTTTCCAATGGCGCGCGGCGATTCTGAGAACATATGCTGATAGTCGGCAGGGCGGGGCGAGGGCAAACAAAACGTTAGCAGACATACTGTCTTGAGGCATGCTTGGGCGTATAGTTTTAGCTCTCGTGAGAATTTCGAAATTAAAGTATGTGCCAAATTTATATGTTTGCCTATGCACCATAAAATCGAAAAACGTCCAATAGATTGTACATGAAGGAGGAAGAAATAAGCAAACATTCTCATAAACGTTTGACGCTAGCATAATTCGAGTTACAAAACTGGTATGATATACCTATTTTCTTAGTGAATCGTCTGATAAAATTCTAGATCATTTGACAATATGTAAAACTCTAGCGTCATTATATACTAGAAGCAGGTAGGTTCGGACTGTCCTCTGTGGGAATCCGTGTTAAAAGCTTCCAAGAAGAACAATCTGCGTCAACAAGTTGGGAACGTTTCATGTAATGTAATATGTGTACGAAGTCTCAATTTACATAACACTCGACTTCCACAAATTATTGATATGTTTCCTGCAGCTGTCTTGTAAACTGTGATAAGAGATAAGGAACGTCCGTTCGGTAAATATACGTATCCTTCTGGAAACGGAAAGTTTGTTTGTCAAATACCAGGCACAAATATGTGTGAATCCATGGCGCTACAAGGACATCATGTTATATAGTACCCCATGTGATATTTTTTCCTTCCTGATAGTAACCTCAAAACGCATAGCACGTGAGAATTAATAAATCGTAATAGACGAATATCTATAATAAAATTTTTTAGTACTTTTTATTGATAGTGTTATATAATGTGTTAATAGTTCAAAGATTGAAATCATTAGACTCAATTAACCTGCCGTATTGACCTCATCTAATAATGGGATAAGATTAAATTAAGGATTGGGCTTCTTTATGCTACTTATGTTCCATGCCTAAGTGGTAATAAATAATTTTTGGATTTGAAAAATCATTCCTTAGATAGAAATACTATTATATAAACATCAATTTCAGAAACTCAAATTATTGAAATAGCGAATGTACTAACTGTAACGGATGGCTTTTAGTTTAGTTCTGTAATAATCTAAATACCAATAGTTGAATACTGATTCGAAATAGCCCCAGGGTCGACACGACTTCTAACAAGGAAATAGTTAACATTTGCTGCTCCAGCCAAGGATCCGATCGTTTAAGTCAAGTTTATCACAAATCTATATTTGTGCGCTTGTACCGTGCTGTTTGCTCCTCGGAGGAAGTTTGTTGTTTTATAACTTTACATTTTTCTTACTTACATATGTTGATTTTTTTTCATTTTTATTGTTATGGTCACTTTAATGAATCTGTGGTTACTTAATGGCGGCTGTGCGTGATAAACTTTACAGCAAATATTCTAACAAATACTCACACTTACCTTATGATTAAGATCTCGTCGTTAAACTCAATACATAGCGTAAATCATGCATCTATTTCTGGTCAATGTTGGCACAGAGACATAGGACGTCAATGAACTTGGTCCAATATAAACAAACGCTCTAAACAACGTGACTAATGTTAGCTTTAATCACGTCTAATGTTGATTTTTTTTTAATTACTCCCGCTAAGGGCCAAAACACATCACAAGCAAACTTATCTTATGATTAAAAATTGAACATTTCACAAACGTTCATAAAGAATTAATCAGACTAAGTAATATACTTTTTTATTATCACAAAAAAAAATTTGTACTTAATTTACTAAACTGCAGGCACAGGTGAGAAGTTGCAGGCTGCAGGCACAAGAACGAATCGTGTTTTTCTGAAGCCACTACCAAGCAGGTGTAGGAGCTAACATCAAACTATCAGAGGATAGACAAACGCCCAAAAGTGAATTCAGTGCAATTTATTACGTTATAAAACCTGGGGTAGCCTATGAAATGAATCAGCCAATTAATGTTAAAGAATCAGTAGTACTAAAATGTTAAGAAGACCACACGGGTACAAAACATTAAAAATATTAAATTGGCTTGTATTCTATATTGAGAAATAAAGTGGCTGCGGTGTGTTTGGACCTTTAGAACTGATGGAGTACACAATTGCGTGGAATGCCACGTCACCATTAGGTAGGAATGAAAATGAGTAAGTTATAAATGTTCTTAGTGCCATTTGTGTTGACACTAGACACCAATTACGTAATATAGCTACGTGATTATTTAAAACTGCATCGAAGTGTTCAATACCTAAGCTAGGAATGATAGAGGAAGGAAGATTCCATGATTATTTTATAGTAGATACATGGCATTAGTAATACCATGATAGGTATAAACCTTCTTTTGGTTTGAGCCTGGGGTCACAGTAAATTAATTATGAATGTCATGTAACCACACAATGATCTATCCATACTGTTGGACGATCTGTTCAGACTTACAGACTCAATCACATAGCATTTCGACTTCAGTGCTCGCTCTACATAGGTACAAACATAAAACTCTTCTTGCGTCGAGGTATTATAAACTATTACGGCGAACTGACTTCATATATCAGAGAGATAACAGGACAGAAACTGTCATCATGATAATTCGGATAAAACGGTATACCCGTATTTGAATAAATGTTTGCAAAATGTATCTACCAATACAGTCACTGCGTGTTATCGCTCCGAATGCAAATACTCGTAAAATGTGCAAACAAATCACGAACTTTGAAACTTCGCGCTCTTGGTAACTGCTGGTCTCACACTATTTGGAGCTCCAACACGACGTCCATAACCGTCTGATCTTCGTGTATTACTGGATAATTACACTGAAGCATCAAATTATCCAGACTGATTGGATTAATTAAACTTGGATAAACTCATGACCATTATTTTTTAGCCAGACTGTGGTGCGATCGAATCGATCGAATTGTTTTTACCACAGGAAATAATTAAACATTGAAACTGTCCAACCAGTTCTGCGAATGAACTTGTCATGTTTTGAGGCTTTACGTCAAGTCAGCATTGGTTGACCGATGAGCTGGCTTACTATTTTAAAGTCTTCATGAATTTCAGCCGATAAAATGCTGTTGTTTTTAATTTAAATGAAAATAATAAATTATATTGAATGAAAGCGAAGCAGCAGTACCTCTACAGAAGAACGAAGAAAATAGTGCTTATGAAAATCATTGAGTTGGTTCAACCTATTCGAAGAATGATGAAATTCATGATCATGATGAAATTTCAATAATGACAGTTGACAATCCCAGCGGATTGACCTGTGTTGGCTTAGTGCTATCGAACTGAATGAATGAAAGTTCACGTGTTTTCGAATTATTACAACACAGCCCGGCTATCGGGTAGACAATGTTATAAATAGAAACATAGTGGTTAGTGGATAAGGCAACCTTTAGTCGTGATAATACGCACGACGCGCCCGCGTGGACGATAAGGCTATCGAAGCTCCGGGGAACTTTCCACTGATGGATGTTTGTCAGACTTGTGTTGTCAGGCTTCTGTCTGTGACATTAGCTACGAGATAAAATAAACTGTCGGTTACGAAATAATTGTTTATCTAAAGGTGAATGTTCAATGACAGATGGTTCCTGCTTTATACACTTTCCTAATGCAGAATGCCTTTTCCTATCTTGAATATACATATATCATTGGTCATCGATTTTTTACGCGGTAAATTGTTCTTTCGGAGACATAATGGCGACCTGTTTATTCTTCCAATGTTAGTCATATTGTGGACTGGATAATTATAATATTGACTTGAAGAAAATTTCATTACCAATGCCAAATATTTATCTAAGGTAAGGTCTAAGATATTGGATCTAAGGCACGCCACGCCATACCATATGATGATGAGTGCAGGACATCAATCAAAGACAGTTTGGGACTATGAAACACTTCAGCATCAGTATTCATTGCCATTTGTACATACACGAGTCATGTACGTCAAAATCTGAAAATATATTATCAAAGAAAATCTTCAAACGAAGCGTAAATACATAATACTGATGATATTCTATCTAAAGCAAGGGAAGCCGATACCGTTGTTAAGGAAAAAGTTGATAAAAAATACGTATGATAAGATTTGTATTATTCCTCGAAATAATCGCATCAAAAATAATATTGATATGGGGGTGTGGATTAAATATGTAATCTCGTTCACGTTCCTTGTCCAATAAATTGTCTGGAAAGCATCAATTTAACTATTACCGATATTTTTTCTTGTATCCAATGGATAGGGAACGGATTAAATTGCGCCTTAGTACTATTCTAAGTTTCAAATTAAAGTATTCATTTATGAATACTTTATCATTAAAGTTGTGAGCCAGACTGAACTACGCGTACATTTTTAATGAATCGGACTTTATTATCATTATGTCGTAAAAAAGTTAAATATTATTCGCGGCTGATGAGTAACACAGTCACGGAAATGAGCGAAGGATTAAATATGCAGCAGGCTTATCGGAGTTCGATGATGTCATACCTCATCACGTGGCCTTTATTTACACTACAACGACATGGCAGCATAATGATGTAGCCAATTAACTAGAATTCGACATAACAGATAAAAATATGTCGAACGTGTCGATAATTTTTGTATTAAAAAGAGTAACGTTTCTTCAGTTACTTTTAAAGACATAGTTTTAAAGACTTAAGTTCTTGCTTTCTACATCCACAACTTAAATTTACCTTAAATTGAATAAATAATTCTATTATTTATAAATGAAGTAAAATTTGAATGACATCTGACAACAAAGACGAGTCAGGTGGTTTACTACCGTGAGAAGAAGATACTCTAGTAAAATTATATCGAACTGGATATAACTATATATTCTACCAATGTATGTATGCAGAATTGAGATCCTACATCAATGAACTCAACATAAAAATTTGGAAAAAGGTTAAACTTGCACAAAGCTGCACTGATGCCACTAAGGATAGACTAAAGGAAGGCTGGTGATAATAATATTGATATCTTCTTTCATAATCCTCATGTCACACTTATCAGTGTATGTGGCTACATCATATACGGTATAGATGTAACAGCTAGCGCGTTATCAGTTAGAGTTCCTCCAGATATGATCGCGTACGCAAATGGCTGTCCTGATAAAGCGGATAGCCCTTATCAGTTGTTTGTTGAACTGTTTCTCCACCTATGCATTAAACAGGCTTATCTATATCTTCTATATCTAGGGCTACGGATTTGTTAATTCGACGTTATTTTTAAAGACATCCGAGACATATTTCGTGTTTAAATACAAATTATTGATCGATACGATAATACTAATAAAAACATTTAAGAATAAGTTGAAAACTTTTTACCTGCCTAAATATAATAACAGCGACTCGCCGACGTCCAGATAAACCCTGCAAGGTTTTATAATATTGTAGATTGTATTGAATAAAGAATTTAAATAAAAATAATAAAAATGGCTATTTCTGTTGCACAAAAGATGGAATAATTTATTACAGAATAATACAAAATAGGATGTCCTTATAGGAATTTCTATGTTATTAAACTTAGTAAAACCACAAATTCATTAATTATTCTATTCATAGTTATAATCTAAAGCATAAGTCATGTGTTACATATTTATATTTTCCTTGTTATTATGCCTTCCACTACAACACCCACTTCAACACGGCATGACGCATTTATTAATATGCAATAATGATGACATGCCATCATTATTATAATGCTTTCAGTAATATTTATATTAAAACATCAATATAATTTTATTTATGACCTGTGACAGCAAAAGTGTCAGGACTAAACAGCCAATTTATCATTCATCTGGGCTTGAATATGGGTTCCTTCTAAAACTGAATAAACAATGCTTTAGCATTTTCTAAATATCTTGATAGATTTTAATGTATTTAAACATTTAAATTCATTTCTATCAAACATCAAACATGTTACTGCACTGTAAGATCATTAGGCATTTTAGAAAATTTCCTAAACAATCTTATATCCAACCGCTCCATATGCGGTAAGTACATGTTTAAGTGAACTTAATCATACAGTTGTTGATAAGATTACGGGTGCTTGCGCAAGCGCAGCTAGTTTATCTGGCGATATCGCCAGAGTCACGGACCTTTATTTAGAACGCTGCTTAAGCACTATCGATCCACGTTATTCACGTATACATACGTGAAAGCCGTGTGTTATGACTTTTTGAAGGAAATCCTGTGAGTATAATCGGATAGTAGTCTTGACTAGATTGGTGGAAAGTTTTTTATCGAACGCGGTATTATTTAGATGATCTGATCGGCCGCGGTTGGCCAAGCGCCAGAAATGAAGCCTGCATAGGGGGTCCAAAATATATCCATCATCGAGAATGAGAGGAACGAGAAGAAGGAGTTTTACACATAAAAATAAACAATTAGTTACATTGATCGGTACCAATAGAAACTGTTTCAGAGGTTTTAATGAATACGTTATCAGTCGTCCGCACAATTGCAAACAACCGCGTACTCATTATTCCGAGAACAACAGGCTGATAACGGCATATATATAGAATAAAAAAATATGTTAATATGATTACAGTCTGAAAAAAAAATTCTAGCATTCTGTTCATTTGCCTTCTTCGACTGGAAAAAAATATAAAAATACAAGCTTTATATCTTTTCTTCTTATCCTCATCTCTCGATCACAGATTTTATCATAGAAGAAGTTTTATTGACATTGTTTTATCTATATATTAAGTGTCTATACTTTGTAAGCTTTATCAATGACGTCATATTTGAGATATGATGTACGTGCTTAACTAAGAGCAACATACAATCATCATTTACTTACATTATTTACGAGAATTCACGCGATAAGTTAGTACCTAGCTTTATTTTTTATTACATTTATTTTCCCTTTCAGATTGTGGAGTACAACGTAAGTAATTAGGTTCTATTTAACGCTAATTGGATGTTTTTGTACAAAGTTACGTTTCTCTCGGTGTAAAGTCAAAATATTTTATTCAAATGAGGTCACTCGAGGTAAAAAAAGGCATGAAAGTACCAGTAACAGAGGCGATGATTAAAGTAACAGATAGTATAAAACTCGCCCTCCGCGTACAGACATCTGTTCCTAAACTTTCTTCTTTTAAACTACGCCACGGATTGTGATGAAGTTTTTACTGTTATTTAGACAATTTATTCCCGATTATACATGCGCAAATGACCCCGTGCGATGCCAGGCCAGGTCGCTAGTATAATACAAGTGTAATTATGCAAACCGCGTCTTGGAGGGGCATCGAGCGACACGTTCACAAATCAAACTCAAATGTCAAGGTGAAGGCGACGCGAAAGGAAGCCGTGACGTCACGCATCCGCCATCTTAGGCCGCCATTGCTACACACCACTATGACAGTGACAGCGCGCTCTTAAAGCCAATATTATTTAGGACATTGGATGACTAAACAATCTCATTCCATTCATGTTATGTTGTATTCATTCATGTTACTAAATCTGTAGTATAATAAAATGAATATCTTTATATTTGCATCGTATCAAATAGCGACAACAATACACTACTCATAGAAACTAATACAACAGTAATAATTTATAACAATATTGCCACCACGTCAGTAGTTTTGGGCTGTAGTTACGTCAACTTAAATCTAATTATAATTTCAATGTCATTTGTTAATGAAACAACAACTTTATCTGTGTTAATGATACACAAAGAAAACTGTAATGTTTGGAAACGTGTCATGATCATAATTTCTTCTAATGATATTTCATTTCTTATTGAGACAATAGTACTCGTATAATGTAGCGATTCGCAGAGTCGCAGACTTAGTTAACACTCCTTCAACACTCCAACGAACTCGAGTACATTACGTACAATACACCATGCATTCTTCGATTATATCTGCTGTATCTTAAATAATTATAGTAAATTACGATGGCATGTACGATAGGTACTCCTATTTATCTATAGTAACACGCATTCATCGGCAGAGATGAATAGAATTTTCTGAATAGGATGAATAGTGAGTATAGTGCAGAGTCAACGAATGGTATTCATCTTCAACAATAAGTACTACACGTCAAAACGTAACTGTGTCAGTGTCGTAACGTAACGGCTCATTTTAACTACATGCAGATATCATCTATAAATACTGTCAACGTAACTAATGTGTGGAGGACAGACGTCTTCGGTTCAGTTCCGGGTAGCGTAATACAAGTGTTAAATATAATGATGTCAGTCTTGGAGCGTTTTGGAAGCGGTTGGTGACTCAGTTTTAATAAATGATGTCAAGAAGCAATGATGTGAGTTTTATATTGAACAAGAATCAATAATAATCAATGCAGACACACCAGTATAGCAATTTTGTAACACTTTATCAACATTTTAGAAATTACATCTATCACACAAGACGAAATAGGTCATAACTGACCTATTTTTTTTTTCTATTTCTCTATGATAGGGAATTTTAACGAGCCACGTTTTTAGAACCTTTTGAAATTAGTATAGATTTATATAAACACTACCTAAACTGATCTATGGTTTCTCATTCACCCTCAAGCAACATGTGAGGACATTTCAAACCAGGATGTTCAGTACCTTCTTAGACATTCCTGTCTGTCAGCACGATTGCCAGCTCGTTTTATAATGGCATTCAGCCTCCTTCCGTGTACGTGGCACTTGATCTATCGTAATTTTCACACGCTTGCGTGTGCCATTGTAAATGTTAAGTTCCCGAGAGCTGGCCATTGTGTGTGACGAGCCAACCGGAAAATCTTACTCCAATTAGAGCCGAATCAAGCCAAGTGAATTTTAACTACAATAGCCGCTTAATTATAGCGTGTTCTCAAGTGTTTACTTCATCATTTCCAAGGTAATTTAGAGGAGAACGTAGATTTCTATCCGACCGTATGCGATCTTCATAGACTGAGTTAAAAATGAAATGTTTTTGTCTTAATAGAACAGCAATAAATAGCGTTAGTTGTTAATCATAAAATTCGCAGAATAAAGTTTAACAAAAATTGTATCTCAGGTACTACAATGGCGCCTAGAGCTATAATTCAGTATAATGTGACATTTTGTCTAACAGATGCCTGAAGAATCTTTGCCTTATTTATCTATCGTTATTAAAATATGCGTTTGCTGGTTGCATAGATTCCTAATCAAATTTATCATACCATACATATCTTGAAGAAACTACTACTGGAAAGAAAGAGAAGAAAGAAATGCCATGGTCTCGGAATGCAAACTGTAGATTGATCAAACTTGTTCCGACATTGACTGTGAGTGGCTTTCTGATTCTCACAGGAGATTAGCGACTTGAATAGATTCCACAATTATGTCAAGGGCGTAAATTACCCTATATAGTTCCCACAGGAGTAATGTTGCGTACAACCAACAGCACAAACGTGTTCGAATTCATTATAAATTCGCCTCTATCACCGAATCATATAGGCCCATGCAAGTTATCTGACCGAGTAGACTTGAGTATGAATACTGATGTAACCTTCACGGAGCGGGAGCATCGTAATCAGAATAATTATATTAAATACAGTCAGAGTGTGTAGCTCTACGTCAACATGTTTTACAATAGTCCCGAAGGCGTCTTGTCTTCGTGTAAAGTTCTCACGATTCCACCGTATGTGGCGCTTTCTAATAACCTAGGAATTATGAGCCGTGACGTGACGGCTGTATCATGTTCTATAGAGTATATGTCCATATCATAACGTAAACAATGAGACATCTAAAGATGTAACGTGTCGTTCAAATGTTCGTTATAAAACGAAAATTACTTGTTAAAATCTCGATTACCAAATGTTAAAAGGAAGACACAATGTCAAAAGAATTTACTCCGCTAAAAATGGCTACAGATTCTACAAAAACGAATAAAATCCCACTCCCGTATAACTAGTGTCAATTAAAAGAACTGGTTTATCTAAAATTGGATACAATACCAAATTTAAAATCTAAACACGCGACGTTGTCGCAAGACGTATTTTGCAACATGAAACATGTTTCTGCCGATTTTGAGCAAGTCAGAAGTGTATTAAGTGGGCGTCCTTCAACGTGCGTCGGATGACTTCTTTCAGTTTTGGTCACCGCACAAAAGACGAAATGAGGAGAACGTGACCCAACTATGACGTGACGTAGCGACAACAACCGTTTCTAGTATATACTTTGTTTTTAATGATCGTCAAGGAAGTAGTTTGCAAGCAACACCTGATTAAAAATGTTTATCACATATTGAAGCTTTAAAAATAAATACTGACGATATTATTTGAGATTTACAATACAATTTTACTCTAAAATAAACTGCGAAAATAAAGCTGCGTAATACTATTTGCATCTGCCAGGCCACGTGATTGACGAGAATGAAAAAAAAGAACGTGAAGCTGTAAAAATAAACGGTCTTTGACAAAGAAAGGGTGGTTCTTGAAAGGGAACAGAAAAACTGCTGAAACAAAGGGTTTCCTCCAGTTTACCTGCAACAAAAGAGACGCGTATTATTACTCATGTACCAGAGAAAGCTACACACAATGTTCACAATACAGAACACAATACATTTTTTTATCGATTTCCTTAAAAACACACTACGACTTGCTCATTTGAATACGAAAACTGAGCATTGTATTCTCGCTAATAAACTTGTATCGAATAACAATGTAAAAAACAATAAGTGTGAAATGCAGGATAGATAATGCTATATCTACACTGAAAAATAAATTAAATGACGTAGTACAAACCCGATGATAACAAACAAAAAAATATAAACTTGGGTGGCCCTAAATTTTAACGATGATACTACACAAAAATCCGTAACGGTAATCTAGTGTACCGTATGTAACAGTCAAAAAGGCAGGTAAGAAAAAAATGAAGTTCGCAAGTAATTGTTACCCCAACAACACTTGAAGCCATAATAAAAAGACCAAGTTTCGAACTGTAGTGAAGACGGCTTCTGGCTATTATTGGGTGTTGGTTTTCAGTTTATTGTAGTATTTTTTTCTCTTTGCTACCAGCTAGGAGATGAGGGGGACAATTGAAGTTTGGATTTATTTTCTGCTGGAAAATATCCGTGTAACTGGATCGCTGGGCTGATTTGGATGTCATTTATAGAATAGATATAGTTATGGCCCGAAGTCAAAGATCGATCGCGGACGAAGCAGCGGGTAACAGATAGTTTTAATATTTCATTTGTATCATTTTAAAAATAAAATAACCTCCATCTTTTCAAGAAAAGTGTATTTAAAACCAAAGCTTTAGTGTTACTAAACATAGCCTGTGTCGTCGGTACCACGGTACAATACGGAAAACCTGATTCGTCATCATCACACATCAACTACACAGCTCAGCCCTACTTCGGAAGCATTTACGATATCTTTTCGATGTTGAAAGATATTTGCTATGACTAATACAAACTGCTGCATACTAAGATTATATGCGAGATGAGGTGATCCAGGTCCCCCATCTCAAAAAACGTTTCAATGAATTATTTTTTATAGAACAAAAAAATATTATATTATTTTCATTTGAGGTATAGAAGAATGAAAAAGTCAGACAATGAAGGACAACGATTTCGCTATGTATGATAATGCTAATAATGAAAAATGTTGGTATTTTAATCACATTTTGCAGGATTTAAAGATTGTCATATACTTATAGCTTGGAAATTAAGTAGTTTGGAATTTGCAGGCATCATTCGTAAGGACGGTGTAATCCTATGACTCAAACGAAAATGTGCAAAGGAAATATATTTTTAAAATAAAGTTCAATTTCGGGGGAAAAATGAGGAAATTAATTTAAAAAATACCGTGCCATATATTAAATGAAAAGTCTCGTTGTGAGGATCTCAAATATATTTTCGTTATTATTGTACAGTTTTGATTTCTTTCATTAATAAAAGAAGACGAAAAGGTTTTTTGAGATTTGTGTTCACGCCGCCGCGCCGTAATAATCGCGTATCGTAATAATGTTCTATGTGATTCAACCAAACGATCTCGACGTGATGATATCAGCACGTAACTGCGTAAGAGAAACGTTGAAACTTCAAAGTAAGGGCTCTGTAAGTTCGCGTGTTAGCGTGGCTTTGCTCGTCACGCGACCAAGCCGCAGCACGCGATGGTTTCCGCGGATCGCGTGATGCCGTGACGCGAATCACGCAGACTGTCACATTTCTATCACGAATGCTGCTCCCATTATTCCACGATAAAGTCTTGAATTGTAAAGTACGGGAATACATGAAATTTTAATGATATAGAACAGGCGGGGTTCCTGGGTGGACAGTTCAGCTATCGAGGCTAAGCTAGTGTTGTCCGATTAACGACCTCGGCCCCGAAAGTTCTGTGTTCCCGATTAGGCCAAACGATTTAGTTTTTGTAGAATTTAGTATGCTGATCTGGGTGATCTGTGTGATTGTAAGTTACAATATCCATTTCTTCAAGGTACTGAGCAACATTAAGGAGTATATAACAAAATAAATAATCCAGGGTAACTTCTTAAGAACGAACAAACACGTCACACAATACAAACTTGCGATTGGACAACCATGTCTTAATTCTCTTGTTATGAAGAAGATTAACATTAAGGCCAATAAATAGAAAATACATAATGTCCAGGGGATCTCATGGGATTCTTATCTGTGTGTTTCCCTTTAAAGTTGCGGGCTAAAGACAGTAATAACCCCCTTCATAATTCCTTTAAGAACTTCTTAACACGATACAATCCACATTAAAGATGATTGGAACTCCGTTCGTGTCGGCAGCACATCAGGCCTGCGTGTCTCCGCTTTCTAACACAAGGGTGGCGTGAGTCGGGTAATTTGTGGTGATTCTGGTTCGCGTGCACCAGCTCAGGGTAAAGTTTGCTTTCCACTGTAGCATTATGTGGTATATCTAGTTGTAGAACACCAGATTTTGATGGGCGCCAGATGACTTCGCGAGGCGTTGTTAGTATTATATTTATCGGCCCATCGCTTCGTATTTCTTAGAAGATGAACCTGAGCCCATATCTTTTGTTAGTATTTTGTAGGAGACCAAAGAAGGAAAAAGAAAAATCTATCGTCTCTTATAAGTACAATAAAATAATCTTAATCTGTATCACCATTACCAACTTTAGTTTACTTAGTTAAAATAACCTTTATAGCGGAATTATAAATAGCAAAGCATCTTATCGTCAACTGAAATTAAATTAATACTGCGCTCGCTGAACGAATCGTAGCTTCTTCGTGATCAGAAACCCTTACTATATCCAGGTAAAGTAAAACGTGTCCCTGCTGGTGCAAAGGAAATGCAGCTATTTGTAAAATGATGGCTGCAAACAATAGTTAGCCGCTATCATTAGTTTTACAAACCGCAATAGGGTCTTTATACTTTCTTGATTAGTTACTTATTGGTTCCGTCACGCACTTGTTTCTAAGCTTTACCTAATAGTGCAATAATGCTAATACCTGCACATGGATATACTAAAAATTGAAGCAAGGAATAACATGGGCGGTCTGCTCCTTTTCCTCTCGTATATATTTTGCATTACGTAGGACATCTTGGGATGTTTCTCTAGGTACAATTAATATGAAGACCCTTTTTAATTCAATAGACCCATAGCATTCTATCATTTCAAGGCTGATTTTGGCTATTAACGAAATAGTTCCACCTTTGTAGTGCTTAAAGGCCGTAGTTCAGGCAAAGGTTTGTGATGGGCCACGTGCGCCAGCCGTGAAACCGAACACACGAAATGTGAATCTTTAAGTTGAGTCAATGTAAGAATTATCTGTTCTCACAATCAAATTTTGTTAAAAATATAGAAGAACTCAGTCATTGTGTTGATGATTTCTCGATTTTATTTAAAGACGTTTCAGTATTTATGAAAAATCCACCCATATAACTACTGTCAGGAGAGGAAAAAACTATGTAGAGGAAAAAAACTATATTTAATCTGGTAAAAATTAAAAATATACTCAATGTAATGGGGAGAATTATGGAAACAACTCATCCAGCTAATCAAAATGGCGTTTTAACAAATGACTTGGATATTTCTTATTCAGCCACATTTGTCCAAGTACCCCTAATAGCAGTGCATTTATACCATCACTTCCATCAGATATTCCATAATCGCATGTTTAACTGGTGAACTCAATTCAGCGTGACCTATGTTTGTGGCACCGGAGTCTTTGGCATTTCGTGTCCGCTGTGGCGTGATGGAAACACTTACTGTTGAACATTTTAAAGTAACTGAGAATGCTCACGCAATTTGGGAAATACATCATTTAGTAGCTACTGTAAGTATATTTTTGCATGGTGGGTTCGTGACTCCGATACATTCATACACATTATCACGCATGTTGCTTTTCGCTGAACAAAGTCTATGAATCTGTCTTAATCTCTAAATCTATCATGTACTTATCTATAATTATGCTATATTTATTATATTATTATCTGTCCAGTTACCTCCATTTTGCACGGATTTTGACGAGATTAATCAAAATTCTGCAGCACTACTTTCAGTTCGTAGATTGGTAACCACGGACAGATAATTCTACTTCCACATTCACTTCATCAATATTTCGGACTCACCAATATTCAGCCGAGTACAGACAGACTCGACCGAATAGTAAAAAATTGCTACGATAGTGTAGCAATTTTTTGTAGTACATAATTACTGCAAAAAAAATTGTAGTACTTGAAAAATTGTGTTGTAAAACTTAATAGTGACGTCACAGATTAGTAAAGCACAACAACCACAACTGTCGCAACAAACGTCAGAGGAATATTCCACGACCCCTGAACTCACGTATCACTGTTACCAGTGGACGTTGCGACGATTACAACATATATTGTCTCGCCACGGACACGTGAATGTTAAACAAACCTACTTATGTATAGCAGGGTATTGATAATTCAGCCTTTTCTGTTTGTCATCTTCCTCATAACACTGATATCAAAGATTTAGGATTGCCTGATAGAATTAACATAATTTTTCGTAATATCAGTTGACGTCATAAGTGGATGTCGAAAAAAGGAATATTATTCAATTCCTTAATTAGACGTTTGGTTAACATCAAGACTATTAAGGGAATAGCAGTTTATAAATTCTGAATTAGAGGAAGACAAAAGACAGAAGAAGTCGCAGACGATAAAACGGAATGGAGAGATCTAAAATGCTTTATAAAAAGAATAAAATATAAAAATTATTTGATTTACAGATGGTAATAGCTAAAAATTAACAGAAATAGAGGATCTTTGTCCTCCTTTGTTACTTGAAATCAAGCCGAAGTCGTGAGCAGAAGATGGCTTCAATTTAAATGTAGTCGTAAGTATATGTGGGAGATAATAGTCCAACTCCAGTTTATTTTGTAATAATGATTCAGGCACGAGTGATAACATAATAAACACTAAACACGAAATGCGATAGTGTATGTTCGTCAATGCAACATGTCGTCTGGTCACGTATTGCCGATTAATGATATGTGTTTACCTGTTTATGTTATGTCGTGTATCGCTGTTACGCAACATTGTTGTGATTATTTCGACAACAAAGAGAACCATCACAATGACACAGTTGAAGTTGTATAAGGAAACGCAAGTTGATGATCAACATAAATGGTTAAAGGATGAAGGGTTTCAGGAAAGAAAACGGATGAGACAAAAACAAGATGGCTGGATTTAATAGGAAGCGTAGATAGACAAATCTGTACGCGTCTATCTTTCTGGTTGCGATAAACTCAAAAACGGATGCACGGATTTCCATGCGTTTTTCACTAATAATTTATTATGTTTTTAATCGAGCGAAGCCGGGACGGGCTGCTACTTTCAGGATACTGTCAGATTTATTATATCATTAAATAAATATGTCGTCGGCAAATATTGGACCTTGGATTCAATATTTTAGAGATATAGCCTGTATAACATTAATGGTATAGTATTTATTACCTGCGTTACGCAATATAGCATTTTATGTCACTGCAATAAAATATATGGCAGTTATAATGATTACTGCATGGAAGTTGGGCAAGGAAGGAAGCTGTGTGGTGTGTTGATGTTATTGCATAATAATTTACTATAATATATATTGATAACGGTTATTTTTATTTTAGTTACATAGTTTATCTTTTTTTTTGCTATTTTTTATTGGTCAAGCTCTGTAGCTACAAGGTCCTGTATAATAATTATATGACACAACTTAAATGTTATATACCATAAAATTATTCACGATATTTAGACGGCTGCAAGTGGGTTTTAGTGGCGGTTAACGATTAGCATGAGATCCTATACAACGTGTCATTTAAAAGGGAGTTTCGCAACAAGTTTGTAGTTAATCTATTTAGTATACCAATAAAGAATATATGAATACAGATATAACAGTTGCCAAGGCTGTGTCCCTTAGTCCCACTCAATCACTAGGTATCTATAGTGAGATCTTTTCGTTGTATTGATCTTGTAATGCTGTATCTAACAGTCTCATTTTGAAGGCATTCGTTCTGAAAGGAAGGAGAAGTTTGAAGGTTACATTATGCAGGAAGTAATTTTTTTCAAAAAATTAAAAGTATAAAATATATATAGTAAAAGGGAAACTTTTGAATCAAATAAAAGGTTAAGCAGAGGTTGTGTTGTAGAAGCAGGCATGTGTGGATATAGAAGATCCTTTTTTAGGGAGGGACTTAGGGAGGGACCAAAAAATTACTTCCTGCGTAAATTTGCTTCTCTTACTTACTTTACTTCCTACTTATAGAAATAAACATATGCGGCTAAAATTTTATTTTAATTTGCAGTGAAAAAGCACTGAAATCATGTTTTCCATATATGTTTAAATCGTCAAGTAAGCAATCGAAAGAAAAAAAAATCTACAAATCTATTTCATTATTTTTTATTCAAGAAAAAAAAATCATAACAATCCATTTTGAAGGTGGTAACTAAAAAAACGCACGTGCCGTGTGTGGTAAACACAGTAAGGTTGAACTTTAGCATTTAAAAAAATCATGGAGTTATTTTAACGGCCCAGTTGCAAGGTCTCAATTTGAATAAACGACTTGCGTGAATTATTTATAAAACGTGAACAGAAATAGATTTTTTAATAGATGTTGTTAGATTAATGGCTGATATGCGTGTTAGTATTTTAAGTTTTATTGCAATTTTTATAGAAATTTATTACGCCTTTGTTGTTAACACACACATGATTTTAATAACTTCTTTGGCTATGAGAATTAAATTTGAATATGGGATGACTAATGCGAACTAAACGCAAATGAATACTTAGTAGTGGTGAACATAGAATAATGCTACGTTTTGGTCAAAATTAATCAGGAAAGTATTAAAAACACCGGACGTTTGGAAAATTTTATTCAATGACCTAAAAAAAAATAGTTTTATTAGTTTATTTATTTATTAGTTGAGTAAATATGATTTATCAAACAGTTAAGTATCACGAAAGTCCCATTTAAAGGATTGAAATATTATGGACTACTGATTTGAGGAAATGTCATCAAAGATCAAAGCAACCACTCCACTAGAGAGGTCCCGAAATACACCAGTCTTGTATTAAAATTACATCGGGTGTAGTTATGTTAACTAAATTTTCCGTCTACACTTGATGAATATTTCACCCACGCATAAACTTTGCAGCTTCGAATCCTATTAAGTAAGGGTGACATTAGTAAATATTAAATAAAATATATGATTAGATAAATGTTTTAGGCTTAAAGATCTTTATTGACTCATAAAGAATAAATTCACTTACAATGAGTCTTATAAACTAATACAAATCATATTAAATAATTAGCTTTAAAACAGTGTTCAAATCAGGCACAGTTGTCACTTTAATAATTTTAAACTTGGTTGTAAATATGTTTCTTCAATCTTTCTGTAAACAAATTTATTGTTTAATACAATTTTATTTTTATGAAAGAGCAACATCTTATCTCCTGCCCAAATCGCTGTGCCTTACAAGGCTGTTATTAAGCATGCAACACTTCGTTGGCGAATAATTAATATGAATATAATGTACTTTTGTATGTCATCATGTGAACTTTGATGATTAACAAAATATTGAATACAAGCCGCCCGTCCAGGGAGGTGTCGGTTCGCTCAGGTAAAACATAAAAAAAATATACACCTAAACCTTCCCCAGGAACGATACTATCTATTGGTGAAAACCACATGAAAATCTGTGCGGCAGAGGGCTTTGCTTTATAATATGTAAGGATGGTAACACCAATTTTGACGAACATTTTTAAGCATAAGCGAAAAATGTTTTGTTTGCAGCCACTGCATGCACTGACAAAAATGGTAAAATACTTTGAAAACAAATTTTTTGGAAAAGCACCGACGCGCTTAGAAAACCAGCAGTCCTTGGCCAAAAAATTCTTTTTGGATCATGTAAATATCATACATTTTTATAAATGACGACGGACGGGAAATAAAGTTCAAATGCATATTATTGGTAAGTAAGAATGTTCTAGATTCACTCTAGAACATGAAAACATCACCGGCTTGCAGTATCAAACGTTAAATATTTACCCAAGGCTACATGTCAAGCCCGATAACGATCCAGTACTAACGTCATTGCAAGATAAATGCAGTAGACAATTAGTCTTACTTGACGCATATAATTACTATTGTAAATAGTATCGATGTATCGAATTACGTTAAGATATGTTTTATAACTTCATGCGACGCCATGATGCTGTTACATGTGATCTTGCATTTTAATACAGAATGCACCAAAATGGCGTTGTCGAACTATCGATAGTTTGAAAATCGATAGTTGCAATCGAAAATGGCCATATAGTATCGATAGTTATTTAGGAGCAAAACTAACGCTATCGATAGGACTATCGAGTGGCAACACTACACCAAAATATTATGGTTAAAAACTGAAAAATATATGTTTTTGTGATGATAATTTGATGATTTCCCCGTGGTATATGATAAATATGGAACGAAATTGACTTCTACAAGAACTACTTGAAACATATAGCATAGAATTATTTAAAATCCATGCAAGCAACTAATGCAAATAAAAATATCTTTGGCAGAAAAAGAACTGTCATCGATGAGCATGTTTATGATAAAACAACCTTTTTAAATATGCCAGGTGCACTTTCGTACGTTAAAGAAGTAGGATGCTAGGATGCAAGCAGCTCTCGGCAGTAATTTGTATCATTCCAGTGTTTGGGCAGCGCGCCAAACACGAAAAACATCAATTCATCCGATTTTCCAGCACCACCATTCAATAACTTACATTAGGTAAACTTTGGTTGACGTCACGCCAGAATTTGGCAATGCCAAGAATTATTATAGGGATGGAGCATTTCATTATGAAAAGTGTTGGAGGACAAAATCTACAGGTATCTTATTTTAAAGCGCCCATCCTAAATAAGATGACCTTGCTTATTTAACCAAATTATTTTTTAAAGTACATGTGTCATATGGTCATGAAAATCATAATCATGCATTACGTTCATGTCCACAAACAGATCAAAAAGGATATTTATTAGGATTTATCTAATATACTGAAACAAATAAGAAAATTCAAATTTGAAATACACCGTCCCTGACGGAATTCCCAAAACAAATAGGAAATGTCAGATTTTTTTCATAACACGTGATGGTTAGGTAAGCTCCGCCGCTTGCTCGTACATTAATGTCGTTTCTTCTAACTGTCTCTAATTGTTAATGACGAAAGACGTCTCCTATTTATTTAATTTTATGCTTTGAAGACCATCCATCAAAAATACCATTTTAAGATTGTGTTATTTCATTGAAACTCTTTCAACTAACGATTCTGGGAAACCTATTTTCTTTTTTAAAAATACGAATTTGAGATAATTGACAAGAGTAAATAATGCATACGAGAGTGCAAGGGAGATGGAATCGAAGCAAGTTCTAGAATAAATATGCAGTATCCACTAGGAGTATAAAATGAGAATGTACCCAACAGATGTTATGTGCACATAGAGTAATTGGTGTCAAGTAGACACACCTGTGAACAAACACGTTTAGCCGGAGGTGGCTCGCACGTAACGTTAGCTGAACTCGACTGAGCTGATTGATTGCTAACCAGTCTACTGCTAATGTCTCGCTATTAGAAATAATAGAATTTAGGTAATACATAGGCAAATAGCAATTCCATTTCAGAATTATTGACAATTCATTGCGTACATCTACCCATTAACATCCACAAGAACAATTGGTCTTAAATAAGAAGAAATAAATGAAACAATATCAACATCATTAAAAAAAAATACAACTTCCCCATTTCCCCAAGATTTCATTATTTTGGAGGAGATAATTCGGCCACCGCTCTAAGAGCGGACATACGAGTACATGTGTATCTAGCAAGTTAAACGGGCAAGTAGCATGCCGGTAGCTGGCATTTGCAATGTTCTATAACTTTAACATTGATATGCATGTGTATACAACATGTGTCAGTAGCTGGCATACATGTGTTCAAGCTACTTGAATGTGTATTTTAGCCCTAAGTTTTAAATCGATGGGAGAAGTCACTCCTCCAATGAGTAATTGTGATGTTTAAGCTGTGACTATAAATAGAGAAAAAATAAAAGATTCAATTAATTGGATTGGTTCAACATATATCCTGTAACGGCCAGCCTCCATAAAACTCAATGATTCATTGTATGCTGTTGTATGATACAAAGCCGACATTCTTCCATGTCCTTGTTAGCTGGAACCGAAATTAGCAGAACCAGTTTGCAAAAACTTGTTCCGAGACAAAAACACTATCTTGTCGACAAGTTAGGGGCCGTCACGTCAGCAAATCGAATTGAAGATGACAAAATTTACAAATATAAAACAAACAGCTCATAAGTATACCTTACAAAATAGTCAGGATATTGGCAACACAAAGCTCTTATGACGAGTCACGTTCCGCCGGCGCCCTGGGCACCCACGATAGCAAAAACGACTTCTCTAATGATATTCTTGGTAGTGCACTAATGAGAGCAATTACCTCAACTATGCATATTAGATATATTTTGGCTGTACATAGCATGACGTGAATTGACGCCCACTACTTTTTTTGATATTATATTTTGTGCTGTTGCATTCGTGATTAGTTCGTATACGTTAGCGATCTTGCGGCTTATATTAAATGGCAACTACTTACTATACGAGCTCACAGCTATTACAGCTCAGCGACCAAAAATGAGTATTCGCCTCCAACATAAGAGCTCCCTCTAATAATTACCAGCTTGTAGCTCGCGCAGGACAAAGAACTAAATTTGAACAAGGAACAATCAAGATTAGACCGGGAGAGCAAGAGGAGAGAAGGAGAATAATAATTACAATATGTCAATAATGTCGTCGCTACAAGAAGAGATCAAAAAGATGAACAAGCTATTTCTAGAATAAAAAACCTGAATATCATTTTTCAGTTCATGGCAGCAATACTTTATTTTGATTACCTACTTCTACTCCAGAGATTCTACCTCTACTTTCGTCGTGTCTGCATTCCAATCATAAAAATTAACGACAAAATACTGGGCGTGAAGGAATTTCACCAATAAGTTGTCAATATATTACTGGCTGGTGTCTACAAAAGGTGTGCTTGAGACCAGTACCAGTTTGACCGGTGTGCAAGTTGATCAGGCGCAGCAAGTTTTGAAATATCCATTGGCTTAGCACCGAGTTCGTAGTCATTATAATAATTCTGCGATGCTCATAAATACTACATTTTAGTCACATAAAACATGGTAACTAATGATTTAGAATTCCTTATTTCTGTGGATGTTGTTATTAAGTATATTAATAATATTAACACAAGTGTATAATTTTACCTACTTTTCCATCTAGCAGAAATATTCCATGCCCGACCCACCTTCACGCTGAGTCTTCACTAGTGTCATTAGAATTGTTTCATTACCACCATTCGTTAGTCTGTCCACGGTACATCTCAGAAGCTATTAAGTCTAGAAACCTGAAATTTGTCATGGACATCTAAACATTTAAGCGTGACATTAATGAATTCACGGACAAAGCAAAATTTAATCCAAATCTCCCAGTAGTCATAACGTCAATATTTATTACCAGCGTCAAATATCCAATTCTCCAGTGTTTTATCAACACCGCTGACCACTCTAGCTTGCGATAGCAAATTCGCTTTAGTTGCGGACAGAAATAGCCATTGACGTCACTAGATGAGCCACTGTCAAGGACCATGGCGACCGTTACTACGCCATCGTATACGATAAGTGACAATACTATGTTGACCGCGGTTCTAATTAATAATTAGGTGACAACTAATGTCTAGTTTAAGCTACCGCGGAAATTTAACCGTTTAGCTGAAAATTTAACTCAGAATCTCATTCAGACATTTTACATGCCATTGTTGCAATAATAAATATTTTTTCAAGCATATATATAATACATAATAATACCTAGCTTAAGCACCACTATTTTTATTACCTACATCTAACTAATATAAGCATTTACTATACATTTTAAGCATCTAAGTGACATAGTGAGTAGTATCGTAAAACTCCTTGAAAAGTTCTTCCAAAAGTCCAGTGAAATATTTATGTATGTACAGATTTAGCTATCTGGGCTGAGAGGTATCGTAATACCTAGATCATAGAACACATACGATATTATAAAAACTACATATCTGCAACATGCGGCTAGAAATCATAGAAGTAGGACAAGAATAGCCGTTTGACGTCACCAGAGGAGCTACTGTCAAGGACCATCTGGCGTCCGTTACTACGCCATGTGCGAAGGGAATGGCGGACTGTAATAAATTATCGCGTTTTAATACTCCTTCAACGCAAATAGAAGACATTACACACCTGGATGATAAGAGGTTATCGTAGTTTATAAAGACGTGATTGACAGGGAGTTAAAGGATACAAATATTTGAAGTAGATAGACAGTACAAATGGTAATGGTATATTTTACTACAATTTAGCCCCAACGCTGAAGTAGAATATGAAGATATTGGCAATAAGGAAGATACGATTAAGTAGAAGTATTCAAATATGCTATCTGTACCAAAAGAGTGGCTATTTCAAACACTAAACAAAGATGTAACTTTACATAAGGCTATCACTGAAATAGATAGACTAGATTAGACTTGACTAGTGCGTAGTATAGTTGAGATTATTTTAAAATGTGTCAGTAAACGTCGTGAAAATTTGTGGAATAAACATTTGCTATGCTACACTATCATTATTTGTCTTCGCTAAAATTAGAACAGCAAGATTTCCGTGGTAGGGTTGCCGTGGGCAAACATGTCAGTTCGGAAAGTAACGACCGACGCAAACACAACATCTTGAACTTGTCTGTTTTTTCTGCGTTCATATCAAATGGGCTCCGTTCCGCGAATCGTGTTCCGCGCTATTATTACATGGCGCGGGTGCGTGTACGATCGAAGGTTGTGGTGAGCATAGTTGGATTTTAGTACGCCAACTCAGAAAACCAGAAAGCTAACTAGAAAATTACTTGACCGGGATAATCCTCATTGTAGTAGAAATGTCTGACACTATACGGATGACGAAGAAACCAGGAAAACGCTTAGATGAGAGAAAGTGAGAGAAGTATTTCTAATTTAGTTTAAAGGAATATAAATCGTCATCAGTTTGATACAGGGTTGTCCTGGTTTTATTCGAAATCAAGTCAATACGTGATTTTGATTCTTGAGTACAACTCAATACGGCTGAGTTATGTTAATACCACAGGCCGCAGATTAAAACGTATTCATAATTCCTTCACCCAAATAAAAATTCAACTACAAAGTGATCTACTGATTTGGATACCCTGTGGAGGGATGACGTCACGGCCTCACTCACTGCCAAGGCTCCCGACGTAAACACGATCCCTGTATAAACAACTGATAACACCCGACTCGACTCGATACACGAAGACAGCTCGGAACTTAATGGTTGGTATTGCGCGATCTTATCAAGGTCTTGACGTGGACTGTTGAGAGTTGCGACTTGCGATGCGTTTATATGAACACTAGTTATATTGTATATTCAAAGTCACTTCAAATCGAAAATTCTCATTTCTGCAACGTCCTCTCTAGCTTCCGTTTAATGTATCTGGATTTAAGTACATTAAGAGAATCGATTTTCCAAAATGAAAAACTTCATTGTATATTCTAAACAGATTCTCGAGAACATGATAATTTCCTATACTACTTTAGAGTGAAATATATTTTTATAATTTCTGTCACGTATTATGCAATATTACTTATACGTTCTGTGTATATTAGCATTTCAGTATTCGTACACGATACGCTATACTGTAAACATAATGATAACCGACTCAACGCATGAGTTCATGGCAGCAAATAGATTCATGATGTTATCGGTAACAGTTTTGTCGTTGAATCCAGTCAAATTGCCAAATTTATTTTTCAGTGTTTCCTATATTTGCATATGATACGACACCGCCGAAACGTTAAACCGATCTGATCATATTGAATGGTTATGTGAACTTGTCATACATTCAAATAGTGATGTATTTCATCTCGATCGTTTCCGTTCTTTTTGTAATTTGACCATTAGAGTCAAAGCGATCTTGATATAGATACAGATGATATTCTACATAACAAGTAGTAACTGAATGATTTTCCAAAGTTTTAAAGAGTAAGAATAACTCTTAAAGACAACGGTATAAGAATGGCAGAAAGATGATTTAGTGTTGATCTTCTTCATAAAAATATTATGATCCTCAAGAATGCATGTTTATGGGACATCAACATATTTTTGATATTTGGCAGTAAAAATAATGGCTCATGAAAAGTTTAATAAATACTGGAATGTGCCAATGTATAGTTATAAGTATATCATTAAGTAGTTGTTGTTAATATGTTATCAAGATATTATATACGAGTATAGTAGCTTCATAACTATACTTTGTTATATTAGCTACGCCCAGTAGTTTCGGCTGTACGTTGTCTGTCAGTCAGTCAGTCAGTCACTGAGTAACGTAAGAGTTTTATATATATTACATGAAGCAATATTTGTTTTTAATGTAGAAAGCCATTTATACTACCAATTTTACGATCGTGTTATCAAAATTATTGTTGTTATGTCTTCAACAGTACAAACATTGTAGTACACATTACATTTTGATACTATTTTGATATCTTCAATATTCTAGTACAATTAATTAAACGCAAACACCACGCATGGAACTCTAAACGATGGTAATAGCAACGAATTTTTAATGACTTTGGGTAGGTTGATGTGACGTGGACTGTGTTTTCGCACATCTGATGCGATAAATAACAGAAGCATTTAGCAAATATGCAGCGACTATTGTAGATAATATTTTAAAACGACTAGTGGAAAGTTATATTTTATATTTATATATTTTTTTGACTGTTTTGGACATAACTTGTATCTGATTTACGTAGTAAATCATCTCTAACATTCCTTAGAGATATAACAACAAGAGCAAGTAACGTTGCTAAACAAAGTAATCTAACTTTCCCTTTTAGGACGAAAAAGGAGCCTTCAGGGTGATATACAGTAAAAGTTGCAAACTACGCAAAGGTAATAGGAATAAAAGCAACGGTTCTCTGGAGAATCCTATGTGAAGATATTTTGAGAATAGACAAGAAGTCAATTCTTCGTCAAACAATATTGAACAGTTGCATTTATAAAGCTTTTGAACAGTTGCAAATAGCTTTTTCAAATTTCTCTTTTCCTTTCTTTACATAGCTTATTACATCTAGTACAGGTTCTCTTCTTATGATTTGTAGAAAATCCACACAGAAACGTCAGGTATTGAAAATCTAACAAAAAATCTGGTATTTTGGATCCAATAAAACGTTGAAATGTTTATTCAACAATATGATTTGCGTATTTAGATAAATATCTTACGAAAGACAATATACACAATGACTATAAGCCAAATGTCAGGTTTGTCTACTCATCGGGATGTGTTTACAATAGAGACAAAATAAAAGTTACAAGGTTTGTATGGAAAAAAACATCTGTAGTTTAATGTACTCACCGAAATACAACATACCTGTAACAAGAAAATCATACATCAGTAAGATATAATAAAGGTTATTAATGATAAACTTAACGTTACAACAAAACAAAAATATAGTGGTACAATTGTATAACCAGAAGTAATTAAGACTAACTTTTACTTTTATATTCACTGAACAAAGGATAACGGTTGCGTCGAAGAAAACAGGAACAGTTATAAACATTTACGGCTTATTTTACTTTCGATGTCATTGTGGCCGTAATGGCCTGTCTGTCTGTCTATTCATGTATCTTTTGCGCAGGGCTGTAACCCAAAGCAACCATAAAACTTAACGGGACAGGATCTCTGCTCGCTTCGTCGGCGAATATCAAAGTTACGTTAGTCATGGTCATGGAAATAGGCGATTCTTGTTTGAATCACATCACATGTTATATATCATTTAAAATCTCTGACGTGATGTCATGACTATAACTTAAAATGGTTATGATTTGCATGAGTCCAGTTATTCAACAGTTTAGTCAAAGCTATGGAATCTTTATATTTGGCGCTGTATTACACACAACTATTTGCACAGACCTTCTGTCTATTAGGCGAGGCTGTTGTTTTGTTTGGCATTCAGTCCACATGTCGTGATGAGTCACCGCCATGACAATACCTGTACAGCATGGGTTACGTAAAGCGCACCTGAGACAACATCCTTGTTTGCGCAACGGCACTCACGTGGCGAAGGGGGTAAGGAGGGGAAGGGTATTTAAAAAATCCTACAATTATACGGCCCACTAGAGGGATTCTTCCACAATACCATATTCTTACGAGTTCCAATTCTAGTTTTGCTGTTTGTCTTAATTTTATGTACTCAAAGTTGCAGCCAAGCGTAAAAATACGTTTATATATGCTGTCTCTTATAAAGAAATTTCGAATTTGTTTTAATGAACATAAAGAGCTTTTTATACAGTAAATATATATTTATGTTGGTACTTATACAAAATATTCCAAGGGGATGCTGGCCGTTGAAGATTCCTCGGAAAGCTCAATGTTACATCTGTCCATACTGTTTTATCGATAGCCATTATTCTAAATACTCCCTTCCTTGTACTATCCTTGACGCCACGCAATCCATCCGTATTTAAACTAATTAAGTATACATAACATAAAATATGAGAGGAAAACCACTTTCCTCGTGCTGTTACATCATGAGAGAATCGGTGTCAAGAGAGAAAGAGGGTATCAGTTTTATCAGTGTTTTGAAAACTTGTAAAGTTCGTTGATCGATGGTTATCACGCGGTGCCTAAATTGGGATATCACGAGTGAGATTACTCACAATCTTTACGATGAACTGAATAAATTTAAGTCATATAATTATACTGTTACAGAATAAGAAGCACCTCTTGATTTTTTTTTGTGATTAATTTGAGTTGCAGCTTATGAAGAAGGGCTTTTGCCCAGCAGTGTAACACAATAACAGGCTAGAAAAAGATTGAGTGCGTTTTAGTGATAACTTGAAGTAATTTGAGTGCGTTAGATTGAGGAATCTAGCCTGATAGGAAGCAACGATGTTCCTAATAAGTGATGCTGAGATGTATGAAAATGGATCTTCGATAATGTTTTCAAAGCTGAAGAATTCAACGAACTCCTGAACCCAATCTTCGATGAAAACGTAGAATATTATGAAAGATTTTTATCAGGAACAGAAAAAAGTGTTCTGCACATTTTTAAAATATGAGTTGTCTTGCCTCGTGTGGCGTGTCGTTATTCCTACTCAAGAGTATCGTGGATTTCCACTACAATTTGATATATGTGAGGGCTCTTTGTGTAATAATTGTGTAAGCGACTCCGGCGCAAATTTCACACGACAGCATTGCAATGTCGAGAGATACGCAGCGCTAAAATAATGTTGACACAGCGCTCACATATTTGCGCTGATTTACATCTTCCATCTTCAAACTATTGCTGCATGAAAGAAGAAGTTTGTACATGGATGAACGAAGAGTTTGTACATGGAGAACTGCAAGAGAGTGAAAAAATATCACTCACCCCTAATTTTCAAAATGAAGTGAAGAAAAAAAGAGTAAATTAATTAGAAATTATTTGGGTTTGCGTGTTCCGTCCTAGACTGCGTACCAGGTCCCTCGCCTTCCATCACAAGAGGCAGACAAATGCAACAACTCAAGGTTTCAAAAAATCTTTGCAAAACCTCACTTAAAAATCAAAGGTTACCTACATTAAATTCCGAGTGTTAATTACATGAAATATAAACAAGTTTTGTTTCCCATTTCGAAGGGTCGCGTGAGGTCGACCAATTACTAAAAATAGTGTTAAAACACGAATAGTGGGTCGCCTTGATTGTAAAACAAATATTATCTTACGTCACGGAAACATTTGGCTGTGTTCATTAGTATGTAATGTTTTATATGATTTTGCTAATGAATACGCAATATTAAAACAATCTTGTAATTTTTTGGACGCTACAACTTTTAATTGTTTTTTTTTTATAAAAGATTCAACTGACCAAATAGTTTGCCTTGCTCCCTTTGCTTGATTGACCATAGGATTGATTTATCGTCTTTATACCTATAGGAAGATTGACGTATTTATGTAGTATTGCTTATACTTCTAGTTGGTCTTATTTCACAATTTTTGTATTTTAGCACTTGCAATGATATCCATGTCATCAGGTGCAACCCAATCAGTGTCACTGTAGTTAGATTGTTTCTTTAAAATATGTAGAATTAGGAAGTATATATGTACTATTTCATTCTTTTTTTTTTGCCTAGCCTTGTCCAATTGAGGTCAGCTCGACTCTAATCTATTCCTCACTCATAAATCTTTTTGTCTATGTAATTTATTTGGATTTCATTACGTCACATGTTTTGGTTTTATCTGACCAAAATATAATAATCATAGTTATCTATCATATCAGATAAATTGTGTTTAATGTCAATAGCCAATGAACAAATCGATTCTTAAAACTGCTTATAAGTGCTATTTTATTACAATTCCGCAGAATTCACCAGTTTCGTCGCACTCGCTACTTCCTCGCATATTATCACTTGAATTGCCATCGCCATTTATAAAGTCGTTAGCCTGAACCTTGAGTGTGCAGTGCACCTGTCTCGAACAAAAGACAAATGTCCAAATGTCACGGAATCCTTTAGGCAATCTCGGGACGAGGTTACAGCTGCGGCAGATGTTGCGATGACGTCACGAGGAACACCAGGCCAAATGACTGACTCGGCCTCCATACTAATTTCAGTGTTCTTTTTTACTTGACAGACATTCTTTGTTACATCATCGTAGTATTATCGAGTCTCATTTGTCTGATGCATATATGGTGATGATCGATTATGCTGGTGCAGTACGTAGTTCAGTATGACGTCATTGACAAGGTATCAGTGGCGTCATACAAGTTTTTTTTACACGCCGGTGGTGAACCCTTTTTCAATAGTTCTTAACTGAAAAGGTAATTAGGTACATTAGATAATTTAACATAAACAAAAAAAAAGTTTGCAAGAGTTCGAAGAAGGTATTTTAGAGAACAGTAACAGTAATTAGCGTTATAAATTAGACATAAATTTTTAAAAACGTAATTTATATATTTGACATTATAATATTTGCACACCTTATCAGGGTAAAATGTAAAGGACTTAATGTCAGCATCAAAACCATGTAAATACCTATATTTAAGTAAATAAATAAATTTGAATTTGCGAAGTATAATTTATTCCATTCCATTGTCAAAAATGGCAAAATCTAACGCGTACACGCGAATGAATAAGTGACAGTAAACAGCTAAAACATTCCACTGGTGGCGTTGAAGTATCGGCAAACAATGATGACAAACAGACAGATGATGAGGTCGGGCCGCTGTGTCATGCTGGTCACGAGTTATCACGTCAGACTACTTACACGCGATTCCAATTTATTTACTCCGAGCAAGTGGGTGAATCGGTCTTCTTTGTACAACTTTTTAGTATCCTTGAGAAACTTTTGACAGGAAGTTCTGTATGGGAATAAATTTGCAAAAGCTGTGAGTGTCTATGTATCAGACAAATAAATTGGTGACCTAGCAGAATCCAACAACCGAGCTTTATCACATTCCATTTGTTTTAACAGAAACGGAAAACTTACTGCGAAATCTAGATTTCCGAAGACGAGTTTTCCTGAAATATTCATAGACTGAATATAAAAGTAACATGTTTCAAACTTGTTACTTTTGATAGTAAGTATATCTCATTTAACTCTCTTAATTAGTTTATTTAATGCCTAAAAGGGGAAAATGATCACCCCTAGCTAATAGCTGCTATGAATTAGCATACACCTTGAATCGTCACATGTGGCGGTCAACCAGTCACGAGGTGCGGCGACATGCAACGCCAATTATCGGATCATTATGAGACGATGATGTTGCGAGACCATCATTTGTTACGTCATTTCCTTCGGTAGATAGCTGTCAATTATCTTTATTGCGTTTATATTGTTCGTTGTTCGGCTTGTCTGCTGCAAAACCGTTCTTATCTCTACGAGTAGGTACTAGTGTCGAATTTGCAATGATTTAGATTGGTATTCCGTTGCCCGTACTATGTTCATCTGACGATATGCCAAATTCTGTCAATAAACTAATCAAATACAAATTAATACTGAAATAATTTAAAATTTTCTAACATTTCCCGAAGAATGTCATATTTTCATTTTTCAACAATTGTCCTAAGTAAAATTAAATCGATCGATTTCACCTTCAACTTATCATATAGTTTGAGACGATGATGTTCGCACGGATCATCATCACCTCTTACGTCATTTCCTTGGACATTTAGATAATGTGGCCAATTGAGTTTATTCCATTTATATTGTTGTTTAGTGGCGCATTTTCTGCTATGAAGAAATCAGAAGAAATCGGAAATAATCAATTTTATAATAAGTATATGCTTTAACGTCATCTTCATTACCCTTTTCACCTTATTAAAAAGTATTTTTCGAATTCCAAATTAAAACCTATTTACTTTCATTCTTATTATGGTTTACGATTTAGGTTCTTTCCTTGCTTAGAAAGCATATTCTATGGGGCAGTTGTTACATAAATCACATCAGAGACTTTCTTAGGTTCAAATTATGACCTTGTAACCGAAAATAAGAAAGAAGAAGCGTCGCATTTTATGTCCAACGTTAAATTATTCCTAGAGTTCAACAGCAAAATTGTGGAAATTGATAAGATAGTGATAAACACAAGACAAACATACGACAAGTAACATGTACTGTAGCGTTGATATCTCGAATTCGCGATCTTGACGACGATTGATTTCCAAGCAGTCTAGTGATATTTGAAGAAAATATATGTTATTTTGACTCATTTAATACCTACGAACGTCTTAAACTTTATCTAACAAGAAAACTGCAAGAAATAGGATTTTTTCAGTTTGTTCAGTAGCGAAGAGACTGGATAGAATTTATCTTCGACAAACTACTAAAACACCAACTATTGACAATAAACCCAAGTAATTAATTACAAAGCCTAACGTGTTTCACGAACTAACACATAAATTGCCGACGTAATCTGTAGGTGCGCCATTCAGACATGTGGGAAAACAAATGAACGGTGCTCGGGATGTTTACGTGTGGCACGAGCCCCGCGCGTGGTACCAAGCTGTCTATGGTTTGGTGGATTTTTGCTACATGAATATTTGAAAGCACATTATAAACATAGGTATGTATGTATGTATATGTATGTTGACTCTAAATACCAACAAAATTAATTCTAATAAATTACGTACGTAGAACCATGAACGCTTTGACAGCATCAGATTTTAATATCCTTACATTTTCTTATATAATTTATTATGTTCTATCTCTATTTTTTATTTTTATATTTCCACAGTTTTACGGTTTCTTCAGGTTTTATACGTAGGATGCAGTAGGTACTTTATATTCCAACAAAATTGTCAAAATTGTCTTTGTTGACCAAGAAAGTCGGACCACATGGCCAGAGCGATTTATTTGTACTAGGAATTAGGTTCATCGGTTATATAAATCAACAATATCTATATTCATCTGATCGGCAAATGCAAGTTAATCATACACAGCCTCTATCGAGAAAGCAATGGCTTCAGCTTCAGAATAAATCTTAAAATTCCACCAATAACAACCATAATATAAGTGCTCACATAAAAAACATTTAATTATCAATATTTTAATAGAACATAGGTTGGACGCAATAAATTCTACAGCATTAGGTTCTTTGCAAGCGGCTCGCGTACACACGTCGAGGCTCGCGAAGCAACAACTTGAGCGCATTCGTATTCGGTGTGCGCGATTCAACTTACCAATCGCGGCACGTACCACCACTACGTCATGCTTGCGCTGAGGTGTGTACATTCAACAGGACGGATTCAGGACTCTAGTTATTAAGTTTTAGATTTCTATAACTTATCAATTTAATTAAACGTTGTTAAAGGATTTGCTGTGGTGATATTCCAAAATTAGGAGAAATTATATAATAGCTATCTACCTGTGGTAAATGGTATGCTGGTTTACAACCTAAGCAACATTCTTCTTCATAGTCGTATTACTCATGGCTGAGGGTCGTGGTTGTTACGTGTTGGTTGAATGATACACACACAACAACTTTCTTGGCATTATTAACGGAGTGGTTTGCCATTGCCTTCTCCATTTCACACACAACTTAATAAGAATCAACCAGTGTGCAGGTTTCCTCACGATGTTTTCCTTCACTGGAAGCAAGTGGTGGACCATGAAAACTACTATACATGAGTCAGATTGGTATACAAACTCAAGTGGCACGAGTAGGATTCGAACCTGGAACCTTTCGATCCACAGGCTTAACCATTACACCACCACCGCTTCATTAAGCAACATTAATACCTAATTTTCCCACTTCAATATTGGCAGTAGTACGCCGGTAATCGCGATGTCACGACATATTCGGTTTACATACGCACGCCATATCTCTGTTACCATTTATGTTTATGATAGATATTCATATTTACATATAAACACAGTACAAGTCTCAGATATGATACAAAGCACTGATGCGATATATGAAGATTTTTCCATTTCACTTGTGTGTAGTATGATAACAAACGGTATTTTTTTTTTCTGACGTCAAGGCATAAGGAAAAAAGCAAACTAAATTAAGAAGTTATACACAGACCGATTCCGAGAAAATCTGGAAATGTTGCAATTAATGCAACCGCTAAATGTTGAACAGAGAATCGTGAGCAAAGGGAGTTAACACAGGGTAACGCCATAAATGTGTTAAACAAAGTTAAACATATTAATACTGGTGACGCAAGAGAGCTTCATTCGCAACAAGTTAGGCTAGTTCGCGTTCCGCTGCTAAAAAGCGTACACACAATGTTTGACGCAAATCACCACTATTTAGAAACATTTTCCTGTGATCTGGTAAACAAATATGACCGCGGTATTCGCCCGCCGCCGATATTGACAGAAGTTACGTAACATTACAAAAATCTTATGAAACGTCTCAACTGGAATCTGATAATTGCGTAATGGACGCGAGATATATTCGTAATAACGATGCAGCGGTGAGAGATAGTAAACAATATTACAAGATGACACTCGTACGCACTGAGTCTTCCTCTACTATGAATGTTGAAATACGAGACAGATGAAATAAATATAAACCTTGCAAGATACAAACAATTTTACTGATTTGAATAATACTGGAGGCATTTATAGTAAATTATATAGGGTAATATACATATTTTAAATTTTAAAAAGGTAATACCGTTAAAAGTTGTTATTTGATAATACTGAGGCAGGTACGTGGTGGCACAGGGAAAATGATCGTGTAGCGTTAAATATTGCAAATTTCTTGCGATTAAGTAAACACCCGATGCAACCGTTGCCATGACATTGCATAAATGAAACGGAACGGTTAGCCAAAAGTCACAGTTTGATAGTTGAATCATGCGCTAAGATCCTAACCATAATGTTTGCTCAAATAAAACAAAAATGACTACACTAAATGGTTGATTTTATTCAACATAATGGAAATGGGAAAAGAGAAACACGACAAATGACGACCTAAATTATGCTACTAGTAAAAGCTAAGTGACTCAGAGATGAATTGTTTCAATACAGTTAACTGGAAAATAGCAGATGGATGAATTGTTACATTATAATAATATTAGCATGGAATAAAACATAATGGCAAATGTATGTTTGGAATTGTATGCTACTGGTATAGATCAAAGAAAGAAGAACGTTATTGAAAGCAATAGAGACAAGAAGGGGAAAGATGTTTGGCCACCTTACACGTCACGACAATTTTTTGAAATATCTGATTGAAGGAAAAATCGAAGCAAGAAGAGGAAAAGGAAAGCCAAGAAGGGCATTCCTAGATGAAATAAAAGAGAAGGCAGAGGTCGTGTCGTATAGAGAGGTGAAATCAATGGCTGAGGACAGAATTAGATGGAAAATGCTCCACCGACAAGAACAATATTCTTAAATTAATTGATGATGGTATACGATGTCTGTAACAATGTATCAGATGCTAAAATAAACAGACATATAACACAAACCGACATTAATCCGGTCGTTAATCTAAAAGCGTGCGTGTTCTGTGCCATTCAAGAAAAAAAAACTACGAGTATAACGAAAAACAAGCCATTATTAATTTGGGAAACACTGGACGGAAAGCCGTGGGCGGCTATCGCCTGGACGGACAATGCGCTAAGATAAAATTTGTAATTACCCTGTTTACAACATGGATAAATATTTCGATTAATCAGAGAGAATACACGCTCAATTGCTTGCTGTGCCCCAAAATTTTACTTGAGGAGAAAAGCTAGGCGCTTATCACTTTTACAGCATAGTTTTAGTTTGGAATATCAACCCTTTGCACCAAGCCAGGATTGAGATGTGGTACCTATTTTGGAATCGTATGAACCACTGATATTCTTCATGATAAAAGTCAACATATCATATATCTTTTGTATGACGTGCGAAAAAGAGTCGAAACAAAATCTTAGGAAGTAGTGAACATGGTCCAAGTTACCCGTTTTCAAGAGATTTTAGAATCAAATCTACTCAATAAAATGTGTAGTGTCTCCGTAAAACGAAACTCGTCACTGTTTCGCTCGCTCGGCGGGGCGTTACGCTCATCGTGGTTATTTTTGGAGTCATGAATGAAATAACGTTAAACTGCGATATCTATTAACTGTTCTTGATTTAGTTCCCGGAGGTAATTACGCTTTTTTTTAGATACAGACGAGTCGAATAATAGGATTTATATACCTAGAAAAAGTTTTGTATTTCTTTATTTACTTTCCACAAAAACGCATGTACAGGTTTACAAAATTTACGTGTTTTTTTTTTTTATTTTCTATATATTATTCGGATTCGACCCTGTACCAAGGCATATTCCCATCGCGTCTTTCGAAGGACGCAGCACGGTAGATGTGCTGGAGTAAATCGTGACCGTCCCTCCCTCTGACCCCCCACTCTATCAACGCCCAGCAATGGTGGGCTGAATGTCAATGAGGTTTTCAGTTGCTGCAGCTATGGTTCTGAATTTTTAAACAGTTATATTTCAAAATCAGAGTAAGTTTGTATTGGGAATATGTACGTTTCCGTCAGGGCAAGCTGTCTGAAATTAAGAACAATATTATTCTACTGCCAAACATCTCAAGATTTTTATCGATTGTTTGTAGTGAATTGACATAGAAGATTAAACAGAGCACATTTTCTACTATGTGCTAATACTCGTTTCAGATTTTATTTTAGTAGCCTAAAGGTATCTGTCATGACTTTTATGACTACCTACCGACGTCCAGTGGCAAATAATCATATACACACTAGTGAACTTAAAATAATTAGTAGAAAAGATTGAGGGAGTGAGTGACCAGTATGAGCTTTCACTAGATAAAACGCGAAATATTCCTTTTCTCAAAGCTGGTAGAAGTGGATGGAAGGGAACTGTACTTAAATAAAATTGATTTACAAACGCGGTCTTTAGACTCCCAAGAAAAATTGACAACAGAAGCAGACATGTACCATTGCGGTTAAAAAGCAGGAAAAATGTTAATGGATGGAACAGCAGGATCCAAAGATTCTAAGAAGATAATAAAGGCATTTTTACACGGCACGTCACGCACGGGCGGCTGTCCATGTCGGTCAGTGGCGTCTGGCCACGGTCTGCGAGTCAAGCGAGAACCGACGCGCTTTCTACTGCACGCCGCTACGTGTGCGTGAACACTATATACATTTAACGTTTCGTTAACAGCATCGCGTGGAAAAAAATATTACTGTGGAATTTCAAACAGATTAGGTTCGACTTTATTGTTCGGTGATGGTGAGTGAAGATTGTAGTGAGCAGCAAGTTGTAATCTCTTATACTAAAATATAGCCTATAATTCGGAAGACAAAAAAACATGCCATAATTCGTCGTAAATATTTTAGGTTTTTTACGTTTGGTTTTATTTTCTGTCTCTAATTTACACGGTGTACTGTACAATAAATAACGAATTCATTAATTTAAATAAAGACTGACTGAGAACAAAATGGCTGAGAAGTAGATGATGAGATAAATTTTCGCATTGTCACATTTAAAACCAATGGGTTCAACTATATACTACTTGTCTTAAATAAGTTACGTGTATTGGCTCCAAATATATTGGCGTGTAAAGAAAAGAAATAATTTACCAAACACAATAATGATCACGTTACAGTTGAACATTTCAGCAACAAGTCAAATTTATTTTAACACCACATTATAGAAAAATGTAAACTCATGTTTTTGCAAATAAATAATCTTTGTCTTTGTCAAATACACATACAGAAAAACGTACATCCTTCCCGTACGATACAACATCACCAATCGCCAATAAAGAACGGCACACATGCCTTACCGACCGACTGGTTCAATTAATCCGAAGCTTACCGGTTTAAAAAGCGAGTTTCTAACCGCTACACAAAAAAAGGTGATAAATAAAGCCGATTCGAATGCGAGTCATCAGGGTACGACTGCGAACGGAACGGTCACGCGCGGTGGCCAACCGTGAAGTCACGGGATGTGACGCTCGGACTCCGCGGTTCTCGTCACGCGCCCGTAACCGTCACGGTCCGGCTGCGCCCGCGCCACGCTAGTGTGAACACGCCTTTATTTGCGTAATTGGCGATTGCCAATTAAAGAAAACGGATTCTATGATTTGCATATTATAACTTGCTTCTTCGTGCGTTATGTGATTAAGTTGCAATGAAGATAGATAAGGATGTCAAGCATGGTAGAAAAACAGATAATTATAAATGAAAAACATTTTAGCTTTAGAAAATTATTATCAGCAAAAATGTGAAAAATAAAAAAAAATCTTTTGATAATATGTCTAATACAATGCTGTCAGAAAATCATGATATTAAAGCTAAATGTCGACAGTAGATTTTGTAAGATTGAATAATAAAAATTCACACATACTAACGCACATGCTTTCGCATTTATAATATTAGTAAGATATGAAACAAAAGTATACACTTTAAAGATATGCTTGTACATACATGTATCAATGTATGGCGTGTATGTGTAATGCTAATAGTAAATGACGAAGCACCTCATGCCCGGTGATTGTGCAGGAATGCGCAAGACAAACACTAGGCCACTGATAACACTGATACCTTCACTTATACAGATAGCGGCAACAACAAGATAGGATACCATATCTGCGTCACCAGGATTAATACTATCAGATGATCCGTAGACTTCACTAAATAATTGTGGAATATTTTACAAATATAGGCCAAACAATAAATACGTCAGATATGAAAATAATGAAGCCATATTTTTGCCCTTTGTATAACAATGTAACAGCGCTAATGTATAAAAATCGATGGCTCATTTGTAGATGAAAGTACGCTATGTATCTGGTGAACAATAACAGACTTATAACCAATGTAACAGCGCTAATGTATAAAAATCGATGGCTCATTTGTAGATGAAAGTACGCTATGTATCTGGTGAACAATAACAGACTTATAACCAGAAAAATATCTCTGAACCGTAAAAAAAAAATCTGCTTGAGCTGTGAATTGACTTCCCACACGATTGTTGAACATTATGTCACGAGGATTGATTTTATTTCAATTTTTAATTTCGTTATTTTTAGATTGTCTTATTATTATTTGTCGTGAAAATCAGTTTTCTTCTTCGTCCTATCTAGGTTGAGCTGGATGGTGAACAGTCTGTAATACAATAAGCAGTGTTATTATCTTCACTAACTGAAATTCAAGCTTCTATAATTCAATTTTGACATAACACTGTTAAATGCTTAAAAGAAACGCAAGTGTTTCTGATAACGAATCGCACGTATTGCAATATTATCATTGAGAAAATCTTCGCCTTTCACATTTTCAATAAATCACAAATCGATCCAAACTATATGATAGCAGGTTCTCGTTTATCCCGTAAATAGCTTTAGATCATTCAAGTTGTAGGAACCTTTTTATGATATTACCTTGTTTAAAAAGTTTTATTAACGGTACTCAGACCCCAAGGTCTGCACAATCGCTCTTTTTGATCTAGATAATTTTAGACGACTCATGAACCGATCCATTCTCTTCAGCATTGGTCATCGCTCCATCACTCTACGGGACGTCTTCGATGGTATAATATTCCTAATCGATTCTTGATTCAATCGAGTCACGTACTGACCACCTCGGTTACAGTCATGTGGGTCAACGAACGGTAGAAACTTTCTTTTTTTGTTTCCCGTCTCCGCCGCAGCCGATCTGAATTTTTTTGTAAACATTTCACACACAATCAGGGTCATATTATGTAAACATTTGATCAAATGTCTTAGCAATTCTTGGAACAGGTTTCTATATACATGTTATGGTATTTCTTTGGATATTTATGTTAGAAGGATATCAAGATATTGATATGAGCAGAAGACAGCATTCTAGGGTCGGCTACGCTTGGGTGGCGTGAGTAAAATGGGGTTCCAGACAGTAATTTTCGTGGGAACGAAGACGCGCTGATCATTCTAACAAATGCTAGTGAGGGAAAAAATAAAGTACTAAGTATGATAACTTTCCCACAATCTCTTTATGAAAGTGATAATGACTTCAAACGATTTATTGATCAAAGCATAATTCATAATCGTAAACACAGACAGTGTAGATATAAATAATAGATATATTTGGATGTTACTTTGAACAGGTTGAAAGGTTTATAATTGGAACTACTTCCGCATTTAAAATCGCCCACCAGACTTTTAATTCTCCATTACCCATCTATCAGACAAATAAAAACATTCAATAAATCGATTCAATAAACGAAAATAAACATCACGTCAAAAACTCAGTTGCTCTGACCAAACACAGGGAGCACCTCTATCTACACTCCAATAAGGTTCAGTAACTGAAAAATATTCATAGACAAAAATGTTGGTTCATCGGCCTTTTAAATCTGGCGTGATTTAAGGCACACGTGAAGGTGGAGCTGAAGCCGCCGACCGGCCTTAACCAGAATGCCAGTGGTGACGTCGCGCGGTTAGAAAGTTGCTGGCTTGCGTCACGGCGGCGCATCGGGGTCGACAACCTCCGCGCGCCTTGGATGCAGCTAGGGTTGCCAATGCAGCAACTTGGGAAAACAATAAAATTCAATATTTTTTTCGATTCCCATACGAGGAGAAAATTACTGGTTAGGTGTCTGGTGCGTAGCGAATTTATCGTTGACTTCGTATTCTTAGATTTTGACAAACTCGGTGGATTTCCAGTTCAAAAAGAAAATTATATAGTTCCAACGTTCGACTGTTCTTCTGTCGAAAATTTCAATATTGTCAGATAGAAACGCACACAACAAAAGACCCGTTAGTTCTCAAGCTAAAGTTTTCCCATTTTTTGGGCATTTTGAAATCTATCTGTTCAAGCTAAGTAGTAGCCCCAAGAACTTCCAAATATTAGCATCAAAGAATTGAAACCAAAATTCCGACAGGCAGCAGGTACCCACCAGCCCTAGCTCCTAGTACGTATCGACCTCGTTCTCGAGTATCGACTGGCACTGCTTCACGTAACCAGCTACAACACTACGTTCGTTGTTCGTTCCAATTGTATCTCATAGCATTGTATTCGAGGCCTGGATTCGAACACGGTTACACGTTGACATCGTATTTTGTGGTCATCAAGGTTATCTTCAATCTAAGCGGGGTATCTAACCCCTCGTTTGTATAATGGAACGGCAAAAATTGGAGCAGACTTGTTCTTGTTGGGGTAATGAAATACAGTATTGATAAGAGTTCTTGAAGATGTGAGCTGACCTCCAGAAAGCAATTTATAGGTATTTGAATTCTAAGAACACAGTGATAAAATACAAACAATTTTGCAAAAGAATTAAATGCGCCTAAAGAGTATTCTATTTTCATATTGAGTTTAGTAACGCAGGTAATATTGATTGTACAAGGATGAGATAATATTGATTGTGACGGAGTAGCTGCTTTCTAATAAAGACAAGAAAATGATATTTGAAAAAGACTTTTGATTTCCATTGTGGTCACCAGGCCAGATAGTCTAAATATGCCATACGCATTAAGAGTCACAACTGAAGGCAAATCTATGTAAACTGATAGGATATAACATTCTGGATGGAACCTTCATGTTCTAGTCTGTCTTGATAGTCTTTGACACCGATTAGATTAGCATTTTACGAATTACAAACTCATGTAAATAACCTCATAAATGTGAGCATAAGCATGTAGTATCTTCTTGTATTTATGGTACACTCGTTGCAGCCTTGCTAGAGTCATTGGTATCAACAATATCAACAATATCTGATAAAAATCGTCTGGGGATATCTCCTCCTCGTGCGTGCTACTGGCACAGAACGACAATAGATAGTAAATGTTTGCGCTGTATTACGTTGTCACTTTGTCGTATTTGTCTTATTGTTTGCGTTTCAATAGTATCTTAGTCTTCAGAAATCCAGAATGTTCTAGGTTACAGAAACTTTTGCGTTGTCGTGTTTAAAATGTTCTTTTGCGCTTTTGGTTAAATAATTTTCTTTTCATGTCTCATTGCTATTTAGTTAGCATTTCTATCATGGAGCGAAAGACCATCCGATATTTGTTAGGCGTTTATAACGTCTAAAACCTTGAAACTATTGAAACACGAAAAAAAAAATAAAAGGAGATTCGTTTCGTATATTACGACATACATATTCTTCTTTTACATCAACATCCTAGGTATTAGAATCCTGCGTGTTTTAGTTGTTTTGATAACTGCTTCAGATAGCACAATACAACATTTCTGATGTTGATTTTCGCGCTCTCTATATTAAGGTATATTTCACTAAAACCAATCATTTTTGGCCACACCATAAAGGATTACATCATCATCATTACAGGCTCGACGTCTCATAAGCTACCTCATCCAGTAACCGACATAGTTCCTGATAACGACTACGTGCATTTCTTACATACAATACGATGTGTACATACAACGCGATTGCAAAGCCACGTATGGAACGTGTTTCGGAACTCACAGCCTAACTGGTTCGACCTTTCTCTTTTGCGTTTCCTTTCACGGACCGGTTCCTACTGGTCCGCCCAACATATATATACCAGATGCTGCACACATTTATCACACGTTAATGAAAGGGACGGAAATCATTTAAGTTATTCTGCAATTATAATTGTAATGCAAACGTTTACGAGCAATTATTACATAGATGTGTTGTCCAGAATAGTTTATGAACTGAAACAACTTCTATTCTGATGCTTTAATCCGCATTCAAGTTCACTTAGAACTTGAATGCTGATTAAAGCATTGGCAGTTTTAACGAATTCGCAGTTAAAGTATTCAGTATAGGTAGCAGTAGTATTCAGCTTTCGAAATTCATGATGGTACAAAACTAACATCCAATGGGATATTATGTACTAAACAAATTATATCTAATTCGATAAATAGATCCAATCTATGTACAGTAAACTAAACGATATTCGATAGGGTGGGCGATGATATTCTAGAGGTCTTTAGTTTGCCGAAGGCTTGAGGTCTTTGACCGGCCTTAGCCTACTTGAGTGACGTGAAGGGGCCCAATCCCCCCTCCCCCTCACTTAGGCTTGGTGGCGTAGCTGACTGAAAACTTATGTTAGGAGAATATGATTTTTACGGCATATGATAGCGAATTGAACTTGTTAAAATCTATTAAATAAAACTGACAGTGAATGAAGAATTTATTTAAATAGTTTTTGGCTATGTAATGAAATCCTAGCTTAAAGCTCTAAAAATGTAATACATGTGGCCACACCCATCGTGTGCACCTGAGAAGTCTGAGACCCCTCGTTGAAGGGCGCCCATGTACTGTGGGCTACGTCTATATGATAGCTACACCACAACTACTGTTAGGAATGTTCACAGACAGTGAATGCATTTCGCGAACACGTGGGATCATGCGTGTCACTTCCGTTCACTTGGCAAAGCTTGAAATAGTTGCAATTAAATATGATAATAATAATATGCGTGCCAACTAGGGATGAAGACGACCGCGTGAAGTGGAGACGAAATAGTAGGAAAGCCTAGCCTGAGCTCCAACGCTCAACGGTTGTGGAAGGACCCGGAAGACAGGAGAGCGAGTTGCAATTGAATAAATCACGACTTTCAAGGTAGCAACAAAAATAAACTTGTTAAATGTATAACACTTGAAATGTGGAAATTTTAAAAATACTACAAACTAGTACCAAACCGAAAACTCGAGAAAAATCGAGGCGAATCGATTCTCATTTTAAGCGTACGAGCACTAACATGGTTTGTGCATAAAGGAAATTTAAATAATCCATTAGCAAGTTAATTCTAACAATTTGGGTTTTCAAATTCTATTCGTATTCGAATGGACTATTATCGCCAATATACTAGTAAGTCAACAAGTACAATTTAAATACCGTTGTTATCCACAAAATTTACTTTTTATACCTTGACGATATACGCCAAAAGTGTATACTGATCTCGCTATAATGAGAACAATGAAAACGTTGGTATTTTGGATTATGCTACTTTAACTCCAATAAGCCATTGCACAAAATTATTTTTGTCCATACATTAAATAATATTTGGTAGGATTTAAAGATTTTCATATATAAACATACAAACTTTAAAGATTAAGTACTTTGTAATTTGCAGGCATCATACTGATATGATGCTACCCGCCCGTCATAAAATACATAAACCTTCCTCAGACATCACACTATGTATTAAAAAACCACCAGGTCCATCATAACTGCACCATCTGGCCATGGTTATCATAATAATGCATTAAATACATATAAACAGGACAAATCACTCCGATTAAACTAGCCCCAAAGTAAGCTCGAGACTTATGTTATGGGACAACAACTCAGCGATACTATATTTTATAACAAATACATATATACATAAACATCCAATACCCCCGGGTATTGAATCAGAAAAATATCATTTTCCATCATGATCCGATCAGAGATCCAACCCAAGACCTCTCGGTTCAGAGGCAAGCATTTTACCACTACGCCACCGAGGTCGTCATTGTCACTAAACGTGAATCGATTCAAGATTTCTGATTTAAAATTGAATTACGAGATTCCACCCGAACATAAACACATACATTTCAAGTTAAATAAAAACTTGTAGAAAAAATTAATTCTTCACATATCCTGACATGTCACCACCCAGTACCAGCTCTGGCACAATCTTTGATCAGATCCATTTATTAGCCAACCAATTAATCTACTCTATCTATGTTCATGTCCTAACGTATCCGATATGAATGCACTCAAAGCAAATTGATTATTAATGGACCAGTCTTGTAATGTAATGGCGATGCATCCTATGGTATTAATTAAATACTTGGATCATTATATGGAGCATGTTTTATCAAATGATATCATACTCGATATAATGATCTAAGTAATTAATTAATATCGTCAATACCATTAATAGGACAAATTAAAAAGTTGCATTATTTTATTCACATCACATTCATACTTCACGTCAATATTTTTCTGTAAAATTTAATAATATTTATCAAAGCTACAAAATACTAGCATTTCGGAACAGATACGTTGATATAATCGCGGTACAATATGTGGTGTGTTTGAAAAATTGCATAGCTAAATACCTCAGATCTTAATTTAAATAATGTAGCATCTACTAAATAAATAATCTTTATAAAAACTAAAAATATCATAAATTATGCATAACCTGACCATCGCCTACCATCTATACACGAGGAATTGCAAAGTTAAACAGCCATTCGGAATTCCACGCCGCGTCTCCAGGACAAAGCGCTTGGCCTTGTATGCCGGCAGTTTTTCCTCAAACCTATCGCCCGAAGCATACACGACTTGAAAACTAAAGCTTGATATTCACTAAGGAAAAACAAAGGAAAGGAAACACTTGACATGAAACGTTACTTGAAACCTTAAGCCTGGTGCTCAGTAAGGAAAAACAGGGGAAAGTACATACAATATGTTACATGAAATCTTAAGGCGATTACGAGGGAAAACCAGAGGAAAAAACATATCTGTATAGATCACTACTTAAAAAGTTAAGCCTAGAATTCCCTAAAGAAAACAGAGGGAAAAATAGAACTGAGTGTCGAGGCTACTACATATAGTCTAGAAAATTTGAATTAAAATCTTGATAACAATGCTGTACTTCAGTCAGATGTGGGATGACAGCAACGAAATTAGTAGTATTCTCTACTCTTGTCTCTCTTTTATAGCTTAGTTTCATTAGGGTGTCTCCTGTTCATCATTCTTCAGTCTTTAGCTTCTTCAGTTTTGACTCGAGCTTAAGTTTTCTTTAGATCATTATTTTCGTTGTTGTCTAGATTGGAAACCTCTACTTTTCGTAAGTAAAAAAACCATCAGTCTACTGTGGCTAACACCTTTCAGTCAGTGTGGTTACATCTTTGAATCAGACTAATACTATTTTTCTCTTCAATGCAGTCGCTAAGCAAGTTTTACTACTAGACCAGAATAGAACATTGTAACCTAGTGAACAAAAGGCTTTACGTGACAGTGCAAAATGGAGGAAATGATTTAACGGCATGCAAATTCTGCTCGGTTGAGTGGAGGGTATGAGTCACGGTATGACCTTGGTGAACACAAAGAACACTATTGTGCGGGACAACAGTATGTTTGTAATGATAAAAGTATACCTAAACGGGCGGCGGCGTCGCGTCGTGAATTTTAATGTTCCACGTGCCGATTTTAATGTTATCGCGTTTGCTCAAGTTTATTTTAAATTCATGGTCGTTTTTAAGGTAATGGGATCCTTATTGACGAATCTATCAAACCTGTGAATGAACCATGAATCATTAATACCAGATAAAAATCAATCAAATCAAATCATATATCAATTACGTTACAAAAATATAAGTTTACTAAAACTTACACATAGGATGTGTAAGTTTTAGTAAACTTATTAGTAAACTTATTTTAGTAAGTGAAAAACCAAAAAGTTGAAATACAACAAAAGATAGAGTTAGTTGGCCTTATCCTCTGATAATGATTGTGAAGTAACTAGACATAATAATGCTATACTTGTAATGTTATCTTAGTTACATTATATAACGCAACCTTGAAAGGTTTGCCTGTAAGTTTTGTTCAAATTGCAACGGAATATAATATACATACTAGACAATAGAGAACATGCAATACAATGGTTAGACAATGTAAACAGCTCATATATATTTAGTGAAATTACTACTACTAACAACTAATAAAACAACGGAAAGAATCATTAAAAACTATAATATGCAGCCAATTGATATGATTGATGGAATAGAAATCTGGTTGATGAACAAGGTAAAATATATTATGCTTTACTAATATTCTTACTCAAAAACACATATTGTGTTTGAGTCAGAAAGAAAAATAATAGATAAAATTACTATGTGGTGGGTACAAATAAAATTCGATGCAATTTTTGAATCAAAATAAAACTAGTGTATGCAAAAATTTAGATTACATTTTCTAAGTGTTAAATCTATCCTTGTATTCTTACTTTCAAACTTAAAACTCAAAAGAAATGGATGGTTTCAAATTCAACCCTTTGAAGAACTGATAAGTTTTATTTGATCTGGAAACTTATGTAAGTTATTTATTAAGATGATCTATCTAACACCGTCACACTAAGCTCATTTAAAAGGATGTAAGATTACGTCAACATCTCATTGTAAGTCAAACCTAGTCTTCCACTTCCACGCTCACTTCCGAGACATTCAATAAACCACACTTCCAACGCAGATCACGGCTCAACTTAATAAAATGGCCGACGCACGTAACTTTTGATTTCAATTTCTATTGCAGATTCAGATAATAACTCATCTTTATTCTTTTGACAAGCGTTTGTATTAACATCTAAATGTTCAACTATGCCTTTTTCGGCTCGTTTGCTATTCTTAATTTGTCAACATTTGTCTTCCTTACTTACTGAGTCAGAAATGTCCTCATTTATTAACTTTTTATGTTGTAATGCTAACTCAAATGTATTTTTTCTTTGCCTTTAATAAAGTCATTTTATGAAAAACGCCTTCAAAACTAACAATAAACATTGGTTTAGCTCTCTGTCAACAGTAAATTGGAATGTCCAATTATATAGCTTAAGCTCTTGTTGGAGTCCTTCATATTCTGTCACCTGCTTTTACCAATTCACATACTAGTTCAATTAATAAGAGTTTCCTCGCCTTTTCTCTGATAACAATCTATTAAATCACCCTAAGAACAGTCGACCGCATGTCAAGTTACCCTTCACGGACCTATGTCATGTGGTCATCCACCATACCGCCACCATGCCGGTAAATTGCAATGATTTTGGGCAGGGTGAAGCAATTTAAACCTGGGACTTTTGCAATAGCAGGCAGGAGTCTTAACCACCCCCAGCTACGTTCAAGTAGTAGATACTTACATCTAATGTCGTGTTCCAGTAGCGAGCACGAAGGCATATCAAACTTTGCATGCAATGTGCGGAATGCATTGTGGATTACTTGCACATAGCGAACGCTCAAGGTGACTTTGTGGCTTGAGTGCGACGTTATACATTTTAAACGATGAACGTTTTCTCTGAGTATCAATTTGGTCACAACTAAAAATGTATTACTCATGATTTATTAGTACGAAGAACTAACAAAATCTATTTTCATTTTGTTTTATTTTGAAACAAAGGTGTGTAACATAAAACAAGGAAACCATATTTGATACAAATTAATACATTTTCTAGGTTTTAATCGTTAAACCACAAAAATACTAAATATAGCTAATGAGCTAATACATCTGAGTACTTAACCGTCAATACCAATAGTGCCAATATCGCTAATGTGTGTGTAAATACGAGAAGCCTGATCCTGATCGTAATAAAGCATCCATGGGGGAATTCCCTAACATAAAAAACCACTTCGCAATTACTTTTCCTTTTGACCACATGCATATGCAAATATCGCGTGACACTCTTATTTTAATCAAACAATCCGGATAATTTACAAGAATTTCGGCTCGTATTAACACAAGGTTATTTCCCGAAACTAAAGTCCGAAAATTATGTACCTTTCTACTTAACGTGACTTGACATTGTAGTTGACAGCTTGTCGACCTACTCAAATCTAAAATTCGCTGCTTATCCAGTCGTGTATTTGTCTGACACAGACATATAAACATGACTGTGATATCCGAATGCCAAAAAATTATGCGCATCTGACATTAAATTCTAGTACTGGCCTCAGAAGTCAATTCGAGGAGTTCTGACCACACAGCATAGAATCTAATACATCTGCATCTTATGGGGCATTGGTTTCGTATGTGCGAGAGTGTCTGCTGAGCAAGAGATGGTCTGCAAACTACCTCTATGCCTGAAAAGGCAATCTGTTGAAACTATTATATTATTCAATTATCATCCTGATCCATCGTATGTATGTACACATACCGATTTTGCAGTAAATGCCTTTGACTTCGTGGTTTACCCTAATTATGATGCCCTTTCTCCTAGGATTCGAATTCTGCTGTTAACTTTGGATTTATGATCAACTAGTGTAGAGATTAGCTTGTTCTTTTTCTTGATTGTATAGATTTTAATTAGGTATTGTTGATATGTATAATTATTTATCACCTCGTGGCCACATCAATTGCTCATTCGTCTTAATGAGGTTTTTTCTTAAACCGTATTCTAATAACCAACCAAGGTCACACAATCAAATTCATCAATCTAAGATTTTGCTCCCATTTCAATATCATTATTTCATGATTCAATTTAGTTATTCCATTTAACCCCTCGCACTGTTCGAGAGAGCGCGATAACACCGGAATCACGTTGCGATGATGCAACTCCGATATCGTTGGAATGCAATTAAGGAGAAGCATGACGGGCGTTATCGCTCACCTCGGCATTGACATTGGCTGGCCAGCCTTGGCCGCCAAACGCCGCGACGCCATCGGGAAATTCTTTTGTTTTAAAACAATCATGTTTATATTTGCACCTTGACTGCGTTTAGACGCTTGGCTGATTTGGAAATGTAAATTTGCTATTTTTCTGATTAATTTATTTTAGCTAATGTTGAAGCATCAAGCAGCTGATATTGCCATAAATTTTACTAAAGCAAGTAAATATAAGTACTAATTTACTGTTACTAATGTAGTGTATCAATGTATTCATTCTGATTATAGAAGGGACAATAAACGTTTTATAACCCAAAACTGGTTTAAAGTGTTCAACTAGTGTCTTAGCTTAGACCAAATGTTAAAAATAGTGGAGATAGGTAACGTCTGTTAAGCAAATGGCAGCCTGCTGACAAACCGCCGCCTACGTGGTACGTGGACATTTAACAAACTATTTATTGGTATTCCCTCACCGTCTAGCTCGATTATCATTGTAAATTCACTGGTCGGGCACACGAGACACTTTCCAAGATGTCTGAAAATTGTTCCAGACAAAAAAGTTATTTCATATTCTTATTATGGAATTGTTATGCTCTTTTCAATTATCTCCGTTGTATTTAGCATTGTTGATGATGAAAATTACATCAATCTACTGCAAGCTAATCACATTAAATAAAAGGAATATAAAAAAAATACTTAGCTGGAAATATCGTATTATCTAGATGCGCTAAGCAAAAGTTAGCATATTTCGTAGATGCTAGGGGTCTGGCAGGTGCAGGAACAAAGCAAGAATAAACAAACTTTGCAGCATATAGCTGCCATTAGCTAGCAGGTCTGAAACATTTGCTATATAAGTATATTGACAAATGGAAGTCGAAGGGTCCCTACCAGTCAATATAATATCTACCAAATACTCCTTCACTATACTCGTATATGAGTAGAAATATAGCTTGATCTTTCATCTTATAAAAATATCTATTGGCTGCTGCAGTGTGCCATCCCGATATTTCTTTCGTGGTCTTCCCCAACACCTACGTCCTTTGGGTAGTTATTAGGCCCACACATCAATGCTTCCACACACGCGGAGATTCAAAACCTATTATTTCAAAAATCCCGTCTGCAACCGAAGACACCAGTAGAATGCAAATAGAGTACGGAGTGTCCTCGACTCGCGCTGGATAGAATAACAATTTGGTGTGTGAACGTGCCTCGACAAGCCAACTCGGGTATGATGCGAGGTGAATCCAGAACGAAGGCTCACTAGCGTCACTTGGCTCAGCTATGTTTGGTGGTATGTCGGAAACCGTTACAGTTTCTAGGAGATCTTTATTTATATTCCTTACAATCTATGTGTAAGTACCTATATTAGGAAGTTGACCCCAGGCCGAGGGTAATTTAGAGGCAACTTTCATGAAAAGTTTTAACGTGGTTGGCAAGAAGCGGCCGAAAATAGAATGGAAAGACTTGTGGAAGGCAAACGGGAGGCATTTGCCCAGCACCTCGTTTTTGACAGCAATAAAAACGCTGTCAAAAAACGAGGTTTTTTTATGACAATGCTTGTTCTAGAAAAAAAAAATCTAGCGAGTCAAATGGCTATAAATCTTTATCGTTGACATTGAACTTGTCGTCTTATCGCCGATCACAAGGAATTCCGCGCTGCAAGTATAGGTTAGTGCGTGGCAGAAAAGCAAATTTATATCCATGATATGAAACGTTACTTTTTTAAACGCAAGTGGCGCCCCCCTTTCAATATCTACTTATACATGGCAGACTACCACCGGAATACCTAACACTTCAATCAGCGAAATACGACGCAGTTATTTAAAAGTTGCGTAATGGTAAATTGTAGTTTCGCATTGAGTACTGCTTATTGTTATTAGAAAATATAAATAGAATTTACATAAACAGTGCGTTATATAATTCCATAGGATGTAACAAAAAATAAAGCATCCAACTAGCGCATTCACCGTCAGTCAAAAATACTTGTATTTAATAATTGGAAACTATTTTTGTCGCACTCATATATAGAGACAGAAATAAATAGACAACACTCAATGGCACACTCTAAGTACTAAGCTTGTATCGCGGGTCCGATGGACACAACACACCAAGGACCACAGACAAACATCTATAACCAAAAGTCCTTCTTCGGGCTGGAACCCAGGACCTCTAGAACGGACAGCAGATAATTATGTTAATTATACGATCATTTAGCGAAATTGAACTACTTGTTCATCTGTAGTTAATAATGTAAGTATATTATGTAATATTTCATTCCATCACAATACAATAACATCGAGTAACTGCGGAATATTGCGATCACGCAATCTAATGTTATTTAATAAAATGTAAAACAATATCCAAAATGTTGATCCGGATACCGTTTAAATGTAGGACATCAGGCAAGGACAGCCAGCCTAGTTTTTTATTTTATTTTATTTATTTAGGACAAAAAACAATTGTACAGAAGATTAACTTAGATAATCTTAATTAAATATGTGAATACTTGTACAACCAACAACATTATCCTCAAAGTGCATAAATGTATTACAGAGTAATTGTAACTTACATCCATACATTGAACATAACATAACAAATCTACACATTGACTAACGTGAATAAAACTACAAAAAAAAACTGAATTAGCTTTCTAAAATATTTACAGTCATGATAACTTTTTTAAAATAAAAAGGCCGTGATAACGCAAATATAATCTACACCCGAAATGGTCATTGTACGATTGCATGAGGCGGTGCAATGGTGCGCGTTTACCCGCATTAGTTCTACAAAATTTAGGTTCAAATAAACGAGATGTTAAAGCATTACAGGCTCGGCCCAATAAATAAATATATTAGGACAAATCACACAGATTGAGCTAGCCCCAAAGTAAGTTCGAGACTTGTGTTATGTGATACTAACTCAACGATACTATATTTTATAACATATACATATATAGATAAACATCCAAGACCCGGGCCAATCAGAAAAAGATCATTTTCCATCATGACCCGACCGGGGATCGAACCCGGGACCTCTCGGTTCAGTGGCAAGAACTTTACCACTGCGCCACCGAGGTCGTCAATAGTTTTAGGGATTTACATCACAGATCTCAGTTGGTACTAATGTGTCCGTGGTTGGAAGTAGAAGATGAAGAACACAGACAAAGAAGACTAAAGACAAGAAAGAGCCAACAGCTGTTGAAGATAGAAACTTTAGATATGATTTTTTGAAAACGAATAAAGGAATTACCAATAAAAAATACATTTTGCTACGACGTCATTTTAAAGAGAAACCGTACAGAAAATTGGATACCAGTTAAGTACTACTTCTTTTCGAGTCTAAACAACAGTCAAATCAGAACGCAAGTGGATTAAATCAATCAGAATACAATTATTTAATAAAACCCAACCCTATCACTCTGCTGAGAAGAAACGTCTGAATGCCGAGTGCATTCAGACGCATTTCTTAAGCAGGAAATAAAGATGAAAGAAGAATACAGAGCCATTAGGGCAGCGTTAATTCCATCACGTTCCATGTTTCCACATGAACGATTGTTTCGCGTGGCTGGCCGGCACGTGCCGTTATCGAAGAGTTATGCAAATGCGGACAAGGTCACTGCTATCACTGCAACCAACTCACAGTGTTACTACATTTTAGAGAGAAGTCATCACTTGCGATCAGCCGGAAAAGTACGCAGGGGAGAAATCCCAGCAGAAAGTGACATAGTGTCTTCAAGGAGTGTTTGCTAATTGCATCTTAAAAACTCCTACTCCACTTTATCTTTAACTAGCTAATGGAAATCCCAATATTATTTATTATAACAGCTAGACCTATAATTACCTGCCATAATCCTTAACCCCAGAACGGGGGGTCAACATCATACACAGCGGAGAGTAATTACTTAACTTTCTCAAAGAAACTAGTTACTGGAGAGAAGACAATAAAGCAATAGAATATAACATTTATTACGTCGTACACTTGGTTTTCTATTAGATATTATATCTGCCTTGAAGGTGTACATTGTACAATGATATATAGATCGGCTTTTACTCGAGAGTAAAGCTAATAGTTTAAATAGTCTAGCATGAATGTTCTGACTTTCAATTTAGGTTATCTACGTTCAAGATCGAATACATAAAACACAGAAAAATATCTATATTTATTTCTTATCAAGTGAATTATTGACAACACTGTTATCAGATCCTTGCATACTACAAAAAGAAGTCCCCCGTGGTCGTGTCTCTCAGTCTGTCTGTATAAACGCGATAAACTTGAAAACTACCGGACGGATTATCGTACGGTTTTCACCGATAGATAGTGCGTTTCCTGAGAAATGTTCAGGTGTATAATTAATTATGGTTTTACCCGAATACAAGAGTCTACAAGTACAAGTTTTCTCACGACGTTTTCCTTCAGCGAATGCAAGTGGTGCAGCTTTTGACACACTTGAGCAGTTTTTATAACTTCTTTGCTGTTCTACATAAACTTTGTAAAATATGACTTGAGTCATATGTCAGCAGGACGAACCGATACATTCGACATGAGAGCGACAGAGAAAGATGTATTATTTTCATACTATTTGACATTCATTATAATCAAGTTATATTTTTTAAAATATAGCACTCGGGCAATAGTCACTAGCGTCAACGACATGAATATTAATTTTACTATTCGACACTAATCGTGATTACACGTCACCGATTGCATATAGATGTGGGTCTCAACCTTGGCACGGGAGAAACCGGATACATCCGCCACGGAGCTGATGCAATACTGGATGTTATGCTGCAGCACAGGATACGACGTCGACCCGTATATAGTGCGGCGAATTTTAGGCACGCCTAGAGAACTTGGCGTTATTGTAAATAGACGCGAGAAAATTTCCTTTATAATAAAGCTAACTGTATGAATGCGATAAACTCACAAATTACCAGACGTGTTTTTTTTACAAAAAATACCCTATGCATTAATCCATAATCAGAGCTACCTCAATAAGCAATTTTCATAAAAATTGGCCCAGCCATTTGAGCTTGAAGAAGAAGAAGTAACAAACTTTCGCCGTTACAATATTAGTAGGATGGGATTACCACTAAAACTTGCCACAGAATCAACTTAAATTAATCAAAGCCTAAACGTAATCATTTAGTCAAAATTATTTCGTTCAAAGTTTAGTTCGTAGAGTTAAGATAAAAAATATTGGAATAACCACGGCGAGCCCTTATCAGCACGTGACAAGTTCAAAGTTGTTCACGTTTACAGAGAGATCACGTGAGGCAGAATCGTGACCACGCTCCTTTAGGAAATGAACCCGCAAAAAGCAGGGAACTTTTAAATAGACAATATCCTGCTCGCCAGGAAGCCAATGATTTTCCACAAATAGAAAGCGAACCGCACGGCTGTCTTTGTTGAAAAACGTGCTGCTTTTATTCACTTTCATGGCTCGCTTACAATAATTGTATTATTAAATTCTTTTTGCCAATGTTGTTTGGGATAACGCGAATAAGCGTTGTTGTATAGATATTGAAATGAACGGAACATAGTTTTACAAAACTGGGAAGAAATCAGCCACAGGTCATGAAATGGTTCTTTACGCCGAACAATGTATTAGCTTGAAGATGTTTTTGATACTATACTATCAATTCTTCAGTCGTTTTGACTTTTATGAAGTGTCGTGCAAAAGATGCCTATATCCAAACTTCCACTTCCATTTTCATACTAATATAATAAATGCGATAGTCTGCCGCCCTGCCTTTTCTCCTGTCTGTCACGATTTCACGCACCGATTTCACGTCGGAACCCGGCCGATTTTAATAAAATTTGGAATAGATATACTTAATGTCCCGAAGTTAAATATAGGCTAACACGGACAGAGCAGCAGGCAGCTCGTGCAATAAACCATAAATATACAACTAAAGAGAACAATCTAAAATGTAGATATATTGAGTAAGAAGCAAGTGAAAACTTGAAACGCTCAAGCCAAGGAAAGCCCACGACTTGCTCAAGGTGAGGAGCATTGTACTACGATTGCAGCGGGTGCGAGAGGGGGGGAGGACGGGGGAAGCTGCGCAGACGCCGGCCGACGACCCGGCCAATGACCGCAGGGCGTGCCCTTCGCCACGGCCCGAGAAAAACTATGATTCTATTAGAAAGTTCGATGAGATGACCAAATGTTATAATAGCATCTGATTTCATAATCTGACGTGAGTTATCTGATTGGGATTTAGAGATACATTCATTTCAAAAGACATATTAAAGTTGGTTTTTGGACAGCTTTAGCTCGCATTTCTTGTTTTCATAATGACTAATGGATGATAATAATTTCAGAATGATAAATCATAGTAAGAGCTTATACTGTTTCTCTTCCCACAAAGTTTGCTCTATTAGCACATAAACGTGACCAAGAAAAATCCCCAATGAATAAGTATGTACAGGATCAGTCTTGTACATACTTATTCCTTTGGGATTTTTCTTGCTCTTACTATGATTTATCATTCTGAAATCATTATCATCCATTAGTCATTATGAAAACACTGACTGGAGGAGATCCCTTCATGGGATATATGATCGCTGTTGCCTTTAAGATACTCTTAAATTTCTGTACTTTCTATTTGTATTTATAAAATTAATTCAAACAAACAATAATATAATTCAGCAACCTTCTCAAAACAAAAGAATTAAAGTAAGGAGTAGAACCTTGGCCTTTGAACGACACTCAATTCAAGCCAAGTCCCTGTAACATTGATTTAAGTTCGTAGCTCGCATGTGGCGTGGCGCCGTGGTGTGACGTCAGCACCGATGGCCACGTACCACGACCAGCCCAACCAAGAACAACCTTACAGATGGGGGGACTCTAAAGAAATAGATAATAAATTTCTTCATTAGTGAGAAGTCTCGCTGACGTACGAGGTACCTCTCATTGCTACGGAACAAGGAAAGGAAGGACCGTACCAGGAAAGAACCTTGTACGGTCTCTATTGGAGAGTAGTAATCGGCCGTGCGAGTGCGAACTTTTCTTTACGGCCGTTAATAATATTTCTGCTATAGTAACTTTGTTTATCAGCCATAGTCCTGCCTTCGTGATGTTGTTCATCTAGGAGTTGAAGAGCTTGCACCAATAGAGCACTACCTAAGTCAAAGCATGTATTCAGAAATTAAAAATAATTAATTCACATACAGTTTTTCACGTGATAACTGCGTATGGTGACACATGTTTTGTTTTAAAAGGTAAAATGGTATAAGGGGCGCTCCATTCATAAGCCAAGTGTAAAATAGCTTTTATAAAAGACTTGGCATTTCAGCTACCTTCCCATTACTCTTCGTTTTCTTAGTAACGTTTACGTCACATCAGATGCCTTTAGGAAGCATGAATAATCTAACAACAATGTTGTCAACTTTGGAACAGAAATATACCATCACCAAAGCGATTACGAGCGCACGAAAAGACGTTTCCTGCTCAGTTTAAACGACCCAATGACACTTTCTACAAACAGACCAGAAAATATCTTGGCATTAACTGATCGTCAATCGTCAATTTCCTTCGACACGTGGCCAGTAACATCAGCAATATCTCATGTTACAACTGCACTGCTGAATCATACACCGCAAATAACTTCACTGAACGCGCCAATTCACCAATGTTTCTTCTTGTTCCAACCTATTTATTTAGACAGGGATAGCTTGATTAGTACGGAGGACCAGAAAGGGTTGGTGACGTAGATTTCATTCAGGTGCACCTGCGTCATTACGCGAAGATTGTCCTAATACGGTCACGTACGATGCGAGGATGTGCCAACATTCAACGATATCATTTCTTTCGACGTTATTATCAATGAAGTACGCAATATCTACATGTCTTTTTATATCATCAATCTAAATATAATCCTCTTAATTGATATGTCCAATCGCACTGACGCAAACAACAATTTCTCTGAAATACGTAGCGATAGCATAGATAATTCTGATGGATATGTTGTGTATCAACAACAAAAACTGTTCATCACGTCCAAGTATTTCACGATGATCGAACAAAATAAACAGGACCTCGAACCTATCGCCACCTTGTATACAAATATTTCAGCCCACATTGCGCATGAGTCACTTGACAGGCCAGATGCAGTCGATACTACAGTTATTTACACTGATTCGTCGAGTAAACTGAGGGGAACGGGCGATTCCGGAGAATTTGGTTCTGTAGCGCAAGTGCGGTTGGCATCAGGTCAGGAATAGCCTGGAATGGAGCCAAACGCGCGCGGAAACGGATGTGACGTGCCGGATGAGTGTTTATCAACGGGCAATGAGCGTGTGCCAGTAGGGTATTCAAACATAGGGCAGATTCCAGGAGTTATACACCTTATCTTCCAGATTAAAAAGTTGTAAAACATGTACGTGATTTGTGATCTTCAAGTGTCTGAATTATACTTCTATTTCGACGAATAAGATTTGTATTAGGAAGTCATGGGAATCGAGTGTGTCATGCTCACTCAAATGGTCAATCAACGACGCCACCACCAGCGTCGTGGTAGGGTCGAGAATAGAGGTTCCCTCTATTATGGTTGAGTTGCGCGATGGCTGACCCATGCGTCAACTCGTGAACGGGTGATGCCAGAGGGAACTGGTCTTCTCGTTTATCATATATTTTTGTGTAAATTAATTGTGTTTCACATCGATATATATTTTTTTAATCAGCACTCCTATCACAATCATAACCTGTTTTGATATACTTTTTGACTATGTACATTATGTACTTTGATATATTATTAGAAAAAGAAATTGTAAGAAACAATAATGGTAAGCCCTTCTGGGATGATAGGGACTAATACTGTTCAAATGAGTTTCTTTCGGCATTTCTTCTCAGCAGTGGTCGTTCCGAAATGACAGTAGGTAGTTTGTAGCTTCACAAGTAAACGTGAAAACGTCAAAACTGACGTGAAAAAGTGCCTGTGAAGGTCTAATTTCTGAATAAATGATTTGAATTTGAATTATAAAACCAAGCAAATATATAAACCACGTATCTGACGACCTCGGTGACGCAGTGGTAAAGTTCTTGCCACTGAACAGAGAGGTCCCAGGTTCGATCCCCGGTCGGGTCATGATGGAAAAATGATCTTTTCTGATTGACACGGGTCTTGGATGTTTATCTATTTATGTATTTATATTTATTTATGTATTTGTTATAAAATATAGTATCGTTGAGTCAGTATCCCATAATACAAGTCTCGAACTGACTTTGGGGCTAGCTCAATCTGTGTGATTTGTCCTTATATATTTATTTATTTATCTTCACAGTCGGTAATCTTATTTGAAATCGCTTACATGGGTTGGCTTATTAAAATAATAATAATAAAAATATGTGAACGTTTAAAACATGAAACCAGTCTAAACAGATACAGAACATTCCATAGACGTTGCAAGTGCAATTTATATGAATCCTATAAGTAATATTATTAACGAACATTGGCGATGTTCGTAAGCATGCTACATCTTCAAATTGGATGACTATCAGTAACGAGGTGGTACGAGTACCTCACGAGTAGGAAGCTTCGAATAGCAGGTGGAGATAAATTTTATCCCGAAATTCTCATTTAAGCCGTGGAGCTATATATAATGTATTTCTAGGAACGCAGATAAAGCATCCAACACATACATAACATACTGTAAGAGTTCCCTACGTGGTATTAGTCCGCCGTATCGTATAAATTATGTAGAAATTAAAATTAAAGATACATGTATCTTTAATTTTAATTTCTGTATTTATTTTCGCGCTATAATGTTTTTACAAACAAAAATGTATAACCAACTATCAACCCTACATATATATATTGATAAGTCGGTATTTTTGTCCCAAATAATCTCGAAAACAAGGCAGATGTACCTACTAGAATATTATGGCCATTGATACAAACACACAAACAGCTGTAATGTCAATTGATAAGTCGAAACGTGTCAGTTCAATTTGATGCCGGCTACACACTATCGCCGAACTCGGACAGATGCCGACGTGAATGAATGGACATTGCGTAGTTTATATGAGGGGTTTCATTTAATACAAAGAAAAGCCGGCATTGTATGCCGAATCCGCCAAAATTTGGCAAACTGTTAGCCAATAGTGATTACAAATTGATAAATATTGGCAATTATACGGGCGTGGCTGATAAAGTTAATGCTATACATATAAATAAATAATAAATAAATATAATAAATAAATATAATAGGACAAATTACACAGATTGAGCTAGCCCCAAAGTAAGTTCTAGACTTGTGTTATGGGATACTAACTCAACGATACTATATTTTATAATATATACATATATAGATAAACATCCAAGACCCGGGCCAATCAGAAAAAGATCATTTTCCATCATGACCCGACCGGGGATCGAACCCGGGACCTCTCGGTTCAGAGGCAAGCACTTTACCACTGCGCCACTGAGGTCGTCACATATAATATATAGGGGATCATATGATTTTGATATTTAGCTATCGTCGCTGTAGAAAGTGTTATTTTGGCTTCTAAACCCAAAGACAGAACCTAAAGACATCTGACGTACTGTTTACGTCCATCTTATGGTAGTAGAAGCATACACTTTAGTGAACTAAACATTTTATCAGGGGAAGCTTCCAGAAAAATGTGAATAAAGGGATTTTTTGCGGGTCACACTAGACTATAAACAGAGATACTATCACGTACAATAAACGTTAATTTCTTGTTTCTCAATCCGTCGTCAGAGGGCCAATTGATTCAAAAGTTAGTTAACTATCCCTCTTATGAATAAAAAAGTATGATATGTTTATTCACTATCGCACATCACAATGTTGATAGAACGAGACAAAACATACTTTAGTAAAGTAACTAACTTATAAACTTTAATTGAGTAAATAATAGCCTCTCTAACTATCGCTGGTTAACTAGCAGGATCCCTTCATGGGATAAGTCCGCCATTGTACCTATATTTACCTTTTATGTATGTACTTTCAACATGTGTCCTTTGTACAATAAAGATATTACAAACTTTAAAATTGTCCAATTTTTACATATCTCGATGAGAGTCCTGCTCTTGGTAAATAATAACACAACACAAGTGAGTATGAATTTCAAAATGTTATAATGTGTAGTGAATTTTCAAAATTTTTATGAGCAAAAAAAGTCTTACCATTGTACCTGCCCTCACCTCACACTGGCAACACTAATTCTTTTTTCGACTCCCGGGTACCGTTACAAACCGGTCTACCGTTACGCTCCTGGGGCCGGGCTTCGCCCCTGATCTAAAGGGACCTATCCGAGACGGCACCGTTAGGTTATTAGCAGGGAATTCCTTCTAACGTTTTTTTTAATTATTGAAAAAAATCAGTGGGAAAAGATGTTGCTGTTCGTGTGTTTTTTTTTTGCAACATTACTGATTAATATATTCAAGATCGAATTTTGTTCGATTTTTTATGACTAAACAAACACATAGCTTTAGACAAGTTATGTGGTTTTAGAATGTAGGTACCTAAGTACATTACTGTCCTTGTACATAGTCTATCTTCATTATGAAGATTCTAATAATTACAGACATTTATGCTATAGCATAACTTGCTATAACATATACTTTCTATTTTTATAGACTGCCGTGAGTAAATAAAATACATTTTAGTACATAAATACAAACAAGACGACAACAGATGGCTGTTAATTAATATCAAATGTAAAATAAATTTAAAATTCATTAAAAGATAAAACACAACATAAATACCCAATTAGATAACAAATCGTTAAAAATAAAAACATTATAATCATAAAATGAAATAAGTTCCAATGCCTCCTGTGAGGATTGAACTCACGACCCCTGGTTTACGAGACCAGTGCTCTACCACTGAGCTAAAGAGGCGATGCGGACCTGCGCGAAATTAGCAAGCAGGTTCTATCGCCATATCTTCGTAACTTTCAGACTTTTGATAATACCTGCTTTTTAAGAATTTTGAATCTTTGTGGTTACTTCACACAATATTGAAAGACCGGTTTTAGATTTTGATAACACTCGGGTCTTCGGGCATATGTGGGACGGATAATATGTGGGATTATTTGTATTACCCTAACTAATAATCATATGTTTATCAATACTGACATCGTGCTCAAGTAAGAAAGACAAGCATAAACAACCTACCAACCATTAGATATCTAAGTATTACTACTCATTATTTGCTTTAATTAAATATTAGGAATAAATAATTAAGTAATATTTAGTGCTTGTATTGCATTTAAAATATAACGCTAATTGTTTATTGTTTGGTGGTTATTACCCTGTTATCACAACAGATTTGTCCAATGACATTTTAATAATTTACCATGGATAGAAAAAGATAAAACATATTTTAACCAAAGAATTTATAAGATTTTAAATAAAACTATTAGAATTGCACATAGAGTAACTTGTATACATACATATAGTATTGTATCGAGTCAGTCTATAAATTGCTATAAGCATAATTTATTATCATGTTGATTATACAGTAAATAAATATAAATACTACAGTTACGGTGTGGATTTGCGTCTAACCAATTATATTCGCCAATTACCTTTGACGTCATATATATCATAATCATAAAAATAACACAACTGTAACTGTTAGCAGTCGTGTCCCATTGCTGGGAAAAGGGGAGGACCCTTCCCAAGAATTTCGAATGGTTGCAGTTTACTGTCAAACTATTACAGCACTTAGAAAGTTTTTTTTTTTTAATGTCATTACCTTATAGGAAAGGAAGTAACGATTGTTGAAGATAAAAACTTGTCTTCTTATAAAGTGTATTATTGATACTACAGGGGGCTTACCATCATCTCTTAACGCGATCCACTTTACGACCTAAACTGAACTGCATCGCAAATTCGTACCATCGACTTGATTTTTAGTATGAATGCGATTCATTTTAGGTTCCTAAATTGATCTGAGTTGCATTGGAATCGTTCTGTAAAAGTTGATGGTAGGCCTACAGGTGTCAGATTTTAAACCTAAAGGCATAGTCAACCGGTGTGCAAGTTTAGTTTCGTCACAATGTTTTCCTTCACCGGAAACAAGTGGTGGTCGGTGAAAACTTCTCTACACATGAGTCAGTTTGGTATACAAAGTCTAAATCTAGTAATATTACGAAATGATAAGGATCGTATAAAAATAAATCGACTATTATTGGCTGACGCAGCCACAGTTTGTCAATGGTTGCCCCAGGGACGTTTAGGTGTAAGTACAATTTATTACGGTTTTACCCGGGCGAGGCCAGGACGGGCCACTAGTTATAAAAATAAATGGATAACACTCAACAGCCCACAGTAAGCACTGAGCTTGTATTGTTGTTCCGATGGACATTAACATAGAATCGGGAACACACATCTAGAACCGCAGACAAATATCTGTGATCACAAGCATTTATCCGCGCTAGAAATTGAACCCAAGACTGTAATTCTGTTTATTCTTACAAAACCAGCATGGAAAAATAATTAAGGCTAACACTATCTCAGAACTCCTAGAAAAATCAAGAAGCAAACACGCTTATGCTACTCTTTATTGTACTGTGTTCTCCCATTTTTGTATTTATACGGATCACGTCTCGCCTCTATCCCTTACGGGTTAAACGAGTTAAAGTTTTAAAGTTAGAGTTAGGTTAAAGAGGCAAGACTCGCGCCACTAGACGTTTAGTTGTACATGGGGTAATTGGTTCTTGTATACAAATAAAAACTCTGTTTGGACAACCAAAGAAATAATAGTTTTATCTTTGTTTTTCACTTTTCTCATGGACCAGTCCAATAGATCAGTCAAAAAGAATATTTTGCCCGCGGGTCCCTGCTGCCTGGCGACGAAAACGAGGCCGCCCCAGAAAGATGGCTGGACAATCTAGTTTTCATATCAAAATAACGCAATAGTTTTGAAAATTTTGGTTTGGCTCAGCAAAGTTCTACATTTAATCGCTAATATAGTTCGTTCGTACAAGTGATTGTGTGTCCTCGAAGTTGAGTTAATTCGCAACGACATACGATACTGTGGACTAAAAAAAAAACATACCTTATTTCAGGCTTCTTATCTGAAACAAAATATATGTATATAAATATAATATAAGTAAGTAGGAACATAAAAACATAATGATCCAAAAAGAATGCCGAAACCCGGGATCGAACCAGGGACCTTTAGATCTTCAGTCTAACGCTCTCCCAACTGAGCTATTTCGGCTTGTTAGAGAGAGCCTAAAAATTATGAATACATGCTCTTGTATGAATATTTATAGTAATTCGTTAAAAATAACTTATTGCAAACGTATTAAATAATGTTTTAAATTTCTTAATTACTAGGCATTGATGAAAATAAATATATATGTTTGTGGCAAATCAATCAATTCCATACTAGTAGCGCCATCTACACCATATTTGTTGAACTAAATTATGCGACAAGAAAATGTAATGCTGGCTACACACTATCGCCGAACTCAGACGGATATCGACTCGAATGCAGGAACATTGCGGATTTTGAAGAGAGCTTATATTTATCGCAATGAATAACCGAATCCGCCAAAGTTCGCCGAACTGGTTTACGATAATAAAAAAATATTAAACACTGTCATTACAATTATTAAAATTTACTCTCTTTTTAAAATTTGTCTGTCTTATTTAATTATCTGACTTTAAAAGAATTAATTTGTAATGTTAATTAATTTTGGAAATGATTTCTTCCTCAAGAAAACGTAATGACAATGTGGCTCCAGCAGCGGTAGAAACGCTCTGAGACCCAACCCACAACAAAATGGACTTTAATCTGATATTTGTTGGGCAATATAAATTGTGATCTGGTGCTGGTGGGTGCCCTTTAAATTTTCTTTCAGTCCAGGTCACTGGTTATGACAATGCATTTAGTGAAAAATATTACATTGTGTACATACACTGCATCATATTATAATCAATAGATTTTTGTATTTATTTAAAAGTAAATTTACCAGTCTCCGGTAGTGGCTCCGCCTGCACCGCCTTGTCCTGAGCCACCCCTCCCACATCATCGAGCACCACACCACAGCTCTTGTACAAACGACTGCGGAGCTTCATCAGCTTATCTGTCTCATGGTATGCTTGAATTTCATTCTGAAAACATAATATTGTAAATGTGTGTTTTTTACTTGATCATTTACTTTTATTCATCTATTTGATACCTACTTAACCTTTTACCAAATTTCACAATACTTTGGTAAGATAAAATCTGCATTTGGATATTTTTTTACCCCAAATTCCAAAGCATCTAGCTTTTGTAGGGAAGTTATTAGCCAAAGAATAAGAAAGGATCCATCTATGTATTACATAAGAAAAATTATAAGCAACACTGCTGTCACTTCATTTGAAAGTAAGAAAGAAGTATATAAGCCCTACTTCTTGAATAATACTCACTTTAAGTTCCTTCAACCTGGTGTGAGACCTACTAGACATGCACTCTCTATAATGTTCATCAGGCCACTTATTAGCACTGCGATAGATCACGGACGGCGTAGACCCCCGACCTCTAACATAAGGAGAATTCACTATAGTCTTCTGTGAGGCCGTGGGCTTCAAAGCTGTCTGCTGCGGCATCTTTGATGGATCTAAGGATTTGACAGTCTTCCTGGGCTTCACTACAAAAGTTTTCTGCACAGGTTTCTCAGGCACGTAGTCGTCCAAAACCACTGGAAGCTCATTGAAAACTCCGGAACTCAAATTTGAAGAGGACGCTTTGCCGCCGCCGCGAGCAGACGGTGAAACTCGGTGGCGCGTAACATTTGAACTAGAATCAACGGTGGACCGCGACCGATTATATAAGCGAGACATAACCCTGTCGTATTTTGTGATACGTTTTTTATTTGCATCCATGGTTTCCTTCACAAATCAAGAATTGATTCAAAAATCAAGATTTTTCAAATATCAACAAACAATAACACAACAGCTGCTCCAGAGCTGTCAAGTAAGATTAGGTCAGGTGTCAACATCATTGACAATTATAATATAACTTTTTTTTGTTGCTAACTTGCAAAGGTAAGTATAGTGAAGCAACGATACCCGAGAAAGAGATACCTAAGAGTCATTTTAATCAAGGAAATATAATGTACTCACAGATTTAAAGATTAAGTATTTAAATATGTTCGTATTTTAATAGATCAATAAAAAGAAAAAAAAATGGTAGGAAGGTGAAGGTATTTATAAGAAGGTAACCGTAACAAAAAACTATTCGTTCATATTTTACGAATTGCGCCCTATACATATTACGCAAAGCTTAGCGCAGATGGCGCTACTGGTACAACTAAGGAAACATTTCCAATGGACGCAAAAAGCGCCAATTTTCAATATTGTTGCAGATTTACGACCAAAAATACCTTCAACGCAATCGTGGTGCGAGTTTAAAGGAAAAAGGAAGGATTTAATGGATTATATTCCTGAAAATAATAACATTATTTTAGGTTATGTTCTGCATTATTTGATCAACTGTGATCATAAACGGATATAAACCTGATTTTGACTGAAGATCTTACCTGTATGAAGTCCATATTTTAATAAGTCTTCACGTGTGAAGTGTTCCGAGCTTCAAATTTATAATAGTATAGCTATACTATACTAAGATAAAAAACATTCCATAAGATAAAACTTCGAAAACTATGCTTAGTTTTCGAAGTTTCGAAGTTGAAGTTTTATTTTAGATAAAACTTCGAGTTTTATCTTATGGAAAACGATTTTTCCCAATATTTTGGCACGAATATGCTCCATTGTTGTATATTTTCACAAATGAATGCTTACATAATGAATGGATTATTATAGTACTCTAAAATAAACGTTTTAATCGACATAGCAACATACAGTGGTGTACTCTGACAGAATAAATGTGCAGTAATATTATTATTTATTTCTCTGATTTCTTCCTTTTACTTGGATCCACTATCCACATATGCTCCTAGATATATTATAGAAAATCTTATCTATCATATACAAACATATATGATTCCTATTTTATGGAATCGAATTTATATACCTATCTGAAGAGACAATAATTGTAACAATACATCACTGTTTGAAAAAGTAATTTATTTTACAAACTGGAAATTAATCTATAGAAACAACTACATACAATATTATGAATTGTAACATTTGTGTAACATTGTACAACATATAACTTTATCTTAATTAATTCTAAAGGTGCTATTTAACAAACAAACATTATTATTTTCCAACCAGTTCAGTGTGCTTTACCTCATAGATCGATTTGGCAGAGCTCTGATATTCATCACACATCGCTATGAGCTGTTTTGAGACATTAAATACCAAATCTTCAGAGACACCAGTCTGTTTTTTCATTTTTTTCAGATACTCATTTTGTACATCTTTCAGAGCATCCCTACATTTGATGTACAAAGCTTTAGCATTTTTGGCTAATGCCTCTCTGTGTTCTTTTGTAACTTTTGGCACAGGCACATAGACCGTTGTTCCGTCTTGTTGTGGATTCAAATTAAGGCCAGACACCTGTAGTGCCTTCAGCGCGTCAGGTATTGCCTGAGGAAACGATCCGAAGTTTATCACTATAGTTTTAGGATTCTTGCGCACTATTTGAGCCAGTTCTTGCAACTCGTAATCCTTTCCTTCAAATTTGACCGGTAGAGATTCGATGGAGCCTGTTGTGGATCGCAATGACAAGTTCTTAGCAAAGTCTTCTTTCATTTTTTCTATAACTTTGTTGCATCTATCTTTTACCTTATCTACAGGCACCAGCTCAGACATCATTTGAGGGTTGATTTCCACTTTGCCACCCTTACCCTTTTTATCTTTTCCTTTGTCTTTACTTTTAGCATAATTCCGGAAAGGTATATAGTTAAACACATTTACAAAAGTAGCAGTATTGGTTTTAAATACATTACGAGGTAGTATTCTTGTTGAATTGATATATGCAGGAATCACGAGTCGCCCTACTATTCTTGTGCTTAGGTTCATTATTAGGTTATTGTTCTGTCGTGATTTGGTTTTATTCACTACAAACAGGTTTTTATTCACAATTTATTATTCTTCCAATAATTCCAAAAACCTGATATAACCTCTAAAAAACTATAGTATTTTATTTTGAAAGTTGCGTTTTGTTACCGCTGTCCTAGTTTAGCAAAACGCTGAAAGTTATCAGTCGATATACCTATGTTCATTTTATAACAAAACGCATGTGCTGTTCAGAAACGGAAACCTGTAATTATCTCAATGAAAAGGTGGAGCCTCTCCATGACCATCATTGACGATGAAGACCCATTGACATCCGGTGCACCTGGATAGCTTGAGCATGGAATTACCATTAATTATCATTAGTAGGTACTCCGGAGTACCGGCAAATTCCATAGCTTGAGCTCAGCGCAGAACCAATGGCAATCACTAGCTGTACCTACTGAATCTCAAAAGTTCATCATAATCTTAAATCAAAGAAAAAAATATTTGTCAACAGATTTTTTTTATTTATTTTAGAGCATTTTTTGATCTTTTGATTTTTGAACGACATCAATCTGATATGTCAATTTTGTCTTGTCTGTCAGTTCGGTTTTATACCTATGTGAAAATGTCTGTGTTATTTCAAAAATTGTTACATACAGGAAAAGTAAACAGTTTTAGAAAATTTTTATATCCCTCTTTATCACACTGCAAATGTTTATCAGAGCGTAAATTTTCAGGTCAACTGATACTGTTTACTTTGTGTAAATATTATGTGAAGGTGGCTTCGAGGTTATGACTGTAACTTTTGAATTTCAGATAGCCATAACAAATTTGTATCCTTCGACGAGGTTGCGGCTCAGAGGAGAGATGAGGCGCGAAGAAGTCTCGTCATTCAGGTCAACTCGGAATCGTCATTTAATGAATTATATGGTTATTGTTCGAAATATGCCTCCATCAATGGCATTCACCACTACAAAAATTCAGGAGGCGAGGTAAGTTTTAGTTTTTTTTACTTTATATTTGGCACTACATTATACGTGTATAACTATCTTACTTAGTTGTTAACTATAGGTACTTTACAAACTTACAAGAATTTTATTTCATCTCATTCCTTTCCAGCATTTTATGCTCGTAGAGTTTAGCACTGAACAGAGCATGAAAGATGTGCTGCGTAATTGCAGCGCCCACCAAAAGGAACATGATGTCATGGCTCTGAAATCTCCATTCTTGTGGTTCAGAGCAAACTCTGGCAAAAAGGCAAAACTCACAATACCTACAGATGTATCTCTAGTCATAAAAGATGGAAATGCTATAACAGACGAAGAAAAACTGAATGCTGAACTCCAGGCCTGTTCTAATATTTCTGATCAGATGCAGCTGCTCTATGACAGAACCACATTGAATGATATTGGAGTGAGGTTAAGATATATGGTGGCTAGACAGGTAATTTATATTTTCTTCAATATAAACTTTAATAATAGAGTGGTTGTTATATTAAATTATACACACTCTGCCCAATACTTGTCTAAAAGATTTTCCTACAATGCACCATGTTTAACTTTTAACTTATTTTTAAGATTTGTTTAAAGTAACAAGTAACTTTCAACTAATTGATAAATTGCCATAGCTAATTGATAACTGGTCTTGTTTCAGCTGGAGGTAGTATTTGAGAGTCTATACACCAACATAGAGGTGAGGCCGTTTGGTTCGTCAGTAAATGGTTTTGGAAGGATGGGCTGTGACCTTGATCTCGTGCTCACCAATGAGTTGACTCATCAATTGGTGAGTGATTAAATCTGTTTCTTTTTAGGCTATTTGAAGTGTGGTGGTACAGTGACTATAGCAGGAATATAGTCATAGAAGAGAGGATATTATTATACCAAAAGATCTATTATAACAAAGAGATATTTGGAAATGAAAATAAGGGTGTCTAAACTGACTTGAATTAATGTAACTGGTATTGGGTAACTTTTATTCCAAACCTAAAAAGGTAAAAAAGGACTTATAGGACACTTAAGGTTAATGCAGTAAATTAAATGAAGATTGGGCTTAAACTTTTGTTTTTAATCATTAGTTTCCCGAAGGAGTAGGCAGAGACTAGGGATTTCCACATGCCACAATCCTGACAAATTTCTCTCACTTCCTCTATACTCATCACTCTCTTCATGCACACTATTCTATTATGGAGGCTCTTACAAACATCTGCAATTTGGTTGTGGTATGTTTTTCGAGGTCGATTCTGACTGACCTATGGAGGGAATCACAGAAAAAATCATTTAAACATTTCACAGAGTGACCCGAAAAAGCGTCTAGTGTACCAAGAGAAGAAGTGCTCGAGTGGGGTGCGGCCGTGGCAGCGGCACCTGGAGCTGGTGGCCGAGCTGCTGGAGCTGCGCGTGGCGGGCGTCAGTCGCGTCACGCGCATCCTGCACGCGCGCGTGCCCATCGTCAAGTACGCGCACGAACTCGCTGGCTTGGACTGCGATCTGTGCTATGGCAACTTGTGAGTGTTGTGATGGCCTTTTCTTTCTTTCATTTCTCGGATGCATTCGGGGCTGCGAACGTGAAGCCTCTCAGCGTAAAAAATAACTTCAAAAGATTACGTGATGTCAACCCTCGGAAAGACGATTGTTGCCTATCAAATGTCTAAGTTATGGGATATTATTATATATTAGATAGGATATGGTGTGGACGGAGTGGTCCTATTCTACTAGGGAACTGTATTTTTTATTTTTAACAATGTGATGATGGCGCTAGTGAGCCGGGAGCGTGGATTTTTTTTAGTATTCTTTATAATATGAAATAGATAAAAATGTGAGTGCGGTATTAGTGAGCAGAGGTGGGCCTAATCTTAGCGTCACGCCCCATTGCTGCAGTTGTTTTGTATAGGTGACACAGATTGTTGTGCGTTGACGTACGTCGAAACTTCATGCGTTATTCAAGGTTATATTCTACCTGTGTACCAAACATAACAATACGTCCAGTAGATTTTGCGTGAAAGTTTCGCATTGATAATACTAGTAGGACAGGAGTATGATGTATGCACAGATCGGGCGTGTACATGTCGGAGCTGCTGTGGGCGCTGGGGACGCTGGACGCGCGCGCGCGGCCGCTGACGCAGTGCGTGCGGCGCTGGGCGGCCGCGCACGCGCTCACGTCCGCGCACGCCGGCCGCTGGGTCACCAACTTCCCGCTCACGCTCATGGTGCTGTTCTTCCTGCAGCAGCGGGGCGTGCTGCCGTCCGTCAAAAATCTGATCAACAGAGCCGGTTGGTATACTCCTTTTTCGTGATTATCAGTGAAGTGGCTTTATAAAGTGAATCTACTGTGGGACTTTCGACTTTTCTATGATATAGTGATATAGATGCGCCAACTACGAGAACGATCTACATCTAGAAGCATTACATTATTTTGTATTAAAAATTTTAACATATATCAACTTTGTCTTAACATGTAGAATCAAGAGCGGCCCTAGAACTCACCCTTGGAGCACACCAATCCAAACAAACAATATGTAATCTAATCTAACCCACACTTGAAACACGTGTTAAAATGGGCGTACCTCAAGTATCAATTTGAGATCAATCTTATTTAAACCAGAGCTAAAAAATACTTTCATTAACTACACTTGCAACTTCTTTATAGTATATCTAAATACAACCAAATTATATTAAATTCCCAGGTAAAGAAGACATAAGAATAGCTGAGGAGAACGTAAACTGCACATTCCTCCGAGACATGAACAAGTTGCCAACAGAATGCTACGGACAGAACGAAGCTAACCTCGAAACATTACTTTTACAATTTTTCGAATTCTACTCCCAATTCGACTTCTCAGAGAAAGCCATTTCGGTCATTGAAGGCAAAGCTATACGGAAACCTAATTCTCAACCGTTGTATATAGTGAATCCGTTAGAAAACATGTTGAATGTAAGCAGAAACGTTAGCTATGAAGAATGTGAAAGGTTGAAGGCTGAAATTAGGAACGCTGCTTGGCAATTAGAAGCTGGATCAGATGATAAAAAGTCTGACGATTGGGGATTATTGTCTTTGATTGAAAAGAAGAGTTCTAGAGGTTTGAAACGGTTGCTGCGAGTTGGAAATTCACATAGACTCGTAGCGGTCAAAGACTTGTTCAATGAAGATGACGACAGCGACAAAGAAGAAGGCTTTAGAAGTAAATTAGAAAGACTGACGCAGAAATCTGATAAAGTTGAGGAGAGTGTGAAAGAGATGAAAGAAGATTTGGAGAAGAATAGCAAAGAGAAGAAGGATAAGAAGATTAACTTCAAGAATAGTCAGGTGGCTAGTGAAGTGTTTAGGATACGAAGGGATAAGATGGTATGATATCATATGTTTGATTTGTGAGTGTAACACATGTGACTTATAGAAGTATGTATAATATTCTATCCACCAATCTCCTGGCTCTGTCTACCCCGTAAAGGATGAAGACGTGATACTATACCTATCGATCGACCAAACAAAGGTTTCTTAGATATATCCTTAAATATCCGTCATTTTTTCTTTCTTGTCCGAATGTTTTTCAGGATACACTTGCGGAATTACTTAATTTGTCATTAAACCATGTAAAGTCACATGCGTATATATGTATACAAATGCATTAAATTTAAATTCAAATTTGTCACATTGGTATAAGAACCGAATACTTATTAATGTACGTGTTAGTTACCCTGCATGGACCTTAATGCCGCGGTGATAGTGGCGAATTTGCAATGAGCACGGGTAGCTTATGTTGATGACTGTATAATGTGCTGAGTTATCTATAATACAGGTAGACAAAATACTACAGTGCAGTCTGAAATAATGTCTTCTAATGTATTTGGGTAAATTGTACACCAAGTTGTTTAGTTCACGTTGTTTTATGAACCCTAATGTATTGTAAATAAATATAGTTATGTATATTACACAGTTTATTATTTCTTCAATTGCTCAATAAATAATTCAATCTTAGGATTTAAAGCAGCTGTTTTTTTTATTTCGCCGCCGTTGGCTATTTTTTTAAACATTGTCACGTTGGTATTGCACAATTTGTCTATGGTCTGTCTATATGTCGGGTTGTCACATATGTTTAGTACATTAATCAATGTATTCTCGCTGTATATTTGCCTCAATCTTTGGGCGCTGTGGTAGCTCCATATCGTCTCTTCTAAAATCACGTTGTGCCTCTCATTTTGGTCGAATACTCTGCACTGAAAAGTATTTACACAAGGTATTAAAACATTTAGGTTATTAAAACAAAGGTTCTCGTTATTATTCAAGATCTAATCTCATCTGAGCGTATTCCCAGTTGCTGACGGAGCCCAGGATTAACTTTCCTACTTTATTGCCTGTGTTCTTTTCTATATTTGGCTATGATTTTACAACCGGGCGTAAACCCAACTAGTAAATGGGTTTTGCCCCGAATTGTTTAGGAAAATAATAAGTGAAAGCATATCTGCCCTTGGGCCGTTAAGATGTCTATTTTGATGTTCATATAAGCAGCTGTTAATTTTCCTGATTGAAACCCCTTTTTACTTCCCTTAGAGGATGAATTTTGAAAAATCCCCTAGACCACATAAGCTATGTGCTAAATTTGAAGTTTCTAGACCCAGTGGTTCGAGCTGTGCGTTGATATGTCAGTCATTCAATGTCTTTGTACCATCGAGTTAATTTTTAGTATGCATGCGATTCATTTTAGGTCCCTAAATTGAACTGAGTTGCATTCGTATTTCAGCGCCAGAGCTGTCTGCTCCGGGTTGAATATTCTCACCTCGTCACTGATCTCGTCCGTCATGCACACCTCAGACTGGAAGTCCAACAACGCGAATACAACCAACAACGCACCCTCGTCCTTGTCACCCTATAAATAAATAATCGAACTAATATTATAAATGCGAAAGTAACTTTGTTACCTCTTCACGCTCTATCTGCTCAACCAATCTTCTTGAAATTTTGCATACATGTAGTTTGAAGTATGGAGAAGGACATATACCTTTCATCCCGGTAAAAAAACTGTTTCCGTGGAAAAAATACGCGGGCGAAGCCGCGGGTAATAGCTAGTATATCACATTTTCAATCTATAAAATGTGTAGATAGAGAAAACTATAGACAACGTAACTTCAGTTTCGCTTAAACAAAAAAAGTTGGCGTTTCACAAGTAATGCTGCATAAGAAACTATAATCTTGAGGATTTCCCACGAGCGGATCCTGGGCGCAGAATCGGCATTATGCATTTCAAAATGATATACTGCATTGTCATCCAAACTAAACGTCTATACTAATAAGTTGCAACATTCCATCGGAAAAAACATTGAAACACTCATATACGAATATAACGATTTCGCTCGTAACGACTAACCGGTTTAAGCGACGTTAATGTATATTGCAATTAGGTTTCATAATAGGTACAGAAAATTGATTAGTTCGTGCTTAGTACGACATAGTTTACCCAGACTTTTGAAGGTCTATAGTACATTGCAAGTTAAAATGTGACAACGACCTGTATAGTCCCCCGCAAGTCCCGGCCGGCGGGCGGCAGCAGCCGGCGCCGGCGCAGCAGCGCACAAGCGCGGCTCCGCAGCGCCGCCTCCGCGTCCTCCAGCAGCGCCACGACGCCGCACCACAATGTTGCTGAGTATTCGACTGTATTGTATATAAACGAGAAAGGTAAGGTTAAGATAATGCTTTTAGCATTTACTTTATTATGCTGTCATTTTTTTTTATAATTATTCTTTTATTTTATTATGGGCGAATTTCACAAGCGTTTGAACGCGGCGTATAGAGTTTCATTAGTGTCAGAATTTTTTTGAATAAAGAATCTATTTTGTTTTTGAATTAAAGTTTTATAAAATTAACATTGTAAACCTCGGCATTGTTCGACGGCGCAGAACAGTACAACCGACCGCCGACTCTGGCCGAATGAGAACATTAGTGAAATAACGAACTTATTGCTACTACATAAGATTTTAAATCCAAAAACAACAGGAGTCGTGCTATCTCGCTCATAATAATTGTACAATATTACACTTGAGGGCAACTCCAGACATGGCGCGTACGCATTAGCCAATAGCGAACGTTTTTGTTCGCGCGTCCGAATGGCGCGCTATGATTGGCGCAGATATTTTCGCGACATGCAAAAAGATTATTTCTGCGCAGGTACATCGATGTAACTTATAAAAGTGGTAGTACATTACCAGTACTTTACTTATATATATACTTTACTTATATTATAAAATGGGATAATTAAATTGATTACTGTGTATGGTACAATTTGACATCCCGCGGCGGAATTCAAAACGCTCGTGAAATTCATCCCTATACGCATTTTTTGCTGTAATTTTAAACAAATAAATATTATACTTACATTTATCTTGGTCACTCCAACTCCAGCCATCTTTGATTTCGATTAATTGAACAAAGTTTTCTTCCAAAAACTTTACGACCACCTCCCTTACATATTCCGCATTGTTCGGGGTGCTGTGAGCGAAAATCACCCTTACGACATCCAACATAGACTCCATACTAATTGCTTTTTCCTTCAATTTCTCAGTAATAAACGTCGACAGGCACTCCAAGTAAATATGGGTCAAATTCTCGTGTTCATTTTCAATTAACTCGAATAGCTTCTGTGTTATAATTTCGTCTGTCAAATTGTTAATCCCAGTTTTTATTTGCACAACATATTTCTGTGTGTTCCCCTCTAAAGTTAACACTTTCAGCGATTTCTGTATACATTCTAAGTATTTGCTTTCCTCGAATATTTTACACAAAGTCGTTATGTATTTCGGGCATTTTTTCAAATTTTCTAAAACATTTTTATCCCTTAATTCTTTTATATGTATTTGGAAATTGCATTCAATTTCCAAACTGTTGTGTAAAATCAATAAATAGTTCAGAACTGATAAAGTCACATCGTAATATCTATAAATCACATTATTGCATATAATAGACGGTATGTCTTGTTGTCTGTCTTTAGTATATAGGATAAGAAGTAAGTACATAGCGTTGGAAAGACATATCTCCCTTCCGAAAGTTATTTGGGAAGATTTCTCGTTAAATAGTAATGATTCGAGCGTTGTCATAGTGAAGGTGATTAGATCTTCTGTTATTAACAATGGCATCCTGCAATAAGCGGCACGATATTATTCAAATTATACTTACACTTACATAGACAAATAATAGTCTGTAAATTTTTCTTGCACCATTTTTTGATATTATTATTTCCACGATAAACAATATAATCGGTTAGTAATGGGTTTTGAAGATCAGAATCGGAGGGTAGCAAAATTTAATAAACACACACAGGAATAAATTACAGTAAATTTAGCACTAAAATAAATGTATGTCATAAATGAGTTTAGTTATTGTATTAATTAGCATTAGAAAACATGCTGGCGTTTATTGGTTAATAATAACAATGCTAGTATTTTGTTTACGTGTCCCACTGCTGGGATAGTATACTAGTATAGTAAAGAAAAAAAATCTATTTTAAAATAACGGAGCTTGTTGCGGATACATACTTGTAATGCACAACGAAACATTGACAAGGCATGTTCCGGATTATAGTATGTTTTTTTCAAATTAAAAAATATCTATTTTGTAAATTTGACGGACACACAAAGTGAGACAGATTAAAAATCAATGCCATGCCATACTTACCGCCAAATAACCATATTGAGCACCTTCACAAACTCGTCTGCTATCACGTAGTCAGGTATTTCCCCACACGCCTGCTTCAGGACCCACGTCGCTGCGAACAGTTTCTCAGACAGAGCCTGTCCGTTTTGTATCGGGATATCGTCGGGCTTCGCCCCCAGCAGTCGGGTCAGCTGCAGGAGTACCCCGTGTGTGTGGTTGTGGGTAGTGGGCTGTTGGATCGATGACAGGAGGGATTCGATGTAAGTGTAGTACCTGCAATATATCCAAGTAATCGTCCTGGCTTCTCTCGGGTAAAACCATAAAATTCAAATTCAAAATTCTTTATTCAATTTAAGATTATATACATTACTTATTGACGTCAAAAATACTTAAATTAGGTCTAAGTAAGGACCAATAAGATACAATAATATCAGTAGACCTTAGTTAAAACGTAACCTATGTTACTCATGAACATTTTCCATCTCTGTGCCAAAATCGTTTCAGTACTTTTTCACTATTACGCCTACAGTAATGTATGGCGATCCTGTGAGTCGGACAATATGTGATTTAAAAAATTAAGACTATTTGAAGCAAGACAAATCTTATGATACTCAGCGAACCAATCAGATTGCAGTTTGGTTGATGTTGCTTTACAATAGGCACTACGCATACAGGACCCCTTGAACCAATAAACGCTTTCGGTTCTGTGCTTGTTGATACTTGCAGTTTATCACACTACTAGCTTTGGCCCGCGGCTTCGCCCGCGTAATTTTCCCATGGGAACAGTTATTTTTCCGGGATTAAAGGTCACACTATCGTAACTAATATTATAAATGCGAAAATAAGTTTGTTTGTTACCTCTTCACGCTCTATCTACTCAACCAATCTTCATGAAATTTTGCATACATGTAGTTTGAAGTATGGAGTACCTTTTATCCCGGAAAATTAACGCGGGCGAAGCCGTGGGCATAAGCTAGTACTAACTAAAAGACAGAATAGAAAGAGAAAACTCACAGTGCCGGCGACACGAGCGGCAGCACAGCGTCGGCGGCGAGGCGGCGGGTGAGCCAGGACGCGGCGGAGCGCGCGAGCGCGGCGCGCGGACGCAACGCGCACACGCGCAGCGACGAGGCCGAGCCCTCCAGCGCACTCGGCCACAGCCGCGACAGCAGCACCAGCGCGGGGAACACTGCCGGCCGCAGCTGCGGGGTCGCCGATGCTGGCAGTATATCCTGAGGAGGATATGTACTTGTTTACGTCCAATATTTGCCCAAAATGTCGGGCGTTCCGTGTAGGTAAATAAGATAGAATCATACGAAACAGTAGATTGAGCGTTGTAAAATCGAGCACACGGCGAGAGACAACAGATAGCGAGACGGCAAGAGACAGTCTGTCTAGTTTCTTCTCGTGTAGCTGCGCAGTACGTGCCCGAGGCTTCCCTCCCGTGGGAATTCCGGGATAAAAATACCCTATTCTACCCGTGTAGGTATCAAATTTCATAACAATCGGTCTAGTAGATTTTATGGGAAAGAGAAACAAAGAGATATACATACACACATCCTCAAAAACTTCGCATTTATAATATTAGTAGGATTATGATTTTACCCGTAATATGACGTGATTAATATACGACCCCTTATCATCCCCTTATATCAAAACAATTGAAACAATTAGGATTAAAATTATTTATAACGTTATATTCGTCGACCTTGGTGGGGCAATGGTAACGTGCTTGCCTCTGAACCGAGGTCGGTCGGGACATCTTGGATGTTTACCTATATATGTATTCGTTATAAAATATAGTATCGTTGAGTTAGTATCACATAACAAAAGTCTCGAACTTATTTTGGGGCTAGCTCAATCTGTGTGATTTGTCCTAATATATGTGTTTATTAATATTTGAGCAAATCGGAGCACTCACCATCAAGACGTCGTAGAGCTGCGGGTACCTGAGGAAGAATATCCTGCCGGTCATGTGTTGGCGCGGAGCCCCGTGTCCGGGTCGCGGGGCTCCGAACGCGCGCGACACCAGCGCGCTGAACGCTAGCGTGCTGGCGTTGCGCTCCTAATGAACATCAATATTCAAATCAAATCAAAAATATTCATTTGGTATACATGATAAAAAAGGAACATTTAAAAGTGCTCTGTATTCTGCCGCAGCGGCGTATACAAATATAAAAGAAAAAATACAATTTAACAGGTCAAAAATTAAAGGTCCGTTATAAATCACATTAGGTTGAAAGGTCTATGTTCTTCTCCATACTTTTAATTATATATAAGATTGGTTGAGTAGATGACGCCACGAGGAATGCGACTTAAGGATCCCTTCTCTTTAGTCGTATTCTTCGTGGGTGTTGTTAATGTCGTCGATTTAAATCCCAACTAATATTATAAACGCGTAAGTAAATTTGTTTGTTAGCTCTTCACGCGTTATCTACTCAACCAATCTTCTTATACATAATTAAAAGTATGGAGGACATAGAGCTTTCAACCCGGAAAAAACTATTGTTCCCGTGGGATTTGCGAAAAGCCTATATTTTATAATAAGCACCAAATATAATATAAATAACACTAGACTAGAAGGGATCCCTCCTTAAGTCGTATTCCGCATGGCTAAGGGACACGTGACTAATGGTCAGTAGAATGAAAATATGGAATGATCTTTATGAAGTCAAATGCCCTAGCTGGATTACGTCAGCTTTGGAATAAAATAAACGGCTCATCGTAAATAATAAAAGAAATGGGCCATCCGTTTGGAAGTTACTATGACACAGACAGACACACAAGTACACAGGCACTCGGTATTGAAATATATTATTAAAAAAAATAATAATGGGTGAATTTCATGAGCGATTTGAATTCCGCCGCGGTATGTCATTAGTGTTTATTAAATTGGGACCATACACAGTAATCAATTTAATTTATCCTATTTTATAAATAAGTACTGGTACAATGTTATTTTTATAAATGTTTAATTTAAAGAAAATGATTCCTTATTAAAACAAAAATGTCGCACACTAATGAAACGCTACACACAACAGATGGCACGACGATCGACAACTACCAGAAGCTAACAAGTCTAGACCGCGCAGACAGTGCGTTTTCGATTGGAAGCATAAATACAACCTCCGACATGACGCCGTCTGCCGCGTGCGGTTCCCCGGGCGCAACACCTAGCCTGGCTGGAAGATCTTACCTTTGTGTCGGTCGAGCATGATAACCTGGCTCCCGCTATAAGCTTATAAAAAGAAAGTAGTCTTTCTCCACTCACCGCCCAAGTGTCACCTTCGAATCCGTTCAAGGCCACAACAAACCCTTGTCCCACGTAACCGGCCACACTTTCGTCGAGAGCGGAGTTCCTGAACAGCGCCCGCAGTATGTTGAGGCAGTGCACCCTGGTGTCCGCGTCGCGGCGCTCGCGGGCGGCCAGGCGGAGCAGGGTCGCCATGCAATGGTGGAAGCATTTAGGGTTGCCTTCCACTTGCACTTCTGTTGTCACCAGCGCCTTTGGGATGGTTAACAATATTTTTTTTTATAAATACGTGGTGAATGACTGGAGACTTTATATACATGCTCAGTAAGTGATACTGAATAACTTTTCGTATGGGAATAGCACAGATATCGCGAAAAAAATTCAGGTGATCCATACATTTTCCTAAAGTTAAGAGATATTTGATTTTGTATGGAACAGCTACATTGTTACAATCTATGACTTAACACAATGATCTTAAAATATATATATATATATATTTTACCTACAGCATACATAGATTTAAAAATTTTCTGACCTATATATTATATACTATATATTAACAAGTTTATTTGTTAAGACAAATTAAAAAACCCCCGACTTTCAATATTCATTTCGCTACAATCAAACATATTTAAGAACATAAAATACAGCATAAAAAACAGACAGACACACTTAGCGGTCAAACATATAACACCCCTCTTTTTGCATCGGGGGTTAAAAACTAAGAGGAGGAATTTATAACTAAAATAATTATTTGGTAAATAAAACAATTGGTAGCTTACGAACCTGAATCATGAAGGGCAAGCCGGCGCTTCTCCTCGTAGCGTCCTTGCGGTCACCCATCGCGATGCTGTCCATCAGCTGCTGCAGCCACTGCCGCGGCAAATTGTGTAATGACGGCTCTCTGCTGCGCCACAACCTAGATAATATCAAATGATCAATCAAAGAGACAGAAAACTATAGACAATGAGCCAATGTACTCTAATGATATAACTTATATCTCATATAAGCGGCAGATTGAGTACTTTACTTTTAACCTAAACTAGCTTTTGTCCACGGCTTCGCCCGCGTGAATTTCCCACAGGAATCCTTTTTCGACATGAAAATTACCCTATGTCCTTCTGTGTAGTTCAAACCATGTGTATGGAAAATTGACGCATATCGATTAAGCAGATGAACTGTGACAGGTTAGAAACTTACTTTCGCATTTATAATATTATTTGGCTCTGCGTGGACGCATTCGAATCGATTGTGCTAATATTATATACTTGATATTGCCCGGGGCTTCGCTTCCGTGGGAATTTAGATATAAAATATAGCCTATAGCAATCTTGGATAAATAAATGCGATAATGTGTGTAAGATAATATGTCGTTTCAAATCCATATCCATACTAATAATTTAAAGAGAAAAGATTTTGATGAAATTTGTCACAGAGCTAGACGTGACATAGGCTATTTTCGATTACTAAAACTAGTAAAGAAACAAGAAACAAAGAAGCAACCTCTCGAGCAGTAGAGTGAAGCCCACATAGGCCTGCTCGAAGGCGCCGCGATGCTTGGTGTCGCGCAGCAGCCGCCGCAACACTGCGCCTGCGCGGCGCAGCGTTGCGGCGCGCTGCAGCGCGGACGTCCTTCCCAGCAGCAGGGACACCTGCGGGAGATGGCGCCACTGGTACAACTAAGGCACACAAACATTGCCAATGGAGGCGAAAAGCGCCTTCTACGCAATCGTGGTGCGAGTTTAAAGGAAAAAGGAAGGATTTAGTGGATTATCCCGAAAATAATAACACTATTTTAGGTTATGTTCTGCATTATTTGGTCAACTGTGGTCATAAACTTCATTTTCACTGAAGATCTTACCTGTATAAAGTCCATATTTTAAGTCATAAGTCTTCACATGTGAAGTGTTCTGAGCTTCTTTTCGACCGATTACTGGCTCGAAAATTTTACTGCGTGAGACGTGTCCCATAATTTTCCAAGTTTTTTTATCTTATGGAAAACGATTTTTCCCAATATATCGGCACCTGAATATGCTACATTGTTGTACATTTTCACAAACGAATGCTTACACAATGAAAGGATTAATAAAGTACTCTAAAATAAACGTTTTAATCGACATAGCAAAAGGCGGCAAAGCTTTTGTGTACCTAACATGCAGTGCTGTACTCTGGCGGGATAAATGTGCAGTAATACTCCCTATTACGTTATTACAATCAAATCAAATATCTATCTCTTCCGTTATTGACTGACTGACTGACAGACAACGTACAGCCGAAACTATCTACTAACATAGGAAGCTGAAATTTGGCATGTAGGTTCCCTGGGTAGTGTAAAAAAATCCCACGGTAAACGAATTTTTACTCACATGCGAAGTTGTGGGCAAAAGCTAGTATATGTACAGGGTGGCCAACTTGGAGGTATAAGACTTTTTTGCCGCCATATTGTTTTGGCGGTAAATATGACAGTTGTTGGATGAAAATTATATATTCTTCGTGTAGATACGGCAAATTTATTATGGAGCGTTTTACGACGGAACAGCGTGTTTTAATTATTAAAACGTTTTACGAAACATTAAAAAGAATGTTTCCCGGTCGATTAATTTCGAGAAACGATGACATTGAATAGCCCCCAAGATCGCCTGATTTAACAGCTCCTGACTTTTTTGTGGGGATGATGATCTTAAGGGACGTGTCAGGGAATAAAACAAAATATTCGAGACACAGTCACTGAGATAACGCAGGAAATGTATGAAAATGTCATGAAAAACGCGCGATGAAAATGGTTCGCAACTGCGATTTGTCCGACATTGTTTTCTATGTTTAACTGCCGGCCCTAAATACTATATTCAACAAGGAATACTCGATATATTTTATATTTCTTGGAATAAAATTACAAAACTAAAGTGTATACATGTTATTTGACCACCCTGTATTCTTGGTGGCCACTTTGTGCAACTGTATCTTATAAAAAAAAATGGTTGCCTGTAAAGTCGGTTTTACGGGCGAAGATTTTACGTGACAACGTCTTTTTACGCGCGCGGCAGACCGATCATAGTTGAGTGGGAGAGAGACGCAAGGCATTCGGCGGGCCTCTCTCTCGTTCGGTGACTCATCGTAACGTTACCGGGCGTTACACTTTTTCATAAGTGACTCCCAGCCGCAACCTAATTTAAGACGTTGTCACGTCAAAACTATAATAATCTTTACATTTTATAAAACAAATTCCACTGCCGCGTCTGTCGTCTGTTCGCGATAAACACAAAAACCACTGCACGGATTTTCATGCGGTTTTCACCAATAGATAATGTGATTCGTGAGGAAGGTTTAAGTGTATAATTTATTGCTTTTACCGAAGTCGGGACGGGCGGGAATTTCTATAATCTCTTCATTTTTTTCGTTTTCGATATAAATATATATATAACACTAGCTTTTGCCCGCGGGCTCGTCCGCGTAATTTTCCCACGGGAATAGTTATTTTTCCGGAATGAAAGTACCCTAAATCCTTTTCTATACTTCGAAATACGTGTATACAAAATTTTCAATATAATTTGTTGAGTAGATAAAGCGTGAAGAGGTAACAAACAAACTTAATTTATAATATTAGTTAGGATACTGACCTCCTTGACAGATCTCCAAGCGCACAGCAAGACCATTTGCGCGGTCACCGGTCGCCCGTCCTCCAGCACTATGCCACTGCGGAACATACATAAATGAATCTTCATACCGCGGTAATAGGGACGAGATTGCAATGAATTTCGGGGTAGGGTAATGTAACGTGTTTTTAAATCAAATCATTTATACAGAAATTAGACCTTTATAGATATTTTTCAACTCTTCACGCCGTAGTCTAGATTAAATAGTATTTACCAAAGCTACAAACAATAACTTACGAATGAACTATATTCTATTATATAAGGTTATGGGTGGTTTTTACGAACGTGTATTTTGTTTAAATGTATAAATATTAAACAAATGAGCCTGATTCATCATCATCATCTGCAGCCCTCGTGCCCGCGGGCTTTGCCCAGCAGTGGGTCACGCCCACTGCTGGGCATAGCTCGCCTTCCGTCTCCGCCAACCATCTCTGTCCTGAGACATCCCCATCCATTAAGGTATACTCTCTTTTATCTTTATATGTATATTATTATTATAAAGAGGTAAGCGTTTGTGAGTTTGTATGTTTGAGGCGCGTAATCTCCGAAACCACCGAACCGATTTCAAAAATTATTTCGCCATTAGAAAGGTAGATTATCCAAGATTGATTTATGCTACATTTTATCTCAAAATTGTCACGGGAGCGAAGCCCCGGGCAACATCTAGTAATTCATGTCATTATATTACATTATTAATAAGAAAATTTGTGATGATGTGTGTACTCCCACTTTCAAGCAAATCTATACTGAAACTACGCTGAACGCTGGAATAACACATAGGGTACTTTTATATTTTCACTAGCTGTTGTTCCTGGTTCCGTCCGCGGTAAAAAGTAGCAATATTTCAACCAAAAACTTTTTTAATTATTTATTTTTTATACTGTTATAAAAATTTTTTTGTCAATATCGTCTCATTACCCGTTATTCCCGTGATCGCCTACGCCGACGCGGCCGCTGTCCATGGGCAGATGTCCCTCGGGCGATGAGTTATTGACGACACAAGCGACGGCCGCGCACACCGACATACTGGTATCTATTATATCGTCGATCAGATGTCGCCACGACTCACAGTTTGATATAGCTCTGAAATATTGTTTCCATTATTACGTTGTAGGAAACCACTTCATAATTAAATTTAACACTTATTACAAACATACGAACACTAACGACACACTCAAATTGTAAAAGCACAAATAAATCTTCAAAAATTTTAATAGCACATTTGCACAGCGAGATAACAAATTAATAGATTTACACGAGGATGTATGGCGAGGCCCAATTCGGTGTCAACGACCGGGAACACACAATTTGTGAAAAGTATTTTTTTTTTCCACTGACACATAATGCTGTATACGATGTCTGCCTAAGCGAATGATAACTAATGTATAATTACAATAAAATCCACCACATTTTCAGTTTTCTGCCAGTCTGTGTAGCCTGTATGTGTATGTGTATAAAAAGACGTTAAAATACTGGCCACTAAAATTCTGGGTCTATTTAAAAAAATACGATTGTCATTTTTATTCATTGTCAAGATTATTGATTGGTTGTGTTTTGGTTGGAATTTGTATCTTATTGATTTAGTATTTTTATGGATTTCTAATATAGTTTAATATTTCATACACACTATCCTTGCTTTATTTTAAATCCCGGCAATAGTCTATGCAGCTAGTAAAGGCGTTATAAAAAGTCATTACGATGCAACCCGAAGGAATTTTGTTTGTACCTATTTAAATAACGTTACAAACTTTTTTTAAACTGGTCCAAGGAAGCGGTGGTGGTGTAATGGTTAAGACGGCCGCCTGTGGATCAAAAGGTCCCAGGTTTGAATCCTACTCGTGCCACATGAGTTTGTATAAATCTGACTCATATTATAGTAGTTTTCATCGACCACCACTTGCTTCCGGTGAAGGAAAACATCGTGAAGGAACTTGCACACTGGTTGATTATTATTAACTTGTGTGTGAAATACAGAAGGCAATGGCAAACCACTCCATTAATAATGCCAAGAAAGTTGTTGTGTGTGTCATTCCACGTAATGACCACGACCCTCAGCCATGAGGAATACGACTGAAGAAGAAGGTAACTGGGTTAGTATCCCATAACACAGTTTCCAACTTACTTTGGGGCAAACCTAATCTGTGTGATTTGTTATACATTATTTAATCCCCCTAATATTATAAATGTGAGAGTTTGTGAGAGAATGTATGTGTGTTTGTTACTCTTTCACGCAAAATGTACTGGACGGATTGTTATGAAATTTGTAATAATAAAAATATAACCCGGAATAACACATAGGGTACTTTTATCCCGAAATTCCCACGGGAGCGAAGTCCCGAGGTACTGCTAGTCATTTTATAAATTTGATGGCCCGACGTAATTCTTCACGAAAATTAACAAGGAATACTCACTGCACATCGACATTCTTCATGAGCTGTCCCAAGCAGTGCAGCAATCCGTACATGGTGCCGTCTCTGGCCGCCCGCACGATACTGCGTTCGGCAACTTGTAACTGTGACTTCAGTCGCTCCAGTAGTATACACCCCAGCGCGTGACTCACCGGCTCAGATGCACTGGAAGAGAAGCCAAGAAAACTACTTTTTGTACACTGGCCTGGCAGTGTTTCGTCTACATTCTCAGTCCATGATCCTGAACAACTTCTCGTAGGACGAAAAGTTATTCAATTTCAATAATGGCAATGCTTACTATAAAAATAAAAAATAAAAATATTTATTTTCGGACAATATGAATCCATTGTGTTGGTAATCTTAAAAACTAATTGTGTGTGTACTTATATTCCACTAGAGATTTGGTAATTTTTATTAAATGGCCAATTAGAGGACAATCCCCACTATCAGGCTTCAGGGGGTTACTATCATCTCTTAACGCGATCCACTTTACGACATAAACTGAACTGCATCGCAAATTCGTACCATCGACTTGATTTTTAGCATGAATGCGATTCATTTTAGGTTCCTAAATTGAACTGAGTTGCATTGGAATCGTTCTGTAAAAGTTGATGGTAGGCCTTAAGGGCGCTGTTGCAATGATACTTGTCACAAACCAGCACATGCTTCCCGTGAAAGAAAACATCGTGCGACAACCTGCGCACTGGTTAACAATTTAAAATCATTATTATGTATGTGACTACTTACCATTAGATGTCAGTTAGTCGTAAAAGTCATGTAAGATGCCTTTAGGCGACTTGAATAAAATCTGACACCAGTGTTAGCAATAACACATTCAAAAAGATAGAAGTATATTGCGCAGGGTAGCGTGGAAATTCCATATGTGCAACTGCAAATGTTTTGGATGCACTCTAGGATAGTCATGAGATCTACTTAGTTTATAAGTACTGTTTGCTGAGTCAAATCCTACAAATATTATATATGCGAAAGTTTGTGAGGATTGTACTTGTTACTTCTCAACGGATTGTTATGAAATTTGGCACAAGAGTAGAATATAACCTGGAATAACACATAGGGTACTTTTCATCACGAAATTCCCACGTGAGCGAAGCCCCGGGGCGCAGCTAGTAAATTATAAAGTATAGTAACTAATTGGGAAACTACTAATTTTTTTGAAGTGTGTTAAAAATAAAAACTTACGAATGTTTGTCTGTTTGATATTTGAATATATTCTCGGGTAACCTTCGCCGTAACAATTCCAGTTTGTATGCAGCCGATGTGCAGTTTGTGGGCTTCAGCGAAGAGGCCTCTCGCAAGATGTCCTCCAAGTCCAAACTCACTGAGTACACTTTGTTCTGAGAACGTATAATACTGTTACGAACTAGTAACTAGTGGCTTCGCGCCGGAACTTCAAAGAGTTAAATCTGATTGTACTTGGGTTCAAACGTTCAACCGACAAAATGAACAGTGGTAAAAAAAATCGTTATAAATAAATAAAATAAATATATTAGGACAAATCACACAGATTGAGATAGCCCCAAAGTAACTCAATGACCTTAAATATAGTTTGTAACGATATTTAAATCCAAATAGGGTACAAACAATATCAGGCGTGTTATTCCAAATTATTTACTTAATAATCTCGGTATTATTATTTAATTATTGACGACCTCGGTGGCGCAGTGGTAAGTGCTTGCCTGTGAACCGCGAGGTCCCGGGTTCGAACACCGGTCGGGTCATGATTGAAAATGATCTTTTTCTAATTGGCCCCGGGTCTTGGATGTTTTATTTATATATGTATTTGTTATAAAATATGGTATCGTTGAGTTAGTATCCCATAACACAAGTTTCGAACTTACTTTGGGGCTAGCTCAATCTGTGTGATTTGTCCTAAAAATATTAAAAAATATATATATCTTCAAAGCTAAAGATTCATATTTTACGCGGACCCGCGAATCACATCATCACAACCGCGAATGTAACCGGGATATAGCGAGACGAAGTTTAAGAGAAATTAAATATTCATTACCTTTATTTTATTACCAAGCCCTTCTGGCATAATAGGGACCAACACTGTTTGAATGAGTTTCTTTCGGCATTTCTTCTCAGCAGTGGTCGTTCCGAAATGCTAGTAGTTTGTAGCTTTGGTAAATATCATTTAATTTAGAATTTGACGTGAAAAAGTGCCTGTGAAGGCTTAATTTCTGAATAAATGATTTGATTTTACCTGTAGCATTTCGATTGGACACCTCTGAAGGATCTCTAGAGCTAAGTACTTGTTGTTCTCGTAGCTGTCCTCTAAATGGACAAGCAACCTCTCCAGGTATTCCTCGTGCCATGTTCTGGAATGTTTTACTTTGTTTCAAAGCCTCAATGTGTAATCAGTAGCCTAATCTAATCCTATTTGTAGTACATACATGTACAAAGTCTTAACACGTCTTATTGCGACTCAAATTCAAATTCAAAATTCTATATTCAATTTAGGATGATATACATCACTTATTGACGTCAAATAGAAAGTAAATTTGTTTGTTTATTACCTATTCACGCATTATCTACTCAACCAATCTTGAAATATTGCATACACGTAGTTTGAAGTATGGAGAAGGACATACCTTTGATACCGAAAAATTAACGCAGGCGAAGCCGCGGTCAATATGCTAGTAATATTATAAATGTGAAAGTAGTCCTTTCATCCCGTATAAAACTATTGGATTTTCCTTTCATCCCGGAAAAAACCGTTCCCGTGGGATTTGCGAAAAACCTGTATTCTAATTATAGGTGGCGCTAAATGCTAATAAAAATAACTTTGCAATAAAAACACTAGATGGCGCTGTGTGCATTTCAAATGCGCTGCTATATTTTATTTCAACTATTCCAATGGCATTTTAATACGAAGAAAAACTGCTATCGGGCGAAGCCGCGGTTAAACAGTTAGTTTTCTATAAGACAGATATAATAAAGCTATAAAAGAGATATTACCTCTCAAACCCTTCCAAGTCCAAGTATTCGGTCCACTTGAGTATTTGTAACGATAAACTCCTTCTGCTATAGTTGGCTCCCCGTAACAGATTGCCGTAGCACAACGAACGTAAGTCTTCCACAAATCTCTGGTACATATCTATATGTAAATCATTGTCTTTTTGCCGTTTGAGCACTTTGTAACTGTCTTCTAGGCGCTTCATGAACTGCAAGTGAAATTGTAAGAGAATTGACGGATTTTAACATTTTAAACACAATCCTGGAGAATGGAGATGATAAGTTAGAACGAATGAAGAAGTGTTGAGAATTGTAAAGCCACGAATACACTAGAGAACATTTGACGCGCAACATATCGTTCCATCCTTTTCATTACAATTTGCATGAGTGAGATCGACTATGTGCTATTTCACTCGAGTCAATGGTAATGCATGTGATAGAATATGTTGCGCGTCAAATGTGGCCTAGTGTATTCGTAGCGTAACTTGAATACGAATGAGCAATGGAACATGGCTTGTAGACACACGAAGACTTTTTTTGAATATAATAATAATGAGATGAAAAAAAATCTGGAATCGAGCGGGAATTGAACCCGCGCGAATTCATTTAAATAGATGCTTGAGTATTTTCATAAAACATAATTTCTTGCTTGTAACAGTGGGGTATGTTGGGAGGCGAAAGTGACGAATGAAAGGAAACTTCATGCGACAGAGATGCGAATGCTGAGATGGATGTGCGGGGAAACTAGATTAGATATAATAAGGAATGAATATGTAAGAGGAAGTATTAAAGTAGCACCAGTTAATGAGAAATTACATAGTTATAGGTTAGGCTGGTTCGGGCATATGTTAAGAAGAGATGAAAATCACGTCACTCAAAGGGCATTAAAGATGGAAGTAAAGGGTTCCAGGAATAGAGGAAGACCTAAGAAGAAATGGATGGAGTGTGTCAAGGACAGTATGAACAGGAGAGGAGTATCAATGGATATGGCAAATGACAGAACGAAATGGAAGGAACATACTGTGCCGACCCCACATGAGTGGGATAATGTTAAGAAGAAGAAGAACAGTGGGGTATGTTGATTAGTTAAGAGCACCTGCTACTCTCTAATTAAAATACTGTACGACGGCGTAAGACGAAAGAGATAAATTAATTCAGCCGAACTGGCATGGTCTCGATAGCTCAGTGGTCAAGAGCACTGACCCGGATAGACAGGGGCGTGGGTTCAATTCCCGCTCGATTCCAGAATTTTTTCATCTCATTATTATTATTTTCAAAAATAAGTTAAAAAGCATGTATGACATGTATAACAATTTAAACACGAAGACCTTTTACGAATACTCACCGCCACCTCGTGGCAAGTAGTCTCATTACACACACTAGTGAACTCAACTGTCAACCAGTTTGTTTAATGCCGGCTTCACTGACGCCGAACTCAGCCACATGCCGACACGAATGCGTGAACATTGCGTAGTTAGTACGAGTGATTTTATTTACCGCAATGAAAAACCAGCAATGTATACCGAATCCGCCAAAGTTTGGCTAACTGTTTGGCGACAGTGTGGAGCTGGCATGAAATAACTAGTTGTTCGTCGCGAACTTAGACTTCGAGAACACAATATTTTTTTACAAAATTGTGACACATTCAAAAACGACTTAACCGATTTTGTGCCCCACGAACTTAAAAAATCTATTTTTTCTACATACCTTTTAAATTTCATCAAAAACTGATCAACGGTTGGCAAGTTATCGCGTTCCAAACAAACAAACATACATACATACAAAAAATGTATTTTTGTCCCAAGTTGATTTGTATCCTTCGCTCGCTTCGTCTATTGTCGTCTCACTCACCTTCCGTAGCGGCGCTTGCAGCAGCTGCCTGAAGCTGGGAGTCGCGTGCGACACGTGGTCCAAGTGGTACAGGAGTAGGGACAGCTCTCCCGACTCAAACGGCTCAGTGGTTCGAGGGGAGTCGGCTATCAACGACAGGGACAGGATTCGAGTCTGTAATAGAAATATTGTGACAACTTCGCCCCGACAATCGTTAAAACAAAATATGATGCTGATTATGTATTTTTAGCACAAGACATATATATTTTTTACTTCTTAGCTCCCGTGGGAATTTCGGGATATAAAGTACCCTGTGTTATTCTACTCGTGTATCAAATTTCATAACAATCCATCGAGTACATTTTGCGTGACAGAGTAACAAACATAAATACACACAAACATCCTCACAAACTTTCGCATTTTTAATGTTGGTAGGATTTTAAAGAGAATGACAATTATTTTCTTACTAACAATAGTCGTGCAGGAAAACAATCTGTTCGGGCGCCTTCACAGCAATTAAATGTTGTCATGCTCGATGTTTCACATTCCCTTAGGAACAACTTTTGTTTTGCATATAAAACGTCTCGCGCACTCGCGACTCGGCGCAAGTGCTCGCCTCTGAACCGAGAGGTCCCGGGTTCGATCCCCGGTCGGGTCATGATGGAAAATGATCTTTTTCTGATTGGCCCGGGTCTTGGATGTTTATCTATATATGTATTTGTTATAAAATATAGTATCGTTGAGTTAGTATCCCATAACACAAGTCTCGAACTTACTTTGGGGCTAGCTCAATCTGTGTGATTTGTCCTAAAATATTTATTATTTACTCATTCATTGCCCATTAGTGGCAATCCGAATCAAAGTGATATTTTTTTGTAATACTAAATAAAGTTCCTTAAATCATTATATACACTGTGATATACCTTGAAGAATCCTTGGGGAGCATGTCTTAGGAAGAAACAATATCGAGTAAAATCTGAAACCTACGACAATAACACTAACCTCGTCTACATCGTCAACCGCAGCCCTCCTCAGAACATTATAGCCCACCAACCCCCTCCACAGCCCCTCTCCGATCGGTTCTACCTCGACCCTCGCTTTCCGCACGGCGCTCACCAACATCAGAACGCTTTTCAGATCTGCTGACGAGGAGTTATCGGCTTCGCAGTCGCGGATGTGCGGTAAACTGTATAGAAAAATAAGGTTTTGTAATTTTTATTGTCGTCAGAGGGATCTTATTGCATTCAAACAAATCAAATGACAAAAAGACAAAAAAAAAAATCAAGACAATAAAATCATGTCAGTGAAGAGTTCCGTTGAGGAGTTCCCTCGTTGGGAGCCGTTCCTGGGTGCACTATCTAGTCATGCATATCATAATAATGCATTATCTTGCAAACTTAACGTGTATACAAAGTAGATAGATTGTACAGTAACGGTTTTTCTATCACACAGTCATATTGCGTCTATCTCTCTCTCATCTGAGCGTTTCCTTAGCCGTTGAGTGTCAGACCCCAGAGTCCGCTATGCTGCTGCCGCTGCATATCCTTCTTCTTTATAGTCGTATTCCTCATAGCTGAGGGTCGTGGTAATTATGGGGGATTAAACACACATAGGTAACAACTTTCTTGGCATTAGTAACGGAGTGGTTTGCCATTGCCTTCTCCATTTCACACACAAGTTAATAATCAATCAGTGTGTAGGTTTCCTCACGATGTTTCCCTTCACCGGAAGCAAGTGGTGATCGATGAAAACTACTATACTTTAGTCAGATTGGTGTACAAACTCATGTGGCACGAGTAGGATTCGAACCTGGGACCTTTCGATCCACAGGCCTAGTTCTTAACCATTACACCACCTCCGCTTCAACGGCATATCCTTACATATTATGAAAAAACTGCAGGCTGGACTTTTGTATGGTTTTCACCAATATTCCTGAGGAAGGTTTTACCCGAGCAAAGCCGCGACGGGCCGCTTGTTAACTGTAAATATGATAAGACAAGTCACATGGTATCCCGCAGGGCGCCGTCGCCCGCCAGCAGGGCCTCGCGCGACTGCTGCAGCACGGGCAGCCACTGCTGGTACACTGTGTCCGAGGATTCTTTTGCGTGTCTCTTCATAAGAGTTTCCAATGTTAAGGTGGCCTGGTAGTGATAATACATGGCAAATTAATTCCATCCAAAAAATTTTGGACAAACATTGACAATACTAAGTATTTTTAAGTCTCTTTCTCATCTTCGAGTGTTCCCGTGTTGCATTCGGGGCTGTGACGCCGCGAAGTCCGAGTTCGACTTAAAAAATAAACCTTAAACTATAGCAATTTTTTACTCGCTCCTAACGCGAGATATGAGGCGTTGGGAGCAAAATCATCGACTGCAACTCATAAAATTAATTCAGTACAATATAATTCGTATTGTATATAATTGAAAACTTGCATTTTTTGTAATTTTCAAAGGTTTTAATACACATCGAACCAAATTATAAAAAAAAACAAGCATTGTTGTCAAATTTATTTAACAGTAGCGACACCTTCATAGGGCATTGGTATATTAGGTAATACAGATATAGTATCACATTATTATTTTTGTGACAACACTGAGTGCATTGTTGAGGCTGGCTGCTGTGACATGTTAATCAGTAGTCCACTCACGGCTGGCTGCAGCTGCGGCAGCGCGGCGGCCAGCAGAGTCACGCTCACGTGGTAGCTCTTGCGGTGTTTGTCTAGCTGTGACACTGCGCCGAACAACTCGTCCAGAGGCTGGTCGTCGCCTGCAAACCAATTATTAATACAAACATTTTTTGTATTATTATTCTGGACAATTTTCAGTAATTTATTAAATAAGTTATTTTTTTAAATATTTAAAATGTGACATTATTAAATTTGTCTATACTTCTGAACGCGAGCGAAGCCGCGAGCAAAAACTAGTTATACTTAAATGTATAATAAAACACTAGACTCACCAAACAGAGCCAATTAGTTAGAGCAATTGACGTCTTTGGAGTAAAGGCTGCGGTGAAAATTAGAACGGACGAACGGGAATGACAGATTTTTTTTAACTGAATTTTTTCAAGGACATCGCTGCCTCACAGCTTCGAATGCAAATGTGCAAAGGTATCACGCCAGAATGTGAGAAGTTACTAATTTCAATATAGTCAGAAATAAAATATTTCATACGTGTGTCATTACTTGTCGTAATGACGACCCTCAGCCATGATACACCTACAGGACTTACCTTCATCATGAACCTTCTTGCAGAATCTGACGATATTCTTCAAAATGTCCGCTGTCAGGTGCCTCACACTATCCATGTAGTGGTCCAAGTGGCCCCATACGAACGGAAGAAGGGCCTCCATGATTAAACGCCCGTGGGAAGGAGGATTTAGCATTTTACTTATGTTGAGTAATGCTCGAGTCACGCCCAGCGTGAATGGAGAATCCGAGGAGTTTCTGGAAAGAAATTGAAGTTCGTTACATTGATTTTTGACAATAATAATAAACTTATAATTAATAATAAACTTAAAATAATATTATTTTATAATGTGGGGAAACTCGGAAATATCTATGTGTGCACTAGCTGTTTTCCGCGGCAAAAAGTAGCCTATCGTCACTCTTCAGATGTCCATTTATCTCCATACCAAAAATCACACAGTACCTTGTGACAAGTGAAAAAAGACAAATGCACTTTCACATTTATAACATTACTAGCTGCACCCCACGGTTTCGCTCCCGTGGGAATTTCAGGATAAAAAGTACCTATGTGTTATTCCAGGTTATATTCTACCCGTGTACCACAATTCATAACAATCCGTCCAGTAGATTTTGCGTGAAAGAGTAACAAACTTTTTTTTTTATGTATGAATGTTTTAATTGAAATGAATATTTTAATCTGATTCATTTACATTTGCCACATACAAAGTTTTTGTTATGAAGAAGATAAGTGTAAATTTTTAACCAAAGCTTTGGCTTGGTTCTCATATCATTTAGGTGTCATAGCACTAATTTCTCTATCAGTATAATTAATCGAAGAGATTTTTATAAATATGATTTATATTTGCCTAGTGTAAATAATGAAATTTATTAAAAAGTGCATTTATTAATGGAATCAAAGTTTTTAACCATCTACCAATAGATATTAAATCTATTTCTAATTGCCAACAATTCAAACAAAAAATTGCTTTTACACCAAGTATTCTATGATATAAATGAGTATTTTCATTATGATACTAAAAACAATAAAAAACTAAGATTTCTATGGTTATATGTAAATGTAATTTTATTAAAATTAAGATAATACTATAATAATATAATAAATTGATAACTTTGTTATTGAAAAATATTGCATACGTGAAAGGGCAATCTGTTGAAACTCTTACTTATATTTACCATGCTTGTATGTTCCATTCTCAGCTGTGACGCTTAGATGCCCGAGCTCCGCGTAAATTGAGAAAGGATATAGAAAGTCCACATTCTGCTTACTATATACCTACATTTATATAACAACCAACCTCTCTCCAATCTGTATCAAGCTATTGGCGACCTCAACTGCCACCGGTGTACCAGCCACGGCGGTGTCCGCGAGCTGCGCGGCGGGGATCGCGGACACCACAGCCGAGTGCAGGCACATCCGGCCCGCGTCCGACGACAGCAGATTTGTGAAGCATGGGTCAGGGTTCGGCTCCTCCAGTACCTTCATCGTAATTAAATACTTGAAGTCACATTAGGGTAGATGACAAGGTCAAAAAAATATCATTATATCGAGTGTGGTATTGCTAAAGCTGGTGTTAGATTTTATCCAAGTTGCTTAAGGCATCCGACATGACTTTTACGACTACTTACCGCCATCTAGTGGCAGGTAGTCGCGTACACACTAGTGAACTAAACTGTCCACCAGTGTGCAGGTTTCCTCACGATGTTTTCCTTCAATGGAAGCAAGCGGTGGTCTATTGAAACTATTATATTATGAGTCATATTGGTATACAAACTCATATGGCACGAGTAGGATACAAACCTGAGACCTTTCAATCACTACCACTTCAAATTGTAAAAAACATGTTTATTCTAAGTAACATAGACATATTTGATATGATTATGATAATTCATATTCATAGACTTTAACATTTCATAACATTTGAGACCAATATCGTGAAAATTTGTGTCTGTCTAACAACTTTTTTGGTAAAATATATACTTACATCCGCCCACGATCCTGGTCCATTATCCACAATATAAACAGTCAAGCACAAAATGCCAGCTAAAGACTTGGTATCCATAGGCACATCATCATGCGACACTAGTTGTTGTATAAACAACCTTATGTCCTCAAATATAAAGTCTAATTTCTGGTCTTCACTGCCTTTTTGTATTATGTGCAAGATTAGCCTCAATGTTAAATGACAAAGGCTGAATACTTCATTCTTTTCTGTTGGAGATAGAGTTGATTGTTCACTGTAAGAAACAAGAATATAATTGTTATAATGCAAGTTCTACAATGTCGCGATAATATCTAACCAAACATCATAGCAATTCATGGCTTTATTTTTATATGAAAGAAGGACAAACGAACATACTTTCACATTTTCAAACAAATATTCTACAATTTCCATCTTATGACTTTATTTCTTAACAATTTTAAATATATTGAATGAAGTATATGCTTAAGCCTCTTTCTTCTTCTTCATAGTCGTATTCCTCATGGCTGAGGGTAGTAGTTGTTACATGAAATGAAACACACACAACAACTTTCTTGTAATTATTAATGGAGTGGTTTGCCATTGCCTTCTCCATTTCACACACAAGTTAATAAGAATCAACCAGTGTGCAGGTTTCCTCACGATATTTTCCTTCACCGTAAGCAGGTGGTGGTCGATGAAAACTATTATACATGAGTCAGATTGGTATACAAACTCATGTGGCATGAGTAGGATTCGAACCTGGGACCTTTCGATCCACAGGCGGGCGTCTTAACCATTACACCACCACCACTTCTTTAATAATGTATTAACAGCTTTCACTTGCCTTACAGCCTTGATACAGCAGTTCAAACACTGGACTAGGTACCCAGCCAGCTCAACTCGAGCTACCTTTAAGGAGGCTGCCCCTGCTGGGAAGTTCTCAAGGCAAGCGGACAATTTGGTCACCACATCCATGTACCCCGTGTACAAGGTGGGTGTCTGGAGACTGTATGACTTGATCTGATTAGCTAGAGCTTCCGAGAATGGTTGTTGAAGGCATTCTGTCTTTGTTATATGTCTGGAAGTTGAATGATGTAGTGTAGATTTAATAATGTTGGCAGTTGTCTTATTAGACATTAGAATGTCCCAGCCACTGGATAATTGTATGTATTAAACTGACTGAAACGCTTTCAAGTTGAAATAGCAATTAAATTTATATTAATATATTTAGATCAGTAAAGTATAATGTAACACTAACTTAACTTATTGACTCCCAATGTATTTAGAATCATATTTGAGAATGATTCAACAAAAAACATGAATTTTGTGGGATAATATTTAAGAAACAGATTTTTACCTCGTAATAAAACATTTCACTGGGTGTTTGGCTTCAGCCAGCAGAAATACAGCCACAAGGAACTTATAATCATCTACGGTTAGTTTGTTTACCTCCCCCAGAAGTATTTGTTTTAATATAGCTAGTTGTTCATCAGTGTGGGATGCATTGGCAAAATTCTTGAAAACTTCATTGTCCCCTGAAATTGGTAAAAAATATATATAAAATTAAATTATAAAATCACGTGCAGATAATAACATATTTTTTTATTCAGATACAAACACATTTTTCATAAATTTTTCGTATGTGTTTACATACATACCTGTTTCACTGAAGAAAGAAGTTTCTATATGAACTGGAGGAAAACCAATCAAGTTTTTAGATTTTTTCATTCCACCACGAACTATCCTTAATGATAGTCCGTTCATTTTGCTTTAGAAATCATGTAGTTAATTAGTTTTAATTTAAATTTCCATCACAACTTATGATAGTTTTAAGTAAACACGTGGTAGTGTTAGTGATGTCTATCATAGTCAATGTAATATCGATATTATCGACAAACATTCCATCCATGTGATGAAAGAGAGGAGTCATGTTCATGTTCAGGCATTCATACATGCCATGTCTCATGAGATATTATGATTCATTAGGATTCATAAAATTTATTACTATCCTACAGGTAGGTACTGTTAAATGCGGTACAGAAAATGGGGCTTAATACAATATGTAGTTATAGATATTCCAAATCTTCTTATTTAACAGCATTAATTTCTTTCTATTTTTCAAATAATATTGTCAATTTGTCAATGACATAGGTACTTAGAAATATCGATATCAATTTATTTAATTTCATTGCGCATCACTTAGGGCAACTGTCAAAATAATTATGTGTGATATTTTGACAATAAGGTACCTGGGCAAAGAAGTTTCCATATGCAGCTATAAATAATTATAAAAGAGAATAGTGCTTTTAAAGTTCTGTCTGATGTTCTGCTGTTTTAATGGGGGATATCTTTTGGATTATATCTTTTATTTTGTATTGCTTGCAATAAAAGTTAAATACATTATTACAAGCTATACTGCTAAGTATATCGGTATAGAAAGAGATCCAGTAGCATTTGCATCTAGTGATTGGTATTTCCATCCAATCTTACTTCATCATAGAAATGGTGGCCACGAAAAACAACGTTTGTGTCAAGGACGACTTGAAATTGCACATTCTGCGCGTGTGTCTACCTCTACATCGAAATGAATGGGTATTTTTTTTAATTATACAATACTCAACGGCCCACACTCTATACTAATAGTATTATGGGTCTTCTTGTTGAGTAGGAATGGTTATTCAAACTGTGTTCCAGTGTACCACCAGTATGTGGCCAAGCTGATTCCTGCTCTGTCGTTGTATTCTCGGTAGCACAGGTAGCAAAATAAAACATAAATTTTAAAAACAGAGACTTTATTTCTTGTTAAAATTCTCGTCATCATTTATTTACAAATTATTCTTAAAAATAAATAAATTAAGAATACTATTTATCACACTAATCGTGGCTATTCAGTCTTCGCTGGTTGTGGGTGTTTGTATATGCTCCCTTCGCCCGACTCTTTCGACTCATCTGCTTTAATATTAGACTCAACTTTCACAGGTTCGCTCTTGGCTACTTCCCCGCTGCTGTTGCTGTCGTTACTATCGCCTGTGAAAATAAAAAAATATTAATTTAAAAATAAATACAAAATAAAATTGGGCTGTTGCACACGGTTCCACTACACCACATACATTACATAATACCCTAGTACTACACGTACACGCACAGCATACTTTACCCGACGTGTCAGTACCAAAGAAGCTGTCTCGGGTGCCAAATTTAGTCAAAACCCTTAAAGGCGTGGCAAATTGTGATTTCGCCTCGGATGGCAACGAACTAAGCAACGTTTTGTATTTATTTATCATGCTTTAACAGATAAACAGCAAACCGAATTATTTTTTCCCCTGTAGAAATATAAACAGCAAAAATTACACTATGGGATATTGTGTCATTGGTATATTGCATGGATTTAATAAGTACTTCGAGTGCCTACTAATTTCATGTTGCTAACTGAATACAAATTCGTTATTTATGTAGCTCAAAATTTAAAGATATGAGGAAAATTTCATCCATGACTTCAATGATATATTATATTTGGCATATTAATATCTACCTATGGAAATAAGTATAGCAATCTTTAAGTTGTAGCTAATATTGATGAAGCCTTGATTTTTTTACAGGTTGTGTATTAAATACTCATACATTGTTTTGTGAACGACGTGTAAAATAAATTGGGTCAATCAAACTGATTGCATATAAGTATTTATCGGGCAACAAAAGATGCGTGCATGTTCCGCTCAAACGAACAACTTAATCTGTCTACGTGTACTTTTTATTGTTGTTTTGTTACATCGATTGCATAGTCTTACACAAAAATTAGACATGAACTGAAATCACCGAAGTATTTTCTAGTCAGTACAGGCTCGATCATTTTGTGCTAAGTCCCTTCGCACTTTATTCGGAAATAGGTAATATGCAGTCACAAAACGCAAAATTAAGAACGTTTCCCCCAAAGTTTTCCAGTTATTTAAAAGTCAGTTATTGTTTTTATTTATCTAAAATTCTGGATGTATATTACATCAACAAATAGTATACGTTTAGTTTGGGATAATACATACCTGCCAGTTACAAATTAAAAATGGTGTTATTTTTTAAATATTAGCAATAAATATAGATTTAAATAAATTAATATCTAGACAATTAGTAAATATTTAGTTAATAAATTAGTAAGTAGTTAGTAATATTTAAACAAGTAGTAATTTATATTATAATCAAATAGGTACTAAGTACTTATAATACGACTTATATACCTATGTATTAGGTACATAATATAAAGAAGGTAGATATAATAATGATACATATTCGTACAATACTTAGTGTAGCGTTTACACTATAGTTGAATGTTTCGACCTACTTAAGGATCGGATCGTGTATTTCAAAATAAATAGCAGATTCTAGTTCAGGAGTGACCCTCCGATATTTTAAAATCAGTAAGTTCGATACTGGGCTTCCTTATGGGTACAAGACCAGAGCCCCAGCAGTGGGGCATTAATGAACTGATCGTGGTGAAGGTTTAGTTAGCAGTCAGTAACGTCAGTCAAAACACACAAGTCTCGGTGGAATCAGGTTTAGGGCAAACATGTAACGGTTACACACATAAGCTTGGCTTGTACCTGGATGTTGGTGCCAAGTGTGTTTATAGCACTATTGACGGCAGTCGATATGGAGCCTGTGGTGCCATTAACAGCAGCGGCTATGGTACCTATCAGACCATTCACGAAGTTGCTCCAAGCGTTCACTGTCGTGGGAAAATTGGGAATTGTCTTAGTCAGTATTTATAGTCACTAAGTAGGTAATTAGCGAATGGCGAATGGGCTCCGACGTTCAACCGCTGCGGATGCAAACGGAAAATACGTTTTTAGATGAGAGAGACACTATGTCTAATAGTCTAGAGGTAAGTCTATAAAACTTATGCGTGGTTCAGTCGCGTGACTAGTTGCTAGTTTGTAGACATATAATTAACAAATTATTTTTGCCTACGATCCTACAGGCAAAAAATATTGAATACAAAAATATTGATAGAGATTACATATAAATTCTAAAATATCTATGTTTTTATTTCAAAAAATTACAATAACTATTTGAACACGGTTGAACCCTGCGAGGTGTTCCAGTTCGGGAACTGTTGTACTATATGTTATATTGTGAGTTTTTAATATTTTACAAGTTGCTTTATTCAATTGCTTAAATGTTTTTATATTGATATACATATCACATAGATAGATATAGTATATGAAATTACATCCTTAGTTACAAAAGGATATGCCTAAATAAAATCGATAAAATATTACATTATATAATAAATTGCATTTTTTACCTTGGTCAAAAAGATTGTATAAATATAATAAATAATATAAAAATAATACTTTAGAATATATAAGTGTCACTAAAAATTTTATTATTTGCTATTAGATATTAAGGTTAATAAGAAGTTAGCAGCTCTGCCTGTATTGTTCAAGGGTCATTAATCTATTCCAAATTTTATACAAATCGACCTAGCAGTTTAAATAATTAGAATAATATTAATTCGAGCATTTGTTGGTAATATAATTTGTAAAAAGTTTTAACAAGTAAAAGTTTAAATACCTGTGTTAGGACCACCATGGCCCCCGTGGCCTGCGCCATGTGGTTTATCGTAGAGGAGGATCCCCCCCTTTTCCTGTTCAGGGTCCTCTCCCTCCAGCGTGTCCCTGGGCTTCTCAGGGTTGCCAATATTCTGGATCTTCTGCACCGCGCCGGAAATGCCCTTCATGATAGGGTTGTTCTGAATGATCTTCTTGATCGGGCCATCTTCTGGATTCTTGTCTTCAGTAGGCGCGGGCACAGCATTGTTACCCTCTTGATTAGTCGCTGCTGGTTGGGCATCAGCTGACTGCGTGTCAGCTTCAGGCTTGGCTGGTGCTGCAGTGACTGGCGTTTGAGCTCCAGGTCTATTAGGCTGAATGAAGTTACCCACGGCCTGGACTATAGGATTGTTCTGTATGGCTTGAGCGATAGGCCCCGTCGAAGATGATTGGGTGGCGTTTGCACCAGCCTGGTTTTGTCCAGGGGTCAGAATGTTCTGTAACGAATTTTGGATGTTTTGCCAAATGGGCCAACCAGGTCTGGCAGTTGTAGATGCAGATTCGTCTGATTGTGTGCCAGCAACGGTCGTGGATTGACCGTTAGGGTTAAATATGTTCTGGATTCCACTGCCGAGGCCGTTGATGAAGCTTCCAGCTCCAGCAAATGTGTTGTTGGCGCCGTTACCTGAGCCGTTGGCATTTATTGTGTTCTGTATGCTTGCGGTGACGTTAGCGAAGCCCTGGGTTATCGTGGACTGTAGAGATTGTAAGTACTGGAGGAATATATTGTTGCTGGTCGCTGCACCGCCAGTGGCTGAACCGCCAGTGGATGAACCACCAGAAGTTGTAGATCCAGTTTCAGCTGCTTGTCGGAGAGATGGAGTGGCGAAAAGAGTGTAAGCCGTTATACCGTCAGACATTTTATTAATAGTTTTCTGGAAGGTCTCCTCGAGAGTCTTGAGAGTTGAGTCAATGTTCTCGAACGCTTTCGTTTGTGGGACTGCAGGGTTATCAGTCTGTGGCAAGAAGGACTGGACAGTCTGGTTGAGCTTATTGAGTTGTTCCTTAAAATTGTCTTGAAGTGACTGTATGCTTTGTTGAATATTGTTTATTTGTTCATTGTTCGATATCCAATCCTGGATACCTTGAGAGACGTCTTGTAAGCCTTGCTTCACATTCACCTGGGCCTCGGCAACGGTTTGCTTGATGGTGCTGGCTGGTTCTTCAAAATGTTCCGGGTTTTGAGTTTCATGTTCTTGACGTTGCGGTTCTCCTGGATTTTTGAGGTCAATCTCTACTCTTTTGATATTTAATCCATCGTCGAGTTCGATATCATCAAGCTTCTCGTTAACGACAGGCTTGGCATCTTCAACAAATACTTTGACTGGGATTTTTTTGATGCTGTTTTGGACTTCATTGACAGAAATTTCTTGTTCAGTTAGTTCCTGGCTGGCGGGGGTATTGTCAACGGGGAGGATTTCTTTTTTGGCGGCTTCCTGTGCGACAACGGCGAGTTTTTTTTGAAGATCGGAGACGTCGAGTTTGGGGACAGCCGCGGCGCGCGCGTGCAGGACGCAAGCGAGTGTGAACAGCACGTGCAGCTTCATGGTAGCTGGCGAGTGACTGCGGGCAGCGGGTGGGGTGTTACCTTTATACGCGGCGCGTAACGGTGCTGGCGCCGGCACAGTATGCTGTCATGCGTACATCAAATAGAGTTACAGATGTGATGCTGCGTGCACATGCACGTGCGGTAAGTCAGCAGAGTTTTTATTTTTATTAAATCACCTGGCCGGTAAAGGCTATACTAATTGAAAAGTTATGGAATAAGAAGAAACTTCCGGTGGCGTAAATCTCCAACATCTTCTTCGTGTTTATAAAGAGCCTTTGTCTGCGTCTATTTTTCGTACCTATTTTCGAATTTGTTAATTATCAAGTAACTCATCACTACACTTTCCTGCATCACTAGCATTGCCATCTACATGAAAGAGCATTTTAAGGCGCTATATGACCGCACACTAGCGCCGCAATACACTACATTTTTATTATTTTATTTCTTAGCGAAACATAAAAAAAACTATCGTATAAGATATGTTACCTTTTTATTTTTCACTAAGACATAAATATATAGATAAAAATGTACCTATCTACTTGTTTAATATTTTGTCCAGCGAGTAGCGCGCTAAATGTGTCCGTCTGTTTGTACTGCAGGTGTCTTCGCGGATTACTGTTAAGTTTGACCGGGGGTCGATTTGTAAGCCAATAGGCGAGTTTCGCGTGAAGATGCGGCGCCGGCGCATGGGAAAGAAATTATTTTTGTGCCGTTGCGAATCTAAGAGATTGTGTTTTGGTTTATTTTTCATGACTGACCTAAAATTGAATGAGTATACTCGCTTCATGTTAGCTCGTTTATTCCAATAGACATTTCAACTGATTTTACTTACAATATTTTATGGGCTGTTGAAATGACTCGTATTACAAGCTTTTATCAACTTCCCATGTACATATGTTTTAAGTATGTACCTTATGTTCGGGTGGAATCTTGTAACTCCACTTTGAAGCAGTTATCTTCATATACACGTTTAGTTTGGATGACAATGCATGAGTAGATCACGCACCCAGGCTCCAGACGAGGTAACTCCTCAGCGGTTTACGCACGCGTATATTTTTTTTTTCGTTACACATTGAATGCAATAAATAAAAACTTATTTGATAAAATTTGACTTGAGTTTGTTGACGTTTATATCTTGATTGTTAAGATTATTAAATTAAATGGACTTACTAACACTTGCTAATAGGTCATATACTTATTTCCATTTAGAAGAACAGTGTGTACTTATTTTTTTAGAGGTTTGTGATTAACGGTTCGAAGGAGGCGGCCGGTCATAAATTCAGCCTCGAATTTTATCTAAAGGTTTATTTTTTATGCGTACTAAGATATAAGAATAAGAAATAAGAAATATTTATTTATTTAATATATATTTACTTCGGGCTTGGATGCGACATGAGTGTGAATGCCTCATCGAAGATCTGCATAAAACATAGTCCTCTGCCGCGTCTGTCTGTCTGTCTGTCTGTCGGTTCTCGATAGACTCAAAAACGACTGCAAGGATTTTCATGCAGTGCTCACCAATACCTGAGAAAGATTTAGGTGTGTTATGTCATTACTCTATTGTGTTTACCCGAGAAGAATGGGCTGTTAGCAATAAAGATATACATATATACCAACCTCGTATAATGGACATATTTAGGGCAATGACTCAAGTTACGTACATATGTTAAGTAGAGGTAAAAGAAAATCTTCTGCCAAATGTCTGTCATACTCAAACAAACATGACACGAAGAGAGGCCAAATGTCAAGTCCTGGAACAAAATTGATATTTTGGTCGACATCGGCACTTTTTTATTTGCTTCCATTGTGGTCTGGCAACGTATCTATATACTATTATTATAAAAAGGTAGCCGTTTGCGAGTATGTATGTTTGAGGAGGGTAATCACCGAAACTACCGAACCGATTTCAAAAATTCTTTCACCATTAGAAAGGTTACATTGTTCAAGATTCTCACAATTCTCACAATTCCCACAAGTCGAAGCCCCGGGCAACATCTAGTTTATAATAAAACTAAGTGGGCTATATGTCTGCACATAGGAGATATTAAAGAAAAATAATTATGGAGGTCTTTATGAGACTAACAGAAGCCAAAAAATGCTTTTTTAAAATTTTCTCTATCTATAAATATATAAATATAAATATGAGGACAAATCACACAGATTGAGCTAGCCCCAAAGTAAGTTCGAGACTTGTGTTATGGGATACTAACTCAACGATACTATATTTTATAACTAATACATATATAGATAAACATCCAAGAACCGGGCCAATCAGAAAAATATCATTTTCCATCATGACCCGACCGGGGATTGAACACGGGACCTCTCGGTTCAGTGGCAAGAACTTTACCACTGCGCCACCGAGGTCGTCAATCTATATGTTCGTTCGCGGTTCACGTAAAAATACAGGATGGAATTTCATGTGGTTTTCACAGTTATATAACAGATGGTCTAACTTAAAATCTGCTATAGGTTTCACCGTGATACGTCTCTTAAAACTAGAGATATTGACAATTATGAGCAGACACACAAAATAAACGAGGGAAAAACCCAGATCACATGACGAAATTTTCCCGAAAAGAAAGAAAAAAATGTTCGTTTCCCATAAATTATAAAACATTTGCAGATGTGAATGAACCCGAGAATTTAACGACAAGATCGTAAGACAACCTAACTGTACTACGGCTTCCTAAAAATATATATCCCAATTAAAATCGAGTACTTACTTAATAGCGTTTACAATAAATTAATAGCGCAAAAGTAGATCAGAAATAAAAAAGTCTACAAGTATCGGCGACATGAAAGACCAAGCAAACACATTAACAAGAATTAAGTCAGATTAATTGAGTAGCTGGTTTGATATTTTCAATAAATCTCGCATATATAATGAGTGTTGAGTTATGAATTTGTGACATCCGTTATGCTGTAGTGTAACTGTTGAAATGGCCTAATAAAAATATGTAGCCCAAGACTAAAACAATTATTAATTCGACTAGACGTAACGTAATATATAATCATTTCGATTGGACACCTCAGTTATCGCACGGCACGATCGGACTGCGATCCTATTGTTGTTCAATGTCTTTTTTAAAGCCCGACGCAAAAAGAGGGGTGTTATAAGTTTAACGTATCTGTCTGTGTATCTGTCTCTGGCATCGTAGTTCCCAAACGGATGATCCGATTTTCGTTTAGTTTTTTTGTGTCATAGATAATATTATCCCGAGTGTTCTTAGCCATGTTTCATGAAAATCTGTTCAGCTGTTCAAAAGTTGTAGCGAAATGAATATTGAAATTTTTTTTAATTTGTCTAGGGGGGGGGTTTGTTAATTTGTCTAACAAATAAACTTGTTATCTCCGCCCTCAACGGGTTAATATGCATTTTTTATATTCTCCATGACACTGAAAAATATGTATCATGTAGCCAAGTTTTAAAAGTTGCAACGAATTGAGGACCTCTTATATTTTTTAAATTAATAAAAAAATGGAACAGAGCGTAAAGGGAATAATTTAGCTGACGTTGGTGAGACAGTTTCCTAGTTTATCGTATATCTTCAGTTATAGCCCTTTCCCTTGATTGATTTTTACAATCTGCTTAGCTGGCACATTCTACGTTTTCTTTATCTTCCACACGAGAGTGTAGAAGTCAGCGCAGTGGGAAGTGTTAATACAGATGTAAACATTACATTGTACAAATCAATCGCGCAGACATATCCTTAGCCGACTTTCTCGCGCACAATGGACTTTCTTCTAACTCCTGACCCCAGCTCTGAAGGCATTAGCATCTCGATAATCATGAAAGCTGGGCGGCTATTCTTGAATTTTGTTCACATGACACCGGTGAAAAATGAAACATGCGTGTGAAATTATTTCCGATCAATTCCCAGAACACTTACATAAATTTTTGGCAACTCTATTAGGGTGTATTTTTTTTTTTACTTTCATAGACATGTAACTGACTAAAATATTACTAAGTGTACTAACACTTTGTAATAAATCCCTTGTCATAAATTTTTCATGAATAATGTAGTTCAAAAATAGCTCCTCTGGAATAGCACATAGGATATTTTTATTCCGTTTTTCCTACGAGAGCGAAGCCCCTGGGAGCAGGTAGTTTTTTATAAATCTTGTCGTCAACTTGTTCGTCACTAGCTTCTTATATTATTTTTTATTTAATTGTTATGAATAATTATTAAACTAAATCGAAATTATTCGTTTCTCTCTGTCATCTAAGCAACATTCCATCGGAGCCCGAGCTTCGCTTTTTAATCGAGATTAACCTTCATCCTGTGCCCTCAATTTGTAAAACTAGAAGTTTTAATTAACAAGTAAGATTGATAGATAAATTTGAAAATTCCTTTCCAACTAGAACTTCCTATAACGGTCGCATCTACTTACATTTCCGTAGTTCCAGTTATTCCAAATATTAGCATTTCTCGACCTCACACACTCTGCATACATTTGAATACATCTAAACCAATAATAATTAAAATCGCGGGTTAACCAGTTTGGGAGTCAATGACCATTGACCATCGATACTATTCCTTACAAGAATCGAGTTTTATATTGTTTGTATGTAGGATTCAACGTGCATTGGGAAGTCCTGGATTCGATTCTCAGTTATTGTGACATTTATTCACAAAACAATACTTTAGTGAAGTATTTTTATAGCTTCCTCACCTGGGATTTGAAAGTCGGCGGTAGACTTAGTTTAAGTAATTTTTTTGACATCAATAAATGATGTATATCACATCATCTAAATTGAATAAAGAATTTAGATTTTTTTTTATTTACAAGTCCTCCGGGTTTCACGGCGTCACAACCCCGAAAGCGATCGGAAACATGCACAGTTGAATGAAAAATGACTTCTTTAGTGAAGTCACTGTATGATGTAACCATACTACAACACTGTAACTCCACAGACAAGCCCGAACGTAGCTCTCTGGCGAAATACATTTTCGCCAGAGAGCAAGGAGATCCGACCCGATAATTTCAAGGTTAGATAAAGTACTTATAGTCATGGTAATGAGTAGTAAGAAAGGACCCTGGACTTCGACGCTCAGCTTAGAAGAAATCGGGTAAACGCTCGGATGATAGAGAAGCCTCATCCATGAACTGGCGTGTGGTCCCGCCCTAGTATAGGACCACTAAATGTCCCCCCTTGGAAATTGTACGAGGGGACCTGATAAGCAACAATACCATTCGCAAAGAGGGTTGACGTCAGGCACAGTCACAGACGAGTTTTCACAAATTTAAGGTTATTTTGTATACCTATATAAAATATATATGCTTTATAAAATATTAGGCTTTGCGGCGCCACAGTCCATAATGAAGCCGGGAACACGCGAAGATAAGGGAAAAAACTCATCGGGAACTCACAGCATGAGCGCGTTCATGTCTTTTGTAATTCACAATTTTACGCGACTGCCTAAAAACGAGTATTATGGTTTTACGGTCCATGAATGCGTACTTATATTTATTCCTAAATTACCATATTCCCACTTCACATACGACTATGGGCTCGATTCAGCACTGTCTGTACATATAAAAGCATATTACATATTATGAGCCCCGAAAGGATTTAAAAGTTATGTAAACTGTAGCGCGACATTTGAAATAAAAAGGCTTGTTAGCAGCTTAAATGGCAATTGTTCACAATTGTGCATAGCGTGGCCGATCCCCGCGACCACGTGCAATATGTCAACATAACTACATAATTTCGATTCCAATTAAATAAATTGCAATGCGGTTGTTTTCCCGCAGGTCATCGACCCCGTTGCAGCGGCCATCTTTGACCGTTACACTCGGACGAGTTTTTCAATTGATCGTTTTATGTTTTATGTATTTACGAGTGATCGCGCTCGGGGAAGGCGCCAGCATCCGATCACGCGGTGACATGGACCGGCCAGCGGCTGCAGCGCTTTTGAATTTGTATCGATTGCGATAAGTAACTAAAACGCTAACATTTATTCAGAGACTAGCGGCTCTGTTCGGCTTCGCACGATGCAATATTATGCATGTTATAAACATTTGAATCATAACATCTATAAAAATAGGGTTTTTTTTATAAATTACATGTTTGACACATGCTTTTATTGTTGCATAGAGAGATCTTATTATTGCATTCAATGTGTGACTAAAAAAAAATCATATCCGTGCAGTAAACCGTTGAGGAGTTCCTATGTCTGGAGCCGTTCCTGGATGTACCATTTGTCATGGTAAATAATGCAATACTTAAATGTATCACGTCACTTTGCTTCAGCTAACCTACCGACATTAAGTGGCAAGTGAACCAAATGTTCAACCAGTATGCAGGATTCCTTGCGATGTTATCCGTTCGTTACATTACATTGAGACAGATTGGTACACACACATGTAACACGAATAGCGAACCTGGGACCTTTCGCTTCACAATTCTCACCGCTGGTCCACCACCGCTTCGACTGTTCCACTAATCATGTGTTTCGCGAGTTGTGTGTCTGCAGACAGGTAGGGTCAGTGTGCCGTTACTCCGAGGTGGACGCCCGTCAGGTATACGACTGCCGGATTTGGCAGGCCTCTGCTCTGGGATCGGAGAAAAAACACAGAATGCGCCAGCGGCAACTTTATTGCACACAAGTTTACTTTTTAGACTTTCAATTTTTGAACGGCTGAACCGATTTTAATCAAACATATCTAAGAACCACCGCATAAAAATTAGCTATCAAATAAAAAAACCAAATCCAAATCGGTTCACCCGTTGATGTACTACGGTGCCATGTACACAGATAGACACACAGGCCCACTTAGCAGTCAAACTTATAATAACTTTTTGCGTAAATCAATTGGTCGACTGATAGGACTCACCAACGCTATCACACTGGAATCCTGTGCTGGATTCGCTTGCATACAAGAGCGTATACTTATTTATTTATTTATCTATAGACACATACAGATTAACAGACATAACATCCAAAACACCTGCATGATAGTCAACACAAAATTATAAACTATAAATTGTGATTAGATTACAATGTCGAATCGGTTAGATATTTTACAAAATCATTATTAAATTTATAGTGTAGGCTTGTGTCGGCTAGTAGGCATGAAAGATGTGTGGAACATGAGTGATTTGATAACTTTTTTGTGTTCTGAGGCTGTAAACTCATGTCTTTGCACTGTAAATACATTTTACCACGAATTTTACTAATATTGTTTTAGTAGATTTAAGATCTTCATGCAACAGTCATTGTGGGTCCAACTAAATCGGGAATCCAGTTGATGAACTGAAAACTTGTTGATTAATAATATAAATAATAATATAATTGACCAAAATTTTAATCCGTTACCCAACCGCGATTTTATCCGCATTATTTCGCCTAAGATTTAGTTTAGGACCGGAAGTTTCGGGCTTTCTTAGTATTCGATCGATTAGATACAATATTTAGACTCTCTCATCTGAGCGCTCTAATTATCAGTGAATTTATTAGTATCTCAATATAAATAAATAAATATATTACGACAAATCGCACAGATTGAGCTAGCCCCAAAGTAAGTTCGTCGCGTCGTCAATTTTGTGTTATGGGATACTAACTCAACGATACTATATTTTATAACATATACATATATAGATACACATCCAAGACCCGGGCCAATCAGAAAAAGATCATTTTCCATCATGACCCGACCGGTTCAGGGGCAAGCACTTCACCACTGCGCCACTGAGGTCGTCAATAGTAGAGTAAATTACATAAATTTAAAACAGTAAATTGGTAATCATAGCGTAATTTCATCGTTTCTTGCTTGCAGCACAACATAGGAACACGCTGAACGCCATGCCCACCACCTGAAAATATGGGATGTTTGTAAATATATTTCTACACGGAGGGCGGCTTTGTTATCACTAGGCAGATTTTCATTTGTTATCATTAGGCAAGTGTAAAGTCACGTGCATTGATATATTGTAGACTTAGTAACATTGGAATAAGAACAAATATGTATGGGATAAGTGCGCCGTTACATGGACTACGATAGAAAACAAACTTCCAAGTTCTAGACATTGAAATAATAGGTTTATTAATCGATATTTTTATTGATGTATTGTTGAATATTTTGTTATATCTTTCTTTACTAATTTTCGTATTCATATTTCGTACTATAAAGTTATTACAAACAAACATAATAATGCACGTGACTGCACATATACACGGGATCCAAAAAATACGAGAATCTTTAGCTTTAAATCTCAGGAAGAAAACAATATGTCAAACTATAAAACGTGAAAGTATTGGTCCTCAAACACACGAAGCAAGACCTGGAAGCAAGGAGAGACAGATATGGGTGTACGCTAAGTTGTTGTTGTTCAGTTGTTGTTCAGTTTCTTCCCAAACAATCCAGCGCAAACCCATCTTATAGTTGGGTCCCGACTTTTTAGGAAGATACTGAGAGATACGTAAACACGAGGTGTACCTCAGCAGTGATGACTAGAACAAGGACACCGGCGATGGCGTCCCCGAACACCTCAAAGTAGCTGCCCAGTCTGCTGACGCAGCCCTCAGAGAAAGCGTCGTTGCCCTGGCACTCTGTGATGGAGGAAGGGTTGGGGCAGCAGGTCGGCGGCAGCACTGGGTAGATGCCGTCGTAGGACGAAGGGCCAGTGGTGCCACAGCAGCTGAACTGGAGTGAGAAAGAAAGGTTATTTTGAGAGCGATAAAAAACAAAACTAAAAAATGTTTTTAGAAAATTGTTTTTAACTGAAGTAGGTACCTATTAGGTTCTATATAGAAAAATTAATTCTGTTAAAATTTGTGGTCCTCGGATAAAGTCTAATGGCTACTTCACAATATCGTCGCCGAACTCAGATGCCCCCTGTGTGTGAGTATTTTATTACCGAAATGAAAAGCAAGCAACAATGTACGTCGACACCACCCATTGGTTATTCGACTGGGAAAAAAATTAATATATGAAGGCATTTAAATAATTAAACATAAAATTTAAAAGTAACTTTAATTGATCAGAAGATTTACAATTTCTTTTGGTTTCATTAAATAATATTAGAAATGATTTTGACTGCAAAATGACATCACAGCACATTACTGTAATACAAGCTTCATATAAAATGTTCTTTTTGACACCTGTTGGAGATCCAACTGTGGGCGAAGTGCGATCGGTTCGGAATGAGACACAGCGAACCAATCACATTGCGCCATTGTGACGCAACGACAACCACACTGCAATGTCATTGGTTCGCTGCGTCACACTTCGAATCTATGCCCTCTGTGTGCTGATAGTTTTCCGTCGGAATCGTGTAAAGAAAGCCGACTTTCGTTTATTGATGCATGTCTTTCTTGCAAAAGCTGAATGAAATATTCACTTACAGCGAATTCAATCGCGGGAAACAAGTCCAGGTTCCTAAATGCGTCAACGACCCATCCTTCAGCCGTCTCCCGAATGTTGCTTAGCCCTCGGAACAGGATTATCGCGAAGTATAGCTTACCGGCAGCCAACCCTGCCATTACGACTGCATACTGAAAAATTCAAACGTATTTTTTTATAGTAAATAAGTTTATTCGTTTAAAAAATATACTTACATGACGATTCATTCTTTCTCTCTAATTTGAGCGCTTTTCCGGTCTCTTCCCCAGCCGTTGAATTCCGGAGCCCAGGGCCGCTTTCCTATATTTTCTAGTGGACAAACTATCAATATCTATATAATTTTCCAAAAAATACTCACCATAGTTAAAAGCCATCTTGACTGATTAATAGCGCCGTAACAGCCACAAAATCCAATAGCAAATATGATAGAACCAAAGACGATGATCGTGATAGGAATAGCATTCAGGTTCACAGGGATCTGATCTAGGATATCAGATATTTGGACGAGTACAGCCACGCCCACACCCACGAGAGTAGCGCCGGCAAGCTGAAAATAGCAAATAATTATTGACGTAACTTTGCTATATTTTATGAGAAAGACTTTGTCTTTGCTTTTATTTTTTACTAAATAGAATATGAAAATAAATATGTAAATAATATAAGTTACTACTGTACTACTATTTCTCATAATATTCTGTTTTAAAAGTTTAACAAAACTGAGAAAGCTAATGTTGTCTTCGAATCAGAAGATTATTTTTACATAGATTTAATCAAAAATTATCTAAGCTGCATGTCAACATTTCAAACCACAAAATCTTTTACTATTACGATTCATTAATACTTACAGCAAACACCAGATTCACAAAAAACAAAATGTACTTCACTATAAAAGTTACACACATCGTGATTACTTTTACCTTTTAAATTAGATAGAACCAAAATTTTCACATTATTTATGGTAATATTTAGTTAAACAATCTAGTACTGATATATAACGGAAATTGATAATGCTATCTAATCTAGGTACATTTTTATCAACGTAATTTTTCAAACTGAGATAGAAAAGCCTGTAATAGTCGATGTAGGTTAGTTGTTATTTAGTATATGGGCTAGTACAGTCAACATCACGCAAAGGTTCTTCATGAATCTCTTTTGTGATGGTGATAGAAGTTAATAATACGTTTCGTTATGTAATTTTGACTGTACTTTGGGCTGTGGTAATGAAGTGTGAAAAATCAGTAAAAGCACTGAATGCACTTAGAATTATTATGCCGGCTCCACACTGTCGTCGAACAGTTCGCCAAACTTTGGCGGATTCGGTATACATTGCTGGTTTTTCATTGCGGTAAATAAATGCACTGGTACAACTAAGTACGCAATGTTCACGCATTCGCGTCGCCATGTGATTCGGTGCGTTAGTGTTGAGCTGGCATTAGGTGTTTTGTGTAGGGGTATCCTAGTTATGGTATACATACATTACACATATTATATATCAACCAAATATTTGCACATAGGTATGTTTGGATATTTACAATTATCAAGTGTTTATAATTGCTAAGGTTGATAGCAGCTTTATCTTTGTTATCACCCGTCGATTGCACCTTATCGGACACACATAGATTTAAAAAAAAATTGACCGGTGCAATTATTAATAGTGGCGAGCATTTTATCAATATTGATTTTCAAAGCACTGTCGGTTGAATTAGTCAACTTGGTACACGGGTAGAATATAATCTGGGTACATAGGGTACTTTTCATCCTGAAACTCCGACGGAAGCCTCGGGGCGCAGCTAGTGCTTTATAAACCAGAACTTCAGAAGTTGCCAGTAACTTTTAGCTGAGATCAAAAATCAATCTGCATTTCTATATATCAACTCCTGTTATTTTTGAATAATCCCAAATATGAATCATTGCTGTTATAAAATTTACAGGCATAAGTCATAAGATATTGGATATCGTTATCTGATAAGTAATAGCCATGTCCCATTGCTCAGTCGCACTCTCTTGTTTTGATGTCCGTCAATATACAACGCAAAACAAGCACAACTAGTTGTGCCACCCCAGTTACGTGAGTTTACTAAAAATTACTATCAATACATATAATAAAATTGAAGAAAGGCCAAATTTGTACATTGGATATTTTTTTAAATTCATCATGGAATATACTTAGTTATTGATATAGATGACGAAAATATAGTTTTGGAAATTTTCGTCTGTCTGTCTGTCTGAACGCGCATTACTCAAAATCTACTGGACCGATTTGCTTGAAATTTGGTATGTAGGTACTTTATATACCGGGTTAACATCTTATATACATTTCATTCCGGCAAATGTTCAGGTTCCCATAGGATAATTGAAAAACTACTTAATTATGAATAAAAAATGCCTCAGAATCCTGGGTTAACATCTTATAGACATTTCATCCCGGAAAATGAGGGGGGTCCTGTAGGAAAATTAAAATAACAATCCACGGAGCCGATTTACTTTAAAATTTTGTAGAAAGGTGTAAACAGAATCTAAACAAATTGTTTTTATCGATTAAAGTCTGTTATAGATATAATGGGCGTATGTACTCGTATCAATAGGGATCGCACACGACACCCGAACGAAGCAGACGTGTTATTAATTCATCCCGTGTAATTTATGTTTAAAGTGGTAAAAAGTTCACAATCTAAGTTTATTTATACACTCATCTGTAGTTGAAAGTGCTGTCTAGCTAAACGTGTAAAGGTTTTTACCAGTGGCCAAAGGACTCAAAGACTGTGAGTGATTTTATTTCAAAATTCTAAGGTAGTTTACAAGCCAAACGGTCGCGCGCGCGCTCACTGTCCGCGCCCCCCGCTCCGCCCGCTTGCTCCGCATGCCGCGTTTGAACGTGCTAGTTTACTTGCCGCTGTGCCTTGTTTGTGTCTTCTTAAGCTAATTTGACAATTCAAGATGCCGAATACTTCGGTGAACATTTGTGCTGGTTGTAATAAATCGTTGCCCAACAAGGAGTTTATGTGTTGCTCTATTTGTAAGGCGAGATATGACTTAGAATGCATAAATATTAGTCAACAGCGCTTCTTCTCATTCTTCATGCATGATAAAAATCGTCGTGAGAGCTGGAAATGTCCCCGTTGCCTAAGTAAGAAACCTAAAAGTTGCAACCAGAATACCCCCGTTCAAATAAATACCTCACCTGAACAATTAAGTAACGTCACACTACGCCGTCAGTTGACTTCGAAGGATTTGTTTGATACAAGTACAGACAAGATTAATAATTATGTTACCCAGAGTACTGAGGTTATTTTGTCCTCTACGACAGAATTTAAAGAATTGATGGAAGAAATGCGGGCTGTGCGCAATGAAATAAGCGTATTTCGCTCCGTTATGTCAGATCTTACTGCGACAATTAATGCGCATAACCTCCGTTTGCAAACGCTCGAAAGCAGAATGGTAGAATTGGAGACCAAGCGTTCTGAACCCCAAAGTCAAGTGATTTCCAACTTGGAAACGGCTGTCGAGCAACTAAAACTAGAAATAGATGAAAGAGATCAACAAATGCTTGGAAACGATATCGAGATCGCCAACTATCCAGAGTGCAATAAGAATGCCACTCACGTAGTTCTGACAGTCGCCAAAATACTAGGAGTGGAAGTCGGTGAACGTGATGTAGTGAGTGCGGTGAGAATGGGTGCGCCCCCTAGGACCGGCGCGGCCGACGTCGGTGGCGAGCGCCCCCGACCTATTGTCGTGCGCCTTGCATGTCGTGATCTGCGCGACGCTCTTCTTCGGGCCGCGCGCGTGCGCCGCCGCCTCACTGTGCCTTCTAACAGCGAAAGTAGCACTACCACTTCACCCCGCCTATTTTACATCAACGAACGGCTCACCCGCCGAAACAGACAGCTATTCCTGAGGGCACGAGAGGCCGCCAAGCGTTTGAACTGGAAGTTCGTATGGACGCGAGATGGAAAAATCTTTGCCCGACGGGAGCATGCCGGTGAGCGTCTTCGACTTCGCTCCGAGGTGGACCTCGTTACGGTTTTTGGGGATAACTTTGTTGGTGATGCTAACCAGTCTGCACAGTAAATATGATGTAACTCTTCTTTCTTCGTTTATTTTATTTATAAAATTTTGTTCCAAACGTTATTTCATAAAATTGTATTTTAACCTCTTTAATTTTGTTTTCAAAACTGCTCCGCAGCATAAAACTGTAAAAGAGTATTTTTATCAAAATAGGTATAATTTAGTTTGCCATAGATCGTCACTATTTTTATATATGGTTTTGATTAATATGTTTTATATGTTCAAAGTATTGTACAGTAGCTTCTACTTATTACACCTTAGTATACTGCAATGTTATGGTGCTATTCCTAGTTATGAAGAAAGTGCCACTGCGTCGCTGTTGTTTCCGCCTGACACACAATTTTGTGATTCTGTCGTATTTGATATATATATAAATGAGCGTCATATTACCATTCTTAAAAAGTATTTAATTAATTCTCAATTTATCACATTATCGCATTCTTTTGTTTTTCAATTTATTAACAAGAAGTTATTCACATTGGGTTTTTTGAACAAAGGGTCTCTGGGAACGAAGCATGATGAATTTCTAGCCGCGTTAGAGAGTCGTTCGGTGGATATTATGAAAGAAAATGAAGAGAAACGAGCACCTTTGCCCTCGGGGTATAGGCTGAGACATATTCCACGACCTAAGGACTCTAAAAAATTGTGCGGAGGTGGTGTTGGATTTTATATCCGTGACAGTATTTATGCTAGACAGATTAGGATTCCTCATACGGATACAGTTGAACAGATGTGGATTGGTGTTTCCCTTGGTGGCTGTAAACTAGCGATTGGTACTGCGTACCGAGCGCAATGGGTTGACGTGAATACATTTATTGATGCCCTAACTGAATCGGTGATGTCTCTCTCCAGCTACGACCATGTTATAGTCTTAGGGGACTTTAACATTGACTTTCTTAATTCCTCTCTACCTGATACATTAAAATTGAATAATTTTCTTCACTACACAAATATGGTACAATATGTAGATAAACCTACTCATTTTACAGACCATTCTGCAACCCTAATAGATGTCGTGTGTAGCACCACCAAATTATTTAATATTTCTGTTGACTACATTCCTGATCTAGGCCGCCATGCATTTATCTCATGTCAACTCCGCCTTAATAAACCCAAGCCTCCCCCTAGATGGATACAGTACAGACCACTTAAAGATATAAACCTAAAAGAATTTAACTCTCTTGTAAATGCCATTAAGTGGGAAAATTTAATTAGTACTGATGTAAATGTAGCCGTGGAATCTTTTAATGCATACTTATTGCATGTTTTTGATGTTCATGCTCCTATTATTAAATCTTATATTAAAAATCAGAGTTACCCCTGGATTACTCCGACAATCAGGATGATGATAAAGTTGAGAGACGAAGCCCATGATAAAAGTCGGCTGACTAAACTTGAATCAGATATTAAATTCTACAAGGAACTAAAATCTACTGTAATTAAAGCAATGCACTCTGAAAAATCCGCATTTTTTCAGCATAGTATTAACTCGAATAAACAAAATTCTAAAAAGCTATGGAGTAACATCAAAAGGAACATTGTAGATTTCAAACATAAGCCAAGTTTGCCTCCAGGCATAAATGATGCCAATCAAGTTAATAATCATTTTCTGAATGTCCCTGGAAATGACAAAGTTTCTGCTGCAGACCTCATGTATTTTAAAAACAATAGATTTTGTAACGCATCTTTTCAACTAAAACCTGTCGATGAAATGACTGTTTTAAAAATTATTATGGGAATAACTACTAATGCTGAGGGAATGGATGGTATAACTCGTGATATGATCATACTAACACTGCCACGAACACTTAAAATTATAACGGATGTTGTAAATTTATCACTTAAGAGTGGAGTTTTTCCTGAAGCCTGGAAGGAGGCACTTGTTAAACCCCTACCAAAAGTAAATAATCCAACTGAACTTAAAGATCTGAGAGCAATTAGTATGCTCCCCTTCTTGTCAAAAATAACAGAGAAAATTGTTAGTCAGCAAGTCACTGAACATTTGAATTCCAATAATATTTTACCTGCGAAACAGTCTGGTTTTCGAGCTGGCCGTAGTACAGCAACAGCATTGTTGGATGTTATTGATGACACTCTCACCGGAATTGATGTAGGAAAGGGTTCTATAATTACATTACTTAACAAAGGGGGAAAAACGAAGGGGTGAAAAACTGTAAATATGATAGTTCTACACAGTCTTACAGAGTACGCGATAAAAAAATTACTAAGATTTTGTTATGAAGTTCACGTGGGCGAAGCCGCGGGCAAAAGCTAGTTCGTAATATAAACCTTTTTGGATATTGATAATAATGTTCACCACTTGTCAATCGTCGCATAAATTATTATAAACGGCTACAATAAAGAATCCATGATAAAGAATCAAACCAATCGTAAGTACAAAATTAATTTGGCGTTACACTCATTAACATAGTTTTATCTAGAGACGTGACGTGATATTTATTAGATATTTTGATTACGACGAGGTACCTCTCGAATTATGTAAATCGTTAACTCATACATTTCTAATTTCTTCTGAGTTAGTCACCTAAAGGCTTTTGACAGAACTTTTACGACTATCTACCGCACACACACCGCACGGAACTACGGTCATCTTAATGGAAAGTGCTCGCATAGACACTAGCGAACTAAATATGGTCGCCCAGGTACTAAAGCTAACCTAAATCATAAGTTAAAAGGAGAAAACAACTGATATAGGTAACATTTATTTAAGTACTTAATATCTCGTACCTACTATTATCACAATTTCACAAACGATACTTTTAGTATTGACGACAAATATATAAAAAAAAACCTTGTCATTTACACTCTGTCTATAAAGAGTACAAAACGAATTTTTAACGTACTTTTTTTGCCATTGCAATACCAAATGGAACGGTCAAGCCAATAATGCCACGATTACACAGACGAGAACACAGGGCCCTCCATTATTTTCTACTCTTTATCTAGACAGAATGTAAAACATAAGTTAACATTTACAACAAAAATAAATCTATTTTCAAGTAATTTAGGAAACGAAGTTGAAAATCATGTCATAGTAAACAAAAACTAACTTCCACTAAGTACTTACTTTTTGTGTCATTTTGTTCAACGCTTATAAACAGAAATCTTATACACTACATTTAAAGACTTGTAGGTACTACCTTTATAAGTACCTACGGTGGTAATAGTTACGATGAATTTTCTGAGGTACATAATACAGGAAAAAATTGTACATGCTAGGAATGTTGATCTGGCATCATTGTACTCATATGTACGAGTTCGTTAGATATTTCAATTAAGACAAAATACTAACATTATTTTAAAATGATACTAAGTTAATGTGCGTGTATTTGTAGTTTGTATTTTAAGTAATATACTTGATATCTAGACACCATAAATACACAACTATGGTCCTACCCTGCTATTTAACGTTAATTGAAAAGTTAACCTTATAGTGTCTTCTGTAGACATATAATACATTGATGAGAGCTGACAGCGGGCATACCGCAAATTTGTTGCCAATGTAAATTATGTCTACAAAGAGCGTTTCAAAGCTCATTTTTCAATGAACGTTATCTAGCTGAGGGGTAGAAGTGTGAACCTTAAAACTGCGATGAAACAAAATTGTGCTTGTCCTACCAATGTATAATGTATAATGTATAAAATGACTTAATAACAAATTATCTCTAAGTAATGACTTAATAGCGAGATCTTCTGGCCTTGTTGCGGGCGTGGTTAGCCAGGCACAGCCCGAACACCACAGCAACCAGCTGAAAATGAAAAAGAACAATACTTAGGGCCTGTTACACCAGTTTCCGATAAAGCATCATTATTGTAATCTGACAAACAAACCAACTGCTACGTAAATCTGCAATTGTTTTCTGAGATGTTGTAAAATCACAGTCGAATGTTTAAAATGTTAACGGTTCCTTTTTTTATTGACCCCGGGTTTCGCGGCGTCACAGCCCCGCAATGAAACTGCAACACTCGTAGATTAGAGAATATGTATTGATTTATTTATTAACTGACCTCAATAGAAACGACAACAATGGCGACGACACCAATGGCCAGCCCGTAGGTGTGCATGACAGCTTCTACTCTGGCGTTGCAGCCGCCGTACGCATTGCCTTCGTTGCAGGGCGGGGTGGCGCAGCAGGTGTCGGGGAGGGTCAGGAAGGGGCTGCCGTAGGAGACAGGGCCGGACGGACCGCAACACGAGAACTGAAAAAAATTAAAACCGTAAACTTGAAGGATTGCATGCGGCTCTTTATCGGTATTATTATAAAGAGCGTAAGCGTTTGTGAGTTTGTATGTTTGAGGCGGGGTAATCTCCGAAACTACCGAATCGATTTCAAAAATTCTTTCACCATAAGAAAGATCTGGCATCTGACATTATCCAAGATTGCTATAAGCTACATTTTATCTGAAAATTCTCATGGGAGCGAAGCACCAGGCAACATGTAGTGTAAGTTAAAGATGGAAGACACAGCTTCAAAAACCAAGTCCCGTCTAAACAGAAGACAATTTTATTCATAAAATCAAATCAAATCCAGTAAAGCAACTCACAGCAGTTTCGATCTCGTGGAAGGCGGAGGGTTTGTCCTGGAACAGCTGCGTGATGTGTCTCTTGATCTCGTCGATCACCTGCGGCAGGTTGACGAAGATCACCGTGGCCAGCGCGATCTTGGTGATCATGAGCACGATCATCGAGATCGAGTACTGGAATTAACGAATTACTACTTAGTTATAACTTATTTACGTGATTAGTATTGAATTGTAATTGACGAAGAATGTGGCGGATATTTTCCTGTCTTTATTTTTGGTAATAAATCAAACTTCATTGAGATTCAATGACAGTTTTCATCTTTATTATGAGTGTTTTTGAGGTTTCTTCCTCAACCACAAAGGTCAGGGTTCGCATTCTTCTTTTTTCTTCTCCACTTAGGCACGGCTTTCGGCATCCTTAGTAGTCAGAACAATGGCACACAATCCTCCTTGAAACATCTAGCCACCACTTTTTACGTTTGTCCCTTATTGGTGTTTGTTTCCTACATAATTTGGCGGTTTGCGTGGCCTTACCAGCGCCTGGAGTTTATCTGCTACGTCACGCAGCGAACGCTTAACTAGCTAACTAGACTATGTGAACGTGAACGAACTGATATTAATTTGATGTACTTTTAATAACCTAGTAAGTATATATTCGCACGAATACACACAACATACAGTATTAGTCACTATAATAAACTTTACAAATGATTTCGGAAAGTATTTGCATAGATTTTGAGGAGTCTTTTTGACAAGTTCTAAAATGTCTTTGAGTGTTGGAAGTAAAAACTAAAATTTGACGCCTGGTCCTGCCAAAGTTTCAGCGTGACACACATACCGTGACCAGCATGCAGTTGCTCTCGCGAATGGCCCCGCAGCACCCGTAGAAGGCCACCAGGAAGACAATCGCCCCGACCACTATAGTGGTGATGGGCCCGAGCTGAAGGTTCACATCTATTTGGTTGGTGATCGCAGTCACGTTCAGTTGCAGGGCGATGCCCACGCCCAGCAGCGCTAGGCCTGCCAACTGGATATGAAATTGCATTGGTTAAGATTTTGTAGAGGAATTTGTGATAAGTATCTTCTCAGAATAAAGACATTCTCGCTTTTCACGCAATGGAAGTTCATTTCATAAATTTTCTTCAATTTTTTGTTTCATATAGTTTCTGCATTCATTAATGTATCGATCGGTATCGATCGATAAATCTTTTCCTTTATTGTGAATTGGTTTTATAAAAACTTCGAAAAAATTGGCGAAAATATCTATTTTTGCCAATATTAATGATCTCATTATAAAATGAAAAACATTATTGATTGCATTTCAAGCACTCTTCATTTCAATAGTCTCGAAGTGCAGAGATATTATTACTATTGAAGAGTACCTAGATTCAAGTAAATGTTTCATGTCTAAGTAGCTTTATACCTACTACCTATAATTAAGTATACATATTTTGAAGTTTTGAGAAATATTAGAATAAGACGAGAAAAACTGCATGTGTAAGTCTAATATCTGAATAAATATTTCGTCTTTGACTTTAATACAGTAACTATACGTAGCTCTCTAAGAATTTTACAAAACATCTTCGTAATTTATCATCGAAACGATCTAGAACAATTCGCCGCCGTGCCATGTTAGGTGAATGCCATCCAGTATATAACCGATAGCATTACTTACTCTGTTTGTCTATATATGTATGCTTTACATATCAATAAAGATACGTTTATCTTTGTCCTGGAATACCTATCTTATCTTTTTATCTGCCGCACAAAATAGCCATGTAGGATTGGCTCTGGTTAATCAGGTCGAATTATAAATATATCTGTTTAAGTGGTCTGTAAAATTTATTAGGTTAATTTAGACTTAATAAAGGTTGTGTTGATGAAAGCATTTTTTTTCTCCATTTAATTTGAAAAAATATAGAATCTCGGTTACATAATCTACTAGTTTGCAAATTTGCAAGTCGTGGGACTTGCAAAAGCAGAAAATGAGAGGGTAGTTTTAGAGCATATTGTCACAAGACTTTTCAAAGACCGTAATGTATTTGCAGAGGTGTGGTTCGCGCCCTAACATCACTATATAACCAGCAGTGGATGTCGTACGAGGCGACTAAGGGATATGAGACCTGATAGGAAACAGTATTAAAGAGGGTTACCGTCAAACAGCTAAATTTAATGCCAACCGATTCAAATTTTAAAGATTTTGTTACGTGGTCTCGGTGTCACATCTATCACAGTCGGAACGCAACCGAGAACACGCGAGGATAGGAAGCCCAGACTTCTATAATAGTCATTAGAATATTATTACCATCTTACAAGTTACAAAAACATTATTATTTAACGTCATTAGGTATTTTTTATCCTATTTTAGCACTATATAATTTTATAAGATCACCAGCCATTGGAACGACATAGCATGGCGGCTACAATACAATATTCTAGATTGTTAAAGATAGATTTATTAGGTAGATAAGATTCGACATATAGAATTATACAAATGGATACTTACAGCAAAGAACAAATTGGTGAAGAACAGTATGTATTTCACAAGAAATTCACCGCACCCCATTTTGACTACAAAATGCTTTTTACTATCGCGGAAAAATAAGCGCGTGAATGCGTTCGAAGCTGTTTATCAACTGATAGGGCGACCAGAAAATGTACTATAACAACTAAAGTACTTATCAGGTATAAGGTATTCGGTGTTCTTACAAATAATAATCAGGTTTCCGAGAATGCATGATCAGTATTAAGTCTCATATCCTGACTTTTCATAATTTACCTAATCTTTGGCTTCATAATACGAAAACCATGGCTTCTTTCAATTTTTATATTGATGGAAAAGTTTTTATTGGAATGAGACGAACAGAAAAGGGAGTAATATTTTTATAGATTATAGAAACATGGAATTAGTAAGTACTCTGCTGTACGAAGTACTTATTAAATCCATGTATAGAAATTATTAGACGAAGACACAGATTTTAAAACGTTCTAATATCTGTGGAGGAAGGCACGGGAAGGCAATGTTTGATACTATTTGCAAGATCAGTAACATAATGATAATTCAACTCACGGGCATAGATTTTATTATTTTACATTTCCCCTTTTGAAAATACAACCGTAAAAAATATCAAAAAGGACAGTCACGTCTCATGTCCGATCCAAAGTACGATCTTTTGCTTCCTTACTCCGTAACTACAATACTTTCTACAAGTTTTTTTTAAATCTAGTGCGGCATAATCTGTTAAAATATATGATAGATATTAATTAAGAAATTAAGAAATACATAAAAATTAAACGTGGCGATGTCGGTAGGGCGCGGCTGATAGCATTTAATGAGGCATAATTATTTTCTTCTTTCATCTATAAGAAACGCCATCTGTAATGTGCCACATTCTCGTAAACAAATTTTATTACACAAAACATATGTATAACATTTCAATTCCTACTATTATTATTTATCGAGTGAGTTTTTTCTTGAATATACAACAAATGTATAGTAGGTACTGTATTATTATGGTATCAGATACTGCTCCATTAGTTACCTATATATAAATTAGTAGAAATGCAAAGTCAACACTTACTGCAGATAGAATATTTGTTTGTAATATCTTTTTATTATCATCATCTTTTATTGTACAAAGAAAACATGTTAAAAGTACATAGGTACATAACTAGAATGTAGTATATACGAAGGAAGGTCTTCCTTATTTCATCGTTTTATATAAACGCTAGGTATTTTTCTACAAATTTTAAAAGTAACTCATATATATTTTTTTATAACATCACCCAATACCTAAAATTAGAAAATTTGTTTATGAGTATGATAAATCCTGAAGACAATGACATTCTCGAAGTGAGAAATATACATTATTATAAGAGGAACACAATATGATAATACCAAATGATAAAAGTATTATAAGTATCTGACTGGAAAGCATGCACATTAACTTATCAGTTGTTAACTAACCCTGTGGCGATAGCGACGAGTTCTAGTAAACTGACGTGCATAAGGATAGAGAAAAGTGGAGACGACTGACATGCCTATCGACCTCACATAAAGTCAGATAAGGGTGATGACCGGGCAAAGAAAAATAACAACAAAGATGTGACGAATACTTGGGACATAACAGAACTATCTTGTCCAAGAATATACATCAATTACCCAGAGCAACCAGCAATAGTGACGTACTGGATTCACAGGTGACTAACAAAGTTGGCAGTAATTATAATGTCAACAGTGGAAGCAGAAAACCCAGCCAACAAGTTTGGAAGTTAAGAGCAACCATCGTATGTATAGTTGTTGTTCTTGATTCTGTTCAGTTACCAAACGGATTCCGTGGCGCGCGCACGCATAGCAAGATTTTAAAGGTTATCAAAAGTTTTTTTCACATAAAGCGCGCTAATTTTGATAATAAATAACATAACTGTTAATAAAGTAACTGTTAATAAAGTGGGTAATATAATGGCTAGTGTAAACGCAAGGATGATGGCGGGAAACAAAAGTGAAGTGAAACCTTTGAACATGTCAGATGTTGAGATGATTTTCGGCAAACCCGATGGCGGGAAAAATGAAACTGTGCATATGGTGGTCAATGAGAAGAGAAATGGTACTCTGGTAAGAAGGTTTCTCATATATTTTGCAATGAATTTTTGAAGGTTTCATAATGTTTTGTAATTAAGAAGTTAACTACCTCAACTTCTATTATACCTAAATAGAATGTGTTTTCAAGTTTGTTTTTAGGGGGTAATCTTTAAAAGTACTCAAGGTATTTCCTAATTTTTTTAAAGTAGGAAGCTACATTATTCCGAAGTGACAGGGTAACTTAATCTCGATTTCTCTTCGGAGGCAAAACCCTCATATGGATGTAAAGTATATCGTGTTAATGTCCATACTGTTGCCCGTGGAGAAGTTCGTTGCTCTGGGGCCAATAAATACTCGTATGTAAAGTCTCAATTGCTACGAAATGTACTTATTACCATAGAAAGACATAAAGTTTTACCTTATTTAGGAGAAAAACTGAAAAACGTTACGTATAATGAACCAAAAGTTTTGTTGAGTTTATTTTACTTATACTTAGAGATATTTTTCGAAAAACAATACAACTGGATCTAAAATATTAAATTGAGAAGTACCTAATTTTCTACCTATTTTTCTATAGGTCAAGAACCTAGGAAATAGAAAAATAACATGGCTCTCGTGACTGTAATTCTCGAGTTGACTGACTAACAACTCCAAACGAACGTGAGATATTTCAGAATTGTTTGTTTACTGGGGAAGTAAAAAGGAACTTACTCTAATGGAGGGCTAAAGTTAGTTAATTGGATTCCTTTTAATCATTGTTATGCAAAATAATTATTACATTGAATAATGTAAAGGGTTTCTTAGATAATGACGTCATTACAGATGACAGGTTCTACATTACCCATAAGAATTTAAACACAGACACAAATTTGGCAACAATTAACGAAATATTATATTATATACATAATATTTGTCCTGTTTACTTTATAATGGAGTGTTAATTAAATATGTGTCTAATTATTGACAAAGAGATTACTTACCTACTTTAAACAATCATATTCGATTGGTTCGATCTAAGTTTTGATTTAAGATCTGTTAAATAACTATTAAAACACTAGAATAAAATGATTAGATATGGTTTACCTGATTAAAATCTGTTTAATGTGCACGCACTCTTCCTATAGTCTGGTAAAGAATACAGATTGTTATTTATTCTAAGATCTAAAGTAAATAACTAAAGGTAATGTAATACAAGTTGAAAAGCCTCGTTTTACCCGAAGGTAATCGTTATTTTACTAGCAGCTCGTCCCGGCTTCGCTCGTGTATATAGATAGATAACGCCACAAATTATTTTTATGATACGAGTATGCAAGCATGATTAAACTGTTCTTATCGTTAAATTTAGAACAAATCAAAGGTATTGAGCGTTGATCGATGATGAAGTCAGGAATCGGAACCGATCAGAACCTGTTTCGTGGCATACATGGTGAAAACATTCCAGCATCACTCGTTTCGTTATTGCTAAAATAATACGAACTTTAGTGAAATCTGTGAGATCTTTAGTTTCACCTTTCTCGGCAATATTTGTTTTCTCCTTCATTTGAGAATTCAAATAATTTATTCAGAAATTAGAACTTCACAGGCACTTTTTCACGTCAATTTTTATATTAAATAGTTATTTCTCACAAGATACAAACTACTGGCATTTCGGAACAGCCACTACCGTAAGAAACTCATTTGAACAGTGTTGGTCACTATCTTTACCATTATTCGATTTATTTTCTAATAATTTACATACTTCTAATGTACATAAGGTTTCTTCTCATCCCGTTTGTTGCTTCGGAGCCCAGGGTTCCTACTATTCCTCCTGCTATCCGCACGGTTTTAGCATCCTCGGTTGTCAGACTACGGGCGCGCATGTCACCCTTAACACCCCTTGACGACATCAAGCTTGCAGTTCTTGGCCCTTCTACCAGCGCTATCTCTATGATCTATTCTTGATTTCTTAATTTAAAATTCATAAATAATTTATTTTCAATTCTTAAAAGACCTACATTTGTTAATTGACGTTCTTGGAGAAAAGGCTGCGGTGAAGTTTGTTGCGCCGCTTCTTCTTCACCTGCGCTTTGGAAGTCGGCAGTAGACTTAGTTTAAGTATTTTTTTGACGTCAATAAGTGATGTATATCATCCTAAATTGTATAAAGAATTTTGAGTTTGAATTTATATTTGTACTTTTATTTTATTTTTTTAAAATTGTAATGAAAGTACTTACTTAATATTAATTACCTTATATATCTAATTACGGTACTTAGTTAACTACACCTAATTTTTACCTTTCAAGGCTAAATTTGTCAATAAAATATCTCTTACTTCGATTTCTATCGCTTAAGTGATTTCAGTAGTGGAACATTTAAACTTGGTCAAGTTATGTAAGTAACAAAGTAATGTTAATTAACAATCAATGACAAGATACGTTACAGTAAACAGCTCACCGGCCAACTCGAAATCATTGTAAATTCACCGCTATTTCCCCGTGATAGAGGTCCAAGAAAAGCTTAAAATGCACTTGGCTGTAATGAACTGATGAGTAACTTGAAACATGATATACATATACCAGCAGTACTGTTCGGTCATCGACCCCGCCTCCACAGTTGATTCAAATGCTTACCGTCACGTTATCACGTAATGTGGCCTTGAAATTCGGCTTTGTATTAGCTATTGATACAACCTCCATACATAGCCTCTCATCTCTGTTTCTATTCTATTGCTCAGTGACTGAAATTGTTTTGAAATATTATTTGAAACTAGGCAATATACTTACGTAGATACCCAGTTCAATTCTTGAAACTAGAAACATAAATCTTATGTTAAGTGATCTTAGTCTAGAGCGAATATGAAGTGAAGATTTTAAATGCTAGGTGCATTGGTCATACCCGTGTAGTGAACCCTCGAAGAGTTAGTTGTATTTTTATAATCGACATGTTATAGCTAATCCTATGATCATTATCAAATTGCATTATGTAAGAATTCAACGTACACTAAATAGCTGGCTATGGATTTTTATTTATTAAACAAACAATAATAAATGAATGAAATTAAAATTATTATTGAGAATATACAACGCATTGTTCTCTCTCTTACAAAGAGGGTTCGTTAGATAGACAGAATAAATAGATAAATAGATTTAACTAAGTATATCAAAACATCCATCTACTACTTAAAAAATATCACGACTCCAGCTTCAAGTTAACATTCAGATCCATTAGTAATTGATTAGCAACAAGAATTTTCTCCACGGTAAAAAAAAGCCTGAATCTTAATTTCTATGAAAAACTGTAACTCATGCGTCCATTCAGGTGAAAACTGGGTTTTCATTACGAGTGTAGAAATCGGTGAGTCAGAAGATTTACGAGAAATCTGGTGCGAACGGACGCACAGACGCACCGCGGTGTTGTGTGTATTTGTATGGTTAATGTCGTGTCTCGTGATCTAGTCGGTTTACTGAATTTCGTATATCTTCCTCATATTAATAATATATACATCACATTAAATTTCTTTAGATATTTTTATAAGTATTTATAAGTTATTTTTAAGATAATTAAATTTATAATATTTTTAAGATAATTTATTTTAAATTAATATAATATAGTTATTATAAATACGTAAATGCAAATTAATAATAAAATACTGAAAATGTTATTATTTTAGACAATATTAAGTATGTACATAAAATTATTCCCGTAACTGCTCTGTCTTGGAGCGATGTTATTATGAATCAAAGGGTGGTATCGCTTTTTACTTCTTCTACATATGTATATTTGCGATTGGTAGAGGTGAACTTATTACAAAATAACTTCACATAAATAAATACTAAAATTAAAAAAAAAAAAGGAATCAATGTTGTGTCGAATGAGCAAACTGCAAAAGAACAAAGAAGGCGTCGCACAGTGACGTAATGTTTTATTGATTCATCAAGTGTGTCTATAAATTGAAATTATCTGTAACTAAGTAGACGTTACAGTCCAAGAATAGCAAGACGAGATAAAACATTTAAAAGCTAAATCTTCTAATGGATGATTTAATATGTTTGGCATGTCAGTATCGGCGGTACAAATCGCATGCACATAGGTGCATAATTATGCAAATATCTCATCCCTTATTATGCATGCAACTAAATAACACCTGTTAGTTGTGCGTTGATTTATTGAAGATTATTTTGTTGTCGTATGTTAATCTTAGGTAAAGCTAAATAAATTAAGGGAACGGTATATTCCAGAACTAGGTCTGGCCATTAAGCCATTCATTCTTCTTCTTCTTTTTTTTCTTTATAAAATCATATTACAAGGCATTAGAATAGCATATAGCGTATATTGTTTTATGCTTATTAAAATTTCTACAGGGGTTCTATTCTACCGGAATGCATGTTAGTAATTAAATAAAGCATTTGATATGTGAAATTTAAATCGAATTTTGGTAGAATACATAGCGGTAAATATAATAGTAATTTGTCTACAAAGAGATTAGAGGACACCCTTATTAGAGGAAAGGAATGAGATGAGATCTAATAAGAGGAAAAATCTGCAACAGAAAAGTTCTTTCGGGAAAACTTTCATAGGAAATGCAGACGAGAAACAATTCTCGGAACATTTGATAATTTGGCAGATTTTCTTGTACTATTTATAGATGGTGACGTTTAGTTTTATGTAATCAGCGGCCGTGACTTCTGAAGTCGGTGTCAAACACACTGGGTAAGTCGGGGAAAGTGTACCAACGAAACGCAGTCTCCCAAATACTGGCTTACAACATATGATCAAATACGGATGAGATTCAAGTCGTGAATAACTAATGATCAAAAATTAAATTTAGTAGTTATGTTTTATATTAAACGTACATACTTATAAAAAGTCTTTATTCAACGGATAATCATTGACAATTGACGTTCTTGCAGAAATGACTATACGTTGGTTGCGCTGATTCTTCTTCACTTGCGCTTTGGAAGTCGGCAGAAGACTAAGTTTTAAGTAATTTCTGACAATATACTAATAAAATGCTCATTATACTTCACATTTACAATAGGCCGCTAACGTAATTATTTTAACAGTTTATACCTATTTACTGCGTACGACACACGTATGGCAGTAGTCATGTCTACCCTTTAAAGCCTTCCGCATTCAAACATCCGGCACGAAGGACCACAACGTAGATACATTTATCTATTTCTAATTAATGTAAAAATAACTTCTAATCGGAAGTATGATTTTAGGTGTGTGTGATTGCTTATCTATTTCAATGACAATCCATTAGTGATGAAGAAATTTACCACGAGAAGTAACCGTTAGGGCATAGCATGATTTAATAAAATCAATCTTTATTATGTATGAAAAGTACTTTGAGTCATATTATGTGGCACGAGTAGGAATCGAACCTGAGAATTCCGATCGCAGGGCGTCTTAACCACTATGATCACCAACCTGTACCTACTTTGGGACATGGGCGGACTCATTACTTTGACCTTCGTGACGTAGGTAGTGGCCGGCCTGGATGGATGGATGGATGGGCCTGGATCTGGAGGTCCTGTGTTCGATTTCCTGCGCGGGCAAATATTTGTACCAGTGATCACATATTCTGCGGTCTGGGTGTGTTGTGCCCGTTTCTGTATTTATGTCCATCGGACCGAGTTTGCTTAGTGTGGGCAGTTGAGTGTTGTCCATTTATTTTTATTTTATCACTTAGTCATTAGCGTATTTTGGCTGACGCAAAACCCAGGAAAAATATGCCTAAAGTAATTAATTTAATGGGGAAACTAATTAAACTGTGAAGACTGGCAGGGACTCATTGTGTTGACCACAAGTCTGATAAGGTTCCTAAAGTAAACTGTACCAGTTTGAAAGACGGTCTGTGGGTCAATGTCATTTGGTACAAAAGTGTAACAATAGGTATCTTTGCGTTCATTAGCCTCATTATTAAAGAATAGTGTATTTTGGCAGCAAATATTAGCATCTTCATTAGTAGTTGAGATATTTTTTGCGTAGATTACTGTTATAAACAAAAATTCATTGCATTTGGTTACCTATTTTATAACACCAGTTCAACTACTCGTATTTACATAGGAATATAACAGACATACGAAGTTCAAGTCAACAAAGAAAATAATCATATTTTGTACTTGAATGTACCACTTTATACTCTTTCATAGTTGTTCTTTTCTTTCCGTCTGTATTCTTCTTTCTTTCCAGCATCAATTTTCCAATGTTTTCGAGGTTTCCTCATTTTAGTCATTCTTTTTTCAATATTAAATTAATTGCGTAATCGTAGAGGCCTTTGTCTGCACGCAATGTCCCGTTGCTCGCCGCAATTTGGGCCCACTGCACGTTGCAACCAGCGGAAGCAATTATCACAATTCACCTAATTAGTCATAATACTCATTCTGGGAAAAACCACACTATCCTTAAAAGGATTGCCGCAAAGTTGGGAATTAGATGGCTGTCCTGTTGATGAGTAAGTCTGTAAGCTGCAGTTTATCAATACCAAGTATTTGGGATTTTAGTTACACCTAAAAGAATAAGAAACATTTCTAGACATTTGTTATTATTCATAATTCTGTGATCAAAGCAGCACACTTTAGAAACAAGTTGAAATGTTGAAAGAAATGTCTATGAAATATCAGGTCAATTTCATCTTGCTGAAATAGTTATAAAAGAGTTAAAAAAGTGTTCCAGTTGTATTTCAGCGGTTTTTAGACATTGTCTAGTTCTATCAGTTGTAGACCTATACCTATATCACAATTTCTATTAATCAAAGATCACAAAATGTGTATTTAGTTTTTCAGAAAATAATCTTAACTAGTCAGAATTTAGTCAGGTAGGTACCTAATTCCTAGTTAATTTGTTATTATTATGTAAATGTGTCGTAAGAATAATCTGGTTCTATTTGATGACGTGAGAATTTCCGAGGTATAGTGACGTCATTATGATGTGTTGGGTTGTTGGAGAGGAAGTCGGGCCTTATTAGATCAGGTTTGTCGATGTCATTGCATAGGTACTTATTGATTTAGCAAACTAGTTAGTAAGACATTACAAAATTATTTGTCCAAATTTGTTAAATGTAAATACTAATATCTTAGGAAGAAAGAAATGCTAGCAGCGTCCTGTGGTTTCATTATCATTGATAAAAATTCGAAATTAAAAGAATATTTAGGCTATTTAGCTGTTCCATGATAATGCCGAAGGCTTTACGGACGGACCCTGGGTTCTATGCTCCATGGCGGATTACCCATGGAATTAGTAGGTACTGTTCTACGATATACTTATTAAATCCATGGGCATACCGAGAACACAGATTAATACTGCACCTGTCAGACTTAATGAGAATATTGTTGATTTCAGCATCCAGTGACCCACGGCACGGGCAATGGTCAGGATTCTCCACCAGTCAACCAGCCGCTGTTGGAGCCAGACAGAGGGAAGCAGGCGCCGCCTCTCGCTGGTATGAAACATTGTTTTAACATCACTCTGTCGCATGTATGCACTTTTTTATGACCAAATCAACTTTTTTACATAAATAAAAAAACACATTATTCGTCTACATCAAAGCCATCACCATGAAACCGAGCGTTATTTATCCAGAATATTTTGTGGTACACATTTCCTTTATACATACTACCTAGAAAAACTTGAAAATTGGATACCTAACTACTGATTTAAAGGAAGGTGAAAAAATGCATGCATCTACGAATTTTTTCACAATCATATAATTAAGAGCTACAAGATTTTATCCCAAGATAATTGCATTAATTATGTTTACCTAACAAAGAGATCTATTTTTTATTGTGCCGATCAGCTTGTACAGTCAACAGCACACCAAGTGACCCTGAACTCTGAACCTCTATGGTGCGGTAATAGCGACGAGTTTGCAATGCGTTTGGGTAGGTTGATGTGCTGTTGACTATACCCTACAAGGTCTCAACAGTCAGACGTCCTAACTATAGATTTCCTATTACTTAGACAGGCTTTTTGCAGCGGTCAAAAACATGGTTACAAAGATGACCGAAAACTTTTCGTTTTAAACTGGTTACAAAAAAAAAGATAAAATTTATCTTCTTTTGTAACCGATTACTAAATATACTTACATAGGAGGCCAAAAGGGTTTGGCGGTTAATTTTTTTTTAAACAATTTTTATAAATGCGATTTTTCTTACACTGCTTACAAACATTGTCCTGTCCTGTAAATAAAAATTAATAAAATTGCCATGTCATTCTAAAGTTAATGTTTATAATACTAGTGGATTATTCCCCATCTTCCCTGCACTTGCAGGCCCAGAGATCGACGACCTGGACGACGAGAAGCCGGATGTCACCAACAGCAAGCCGTACCCGGGCGTTGACGACGGCTTGCTGGACCCCGACGACAAGACTACGCAAACTGGATCTGGATCACACCACGACGGTAATGGCGGTCATTGGTTATGTCTTGAAAATTGATATGAAAATATTTTTATTGACTTACTTACTTTTGATTACAACCATTGGTAAGAAACACTCCTTTTAAATAGGCTTCGCTCGGGTAAAAACAATAAATTACACACCTAAACCTTCCTTAAGAAACACATTATCTATCGGTGAAAACCACATGAAAATTCATGCAGTAGTTTTTGAGTTTATCGCAAACAGACAGACGGACGCGGCAGAGGACTTTGTTTTATAAACCTACATAAATACCTATAAGCTATAATTTACGTAAGGGGACACCGTTCTTCTAAGGGTTACAGGGTTTTTGAGTAAAAAAGATATTTTTTATGTCTAGTCCCTTGTCTATTGTTAGGTATGTCTTGGTCATAGACAATCTCTCTGCTAAGTTGGCACCTCAAGGCATAAAGCGTTGGAGCCCGCTTTCGTACTTATTCTAGTCACTACAATGGAGTCTAGAATATAGAAGTCTAGGTCACAATCATCGGCTGGATAAGAAGGATGCGCCATATCATATCTGGACACGTGACAATGAAGTAGGTAGGTACTACTATTGTTTCTCATAATATCTCAATTAACGTGAAACAAACGATTAGGCACGAAAAGATCTTTGATTAGTTTCCACGAATTCGAATCAGAATCATTTGTTTTTTTAATAGATTTTTTTCCATAGATTAACATAAAATATGGTAGTAATATTTTACTTGAATTTACGCAGTTTGTCTTTATTATTATCATAAAAGTTTTAGGCCAACGGTTATCGTGACATATCTGACGACCAACAAGGGATGTGGTTTCAATGATAAATGCAAATTTATTGCTGTTATCAGCAATTGTGTGCTACTTACTTGGCGGTTAATTAAAGGAAGGAATAATGACACTGTCTGCCACGACAACATAACTTACCTATTGCATTGCTGCATTCACAGTTAGCTATAAAAATAAAATAAAAACATAAAGTCACAAACTTATCAAGAAAAATAAAAAAAACATGCACATATATTATTAGTTTTATAATATAATTATCATTCTCTTATTGCAGCTCCCGTCAGGCCCCTTAATTGGTTCTAATTCTACGAAAATACGTGTATTGTACATTAAGGGCGCAATTAATGATTTGATAAAGTCCATACTTAATCCATACCCATACTAATATTATAAATTTTAATGTGAAAATGACAAATCGAGAGGTGAGGTGATTTTTTGCACGGAGATAGTTGAAGGGCAACATAGAGAAGCCACGGCCAACAGCTTGTTTAGTAAATGTACCGTACATTTTTCTTATTGAAGTAAAATCCATAGCCCTTTACCCCAGCAATGTATGCAGGAAATAAATGATTTTTTTTTTTGTGAGATTGACTTTACACACACTCATATCTCCTTGATACAAACCAAAGTTTACATTAACTGTTAATAAAGAAAATCTCCAATGTTAGTGTACTTAATTATTGTGGTAAACCTGATGTGAGGCCCGGTAACCATTTACAAACTGCTCTGCAGACATCATAGATATGACTCATCGATCAACGCCCATACAGTTTTTTTAAGACTGTACGCGGCTACTTGAAGAATGCGCTAAAAATAATTTAGCAATCATCAAACAAAAAATTGAATTGAAATCTTGCAACACGTTATGAAAAAAATGTCACCAGTGTAAGTACATCTATATCATTATAGAAATTTCATCGAAATCGGTCCAGCGGTTTACGTTCCCGTGAAAGCGGAACAGACAGACTAGCATTTATAATAGTTGTATATTCATATAGTATCATGGACTAAGTGTTTAGTATGAATTTCTTTCCTGAAAGAGATTGCACTTGGGATAAAGCGCCTATATTGTACACCTTTCTACTACCTAATTCTGTTTCTTAAGTTTTTCAGCCTAGGTACATGCTGGGTATTGGCCTTTAGGCGTTCCTGTTATTATATCTTGTTCCGAATGTTTTAAAATGTCAATATTTTTTTCTACTAGTGGCTTTTATAGGCGGCATTTACATCCCCCAGTCATCACCACATTTAATTTTTTTATTCTTTTTCAGATGGTGACGTGGACACCGAGCTGCCAGTCCCGAAGAATGACGAAGGCACCGGCACAGAAGACGGTAATCCGTGGTGGGGGCACGACGAGGCCGACTTTGCTTATGGTGACTGACACTAATCCACTCTGACCACAGTCCGAGTCACTCCATTCTTTCATTATGCATTTTTTCGATTCAAGGAAGTTACGATTACGGCGAATTACTTATATCGTACTTTATTTAAAATTTTCTGGACGTTTTGGGCTTTGGCACTTGATGAACCGGTTCAATTAAAAATATAGGTAAATGCGATTTCACTCATACAAAGTTAAAAACTAATTCTTGAAAATTATCCGCGAGAGTAGGACCATTGTTGGTTCCTGGTGTCCTTGTAATGAATGAATTGGATTTTACTTATTCGAAATTAAAAAAAAAATCCCTTGAAGTTGTCCTCTAAAATGAATAATATTGGCAAAAAAATGGATGCACTGATTGGTTATTAGTGATTATATTTTAATGTTATTGATATTACATAATGGACAGGGGAATGCAAGGTATTGCACAATAGAACTAACAAGTGATTAGGCGTTCGCATGATAGTGTTGCATGGCTTGCAAATGTCTGTTATCTTTATGTATCTACATATGCAATTAAGTATTCAAGGTGCAAGTTTCTTGACGATCAATATACCGTGACTTCATCTTGAGATGTGATCGTCGTTTGTAAATAATGAAGCATGAAAATAGTTCTGATGATTATTTTAAAATATTCTTATACTAGCAGCCCGTCCCGGCTTCGCGCGTGTAAAAACATCAGGAATCACACTATCTATTGATGAAACAACTGATCATGTTTTTCAGTTTATAGACTTTTCTTTTAAAAATTCACGGCACATTATCTTTAGTCTTTTAAGAGGCTTACGTACATCAAATCCGTAGAGGCCCTTTGGAGTTTTGATGTTGTATTTGTAGGTTCCCGCCAAAACCCGCTCCCGGATATACCCATAACATGATATGCCTATAAGCAAGTCTCGGGAGTGCAAACTGTTGCAGGTATTATCATGATTATCCATGGTTACTTTTGTCCAAGTCACACTGTCAAAAATAGTATGATACTATTTAAAAAAATAGTTTAAATATACTACGCACAGTGCATGTCACAGGTGCATGTAAAGCCAGGTTGTGCATGCTCAAAACAACCTCTCCTTAGCAATTAGTTTATTTTTGTAACGAATTTACTAAACTATCTGTTTGGTTTGCAGATGGCACCAGATTTGAAATTGAAGATCGGGTGGGATCTCCTCTGCCAGGATTGGTGAGATTTTTTTTACATACTTTAATATTAGTAATAATAATTACACAAAAAAGGATCATTAACTAGGTACTTTCGTTAGAACTGTTGCAATTTATATAGCGATAGGTTTCTGAAAGAAGAAAACACGAGAAATAAAATCATACAAGCTATCATAAGTATTTCAGATACTAACACTTAATAGATGTAATACCTACTTTCAGAGTTCAAACTCTAATCCCTTGGGTCTTGTCGTTTATGGATATGTTAAAGAATATGTTATCGTTGATTTAGTATACCATAATACAAGTCTCGAATTTACTTCAGGGCTAACTCAATCTGTGTGATTTGTCCCTATATATTTATTATTTGCAGATTCCAGACGTGAACACTTACCAGCAGAAGAAGAACCTCGCCCAGGGCATGATGGACCTGGCGCTGTTCACGGCGAACACCAACCAGCTGCGATACGTCATCGAGACCTCCAGCGCCCATCCCTACTACTATTTTAGCCTCGTCTCCATCAGCTTCAGTCTTATCTTGCAGGTACGACCGAAAAAAAACAGTGTATATTTGTAACTAGTTACGAAACAGTTATTAAAAGTGTATTTTCGTAGCTAGTTATGTAAATAATAGGTACGAAAGTGTACGCACCCCAATTCTCTCTTCTTTTTCACTTTGCAAGCAATCCAGAGAAAAAAACCTAGGCTTACTAGGCATGTGGGTCAATATCCTCCTATGGATATCGTATGAGGCGAGAAAGGGACACTAGCCTGGCTGAGACCATCATGAATTGCAATAACTATATAAATAAACAAATTATCGCCAATTTTACTGGTTATCCTCATTGAGACAAAGCGGCGCGATGCGACGCGAAAATGTCAAAGAAAAATCCCTAATAAAGGTCAGTTCATCTGTCTGTCGTGTTTTTCTTCTTTACTTCGCACGGTCTTCGGCAATAGAAAAAAAAATTACCTATAAAAGTAAAATTCAGATAGAACATTGCTCAAAAGTTGCTTGATCGGTTTTTAACATTGTTCAAAAGTTGCTTGATCGGTTTTTAACATTGCTCAAATGTTGCTTGATCGGTTTTTCACTAACCGAATCATATTACAATATCTCGACAACACTATAGAGCCTTAATTCTTATAATATCTGATTCTCAAAATAGCAGATTATCAAAACAGCAATTGTATTTTTTCCTTAGAGTAGTTAGGACTATTACATTACTTGCTTCAGCGTAATTAATATTGTCCTTATTCACTCCACAGATAGCAGTGGGCATTGGGCTGATCCTAAACAGCCGATACAACGTAAAAGACGATAAGGACATCTGCAAAGCGGACAAGATCAACAATATGACAGTATTGGGTATCTTCCTCATCACAATCGTGAACGTCTTCATAGCTGCCTTCAGTGTAGCCCCGATCACTACTGCTGCGCCAGCCGGTGCCTTGTCTGATCAACAGGCAGGGTCGTAATACAGAAAGTACTAGTAACTAGTACGGCCACTCCCTGCCCTCCCGGCTAAAGTGGTTTAGTGTAGTGTGCCGTGCAATTTGCGCCAGCTGCCTCACGTGTTCCCGAACGCACTGAGTTTGTGGTATTTTGGCGTTTTATGTCACTAATAGAACGATGACATGCACAGACTTTTGCGAAACATTAAAAAGGCATTTTTTTCATATATATTTTATCAGAAGTGTTCAGATATCATAACATAGTCAGTAGTAAAATCAAGTTTTAACCCTCTTCGTCTAGGCAGACTAGTCAGGTCAGGTATTTTGAGGCCGCGGAGACTAATTTGTCTGTGATCCTGGACAGTTATGTACTCGTATTGTACTCTATCTACTTAGTCCAGATTGAACTCTTTACTACAAAACCCCCAGTTGTGAATGAAGTGGCAGTATAATCTTATAGATGAATCTCAAATAAAGATCTTGAAAAATAAATAGAAAATTATTATTGTATATGAAAAATAACTTTTAAATAGTTTTTTTTTAAATGTACATAAAGTTATTATGACCAAATCGACTATTCATACATTGAATGTATTTCTTTCAGAATTTTAAGTTTTTTTTTATTGTTAATACAGAATTTTAAGTTTTTTTTAATGTATACATTTAATTGTAAAATATAATATTAAGAATCTCGTCTGTATTATTTATAAAAATAAGTCGTTAAGCTAAAAGCTGCTTGTTGTAGTTTTGTTTATTATTGTATGTCATGAATATTGACATAGAAACTCAATGTGGTGCTTCTTAGATCTTAAAGATACTTAAACGTACCATAAGTACTTATGAACAATTTAGGATAGTCTTTTTTACTATTTATGATATTCAAAAATTGTGCTTCAAATAAAGTAATCTTTGCTATTATTACAAAGAGCGTTTGTAGCCTAAGATGCCACAGCACCCTGTAATCTCTTTCAAGATCTCTGTACATAATATAGAAAGTAGATCCACAATACTGAAGTGATACTTTGGGTATTGTATAATGAACTACCTACCATCATTATAATAAGTAGATTAATTTGATACTAATTTAAAGTAACAAAACAGCTCAGCTATTGTAATAAGTTTAAATATGAATATTTGCATTTCAATATCAATCCGTTGGTAACCGTATTTCCGTCATGTTGTTTTTTACAATGTTTATTAGATTTCAACAGTTTCGTCTAAACATATTTGTTTTCCCAACTACACCAACGGACTGAAAAGACTGTGATAAAGACTGTATACTCATTAATACTTACACAGAGAATATTTGACATAATGTACTAGAATTAAAATTATGATTGTCTTTGTACTAACATAATAAAAAATAATAAATAAATGTAAATAATAAACAAATTATGTAAATAAACTTAATCTAAACAAATATGTTGTTTCATTCTTGTCATTTTTTTAGTATCGTGAAGTCCATTTCCCGTCCCATGATAAAGGTAAATCAAAGGCATTCTAAGTACGATATCGTCCTTACATTATAGAACCTCTGTCGTACAAAAAAAGAACGCTGCGACTAGGCTAAGTAAAATATTTAACTTTTGTTTAAAACGCTAAATTCCAAGGTATGAATTGTGGTAAACAAATGAAAGACAAAAATCTTCAGAATCCAAATGTATTGAATACAAAACAAATCTAGTAAATTGTCAGGTGGCAATTTTAAAATATTCTATTATAATAATAGTTAATAGTAAGGATCGCCGTGCGCGTATAATCACTATATGTTACAACGGGCGCCGGCGCCGGCCGACTTAACCTACGATACATATGTACCCGCTGGCGCTGGTATATACGAACGAGACAATATTTAATAGGGTATATAGATTGTGTGCATAATTCATTCTTCCATTAAGAACATCAAAGTTGGATTTTATTCATTGGCAGAAATTCAAGTAATGTTGAGAAACTTGTACATGGACATATAGAAAGGTGCATTAATCTTTCCCCATGTGTCTGTCCGCCCAAGCGCGCGCGGGCACTCCCAGATTTTATAAATTTATATACTAAATCAATTTCTATTCCATATTAAATATTCCTTACAAACGCATATTGCCTCCAGTTTCGGCACCACGCCGTATTGCTGTTGCGTTACATTTTTTTTTTCTCCGTTTTTTGACGACTCCCGAGCGATGGCGCACAAAATTGCCCGAAGCAAAATTGCATCCCAAAATATATTTCGGAAAAATGATTAAAGTAACATTAAAAATCTATACATATATAGGAACAAAAGGGTTGAAAATAAAAATAAAAATGCTCTAATAAATAGCCGTCCTAGAGAAAGCTTAGTACTTTTATTTATTTATTACGTTGACATGGAATCACGGGGGAAATAGTTGCTTACATTAATTCTAGAGGGCGCTCCTTTGATTGCTACATTACTGCCCCGATTGTGAAGAAAAAGATGCAGTATTGCTAGATTTAAGCTAAATTGCTTCTAATTGGATAGGACAGAAGATTGATATCAATTTAAAATGCATTTATAAAACAATCCGCATATCTCAAAAATGTCGAGCAAAATTAGTCCTCTTTATAAACGAGTTCCAAAATCTGATAAAATCTGAATTTTGCCCAAATCATTCATGTACCGCGCACATAATCCAAAATGGCGGAAAAATGGCTAATTTTTGTAGACACATAACATTATCTATCTGCTTTATTTACTATTCCAGTGTCAAGAAACGTTTTTACAGTATATTGAATAAAGGGACTTCTAACATCGATATTAATAAATAGATTATTTGAAGGCGCATAAATATATATCCATAGATTTTTTTACTAGAACTTGTCACTCAACATTTAACGTCTTTGATATTACGTTTCTCAGTGGAAAGTTTATCGAATTTATAAATCTATGGATCATCCACAAAAGGACACGTTTATTCTTGGACAAGAAGTAGGAATTTCATCAAAATGTATTCTTTAGAAATAAGATCAAGAAATAGATTTTATAAGGAATTTTTTGATAGATTTATCCGTGAAAAGTGAACGTCCCCTTTTATGGAGTAAATGTAAAAACATTTTCATTATCTTTAGGAGTCTACGCCAGACATTCTATTAAAAATACTTCAGACCGCAGAATTCTGAAGCTTGATAGATTCACTGTCAGATATGAAAATATTTTTACTCAACGTATGGCGCGTTTGACTTCATGTAAATGAGTTTTATATTTTGTTTACATTGGCAGCTAATTGACGCGAATAATGATCTTGATTAAACTTGTCTCATTCTATGCTGACCTAATATACATTGTGTCTGTTTTCATTTCATAAATAATAAAATATTTACTGAAATTTTAAGATCAGACAGATGTGGAAAGATTTTCTTTTAACCAAGAATCAATAAAGTATAATTTTATTTAAGCCATATTGTAAATGCAGGATCTATGTATTTGCTTTGTCGAAAAGCAAAGTATATGATGATGTAATGATATCGATAAATAAGTATAGATATCGATGTGTAAGCTAGATCACGTTAACGTCAACGCATGCGTTTTCAGAAGTATAAGAATATATATACTTCAACCGCACCGCTCCCACCCGGTAAGATGACGTTCATTGTAAAGTGGGCTTTAAAGTGTTCTCTGTAGGTGTACTTTACATTGACAACACATTAGGAGAGCGTTGTAGTCTCATCTTGTCAATGTAAAATATATCTACAGAAGAGGTATTAAAGCTCACTTTTCAATTAACGTTATCGTGCCGGGTGTGAACGATGAGATAGAAGTGTGCTATGATCTTATAGTTATGTAAAATACGGCGTACGGGCATTAATATCTATATAATATTTTCATTCAAGTGTGGAAATGACGTTGTTAAGTTGATTGTAAAATTGCCCAAATTTGCAATGTACTTAAATGGTTTCGATATATGTAGAAACGACTATAGTGTACGATAGTGTATAGACTGCAGCATGGTGTAAAGTAGTGTAGTGTTGTGATCTAAATGGCATCGATATCGACGTCGACGTCGTCGTCGTCGTGGTGGTGGTTGGGTTTGGGCGGCGCGGTGTTGACTGCTTTGATGGGGGTCACCTTGGCGCGGTCGTCGTATTGGATCTGGGGACAATGTTCTTCTTGTTGATTCTTCTATAGGCCATGGAACATTTTTTCGAATCATTGATTCGTTAACATTGTTTATTTCGATGAAGGAATTAAATACAAAACGGCGGAATTTACACAATAAATAAATTGTGTAACGTTGGATATTTTGTAAAGTGGCAACGAACCTATTATTATACATGTTATTATTGTCAATTCCATTAAAAATTCGCTATTAATTACATTGATTTAATATGAATGATATCAAACTTACATATATATTTACAGGATAATCCTCATACTATGAATACATCAATCTATCTTCCAAAATCACATCAGAATGAATGATGCTAGTTATATTACAAATGTACAAGATGGTGGCGCTAGTGAGCCGGACGCCTTTAAAGGCAGTGGGAGCCCGTGGGAATGCGGAATCCCGTTTTGAAAGACAAGGACAGAAAAACGTGTCATTTGAAAGCCAGTGCCAGTCCAGCGTAGCCTTCCCTTGCACGCACACTCCAATAGTTAGTGGAAGTTCCCTATTTTTATGCATACAATTTTATGTCATAATTTAACATGGCATACTTTTACTTATCATAATAATAGTTACGCACAATATTAATTTGGCATAATGGTTTAGGCACAATTTATTTACGCATACCTACCATAAGTATAACAATTTTAAGCATAATATTCTAAAGCATATTTGCGGCTTCTGGGTGGCCCAAGCGCCACCCCGCCGCACCCTAACCTTCTGCTACACTATAGCTTTATGCAAATCAAAATTATGGTAAAATACATTAGCCTAAACTATAATTATGCTTATTGAAAAGGTATGCCAAAAAACAAGTATGTCAAATAGTATATGCCTAACTCGTCATGCTAAATTAAATTAGGATAAAAAAATTATGCGAAAGAAAGGGATCCCGTCATGGGAAGTGTATGTCGTGTTGTGTGTATGCAACAAGGCGTGAAGTGTGCTAACCTCGATGTCCTCCTCGCTGTTGTCGCTGGAGTCCTCCTCGGCGTCCTGCAGCCAGTCGAGGAAGGGCTGGGCGCGGCGGCGCACGTCCGCCACCACCTCCTTGCTGCCGTACTTGCGCGACGGCTTCGACGCCCACTCCAGCAGCGCCTTCTCCTCCACTATGTCGCTGTCGTACAGCAGCTGCGCGAAAAAACCACGTTGTTTTTAAACCCCGACGCAATTAGAGGGGTGTTATAAGTTTGTCTGTTTGTTTGTGTACGTGGCACCGTAGCTCATCATCAGGTGAACTGATTTAGATGCGGTTTTTTTATTTGATAGCTAATTTTTATGCGGTGGTTCATATATGTTACATTGGACATGGTTAATTATGTTTGATCAAAATCTGTTCAGCCGTTCAAAAGTTGCAGCGAAATGAATATTGAAAGTCAAGGGCTTTTTAATTTGTCTAACAAATAAACTTGTTAAGCTTCTCTTACCGCGCAGATTGCCAAAAGCAAACGACTATAAACTAGAAATTATTCTCATAGGCGATGGGTTAGCGACCTACTATCACCAACATATTGATATTAATTCTACCAAGATGTTCTCAATCCGGCCTTCGAGTTTTGTATATTTTAGCTGTGCCTTAACTCTTAAGGCATAAAATGAACCCTGTTACATTATTTTGGCTTATAAAAATTTTCAATCTTATCGAATCTTGAACTTTTGGACTTCACCTAGTACAGAGGCAACATTTTAGAAGCTCTAGAATCATAGAAGTCAATTTAGATAAAAGAAAGAAGTGTATGTACTTCACGTGCCAAAAAATAGCTTGAACGGTGTCATTGCTGGTCGCGAAGCTCAGTTTACTTTCAATGGCGGTCCGCGTGAGACAAATGAAGCGTTGTTTGATAATTAACTGTTCAAACACCAGTGACAAAATTGAAGCTGGTAATCGAGGTATTTCCTTCCATCGGTAAGTAACTATTTGTCCTTATCTGTTACTAGATGTAGACCGGGGTTTCGCTCTCGTGGGAATTTTGAGATAAGCTATAACCTATAGCAATCTTGGATAATGTACCTTCCTAATGGAGAAAACATTTGTTAAAATCGGTTCAGTAGTTTCGGAGATTACCCGCGTCAAACATATAAACTTCTTTTATATATTTTTTTGATAGTTATAACATGTCATGCGTGCAGCACGGGAGTGTAGTGTGGTGTGGTGTCAGCACTGACCTTGAGTATGGCGGGCACCTTGGCCGGCAGGTCGGCGTGCAGCGCGGGAGTGTAGTGTGGTGTGGTGTCAGCACTGACCTTGAGTATGGCGGGCACCTTGGCCAGCAGGTCGGCGTGCAGCGCGGGAGTGTAGTGTGGTGTGGTGTCAGCACTGACCTTGAGTATGGCGGGCACCTTGGCCAGCAGGTCGGCGTGCAGCACGGGAGTGTAGTGTGGTGTGGTGTCAGCACTGACCTTGAGTATGGCGGGCACCTTGGCCAGCAGGTCGGCGTGCAGCGCGGGAGTGTAGTGTGGTGTGGTGTCAGCACTGACCTTGAGTATGGCGGGCACCTTGGCCAGCAGGTCGGCGTGCAGCACGGGAGTGTAGTGTGGTGTGGTGTCAGCACTGACCTTGAGTATGGCGGGCACCTTGGCCAGCAGGTCGGCGTGCAGCACGGGAGTGTAGTGTGGTGTGGTGTCAGCACTGACCTTGAGTATGGCGGGCACCTTGGCCAGCAGGTCGGCGTGCAGCGCGGGAGTGTAGTGTGGTGTGGTGTCAGCACTGACCTTGAGTATGGCGGGCACCTTGGCCAGCAGGTCGGCGTGCAGCACGGGAGTGTAGTGTGGTGTGGTGTCAGCACTGACCTTGAGTATGGCGGGCACCTTGGCCAGCAGGTCGGCGTGCAGCACGGGAGTGTAGTGTGGTGTGGTGTCAGCACTGACCTTGAGTATGGCGGGCACCTTGGCCAGCAGGTCGGCGTGCAGCACGGGAGTGTAGTGTGGTGTGGTGTCAGCACTGACCTTGAGTATGGCGGGCACCTTGGCCAGCAGGTCGGCGTGCAGCACGGGAGTGTAGTGTGGTGTGGTGTCAGCACTGACCTTGAGTATGGCGGGCACCTTGGCCAGCAGGTCGGCGTGCAGCACGGGAGTGTAGTGTGGTGTGGTGTCAGCACTGACCTTGAGTATGGCGGGCACCTTGGCCAGCAGGTCGGCGTGCAGCACGGGAGTGTAGTGTGGTGTGGTGTCAGCACTGACCTTGAGTATGGCGGGCACCTTGGCCAGCAGGTCGGCGTGCAGCACGGGAGTGTAGTGTGGTGTGGTGTCAGCACTGACCTTGAGTATGGCGGGCACCTTGGCCAGCAGGTCGGCGTGCAGCACGGGAGTGTAGTGTGGTGTGGTGTCAGCACTGACCTTGAGTATGGCGGGCACCTTGGCCAGCAGGTCGGCGTGCAGCACGGGAGTGTAGTGTGGTGTGGTGTCAGCACTGACCTTGAGTATGGCGGGCACCTTGGCCAGCAGGTCGGCGTGCAGCACGGGAGTGTAGTGTGGTGTGGTGTCAGCACTGACCTTGAGTATGGCGGGCACCTTGGCCAGCAGGTCGGCGTGCAGCACGGGAGTGTAGTGTGGTGTGGTGTCAGCACTGACCTTGAGTATGGCGGGCACCTTGGCCAGCAGGTCGGCGTGCAGCACGGGAGTGTAGTGTGGTGTGGTGTCAGCACTGACCTTGAGTATGGCGGGCACCTTGGCCAGCAGGTCGGCGTGCAGCACGGGAGTGTAGTGTGGTGTGGTGTCAGCACTGACCTTGAGTATGGCGGGCACCTTGGCCAGCAGGTCGGCGTGCAGCACGGGAGTGTAGTGTGGTGTGGTGTCAGCACTGACCTTGAGTATGGCGGGCACCTTGGCCAGCAGGTCGGCGTGCAGCACGGGAGTGTAGTGTGGTGTGGTGTCAGCACTGACCTTGAGTATGGCGGGCACCTTGGCCAGCAGGTCGGCGTGCAGCACGGGAGTGTAGTGTGGTGTGGTGTCAGCACTGACCTTGAGTATGGCGGGCACCTTGGCCAGCAGGTCGGCGTGCAGCACGGGAGTGTAGTGTGGTGTGGTGTCAGCACTGACCTTGAGTATGGCGGGCACCTTGGCCAGCAGGTCGGCGTGCAGCACGGGAGTGTAGTGTGGTGTGGTGTCAGCACTGACCTTGAGTATGGCGGGCACCTTGGCCAGCAGGTCGGCGTGCAGCACGGGAGTGTAGTGTGGTGTGGTGTCAGCACTGACCTTGAGTATGGCGGGCACCTTGGCCAGCAGGTCGGCGTGCAGCACGGGAGTGTAGTGTGGTGTGGTGTCAGCACTGACCTTGAGTATGGCGGGCACCTTGGCCAGCAGGTCGGCGTGCAGCACGGGAGTGTAGTGTGGTGTGGTGTCAGCACTGACCTTGAGTATGGCGGGCACCTTGGCCAGCAGGTCGGCGTGCAGCACGGGAGTGTAGTGTGGTGTGGTGTCAGCACTGACCTTGAGTATGGCGGGCACCTTGGCCAGCAGGTCGGCGTGCAGCACGGGAGTGTAGTGTGATGTGGTGTCAGCACTGACCTTGAGTATGGCGGGCACCTTGGCCAGCAGGTCGGCGTGCAGCACGGGAGTGTAGTGTGGTGTGGTGTCAGCACTGACCTTGAGTATGGCGGGCACCTTGGCCAGCAGGTCGGCGTGCAGCACGGGAGTGTAGTGTGGTGTGGTGTCAGCACTGACCTTGAGTATGGCGGGCACCTTGGCCAGCAGGTCGGCGTGCAGCACGGGAGTGTAGTGTGGTGTGGTGTCAGCACTGACCTTGAGTATGGCGGGCACCTTGGCCAGCAGGTCGGCGTGCAGCACGGGAGTGTAGTGTGGTGTGGTGTCAGCACTGACCTTGAGTATGGCGGGCACCTTGGCCAGCAGGTCGGCGTGCAGCACGGGAGTGTAGTGTGGTGTGGTGTCAGCACTGACCTTGAGTATGGCGGGCACCTTGGCCAGCAGGTCGGCGTGCAGCACGGGAGTGTAGTGTGGTGTGGTGTCAGCACTGACCTTGAGTATGGCGGGCACCTTGGCCAGCAGGTCGGCGTGCAGCACGGGAGTGTAGTGTGGTGTGGTGTCAGCACTGACCTTGAGTATGGCGGGCACCTTGGCCAGCAGGTCGGCGTGCAGCACGGGAGTGTAGTGTGGTGTGGTGTCAGCACTGACCTTGAGTATGGCGGGCACCTTGGCCAGCAGGTCGGCGTGCAGCACGGGAGTGTAGTGTGGTGTGGTGTCAGCACTGACCTTGAGTATGGCGGGCACCTTGGCCAGCAGGTCGGCGTGCAGCACGGGAGTGTAGTGTGGTGTGGTGTCAGCACTGACCTTGAGTATGGCGGGCACCTTGGCCAGCAGGTCGGCGTGCAGCACGGGAGTGTAGTGTGGTGTGGTGTCAGCACTGACCTTGAGTATGGCGGGCACCTTGGCCAGCAGGTCGGCGTGCAGCACGGGAGTGTAGTGTGGTGTGGTGTCAGCACTGACCTTGAGTATGGCGGGCACCTTGGCCAGCAGGTCGGCGTGCAGCACGGGAGTGTAGTGTGGTGTGGTGTCAGCACTGACCTTGAGTATGGCGGGCACCTTGGCCAGCAGGTCGGCGTGCAGCACGGGAGTGTAGTGTGGTGTGGTGTCAGCACTGACCTTGAGTATGGCGGGCACCTTGGCCAGCAGGTCGGCGTGCAGCACGGGAGTGTAGTGTGGTGTGGTGTCAGCACTGACCTTGAGTATGGCGGGCACCTTGGCCAGCAGGTCGGCGTGCAGCACGGGAGTGTAGTGTGGTGTGGTGTCAGCACTGACCTTGAGTATGGCGGGCACCTTGGCCAGCAGGTCGGCGTGCAGCACGGGAGTGTAGTGTGGTGTGGTGTCAGCACTGACCTTGAGTATGGCGGGCACCTTGGCCAGCAGGTCGGCGTGCAGCGCGGGAGTGTAGTGTGGTGTGGTGTCAGCACTGACCTTGAGTATGGCGGGCACCTTGGCCAGCAGGTCGGCGTGCAGCGCGGGAGTGTAGTGTGGTGTGGTGTCAGCACTGACCTTGAGTATGGCGGGCACCTTGGCCAGCAGGTCGGCGTGCAGCACGGGAGTGTAGTGTGGTGTGGTGTCAGCACTGACCTTGAGTATGGCGGGCACCTTGGCCAGCAGGTCGGCGTGCAGCACGGGAGTGTAGTGTGGTGTGGTGTCAGCACTGACCTTGAGTATGGCGGGCACCTTGGCCAGCAGGTCGGCGTGCAGCACGGGAGTGTAGTGTGGTGTGGTGTCAGCACTGACCTTGAGTATGGCGGGCACCTTGGCCAGCAGGTCGGCGTGCAGCACGGGAGTGTAGTGTGGTGTGGTGTCAGCACTGACCTTGAGTATGGCGGGCACCTTGGCCAGCAGGTCGGCGTGCAGCGCGGGAGTGTAGTGTGGTGTGGTGTCAGCACTGACCTTGAGTATGGCGGGCACCTTGGCCAGCAGGTCGGCGTGCAGCACGGGAGTGTAGTGTGGTGTGGTGTCAGCACTGACCTTGAGTATGGCGGGCACCTTGGCCAGCAGGTCGGCGTGCAGCGCGGGAGTGTAGTGTGGTGTGGTGTCAGCACTGACCTTGAGTATGGCGGGCACCTTGGCCAGCAGGTCGGCGTGCAGCACGGGAGTGTAGTGTGGTGTGGTGTCAGCACTGACCTTGAGTATGGCGGGCACCTTGGCCAGCAGGTCGGCGTGCAGCACGGGAGTGTAGTGTGGTGTGGTGTCAGCACTGACCTTGAGTATGGCGGGCACCTTGGCCAGCAGGTCGGCGTGCAGCACGGGAGTGTAGTGTGGTGTGGTGTCAGCACTGACCTTGAGTATGGCGGGCACCTTGGCCAGCAGGTCGGCGTGCAGCACGGGAGTGTAGTGTGGTGTGGTGTCAGCACTGACCTTGAGTATGGCGGGCACCTTGGCCAGCAGGTCGGCGTGCAGCACGGGAGTGTAGTGTGGTGTGGTGTCAGCACTGACCTTGAGTATGGCGGGCACCTTGGCCAGCAGGTCGGCGTGCAGCACGGGAGTGTAGTGTGGTGTGGTGTCAGCACTGACCTTGAGTATGGCGGGCACCTTGGCCAGCAGGTCGGCGTGCAGCACGGGAGTGTAGTGTGGTGTGGTGTCAGCACTGACCTTGAGTATGGCGGGCACCTTGGCCAGCAGGTCGGCGTGCAGCACGGGAGTGTAGTGTGGTGTGGTGTCAGCACTGACCTTGAGTATGGCGGGCACCTTGGCCAGCAGGTCGGCGTGCAGCACGGGAGTGTAGTGTGGTGTGGTGTCAGCACTGACCTTGAGTATGGCGGGCACCTTGGCCAGCAGGTCGGCGTGCAGCACGGGAGTGTAGTGTGGTGTGGTGTCAGCACTGACCTTGAGTATGGCGGGCACCTTGGCCAGCAGGTCGGCGTGCAGCGCGGGAGTGTAGTGTGGTGTGGTGTCAGCACTGACCTTGAGTATGGCGGGCACCTTGGCCAGCAGGTCGGCGTGCAGCACGGGAGTGTAGTGTGGTGTGGTGTCAGCACTGACCTTGAGTATGGCGGGCACCTTGGCCAGCAGGTCGGCGTGCAGCACGGGAGTGTAGTGTGGTGTGGTGTCAGCACTGACCTTGAGTATGGCGGGCACCTTGGCCAGCAGGTCGGCGTGCAGCACGGGAGTGTAGTGTGGTGTGGTGTCAGCACTGACCTTGAGTATGGCGGGCACCTTGGCCAGCAGGTCGGCGTGCAGCACGGGAGTGTAGTGTGGTGTGGTGTCAGCACTGACCTTGAGTATGGCGGGCACCTTGGCCAGCAGGTCGGCGTGCAGCACGGGAGTGTAGTGTGGTGTGGTGTCAGCACTGACCTTGAGTATGGCGGGCACCTTGGCCAGCAGGTCGGCGTGCAGCACGGGAGTGTAGTGTGGTGTGGTGTCAGCACTGACCTTGAGTATGGCGGGCACCTTGGCCAGCAGGTCGGCGTGCAGCACGGGAGTGTAGTGTGGTGTGGTGTCAGCACTGACCTTGAGTATGGCGGGCACCTTGGCCAGCAGGTCGGCGTGCAGCACGGGAGTGTAGTGTGGTGTGGTGTCAGCACTGACCTTGAGTATGGCGGGCACCTTGGCCAGCAGGTCGGCGTGCAGCACGGGAGTGTAGTGTGGTGTGGTGTCAGCACTGACCTTGAGTATGGCGGGCACCTTGGCCAGCAGGTCGGCGTGCAGCACGGGAGTGTAGTGTGGTGTGGTGTCAGCACTGACCTTGAGTATGGCGGGCACCTTGGCCAGCAGGTCGGCGTGCAGCACGGGAGTGTAGTGTGGTGTGGTGTCAGCACTGACCTTGAGTATGGCGGGCACCTTGGCCAGCAGGTCGGCGTGCAGCACGGGAGTGTAGTGTGGTGTGGTGTCAGCACTGACCTTGAGTATGGCGGGCACCTTGGCCAGCAGGTCGGCGTGCAGCACGGGAGTGTAGTGTGGTGTGGTGTCAGCACTGACCTTGAGTATGGCGGGCACCTTGGCCAGCAGGTCGGCGTGCAGCGCGGGAGTGTAGTGTGGTGTGGTGTCAGCACTGACCTTGAGTATGGCGGGCACCTTGGCCAGCAGGTCGGCGTGCAGCGCGGGAGTGTAGTGTGGTGTGGTGTCAGCACTGACCTTGAGTATGGCGGGCACCTTGGCCAGCAGGTCGGCGTGCAGCGCGGGAGTGTAGTGTGGTGTGGTGTCAGCACTGACCTTGAGTATGGCGGGCACCTTGGCCAGCAGGTCGGCGTGCAGCGCGGGAGTGTAGTGTGGTGTGGTGTCAGCACTGACCTTGAGTATGGCGGGCACCTTGGCCAGCAGGTCGGCGTGCAGCGCGCACAGCGCGGTGACGGCGTGCAGCACGGAGCGCTGCGCGCGCGGGTCGGCGCGCGTGAAGCGCAACACGAGCGCGCGGTACTTCTTCACGTCCGGCGCCAGGCTGCCCGGCCGCACCAGCACCTCGAACAGCACTAGCGGCGCCTTCGACTTCACCTCCAATCTGCATCGAGCGGGACGTTCACGTATAGTAGCAATGAGAAAGGGAAACGATCTTCATTCGCTGTCGCGGGTCATTTATGTGAGAACAAAATATAAAGATCAGAATATAATTTATTTAAAAAGCACCACATGTCCTTACTGATTCACAAACGTTATTATAATTTGAATGATTTTTTTAACGATAGACTCAGATAAAAATTTAGTTACTTTTATTTATTCGATTTTGTTTTGTGGGATGGGATAGCATGCTCTCCATTTAAATTTGCATACCCGTGGACGATGAAACATGTAGGATTTAAGTTTTTCTTTTAACACCACATTGTAAAAATATGTAAACTCATGTTATGTTTTTGCAAATAAATAATCTTTGTCTTTGAACCCTTCCATTTGCTCGTAGTGAAAAAATATTCCCCACGGCACTAGCAGTAATGTGTCTTGGTGGTACGATGGGTCTGAAGAGAAATTTAACGAGAGCTAAGTGTTGCGATGAAACACGGTGCGGCTCCGTCGTTTGCTATAGGTTTCGAACGGCGCCGTACGTCAAAACTATTTACAATTTCTACGTGATCAACGTATCGTAACGATCATTATCAACGCCAACGGTGGACAACGAGAGTGTGGAACCTCAGACAGAAACATTGTTCACCGAAAGCATATTTCGCCAAAAAACTTTTTATATCTCTAGTTACAGTTTATAAACATGTTTATCTAACCTAATTGTGTCAAGCACAACTGAATTTGCCGATTATTTTAATTCAAACTTATCCAGAATTTGAGAAACAAAAAAAAACCGTGCTTTCGGTGAAAAGTGTTTCAGTGAACTGTAAACACCTCGGACGACGGATCGCAACATAGTAATGGTACCAATCTTTAAAATGTAGCAACATTTAACACGCACGACGCCGATTAAATGCAATGAAAATGTAAACAACACATATACAGATGGCGCTATAATCGACCAACGAAAGAAAAGAACAAGTCATTGCAGAGTTTAAGATTGTATGTAATACAAAAGTCTCTGACATGAGACTTTTGGAGCCTCGTGATTCCCCGGGAATAAATCTTTCCTATTCACAAACATATGCTGTGATAGCCAGTTTATTTTTATTTATTAAAGAAACCAACAGCGTTTAGAAAAGGATACAATACAAATTCTTATTCAATAATAAGGCCAATAAAAGGTTTCTCTCACTATTACAATAATATAGTCGATTGATACAGTGAAGAAATGAGTGTGTGTAGGAATATTGTATTTTTGTGATAAAATAAACGTGATTTTCGGACAACTTGATATTTTATTGGCGGCAAAACGAACACTACAAAGTGACAGATGGCAATAGACATTCAGTCATAGATAAACAGATACTACTACTGGTTGGTTGCGTTTCATTTCATCCAAAAGTGTGACTATGTAATGACATGAGTAATAAATATGTAACGAGCAGAATGCTGTGAGTGTATTTAAAAATGTTTTAGAAAAACAAAAGAAGTCAGAAGGAAGTTAAATGGGAAAGTATACTTATCTAAAATGTTTGTTATATTATATTGCCATGCCCCATGCCAATGAAGATTCATTGCATACTAACGTAATATAATAAAAAATAAATTAAAATTAAGGTTGTTTAAGTACCTCGATTACTTGGTGTCTAAATTTAGCCTTGGAGCTTGCAAAGGGCTCAATGTTAGCAAATGTAGTTGTACGTATGGAAAATTCGCGTGGTAATCATATTTTGAGCATACTTTGTTACTTTGTACAGTGGTGTAAAGAACAGGGATGTCTGACGCGTGCGAGTCAGATCAAATCTGGACAGTCTAAGCGGCTGTTTGCTATATCGTACAAAATACACATATCAGAGAGAGTACGCCGCTGAGCCAGGGTTAGCAAAGCGTGCGCAAGGCAGCAATCCTCGTATGATTCATGGGGTCTATCGTGCCCGTACGATAGTTGAGATGATTGATAAATATTTTTGGATTCGTTCTAATTGATTGATATTGAGGAGACCAAATGGGACTCGCGTATAATAATATGCTCCTAACATATGTGTCTAGGCCTTTGGCTGTATTGTTTTAGTGTCACCGGCTAACTTTTTAGTTTTCCCAAATGTCAGGGCTGTCAACGTCAAGTCATTTTTTTACTTTGTCTTCTAAAAATTTGGCGCGCCTACCTACGTACTTTTTTCACTGTATGTTAAAAACTCATGAATACAAATAATTTAAAAGGAATTATTGAGTTATCATTGGCTCCGGTGTGTCGGCGAAGACAATATGCGAAATAAATTGTTTTGATAGCAGCTATATGGGCAAAGGAACTGCAGGTTCGCAAAACTTGACATAATTTATATGAACATTTAGTTTTAGGAATGCGTCATTTTTAAAATTGTTTTCGTTCAAAGTAGGCCTCAGGCTAGTCTGAAGTGTGCCCAATTGGGGTGGGCCAAACCTCTGCACAAATTTTCTTCGTAATTAATCCACTAACGAACTATTTCGTCACGTAAAGTTGTATTTACTATAACATACCTCTCAGCTTCATGCAGCACGTCGTTGGCGGCGCGGCTGCCCACGAGGTCACCCGCGGCCAGCTTCTGGGAGAGGTACGAGTAGAACAAGTCCATGCGTTGTTTCTCATTCTTCTCACTGTCTTCGGAGAGGGTCATGCTTTTTGCGCCTTCGGTTAAGTCTGCAAACAAATTTAAATGTAAAAAAAATTTTTTTTGGACAATACAGTACAGGACCGTTAAGTTTCAGATTAGTAAATTTGTGACAATTTACGAAACTATCACTGGAAGAAAACCTGTTACAAATCATACAAACACAAACTTTTGGCAGCGGTTATCTCTCAGTCGAGAGTTTTCCGGTTCTTCCTGAGCCATAGAGTGCGAGTGACAATCCAATCATGATTGAATCGGGTAGAGAGAGAGAGAGAGAGAGAGAGAGAGAGAGAGAGAGAGATAAGCTCACCCTGCATGCGGGCCCTGACAGCCGCCTCGCTGACGTCCACGGTCCAGCCGCCGTCGTCGTCGTCGTCAGACTCGCCCTTGGCCTTGCTCCTCTTGCTCTTGGGGTTGGGGGCGGTCGGCGTCACCGGCGTCACCGGCGCCTCGTCTTGCTGCCAGACGAGTTTACGGATATTATCACACTTTATTACATAACAAAATTTAATTTTAAGACCCCAATTTTTTAATTGACGTCGTGCCGACGTTGCGCCGCTTCTTCTTCACCTGCGCTTTGGAAGTCGGCAAATAGACTTAGTTAAAAGTAAATTTTTGAAGCCAATTAATAATTAATATATGTCGTTCAATAAATAATATTTAATTTGATGCATTAGGTACATTTGTTATGTTTCTTAAATGCGAAGTCGCTAGTAAATCCCACTACTATTATAAAGGCGAAAGTTTGTATTTTTGTTACTGCTTCACGCTGAAATGTATGGGACAATTTTTATCAAATTTTCGTATTCAGGATACTGATATTGGATTGACCTTGATTAATACATTTGGTTTTTTTATTACTATAGTACGCGATTACCGTAGGATTTAATCAAAAAGTCAACAGCGCTTCGTTAAGTAGATGGCGCTACTGCGCACAAAAACTTTAGTATTTTTAAAAAAATTACGCAGACAAGACCGCTGGCTGCGGCTAGGAAATAACAGACAAGACTCACCGGTTTGGATTCCTCGCTGCCGTCGTGGTTGCCGTTGGCGGCGCCCGGGCCCGAGCGCTTGGAGCGCTTGCCGCGGTTCCCTTCGGTTAGGGACGAGCCCTGTGGGAAATTATAACAAAATACATATTTCAGATTTGTATTTATAGTATTAGCAAACAAACTATGTGTCATCCATCAATATTAGGTTTCTTTTTTTTACTACCAAGCAAGCGACCTGATAGCGCGTAACATTTAATGTCACAAAAAATATCATGTGCCTGCAGTAAACTGTTGAAAGTTGAGTTCCCTTGATGAATGCCGTTCCAATCATCAGATCGTACTTTAATAATAATGAAAACTGAAGCAACGTTGAAAATTTCTTCATTGGATAAGCGTGAGTTTTAAATAAGTTTAAGTACGTGAAATTTAATTAGCAAGATTTGATTGCAAACAGACACGGGAGAGCTCAAAAAGTATGTATGCACGGCACGGGTCGATTGACCACGAGAGAGCGACACGACATTAACCTGCACAGCGGGGTCAATTGCGGGCGGGTTCTTGAGAATGAAGGTGTTGAGTTTGTGGTTGAAGTCCAGTTGTCCGTGGTAGCCGCACGCCTTGCAACCCTGCGAGATCGTGTTCCGCTTGGTGGACACGATCAGCTCCGTCTCCGGGTTGTCGCACTCGGGGCACAGGACGAATTTGCGGATGAAGCTGGACGAAAATTGTAACGTCTAATTTTCTTCACGGTAGTGGATGGACATCGTCAAAATTTTCACGTGTTTTATAACGCGTTGAATTCACGGCAAAATTTTACGTTTACACATAGCATTCATGTTAGGATGTACATAAATTATTGTAATAAATCTACATTTAACCATCTGCGGCTGACCCTTCTAAGCGTGTTACACCTAGGTGTTGCCAATGAAGACCGGCTGCACCTAGGTTTATCCTAAATGATAAAGGCTAAACCTACGGCTGTGTTTAGCCGTAACATACATACCAATACTATTACAGAGTGGTGCATATCATACAAATAAATCAATCTGAAGTATGAATTAAATAATAAAACAAAAGCCGTAATTCACGCTGCATAGACAGGCTCAGCGTATGTTCACTATTTTATTTTATTGAACGTGATAAAGTAAAATTTAATATTTGCTTTTCGATGTCAATGCTGCGTAGATGATTTTTATTTTAAAAAGCTTCGTATCAGCCATGTCAGATAAAAATTCTAATACTAAAGCTAGACGCTATTAATAAAAAAGACTTAAGCTAAATTAAAGACTTGCGATAAAGCAATTGTAACGACATTGTCAAAATTCATATAAAAATGTAATATTTCCTTTTACATACAGCAGTAGACCTATATTTTGAAGACAATAAGTGATGTCTATCTTCAGCAGTCGTAATTTGATTTGTACGACAGAGGCGCTGTTAATTTTTTCCTTATAAATATCGATGGTGATACTAAATAAAACTCGTGTTAACCCCACAGTAGTCGTCAACATACCCATCCAACAAATCCTGAAGCTTCGCGGAATCGTGACTGCCGTTGACAATGAAACGCTCGTTCTTGAAGTCGAACTGAGTCTGCGCGCCCAGCTCGCAGCCGAAGTACTTAGTTGGATCTGCAACAATCAAGTATTCCAATTCAATATAGAATAATATTACAGTCAAGAGCGAGTCGGACTTGTGCATCGAGAGTTCTGTAAAATTAGCTTTCAATACATAACGTATTGACAATTTTTTGGATTTTTTCCTTTGCAAGTTAGACCTGCACATACACTTTTTTTTTGTGAAGAAGAATATGTGTTGTAAGTTGTTCTTCTTATAAATTTCATGATCCTAGGTAAACTCTGTCCTTTTCTTTGATTCTTCTGTGAAATGGCAAAATATACGACATAAACGGTCATATCTTTAGAAGTTTGATTATGTAACAGCTGAAAGATACCAGAGACCAGAGTATCTGATTTAAATTTAAACTTGATACCTCTACGCCTTGTTGACAAACAAGGTTATGACAGATGAATGAAATTTAAGTGGTTCCGTTTCTACCTTTTGGTATATGAGAACCCTAGATATCATGAGTTCCAAGGTAATTTCAATTAATAATCATTCAATATTACCGAAAGCAGGTAGGGTGTATGTAGTACGGGCGTAACATATTGCAGTCAGATGGGATACTTACACGTGGCCGGTCTGCCCAAAGCCTTGGCCACCTCAGGCATGTTGACGATGACCGTTTTGATGCCGTTCCCCTTCCCCTCCACCTTGGCGCAGATGCGAGGCATCTTGTAGCGGTAGAAAGCGTCCGCCACATTGCGGTTCACGTTAACGGACCCCATGGCGCCGTACTAATACTAACTAATTATAATGCGAATTTAATGATCTCTTTTTCTTCTTGACACTGGATCTGCAAAGACGGGAGAAATATTTGCATTAGTTGGTAATTTTTCTGAACACCTATAAACAGAACTCGGTCGTAAATTATATGAAATCTGTTACAGGTATAAAATAAAGTCCTCTGTCTCCTATGTATGTCTGTTCGCGATAAACTCAAAAGTTACTGCACGGATTTTTATGCGGTATTGACCAATATACCTCTTTTATGAGTAAGAGGAATAGACAAGATCTAAGTAAGTAATAATATTGATTGAGCGCAGGTTATCTTAAATGCGGCCTGGGCCTTTCCAATGCTTTAAACATCACGAGATGTTTTTTGTCGTATTTTCAAAGTTTAGTAGACTAAAAACAAACCTGATCAAATTAAAGCAAAATTGGCTTTTACTTTGTTACTTTACGTTTATACCTTTAAGGTATGAAAACTTGAAACAATAATTGAAAAAAATATAATGAAATCATTATACCATATACAATCGTTAATTGTATTTAGCCAATCAACCGGCCAAGATCTAGGATAACCTCAACGGTTGAATCATCGGACGTCGGGCGATAACTCATTTAGCGGAAACGGATAGACTCTGGCATTTATTGTGAGCTAATTACGGCCATTGAGGTGAAACTAATCAGTCTAACTCGATATTTTATTCCATAAGATTTGCTACGACCTGAATTTTAATAGTTAGTAAAAAAATATATGTAAAAAAGTTTGTATGTTTACTTTACTCCTAAATATTTGTTACATTGACGATTACAAGAAAAGAACTAAATAAATTGTTAGTCGCAAATCCAGAAGGGCATACATGCTATGACTATACATGAATGAAGGAAGCAGTCTATGGGATTCTTACTGATTTTAGCCTCTTATTATTTGATTAGTGTTAAAAATAAAATGATTGCAAACCAAAACAAATCTCCCACAACAAAACATAACATACAAAACATATTCAAATCTCTATTTCAATACTATAAATGTAGAAATCTGACATGATACGAATGTGACGTGGCCTGACAGTGGCATAAGCCTACTCACCGGTTATATACAATGTGTGCGCGTGTAGTAGCGGTAGCGGGGCGTTTAGCGGGGCGGTCAGCGGGGCGGCATGCGGGCGAGAGATCCCGCGCGGCGCGCCAGTCACGTCTGCCGAAGCGGTAACAACTTGCGATGCCGGTTGCTGCAAAATTTTGATGTTCTGCAACAGAGCGCGACCGTCACGTCCTCTTGTACGGTTTTTGTCGTGAAAACTATCATTTAGCAAGGTCCTATATGCTCAAATCAAGGCAGAGTTAAAGCCATGCTAAGATGTGATAGGAACAATTCTATTTGGGGTGTTTACTGCGCCGCGCGTGATTATGACGCATATTCGAGCTCGCCTTTTTCACACACCTTGTTGGCGACAGAAATAAATAATTTCCCGCGCAAGATTTGCTGCGACTGGCTCACACGCATCATACTACTTCAAGACAGCAAAAAAATACTCCTGGTGCAAAAGCTTGAATCCAAACCGTACAGTATTCTCAAAAGATTTCACGACAAAAAAGGTACAAGAGGCCTTACGCCGAGTGGGAATGCCACCGCCACCGGACTAGTCTACACCCTGTGCAAACCCTTGTCTCCTAATTCGGAGTAATAAAGCAAGGGGGAAATATATATATATAACAAGACATAGATAGATAGTCGACAGTTTTTACAGTGTGTGTATCAGAGAGTGGTAATCTGCCATGCCAAATGTTAAGTTTGTTTAAGTGAAAGCCAAGACTCCATCACCAGAAATCGTGCAATATATCTATAACTACTATTAGTTACATATCTCCAATCGAGTTTCTTTCATCATATATCTTTTGCAGAACCTGCGAAGTGATAACTGGTGGCGAATCTCGCTTTGTTGTTTTATCATATAGGTTAATATAATATATTTACTAATGGATGAGGCAAGATGATGACATTTGGGGGATATTTTTCACCAGTTAACCAATTTCTGGTTAAAATACTGGAAAATGTTAAAGCGTCCACATCTTCCGTTCTTTTCACAAGCCTATGAAGCATATGCTATATGACGCTGTGGTCATGTTACCCAAACGCATATGGCGCTGTGGTCATGTCACCCAGTCCACGTGTGTCGTACCTTCTCGCAGTATTGCTAGGTGTGTGAAGCGTCATGCACGCTCGACGGCAGTCGGCCGCTCTTGTTGTCGCGACACACCGACCACTCTCCTCGCGCTGTACTGATGTCTCTGTTGACAATGTAACATTATACAGATTGCCGTTGGAAAGAACAAGATCATTGTCAGGGTAAAAGAGACAGTCAAATATTAAGTTTTAGGAAAAAAAACTTAATTCTTCTTAGTGATTCTGATTAGATTCCTTCGGTCCTATCCTGGTACTTATGTGCCTGACTGTAACTTATATCGTTTGTGGGATTGTTATTATTTTACTTTCATGACCTTTCTTTTTTCAATTGTACAAAATTCAAAGGGCCATCCTTCAAAAAAGATAAAGTATACTCGTATTTATGATACTTAGCAAACTTCACAAACCATGCCCCTTGAAAACCAGCTCAACACTGGCTTGCGTTTCAATTAGTTCCGTTTTATTCTAAGCATCATAAAATGTATAACGTCCAACATGAACAGCAGTGCATACAGTCGCTAACGAGCAGTCGCGAAGAACTGTTACCTTACTTATGACGCAGAAGAACTTGAATTAACCCAATAAAACAATTAAACTAACAGAAGGTATGACGCACAGGTAAAGGTTTTGCCAACGAAGCTGATAATCGTAAGCAAACTGTGATGTTTGATATTGGAACTAGATAAAACACACCATGTTAAGATCAAATAGATCTTGTTAACAGAGTAAATTTTCCAAAGGGGCCAACTTGTTTAATTAATCAAATTATTCACTACAAGTCTTTGGCTGGAAAACGTTTACTATTCGACGAGAGCCAGCAACGTGCGCAAAATGTAGACATTATCGCGGTATCAAAACACCTACAAAATCATGTGTGCAAATTCTTAAATCGAGTGTCGCCATTGGTCAATATTTAAGATGAAATAGTTGGAAGGAAAATTCAAATAGTGTTTCGTTGCATTGCTGTTAAAGTAATGCTGCGTATCAATTACGAGGTGAAGTGGTAATGTATGTTGTGACAGTGTCGTAATCGTAACTACGCGTGCGAGTTAAAATTGATAGCTGTAGGAAATCTCCAAAGGTGTTTGATACATTGTCGTTGTAGTAGAGTTTACTGCGAGTGGGTCGTGAGTTAAAGTGGTAATGAATGTTGTGATAGACTGCCGGGTTGCAAGTTCACGGCTACCGGTGCCAATCACACGCGATTCGCTACACTCGACCAACGGCGTGTATGTTTCATGTCACAAGCGCCAACCCGCGATAGCGTCATTGTTATCGGCATTGCTTGTTTCAACAGTTTGGAGCGCGACGTTTTCATCGGAAAGATTTCTGTATTTATCTGTTTTATTTATGGAATGTTGACGAGTCAAATTCGTGATGGTAGAGAGGTTTTAATTTATGTCAGGTGGCTTTAGGCTATTTGTATACAATTAGCCTTAAGCCATCTGTTACACCCAAACCTCCAAAGACAGATACTTCATAAGATATTCGATGGGATAGATCCATCCTATATAATAACTATGATCATAAAGATTCAATGAACCAAGTGAAATTTGTGACAAAATACTACGTTGATCAATCACGAAAACACACACACACATACACACACACACACACTACGTTAATCTTTCGTTTTAATCAATCGTCAACAGCGATTTCCACTACTCTAAAATTTGCTCGAAAAATTCGGTAAAGGATATATTTTTTGTAGAAACGAAAAGATCATTAGGGTTGGGTATTTATTGAGATACGAACACACTATGCATACATGCTTTTAAATATTCTGAAGATAATACAATGGTAGGCGAAAACGTCGCACCAAATGGATTCAACCTCTACGGTAACCGCCTCGAAACACCTAGTTATGTTGTCATGCGTCATAATAAATTATAATGCACGCAAATTACAGGGGGTCATCTGTAGTTATGCCAAATTGAAGTATTGCATATACTAGAGGCAAAAAAGGGCCGACTAAAATTGATTATTTAAAGTTTTTTTACAAGCTTTCATTGTAGTCGTAGAGATCTTGATACATTCAAGGCGTGACAAAAAATCACATCTGTGCAATAAACCGTTGAGGAGTTAGGAGCCGATCTTGGATGCACCATCTGGTTATGCCTGCCATGGAAACTGAAGCCGAAGGTGAAATTTAACTTGCAAGATCAGATAACAGACAAACAAATATCGGGATAGGCGAAACTAAAAGCTTATCAAACTACAGTTAAAGCCATATTTGTATTCAATGTCGAAAAATGCCTATTTAGCCACATTATTGCCAAGGTAAATAATAGGTATATAATGGAGGTCAATCTGCTTTGTTATGGACTGCAGATATAATACACATTCGAAATGGGTCGTCGTGCACGCTCTGATAGAAGTTTACCTATTGAACAGAATTTTACATGTGGCTACAATCTAATCTTGCAAGTTTTTATCTCCTTTATTCGGCATATTCGCAATATCGTGTCATCGAGCCAGAAGATGACAATACTCGTCGATCGTGCATAAATCGACGTAATCGAATATGAGGTCGTTTCGTTTGATCCATCGTGTCAATAAATTAGGCCCTAGATAAACGTGACGGCTTAATAGCAAAACGTCTAATTCTCAATTCGTTAATCTAACATAATGTCTATTAGGCAAAAAAAAGGTCGCATTTGAGCAATATCTGTTTCTCAAAATGTCTCGAGGATAGAATACAATTGCGCAGAATCAGCACCATCATCACAATTCACGAGTTTTGTTCGATATTTGTTTAATCTAAGCTGCTTTGAGACACTTTAAGCTGTAATGTTCCCAATTTTGTGAAGTTGATGTTCTGCGAATGAGTCAATAAATCACGTGTCGACTGTCTGTTTGTTTTTATCTGACTAAATGGTATTTAAACAACGTGATCTACAGTTCCTCAGAAAGGATTATTCCCATGGCCTCTTAATCCACTTTGTGATTAGTCTGATACTCAATTACGCTAGTGTGGGCCGCAATGCGCCACTCGCCGCGCCCAAGAGCATCCGTACGTTCGTCACATGCAGATTTTATATTTCTGGCTTGAAAGGTATAACAGCTGTAACTATAATAACCCTTATACTTTGAATCCTTGTATGTGCTGCAAAGTGATTTTTCACTTAATTAAATGAAAATTCACTTTGCAGCACTGCATTTGCTGATTTCAGCATCAATGTTCTCCAATTTAGAGAATTTTGATTTGGGTCAGTCACCATCATAAGTGAAATGTTGTGAGCTCCTTTATTCTATTGTAGTCTTTAAGTTTCTTTTCAACGGAACTGCTGCCGATAGCCCGAGCATCATTGATTACTGATATCAAATGTAAAACTAAGATCAGTTAAGATTGAGATTTAAGAAAAGAGATTCAACAAACTTGTCAACAGGAAGATATCACCATAACATAACGAGCGGCACAATGCTACATGCCATTAGTTGAAACAAACGTCGATAAACCTTCGTCCAAATACATATCGTAGTGCCAGCGATGTTAAATGGTGTGGGAAATTGAGAAGATGATTGTAACCTTCATTAACTGTGTAATTATTAAAACTATTTAAAACTATAAAGCTAAGAGTGGGAGGACGCAAGATGTTTTGGCTCAAAATCAACAGAGAGTGGACGGGAGTAAAAACAGACAACTATTCAGACTGGCTCTGGATAAGATGAAACTTAAGAAGCTGACTATCAACATTCAGTAATGCATACGTAGTATAAAGTAGAAAAAGAAGATAAAGTAAAATTAAAGAAAGCTATACTGGACACTGGTCTTCACAAATTTAAACGGCAGTTTAGTCACTGTTAACAATATGAAGCGAAGAAGGTTTGGAAGTCTATGATCCTGTCTAAGTCCCTCTTGAGTCAAAGAACTAAAATTAAAATTATATTTATTTCAAAAAGCTACAAGTTAGTATCTTGGCACAACCACAGCTCAGAAGAAAAGCTGAAAGAAACTCATTTAAATAGTGCCTTAACATTAATGACCAAAAACTGACGGATCGAAAAATGGAACCTCGAATGACAAAGAATGCAAATCAAATAGTGCGACACACAAACATACATTCAAACATTCCTGGGTCAGGTTGCGTCCGTCGGGATCGCGTTGCAGCCTCGAGCCAGTGCATTCGATACTCGTGTATTGCGGTCCAAGTTACAATCGATCAGGGGGCTTACCATCATCTATTAACGCGATCCACTTTACGACCTAAACTGAACTGCATCGCAAATTCGTACCATCGACTTAATTTTTAGCATGAATGCGATTCATTTTAGGTTCCTAAATTGAACTGAGTTGCATTGTAATCGTTTTGTAAAAGTCGATGGTAGGCCTGCAGGAATACTATTGATAAATGGGAAGTTTGAAGTTATACAGGCGATAAGAATTACAATTATTTCGGAAGGTGAACGTGATAAATAAGTGCTTTAGTGAATTATTAAGAGCCTCTGCTGTTGAGGGTAATGGTTGAAAACCTTTAATTTTCTATATTTAGTGTTAATTATCGATGAAGCGGTGGTGATAGTTATTGAGACGCTAGCTTGCTTGTTATAAAGATCCAAGGTACTAATGTTGCTTATGTCAAACTAGCGTTTAAAGTCACGGAAAATATTATGAGAGAGATCCTACACTGTAGTTTAAAATTCTACATCATCATCTGATAAAGATTATTTTCAAAGACTTTTTCTCTGGAAAATATATTTGTTTCAACTGAGGATAATATCATAAAATATAGGAGTCTGTAAATACCAAGAAAAAAAGTTGATGTTTATTTATTTATTTATTTATTTATTTATTTAAGGTACACCAACAGGTTACATGTTCACATTATCTGATACATTCAAAAGTACTTAATCTAGCATGCAACCCAATTACAGGTGAACACAGCATTTATAAAAGTAAAGTAAAGTACAAACATTCCAAAAATTTACACTATAACAACAAACAAGAACCAATCACAAAAGAAAAGTAGGGAAATATAAATCATGAAGCAAAGTACACAATTCAATTATATTTAAATTTAGTAATATATGTATATGACAACCACTAATATAAAAATACAAATTCTAATTGAAAGACTGGATATTTTTTTTTAACTTCCGGAGAGTGTCATAATGGATATCTAGGTCACACTTTTCGTTTATTTTATTGTAGGCATTAAGCATTCTCGTCAAAGGAGCATTTCTTCCGAGGTTTGATCGCGATCGTGGTATAACAAATATCTTATATAATTTTCTTCGACAGTTTGGCCTAGGAACTGCGTATCTAAGAGTATCAAGGCTATCCTGAGAGTCTACCATATTTATTTACATTATTAAAATAAGAGTAACGATAAGAAATAATCTTACTGCGACATTGTCAAAAGGAAATTTTATCTCCACAGCCTTGAAATTAATTATTATACAACCGCAATCATAAGCTTTGTAATTAAAATGCAGTTTCAGCCGTGAAATTGAAACTGCATTATTGCTTCCCTTGCTAACTATGCTCATGCGCATGCTTTGATTTTATAATTTTTTAAGAACTGAAGACTATTTTGGGAGGCAATTAGATTATTTATATCCTTTGGATAAGAAGTTTTATTTTTTTAAATAATGTTATTCCAAATCGCATTTTTACGTTTCTCACATTAATATATCCCGGGGAACTATTTGTAATTTACAAATTGGCTCTCAACTATGTTTATGAATTAAGGATTTGATTTTGGATTGACAATCATATCTTGCAAACGTAGTAACTTCGTTCTCCAAAAACATACAAAAAAAACTTGGCATTTTAACCATACTTAAGTTATTAAGTAGTAACACAGTATAAAAATATATATAGGGACAAATCACATTGATTGAGTATGGTATAGAGTGCATCTGAACTGAAGCCCATCTCCGCTTGCTCTCTCAACTTTTAATTCAATCGATATTGTCTGATGGTTAGTGACGCACAGCGTATTGTGCAAACGAGAGTGGTTACCCGATTGCTAATTAATCAAAAGCAAAAGTTATAAGCTATAACTACCTATTGTTTACTATAGTACGAAAAAAAAGGTCAGGCGTATATTTTAGCATATATCAGACGAAGCAAACGCTGAAACACTTGATCCAGAATCACAAGTGAAAGTAATGTAGTCAAGGAATCACATTGGGTCTTCGTCAACTGACGCCAGGATGGATTGGCATCGCGATCTGAATCACAGAAGTGTTTTTTTTCTATTGGGACCACAGAGAGTAACAGGGTTAGTAGAGCAACAGGCACAGCAAAGATGCATTTTGTAATTGGGTGCAGAGCCGGACGGATGCGACCCGACCCCATGTTATTAAACATTGGTAGTGCTTCCGTTGCTGTGCCATTGTTTAAACCTATTGGTTAGCAGCTAAGTAAAGAATAGCTACTTATTGAAAGTTTTCCTACTTCTCATTTATTTTACACTAGCTTTTGCCCGCGGCTTCGTCTGCGCGTGAATTTATCTGCGAAAGCGGAACAGACATGATTTTCATATATACTTTCACCCCCCATTATGTTCATTTGGGGATGATTTTTGAAAAGTAGCCATGTATGAACGGGGTCGTCCATGCATACCAAAATTAGGCAGACAGAAAGACTTTCGCATTTATAATAATAGTAAGGACTTCCATATGTGCGGTCTATCTAGAAATCTTGGTGTAAATCAGCCTTAACATTGACATTTCAGAATCCAGATGTCACTGCAGCAGTAGCGACGTGACGTCATCCTGAAGTATTATATCGCCACCCTTACAAAAGCACCGAGACAGTTGCCAACTCGCCAATCGTTGCTTTTATCTGTGGACCACAGCCCACGTCGACTTCCGTCGGCAGACTGTCTGCATGTTACACAGTGACTTCCGCTCTTTTATCAGACTTTATTCGCACATTCTTTGGCGAGTGGCGAACTATCTTCATCTTACACTCTTCAGAATTTTTATAAACATTCTGTTTTAAATTTGGCTTGTCACGATAATGAGGCTTATTAACAGAACATCCACTTCTCAACATGCCCCCTGGTCGTAAAGTATAATTTGAATAATGCCTCTTTCGAATATTTTATCTTTCTCAAAAAATCGCGAGGGATAGTCGTGACTAAATTTTATTCATAAGCCTAGTTTTAGAAATATCACTATGTTTACAAGGCATTTCCTATTAATGCTGCTTAGAAACCAGTCAATTTTCTCTTGATATCTTTCCGTAAAATGGAAAAGAATACTACGACCATTCAGAGTGCATATTTACCTTGAAGTCCGGCGAAAAAAGGCGCAATTTACTATACGAGCATTGTAAATGGGTCCCTCGCCACCACGGTGGTGGACGTTACACGGGTTGATTACGGTCCGGTCGAGGAAGGGCGGTAAGGGGTTAATACGGGGACTTGGGAATTTTTCTGACACAATTTATAGACATTTATCTATACTTAACATACTATTTATGGAAGTTTGTTCGAGCAAAATTAGCAAATAGATTAAGAAACTTCTTCATGACATTATAATCGGATGGTACACAGAGGATCAACTCTCAATTGCTCATGAGGAAGCTTACACCAAAAACATTTGTAAGAACCTCTTTGCGAAACTCGAAGAAAATTTCATTGGGAAACGTTTTCGAGTTTCGAGGAAATATTTTTTCTGAAATTAAAAAACTTCGAAATTAAAATTAAATCATTTATACAGAAATTAGACCTTCACCATCCCAGAAGGGCTTACCATTTTAAAATATTTTTTTTCTCAGTAATGTATGTACACAATAAAGTAGCCCCTAGAGTATTATTACTATTGATGGAAACTGAAAAACTCAAGAACTTCAATATTTACAGGCAATAGAGAAACTTTCATTTAGATCCCTGCAGACTGCAAAAACGAACCACAAAGTTTGAACTCAATCGCAAAGTTTTAAGCCTCAGAAGCCTTGAGGCTTGACTAAATAATCCATCTACTTGTAACCGTTGGCGGGCTTTAGTTAGGTTAGTTTTTGAGTTCACCAGCTTATTGATGGTGTACAAGACAACAGAAGGACCTTTAGCTTATTTTTTTCTTGGAAAATGAGTGTTGGGTAATATGTTTGATTTTGTTGTACAATTTTTTTACACGTTATGCTTATTAGAATTGTTATACCATAAGTTCCGTTACTAATGTTATATTTTTTGAGCATTTTGAAGAGCACACAGCCAGACACAAACTTTCAACAAAAATATTAATAATTTTCCTAAATCTCCAATACAAGATCTAACCAAATACAGGTATTGCAGCATAGATATAGTTTGTCCTAAGGCAGACAGAGAAAGGAACTAAAGTAAATTATCTCCAACAAAATTCAATTTAGCTTCCGGCATTCGATCTATACGATTGCCTTTTGCCATTTCAATGGGATTGACGACATCCGACGCAGATATAATTGAAATTGTCCCTTATGAAGCCGATTTTCCTATATTTATGATGTATTTTTGAGGACAATATCTAATTGGTATTTTGCGTCGATCTCAAGTTATATTAAGACATCATAAATCTGGTATTTCTACAACAGAAGTCACTGTGAGTTTCAGCAAAATGTGTTATAGGATTTCTACGAGTATTCATATTCAATGCCTACGTAATTTAAATTTTTGAGATGAATTATTTTATTATTCTACTATTATTAATAAAACACCTAGAAATTGATGACTAACTCAGGCTGCAGGTTAAATCACGTTGCGATCATGACAGTATTTTACTGTCATGATCGCAACGTGATTTAACCTGCATTATTGGGCAATAGTTATCTCTTGTCCAAATAAACGCGACTGAACATATAGTTTGGTATGTTTTGGGCAAATTGTTTGATACATGGTTAGACTAATTATAATAAACAGATTATTTTAAAAGTTTTGGAATAATCTATAGGTAAGTACCATATAAGTAAACCCTATAAGAACACTTATAATTTCTAGATATCATCATGACAAAACGAAAATTCATCAAATGAATTCACGATTTCAAACCCAACGTAAACGGACTTAAAATCTTCTACATCAGTATTGCAAGTGGGCTGTATTGCTACCGCAGAGATTTATCAGCCAGACATGGTGGCGCCAGCCATACTTTTTGGACAAGATTCAAGGATGCCGTCATAACGACAGACCTAATTTATGGACTGCAGATTAAGTTACACATTTGTGATGTTACCCTAAATGGCCAAAGTGGGTAGTTAGGGAAACAATACGAAATTCTGTAATGTTCGCCTGAATAAAAAAAGGACGTTGTTTAGGGAAGACCATTAGCAAGTTTGAAATAACCTCTATAGGAAAGTTTTTATATGGCATTTTTTTCTTATATGATTGTCTCTTTTATTAGAACAATAATTACAGGGAATTAAGTAAAACAGTATCATGTGTGCTAAGGAAGAGGGCTAATCCTAGTTTCGTTTTTTTTTTAACTTAGCAATGCATCGACAAAATTAAAACAGTTTAATTAATAAGAGATAATAGAATAGGTACACTCACACGCATGATTATTTGAAACGCTCTCGAAGAATCACAATTTAGAAATCTCATCGAGGTACCAAGAGTGGGTAAAAATAGGACAATATGTATTCGGGTTAATTTCTCCAACGATATCTAAACTAAGCTTAACGACCTACAATAACCACTGTTAATTGATACGGCTTACTATTATGGTCAGTAACTCTGTAACTGCAACTGATAAGCGGGCCAATGTCGGCCGATAAGAGCTGAGGTCCGAGCGGGAGAAATTTAATAGTTGATGTAAGAGATATTGCCAAACAAGGGGATTTTAAATGGCATACAAAATCACTTAATAAAAGTTTTCCAATAAACTCTTCCAATGTCGATTAATTCGCTTTTATTAGAAGTGGAATAAATACTGCGAGACACAGGTATCTTTATTTCTATGACGAAAGTAAATAGGAAGACGGCAGTGTAGACGAACATTTTGTAAATTGACGATTTGGTAAAAATGTGGTGTTTGGAGCATCTAATTTATTTGCTACTAATATTAAAGAAGTTTATAATACAGATACTGCTGTATCGGTGGCGTCTTATTGGTCTTCACAATTATGATACGCCGAGTCTAAGAAGAAGCAAAAATTTTGTTTGGTTACATGTTTCTATTTTACGCAAAAACAGCTAGATGGCTTAACGTAACGTTCTTGGAATCATGTAGTAAAGAATTTCTTACTCGCGGAAATGTAATACGACATATCAGTGAAGGCATTCACGAGAAACGAATGTCAAGGTGTTAAAAGTACGGAAAGTTTACATTAATGTGTTAACTTATGTTTATTAACACTCAGCAGATTTTTAACACTCTAGATAAATTTACGAAGATCTAAATGCATTGATATGTTATCAAAACATTTTCAAATAATATCGGAACCAATATCAGAACTAAACCTGTTTGCAAATGCCAAACTATGTGGCAATCTATCCTTTCGATTAAAAATAAATAGTGGTTTTTAATAAAAAGTGGTTTCAATTCAACATGTTATCATAACATGTATATCATATACTTTGTGTGAGCAAAGTTGAGTAGGTACTATGGCTCTATTTTGAACTGGTAGGATGATAGGCAATTCAAATTAATTTCAAGCTTAGACTAAATGTAACAATAAATCATAGTACACTATATCAGATGAAAAGAACTTCTTTCTGGGTACAGCCTTTGTTGCAAAACACAGAATCATTTCATTTGTTAGTAAAATTGAGTTCCAGTGTCTTGATAAGAATGCATCACCATTTTCCAAAGTCACCATAGCCGGCATCAAACCCAGGGTCGTCGACCCCGCCACATCCGATTGCATTGGCAGCGTTATCTGCATATCGATCTAGGCGATCTCCAGCCTTGTCACACTAGGGGCGCGCCAACTTTATGCATCATTAGCTGTCTAGTACCAGACCTTTCAGAAACATTTGGTCAAAGGCTTTTTAATAAACCATTTCAGATATGCGGGTGACTACAAAGATCCCTTCCTGGGATAAGTCCGCCATTAAGCATTTTTATTTTAAATGTATCATGTATTTTATTAAAAGTACCTATATACCATAAAGACAAAAAATATTACAAACAATAAAAGAACTAATAATTTCTTATAACGTTATAAGTCCCTTTCTCCTATAACGTAATATCTCCTAAATGCGATAAGATTTTTTATTCTGGAGATTCCTAAATTTACCGTATCAAAAAGATAAAGTTTAGCCCCGAATAAGAAACTTATAAAAATAAAGACTAAACAGGACAAAGCCAAACTGAAGAATCTTACACCACTAGAATACAGTCATTCATAACTAACGTTATGAAAGGAAGAAAATCCAATCAATATTTATTAAATATCTCAAGAACTTTTAAATTCAGTTGATAACATCCCAGCTGTGGAGCTGAAAATAATAAAGTCTATAAAAATATCTTGAAAAACTGTGAACAAAAGCGTAGCTTCAGAGTCTTCATTAAGAGACAATAGGCTCTCCAGGCTCGGCTGTGTCGAACAAAAGGACTCGGTGCAGAGAAGAGAAAAATGTATTGGAAATGGAACTGATCCGGCGAGCATAGCCGACTGAGTTCAATTTACAAACTAATGACGAAATAACTGTATGAGAGGGGTCACAGTAGACATAGACAAAATTACGCTAGATGCAATTACGAAATTTAATCGACTTAACTTACTTGGCATTAAAGCGTATGAAGTAATAACATACGAAGAACTGATTGAATCGGCCTGTGATGTAGACAAGCATTGTGCAATTAGAAACACATTTTTATGTGTCGGACAGTGAACTGCAAAATCTAATAAGATTTATTGCAATTGAAGTTTGAGGGACATCTTAATTTGTTTATTTGTCCAAATTAATGGTTTACAAACTTTGTTGTTTCCACAACTTACAATTGAATTTTAGAATTAGAACAAAACCCAGTTGGGCTTCTTACTTATGCAAAGGCGCGGGCGGTTATTGTGATGTAAATTTTTTTAAACCTCGTTTAGGCCGGCATAGGCGGCTAGGGAGGTTTACACAATCGATACATGGTGCGACGCATGCGTGACTCCCTGCGGCTTCCAACGCAGCCTTCCAGACACAGATTTACAAACGCTAGATACCGCATTTTCACCATTATAGCATCGAACAGTGTTAATCGTCTTCTGTAAACCACTGCTGGGTACAACGCTTTGCCTAAATCCGTTATTGCTGGCTATATCTGGTTTGCGATTGAAAGGTTTAGAGTAGACAGGCGACTGAAAAGAAAACGCACAATGTTCTGGCGCCCAAGTACAAAGGGGCTTCACCTTTCGACAGTCCGACCGGACTATGGTTAGCTAACCTCAAAGTAAGAATATTCACAACTTATATATCTATCTATATACACATTTTCTTGATCAAATCACTAAAAAAGAATTAAGGCGCACCCTCAGTAGAGCTCTATGTGGCATGCGATATCTAGGCAAATAAAAATCTGCGGCCATACCTTACCAGTCCTTAGGCAATGCGAAATTCGAAATGACACGCACAAGGAATGACGAATTGTGTGATGTTGTCGAAATGACACCCTCTGTCGTTAGCAGGGAAGCCTAATGGGAACATCACGGTGTGACGAAGATTGGCAAGCTCGTTTGGACCAATCTTAATAGCGTATCTGATTTTGGGTCAAGATATTCAATATCTTACATTTTAAGGTCAGCAATGTCAGTGTATTTGTTTTTTTTTCCTACAGACTGTATTTTTTATATAAAGTATTAAATAGATCATATGATGAGGCCGCGCCGTATCCCCCCATGTCTTTTCTGTTTCCAAAACTAGTTCCGAAACCGGCCGCTTTGCGGTAGTAATTTAAATATCTAATGTTTGGAAACTATTTCATATAGAGAGAAACTTAATGATCTTCAAATTAATTAGCAAACAAGATAAGACATTTATTTAGTCATTCTTATCAACCGTGGCAAAAACTAGTACGTACCGCACGTATTATAAAGCACATGTCCTGATATAGCCAATCCCAAAGCAGTTCATGCGAGTAAACCGGTGGCACGGGCATAAAATTAGATTTGGGGAATTACCATAATACGTGAATCCATTACATTCCACAGTACAAAAGCCTAGTAATAAGATTCGGAATAAATTGACAGCAAAATCTGGAATACTGAGGAATATACATAACATCACGCTCACGTCTCGTTTCTCCGAGCGTTGGCAGAGATTGTTGTAATTATTTCCTTTGGCTTTAATATTTTGTTTCTTTACTTTTGCTTCTTCTACGTTCACCAGTCATTAGTCTTTCAATTAACCATGAATTATAGGTCTTCTAATATTTTGCTTCTTTACTATTTTTACCTAAAAAAGGAACTCATCATCCTCAAATAAAGGTTTTTCCTTAGATTAACTTAACCGGGTTAATATTTGAGGACTTGAAGGAGGCCAACGACAAGAGCGATCAGCGTGGCCAGATACTGGTCGAACACAGTTTGGATAGCCATTTCAACAAGAAGTAGACTTGAATGTAGTGTAACATATATTTATTTATTTAAACTAAATTCAACATAAAACAAAAGTAAAAAAAAAAATAATTAATGAAATATTAACCTAATTAAACTAAAATAAAAATACAAACACTATATACATTAAAACTATAACTAAAACCCTACTAATACAATAATAAATCACTAAATAACAAACAAATAAACAAAAACATTAAAACATAGGTACGTAAGTTGGTCACATCAATAATGGCTAGTTGTTCGTTCTCACTGCAACATACGACCGGTCCTTTGTTCTCGTCCCCACATAAACCGGCGCGTAGCGGGCGATCGCGGAAAGCGATTTTGATCTTCATACAGCGGACACGTAAACGCTCATCTCAACGCAGTGTTCAAAAAATTTAAATACGCTGATAATTAATTCCTCCAGTTTTTTTTTACACACTGTGACTAGAATTTCTAAAGTGTAAAATTTCTCTTCAGTTTAATTTCAAAGTTTTGTGTGTGCAATATTATTACCCGTGAATCGGTAAGTGGTGAACCTACACTGTATTTTATAGGGATATTACGTTAGTATGTTTTATTAGTGAATTGTGTTATTTTATTCTTTTATTTACTGAGCAGTGTTCAATATTCAATGTAATAAAATGGCCGTTAGCTGTTAAATTATTGCATCAGCCATAGTTTTAAATTCTACCTTCAATATTGTTCATTTGTTAAAATTCTAAATATTGGTTTTCTCACTTAAATTTTATCAGGATAATAATAACTGATTCTTGTAACTCTGTTCTCCTTGACCATCAGCCACATTCATGCCTACTTGGTATAAACTAGGTACTTATTCCCTTCTTTGCTTCTGGGCGTGGCTGGCTGGTCAAGGGCTTAGTAGGTCATTGAATTTATACTGGACATCATATTCCAGGGTCCGAGTTTAGGGCTGAGACGACAGCCATATCATTGCGCACCACCCTGCGACTGCTGAGTGCTGTCCGTACGACCGACCATCCCAGCGTAGTCATTGACCGAAGACTGGTCGCGATTAAGGGCAGTACCTCTTTGTCAGGATTTAGAACACGGCATAGGGCAGTAGGACTCAACCCTGTATTTATTTTCTTTAAATAAAATTATTATCTGTGGACTTGGTTGAACTTTTATTTACTTCACCCAAACGTCACACTGGCGCTCAACGTGTTTAAATTTATTATTTTCTTATGCCGTAGTTCTACTTCCTTTTAGTAGCTGCATGTTTGTGTGCTTTATTTTGTTTTTCTTTTGTTTTGTGAAACGTTTCATTTTACTTTTGGTTGCAAGCAGCTAAGGTGTAACACTAAACACGTCTATTCTTTTACATTCTATTTAGTCGTTATTATTATTGTTAAAAATTTCCGTTGTTTTGTTAACATTTTATCTTGCCAGAACAATTTTCTTAAACTACCGCCGCACTTTAAAATTGCTAATCTATGTTGTAGTCAGTAATTCGGTCATTTTGTAAACTGTCCAAATCGGTTTTTTTTATTTTGTGTTTGTGCTACACACTAGTTGCAATTTTATGTGCCTTTTTTTTTTTCTTTCTTTCTTTTTGGTTTTGTGTTGTGTGATTTAAATTTTTTTTTCTTTTGCCTATTTTTATTTTTATTTTTTCTTTGCATTTATTTAGCAACCTTAAACGTTCTTCGTGTCACAATTTTGTAAAGAACAGAGATTTTTTTTTACGGTTTTGGTTCACCATTTACTTATTGCCGGTATATATATATATTTTTTTTTCTCTTTTAAATATGGCTTTTCCTATTAAATTTTTATCACTCCAGAAGTCTGAATTAGAGTACGAAGTGGCAATCAGAGGTTCTAACCCTGAAAGCACCGTACAAGAGCTTAGGAAGCAAATCGCTAAACTAGCTCCCATTTTTCCATCGGAAGACATTTTAGATTCGCCATTTGGTACAGCTGAGGACCTCGTAGGAGTTTCAAATGTTTTAACAAAGATTAAGTCATCGATCGAGGGTACCGAGCTCGATCGTAATAACGTTTTAAGAGTTAAAAATTTATTAAATCATCTGTATCATCGCTTAAATAGGATACATAGTAGTGGGACCGAATCAGCCATTTATGGTTCTTGCGTTGACCAATTTAAAATGTACACAAATAAAGTTCAATCTCTTAAAGATAAAGACATAATTGATCCATTGCTTTGTCAAGGTACCAGTGAATCATCCATATCAACCACCCCAATGAACATATCTGTAACTTGTGATCGATCTTCTCAAGTGACGTTTGGGTGAAGTAAATAAAAGTTCAACCAAGTCCACAGATAATAATTTTATTTAAAGAAAATAAATACAGGGTTGAGTCCTACTGCCCTATGCCGTGTTCTAAATCCTGACAAAGAGGTACTGCCCTTAATCGCGACCAGTCTTCGGTCAATGACTACGCTGGGATGGTCGGTCGTACGGACAGCACTCAGCAGTCGCAGGGTGGTGCGCAATGATATGGCTGTCGTCTCAGCCCTAAACTCGGACCCTGGAATATGATGTCCAGTATAAATTCAATGACCTACTAAGCCCTTGACCAGCCAGCCACGCCCAGAAGCAAAGAAGGGAATAAGTACCTAGTTTATACCAAGTAGGCATGAATGTGGCTGATGGTCAAGGAGAACAGAGTTACAAGAATCAGTTATTATTATCCTGATAAAATTTAAGTGAGAAAACCAATATTTAGAATTTTAACAAATGAACAATATTGAAGGTAGAATTTAAAACTATGGCTGATGCAATAATTTAACAGCTAACGGCCATTTTATTACATTGAATATTGAACACTGCTCAGTAAATAAAAGAATAAAATAACACAATTCACTAATAAAACATACTAACGTAATATCCCTATAAAATACAGTGTAGGTTCACCACTTACCGATTCACGGGTAATAATATTGCACACACAAAACTTTGAAATTAAACTGAAGAGAAATTTTACACTTTAGAAATTCTAGTCACAGTGTGTAAAAAAAAACTGGAGGAATTAATTATCAGCGTATTTAAATTTTTTGAACACTGCGTTGAGATGAGCGTTTACGTGTCCGCTGTATGAAGATCAAAATCGCTTTCCGCGATCGCCCGCTACGCGCCGGTTTATGTGGGGACGAGAACAAAGGACCGGTCGTATGTTGCAGTGAGAACGAACAACTAGCCATTATTGATGTGACCAACTTACGTACCTATGTTTTAATGTTTTTGTTTATTTGTTTGTTATTTAGTGATTTATTATTGTATTAGTAGGGTTTTAGTTATAGTTTTAATGTATATAGTGTTTGTATTTTTATTTTAGTTTAATTAGGTTAATATTTCATTAATTATTTTTTTTTTTACTTTTGTTTTATGTTGAATTTAGTTTAAATAAATAAATATATGTTACAGTAGATAAAAATAAGTTTGTTTATAAAGGACGGTAAGGGGAAGGGTCTCGCCCAAGGCTAATCCGGGTCAACGTAACTCGCCTTAATGTTCTCAAATACATCGTGTAATTTTGCGATAACAATACTCAGTTCAGAAGAAACTTTAGCTTACATTATAATCTTTCACAAATGTATTTGTAGGATTTAATATAATTTAATTTAACATTGAAGCACATAATGATGAAATGTGATCGTTTCGTTCGTCGTTTTAAAATTCATTCGATTGCTCGTGAATATTTCATTATTTCATTGTTTCGACAAAACACGCTACTTTCAAAAGAATCAGCCAAAGATTACAACAAATCAGCACGTGGTTCGATTCGCGAACGGTCACGGCAGCGCTATGCCAGACGCAGACGTCGCGAATGGGGTCTGTGTGCTACCGAGAAAGGCGGGTGCAACGACCGGTGATATAACAAGAGGCGACGGCGAGGTTGATGGCAGCACTGACCATTAACATGTTCCAACTCTTAATTTTCGTAAATTTGACATTGGAGTAACTGCATAAGGACTAGAATAGATTTACAACATGTCAGACATTATAATTACTAGAACCAAATCAGGTCAGTGTGCTAGCGACAAAGGCGGAAGCGGAAGCACCGGTGACATAATATGAGGCCAAAGAACAGAAGATGTCGATGGAACAAATTTTGAAGTCGCGTGAAGAATTATTTATCCAAGTCTTCGTAATTAGACGCCACAACCACAAGGTTTGCCGAAGACCATGCGAAACGGAGAAACAATAGGCAAGCGAACCTTATGATGATGTTCTTTCTTGGGTGAGGGTACAACCGGGAAAGCTTACAGATGAAGGAGTCACAACACACAACAATCCATTTTTTAACGTGTCAAAAAGCAATCGACAGAAAATTTAATTGAAGGTTATATATATGATACATTTTAAATTGTGACTATCAGTAATGTTACTTACAGTTCCTGCCACATTTGGTCACTAGAGGAATAGCTTCGTTCGTGCTTGCTTACGTTGTCTGCCTTGTCAACAAGCAAAAGAAAGTGCCTAAATTTAATCGTAGTTTTCACTAAGATATGCAAGCATGTTTATATTAACGTTAAATTACGATCTGAAGAACAGATCAATTCTAAGTTTTAAGTAGTTAATAGATCTAGATTTCTTTATTTTAATTAAACTAGCCTTTACAAATCAACAGTTTGCAAGGGCAGTAGCAAATTATCGAGTATGGGTCATTGGTATGACTTTCGTTAGTCGATTTCGACGATTAAATGCGGGGGAATACTAATGAGATCGCCTTACCACGAGGTACAATGGCCCAATACATTCGGTCAGCGGTGAATAAATTAGTTATTAAAAATATCACGTTATGTTGATGGCGTGTGCTTGACAGCCTAAGAAATTGAACACCTAATGAAGAAATTATCAACTCAATTGAATAAAGGAATATGACAAAGAGTAAATCAATATCAACATTGAAATTCGAACAACGGATAAGAGAAATATCTGAGCTGTCTTGTGGTAAATCTTTTGTGAGGATACTAATAACAGCGAAAACTAAAACCGTTTTCAAAAGCTACAACAAAGAACCGAACATCAACCGTGGATAATCTAGTACACAAACTGGAACAAAACAGGCAATAACTACGCGCGTTCATAGCTAACCTAAATAAGATCTAGATTTAACACTAGCAGTCTGTTATATTGACAGGCCCACGCGCAATCACAGGCAAATATCGGGTTACCGCTTGAAAGAGCCGGATTTTATATTGGTATCAAAGCTACATTTTGTTCACATCATAGCGAATCCTACCTCGTACCTACTCTCAAATAAATATCCTACCTCTACAGAGCATTAGTCAACACGCGATTCAACAGGAAAATATAAAAATATTTTATCATCGGGTTCTATTCATTTTTCTTCTTTTTCAAAAAATAATCTTATATTTTGTTGAAAGACTTAAAACCTTTTAGACACGGCTTTCATTCAGGTCAATCGAGTGAAAATGTCATATTGGCGGAAATGCCCATTATCGGAAATATATCGAGTTACCAGACAGATGCGACCTTCTAATATAGGGAATGCGCTGTCGGGAAATTTCGGAAGGAAATCAATCGTATAGCTGAAGATTCACATTTATTGTTTTATCGTGACATGGGCACAATAATCAAGATTAATAAATGTGCTTCTTGGCATGACACAGATAGGAAAAATCCATAATATTTCCATAATAGTGAAGTTAATGCCGTGAAAAATGACATTGGTAATGATAGTCATTTTATCTCAACAACAAAATTAAACTTGCATCGGATATCTCGAAAAATTAGTATAACATCAAAGACATCGATATTGTTTGTCGATTGTTTTCCAGAGTTTAAGGGGGAAATTGCCGAGATAAAAAACAAACTACAACTAGGTACCAACACTTTTTAATGTACAGTCAACATCACACCCAAAATCATAGCAAATTCGCCACTATCCTGCAAAAGATCCATACAGTGCAATTCGACATGCGGTGAACATGAAGTCTACCAACCTAAAGACAAATATCGCAACAATGTATACGGTAGCGTGTGCACTCGCACAACACATGCCTGCATGCTCTACATACGTATCTGAGTTGTTACAAACGACCATATTCACTCATGTGCAAACAGCAAAATGCCAAATTCAAAACAGGTAACTTCAAAACATAGGATTAATCAATGCTATAATCTTATAAACATTCTAATAAGATTCACTTTGCAAATGTTATTACATAGAAGGTGCACGGCGCGTACGTTTTACAGCCTCCTTTATGGACTGTATTCGGCGGGAAATAGCGATGATATTTGCAGTGATTTTGGTCTAGGTTGATGTGACGCTGGCCTGTACATACATACACCTGCATCGTTGCAGGCTGTGTGCACCCCATTCCACGGCTCTATCGATCGTTTCCTGACGATGCCGGGCTAGAGGCTTCCTTCTGGATATTTCGATGTACAATCAAGTCGTACTCAAAACTAAAACTAGAATATCAATCACAAATACATTTTAGTTTCAATGGAAAGTCTACAACTGGAGTTTTCGTGATAGTTTTAGAGCTATATTAAAACCAAATATTGTTTAATGAAACTAGAACTTGTCCATTTGAAAGACGATCAGGTTGTGCGACAAGAGATGTTGTATAAAAAAATATTTGTATATGAGAACAGATCAAATACGACTTAGGGCCAAAATTCGCGACGTTTATGGTTTATGGGATACTATTCAACGATAAAAATATTTAAAATTAAAGAACTAGGTACAACATTCCGAGTGAAAAATTAAACGCAAACGTCAAACAGCTATACTTAGCTGAGACAAGGAAGGAGGTGGGTCAAAATGGCGTGAAATTTTTGACGTAATGTATGGATGCTTTATAAACTAAGTTGCCTTTAACGACAAAACATCTCACAACTTAGCTTTCAGCCAGTCAAGATGGCCATTTTAACAATGCTTAATGCCCATAATAAAGTTTACCTTGTGCCTTAAACCAGCAAGTTATTAGATTTATGACACTGATGTTTTATGACAAACTTTCATAGCACCTGGCGTTATTTACAATTAGCCGTCGCAAACAGAAGACTAATGTAGAAAACAGCATCAAAATCTGCATAGTTTAGGCGTTAAGATTCATAGAAAGACGAGGAAAGCAAAGCCAGCCAAAAAAGAGCCAGCTCCAATCGTCGATTGTGGCGGTTTCGACTTTGCTAGTTTTTTCTTGTAAAAAAGCTCACATACCAACTACGCAATGTAGGCACTTTTATTTGCGTGCTCATCTTCGAGTTATATTATACTATGCTTGAAATAAATGAGGACGAATAACAAAAAAAAATAAAATAAAACTATAAAATGAATCACTGAATAAAAAGGTCTATGTACTAGGTATACTAGGTATGCAACTTTTGCGCAAAAAAATACTAATTGGCTAGAATTTTATTGTTACAAAGTGCGACATATTCTGACAAGGTGTGTCTGATAGTGGTATCGCTATCAGACGAGTTATTACATCACAACTAAAATAAGGGGTTAACGCCCGGATAATAATGATTTTGTCCGGGCACAAACCATCTCTGATCTCAATTCCGAAATATCATACATTCTAGTGATAACAGTTAGTAAACGCGATGGAAGAGTAAATTTCCGTCCCTTTGTTAATTGTCTTAGATCAATAAAAAAACAATATGAACGCTATCTGTTTTTAGCAATAAATAAGTCGAGATGGAATATTTCTCTTATCTAGTTGGTAGCTACCGTAGGGCTAGACTATGGCGAGTAACGGGGGAACCACGGCCCAAGGAGACTTCGTTTTCGGCACAAAACTTACATTGTAGCTTCGTTTTGGCTTTTAATTTTGTCATAATATTCAGTTACGCCACGAATTTTTTTTGCTTCTATCAACTACATTTGTACACCAGTTTGGTACAGACTTTATTTTGTGCCCCAAGCACCAGATGTCACGTAAGTGCCATGTCTCCACACTCAAATGCTACATTAAAACTCAAATTAAAACTCAAATTTACATTAGGATAATAATACGATTCTATGGAATTACTGTGCTTTTACGAGCACAGTTTAAGATTAATTTTAAATGTAGAATTATAAATTAATTGTCAATCATTCAAAGATGGCTCAAAATTTGGTCATGGCAGCTTTACTTCTTCATATTTTTTGGCATCAGGTTTTCTCTAATTTTTATTACTGTACAGTATCCCAAAAATAAGTTAATGTCTCCAAAATCACACCCGAATTTCCAAAATTTAAAGTTTTACTTATATGTTGACCCCAGACTTTGCAGCATTACAGCCCCGAGTGAAACCTCAAAAGGCGAGATTTTATAGAGTGGCATAGAAAATCCATGACAACCAACCAAAGAGTTTCCTGTCCTACTAATAATATAAAGGTGAACTAGATCTATGTCTATGTGTGTAATTTGTGGTTTTGGTCCTTATTTTTTACATTAAAATATTTATTATTATTTAATTTGCCAAGTCTTTCTCTCTTCTCGTCGTCACTCATTCAAGTCAAGAAATATTTGGCTAAGGGAGCTTAAAAATATGCAATTATGCAAATCTGAGATACTGTTTTGCAAAGTTTTCCATTAGACCCATGGTCCATGGACCCACCTGTCTGCACTTACAATAATAATTTGAATTAGACTGAGATTCAAATATTCCTATTCTGTTAAGTGTAATTTATTGTAATCAGCAAAAGCGAAGTTTTCATAATTTACATTGATAAGAGATAAAAACACAATAGGATGTGGATGTCCAATACTATTTGTAGTAAATATAAATATATTTGCAATATTATCCTCAGTTTTAAAGCTATATCATCAAATAGGTTTAGCATACAAGTTTGGGTTAGGTCAAATCCAACAATGACTTTCAATTTTTATTCAGTAATACTTGCTAGAATTAGATAAAAACTATTAAGTTTCAGAATAGTCAATCATAAAATATTATTGAGACCCCCCATAAAGAATGCAATTTTAGTTAGTCCCAAAGAGTTGATGAAGCATGCCATCCAATAAGAAAGTCACTCACCTGTATATCTTGCTAAAGTCATATAAAATGGTAACGCCCCTTTGGACGAGAGCTGGCGATCGGGATGAATTGTTGATCCTGGCTTCCACGAAGCTGGCACCAGGGAAACACTGCCTCACGACACGCCGGGCGCGCCAACCTGCCACAAATGCGACAATACGCCACTATGAGCTATAATGTCAGACACGATAACACGTTGCAACAATTTCATAGCAATTACAAACTATTCTAACCAATTTCTACGGATGCAATGTACGAACCAGCTGGCAAAAACGTGGTGACCACGAATGAACACCTACTGTGTGACACTATGCGCAAGTAAATATAGGATGTACGATATTCGATATTACGTCGGTACCTTCCACTGTCTATGACGGAGCGAAGCACCTCTTGTTATCTTTCAGAAGGAGACACACAACTATAATCACGATTTTACAAATACTAACGAACATAAAATAAATCAAGATTTCATCAAACTTAGCACGTTTCCGTGATAAAATCGACGACAGAAAATAAATGAAACTACACACTTTCTTCTGTTTCGGGAACTGCGTTCACACCGGAAACGAGCACTTTTTTAAACTTGAAGTAGAGAATGATACATGTCTCCAAAAAAGTAGAATTGGTCTGAAAAAATATTTCATTTCTAATTGTTTTGATTCGAATCGTAAACAGAAATTTACAATAATTACCTATCTCACGAAATACCTAAACAAAAAAATCTCTGAAGTACAAAAATGTTGGCAACAGGAAACAGAAAAACTTTTAAAATGATTGACATTTCATTTTTTATTGTCTATGGGTAAATAAAAACGTTTGTATTTTTAGGTCGTTATTTTCTTATTTTTGTATATAAATGTCCCGCATTTTTTATTTAGGGGGTAGCTAAATAGACAAAACAATTCATTATATTTTTTTATATAAATATTGCCATACTACGGCTACAGTGAAACAAGTAGACGGTACAATGAAAACATAATGTCTAAATTTGATTGGACTACGAACCAAGTCACTGTATTTCATTGGTTTACATTTTTACCATATGATTATTATTGGTTTAGTTACAGATTCGATGATCTAAACAGCAACATGAACACGTGACGATAATGAAAACAAGCCTTTGAAATATCTGTCTTTTTGACAGATTGTTGCATGGAATATGAATGAATTTCTGTCGAAGTCGGCGTAAAATTCGATTTTTCGAATTACCTATTTTTTTAACTGGTGTAAATATTAGAAAACGTAGCTTCGTGTTATATTTATAAAAAGTGTTCATCAGAAATGGTAAGAACAAAGTTATTCATTTATAATTTTTAGGTTATGTGTCCTTCAATATGAAAAACATTTTCAATTATTTTTATACTATTACAGCATTCGTGTCGACAGTTATTGTATAGTTCAGCGCGGTGGAAATGTGCAATACCATTTAACATCAAAAGTACCATTTTAACAAAATCAGATCAGGCAAGTACAAAGTCAATATTCAATCTTAGATAACTTCTTGATACTTCAGCTGTGTGCAGGCTTGTATTCTACTAGCCCTTTACATGTCCACCCTAGTTCATTTCTCTATTTACTTAATTTGCTTCCATATGTTATTTAATCATATTGTTAAGTCATTTTATTTAAAAAAATAGGTACTGTAACCAATTCGTAGTTTTAAAGTAAAAAACGTGTTTATTTCAGTTAACATTACATGAATGCCGACACTACTCGGCGCGGAAAGGGTTCTTTTCGTCCATCATCGAAAATATAAAGGAGGACATTGCCAAGAACAAGGAAATGAAGGAGAACATAAAAAAGTTCAGAGAAGAAGCCCAGAAGCTGGAAAACTCAGAGGCTTTACAGGTACATCTTCATTATTTAGCAATATTTATAAATTTTAATGTTGACACTTCTGATACTGCATTATTTGTGGCACTGTGGTTTTTTTGGTGTGCTGGTAAGTGTGTCATGGTTTGTGGAGAGACGGCACATTGGCATACGGTGTCAAAGCTTTAATGTTATGGTTATGACATGTGTGTTACTCTTTCACATAAAATATTTGATATGTACACACTTGTAAAATGAAAGGTCCCAGGTTTGAATCCTATTTGTGCACATGAGTCTATATACCAGTCTGACTCATGTATAGTAATTTTCATTATTCACCCCTTGCTTCCGGTAAAAAAGACATTGTGAGGAAACCTGCACTCTGATTGGTTATCAGCTTGTATGTGAAATAGAGAAGGCAATGATAAACCAATCCATTAATAGTGTAGTTTCATTCCATGTATTGACCATGACCATGAGGAATACAACTATAAAGAAATACGAGATACCCTGAACCTTATCTGAGTGTTTGAGCAGCCCTATCTTAAGATATTGGCTTTCCGTGCAATGCAACAGTAATAGTAAATAATATTATTTTATTAGGTACTATTTCTATTTTCTTTTTTATTTATTTTAGTCTATAGTGTGATATGGGTCATGTAGTTTACAAGTGCCTGCAATAAATGATTTATTATTATATAATTATTATTAAATAAAGAAGAAGTTAAGTTCAGTGAACCCTAGGCTTTGATGCTCTATGGCCGAGGAAGGAATTGGGAATAGACATGAGAGAGAAAAGTCCAGTGCAACAAAATTATTTTTACAATCAAATAATAAGCAAATTACAGTGAGATAGAAAAAAAACTTACCATATACATACTGGTGGGTTTTGAAATATTTTTATTCTGTGAATATCATGTATTTTCAATTTAAATTTAATGCTACATAACAAACTTTATATACCTACATTTTATTGCATTCTTATTATTTTGGAGGTAATATAAAATGTCTCAAAAACATGCTTTGCTACTGCTTTCGGCATCAAGCATACAAAGATTGCTAAATTATATAAATTAACCAAAATCAAACTCATTAAACATTATGTAAAAATTATTTAGATATTTTCCAATTGGTCAAGTTAGAGTACAATTTGTATCTTAGAAAATCATCCAATTTATAGTATCACTTTTAAGCTAGTAGTACAAAGGAAGACTCAGTAGCAGCTTAAGGAAAAGAACATTATGGATATTTGATTTAAATAATTTTATTGTTCTGTGGTGAAATTACTCAATTGATTTATTACATAACACATGCGTCATTCTATCTAATTTTGTACACATCCACAATATGGGTATGTAGGTTGTTGCCGCTTCTTTTGCATCTTTTTTTATGAGTTTTGACAGTTTCAACCTGTCACAGAACAATAAAAAGTTGAAAGTAGTTAATGCCACCATTTATTTGTCTCAATAAAAAATCAGTGATGCATGCCGAATACCCCGAAGTTTGGTGAACTCTGCCTTTGCCAAGATCATACAAGCTCCATACAAATTTTTGTTTGTGACATTAAAAAAATATATTTTAGTAGTTTGCAAATAGCCAATTTGAAAGTCCTCATTCCATTACAGGCTGCCAGAAAAAAGTTTCATGCAGTAGAGTCGGAAGCGTCCAAGAGTTCCGAAGTGCTGAAGGAGACCATAGAAGGCATTAAGGGCAAGATGGAGCATGTGCTGGAGGAAGCCAGCAAGTCGGAGATTGCCAAAAAAGCAGGTCAAATTCTGGATATTATGGATTAGATAATTTTTTTCCTATGTAAAAATCAGCTTTTTTCTGACTGTGAGCTGTGTGAGAAGATGTGTGTATAAGTAATATAGATTAATATTTACTAACTGTCGCCCGCAGCTTCGCCCGCGGTAGTCTATATTTGATCTCACGTCAAAATCGGCCCAGCGGTTTAGCCGTGAAAGCAGACAGAAACTTTCGCATTTATATAACGAATAATGGAAGTATGTACACTATTGTGTTTACTCATAAATGTAATCTATCTTTAATTGACAATTGGGCGGCAGAACCAGTTAATTTTTGACGTTAACAAGTGACGCATATTGTCCTAAATTGAATTTTGAATTTTAAAATTTCAATTTGAACAGGAAAGATATCGGAAGATATCTCGAAGACTGCAAAAGGCGCCGCGGAGAGCATAGCCGACAAGAGTCAGAAACTAGGACAAACGTCAGCTTTTAAAACTATATCTCAGGTACGTATTGTAAAGACAATACACGAGGTAATATTATAACACTGCACAGTTAGGCCACAGGAGTAAGATAGTAGGTGCTCCATAGTATCCATGCTTTAACTCCATGTTATATAACTCTACAAATATATTTAGTTGTTTACTCGTGACCCGTTTGTTTCGTCAGCGTAGAATTAGTTATTTGAGACTTTGCATTATATTAGTATGTATGGGTTAATAATGTATGTATTTATTGTAGGCGACAGCGGTGGTGAAGGACGAGATGGCGCCGCGCGGTCTGGAAGGCCGAGTGTACACCGCGCCCAGCGAACTGCGCAAGCGCGTACAGGTCAGCTGTCTCTCTCTCTCTCTCTCTCTCTCTCTCTGTCTAGATTTTTTAATTTATTGTTAATTCCCTCCATGTCAATCGCAGTGAAAAGAATAGTGATACTACCTATAATAGTATACTGTACTTGTCACTTCGATGATCAAAAAGCACATTCGATTATCAAAATGTCATTATTCATGTCGATTTACGATGTTGGTGTATCTTTACATATAAAACAAAGTCCTCAGCCTCATCTGCCTGTCTTTTTGCTATAAATTGGAACACTACTGCACAGATTTTCATGCAGTTTTAACCAATAGATAGTGCGATTACTGAAGAAGGTTCAAATGTATAATTTATTATGTTATTACCCGAGCGAAGCAGGGACGGGCCGTTAGTAATGTTAACTACATATTTATTGTTAACAGATAGCATCAGAAGATCGAACGTTCGCGCCGGACACAGAGACAGTGGGAGTAGAACTGCATCGTGACTCCAAGTTCTACCAGCAGTGGGAGGACTTCAAGAACAACAACCAGTATGTCAACAAAGTGAGTGCTGCTACTCGTTTTGTTTCTTGCTGTAAAACGCTCAAGTCTGCGTGTTTAGTTTGTATTACAAACTCATGAGGCACGAGTAGAATTCGAACGTGGGACCTTATCGATCACAGACGTCTTAACCACTCGGCCACCACCGCTCCGACAAAGCGATAGGTGACAAACTAATGTAAGTTTTCAAAGTAAATATTACTTCCCCAGGTATTAGATTGGAAGATAAGGTACGAAGAATCCGACAATCCTGTGGTGAAAGCGTCGCGCTTCGTCACCGAGAAGATGGCCAACTTGTTCGGCAACATCTTCGAGAAGACCGAGCTCTCCAAAACGCTCACCGAAATCTGCAAAGTCGACCCCAACTTCTCTTCGCAGAAGTTCCTCGAAGACTGTGCCAACGACATCATACCGAACATTCTAGAAGCGATGGTCCGCGGTGACCTCGATATACTCAAAGATTGGTGCTACGAAGGCGTTTTCAACATTCTTGCCACACCGATCAAACAGTGCAAGCAGTTAGGTTATCATCTAGATTCCAAAATCTTGGACATCGAGCAAATCGAGCTAGTCATGGGCAAAATGATGGACCAAGGACCAGTTTTAGTCATCACATTCCAGTCTCAGCAGATCATGTGTGTCCGGGACTCAAAAAACAGGGTCATCGAAGGTGACCCGGATAAGGTGATGAGGGTTAATTATGTGTGGGTTCTGTGTAGGGATCCCCAGGAATTGAATCCGAAGGCCGCGTGGAGACTGTTGGAACTATCAGCCAATAGCGTAGAACAGTTAATTTAGGTGTAGTTGTATTACTTAGTTGAATTAAATCGTTGACATTTTGTTATGGTTTCAGTAGACTGGATCCCACCCGATATCCTGTGGCAGGCTTTCGGTTGTGGCGCGGTCGTTGTGGAAATATCGACTTATGTCGTCGAATCGCCTAAAATTTTATGACTTACGAATTTATTATCGAGAGAAATAAGGGAGAAAATATCGAAATCGTGAACAGATCACTGTTGAACCACCTCTGTATATATAATAAAAAATATGTTCTGTATAATTATGAGTGTAATTGAAATATGTAACCTATTTTCAATGACATCAGAAACAGATAATTTGTTCATTTTCGTATTTTTGATTCTTTATTTTATCGATTGCTCCTATATTAAGTCTTTGGCGATGAATCGATTGAAGGTCTAAAATTCGACACAGCGATATGCGTCACGCAATATGTACATAAGGACAATCCTAAGCTTTATTAAATAGAAGTGTTTTAACATTTTTGTTCAACAGTTTCATATTTAACGACAGTGTATTCCAGGAATTTGTTACATTTTAGTTTTATTGTTCAGCGAACTAAGGAATGTGAAAAAAGGAGTTATAATATGTACTTGGACTGAAACTCGGTATGTTTTACAGTTCTCTGAGCATTTTACGTTTTGAACAGCCATTTATGTTTATTTTGTAACTATATTAGTTTTTTTTATATTTATTAATTGTTTAATAAATACTTTATTTATTTCAACCGTTTTCGATTTGTTTTGGTAGTTTGAGAATTCCATTGGAGTTATTTTGTATAGTAGCGATCTTCGTACGATGTTAGCTTTGGCGTAAGTCTTATCATTTTTAAATCTTGTTAGGGTTCGATTCCCTGTATTAAATATTTGTGCTTTAGCTGTGTTTGGTAACAGTTTTTATTTACGTTCTTCTCAGCGTTTACGTTTACCATTTTTGTCCATATTTTCGGGCTGTTTTTCCTCGGGAAGGGAAAGTTGGATGTTTTCTCTTCAGAAACAGAATAGAGTGGAGAAGATTCTCTCTTCCTTGGAGAAAGTATAGAATTCTCTTTTTTTTTTGGAGAGAGTAAAGAACATTCTCTGTTCCTTGGTAAAGCACATGCTAAAATATACATAATTATATTTTATCTTCGGGAAGAGAACAAGTGTCAGAGGTTTTAGAAGATTAGTTTCCATCGTAAGATATTCTTCCGATGGTGATATGCGAGAAATGAAACCAGTGAACTCAATAAACAATTTATTAGAGGCACATTGATAGAGACGGGCACGCCATCTTACATTACGCATATGTATTTACAGGACCTACATTAGTGCTTATTATTAACTAAATGGAAAATGTTAAATAAGATGATCCTACCTGTGACTAGGTTACGAACGAAACGCGAAATGTGTATTAACTACGGCGCGGCCCCATTGCTGCGTCGTGCTCCGTTGCGCCGGCGCAGCCGTGCGGTGCCGTTTTACATAGGTTTTTTGACATTTCCTGCGTCGACATATGGAAATTCCAATTTATGCGTTGATCCGTTGACGGACGTCAACGTAACGAAGGACTACGGAGCAATGAGGACGGGCCCTAAATGCTCGTATTACGTCAGGCTTACATAAAAAGGTGCAAGTACTATCGTGCATAGATACGTGTCGAGCTGTATTGAGCTATAATTCATAAGATATAACGCTCGTTTCAGCTTGGCCGTATCTTCATATGTCGTTGGAACTCCTAATTATGGACCTGAAGTAATCCGTGCGGAATAAGCTGTGGCTTATAAAAATAATACTTAGATTTTCTGCCCTTTAAAAAAACAAATTTAACACAAAACGATGTAAAATAATTTGTACTCAATGAAGGCATCAGAAATTATTTTAATAAACCACAATAATAACTTAAATATAAACTTAATTGCAAAACATGATTCCATCTTAATTGAATAATTCAAATACATAGTGCCATAGAAATAATAATTAAATTCTTAGCATATTAAGTTCAATCACAAAGATATTCGCAGTGTTGCAAGTGTAAAAAAACACTAAAAGTGTTGCCATGCACCTATACTAATTACGTTTACTTGAAAACCTACGTTTGGACCAATCAGACCTTATAATTTAGAGAAAGAAAAATAATACTCTCGTCTCCGCATGTTCCCGTGTGATTTCGGGGCTGTGAAGCCCCGAAGCCCGGGCTCAGCGTAAAAAAATAATATTAAAATATTATTTTAGAATATCAACGCTTTATTTTTTCTTTCTTCAAATTATGACTATTTACCTTCATAAGATCCAGTGTCCTTTTAAAAGGACAGTCTTAAAGTACTTCTGGCAAATATTACTAATAGACTAAGATGTTTGGGATATTGAATACTTTAAAAATGAGTCCTTTTAAAAGTAATGGACGTACGCGATTTTTAAAATCATCACAACCGTGCATACAATATCTGCTATCTTAATTTAAATTTCAAAAATACCTAACGTGATAATTATAGTGCATTATCATATATTTATAAATCATTAAAAACAAATTGTACTACTTCTTGTACGCGAAAATATAACTTGAAAATTATTATATAAAATTATTCAACTGTATCTAACGTAATAAGAAGTGATTCAAAATTTAGTCATGAATTACTCAATACAATTTTTATTGACATTATTCCTAGGCAGATAGAATAAGGCGTCTAAAGTTAGGCCTATAAGTTCAATATAATATTTAAAATGTACCAAATGCATAATTGTAATAGAAATATGTTTCGTTAAAATCAGTTCTGTATTTTGTTAAAAATTACCGTTGTGTTTGTAAAATGATTTTCTCTCCTGGTTTTTACCTATATTCATTTGAATATCTTATGCAAAGGAATGTTTGAATAAGAACTCTAAACCTTAAAATGTCTGTGTCTAGGCCCAGTCCTAAAAATACTATTTTATTTTCCAATCAACCGCACATCAACCTACCAAATTCATTGCAAATTCACCCCAATTATTGCGGCATAAAGTTCCATTGGCAGGGTAACTTGTTATGGTGTCGAGTGGACTATATATTCAGTCTCAGTTATCAAAAACTTTACATTGTATTCATCAGAGAATGAGTGTGATATTTGTAAATATGAGTATATATTTGTATGTATAAAATAGTTTGAATTACAGTGCTTATTGCTCTGAGCCTGGATTCCGTTTTGGGGCTCAGACCGAAGTTTCTTTGGAGCCTAAAATTCTTATAAACGTCACGTACCTATCTTGTAAGACGTTTCTTTGGGGCTTACGATTAGTTTTAGGATCTTGTGTTTGATTTTAAGATCTATATCAATTTGTTTTCCTTTACGTGACGCAGGTGTCGAGTAGGACAACCTTGCAAGACTCCTTGTGTTTACTTGCTTCTTCCTCTCAGTGCTTATGATTTAGGCCCTTATTAATTTGAACATAAGATCTATTAGTAGCTTTTTTATTGTGTTTAGGTAATCGAACGTCCACTGCGTGACGGAGTTAGCTATTAAAGTGTGTGCTTGGGGCTTATGTTTTGTGATTTAGTCTCAGTAGCTTGGACATAAGATCTATAATATCTAATCTAGTGCCCACTGCATGACGGAGGTGTCGAGGCCGCCAGTGGACACGAGCCGCGAGTCGTCCGGCAAGAACCGCACGCAGGTCACGTGGGACGAGTGCCCGCCATATTGGTGACACAGCGACTGGCAAAAAAATGTTAAATTGTTAAATTATAGTTAAACAAAGCGTCTTGCGATTAAACTTTGATTTGCATAATATTATATATCACCGCAATATTGGGTGGGTAAATGTTCTCATTTGAACAACAATTTGTCCCTAATTATGTGATGCAGGCAGCTATCATCTATCTATATTTGTAAGGGTGTATTTATACCAAATGAATGAATATTCATTATATACCCACGCTGGCTGTTCACTATCGCCTGCCAGTAATAGCATAATAATATGGCTAAGCATGGTAGACTAATCAGGTTTCGTACGTCTGGTATAAACTCCATAAGGTAAACTCAATAGGTATATATATTTTCCTTTCATCAGCACTTGATCACAATCATAATATGTTTCAGTATTACTTTTTGACCATGTACTTTATTGTGGACTTACATTGTTATATTACTGATAAAAAATTATACATAAATTTATATTTAAAAAATGGTAAGCCCTTCTGGCATAATAGGGACCAACACTGTTTGAATGAGTTTCTTTTGGAATTTCTTCTCAGCAGTGGTCGTTCCGAAATGCTAGTAGTTTGTAGCTTTGGTAAACATCATTTAATTTAGAATATGACGTCATAAAGTGCCTGTGAAGGCCTAATTTCTGAATAAATGATTTGATTTTGATTTTGATTTAAGGAATATGTTTGTTACCTTGGGCTGAGTGACAGGATACGCGTAAAGCTTGACCTTTCCGAAGTCATCACCGGTCGCCGCTAGTCTGTTATCGTGCGATCTGAAAATATATTCTTAATTACTTACCATTATCTAAGTTAGTATTATTATTTCGATGCCTTTATCGAACTCCTAGTGTCGATGGCATTTGACAAGAGAACAGGTCAAAGTCATGTCTTTCCAAATTAGGCTTAATATCTTAATCGAACTTGAAACCTAAGAACATATAATGCATTGCAATATTCATAATTGAGTAATCGGTTTTAGGTACCCTGTAGGATTCGCAGATGTAGGTATGTATTACGGTGCTAAGTATGACATGCTGCATCGTCATTCTGGTGCTATCGCGACGCCATTTTGGTCGAGATGTTGCGGCCATTTTGATTGCCTATGCGTTTCATTTGGTTGTTGCGTCCTTCTTCATAGAGATAAACTTAATGCGATGTGATAATATGCGACGTGATACAATAATACCCGCGTTGTACCCGATTCAGACATATTACTTTATTACATTTGACATTTGGAGAGGTCATATGCATGAAATTAGTAGGTACTTGTACGGAGTACCTACTAATTCCATTGTCAATGTCAAGCTATGGGCTTCTTATGCCTTATTTATAGTACAGTCGGCGAATGAGCGGATTGGCTGAAGCCAAGCAAAGACCGCGGCGTAAGTATCGGGTATTTTTGTCTGTCGTTCCACCTCACCTAGTGCAAGTGTTGATGTCGGTGCCGTCAGCGTTTTCCGGCCACACGCCGATGGTGCTGAAGGTGATGGGGCACGAGCCGGTGCTCCAAGCCACGTCGCGCAGGCTGCTGGCGCTGGGCACCTGGCGGCACGTGGTGGCGTTCCCTGGGATCACATTGGTGACGTTACATTGATTGGCATCAGTGGCAGGGTAAATTTCACAACGCGGCGTGTAGGTAGAGTTTCGTTAATAAATAAATAAATATATTAGGACAAATCACACAGATTGAGCTAGCCCCAAAGTAAGTTCGAGACTTGTGTTATGGGATACTAACTCAACGATACTATATTTTATAACAAATACATATATAGATAAACATCCAAGGCCCGGGCCAATTAGAAAAAGATCATTTTCTATCCTGACCCGACCGGGGTTCGAACCCGGGACCTCTCGGTTTAGAGGCAAGCACTTTACCACACACAAACATTTATAAAATTAACACCAGTACTTTATTTATTTATAAAAAAGGATAAAAATTTTATTACTGTGTTGGATACAATTTAATAAACACTAATCATAGCATAATGTCCTACGGATTATTGTTATGGGGTAATGCAGCTGACATAGGAAAAATTTTTGTTTTACAGAAACGAGCAATTCGTTTTATTTATGGGCTTAAGCCACGGGATTCCTTGCGAGAATTATTCAAATCGATAAATATTATGACTGTTGCATCTCAGTACATCTTCGACGTACTTATTTTTGTTAAATCTAACTTACACCTGTATAAAACATTGAGCGATGTTAACAGTGTAGTCACTCGTAATAGGCATAAACTTTGTATGAACAGATTCCGACTTAAAAAGGTTAGGCGGTCTTTCGTGGGTCAAAGTGTTAAATTGTTCAATAAACTCCCTGTAGAGGCTATTAACTTGCCAATGCCAAAATTTAAATCATATATTAAAAATGCTTTAATGGCTAATGCTTATTACACGATTAGCGACTATTTAAATGATAAAAAACCTTGGACCCTTCCTAAAACTTCCACCTCTCACACTTGATTTTAATTTTTTTTTTATTATTATTTATATATTTTCTTGACATGTTTATTACATATATTTTGACATTTATTGTAAAACATATACGTGATTTGTGATCTCCAAGTGTCTGAAAGTAACATAGGTATCTATTATGTTAGATTATGGAGATCGAATATGTCATGCACATTCAAATGGTCAAACCGGTAGCGGCATCGTGGATCGGGTCGGGAGGTTCCCTCTATTGTGGTTGAGCTTCGCGATGTCACTCTGTCACTCTGTCACAATGTCACTCACGCGTCAACTCGTGAACGGGTGCTGCCGGGGGAACTGGTCAGCTCGATCTTTTATTAAAAGTTTTTTTTTGTTTGGTTAATTATACATATATATATAAGTATATATATATTTTCCTTTCATCAGCACTTGATCACAATCATAATATGTTTCAGTATACCTTTTGACCATGTACTTTATTATGTACTTAATGTTATATTACTGATAAAAAATTATAACAAAAAAATTATACATAAATTTATATATAAAAAATGGTAAGCCCTTCTGGCATAATAGGGACCAACACTGTTTGAATGAGTTTCTTTCGGCATTTCTTCTCAGCAGTGGTCGTTCCGAAATGCTAGTAGTTTGTAGCTTAGTATCATTTAATTTAGATTATGACGTGAAAAAGTGCCTGTGAAGGCCTAATTTCTGAATAAATGATTTGATTTTGATTTTGATTTTGATTTTGATTTAATGAGACTTGCGGCGGAGGTCAAAACGTTCGTGAAATTCACCCAGCATCACTTCTTCATAGTCGTCTTATTCCTCATGGCTGAGGGTCGCGGTCATTACGTGGAATGACAACACACAACTTTCTTGGCCCTATTAATGGAGTGGTTTGCTATTGATTTATCAATTTCACACACAAGGATCCGCTTTCCTATTATTTTTTCTCGGCTTCGCACGGTCTTCATGTCTAGTTTTCTGACTATTGAGAGACATATATACCTACCTGACTAAGTGTTATACTTATCATAATAATGCAGTGTCATAGAAACTGAAACTGATACGTGAAATTTGACTTGCAAGATTCAAATTAAATCAAAAATCACTTACAGAAGAGAAGTTCGTAATCTCCGGAGTTACTCCTGATGTACTGGCTGTCCTCCGACCAATCCAAATGAGTTATGTAGCTCGAATGACCCTGTGGGAAGAAATGTATTTCAATTTGTAATTTCATTGCTCAGCAAATAACTTGATTGATCTCTACCTACGTTAACTATCCTACAACACCAATATCGTATCTTATCTAAAATTATAAAAGCGAAAGTACCTAAGTTTTTTTGTTTGTTACCTCTTCAAGATTTCCCTGCTTATCCAATCTTCTTGAAAGTTTGCATACGTGTGGTTTGAAGTATGTAGAAGGACATAGAGTATATTTTTTTCCCGGAAAAATAAAAGTTCCCGTGGGAAACTCGAAACCGCGAGCAAAAGCTAGTAAATAATAAATGAAATCTACTTAGGTAGATCTGCTAAGGCATCGATAATCATATAAGTAGCAAAAGTACCAATAAAGGTTACCACATTCTACTTATAATGTTTACTAATTTAAGCTTAGTTAGCGTAGATTATTAAAACGCTTTGGAAAATAATATTTCATGCATACTATTACATTTTTTTTTTCTTTTTTGCTAATCTATGTTCTACTAGCACTTAACTTCTACTAGAACAGGTAATTTACTGTACTACCTATACTAAAAACAAAAGAGAATATTCAAAGCCACATATTACATAATACTTCCAGTACTATTGCTATGTCTACTGTCGGCCACACACTATCGACGAACTCTGATAGATGCCGACGCGAATGAATATTGCGTAATGTATGAGAGCTTTTATTTACTACAAGGAGAAACCAGCAATGTATACCCAAACCGCAAAATTTGGCTAAAGAACTGTTTGTCGATTGTGTGGAGCCGTCATTAATAATAAAATTTACCCTTCTACGTTTTTTCTCCGTGCACTTTGAAATGCGTGAAAATGGTCACAATAATTATGAAAAATCTCACGATATGTAAACGTCGATGATTATAAATAGTGAATTTGATATAAGAAAAGTGTACAAATGTTTTCTCGTCTCGATGTAAGATTCTAAGTAGAAGTAATATTGTATGTCAGTACCAAGTGCCAAGCAATAACAATAAATAAAACCAAAAACCAAACTTGTGACGGATGTGTGTAGGTAGGTAGGTACCTAAGACTATGTAAGCACGGCTCTATGAATTGAACCGCAACAGAAAATGGAAAACAGAACGTAGGATCTCCGGCAGCACATTTATAATTTGAAACTTCTTAAAGGTCACTCCTTATGTATTATTTTGTAACGCTTCATGTGTAGTTTTATGTAGTACGTACGTAGTATTACGAGTATCCATTGCTAACAATTAACATTGTTAGCAATAACAAAAAATAACATGATGATGATGACGAGTATCCATCCATCCCTTTCTAGGATAAGTCCGCCTTTCTACGTGTCTCTTTCTTTAGGTGTTTTACTGCTTTTTCTGTAAGTACCTATGAGTTTTCTTCGTGCAATAAAGAGTTTACTAACAAACAAACGAGTATCTGGTAGCAAACGTTACTCACGAGACACTTCCCAACGCGCGTGTACCTCGCGCCGCTGTCCTCGACCCGGTACACGTAGATGAAGTTGTCTCGCGACCCCAGCGCTACCATGGAGTTGTCTGGGGAGTACTGAATCGTTTGGATTGGCTCCGAGCTGCAGATAGAAATAAAGGTTATGTTCATTACTAGCTTTTACAAGCTGCTCACCTCGCGTGATTTCCCACGGAAGCTGTAATTGTCTCTCTCTATGTCCTTCTCCGTACTTCGAACTACATGTACGCAAAATTTCATGAAGATTCAAGAAAATTGGTTAAGTAGATAAAGCGTGAAGAGGTAACAAATAAACTTTAGTACTTATTTATAATATTAGTTAGTAAGTATATAATATTGGGATTAGGTAAATAAATGGGAAAAATTAAGTCAAAAATTCCCCCCACTTAACAACATTTCGTAAGAAAACATTAGCCCGTCCACTCGTCCACCACTTGACACGAGTGCCTAAACACCTGTATCGGACTGACTTGAACAGCTTCTGAAGACCTTTGCAACTCATATGGAAACAAAGGCTTTTTGAATGAGTTTGCAATTGGTGTTATAGAAGACGAACCCATCCTGATGCTGGGTCAACAACTGCCGGCTCTGGGGGTCGAACACCAGCCACTTCCCGCTGAGGCAGCCCACCGCCAGCACGCCGCCATCAGCCGACCACGAGACACACTGCGCTCGCTCCTGCACGAAGGAAGAGAAAAAATTGTTGAGGAAGAAAGAGGAAGTTGGACGATCAGTAATAAAAATATCGGTTAAATAATAAAAATATTGGTTACAATATTTTACATCTTTTTTGAGATCCTACTCTCTGTCTCTCATTTGCGCATTTTTCTGGTTGCTTCCTGAGCTTCATATTTTGTAGACCTAGGTACATATAACCGAATACATGACCGGGCATTTGTTCCCAACGTATCTTTTATTACATTTGTTTTGCTGACTGAACAAAAGATTTTACAATACAAATTTATCAAACAACTATTTATTATTGTCGGTTTATTCAAGACATGGTCGTACCAGCATAGGCAGCAATCCTCAAGATCTGCTCTGAAGACTGAAGATCTGCAGATCCTTAATGTTTTTTCTTTTTCTTTACTTAAGTAAGTATGTATAGCAGCGACTGTAACTATATTTGCACACCATTCTACCGTAAGGCATGTTAAGTCTTAAGTATTTTAAGATTTTAGGTATTAATTTACACGTGTTTTCAAATACAATATCTTTGTCTTTAATGAAATTTGCAGATCTAGAAGATCTGCTCTGAAGAATGTAATACTCACATCGATGTCCTTGCTCCAGACGGTGGAGTGGCTGAGCCCGTCCCAGAGCTGCAGCAGGCGGTCCCAGCCGGCCGTCGCGAACTGCGCCAGCGTCGGGTGCGCCGCCAGCCCCCACAGCTCGTCCACGTGCCCTGCGACCAACAAACAAACAAACACACTCAGTCTAGCCATAGGTATGTTGGACTAATTGGTTTTCCACTCACATCTTTGATCGTAAAGGTCCTTGGTTCGAATCCTACTCGTGCCGCAGTATTTTACATACCAATCTTGTAAATAAATCGTAATCATAGTACGAGTAACTAAGGGCACTGTCTCCTATTGGCTGGCATCCATGTACTGTATTTATCAACCAATCTTGATCATTCTATTTGGTACTGCAATGGAAAAAATATAGTTCGTTTAAAATCCGTTTTCTACACTATCTTGAGAGACAGTACCACCGCTTTCTTCAGGTGAACACTCAGGCGCCACTCACCGAGCACAGCGGGCGAGAATCCCAGTTCCAGGTCGCCGTGCAGGATGCAGTTCTTGGTGGTTCCGACGAACAGCTGGCTGCCTCGGCCCTCGGCGATCACGCGCACCCCGCCGTAGTGGCCTTCTATCACACTCTCTACTCCGGTTGGATTCGCCTTTAATCAAACATTCATAAGTTTTAACTAGGTAACCGAAAGTGAAGATTTTTGAAGTTTATATATTATTTGAAGACACATTTACTATGTTTTCCATCCTGCACTATAGAAGACAATAAGAGCAATTGCTGGGGCTACTTACTAAAATTGTTTATTGCCAAATTGCGATTACATAAATAAAATTCGTTAGATATTTCGACTCGAAAAGATATGTGATATGAAAACTTACACTTGGGTATTTAGCTTTTATATCTTCTTTGCAAAGATAAGACAAATTGAATCTGGCATAGATTACATTGGATTGTTCGTAAGAAGAAATAATTTATTAATTTCGCCGATAGCAGTAAGATCAGTAGCACACCTTTCAACTGGTCTATCAACTGATCTCATGACTAATCTTACCTCGGCATCCAAAAGCACAATCCTGCCATCTTTCCCGCCGGCGGAGACCAGAGAGCCATCTTTCCGGCAGCACAGCGAGAACACAGGACCCTCGTGCACGGAGCGCACCAGTTTGGCCACGGTGTTGGTGCCGCGCGCCCACTCGATGATGTTACCGCTCGAGTCGCCAGAGAGGACGTCGCCTGAAACAATAATCATCAATATGCTTTTAAAATTGTTTTTTATGGTATACGATATTTTATGGCAAACGAGCAAAGTGATTTACCTGATGGTAAGTGATCATAGGTGAAGGGAAACAACCGCAGATAATGCTTTAGAAGAGCTTTACTGCGTGAAGTTGATTCTACAGTTTAGTCGTACGTAATATTATAAAGAGCTAAAACACCATTGAAAACATAGATAAAAGACTAATGAAAATCAAATGATATTTACCTGTGACCTAGTGATCGTTACATCAATTCTGCACATTACATTATTTCTGTACTTGTGATTTTCACGTTTAAAAGCGGGTTTGAACTGTGTACGTAGGTGAGTATTCTTTAAGAACACTTACCGTTATGATTAAACCCAAGACACGTGACGTATTTGGGCTTATCCCTGCCATCGAAGACGCCCATCCTCTTGTACAGCATATTGGTGTGATCCAGCGTCCAGAACGCGATGTGGTTCTTCCCACAGGTCACGATCTGGTTGCGGTCGAGCGGGTGGAACTCTGCTGCTACCACTGTGTCCACTGAACACTGGAATAAAATGGCAGTGGTGAGACAAATTAGCAATTGTCTGTTTTAATTTAGAAAGTAACTTATTTAAATAGTATGAACTACCTACATTTAAGTGGCAATATTACTGAAAGTTGAAAAGTTATTATGGTTCATTAAATACAGGAATATTTATAAACAAGAACTGTTATATGCTACAGCCGACAAAACAAGATCATCCATGTAAAGTTGCAATGTTAAAGTTGACAATATTACCTTGGTCTCCGCAAGGCAGTGGCCCTTGTCAGGCCTCTGCCACTCCCACACGGAGATAGTATGGTCGGGTCCCTCATCAACACAAGCGAGCAGGGAACCCCCATCAGCCCTAGAGAAGGTGACACAGGCGACGGCGCGCTCCATTTGACCAACCCCGATGACTGCGAGAGTCGCGAGGGACACAGAGTTCCATACGCGGACGTGGGGCTACAACAATGATTTTGAAATTGGAAATATTTCAATGATATGATCTTAATCTAAAATAATGAGGTGAAAAAATTCAAGGCTCGAGCGATACTGAACAGACTGAATCATATGTGACATGTATTTACATTACATATATAGTTAAAATATGCTCTAGACTACCTTTTTAGAACAAACAAAAAATAAAGGTGAAGATTTTATACAGAGAATGTGAAAGAAGCCAGAGTTTAATCCACCCATACACATAAATGGTTGAATTTAAAATAAAGTATGAAAAGAAACATTTGAAAGGATGATATGGACATCTGAACTGGCCAGGTTGCTGTTACCTGGCAACCCGAACTGGCATGGTCTCGATAGCACTGTCACGATAGACAGGGGGGTGGGTTTAATTCCCGCTTGATTCCAGAATGATTTCATCTCATTTTCAAAAGTAAGACAATAAGCACGTATGACATGTATAACAAATCCATTTACTGTCTTAAATAGTCTGATATCTAAATAAGAGACAAAAGTAAAGCAATCTTACCCGGGCATCCAGTCGGTCATGACCCGCGCACTGTCCCGTAGCTATCACCAACTTGTTCGGGTGTACCGCCAGACACTTGACATCGTCCGTGTGTCCCGTGTAGTGTCTCTGACACCTCTCGTCCACGTTGAAGAGGACAACCACTGCAGCGACGAAATAGACGATTTCGCCCGTGGGCAGGAGGTAGAGGTTGCTGCGGCAGTCTTTGCCCCTGTAATCAACAGTGATAGTGAGCATGATAGTGTAGCTTATTATGTTACCGAGTTTGTTTCGAATAAGGCAACACGTATAAATTTCATGGTATTGAAACGCAACGCGAGCGTTGCCTCTCTGACTTCACATAGTCTGGTCGCATCTAGATCTACTAGACTATGTGAAGTCAGTTTTGCATCAATTTGTTTCTGTCACTGTCATTTGTAGTTAATAGTAGTGTAGTAGTGATAAATAAATAAATAAATATACAAGGACAAATCACACAGATTGAGCTAGCCCCAAAGTAAGTTCGAGACTTGTGTTATGGGATACTAACTCAACGATACTATATTTTATAACAAATACATATATAGATAAACATCTAAGACCCGGACCAATCAGAAAAAGATCATTTTCCATCATGACCCGACCGGGGATCGAACCCGGGACCTCTCGGTTCAGAGGCAAGCACTTTACCACTGCGCCACCGAGGTCGTCAATTGATAAAATCTTGTTTAAATTGACTGTCCCATAGTCTGCGCAATCGGTTGCGAGCATAATAATGAATGCCTAGACGATTTAATTTTTATATTTTTAAGCACATTGCCATATTAGTTAGGGCATTAGTCAAGTAGCGCGGTCATTGTTGACCCACCGGAACGATCGGTCTATTTTTTTAAGATCGTTCAGATAACGACCTGGTTCATAACATATACAGAGTGGCTTGCCATCATGCTGTTACAAAGGAATTCTAAAAAAAAACTAAAACATACGCCCAGTCTTTTGGAAATTACTGTTATGATCGCCAATTGTTTGCATCAAAATTTCATTGCGTACATATTTAAAGAATTGTCAACAGATGGAAAGGTTACCTACAGCATACAACAGTTTGGAAGTTTAACAGCTATATCCTAGGGCTTCATAGGAATTGAGATGTAAATTAGTCTATATTAACTACCCTACATCGTGTCCAACTAGGTTATTAAACTATTAGATTAAACCTCATTGGTGCAATGTTCAATGATCGTTAAGGGATGTAACGTCATGCCAAAGCTGAAGACGTTTGAATAACTAAAAAAGGTAGTAATTTAGGACTATATACCTACCTATATACGAGTACCTAGCTTTGAATATACATGAATGTTGGTCATTAAGGTGCTTCTACAATTGAGCCGTAATCACGGTCATCAGGACGGTCAGTGAAGCGCAAATGTGCAGCCTTGGAACGGCCATTGTTGGTATTTTTTGTAATCTATTCGTATCCGCATGTCCGCCTGTCTGGTACAGATCATTTTGTTTGGTTTGGTATGTGATTAGAGTATCTCTGTTTCTTAGACAAATAGGGTTTTTTTTGTGGATCATATGATTTGTATTTTAACATTATTTATCGTTCGCATTCGGGACTCAAAATCAATATAAAAATGGTGCCAAATGTTACTTTGCGTGCTTTACCGAACGTAGCTACCTAATCTTGGTATAGAAAACAATTCGATAAGGAAGTATAGCATTAGGGGTTTTCTACCTAAAAATATTTATGAGATAGGCGGGTCAGTGTAGCGTGGAAGATAACAAACCTTGAAGCAAAGAAACATGTACAAATTCAGTAAAACAAAGAGTTATTCTTTGTAATAAAATAACTAATTTGATTTAATAAAAAAATATTTTTTATCACTTTTCATTATTTCATATTCTTGTTGGATGTATGTTATTTACACATAACGTTTTTTAAAATTAATGTTATGTTCGTAATGGGAATTAAGTTATCTATGAATTACCTCATGAAGTGAGGTAAGGCCGCAAGGGACATTCGTGTTTAACCACCGTATTATAAGTACTTATTTTTATATTTATAGGTATATAGATACATACCAACTTTTGCTCACGGCTTTACTTACCACAATCTCTAAAGCCGAATTACATTTAAGTATGTAAGTACTATACTTAGGTAATTTGAATTCAGTGATTAAAATGATCATTATATGATAGAAATAAATGTACTAGAAAAGCCCACGGGACTTCGTACAGTGAAGACGAAAAAGTAGGAAAGCTGACCCTGGACTCCGACTCTTAATGGCTGAGGAAGAAATCCGGGAAAATGCTCAGACGAGAGAGAGAGAAAGATGATAGAAATAAAATATCTTAGTTCTGAGACAGTGTAGGAGTCAATTGTTAATTTTCGGTTCAGTCAATTGGTAAATTGCTTGACGAATTTGGAGTAATAAAAAAACTAACCATGTTTTCTAAATTACATTCAGTTAAAAGTACAAAGACGTGCCGTCTAGCTATAGAGGGTCCCTGGTATCAAACGCAAAACCTCCTAAAAACTACTTGGGTACCTACTTCAAAACAAGCAACTTTTATTCTATGACTTTTCGTGATTCGTATAGTTTTTTTTTCATTTATAAAAAAATAATCTAATTTGCGCTACTGAACCCTATGTAATACCAAGCAACACGAGACAGTACAGTAGCGTTATGTAGCGGAATCGAGCAAAGAGTTAACGTTTTATATAAACGAAAAGGATTTTTGATGGACTTTCAGTGCGTTTGGACAATTGATAGTGTTATAATAATTTTTGTAATTAAGTTTACATATATACAGATTTACGTAGGTATACGGAAATTAGGAAATTAATAAAAACTCACCGATTATCGTCAAAAAGTTAACAATGCAAAGCATGACTTGCGCAGACATAAAAGCGTTGAACGATTTGTCAATCGTTCAACGCTTTTATGTAGATAACTTTAATTAAGTTTGTACCTTTTATTAAAGGTATATTTGTCACATGACATGCCAGAAAATTGACAAACTTGTATGGGAAAAATAGGGCTTATTTTGGATTAGGGATTATTATTGAATTAATGCAAACTAGCTATATATTACAATGACATCACCAATTCCCAGTGCTCGCAATGTTTCAATCCCTCCCACTATCTCCCACTATCCTGTCGTCACGGATGAGGAGTAGGTATAATTATACCTAATCATAAGAACAAGACTAAAATAAGTAAGTATATGGATAAAACCACGGGACAAAACACAGAGACTGAGTACCTATTTATAGGTAATAAATACGGGATAATTGTTTGTTACATATAAATTACATAAATTTAACCCACAACTGAAAAGTTTATAGAGTAGGTACATTTTATTAACAGAAACATAGGTACATTTTTATGCGGTTATCATCAATAGATAACGTGATTCCCGAGGCCGTGTATTTATAATTTTTTTCTCGAGTGAAACCGGGACGGGCCGCTAGTTTATACTAAAATTACTTATAATAATACCTATTTCAGTCGAAAAGGCTGAATTTTTGAAGCAAAAGTGCCCATAACATTTTCAGCGAAAGTTCAATTGATTTAAAAGTTTGTAAGTCTTGTTACTGTCAAAAAAAATGTCGGATTTGACGTATATAATATAAGGACAGATATTCAAAGGACAAGATAGGATCCATGTAAAGGCCCTTTATTTGTGTCTAGAATTGTTTTTTATGGAAACTCGTGGAAATGACATACCTACGTCCAAACTAAGCTATTACTGTATTGATCGCTATGTCCCGACAGAATTATTAAAAATCACGGTTAATATTTGAAAAGTTATCGATTCAAGTATTCGTTCCAAGGTCATGGTCGACACAATATTATATTATGTATGACACGCTAGTTAACAACACGCAGGGAAAAATTGTATTGATACGATCGGAAATGGCTTACAATGAATTTAGAAAATTGCTGCGTACATTATTAAGATTATTATCATGTTTTATAATAAGCTCACAAAAGGAAGCTAAAGTAACGAATCTAACGACTGCCATACTATGAAAAAAGCTAAACCTATAGTGGTCTATGTTGATATATCTAATGAGTTCATATAATCATAAGTTCACTAGCCGCTGAAGTCTACCCTATTTGGAAATGCTGTTGTTGGCTATCTGCTTTTAAGGCTTTATATTCTGCAGAATATGGACCAGTCTTAATACAGGTCGGGAACTGAAAAAATATCTCTTTCATATCAGTGCTTTCCCGGTTTCTTCCTCAGCCATTGATCGAGAGTCCAAGGTCCGTTAATGAAAAATTTAATTAGATAAATAATTACTGACCTGTACCCATACACCCACTCCAACTTGAGTTTGCTTTGCGGAGGGGGCGCCACTTTGGCGGGGTCCAACGCGTCCTGGTCGCTGGGCCCGTACAGGACCACCGGCCGACCTCGTAGGTACATCCGCATGGAACCATCCTCTTCATTATACTGACAGGTGTGGGTGCTAATAGGAAAATAATAGTCAATTTTGGAGAACATTATGTAATGTCTACCAGAAAAGCCCTGAAACCATTGACCTTTTTAAAAAAAATGCAGCTACATATACAGACGGGTCCAAAAGTGTCGAATGTCAGATGGTATGGTAAATAATAATTTGTCCCCTTGGTTAATCCTGAATTAAACATTCGAAGTTTCTTTTGTCTCCGGAAAATATTCAAATACAAATAACTGAAACTAAATTGATATTATATCTGTTAGCCGTAGTTCAAAACAGTTAATGATTAAGTAAAAATTATTGCTAAAAAAAAAGAATCTAGAAATATGTTAAGACTCGGTTATTTGGAAACCTAAAATTACGAAATACTTAGTTTACGAAGAATTAGTACACAAATAAATTGTTGATGTTAGTAGTGATAAATGAATAGCCCCGCAAACATAGACGCATCAAAGCTCACCCTGGTTAGTTACAAAAAATAAACAAAATATTGTTAATATGTAGATGTAATCAACCAACAAACTCATGCAAAAACCACGTAGAATTGCAAAACACCGGCATTGCAACCGTTAAACCAGGCGACTTACATTTGGGTGAACGACATTGCGCTGGTTATGACACTATTCGTTATAGTATCAATTAAAATACTTAAATGAATTATTCCACAAGTTTCTAGAATAGACCACCCGCGCTGGCTAGCCGATAGAAAGTAATCTAAAAACAAATGTTTATCCTATTATATCACCATAACTCAAATAATTGTCATTAACTGATAGCTATCCAACGATAAACTAATTACTAAAATTGTGTTACTTTTCCATATGGTTGTACCTGTCCTCCATAGCGCCAACCACGAATGCAAAACGAGTTCTTTTTTTTTAAATTCCCTAAAACGGCAAAAAAATCACGGCGAACTCGTTTATAAACCGAAACGTACAACCGGTGTTCAAGAAAAACATTGGCCAACTGCGCGTATAAGGAACGGATTGAGAGAGGATGAAAAAGTTTTTAAACAATTAGGGCCGTAGCGTACGGTATCCATTACGAGTTCTGAGAACGATTGAGTTAACTGAACATAAGAAAAACACGTAATGGAACTCGTTGTGTAATGTGTCATCGCTTTAAATTGGCTTGGTATGGAGTTTAGTAACGGCACTGCTGCTAAAATGACGATCTATTGTGTTACCGCAATGAGTCACTCTGTTATCTCATATAGACATAAATGTATCCACCTAATTCTAGACAAGGAAAATTGCATTTTCAAGTGCAGTTGTAGTGTTAAAGTAGGTCAATGTCAATAAACGTAAAGTTGTAAGAGTATCACGGTTCTTTTGCCATTTTGATAAGAACCCTACTGCGCTTATTTATTTACAGCCAAAGAAGGTAGAATCATTCACTTTCAAGAAACATGATCACATTTAGACTAAACATACGATTTAAGTTATTACATTTATACCAAAGTCTTCCACACCTTGTGGTTGTCAAACAAGTCATAAAGAGTGACGGTAGATATCATTATATTTCAACATTTTGAGGTGTATATAAACTAACAAAATGTAAAGTAAACTTAGAATTCTTTAATTCAAAACAATACAAGTCGCTTAACGTCGAGCATTATCTAAATCTCCAGTGCCTTAAACAGCTTACGATGGCCAACACACATAGACACAGCATCTAATTGAAACTGAAGGTCGAGAGATCAGATCTTTACGCCATTTTACGCCAATCTTTTGTTTAAGATCAATTGGGTACAGAGACGTAAAACTCACAGTTTGTCTTCAAGACGAATCGGTCCAATGTAAAGAACAATAGAAATATTGTTCAAATAATAATGTTACTTTAGTATTTAGCTAAAAACTCTTTGGAACCAGTTTGCGTTAAAATAGTTTCTTGTTTATCAGGTTTTTTATAAAACATCGAAATCACTGTAATCGAAAATTCACTGTAATCAATTCATCATTCAAAACGCAAATTCACTGTAATCAATTATCGCAATATAGCCATCCGTTTAGTGTGGCAAGGGAAAAAAGAAATGCGCAATAAGCCTTGTATTTCCAACACAATAATATTTCACAACATCATACATACCTATCACTATGGACATTAATGAAACTGTACCTGATACAGAAATGCCCAGCAATATTACTATAAACACCACAAAACCGTTAAAGATAGAAAACAATGCAGACTTAAAACTAAGAAACCACCACCAGAACTGTATGAAGCAGATGTGAAAAACCGTCAACAAGAAGACCAAAGTCAACCAGATGAGTGCGCAAAAGCACTAGCTCATGAAAACGCAGTAGAAACTTACCCGTGTTTCAATATGGACCCGTTCTGTGACGGCTTAGAGTACAAGTTAAGCAACGACTTTGTTGTGGTGAATCTAGAGGGAAACCAAGAAACATTAGGAACAATGACGACACAACAAGACTAAGATAAGTAATTATGAAAGCTTCTAAATAGCGTGGTGGAGCGAAGAAAAGAATCGGATTTGATTTGATTTATATAGTAACAGATATTTTATGGTTTTTTAAACACTTCTTGCTTAAAATTACCGATATTTTATTTATTGTCGACAATGTTGATCAGAAATAACAACGTGTAAAATTTTTATTTTGATATAATTCATCTTTATTTTTTTTTATTTAGATTACATTACAATGTAAATATACATCTTACAAATACTACTTATACTATGATGGATGTATAATGTGGGAATGTTTTTTGTATTCTATTTGGAAGGTGCAGTTTAAGATGGAGATTTTAACTGTCGTTCAAAATTAGTGTTTCTTATATCTCATATCAAAATAGCTTCGCTTATAGGAAAGGTCAGCAATGACGTAGATAATTTTGATATCATATAATTGACTGAAATTTCGGATGATATAGTTTTACAGTCTGTAGCAATACTCCGATGTGTAAAAATAAACATTGTCGTTGCGTGTACGTGCTTTATTGAAGTGCAAAAGTAATGAAAGGCGTGCTATAGATTTGTATCGTGCATTAAATGATATACTTAATTAACAATACATATTCAGTTATCTCTGAAGTCTGCAACCTTGATGCTTTAAATAAATCTTTGAATGTAACAGAGATACTGTTCACAGAAGTTGCCAATAATTCCATAAGTAAAAAGACTTTATTGATCAAGAATTTGATCAGATTATTTGTTTAATTTACGGTAGAAATTAGTGAAGAGAATAATCGAAACGTTTTTAAAGAGTTTTTATAATCAAACATTTATGGTTTGAACTGATTTGATGTGTTTATAGGCAATATGAGTTAATACCCAGTATTTATTGTATATACATATATTTACTGGATAAGTGTGTGATGACAGACAAATGATTAGTTAAAATCATTACGAAATAATAAAAATAATAGATTTCAAATAGCAAAAACAAGTCAACTAATAGAATATAACATTTGATGAAACAATTGTAACACTTCAAGCTTAGTTCATTAATGATTTTAAAATCCATTCTTTTATTGGTCAACCAATAATCTGTATCTAGCCATGCACATTACATATGTACCTAAAATTTGGTCTGCACGATCTAAATACAACAAAATATTTGACAATACATATTCAAATAGTCACAAATTAGAATACACAAAGATTGGTAAAATATTCGCATTATGAAGTCATATTCCGAATGTAGTAGTTGTCTACTGCGGAAAATTTCTATCGAAACAAGGAAATTGCTATCTATAGTCTACTTGCTGGCTGTCTTACCTGTTGTTGGGTATGAGACCCTGGGCTCCGAAGTCACCAGTTGAGTTCCAGCGCTTCGTGAGACTGTTCCCGTGAGGAGACGCACTCTGGTTGCTGGACGTGGAGTTGTTGCGAGATCTACGACATGCACGGCTGGCTACTTAGCTGGTCTTTACGAGCTATAAACTATATAGTGATAGGGAGTATCAATCGACCCTTAATCTTGGCTAATCGGAATTCTATTTAGTCAAGTTTCTGATCCGTCCAACGTAAAACCGTATAATCTTCAAATTTGTAATTATAAAATCGTGCCACACAGCATAGCTTTGAATTTATCTAGGATCATCTGAGGTTGAGAGTATGAGAGTGATCCGAATAACACTGACGACCATATCATAGCAAGTATCAAGTGATTAGGCAATCATAGTTCCACAGGGCACGGGGACACACTGCGCCATCAGACTAGTAACTAGTGTGGAGATGTTTTAGCATCTGACATGACAGAATTAACAAAAACTGTCTAGCGATAACGGTAGATGTATTGCACATAAGGAAATAATTATGTTGTGTGCAAATTAATCGACTTAATAATACATTTTATTTTATCAATGATGATGTAAAGACGACCTCAGTGGCGCAGTGGTAAAGTGCTTGCCTGTGAACCGAGAGGTCCCGGGTTCGAACCGGTCGAGTCTGGATGTCTATCTATATATGTATTTGTTATAAAATATAGTATCGTTGAGTTAGTATCCCATAACACAAGTCTCGAACTTACTTAGGGGCTAGCTCAATCTGTGTGATTTGTCGTAATATATATATTAAAAAAAAACAACATTTTTTTGGTATATAATAAAAAAGAAATGAACTAGGAATCGTGTTATTGCTAATATTGTTCTATTTTTCTACAAGCACTACTGCACTAACAAATATAAGATAATTTACTTACTTGAGTTTACTGCTACAAAACTTATGAATAAAATTTAGTAAGCAGCTATAAAAACGACGAACCGATTTGTCTACCTTCATGTCTAACTATCACCACAATCATGCAAAGGAATTAGAGATAAGTATATAGACACATAAAGTATCAAACAAACATTTAAAAGGTTTAGACCATACATAAACAAACAGGATCGTACACAGAAATGACAACCGGTTTGCTATCCACATGCACAGATTTTTCGTTTCGAAATAAAGATTTGTATACCTAGTGATTATCAAAGAATAGTTCCTTATGTAGGACAAGGGTACCATAAAATAGAAAACACGAAGGACACAGGTCTTTTTTTATACTTTGCGTATACGAGTATGATATAATATGTTCATCCCTATGTAAATATAATTCTATACTCTAAGGGAAAAAGAGACAGCATGTGGGCGTTAGTAACGTGCTACGTGTTTCTATATCTTCTGAGTCTGTTCAAAAGTTATATACTTATACACAGAAAATCACATTTGAAAAAGTTCAATCGAACTCATCAATGTATCGAATTTTAACAACTTTGTGAATTTGCTAAAAACTTTTATTGAAAACTTATGAAAATTTGGAGAAAATTAATCAATTCCATCTATCTAAATGATCTATGATCGATGTAGACGAATCAAACAGCGATAAGTACATTCAAAAGTAATCATAAACTATCATGTCCATGCACTTGACACCATGCATGACACGGACAGACGGGCAGGCATGCTTTTCGAATGTTTTTTCAGGTTTTTATCAATAAATATATCTTTTCTGGGTTTCTAAAAATAGATTTCAATAATTATATTTTTAGGTCTACCATTCTTTCATCTCACATCTTTGTACAAAGATATTTTGTTAACTTTGAAGATAATATTCCATACTTTCGTACAATCGAAAATATGAAAAATATTTTGCGTTGAAAATAAATATATTGTGCTTCAAAGAACTGTATGCACCTATATGATCCTACTCCATACCGTGGGAGTAAGGTTATTCATTTTCTGTTATCACTTGTTAGCAAAGGCCTCCAGAGTGCTGTAACGTGTTCTATTTTATGTTTAATTTTTTTTATACCTATAAGGCTGTGGTGGATGCGGCGTGTGGAGCGGCGCGGGGGTGGCCCGCGGCGAGGGGGACGGCGCGGGGGAGAGAGATGACGAGGACGCCGGAGAGTCAGACTGCAGGGAACCCGTTGACTGATGCTGGGGACCACGTCTGAAAGAGAGAGGAACATAATTTACTTACACATGGTAAATCTCATAGGAAGAATCTTAATCGTAATTATTATTAAAATTATAAAGAGCATGTTTGCCGCAAGCCACAAGATAGAACGTATATACGGTACACCAAAACTTGGGTTACTGAATAAAAAATTGTAATGAATTATTTTTTGGAAAAGTTAACTTTTTTTTTTTTGCAGGCACGTGTTATGCAATAGCTACGAGTAGCTATATCTCTATTCTGTCTATTCCACTAAAAATGCGTTGCACGTCCTCAAACATACAGTAAGAAAATGTATTCTGAATAAATTATGAAGGCCATGTAGGTAAAAGTTATTAGTGTGCCGCTTAGCATACGACCATTTCAGTTTGGGCGTCTTGTTTTAATCATAATAGAGTATAGTATAATATAGTAACATTCTTAGAGTAAATGCGTGGCTAAATTACAATCATGTAGCCTAGGGTTAACTACAGTATCCAGTAATTATTTGCCTCACACACCATTCAAATCGGAACACAAACTGCAATTTGGCAGCTGAAACAGATGAGAGTGAAGTACCTAATCATGCAGACGACCTCTGTGATATGTTCTACCTCTAGTAATGTATCAAAATCATATTATTTATTCAGAAATTAAGCCTTAATAGGCACTTTTTCACGTCATATTCAAAATTAAATAATATTTACCAAATCTATAAACCATTTATCTCTGATAAGCCTCATCTGTGCGTTATCATAGCTGCGTCAAAATATTACGTGGCTATCAGAGTCTATAACAAGTACACTCGAATGGTGTCAATGCGTGTTAAGGGCAGAAGAAAAATATTAAGTTTCTCTTTTATTTTCCTGTTTGTATTTTGAAGAATTGTTCATTAATTACCTCTGAGGAAGTGAGGAGCCGCTGGAGCCGTAGCTGGAGGTTCTTTTGGCTGTCTCTCGGTACGCCGGCTGCCTCAGTCGGAGCTCTCGGGTCGGCGTGCTCGAAGACCCTGAAAACATGAAGATATTTTTTTAACTTAATTTGTTAGCTGTGGCTGTGGAACAACACTTGTCAGGGAGAATCTGATTTATAAAATACTAGTTAGGCTCGGGGGCTTCGCTCCCGTGGGAATTTCGGTAATAAATTACCCTGTGTGTTATTCCAGATTATATTCTAACCGTGTACCAAATTTCATAACAATCCGTCCAATAGATTTTGCGTGAAAGAGGAATGAATATACGTGCAAACACATCCTCACAAACTAGCATTTGTAAGTAATATTAGTAGGATAGGCTTTTTTATTATTACAGTTTTACTACCGTTTTACCCAAACGAAGCCGGGACCGGCTGTTAGTAATCTATAATTACGTTTTCAGTTTCGTGACCACCATCGTAGATTGTCACACAGGTGTGACGAAAAGGACTAAAATTAGATAGAATAAGTATTAAAATCCATCTATAATATTTATAACATAGTTATATTCATGTAAAATAATAAAATTTATTGTATTTAGTTAGCCTGCACTTTGCAAACTATTATGTCACAACCACGTAACACTGCCATATTAGTTATCTAAACCAGTATTTATTACAACTAGGTATAAATTGGAAGTGTCCAGTTACAAAAACAAAATGGCGGCAACTGAAGGTCTCTAAACATCAGGAAATATTGATGGGTAAGTGTCTAAAGAATATTAATCTGCATTATTATATTAAGTACAGTGTACTGCACGACTTATCAATTTTGCAATGAATTTTGTTGATGTTTATTTGACTGTGTTAACGGTTATTTGTTATGCAAAATTTATACAAAGTAAAGTTGAAACTTGACTAGTTATGATTATTGTATACGTTGAGATAACTCAATACAAATAATTAGATTGAAATAAAAAATGTTGTCCAACGTAAAACAATGAATCCTAATGATTTAGGCAATAACAATTAATTACTTTAATTGGAGTATTTAATTAATTATACGTTTCTACTGATTTTGATGAAATACTTACGAAATACGCGGCAAGAAAGTTAAGAGAAGCTTTCACTAATTCTCTACACATTACTTGAATTCAGGTTCAAGAATGAATGAATGTTATCTAAACGTTACACAACTATTTAGGTACCAGTTTTTGTGTTCTATATATATATTTTTTTCAATTTATTTCTGGCAACTATTGTAATTCCCTCAGAGCATTAGGTAAGAAAGGCCACATACATCAAACGTGTCTGTATCAGCCTTAATTTCTAAAAAATCTAAACTTTCTTTACCTGTATACGCGCCATTTCTTTGGCCAGTCGGTGCTGTCGGCGCCCTGCCCTCCAGAGCGTTCAGTCTCCTCAGAGCATCAGCTAAGGTGGACCGCAGACAGAGCAGCTCCTCGGCCTGTCTGCTGCATCGGACTTCAAGCTCAGCCACTCGCGCCGCCAGACCGGCGCCCTCGCCTTCTAACATTTCATCTGGAATTACAAAAAAATATATGTTAATGAAGTGTGCCGTGTAGGCCTGGAAAAGTAAAATCCTGGAAGAATGCTTAGCATTATTAAAGTACTAGTTTATCATCAAAATATAAATTTCGAGTGCAATAAACTTCAGAGTAATAAATATAAAACATGTTAGTGCACATCGGCAAACATCATTAGCCAACATCATTATTAATCACTATTTTACGTTAGTCTTAAGTTAAAAAGAAAATTCACATCACATTTACTGTACATATACTTGTATACATCTAAATATAAATTGTGTTGTTAATGAAAGAGCGATGTCTCCTGGCACAGGCGTAATGCTTAAAAGGAGGCATCTATCTAAAACAGAGTTATCACTGTAAACCAGCTTTTGAAAATAAAAATTTATTATTATTTATTTATTATTTATCGGAGAGGCAACTCGCTAGGCCGATGCGACGGAGCCAGGTTCGGTTATACTTGGGTTATACTTAGTCTGGCCATAAATACTGTTACAATTAAAAAGAAACTAAAAATGACATTTGAATTTGGAATCCGTTATTTTTATATGATTTTTCATTGTCTTTTCTTATTTCGGCGCCAATACATTGTACAATATTTTGCGATATTAAAATGGAGTGGGCTGATAAAGAGAACCGAATCGCTGTGATTGCATTACACAAAGTAGGTATGTAGCCAAATGAAATTTTTAAAACTCTCCATACGCTTGGTATTAGTAGTTACAGTGAAGAATTTTCCCATGGAAAGAGTGCGTGCTTCTATCGATAACTCATTGTAAATTGATATACAATTCTCATTCTCATTCATTCAAAACTCATTGTGAATTCTATTGATAAAAACACATTGTAAAAGCAATAAATGTTATTTGCAATAGAAAAATATTTTTTCTTTTTTACAATATTTATGGCTAGACTAGGTATTTGTTTTTGGACTGAATCTCCTAAAGACCGGGTAGGTGAACTTGTAAAAAAACGGTAAAATGTTTAAAATAAGACTCATAGGAATATATCTAAGTAATGACAAAGCATGCTGCATTGATACCTAATTTAGTTTTTACCGATTAATGAGACGAATCTAAAATGAAATCTAAATTCGCAACAGAGTGCACAATACATGCACGCACGCACTCAACGTCAGCATATAGCTCACATAATGTGCATGTCGTAACAATGCTCAGGTCACGCGACAAATACCAAGCATTGTAGCTGGTCCATTGTCGCCCAGACAATGCCGAATTCAAAACGCGTACGTGTGCAAAACTGTTCGGACTTTCGATGCACTTAGGTATTTTGACATGTGAAAATTGTGTATTTATTTGACTTACTATGAAACTAGGGCTCCAATTAATTATAGAGATATGTACAAACAGATATAAAGAACAACAGCACTCTTAAGATCTTTGACATGAGACAGGCGGTTGATCTTATATCAGAGCCTAATGTTTTAAGGTTTTTTTTTTAATGTAAGTCCTGCAGCCCTACCATCAACTTTTACAAAACGATTCCAATGCATCTCAGTTCAATTTAGGAACCTTTTATACTAAAAATTTTATACTAAAAATAAGTTTATTCGCATTTATAGTAAAAATAAGTTTATTCACATTTATACCAAAAATAAATAATAATAATAAATCGCATTTATACTAAGTCAATGGTACGAATTTGCGATGCAGTTCAGTTTAGGACGTAAAGTGGATCGCGTTAAGAGGTGATGGTAAGCCCCCTGGACTTTGAAGCGTCACAGCGAATGAAAGAATAAAAAGGATTCTGATAATGTATTCAGTATACACTCTACACAGTTGTAATGATTACGGTCTTTGCCATTCCGAATTTATTTAAACAAGTGTGGACCTAAAGTATAGTATATTATGAAAGGAAGCAAACGTAGAACGTGTTGCATAAGATAAATCTAGATTTTTCACTACACTTCAGAAATCAACAATAGGCTTTCTGTTAATTCTAAAATAGTAGTTGTAGTTACCATCGATTATGAATGGTATTTTAATAGTAATTTGTCTAATTGTTTTGTTACTTTGGAAATATTGCTGTTACCGTGGCACATTTCGAGTTTCATAATAGAAGTCGATATTTTAAAAAGTTTTGAGAAAATTTATTCAATTGTGAATTTATATAAAACTTTCGAAAAAATTAACATTTCCAACATAAGACAAACTTTTCTAAAATTACAAACTCACGCCAAGCAGCGTACACATCGTTCATGGTGTCGCCAGGCGAGTCGCTAGCGCGGGAGCTCCTCGAATCTCTGTCAGCATTACTGTCCATTTTGCCACTACACCACGGGTACTACACTCACAACGACGCTAACACATCTTAAACTCATATATATTTTGCCAAACTACTTCGTTGACGGGAAAGCAAACTGATTTCAAAGCTACAACAAATATTTTCCTTTTCACAATTACTAATTTTACTTGAAAAAAATAAAAACAATTTTTTTTTCGTCATAACCGAATGGTGTGCGTCTAGACAATATCGAGAATGATGTTTATGTAAATTTGTGTACAGTAATGATATTGAGAAAAATTAGGAAATTAGTAAAATAATATTTAACTGCAAGTAACAATGGATTATCGGCTTGTTTGTTTGTTTTTTACAATGTTTATTTACTACTGTTAATTCATAATATACAAAAAATAATAATTAATTTATAGGTACTTAATTAATTATATTTGTACAATTTGCAATTACCAATACTAGGAAATTTGAGAAATATATGCTTGAGTTTTGTCATTCCTCATCTACAAAAACGTTCAGTTTCGATCCTATCAATTAACCAGCTCGATAATAAGTAAGTATTATAGATTTTCATAGATCTAAGCTAGAAAATCATATATTTCATATTGCAATTAAAACAGATATGCAAGTAGAATATTGAAGTTATACGGAACAATTTTGATCTCTCGACCGTTGGTTACAGTAGTATTCGTAATACAGCAATATTACAGGTAGTTACATCAGTAAAACTTAATGAGGGTATAATTAAAATACATCGTTATAATTATGATGTTCTGGTTAAAGATAAACTTTACAAAGCGGGCTTTTTAAGGATGGACGTCGAAAAATTACTATAAATGCTTTTTCTTTTCAATAAACATTTATAAAACTTGCTAAGGGAATGTAAGTGTATAAGATTCTGTTCGCCTGAGATAAATATGGAGAAGGACAAGGGTATCTACCTTTCATCCCGGAAAAAAACATTTCTCAAATTCTTTGGGGATGTTCACAAAATCCCAAGCATATTTTTATAGAATTTTAAAAATGAAAAGAAGCGGACCTCAGACCACACGCGCACCAAATCTACGATACACGCAGTCCTAATATAATATTATAAATGCGAAAGTTTTTGAGGATATTTGTATGTATGTATGTAAGTTTGTTACTCTTTCACGTAAAATCTACTAGACCGATTGTTATGAAATTTGATACACACATAGAATATAACCTGGAATAACACATAGGGTACTTTGTATCTCAAAAATTCCCACAGAAGCGAAGTCCCGAGGCGCAGCTAGTCGGTATATAAAAATAAAGGATGTGAAACTTGAGTTTTACAGTAAACCCCAATACCATTCCATACATATTCAAATGTTGGTAGGTCTAAGTAAACAAGTGACAATAGCGACTTTAACTTGTTACTTTCTAGAGGTTGTGGAATTCAGGTAACTGGGAGCATTTGCATAAACGCTTGATCCGATACATCTTAACGGTACAGCGGTAGGTACTATAATCAGTGGCGTAACTACTGAGAGGTAATTCGGCAAATTGCCACGGGCCCTTGCTGAAAGGGGCTCCTGTGACGGTTATTATTTAAGTACTTTTGTTTCATTTGTAACTCTGTCTACCCTGTAAGGACTGAAGACGTGACACAGTTATTAGGTGGCAATAGTAGTAAAATTGTGTGATATATATTATTTTCTGTATTTCTTTGGTGCAATTAAAAGTAATGTATTGTCAAACGTTAAGAAACGCTTTAAAAATGATTAAGATTTATACTCCCAGTAGTTTCAGTTGTGCGTTGTCTGTCTGTCATATAATTATTTTATATATTTATTTTTCTATTGTCTAATATTACCTACACTAAATATTGTAAGACTATACAAGTTTTATATAACTCGTTAAACCCAAATCAATTTTCTGTTAGAATGACTGACAAATTACTTGTATCTAAATATGTATGTAATCATTAAAATCTTCAACAAATTGGACTTCCTCGTCTTAACGACCGATGTTATGCAGCATCAAATCATCTATTGCTTAGTATAAGTCGTATACCGTTTTATAAGACGTCTTATGTATTAGTGTTATTGGAATTAAATTCATCACTATATTACGAATTACAAAAAGGAATTTCATATTTTACAGAATTTTACAGAAAATTTGTAAAGAGTTATTTTTAAAGTTAATTTAAAAATATCGACGCTTTAACTTTTTTCGCATTTAATTGACAAAGAACTTGCAATCAAAATTATTTTCTACAATTATTTATTTTTAACGTTTAAGCTTTTATCCGTTTATTTATTTATTTATTTATTTTATCCGCCTTCTTAGACAGAGCACACAGGAAAACACAGAGCAACAGGGGGCACACATCTTTCTTGCCCGTGGCCCGATCCCCGAGTTCTCCTGATCAATAGTATATTAAATTTCAATTTTTTGTTCTAAAAGGTTTCCTTAAATGTGATAAAGATACGTATGTTTGATTTGCGTACTGACTAAATAGTAACCCTGTGTTATGTCACTACTGTAAAGTCTTTTTTAATATAGAAGATAAAACGTAATTTGAAATTGAAGTTAAATTGTTTTCAGTAGGGTCATATTATTACATTAAGCTTATTTTTAACAGATTAAACTAACCATTTATAATATTTATCAAGTGATCCTTGGTTAACAACTTTCAACAAAAACCGGGTTTACTACAACACTTTGATATCAAAAGGTCACTTCCGAAGCTGCAAAAAGCTCCATTTATAAAGCAATTACCTTGTGTAACAACCATTGTACAGATAAATATATAAATTGTATTATTATTATTATAAGACGGTTTTATCTCAATTTTTTTTAAAAATATCTATATTTTTTTACATTGAATCTGAGAATGAAGAATTTTCCAGATTGTGGAAAATGTAAGTTGGAAAGAAATTGTAATTAATAATTCAAAGTTATTTTATGGAATGGAATTAATTAATTTGAAAGCCAATTATGGCGTGCATAATTTACCTAACAAGATTAAGTAAATTGAAATGCTAAAGATTCAATGATAACCATACAATAATCAACATGTACTTAAGCGTTGTCAAATGTTTCCTAAACATGAGTTACAATAACAAAAACAATTAACCAAACACAATGGTACTGCAAGGCGACTACGACATTAGGGCGGGGCGTACAGAGTCTGAGTCTAGTAATTGTATGTATGTGAATTATTACAGTTTTTGTGATGTAATCTATGACATTATGTAATACTGGTGCAAATACTGACAGGTAACAGAAGTACCTAGATCACTGTTTTATGTACGTTTTTTTGAAAATGTAATATATATATATATATATCTATATATATACTCGTATGTTATAAAATATAATATCGTTGAATTAATATCCCATAACACAATCTCAACTTTACTTTGGGGCTAGCTCAATCTGTGTGATTTGTCCTAATATATTTATTATAATTATTAAATTTAACAATTAACCAATATTTATATTTACGACACACGTTTATGAAGAATCGTCGCAGCACGTTTATGAATAAGAAAATTTAACCGAGTCTTTTTTAGCGCTCATTACTTGGAAGCGAAAACAATTACCGTAAGGTAGGTACGTGATGTTTATTTTACACCAATTATCTCACTAGTTTTCACTTTACAACAATAAGTACCTATTGAAAGTCGCCCACTTAAGGCGTATTGACACAATCTCCAATTGGAGATAGAGACCAAAACTATTTAAGGCACTACCTAGTGTTACAATCACATTTTTATAAATTCCTTTTATTTTTTAGCGAAAACAAAAAAATATTTTAACAGATCATGTTACATTAGTTTTTAGTAGAATATATTATAATTTTATTATAATACAATGTGGTCGAATAGTTGACTAAACGGTATTTTGTGACCACCGTTTTTGTATGAGTCAACTGTGACTACATTACTACCACGGATTTAGTAAGTACTACGGAGTACTTACTAATTCCATGATTACTATGGACTTATATAGTGTAACATTCTTTATATAGTGTGGCATAATTTGTTAAGATGATTTTTTATTTTTCGCTAAGAAAAAAAATGTCAAAGTCAAAAATTTATAGGTCGCGCTAATTTTATTATCGTACGGGCACGTAGTGCCTTAAGACTTATTGACACAATGATCATTGAAAGTGTCCAAATCTAGTTAACTTTCCGTTACGTAAACTGGTATATCACGAAGGAGGGTACATCTTATAATTATGTGGAGTCGCGTGTGAAAGTCGTGGGAATTTAAAAGATTAGATACAACGCCTAAAGCGAAATGACAGAGTACACAACAGTTTATAAGTTTGAATGGTAACAGCGCAATATGACAGATTCTGTGTGCGTAGTGCGACTTTGCTATTTACATAAACAAAAGAAATATGCTATTTACGTGTCACCATCGAATCGAAACGACTCGATAGTGAGAAATGATATCACGATAGTGAGAAGTGATATCACGATAGTGAGAAGTTATATCATGATAGTGAGAAGTGATATCACGATAGTGAGAAGTGATATCACGATAGTGAGAAGTTATATCATGATAGTGAGAAGTGATATCACGATAGTGAGAAGTTATATCACGATAGTGAGAAGTGTTATCACGATAGTGAGAAGTGCAACCCGTAATAAGCCCCCGGGACACACCAGATGAGTTCAAAACGCCAGTTTCTACAAAATAATAGATTATGTATTCAAATGCAATGCAATAAACGACAGATTCTAATAATGACAGATAAATAAAGTTAAATCTTAATTAGTATTTGCATTTTATTAGAGGAAATATTTTCGAATTAAAATAAAGGTTAGTACAGGCGATGTATTTTGTCTCTAGAAATGAATTAGACAACAATTGCATAGTGAAGACAATGTCAAGTCAGAGCGTTTATACAAAAATTATACCTTTATGATTGAGTCTTTTAGAAGATTTTAAATTACATCAAAACTACTAGTGTTTTTGAACGAAATACTGAAACGAACTCATTTGAACAGCGTTAGTACTTCTTAGAAGTGAGAAAGTTGTATAAAATGTCAGCAATCACCAATAATTGATTGAGCTTTGGAAGCTCATAGTTAAAGCTCAGCAATTGTTGAGATAACTGTTTCTAATAGTATTCGTGACTGTTTTGGATGTAAATGGGTTTTATATGCGTCTCGTTAGTAACTTACAGTTACGCAACGTACTATAATAGTGAAGTTACAATAGTTACTTTAAATTAACTAGTTGTTCGCCGTGAACTTAAACCTCGCGAACACAATATTTTTTTTTACAAAAATGTGAATATTTCAAAAACGACTGAACCGATTTTCATGCCCCACGAAGTACGAACTAAAAATTCTATTGGAATATCCTACACACCTGTTAAATTTCATCAAAAATGGATAAAGACTCCCAGGTTTATGTCCTCCAGAAGATGTCGTGTGAGGCAACTAAGAGATAATAACATTCCGAAGAGGGTTGACGCCATGTAAGCGGTCGGTCGTAAAAAGACTTCCGAATCTTGAAAAAATAAGCTTTATTCGTCAACTGGAACTTGAGCGTCACAGCCGAGAATATAACAGAGAACAATGATGAGACAGAATATGAATAACACTACTGGAACTATTTATTTTATTATAAGAGTAAGAAGAGAGATTATAGGAGAAAAGAAAACCTTTCAATGTCCGAATTGAAAATTTGTTTCTATAGCATAAATTATTTCCAATCGAGATTTTATTTGTAACTATTCTGCACAGTGGTGTGAGTGAAAATTCTTTCAAGTCAAAAGTAATTTCTATTACCTGTGTTATCATTGCTATAACCTATGTGTTTATAAGTAACAATTATTTTCTCCGTGTCTCAAGAAGACTATCATTTGAAAATCTCGCATCTTCAAATAGAGAGCTTACGATAACACAAACCACACAATTAAGAGAAAATGATTCTCACGATGGCATCATTTATGGTAAAGCAGATCTACTGCCGAAGTCTAACGTCCTAGCTGAGCGATTAACAAGACCAGGCAGCGCGACTCGGCGCGATTTTATCATGATGCTTTTTCCGGAGATTTGTTATAGAAAACCTCTGAAGAAATTTTAGGGAAATTTACGAGGTGTCTCTAAATGGTGTCTAACACCTACTTATTAATCACATATTTTTTCCATTTATGATTACTGTACACTCGTGAAATTTTTGGGAACGTGACGTCGCTTGTCGCATCGCATCGCGTCGAATAGCGTTTTGCCACGCAGCCAGGACGCCGGGTTAATGCCAGAACATTAGACAAACACGACCACAGTGCGATTCCCACGGCAGTTATGTAAGGAGTCCAAATCTGGTGAACGTTTGGTAGTTACTGGCGCTGACATAATGTATTAGCGATTTCAATTGAAAGGATTATTGTGTAACTTGGTAAATTGGAATAAGAGGATTAGAGTGATAGGTCTTTAAATTGACCTAGTAGTAGACAGTCTTAGTGTAAGTAATTTTTTTTACGTCAATAAGTGATGTATACTTTATATAACTATGGATGTAGGTATATCGTCCTAAATTGAATAAAGAATTTTGAATTTGAGACAATGAATATTAGACAAATATGAATTGACATTTTTAGAGAAATACATTGATACAGTACTATTGTGCATTTTCATATTTTCGACTGTATTTTTGCTAACACTGGTGTCAGATTGTATTCAAGTCGTAAAAAGGCATCTGACTTGACTATTGTGCAGAAAATTATAAATTACGAATTAATAATGAAAATATAGAAATTTTATATGCAACTTTAATGAATTACAGACATATTTAAAATATATTTAAGTTTTATCTAGTTAGAGCGTCCATAAACGGTTTTTCGCAAACATTTCGCGATCAAGTCTAGACAGTAAACAGGTAGTTTGGCAAAAATAATGGTTTTAAAACAGTTTTGAAAGTTTATACCGTATTAAACTGTCGAAGTTTATAATAAATTGTTTAGTGCTTCACTATAAATTCAGTTTTAATGTCAGCATATCTATGTTTTATTACCATTTATTTAGAACGGACTTTTAGCTCGTACTATATCGAAATGACCGATATACAGCGATATATATATATAGATAAAGATGAGCAATTATGTAATAAGTACCTACTTTTATGGACGCTGTTAATAAAAGTAAACTGTGAAGAAACAACAATTTTCCATAAATGTTAGACGTGTACACTCCAGTCCTTTAGTCACAGGATACCTCGACCAATCTTTTTGTAATATATAATTTAAAACTAGTGGCCCCTTCCGGCTTTTTCGCTCACGTTAACTTATAAACCTAAACCTTCCTCAGGAATAATATTTGGTGAAAACCGCATAAAAATCCGTGCAGTTGTTTTTGAGTTTATCGCGAACATACAGAAAGCAGACTCAGTTTCCACCCCAAGTCTCAAAGATGTACAATTCTTCTTCATAGTCGTATTCCTCATGGCTGAGGATCGTGATCATTACGTGGAATTAAACACACATAACAAATTTCTTGGCTTTAGTAACGGACGGTGTGTAAAATGGAGAAGGCAAATGGTAAACCAACCATTTGCCTTCTCCATTTTACACACAAGTTAATAATCAACCAGTGTGCAGGTTTCCTCACGATGTTTTCCTACCGGAAGCAAGTGGTGGTCGATAAAAACTACTATACATGAGTCAGATTGGTATACAAACTCATGTGGCACGAGTAGGATTCGAACCTGGGAACTTTCGATCCACAGGCGGGCGTCTTAACCATTACCTACACCATCACCGCTTCCGACCGATGTACAACTAGTTATTGCCAATAACCACATATTTGGGCCTTTTGAGGCACTCTGCTGCAGTTGCAGCACCACCGGCCTTCGACCTGATGGCCTGGAGATGGCGCCAGTGTGTCCAGTAGCAACGCAAGCAGCGTCTCACACGTGTCACTAAATAGCGTCCACCCCAATCATTGCACAGTTTGTTTGTGTTCTTTTATTTATCAAAAACCTGTAATGTATGCGGAATCCACCGTGTTCGCCGAACCTGGTCATCAATAATTAGAATTCACGTCAGACTTGCGCATGCGATTTTCAATGCCATGTCGGATGTCCTTACATTAGAAATTGTAATTAGATTACGTCACGTCCCGTGTATTGTCCGATGTCAATGTTTAGGTTGTTAGGAATAGAATGGTTTGAACCTAATGCTTTGGAGCCGCGATTGTCTAGTCTTTATGCCGGTTGCACACTATCGCCAAACTCAGATGCCGATGCGAATATACGAAGAGTTTTTATTTACCGCCATGACCAAGGCAATTATTGACTACATGACATAATGGACCCCATACTAGGACACTGTATGTACCTTACCTATATACCTACATAAAATAATAAACTGTCTTGTCCAACCCCAAACATATCAGTCATAAAATTGAAACAAAGGCGACGTTTACAAACTTGGCATGTTTGCCTGTCTGATGTCATGCAGATGGGTACCTAACCATAATATTTACTCAAACTATTACGATTAAACAGCACTGTCAACATAGCGAATACATAAGGCTTCTGTTTTTATAATTGTCATTTTAGTGATAGCAAATTTACAAGAAAAAATATTTCTTGTAAATCAGTTCTGATATGCAGCCTGCGTGATGGGCGACTTGGCTAGGGGGCCTTCCCTGAATATTTTTTATGTCATTTTAAAAATAATTCATTATTTCGTATGTTATTCTAATTTATAAATATATTTTTTAATTTATCAAAGCATTATTAAGCAAAGGAGATCTGAATAGCTCTGAAAGCTGGAAAGTTCTGTTCAGTTTCTAGTTATTTCTTGCGGGATTAGATGTCGATGACTCATTTCCGTCGTAGAACCAAATAGTTATGGGTTAATAGCTCTGCTCAGACTAACATAGCAAAAATAGTCTTTGAAAAAGACCAAACATTTTGGAAAATTTGTGACAATGGTTCAGATAGAATAGATTGGCATTGGGTTTATAGGCTCAGTGACCTCAAATGTCAGTTGACAATCGTCTGAAGGTCTGCGTTGTGTAAAATGGGCCACGGGCTGGGAAATTGCTTATTTGTATACGATTATTGTGAGAATTATGGTGCTTTATCATTTTATGTGTGAGCTCTTTTGGTAAAGGCACTTTTCACTTGCGATTTGGAATCCAGGTAGCCTTAGTTTTTGTGTATTCTTTTTGACATCAATAAGATATGTTTAGTCAACCGCACTTACACCCAGCATGGGTCACTATGCCTCAATAATAGAGGTGAAAATTACAATGATTTTGAGTAGGCTGATATGCTGTTGATTGCTATTTACTTTTTATATGCTAATAATAAAGATAATTTTCCGTTAACAAATTAACATGGAAAGGTAAAAACGGGTATAAATAGATACGCATATATTTTCAAAGGATTTAGTTTAGTTTCACAGGTTCCGATATTTTGATACTTGTACTAAAGCCTTTGTAAAGGGGCATTATCTAATAAATATTATATTAGATTTCTAATAGACGCTGCAAACATGATAGATATTTATATCATATTAGCAAAGTTGATTCAATTCAAAGGAACCGAAGAGACAAGAAATATTTTAAACAAGACTCAATATACCTACCTGGTATAGGTATATTGATTCTTGTTTATAATATTGAATCTTGTTTGTAATATAATACCTTAGCAAGCATTATACATATTTCTCACTCTTTTCCGCAATTCCAAGAGTAAAGTTCAAGTATCGTTTATTTCGCATAAATTATTTCTTGTAAAAATGAATTGAAATTGTATTCTTGAAATGTGAGTCTTTCGGCAGAAAGAACGCAATCTAATACCATCCTTTTGGTCTTGGGAACTCACCTTTGGTATCTATCTAATGCTCTTTATTATGTTTACCTCCTTCATCAATCTAAACAAAATATTCTAAGCCTTTTCAATTGAATATTTTAGGCATTTTATAGCTAATAGTCAGCCATTATGATATAACCTCAATAGTCAGATTAGCTTGCAAAATGGCTTCTCAAAATGGGAGAAATTATGGGCTCATAATAATAATAATGGTAGATTTTATATTGTAAGAAAAAATTTAACAATATATTGTTTTTGACAAAAGACGCACAGAATTCGGTTGCTCTGACAACGGTGATAAATAACCTATTAAAAACAAAATTTTGTTTCGTCACCTCACAGTTCACAACATCATTTAACACCAGTAATAGCACGTTTCACTATTTAAATTTGGAACTATTTAATATTTTTTTAAATACAAAAAGACTCAGATAAAACCGGCAGCCTCTGAGCTAACTGAATTATCAATCGGGTCAGACAGCTGATTACATATAGGAAAGAGACAGTTCCAACTGCGCCAATTTTCTAAAACGAAACCTTAAATTCTTTGGAGGAAAGTAGAAAGTTCTAGAAAGAATGCCTTGAGGACTTTGTCGAAACAAGTGGGGTAGGACCCGCGCATGCGTGGGGCTACACAATAGGGTTTCCAAATGGAATGCCTCACTGTAATGTAAACTGTATCACTAACAGAATACGAATTGTTTTTTATTGTACTTCCGATAGCGCATGCGTGGTAAGTATTGCAAATAGTAAATATTAGGAATAGTTTGAAGATTTTAGAATATAAAGAAGCACTTGTGTAAACTTTTTTACATCTGTAGTCATAACAACAGAACAATATATAAATATTTTTTTTTTTTTATAAATACCTGAAATTCATTTTTTAAATGTGATGAATAAGAAACCGGTGCACTCGTCTGTTAACAAACTCAACCAATCTAAACAATTTCTTCGCTGTTTCTTCTATGTACAAGTAAATAAGTTTGTTAAACAAAGAAAACACATACACACATTCATACATTGCATTTTACTGTTTATCTACGCTTGGAAAACCGAACGATACATTTAAATAAGTGATGGCGTAACTAATTCTTGAACGTTCCTTCTATAATATTTATTAAAATATCGCACGCTTCCTGACAATGAACTCTTTTAAGAGTTGACCTCCTATATTGCACACAACCGTGAATATAATAGTAGAAGGGAATCTTACTCTAACAAAGCAGTACATAAACTTCATTTCTTCTTTTATTTTAAGCCATATACTAGGCTAGGGCTCTCAGATAAGTTGTCAGTTTTGTCTCAAGATAAACAATAAAATACTAGTCATGTTGATTTCTTAAAGAAGGTTGTGAAAAAATTAATTCAGTTCCCATGGGATGGCCCGCATGTCTATTTACGCTCAGTGGGTAGTATAAAAAAAATGGTTTTGTTATATTGTCACACATGTACTTTGATATTATTTTTTAAATACCAAACACGAGATAAGCGCGAATCCTAGTATTTACACATAACAAGGTCAGTGATGTAATGTTGACATCATCAATAGACCTCATGACCTTCGCTGCCACAGATAACACAGATTTTATCTGTCAGATTGGGAATTCACAGATATTTGTAGATTCGTCCTCTAGAATTGCAGACTTATTGAGATAAGATTTCGTCGTGATAATTTCCAAGTTTTTTTTCTTTTATAACAATCATTCATCTAACTTTCTTTTCGAGTGCATATTAGAGGTTCCATACAATCGTATTTTATCATCACCATAGTCGTATTCGGCTCTCTTGACTAGACTCTAGACTAGTAATTTATTCTATGGAAGAATTTATAGTTTTGTATAAAATAATAAATAGAAATGCACTCAGATTCACTCAGATTAATATCTATGATGTCATTGAATAAGCGAAACAGAAAAAGGTAATTTTTTGTCTTTGGAAATTGTTACTGGTAAGTAATTACGAAAGGAACTCATAAAATCTATCTAGATGATACTACAAATTGCAACTACTTTTCCCATGGAGTAAAATACAAAGTATAAGATAGAAACAAATTTATTGTCTACATTTTTAATGAAATTCTTAGAACTTCAAAGTAATACATAACTTATCCTATACATAGCTTAGCTAATTTGAATTTTAAAGCTTAAGTTTTTAAGGCTATTGTTGCTTGATGATGTATCTACGATCTGTTGGATAGATAGTTCAGAGTAAGTACCCGGAATGCCTCACACGAGTTCAAGAAAACAAGAAACTTAATTGCAAATAACTTTGTCGTTTGTTAATATTTATTTATGGCTAGTCCGTGAACTGGGCTATTTTGGGTGTAAATTTTTAAATTTACACTCAAAATAGTTCAGTTCAGTTTCAGAGTATCCATTAAAATATTTGACGTTTGGGTGGTCAACTCAAATAATTGGTTGACTTTTTGGAAAGTGCAGAGGCAAATTAATGCCAAACGTGAAAATAAAGATTACATATCTTAATTTAATAAATCTTAATGAAAGAAATAGACATTGTTAATGAAAATACCGGTAACTCGTGTGGTTATTGATGGAAGCTGTTAGTGACGGTTTGGCAGCGGTGCGGGCTGAGTCGCACTCGTCTTGAAAATCGTCTTCTATATCTACACTAATAATAAAAACTTCTTCTAATATCTTGTACAAACTATAGTCAACTTTGACGTCGGTAGGTTTTCATTAATTTGCATTTTTTTTTGTGCTAACAGCATTGCTGATTTCAATAATTACAATGAAATATTTATCACTACTGTCTCAAATCGTATATTTTACCAATTAAGTCGACTGTATGGTCATTATATGCAATTCCATAAATGTAAAGGTCCATTAAAGACAATTTACGATTACAATCCTTGCAATTTCACGGCTTGTTAAATGGCCGCCGTTTAACACTTAACGCGCTCAAACTTTTAACTTTTTAACTTGACCAAAAATAATTGGACAAATCCCAATTTACGACACGCACACGACAAATTAAGTGACGTTTATGGCAGATATAGTAACTTTTATGTGACCATAAATTAATAAACAAGAAAACAGTTGCCGTAATCTTAACATTAATTATCGTTCCGTGTAAGCTGTGTAAGTACCGTATGGAGTTGACGTTATTTTAGGAACTAAATTGTCTGATTTGATCTCAACTTTGAGCAATCCTGAAGTGGTGTGTGAGCATGAATTCAACCAAGTTTGGAATTGTTGCTGCTATCAGTGCACTATAAAGCCACTGTGTTGATACAAAAATACATTTTAGAGAGGTCTGGAATCATGTTCAATTTTAGTTTGGAGTTTTGGTTTGGAATAATGTTTGGAATAATAAAAGGAGCGCCAGCCTGGTGCGGCGCGTGCGACCCAGCTCCAAGAACATCCTGGCTATGATAGCGAGTCGGCTGGACTGCTGTGGGCTTCATGTCAAATAAATTAATTTAAATTGTGTGCATACCTACTAACCCTAGATTTTTAAATTTATTTATATGTTTACTAACAAAAATTTTGTATGAGTCTTGATGCTCGAAATAAAGAATATTATTATTATTATTAATGTCCATTTTGTAGTTCGTTGGAGTTCTTCAACAAGGGCGCAAAAAAATTAATTCAGGACCGGCAGGAATTCAGGAGCGTGTGTAATACCCCTGGTATTGCAGCCGTCCGTAAGCTGCGGTGACCACTTACCATTTGGTAGATCGCATGTATGTTTGTTTGCTCAATAGCATACAAATATAATTAACGGAAATTTTCTGTCGTTCCACATACAAATTTTACAACGAGTTGAGATGGTGATCATGTCTCATTTGACATTCCAGTCACAGATTCAATAATACAAGAAAAAGACAAGGTGACCGCCTCAATAATAGGAGACACGAAAAATTTAATATAAACAGATTTAACGGCTAATGACCGACTTTAAGTTTAATTGAAACCTTTTACTTTCAGTGACGAGTAGTCACGAGCCAAGGTCGTTTGTACAATTACTTTTTATCGACAGTCAGTTAAGATATAGTGTACTGTAACTCGATCACACGCAAGGAACATTAATTTGTTGGATGCAGTGTAAAAATTTGCTAAAGATGATGATTTAATAAATAAATAAAATCTTTGTTCAAGTATCTTAATAGCTATGTTAAAAATAAATGTTGCCTGAGCTAGGGTGAAAATCACCCTGTGTTTCAGGAGTTTAAAAGCTAAAACATGGGTAATAAACAATTATGAAAAGCAATAAAAAAAAAACATTAATAACATACTGATTTAAATAATAGAAATAATAGATTTGATATAACAATGTTTGTCATTAGGCATAGATAAGAACAAAATCAAATAGTTCGGAACTGTTTGAAATTGAGCTGAGTATAATGATGTGTAGTACTAATGCCGTGTTCCAGCTATTTTTAAGAGTTTTATTCAATCATTATAAATATGGTTCCAGGGTAATATGATTTTTTTAAAGTCATAGAATTACGGGCAGTCTGTCTGAACGCACATCACTCGAAATCTACTGGACCAATTTGCTTGAAACTTGGTACATAGGTACCTTATATACCGGGTTAACATCTTAGATACATTTCATCCCGGTAAATGGTCAGGTTCCCATAGGATAATTGAAAAACTAATTATGAATCAAAAATTCCTCAGAATCCCGGGTTAACATCTTATAGACATTTCATCCCGGCAAATGAGGGGGTCCTGTAGGAAAATTAAAATAACAATCCACGGAGCCGATTTACTTTAAAATGTTGTAGAAAGGTGTAAACAGAATATAAACAAATTGTTTTTATCGATTAAAGTCTGATATAGATACAATGGGCGCAGTATGTATCAATATATCAGTATAAAACTCCGTGACTTACTGACAGACAACATACACCCGAAAAACTGCTGGGCGGGAAGCTGAAATTTGGCACACTTACTTTTTGTAGTAAATAACAGTAATAGTAAATACAAGAAATATTTAATTTACGTTTGTGGTTAATAAAAAACCGGTCAGTAAAACGTCATGGAAATTGGGACGGCACGCGTTGCAGAAAGCGGGAGTGGGAGTAGGAGCGGGAAATAGGAAGGAGACACGTAGTGGGAAACAGGACGGGACACATTGCAAAAAACATGATGGCACAATATTTAGGAAACGGTACGGGATATCTACTTTACATTACATAGCAGGAAGCGGGATTGGACAAGTATGCGGGACAAGAAACAAAAAATTGAACTAAAGATGAGAAAAAATGCGAATTTGAATCATATATGTTTACCAGTCTCACAGAGTACGATAAAAAAAATACTGAGATTTTGCTACGAAATACACGCGGGCGAAGCCGCGGGCAAAAACTAGTTATATAATATATGTTTGATTTGTACTCTGTATTGTATCTCCTCTGTAGTTTGTGGCGTAATTCTGAAGATCTTCGAGGCGCGACCTTGAAGTTGCATGCGACACGATCTACAGAACGTGTTATTAAGACATTGTCATGCAAACTAGTAGATCTTAGTCGTCTCTGACTATTTACAATTTTATTCATGCTTGGATTTCAATGAAAACTATCTTGTTTTTATTCTCAACATTGAAATAATAGGAAATTGAAGCTTTTGTTTTACTGCTAATAATACCTAGAACATCCAAATTCAAATTCAAATTCAAATCATTTATTCAGAAATTAGACCTTCACGTCAATATTTATAGTTATTTCTCACAAGCTACAAACATCCTGTTTCTTGGCAAGATTTTTTACTTTTAATCATATTTATTGGGCATAATTTTCACCTAGCAACTGTACTGTCTATTTGTCCCATCCAACCTTCAGTGATATATAGAGATGGAGATATTTGTAGTATCATAGTAACCATTTAAAAAATAAACTATTAAGCAAACTTCAAATTATGTTTGCAACCAATGTCTAACCTTTATTTCGAGCGGCCATTTTCTTGTCACATCAATTAAATTGTAAAGTTGATTGATTGCATTTTTTGCGTGCGTAAAACAGTTTTGTTCCACTCTATTTTTTGCACGATCAGTTGCAATATTATAGTAACCATCATAAAATTACATTGATATTAATAAATTTTATTTGCGTGGACAATTTTATAATTATGAATAAGAGATTCACCATTGACTTTTGAAATAAGTACTTTCCATTAATATGAAGGGTCAAAAGTTACTCCTTTAGATCGGTTAATTTATTTTAAGTGCAATCAGAGCCAGGTTAATTATTTTAGTTAAAAATAGAATTTTTGCAATCGCCATGGAGCAAGCGATTCTCAGAATTTCTTCCAGACCGTAACTCGATAATAAGAAATTAAGTCGGCCATTTTGCTCTAGTTGTCATGTCACCAAGAGGAAATGGAGATGAATCCGATGGATTTGACTGATTAGAACACGATTTTATAGTATATTCTTGGGTACGTTTAGAAATAACTGCAAGGGATGGGAAAATTATAAAGAGGCCAAAAATACTTGATCCAAATATGGGTGACAGTAGTGTGTTATAGTAGCTGTCACTAAGAAAAGAAACGAACTTAAAAAGTAGTATTTTCTGTTGTCTCCGGAGACTGGAACAATCTGAAGTATATAAGTCTAATTAGTTATAAATACGGAGCCAGTTTTGTTTTAAATTTATATAAAATTGGACAATTTATCAACTACTCTGTCTGTTAAAACAGAAAATGGCAAAAGGGTACTATAAAAAAAAAGTATTATAGAATGTAGATGCGCGATCTACACAGATGCTTCAAAGCATGACAAGCTAATGGTTGCATCACAAAACATATGATAGCTGGGATGTGAACCACATTACCATTGAATGTCTAAGTCAACGAACCGCGTGCCGATCCCACGCGCCCTGCCTCCATTCATAGTTCTGCTCTCAAGAGATAACGATGGGTGTAACTGTACTTTGGATTTCTGTCATTTGATTAGACTTATCTTTTGAGCAGGTTGATTGTATACAGAGGAACCTACTTTAATGACCTAGTGAGTGAGGACTTCGTTGTTGTTCGGGAAGTTTTACAAGTCAAGACAACAAATCAAGTGCTACGCACTAAGCGTCAGGGAAAGTGTTAAGTAAACCTAATCTGTCCATAAGGAAGTCCAGTACTGCAGCAGTGTGGACATTAAAATTGCTAATCTTAATGATCATTATCAAATAATCTATGCCTTCACATAAATAACGATTATGCTCATTTGCATCAATAAAGATATTTATAGATGATAAGCCATAATCACATGCAGTGCTTGTAAACTGAGGTAACACAAAACCGATTGAAGTTACAGTTAATAATATACTATAATGAAGATGTTTAAAATGCCTATTTCAGCCCTAGTTACATTCAATTTGGGATAGACTTTTTGAAAAAGCCTAGATAGAGCCAGACGCGTTTACATTAGAAGATAAAACAATTAACACTGATATGATGTGGGTTGACGCCGGCGCATGCCACAGAGTTGTTAAACTTATCTTTATAGACACGATAGATGGATCAACTTTAATTAGTATAAGTACACTTATCAGAACAAAGATCTCGTGGCAAATCTTATCATATTCATGTTGCATGTTGACAGTCATGTATTCTCTGTTGATTCTAAATTTAAATTTCTACTGAAAATCAAAAACGAAAATCATCGAAGCACCAATCGAAACCCCCTTAGAAAATATTATTATGTAAATATTTTTTCATTTTCACTTAAATTTTCGTCTAAGTTGATGAAATCATTTATATCAGTCAATATTTTTTCGAAAAGTGAATTAAAGCTAGCTCGAGCTTCAAATGTTTCGTAATTTACAAAGGTACCTTAAAATCTAATCTTAAAACTCAGGAAAACCCCAGTTAACACATCGCCGCCAAAACAATAATGGAAGTTAAATGAAGCCTGAGTCAGCATAATGCAATCATTGATCTATGGCATGTTGTTGGTATGTAGGCGCCATCATACACGGCTGTGGTGTCAGGGCCGCGCGTAGTAATGGTGGTGATTACTAGATGATTTTGCAATATATGCTAATTTTGTTTATCATCCAATACCCTAGAAAGTGCAATATTTTCGTAGTACAAGGCTGAATGTTATAAAAAGCTATAAAAATCCCAATCTACTTAGTAACATGATGTTGATTAAGATTTTTAGATATTGGTTGTGCGTACATTAGGCATTCTTATACAAAATAATAATCATTATTTTATTCACATTCATTAGGTCTGCAGCTCTCGAGCAAATTTGCTTAAATAAAAGAGTGCTTTTGGAGCTAAAATCTAGTCGGTCAAATAATTTCTGTGGTTTTGCAGATCTCGAGAGAGCTGCAATTAGTAACATGTTAAAATAACAAATTCCACAAATTTGTGCACATTCCCGTTACAGTGATGTGATCAGATATGATCATCATTGTTGGCTGACGGTTCAGTAACTCACTGTTTTCATTTGGGGTCACCGTCCTCTCTTATCGGTTACGGTAATGTGCTAACTTGTTCTGCAGAAAATTCCAGTAACAGTATATACGTAGTATCACCGGTGCAAACATATCTGTAGCTTTTGGAGCATCAAACTTGTTTAACTAATTTATAATCATTTTACCTTTAGATTATGTGTTTCATTGCGTGTTTCAATCTATTTTTTACAACATCGTAATCTTTGCAATTAATTTATGATCGTGATTATAAGTGCTGGAAGTATCTTTGATAGACAAATAGTTTCTCGTACAGTACTGCCAAAAATTCCAAAAATTCATGCCAGTATTACATAGACGTCCATGTAATACTGGCATGAAATTTTGGAATCATTCAATAGGGATCTAAGGAATGTCATCTAAGGATATCAGCCAGAGCAATGACTTGCGCCTCCTCAAAACAAGTTTGTGGAACAAGTTTTATAATAATAACCATAAAACTACGCAGGTTTACTAATCTCTGGTTAGTTCACAACTTTTTGTAATATTACACGATATCTTTACTACAAATTGAATCAGAATCATAAAGTTGGAATTATAATTTGAAAGAAGGTCAATAATAAATGAACCCATTTTTGAATAGACATGGAAAAGAACCAGTCGAAGTTCCTCAATGAATCTTCATCACATTTTGACGAAATTACCGGAGACCGTGGCAATTTAGTTAGATTACGGCTCAAGATGATGTTATATGGAACAAAATATGCGCAGAAGTTAATTTACGTTTGCGACAAAAATGATTGTCTCGTTTTGATATGACTTTGAAAAGTACATAAGAATCATCAATAAATAGTATTAAGGTTACTTTCCAGGTATTAGGATACATATCCCATTTAGTATCAAGAAAGAAAAATTGTTGGTGAAGTTTAATCCAATTGAATTTACTTTGAATAATTCGTGTTACAGCTTTATGTGCAGGGTCGGCTGTGGTCAGCGAACCATGACCTGGGTTCGACTCCCGCGCACAATGCACAGGAAGTGAGGCAGGAAGTCGAGTGTGTAGTGTAGGGTTGTGTTTGTATTACACGGATCAAATGCAACTGGCTTCAATCGGTTTGAGTTAAATAGTTAATGCGCGCTATCAGTTTTATTAGTTTTGCCAGACATAGCGCTTAGTTTTTGAAGAGAAATATCTTGTTTTCTAGTTTATCACTTTATTTTGCGTTAATCACAACTTTAGCTTTCAAATAAATTTTGATTTGGTGCACATACAGAGATTTAATTTTATAATAATCTATAGTAAAATAGAACTAGTTGTTTGCCGCGAAGTTAGACCTCGTGAACATAATATTTTTTTTACAAAAATACCTGTCAAATTTCATCAAAATCGGACCAACGGTTCGAAAGTTATCGCGTTACAAACAAACAAAGAAAATATTACATACAAAAAAAATATTTTTGCCTCAAGTAGAATGTTAGACATAATCCGCTTTATTAATAAACATTTAATTCTCTGATTAGGATTGGAGTAGTTTTTTTTTTTGTTTTGTCCCTCTCTCTCTTTTCAGTATTTGACATTGAAAGAACGAAACCAATACAAAGAGTAACTATTCCGAGGCTAATAAGAGAATAATGTTTTTATTAATAAGGGGGGATAACTATAACTTCTAGCAATATGTGAACCAGGTAGGTCTATCAGCTTTTCTTCATAAAAACCAAGCACGATGTTTTTTTACAATACAAACGCAAACATCATTACATTTTTATATTAATCTTGAATTCGTATTCAATTCCTTTAGTTTTAGTATTCCTATAGCTGTGTCATCTTGGTCTCCTACGACATTGCATTAGAATTACAAGTCATTTTTTTGCAAATTGAACAATAGAATCATGTGGGTGGGGGATTTAGCATTTTTGGAAATGCTAGAATTAATTTAGATGAATTATATCAACTTGACAATAACAAGGAAGCTATCAAACTTATAGTTCATGGACTTAATCCTTTTAAAACAATCAGAAGGAAACATAATATGTGTTGCATCGCATCATGTAAGAAACGTCTGGGGTCTGATATTTGGAATCTAAATCGCAAAGTTTCCAGTGTTGTGAAGAATACAAATAACTTTGTCTTTGTGAATTCTCAACAATGTCCTTACTGCGGGGTGATTTAAAATAATTGATTTAATAGCTGACTTGTTCGTAAACAATCAATACAAATGGTTGAACCAATTAGTGCTGTCTAATAAATTTCCATTTTAGCCCCATATATAGCTAGAATGTATGTCTTTCTTTCTTTCTAGAATCCAAATATACTTGCATGTAATGCTAAAGAATGTGACAGATTAAGGAAACGAGATACCGACATCAGTTTTACCAGGAACTAAAACCTGTTTCATTGCAAGAAGACGATATTATCCGTGAACTTTGAGCGAGCTGAGAGTTGGTGATCTTGATGATGCTTCATTATCTTTTGTTGATATGAATGCACGGACAGAGCAATTTGAATATCTTTCAGATACGATATGATTACCGATTATATCATAAGGTATTTAATCTATTTCATTTATAGTTTTAACCCTAATATATTATTGTGTAAGCATATTTCAACTAAAGATTTTTAAAAATCTTAGATACTTAAAAGATCTACCTATAGATTTGAGATTTCGGATTCGAAATTATTCATATAAAAGTTCATGTAAGAAAATTATTACATTAAACTTCTCTTTAAAACTAGTTTTAACAAACAGTGAATAAATCTCGTCTTGTAACTGGTTAGGTGCGCAAATAAAGGGTTAAACAAACAACTTACTATATATATCATGGACATCGCAGGTGCTTTCAACATGGCACCTCAAGATTTTCACTATTAAGTAAGTAGGGTATAAGTAGAATTCAATGATCCAATATAATTATAACAAGAAGAAACACTAGCTAATATATTAATGATTGAAGACATTAGTAAGATAATTACGATAACAAAAACGTATCGAGCAAGTAAATTAGTTTCAAACCGGTCGACTCAAGATAAGCTATTTATATTTATCTATCTCGACTATTTTCCTCACTCATAAAATGCTGTACATTACAACCGGTCCCACCATGTACTTTACACAAGTTATTATTATAAATTACGTTATTGTCTCAAACGAATGCACCCGTGACTGATTGTTGATCATCTCTGATTGTTTCTTGGACATGAGTTATATTCCTATTAATGTAATATGAACTATATTCATGTGAATGCCAACTAGCGTGAGTTTTTTTATTAAATATTCCCGCACCATGTTATGGGAGATTTATATTTTGTACATATACAATTATTATGATTCGCAAGAACTTGTATGACATTAGTAGCGAAAGTAATAAAAAGATGAAGAAGCATTTTAAAGGTATTGAAAAAATAATAGCACCATAGCCACGAAAGCAACCGTTAAAATGCGGAAATGAGAGGGAGATACAGTGCAGAACAAGACGGTGGCAATCAAATAAGAACTAGAAGATAAGAACAATTATGAAGAAACTCACTGGCATGGTCGTCTTGCAAAAGGTTGTGGTAGCGGTGCTGCTTCTCGGACGCGTCGAGCCTCATCATGACGCCGGAGTCACCACGACATCGCGACTATCTGAAGACAAACACAGTTTAAGTCAATTTAAAGTTGATTACACAAATTAGATATAATTTGTTATGAAGCACCATTGAACACTTTGAACAGTCAACCATTGGGTTATACAGAGAATCTTGGTGTAAAAAAAAGAACAAAGCAATAACTTTTGTAATTATATACTTAAATTACAACAGGTATATAGATAAAAGATACATAATATAGGGAAAAAAGAGATGTCATTTCTCTACTAAATATGTATGAATTTATTTATCTACTGGTTCCGAATAAAATTATAAAAATGCCCCAAAAATTTTCAGATTGATTTTATTCTAGAAATTAGATATAGTTTCGTTTAGTTCTAGTATGTAGTTAATCATTAGAAAACATGATATTATATCATTTTGCTCATTGAACTATGGTTATTTTATTATAATCTATCCATATACATAATGTGCCTCACGTAAACAGTCACAGAAACGCAAACGTGACAATAATATGCTAATGACAAGGTCACATGATGAGGATCATTTGGTACAAGAATGTCACTTACAATAAGGCATTTTTCATTTCGATGTGGTTTTAGAGCTGTGTTAAACATAGTTACAGTTTCAATACAAGAAGTGTCAACTACCTACACCATTATTTTCATCTGTTATATTTTATTTTCCTGCTTTATTAACAAGTTTTTTCACAAACAATTGATTTTCACCATAGGCTTTTATAGTCATAGAAATTTTGTTGTCATTAAAATCAATATTCTTGCCAAAAATGTAAACATGAAAAGAGCTATTCAAGCATAAAAATCTACTTAATTTTACTTAGTACATTGAAACTTCTAAAGACAGACACTCGGAAATCTTCTAGAATAGAAATTATACCAGAACGACTCTAAAAAGTAAAAATTAATTACGCGATTTAATTTAATAAAGACTGAAATTCGTCTCTTTTTGATTTTATTGCTTTATCTGCATGTGTTAGCTACGTGCGATAAAGATTTTACAAACAAACAAAATGTAATGAATTTTCTCAAAGTATTATTCACCCGTTATAATAATTCTACTCTAGTTCTGGGCAGAAGCTGCCCAGAACTAGAGTAGAATCCAATGCCAATCCTGGATTTACCAAGACCATTGTATTTACCATAGATAAAAGAAATATATGTTTACCCTCATTATGTGATTGCAAAATTTAATCCGTTATTGATTGTCATTCATTTCCCACTCATCAAGTCATTATTTGCATCAAAATGATTGGGCAATTTGATTCAACGACTTCAATTTTGCCGCCTTATGCTGTAAAATTGATTATGTCGAAATGGCCTTTTGATTTGTTTATTCTTGGATTAATTTATTGAACAGATAAATTTAGTTTGATGTTCATTTCTTACTGCTTACTTATACATAAGATCTATATTTGTTAATTGATGTTTTTAGTGAATAGGCTGCGGTGAAGTTTGTTGCTGTGCTTTGGAAGTCGGCAGTAGACTTAGTGTTAAGTAATTCTTTGACCTCAATAAGTGATGTTTAAGGTTTAAGGTTTAAAGACATTTATTCTCATTAAGACAAATTTTTACATCACTTACATGAGAACATAATACAAAACATACATATAATATTCGTTGTCACACTAATAAACAAATAAAAACAGACAAGTTCAGTAAATAGCAACGACGTGCTTTGCTAATTGTTTCTTAAATACATCGAACGAGTTAATATTTTTATTGTTTATCATCCTTTGACTGCATTGTGAAGTGATACATTATGCTTATTGCTCTTATATTCTAGAATGATTTATTTGGACAATTATGAGTTCATTGTATTGTATTTTATAAGATTGAGATCATTTTTGAATACATTTTATAGCATTGTAAAAAAATGAAACATTTCTTTTTATTAACGTAGAAATAAAGTGAAATGACAAAATCCACTACGCTGTGGGTTTCCTCACGATATTTTCTTCACAAAAGTATACTTTTTATCAAATTACTGTAAAAAGTATCAAATTAGTATGTCACTATTGAACGATTGCAAGTTTAGTAGTGGGAAAATGCTTGGTCGTGATTGGTCTCTTTCAAAATGTCCAAAGGATTTTAAATATGACTTAAAATGGACCGATTGACTGTCTGGCGGTCGATGGTCGATTTGTTTTCGTACAATTGTAATTACAACTTCACTTCACGGATTATTCGATTTTACGGTTTTAATTCAGTTTTATTTTTATTTGTTTCCAACACAATGGCCTATGGGAAAAGATATGAAATTGTATCTCAAAGAATTGCTCAATGAAATTGAGTTTTGTTGTTTTTTTTTTATTGTAAAAGCGACGCCAGTCTTATATATTTTATGGAGGTTTTCTTCTCAGAGCGCCAATTCGAATAGCTCCAAATCGTGTACGTGTACGTATGTGTAAAGCAGGCGTCCATTTCAAATTTCGTTTAGAGAAGGACGTTAATATAAAAGAAGTGGAGACAAAAAAGTAGGAAAGCGGATCCTTGGCTCAGACGTTCAACAGCTGAGGAAGTTACCAGTAAAACGCTCAGATGGGAGAGAGAGAGAGTTGGCGCATTCAGTTCTAAAATTTCCTCGTCATTCAAATAGAATTTTTGATGCTCAGAACCAGCAATCAGTATTGACGTATTTACTAATTATGAAAACATTACCTAAAGTAATTCACATAAAAATCCTGGAGAAGGACATATAATGTAATGTTGCTATTTTCGTTCAACTCAAAAACTTTGCTCGCGCAGTTCGATAACCAATGATTGGCAATTCGTTATCGGACCGTCCTTGTCGGTATCGGCGCTGATATTGTGACTATTTTTACACTTCCTGCTTGTAATGTCCACTTAGATAATAATAAATTAAGTTTTTCAGAATTTTCTGAAGTAAAGCAGACAGCAGAATCTGATTAGGATTGTAGCGGGAGCTAGGTGATTATGCTCGACCGCCACAAAGGGAAGATCTTCCCGCCAGGCTAGGTGTTGCGCCTGGGGAACCGCACAGCTCCGACGGTGTCATGTCGGAGGTTGTATTTATGCTTCCAATCGAAAACGCACTGTCTGCGCGGTCTAGGCTTGTTAGCTGTCCATAGTGAGTCGACCGTTGTGCCATCTGTCCGTAGTGTCCTGGATCACTTGTGTGGCTTGTTATTAGTTGCGTTTGGTCGGCTTTTTACATCTGCGCCGTTGTGCATGTGGCGTGGTAGATGTCGCCACAGGATCAACCAGAATGGAGTACTTATGTTTATTTCATGAATAAATTTACTAAAAGGTCCATTTAAGACAAAACGTTCTTGAATAATCGATTCCGCTCTACTTCTGAACAGGTCTCATTCACATGTATTTTTCATTCATTTCAGTTCATTCATTATGACAAGCTGCTGTTAGCCGCGGCTTCGTTTGCAGCTTCAAAAGCAGACTATGTCAGTTTCCAAATATCTCAACACCAAATACTTAATCACATCCAGGAATATCCTGCCTATTAGTATAGGCAGGATATCCCTGAGGAATGTTTTTGTTGTAACTATCTATTGGTGAAAACCATACAAAAGTTCATCTGATAGTTTTTGATTTTGTAGCATTCATTAAGACACAACAGAGGACTTTTTTATAATATGTAGGGATTATTATGGATGGAATGGAGGTATCGAATGCAAATTTAAATATATTACATTTAACTTTCAGATAGACACAGGGACAGGTGAAACTGAATAAAGCTTATGTAGAACAGCATTATGTAGGCTGTGACACGCTCCGAGGGGCACAAATCAAGAGGCAGAGTGACAACACAATGCAATGTAGTCTAGTGATAATTGCACACGTGGGCTTGCAGTAGCCTATTCAGGGAATGCAAATTGATTGCAGAATGTCATCAAGTTAATAGCACTACAATATCAACCGTTGATAGGTAGACTCATATGGATCCGGGCTAAATTTAAGGAATAATTTTCGAATTTTAATGAGGAGAGACGCCAAATTGTTCACAGCTAAATGCAAAATGCACAGTTTCATAACAGCTGATGATCAAATAATTCTTTGAATTTGTCCTCTGGATCGTAATATCAAGTTTTATACTACTAAGGAGGCAAACCAGCATGCGGCTTACCAGATGGTTAGTGGTCAACACAGCCATCAACGCCTGTAACACCAGAGATGTCACACTCGCGTTGCCTACATTGTAAATGCGAGTACACTACACTATACACTTTCACAAACATCCTGTTTACCTGTGTACACAAAATAAACGGATACTGATTTAGGATCTTTTGCCACAGTGCCCTGTAATAACACTGCCTCTCTCACACTTCAAACCGGAACACAACAATGCAAGCACTGCTGATAGGCTACCTGCAAAAACGTTAGTACTGGCCAGTTCATATGCAATATTTGATTCCTAAGAATGTAAGCGGAATATGCTCTAATGTAGGCAGTGCGTGGGCGAAATCAGGAATTAAAATAAGGCATAATGGCGCCAAGTTTTTGCCAAACATCACAAAAGACGTTGCTACCTGCATCATCTTTTGTATTGTTGTGTCGTGTTTCATTTATTTATAGCTCAGGTTAGATAATCAGTATGTTATTACAAATGGATTGTTTGTTAACTATTCGTTAAATAGTGGGATTAGTTGACTCTAGACGAAGGACTTGTCGTAATACTCAGGGCCGATATTTTATCAGAAGCCTTGAACACGAATAAGTTGTCCACATCTAAACACTTCAAATCTCTCATGCTTTGCGTTATCTCATTTAACAGTAAATATACAATATTTGCCCCCGTAGGTGGCATTCGATCAGTATAATTTATAATTTTCATTTCAATTTAATTAAACTAATGAGCCTGCTATGATATTGGCGATAAAGCCAGCTTTCAATCAATATAGTAGTCACGGAATGGGTGACCAAAAAGTACCATTTCGAGCTCCTCAGTGCTTCTTGTGAAGTTACGACGTACGTTTAGCTTCTGCTGTATTTGAAGTCATCACAAAACCACAAAATGGGTAGTCTATTCGTATAAAATTCTGTTGGTGCGTGGTGGAAGTTTGACCTTACCCATCTATAAGATAGGACAATAAACTAGTAGTGGAGACATTAAAATACGGCTGATGTCGATGACATTGTTACTCCAGTTCTATTGTAATGCTCAAATTGACTTATACACATATAGTCAATCAATCAAACTCCTAATTTACGTATCGCACCTTTAATAAAAAAAAGAAATAACTCAAAATTCACAAATTTTGACTTTTTATCAAAAAACGGAATAACTTGGCGAGGACAATACGTTCACCCCAACAGCCGTTGTAATATTCCAAAATTGAACGAAATAGATGAACTGTCGTCTCTTTCTTACAAAACCGCGCGATCATGTTGATTCCGGTAAAGCGATAGAATCAGTCATGCGCTGGCTTTGTCGAAGGCTGGACTGTTTTTATTTTTTTTTAAAGTGACACAAAGCTAAATAAGCCGGTGTATTACATACAGGTTAGTAATCTTTTAACTTATAAATATTTTAAAAATGCTTCTTCTCAGAGTTATTCCACTATATTAGCAAATTTCTGGTGATTTGTTTTGTAATATTTGAGACTTGATTCAGTTTTATGGAAATTATTAATGTTTTATTGAACATCATTCCGAGATAATGCTGTTTTGTTTTTAAATTTACTTCGAGGTACAGAGCTGAAATAAGTATTGTATCGGTATTGTACTACATTTCAACTTAAAAAATATAGCATTTAAGTTTAATACTTTTTAATACAAAATGAATTGCGTATGATTTGTATTTATTTGAGTTAAATCACTATTCCATGAAATATTATACTACAATGATGAAATATTATAGTAGGTTACAGTGCATACGATTAGGTACCTAACCTAAATCGTATGCACTCTAAGTACTGTATTGTACTTGGACAAATTTATTGTACTGATTGTTTTTTTTTTATCTATTTAGCATGGCGTCTTCTTCTAGGGCACGTAAAATATTAGGCTTAGTCGAAAATAATTTATCATCCGATGACAACAATAAAGTAGCTGTCAACGAAGTAAGTTTTCTACAGCTATTAGAGTTAGCCATTATCATTTCAGCAATATATTTAATATTAACCCCGCTTTTTAAATATTTATTTATTATCAAATTCATAACTATAGTTAATTAATCCTGGTAAACATGAACTTCTTTTTAATGTTAGTACTTTGATTCAATTAATGGTTTAAATTATTTTTTAGAAACCCCAATACATCAATAACCAAAATTTTAATAGTCTGGTGCCCTGTTATGATAGTGATATGACTATGAGCGACAACGAAAATACGACATGTGTAACTCTCCTAGTAAAATAGTGGCCACAAACATTCTGGCAGTTACTTTGCCTTCATCTTCATCCAGCTCCAGCAGCTCATCATCTGACTCGTCCTCGTCCAGTTCTGGTTCGAATTCAGAGACCAAAAGCTTGCATGAAACAAACCCCTTGCCTCATGTTTCATGTACAGATGAAGAAAATGACGTTATCGAAAATACTCCCCCAGAGCAACTGAACAAGAATAGGCAGGCAAGTCATACATTTAATTTCAGCGATTTGAGCGTGAAGAGGTAACAAAGAAATAAATAAACAAACTTACCTTCGCATTTATAATATTAATAAGGATTTTATTATTTACTAGCTATTGCAAATGGCTTTGCCCGCATGAAAATCCGCTCAGCAGTTTTTGAGCTTGTCGCACAGACAAAAATAATCTATTATCTCCAATGTGTATCTAAATTATGTATAGATTATTATTTAATTTCATGAATTTTTCATTAATTTTTTATTTCATATTACAGAAGAAAAGCAATCTAAGAAGACAAGAGACACGAAATTATCAGATATCTCCTTTGCATGCCGATGAAAGTGACGTTGATCTGAGTGATACAGATCCAACTTTCATAAACACTGGGCCCGAATGAAGAAGAAACTACTTATTTATTGGATCAAGCTCTTCCAGTTCATCAATGTCCGAAATGGCTGTAACTTCTCCTCAAAAAAGGGGGCGCAAACGTACAAAAAATCCCTCGAAATGGAAGCAGAACCAAATTAAATGCATGCGCAATATGGGAAAATCTTATGTTTCCTCATCAAAGTCGAAGAAACAGATTCCAGCCCGAAGTCTCAAAGAACCTTGTACCTTCTATGCACCTCTTACCACAATTCAAATGCTGATCAGAAAATCCCCCTAGAAAAAGACTATATGACACATTTATAAGAAAAGAATATTAGTAGGATTGAAAAGCTTAACGATCGACAAAAAGTAAATGATAATTTTAAAGTAGTTGTCTATGATTTAGAAGCTGTTCTGCAGTGTCCGGGGGGTGATAGTTCAGCATTCTATTATAAGACAAAGTTAAATTGCTATAATCTTACTGTAACAGAATTGACAAATAAGGATTCTAAAGTAGCTTATGAAAATGTACATTGTTATTTTTGGACAGAGTGTGATGCAAAACGTGGCGCTGTAGAAATTGGCACATGTATTTGGAATTACTTAAAAGCTATAAGTGACCAAGATGAGAACGAAAAGGAAATTGTATTCTACTCCGACAACACGTTTAGCCAAAATAAGAATAAATACATAACTTCCCTGTATCTATTTGCTGTTCACACATTGAAGATTAAAAGTATTACACATAAGTTTTTAGGTTAAGACACACGCAAAATGAAGCCGATAGTGTACACAGTCTGATTGAAAAGGAAGTAAAAAGAAACTTAAAGTCGGGCCCAATATACACGCCCGATCAATATATAGCTTTAATAAAGAATGCCAAAAAGAGTAAACCTACTTTAAATGTACACGAATTAAATTTTAAACAATTTTATGATGTATAAGCGTTACAAGAAGATTGGGGTTATAATTTTACTACAAATACGGATGGGCAAACAGTTAATTGGAATGAGATAAAAGTTTTAAGTATGACGAAAGAGAACCCTACTATTATTTTTTATAAAACATCATACAAAGAAGTAGATGTAAGAAATAAAAGAAAGAAAATGATACCTACAACAGAAGTGACACTTAAGTCAGCCTATACAGCTAAACAAGAATTGAGTGTAAACAAGAAGAAAGATTTGAAAGAGCTTGTTTCGAAAACCTTGATTCCCTCGTATTATGCTGATTTTTATAACTCTATAATTTAAATTGTGCATTTTTAGTCCTTTTATTAAATTTTTAGGTGTTGTGCCGAATATGAGCCAAATTGTGAATTATGTAACTTTATGTAACGAATTGTGATGTTATAGGTTGTTTTTTTTTATTTTTATACACTACTTTAAGAAGCCAATACTTTTTGTTATGAGTATACAGTTATGTTGATTTTATTTTTTTATATTTTATACCTAATTCTATAATTCGAATTGTACCTTTTTCTAGTTTTTTAAGAGGGTTATGCCGAATATGAGCAAGACAGTGGATTATAAAACAGAATGTTGATGTTATTGAAGTTGATTTTATTGGTATTTACAATACTTTAAATACTTTTTGTAAAGAGTATGTAAACTTTAAGTTTATCGTTTTGTTGATTTCTTTTTTAAATATTATGTACCTAACCTACCTACTTTGTTAATTAAGAAGTCGTATGCTGATCTCGCCATTACTTTTGAGACTGATAATAAAGATAAATATTAAAATTGTATTAATTATTATTTCCAACATTTAAGTAATTTCTTTAGAATTTTACTACTAAATTGAAATATTTTAAAATAGTTTGGTTGCATATATTTAACTGTAATAATAAAACAGTCTAAAAATGAAAGGTTATCAATATATATCAATTATTTGAAAATAAAACCGTATCATGTTGAGTTACACCACTTCATCCGAATACATAATTTATCATAAAGCGAAATAAGTTCGAACTATTTACAAAATAATATAAAACAATATTTTCCTTTTGTAACTAATGATTATTTACACAATAATTTATTAAGTTTATAGTGGTAGTATCCATTCCTATTTTTGAAATCAAATTATCTCATTTAGTTTTTTTTAAATTGAATTTTGAAGTCAGTTCGTCAAATGTGTTCAACTTTGAACGTATTTTCCCACAAAAGTGAAATTTTCAGTTATTTCTTTTTTTTATTAAAGGTGCGGTATGTGGGTGGAAAATATGTTAGAATTTATTATGCAAAAATACTATAACCATATTTCGGCATGCAAATTACAAGAAATCTTACTTCGTGTACGATTTTGAATAAGATATTGCACAATCTTGATAAATAATCAGTTATTCATAATGGAATTTCGCAAATCTCGCAAGAAAACAGCAATAAAGACTTCATTGAAAGGAATGTCAGTATGTGACATAATTTCTCCGTAACATATCGTAAAGATCACCAGTCAACCGACCCATTCAACCCGATGTTATCTTGATGTTTTGACTGATGATTGTGCTATGACATAGTTTCTATTCTACTATGTGAAATCGTGGGCTACGAAGTAAGAGTTTAGGTTTTATATTTTACAAGTTTTCTTGAGATTGTAGAAAAGAGATTGAAAAAAGATCATTGTTTAATGTGTCAAGAACCAATGCCATAGAGCATCGAAGACTATGATACGTTTTCCTGCTTTTTTTGAAGAAAAGAAGGAAGAATGTGTAGGAAAAAAGTAGAAAAAATTAGTACTTACTAAGAAGTTATCAGACCATTGGCACGTATATAATTATTTACTTCAATCAATCATTCTGGTACCGTTTCATTTAATAATAACTTTTTGAATATTTGAATGTATGAAACCTATTTCTTATTAACGATTTATGATTAGCTCACATATCTCATGGCCCCAAATGAGAACTTCATTGTATGCAGATGCTATGGATGGCGAAAGTGCCGTCGCGGGAGTCGGACCGGCAAGCCTTTCGCGCACTGCTCTCTAATTGGGAGATCCAATGAGAATTAATTAGCAGATAACACAGCATATTAGCATTTCTTATTAACGCGTTGAAATTAAATGAGAAGAGTTGCTGGAGCTAAAATATTTGCGGTGCGGTTCTTTGTGTTATATAACAAGTCTTTTACCAGATTTGTTCGTCTTTTCGTTGATTATCTTCCTGTAGATCGTGTAAACAGAAGAGAAAGTATGTACTATCATAACGTTTCCTTGTTTGGATATAATCAATCTAAGTCACAATTGTACGATTGATGAACGATTGATGAGCGATTGATGAACGATTGATGAACGATGGATGAACGATTGATGAACGATTGATGAACGATTGATCAACGATTGATGAACGATTGATGAACGATTGATGAACGATTGATGAACGATTGATGAACGATTGATGAACGATTGATGAGCGATTGATGAACGATTGATGAACGATTGATGAACAATTGATGAACGACTGATGAACGAATTGCACCATATATTATTAGTTGCCTTGTTAATACAAGGCACCTTATATTGAACCTCCAATTTTGAATTTTGAACCAAGTGCGAGGACAAAATTGGACCATTAACTCAATCCGACTGGTAAATTCTAGAGATCAACGATCTTTTCACCTAAATTATTATTATAATACCATTGTATAATACATAAACTCTTTTCACCTAAATTATAACTTTTCATCAGTCACTCGTAATGCATAATCGTAATCACAGGATAAATAATAATTGCAATGATCGGAACAACTTTCTTTTCATTCGTATCGTTGTAGATCAACCGCTCCATTGCGCCCTGCTTCGTGACACAGTCATTATTATGACATGATTGAATCGATCAATAATTTTACATAATTTAATAAATGACACCAACATACCGTTTTGAAACGCAAAACTTGGTGGACTCTACCGCTTATGTATTTAATGTTCATATAATTAAGTCATGTATGTTCAATATATCAGTTGAGTATCGCTTTGTACTCCGTACCGTACCGCCCGATTTGTTTTGATTACAGATTGATTTAACTGTATGTTAATCATATTTCGACTATCGATGGATACCTAGTAAACAAAATAATTGGTCATTATGTAATTTCAACGTTGTCGATAACGTTTAGTATAGTTTTATTTTTATTCTGATATATTTTGATATATCTTTTCGAACCGTATCAACAAAAAAAAATATGGTTACCATCCGCTACCATCGCAGGTCGAGCGTACTAACAACTGTGCCATCGAGCTCCTATATACAAATGGTAAGCCCTTCTGGCATAATAGGGACCAACACTTTGAATGAGTTTCTTTCGGCATTTCTTCTCAGCAGTGGTCGTTCCGAAATGCTAGTAGTTTGTAGCTTCATTTCATTTAGAATATGACGTGAAAAAGTGCCTGTGAAGGCCTAATTTCTGAATAAATGATTTGTCGATAACGTTTCGTATAGTTTTATTTTTATTCTGATATATTTTGATATATCTTTTCGAACCGTATCAACAAAAAAAATATATATGGTTTGAGCCGTAGTACAATCAAAATTAGTTTAGAAAAACGCTTTAGTACAAACGATTTTACATTTGACATAAAATAATGTAATATTGTAACAAAACGGTCTTCGCTTCGCTTAATGGCTGATCTTTCGCAACCATAAAAAGAGACAAAAAATAAAAGTAAAATGTAAGTAAAATTAATAAATCATAAAAAGTGCAACGAATTTATCTTTTGATAAAATGAACAATAAAGTGGGTGCCTGCAACACCTAGAGAAAATTATAATTTTGGGTTTACAATCGAATAAAAAATCAGCTTGTGTCCAATACTCTTATGATTACAGGCCTATTTCTGCGTTATCTGTACCTACTTAATAATAGACTGGAAACCTGCTTCAGACCATATATCCGTGCAGTTGGGTGTGGACTGCGGACCATGTATGGAGCCGATATGGCCAGCCTACGCTCCAACCGTTCATGATATACCAGTAAGGTATCCCAGTTAATTGTTGTTATTCATTGTTGTTCTATTTCATAAAAATACCGTTTAAAATATATTCAATAGCTCTAGTTGCGCGCCGGGGCTTCGCTCCCGTGGGAATTTCGAGATAAAAGTACCCTATGTGTTATCCTAGGTTATATTGTACCCGTGTACCAAATTTTATAATAATCAATCCAGTAGATTTTGCGTGAAAGAGTTAACATACATATACACGTCCTCACAAACTTTCGCATTTATAATATTAGTAGGAAGTTGGATTATATTTAGCAATATACTTTATTTTTGATTCCTGAGAACAGGTTTGACGTTGTCAAGGAAGATATGCTTGCCAGCGGTCTGACTACTAAGGACGACGAAGACCGTGCAAAGTAGAAAAGAAAAAGAAAGAAAATGCTCCTTGGATGCTCAGATGAGAGAGAGATAATATATTTTTATATCTATCTAGCTTCCAGTGGGTCGATGCGAGCAGAATATGGAGATTTAGAAAACATCCCAGCTCGAAAGCACGGATGCTGACAGCTCGTATGACGTTTCTCATCAGCCTATGTTCAACATATTATATCGTGTATAACTATGTATTGTATATCCTGTAAATCATTGTTAATGGTAACGTAGCACATAGCTGCCCAGTCTATAAGTCCCTTTATCGCCTCATATAACTTCCACGGGAGAAAATGCAGTGGTCCTATTTCGGGGCGGGGGACCACACGCTTCAATTTCTATTGAACGTTGTATTCGAAAAGTTTGCAACTCCTCTTGGTACCTCCATTGCGAACCCATATCACGTGATAAGATAAAGACTGATAAAGATTCTTTTGCGTCATTTCATAATAATACTTTATCATTTAAACTATTTCTTTGGCCACATACAAAGGGGAACCCAGTTTGAATTTTTAAAACTGATTCTTGAAGGCAAAATCCCTGGCAAAAGACCTCCTGGCCGCCCTCGACGAAAGTGGTTTGATGACATAAAGGTTTTGACCGGACTTAGATACTGAAAATAGCGGCCCAAAGCCGCGAGGGTTTCCGTATGCTGACCTCCAAACTTCCATTCGAAGATGGCACCCCATGCTTATGATGATTTAAATTATTATTGTGGACAAGAAACTATTATGTGTCCAGTGATATAGCGATTATAATTATTGAATTCTTTAGTGATTAACACGTACACACGTGTGATAAACAAATCGACAAACCTGCGTTAATGTTATCAGTAGATATCTTTAAAATTATCTTTTTAGGCCTCTTTAGCAAATATTTAGGAAGTATTTTGGTATATTTTGGCATATTTTGCGATGTTGACAAAGGTTCATGATGATTATCTATAATAATACATGATGATTATCTATAATAATATGTATATATGTGTAAGTATGTTTGTTACTCTTCACGCAAAATCAACTAGATGGATTTTTTTTACGAAATTTGGTACACTAACCAAACTCTAGAATTACACATTGGGCACTAAAAATCTTTAGTTATAATTGTCAAAAATGCTTTAGTTGTTTCGAATTGACGAAAAGTATGAGTAATAAATAGTATATAATAAATTAAATTATATTAGAAAGTGACTCACATTTGCTGTGCTGTTATTTATAGAAAATATCAACTTTCGTAGGAAATAACAATTACGATTTACCTACCTAAGTACCTACTAAGTTATTAAAGTAATGGTTTTACACAAGGAAGTTTATTTCGCATTTTTGTTAAGAAAACTTAAAGACAAGTTAGCAATTTACAATTATTATTTAATATCTATAAAATAATTGGAATCTTGGAATTGCTCAAGGTAGTTAATATCTACAAGAAGGTTCCATAGCAATTTTATTTTATTAACAAGTTTTACTAAAAACTGTTTGAGTTTCTCCATCGGAATGTCAAATATCTTCATAATCGAAGTAAATATAAATTTCTCTACGTATTTATGTGTCCATATAAAACTTTTATGCATTTACTTTCAGAAGAAATCATAAAATTAATAGTACACTTATTTTAAAATAAGTACCTAAAACCATAAATACAAATATTTTTTATTTATTTATTTTAAATCACAATATAACGTAGTTAGAAGATTATGATAAGAATGAAAAGTGTTTATAATAAATAAATTAGTTGATGAAAAGTGTTTAATAAATAAATGAATGTGCGTCATTCTTGAAATTCTATGAAAATACACTTGGGACTTTAATGAACACGCCTAAAGGATCGTGAAAGGAGAATTCTGCATATCTGATGAAAAGTGAACAAATGATTTTTAATACATTGGTTGTTAAGCATCACCCAACAGTTCGCTCAATTCGCTGAATTTTTCTAGATTGAGCCTTAAGCCTATATCGATCTTAAAATTCTATCGAAGTCAGACCAAGGCAAGTCCAAGCTTACAGACGCGTGGACTGACTTTCGCAATATAATTTCACTTGTTCGGATAAATAACGCCGACGCAGTCGCGGGCTAGCGTGGGAACCATTCTTATCAGCACCTAGCAATGGACCGTGCCTTCTCCCGCCACAGTAAAATCGACTTTCTTTAAATCACTCTAAAACTGATCTCAATCGCTGACAAGGGCCGGGTTGGTGACCGTTTCGTATAAATAATTATCCAATAAGCAAAGTACATTGCTTATTGGATAATTATTTATACGAAACGGTCATAGAATTTCAAGAAGTGGGCCCTCAGACCACACGCACCTCATATTTTTTATTTATTTCATTAATGATTATTAAGTTTTTTAAATGGCTCATGGACCACGATACACTGCAATTACAGCCGGGACCAACGGCTTAATGCCTTCCGAAGCACGGAAGAGACCGAGAGATCTAAATACTTGGTCACCTATCCAATGATTTACCATAGCGAGAGCTACTTAACCGCCACCATCGCAGGTCGAGCGTACTAACAACTGCGCCATCGAGCTACTATATACAAATGGTAAGCCCTTCTGGCATAATAGGGACAAACACTGTTTGAATGAGTTTCTTTCGGTATTTCTTCTCAGCAGTGGTCGTTCCGAAATGCTAGTAGTTTGTAGCTTTGGTAAACATAATTTCATTTAGAATATGACGTGAAAAAGTGCCTGTGAAGGCCTAATTTCTGAATAAATGATTTGATTTTGATTTTGATATGCTGTCGATATTTTATATTGAGAATGAAAGCCACAGATCAGGTTGCAGTGAAAGGCGACAGACATGCACCAGATAGTGCAATGAGTGCATACGCATTGCTTAACATCGCGTAACTATGCTAATTGAGGTTATGCAATGTTGCATCCTCATCATGTCTTTACTTAAATCCTGATATTTTGCGAATATTTAGTAATTCGTACGAGTAATATAATTGTTACATGATCAGATATGTTACAAGACTAAGGTCTTGCCAAAAAAGTCTAATTACTATATAGGTTTCTACGACGATGATGAATGACGACTTCGGTGGCGCAGTGGTAAAGTTCTTGCCACTGAACCGAGAGGTCCGGGATTCGACCCCCGGTCAGGTCATAATGGAAAATTATCTTTTCTGATTGGCCCGGGTCTTGGATGTTTATCTATATATTGTATTTGTTATAAAATATAGTATCGTTGAGTTAGTATCCCATAACACAAGTCACAAACTTACTTTAGGGCTAGCTCAATCTGTGTAATTTGTCCCAATATATTTATTTATATATAATAGCGCACGCACGAAATAAATACAATAATTTATTTTGTTTTTACACTTGATTTATTTGAACCAGCATCTTTAGGACGCAAGAGGAGCCTTCAGATTACTAAGTCACCGTATCCATCAACTTGTTTATAAACGTCTACAATGTCTAATAAGGTATACCCTTCAAGTGGTAAAGTAAAAGATAATGCGCGTGCGCCCACCAAAGGCCAAATAAAAACAGCCAATTTGGCGAAATTGCCCACTTCCACTCCAAATTGTTAAGATAACAAAAGGATTTGACCATAACTTATGGTCATTACTGATGGGTAATATCTGTATGATTTTGGATAATGGATACTTGATCTGGTAAACGAAATAGGAAGAAAGATTGACCCTGAATCTCAATGAGTCACAACAATGTTGAGATGTAAGTAGTTCATCTTAGCCCTTAATCACTGAAGGTAAATATAGGGTGAGACATGAAGGAAGCAAGGAGCTTTAGTGGCAGTTTACGTTCGGTGTTGTGATGCTTCACTGCCCAGGATTGAAAATCGCAAAAAAATTGCCATTAAATTTTGAAGATGTTCTATGATTTTGTAACCGGCCGACATATGGCTACTCCTGATCTAGGACGGGACCACAAGCAAAGAACCTTGACCTGGGTCCTGGTTATTTAAATCATTACATCGTATAAAACAAAGTCGCTACCGGCTTTTGATACGGATTTTTTTAATAGACGGTATGATTCCTGAGGAAGGTTTAGATGTATTGATTTATTATGATTTTACCCGAACGAAGCCAGAACCGACCGCTAGTAATATATATGTTATAAAATATAGTAACGTCGTTAGTTTCTCATAATACAAGTCTCGAACATACTTTGGGGGTAACTCACTCTCGATGATTTGTCTATGTATATTTATTTATTTATCGTGCCCATGTCCTGTCTCGAGATATGGCGAGTCCAGCCGAGCACTGACCCCCAGAACAGGTATTGTCATGGTTCTCCCCGTACATATTATAGATGGCGAGACATCAGCACCGGTTCTAACCAGTGTGAGTGGAGATGAAAATGTTAATGGGGTTTCCATTAGCTTCAATGAATACGGATAATAGACACTAGACGTGGATCGGGTCGGGAGGTTCCCTCTATTGTGGTTGAGCTTCGCGATGGCTGACTCACGCGTCAACTCGTGAACGGGTGCTGCCGGGGGAACTGGTCAGCTCGATCTTTTATTAAAAGTTTTTTTGTTTGGTTAATTATACATATATATAGGTATATATATATATATTTTCCTTTCATCAGCACTTGATCACAATAATAATATGTTTCAGTATACCTTTTCACCATGTACTTTATTGTGTACTTACATTGTTATATTACTGATAAAAAATTATACATAAATTAAAAAAATGGTAAGCCCTTCTGGCATAATAGGGACCAACACTGTTTGAATGAGTTTCTTTCGGCATTTCTTCTCAGCAGTGGTCGTTCCGAAATGCTAGTAGTTTGTAGCTTTGGTAAACATCATTTAATTTAGAATATGACGTGAAAAAGTGCCTGTGAAGGCCTAATTTCTGAATAAATGATTTCATTTGATTTGATCTGATTTGACAACTAGTCTAGGTATGAAAATCAATATTAAGATCATCACACATACACAATAATTTACGTTAATAAGTTAAGTGTGTGACAATAATATAGAACAAAGGTCATCTGCATGGGTACCCCTTTATTATTCTCATTTATTTCTGCCGCTAATTACAATGCTTGCATGGTCGTGTTCTGGTTTGAAGGGTGAGAGAGCCGGTGCAATTACAGGATACGGTGACAAAAGATCCTAGGCCACAAAGTAAGTTGATAAGCTGTGGTCACTTGCCATCAGACGGGCCACATTGCCTGTTTGCCCGCTTGGTAATACAAATAAGATGAGATGATGCAATTATGATACTAACACAGACGACGAATGGATTCGAAAAAACCTTGTCAAAATGCTCAATGGTTGACGTACATTGTTTTGAAACTGTTTGCTAATCGCATCCGCTAATTGTAACCGTGTCTGCAATAGATAGGACCAATAACGAGTTAGTAGACGGGACGATTGCGTTTCGATAAATTATCTGTGGGTAAGCTATTTAAGTCGTCGTCAAAAATTCCAAAAGAAAAATCAAGAAAACTCCATCATCCATCGAACAATGTAATGATAATCTTTGCGAAAATTGAGAGGGAACGTTTGTTAGGTGTTCACGCAAAAACGGATAACTATTATTAATGAGATTTTAAAGTAAAATTTATATCCTTACCAAATAAATCCTGTAGAGTGATCTCATACATGCAAACGATTTGATAAAAATCAATATAGATCAACAAATGTAAATAAAATACAAACTCTTATCAAACGCGGACAAAACCGTGACCAGAAAGTTGACAATGTTGATATATCTAATACACTGTGACTAGTTATCGAGATAACGGTCCTACCTGTTATCGACTCGTAAAATTCTATTATTTTTTACATATAGGTAGGGTAGTTTAGTCGGGGGACCTACCTGAAGTTCAAACACCTACTATTAACGCAAGCAGGTATGAGGTTATTGGGAAAATTAACAAAATATCTACATGACAGGATTATCTAATATTAGATAGAGAACTAATTAACAGATAAAAATATAGAAAAGAACTTTGCATTAAATAATAATAAAAAGTTGTCGTTTGATTCGCAGATGTTACAATTTGAATAGAATCCGTTGCAAACTGAACGTTGATCAATATGAAGAGTACATGCCAGTACTATTGTTACAGGAATTTAGCACAACCGCCCAACGGCCCAGCCTCCTTTTACCATCACAGCACCATAGCAAAATACTACTCACCGAAATACATAAACCGAGACGATGGTTCCGTTAAATGGAGTTTTTGACGCGATTTCCAACAGAAAATCACGTTAAACCCGTTGAGATATTACACAAATTTTCAGCTCATAATACTATGTTTCACTGAATCACAAATATTTCACAATCACAATTTGGGGGAACTTGGCATTTTCGTCAATAACAGCAGTACTTTGCGTAAAGAGTTTTGACGGTGACCGATAGACGTGCGTCGACGGCGGAATGTAAGGCGATACTGAGGCAGGTTGGTTAGGTTGACGCCAATGATTCAAGGTGAAACTGGTCGGTGAATTCTGTCCACATTCTGACATGCATACGTGATATCAAGTAAAACTATTAACCGACGAAGATCGTAGGTCAAATGATGGAAGATGAACAATTAATGAACCTTGTAAATGTAGGTGTAAAAGAGAATACAATATTTGCAGAAGTAGAATCTAAAAGAGTAGATAACTATCTGTATATAGTTAAGTCGAGTTTGCATAAGTTTAGTTTACGACTTGGTAATTTACTGATTGGCTTATCTGCAGATGATGGCAAGTCACTTGACCAATAAATATGTATTTGATTATAGTTAACCTATCGTCGGTTTACTGTAAGAGATCCCTATATTGGATAAGTCTACCGTTTACACGTATCTCACTTGTATTAATTATATTGATGTACTTAATAAAACGTAAGCCATAAATTGGAACAGCTTATGACTTAGGTTTTTTTTCAATAAAATCAAAATTTTATATCAAAAAGATATCAAATATCAAGAAATCAAGTTGGAAAACCTGTAAAGCAAGTTCTCATAAGTTTAATCTTCATGTTATCCGAAGAACGCGTGTATAAGCGTGACTAGAATTCACATTTTTTAACTCACTCAACTGCATCCGTATCCCATTTATAGGGACATTATCCCGAGTTTATGTATGCCACAAGTTCAGGTAACTTGTTCATTTTTAAAACAGGTGTGTTATCTTTATAAAATATAGATTCTTTACTCAATCGGTCCTTTAGGGCGTTATGCCGTCCTTAATAATATAATCCTTTGGGCTCTTGCTACCAAACAGCTTTTTGTGTTGTAGAGTCCTTCGGTCCGTCATCGCCATCACGCCATCTCCAAAAAAATTATAAAGGTGACTGCGGTGACCAGAGGGCTGGTATACATCTCGCCCAGAGGCACATACCCCAAGGCAACGAATTGCCAAGACTGGCATTTTTATAAATACTCCCTTCTACCCGTGTACCAAATTTCATAACGATCGGATTTTGTATGAAAGAGTAACAAACATATACACAAACATACACACATCCATAAGATCAAATAGACTGTTATCTACCTAATGAGAAGTTCGTAACGTTCATAACTTAAGTAGTTACCTAATTCGCATAGTCTCCTGATTTTACGAAAATGCATCCGGAGTAACATTAAGTATTGTCGTATAATCCTTGACCGAAAATGGTATTAGCGACAGACAACATATCCCAAAACAAAAATGCAAGGAAAATGCGATCTTCAGCTGATGACATTAAAGTTTATTTTTTGGTAAATATAAAATGATTGCGGTTTCCTAATGTAGTCATGGCCAGTCATGGCGACGGAGGTGTGGTTCCTGTGTCTATGGAAGCAAGTCAAGGTTTATGGCTGTTAAATTCAACATTTGCAGAATATACTATATTTTAATACTACCCAAACGATAATGGTTTGAATTTAGAAAAAAAAAACATGTCATTTGTTAACTTTCTAGCAGTAATTTAATCAAAAATATACATGTACAGATCTTCATAATCTACTGGGTAGATAAAACCAAAAGTTGCGAGACTCAAATTACGCTTATGGCCTTGTAATTATTTCTTCTTAGCTATAGTTTTAGTATAACTTGGTGGAATTGATAGACTTGACAATTGGTAGAATTGACAATTTATAGAGCAAGTGTTGACGTAAACCTTGATGTACCCATCAGATATTTCAGAATGCAAAGAAAAAAAGATAGTAAGTATGAAAGAAAGGCTAGGTGTAAAATACTCAACTCTGTTTTCATAGGTTTCATACCTTACGAACTGAATGAATAGGTGACAGAAAAAAGTGAAACTTTCGTACCATATCGATTACAAAACGTGACTTGTGTTGAACACTTTATGGTAGTAATATTACGTGTACGTAACTGATGTGACTATCGCATTGTAATGAGCAGCAGAAGATATTGTTTCCACTTTAAATATATAGATGGGTCGATTAATTGTCAAGTGAGAGCTCTTCAGTAAGCTTTCGAATTTGACATCTGTCGTAAAAGGGGACTAGTGCATAGATAAAAGAAAGGACTAGTGTAAACTTACGGAAATAGTAGGTACTAGTACTTATTAAATCCATGTGTAAACTAGTCACTCATACAGATGTCGTACGAGGCAACAATAGTGTGTATAGCTTTGCCAGATAAAGAAGTGTCAGTGACCGACAAATAAGTATCAGTATCAGTAGCCGATAAGAGAAAATTGAGAACTTTGCATTGCTGTGCGAGATGAAAGTTAACGTCAAAGTTGGCTGGTGCAACGCACCCAAAAATAAAACGTTTCACCGGCACTGGGCTGTGTTCGTCAAAGCCTCGAAAGAATCTACACGCACGTAAGGATGAGAATCAAATTTCATTGTAAAATATTCTCAACCTAATGATTAAGGAATCCTTACTTTTAAATGCACTGCTTGAATTTAAGTCAGTATTTTAGGATAATGAGATTATAAAGAAATACCTACTATAAAAAGCCCTGAAGAAATAAGTCGATTAGGCTAATATAGACCAAACAAAGAAGAACGCAAGAGGATCAAAAAGCAAGGAAAACATTTCAACTAAAACCACGTTTGAAATCAAAATAAACAAGAAAATAGACAGTCAATCATGAGCATGAGTAAAAAATCATAGAGGAGATAACATTTATAGTACTTTTATTACATCACATGCACAAGATCCATAGCTGTCGTGACCCGTGCTTTGACCCATAATTCTTTCTATCGTGGATAGTGAACTATTGTTTTGTCACGAGCGTCACGATAAGTCACTATAGTAGGCTTGAGTCCTCAAATGTATTTGTTTTTTGTGACCACCAGTAGACCTAAAATGTATTTGTTTGTTGTGGATACCTGTATATATCACTATCCATTGGTGAAAACCGCATAAACATGAGTGCACTTTTGAGTATATCGTGAACAGACAGACTGACGCGACCTAAGAACCCTTGTTTTCGGTTATCAAAATCGCAGGACGACTATGTCGAAAATATTTAAATGGCCAAATGTTTCTTAAATATAGTACCTACCTATATTGTATGTATGGCTGTTGGTCTTCCTAATAAATAATAATAAAAAAGAAATATGATTGGCAATCGATAATATTCTGTATCGAAAGGATAGGGACAAAGGCAGTCGCGGCAGCTGGTGAGGACACCGACAGATGGTCAACCTGTTTCCAAGGATATAAAAACAACCGACGACAAAACAGCTGGAGCCATACTATAAGATATTTTTGTTCTTATTAAATGATAGCAGAAAGTTAATAAAATAATTTCAAAAATATGTTCCAGCACTACGCGAGTTTCAAAGAAGATTCTTTGACCCTCGCGTATTTGCTGTTTCATTCGTGGCTATAGTGTCGCGGACCCCGGGCTCTGCGTAAAAAGTTAATTTTGAAGGTAATACGTTATATTTGTATATATACATGTTGCATATTGTCACCATATGATTGACTCCACCATTAGATAGCTTCGTAGACTTTATATATCACCTTTGGACTTATGGTGTTATGGTCCAAGTTACACCGGTAAACTTGGGTTTGTTCGCGCCTTTTGTCCGAACTATCAATTTCTTTTTTCTCACATATCACTAGGTAATCGTAATCTAGTTTTATTGTTTTTCTCAAATAAATTATTAAAATAAAGTGTAATTTAACCTTTCATTATTTTTTTCACGCCAAATAATTACGTGATCCGTACTAAGTCCACTATTGTTCTCATAATATATTTATTGCCATTCGATTCACAGTTATCTAAAAATATATTGGGGGACTTAACAGTTAGGTCAAACACATGCCAAGATGTTATTACAATACTTCTAGGTGTAGTTAAACCTATATTAGCTTTTTTCTAATAATTAATTTGTATTGGTATATAAGACCTATATTTGTTAATTGACGTCCTTGGAGAAAAGGCTGCGGTGAAGTTTGTTGCGCCGCTTCTTCTTCACCTACGCTTTGGAAGCCGACAGTAGACTTTAAGTAATTTTTGACGTCAATAAGTGATGTATATCATCCTAAATTGAATAAAGAATTTTGAATTTTAATTTGAATTGGTGTAACGTTGGTAAGTTGATTGCATATTATTCAACCAGATGCTATCCATAAAAAGAAGTTATCTTACACATGGCCGTACATTATTGGTCATCATTAGCACTAATCGATAAACATCACACCGCAGACCTACATTGAAAATAGCTACATCTAACTGATTTTTAGATAAATGTTTATTTTAAAATATTCAGGCAATCGCTTATTTTCAATCTATTTGTATTTAAATGGTTTTCTTATACATGTCACTTTGATTTTGAAAATCATTATTTTCAAAATCATATCTTATCATTATAAGAGGAAAAAGTTCTCGGGAATTCAGGAATTGAACCCACGCCCCTGTCTGTCCGGGACATTAATTCTTCATCAGCCCATATACCTAAACGTTGACAAGAAAATTTCCGAATTCACAATAAATAAAATAAATAAATAAATGAGGACAAACGACACATATTGAGTTAGCCCCAAAGTAAGTTGGAGACTTGTGTTATGGGATACTAACTCAACGATACTATATATACTATATATATTTATAACAAATACATATATAGACAAACATCCAAGAAACATCCGGGCCAATCAGAAAAAGATCGTTTTCCATCATGACCCGACCGGGGATCGAACCCGGGCCCTCTCGGTTCAGTGGCAAGAACTTTACCACTGCGCCACCGAGGTCGTCAAAAACTTGAAAAGATAAATATATTATAGTAAGTATTAGGTATATAATCTGTGATATGGCTCACGCCGGAACATTGGTTCATTAATAAACGTTGGCCAAAGTTTGAGTTTGGCCATACAAAGAGCCAAAATATCGCCAGCCTTCTGGGAACTTTACCGCACGACGACGGCGATTTAGTGTCAATTTTTTATTTAAAATAATTTATTATTTTAGTTTAAATTTTTAATTTTAACAAATAGCTTAAGTGTGTAGTTAATTTTATATTCGATATTGACTATAATAATAATTCACTGATCTAGGTATATATCTATAAATAAATGCTTATACATATCAAGACAGGAATAATGAACTACTTACTACTCGTAGTCAATGATTCATTTTCTATTTAGCAGTGATCAACTGGTGAGCATAGAAGGCGTGATATTATTAATGAGAAATTATTACAATGACACGTTGAACTATAAACCTCAGCTATACTTACGTGGCCTAGTTTCTAAATTGTATAAAATATGGAGTTTTTATTATAATTATTATTGAAACCAGATCACGGTGCTGTCATTACAATTGATACAGATGTTTGTTTATTATGACATGTATGAAGTACTACATTAAAATTTGTCGCCATTTATCATCTAGCGGCCCGTCCCGGCTTTGCTCGGGTGAAAACATGATAAATTATTGTTTAAAACTACCTAAACCTTTCTCAGGAATCACGCTATCTACCGGTTACAATCGCATGAAAATTCATGAAGTAGTTTTTGAGTTCATCGCGAACTGACAGATGCAGAACTTGCAACAGTTGCAACCTGTGGAAAACCTGGAAGTGAGCCATATACACTTAAAGACATAAAAAAGGTAATATTCAAAAAACTATAATTTTGAAATATATTCTGGAAATATCATTCATGTTTGTTGTAATAAGATTGGATTACGAATTTGCGTGCACAATATACGTGTTACATAAAGTCGCCTCAAAACGCCTGTGGCTAAGATATCAATTAATCAAACTCAACCTTTCTATTATTTGGCTTTCGCTCACTTGCACTCTCGTGATGGACGGTAGCCTGAGGCTGAGCGGTGCGTTTTGTGTCGGCTCAATAGTTTTGTGTGTTGGTTCAATAGATTTTTACTAGTAAAATATAATTAACAATTGACATTACAGTTTTCTAAGAATATCGTTTCGGCTTTTGTGAGGATGAATACTACACCAATGATAAAGTATTACCTGTGGCATTATATAGGTTACGCAATGTGCAAATAGCACGTAGGGAGCGGAGAAGTTTTACTTCTGCCAGCTTTGGAGCCTATCGATAGTTGTGTCAATCAATGTAGGACTAGATCCAAGAGGAAAATGTTTTGATAATAGGTTGGGAAGCGCTCCAGGTGTTCTTTCCTTCCATAGGTCAAGCCGATATTGGGACACTTCTGAAACAAATTAACATAGAAGCAATTTCTGAGGAAAAGTTTGCAGTGAAGTTTTTGCGCTACTACTTCTGCATCTGTGCTTTGGAAGTCAACAGTAGACGTAGTTATAAGTAAAATTTTCACGAATGACATTCATTAAGTACAGACTGCAGCACACAAACTTACCAAAAGTCGTAGCAAATATGCCTATAATAGGGTAACTTGATGCGGTTGAATTTAATGTTGATAATAAAGAATTTCAATATAGATATCCTACAAAACAAACATGTGAATCTGGTGTGAGGTTATACCCGTGTAGTGGCAGCTAGACACGGTCAGGCGAGGCCAAGGCGATCCGGCGATGAGTGTTCAGACCACAGCGACAGAATGTTTGCAATAGATCCGATGAAAGTCAGACAACGGCTAGTTTGCGTATGCGATTTGTAACTAGATCTGATAGGTAATCTTGTATGATACAATGTATTCAGGCTAGTTGTATGTGTGACAACAACAATAATATTCAATAATGCAGATACTATTTTTTTTTCATTTCGAATTACTAATACTGGTGTCATATTATATTAAACTGACTGATATTTTCCCCTCCTTACTTAACTTAACCTTTATTTAGAGCATGAACGTAATATACTTATATTCGTTCATGCTTTGAATAAAGGTTTAGCAAAATACTTTTCGATAATTTCCACAATAGTTTCATTTTTTCAAGTCGAGTGGAAATTTTAAGAAATGACTCGTAAATTACGAAATTTTAAAAAGTAACTATGCTAGTATTATTATAAGCTTATTCAAACTAAATAGATGAGACTATTATATTAAAAGAAGCTTAAATTTTGTTGACAATCAAAGTTGAAATCAAATCTGTTTCTTAGAAGTTAAAGAGAAACAGACAAACAAAATTGTGCACAAACAGTCGCAGCAGGAGCTATTTTCTTCTTCACCGTCACAGAGCGGTTCGCTGTCCATTTCATGCCTACGTGACTCTGCATTGTCAATCTTTGTGTGTTTAATACCGAATTGGATACGATATCCTAGTGTTTAAAATTAGTGACGATTTCAAATGGATTTGAATTATTTTTAGGCATTCTATTTTCGATAACAAGCGTAAATTGAAGAAAGTTTGTAAACGTTGAATGTAGAGGTTGTTCTTTTCAATTTACCTAATTCAAATTTAATAGTTACTTTTTTCAGATAAAATGTTTGCAAAAGTGTTACAAACGATTCAAGTTAACAATAATGACATTTCTACACTGTAATAAACAATATTTTATCTTCTTGGGAAGATCACAAGCTCGTACATTCTTATCAACTTCTAAAGAAAATCAAATTGTAGTTCGGCTATCTAACTCAAAAGTAAATCTTAGTAACTAGAATCTACTTTATCAAAATACCTGATTCCGATCAGGGCATACAAGAGATAGTATAGATAGATTAAACCGCCATAATAAGCCTTAATACAACAAGAAATACAAAAGAATAAAATCTAAAAGTGTTGACCCACTTTGGTTATATACATGTTCTTAAATATGTTTGTGATCATAAGCCTTATTCAGTGAACCATATGGTGGCCGTGACCCGTACAGGCTACAATGTAGTTTTAAACTTCATATTGTAGGCTGGACCAATCCTGTACCAATATTATTTTAATGCTTCTGTTTCTCTCTCTCTTCTCTGAGCATTTTCTGTAGAGATAAATATATAGCTAATTTATTATTGTATTAAAGTCTTGAAACAAATTGTCTATTAGTATTTTAAAATTAGTCGAAACTTTACCGTCAAAAAAGTTTGCGACGAATTCGGAACTAAGTTGTTAAAAAATATCGACTGAATATAATCTAGTAATAATATAAAATAATTGAAATGGGTGCTGTGACCTCATAGAAAAACTATTAATATCTAACACCACCACATTGTTAAACTTTAAAATATTTATCATTTACTATTTATGGTCAAAACTGGTTTGACATTTGACTAGATTAGCTATATCACTTTGCATAATTGTTCGGAAATGGTCAACATGGTCAATAAAGAACACCTAATTGAGATAACAACGTCTTAACAATGGTGTTAATGGTTATGGTTGCAATAAACAAGATACAATCAATAATGGGTTTCGTTAATGAGTTCAAAGCACCCGAAATAAATAAGTATTGTTATGTTGACTACGGCATAATAGGGACTTCTGGCATAATAGGGACCAACACTGTTTGAATGAGTTTCTTTCGGCATTTCTTCTCAGCAGTGGTCGTTCCGAAATGCTAGTAATTTGTAGCTTTGGTAAACATCATTTAATTTAGAATATGGCGTGAAAAAGTGCCTGTGAAGGCCTAATTTCTGAATAAATGATTTGATTTTGATTTTGATTTGATTTACGGCATATTGGAATTAATTTAATAAATTAGAAGAAAATCGACGGGATATAAAAGTTTTAGAAGGCCAAGCGTGAATAAATATTGTGAATGCCACTTACTTGCATTCTGCCTCGGCTTCGCTCGGTTGAAAACATACACACATACAAATTATACCTACACTGAAACCTTTCTCAGGGACCAATCAAAACTAATTGGTGAAAACCACAAGTAAATCGACGCAGTACTTTTAAATTTATTGCGAACAAACGGACAGATGCGGCAGAAGACTTTGTTTTATTATATCTATTTTGCGTATCATGTTCAAGAATTCGATTCAGAAAATCTATCTTCACGTTTCGCATTACTTATAAATTTTTACGTAGACAACTAAATAAAACAGTTTTTAGACTTTATAACAGTTCAATGCTTAAATATCATATCAGAATGTAGTTATACGATATCGTTTATAACATTGAGCAGATTTAATCAATTAAAACAAGAAATAAAGCACTTATTCTAGCAATTATCCTAAGTGTTAATAAACATACATTAAAATTAAAATACAAACTGTGTTTATAATTAATTTAACCAAAATTTAGCCATGAAATCGGAACAAAGACAGACAGACAGACTTTCGCATTTATAATATTACTATGGATTTGTTACTGATTTTATACAAATTAAACGATAAATGGCTAGAACTGTTTATGATAATGATGTCCATTTGTTCATGAAATATGGTGAAGGTTAATTGACGTCCATTTTGAGCAGCAAAAGCGCGTTCTATACACCTTAAACCATTAGTTTATTATTAAAGCTTCCATTTAGAGCAGCAAAAGCGCGTTCTATACACCTTAAACCATTAGTTAGTTATAAACACATCGCTACTTCGCCCGATTGAACCACAGACAATCTTAATTCGATCTTCAGCTGATCAATCTGCCATAGAGTAGAACAATCGACACAACCTACCATTGTCGGGAGATAATTACACTTTCTAAATGGCAGGTGTCTTTTATTTTGTATTAGTGTTTGATTTGGCGTGAGATACATTAATAGCTGGGTCGTTCGTTGAATGAATGAACACTATTGTGTTCAGTAAGTAAATAAGGGCCTATACGGATCTCGAAACGAAAAAGAAACGCTTCTCCTCTCGTGCAAATTGAAACAATCCATCAAGGGATGAATGAACAGATAAAGTTTATTTACTAGGGTTATATACTAATAATATACACTATATTAGAATTTAAATTCCTCGGAATATAATAATATATGTAGGTATAGCTAAAGGAGGCATTCGAGATTCGCGACTCCTTGTCATGACACTATTTATCTTTAAGGTATAAATACTCGATACTGTCTCTGTTCTTCTTCTTCTCTTCCAGCCCTGCTTTACCACTTATTTGTTCTCCTTCAGTTCCCACCGTTTTCTGCCATTAATATTGACGTTGACTTTCACAACGCATGTGTGGTTTTTTCTACAGGACTATTTTGCTTCATGATATCACCTCCAGCAGTACACAAGACAACTTTTATGACAAAATGACCAGCTCACACATAAATGTTCTTGTCTGTAAAGTTTCTTTAAAATAAAGATCGTAGATTTTAATTACCTAGAACTGTTATTTTCAATTGCAGTTTTAATTTCAGCGAGCGTTCTAATTACTACTGTTAAGTAAAAGTTTACACTCACACTTATTAATCAGACGTAGTTATCAAACAAACCGTATCACTTTCACAGCCTCTCACTGTTACACGAGCTTATAACACATCGAGTGTATGGAGATACATACTCGTACTTACGTAGTAGGGTATCTTTTCAACATCAGTAATTTGTGGGATTTTATCGGTAATAACATGTTTTTAGTCAGAAATGCTTTATCATTTGATAGATAGTATAATTGAACGTGGCGTATGGTTCCGCCCTATAATAGGGCCACTCTATATCCTCCTATGGATGTCGTTGAACAAGATACACATCATCAGACTAACAGAACATAACAATAGCACACCCAAGGAGGGTGGTAAAATAACAGCAGAAGTTTTTAATTTAATTTTTATGCTGACCACACTTCGCAGTGTCACAGCCCTGAATGCAACCGAGAATATGCGAATATGAGCAAGTAGAGTAACAGAGAGTCTGCGCCACGAAATAAATCTTATAATGTGAATTATTTTACTTCTGTACTTTGTAATTTCCTTTATGACAGCCTTAACGTTGATATTCACATAGTACAATGAACGTTCACTTTAGGTCCATGTCTGAACAGATTAATACATGTTGTGATAATACTGTCACAATAGTTAACACGTTAAAGTTTGGTAAAGTTACTGCTATATTTTTGGATGAATTAGAAACAAAAAGTCTGGATACTCTTATTAGATCATGATGAAATGCAAGATCTAATAATCCTAAAGTCTCTAAAGACATCGATCTAAATGCAAGCTTTATCGCGGGGTAAATTCTAAGGCCGACTAATCTCTCAGTCGCCTGAAGGGCTCCTAGAGCTATAATTACGGTAAACACTAGCCAGATGAAACCAGCTCCGACTGGTATGCGGGCAACGACCGCGCCTGCCCTGTCCTGGGCTTTCACATTTCGCTCAATGCTAAATACTTCACTAGTGTACTATGAGAGTGTGTGGCCGATAGCCTATTGATATGCGTAGTATTATTCTGAATCACCTGCGTCCAAGTGTTTTCGCTCACATGAGAAACTTTTGCATTCCTTCCTTCCTCCTCCTGCGTTGGTTCATGCGTTCCTACTTCTTCACCTGTTCTTTGGAAATTGACAGTAGACGTATGCAAATTTTTCTGTTAAATTCATATTCCAACTCATTGTTGGTGACAAAATGTGGGAACTAGTATTAAGTTATATTTGATTATATATATGTTAGTGTATAAAGTACAAAAGCATTAACCTGTAAAGAGTTTTGTTAAATTAAGGGCTGTTAAAATTTGGAACGATAAATATTGGAGTGAGTCCACCAAAGAAACACCGACAACAAATGGCAGATCATTAGTATTAGAACATGGAAATTTAATACATCGAATTGTCATAAGATAAAAAAGATTGAACTGTCAGATAACAGAAATTCCCATGTGTATTCCGGTTGGTAATCAGGGACAACTGAGCAAGCTTCTTGACAGGAAACTTTGTGATAACAGTCGAGTGGCGTTTCCGTTACAGTCAGCTCGCTTGGGATGTTGATATAACTAATGTAGAGTAACCAGAAGAAGTATGTTGATTACATTATTTTAATGAAAACTGTACGTCGACGTAACACGTAAAGAGATAATCAATTTGGCCGAACTAGCATGATCTTGATAGCTCAGTGGTTAAGAACACTCTGTACATAAATAAATAGCCATAACGACTCGAAATGAAGAAGAAGTATAAATTCAAGTGCATCCAAAAACACGGCAAATACTAGTACACCGTAATATCTGTTATATTTAGTAAAATAGATTTATCAATGATGCAAAAAATTGTGCCGAGAAATCTCAAGGAAACACCACAATACACAGTTGATCTGTTTGTTCTCACCATATCACGACGACTTTCTTACTTGCGGGTTTTTTTGCTTTCTTTCATTTTGATTACTTATATTAGACTAGATTACCCTATTATTTATCTACAGTTTCAAACATCAGTGAATGCTATACTACTAAACTAACATAATTGCACATAGGTACATTACAAAAATCCTTTTTGTCTTTTAATAATACTTATTACAAGTGTGATAGTGACTTTTGAATGTTGTTGTTGAGTTTTGAGTTTGGACCTGTTGTTACTCTCGCAAAATTTTACTACGCATGCATTGGAATAAATAATACGGTGAAACTAGTAAATTATTTTATTAATTTTCACCTTTTTACTTTATTTTTTTTTTGTTATAAAATATCCAAAACACTTGTGTGTTTTGAATAATAGATGTATGAGGTGAAACAAGTTTATTCAGACGTTTTATAATTTCACCTTTTACCATTTATCTCAGCAAAAAATCAACAATGTCTCGATCTCATCGAACTAATATAAACGATTTTCATTGTGTCCGTACGTTCACCTAGATCTCTGTGACCTCTGTGGGAAAGAAAGTTATCAGAAAGATGTTGAGAATAATACTTGTGTGGTTCAAAATCATATAATTTACCTATTTTCTTTTTGTTCAAGACGTAAAGTTTTGCTTATATTGGGGACCGTTTGTCAACTGATTCTCATCGGATCCTACATCAGAGCTTAAGTTGTAGTTTTATTTTAGTTAAAGAAAATCCAGTTGTATATAATTTTAGTTTTAGTTTTAATAGCATTGATGCATTGATGTGTAATTTTACTTAATGCGAAGTAATATTTTAGTACGAATTATTTTCTAGTCATTCTTCCTCAGAGTAAATCACTTTCTCAGCCTGACGTTGGTCTTGAAACAGCAGTATTCTTCCTCGTTATTTTTATTCCACAACTGCCATCGGAACTGATAACTTGCCTGCAATAAAAATTGCAATAAATTAATTTAAATGCTGTAAAATAATTAAATATATATAAATTTATATAAATTTTGTATTTTTTCTATATATTATTATAGATAATCAAAAATATTTCGGATCATATTTAAGCATGTGTATTGCGTGAATAGTTGTGATGTTTTTGTGTAACTTGCGTTTTAGTTTACTATTACAAAAATAAGTAGTTGTATGGCTTACAACTAGATCGAGAAAGCAACTACCTACTAACATTACTAAACTAACATTCTTTATTAGACATAAAAACTGGACGATAGAGGACCAGGACCTCTTTTTCTAGTTTCTGCGATCTCCGAAGATCATAGGAAAAACTAATCTTAATCCTATTGGGCCACGACGCTCACGCAGATCGTGAGAAGGCAAGGATATCATCTAAATACTATACCGCGGGCAGTTTCTTCCCGATGTGCAGGGTATAGTTGAAGAGCTGCTGGTTCCCCGGCTCCGTGGGGCAGGGGGTCAGGTCACACGCATCCACGATGCCGTTGTTGCCGATCGAAGTCAGCTTCGCGTTGTGTTGGTCGGAGTACAGTGCGGTCAGCATTTCCGTCGCGGTGAAAGCTGGTGGGAAAATTAAAAAAACCATACTAATGAAGCGCTGATTTTAATGAAATTTGGAATAGAAATAGTGTCAAACATGAGACATTAGACTATTGCTATTATATCAACATGGGTCCAATAGAGTCGCGAGGAATTGGGTTAAACGGTCCCGGAACGGGAGGCCTGATCATGCGATTTGTCCCCAACCAGGAAATAATATTAATGTACCTTTATTACGCTGTTTGACTTGAAATAGATGAAAGAATGAATAAATGAAAGTGTTTACAAATATGTCTCATTTAGATGAATATATAAACTAACTTTAATTACAGTGCTTGCATACGTATGAATAGACATAAGGATTGTTGGATATATATTTAATCACAAACACGAAGTAGTTAAGCACATTTTTGAAATCTTGCAGGAAAGTCTGCGCCTTCTACTTTCTGAGAGCAAACATATTTTTAAGCAATCTGTACATTAATGTAGGCGTTGAAGTAATCAGTACTTGCGTGAATTAATACAAATCTATTTCTTCTCTCTTAATTTTTGTCAAACCAGTAATTTTCAGGGTTGATAAAATAAACACTTTTGTACACTAATACTTACAGGGAGTGAAATCAAAAGATATAGACACGTTAGAGCCCAGTTTGAAGGTGCATCGCTTCTTTGAGTTGCACGGGTCTATGCGGATCTCGTCTATGCTGCATTTCTCTGTAAAATAGGTATGAAATTTCAAAATCAAATTATGACAATTAATAATTAGTCATTCGCCGCGAACTTGGACGTCGCGAACACAACAACATTTTTAATGAGTTTTTACGAAATTGTGAATATTGCAAAAATAACTTAACCGATTTTGTTGCCTCACGAACTTTAAAATTCTATTGACAGATTGATTCTACATACCTTTTAAATTTCATCAAAATAAGACCAGTGGTTCGAAAGTTATCGCGTTGCAAACATACAAAAAAAAATATTTTTGCCCCAAGTTGATTTGTAGACAATAATACCTATGTAGATAGCAAATTATAGTTTTTCGAGTCTAATCAAGAATGTTCTTAGCTATGATTTGGAAATGTGTTTCCAGCCGTTAGGATACCGTCACCTCTTTGAGGTGATGATGGGAAATAACAGCAAGTCCATCGAGGGTTTGCAATTTTTTTTATTTAGTTGAAACTAAACAATTTCTCACATTTTGCTAATAAAAAACCCAGTCTTTAAATTCAGCATTAAGATGTCAATGGTCCCGATAAAAACTCGCAATGTTTATAGGTAGGTATCTATTTAAACAATTTATCATTTATCATTCACACGTCACAAGGGTTATCAAGAATCGTAAGAAATACCCACATTAAAGAATTATACCTATAAGTGCTGTAAAACTTGGAATACGACAATTTAACGTTCAGTAAAAAATAACAATATTGTACCTATGTCCAATTCATGCAATGACTTCTATATTTACACGTCGACATTCGTCGACACACTATCGCGAACATTAATACCTATTACCCATATTCGTAAATAAATACATTTTTCTTTCGGTCCGTCTCGGCTTTCCTTAGAAATCACTATCTATTGAATCTATTAAAAAAAAAACATCAAAATCCGTTGGTAGTTTTAAACATCTAAGTATACATAGGGACAGACAGACAACGGGAAGCGACTTTGTACTGTGTAGTGATAAATATATTTTTCATGTAAACTGCAAGAAAAAACTACAATTTTCTGTTTCTTCACCACGCATTTCTCGAAATTTGCAACACTTGTACAACATACCATTATTCTATCTCAAAAACCATTATGATTTATTTCCGAAACTGGTAGCTTCTTTGTTTCTTTATCTACAAATTCATAAAAAGTTAAAGGCAAAAGAACATAATCGCTATTAACGTATTATCGGTTTTTAAGATCTCATTGGAAATTCATATCTTGTCGAAGATCGACAACGATGAACATTCGTGCCGCCAATTTTTTAAAAATGTATTTTATTTTAGAGTAACATACAGTTAACAAAAGCAATATATAATTAATTCTTAACTATCTTACAAATGTACTAATAATAATTAGGTACTACAAAATTATAACTTAGATCGCACTTTACCGATCAGTGTCAAATCGTATATACGCAACACAGTCTACTTACAAGTACATACGTATTGGTTGGAGTTTATGTGGATAATTCTACTAAATATTATACGAAAGTTTGTGAAGATTTACATATGTGTATGTCTTTCACGCAAAATCTACTTGACCGATTGTTATAGAATTTGGCACACGGGTAGAATATAACCTAGATTTACATATGGGTACTTTTTATTCCGAAATTCCTACGGGAGCGAAGCCTCGGGGCGCAGTTAATATTTCGATAAATAAATAAAATATTATTGCATTAATCCGCTTGAGTACCTATCTTGGCTTTGCCCTATTACTGGTGATGCTATTTTGGAGTCATCATCATCACCACCAGACAGGCCTTCTTTAGGGATAAGGAGTATGGGAAATGACCCACCACATTTTGAAGGCATATGCTACTTCAAAGTTCACGGTCTTTGTCATCCTTAGTAGACAGAATATTGGACTATTGTCCAACCAAAGACGGTACGAAATGGAGAAGAAAAAGTTTGACAGAGCGATAGGACAATTAAAACACTTACCGCTGCAATTTTCGTACGATGCCAAGAAGGCGGACGCAACTCCCACGCAAACGAAGAAAACCAAAAACTTAAGGCCCATTTTGTGTGTGTGTTTGTGATGTACTACGTCCTGTCTCAATGAAGTCCCACTCTCAATGCGTATTGGACTATCATCGTGACTTCTTAACCCGGACTGTCTGTGCCAGTGTTTCTCAAAGTGGGTATTCTTGTTTATAATTATAGTCAGTATTGCTGTAGTTCTCTTCAAAGCTCCATCAAGGGTGTCAGCTGAAAATCATCTGTTACTTACCATTAAACAACGGTAGGTTAACACTATACATGAGCTGTGTTTTTGTTACCACGTAATTGTTAGTTTTGTTTTGTATTTCTTTTTTTTTACAGTAATTATATAGTAGCAATTAAAGTTTTTATCTATCTATGTAAATGGGCTACAAGTTCTTTATAACTCCCTCATGTGTTGTTAAGAAAATATGGATTTTTAAGTACCTATACTTAGCGATAGTTGAGTAAGAAGAATAAATACATAAATTAATAAATTTAAAATACCCAACAAATATTCAAAGGCACACTAATATATTTTTTAAACCTTTTGTAAATACAATCGGCGATTTTTATTCCTTCAAATAGTATAAAATATTGTGACCGCGTCATTCGGTATTTATTTAAAATTCGTTGTAATTTTTATGTGAAAATATGGAAAATACTAATTTTACCAGACATAAGATATATTTGGTCCCGTTAGCAAAAATAAATAAAAAATAAATAAATAAATAAATGAGGACAAACCACACATATTGAGCTAGCCCCAAAGTAAGTTCGAGACTTGTGTTATGGGATACTAACTCAATGATACCATATTTTATAACAAATACATATATAGATAAACATCCAAGACCCGGGCCAATCAGAAAAAGATCATTTTCCATCATGACCCGACCGGGGATCGAACCTGGGACCTCTCGGTTCAGTGGCAAGAATTTTACCACTGTGCCACCGAGGTCATCAAAAATTAATAATAATCATCTTAAGGCTTGAAGGACGAAAGTTTGGCGGTACCTGGATTTCTCGTAAGAGCACTAAGTACGTATAACATGCGCTCTTATTCTAAGTGCATAATTAGAGATTAGATTTCCTTTCATTCAGTTCCAGGAAATAATTTACTAATTGTTAGCAGATTTACTTTTACTCTACACTTAGCAAATCTAAAAACATTAGATAATTATATACTATTAAAACGACGTTGTTTTGTTGTAAGAAACAATAAGGGTAAGCCGATCTGGCACGATAGGGACCAACACTGTTCAAATGAGTTTCTTTCGGCATTTCTTCTCAGCAGTGGTCGTTCCGAAATGCCAGTAGTTTGTAGCTTGTGAGAAATAACTATAAATATAAAGATTGACGAGAAAAAGTGCCTGTGAAGGTCTAATTTCTGAATAAATGATTTGAATTTGAATTTGATTTTTTTAAATATGAATTTACGAGTTTAAGAACTGGTCCATCCTCGCTTACGTTTTATTTTCAATTAATTTCCATTTTATTACTATTTACCTTCTTTAACTAAATAGTAACAATTTTTGTTGGAATTAAATTAATTTATATAAATATTATTCTTAAACTGTAAACCATAAATCCTATTTGAGTATATTGATACACGCGTTTCGAAATCGACTCTAATAAATTTCGTCGAAATTTGACCTAGACCAGTCTGGGAAAATTCTTTTTTACCGACCGCAGCTTGGTCACCCAGGTGTTATTTTATTAAAATAGTTATTCAAATATTTTGGATTGTTTATTCATATTTAGAGGTCTTTTTTTCATAATTTCTGGCGCATTAATTAGACCTGTCATTGTCGTCTTTGTTTAGTTTTTATCGGGTTTCTTGTTATCATTGGTTCAGAAACTATCTTGTTGTCAAGTCAGTTTTGTGTAACATTTTCGTCGGAAAGCGTAGTGAGAATAGTCACATCCCAACAGAAAATCCTATGATAAATTACATTCTTTTGAATGTATCGCTTCATAGTATAAAATAATGTCGCTTCCCGCTATCTGTCTGTCCCCATGTATGCTCAGATCTTTAAAACCGTGCAACGGATTTTGATGCGGGTATTTTTATGGATAGTATGATTTCTGAGGAAGTCTTAGGCGTATATTTTATTATAGTTTAACCCGAAAGAAACCGAAACGGGCTAGCGGATCGTCCCGGCTGCGCTCGGGTTGCCAATATAAGAGAAAAATTGATGCTATTTTTTTTTATATATTAGGACAAATCACACAGGTTGAGCTAGCCCCAAAGTAAGTTCGAGACTTGTGTTATGGGACACTAACTCAACGATACTATATTTTATAACAAATACATAATATAGATAAACATCCAAGACCCGGGCCAATCAGAAAAAGATCATTTTCCATCATGACCCGACCGGGGACCGAAGCCGGGACCTCTCGGTTCAGAGGCAAGCACTTTACCACTGCGCCACCGAGGTCGTTAATTAATTGATTAGGTAGTTCATTTGACTTAACTATTAATGAAGTGCAGACGATAGCACATCATGCCCAATAACGTCCATGCAGACTGCACAGTAACTTGATAAATTAACTGTGGATTTGAACTTTCATATTTTAAAGTTGTTACAGTTATTTTCGTTGTAATTTCCTCCCAGTCATTAACACTGGACTCGCGTTCATCTAGCCAAAGACACTACATCGTCAAAAAACTTTAATATAGATTTAAATGTTAAATAAGTTCCTCTGTTACTAACACTTTATGGGCTATGCCTGCAATAAATTATTTTATTTAATAATGTTCATCCATCCTGACTTTGATAATATAATTGTATTTATATGTTTCGTGGATATATCTCTCAATTTATTTTTCTGGTAGCGCCATCTTGTTTGGTATCACTGAAAATCAGCGTCATGCCTCCTCGTCACGGCACAAGCTGAGTGGTACCCTTTTGTAGCATATTTAATGTACCTACCTTTACAATATTAACATTTTGTTCATTTTCTGTGATGTATGCTATGAATAAATTTATTTCTATTTCTAAAATGCAAAATTAATTTTAACAAAATGTTTATTATTTGTAAATTTTACAAAAATAATTTGAATATAAAATGATTAACTATGAGTACTTACAAATAAGTGATTAACTACTAAGTTTTGAGTAATATTCGATGTATTTTCGATGTTTAGATTAATATTTAAATAGTGCTTAAATGGGCAATGTCTCATTTTTCAATGTATCATATTATTTTCTACAGATTGAAACCAAATAAGCATAATATAGGTACACATACAATACATACACAATATTGAAAAGAAATTTTGAAAATTGTAAATTGCACAATTACTACTGAATTATTATTGTCTGTTTAGGTACAATTTATTTTTATTAAAGCTGATACTTAATTGAATTTAATGAACAAACAAGAAGATGATTATTTCTACCCATTTATATCACTAATAATCATACAAATAATATTTACACAATATTTACAGGATTACATACAAACTCTTCGCCGAATAACCTCTTTGGCATAGTAATAGTACTTACTATTGAAAAATCATAATAGGTAATTCAAAGGTGTCTAATATTTGTTTTGAAATGTCATGTTTAGACATATTAAATCATATCATAAATTTGAGATTTACTTTGTTGTCTTTTATATGTTTTCTTATTTAATTGTAAAAATGCTTTCTATTTAACATATATTACATTAATATTACATAAATCCCTAGAATTAAATACAAATTAATATTTCGCTTTGTGTAATTCATAGCTACATGAATGTGAGAAACTAAAATAAAGATTTCATTTTTTGACAGAGTTTATATAGGTAATCTTAAAACAAGGAAATTTTAATTATATTATTTAATGTCATGGATTGAGATATATATTTTTTTGTTTTGCCACTAAGTAACTTTTAAAACGCAGTTTCTTGTTTTCAAAATGATGGATTTGGATTTTGTTAATAAATGGAAATAATATCACGTAATTTTGTAACAAATAAGAGCTACATGATTAATATTAATAACTTGTTTAAAATTTAGAATATTTCAAACAATATTCGTTCGTTTTCGATGAAGTGGCATATTCCGTGGTTTTATTATAAAAATATATTTACAGAAATCCAAACAAATTCAGTACAGGACTACGCCAGTTATCTTAAGTATATCTCTCGACAGATAATAAGTATAACATTAGATGGATGCCGGCTTTCTGAGATCCTCAAGTTCCAAAAGTATCTTTCGTGGTTTTATTTTATTTCACACTATAGCTTAGCGTAGTAGTGGTACCAGGTTGTCAACCCCTGGTGCATGCTGGCTTCCTAGGATCCTCATTCGAAGTCCAAAACTATCATACTTGGTTGGTGATTATATTACATATTTAAAATGATAAAGGCTAAATCTAAGTCTAGCCAAATATAAGCAGATAACACTGTAACCAACAGAGACCGGCTGCAAAGACCGTACTTCAGGGTTTATCCGGAACAGATACAATTTTCTGTTGTCACGGTTGCTACCGTCGTCGTCGTCGCGCACGCGTCGGAGGCTATATAATAATTGTACTATCACACTATAGCTAGCGTGGTGGTGGTGGTGGTGGCGGCGGCGGGCAGGCCCTGGTGGAGGCCCGCCTCCCGGAGGATCCTCATGCGCGGCCCGAGCGGCACGCCCAGCGCGCGCAGCTTGTCCTCGCCCACGTACGGGAGCTCTGCTGCTCCGACCTTCTCTTTCTCTAGCAATGCGGCGTATTTCTGAAATAAATAAATATTGTTTAATATTTGATTACCATAGCACAGGACAGAGGAGGTTGATGTACGCGAAGAGAGGCCTATGCTCAGCAATGGGCACAAAGAGGCTGAAATTATGATGATGACGATTTGGTTACATTGCCCTTCGATTAAACGAAACGCAATGCGAACGGGTCGCGCGGGAAATGAAAGACTACCATTCAAATTACAAATACAAAGCATGCAGCGAAGGGCGTTTTCCTTCGCTCAGCATTGTTGTGGGCCCTGATTTCTGTTGGAGAAGTTTTGATTATACCACCTAATCCTTCCTCAGGAATCGCACTATGCATAGGTAAAAATCGTACAAAAATCCGTCCGAATGTTTTTGAGTTTATCTCGTTCATAGAGACAGACGCGATAGCGACTTTTAAAAATAATATATGAGGTTTAGAGATCACTCACCTCGTATCCGAGTTTTTTAAGGAACAGCCTCATCAAAGGCGGCTCATCTCCGAAGAACTTGGTGAGTCGCTTCACTCGCTCGGGGTTGCTGAAGGAGTACGGGTCCGAGTGGCGCGGGCCGTGGCCGTGGCGAAGGTTTTGTTGAGATCTATATTGAGGAGAAAAAAAACCATTCAAAAATTTTAGTAGTCTGCCAGGCAAAGAACTTAAGATCCAACCACAATCCTACTTAATTGAGTGTGTGAGTGAAGGTGTGAACACGATTGTTGAATCACGAAAATTCTACGTTTGTCAAATTTACATCTTCGACGAAAAGGCTGCGGTGAAGCTTTTCATTCCGCTTTCTCATCTGCGCTTTGGAAGTCGGCTGTAAACTTTTAAGAATTTTTTTCACGTCAATTGTGATGTAATTTATATTACCTGTACATGTGTCGGAGCGCATTAATCTCAGTGCGGATGTTGTCCATCTCCTGCAGCACGAGGTGCTGGCTCCTCATCTCCGAGGAGAGATGCGCGACCGACCGTGCCAGGGTCACCACGTGTGACTCCAACCGCTGGAAACGCTTGTTAATACCCTGAAAACGAGTGCAAACACGATTATAAAACATCGTTTCCGTTTTCTGATTGGCCCGGGTCTTGGATGTTTATCTATATTAGTATCCCATAACACAAGTCTCGAACTTACTTTGAGGCTAGCTCAATCTGTGTGATTTATCCTAATATATATATATATCGTTGTGGTCGCGACACCGCTATATGGAGTTTGATTCCCAACGCTGGCAAACTTTTCTACTTATCACAAATTGTCTGCGGTTCTAGGTGTGAATGTGTCCATCGGATCCGCGATACAAGCATTATATTGGCTGTTGAGTTTATCCGCGATACAAGCTTGGTGATTTGTGTGGACTGTTGAGTGTTGTCCATTATTTTTGTTTATAGCAAATAACATGAGATGCATGACAAAAAACGACAACAATAAAATCCGATTGTGACAAACGTGAGATTTATATTATTGTTCGACGATCTAGCTAAACGCGAAACAGTCGCCAGCGGTGACAATGCAGTCACGGTTGTCAGAAAATATAAATAACGAGTTTTTACATTTGGATAATATCTAGAGTTTTGAAAAATATTGGCTTGTTACCTTAATATCATGTTTCTTCCTGTGATCGGAACTACGTCTCTTGTCTCTCACGGGCCGACTGCTTACTGAACTTGATGGTAGTGATGACATACTACCATACCGTCGCTTGGATGATAGCCTGGAAATCAGTAATAGAAATAATAATTACAATTGAAGGTCGATTGTCTAGGCTGGTACCCGGTTGAAAGGTTCTCATTTCGCTGACTGGATTTCCTCTCTGAAGAGCCATGGATATCGTCTGAACCAGGTACCAACCACAGTGAATTTCAAAGGTTTAATTATGAATGACTAATTTATGCCCGCGGCTTCACCCGCGTGATTTTCCCAGGGGTACATTTTTTTCGGGATGAAAATATCCTTTTCCATACTTCAAACTACACGTGCGCAAAATTTCAAGAAGATTGGTGTTAAGCAGATAAGGCTTCAAGAGGTAACAAACACACTTCGCTGCTTTAGAACGAAAGTGACTTAATTCAAAATCTCAACTTTTTGGGAAATCGCAAAATAAGATTTCATGTTTATTATTTTTTTCATAAGTAAAAGTATATTTCTGAAACGAAGTATGTTAATTGTCTTTTTATGTTTGACATGGTTTCATTAACTATTAGGCTTGATAATAATTGCCTTTTTTTCAAATTATTTTGATAAATAATATTTTAAAATAACGATTTTCAAAAACTAGTTACTATAAGGTCACCCTTTGACCGAACTTATTCTATAAGAGTTTGACTTAATATGAATTAGGTCAGTTTCATTTTAATAACTTAAAATTTATATGTGGCATTTTGAGTAATATGTCATTTTAGTATTAAAATAAGATTTAGTTGTTTACTAATAAGTCATTTTGATAAAAACTATTTAATAATAAAACCCAAGATTGTGTTCAAGTTATTTATTGTATTGAAATAATAACATATTTTATAGTATTGTTCAGAGTTCTGCCTGCCTGCATTTGGCATATACAAGGTATACCACTACCTCCGTCATAGCCGTTAGGTATGCATAGGGTACCCCAATTAAAGTGACTTCAGAATAATCATTTGACAGGGAAAAATAAAAAAAAAACAATATAAAAAATAATAATAAATAATCAAAATAAGTGAACATTGCGGCATCGTATCAATCACGCACGAATCAGCTATGAGCCGTTAGTTTGTATGTGTATCGCTATAGTGAAAGCGCTATGCGGCGATGCGAAGGGCACTGTTCATTGCACGTTTTAAATTTTAGCGTTAGTTTAGATAGGGAATTCTTTAATATTTTTATGAGGTTTCTTTGGATGAAATGACGGTTACATGATAAATTATATAAATTTGCAAAAAAAAAAAATTCAATCCAACTTCATTATCTCGGAAACTATTGATTCCAGGTATGGATTCTTGGGGGAAAATGTTCATATTAATAGGGAGAAGACATGGGTTTCGGCTATATCGAAGGTAATGTTACACCTGTACAGCAGTAACAATTTGTATCAAAATAAACTCATAGTACCTAATATTCCTAAGATTGTGATAATAATATACATAATAATTAGGTATTAATGTTTTTCTTAACTCCATAAGACCTTTTCTTGTATTTTCCGATAACTTCAGTTTTCTCGAAACACTTTCAACACAAGGCATCTTCTTCCTTTTGTTTCTCATGTTGACGCGCTAGTCTTTTGTCTTCAGTATAACTGGTCTTATAATTAAATACAAAAGGTTCATTTTAGACAAACCTTAAAACGCGTATTTTACATCACCTCACAAAATCTGCTCCTTGTCATCATTGTCCTCATTGAAATTGTAGCCCCACTCGTTTTGCAAAGCTTTCAAATCTAACATAGTATCATAGCTCATAGCTAAAGAAAAATGCTGAACCTTGAGAGGTGTCCCAATTTTTAGAGCTCTTAATTAAGCTTATAATATTTATATATCGATAAGGTGGACAAATTGGGCTCGATTTTAAGTTTTTTTTATTTATTTTTCAATGAGGGAGTGAACATTATCGTCCTAATTTTGCGTGTGCCCAGTAATAAGATATTTATTTATTATTGACCCAATGTGAAATTTCGCTATTATATAATGCATAAAATGACGTTATATATTTATTTTTATTCTGTCCTGAGCAGCCGCTGCCTGAGGGTTGTGGTTCTGTATCAGTTGATATTAAAGACTGGGAAATAAAATCACTTCCTGAATTTTTATGTTCTTGTTGATGATTCTGATGAAATGTTCTTGTTGATGATTCTGATCCAAGAACCTAAACATATATACATATGGCTTATATGTATATATGTTTAGGTTCTTGGATAGCTAAGAAGTTAACTGAGGAATGAAGTGGTGGTTCATTTGTAGCTAGAGAATCGATCGAGTTTAAGAAAGAGAAACTTCGAAAAGTGGTACTTTTATTTACCTCACCAGATACCTATCTGGGTCCCTTTTAGGCTCATTGATAAGTGTTACTGCACGATAAGCAGTCACTATTTTCTTTGCCAGTCTATTACAGGGTACTCCTAACTGTTACTTGTGGTACAGATTAATAATTGTATTCAGTCTCAGATAGATTCTTCAGCTAAAATGTTTACAGAGGTGATTAATGATCTTAGATTTTGAAAAAATAGTTTAAATTAGTATTATACATACTTCTAATAATTTCTGGCAACGCATTCTAAAAATAAATACTTAAATAAATAAATAGTTACAGGCTCTATTAGATTCAAACGGTAAGGTTCTTCATGCATGATTTTCAAGAACTGGCGTGTTTTTATCAAACGACGCATTCGGGGAAATGTTTTTTATATTAAATTGTGTTTCCTGAAAAAGCAAAAAATAGAGTGCATGTCATCAAAAGCAGCAAACCAAATCTCAAAAATATGTGTTAATAATAAATTATGTTATGCTCTCAATATTAACCATTCAATTCGTGTTTTATGCTTACTCTACTTCCAACCTCCACCAACCTTAAACCCGCGCTAACCTTGACAAGTCACATATGAGTAGGTATACCTACTTACCGATGTTTTAATACACCAACATGCTCAATATCAGTAAAAGTGATAGAACACATAAAATACGTTTCACAAAAGACTTTAAGTGAGGAAAAATGACATAATGATAATCTAAACAAAACCGGAACTTAAATATTTTCAGGAAATATAAAACGAAGTATGCTTACCTGCTGCTTTTGTTAATTTACTTCTTCGTCCACATTCTTTCTTTTTCTATCATTTTCCAAAATCATGAGCGTTCTCCGTTTTATCTTTCACGAATAACAAAAAAAATCTTATGACCTAAAATAAAAAGCTTATGCCACTATTAGTATAAAATCGACTGAAATCCTATAAGGACGGTATTAACAATAGCAGTTTTAATATAAAAGTGATTTAATCCATAATAGGACAAAGAACATTAGAAAAGTTTTGTAGAAAAGTGTCTTATTTATCGTTAAGTCATGACATACAAAACAATTTTAGTAATAAAGTGACGTAAGTGCGAATAAGTCGTATATATTATGACAATATTCGGAAGAATAACGAGTTAAAACCTATTAGGTCAATTTAATTCTTACCCTTTTTTGGAATGAAAATGTCTCAAGCGTCAATCGGTCACTTTATTTGCGTTCGGTCAACGTGTTGCGCTTGCGGTTGCGGAAATATCACCAAAAGGGGCGTTGACGTTCCGACCCTGGAGCCCTCGGCGCTCAGTTAGAAAGCGACCAAAATAGAGCGTTCGTACTCTTCTAACACAGTTGGGGCAGTTTCTGATTCATTATGCGATAGAATACGATGTGTAGAGTCGTTCGATGACCTTAAGTCAATTTAAAGATTTTTTGAGTTAAGTCGGTTTCATTCTAACTAAGCGACTTATTTTCGCATTTTTATAATATTAGTTAGGATTTGGATGTGTGTATGTAACATAATATAATGGGAGGAAAACAAGCATTGCCTGTTTCTGTATTTATGTCCATTGGACCAGCGATGCATGAGAGTTGAGTGGTAGTTTTTTATTTATTTAGCAAGTTTTTACCTAGATTCCCAAGTGGGCTGCTTGGCCAAGCTAGCTGGCTTCCTCACGCCCAACAGCTGCAACACCTCAGCGTACATATTCTCCAAGCCCCTCAGTTGTCGTCTGATGGCTCTGGCGTCTCCAGTGGACGCGTCACTGTCTGTCCTGGCATCTAAGAGAGATGACAAGTCCAGGCTTCGGGTGGTCGTTGAGGTCATGTCTGTCGTGTCCAGGCCAAACACTGAAATAAAAAAAAATGCACAGATAATTAAGCTTAATAAGTAAAGTAGCTTGTTGTAAATGATTTTGTGTCTCTTACATACCTACATGGTTGGACATAGATAAAGTATCTTATTATACAATCTGTATTAAGCTGAAACTCAAGGTATGTGCAGGGATTATTAATTATTAGCTCGATATAAGTTGGATCTCCATACCCAGGTACCTATAATATGTGTCACATCTTCTTAGTAAACAAAACAGGTATACGTAGGTAGTGCTTATTTGTTATAAACGGTTTTTTACTACAGTTAGAATAATGCTGTTTTCAATTCTTTGTTCACGTAGGATATGGTTTAAGTTATCTTCCAAACCTTCAACTATTATGCCTGATACGATTTTTTACAAAAATGTCAATCCTGACCAAAGTATAAATATTTATCTTCAGTCAACACGAGACAAACAATCATGTCCACATCGATGATATCTGTGATATTTGTTCACGAGTTCCCACGCTTGGAGCTGTTCTTGTGTGCATCATCAAATATGTTAATAGTGTCTGATCCTTGGTGCATCATCAAGTAATAGTGCATTTAAGTTGCAAGATTTGATTATAGACACACAGTCTATCTTTAAAGAGTAGAGAAAATAAATTAGGGCACTGTGTCATCTTTGCTGGCAATACTGATTTCTTCTTCAACTGCGCTTTGGAAGTCGGCAGTTTTAAGTAAATTGTGCTAGACAGACTGCACCGGTACCTAAAGATCGACAAAATTTTAATGCAAGCTTGTAAAATACGCGATACAACTCACAATGTTTCTTGTAATGATGATCTCGTTTGGATGAGTGCTTCTTATGGGAGTGTCCGTGCCAGCGCGGCGACTCGCGGCCGCGCCGGCGCTCGTCCACGTACTCCGACGACCGCCCCGGCAGGCTGCAACCAGGAGATATTCATGCATCTCTTTCTTTCATCTCCACATGTTCCCAGTTGTGTACGGGGCTGTGACGCCGCGAAACCCAGGGTAAAAACAACCTTAACATTTTAAAAACATTCGACTGTGATTTTACAATTATATTTTGTCACAACTTTTGAAATAACAGACAAGCCATAGGATACTTAACGATTACGCTAACAATAATGTGATTGTATGTAGCCAACAACTAGTTAATATAAATTATCATCCATAATGTAATACAAAAAGTAGAGTAATGACACCGTTACATTAATCTGCCGGCGTCTAATAAAGTGATGTAATGAAGTTACTGAAGCAAGTTCGTGTTATCTCAAGAGCGTTATGCAAGAGCAACCATTCGGAAAGAAATATTGCATTTATAAATAGGGTAGGAGGAAGAAGGGAGACGAATGTAAACATTGTTTGTCTAAACTCAAAGACAAGAAATTATTTGCGATACAGAAGAAATTTTCTGTAGATAAACGAAACTAAAGAGGACAACCACGTATTTTTACAAAAGAAAAATATTTTCAACAAAACTAATAATTGAAATGGAGAAGGCAATGGGAATAAAGTAATATTGCTTAGAAAGTCATTGTGTATGTTTCATTCCACGTTATGGCCACAGTCCTCAGCTACGAGGGGTAACTATAAGAATATGAAGAAGATTAAGTTAGATCTAATACAAAAGTGTTAGTGTTATATACAGCGCGCAAAATAAATATATTCTCATGTCGTGACTGAATGTTGTCGGGAAGTTAAGAGAATCGGAATCAAGCAAAATCACTGCATTGTTAGGTACTAGTACTTTAACAGTTTCATGGACGAACGTCAGTAAAAAGAAGAAGTATTGTCCATACCTATTTCTTTTATGCATATCAGAAGACGGCGAGAGTGGGGGCAGAGGTGGGGTCACTGAACTCTCAGAGGAGCCTGATGACTCGAGCCTCATGCCAGCTAGCTTCGGCTCCAGGATCTGTCTGAGTTCGCACTCCACCAGGTCAGCCCACTCGTTCTCACCACCTGAAAGCAGATCAAACTCATAGATTTAATAACAAAATTCTTGACATGAGTAATTATTAAAACGTCTCTTCTAAGATCTCGAAAGTTACCATAATTAGGTTTATTTACTGAATCTTTGGGGCAACTGTAACTAAAGGCAAATAAATACTTCATCTGTTCTATTGCATTGAATAATAATTATGTCGTGATCATTTATCAGTTCATCATAATTCTAAAAATAGAACGATTTTAAAGTTGGTCAATACAAATGAACTGTAACACATTTACCGAATATAATATTTTTTTAATACAAAAAATAACTCACTCTGTCCTGTTGCTTGCTGACTGGTTCCCGGTTGAGGCTGTACCCTTGAAGACCCTACAGCATCGGAGTCAGCTGACGTGTCATGGAGACTAGCTTCAGGTCTTCGCCCACTTGAATATGCAACGCTGCCCCGACCTGAATCTACGTTGGAGGATTGTCCACCATTTTTGTCGTAATCTAAAAGCGTAATAATATCGTAAAATATTCAATATTTAACTTAAATTCATCAAAGAGAATCAAAAGAATTACGATCATGAGATTTCCCGGTATTTTCCTCAGCCTCAAAATCCATGGTTTGCTTTCCTACTTTTTGTTCTTTACTTCTCACAGTCTTTACTCAGACCGTCAGACCATTTCGATTAATGCAACATGAACCAAAATTTAATCAAGTGGTTAATGAAATGCCCAATTACCATATTTTTAATGAATTGCGTTAAATAGATAAATCTCCGTGAGATTGGGCTCATTCATTTTCTGTTTTATCTCACATACACTTAATTTTGACTAATAACTGGTTATTTACATAGTAATGTGGATTTTTATGTCATCTTATCATTTGAATTGTATTATTTCTTGATCAACAAAAGTAACTGTGAATTGCTACGACAAAGTAGAAGTGGATCCAATTATGTATTCTATAATCATGTCTTAGCAGAAATATTAACTGTGGAAATTTTAAAACCAGTAGTAATTAGTCGTGCTTTTTACTTTACCTGAACTTGCACCAGAACCCGCGCTTTTCTTTCCATGAGCCTTCAAGTCTTCTATCCTGTTCGGAGTCTGTCTTGAAGACGATGGTTGAGGATTATACGTGTCAGGTTTGGTGCTTGAAATGTACACACTATCTGCGGACTTCTGACTTGCACTCTCGTCATTTCTCTCACCGTGACTTGTTACTTCTTCTTTATGTTTCTGCGCTATAGAATCAGGTGTCCTCCTTTCTTTATGAATATCAGGCGTTCTTCTATATACATTTTCTTGAACTCTGTCTTGCTTTTGTGAGTCATTAGATCTGCCACTGGTTCTAATCCTCTCTTCAATACTGGATCTACCTTGAACTGCTAGACGTGATCTAAATCCTCCATCATCTGATTCTCTTTCTTCACAAACATTGCCTCTTGCTGGCTCACTGGCAATTTGATCAAGAAGATTACCATGAGAATTTCTTCTAGATCTATCGTGGATGGGTTGAGGCACTATTTCGGGTCTTTGCTGTGGTTCATCCAGAAGATGAGGATGTGATGCCGCCCGACGACCTTCTACTAAACCTCTCTGTCTAATTATTTCTCGCTCTAACTGTTGTGGGCTTCTAAGATCCGGCCTCGAATGAGAATTGTCGAACTGCAAACCATTAAGGTCACTGTGAGATTTATACTCTACGTCTATTTACTTAATAGCGGATGTGGAATTGATTATTTTGATTTTAAGGATTAGACTACATAAATGCATTAATATTCATTGGAGTTTATAGTAAAAGGAAGTATTAAAATATCGTCGTTAAATAATATGCCAACAAAATTCGGTTCGGAAAATGGTTATTAGCAATTGGTGACATAGGTGCGTTTGATATCTGATTAAATAAATAAGCTTTACAAATACCATTTAAATTTAAAATTTGTAAACTCTCAAAGCATTGAAATAAGAAGAATAGGTAATTAAATACAGCATGTCATGGGAATCGAGTGTGTCATGCTCACTCAAATGGTCAATCTGGTGGTGGCGTCGTGGGCCGGGTCGTGAGGTTCCCTCTATTATGGTTGAGCTACGCGATGGCTGTCCCATGCGTCAACTCGTGAACGGGTGCTGCCAGAGGGAACTGGTCATCTCGTTTCTCATATATTTTCATGTAAGTTAATTGTGTTTCACATCGATATATATATATATATATATTATAATCAGCACTCGGATCACAATCATAACCTGTTTTGATATACCTTTTGACTATGTACATTATGTACTTTTATATATTATTAGAAAGAAAAGAAAAAAAAATTTTTTTGTAAGAAACAATAATGGTAAGCCGATCTGGCATGATAGGGACCAACACTGTTCAAATGAGTTTCTTTCGGCATTTCTTCTCAGCAGTGGTCGTTCCGAAATGCCAGTAGTTTCTAGCTTGTGAGAAATAACTATAAATTTAAAGATTGACGAGAAAAAGTGCCTGTGAAGGTCTAATTTCTGAATAAATGATTTGAATTTTGAATTTGAATTTGAGCACATGAATTCGATAGAGATTTTACGTATTTTAATTTAGAAGAGAAAGTTAGTAAGAGTCTGATACACATTGAAGTGAATGTCGTTAACGAAGTTTTAGTAAAAAGCGATGATTGGCGTGGGCTCTGCGATCTTTAAAACAATGATTAACAATGATCCTATAAATATTTTTCTTGTGCAGCTAAAAAAAAAATTCCATGAAAGATGGTGTTTCGCCGCGAAGTACTTGTTAATATAATTGCGGTCCGTGGGAAGCTGTGTTTAATTGTTCTTTGTTGCATTTCCAGTGAGAACTGAATATGGGGTCGCAAGAAGTTGCATACAATAGTTGCAGCAATTTTTGGTTATAGTTAGAATATTACAAGCATTGTTCACAGTACAATTCTCAGCTTTGAGAGTTCGGGCTGAGTGCTGGTCAAGTAATGATTTTATAATGATACGGTTCTATGTTCATAATTTGGGTTTTGCATTGATATGTTACTAAAGAACAGAGGCTCGTAAAAGTTATTAGGAAGCTAGTCAAAGAAGAAGATACATTAAAATTATGTAGGTATCCAAAAGGCAAATACAAATTTGACCATTGTTGTCGCTGATTTACTTCGGTAGATATCAAGAGCAATTGATAATTTTATATTCAATAGTTAGGCACTTTATATTATTTGTTTAAAAAAGATTTACTGCTAAAATAATGTCTTCAGGCAGAGTTCGTGTTAATAATGTACTTATTAGTATAATAAAATTGTTTTTGACGTGTTTATATAACGACTAGACCTTCATTCAAATACTTATGAAGGCATTTATGAATGTAATATTTAATTTAATTTGTGCACGCACGGTTCTCATTTAATACGAGCAAATGCCTTGGATATTAACCCACCTGACTTTGCGGACCAGTCTTCAGAGAAGTGAAGTTAGTCATGGACCTGACGTCCATGTCCCTCTGATACACGGCACTTCTTCTTCCTGGAGGGCCGTACTGTTGGTACAATGCATCGGCTCCAAGTGCCACAGGTTGGCGATGAGGCGACGCAAGCATTTCCTGAGATCTGGCCTGGTTCATCATCATGTGTTGTTGTACCATCTGTTGCTGCATTAATTGCCTATGGAAATCGAAAACAAAGCACTCGTGGGTGAAAAATAGCTTTGCAAAGTTGTGTGTTCTTATAAAGTCTCGTATTATTTCAAAGTAAGAGATTAAAGTTGAATTATTAGATCGTTGTTTTTTGTTTATTTTAGAACATTTTATGTCATGAATTTTGCTGATTAAAGTAAAATACAGGCTACTTTTTAATCGGACTTCCTAAACGGATGACAATATTCGGATAGTAATGTAACTTACTAAAAGCATACACCAAACTAATAGCAGAGGTCACACACGAGTATATATAAGATAATTCAAAAACAAAAGACAATAAGGAAATACATATTTATATTTCTAAGGAATAAACTAGTACAGTTATCCTGTCTCACTTACCGATGCGGCGACGGACTAGGGTACACCATATTGTTAGCCACAGCATGTCCGTACTGCATTTCCGGCCTTGTCTGTTGCACTGGTCTACCATAAATTGCTTGTTCTACCTTCCTTACAACCTCTCTAGGCGTAGTTTGTTCAGGCTCCGGTCTCTTTCTTTCTTCACTGTTATTTAATCCAGGTTCATCAATTTTTTCATTATCAGCGCTATCTTTACTCTTAAACCTACTAGAGATCATATCTTTTAGTGTATGATAAGTCTTACTAACAGACTTGTTGCTTTTCGGAGCATCTTTAGTGCTATCTTTGCCAGTTTCAACGGTCACTGTGATTAGTTGAGAATTGTTTGGACTGTCTTTTGTTCCATAATTTTTAGCTGGTATCGGTGGCTTCGGGGTGTCATATTGAGGGTTCCTGGATATGGCTCCCTGGCTTTGGTTCTGGTGGAGGGCATAGCTGTAGTTCTCGTGGTATTGTCTGAAGTCGCCTGATGTCCCGGCCTGGTTCTGTAAAGGATTTAATGATATCAGTTGAAATATTATAAATTCGTTAGGTGTCTATTTAGTCTAGTTTGGAGATTGCCAAAATTCGCAAACAATAGATTAAGAATAGAATAAAAAGTTGTTACTAAATAATATTAAAGGGAAAACTTTGAAACTAATTAAGACGGGAAATTTGTCAAGACAGGCAGGCAATAGTGCGGTACAAAGTAGGCTTTAAAAGGAGAACTTAAGACGCCATAGTACTCGCTAAATAAGCTCGTCCAATTTGAACTAAACCCTACTGTCTCATTGTCTGTGTGTATGTGTGTGGGAAACGTCGAAACAATGGGTTCGATGGAATTTCAACTTGGCTGTGTAGCTGTAAATCTTACTAGATCTCTTATGTGAAACTTTATTGTTCTGTGCGGCAATATTATAGCTTCGGTGGCTTTAATTCGCTTGGGAAATTGTAAGTCTATTTCTGTTGGTATTTATCTCTTAAAGATAATTTGAGGCGATTAGGCTTATTTATGATAATTTTAGTGTTTTGTTGATAAGATATAAGAAATAAATAGACTTTTGTATTATGATTTATATCATATGCAGAAAAAAGATTTTTACCATATTTTGTTTGAGAGTTAAAAATACAAAGATAGATCAGTATATTGATTTACGATATAAAATATATTAATAATTCTATGCGGTTCCCAAAAGGCATTCTGTTAAATAATTTAAAACAAAGATCATCTATGGAGTGCGCGTGCGCATGCTGCCTTTTAAGATTTGTAATTTTAGGTCTTTTCTTCCCAAAACTTATTACATAATGTCTATAGCTGGATAATGTTATTGTGTAGTAACATAACAAAATACAATTATTTAAAAATTTATTTTTAAATTGACAGAGATTGTTAAGTTCTAAATAACTTATAAGTAAAATAAAATGTAATTTATTTCAGGGCACAACAAGTAATTTAAATTAGAATAATTGACATTAATTTCGAATTAAACTGAAATCAGTATTGAGTATGATACTCAGTTGTGTTTTGAATAAAAAGCGATAAAAATATGAACAAGAAATGTTACCAAATAGAAATGAAAAATTACGAACATTCTCCAAAGCAAACTCCACCATCTTCCATTCACAACACTGTAATCCCTTTTAATGAAAAAATTACGAAAAAAAAAAATCAAAAAACCATAAGGATTTCAATTAATTGTTCACTTCGTGTAATAAAATATAAATAAATTTCACGAAAAAAAAAAAACATCACAACACGATATGCGTCCACATGACAGCGTTCTCTTAATAGACTAGTGCGCGCCCGAGGCTTCGCGCGGCTTCGCGTAGCTCGGCCGGATGCGCCGGCGCATGTGAGCAAAGCACGAGTCGGCGCGGGCTCGCTACGCCGATTCTAATTGACTATTCGACTAGGCGAATTCGAATTATATTACTATTGTTGAGACAATGTCTGTAGTCACCAGTTTTTTGTCTAGCTCTACGTGTCCTACCACTTGCACACGGAAGGACTGTATGACGCCACAGATAATGTATTGGTCCTAATAAATTTAATCGAGTCGAGAAATTAACTACATCTTTTCGGGAAAGAATATAGTTTCTGACAGACGCCTGACAGGTTTAAATAACGGGGTAATTAATATTTATTTATTTAGCTAAATACAACGGTACATAATATGTATCCTTTTAAAGTATTTAGTAAGAAAAAATAGGCATTTACAAACATTTCTTAGAGAAACACAATATTATCATCCTAAACACGTTGACTCACATTCGTTAATCTCACAAAACTGCAAACAATTCCTGACAAGCGTCTTCCATGCATCCACGAACACATCACACTCAGGTTCCTGGTTCAGGAATGCGTTGAGATCCGCTGGCATGCGGCACAGCGGAGACTGTGCATGGGATACAGTACGTGTATGAGGTGTTGCGAACAGTTTTCGTGGTTGACATTTGCGTTGTAAAAGGCTTCTATTAGGTACACACAACAGACACAACTCATTATGAAGTTCAGTGGCATCGATATTACCTCGGAGTACTTTCAAACACATTACTAATTGATAATGATCCCTACGAGCTCTTAGAGAATTAAGACCTAAAATATATAAATACAAATATAAATGAGAAGAGACTTTTCAGGTCAAATTTGATCAAATAGCTGGAATGTTATCGCGACACAAGGACCTTTATTGTACTTTTTCATTTTTGTCACCGACAGTAAAATGTACAGTGAACAGCACTTCAATTTAAACATATTCATGCAGGTACGTGCGTGGTAACTTGATGTGCCGTTGACTGTACAAGCTCTTACGCGTGTCTTCACTATCTCCGGTCAATTTGACACATCGAATCAGGTAATGTTCAACTTTCGCCGTGTAATGGTCAATCGTGTAGGAAACATCACAATACCGCAACGAATTGGTCGTTGTCAGCAATACCGGTACTATTTTCTATAATTTTATACTACTAATTGAGGAGTAAATATTAGGTAAATACAAAGATATCTGGATGGTTAGACAACTAGAAATTCCTTAGTGTGGCGTGTGATTAAATTAATAGAGATAATATTACTTGTAACAATACACAGCGGCAGTTAAAACTACTTAATAAGAACTACATTTGTTAAATGACGTTCTTGGAGAAAAGGCTCCGGTGAAGTTGGTTGCGCCGCTTCTTCTTCACCCGCGCTTTGGAAGTCGGCCGTAGACTTAGTTTAAGTAATTTTTTGACGTCAATAAGTGATGTATGTCATCCTACACTGAATAAAGAATTTTGAAAACCGTAAGAAAACCTGAACGGTTAAGTTCACTAGATGCGTTTACGGACACTAGATGGCGGTCTTGTGTGACGTAATTTTCCTTCACGGAAAGATCAGCAAGTACGTTGAAATGTCGGGAATCTGTTTGCCGGCAGTTTATAGCTGGGATTACGAATACATTCGTCATAACAGACCCGCACCTACTACCACGAAACCGTTGGTTCCACGTACACAACCACCTCAGTGGTGCACTTTGAATTTTTATGACTATATAAATGTGCCACACTATGAAACAAAAGGTGTTTGAAATTAGCTATTATCTCACAAAACCAGTGCTGTCCTTACATTACCTTAGTAACTGGCGTTTAACGCTGAATAATATGCCTAATATATAAAAGTCTACATGAATTTTGTTAACCGCTATACGATTTTAAAAAGCAAATAAATCATCTTTATCTTTGGAATGGAATTGCAAAATTCAATCACATTTAGGGTGTTTACAGATAGGCATTTAGATAGGTCCTTTCAAAATAAAAAAGATACAAATATAAATATATTTTATTGAACATTGACATCTATGAAACCTGTAGATTATAGACTTAATCAGGAGACAGGTGAAAATATTGTTTTTGAAACAATAGTATTCAAAATAATAATTTAACTAAACCTAAAAGAAAATGAAACGAATTAAAAATAACTCTTAAAAAAAGAGTTTTCATGAGAGAGATAACCAGCATTCTTAAAATAAACAATAAATAATCTAAAAAGAAAGTATGACTCGTAGAGGAGTTGAACCTCTGCCTCCGAAAGAATCATTTGGGTATCGGCGCTCTGCCTGCTGAGCTAACGAGCCTCGTTCATACACGACGAAAATCAAGATCTGCATGCTATTGATGGAAACCTGACTCATAATGACGTCATTGTATGACGCGCGTGCTGGCAGCGTGGCTAATCGATGTGACTACATTATATAGCGGCTACACGACCGCCTAATACCGACGCGAATGACCGTACGAGTAGTTTTTATGAGAACTATTATTTACCGCAAGGATTAATTCAAATTCAAAATACTTTATTCAATTTAGAATGATATACATCACTTATTGACATTAAAATTTAACTTAAAACTAAATTTACTGATCGAGTTCAGTTCGATCCAGATTGTACTGTAACTGATGGGTACAGAAACCCAGGAAAGACATTGGATGGAAAAGACCAAAGAACACAAGGAACACGTGGAAAGAGAGGGGAGGCTTTTACCCAGCAGTGGGACATGTTATAACTAAAAAAAAATGTACTGCTGACTTCTAAAGCGCAGATGAGAAGAAGCGGCGCAAAAAACTTCACTTCTTTTCAGTCTTTACAACAACACTTCATTTCTTTTCAGTATTCACAACTTCTTCGCAGTCTTTAGTCTTAGTAACCATCAATGTTCATAGAAACAGAAAAATTTGGCGAACTGCGTTTGCAGAAAGTGTATGTCTAGTAGAGTGTTTTGTCTTGTGTCGTAGACGTCACCGCACCATGTGATTGGTGGTTTGGGTAGTGTCAGTTTATTGAGCACCTGTCGTATGGTTAACATTGCAAAGGTAAACATTATCAGCTCTTCTTCAGAAGGGCTAAAGCTAGTAATAATAATAAATCTTTTATTCAGATAACTATGATCCAAAATAAGTTAAATAAACATACAAATATATAAATATAAATAAATAAACATCAAAAGAAAAAAAAAGAATTGACTCATGGAGGAGTTGAACCTCCGTCTTCGACAGTAGTGCAGTTTTGGATAACGGCGCTCTGCCTACTGAGCTAACAAGTCCTGCTAGAATTCGATGAGAGTCGAGACCTATCCAACGAACATTGAGTCATAATGGACGTCATCAAATCGCGTGTTTTGAAGTATTCGTAGGTATGTGTTTACGCCCAGTATTTTCCCAATTTCTTTCGAAAAAGTCCGACTTTAACATAATCTTCGTTATCATCGAGATACAATCTTATTTAGTATTTCGATGTTTGCTATCGTTTGATGAGCTAAGCGTGTGTGATTAATTAATAGGTACACAGAAATCGGAATCAATTGCTATTATCACAACAACAAACTATTAATACAATAGCTGAGAAGCTATCATGACGTCATGATCTATATCTGTTCTGGCTACGGCCTACGGATCAGTACCATTAATGGCTTGTTACTTACTTGTTAGTGTGAGTGTCGCTAGTACTATTGGTACTACTAACGCTAGTTATACCGACAAATTACGTAGGGAACAAATGTCAGTCCAATAAGTGCTGGTTTGATTTCGTCAAGGATGACATGCGTGTCAATGTCATAACAACTAGGGATGTCGACAACCGCGCGAAGTGGAGACGAAAAAGTAGGAAAGCGGACCCTGGCTCCGAACAGCCGGGAATACAATCAGTTGAGAGAGAGAGAGAGAGAGAGAGAGACACTAATTAAAACGGATCCCTATGGACTGGTGGCCCGACAGGGTGATCTCCATCAATGAGTCACGAGGACTTTCAAGTACCAATGTCTCCTAGTATAGTGGCTCCACAGATATGCCTATGAACATTTTGTTCTTTGGGCCTGTGAGTGGCTCAGTGTGGACCTAAACGGAGTTCGCATTAGTGTCGTATTCACAGCATTAGATAGACCAGTAGATGATGATGGTTATTGTGTAAGTTTATGTCAATTTCAATAAAAAACAACTGAAAAAATAAAAAACGAAAATTCTATTGACTCGTGAAGGATTTGAACCTCCGCCCTCCGATGGTCAAGAACTGTTTGTATATCGGCGCTCTAACCTACTGAGCTAACGAGTCCTTGCCCAGACCGACGAAAATAACAAAGCTATTGAGCGAAATGACGTCATCAAACTAATTCCATTTGCCACGACCTTGAGGCAGGACGTGAATCATGCAAATTTCTATCATACGCCCAGGAGATAAGATTGCATTTTGTTAACAAGTATTCATCGATCGGGGAAGAGTTTAATTTTATAAGGAGTGATTCATCTATACATATAATAAAATTGTAAGTGGACTAATGTCTGTCTATAGGAGGTACAGAAACATTATTATGGGAGTAAGAGAAAACAAAACGTATAGTTTTCATCGCGATACATTGCTTAGAACACGAGATATTGACAATAATAATTTATAAGCGGATGCGGGCAAAAGCTAGTTGAGTAAAAAATAATGATTGAAAGCGCAAACTTTTGCTTAAAACAAGCGCAAGCAAAACCTTAAATACACACATACCTATCTCTTTCACGCAAAAATCTTCAATAATACCTAACATACGAGGTCAGTAAAAAATATTTTCCATGATAAAGTGGCTATGATTCACAGTAGCACTCTCTGTGCCTCCTTGGGGGTCAAGGACCCCGTCACGGCTCCCGACGACCAAACAGGAAGACGTCACACGTCGCCAGGTACCCTTCAGACGTGATTATACTGGGTTAGTTCATGTACCTGTTGCTAAGAACAAGCTGCTAGCAGATCGACACATTCATAACTTCTCTTGATTGCGAAGAATTAATTTGAATTTGTGACCTGCTAAAACTAACCCGATAAATATCCTTATTCAAACTATCCTATCTATCTTCTGTTTATATATCTAATCTACCTATATAAAATAATCCATATACCTATATAAAAATAAAACAACACACACTTATCACGAAATCTCGAAAACTACTGAGTCAATAAAGATGAAAATTGGCAGAAAGGTAGATTGTGACCTGGAGATGTCCGCTAAGAAAGGATTGGAAATTCCATCCCTAAATTGTCCATTCCTATTGTCTGTTTATTTGCTACCTTTTCACGTCTTGTTTTCTCTATCAATCTTCTAAAAATTATATATTTATACAGATGGACATATGATACCATTCATTTCGGAAAGCAGAATTGTTCCAATTGGAAATTACGCGCGAAATAAGATCATTCTGTGAAAAGAACTTAAAACATTTGTGCATGATCCATTGCGGTAAGTAAACAAACAAAATAAATATAATTAAAACTATAAGTTAGAACCTAAATTTATGTAGTAACAATGTATTATTATAAGACGGGCACTACGCGGGAAACTACTCGTAGCTATTACGATCTGAGCTTATAAAAAGTACAGAAATAACACTCAACTACAGAAAATTCATATTATTATTTATAATAATACTTGGAATTAATGACTCCATCAATTCTTATTATTATAATAAACTAGCTGCCAGTCCCGGTTTCGTTCGGACAAAACTATATAATAAGTATCATATCTAAAACTTCCACGGGGACCTAGTTGCGTAGTTTTAAAGATCTAACCATACATACGGACAGACCGACAGCGGGAAGCAACTTTGTTTTATACCATGTAAAGATAATTATTTAACATATCGTGAAGTTTCGATAATATAAAATAAATAAATAATTATTTTTTTGATCACAAAGAAATAAATTGGGTCAGGTTAGTGTTTCGAAAATTATGCATTCATTATTCAAGTTTGCGTTCATTTGTTCATAATTTCTCACAGACTATTAATATCTTTGGTAGTAAGTATATTTATTACATAAGAACAAAACTTAATTTAATGGTTAAAAAGTTAAAAACATGTGTGACATGTATATTGCATGTATAACAAATCCATTTAAATATAAAATCATTTTGGAATAAAATTGAACGTGGTTTGTATCGATATACCAATACTATCGGCTAACTTTATATATTATGTTATCCCGATATATAAAAACATAAATATAATTTATAGAAAGATTTTTATGTACTCTCCATATTTTTTATAAGTCACTCAGCTCGATGATACATTGAAAAATATATTTAATAGTTAATTTTTGAAACAAGTGCTTGGTCACGTACAAATCTGGTGTGGACTTAGTGTAGACTAGAGCGGAGCGGAAAATTGTATGGATTAACTGAACGTTTCCTGTGAGCTAAACTTAGATGAAGTCTTTATTGCACTATTTACAGAAGAAGCATAAGTTAAACATAATGCAATATTTAGAGCGCAAAGGTGGACTTATCGCAAAAACAATTTCTTTCTGCCAATATTTTGTTCAACCTTTCGTTTCGCAGAAAAACTGTGCTATGTAATGTACGTGGCAAATTTGTCTATGAAGAACGGATGTAAATCCATTTGGTCGCCACGTCTTTACGTATTTCTATACACAAAGTTCACGATCCTTATTCCTTACATATTATAAAACAGATCACGATCCTTACATATTATAAAACGAGTTCTATGCCGCGTGTAAATGCGCGTATAAACACAAAAATGATAGCACGGATTTTCATGCGATTTTCACCAATAGACAGTGTGATTCCTGGAAGGCTTAAGAGGAAGGCTTAGATGTATACTTTATTGTATTTTTTCCCGAGCGAATTCGGGACGGGGGTAAAATATAAATTTGAATTTAATTTCAAATCATAATTATATTTAATGACAGCAATTAACATAACTACGAGTACACGTTAAATAAATAGCGAGTTGTAAATCGCGCCCGCTCCCGCTCCCGCTTCCTCTTGTCACTATGTTTGCACTTAATAGACAAGTTATGAAGCGTAGGTTGTACAGTTATCGCGGTCTCTCATTACAAGCTATAAAGCGAAGCTGTCCGTTACCTACAGCACATTACCCACTGAACCATATTGGAGTTTCAATCGAAGCAGCAAACATCTGGACTACATTGAAGAGTACCTAGTACATGATAGTACCTAGATAGATTCTAAATGGAAATCTTTATAGTGAGAATATCACCTGTGTAAGGTCGCCAAAAGGCATCTGACATGACTTTTGCGACGTCCAACCTACATAGCAAGTAGTCACATATACATCAGTGAACTTATGCTGTCAATCAGTATACAGTTTCTCGCACGATGTTTTACTTCACAGGAAGCAGATGAAATGACGTATGTGTCATATTGGTATACAAACTCTGTCATTAAATATTTTTTTCAGCAAATTATATTTTTACTTAATTTAAATTAATTAAAACACTACTAACATAGTAAGTTCTTTTGTGTACCAACAACTATGGACTGTAGTCTGAAATAAAAGATTCTTATTTTAATCTAGCTCTTGCCCGCGGCTTCGCCCGCGTTAATATACAGACGATTTTCATACAAACTTTCACCCCCCATTACAGTCATTTGGGGGTTGATTTTTGGAAAACAAGTAGGCTATGTTTGAGCGGGGGTCTAATAACTACATCTATACCAAATTTCATCAAAAATGGTCCAACGGTTTAGCCGTGAAAGCGGAACAGACAGAGTGACAGACAAACAGACAGACAGACAAACTTTCGCATTTATAATATTAGTGTGTATTAGAAAACTTGTACTCACGTCGCCATGAGTCCAAGCGGCCAAAGCTTTGGGAGGTGTATCCGGAGCCACTGAGCCCAGTCGCCCTCGCTTCCTGGCTTCCTGCAGGATGGGCACCTTGGAATTTTTGTCTCCTGATGATAGGATCACCTCGCGCTCTATCTGTTGATGAGAATTAGATATTTTTACATATTTATAACTATTTTTATCAGCACAAACACAACATGTTTATGTATCCCAACTAATATTTTAAATGCGAAAGTAAATTTGTTTGTTACCTCTTTACGCTCTATCTACTCAACCATTCTTCATTAAATTTTGTTTAAACTGAATAAAAGTTTGAGTACAGAAACGGATATAAGAAAAATCAGATTTTTTTGTGACAGTTTAATGACAAAAATATATTATATTATATGTCTAATGGTATGGTTTAATATTATAATAGTATTACATTGTCTTCTCCGTAAAAACACAATAAATTTATTCATTCTTATTATTACTAAAATGATAATATTATTTAGTCGGTGAAAAATGATTATTATTTAAATTTAATACCATGTTTTATCACTAGTGATCACAGTTCACTAACAACGTCGCTTTTACATATTTTCATGTTTCGATTTATATATTACACTAAAAGTACTTGCTCAATAACATTCACATAAGCTGCGCAGGCGCCACCAGACAGTCTCTCAATGAGAACTTTCGCTGGATGCAGAATTGGATAGAAAATAAAAGGTGAAATCACGAATTCGATCGCAATTACTTTTGCACATGCATCATAGCACGTTTTAGTTAAACATGTTTATTAATTTTTAAACACGTTTAACTAAAACGTGCTCTCCTTGATTTACACATGTATGATGAATCTGACGCTAATTAAATGTCTGTCATATGTTAATACCGTTTAACTGAGTGGAGGCGGTCCTTTAATTAATAGATTTTAACTGACACTGCAGGACTTTCTATATGCAGTTATCGTACATGGCTTGCTAATTCAAAACCTGATCATTGTAGTACAGGAACTAGGCTTGTTGATCTATATTTAGAGCTACTAGCTTCTGCACGCGGCTTCGTCCGCGTAATTTTCCCACGGAAACAGTCATTTTTCCGGGAAGAAAAATACCCTATGTCCTTCTCCGTACTTCAATAGTCTGCAAAATTTTAAGAAGACGGTTCGTGATGAGGTACAAATTTACTTTCGCATTTATAATATTACGATAGTTAGGATTAAGATTTATGAACTGGGAATTAAGACGATGCAGCGAGATATGATGACAAAGTCGAAAGTCTTGCTAAAACTTGTAATATAATTCTAAGTTGAATATAGAACTGGCAATTTTTTAATTTTTTTTTTATCTATGATATTGAATGATGCGGTGGCCCAGTGGTTAAGACCTGCCGCCTTTGACAGAAAGGTTCCACGTTCGAATCTTACTCGTGCCACATGATTGTGTATAGTTTTCAAAGACGACTTGTTTCCGGTAAAGGAAAACATCGTGTAGAAACTTGCACTTTGGTGGACAGTTTACTTCACTATTGTGCAAAATAAAAAAAAAATCAGGTGCCTTTTAGGCGACTTGAATAGTTAGCAATAACAGATTTTTTTTTTAATATATATTATGACAAATCACACAGATTGAGCTAGCCCCAAAGTAAGTTCGAGACTTGTGTTATGGGATACTAACTCAACGATACTATATTTTATAACAAATACATATATAGATAAATATGCAACCTGGGCCAATCAGAAAAAGATCATTTTCTATCATGATCCAACCGGGGATCGAACCCGGGACCTCTCGGTTTAGAGGCAAGCATTTTACCACCGCGCCACCGAGGTCGTCATGATGGATGTTGGTGATGAATAACATGGAAATTGAATGTGATTCCAAACTGTCTTGAAATATATGTAATGATACTGACTGGAAACTTAGCGGAATGTGTGTGAAGGGCAGCTGAAGGGGCGGGGGCGCCGGGCAGCGCCTCGGGCGCCGGGGGCATCCTGTACGGGGGGACCGGGTCGACGAGTCCTGCAACAATGTAGACGATGATTAATCTTCAATAAAAAAAATATTTTTAAACTGGTTCAATATCTGTAATATATATATATATCATACAAACTCCAGGAGTGCCGCCTGCGCTGGTACGGTCAGGTCTTGCGTAGACCGGAAAATTATATCGCGAACAAATGTCTGGCTATGCCGCTCTCGCCTGGCCCTGGCAGAAGGGGCATACACAAAACTGGCTTTATATCTTCAAGGATGATTTGCGTGACAATGGTCTGACAACTAGGGATGCCGTGCGAAGCGGAGACGAAAAAGTGTGAAAGCGGATCCTGGGCTCCGACGCTCCATGGTTGTGAAACTACTGGGAAAACGCTGAGATGAGAGAGAGACTAATTTACCTTTAATTCTAAGACTAGTAATAATTATTATAACTTCTAAGAACTACACTTACCAGGAATCATACATAGCTTGCCTTCTCCCACTGACATGATTGTAACAAAAAACCTAATGCAACATCATTCCAGCCATCTGGGCAACGGTACTACATTTAGCGAGAAAGAACTGTGATTCAGTACGATTACATCAATTTTCATAATAGTCGCAATTTTGAACTCTGTAGTATGGAGTAAAAGATTGTTTGTAATGAGGTATGTAAAGAAAATTGTAGGAAATGATCTATTTTTTTAGTTGGATTGTTATGTGGTTCAAGAGAAAGATCATTTTCAAGTTCAAGAGAAAGGGTGTTATAACAAAAACAATTTCAACCTCCTCCAGCAAAAAGAGGCGTGTTATAAGTTGGACCGCTAATTGTGTCTGTCTATCTATCTGTCTTTGTACGTGGCACCGTAGCTTATCAACGGGTGAACCGATTTCGATGCAGTTTTTTGAAGTGAAAACTTCTTTAGCGGCGTTGTGCACTTTTTGTAATGGGTGAAAAATTATAAACTCGCGTTTTCGTCTCGTTACGAAAATTCGTAAGACGTCAAAAATGCACAACGTTAATATTCAAGTTTTCACTTCTGCCGGCACTCCTTCAACCCGTTTTTTTTATTTGATAGCTAATTTTTATGCAGTGGTTCTTAGATATGTTTGATCAAAATCGGTTCAGTGGTTCAAAAGTTGTAGCGAAATGAATATTGAAAGTCGGGGGTTTTTTAATTTGTCTCACAAATAAACTTGTGATATTTTAGTAACTACTTAATCTTTGGAAGACATAAGGGAAGCCTTTGCCCAGCAGTGGGACACATAATATATAAATAATATCAAGCCTCGTGAACATGAGCAGAGTAAACGATATCAGAACTGTGAAGCTTAAATATTTAAAATAGATGATCAAACTAACTCAGTTGAATCGAATAAATAAAGCCGAAAATTTACATAATTATACAATTTGTTAACTTTATCAACACGTTTTTAATTTTACTAACAAATTCGAGAAAGATCCCAATAAAATCAGAAATATTATTTACTCGGCGAATAAATTAAACTAATGAGTTTCCGTCTGACTCACTAACATAGAATTTGGACATATCAAATTTATGATTGTAAATATGTATATATTATGTAATTTGTATCTTATCTGATTCCAACTAAAATTAGTTTGGCAAACGTTAAATCTATTTAAAAAGCACCTCAAGTCTTTATTAACTGATAAATGTTGTTATACTTGTAATGATTTCTTTAATGATAGACTCGGATAGAATTTGGTGCTAGTATACATTATAATTCTTTTTTTGTTTTGTTTTGTAGTGGATAGCATGCTCCTCTTTATTTATTTATATTTGCAGACCTATATTCGGTAAAACATGTAGGTTTAATTCATTTTAACATCAATTTGTATATTTGTACTCATGTTTTTGGCAAATAAATGTTTTCTTTCTTCCTTCCTTCCTTTCTTCTTCTTCTTCCACCAGGATAAAGGATTTACTAGCGTTAGTGCCTATGTTGGGTTTAGTGCGCTGCTCTGTCCTGTTCCGATGGAGGGCTGAAAACATACGCTGCGTGTTTTCGTTTTGTGATGCCGAACTTCTACACAGCATTGCGTAGTTAGTGCTTTTATTTACCACAATGATAAACCAACAATGTATACCGAATACGCCAAGTTTGGCAAACTATTTGGCATTTATGTATATATATATTTTTAGGCATGTAGAGCTGGCATAGGAAATATGCTTCGAGAACTGGCATTAGTCAACGTAAAAGAAAATTCTCTATTCTCAGCTAATATGTTATAAAACTGTTTATATGAAATCAAAATATTTTTTTCCTTAGAAAACACAGGGGTTAGCATGTTGTCACGAATGAGTCGTGTAATCTTAACTTTGATCATGAATAATCATGATACGCCAAAAAAAAATAACTAGACCAAAATAACAACCCATCAAAACATACATACCTTTCACTAGATAAGTTACGATATGAAAATTTGCATATAATGCCATCTGCAATAGACAAGGACAGAGTTTTGACAGACAATCTGATACACATACACACACAGACGTTAATACAATGGTCATTCCTATATTTTTAAGGTATTCTTATAGAAATAACAATATTACACTACTCAGTATACACATGCCGACGCGAATGCGTGAACATAGCGTACTTAGTATGAGTGCTTTTATTTACCGCAATGAAAAACCAGCAACGTATATACCGAAGTTTTGAAAACTATTGGCGACAGTGCGGAGTTTGTATAGGAAAATGTATCAGAACTGGCAGCATTCAACGTAAAAGAAAATTCTCTATTCTCAGTTAAAATGTTGATATTAGCTAAAAATTTCTATAATTTCATTTCATAATGTATATGTTACGGCTAAACCAGAATTTCGGAACCTATACTGGGTTTTACCTCATTGGCTATGTTCTAGACAGAAAATAGACCTAAAGTATACTCAAAATAGCTTATTAAATATTCAATATATTATGATAACAATCATTATCTAATCGGAAATTATGAAAGGAAATTATTCGCTTATGTGGATCGTTGCACAATTCGTTTTCAGACTTATCGAGTGGATTGGCAAATCCAGTGGCAATAACTTAATAATAATAGTGCTGAATAACTCGCTTCCGGTGAAGAAAACATCGCGAGGAAACCTGCAAACTGTTTGATCATTAACTTGTGTGCGAAATGGAGAAGGCAATGGCAAACCACTCCATTAATAATGCCAAGAAAGTGGTTGTGTGTTTTTTATTCGACGTAATGATCACGACCCTCAGCTATGAGAAAATGACTATGAAGACAGGTCTCTTATAACTCCATCATATGTAATAAATTTATATAAATCACACCAAACCAATTTACATTCGAATCAGGTATGTTAAAATAATTTAAGAAAAGAGATATATAAGAATTTCGTAACTATTATAAAATTAAACATTATATTAGAAGGCCTATCACGAAACATACAAATACGTAGCAAGTTATTAAGTCCGCATGTACGTAACAAGTTTATTTGTTAGACAAATTAAAAAGACCCCGACTTTCAATATCCACTTCGCTACAACTTTTGAACGGCTGAATCTATTTCATAAACATGGCTAAGAACACTCGGGATAAAATTATCTATGACACAAAAAAACTGCCACAGATAGACATGTTAAACTTATAACACCTGTCTTTTTGCGTCGGGGTTTAAAAAAGAGACAACTAGTGTTTTAAGTTTCATGTTAGCCCCCTAGTTCACTCGCCTATTGTAAAGTATTAAAAAACGTTGCACAAGATGGAAGACAATAGGAAAAGTGTAATTTAACGTTATTTATTACCACTTCCCGTGCTCGTAATTTTCCCGAGACAAATGAATTGGTTCCCAACATTTTGGTACCTTTTACGATAGTACTTATAAGATGGCTTGCATACATTAAGCAGTCGTAGAATACGTATTATTTATGTATAAAAATAGGTACCAAAGATTTATTTAATTTTATTACACAAATGTCTAATAGTCGGATGTCAAATCGGATGCTTTTTCTACCGATACGTGATAAAGAGAGATAAGAATTTTTTTAGGGTGAGTGGAAATGAATGGAACAAAATAATAATAATTAAAGATTATCAAAAAAAGAGAGAAAAAATCATCTACATATATTACAAATAGAATTCTAATGTGTTGTACTCGTAGAAAAATCATTGTGGTTCGCATATGTGACACCACATTTTTTCTTAAGACAGTCTAGCGATTTGATTATAGCCAAATAGGTATTTAGAAGGATCATGAACTTATCTCGACTTGCATTAGGAAACTGGAGTAATAACCTTTTACTAATATAGGGTAAAAACTAATTTAGGTTTTAAGGTCTGAAACTTATAAGCTGGTTGTTCGCCGCGAACTTAGACCCCGCGAACACAATAAATTGTTGATGAGTTATGTTGCCTAACGAACTTAAAAATCCTATTGACAGATCGTATGAATTACACTATTTTTGGCACAAGTTGATTTGTAGACATAGCTCGGTCAATAAAATATTAGACATTTAAGAGTAACTTCTTGTTGTGACCAAAACCTGTAGCTGACCACATGTGGGCGTCCTTCGCCTCTCGCGTCAGATATTTGACCTAAATCAGGATGCATTGGTGCGTACACGATGATAACTCACAATGCATAGCGAATGTTACACGCAACCATCATTCATGAAATGCGTCTCCATTTTTGGCATATACACGAACAATACTCATACACGAATATTATAAAATGTTATTGGTCTCTCCTTCTGGACAATTGAGAAACTATAGGAGTTTTGTTATACTGCAACACAGGTTACGCCTTCATCGGAAACGGTATTATTAAAAGCGTACCAAAATTTATATTTCCTTTAAAAATATATATTATCACTTTTTTACTTTAATTAGTAAATGGCCACGTATATTATGGTATAAAAGCTCTTTTCAGCTCAGGCTTTTCCTGCGTAAATTTTTCCGGGATGAAATGTAACCTGTGTCCTTCTCCATACTTCAGATAGATAAAGCGTGAAAAGGTGACAAACATACAAATAAACTCACTTTCGCATTTATAATATTAAATAGGATTTAACAAAATATTTGATTTAAAAAGTCATTTCAGTTACAGGAAAACCGATGCTTTAAATAGGACTCCCCTGAGGGTTCAAGACTCCAACATCAACGGTAGCAAGTGGCCTGCATCCAACATAAATACACTAAAATATAATACAAAACGTTTTTAGTGATGTGTGGTTCCGCCTTAGAATACGACAACTCTATTTTCTCTCTGGATATCATACGAGGCGACTAAATGACACTATTATAGCTTTGGCAGCTGGCCGCTTCGACAGCATTTGCAGGGAGGGTTGAAGTCATGCAGGCGGTTGCTTGTCAAAATTATATATTTTTTGGTATATACTAAAAGTTTACTTGAAAAAAAAAACTTCATAGTAAAATTGTTAATACTAGATACAAAACAAAATAATCCTATAGTTTTTGTATATGCTTTTCTAAAATTTGTCAAATATTATAAAATTTACATGGTGTTAGATGTACGAATCTCGATAAGTGAGCATAAAAATAATGATTTCATGAAATACTTTTCGCACAATGCACAAATGGTGCTATTACTGTAGATAATTGTCTATTGTTCTGCTTCTACAGGTTGGACTAGATACTGGCAGGCTATTAAAAAATGTATTTATTGTTGAAAAAAAAACTAGGTCCACTTTTTCATTACACAACTTTGGGTCAATTAATTATTTGAGTACTGTAAATACTTGTAAAAGTGTAAAAGGTTTTCTATTCGACTGATAGTTTTATAATTTACTAGAGACCCGTCCCGGCTTCGCTCGGGTAAAATATGATAAATTATGCACCCAAACCTTCCTCAGGAATCACAATATCTATTGGTAAAAACCGCATGAAAATCCAGTGCAGTAGTTGAGTTTATCGCGAACAGACAGATAGACTATAGATAGATAGATTTTGTTTTATAATATGTATAAGTATAAGGATTTATGTACACAAAAATTTTAATATTTTTTTACATTTTACTACAATTAAAATAAATTAAATAGAATTTATGAATAGAAAAGTTTTATAATTGAATAGAATTCGTTGAAAATCAATAATTTTTTTGGGGAAAAGTTCAAATAGCGTACTCTACTAGGTTTAGGGACGTCGTAATCTGGAATGCAACTATGAGCATGCTCAGAACACTGAGAGCAAAACAAAACTAAAAATATTTATAAAATATCACAGTGATTATAACATAGGGTATAAATATATTTTTTTAATAAATCATCCCTATTACTCCATCCCTGAATATCCCGCATAAATCTGTCTACCTCCCTCACGACCCAATTGCTATGCCTGACAAACAATTTAGTACTTGTACCTAAGTATAATACCTAAGACTCTAACTTATTTACAACACTAGAAATACATCTTTAGGCCAATAAAACGAAACAAGAAAGGTCAAGTAAGAATGTCATTAGAAACTGAATCGTAATACATAAGAATATAGTCTAGAATTGAATATTCTTATGGAAGGGCGGAAGGACTTTGCAGGTGTAGGACTGTCAGACGTTTTTTGTTTATAACATCTGTTTGTAACAAGGCAACTTTTATAAGCTTCTTTAATCTATTATATATTTATTTATTGTTCTATAACAACAACATTTACGCTTGTCTGTATGTTTATATATTTCTCCTATATCTATTTTGTTTTAATATTTTATTTTTTGGCAATTTATTTAATACTGTTAAGTTTACTGCACTCTCTTAGTGCGCTTGTGTCTCTTTCCATCCAAAGGTTGGCTGGAAGAAATTGCATTAGCGATAAGTCCGCCTTTGCACTCATTATGTTTGAATATCTTGTTGTAACTTATAACTCCTTGTGAATGGTGCAATAAAGAGTTTATCTATCTATCTTGCTCCGATAATTTTAAAATCATATTTTGAAATATTAATCATAGTTACAAAAATTATGCATTAAATAATAATAAAAGTATTTACAACATAAAATTTTAGTTTTACAAATATATCCGTCGTAATGGTTAAAAAAAGCGTAAGGTGAAAAAAATAGTTAATCGATATTCGAAAACTGTTTTAAAATAATAATCTTGGACTTAATTGTGAATTTAGAATAAGTATAACAAAAATGGGATAAAAACACTACAATAATATTGTATTTGTGTACAACTGTTTTGATTTAGGAATTAAGTAGCCTTTATTGACAACTAGCCGCGTCTCGGGGCCTCGCTCCCGTGGGAATTTCAGGATAAAAAGTACCCTATATGTTATCACACTATTATATTCTACCCGTGTATCACTGACGACCTGACTGACTGTTTGATGACCTCGGTGGCGCCGTGGTAAAGTGATTGCCTTTGAAGCGAGAGGTCCCGGGTTCGATCCCCGGTCGGGTCATAATGGAAAATGATCTTTTTCTGATTGGCCCGGGTCTTGGATGTTTATCTATATATGTATTTGTTATAAAATATAGTATCGTTGAGTCAGTATCCCGTAACACAAGTCTCGAACTTACTTTGGGGCTAGCTCGATCTGTGTGATTTGTTCTAATATATTTATTTATTTATTTATCAATTTTCGTAACATTTGTAGTATCATCTACATCCAGTGGGTTTGCGTGAAAGAGTAACAAATATACACACATACATCGTCATAAACTTTCGCATTTATAATGTTAGTACGAATTATATATTCATGTTAATTGAATCTTCAGCGTAGTCTTGAGTATTCTAAATGGTATTTTTATTATTTAAAACAATCACTCATTATCTTGGACCAATATAAAGCATGTAGGTATAAAATTCCATTGTTTTGTCTATGGACAATTCGTTTCATACCACTGGGTTTTATGTAATGTATAATATTATTAATTGTGTTTCAGTAAATCATAATAATTTTCATTCTATTTTGTAACATAATAGTTTTCTTAGGTATGTTTTGTTGTTTATCTTTAATTTATTTATAGAAGCGGTGGTGGTGTAATGGTTAAGACGCCCGCCTGTGGATCGAAAGGTCCCAGGTTCGAATCCTACTCGTGCCACATAAGTTTGTATACCAATCTGACTCATGTATGTTATCACAAACGTTTGCTTCCGGTGAAAGAAAACCTTGTATGGACCTACACAATGACCAAGACCCTCAGCCATGAGGAATACGACTATGAAAAAGATAGAATATTTCTAGGTTCTTGCACAAATTATATATAACCAGAAGTTCTAGTAATAAAACATAAGAACGGTCCAATTTTTTAAATTTTTTGTTATACTTTTATATAATAGCTATTGAACAATCAGAACCTATTTTGACAAAAAACTCACATTTATTATACACTATAGCTTCTTCCGGCTTTGCTCGATTAAAAACGTAATAAATTATACACACCTAAACGGTGTGTATAATTTTTCGAGAATCACAAACCGCATGAAAATCCGTGCAAGTAGTTTTTGAGTTTACCGCGAACAGCAGACGCGGCAGCCAACTCTGTTTTATTATGTAAGGATATCCATCAAATCGAAAACTAGTACCTACTTAAACATTTTGTACCTCACAACCGTTGCGTGTACTGAGGTCAGGTTATTCACAAGTAAACCTCACCGCTAGATGATAAGTAAAAAAATACCCGGTAACCATTAAACATTCTGTAATTACAGAATGATTTATAATTACAGTATGTATAATGATTTCGATTCAAATTGAAAAAAGTTTAAAGAAGCGCCTTAAATATCTGTATCTGAGCTTATATAGTTGAAGTCTTCGAAGTAGTTTCTGTTTTCATGACAATCTATCATTATGATAAGCTTATCATAATGATCATTATCATCATCATAATATCAAGCTTGATCTGATGATGCGCCCAGGATCGGCTTCCAACGAGGGAACTCCTCAAGGTTAATGCGCGGACATGAATTTTCTAGTCACGCTTTGAATGCAATAAGATATGTTAGACGACAATAAAAACTCGTGGAAAAAATTACATTTAAAAAAAAAAAAATCTTATTAGTTACGTGAAGTATTGTACCTTTGATATTTATCATAAATGTAGAAAATGACACAACCAAAAGCTATACAAAGTAATATTGAAAAGTTACTGCTTCTTTATATTCTTTTGATGCAAATGTGCAATTTGCTGACTTGAATAAATCATGTTGTGGAAATCCGACAAGGACATTGATGGATTACCACAACATACGGGAGATATCGCGAAATGTGCATCTCAAAATGTCAGCAAACTGGTATATTAAGCCTTTTTTTATGTCTGCCTTTAAATATAACAAGATCCCAATTATTTGCATGAGACCAAGAGAGAGAGATTTGGTGGAATAACTACAAATATAGTCAGGAATTTAACCTTAAAATTTTAGATTTTTATGTTATAGCCGTGAAAGATAAAAAACTTATATTATTGTCACTAGACAGTGGGATTAATTAATATAAGTTTTTTATAGTTATTATTTCCCTATCTTGCACCTTGCATTTAATAAAACCTTCTCCAAGTGTCCAAAAGGTAGTCCTTAGCATCAGGTAAGTTGAGCCTAATTTATCATCAAACGTTTATTTGAGTGACATAAATAACTAAAACAAAGATTGTTGCAGAACTTAATAAACTCAAACTTGTACTTATTTACATATAAGGAAAATATAGCCACTTACTTATGTAATCGGTAATAAAAATTCAAAGATAGTAAGTAAGCTGAAACAAGTTTGGTCTCATACCAAAGATCAATTTTGCGTTCTGTCACGCAAGCAGACTTCTCAAAAGGTTTGCTAACAAAGAAACAGCAAGGACGTACATACCGGATCCAAATCACTATGAACCACTTGATGAAATAACCGTTATGGACACAATACTCGAGTCATCGGCACCTTAAGACACACGAGCTTTCGACTTTCGCCCATTCACACGACACAAGTATTAAGACATTAAAACGATAAGGAATCCCATGTAGCTCCAAGTTTTAGCTATCGCCGAAATCACACGTGAACGCGACGATAACAATAATAAAGATTTTCACACAGCAAGAACGCACTAATTAGAAGCGTTCAGAAAAGGAATTATTTCGAATTTGACAACAAGACATTCACCTCTTGGCGGAGCGGCGCGCGCACTGGCAGGCAAGCGGCTCGCAGCAGAACCCGTTTCGTAGAAAAAAACACCTCTTCCCGCGTCCACCGACGATGTGGCGACCCTTTGCATATTTCCCTGGTCGCTATTTATCATTGCGCCCGCATTATCCACGGGGAACTGCAAGATATTTTCTTGTAGCTTCTCTGGGACTAGTTGTGTGTCGCCAAGTTGATTGTCCGCTCGGCGCGCGTCGACGGCCTTCGTCGCAACGGCCATGTTTGCAATAGGCAGGTTTTGGCGCGAAACTAACTTGCTACGATCTTGTTGGCTCAATGAGACAGTATTTACTTGCGGTACAGCGTTATGATTTCTCAATATTGGCAACCTTCCATAAATAGGTGCGTTACTATATTTCTGTGTGCTATCAACAATACGTGGTTCCGTTGGATTAGAATTTGCAAAGGCGTTGACTTTTAAAATTTCGTTTGCTTGTTGGAATAATTTCTTTTGAATTTGCTCTATTTCACCTTTAGAAGCTCTTGAATTTTCGGATAGGTCTGCTATCAGTTTTGTGACGTTGAATTCAGCCATTTTGTTTTGTTGAATGTCTGTATTTTGCGAAGTAATTGGATGGTTTATTACATTTGAACTGTTTTTGGTTTCAGTAGATTTCTTTATTATTTGGACTTTCATGTCTTTCGCCAAAGTACCAATAACAGCTGGAAGCTCATTGGCGGATCCAGGTATGTTGGCGTCTTTATTTTTGCCTTTTTTTATTTTCCTTACAGTCCTGCTTGCCATTACATTGTTACGGCCACTTTAAGTATGATTGCGTCCATTTAAAACCCCTGTAATTTTGTTATTGAGTTAAAGTTTAAAGTGCGATTAAAGAAATTGCTTGGCGCTAACCAGACACCGCGAATGGCGGTCTAAACATTTTCTTTAAATATATATCTTTTTCGTAAGAGAAGCAATGGTTGTTGCAAATGAATTTAATTCTTAGAAAATAATTATATACTCCTATCTCTGAAGCTTGTAAACATCTTATTTATAGGAATAAAATTGAAAAATACTGTTAACACAATATTGCAAAAATATTTCGTCAACATACAAAACTAAATTTAAAACGATATCCCTACAAATATTTTTTAACAAGAATTTAATATCACATTTAACAAATAAAGAGAAAATATGAACAGGCATGTGGGAACAGGACCAGCTTATCAGTTCATTCTATCAAAAGATTATTATTAGTATTATGACATACAATATGAACTACTTCATCAGTTAGATGTTGTCAACAAAAGTAATATAACTGATAACAAATGCACTGATTGTTTCTTGTGTATCCCACGTTACTGCAGCCCGTATTACATCAACGTCAATAATGCCACATACAAATCATACTTATCATATTAAAATTTAAAAAATCCTCTAATAAACGCCTTTAGATAGATTTAATACTCAAATAAGAGAAAAAACTTTACAATCAAATCCAATCATTGGTAGTAATGAAAAAAATCTCAAAGGTATTAAATGTATCGTTAAACTTTTTTCTTTATCACGTGAAGGTTTAACTGCAAATTGCTCATTTACTTTTAAATCTTTAAACGATAAACTAGAATCTTACATTCGTAAAGATTTCCAAATTCTATGCAGAAACCAAATTGATTTTATTAAAAGTTTGTTAGTCTCTTAATTTATTAGTTTGGTAAACCTGGAGGTAGATGGATTGCGTCAATGAAAGGAAAGACAAGAGCTAATGGAAGTTAACCCACTGTATCGACCACACGTGAGCAGAAAAAGGGTCAAGAAGATGTATATAATAAAATAATAATATTTCTTCACAGTTATAATGTTTTCATAAAATCAAAAATACGAAACATTATTTTAGCGATATATATCAACTTCTACCTGTCTTATTGATTATATTTTGTGACAATGTGTAGGTGTTTTAACGCCAGCACATAAAACATGATACAGCAGTAAAGTACATTGAACGCGGAAATAATTCTAAAATTATAAATGCACTACTAGTTTAAGTAATAACTTGTGCTTTATTTGACAGTCACGACACTAAATATGATCGAATTTCACGCACCCACTTTAAATTAATGACGCATTAAAGCTTTTGATAAGGCGTAGCACATTCGTTTCGTAGAAGCACTTTCGTAGACATATTTTATTAAATAATAAATAAATATATTAGAACAGACAGATTGAGCTAGCCCCAAAGTAAGTTAGAGACTTGTGTTATGGGATACTAACTCAACCATACTATATTTTATAACAAATACATATATAGATAAACATCCAAGACCCGGGTCAATCAGAAAAAGATCATTTTCCATCGTGACCCGACCGGGGATCGAACCCGGGATCTCTCAGTTCAGTGGCAAGAACTTTACCACTGCGCCACCGAGGTCGTCAAAAATTCGTCGTCGTCGTTATTAAAACTGAGAAATTTATTTTTATTAATTTGACTCACTTTCCTTTATATGTGTTGCATCGCTTGTAAACCAAAATAAAATGCTTATAAAGCAGATACGACGTGAAATATAACTTCAAGGTAATATATAATAACTCATATTATTTTGATAATATTTTTTTAAATTTAATGACAATACATTTACTACATCTATGGGCCTAATCTATATAAATTGAAATGTTAAATGAAGTTTATAATTATAATACTTGTGAATTCATAAATTGTTTGGCATGCTATGTATCTTTGTTCTTTGAGAATAAACAACTTTAAATAAATTCCAGATTTTGTCAATGTCAGCGCTCGAAAAAATGAGTCACTATCTCCAACCATATTTAAATCCAACCTTTTCTGGTGACATATGAAATCTCCGTTTGCATGCATTTATTGAACTTGCATTGACCAAATATAGGTTTAAAGTTATAGCCGCCGCCATTTTGGGAGTGTAATTTTTAAAATGTCAATAGCCGTAGGTTGGACAACAACGCAACAACAATTTTATTATATTTGAAGTCGACGGCCTAAATTTTTATTTTAAAAAGAAGTACTTATTTATAGTGAATAACAAAATGCTCTTCAAGGATGGGAGAATACATTCTGCGCCGTTTCCAGACGAATAAAAGGTACAACTACTAAAAATGTTTGCCTAATAGGTAGGTACTAAAAATGAACGAATTGCTCCTTTAAACCTAAAAAAGAATTTCCACTAATGACCCCAAAGTTATTACTTTATCTAAGACAGTACATAAATAAACCTATTTAAAAAATATTAATAACATCTTGAAATAAACTAATTTAAATATATATATTACAACTTAAGTCCATTAAGCGCGGCATTCAGCGGCAAAGTGTCCAAAAGGCTGGCAGCATTGCCAATTAATACTGCAATGATGAGCCAATCTGGCAAAATTAATTCTCGTTATGAGATTTTATAATAAATTATGATATAACTGTATCGATCTATATAAAATCAATTTTGAATTATGCATAAAACTTTCACTCTTTGAAAACAGTTCTCAGATCTGAATGTCGTATATTTTTGATGTTTTTCGACATTCGCACACTTTCACTGGCAACTGTTACACTTATTTTAATTCGTAATTATGAAATTTCTCACTTGTATAGTTAACAAAACAATATTTTACGTGTTGGAAATTAAACTTGAAGTGTCATTATAGCGACCAATACAATGATCATTGAGAATTGAGGTTTTCTTATATATTTCTTTTATCTATGGTATTCTTCAAACTACATAAAAGATGAGAGTTCGAAGATTTAAATGTGCATTTTACATATCTCATCTCTGTTCGGTAAGTAGGTCCTTATTACCTCCAAATGGGGCTTGTAAATGACCAATTAGAGCTCTAGGGTAATAATGTAACTAGAAAAACCCTAAGGCGGTAAGTAATAAAAAAAAACGCTTCACTCTTTCAAACAATTCGCGTACATAAATAATATCTCGGGCAGCAATTGATGCCTTACAGCCCTTGGCTACTAATCTACTATTGTTTTCATTGAAAAGCATAAATATACGTACTATAATATATTAATTAAACGACTGTGGCTTTTTTATTGGGTGTTTAATGATTTTAATTGAAGTACTATAATAAACAATGGTAAAATGAAATCTCAACCATGTCTGTATATCAATCTGTTAGTGGATAATATTGTGAAGGTTTTGCTGTACACACACACACGTACACTATTTTCGCGGCTGGTACCACGGGCAAAAGCTAGTCACCTATTAGATTTTGCAACATTGATACATTATTATCATGTAATACATTTAAATGCTATTTAATGCGACAAATAATAATGTTATCGACACTTAAACTTTACTGCTGATTCGAGCTTGAAAGTGAAATCTAATATGATTTCGTATAGCGCTCTTGATATTTTACGTGTATATAGAATGTCCAAATACTGGTACGGGCATATTTTAAGAAGAGATGAAAATCACGTCACTCAAAGGGTATTAAATATGGAAGTAAAGGTTTCTAGGAATAGAGGAAGACCTAAGAAGAAATGGATGGGGTGTGTCAAGGTTAGTATGAACAGGAAAGGAGTATCAATGGATATGGCAAATGACAGAACAAAATGGAAGGAACTTACATACTGTGCCGACCCCACACGAGTGGGATAAGGTCAAGAAGAAGAAGATAGAAAAAAAATATATCAATTTAGCCAGCGTAGCCTAGTGTTGCCGCTCGATGATAACTATCGATTTCAATTAACTATCGATAGTTTGAGAAAAAGCAATAGTATCGATAGCACATCTAATATCCCAGAGATATTTGGATATGCTGTCGACACTACCGATAGCATTGCTCTGGGATATTAGATATGCTATCGATTATATATTTGGTCAATGAAAGTTCAATAAATGCATGCAAACGGAGATTTCATATGTCACCAGAAATGGTTGGATTTAAATATGGTTTGAGATAGTGACTCATTTTTTGACAAAATCTGGAATTTATTTAAAGTTGTTTATTCTCAAAGAACAAAGATACATAGCATGCCAAACAATTTATGAATTCACAAGTATTATAATTATAAACTTCATTTAACATTTCAATTTATATAGATTAGGCCCATAGATGTAGTAAATGTATTGTCATTAAATTTCAAAAAATATTATCAAAATAATATGAGGCTACCTTGAAGTTATATATCAGGGCAATACAATCTATACTATTGCTCTTTATTAATAGTATTTCTCCAAAATAGCTATCGATAATCCTATCGATAGTATGGCCTTTTTCGATTGAAACTATCGATTGTAAAACTATCGATGGTTCGGCAACACTAACGTAGCCCCAGCGACTGCCTTGTCATTAGCCTCATACAGGTCTGTGAAGCAGGACAGGGACAGTTTGGACAAGACAAGAGATGAGCTATGGATTGATCCGCTCCACAGTCACACATAGCATTTCGAGAAGCTCCATTTAACTCTCGTTTTCTCGGCATCTCTCAACATTACCCGTCTATAAACTAAAACCAAAACAAGCAAACAGTTTTGTGATTCTTAACTTACAGAATAAAATCTAATTGACGAAATAAACTATTGCTTAAAACTATTATACATACAAAAACTAGTATTTCATTGAATTGTTAATTATCTTGTAAGTCTAACGCTATCCGGTAAAGTACTTTGCCCAATTAAACGGTTTCTTATTTAACCCATTGTTTAACCCATTGTCTCGAATCAGCGGTGTGTGGTTCCGCTAACACATTTCTAAGTTTGGCCATTGACTTGAAGCAACGCAGACATGCTATTTCGCACCAGTATCAATTAATATTTAAGTTTATGTTTAGTCGCCTTAATTCTAATGAGGAAATATTATTTTCCTTATGTTAAAAAAGTTGCAGGTTACCTTAACTTTAATTTATATTTTTACTTTGTTTTAAAAGTTAACGTAAATATTATACTATATGCTTTATATAATATGCACGTTAGAATGCGTTAGACATTAAAATAAATACGGTATAATTATCTAAACAAACTCTCAGAAGCACCCAGTTTAAAGCGGATTCATCAAAATGTAAATATTGAATCTAGGTATAGTAAATGGGAACATTTATAAATTTTCAATTCTCTAACAGTAATCGCCAAAGCGAAAAGTATGAAGTCTGCTCAACCTTAAATTATGATGTCATCGAGATAAAAAAATTGTTTGGTAAAAAATGAGACAGTTCGGTTTGAGGGTGCTACTTATAACAAATTTTTGTATGGATCATTTGTTGTCTCGAAGGTTCTAAAACCTTGTGGTACAACTTACATGATTGGTGTCATAATTAGTATAAGGTACGCACATATATTTCTTTTATCTATGGTACACACTATTTGTGCATAAAATTTACAAACTTACACGTGATTCGAGCTTATTATGTCCGTTTGACAGATTATTAGGTGATCCGTGAGCGAAAAAACTTATGCGATTTGGATTATTTGAAAGGTGTTCGAAGTGTTTCATATATTTAGTTTTATTTTGATATATTTACATTTTCAGATTTTTTGTTTTTACCTGTATTGCAAATTTCATATCAATACCTTTATACGTTCTTGACAAAAACGATCTTGACAAATGGATATCGACTTAAGGTTCCTTTTTTACTTTTTTTTTTGCTACGAAACCCTAAAAATTTATGAAAATGTGGCTAAAGAGAAAAAGTCATTGAATTTATTGTAATAATAAAGTCACGTCGCCTTGTGGTTAGAAGTGTGGTCACAGTTATTGTTACCTAATAAATATAGATAATTGTGAGAATTCACAGATAAAATATTAAGAAGATTAACTTTTCACAACAGTATTGAGAAATTGAAAATAAAAATTGCAACAACCATTGTTAAGTCTTTATAACATAAATTATTTTGTTTATTATATAAATTGGAAATGTAAAAAATTAACAAAGTTTAAAAATGCTTCTGGCAGATAACCTGATTCTTTAAAAGTGTAATAAAAGTTTAAAATCACGATGATAAACCAAGATTCATGTCATCAAAACAGTTTCACAAACACGGTCACATTTCGGCACACTTAAAATTAAAACTTTAAAAACTGGGTTGCCAGGTAAAATACGCAAAAAACACGTGCCATTTTTGCATTTAAAAAAGAACAAGTCATTGTCACAAGAGCACTTTTAGCCGCGAATTCCAATTTTGAAATAATAAATTTGGCGCGTTGGAACCTTTTTAAAAATTCGAACTATAGGGCAAGAGAGTAAAGCACATAGAGCCCCAACCGCACGAAATAAACTGAACGCCTGCCGTTGCGTACATTGGGCCGTAGAGATTCGCTTTCGGATCCTCAAGAAATGACGTAGAGCTGTGAAAAAACAGATGCGGCCTTGTTTGATGAAGCATTGTTTGGTTAACGTGTTTATGTTTGTCTTTTTCTTTGCCTTTGTTCACTAAGGTATTTTTATGACATAATAATGTGGCTTTTACATATTTAAATTTTACTTGCAGATATATTTTTAGCATAAATATTTGGTGAATAAAGTAATGGAAAGGTCAGTCAACTTCGACAGATAAATAAGGAAGATTGTTTGAAAGTTTTGTTATCTTAATCTCTCAATTACTTTTGTGTTACAAGATAAGATCATGAAGCTTTCGCGGTGATATGACAAGTCCGCAATAAGAACGGTTTAATTTTAAATCGACTACCGTGAAAAAATATAAGTATGGAAAAATGCAGCAGTAAGTACTGCAGGTTTTTTGATACAAAATTTATTACCTAGTTTTACTCGGAATAAGTGGCAATAGCAATTCATTTTGATTAAGAATCTTTGAGAAAACCCGTGTAGAATATTAAGGTTAATAAATATCGAAACATGGACTGTATAACTTGATCTTTCAGTAGGAGATAGAATAGGAGAATTGACCGTTATGGCTTTCTAGTATCGCGTTACATCATCATTAGACTACGGCATCGAATATCTACCGGAATGGTACATACATTGGGGACACATAGAATAGAGAAGGATGGCGTTCAATATGAGGTTAATGGTTCCTGATCAGCGGGTAGACAAAAGCCGTAATGATGACAAAGAACGACGTCATAGCGTGCTGTTCTGCGCCTGCGTAAGCGATAAGCCATAGCAGCATTCCCATCGAGGGACAACGTCAGGTAGACAAACGGTTGTGAAATCACAGTTAAATCTTCAAAATTTTAAGTTTTGTTTTTTTGCGCTGGCTCACAGCCCCGAATGTAACAGGGTACACGTGAGGATAAGAGAGAGAGGGAGTGAGAGAGACGATGAAGGATCTTCCTGTCCTGTCTATCCTATGCCTAGGTCTACTGTGCAGTACCGTCGGTCACACGTCGGTGCTTGCTCTAATGTGTCTGGCTCCGCTGGTCACAGGGAAACAACCTGAACTATATGGAAATTGAATGGTATTAAAAAAAAACTAGAAAAATTATTACTTATTTTTAAGATATTGACGAATAAATTGAAGGAGGCTTCTAATTGAGAAGAAGAACCTGCAAAAGCGGTATTGATGATGGAGCTACAGCTCCGTATTAAAGATATCCTCATAAAATTATTTTTGTCGTAATTAATCTATCATGATAGCAAATTGTAATTAATTTTAGTAAAAGCATTACTTGAATTACAATTAAATGTACTAAGAAACATTTTAGAGTTTTATCATCATCATCATTCATCTAAACGTCAGCGTGCAAAATCAACATAAAATTTGACGGTGTAACTCATCCTAAATTATTGAAGTCTGTTTCTATGTATATTAGAAATACATTTGAACTGCAAAATTGCTTAATGTCATAGGACATTCCCGTCATCATTGTACACCGTTCGAGATAAATATTTTTTTAATTAAGAAAAAGATGATTTAGGTAATTTGTTACAGAATAGTCAATCATTACTTATGTATTTAGAAAGAGTTATATCCTAACCTGTTAATTTGATACAATTATCCCAATCAACGTTATCTAATACCACATAACAATAACATAACGATAAAACTGGAGGTACGGAAGTTACAGACCACTGCCTGTTCCAATCCAACGCTACCAACCAGGCATTCATGATATAGCAGTCATAGTGTACTTCCTGATCTAATAACAAACTACAAATCCCAATAATAAATCTATCAAAATTAACTCTCATACGAGCTTGAAAAATGTCTGCTACTAGACTGACACTATTGTCGACTTTTCCATTGATAGTCAAACATTAGTGACCCGTATATTTTTCATTAATAATCTGATAATAATATGAAGGTTCGCCGGTTTCTTCCTAAGACGTTAAGCTTCAGAGCCCAGAGCCCACTTTCCAACTTTACTTCTAATCTTCACACGGTTTTTAGCATCCTTAGCTGTCAGACCATTGGTTCGGCACGCGTGTCATCTTTGACAAAATCAAGCCAACACTTTTTGTGTGAAAATACGTGAAAGAACACAGTTAAGCTGCACAGCAAAGCATCACAATTATCGGAAAGTGATAGCATTATTTCGGATAAAGAAAATAATACCTCCGACACTCCGACGTCGTACGGTTGAGGAAAAACCAGGAAGACGTTCATATGAGAGAGCAGATGAAGAATAGTTAATACTTGTTTACCAGGACAGATAACATTGGCATAAATGGAAGAAGAGACATCTTGACTCACTGCTGAGGGCTGTAGCTGATAATGATGCTTAGTTAATACTTAGTTGCTAAAATGGGGTTTAGAGTCTTGGAGAACATGTACAGTTTCCAGTGCTGTGTGCACTGAAGTGAAGAAAGTTATTCCGCAATAACTACAAATATGAGACTTGTGTATGAAATTTGAAGAGGCATCGAAAAGATTGGCACAAATTGTAACAGAACATGTATTTTCAAGTTTTCTTTCTATTTAAATCTATAGCAGTATTCAAATCTGGAGCCTTACGGTCACTGTCTTCACCACCATATTGACCATCGTCCATATAGTTATCAAGTAATAGCAGTATATCACATGCAATTAGTATGTAACCATTGGTTACCCCACGTCAGGTTACGCCACGTCGCGCTCGGCGGCGCGTAGAGAACTGCTTCGAGACTTCGTATGTCCAGATATTTGATAAACGGAGTAATTATAATTTTACGTAGTGCGCATACGCGTGATCAGGTGTCAGAGGGCCCGCTTATAGTTGGTTTAAATCGTATCTAGAAAACCGATGTCAATACGTGGAAATTAAAAATACCAACTTTGCTACAGGGAAAATAGAATACATCCGATCAGGTAGAGAAGTAGCTACCAGCTCTATCCCACAGGGTAGTGTGCTGTGCTGCTTGTTGTTTCTAATCTATATAAACGACCTCCCTAAAATCATCAAAAACGAATGTATTCTTTTTGCAGATGACGTCTCTGTTTTGCTATCTTGTTCAAATACGGCAGAACTAGAAAATAATTTGAATACAACTCTAACTGACATTACAAATTGGCTAAATAATCATAATCTTGAAGTAAATTTAAATAAAACAAAAATAATACAATTCAAACCTTCACAAAAAACTGCGTTAAAAATGACATATGAATTTAATAATTCTAAATTAAAATTTGTTGACATAGCTACACTACTAGGAATAGATTTAGACACTAATATGACTTGGAAACCCCATATAAGAACATTAAAAAATAAGTTATCATCTTTTATATATGCATTAAACCACTTAAAACGTGTAACCGACTTTAAGACTTCGCTTGCAGCATACTATGCATACGCGCAATCAAGATTGTCATATGGGATAGTCATGTGGGGAAACTGCTGTGACATAAATGACATATTTGTTTTGCAAAAAAAATGTATACGAATTCTTACAAATATAGACGAAATGACATCTTGCCGGCCATACTTTAAAAAACATAAAATATTAACGCTGACATCTATTTACATTTTAGAAATCTGCAAATTTGTACGGAAACACAGTGAATTATATACTAATAGGGATAATCACAACAGAAGAAACAATCGGTATTTAAATAAATTATTAATTCCACTTACTAATATGGCATTAATTGGATCTAGTCCTCATCATATGGCAATAAAAATATTTAACCACATTCCAAATGAAATAAAAAATATTAAAAAACCACACACATTTACTAACCATCTCAGGGTTTTTCTTTTGGATAAATGCTATTACAGTATCGCAGAGTTCTTTGAAGATCAAATCGATCAGTGATACCTTCGACTCCCCTTCATTTTATTAATTTTAATCATTTTATTAATTTTAATAATTTTTAATAATTTAATAATTTTAATCATTTAATGCATGACAATTAACAATGTTAAATATTTAAGTAAATGGCATCTAGCTGCCCCAATGTTTGCTGTGCCCTTGCAGGGCGTCACCTGTACTTACTTATTATCTATGTAACACCTAACATTTCCACTTGTGACATTGCAATAAATGAACCTGAACCTGAATCACACTATATTGGCTTAATCTATAATTATCCAAACAATAGCCTCGGCAGCCGACTGGCAACAAGAGCATTCTTGAAATATGGCATTGCAATGATCGAAGAAGCCGACATTATTCAGTTTCTGTTGCATAGAAAACCTAACAGCTGGTTGTATAAACAGCAGAAACCCCAAATGAAAAACGTAAGGGTATATGAGAGAGTACAGACTGCACAATTATAAAAATCGTCCAATAAGTATTCTTGCACGAATGCATATTTTTGTTGTCTATCAATCAGTTTGCTCATCTTAGCATCAAGAGACATTGCTGCGCGTCGCGTTTAAAGTTTACATAACTCATTTTAACTACAAGTTCTAAGGCATTATGCATGATTACGGGATAAATTTAACGGTAGGTCATTTACTTTACTAATTTGCTTTTCGTTGCATTTCTATTGCTGTATTTGTCTTCTAAGGATTGTCAAGTGAAGAAAAAAAGTAGAAAAGCGGATTCTTGGCCCTGATGCTAGATGGCTGACGAAGAAACTAGATAAAAGTATAATACAAAGCATGATGTACTGACATGACCTGATGTAATTGGAGAAAATATATTTGGAAAAAGCATTCAGCATTTGCTGAAAGAAAAATAATGCTTACATTTTTGTCAAAAAACCCATAGTCACCCTACTAGGAACCTACAAGAAAATATTATCTGAATCAATCGCTCTTGTATATGGAACGTGCGAGTTTTTGTCCCTGTCATATGCTGGTGGCGAAACATACCCACTTGACAGATAGAGTATTGTGTTTATAACAATGACTGTTTGTGGTACAAACAACAGTTGTGGAAAACTAGTTCTTATTGTTATGGAAAATAGGGCAGACGTTTTCCCCTAAGTGTATATTTCAGACTGAACTGAAATTATTAAGCAGTTACCTAGGCTTTTCCGAGATTTTCACGTGTTACGTGAATTGTAAAACTTTGAAGACATTTTGATAAAGCAAATTAAATATATTTTAAGAGATTTGGGAAGTATTTATTCATATAAAAAAAATTTCAACTTAGGATGATATACAATCACTTGTTCACGGCAACACTTGCCAACTTCCAGAACAAAGATGAAGAAGAAGCGACGCAACAAATTTCACCGCAGCTTTTTCTCCAAAAACGTCAATTGACAAATGTGGGTCTTGTAAGTATGTTAAATTATGATTTATATTATAATATGAATATAACTACGTTTTTGTGGCCTAATTTTAAACGAAGCAAATATTTATTTACAGATAATAAGTACCAATTTTTGAGTTTTGGTACTTATAACTAGACGTTGCCCGGGGCTTACTGCCGTGGGAATTTTGAGAAAAAATATAGCCTATAGCAATATTGGGTAATGCACCTTTTTAGTGGAGACATAATTTTTGAAATCGGTTCAGTAGTCTCGGAGATTACCTGCCTCAAACATACAAACTCACAAACGCTTACCTCTTTATAATATCAGTATAGACTAATTTATGAGACTACATTTTATAATTACATACACTTATGTAGATTAAATATTCAAGACCCAGGTCAATCTTAAAAATATCTCCTTCCATGATCGGGGTTCGAATCCGGTACCTCTAAAGCAGTCTTCTTCTTTTTTGCGTGTCGATGGCAAATCAACGCTCCATTGGGTGCTACCTAAATATATTCTTGCCAGAATCGAGTTACTTCGATGGCTTCATCGGAAACTGCCATTAAGTCAGCCCGAGTACAGGTGTTTGGACACTCGGGACAGGCGAGGAGATGAGCACAATCGCACATGTTCTGAGACTGGTCAAGCATACCCCACCTAGCCAGATTGTCTTTGCACCGGCCCACTTGAGTGCGCAGTCTGTTTAGCGACTTCCAAGTGGGCCAGGGCTGATCATGGCCAGGCGGAAGTTCCTCTCGCAGGGCAATGAAATCGGGCACCCTATGGCGTGTCTCCCATGACTCGGAAATTACTATAAGGCAGTAATCCATCATGAGGACCAAGGACAAAGACGAGCTGGTGATACATGTTGTAAGTCAACAATATCAACTCACATCTGCATTTTTTCACCAAATCAAGCTGCAATTCATTATCAAACATCTTTACTTCAAGCCACATTGAATATAAGTAATAATGACATGTTCCTGTGCAACTGCAACACATAATGAAAGTGTACAAAATGTTACGGTTACATGCGTTGTTAATATAATTGCATGTTTGATGTAACTGGCTACACCTTGAGATGAAATTAAACTATTGGCTCTGACATATTATTTCGCTATAATGAGATGATTTGATCGATAAAATAATATCGTATGTTATTTGATAATTTAGTATGCTAAGGTGATTATAGACGTAAAAGCGTGAGATCTGATATTTCCATGATTAATTTTGAAATGTTTTTTTTGTTTTTAGTTTATTCTCTGGCTTCGCATAATTTATGTGTAACTTTCAGAAATAGATTGTCTAAATAAAAGTAAAGACTGCATCAAAATCCGTTGCGTGGATTAAAAGAAGAAAGCTTAGAATTAGACAGACGTGGAAGCAGAGTTTGTTTTATACTGTGCTAGCAGTCAGTCCCGGCTTCGCTCGCGTAAAAACACAATAAATTATACACCTAAACCTTCCTCAGGAACCACACCATCTCTTGGTGAAAACCGCATGAAAATCCGTGCATCAGTTTTTGAGTTTATCGCGAACATACAGACAGACGCATTTTTGACTTTGTTTTATAATATGTAAGAAAGGATGGAATGATTTTTATTTATTTGACATTTGCACAGTATGAACTTTCTTTCTTTTTGAAACCAGTCTGTCCGTCAGGATAAGTACCACTGCCATCACTGAAGCGTATCACGAGGGTGTCATCAGGTACCACCTGCCAGGGGTTGCAAATACCAAGGACGAGGGCATTCGGCGGAAACGATGCACCTGTGTTTACACTGGTGTGTGGGCCACTACGTAGGGGTTAAACAACGTCGCTTTTAGGCGCATCGTCATATTTAACCTCCAAAATAAAATAGACATTTAATGACGAAGGCAACTGAACAAATATTTGATATGATGCCTCTTTGAAGAATTAGCATTAACTGTGATAGAATCAGTAAATAACCAAATGAATACAAGACAAGTGTATAAAAAATAAATTACATTTTTTTTTAACACTGCTTGGAGTTAATTGTTTTGACGAAAAGTCATGAGATGAGTGAATTAATACGTTTACCTTGTTCGATATTCTATTGAGTTCAATATGGTACTTTTTGTCCTGAAATTCTCATGGGAGTAAACCTCCAAGGTTGCTGTTCTAGACATCCAAATTATTCCTAACTAATATTATAAATGCGAAAATAAGTTTGTATGTTTATCGCTTTATCAACTCAACCAATTGTCTTGATATTTTGGAGTAGTTTTGCATGTAATTTGAAGTGCGAAGAAGACATTTAATTCCGGAAAAATACCTAATTGTTCCCGTCGGATATTTACGCAGGCGAAGCAGCGGGTAAAAGCTGGTGTGCTGTAAATTATTTGTCTCGACGAAAAGTTACAAAACGCTGATCTACTAGCCACATTCTTGGAAAGTCGCCGAAGAAGGTTGAAGTCGACTGGCCAGTAATTGCGTCCCCTAGCATTTTCTAAACGGATCTCAGTCTATATTTAAGGTGAAAACAACGATATTGGCTTAACAATAGGTTGGACTATCCGGGAAAAGTTTAGAAGATAGCTGATATTTTGTCATCCGCGCAGTACTGTACTTAGAATAGAATATGATTATGATTATTTTTAAAACTTAGCTTAGTTTCTTATTACTTAGCCTAAAAAGACATATTTTTGACTTGCTTTTAATCGGTTAAGTTTATTAAAATATGGTCAAAGTAAGATGTCCTTTGAACTTAGTAAAGTTTTTCTTTATTTAAATCCAAAAAGAATTGAAAATTAAAATCAATACTGGCCAAGAAGGCAATCAAATACTTATATGAATGAGAGATCGCTTTTTTGCGTTTCGGGTTAAAACGTTTTTTGCTAATTAAATCTCTATGAGTGTCCATTGTTTTAGGTTATAAACTTAGAATATACATAGTATGATAATTTAAGAACTGCTTTTTAAATAGTTAATTTGTATAATATAATCTAAAACGTCTGCAAAGTTTTAATCACAATAATAAAAAAAAAATAATTCATTTAGGAAAAAATCCAATAAAAGGGTGAAATCCCCCTAAAGATAAAAAAATTAAGGGTATAATTTACATTATAAAAAAATAATTGATTAATATAAAACAAATTTAATATATGAAAAAAAATACACATATTATTCTAATAATAAAAAATTAATAAATAAATAAATAATCACAAAAACAATGACTTTCAGTTTCAATAAATTTGACCATTGAAAATTTCGAAATACAAGATACCTCTACGACTAAAGTAATATTTTTATGATAGCAATAACGCACTAAAAACAATTAAGATGAGACAATATTTAAGGTTAGAAAAACGTTATTTTCAGTTTGGATGGTCGAGATACCGATAGGTGTTCCTATTAGGGGCGCATGAACATAATTATCCTAAGGTTTGGCAGTCAGAACTCCTGATTTGTCGTTGCTGATCGAAATCTACAAAAAAGCAACAACAAATTCGCAGGTCGCGCAAATGTTATGAAACAATAAATCTTTGTATATGAGTGGGTCTCGGCCTTCAAACCTTATGCGGAGCTTTTAGACAAACAAATATAATTAATGCCATTGTTTAAATAATTAAATATTTATTGCCTTTTAATTTTATTTTTTTTTTATTTTTTTTTTTACTTTTTCTTTCTTTGTAGAATTTATCTATAAATTTACATACTTTATTTATTTTAGCGACAATATACGTTTCTCGGCAATATTTTTTTCTTCTGCGTTCCCGGTTGCATTCCCGATTGCATACGAGAAGCCCGAAAACAGCAAAAAATTATTAAATATTTTTTAACAAATCTTTGAAAAATAGTACTCTAAAAAAGGTACATATGATCTAAGGTTAACCCTGCTTAGGAATGATATTGTTGCCTATCAGCTGCCAAAGCTACGTGTCTCTTAATTTCCTCGTATGACGACATCCACGGGAGGATATGTTAGCAGTCCTATTCTAGGGCGAACCACACGTGCAAAAGTATAACTGGATTCCGACGAACAACCATGTTGACGCATATGAAGCCGTAGCCAAATTCTAGTCTATAATTCTTTTAAGACCAACTAGTTTTTCAACGACGTATAATTATTATAATAACATTAACGTTGCAGTAAAAAAAAAGCTATAATTTTGCACCAATCAATTACCATAATTGCTGTTAGTAATTAGATTACGCGGATTTGAACCCGTGATCCTCGGTTAGGTTAGGCGTTACGAAACCGTATTGAAATTATCTGTAGCAAATAATGAGTGTAACTTTTCCTTTCGAAATCGAGTTAGAAAAATGTAATTGGTAGCTGAACGATATAATATTTTAGCCGCGGTTTCGTTCGCGTAAATTTTTCATGGAAACAGGTTTTTTCCGGGATGAAAGGTACCCCCTTCTTTTTTGCGTACATTTAAATATCTCTATGTCATCTTAGAATTTTTCCGCTTCTTCCGCCGCCATTGAACAGCGGAGCCTAGGGTCCGTAGGAGAATGAATAAGCTATATATACCCAGGCTTATCTATCCACGTCTATACAATGCTAGAATTAAAAAAAAATCCTACTAATATTATAAATGTGAAAGTTTGTGAGGATGTATATGTGTGTGTGTGTGTGTATATGTTTGTTACTCTTTCACGCAAAATCTATTGGACTGATTGTTATGAAATTTGGTACACGGGTTGAATATAACCTGGAATAACACATGGGGTACTTTTTATCCCAGAATTCCAACGGGAGCGAAGCCCCGGGGCGCAGCTAGTACCTAATATTAGAAATGTGAAAGTAAATTTCTTTGTCACTTCTTCACGCTTTATCTACTCAACCAATATTCTTAAAATTTTGCATACATATAGTTTGAAGTATGGAGAAGGACACAGGGTACCTTTCATACCGGAAAAATAACTGTTCCAGTGGGAAAAATAGTTGTTATATATTCAGATTTTTACTTCTCTGTGGGAACAATGCTTTGCGGTGTAATCACAACGACAGACAACTACAATCACATTTATTTACAGCTTTTAATGTCGTTACGATGGCAGTGAAGATGAACTAAGTACTTGGTACTATTTAGTGTATTTATTAGCTGTGGTAATATCATCAACAAAAGTATCTCCACAATGTATATAAACAAGTTCTCAACATTATACTGTATATGATTCCATGTATAATTTTCTATGTTATTATGTTAGTGAAGTTGTTTAGGAAAATTTAATCCAGCATTTGATTTGTAATTAGACCTTTACAAAAAAAAAGTATAAAATTCTCACAGACAATTTACTGGAAATTTATAGAACATTTGAACAGAAATATATTTAAAACATTTAAATAATACAAATAATCAATACTATATACATTTATAAATGTAATGTATAAAAAGAACGAACTAATAAATAAACGAACGAATTTTGAACTTCGTATTTTTCGCAAGTTCAGAAATTTGTTTAGAGTTTATTCACGTCCTAAACTAAAATTTATTAAAAGGCAAGGTTTTGCATTTCACATGCAAAAACTTGTTGTTTTGCAAAATAAGTAACAATTACCTTACAATGTGTCGCTTGTCAATATTCCATCAAAAGAGTAGGTGGACAGTCGGACAGAAAATCGCAATCGAGCGATTAATGTTTATAGTTAAATACTTCCTGCTTCGGCCTATAAATTCATCTGTCAATTTGATACACCTACGCTGGGAAAACAATTATCTTTTTTTATCATAGACGAAATTTATCTAAATATAAATATATAGGGACAAATCACACAGATTGAGTTAGCCCCACCCAAGGTAAGTTCGAGACTTGTTTTATGGCATACTAAGTCAACGATATACTATATTCTACTATATTATACGTGTATCGATAAACATCCAAGACCCAGGACAATCTGAAAAAGATCATTTTCCATGTTGACCTGACCAGGGATCGAACCCGGGACCTCAAGTGTAGCATTCTGGCATGATGACCATTAAGGTCAAAGCACAGTTTGTACCGCACTGCTCCCACCCGGCAAGATGACGTTCATCGAAAAATGTGCTGTAAATCATCGTCTGTAGACATATTTTACATTGACAACCCGAGAACTGGCAGTGAGCAGTCCGCTATTTTGTTCTCATTGTAAAGTAAGTCTACAATGTACGCTTTAAAGCTCAATTTCCAATGAACGTCATCTTGCTGGGTAAGAGCAGTGAGGTACGGAGGCCATGTATGCGTTATGGAAATTTGGTTACTTGCCATTTATTAGTTTTAATAGTAAATTCTGTTATTTCGAAATAATGTTTTTCTTCACTTCAAAATAAGTAACTACTGTATAGGTACTTGACATATTTTAAATACGCTTTATATACAAGTACAGTGCTACTGTATTTATTATTTTTTAAAACGATTACATCCTACTCACGTGTGTTTTTGAATGTCATACATACATACTCATACGACGACCTCGGTGGCGCAGTGGTAAAGTGCTTGCCTCTGAACCGAGAGGTCCCGGGTTCGATCCCCGGTCGGCTCATGATGGAAAATGACTTACTTTGGGGCTAGCTCAATCTGTGTGATTTGTCCTAATATATTTATATATTTTATTTATTTATACAAAAATATAAAGAAACATATAACTATAGGTATTCGTATAGTGTAACGAGTGCAATGATCCTTAAACACCCACCCGTTACAACGTTGCTTAACTTTTGAAGTACAGATCCAAGGCAACATCACTTTTGATTGTCATACCAGGAAAGTAAGTATTGTTACAGTTATGTTTGATCCTAATAATGGAAGGGTGCGGGAAAATCCATAGAAAAATTTTGAAAATAAAAAAAAAATAAAAAATTTCATCCTCATCTCTTCGGGTGTAGGTACTCGGTTACATACCGTTACCTGTGACGCCTGAAAATCTAGGGTTACCGTAAAAAAATGCCATTTAATTTGAAACATTTGGTTGTGATTTCACAACAGGCTACCCGCCTAATGTCAATCTTCTTTAGGAATGCTAGTTTGTGCTATCTGCTGTTAAGGTTTGTGGCGAAAGTTTAATCGCCTCGTACGACGTCCACGGGAGGCTATGGAGCGGTCCTATTCTAGAGCAGGACAGAGCAAAAACATATATCTCCAATATTATTAGTTTATTTCGTAAACGACCAGTGTCACTGAAAAGTTAAAGACACAGTGGTGTGTTTCCTAGTTTAAATATTGATATTTCAACATCAGGACACTTCGTTACCCTTATATAAACGCAATGAAAGACTCATATAAATATTTTACAAGAAATAAAAATTAATGTCTAGTCTAAAACTACCAGACAGATAGACAATAGTCGACCTACGGCAACATGTAACTACTTACAAAAGAAACAAAAAAATGAAGTAATAACGACTATTTTGAAATTCCGAGACTTTGGTATATAGTCCAAGTAAGAAACTTAAGCAGATGATGGAATTGTATTCCCAAGAAGGTTCGGTTCGCCCCTCGAGCTTCGTGGCGTCATAGCCCCTGATGAAACCGGGAACCCACGGTAATAATTGAAAAAGAAAGAGAAGCAAAGAACTAATCTTACGTCCTACTAATATTTACTATTATAAATGCGACGCAAAATCTACTGGATGGATTGTTATGAAATTTGGTACACGGGCAGAACATTGGCATACATTGACGGCCTCGGTGGCGCAGTTGTAAAGTGCTTGCCTCTGAACCGAGACGTCCCGGTTTCGAATCGGGTCATGATGGAAAAATATCTTTTCTGATTGGCCCGGGTCTTGGATGTTTATCTATATATGTATTTGTTATAAAATATAGTATCGTTGAGTTAGTATCCCATAGGTAACACAAGTCTTGACCTTACTTTGGGGCTAGCTCAATCTGTGTGATTTGTCTTAATATATTTATTTATACATAATGTAATTTTTATCCCGAAATTCTTACGGGTGCACTCATTTGAAATAAGTTTATAACTTGCGCCAATCACTCCATACAAGGCATCACAAAGAATCGCATGTGTGGGCCGAGTGGGCCACTCACTTAGTCGCACGCAATACCTATCATTTTGACCACTTGGACCTTAATACCTTGGGTTTTTCGAATTAGCTTTGAAACAAGAATTGTAGCTGTTTTGTTTTTTTGTGTTCGTTTGACTGTCTTTCACGTCAAAACGGAGCAATGAATTGAGGTGATTTTTGTTTAGTTGGAGAGCTGAACATTGTCATAGGTTTCTTTTAGCCATGGACAGAGCCGCGGGCAACAGCTAGTATGTTTATAATGTTTCGGTTTAATTAATTTTTTTTAATTGAGATTTAATAATCACAGTTTCAAACATAAACATATTAAAGGTCTATCTCAATAGAACTAGTTGTGTCTAAAATAATGATTCTAATAATAATATTTAAATTAAAAATAAAATTTAAATTAAAGAAAAATTATAACCAAAATCACTTTAAAATTAGACTCTGTTTAGAATGCTTACGAATAAGCAAAGCCTAAACTTTGGTCTAAAATTTGTAGACATTTTTTTCTTGCGTACGACAATAACAGTTTGCCAGAAAGGGATGGCTACAAATTCGTGCCCAATTTCAGGAACTACGCGGGCATTGTGGAAATGTAATCTTTATAACAAAGCAAATGGGTCTAGTTTTCAATGGCATGATTTTGACATTTGTTATTAGTAATCATTCCAGTTAGGTAGTAAAATTACCAAATAGACAAATGAACAGACTCGCGCCATCTGTGAAATAGAACATGAACCACTTAGGTCAACACGTTTCATAACAACGCATGTCAACACTACGCATATATAGGTTATAATAAAATTATAAAAAAAATAATTTTAACTTACCAGTGTAAAACGGATCATAGGGCTCCGGCGAGCCTACAATTCCTTGTCTTCTTGGATCCAGGTTTGTCAAATTAAATATTATAATCACTAAATAACTTCTCGTACACTTTTATTTATTTTTTACATCAACAACACAATTTTGCCGCTCATTTTTGAACCATACTGTGTTAAAACTAAACAAAATTCGTTTTAATATATTTATGTTCCTTTGTTTTGTGGCTGAAGTTGAATCATCGATGTTTAGATATGCGCGTTTAATTTTCTGATCACGCGCAGGTGTCTAAAACGGATGCCTGTTATACTCATACAATCTGTGGTTCGAGGTACACCGTCACATTGCGCCTACGCCTCTCACACACCAATATTAAAACACAAGGCACCTAACTGGCAAGGCACACATGGCATATCTTCTATCTCGCTTGTTCGTTCAAGAATTCGTTTTGTCTTTGTCTAACAAAAGTTTTTTTGGGTTCCGTGACCCACCCCAAAATATCATTATGTTTGTATCTAAATAAATATACAATTATAAGACTAATTCAGGAATTTAATTTATATGAATTCTTTTCATTTGCACTATAATTATTTGCTCTTGCATTGAAGATATTTAACATAAACATAAATATTTATCTGTAAGTACACTTGTAAATTGATAAAATTACCTTATTTAACGTGTATTATAGCAATTTGGAAACCTAATTGCAAAATAACGCACGCACAAAAATAAATTAAATCCTTCCATTGCATCGCTGAATTTAAATAATACGGAACCATTACTGTTCGACTTACCCTTGACCAGTTTTTTGTTTAGGGATGCTCAAATTACTAAAAAAAGGAAATTATAGGTGGGCTTATCAGACCTGGTGGTTAGGGGTGATTGATGAGAGCAGGTTTATGTAGATTTTGAGGATAAATGTGGAAGACTGCTGGTCTAATATGGGATAAAAATGTGAGTGTATGAGCACATTGAATTTTTTACAATTTATTACAAATAATTTGTGACATTTTATTTGAGATTTCGCAGACATATTTCGCACCGGTATGCAATTATGTACAGATAAAGAATTCGGGGAAGATCGCTAGAAGTCACCGGTGATTTTAAACAAAATACTTATTCATATCATGCAGAGTTACTGACCAGGATACGCGGAATCTGGACCCGTGACTTGTGTCAAAGATGGGGCTTCCCCCAACCCGCCTGACTCCTGGCGACACATTTTCTGAAAACGTAAGGAATTGATTTGCACTTTTGTGGCATATGGAGTATATTCTATATCAGCAGTCGATCACAGTCACCACATATTTTTTGTATACTTTTTGACAATGGCATGACCTTCTGGCATCATAGTAGGAAACCACACTTTTTTTTATTTCTTCTCAGCAGTGATCGAACCGAAATATCAGTAGTTTGTAGCTCTTTGAGAAATTATTAATGAAATAAAAAAAAAATTAACGGGTTAAAGTGCTTGTGAAGGTCTATTTCATAATGAATGCTTTGATTTTAATATATAGTATTCAAGAAAATCGAAAACCTGCAAATAAAAAATTCATTACGAGACCTCTAGCGCCATCTTTTGTAGTCAGCGCGAACTAATAAATTAACACTCTAGAACATCAGCTTCAAGCAGATTTCGGAAAATGAATACAGATGGCGCTAGCAGTTCTTGGAATTAATTTTAAATGTTCTATTGTCATTTTTTTAGGCTTTAACATTATTCAAAATCTTTAGCTTTAACATGCATTGTAACTTACATCAACAGTTTCTTTATTCCGTTGTTCCTGGTTCAAGTTAATATTTTTCGTTTGCATTTTCTTTTATTTCTCAAAAACGACCACCTGAAAAGAAAGGAAAATAAACTAAAAACATCTTTCAATGCAAAAATATTTTACTAACTATAAATTTAAAAAATATAAATATGGATTCATGCTTTGAATAAATAAGTATAATGACATCAAACATTTAAAATAAACAAAAAATAAGAGTCAAAAATAGGAAGCATCATATTCCTTTCTCGCACAGTCGCGTAAATTTAAACCGTGTCATGTCGCATGTCTATTTAATCGAAACTTGCCCAACCACTCGGAAATCCTGCAGATAATCTATCTGACGGATAGAGTATCCAATGGATATATTATACAAAAGGAAGTAGCATCAATTTACGGTTAACTACTCTAATTAATAACTAACGAACCAAACCAAGTCTCAAAATACGGAGCATGGAGTGTGCGTTATTTACAGTGTTAGTACATACTTGAATAGATTTGCTTTGATATAAACATGGAATAGACAATTGTTTGGACAAGTTAGAGCTATGCCTCATTGCTCCGTCATCCTCGACCTCGACCACGGACCAAAGGAAAACAACGTAGAAATTGTATGAAGTTTCGACGTAATGTAACGTAATGTGACGTGACGCACATCAGTGTCAAAACCTATATAAAGTAACAGAGCTCTGGGACAACACTCTTACGTCAAAAACCAATTATTAATTAAAAAATAAATTCTACATAAGTATTTAAATACATTTCTCTGACCTACCATGAATCGCATTACGAATGTGCGAAGCAGATTACTTTAGTTCGAAAAGTGTTTCGCGTTAAAAGATGACGGTAAGCCCCCAGGTCAAGTTTACTTACGCACAATAGCGATTGTACTTCAGAAAGGTACACGAACAGAATTAGAGTACTTAATTGTTATACAGGTTTTGTGACATTGCGGATGTAGTGGCAGGTCGATGTTAATAGAATGACAGCCTGCAAATGACTTCCAGTTGTCTTATTGGTAATAGGGAACTAGGGTAATACTTTCCAACTACTGCAAGGATTTTCATGCGGTTTTCACCAATAGGTAGTGTGGTTCCTGAGGATGGTTTAGGTGTGTAATTTACCGTCTTTGAATCCGACTCGTACTTGTTAGGTTGTTGTAGTACGGAACCTTACAAGACGCGTGGTCCGACACACACTTGGCCGGTTATTATCCATATTATTTGTACATACAAATAACAATTTGTAGTTAAAATGGATGGGATAAAAAGACTATTTATATTTATAACCCATAAAAATAATAATACAGTTTTAACTGGGACTTCATATAGCAATAATAACCGTGTAGTTAAACTGTAGTTATTAAACTATAGTTTCAAGTATGGCTGTTTCAAGCTAATATTCCAACCCTTTTATGGAATACTAGCTTTTGCCAGCGGCTTCGCCCGCATTTGTTTCCAGCGTGATAAATTAATATTGTCAATATGTTGGGTTCTAAGCATCGTGTCGCAATGAATAAGTTAAAATATTTATTTATTGATTTATTTATTTATTTATTTGTTTGTTTGTTTGTTTGTTTGTTTGTTTGTTTGTTTGTTTGTTTGTTTGTTTGTTTGTTTGTTTGTTTGTTTGTTTGTTTGTTTGTTTGTTTGTTTGTTTGTTTGTTTGTTTGTTTGTTTGTTTGTTTGTTTGTTTGTTTGTTTGTTTGTTTGTTTGTTTGTTTGTTTGTTTGTTTGTTTGTTTGTTTGTTTGTTTGTTTGTTTGTTTGTTTGTTTGTTTGTTTGTTTGTTTGTTTGTTTGTTTGTTTGTTTGTTTGTTTGTTTGTTTGTTTGTTTGTTTGTTTGTTTGTTTGTTTGTTTGTTTGTTTGTTTGTTTGTTTGTTTGTTTGTTTGTTTGTTTGTTTGTTTGTTTGTTTGTTTGTTTGTTTGTTTGTTTGTTTGTTTGTTTGTTTGTTTGTTTGTTTGTTTGTTTGTTTGTTTGTTTGTTTGTTTGTTTGTTTGTTTGTTTGTTTGTTTGTTTGTTTGTTTGTTTGTTTGTTTGTTTGTTTGTTTGTTTGTTTGTTTGTTTGTTTGTTTGTTTGTTTGTTTGTTTGTTTGTTTGTTTGTTTGTTTGTTTGTTTGTTTGTTTGTTTGTTTGTTTGTTTGTTTGTTTGTTTGTTTGTTTGTTTGTTTGTTTGTTTGTTTGTTTGTTTGTTTGTTTGTTTGTTTGTTTGTTTGTTTGTTTGTTTGTTTGTTTGTTTGTTTGTTTGTTTGTTTGTTTGTTTGTTTGTTTGTTTGTTTGTTTGTTTGTTTGTTTGTTTGTTTGTTTGTTTGTTTGTTTGTTTGTTTGTTTGTTTGTTTGTTTGTTTGTTTGTTTGTTTGTTTGTTTGTTTGTTTGTTTGTTTGTTTGTTTGTTTGTTTGTTTGTTTGTTTGTTTGTTTGTTTGTTTGTTTGTTTGTTTGTTTGTTTGTTTGTTTGTTTGTTTGTTTGTTTGTTTGTTTGTTTGTTTGTTTGTTTGTTTGTTTGTTTGTTTGTTTGTTTGTTTGTTTGTTTGTTTGTTTGTTTGTTTGTTTGTTTGTTTGTTTGTTTGTTTGTTTGTTTGTTTGTTTGTTTGTTTGTTTGTTTGTTTGTTTGTTTGTTTGTTTGTTTGTTTGTTTGTTTGTTTGTTTGTTTGTTTGTTTGTTTGTTTGTTTGTTTGTTTGTTTGTTTGTTTGTTTGTTTGTTTGTTTGTTTGTTTGTTTGTTTGTTTGTTTGTTTGTTTGTTTGTTTGTTTGTTTGTTTGTTTGTTTGTTTGTTTGTTTGTTTGTTTGTTTGTTTGTTTGTTTGTTTGTTTGTTTGTTTGTTTGTTTGTTTGTTTGTTTGTTTGTTTGTTTGTTTGTTTGTTTGTTTGTTTGTTTGTTTGTTTGTTTGTTTGTTTGTTTGTTTGTTTGTTTGTTTGTTTGTTTGTTTGTTTGTTTGTTTGTTTGTTTGTTTGTTTGTTTGTTTGTTTGTTTGTTTGTTTGTTTGTTTGTTTGTTTGTTTGTTTGTTTGTTTGTTTGTTTGTTTGTTTGTTTGTTTGTTTGTTTGTTTGTTTGTTTGTTTGTTTGTTTGTTTGTTTGTTTGTTTGTTTGTTTGTTTGTTTGTTTGTTTGTTTGTTTGTTTGTTTGTTTGTTTGTTTGTTTGTTTGTTTGTTTGTTTGTTTGTTTGTTTGTTTGTTTGTTTGTTTGTTTGTTTGTTTGTTTGTTTGTTTGTTTGTTTGTTTGTTTGTTTGTTTGTTTGTTTGTTTGTTTGTTTGTTTGTTTGTTTGTTTGTTTGTTTGTTTGTTTGTTTGTTTGTTTGTTTGTTTGTTTGTTTGTTTGTTTGTTTGTTTGTTTGTTTGTTTGTTTGTTTGTTTGTTTGTTTGTTTGTTTGTTTGTTTGTTTGTTTGTTTGTTTGTTTGTTTGTTTGTTTGTTTGTTTGTTTGTTTGTTTGTTTGTTTGTTTGTTTGTTTGTTTGTTTGTTTGTTTGTTTGTTTGTTTGTTTGTTTGTTTGTTTGTTTGTTTGTTTGTTTGTTTGTTTGTTTGTTTGTTTGTTTGTTTGTTTGTTTGTTTGTTTGTTTGTTTGTTTGTTTGTTTGTTTGTTTGTTTGTTTGTTTGTTTGTTTGTTTGTTTGTTTGTTTGTTTGTTTGTTTGTTTGTTTGTTTGTTTGTTTGTTTGTTTGTTTGTTTGTTTGTTTGTTTGTTTGTTTGTTTGTTTGTTTGTTTGTTTGTTTGTTTGTTTGTTTGTTTGTTTGTTTGTTTGTTTGTTTGTTTGTTTGTTTGTTTGTTTGTTTGTTTGTTTGTTTGTTTGTTTGTTTGTTTGTTTGTTTGTTTGTTTGTTTGCTTGCTTGCTTGTTTGTTTGTTTATATATACACTATACTATTTGTATAAAATAACTTAAAACAACAGATATAATATCTAAACAACAGAAAAGAATACAATGAAATATTCCGCTATAGAACCGTAAAAATAGCACCAAATTACATCATACATTTTTTGCGTGATGCGCAAACAAACAGAGACAGAGATAATAATTAAAAAAATAATTGTTTCGCCTTGTATTAGTCCCATCAAATCCCCTATAATTATTTTTCTATAATATCTCCTATGTACAGACATACTCCTATATACACCAACAGTATTATATATAAATTTTCTTACAGCATAGCAATTATACAAATGAACAAAATATAATTGTAACCAATTAAGCTTCGACAGAAAGGAAAAGCTTTCGAGACGCAAAAAGCACCCGTTTAGCGCTTCCTTCCTCAACGCGAAAGTCGTGGGAACGTGCTACGGAGAAGCCAGCTTTTTTTAGCTCAGAGCTTTTCAAAAGCTAATGTAGTTAATAAGTCTGCGCTTGATTGCGTAAAATTTTAATAAATGTCGTTTCAAATGAATCTAAAAAGGTCATTTTTGGACATTTTTATTTTTGGGTTTTTGGATTCATTTTGGACATATTTGTTCATGTACTTTTATATTTTTGAACATTAATATGATTGTTACATTAGTATTGTAACTGATTAAAAAATGATGTGTTATGTAAATTAATAATATGTTGCCGGGATATGTAAATTGATATGTAATGATATATGGGAATGAGACACAAAATTGGTAGATGTCTATCTTTATTACGTGGAAATACGCCACAAATACTTGAGCTGAGTATACTCCTGTATAATCAAAGCTGCCTAATTATTTTTTCGTTGGTTACTAGTTACATTCATTTTCGTCCATTCATCAATTTTTTGAATGGAGTTCCCCAATCTTAACAGGTAGGAGTAAAACCGGATTGAAGCCACCGACCATGCTCACATTTCCGCTAACATTCAGTCTAAACCTTTTCAAAATGTCCAGTTTTAGTCCTATTTAAATACTTCTTCCTGTTGAGAAGCCATACTCTTGTCGGTGCGTTTACGTGAGATTACCTATTACCACTTTTCTCGGTTTCTTCCTCAGCCGTTAAGCGTCTTAACCCAAAGTTTGTTTGTCTTCACTGCAAGTATGTGGTAACAGTAAAATAAAATATTGTATGTATAATATAACAGTTGGTCTACAAAAAGAGAATCAATTAGAGTTATTAGAATGTGACACATAAGTAGTTTCAGTAGCAAAAGGAAAATAAAATGTATGGAATGTACCATGCGCTGTTCCGGTCGCGTATTTTGTAAAATTCAAACAAGGGATAGGGTTGTAAACTGGAAATTCCTCTCATAGGTGATGGAGTAGCTACCTATCACTGTTCTAGAATCTTATACCAAAATGAGCCCAGCCTTCGCCTTTCGCGACTATGGCTCTGACTAATCCAAGAGGGTTGAAGACGTAACATTGTATCTGTTGAAGCTTGTATTTTGCTTAACGTCTTTAATGGTCAAAGCTGAATTTTCAACAGATTTTCCGGGTACCATGTATCCTTCTCCGTGGTTAAAATTAAATAAATTTCAATTTCAACCAAACAAAAAAAAATAATTTCAACCAATCTTTGGTTGAGCAGATTTTAAGCGCGAAGGGGTAACAAACCAACAAACTTACATTCGAATTTATATTATTACTTAGCTAATAGATTTACTATAGAGAGTCCCTAAAACTGTTGTAAGGCGTATTGAAAAGGTCCTGTCTTTGGTCCATTTATTACCCAAGTATGCTAGCGTTTAGTTTAGGGCCACCTAACATAACAGCGGCTATTACTGCCCCATTGAAAACCGAAACGAGATTACACCTTAACATTATGGGGACTTCAGACTTGCCTTGCCTTAGCGGTGCATTTTTTATCATTACCACGCACTGCCTGACAAGCTGACTAAATATAATGTTTGTTTGGATAATAAAGTCCACTAATTAGGGGTGCCCGCGACATTGCTTCCGTGTGAATTTTGCTATTGCCGATTTTTCCGTTCTTTATTCTTTGAGCTGTCCGAATCCTTTCAGAAAATTTTGAAATATAACTTCTTCAACGTATTTTTATCACAGTTTAGACAAAAATATCCCGTAACTTAGCTAATTGTATTATTACTACAATTAGCTTGTAGTTATAAACAAAATATCTATTTAAACAAAACAAAACTATAAGCCTTTTAAAAAATAGCAAAAGCCTTTGCACTCTCGTTCCATGTATCCCTGTAGATAAATAACAAATAATATTTTATTAATAAAATCAATAACAAATAATATTTTATTAATAAAAACAATAACAAATAATATTTTATTAATAAAAACAATAACAAATAATATTTTATTAATAAAAACAATAACAAATAATATTTTATTAATAAAAACAAAAGTTATTTGACACTTTCATATTCAAAGTGTACAATGGTGGTTTAAAATGAATGCAGAAAAGACGAAAAATAAACGATAATAATGATCGCAAAATTGTTGGATTTTCCAGATCCAACAGGCCTCAGTTTACAAATGACAAGTAAATTAAATAAAGCCACATCAAAATTGTTTTTACCCGAGCCTAGTTTAAAGCCAAAGCACAGAATTCCACCGGCTTTACCGGTGAAACATCAGACATGTTTCCAAAGTGGCTACGCATGAATATAGCTTTGAACTGAAATGTTGGTTAAATTTGGCTCAACTCACACAAATCGTTGACTGTTTCGTTCTGACAATGGAAAATGTTATTAAATAATATAATTATTATACTATTCTCTAAACACCGAAATAATTTAAATAAAAATAAGTTTAGAAACTAAAACAGTAGTCGGGTTTTTTTTATTTATATTGTTAATTTATGTATACACTAAATTTACATTCATTAAAACACTGTAAATTAAATTCGTTTTGTAATAGAGTGACTTCGTACTTTTACATACTCATCACACTACAAAAACTCCTAATAGGATTCGAACCTGGGACCTTTACTGGGACACTTAAATTAAATAAATAAATGAATTACTATGAACATGTCAAAATATATATCTTTGTTTTATGCTTTTTAGAGCGTAATCTGCAACAATAGTCGGATTTTAGTGTTTAAACTTATTTTTATTGTTTTTTGTGTGTTGGTAGCGTTTTTTAATGAACATTTCTATCCGTTCTTCTATTCTATTCTACTTTATCAGTAACCGGTGAAACAGGATATAAATAAAATCTATATTCACCTTTAAATGGCACCCATTTTGGTTCACATTTAAATTTTAATTTAACGGCCGTTTCCAGATAATTGTTCCGATTTGTTTTAATAGTACTACGGTCCGGTGGTGTAACAACCGTACAAATAACAATGTATCTCAAAAGGTTTTACATATTAATAGCCTGTGTTCATGTTGTGTTAGTATTTTTTGGAATCATTATACGGTGTTCGATTTTTCCACAAATTACATTTATGGCCTAAACATACTTACAGATTGCTCTATAAAAATCAATACTAATATTGTAAATGCGAATGTACAGACATTCGCTGTCTGTTCCTCTTTCACAGCTAAAACGCTGAACCGATTGTGATGAAATTTGGTATTCATGTAGTTTTAAAGACCCCCGTTCAAACATTGGCTCCCTTTTAAAAAAATCATCGCCCATATGGCTATAATAGGGGTGAAAGTTTGTATGAAAATCATTTGTGATCCGCTTTCGCAGAGAAATACACGCGGGCGAGGCCGCGGGCATAAGCTAGTTTTATATAATTCAAAGAAACATAATTATTATTATGTCAACTCTATATCATCTAGGATATCCTAAAGGATTTTTGATATTAATAAAAATAAGTACTTTTGTTTGTAACAAATAAACTCAAAACGCTCTGGACCGATTTTGATGAATTTTAGCACAGATTTTGACTAGACTCTTTGGAGGATACCTTTTATTTACCGCGGGCGAAGCCGCGTGCAGACCTCTATGTTATATTACACATAATACGACCTTTGAGGATAGTCGAAATCAGTTAATATTTTCTAATTTAAAGGGCAAACGAGCATGCAGGTCGCCTGATGGTAAGCAAACACCGCAGCCAATGGACACGGCAACCCGGTACGGGTCACCGATGGGTTGCAGACTTAAAAAATGAATAAAATATAACGTTAATCTTCATATACATTACAATAACCAATGGTTATGTTATTGTTAAGTATTTTATGATTGCACTAAATAATAAAAACACTTGAAATCTGGTTCGTCAGACCCCGCCCTGATTGCTGCTGTACCGAATCGATTAAAAATAACAATCGATTCACCATCGAGTGCTCGGTAATCTCGATGCGATGATTACCGATTTTCGATTTCACGTCCACTATATGATAGTGGGGTGTTGCATGAAAAAAATATAACCCTTACGATCTACTCTGCTATAAATTACATCAAACCTACAAACTATGAGTAATTTATATAAAAATTAAAATATTACTTTTGAGGAATGAAACGAACCCAATAAATATCAAGACTTTTATGAAATCAGTATTTGTGCCAATCGAATTAACGTAATATTTTGAAGACCTCCGTGGCCTAATGGTCATCACGCCGGACTGCTACATTGGGTCCCGAGTTCGATCCCCGGTCAGGTCAAGATGGAAAATTATTTTTTTCTGACTGACCCGGGTCTTGAATGTTTATATATATAATGTATATATATGTTATAAAATATAGTATCGTTGAGTTAGTAACTCATGACAGAAGTCTCGAACTTACTTTGGGGCCCACTCAATTCCGTGTGATTTGTCCATACATATTTATTTTATCACACTAGCTTCCGGTGAAACAAATAGTCGTGAGGAAACCTGCATACAGACCTAGACTTATGCTCGGATCAGATCAGATAATTAGCTGACTGTTAAATAGTTAGCGACTGTCACTTAAATGAAAAATAAAGATTCAGAATTGTACCTTTAAGGCGTGTTGTCTTATTTTTAAATCTCTAACAATCTTAAAAACCTGCATTGAAAAGCTCGAAAGAAGGGGCTGCAAAGAAACAACAGTAATATTTGAGACCGGCTGCATCTAGGTCAAGGCCAAATGATATAGGCTAAACCTAGTTTATCTGTGGTCTTACCGGACATAATCAGGTTACACCCATTGCCCATGGAATTAGTAAGTACTACGACGGAGTACCTACTAATTCCAAGGTGTAACCACGCTTCGGTATATATTCGTACGTAACATAGTTACACTTATAGCGACGCAATGAAATTGTGACTTGATTTATAGGAATATATCGTGACACCGTAAACACTACTCCTTAATATATGCGATATCCATTTTAGCAGTAAATCTAAGGCATTTCAATAATCCCCGTCGCTATTCAGGAAAGGGACAGATATATCTAACCAGGGGATGTAAACAGGATGTAAGATAATCACGAGCAATCACCATCGTGTCAAGTAACATTGTACGGATCTTTAAGCGGTGGTAATAAAGGTGAAATTGTGATGTTTTTAGGCAGGTTAATGTGCTGTTAACTGTAATATTTTATGGATTAAACATAACGTTTATTACGAATAGCGCTCGTGGCTTTGTTTAGGTGAAGATTTTTATACATATTTTATAGATATTCAATAAATATATTAATATTTTGTGTCTTGTTGTAGGTACCTAATGCAAAAAAGGAAAATGTATTTTTAATATTTGGTTGAATGTACTCAGAAATCAACTTCTGTGAAAATTATATGTGTGTTACATACACGGTTTTCTTAGCATATAATACTTGTACAAACTTTTCACACATAGCCAAAGGATTCATATACGAGTATGCACATATTACGTGAAGAAACGACGTAATAAATTGGATGGATTTCTTTGACGATGTTCTATCTTGATGACACCACCGAGTTTATGTGTGTTTAGAACTTCCTCATGATTGCTCAAGTGGACCCTGGGTTCCAACGCGCAACGACTGCGTAAGAAACTGAGAACATACCCCGGTCAGAATTAAGATATCCTCATGATTACTACACCAGTGTAATATGTGTTTCTGATCGGAGAAGTAACTAAGTACATACAAATTTATTAACTAAAACTTAAACATTCATACTGATTTAATTAAGTAATGATGCCAAAAAATTTATAATACCAAATCAAATACTCACATTTATAAGCACAATCCGAACAGAGCAATCCACACAACATTCACAGCATAAATCACACACATTAGTTTTCGAATCACGGTATGCGCGCGCGCATTCGCGGAAGACGTCTAGTACACGCGTCGGCGCAGGCTGAACTAAGCTTTGGATCATTTTGAATGTTCGGTAGTCCATTTTGATTTCGTCTTAATTAATTGTGTTTGGATTCATTATTTGATTAATTAAGTAGCTATATTAAAGTATATTAATAACTGTGGTAGTACATGTTGAAATTACGACAACTAACATTGCAAATATATCCTTTTGGTATAATTCAAGAGATTTCCCGGTTGCTTCTTCAGGTGTTGAGCGTCGGATCCGCTTTCGTAGTATGCATAAAATGTGGTGGTACGGAACATTAGATGCACATTATGTGACTCACACTTGACTGTTTTTGTCATAAATATCTCTTCCCATGTAATCAGTTTCTAAATAATTACATCTTTTCGAAGACAATGACTTTAGTTAAGAAGAAATTTCTCGAATGTCTCACTTGTATAGTATTCTAGTTATACCTAGTTTATAGTTCGACAATAGTTTTTCTATTAATCGAGTCTGTTATGTTGGTCCGAAATACGGGAAATAAAATTAACTTTAAAACACCGAGGTAGACTGAAATCGTCACCGTGCGCATTTTTTTTCATCGACTCTGTCACCGGCAAATCTTAGCTCAAAAGTTTGTCCAGACAGACGGACACCGTGGGCAAACAGGATATGAAATAATAAGACTAATCCAAAACCCTAGTGATAGCCTCCACATTTATTAAAATCCCATAGTTATCCAAAACCTCCTTTTAGGGCGGTCGGATAATGGAATCTTTCGAAATCCAGTTTATCGGGGCTTTGTGTACCCCATCAATCATTTTCGTAAGTAGCCAAGCGTGATCGCACCTGTCGCGGTCACTGACCCCCTCAGTAAAGATTGCTCGGGATAATATAGATTTATAGATGACAGATAATTTGTTCGACTTTAAATAGTGGATATAATTTTGGAATGGAATATCATTGTAACCATCCCGGTTGGTGATTCAATTTTAAAGAAATGTTCCAGAGTACAAAATGGTATGGGCATATTATGAGGCGCAACAACAATCACTCATTATAGCAAGCGCTCAAACTCCCAGAAAAAACCGAAGGTTTAGACAGACCACCAGCCACGTGGTTGAGCAACATGGAAAAGAGATCCACAAAGACAGACTCAATCCGTAGGCAACCCGAAGTAGACGCCTCTAGCGCAAGGGATCCCTTTTTTCGCATATTATCCTAATTTAATTTAGCATAACGAGTTAGGCATATTTTTTTTCGACATACCTATTAATATTTTGACATACTTGTTTTATTGCATACTTTTTCAATTAGCATAATTATAATTTAGGCTAATGCATTTTACCATAATTTTGATTTGCATAAAGCTATAGTGTAGCAGTAGATTGGGTCACCCAAAAGCCGCCAATGTGCTTGAATATTATGCTTAAAAATTGTTATGCTTATGGTAGGTATGCGTAAAATAAAAATGTGCCTAAAATATTATGCAAAATTAATATTGTGCGTAACTATTATTATGATAAGTAAAAGTATCTATGCTATGTTAAATTATGATATAAAATTGTATGCATAAAAATAGGGAACTCTAGCGCAAATGTGCGAAGAGACGCGACCCCAAATGAAGCCAGAGAAGTTGTGGACGAAGAATAAGAAGCCCCAGACAAAAAATGTGTTGTAAACGTGTAGATTTGTATGTGGAGTCGTCGTTATAGCGTACCTACCTCTAAATTTAGAGTTTGCATAGATTAATCAATTTCTTTTTATATTTTAAAAGATAATGAAATTATTTTTTACTTCGTACATTAATCATTAACTACTTTGTACAAGATCAAGGTGCCCATGAAACAGGCGACATTCCCGCGCTGAATTGCATAATGGAAATCCGTTGTGCGAGAAAGCAACCCGCGTTAGGGTCATTCTGTAGCCTCCCTCAGCTCTGTACCCGTGTGCCTCGGCCCCAAAAACCTAATGTCTCGACGACAAAAGCAATTTTAAATATTAATTGTGAGTTTAATAGAACTTTGTACATTTAACTACTACTCTAGTTAATCGGCATGTAATTTAATTCATTCCATTTCATATGCAAAATGAAGTTATTACAAATGGCATCCATCATAGATCCACTCATCAGACGTCACTTCCTGTCCACTGCTCAAATCACAGGGATATGGTAATTTCTCACGCCGATCCACATCTGCAAATCATAACTTTATCTTGTACCACTCTTATCGCGAAGAGATTAGGTTCAAAATTGCGGCAATCCCTTTTTTCCCTCCACAAGGTCGGGTATGTTTCCTGTTTTTTTTTTCTTTTTTTTTTCTCCCGTCCGCTGCATGTGTAGGCAGTGTCGTGATTAAGCTTTGCGGTAGCTTTTTAAGCTCTTTTTGCGAAGTACGATTACGGTTTCGGTTTGGGACAGTGTTTGTCTGACCTACAAAGTTTTGTTAGCTTTTTGTTGGAGCTTTTTAGTATGAGAAGTTTATCACTGACTCCTGTGGTGTAAATATATATTTTGAGAGAATAGCAACATTTAAGAATTAAAAAAATATATATTGGGATTTTATTGGAACACGATATTCATAGTGGACGAATTGAAGAAATGAAAAAATATTCTGAATTGAACATTTCAATAAACAACAATATGTAGTGTAACAATACAAAAAAATAATTGGAACTTTATTGGAACATATTACCTACGCAGATTTATTGGCATCTCCTATTGTGAGCAAGTTAATTTAATTGCTCACTGATTTGTACTATCAAGTTCGTTTTATGAATTTTGTCATCAAAGCAAGATGACCACCCATTTCAATTGTACAAATCGCTCATTTGGCATTAGAAATAACTTCTATGTTTTATTAATTGATGGTGGCAGCTAACAACTTTCATGAAAATACAACTACACTTTCAAATTTTATAACAAAAAGTACTTTGGTCAACTGTATAACCTACCCAAATTCATTGCAAAATCGTCGCTATTACCACGCCATAGAGGCTCACGCAGGGTAACTTGATGTGCACACTGAAGATGTCAGGGTTGCCACTGACACCAAAATAATGTATATTAATGACATGACCTCATGTAGGTACTATTTTTATATTCTATCCTTGTACACTTTAAGGGCCTCTGCAGGATATAAAAAAGGGTTTCCGGACATCCTTCATCTCGGAAGCATCAAAACCTCTTCGGAATATGAGCAATCCCCTTTCGGTTCGTTACTCAACGCACTTCCAATAGATTTGTGCAATAAAAACGTTTAATTTATTGTTTATTCGCTTTTCGCTCGAGTATTGTACCATGTTTTACTTTGATGGACTGTTTAAGTCATTAGGATGATGATATAAGTGTTGTAACACACTCAAAAAGTACGATTACTTTAGATTTGTTGCTATTACTGTGTTAATATCTAATTGGCAACCCTGTCTTATCTACAAAAGTTGAATAGGTATATTGTCAATTAAATTAGAAATCTTCCCGTGTAAAATCACAATTATCATCTTTAGTATTTATATACTGAACAGTTTATGTACAAGTAATATGTAATTATTCTCGTATCTTTACATAATATTCTAAAACAAAGACCTCAGCTGCGTCTGTCTGTTCACGATAAACTCAAAAAATATTGCACGAATTTTCATGTGTTTTTCACCAGTAGATAGTGTGATTCCTGGAAGGTTTAGATGCATAATTTATTATATTGTTACGCGAGCGAAGTCGGGACGGGGCGCTAGTCTAGTATAAATATACAAACTAAAATACATCACATAGATATATCCAAATCCTTGTGACCAATGATACCTTCGAAATTCGTCCGTTGAATACCTGACTTATCACACGCACCCACGGCTAACTGGCGTAAATCACGCGACGTAATCGTGACGGGACGTGACGGGAATGTGATGTGTGACGTAATGGCTCAGTGGCGCAGGAGTAAAGAATCGGAATAGAGGCTAAGCTTCTAAGGAGCGTCCGAAATTGTTACCTATGGAGTAGGATTGGTAAAAAACGTTATAATAACTCTTCCGAAGCTATTTATATTATTTAACTTTATTCCACTAAAATATTTTTTTTTTAATTTTTACTAGGTAGGAGCTCGAAATATTGTGTCAGCCGTTGCACAGCCCTCAGCATGTCTACTGACCGAGCGCGTGCAAACCGGTTTTATCTAGTTGCAGCATTTGCGGCGCGTACCTATGCGACTAGCGTCTAGTAGATACGCACACAATGTGTGCGTATCTACTAGATGTCATACGCTGCATGCTTTTAGTAGTGTACCTACGAAACAAATTGTATCAATCTTAGCCTCTGCTCAGATTCCCTACTCCTGTGCCAGTGGGAAGGTACCCGTTGATACCAGTGGCTTGACCCTGGCTGAAACGGGAAAAATCTAATAGTCTTTGAAAAAAACTATATCAGAAATATTTACTATTATTATAAAGAGGTAAGCGTTTGTGAGTTTGTATGTTTACCCAGGTAACATCTAGTACTTAATTATGTATTTATCTCTTCAAATCTCGTGATATGAACACACAGAAAGCAATTCGTCCTCAAAGACCAACTTTCAGTCGGCCTACGAAAACTGTTCGTACCGTCCCTTACTGCCTTCCATAACTCAATTCAGAGCAACCTCCAACCAGTTGATACTTCAGAACATCGCTTAATCTCGTCCGCGGCGGACATAAACAGCCTATTCTTGATATAGCGTGTAGCCGATATTCTTGATTCAAGAAGTCGTATATATCGGCTACACGCTATATCGCCGATTCCAGACAGATTCCAGCCAACGAAAACTAAAGAATATTTCGTAGTTTGTATGAGTGCTTTTATTTACCGCAAGTAAGAATCAGCAATAGTGTATAGCCACGAATAGACTTGTCTCTTGAAGGTTCGTATACCACTGGCGGCCGTAGGAAGTCGATTTCACAATTTGAACCACAGATATAAGAACATTTACAATGTAATGTTGTAATATTATTATGTATCTGTGTAATGTATCTGTGATTACAACGAACTTGACGGGAAGTTTCTTTTAAAAACTATAAATAATGGTTGACTGCCTGTTCTCCAAGGAAAAATATTAAAATGATCGTCTGAAAAAGAAATTAACTTTGTCCCACATAGGGTAAGCCAAACGGGAATAAACTAACGTCACCTAACGCCCATAATTTGTTTGCTAAATGGTCACACTGTGGTCACAGCGATGTAAATTTTAACACGCTGGTGCGTGTGGTGTCAGCGGAGAGGATTGACGTGAGATCTGGGTGTCGATTCTTCTAAAGGTAAATTGAATCGTGTATCTATGGGTTTACACTGTTGGTTTACAGCAGCTCTTATTGCGTATCAATAAGAACTAAAATCAAAGATACTATTTGGCTTCACTTCAGCAGAATCGATTGCCGTACAGAAGAAATTATGAGAGAACGGATCCTGGTCTGGTCATTGACAAGAGGTTATTTGTTGGTCTTAAGAGAATAACAGTACATTGGTAATTTTCTTAAATTTAATATTTATCCTGATTTTAAAATTCGTCCTCCTAATTTTTAATATATGTATAAGACCTATATTTGTTAATTGATGTCCTTGTAGAAAAGGCTGCGGTGAAGTTTGTTGCGCCGCTTCTTCTTCACCTGCGCTTTGGAAGCCGGCAGTAGACTTCGTTTAAAAAAATTTTTGACGTCAATCAGTGATGTATATAATCCTAAATTGAATAAAGAATTTAGAATTTGAATTTAGAATTTGAATTTGAAAAATGTATGAGCTCTATGTTCGGCTGCATAAGACTAATCTAATAAAAAAGTGTAAGTTATTTATACAAAAGCCTTTCATCCGCGAGACAACTCTATCCCTGATCATATAATTCCCTGTAAAATTTTGATATCATCGGCCATCTTGTCATTAACGTATCTTATAATTACCTCTTTTGTAACTAAATTAGAAGTTGACCATTAATGTGTGGCTAATACAATTGAGTTAGATAAATCATTCTTACAAACATATCTACTTATTTAACTTAATCGTCAGACAAATTGTCATTGCTATTGACTTCAACAGTTGGCTGGTAAAAAGTGCCAATTAAAACGCCAGACCAGATTTCTTAGAGTTGGTTTACATCAAGCAAACTCAGTTCCCATAGCAATATCTAAAAAAAACAATCTCCTCTACCACTTATCACCACTTGAGCCGAACCCAAAAGGGAAAGATAAGAACACGGTAAAATCCAAAGCATTAATCTAACCCGACCCTTGAGTTAACCACACAGTGCTTGATATAATCACAAGGCTTCAAACACAGTAGCTCAAAAACCGGTTGGGAACACGCGATTGTTCATAACTCTTGTATATTTTGATCTTGAGGTTTCATTTCGACGTTTGTAATTTGCAATTCTATAATGTTAACTGGTTTTGCTCTTTGTTATTGTTTTGATATAACCGTCCTTCTTCTTCAGTCGTATTCCTGAAGCGGTGGTGGTGTAATGGTTAAGCCTGTGGATCGAAAGGTCGTACCCTATTCGTGCCATATGAGTTTGTATAACAATCTGACTCGTATATAGTAGTTTTAATAGACCACCACTTGCTTTCGCTGAAGGAAAACATCGTGAGGAAACCTGCACACTGGTGGACAGTTTAGTTCAATAGTGTGTATGCCACTAGGTGGCGGTAAGAAGTCGTAAAAGTCATGTCAGATGCCTTTAATGAAATCTGACACCAGTGTTAGCAATAACACACTCTACACGATGAGTCGTATTCCTCATTTCTCTATTTCACACACTAGGTGATAAATTATCGACTAGAGTGCAGGTTTCCTCACGATGTTTTCCTTCACCGGAAGCAAGTGGTGGTCTATGAAAAGTACTACACATATAGAATAACAGTGCACTGTTAGGCGGCAGAAATAGAAAAGTGTGAGGTAATATATGTAGACGACCTTTGTATCAAGGTCTCTGGTACATTTTCATGTGAAAATGTAACGTTACAACTTGAAGATAAACCGTTGAAATACCAAATTAACTGTCAATCACTCAATCCAATTTATTACACGATCAAACGGGAAAGTTTTGCGGATATACGTGGAGCTAACTTTAATTGGACTTCGTGATTAGTATCGAATCGGGAATGCCTGTAAAAGGGAGAAGTAATAGACTACCGGGATCATTCAATAGATACACCTACCAACTTAACAGTATAACGATCAACATTTTGAAATGACATCGATGTGTATTTTTTTTTGTCTTACCAAGCAGGCAAACAGGAATGCGGCCCACCTGATGGTAAGTGGTCACCACAGCCTATCAAAGTATCACACGCGCGTTGTCTACTTTGTGACCTAACAATGCAAGTACTTCTGTTTGGCAGCTGATAGAGATATGAGTAGGTACCTATGCAGGCGACCTTTGTACTAAGGTATACCTCTGGTGGTATAATTAAAATTAATAGATGGAATGGATACTAACTTAACGATATTTCTTTGGGGCAAACTTTATCTATGAGGCCAATTATACATTTAGTTAGTGTTTCATCATAATTATCGGTAATTACAAGCCTGTCTCAAGATGGTCAATTGAGCGCATGGCCAAGCTCTATGTATGGTATAAATATCAAATTGCGGTAGTCGCTAAGCGGTGGTAATAAAGATCAATTTGCGATGATTTCAATGATTGTAGTTGATGCGCTGTTTACTGTACACGACACGTGTCGTTTAGCTATTCCAAGTAGGCGCTTGTTTTAAATCACAGCGATCAAATATGTGGTTCGTAACATGCTTGCATATTGATTAGGTTGGAAAGGGAAAAACACTGGCTGTTTTTCGAACGGATTAAAAAAATTTAAGAGCAGTGAGAAATGTTTATTACCTATTTAAAAACGGAATAAAAATGTAACAAAACTCGATTGCTTAGTTTAATTGTATCCTCGGATCATCTCCTCACTCCAATAATAGAACTATGTCGTGTATTAAGCCGTCTGAGAATAGGACCGCTTCGTGTCTAGGACTAGGCAACCATTGCATTCCCAAGAAGGATTGACGTCAGTCAATCGATTGTAGTAAAGTCACAGCCGAGTCTTCATAATTTTCTTCTTCTTGTGCTTGGATATTCGTGAATCCAAAAGGATGTGACATTTAATAGTACTTGCCATACAACGAACCAGTCACTTCTGAACTTATAGTAAGATAGAAAGGAACAATATATCTATACACAATTCATCTTTAGTTACTTTCCATTTTGGCAGTCACGGAATGAAACATGAATGGTGATTATTGTTAAAACATTAACCGAATTTAAACTCATACAGTAAAAGTCCATTAGCAAGGACACAATCAACATTAGTATTCAAAATTACACATTCCGAAAATTATCACCTAAACCCTCCTAAATCTGCCAACGTGGCGCTATGTTTTAATTTTACCGTAAATTCTTACAGTTCCCACTTCGACCGCAATTAGCTGAAATAAAAAATGTATGAGGTCGTACCTTTTTCAGTGAGGGTTTTCGAGTTCCAAAGATGAGTTTATCCCCAATATTTCCCTATTTATTCCCGCACAGTCTGGCCCATGCCTATCTGGCCGACGACTCTGTAGCCTAATGATCATCATGCCTTACTGATAAGTCCCAGGTTCGATCCCCGTGCGGTCAGGTCAATATGAAAAATGATATTTTTCAGATTGTCCTGGGTCTTGGATGTTTATTTGTATATTTATCCTTATATACTCCCATTTCATACTGTCCACTGCCGCGTCTGTCTGTCCGCGATAAACTCAAAAATTACTGCACGCATTTTCATGCGGTTTTCACCAACAGACAGTATGATTTCTGAGGAATTATTATTATTAAAATTAGTATAATTTTACCCGAGCGAAGCCAGTATGGGTCGCTAGTATGTTATTAAATATAGTATCGTTGAGTTAGTATCCGTCAGAAGTCTCGAGCTTGCCTTGGAGCTGGGTGATTTGTCCATATTTATTTATTTTATCTCCTGTTGAGTTCCCGCTAGATATTTTGAGAATATATTGGGAAATTATATTGCGCGTCGCTGGTTCTACCTATTCTCAGGGATTTGTTTTAAAAATTTTTCTTTCATTTCCATTAAATATTCGAAGTGTGAGGCGGATTATTTTAAGTCAGGTTTAATTTAAACTGGGTGAAGGGAAAATGAAATGTTACTGACCTATATTTCCGAAGGTTATATCTCTATGTCATGTTATTTTTAGACGAAAAAATCCGCGGAACTAAGTTTTATTGAACTTTTTATAATGTATGTCTATAGTTTTGCCACAAACCTATAAATAAATAAATATATTAGGACAAATCACACAGATTGAGCTAGCCCCAAAGTAAGTTCGAGACTTGTGTTATGGGATACTAACTCAACGATACTATATTTTATAACAAATACATATTTAGGTAAACATCCAAGACCCGGGCAGAAAAAGATCATTTTCCATCATGACCCGACCGGGGATCGAACCCGGGACCTCTCGGTTCAGAGGCAAGCACTTTCCCACTGCGCCACTGAGGTCGTCAAATATAAATTTTTAATAAATGTCACAGGAGTTACGAGTGGAATAATAAAATATAAAAATAGTTTTTTTTTTTGTATTAAGTTTCTTTAGCAATATAATACTGACTATTTTTAGCAATATATACAGAATTGCTAGGTGTAATGAAGGAGGTTTCGGCCAAACTCCTCTCGAGTTTAAACTCCATTGTTAACAACTTGCTTCACGTAAATTCTAAAAGTTCTGACAGATATATTGGCGAAGAAGTAAAATGAGAGGGTTTGCGTTTTCGCTTAAAATTTATCATGTCGATTGTGTGTTATATATATTACTACCTAAATACCTACCAGCTGACGGATACATATACGAAATAAGACCAAGGATTAAATTATGGTACAGCTCTGCCGTCACTAGGATAATTGCAGTAAGTCGGATTTTTGCCAAAACCGAGTTATATATACAGCCATGATCACGATAACGAGATCTACATTCGTAACTTACCCATTTGTTTGTATGTATTTTAGATCCAAAGTTAACGATTAAAATTTTGCAGTAAGTCAAGCATTTTTTTTACATTACAAAACATGATTACAGTGGATACATTTACGGCAAAAGTTGTTATTCAGAGTCTCTCGGCATAAGTACAGTATGACATCTATAACACTTATTATGTAAAGTAATTTACATACATAAATTGGGCATGGACCGAGCAAATAAACACTAAGAAGATATACTGTTTTATCCCTAAGCAGAGTGTCAATTTTTACTAAATGCGTGGTCTGATCTGAAAAACAGTATGGTGCGGTACTGCGTGTATGCTCATAAAAAAATAAACTTTAAATAATCAAAAACTTGTATGGAAACTTAGCATATATACAGTAAAGAACCCACTTCCTGTGTATATGCTAAGTATTCCTTAACAGATGCTTCTAGGAGATACTTAGTATAACAAAATTAATATATTTTTTTTGCTTCTTATTACCTACAATTGGTTTCCAATATAAATAATAGATAGGTGATGAGGTTCTCTTTCATTTAAGGTATCAACCATCATGATGTGATAACAAACATACGAGTTATTGAAGATTTTCGTACCAAAAGTTTAACCGCGTTTTTCTCGAAGTCATCTAGAGCCTTCTTACTGCAATTATCCTATTGACGGCAGAGCTTTAGCTTTAAAAACATAAAGTTGTTCAGTCTGATGAGCATTTTCTGTTGAGTTATAAAAATCGAAGATCTGGAACACCTGATGTAGACCTATGATAGTGCAGCTAAACTATAGGAAACATAGAAATTTAATGAAAAAAAAAACGGAAGAATTGATGGATAGAGTTCGTTCGGCAAGATAATATGGCTATAATGAAAACAAATACGTTAACAACATCAGTTAAGTTTGTCTGTCTGTACGTTTGTTCGCGTTTGGAATAATGGTTTGGAATAATGCGTTTGGAATAACTGTACCGACCACACATAATGTAGTATAAGGTGAATGATAAGTTGCAGTCAAAGAAAGAGAAAATATGAATCAGCTGTAATAGAAAAATCTGTCAGTATTATGCAATCAGGTTAATAACAATAAACTTTATTTTTCTTTGATTCGCTTTATAATTACGTTGCAAGTTGAGGGTCGGGCTCTTGAAAGCTCAAATAGCACAAAGATAACATAAACAAATAGATTGCGCTTTATATTTCTCATTAAATCTACAAATCTGACATAATTAAAATTCAAAACGCGTATATTTTGAAACTAAATTTCCATATTTTGATTTTACGTAGTTAAGCAATAAGCGACGCCTTATTTAAAACTATTTTTGAAGGAATGGTGAAAGGAAGAAGAGGTCCAGGGAGATCGAGGAAGAGCAAGAGCAGGCCAAATGAAAGAGAAGACAGGCGTTGCGTCGTATCGAGACCTTGAAAGCAAAGCCGAGGATAGAGAGACGTGGCGTATACTCCACCGACAAGAGCATAGCTCTTAAATGAGAAGTAGAAGCTATCAAGAAGTTAATAACATACCAAGGTCATACATTTGTAGTGTATAGTGATTAATAGGTGAAGATACTCTCTTTAGAAGTCATAAATCATTTTGTCTACGCCAGTACACCACAACACTAGGCACGTCCCGCCCGCGACCCCTCGCGCAGCAGCCAATGGCTATCGAACACGACAATTTAAATTTGATTCCTGCGCGCGCACTACAAATCTAGTTTTTTTTTCTATTGTTTTTTCCGGTCATTCGATTTCTGTTTTTTTCAATATGCCAATTTGTAAGAACAAAGAAAAATATAATTAAATAAATAAATAAATATATCAGGACAAATCACACATATTGTGGTAGCCCCAAAGTAAATTCGAGACTTGTTTTTGACTTCGAGACTCTTCTTATGGGATACTAACTCAACGATACTATATTTTATAACAAATACATATATAGATAAACATCCAAGACCCGGGCCAATCAGATAAAGATCATTTTCCATCATGACCCGACCGGGGATCGAACCCGGGACCTCTCGGTTCAGAGGCAAGCACTTTACCACTGCGCCACCGAGGTCGAATTATCTAATTGTTAGCTTCAAGTATTTATTTTAATTACCTATTAGTTGCGTAACGAACACATTTTGTAATGTTAGTATATAGCCCTCCTTTTGAACAGTCAAAAATCTCGTAACATACTTAGTAAAAACACTTTTACCTAATATATTAATTAGAGAATCTATGAACATTATTAGCCATTACAAAGCCCATGTCCCACTTGGGGATAAGGAGGATATGCCATGCATGATCCATCACACCGCATTATAAAATATGTTTTATCTCGAGCTCATATAATTCTTAACATATTGAGCACCTACGTACCTATTTTACGCAGCAAAAAAAAAACAATGCAGAGCTTCAGGAGACCGAGAAATAAATGAATGAATGAGTGAATGATCTTTGTTGTGTTAAACATTACATTTTACAAAAGGTACATTTTTGTGAAAGAGTTACTAAACTGAAAGAGTAGGCAGGTGTTGTCTCCTATCAGTATCTGAAACAGGTGTAGGATAGCCGGGAACATGGCAAATAAATTTAGAGATTGATTGGGCATATTTGAAATTGTCAACTATTCCCGCGTTTCAGAAGTGAAATATACACATAGATTTACTTGATTTTTCTAATAACGAGTGTTATGCAATGAATAAGCGTGATGATAAACAATTATTCATTATAATAGAGATAAATTAAATAATAAAACCTACTTACATTTCAACAGCGTTTATTCTCTCTAACCATCGAGGACTGATCGCTCACAAAAATAGCGGCAAAAATCTCACCGGTCATAACAACTACTTTTTAAAATATATTTACACAATGCGATCAGTCCGTATTAATCATACAATTAATATATTATTTATTTATTTATTTATGTATTAATACAATATTTATTTATTGTTTCTAACACAGGTATTTGGCGAATACCACTACCATTAAGACCTATTAGAAGAATCTCAATAATAAATGGTACATTGTGGCTAATGCAGAAATATAGGTACCTAAGTAATTATGTTGTCTATACTTTTCAGGTATATGTCAGTTCCATTTATGAGTAACTACCTAACATTTAACGGCATAAAGGTCCAAAATGAAAGGTTAATTGGCAAAGAACGGCTTCTGAAAAGCTTTGTTTCTGAAAATTAAGATAATGTTATATTACAAAAAGGATGCTCCGTTATTTTGCTCAAGTACTTAGGGCTGATTGAATTTTTTTATACATTCTGAGTGGTGTTTGAAGCGGTGGTTGTGTAATGGTCAAGAAGCCCGCCTATGAATCGAAAGACCCAGGTTCGAGACTTACTTGTGCCACATGAGTTTGTGTACCTATCTGATTCATGTAGGTATAGTAATTTTCATCGATCACCATTTGCTTCCGGTGAAGGAAAACATCATGAGGAAACCTGTACACTGGTTGATTATAAACCTGTCATTTTACAACCGGACGCCTGCTTGACGTCAACTCTCCTTGGGAATTCTATTGTTGCCTATCAGGTGCCCAGGCTATCACCTCGTATGACATCTATCGAGTCTACAAATTACCAACTAGCATTTGGAATCACCATTGACTGAAATGTATTTCGACTAATTTACACTAAGAGCAGGTTGCACCAGTCAACTTTTGCGTTAACTTTAATCAGCGCAGATAAACGCAAAATACACCTTTTCGCTTATATAATCGACGGTCAAAATTAACGTCAAAGTTTACTAGTTCAACCCACTATTAAGGCTTTTCCAGGAAAACGGGAAATCTTTAAGGAAACACTGATAAATGTAAATATTTGATCGGATCTTGATTAAGATCGATACGGTTCCTGTGATTACACAGGGTGAATAATGGGGCAAACTAATTGGGGAGACGGGAATTCGTCCCTTACGCAATTTTCTTGCTCCAATGTGTAATTTAGAACTAATACATATCACACTATACTATGTAGTGTAACGTGAGTACAGAATAAATTGTTTTAGATATTCCTACTTGATATTATATTTTACTAGCCTTCACCCGCGACTTCGCCTGCGTGAACTTCCCATGGGAAATGTACTTGCTTCAGGAATGAAAAGTAGGCTATGTCCTTATACTCTTAACTGTATGTATGCGATTTCAAGATTAAGTGAGTAGATAAAGCGTGAGGAACAAACTTACTTTCGCATTTTTAATGTTAATTGGTATTAGTTGGGACGAGCTTTTGCTCCACCCGCTATTAATTCGTGACGTTCATGACTCCTATTATTGTCAAAATCCCGGGTTCTAAGCAATATATCGGGATGAAACCTATACTATATTTTCAAAATCAAAATCAAATCATTTATTCAGAAATTAGGCCTTCACAGGCACCTTTTCACGTCATATTCTGAATTAAATGAGAACTGAGAACTCGCATCAAATACCATCCTGTAGATTTTACGTTTGGCGTGAACATAGCCCACTTACTGTTTTATAGGTATAGATTTTAATATATAATGTTATACTTACAATATTTTGACATAAAAATGTTTCACTATCACTCTCTAGCTCTCTTTCCACAATAGTCACAGACTAAACGGATTTTCGTGGCCACCGTTTTTTATTTGGTCAACTGTGATGTGTATTGTGTAATGGAAAACTATATAACATTCAAATAAAATTATTTATCAAGTGTACCACAATATGTCAAGATAATTTTTAATTTTTCGCCAAGAAATAAATTAAATTGATAAAAATGTAATTGTCGGCGTTAGTGCGCGGCTACCCATCGCCTTAAATTAATATAAGTCAGTGCAGTCAACTTCGTGTCATGTTATCCATCATGGAGCTCTGTGCAGTGGTAATAGAGAATATACCTTTATATGTAGTATAGGTACAAAATATAAAAAAATAATAAATTAATATATTAGGACAAATCACAAAGATTGAGCTAGCCCCGAAGTAAGTTCGTGTCTTGTGTTGTGGGATACTAACTCAACGATACTATATTTTATAACGAATACATATATAGACAAACATCCAAGACCCGGGACAATCGGGGACCCGGGACACAAGCATTCTATTGCTTAAAATGAGGTTCCAACAACCTGAATGTTTATAAAAAAATCATCTAATAAACTATTTTATTTTTAGAGAAGAATTTGCAATTCATATGCTTTTAAATGTACCTACATATATCTAATAAGGCTTCGTACTAATTAGCTCTGTTTGTACTTAATTGAGTTTGCTTAGTAGATTATACCTAGTTACGATGTGACGGCAACTGCTTGCAAAATCGATAAATACCTACATTGTATTTACTGGCCTATCACGGCTTCGCTCTGGTAAAACATTAATATATTGTACACCTTACAATTATTTATCAACTAGCTGCGTCCCGGGGCTCGCTACCGTGGGAATTTCGGGATAAAAAGTACCATATGTGTTATTCCAGATTATATTCTATACCAAATTTAATAACAATCCGTCTAGTAGATTTTGCGTGAGAGAGTAACAAACATACATACACACAAACTTTTAGACACCTCAGGAATTATACACCCTATCTATAAAAAAACTCGTACCAAAATTCGTTGCGTAGTTTTAAACCTATTTAGGAACAGAAAGACAGCGTAGCGATTTTAGTTTGTACCATGTATTTAGGAACAGAAAGACAGCGTAGCGATTTTAGTTTGTACCATGTATTTAGGAACAGAAAGATTTATTTTATCTATGGTTTGTACTATGTTTATAGCTTGATATTTTATTGAATAACACATATTATGGTTTTAATGTAACTACGAGTACCTATAGGTATCTGGTACCAATTTGACCACAAACAAATAATCTAAATAATGTACGTCGGCGTAAGATGAAAGAGATGAATTAATACAGCCGAACTGGCATGGTCTCGACAGCTCAGTGGTCAAGAGCACTGTCCCGCACAGACAGGGGCGCGAGTTCAATTCAAGGTGCAAGAATTTTTTCATCTCATTATTATTTTCAAAAACAAGTTTAAAAAGCATGTGTAACATGTAACCTATAACAAAACAAATTCATACAAACAAATAATGTTTGGTTTGGACTAAAACTATTTGTAGCACAACAAACCCACGTACGTGACATTTCTTAATATTGGGAGAATTCCCCAATCTGGGCCATGTTGATTTAATATTGAGAAAGGACTGCGGCTATATTAATTGGAAATAAGGGATATACTTCGTGCAGTTTATTACTACCATACATGCTCACAGACAATTTCCATCTTTTTATAAAGCAAGAAAGTATGTAGGTACTCGTATATCACAAATTTAATATCAATACCAAAACTTTTCTAAACCTCTCTGATCCGTTCACAATTGGGCTTAACTTTTTCTTTGAGTTATTCAGGCGAATGTTCTTTGACTCTTGGAACTTTTGGAGCTTTATAAAACATTAGTAATATAAATTTATACTCCAGTTATATAAAGACCGTAGAAGAATAAAATGTGTGGCTTTTTGCAAGCAGTGGGCTGAATAAGAATGCTAAAATTGTAATGCCGGTTCCACACTCGCTAAAAGTACGTCAAACTTTGGCGGATTCGGTACATTGCTGAATTTTCATTTTCATAACTCAAACTCAAATATCTTTATTGCAGTAACTGTGTAATAAATAAAAGCACTCATTTAAATTACGCAATGTTCATTCATGCATTCGCGTCTGCATCAATCCGAGTTCGGTGATAGTGGGAAGCCGACATAAAACATTCGGGGGAAATCTATTTTATTTTATCGTCATCAAGCACAGAGAGTCCACAGCTGGACATAGGCTTCCAAAATGACTTGTTGGAACCGACACGCCTCCAGTGTTTCCCTGTGACTTTAATCGGGTCACCCGATCACCTTGTCGATGTGTAGCCTACGCTGCGCTTTCCCGCTCATGGTGATTATTACAGAATAGCAATTTTCGTGGACCACCGCTTGTATCTGGTGAAATAATACATCGTCCTTAAGGAAACCTGCATCTGGTTGATAATTTATCATCTAGTGTGTGAAATCGAGAAGACTATGGCAAAACACTTCATTAATATTGCCAAGAAAGTAGGTTGTATTTCATTATATTCAATGGCTATGACTCTCAGCCAGGTATAGATACGACTATAACTTATTGAAATCGAAAGACCCTAGACGATTTTATATCCCCATGGGCCAAGAACCCCGAGGAGCAGCTAGCAATATCATAAATTATTCTACTGGGTTAAGAATAAACATCAAAAATAAATAACAAATCTTATACAGGTGCAATTCAGGTGCGATTCCCACCGCGAACGGAAATACACCTTTTGTTCTTATATTGATCCTATAATGATCGCTCCGATTTATTGCAAATCATAACAAAAATTATGAAGCGGTATTTTTCAATTTGCTCCGCCATATTTATTTAATAATGACGTCACAGAGCCTGTGTCACCCAAAGTAGTGTAAGGAAATGAGACTACATCAAGCACTTTACAGACAGACTCCTCAAATCGTTAATTAATATGGCATTTAAGAATTATGGTGAATCCATTACAAACTTACTTACAAACATGAATAAAGAAAACATTGTACTTACCTTTTAGTCCTTTTTTTGAACAGACAATTCGTCCTAAGTAACTACTTACCTACTTTTTATATAGGAAAGTAGGTAGGTACATAAGGTACCTACTAATTCATAAAAGGTGCCAAAAACAACGTTACAACTCGCTTCCTTTTCAACCGGTCGATATCCGCCTTTAGGTACCTACCTACATCCGTTGGTAGTTAAAACAGATTGTAATCTCCGTGTGATATTAAAATTTCCAAAATAAATAAAATTATTTAAAAAATTAGTTAGCATCATCAAAATAATAAAACTAGCGATTGGCAAAACTAGTCATTTTACATGTATGACCTATATTAAAATAGCAATAAAATATAAAAGAAAAATATACGTGTTTTCAAAGAATATTTACTTCAAAAATTTACTAATGAATAATATAATAATGAATAATCTACTTCAAAAATTTGGGAGATTGAAAAAATACCTACTTACTTACTAGGCGTGTAGTATGTAGCGTAAGTAATAAATTCATTTCTATGTTTCTATGCAATAAAACTGATATCCACTATGAACACATTTTAGTACCTAGGTACTTTATCATAGGATAGGTAAGTAAGTAGGTACTTCACCTACTGACAAAGTGTCTGATAAAGTAATAATAATTATACTTTCTGTCTGATACTGACCAAATCATTGTCCAAATACTGTATGTTTTTTTGAGTTTGAAAATCGCGGAAATAGTCGTCGTGGCGTGGCAGGGGAAAGTGGAGTGGAGACGTATTTTTTACGTTGTTGATCATGTAAAGTTAGCATTGTAAGGATTGGTTTGAATAATTAAGCTTATTTTTTTGCTTTGTGCATCGTTAATTAAACCCTATATTAGTTCATTTTAAATTTCTTTTTGATGTCATTTTTCTTTAATAGAATCTTAGAATAGTCTAGACAAAAAGTCATGTCAAAATAAATTAAGTGCAATTTTATGTCGAACGAAACGTGTCGAGATGTTGACATTGACAGATGACGTGACAGCACTTTGTTGATAAAGTGCTCGCGGTCAGTCAGTTTCAGTTTTGGTTTTCGTGAAGTTGATTATTTTGTGATGTTTATATAAATGCTGTGAGAAATCCTAAAAATGAACAAGGTCAAAAAGCGAGAGCGCAACGTAAACTTTACCCGCGAAGAGACAGAGCAACTCATTTCGCTCATAGAAGCACACAAATACACGATTGAAAACAAAAAAAGTGGTGCTGTGACTTGGCATGAAAAGGAGAAGGCATGGAAAGCTATAGAAGTGAAGTTTAATAGGTCTGGACACCCCGCCACCTTTAGGAATTCGAAACATCTAAAGTTGAAGTATGAAGCACTCAAAAGAGATACGCGAAGGAAGATCATGCGCATTGGCAGTCCCAACGAACTTCCTCTGACACCAGTGGAGAATAGAGTGAAAGACTTGATGTTAATTGGTGCTGAAGGAAGTATGGAAGTCAACCCTGACTGCCTACGAGGTTAGAATGTATTTTATATTATCTTTCTTTATTTATTGCTAAAATTGTTCTTAGATTTCACACAAGTCATCTAAAGCCATAGACATAATTTTCGACTACCTAACATGGTCATACAAACATACCATTTGTCAGGTGGCCATTTACATGTCTTTGGCTGATAGTATTATTAACTATGGTGTAAGTAGTTATGGCAGAACATACAAGACACATATTGAAAATATTTATAAATTACAATTAAGATTACTTAAGATAATCACCCCAAAAAAAATTAAAAATAAATACAAACTTAATGATGCGGACTTATTTAGGCATTGTAAAGTTATAAATATATATGATAAAGTTAAAATGGAAATTGTGTGTGAAAACCTAAAAAAATAAACTCCTTATAAGTTAAAACTAGAAGCTCGGGTTTGCTCAACTTAACATACTTACCTAGATATACCCTACCTTTAGTTAACAATGTCCACGGTAAAAGAATGTGGGAGTATTTTCTGCCATCTATATTGAATGAATACCCTAACAATATTTGTGAGCAAATAATTAATTTGGAAACCAGTATAACCAAATGTAAATTAATGCTAAAGAACTATATATTAACTGAGTCAATTTGTAATGAGTTGTGACTCACCTTACCACGTATAAACCTATATAGGTTTTTGTTGGTAGTCCTTGTATTTTTCATATAAATTATTGTAACACAAATAAAGAAATAAAAAAAATGGTAGACAAATAGTCACTTAAACACTCAAATTCAACTGGTGTGGAAGATTCCTTACAATGTATTCCTTCACCGAAAGGAAGTGGCCTGTGAAAATTACATGAGTCAGATTGAGGTGTGCAAACTTATGCAGCACACAGAAGGATTCGAACCTGGAACCTTTCGATCCATATGCGGGCATGTTAACTGCTAGTGGTATAGCTTGTATTATAAAGTTTTTAATATCTCCAATTGTATTTAGATTTTAAATGTTTATTATATATATGACTTTGTTCAATTATTTTTTTTAGATGTTAGTGAAAATGTGGAATCGACAATTTATTCCGAAGAACCTGGTCAGTTTGTCAACGTAAAAGTAGAAGTAGATGTTGATACAGCTGATAGTAAGTACTTACTATGGTTGTATGTTACAATTTTGTGAAGTATGTATTTTTGCGCCTTTTTAGGTATTTACCTATAAAGGCATAAAAATAATTTCTTACTACTTATGTACATACTTTTAAATAAGTTTCAATAAATATTAACATTAGATAATTCTGGATAGAGTCCTGATTTTTTTTTCATCAAATATATACATTTTAATCTTGACACTTCTAAAAAGGGTGCTACTAGTAATGAGGTTTTCATATTTGTTACAGTTTTTGGATGTGTTCAAAGTTTTTGGATGTGTGGAAAGTTTCAAGTTAATATAATAACTTGAAACTTTGTACTGTATCTTACTGCTTTGTATACATATGTAGGTATTTTGTGACATGAGAACCTGTATAAACAAAAACTCATTATGAATTACAATCAAATTAATTTTTAATTTTCACATTCCAGATTCAGATTCAAGTACCATTACTTCAGAAACTTCTAACAAAGAAGCAAAAAAGCGCTGTCTGTCAGTATTAGAGGAAGTAATGATTGCGTCGAGACAGACATCAATAGAAACAAATCAATATCAGGAAGAACCATTGGCTGAATGGGAAAATTGTCCAAAATCTAAGAAGCACCGTGTTTTGAGTTAGTATCATATTGAAACCATTACATGATAAATAAAAATATTGTATGTATGTAATTCATATTATGTAGGCAATATATATATTATGTAGGCAATAATTTTAATGAAGGTACAAAAAAATAAACATATATGTATATATTAGAAAATATTGTATTTTTGAGTTATCCTAAAATAAAAGTCTCGAACATAAACTAGGGCTAACTATATATAACTTAATCTGTAATTTGTCTCTATTTATTTATTTGTGTCGGCTTTATTTCTTAGGCCAAGTTTCTTAGTCATCAGGATGATAAAATAATTATAATATAGTATAACAATATATTTATTTTTTTCATTACAACTTTTTCATCATTACACTCTTTTTCAGATCATGTAAAAGAAAAATGTAATGTTGATCAGTTTGCCGAGAGAAAGATGGAAGTTTTGGTGATGCAAAAAAAGTTGATTCAACAAGAGTTGGCATTGAAAGACCTAAAAACTCAACTAGTAAGAGATGAAATACGACATAAACAGGATATTTTTGATTTACAGAAAGAAGAAATTTTATTAAAAATCCAAATATTAAAGGCTGAATTAGAATATAAGAAAAAGTTGTTATGATACAATTTGTTTTATTCCACTGTTGTCTTTTGTGTTAGTCCCTATTTTTGATTTCTGACACAAACTGGTGTCTAACATAATAGTTTGTCGGTCAAATAGATGAACCAAATTCACTTTTAGATGTTTTTAATTTGTATTTTTATTTGATTCCTGAAAAAAATTTTGTAATTGTATTTGATTCCTGACAAAAGACAAAAATTGATCCCCCTCATCTCCAAAACTACTGAACCTAAAATTTTGAAAAAAAAAAATACAAAATTTAGTTAAACATAGGCTGTATAGCAATATTAGTTCTACCAATATTTAGTTAAATATAGGCTGTTTAGCAATATTAGTTCTACCAACAACATTTTAACATATTTTATTTACACGAACCTAGTTGGGAACTAAAAATGTTAGCTAGAAATGTCAGTGTTATCTGATAGATAAAAGTTATCAGTCGCAGTTATCTGTCACTCGACACATCAGTCACTGATTAACAAATGTGTCGAGTGACTGATTACATTATCTTCTAGTTTATCTGCTAGATTGCCACATAGCTGGATTAGTAGCTGTGAGCCACGGCAAAAGTTATAACTACTGTCATTCTACTCCATATTTCTATACCCCAATATTATACAGAAAAATTTGACGGCCGCGACAACAGAGAATGACTTAGGGCCCTGCTCCATTGCTCCATTGCTCCATTGCGTTGTCGTAGCGCGTTGCTGCGTTGTTTCCCATATGTAGATTTATACACTACGACGTGCCTAGACGGACGTCGATTCAGTTACTGATTAACATTCATTCATTACCTTCTAATTAAGATTTAAAAGCGAGGTTCTTGTCGTGAAGTTCCTTCTTAGCCCATAGTCGGGGTTTAGCTCCATAATAGAATTCTTAGTGGTCGTGAAAACATAACACTACTTTCCTGAGCAGTCGTGTAAACACAAAGGCCGATATCGTCTGAGAATCATCTCTGGGATAACTTTACGAGACATTCAAACTCACTAGACTGCGTTTAGAACCGTCTATTCCCGTTGTAACCCATACTTTTCGTCTATTTAATGGAACATCGGAATAAAAAATTGCAAATCTACTGTAATAAGATAAAATTTTCTCATTTAAATATTTATTTTAATATTTCTAACTCTATTGCACATTGCGATTTGTGAAAATAAATACAACATTTACCTCTAGCCCTCCAGTAAAACAATTACTTATATAAATGATTCTTACCGATTATTGATGATTAATGATTCATAAAAAAAATACTTAAATATAATAAATTCGAAATCCTAATAATATCATAAATGCGAATATTTGTGTATGTATGTTTGTTACTCTTTCACGCAAAATCTGAACGGATTGAAACGAAATTTGGTACACGGGTAGAATATATACTGGAATATCCCCAAAAATTCTCACAGGAGCGAAGTCCCGGGACGCAGCTAGTGAAATATATAATATTCGGAATTAGAATGTCGAAGTATACGTACTTAGAATTTTTCCATCATCAAAAAATATCTTCAATTAAATAATAACTTCAATGTTATTTACGCTCGAGAGAAAATAACGGGAAAATTTTAATATTGTTTTCTCGCAACGGAAAATAAAACTTATTGCAAATTTTGTTTCCGATTTCCCCAATAAGGGACAAAGAGAGGGGTACAAATAAAACAGACGTCTCAAACAGTTTTTAATTAAAACTTGCGGATTGTTTTGAGAAACGATAAGTCTGCTGGCTAAATCTGATTACTTTGTCAGAATTTGCATTGCCAAGTCAGATTAATTAGATTTTATTTATAATTTTAAAATATGTAATGATTTTATCTCCATAATGTACCTATTTCGGTATTTAGAATATTTGGGTAGCATTTGCAGGCTTTTTGCTGTCGTATGGAAGGTGCTGTTATAAAATAATTATTAATAAGCTTTAGTTCTTTAATGTACTTACTTTAGAAGAGATTATCTGGGCCTCGCCTCGGTCCAGGGGTGAGTCGATGCAGATACCGCTGAAACATGGTGAGATGGACCTGCGAGGTGCGGGCTGGTGACGACTGATGGGAGCTGGCGCGTCCGGTCACGCGATGGCGTGCGACTCTGTTGGAGGCCAAAACTCATTTTGGGTCAATGAGCCCAGATAGCATGTAAGTATGTATTTACTGAATATACACTAGTTGTGAGTTGAGTTGTTCGCCGCGAACTTTGACCTCGCGAACACAATAAATTTTTGATGAGGTTTTACAAAATTGTGAATATTTCAAAAACGACTTAACCGATTTTGACGCCCCACGAACTTAAAAATTCTATATACCTTTTAAATTTCATCAAAATCAGACCAATGGTTCGAAAGTTAGCGCATTGCAAACATACATAATACATACATACAAAAAATGTATTTTTGCCCCAAGTCGAATTGTAGACTTCGTTCGCTTCGCTCGTTCGGTCATAAAACAATTATCGGTACTTCGGCATCATAAGCATGGAACACTGAAAAATAATCCGGTTTCTCATCAAAATGTCACGCACTTCACGTAACTTTGGTACTTAGACACGTGTTTCCTTGCCCAATACTTACTTGGGATTAATTATAACTTGCCACTCAACGAAAACGTGTCCAGGAACGTTAAAAATCACTTCCCAAAAAAACCCTACAAGTATTTGATAAAATTAACTATAAAGAACGTACAGTCAACAGCACAACAACCTACCCAAGTTCATTGCAAAGTCGCCGCTATTACCGCGCCCTAGAATTTCGTGCAGGGTAACTTGATGTGTTGTTGACTGTAAGAAGTGTTTATTTTGGGCCCTTGAGCAACTTTTTTGCTCATTCCAGCTAATACAGTACGAATTTTAGTCGATAGTTGTAGTAATAAATTGTATCGAGGTAATCACACAAACTATATATAACTAACAATGAAATTATATATAAGTATTAATGAAACGCGTACGCGTATAATATAACCTGGAATATCAAATAGGCTACTTTTATTTAATCCCCAAGATCCCTAAAGGTGCGAAGCCCTCAGGGGCTAAGCCATAGGATCTCGGGATTTATTTAAATTATGTTAAAAGTTTATGACTTAATGCACATACATTAAGTATTAAGTAAGTAGTTTTCAGTTAACCACCTACACGTCGGGAAACTGTTTGAGAAATGTGTTAACAAATAAACAAAATAAATGTTGTCTGAACAAATAACGAAATCAGAAAAACGTAATATCTCCGTAGTTACCCTGAAAATATTTATCATGTATTTGTGTACCTACTGCTTTGTTGGTTTTCTATGAATAACAAATGTACAAGCATTCGCTGGAGCTGAAAAAAATCTATTTTCTTTTATGGCGCTCTGTTTTGTTCGTATCGTAGAATTTCGTGATGAAAAATAATGCCGTCAAGATGTAGGGGCTAACTCACGGATCTCTGTCATATAAAAGTATATAGTGTCAAAAATATAATTTTAGCACAGATATAAGAATATTACATTATTCTTATATTTTAGTAAAACAATTTTTCAAAAAGGTTCGATCGATTTATGCGTTCGATTTTACTTTTTCGTTACATTCATTGACCTTTTATTTCAGAGAAGTTTTTAACTGAATTTTCCACCTGGCCGTTATTTGTTAGCTGCCTAAAGGCGTGCCTGTGAATGAAACCTTGTATAGTCTTCTGTACTCGTAAGTAAATTTTGAGTCTTTAGGCACCTAGCCAGGTGGAATATTCAGTTAAAAACTTCTCTGAAACTGAAAATTCAGGACATACCGCCCAATATTAATTCTCGCATTAACTGTTAAACCTGCGGATTAAAACTTGATCAGAACTCTCCAAATGAGAAAAGGCTTCTGAAATCGTTTACGAAAATCCACTTTTCGATTGTAAACCTTAAAATAAACGAAGTAAGGTGTATTTTCCGTTCAAATAGAAAGTTTTCGAGCGGTATTGGACACAAAATTACTTGATTAAAAAAAAATAAAATCAACCTAATTGCTGTTTCGAAATTTGAATGAGAAATAACTTTACAAATATAGCTTGCCTGAAAAAGTTTGATATTTTTACGATGACTGTTGATGTTTAAATTATCATGCCGTACCTACTGTTCGATCCCGGATCCCGGGGGTCCCGGGTTCTATCCCCGGTCAGGTCAACATGGAAAATGAACTTTTTCAGATTGACTTGAGTCTTGGGTGTTTATCTATATATGTTATAAAATATTATGTCGACGACTTACCCATAACCATAACACAGCTCTCCCAAATTTATCTTGGGGCCAACTCAATCTGTGTGATTTGTCCATATATATTTATTTATTTATGTACAATTCACGGCTGAGCTTTATTGATCGTTTTTTTAGACGACATAGCATGGTCCTTCACATTTTTGAAAACATTTTTGATTATTCCAATATTTCGGGAAATATTTGCTTCTAAAACAATAAAAAGTCTGTCTCCCCCTCTAAATTTTTAACAGCAATTTTTTTAACCTTCTAATTTTTGCAGTGCAAATCGTAAAAATTATTAGGTATAGGTAAAGAATTCAATAAAAACTTCAAACGGTAATTGGTTAACAAAATTGATAATGCAGTTCATAAATTATTAGCGCGTATGTATATATATATATATATATATATACTTTATTATGTTGGTATTGTGTAGGTTATTAAGAGAAAAACTTATTTTCTTGATGAACTATACTAATACATAAAGGGCACGATCTCTTGATGGATATGGCAAAGTTTGCGGTTGTTATTATCGTACAATTTGTTTTGGAAGTTATTTAGCTTTCACTGGCAATGATCATTAGGTATATGGATTTGGGGGACTACCATGAAACATAAAGCACGTCGAACGTCATTGCGTTCACACATTTCTCTTTGTTTTTTTTTACGCGATTTGTGCGCGATATGGGAAAAAGGGACAGCACGAGTATGTGGACTTTAGTAACGTGTTTGTTTGTATGTTTCGTGGTAGCTACGTACTAAGTTCGATTATTTTACTAACATACTTTGAACATTCGTAATATCAAAACATGTACTAACTTATATCCGTTGTACAAAATCTAGTCTATGTTCCTCTGTAGCTCTCTAAATATCTCCACACAAAACAAGTGAACACAAACTATGTATCTTTAATTATTGTCAGAGAGATTTGTTACATTCAATGTAATATCCGTGCAGTAAATTACCTCGTTGGGAGCCGATCTTGGGAGCACAATTAGATCATGCTTATCATAAATGTTATTTGCATTTGAATAACCTTTACGATAAGCATGATCTAATTCTTCAAAGGTTGCCTCTCCACTAGTGAAGGTAAAGCTATTCTTAAGTACTATTAGATATTATAGATCCAAGATCTAAGAATATATAGTGACGTCATAGGAATATAGAATATATTAGGCCTTTACTTTGATTTAAGCACTACGCAGCTTCTGAGAAACTCATGCTATTTAATAGTAAATTTCTAGCCAGAGCTTGCAAACTTTGCTTGCGCGATGTATATAATTACACAGCGCCATATATTAAGCATCAGTGTAAATATCGATTCTGTAAGAAATGTTGGCATCACAATGGAGAGGAGGGTTCCGTATCAGTGCGCGTCGCAATGGAAGCGGCCGCGGTCGTTCTTAGATTCTTAATACTATTAGATATTATAGATCCAAGGATCACTTTTCTTTAGCTCTTCGTAATAGCTAAGCCGCGCTCGTTCTCCGATCCGTTCCCGGATGTTCCGCAGCCTCCGCTGTCAAAACATTTTCCTTCTTCCGACACACAAAATTTACATTTTTCTTTTCCAGCGCAGTTGCAGTTGCAGGTGATGATACGACTAATAAAATAAGTCAGATACGAGACTCCGCCGTTCCACAGTAGGCATTTATTCAATTACCTACATTAAAAGAATATAAAAGAATAAAAGATTGCAGCATTATGAAGTAACCGCTCGGTAATTGTATTATCGGCTACGTCAGCTACAGAACATATTGAAGATAGTCACGCAGGTTTGGGCTGGGGACACATTAAGAACTTTTTATGTCCTCTCTCTCATGTGTTCTTAGTCCATTTTCTTCTGCTGTAATCAGGACTTCGGCTGAGAAGTTAGGGATCCGGCTGAGACTTTACGATTGTCCGCCTGACGTCCCTTTTTGGGAATGCTGTTGTAAAACATAAATAATTTATCAACGCTCAATGGCCCACACTAAGCACTAAGCTTGTATCGCGAGTCCGATGAATACAAACACAGAAACGGTCACAACACACACGGTACCGCAAACAAATGTTTGTGATCACAGGTACGTACATATTTGCCCGCGTTAGGTATAATCGAATACTTATTTGTCCCCAATGTGTTACGGCCGTGTATCCGCTCGGAAGCACTTGACTCGGGGGCAATGTTGACCGCGTTATTGCGAGGTTTGTTCGGATACGTTCAGACACATTAAAATGTTACACCGTCGCTTTATTGAGGCAATTCAATGAACAACTTCGCTCCAACGTGTTTTCTACAAGCTTTTATTTAACTTGAAATGTAACTATGTCCCTGTGTATATTCGGGTGGAAACTTGCAGCTCAATTTCGAAGCAGATTTCTTCAATCTATTGTCATTTTAAAATTAGTTCACGCAGCGCCACCGCAGTAGCACGCATGATAGTCTGACAATGGGGTATGCTTAAAGGTTTCCATGGTATGTTTGTCTGTGTGGTACCTATTTGTATCTTCCCTGAATCAATGGTACATCTGCTCTACTGTCCCGAGTGTCCAAGCACCTGTACTCGAGCTTGATGGCAGCTTCAAATCTTCATATTGAAGTGGCTCGGTTCTGGCTAGATAGGATTTAGTAGCCCGTGATGTAACGTTTTCAGCTTTGACATTGATTCACAAAAAAGAATTAAGTATTATATAGTTAATAGTAAGTAGGTAATCATTAGGTGCTGGTGTAATGCCGTCTACACTACCTATTACCGAAGTCGGACAAATTGCGACGCCAATGAATGTTTATTGCGTAATTTGTATGAAAGCTTTTGTTTGCCGCAATCAAAAACCAACAATGTATGCCGAACCCACCAAAGTTCCAGCTGTTTCGCGATAATGTACATCTTTCATTACCTATTCTCATTTCACTCGTTGATTTATTTTATACAAAGCTTTCATAGTGCACCCGCTATACCTTCATAAAGGCTATGGTCTTTAAATAAATTACCTACTTGCTTCAATACATAAAACGTCACAACAATAAAATTAAGGCCTCGCTTTCTGTACTTCAATGATACATGTTTACGTTGATGTGTGTGCCTAATAAAAAAAACACCTGAAATTGACAAAGGCAGTGTCAGTAATTTTTAAAGCAGAGATAAAACTACCGATACACGAAACAGAATGGATGGGCCACCGAATTCAGTGTTCAATGGAAAGCCTTCGAGCGCTTGTAGACGTCCGTTTTTTTCACCGGATAACGGATCGTGAATAAACGGCTATCCTTGTATACATATTTTTTTTACCGGATGGATGGACTGCCGTCTATATGCGTTAGTTTTGAACTGGTACACACGTGTGAAATGTCGAATAATAAGAAAAAAAAACTCGTATTGGCCTACTATTTGTACAAGAAGAAACAAAAAGAAATAGAAAAACGTAAAAGGTCATCGTGGGTGCATCCTATATTATTGGAAAGGGAAAAATATGGTGCATTTCAAACTCTTTTTACGCAGTTGGAAGAAGATGAAACTAAATTTTACAATTATTTTCGGATGAAGAAAGAAACCTTTCAACTATTATTAACAGCCATATATGATAAAATAAGACACGAGGATACTGACATGCGTAAATCTATTTCCCCGGCAGAGAGATTAGCCGTTACGATAAGGTATGTTAAAGAGATGTTCAATTTCAAATTATAGAAAAGGGGATTGATTACCTGTATTAATTAAAACAAAATTTAGTAGGTAGTAATTGTTTTATTATACTCAAAAAATAAATTAAGGAGTTTTAGAAAAATCGAAATCGTAATCAGGCGATGTGATTGAACTTAATTCAGTAATAATTGAAGATTGGGAATCATCTTGCTGCATGAGTTCTTGAGGCATCCTGGATGTGGATGGAATGGGTTGTGTTGGTTGATATTCGTGTATCCTGTAGTCGGGTGTAGCCGTAGTGTAGCCTCGATTAATATTGTAATTGTAATTTTGCTGCTGCATGGACGCTTGATTTCTCCGAGTTAAATTTCTCATAACTTTAATGATTTCATATTGGAATTCAACATAATCGTCATCACTATACTTGTCTACAATCGGAGCAATACCTTTGAAAAAACACATACTCTTACTCTTGTCTTCATCTTCAACTGATTTAATTAAAGTAAGCATTTGTCGATCAACTTCGCTACAGTCTGTCTTTCTCTTCTTGCTTGTTTTTGTTAAATCGGTAGTATTGGCTGGTGCGGTAGGGTCATTATTGGTTTGTGAGTCAGTTTCTTTGTTGTGAGATTGTGTGATGTTTTTTTCTGATGTAATACTTGCTTCCGTTGTTCGGCGAGTCACAATTTTACACAAAAAGAGCATTTGATCGTAGAATTTATATTTTCGTAGACTTTTTGCACCAGAGCCGGATTTACATTCCTTAACTTTTTTGTGATATTTCATCCAGTTATCTCTTGCATTGTTCCATTTTTTTATGATATCTTTGCCTAAAAAAGAAAAAATTGTTACAGATATTTAGCTGCAGGGAACACATTTAGTGATCTACATTACAGTTTCAGAATGGGTATAAAAACTATCAGCTGTATTGTACAAGAAGTATTTGAAGCATTGTGGGAAACCCTTTCTCCAATTTATATGAAACTACCATCGGAAGACGAATGGTTAACAATAGCAAAAAATTTCGAGACCAATGCAAATTTTCCTCATTGCTTGGGAGCCATTGACGGAAAACATATTAGAATCATCAAGCCAGAAGAAAGTGGATCAATGTTTTTCAACTACAAGCTCTATTTCTCAATAGTATTAATGGCCGTGGTAGACACAAACTATAATTTTGTTTTTATTGATGTTGGAGCCTACGGCAAAGAATGCGATTCAGCAGTATTTAAAGAAACAGAATTTTGGAAAAGAATAGTAGGCGATAAATTAAATATTCCTCGACCTAAGCAGTTGCCAGGTGCAGGCAGTGAGTTACCTTATGTATTTGTTGCTGATGAAGCTTTCGCTTTACATCAACACGTACTTCGTCCTTACGGTGGGCATCAACTTGACTCAATAAAAAAAATTTTCAATTATCGTCTCACAAGAGCGCGACGCTACGTCGAATGCGCATTTGGTATTTTATCCAATAAATGGAGGATTTTGCATAGACCATTAAATGTTTCAACAGATACTGCTGTTAACATTGTAAAAACATGCTGCTTATTACAAAACATAATTCATAAAGTAGAGGGTATTGCTAATAATGCTACTGACACTGCTAGTTCACACATGGTGTCTACTCTATGCCATTTGCCTCGTTCCCATTCAACACGAGGTAATGTAACAGCAAATATGATTCGTAACAAATATGCAGAGTATTTCATGTCACCAGTAGGGCGTGTACCATGGCAAAATCAACATGCATAAAAATAATGAAAATAAAATGTTACTTACCAAAATCATTTTTTTCTTTCTCGGACATCGTTTCAAAACCTTCATTTAACGCAAGACAAATTTCTCTCCAAGCGGCAAAACTCGACTGTCTATTTTTATAGCACTCTTGGGTTTTGTCCCACAGTACAGGCCTATTTTCAACCAAACTTATTAACAATTCCATGTCAATATTACCCATTTTTAAAAGAACGCAGGTAGACGGCACTCAATTAACAGAAAACAGGCAATACGTCCGGCAGCGTCAACACGCACCAATACACTGGCGTGGATGACCGCCATTTCTTACACCGGACCGGTGTCCGTCGCGCCGAGGGGAAGGGGTGGTGCATCCGGCGTAAATTGTTCGCCGGACCGATGTCCGGTGCATGTACATACATTCATTATAATTCATACACCACCGCGAATCCGGCAAAAAACACGGTCCGTTATCCGGTGAAAAAAACGGACGTCTACAAGCGCTCTTCGTGTATTCAACGCTATCAGGTGATAAATCTACACGCACAAAGACTTTCTTTAGTATTTTCTACCTTGGAAACCTGGCTAGTGTTATGGCCGACTCATGCGTCAGTTCGAGAACGATAACTTAAAAGAGGGACAAGACTGCTCAATTCCTAAGTGATAATCAAATATATTTTTTGTTCACTGTTTGGTACAGTAAACAGCACATGAACCTACCCAAATTCATTGCAAATTCGTCGCTATTAGCGCGCCATAGAGGTTGACTGTACTCTATTCGACGGAAATAATATGTTCATTAGCCTTACATTCAAAGACTTATAGGTACCTTGTAATTGTAGAAATTTAGTTGTAATTGTAATATAAATATTAGAAGCAAAGCTGTTTCGGGGCATATAAGAAATATCGGATTCGTCCCAAATGGCTCCTTAGTAAATTGTGAAACTTATTGGAGGTTAAGCGGAATAGCCGGACCTTTAGGGCGATTGGAAACCCTTCCAGCCTTAGCGCACATGAATAAGTACTTACATATATATATATATATACTCATACGCATACCCTTTATATTTATTCGGTTTGACCTCAAAAGCCTAAATAATAAATATTATAGTAATACATTAATGTCATCGTGCCGACTTGACTTCAAAGTCGTGAATTAGGAATTAGTATGGAAATAAAATGTAACTTAGTCTTAATTCAGGATTCGTAAAGAAAACAATCAATAATTTTACGAAAAAATAGTATTTCATGATATTTTTGTGTATGTAACGGCTTTCTATATACTTTCGTTTTAAAGTTTTCTTTTTGCAATCAGGGTAAATTTTACGGTGTTCTTGTACACAACGTAACAAAAATTGCTTTTGTTCTTCTTTAACTGTGATTAACCCGTGAAAGTCTTGCACCAATTTTACCGCTCTTTCAGCAGTGTCATTTACTGCTATTAGCATTGATAGCTTCAGTTTTGCTTCAAGAAATAAAGAATTATTACACCATGAAGCAGGGCTCTCTCCGAGAAAACTATCATCAATGTTCAAACGAGAGAAAAAAGACTTGCTTGAAGCTGATGTAAAAACTGCAATTTTTTTCTCGTACAACAATCCGTCCAATTCTTCTTTTAAAGGTATGTAGCGCATTTCTTGAGACTAGATACTATCCTTAGACAAATTTGATATAATTTTTTCTTTACTTTCTAGGCTCACCACATCGTCAAAAAGCGATAATACAGATACTTCTTCGGTCAAATACCATAAATGCTGAGTAAACTTCTTCCACATTACTTTTGATATATTTTTATCAATTTTTTCATAAGCTCTCATAGTTTTCAAAAAGCACAGATCTTGGTAAGGTGCTTTAACTGCAGAAATGCACTGAATCCATGGTTTGACATAGGATGAAGCGATGAACAAGCAGATATCAAACAGAGCGTTCTTATCTTTAATAGTAATTAATTAATTAAGAGAGAAATACTTTTTTTATTTTTATATTAGGACAAATCACACAGATTGAGCTAGCCCCAAAGTAAGTTCGAGACTTGTGTTATGGGATGCTAACTCAACGATACTATATTTTATAACAAATACATATATAGATAAACATCCAAGACCCGGGCCAATCAGAAAAAGATCATTGTCCATCATGACCCGATCGGGGATCGAACCCGAGCCTTCTCGGTTCAGTGGCAAGAACCTTGCCACTGCGCCACCGAGGTCGTCAAATAGTAATTTTAAATTGAGAACTAAGTAATAATATTTTTAAGGAATAGATAGCTCTAGCCACCCATCGAGCTTGGTGCAGGCACCGGGGGTCGGATTTTAGTCTTGTTTCCTTCATCTCCGCCTAAAAATATAATTGAGAGCTCTATTACCTCACGATAGTCGTCTATGACAATTGTTTTCGTCAGTTCAGAGCGATAAAACGAAATTAGATCCTCAATTTCACTTCAAGTTTCAGGCACAATGCAGTTTTTGCTCGATAGGTTTCAATTTTGGTATTATCAATATTTTTCCAGCTGTCTCGGAATTTTTTAAATAGGGGGATATCTGGGCTTGTTCACCTGGCTTCGAAGGCTGCTTTGAGTACCAATTCATAGACGTGATGGCGGCAAGCAAAAATAAGAAGATCTTTTGCTCCAAAAGGACACAAGCTCCGTTGAGTCGACCAGTGTTTGAAGCCGTCGTATCACAACAAAGAATTTGTACTCTTTCTTCGAGGTTCCAGTCTACTATTGCGGTCCAGACAGCCTGCGCTTGCTCACTTCCAGTAGAACTCTCCAGACGTGGCACAGATATAAGTCGCTCCTTATCTTCATAAGAAATAATAATTGGAAGAAAAAATAATGCACTCGCGTATCGTAAGATTTTCACTCTCATTTACTTTTAAATTCACTTCGCGGATATTGTAAAACAAAACTGCTAGAACTTGTCCATTAGAGGGAAGTTTTGAACCTGTTATTTTGATGATTTACGTTACCAATTAAATATATTGCACTCTTTTTCGTACTGCGCAATTCAAAACAATTTGATAAATGATGAAATTACTAGAAACACCCGCACTACGATATGTTCGACGATAGTGTGGAGCGGCCTTAAACTAACTTCCAATGCCATGTCAAACGTTACAAGTACTAGGTAACAACTTACTCGAGATCGTGACGCCGTACAAAACAGGTAAGTATACAACTTTGCTGTTATAATTATTTAGGCGTTATACAACATTGCTGTTATAATTATTTAGGTGTTAAACACGCCTAGTCTATTACTAAGAAATAAAACAAATTATCGACGTCAACGGCGGCGTATTGGTCATAACGCCCGCTATCTGGAAGTCCTGGGTACGATTCCTAGCGCAGGCAAATATTTGTACCATTTTTCACAGATATTTTTCTGCGATTTAGCATTTAAAATTCTATCAAAGAATCTTTATGGCTATCTTTATTGACGTTTTTACAATAATAATATTCATGTTATAAGTAAATTATAATTCATTGAACAATGAAGAGAACGAGAGAGGGATACTCTACACTCTAGGGTAATATAATAAAGAGGAACTAGGTACTCAGGAACCAGGAAGCGGTGGTGGTGTAATGGTAAAGACGCCCTTGCCCTTGGATCGAAAGGTCCCAGGTTCGAATTAGGATTCGAACCTATTGCCAGATGAGTTTGTATACCAATCTGACTTATGTAGGTATAGTAGTTTTCATCGACCACCACTTGTTTCCGGTGAAGGAAGAACATTGTGAGGAAACCTGCACACTGGTTGATTATTAACTTGGGTGTGAAATGGAGAAGGCAATGGCAAACCACTCCAATAATAACGCCAAGAAAGTTGTTGTGTGTGTTTCATTCCACGTAATGACCATGACCCTCAGCCATGAGTAATACGACTATGAAGAAGAGGTACTCAACCGATTTCCAAAATTATTTCACAAGTAGAAAGAAAGAAAGAAAACATTTATTTGCCAAAAACATGAGTACAAATATACAAATTGATGTCAAAATGAATTAAACCTACACGTTTTACCGAATATAGGTATGCAAATATAAATAAATAAAGAGGAGCATGCTATCCACTACAAATAACAAAACAAAAAAGAATTATAATGTATACTAGCACTAAATTCTATCAGAGTCTATCATTAAAGAAATCATTTAAAGTATAATAACATTTATCAGTTAATAAAGACTTGAGGTGCTTTTAGGAAGCTAAGTACATTGTTCTTGAATGATATTAGATATAGGTACACATGGGAGCGATATCCCAGGGCGAAGCTAGTATAAAATAATAAATGCGATTGTGTAATAAAGCTCATTCAATCTATAGTTTTCTGGGTCAATCGTTAATTGGGCACACAGGGAAAATGTGGACAGTATTAATCCATAACATACGTAAATTATCAAGAGTGAATTTCTCATTTCTCACTTTGACAGAGTTAATAGGATCATTAGGATACGGTAAATAACTATTTTTAGCCCCTTATACTATTAGAAACACCAGTGAAAAAAATACTGTGATAATGTCTGTCTGTACGCATCATGCAAAAACTACTAAGATAGAACTTATGATGTCTAGGTTAGTAGATAGATTATATAGTATATAGGTTTAATATAACAAATAGCTCGTTTCGAATGTCACCCTCGACTTGAAAAAGTTACAATACACATTCGTATTTCTCGTATAAATTGTATAAAAATCTGACTGAGTCATCTTGCGGCCGACCCAATATTATTATCCGTTACCCGATTATAGGCAATCAATATCGTCCAGACTAGATAATCATATTAAATATTGGCGTATTAAGCTGGCTTATGTGACAAAAATGTTAATTTAAGTAATGTAATATATAATATAATACTAGCTGCGCCTCGGGGCTTCGCTCCCGTGGAAATTTCGAGATAAAAATGAAGAAGTAACAAACATGTCATAAACTTTCGCCTTCGATTTTGTAATGCAAAATTGATACTTATACGATAAATTCTTTAGGGCATTATATCTTTTATCCAGGCACTTTCAATTTAGATCTTAAAATACCTAACACATTGTAAGTTCAATGCTTTTAAAAGATTTCAACAAAGAACTCCCGTGAGAAAATCAGAATACATCATTGTGCTGTTATCTCTAAAGGAAATGAATTGTTCTTTATTACCACAGAAATCGGAATAAATACGTTGGAGTTACTGAAATCTGTAATTATTATAAGAGTGGGCTGCACCGTCGATTTTGACGTTAATTTGAACATGCGGAGAAAAACGCGGAGTGCGTAATTTTGTCTAAAAGTCTAATGTAAAAGCCTACGTCAAAGTTGGGGTGCAACTCTTATATAAAAATGTCAATTTTTTTACAAAAACTTGTATTACTGGTTGCACCATCAGGTTATGTTTATTATTATGTGCTGTCATGAAAACTGAAGCGACGTGGAAGTTGATAAGTTATAACTTTCAAAATTCGATTACAGAAAAATGTGACAGGTGAAACTAAATTAAAACTTGGATATTACACAAATTTAGTTAGCCCCAAAGTTCGAGACTTGTGTTCATCATCATCAATCAGGTCAATCTGTAAAAGATAATTTTCCATCTTGACTGATCGGGGATCGAACACGGGACCTCCAGTGTAGCTATTAGCCCACAGAGGTCGTCAAAAACAGAGGTTGTAAAATTATCAATATATAATAATCAATTTTGTTGCGCCGTTTCTTGTTATCCTCAGCTTTGGAAGCCGGTATTAGTTTTCATAGCTGTTGCTTCCAGTATAGGAAACTAACATGAGAAAACCTGAACACAAAGTGATTGATATTTTCATATATAACGATAGATGTCACTTCTATTTGCCTAAATATTAATATTTCCGTGGCAATTACCATGTTAATCAGCTCATTTCGTCTTTGTTTTACTTGTTCTGTAATTACTTACATTTATATGTTCGGGTTCATAATGGAGTAATTTCTTAGTAATTCAGTTAGATGTTTGCCGATTTGCTCGTTAGTCTGTGGAATATTTCATTGTTTGGAATAAAATGTAAGTATAAAATCTATTTGTAAAGACTTTTCATCATATATATGTTTATAACATATTGGACAAACAAACTTGCGTATAGATATAAAGTTTCATAAGAATCTGAAGCTGTTTAGAAGGAGTATGGTAACTAAAACTGTAACACGAGAATTTTGTATAATACTATTATGAAGAGGTAACCATGAGTTTGTATGTTTAAGTCGGGTAATCTCTAAAACTACCGAATCGATTTCAAAAATTATTTCACCATTAGAAAGGTACATCATCCAAGATTGCTTTAGATTAAATTTTATCTCAAGTTTCCCACGGGAGCGAAGCTCCGGGCAATATCTAGTAAAACATAAAATCAACTAAATGCTCCAATATAACAGCTGAGATCATAATGATATCTCGACCATCACAACAAAGATATCTTTCTAGGTGTAAACGGTGAATGAATCCGTTCATTTGTAAGAATATTGTTAGGACTAACCGCGTTACCCTCTCATAATTTGTAACTGTCATACATCTAACTCCAAGTGGAGCTGTGGTCTAAGTCATGAAGCGGTTACGGATAAAGAATTCAACTTTTTGAGAAAATATGAAGGCTTCATGCCATAGAATAATATCACTAAATCATAGCTATCACGTAAGTAAAACAATAGCATAGTGAAAAATTACGGGTTCGGCTGTAAATGGTAATTGGCTGGCTTACTACTCCGTTGTCGACGCAGAACGATGCCGCTTCAACGTTTTAAATAGATTTGATGTTGATGCATGTGATAGATTAAGTAATATGTAATGTAGGTATATACAAAATAAAATAGCTATTCTACATATGTTACAATAATCAAAACATAATGTTGGTATCATGTTACTGTTTCAAATCTTTATTAACTGATAAATGTTATTATACTTTATATGATTTCTTTAATGATAGACTCGGATAGAATTTAGTGCTAGTATACATTATAATTCTTTTTTGTTTTGTTATTTGTAGTGGATAGCATGCTCCTCTTTATTTATTTATATTTGCATACCTATATTCGGTAAAACATGTAGGTTTAATTCATTTTGACATCAATTGAACATTTGCGTGGAGGCTAGAATGAGTTTGACCACATTATAGCCTCCACGCAATCACAAAAAATGTACTTACCTATTCACACTTGCCCTTAAGACTTGCCCTTCCACTTGTCCCTCAAACCATACCCTAGGTCCTTCCCCCGACATGACATTAGTTACTCGATTGTGTGGCCGTCAATCTCAGCGCTTCCGCAAAAAATGGGTCGAAAAGATGGATCTTTCCAGCCTACGAGTATAATACAGATTGTCTGGATCAAAATATACAAAGGTGTTTAAGAAATAGGTCAAACATAGAATATGTTATAAATGCGAAACTATTAATATAAATGTGAAAGTAAGTTTGTTTCTTTATCTACTCAACCTTCACTCAAACTGTACCTAAACTTCCACTCCAACTTCTTGAATCTTCTTGAAATTTTGCATTATATTTAGTTTGTATTACGGAAAAGGACAATGGTACATTTCATCCCGTAAAAATAATCGTGTTTGTGGGAAATTCACGCGGGCCAAACCGCGTTCAAAATCTAAAGTACCTATGAAGGTAAGGTTAATATAAAGTTTATTAATTATTTATTAATCTAAGGTTTTTTCTGAATAAGCGATTTGATTTGAAGAGGAAACTCTTATACAAACCTTAGATTATAGAAATAAATCCTATGATACAAACGATCTATGTTAACTTTTGCACTCAAGATATTGTTCCATTTCTTTCTAAATTACAGTCTATAATTGACTTCACTATAGAAGTCTATCTTTTCCCATATCGATTGCATGTCGACGACGTTTGTGTTCGCACGTATTTATGAGGCACTTAAGTCGATCGAATTATAAGACAATCTATATAAGTTTTTGTTTAAGTTTTTATATACAGTTGCAGAATGTGGAATTGTCGTTGAGGACTACAATGAACTTAGTAACTACTTTCTAGTCTTGATGATAACCAAATGTTTTTCAGGGATAACACATGCTTTTCCGGGCTATCAAATGCAAAAATAAAACTTCATTATTTCAAAGTAGAATTCTAACTTACAAAAGAACAGTTTTCCTTCTTGGCTATTAGTATTCTTAGCATCGGGGCTCGAGTCCGCTTTCCTACTTTTTACAAGCTTTTATTTAACTTGCAATATACGAGCTATGTACGAATATGTATTCATAAGTACCAGATATCTTCAAACGTATGAGCTGAAACTTCGTACACAGGTTTAGATTGGATGACAAAGCATTATTATTACAATAAGCATCACCTGATCGTGCACCCAGGAACTGCTCCCGACGAGGGTAATCCTTGACGGTTTACTGCACGGATGTCCGTGTAGTAAACCGTAAATTTTTTTCTCACTCATTTTATGCAAAAAAGATTATTTTTTTATACTAGTTCTTATTTTTTCCATGAATAAAACTATGGCTGTAATGTCCAATAAATAAAATACAGTGCGATAAATTTATAGCGACAGTGTCGCCATCTGGTGCCGCAACTATTACCGACCAGACGCGCCAGAGACCAGACTTAAATGAAACCTTTTATGAAAACTGCAAGTTTTAGTCCAATGGGTTTATATGGGGTTTAAATTTGAATTTTCGTAAAAGTACGGACAATTGCCCATTCGTGTAGCCGACCGCTCAACTTTGTAAAGAGATTAAACTTTCGTAATTCAGTTTCAGATTTTACATCACGCGATTGGTACGATGAAAATATTCGTAGAGATGTAGTGTTGGGCGAAAGTTAGGTAAAGGGCTGATTCGACTCTTAATGATGGGTATCGTGAAGGTTTTTTTATTCGTATTTATTTATGACCTGCACATTAACAGCTAAAAGCCAGTACCTAAGTTGCAGACTTGGCCTAGTTCGATTAGATGTAGGTACTAAACTTCACTACAGTTACTAAGTATTCATTATTCCACTAGAGGTATTTCAGTGTATAAAATTTCAGTCTTAAATACCGACAAGAATATATTAGATCTTAAATAAAAAGCAGATATGAAAATAATAGTTTAACAATAGTCATCTAGCAAAGATCAATTTAGCTACTCAACTATTTTACGTCATCCATAGTTCCGGACATAATTATGCTGCACTAAAATTAAAAATATAATACTCGTAATGTAAACTTCCGCACGATGTATGACGTTTGTTTACGTGTTATGACGGTATTGACATACAAACTAAACAAACTGTAGGGCTATGTCGGTAGTTCATTTGTGAGTGTTCTGTTCGAAATCAACGAATGAAACATATATATTTGTATTGTACACATAAAATAGATATATATACAAATTTTACGACTAATCGGTGCAACGGGTTATGCTGGATGAATGGACTTAGTAAAAGATGGCACTCGATAAGAAACAAAAGTTTATTAACGCTTTGTGTATATGTTTATCGTTGGACACAGATATTCCAAACTGATTGGAGACTGTTGCCAACTAACATTTGATTTTGCAACTCTTACCATATACTGCCCTTTGTATTGTACCTCGTCCCTAATCTATTATATTCCCAACTGACACAAATACAGTCCATTCAAGACGGTGTGATAATATTTAATGTACGTCGTTTTGTAACAAAACTTTAGGCGGGGTTCTTCAGGATATTTTCCGGTTTATTCAATTCACTGTATGAGATCACAATAATGGTTATTATTTTAGATTATTTACTATTTTTAGGGACATCGTAAAACTTGAATCTAAATAATGAATGTATTTTGAATGGTCAGAAAGAATTAAAATACTTTGGACGTCAGTGATGCTACTAGGTAATAACATAATTCGAATGAAAATAGTAGGGAAAACCTAAACCAGGAAGGAGGAAAGTATCTTTGCTAATATGCATCAATATTATTATAATTGACGACCTCGGTGGCGCAGTGGTAAAGTGCTGACCGAACCGAGAGGTCCCGGGTTCGATCCCCGGTCGGGTCATGATGGAAAATGATCTTTTTCCGATTGGCCCGGGTCTTGGATGTTTATCTATATATGTATTTGTTATAAAATATAGTATCGTTGAGTTAGTATCCCATAACACAAGTCTCGAACTTACTTTGGGGCTAGCTTAATCTGTGTGATTTGTCCTAATATATTTATTATAATTTTTTTATCAATAGCATTCTCAAGGAGGATTCGCAAGAAGACGCCAGATAGATATGGTTATTTTTTGCGCTGACACCACCCTTCGTGGCGTTGCAGCTCTGAATGTTGAAACGCAAAATACGCAACGCAAGGATGAAACAGAAAAGGACATAGGTACTTAATTTTAAGTCTGGAACAACACACAAAGTTGAAAGTAACGGGCGCATACCTAATGTAATTTGGTCATGTTCAAAAGTTATTCCATAGACGTGCAACCAATTTCCGATCAATATTCATCAGCGAAAACGATGGGTATGTTTCATGAGGGCCGTGTTCATGTATTTATGGCGTCACAGACAGTTCAAATGTAATGTAAAATAAAATGAAATTTTGGCCCGATGATTTATGTTCAGTCATAATGGGGAATTCAGTAAATGGCGAAATAAAGGATTTTAAAAACGATCACGCCTTTTCTCCGAAGCCGTCAATTGACAAATGGTGCGTCTTTTATGTATATTAAAACTAAATGGATGAATATTAAACTTTACTTGTAATGTCAAAAAAGTCCTTTTTCAATAAATCATTGAAAATTATCAAATACAATACGTAACAAAAGCTGTTGCTTGCTATGGGCTATATCATATATAGCCCATAGCAAGCAACAGCTTTTACCATATTTTTTCCAAATTTCATCGAAATCGCCCCAGTGGTTTAGTCGTGAAAGCGTGACAGACAGACTTATGGATAACTAGCTTGCATAAATATAAATAAATCAAACTATATGCATAATAAATTTCATCAAAATCTGTCACGCATTTTATCCGTGAAAATTGCATTGCATTCCCATAGCCGGTGAAATGTATAGAATTAAGTTTTCTTTTAACACCACATTGCAAATAATGTAAAGTTACGTTTTCGCAAATAAATAATTTTTGTCTTTGTCTTTTGACAATTAACAATTCTCCTATATCATAATGTCCTTGAGTAATAAACCGACAGAGGTCCCATTATATCCAAAGGCTTAAAAATTTGCACCTGCAAGCCCACCATCTGTCAGCCAGATGCTGCAGATGCGGCATGCATGCCTTTAAAAGAATTTGTTTTATTGTTACGAGCACTGAGCAGAAACAATATTTTATTTACCTACTTACCTATATATAATTGAACAATTTATTTAATGACTAGTATTTGTTCGCGGCTTCGCCCGCGTGAATTTCTGAGCGTGAGCAGAACAGACGTGGTTTTCATACAAACGTTATGTAGGGGTTGATTTTTGAAAAAAAATGTAGCTTGTATTTGAACAAGGCTCTTTAACTATACTAAGCATACAAAATTTCAGCAAAATCGATCCAGCGGTATAGCGAAACAGACTTTCGTGTTTATAATATTAGATATGCATTTAATAAAATAACTATATATATATATATATTTATCATCTTAATACATTTATTTGAAGATCACATAAAGAAACTAAATTCGAAACTTCATGTTTGAGCACCTAAAACGTGCTTAATAAAATAAATATTACTGAAGTCATTAGCGCTATGTGCTAAGTGATAATACCCGCTTTTCGACAATGGCAAATGGCCGTCAAAAATGATCAGTTTCAAAACGCCCCCTACCAACCTTATATTATTAAAAGCGGGCAAAATTGGACAATTTGAAATCGTCCAACTTTGCCCGCGTATAGTGTAAACTACACTATCTCTGAAAACCTTGGGTTCTGGGCACATTTTCACGCGTTACTTACGTCACTGGTTTGAGTATTGGTGCGAGCGAAACAGAGCTATCCTGAAGGCTAGAGTGAAAGGGATGAAGGGAGAAAGCCTTGACATAGAGTAATTGATTTTACAGAAGTGAAGCTGTGTTGATTGAGGTTTGTAGCCAAGGGGAATATATTTACACGAGCAATTTGGTGATTTACATTATTCCTTTCTGTCATTTCATTAAACATTAAAGTTTGAATTATTCTCATTAATTATAACCACAAAATGTATATAAATAAATACCTGTTACACTAAAATCCAAAACTTATTAATTTAATAAAAACTAGATTTTATATGTTTCTAAACGCACAGAACAAATAACCAATCTCACTTTTACACTATTGTCCTCCCTATCTGATGAGAGGGATAATAATCGCGTATCACTAATACGAAACAAAAAATAATGAGCTGCCTAATTACTACATTTTACGACCAATTAAACACGGAGAGAAACAATAGAAATAATTGGTAGTAACGTTATTTATGTGTACGATTGTTCGGTCGCAGTTTATTGAGTATTAAATGAACACATGGATTATTGCAGCTAAAAATATAATCCATAAAGTAAATTAACTTTGATGTCTCTGATTGAGTTTTTTATAATGTTGTTATACAATGGTTGTCTATTTTCTTTTGATTATTAATCATTTGTTTGTATTTCTATATGTTGAAAATACTAAAGTGTTCTTAGTTAAAATCTGAAATTTATATAAATATAAAATAGTTGGTAATGAGTTATTTGAAACACTGAATAAATGATTTGATTTTGACTTTGATTTTGATTTTGACGAATAAAAAGTTTAAAAGAATTTAAAATTGTCTGCTAAATAATCTAAGAAAATAATGTTTATCGTGACAGTAGAATAAAGCAATATTATCTAATTAATTTCAATTTGAGTTTCATTGTATTCTAAAAACCAACAGCGCATATTTGTGTACCTACGCAACGCCATTATAACATTAAATTAATTACAACATTCACACATGCATAATTCAGTGATTCTTGGATAAATCTCGAAATTATAGCCAAGGACGGAATTCAAAGCCTTAATTCAATTTATTAGCATAATGTCTCTCTGTAATTTTCCCGGTTGCTTAGTCTATGGCGGGTCATATTCCCCAGTCGCTGCCGAGCGTTCGCCGTGGTAGCCGTACTGTTAATAATTTCAGTGTTGTGTTTGTGAAGTGTAGTGTTTTCTTGTCTTGGATTGTGATTGTCTATGGTAAGTACATATTTTATTAATTTTATGACGCTTCTTTCTGTATTTTCCAGGTTTATATCATTATTGTGAGAAGTGAAATATTTCATTAAGTTGGTTGCATCAAAATGTTGGTCAATATTATTTCGTATTTCGCATTAAGTATTGATTTTGAAATGACTTTTTATGGCTTCCGATGTTCTGAATGAAAGAAGTATATTAATATTTTTTTTTGTTATTACATTTATGTGACAAATACAAATATGTACTTATTTGTAGTCTTTTTAACCGAAACCTATGAAACGACTGGTCTTTTTTAAAAGGTACTTCTTTTAAAAGGTCTTTTTAATACATACTAAATAATTATGTAAATTAATAATTTATTATTTTTTTACATTTGTAATAATAATTAGCAACACTACACGGAATCATAAAATCGGACAATGTAAAGAAGACAATATTTCATACACATGAAATTATTTTCTAGAATAAGAAAACAGTTGGATGGATCATCATCATCAGGAGAGTGAGTGGACACCCCCATTCATATTGTTCTGAAGTGGTGACGATTATGCCCGTCTGTGAACCAAATGTCCGAGGTTCAATCTACTCGTGTTTCGTGATTTTCTATATTATGACACACGTATGGTCGTTTTGATCGACTACCAAGTGATACCCAGTGGTAGTCGATCCTGTAAAGTGAAACATCTTGAGGAAACCTGCTCTCCAGTTGATGACTATCAACCACTATCTGAAATGGATAAGTTATCGGCACTATTTTATCTATATAACATGGCATTTTTATTGTAAAATATTTCTTATAATGATTGTTTGTGCCAAAATAAATTTTAAAAAAGGCAACGACAAGTTTGTCGTTGGTACGAGTAGGTATAATAGCAATAAATTAAAAACTATTAATAATGCCAGGAAAATTGGTGTTTCATTTCGCGTAAGGATCACGTACCTCAGCCATGAGGAATCCTGACTTCCTAACTAGATTACGATGGGGATGTCCGATCGATTTCGATCATGGCGGCTACTTAAATAATTTTTTACTCGTTGGTGTGCTCGGCGCTTGTGTAGCTAATCCATGGAATTAGTAAGTACTCTGACGAATTACTTACTAAATCCATGAGTTAATCATATCTCTTCTCTAAAACCAACGTCAGACATTGGACATTGACAAAAATACTGATCACTCACGTGTGATTATCGACGGAAATGTCGACTATAGTTTCAATCTAGCAGACCTTTTTAAGACAAGTGACGAATCACGGGTTCTTATGGAAACTTTTTCTTGTACTTAAGATCGTTTTGAAAATTTTCATACACGTAATGAAGATTACGGAAAAGAATTCATCCATTCATCCTGAAAAGAAAAACTGTTCCGGTAGGAAAATCACGCGGGTGGAGGCGCAGGTAAAAGCGATTATAAGAAAGGATCTAAATAACGATAATAATGTTCTAGGATTTAAATGTGAAATGATACCATGTTTTTCAGAGAAAGTATGGCTTTTAGTAATTGAGAACATTCAAGTATGTAATGAAATATGGATTTAATTAAATACTTAATAATCCACAATAAACACTTGGTACCTATCCAATTAAACCATTGAACACTTCCATACCGACATTTATAATTGCGAAAGTCTGTAATCATAACAAGCTATGAAAAAGAACTTATAATTGTGGAAAAAAATATAAATCCTAATTCTAACTAATATTATAAATCGTTCGTTTGTTTGTTAAGAGGTAACACGCTCTATCTACTCAACCAATGTTCATGAAATTTTGCATAGGTACATGTAGTTTGATGTATGCGAAGCCGCGGGCAAAAACTATTATTCTGTATCAAAGTTAGATAGTCTATTCTATGTTTTCTCCATAATCTATACAATCTAAAACGTCGAATATTCTGGCTCTTACTTTAAATTGAACTTAATTAATGGACTTCAGTTTTAAGTATAACTCATTGCTCAGATGAGCTTGGTAGATTATTTAATATTTAGGCACCAAATCGATATGCTATCGAAGATTGTTCTTGTCTTGTAATTAATATTATAAGTACCTACACTGTCTTGCCGACAGACGGGTGGACAGAAGAATTTTAGTAATAGGGTCTCGTTTCACTATTTGGCTACAGAACTCTAAAAAAATTTTACTATATTGATTTATATCTTTAAAAAAGTGTAAATTTTTCATCAAAAAAATATGTTTTGTTATAAATATTAAACAGCCGTTGTAAACGAAGAAGATTTATCTTCTCAACAAAACTGTTTTGAAACTTAAAACCAATTTGCGTTTGTGATGTAAATATTATTTCCACTATTGTGTTGATTATATTTTGAATATTCAACAGTATTTGAGCGACAAAGACAAAAAATAGAGGTTGTAGATGAGACTTCAATTTTTTTGATAAATATATTTTTTATAAATAACTTAAAAAAACAAGTTGGCCGTTAATGTTGCAATTGGATTGCTTATATCGATGATTAAAAGGCGATAATTACCAAGCGACAAATCATATCATTTATTCAGAAATTTCGACCTTCACAGACACTTTTTCACGTCAATACAATGTGAATACAACTTACACCACAGCGTTTAAAAGTATAAAATTGTTGAAAAAAATTCATAACTATTCTAATGTTAGTCATATCTGTTTGATATCAACGAATTTTAAATACAATACTGGCATTTAAATATAAAGATTATTCCTTATAATGTTGTTATTCATAATCGTATTTCTCATGGCTGAGGGTCGTTAATTTAAAACAATTAAACACACACGGCAACTTTCTCGGCATTGGTAATGGAGTGGTTTGCCATTGCCTTCTCCATTTCGCACACAAGTTAATAATCAACCAGTGTGCAGGTTTCCTCATGATGTTTTCCTTCACCGGTAGCAAGTGGTGGTCGATGACCTGGGACCTTTTGATCCACAGGCGGGCGTTTTAACCGCTTCGTACCATCACCATACCTGGCATAAAAGCTTCATACCACCATATGTAATAACATACGCACTATCAGGTACTGCAATGTGCGAGAGAAGGTAGACAAATTGTAGGATAATGTCCCGAAAGAGACACATGAGTATGCAGCTAAACATAGAACTTGATTGAAATGTCAATCAAGCCCTGTGCAGCTTGTAAAACCAATTTGCATCCGGTGAAGGAAAAATTGAATGTAGAAATGGAAAACTGGCTATGCGTTCAGTTCCGCGATGGTTGAACACATGCGTCAACTCGTGGAGCTTGTTCACGAGTTGACGTAGGGTAAATTAATATATTATGTCAGGACAAATCACACAGATTGAGATAGCCCCAAAGTAAGATCGTAACTGTGTTATGGGATACTAACTCAACGATACTATATTTCATAACAAATACATTATGTAGGTATATAGATAAACATCCAAGACCTGGGCCAATCAGGAAAAGATCGTTTTCCATCATGACCCGACCGGGGATCGAACCCGGGACCTCTCGGTTCAGAGGCAAGCACTTTACCACTGCGCCACCGAGGTCGTCTACTAAATTCGTATACTTATATATTGCTATTGTTGGGTATATTTTTATACGTATATAAACATAGATTATATGTGCTTAAGAAGACATAAAAGCTAGTCATTTCCAACATAAACGCTTTCCGCTGTCTTCACCTGTATAACGTGAATAAGTAATCCTAACATATAACCTAATCCTTACTAATATTATAAATATTGAAGTAAGTTTCTTCTTGAAGTTTTGGATACATGTAGTTTGAAGTATCGAAAAGGACATAGGGCACTATTCATCCCAGATTGTATACTACAATTTTTTTTTTTTCCTAATATAAAAATATTCACCTTGAAAAATTTGTAATATTCTCAGCAGTGATCGTTCCAAAATACTAGTGATTTTTAGTTTTGACAAAATATTAACTTGAAATATGCCATTGAAGGTGTAAATTCTGAATGAATAAATAGTAAATAGGTACATTGACATTGCATTTATCTAGAAGACGTTAGTTCTGTATTTTCTTTAACTTATGGCTCCACCGAATTTTCAGTAGAACTAATGGGGTCCTTCATATCTGAATAGGCACCAAATTGTTATTTAAATTCGAATAAACACTCGTCGGCGAGTTAGTTCCAGTTTTACCTGCGAAATAGGACTAATTTATTAGGCATTTCATATTTATTTATTTCGAATTCGGAAAACCAATCAATATTTCAACCTACTTCGATAAAAGAAGTAGTATAGCCGGGTCTTACACTTTTATTATAACAGCATATGTATGGGTAAATTGAATACAATTTATCATGGCAATAGGTGTCTTATGATCCAAATATCGTATGGGATCTCCTCGAATTTTGTATGGGTTTAAAATAAAAATTATAGATTGTAACTTATAACACATCGGAAGGATACAAGTTCAGAATATATTTGTCGATATCACATCGACAAATATATTCTGAACGTCTTACGTGCTTACATAAAAAATATGCCTCCTGACGCGTCTGTTTTTTTGTGCGCTATAAACTCAAAATCTATCGGACGGATTTTTGTACGGTTTTCACCTATAGATAGTGAGATTCCTGAGGCATATTTAAGTGTATAATTTATTATGGTTTGCACTAGCGAAACCGGGACTAGCCGCTTGTATATATTATAAATACATATTATATCCTAACTTATATTATAAATGTGAAAGTGAGTATAAAAAATATTGTTACTAAGTTTGTTCGCTCTATTTACTCAATCTTCGTGAAATTTTGCATACATGTAGTTTGAAGTACATAGAAGGACACAGTATCATCCCTGAAATATAACTGCTCCCGTGGGAAATCACGCGGGTGAACCACGGGAATAAGCTAGTATATTACTTGTATGACAAATAGGGTAAGAAACAATACTTGACAGTAAAAATAATTGGGCAAAATTTTGACGAAAAATTACAACACAGTTGTACCCTAAGCAAAGACAAAGCAATCTCGTGAAGCAGTATGAAAAATGCGGCTTTTCATTTAAATTTGATCCGTTGCAGGCAGCTGCAGTTTTTGCATATTCATAGTATTTCGGAGTCGAAATATGTAAACGAACAAACGTACCTTTGATCTTTTTTTTACTGTTTTGAGTACACAGATTTCTGTTTATTCGAACTTCAAATAAATCTAGTATTTATTTGAAGTACGAATAAGAACTAGCAGGAGAAAAAACTAGTAGGTCTATCCGGGATCTCGAATTGGTATTATTTTAAAACTTGAACTGGGTAATATATTAAAATTATTCTAGAAAACAATTTAAATTTCATAATTTAAAAATCTTTATAAATTTATTTAATATAGTTACTGCATTAATTCAAAAAGTTTGTTAAAGTGAAGATATTTTGTGTTCATTTTGCGAAATTCTTATGAAGACCTTAATCGGTGCATTGACTCGATCCATCCAATATCTTCAATTCAATTACGTTCTGAGAACAGTCAAATGGCCGTGATAAAGCGAGGGACGCCGAAATGATATCGTTATGCAAATTCCCATTGGTCTGGTAAACAATATTTTCATTTCGGGGTCGGGTAACTGCCTTTGTGATTTAGTAGCAGAATGACAGGGGTTCGAATCATACATTCACTTCATGAAGAAAAAGCAGAGATGATGACCAATGGCCACTTCTCTAGCAAAAGTTGGCGATAGGTACGACGCACGGCAATTTTTTAAAAATAAAATAATTTCATTCGTTTTAGTTAATGGGTTATTTTCCATCTAGCTAAACGAGATTCTTATTTCTATTGTTAAAGACGAAACCAATGTAGCTTGTATGCTTTGTTGTATGACAGTGATAACCTGGAGACCCCAATTTTGGACTCAAAAGGCATAGTTGATTTTTAACTAAATTGGTCTGTTAGATTTTGCGTAATGCGCGTTCGAACTGACAGATGGAGAATTTTTTATAAAATTGCAGACTTGTAGGTAATCTATAGAGCATCTGTAGAGATAAGTCCATTCCACTAAGAATTTCCATAAAATATTCAATGTACAAATTTGACCCATAATCAGTTTTATTATATATGTAATATTGATAAAGGTTCCCTTGGAATATTCACGTGCACTTCATCCTCAATTTCAAGCCAGACTTAGGCCCAAAAACTTGCGGATTGAACCCAAAAATTATTATGCTAATTCAATGTTTTTATTGCGTCTGTCTGAGACCGTGTTACCTAATGCGGTGTAATAATTTGCCGCCATTTTGATATTGAATTTCCTAAGCGATTACGGTCTGCTCTGTCAAATGACAGGTCTGCTCTGTCAGGAGCAGACCGTAATCCAAAAGACGATTTAATAATATTGCCTTTATATTTTTTGGAAGCATTTGCCGTTTCAAGGCTAAAGCGCGCTCATAATTACAAATATGCATAAAGACTAAGTTGTATTGAAAGAAGTCGTACCTAAGACTACTTTCACCATAAAATGGGCGAGTGATATAATAAAAGTCGCAGGTTGTGCATGGATGAGAGAGGCACAGGACAGAGGAGGGTGGCGTACGCGCAGGGAGGCCTATGCTCTGCTGTAATGATGATGTTGATGACATTTTTGTGCCAGTAGTTTTGTGAGAAATAACTATAAATATTGACGAGAAAAAGTGCCTGTGAAGGTCTAATTTCTGAATAAATGATTTGAATTTGATTTGAATTTGAATTTTTACCAATTTTTTGTTAATTAATGTGTGCATTAATTTCCATTTGCCATTGATATTGCCATATGTCAGGTAGTAATTCAGAAATGGTGATGGTTACGAGTAATCTTTACGTGATTATGTTGTGATGTCATTGGTTTCCGCCTGTATGCAGAATTAGCTATTCTTCAAATTTTTTCTTAAGTCAAAAACAAGCTTGTATGATAGTAATTATCGTGTTTAATTATTGAAATGAGTCCGTATCAGAAGAACAATATAGTTAAATGCATTTATGAGTTGATTGACAAGAAAGCAAAAGGACATAATATTAAAACTTCTGAAATTTAAAATCGTCGTATTAGTAAATACCTTCATAAATTTTATTGATTACCCAGTCGAATAGCCAATTATAATTTCAAGCAGTGTTTTTGTAGAGTACTACAAAAACACTGCTAGTTTAAATAGAGCACTGAACTGAAATTTTCCAGCTACACAGTCCAAATACGTACAAAATACGGAGTGAAACACTCCGTGTGGGGTTAGCGAAACCTCATTTCCTAAATTGTGATTCCGATGTAATGTAATACTGGAAAAGTCATTCCATTTAAACCTTATTTTACTGAAAATTGATAGAAAGTTTTAATCTGACTAAAAAATATAGTTAGCACAGTAAATAATTTCTATCGATTTTATAGAGCTCAAGAATGCGAATTCTGTGGTTTGAACAAACCTTTGCAACGTTTCATAAGAATATTTCTTTATTGATATGATATCAATATAAAAGGAAAGTTATTAGTCGTAAAATTGAAGTTATTTCGAAGAAGTCAAAATTCTTGTTACAAATTCAATACACTTTATTCATCTTGGATTGATATAAATCACTATATATAGGAATGTAATAACTAATTAGTCGACGTAAATACTTATATGTCCTGTCTATGAATTTACATCTGTGGTTTTGGCACGTTTCGTTCCATATACCTTTCGGTGTAACGTTCGCGTGAATTTCAATTTTCCAACTCGACGACTGCCGAAACGACACGAGTCAGTTAATCAGAGGCGGATCTGTTTATCTCATGCCCGCTCCACACTGTCGTCGAACAGTTGTGCAAACTATGGCGGGTTCGGTATACATTGCTGGTTTTTCATTGCGGTAAATAAAATCACTCGTATAATAACTACGCAATGTTCACGCATTCGCGTCGGCGTGTGTCTGAGTTCGCCGACAGTGTGGAGCTGGCGTCACACCTTAGAGTTTTTACGCTTGATTTGAGTTTATTATTTGGAGATTTTAGGATAGTACTACATATTAAGAGAATAATTTTCGTTGGATTTTTATCAACTGCTAACGAATGAAATGAATGAATGAATGAACGTGCTCTTTAGTTGATGGTATCCTGAAAACTTATTCGCTCTTTATTATACTGAAATGAAATGATTTTATTCCCGGGCATGATGCCACGAAGTGCGAGGCTAGCTTAAAACAACTTTTAAAATTGGAACATTCGTTGTCGAAAACGGTTTTGAAAACTTATCAAATTTTTTCAAAAGCAGCGACGACACACCACCACAGTAACGTCTACTTAAGTATATAAGTTTGCTCTTCGGTGCGCTGTACTTACCCCATTTATTGGATGTTGTTATGAACTTGCACGTGTATTTGGTACATCCTCGCTCGAGCACGTATTGTGAAGTTTTCAGCAAACTCGATTACAAAGACAAAGTTCGGGTTGTATAACGGATTAAACTTTGTCACACCCTTGTAACTTGTAAGCGTAATCAAAATTGTTCATTATCTTAACACGGAGGTGTTTGGTAATCGCAGGAATGTATCCTCTCCCTATCTATTAATTTATGTACATACTTTATAAGCGTAATTTAATAATGATACTCACAAATACGAAATTAAGGGTGAGTTGCACCGTTAACTTTGACGTTAAATTTAACGTGCGCAGAAAAACACAAAATGCGCCATTTTGTCTAAACGTAAGCGATGCACCGGCTGAAATCAACGTCAATTGACGGTGCAACTCACACTAAGTACAATGATACATTTCTATAGATTCCATTCCAGTAGAATCGTGAAAGAAAACTGGAAAAAGGAGGCATTGGTCATGCATGAGTTCATTCATTCGAAAAGGGCGTGAAAAGGTTCATTCAATGGGATGGCGATGACCACATACCATCAGGTGGGCCTTATGCCTGTCGGCTTGTTCGGTACTATAAAAAAAAATTAAAATAACACCAAGGAAAATTGATTTAAAACAGTTCAATTTAGTCATGTAATAAATCGTGACTGGCCATTACCTCGACCGTGCTGAATAGTGTTTTAATGCCGATATTTACTGCAATTTTATCTATAAATTACTGCCCCTGTTTAACATACCTTCCCTTTCATCATAACCAGATTTATTGTCTCCGCTTCGAATTCTGAAATAATAAATGTTTATGTCTGTATCCATGACACCATTAGAAAAGTAATTCTAGCCTCGAGCGTTTCTTACACTGCCAGTGTCTTCGGATACATTCGCGACTGTGTATCCCGGAGGTCAGCGTAAAAAAAAAACCTTTAAATTTTGATGATTCAAATGTCAACACTCACTTAAAAATCCGAGCGCCATCATAAACTGGACAAGTACTTCATTCTCGATACCAGAGTGAAACAATAAGTTTTTTATTATATTGATATTAAAATGCCACAAAATCCGTATTTACCTATATCAGTCAATCTGAAGCATTCTTATATATAAAAAAAGTAATGTTTTCCGCGAGCAAATCCAAAAATTTACATAGTAAACGGGCATCCATCATTCATGCTGTGAAGAGATCCATTTAGTTGGCAGCACAGAATTTTGAATATTAAGCAAAATAGAAGTGCCATATGCTGAATTTTATATGTAAAGTTTTTGATTTCTGAAAACAATTATATGGTAATTGAAATTTATATTTTGATCGAACAAAAATTCTATGCGTACTGAGTGAATAATCTAATGATCTTCAGAAAACATTCAGAGATTTATGTTAAGCGAAGACTTGATGACATGTTTATGCCACTTATATTTCTCTCAGCGTATTTCCAATTGAATTCCCAAATGGTACGCCCAGAAAGGAAAGCTATTTTCAAGATTTCGCTGTGGTTTCTAAACAATTCTCTTTAGGATTTGAGAATGCTGATGTTGCCTAATAGTCACGGCAATTTATCCCTGAGGTACGATGTATCTGTTGGGGCATATATAATTATTGTATTCTAGGACGAAAACCATATGTTGCTATATATATATATATATATATATATATATATATATATATATATATATATATATATATATATCTCATCTTCACCCATTCCCTGTTAATGTGGAATAGTCAAATAAAGGTAACAAGCGCTTCAATCTATGCCACTTCTATTTCTATATTGTTCTAAATTCTGTGATTGGCAGCCCAGTATCTGTTTCTGTTTCCATTGCAAACCATTGTTGTGACGACCTCAGTGGCGCAGTGGTAAGATTCTTGCCACTGAACCGAGAGGTCCCGGGTTCGATCCCCGGTCGGGTCATGATGGAAAATGATCTTTTTCTGATTGGCCCGGGTCTTGGATGTTTATCTATATATGTATTTATTATAAAATATAGTATCGTTGAGTTAGTATCCCATAACACAAGTCTCGAACTTACTTTGGGGCTAGCTCAATCTGTGTGATTTGTCCTAATATATTTATTTATTATTTATTTATTTATCATTGTTTAGATGGCGGGACAGATATTTATATCTAGATATAATACAAATCTTATGCACCTTTGACGTGTTTACGTGAATGTAAAGTTGTTTGTGTGATTTTACAAAATTGTCGGGTTTTAAGTGGGAAATTTTCTTGTAAATAATATTTTTATTCTAAAATTTAGTTTAACATATGCAGATTCTTCTTCTTTCCCTCTCACCTTCATCTATTCGTTGTCTCGTGTCGTAATTAATAAAATTAGTACACATTAACTAAAAGTGGGGCACGTATCAACGTCTCTTGTCATGTTACTGGTAAGACTACTATATTTGCTGACCATCAAGCAAATCTGATGCCCAGAAACAAATGAACTAAAGTAATACTCATATAAATTCTTCTAAACTTTACATGCACCAAATTAAATTCTTCACAGAAAGACACTCGTTTTCAAGGGAAACAACTGATACTTACAATCAATCAATGCTGAAACCTATTAAGACGCTATAAAAATGTTTACAGTGAAACTGGAAACACCTGCAAATCATCAGCGAACAATTAGACTGTTATGCCGTGTAGCACACTATACACAAAACAGTATACGTTTGAAAATAACCTTTTCGGAGCCAGCGTTCCTATTGTAAACATTATTATCGAAGATTCAGTAAATCCCACAACAACCGACGTTCAATGAATAATAAATTAGAAAATTATTAAAAAGAATGAAACATCGAAGTGTGTGTTTATGTATGTTTACCATGAGTCATTTCATTTTTGTCAAATTACCTTGTATTTGTTATTACACCTAAACATTATAAGACGACCTCGGTGGCGCGGTGGCAAAGTCCCGGGTTCGATCCCCGGTCGGGCCATGATGGAAAATGATATTTTTCTGATTGACCCGGGTCTTGGATGTTAATCTATATATGTATTTGTTATAAAATATAGTATAGTCGATTTAGTATCCCATAACACAAGTCTCGAACTTACTTTGGGGCTAGCTCAATCTTTGTGATATTTATTTATTATTGAGGCGAGGAAACTGTGTTCATTTTGTATTCAGAAGATATTTTTATGGCAAATAAGAATAAACTAAGCTAGTAACAAAAGTCTAGATAATAATGTATTCTTAGATCCCAAAAATAAAAGGAAATTACAAATGGCGGATGCGACGGATGGATATGTATGGATGACATTGATCCTAAACTTTGTGTTATTAAAAGTACTTTTATAGGATTTACTTGAACGAATATCTGTACATATAATAAAACTGTTAGTGAACTTTATCTGTACATAGGAGATATTACAGAAAAAAAAATATTTTTATGGGATAGTCTAGCAATAGTCTTCATGGAAGTAATTTTATTACTCGAATCAAATCAAATTATTTTAGAATTTTTGTCTATCTTTCTATATGTCTGTCTGTCTGTCTGTATGTTTGTATGCACATCACGCTTAAACTACTGGAATTCAATGCGGTATTTACAGTAAAATAGCGGATGGTCTAACTTAAAATCTGGTATTGGTTTCATCGCGATTCGTGGCCTAAAACTTTACGGATCAGGAGGTTTTGGAAGCTAAACGTCATTGGGTGCACATCGACTACAATATATAATGCTCTGAGAGCAAAACGTCCTCAATTTAAAACGACTGCTAGTTTTCAAAACAAAAGGTCCTTATTGCTGTAAGTTCTCATTGTAAAGCATGACAGCTAGAAGAATTCATTTTCTGTTAATTTCCAATGTAAAACGTCCGCAATTGAACCAGACATTTTTAAGAACTAAAAAACTATAATTCTCTTTTGAGAATGCGTCAATACCCGAGACGAAGCGAGACCGAAGCGTTCAAAGATGCGAGCAAAAGTTAGTCTAAGATAAAATGAAAACAGTTTTAATAAGCTTACAAATTTAACCGCTTACATTATTTAATAAAAGTTGTTGAGATCCGTCCGAAAATCCGTAGGAGGTCAAGCGTTAGGTGCTTGCCCTCATGTAAAAATATAGTGAATGCTAATTCCATACTAATGCTTGACATCGCATCTTGAATGTCTTTTCACCAAATATATGCTTAAAATTAACAGAGAAAAATCTATTCTTTCTTTATGAGTGTTTTATTGCTAACACTGGTGTCAGATTTTATTCAAGTCGCCTAAAGGCATCTCTGACTACCTACCGACATCTAGTGGCAAGTAGTCGCATACACACTAGTGAACTTAAATTGTCAACCAATGCGCAGGAAGCCTCACAATGTTTTTCTTCCCCGGAAGCCAGTGATGGTCAATGAAAACTGTATACATGAGGTCAAACTGGTATACTCATACGGCACGAGTAGGATTCGAACCTGAGACCTTCGGTACTAACTACTGGACCACCACCAGAAACATTTATTATCATTAACGATTACGATCTATTACTCGAAGTCTAAAGTATCAGAATTTTATGGCATTTTAAAACAAAATGAACGATAAGGCTTTCAAACATTTTAAACAATCGAAACTCTCGAAAAATTTCATAAAGTTCCACGGACAGTATTAATGAACTGGAAGTGATAACGAATCGCGTAAACGTGAACGTTTAAGCCTTTTTTGTAGTTGAGTCTCTGCAGGAAAAAATGTACAAAAAAAAGTTAATGTATTTTTTAAAATTAAATATATATAGGGACAAACTATTACAGATTTTGTTAAGCCAGCCAAGACTTGTGTTATGTGATACTATATTTTTTAATATATACAGATAAACACCAAGATTTTTTAAAAGTAACAATATAAATAAAGCAACAAATTGTAAACTAATATACGCATAACATTTCTCTAAAATACGCTCGAGCGAAAGCAAAACAAATAGAGGTGAAAAATACCAATCTTAAGTCTCCGTCGAGAAATAAACGTGTTACTGAAACGACGTGTTCGCGAGCATCTGTCTTAATATACGATCGAATTGTTTTTTTTCCTACTAAGAAAGGAAAATGTCATTTCGGCGTCACAGCCCCGAACGCAAACAGCGACAGGTGGAGATGAGAGAGAGTTGTACTATATAGAAAATACAAATAGACAGTTCGGACATGCACTTAAATTTTGCACAAGTATTTACTTCTCTTGAAGTAGGTACCTAGTTCCATAATTTTGAAACATAATTTTTTACATAAATTTAAATTTCATCCAAACAATATGAAAATACTGACTTATTCATGTTCAGTTAACTTCACAATTTACGACTAATAATTAACTTTTACGATAAAGATTCCAAATTTATGACGTAAACAATAAAATTTTTAATTCAGTCCATTTTTCTGTTTACGTGAAATCGTGTTTTCTCTCTCCGTTTCAATTGGAACGGACTATTTTTATGGCGCTGAAGTCAAAAATGTGATGATACTGGCCATAAAGTTGTTCCAGTTGATAGCTTTTATATTTCTAATATCTTTATTACTGACGCTTTCTTACAAAAAAAAAACTTAAAGTCTGAAAAGACTCCTGATAAAATCTCTTAGATACAGTTTAACATCTTGCAGCCCTTGGAGCCCTGAGTAGCGAAACGAAGACAAGGAAAAATTAATTAAAAAGAACTAACTTGAAGGAGAAATTAATTAAGTTGTATTTATGTGTCAGTATTTACTACATTATGTATTTAATCAGTGTTATAGCTGCGTTACACGTTTTAAAACTTTTAGAGATACAATATGCTCTTTAAATTTATTATTGAAGGTTTTAATTATTCGATATTTCGTAAGCATCTTATAGGGGTTGGAATGTTGTTCCAAAATCTTGTCGCAGTATGTCTTAAACTACTCCGAAAGGCGTATTTTGCATACATGTAGTTTGAAATGTGACATAGGGTGACATTCATCCCGGAAAAATAACTGTTCCCGTGGGAAATTTGCGCAGGCGAAGCCGCAGACAATAAATTAGTAAATAATTTCGGTATTGATTGGCAGTTATAACTCTTATCTACCAGTGATCCTTGGGGAAAACTGGAAGATAAATTAGAGTAACCTCGAATTACACAAGCTTGGGCAGAGTAATAACGTCCGAACGTTACGCCGTCATGTCAGTTAGTTTCACTAGTTAAGAATGTGAAGGTGTGAACCCAAATAACTTTGTTATGGTTACACTCAGTACTCGCTAGGATTGTAAATGATCGCGTATCTGTTTCGGACAGAAATAGAAGCGTTATATGAACATTAGCAGACGTGGGGGTCGGCACGACGACAGAAGGTGTTTCATACCTTGAAAACGTTCCGGGTCTTTTGTGAAAATTCCGGAATAAAATTAAGTATACGAGGATGAATGAATAAATGAATATTTATTCAAAAGACAAACACATGTACGAAATACAGAGTAAGAGATAAATAATAGTTTAAATACATGTGCTCGAATTTTGAATCTCATCTCTCATCTCAGCAAATGTTTACCTCGTAAGAGATACGCAACGCTGGTCTTCCGATGGGAACTTACAACGTACATACTTTCGAGTTTCGAGGATATTATTTTTATCCCTGTGTTACTATACATTCCAAAATGCGTTCATACAAATATTAGCTCAATCAATTGAAGATATCTGCTTCAAAATTTAGTTGAAAGAGTCTATCCGAACAAACATTCCTATATACTCACATCCTTACGTTGCAAGTTCGACACATATGTTTAAAGCAAGCTTGTATTGTTTCAGTAGGTCATTTTTTGCACGGTATCTCACGCACACTAAGCCCACACTTTTGATTATCCATTCTATTTTCTGTTCCCTACCATTTTACATTTACGAACGCGCGGTCGAACCCGCAGGGACAATTTAGCTTACGCAGTTTACCTGCGTCAGTGAGGACGTCATGAGATGCCACGAAGGTAATTGACGAGCCCTTACATCCTAAGTCTACATCACAGCCCAGTTGGTGTATAGATATAATAACAATCAAATAATATAATAAAAATCTATATTTGTGCTCTTCTAATAGTATACTCTCCATTCTCTCACAAATAGTAATCCACGCGTATTGCTTAACGGTTAAACATGATAATCATTGTGCATTTTCTATTTGGCAGTGTATCGAGAATAAATAAGACCTTCATGAATTTCGTCCAAGATTTTCGAAGTTTAAACATCGTTCTTGTAGGTGGACTTCTTACCATCTCTCTCTATCTTCAGCCAACGTTTACACCTTCCTTTGGGATACCACAAAATATAGGAGTAATTGAGGAGTAGGTATGATGTATAAAGTTTGAGTTTCGCAACTCTTAGCTTTGTCTGCCATGTAAAAGATAAAATAATAATCTATATAATATACCTACAACAAGGGTGACTGATTCATCAACGCCCACCCTAAACCATAGAAGCTATAAACGTGAAATTTGGACAACAGCTTTATGTTATAAAGTAGAAGCTCATATTAGGAAGGAATTTTCCCTGAAGGGGTGAAAAGGGGCGAAAGTTTGTGTGAAAAAAAAAATGAAAATCTTTACTGATCGGCTTAAAATTTGTATATAATATTTTTGTGTGTTTATAAACTGTAAAGGTAAAAATTCACCAGTAAGTAACCCTTTCGGGATTGGACCGGTCGATTCGCCCCACGGCGACCATTATTCATAAGTCGGAAACAGCAGTAGTTAATCACAGGGGTGAGAGTGGGATTCGCATTCAAACAAAGCTACAGAGCAGTCTGAACAGGGAAGTTGAGTTTCAGAGAATTTAATAAAATACACAACAAACGTAACGGAAATTTAAATCGAAATAAATGCCGGCCCAATAACCCTGTCTGCAGAACGATTCCAATGCAAGTTCAATCGCATTAATACAAAAATTAAGATGATTTTACGAATTCGCGATGCAGTTCAGTTTAGGTCGTAAAGTGGATGACGTTAAGAGATGAGGGTAAGTCAAGATCGAAAATGATCTTTTTAAGATTGACCTGGGTCTTGGATGTTTATAATATGTATAAAATATTGTCCGTCATCCGTTGTATTAGTATCCCATAATACAAGTCTCGAACTTACGTACTATAGGGCTAACTCAATCTGTGTGATTTGTCCATACGTATATAGTTATTTATTTATTATTCTTACTCAAACGTACATTTGTTTCTAACTCTAAAACATGATAGCAATTTCGATTTCACACGACTAATTAGGTTAACGGCCCGTAGCCATGACTACCGACCCTTACAAGTCGATACCAAGTTAATGCTTCATAAACATGATTATAATAATGCTAACTTCCAGTTAGTTGACTGTTAATTGGTTGGGATACACCTGAATATGGTGTCGTGGGGTGCCGCCCTAAAATAGGACCATGTGTAATGTTGTACGAGGCTTGCTAGCAGGCGCGGATCCAGTCCCCAATTTTCTTGAAATTTGGCATACATTTTAAAGTATGGAGATGGACCTTTTATCCCGGAAATATAAATGTTCCCGTGGGAAGTTCACGCGGACGAAACCGCGGGCAAAGCCGCGGGCAAAAGCTAGTTGCAAATAAATATCAGTGACACTAAGGTAGTGAGTCCTATTAATACAAGTGGGAGCAACGAAACTCAAGTTAACAAAGTCGATGAGACAGTATTGAACAGTTTAATTTCGGTAAGTGCGGACACCAAATGTAAGTGAGTCGACACTGCACATCTACCTACCCCGATACGTTGAAAATTCGCCTTTATTACCATTGTGCAAAGGTCTTTGTAGTATAATTTTATTATTCAGTTGACTGTAAGTGATGTGGATGTGAGTTATCTTACTGATTGTATTACTTGTTGCGTGGTACATTTTGTGTTGCGTTGTTATAGATGATGACAAATAGTGGGTAATTAAAACTTATTTGTAGAAATAGTGGGTAATTAAAACTTATTTGTAGAAATAGTGGGTAATTAAAACTTATTTGTAGAAATAGTGGGTAATTAAAACTTAGATAAATAAATTTGAATAAACTTAATCGTTGGAATTTGCTACTATGCTCATTTTTCAAAGATGGCTGCGATGGAGCAAGACAGTTTACAACCCCACAGAGTTATATTTAAGTTTAACTTGCTTAATTTAAAGTTAAAGTAAGAAAATATATATATTATTGAAGAGATTTTGCAAGAAACTAAGTAGTTATTATATATTCTTAGATTCAGGTATCCTACTAATATTATAAACGCGAATGTTTGTGAGGATGTATGTGTGTATGTTGGATAGTCTTTCACGCTAAAATTCTTGTTATGAAATTTGGTACACGAATATGTGTAACCTTGAAAATAATAGGGTACTTTTTATAACGAAAACCCCACGGAAGCGAAGCCTAGTGGCGCAGCTAGTAATATATAAATATTTAAGCAAACTCTTGAATAATAAAGGGTACTTTTTATAACCCCCACGGAAGCGAAGCCCAGAGCACTAAGAAAACATGAAATTTGTAAAAGTTTGCTCTGGTTTTGTGGTTTGTAAATGCATGACTTCATTTTTCACGTATTTTTTTTCTTGCAAAATAGAACTAGTTTTATATTTTATGTCTAAGCATTACCCAACAGACCTGTCAATACTATTTAGATATGGTCGTATCGCAACTGGCAACACTGTGATCCATTTCAAGGAGATTTTATGTAAACATATGCAAAACAGATCACAATACTCAAGAGTACATTTAAATGTTTTACACAATTGTGTTGCTAACTTGTTGTCAAGGTATTACAATATATTTATACCTATTTCATAAACAAAAAAAGAACAACCTCGGTGGCGCAGTGGTAAGGTTCTTGCCACTGAACCGAGAGGTCCCGGGTTCGAACCCCGGTCGGGTCATGATGGAAAATGATCTTTTTCTGATTGGCACGGGTCTTGGATGTTTATCTATATATGTATTTATTATAAAATATAGTATCGTTGAGTTAGTATCCCATAATACAAGTCTCTCACTTACTTTGGGGCTAGCTCAATCTGTGTGATTTGTCCCAATATATTTATTTATATATATTTTTATTAACAATAAAAGAGGAAAACTATGTACAATTAGAATAAAACTCCTGTTAGTGTTATACAAATACCAAGTCCATTTTTTTTGTTGGTATCTAGTTTAAAGGATATCCATGGCTATTCAAAGAGTAATTGCGACCAGTGTGAAGGGAGTCTGAACCGGGTATTTTTGACTAAATTGTAATTGTTTCTCATTAAAATACCTGTATTTAATACAAACTAAACCAGTACCAGTATGAAATATTTTAGTTCTCCATAGCATAGTCAGAAATCGGGACCCATGATAAAATCTAGAAGATTAATGCTTGTGTCTGTATGTGACAGTCGCTCTATACCGAATTATTAGAACTTTTTAGTCACAGTTGTCACTTTGTTATAAATACATTCGTTGCGCTTTACAATTTTCATAGTAAGAAATTTGATGATTTGATTTTTTGTATGGGACACATGGAACTGAATATAAAAATGACACAGCAATTCTATTAAATTTTATTGCTTGTAAAGCTTAGTCGAAGGTATCTGCGCAGAGCTGATAAAGGTTTTATAGGATTATGTTGTGCTGAAACAAACAAAGGGGATCGTTACATTGGAAATACATTTGTCGTGTACTGCGCTTGAGTAATTGGTAATTGTTTTTCTCTATTTTCGAGTGTGTTATTGCTAACACACTGAAAGCGGTCAGGTGATGGTATAGTGGTTAATACGCCCGCCTGTGGATCGAATGGTTCCAGGTTGGAATCCTACTCGTGCTACATGAGTTTATATACCAATCTGGCTCATGTACCACAAGTTTACGATAAATCTTTAGTGTTAATACACGAGGCAAGTTTGCAGTTTGTTGCCATACAAAGAAAATAGCAAGCTACATAGCTTTTTAGTGACGTATCATAAGGACATTTAAATTCGATATTAATTTTTTTGTTAACAATTATTTTTTGTTGATTCTTTACGTAATCGATTTCCTGATATATTACTGATTGATTTGCTAATTAATTACAGAAAATTAAATTTTATTTGACAAAAAACTATTCTTCCAAAATTCACCGTCATGTAGTATATGACGACACGTGCCCTTAATAAATATCCTACCTATTGGACGCAGGATATTTATTAAGAGCCTTTGGTCCTTGTATTAATTATATTCAGGACAATAATCTATATCTCGTAGACCTAGATAATCACTGTACTACTTTCTAACATGTATAAAAACCGTATTTAACCGATATTAAATAGTTTATCTTCGAACCTGTAACCAATAAGGTGTTTCATTATAAACCTTCTTAGTAAAAGTTAGTATGTAATCTACATTGAGGCGGAGGTCTAAGGGGTGGAAATTTCCGGATGTACATATAGCAGTTGTGTCAATAGCGATAAAGGCGGTTTCCCGAAACGTGTCTTACGTCACAGTTGGGCATAATATAGGCTCCGTGCGACGTACCTATATCATGCGTGATTAATTTCGAGTTTGGCAAAGTGAATCTACCTCTTCTATCCAGTAATCTGAATGGTAGATAACGCTCACGGTGTCAGATCACATCGATCTAAGGCATTCAACAAGATCTTACGTTATGGTTCGTAAATTTTGCAACAGCTTGAAAAAACTTGCTCATTCTTAAAAATCGACAAGTTTTTTTTTTTATACTTAAAACATTTAACTATCAAAATTGATACGATTGCTTTATTATCAATGATGATGATTTTTTTTTAAATTTTTTGCGCAAAATTCAATTAGTACAAAAGTATTTAAGTACTCTAACAGTCAACCATTGTGTCATACAGAGACTGCTTTATAGGTGCAATTTTTTTTATTATTTATATATTGCTTTCTTTGTATTTATTTTTAAATGCAATAAGGAGTTTACACACAAATGAAAGTTAGGAACTAGTCGTGGAGTCCATGACTTACTTGCCATAAACAATACGGCCAACTTTTATGCTACTTACGAGTATTTTAGCCATATAAATATATATCCTCTTCTGTTAGAATTCGTAAAAAATAATCGAGTCTTTTTGTAATCTAATAGGTATTATTGTCTCGAAGGAAACATTTCTCGCGAGATTTTATGCCGCTTTGCAATTCGAGCACACGCGAAGCAGAATTATTCATAATGTTATTAAAAACGCGTCGGTGTGCAAAAACATGGTATGAAATATACGAGTCGGGAACGGGAAATTGAAAGAGCGAATGGACGCGAAAAGATGATATTACCCACGGCGGAGTAATGAGATAAGGAAGGGATATAATGAGACGTGAAAAATTGCTTCAGATTTTAAGACGAAAAACTTTATTGCGCAATATTAAAAAAAAAAAATGTTATTGTGTAAAATATTCGGTGTTCGGTGTGAAATAGTTCAAACAATCCTAAGTAATATTAAAAATGCGAAAGTAAGTTTGTTTATTTGTTACCACTTCACGCTCTATCTACTCAACCAATTTTCTTAAAATTTTGCACACATACAGTTTGAAGTACGGAGAAGGACATAGGGTACCTTTCATCCTGGAAAAATAACTGCTCTCGTGGGAAATCACGCTGGCGAAGCCGCGAGCAAAAGCCAGTCCTCAATAACGAGTTGATCTAGTAAATAGAGAAAATAATTCTGAAATCGTTTTCTTTGTTCATTATCCTGAAAAGTCTTTGAACTTCTAATCTGCAAATCGCATATAAAACGAAGTAATTTATGCATCAATATTATTTGGCGTTCCTTGTTACGCACTACACTAAGCATATCTTACATACAGAAAGGGCACAGTATTATTATCAAACAACAGTGATATATTATTCTCATTTAGCGAGGAGCTTGTAATACCTAATACCACTAAACGCAATGGCTTAGCCTGTAAAAAGGCTCTATAGTAGCAACCCATTTAATTTGAAAAAAAAAAAACACACTGGCTGGCTATTTAGTTCTAGTGACGACTTGCTACTAATTCTGATCTCAAGTAGAGTTGGGTAAAATATAATCATGATTTGCTTACAAATTTTATTTACAACAATTGACCCAACTCGAATTTCTAATATTACCTTCGCTAGTTTCATTCGGAGCTGCGAAGCCAGAAATTAGCATAAAACATAACCTTAAAATTTTGTAAATTCGGCTGCCTAACGTCACCCTCCTTGAGAATGATATTTTAACTTACTCGCTTGAGAGAGAGCTGACAATAAGCTCTCAAAGCATTGTGTCACACACCGTTTCCTGAATCCTACAAAACCTTATTTTTTTTATTCTATAATATAAATAAAAAGTACCTGAGCCCTCCTATCGAACTAATACGACGAACCGGCAAATTTCGCGACACATGAAATAAAACACATTCAACTATATTTTTTATTTATTATAACGAATATTTCCGATAATCCATAAGCAGAAACCACGTTATATTTATCGATACGTAGCTAATTGGATTTCGACACGCCCAGTAAACATGTTCGTATAAACAAATCAGTCTGTATTTGTCTGTAAACCACTGTCCTAGGTTAGCGGCGGAATGTTGCAAGACGAACAGTAACTGTGACGCTGCGTTTATATTTATAAGTTTTATGTTTTCTTAATAAATACGAATTCACTACATAGTATAAAACAAAATAGCTGCCCGTCTGTCCATATGTATGCCTAGATTTTTATGCGTTTTTAAAAATAATGATAGTGTTATTCCTGAGGAACGTTTAAATGTATTAATTTATTATGGTTCTAAACATTACAATGTTAACGTATCGCGCCGCGTCGTACAGGCTTGTCGTGTTTGTCGCTCACTTAGAATCGGTTAATGGTTTGTGTCCGTTTGGCTTTGTGGTCCTGTTTGCGATGTCCTGTGGTGACGGTTGGGTTGTGATTATATCTATTTTGGCCCATTGGTTGTAATGTTGCCTTTATAGTCAAGTGTAAGGTATAATTGATAAATATTTCTATTTATTTATACTATTTCAATAAATGAATATAATCACGCAGTACATAGCTACAAGCTTCATTGTGAAAACAAGGGAGAAATTAGAAATATTTTTAAATACCCAGATTACTTTGCCTTTGCCCGGGGCTTCGCTAACGTGAAAATTTTGAGATAAAATATAGCCTATAGCAATCTTGGATAATGTACCTTGCTAATGGTGAACGAATTTTAGAAATCGGATCGGTAGTTTCTGAGTTTACCCGCCTCAAACATACACGCTTACCTCTTTATGATAATAGTATATATTGGTGTATCAATATGTCTATCTAAATTTGCTCATTTATATACCTAGGTGATATTCTCTTTAGCATAAATTCTAAAACTAGACCTTATGATGTAAAATAGGTCTCATTAAAAACATAAATCTGTGTGGTAGGTATGCTATAAGTTGCTATCTATTTACTATGCTAATTGTGGTTGTCAACAAAATTCAAATTTAAAATCATCAAAACAATAAATCTACGAATATCTGCTAGGGTGTAACGTTCGTGATAATATACATTTTTTTTATGTTAAATTGTCAAGCAAAGGACACTCGAACAAGATCGTTTTCAATGACATTCAGATAACGGCATTTTCTTTTTTTTTTTTTTCAGGTGAATCCGCGAACTGTGGCTGATTAGATTAGATAAGATGAAACTCGACTACTGAGGAGAAGTCGTGACGAAAAACACATAATAAAACCCGTGAAATGTGGAGATAACAGCGTGTTAATAAGAGTGTTAAATTTTTAAAAAAATATGATTACGTGATTCAAGAATTAAAAAAGTGTACCAGTGCGTTTTGTGGAAGAATTATGATAGAAAGGGTGTAATAAAAGACCCAGAAAAATGGGTTGTAAGTTGGGAAAGTTGGCAGCGTCCGAGCGGCAAAGGGGGGTGAATGCAACACCAGCTATATCTGATGGTCCACCCCCAGCTACGGACCCTCGGTTACCGCTGACTGCTAAGCAGAAATACTCCATGTTGGCGTCATGGAAAGGGATATCCAGGGCCATGGAGAAGACTGGCATTTGTATGTTTATTAAGTGAGTATTTTTTTGTAAATTTACTTCTAGATTTTAGAATTGAATTAGTTTTTTTTTTTGCGAAAAGCAAAGTGTGAACGAGGTTAGAAATTTAATTGATATATAAACGATATGGCAACTTATAGAAAAAAAAAACATTTTCATTTCAAATTTCACAAAAAAAATATAACAAAATATAGAGATAGAATTCTGTCTTAATCATACATTTTCAGGCAATGTTACAATGTTATTTTTACGTCATGGCGACAGGCTAAAGTTAGATGACGGCGTTAAGTACATTTTGCGATCCCTTGTTGCCGTAAATAGTCTGGTCCTTCATTTGTACTCACAAAACATAGCCAAGTTAGTAAATTTAGTATACTGTTTATTATCTCTCTAAGTGAATAAATATAGCAACTCAAGGAACGAAACAAAAAAGAAAAAATTACTCTACAACTTTCTGAAAAGAATAAAAGACCGCCAAAAAGAAGCTAATCAAAGTTACGCGATTCCAGAGTTGAACAATGTCGTAACTGGGTTTTCAAGTGCCATCTTTTTTTATTAGAATTTTATACAAATATGCCGCTTGGAAGTTTGTCTGAGGTCGAGTCCCTTCTCAACGTTCAGAACATTACTTTAAGTATACCATTTTGAACAACCTATACGTGAATAAAATGATTCTTTTGCAAAAAAATATTCAAGTGAAAAATGGGTACAAGACGGGGGGGTGTGCTTGACATTTTTCGCTATGTTTTAAATAAATCAGGAGTAAACTTACGAAAAAAATATAACGTTAAGCCTTTCTAGATAGTGACCCATAAACTGCTTGTATTAGTTTCTTTTTAGCATTTTTTTATAGCATTACAATGCTGGTAGTTGAGAAATATTATTGTGTACGTACCTTATTGCAAGTGCCTTTAAAAGTATCGTCTAAAATTATGATTTTTGAATACTTTGACTTCGATAGCAAATAATTATACTTTAAAAAAGTATATATCCGGCGAGCCGAGTATGCTAACATAAGTCCAATTAAAAATTCAAATCTCGAAACACAAAAATGTTCTTTTAAAAGCTCACTCGCTAAAAGCAGCTTTTGTTTAGTGATATGCATCTCCGAGCGTGGTACTCCGAGCGTTTCGACCGAAGCGGCCGCGAGTCATTGTTATTTTTCAAATTTTAACAAAGACAAGAATCAGTTTTACTATCATACTTTAAAATCATTAATCTGTACTGTGATTAATGTGAATTCTATTAATGGTTTATTTTGGAAATGATTCCTTCCTCAAGAAAATTATCGGATAATAATGACGACGCAACCGCAGCGGTCGAAACGCTTGCAGAACCTTTTTTTTTTTTCAAGAAAAAATTAAAACTAAAATATAATCTAAGTAGCTACTTAACAAGTTTATTTGTTAGACAAATTAGAAAACCCCCGACTTCCAATATTAATTTCGCTATAACTTTTGAATGGCTAAAACGATTTTTATGAAACGCGGCTAAGAACACTCGGGATAGAATTGTCTATGACACAAAAAAAAAAGCTAAGCGAAAATCGGTTCATCCGTTTGGGAGCTACGATGCCACAGACAGACACACAGACAGACACGTTAAACTTATAACACCCCTCTTTTTGCGTCGGGGGGTTAAAAAGCTGTTTTTTAACAAGAAAACTCGTATCTTTCAACTGAACGGTTTTCCAGTTCCTTCCAATGGAGCGTCGGAGCCCAGGATCCGCTTTCTCTCCTCGTTCTCCTCCATTTCACAAGGTCTAAATGCCAATCCTACCAAAATTATAAATGCGAAAATTTGTAAGAATGTACTACGTCTATATATTTGTTTGTTAGTCTCTATATACTATTATTGCAATACTTTCGTTGTTGCACCGAAAATTTGCATACCCTTCTTACTCATATTAAAAATGCGAAAGTTTGTGGGGATGTATATGATTGTTACCCATTCACGCCAAATCTACTCGGATTGTTATGAAATTTCGTACACGTGAAGAATGTAACCTGGTAACCTGGAAATTGGGAATCCGCTCCCACGGGAGCGTAGCCTCGAGGCGCACCTAATTTCTGCACCGAACTACTTTGAATTTCAGAAGACGAATTTTGTCTAAAATGTCACCTTGAATACCGTACTTCAAATTAAACATTACATTTTAATGAATCCCCTAAAATCCACGTAAAATCCGCCCTAATTCGGCGCACTGACATCATTAAAACTGTCGCGAGCTTTCTCGGGGACGGAAGTGGGTCAAGACCGGATGACGTCACTTCCGCAAGATACTGGAAGCAAAAGACGCGGAAAATGTGCCCGAGGAATTTTTTGTCGCGCTTTTTTTATTTGAGATTCAATAATAATGTTTTTCTAAGAGGAAATTCGGTTTCGGCCAACCGTAACGTAATATTTTAAGGTGCTTTCAAAAAACGAAAATTTCGTGGTGATACAAGAAGGCTATGTAGTTTCCAAGTCAACACTTCCTGACGCCATAGCCAAATATATACCATGTATTTACTGAGATGTATTTAAATTCATACATATATGTCAATACATTTGATATTTCGCGTCGCGCCGTATCGCGCCGCTTTGTCTCAGTGAGGACAACCGTTTGTGCTGAAAATTGAATACCTTCTTATTCACAAAAAACTAAATCATGCTACTTAGGGCTAGCATTTTTAAGAACAAACTAGCTACGCCCCGGGTCTTTTCTCCTGCGGGAATTTCGGTATAAAAAGTACCCTATGTGTTATTCCAGGTTATGTTGTACTCGTGTACCAAATTTCGTAACAATCCGTCCACTATATTTTGCGTGAAAGAGTAACAAACATACACATATACATCCTAACAAACTTTCGCATTTATAATATCAGTAGGAAGGGTATGCAAATTTTCGGCGCAACAACTATGGTAGTCCTTAAAGTACACTTAACTATAAATACCGTCTACATCTTCCGATAGGATTAAAGATCTTAGGCCGCATTCTAATTAGGCGATTTACTCCTTGGGATTACGATATGGTGCTGTCTAATCCCGGGTTTAGCTAACACACACGTGTGGTATGGAAACAAGCGTAAGACATGCTTTAAATTGGTATGTAAATTTATAAACGGCAGCAAATAATTGTTTCAAATATTTCTTTACACGAGTGTTTAAAATCTCACCTGTCTATTGATACAAGGCCAATAATACGTGCCAATAAACAAAATTAAATTAATCCTACTAATATTAAACATGCGAAAGTTTGTGAGGATGCATGTTGTGTGTATGTTTGTAATTCTTTCCCGCAAAATCTACTGGAGGGATTGTTATGAAATTTGGTGCACATAGGTGAAATATAACTTGGAATGACAAAGGGTACTTTTTATCCTGAATTTCCCTTGGGAGCGAAGGCCCATGGCGCAGCTAGTATAATATATTGGGTATACCAAGTGTTACAAAATCACTAGGTATAATAATCTTATGATTTTCTCTCACCAATTCTTGAAATACGTAATGACGGTCGTCCTTGAAATGGTGGCAAAGGATTTTATATTTTCTGTCGAAAATCGCATTGTGAAGGAAACCACCCTATCTCGTTTAGGTGACCCGATTCGACCCCATAAAAAGACCGTTGGAAGACCCGAAATAAAACTGAACTTGTTTAAACCTTCTTTCTAATAATAATATATGGGTAAAGAAAAAAAAACGTTTCTTAAATCATACTTTTGAAACTTAGGCTGTTTTTTATTCATTTATTCAAACTTCATTTACCAAGACGGTGCAAAGGGCGGACTTAATTCTAAAAGCATTTTTATCAATCTTTGGGAAAAACTGAAAGGTAAATTAAAGGCTTTTCCATTTGTCTTTTGCTTAGAATACTAGTATAGTATGTGATAGGTACTTGTTTCGTATTCTGAACCTAAAACAACAAAAGGTACCTTACCTATATGATCATAGTCTGTTTTTCTCTCTCTCTCTCTCTCTCAGCATTTTCCCGGTTTCTTCCGCAACCGTGATGCGTCAAGCAGAGCTCAAGGTCCGATTTTCTAGTTTTTCTCGTCCACTACGCATTGTTTTCGGCATCCATAATCCTTGGGTACATCAAAACAAACAACTTTTAATCTACAAACTTTCGTGATTCGTAGTTTTTTTTTTTATAATCATAATAAGGCGATTGTACACATCTTAACACTATGTAAGAGCCAAGCAACACGAGACAGTAGCGTTATGTAGCGGCATCGAACATAGAGTAATGCTTTATAGAAACGACATTAAAACATTTTTTTTTTGTATTTATTACGTTTAGATAAAAGTCGTAGAACAAACGATATTAGGCTCTATGTACCTTAGGCATAAGGTCCAAAGAGGCATCTTTGGAAGGTTATGCGTTAGATACCAGTAACCCTGTATAGATTATTATAAATTTATATTTTAAAAAATGGTATGCCCCTCCGGTATGATATGGACCAACACTGAATGAGTTTCTTTCGGCATTTCTTCTCAGCTTGGTTGTTCCGAATAGTAGTTTATGGCTTTGGTAAATATTGTTTACGTTAGAATATGACGTGAAAAAGTGCATTGTGAAGACCTAATTTCTGAATAAATGATTTGATTTTGATTTTATAAAAAAAAATATTGTGTTCGCCGCGAACTTAGACCTCGCGAACACAATATTTTTTTTTTACAAAATCGCCTAAAATGTTAATGACCTACGAACTTAAAAATTATATTGGCATATCCTACATACCTTTTAAATTTCATCAAATTCGGACCAACGGTTTGAAAGTTATCGCGTTTCAAACAAACAAATATACATACATACATACAAAAAATGTATTTTCGCCCCAAGTAGAATGTGAGACCTCGCTCGCGTCGCTCGCTCGGTCAATAAATATTTCAATTCCCGTATGAATGTTCAGTCCATGTGCTAAACGTACTTGTACCTAAATCTAATTTGCCGAAACTGTGGTATAACTTTCCCCACTTATTGTTAATCCAAACAAAGTAAGAAATATATAATAACTTAGTAGAACTCCCAACGACAACCCTTAATTAAGTTAACGAACAGCTGAAAGTTACTATCACTTAACTCATGTTCTTGATTAAGAGTCAAAGGTTGAATTCGGTTTACTCACGCTTCTTCAAGATAAAAATCATTCAAAATATATAAAATTTTGAGAAAGGATGACTCTATTTCTGTTTTTTTACTCTTTCACGCACACACCACTAGACAGATTTTGATAAATCTCAGTGCACGGTGGATCCAAAAAACGAAAACCGAAACAATTATCATTTACTAGATGCGCCCCGGGGCTTCGCTCCCGTGGGAATTACGGGACATAAAGCACCCTATGTGTAATTCCAGGTTATATTCTACCCGTAATCTGTCAAGTAGATTCTGCGTGATTGAGTAACAGGATACATCCTCACAACTTTTCACATTTATAGGATTTGGGAAAAAGAGAGTTTTTTTTGTTATGTCTGAAGTGAAAACTATAGGCAAGTGTGATATTTTTTTTATCATCCCGGGCTGAAACGGCGATAGCTACTCCTGACACTATAATTCTTATCACGCTAATTTTCAATAGATACTCACGTTTATTCCCCGTAAAAGTGGACAAGCTATCAAACTCAATTTATTAACACATCAATGACACAAAATAGCCCATTCAATTTACTAAATCATCCCTCGATCGCCATTACGGAAGGCTAAATAGACCGATGGATCGAAGCTAATGACTTAATTTGATAATGACACATGTATTCGAAATTAACCTGATGCATTTCGTAATTAAGTCATGTACTTTGTGAAATGTATGAACTGGATTTTTAATTAGCTAGCTAATTTTTGTATTGGGCTTGGTTGGAGTGGCTCGTTTCTGGCAAGAAATTATTTACTTCGTTATTAGTTTAGCGTTATCGGTTTTGCCGTCGTTATGCAAAGAAGAATTAAGTAGTTCCTAGTTATAACTAATATTTCTTCTTCAAATGGTGCAGAAAAATTCAGGTAGATAAAGTCTTCAATGAGTTCCGAGACTTCATCCTCTTCATAGTCGTATTCCTCATGGCTGAGGGTCGTGGTTGTTACGTCGAATGAAACACACACAACAACTTTCTTGGCATTATTAATGGAGTGGTTTGCCATTGCCTTCTCCATTTCACATACAAGTTAATAATAATCAACCAGTGTGCAGGTTTCCTCACGATGTTTTCCTTCACCGCAAGTGGAGGACGATGAAAACTACTATACATGAGTCAGATTGGTATACAAACTCATGTGGCACGAGTAGAATTCGAACCCGGGACCTTTCGATCTATAGGCGGGCGTCTTAACCATTACACCACCACCGCTTCCGAAACCGAGACTTCAAACTTAATCACTACATCGTATAATACAAGGTAACTTTCCGCTGTCTGTAAGCTTATACATTTAAAATTACGCAACGGTTTGTATGTAATAATGTATGGTATATTATGGTTTTACCCGAGAGAATCCAGGACGGGCCGTTAGTTACTTCAGTCAGTCAGTAAGACATGTCTTAGTCCAACTTTCTGATTAAAAAGCAAAAAAAATCATTAGGATCAAAAGGGACTCATGCAATCGAGGGCTAAAGTGAGAATCAATTGACATTGTAATATATTTAAATAGTACAATTATAATATATAATATACTACATATACTAATAATATGTATATGATATGAGCTACTTTTTATCAAGTAAGTAACTAACGGCCCGTATGGATTCATATCATAACATAGGTGCAAACAGTTGCGTAATTTTAAAGATAAGCTTACAGACTTCGGGAAGCGACCTTATACTATACGATGTAATGATTAAGTGTGAAGTCTCGGAACTTAGGTAGATAAACGCTTCAATGCACCATTTACAGATTACAAAAAATCATTAGGTTCAACTCATGGACTCATGCAATCGAGGGCTGAAGTGAGAATTCAATTGATAGACGAATTGTAGTCTTGTGTCTTAGGAAATCACTGTTCCCTAGAACAGTGATTTTTCTATTAATTATACTGACTTTTTATATCTTCTGATAATTCACTATTATTTCTTTTCACAACATCATTATCAATCATCGAGATATCTATCGATTATGCATGCACCCATCAAAAACTGCTTTACTCGGTAATAGCATAGTATGTATGGCACCGAAAATTTACAACAAAATTCCAAATCAATATAAAAGCTTAAATTTAAATATATTTAAAAAGCACCTCAAGTCTTTATTAACTGATAAATGTTATTATACTTTAAATGATTTCTTTAATGATAGACTCGGATAGAATTTAGGGCTAGTATAAGTACATTATAATTCTTTTTTTGTTTTGAATTTGTAGTGGATAGCATGCTCCTCTTTATTTATTCATATTTGCATACCTATATTCGGTAAAACGTGTAGGTCTAATTAATTTTGACTATTTGTACTCATGTTTTTGGCAAATAAATGTTTTCTTTCTTTCTTTAACAATATTGTACATTCGAATTCTTTTCATCTAAACCAGATCACATAGATAAATTCCCGACTTCTTAGAGAATTAGCGTCTGGATTCCAACTCAACTTGCCATTCCGACCTATCGCCCAGCACTTACCATCAAATTAGATTTGTTACAGTCGTCGACGGAATATCTAGAGGACTATTATGCCGACGATATATTATCGTTGAAAAGTTCGCCAAAATTCAGTGGACGTACATTGCTGGTTTTACTGCGGTAAATAAAAACTCACAAACTACGCAATCTTCAATTATTCGCATCGGTTGCATGAGTTGGGCCCGACGAAAATCCATCTTGGAGATCCATTTATGGAACTTTTTGCACATTTATGGCCATTACCTACGTTCTGTGCCAAAGAAGGGAAGTAAAACGGTCGTTTATATCTATCTATATCATTACTAGCATTTTCATATTCGCGTACTTATTTATATTTGGATAAAATAATTGTTTTTGTCTTATAAAAACTATCTCATAGAAATTTTGAGATAAAAAGTTTAATATGTTAATACAACTTATATTTTACAAGATGTTGCCCAGGGCATCGCTCCCGTGGGAATTTTGAGATAAAATCTAGCCTATAGCAATCTTGGATAAGGTACCCTTTCTAATGGTGATATAATTATTTAAATCGATTCGGTAGTTTCAGAGATTACTCGCCTCAAACATACAATCTCACAAACGCGTCCTCTTTATAATTATAATAATAGTAGGTATTGTTACTGGGGTATTATGTAATTTGTGGTATTGTATAGATCGTAAAATCCGTCCATTGGACTTTGCATAAAATAGTATCTACCTAATCTCCTCACAAACTAACGCACTTATTATAATAGTTTGTAAAAAGGAAACAAGGACAATTAGAGGGAAAGGAATTCAAATATTAGGAAGTACTATGATTTAAGTAAGATAAAAGTATAGAGAAAAATTCTTGAGTTCTTTTGGATTGCAGCATTTTTTTTTATTGGTAAATCATTAAAACTTTGAATGTCCATCTCGCCTACGGGCGTGAAATGATCCCGGGTCAGGCTCGTTACTCCTCAACGCATGTTGGATCGAATAAAAACAAACATTTGAGTCCCAAATAAACTTTAATTCCTTTTTTGTCATCCTCCACACGAAGAAAAATTTTGATGGTTTCCGCTTTATCCTTTAGCCTAGTACAATTCACGCGCTTATCATGCGTTCCGGTAACTTTGCCCTTTATTTTTGACAGGCATCTTAATAAAAAACTTTTAGCATTCATTTTCTAATATAATATCAATATTTAAGCTCAAAAACAGTAATTTGAGTAAGTACTAATTTTGTAAACTGAAAACTCTAAATGGGTATAATTTAATTTTCTGAACTCGTCTGCACTTTCGCTAACTTTATTTTGAACTGTTCTAGATAACTTTTAGACGACTGCGAGCTTTAAAAGTTTTACCGGCGGCGAGGGAAAAGGTCTTTCTCTGTCTCAATTAATATTTACTTGAAAGAAAATGTCTGTAATACAAACATACTCTACAAATCTACCTAACATATTTTTACCTATAGATAACAGAAAGACCTATAAATCTGAAGTTGAAGTTTAGTTTATATAGCTGTCAAATAAAAATAACCTCATCCAAATCGGTTCACCCGTGTGTGAGCTACGGTGCCACGTACACACACAGACAGACAGACAAACAGACACACTTAGCGGTCAAACTTATAACACCCCTCTTTTTGCGTCGGGGGTTAAAAATACACTACCACAACTGGTCCACTTCAATAAGTGCTAAATAAGAGCAAGGGACTCAACAGCGGTCAATAAAAGCCTAATCCTGACTAATAGAGTCTTATAGCAGCACGTGCGTTTTATATGCTCGCCAGTGTAATATTGTTAGTGTTCCGCGTTCATTGCCCGACAGTGTACGTTATTGCACAGCTGTCTTATGTAGCTGGATAGAAATTGTTCTTTGAGAGAATTCTTAGGTTATTCAATTTATTTTACACTAGCTTTCGTCCGCGGCTTCGTCCGCGTTTATTACGTGTTCTTACTATTGTGTATTATGTACTTAATGTTATATTACTGATAAAAAATTATACATAAATTTATATATAAAAAATGGTAAGCCCTTCTGGCATAATAGGGACCAACACTGTTTGAATGAGTTTCTTTCGGCATTTCTTCTCAGCAGTGGTCGTTCCGAAATGCTAGTAGTTTGTAGCTTTGGTAAACATCATTTAATTTAGATTATGACGTGAAAAAGTGCCTGTGAAGGCCTAATTTCTGAATAAATGATTTGATTTTGATTTTGATTTTGTCTATGTCTAGGGTTCTTAAGCAACCTCTCGCGATGAAACATATATTAGATTTTAAGTTAGACCATCAGCTATAATCCGCGTGAAACTCCATTCCGAAGTTTTTGCGTGATGCGCGAACAAACATACAGACAGACAAAAATTCACAAAAAAATATCCCTTTACGCCGACGTACAGTATTTTAATTAGAGAGTAGCAGGTGCTCTTAACTAATCAACATACCCCACTGTTCTTCTTCTTCTTGGCATTAACCCACTCATGTGGGGTCGGCACAGTATGTTCCTTCCATTTCGTTCAGTCATTTGCCATATCCATTGATACTCCTCTCCTGTTCATACTGTCCTTGACACACTCCATCCATTTCTTCTTAGGTCTTCCTCTATTCCTGGAACCCTTTACTTCCATCTTTAATGCCCTTTGAGTGACGTGATTTTCATCTCTTCTTAACATATGTCCGAACCAGCCTAACCTATAACTATGTAATTTCTCATTAACTGGTGCTACTTTCATACTTCCTCTTACATACTCATTCCTTATTATATCTAATCTAGTTTCCCCGCACATCCATCTCAGCATTCGCATCTCTGTCGCATGAAGTTTCCTTTCATCCGTCACTCTCGCCGCCCAACATACCCCACTGTTACAAGCAAGAAATTATGTTTTATGAAAATACTCAAGCATCTATTTAAAATCATTCACAAAAAAATTGGTTTTACTTCTGTTTGTGCCAAAAATACTTCTTTAATATCTTCTATGTACGTACAGACATAGCCTACTCACAGTTTTATTATGTGTATAACAAGTAGTTCAGGAAAAATGATGGTTAGAAATCTAATGCGATTGACTGTTTTAAAATCGATAAAAGCTATTTATTTTTCAAGAAGTAAATAAATAAATATATTAGGATAAATCACACAGATTGAGCTAGCCCAAAAGTAAGTTCGATACTTGTGTTATGGGATACTAACACAACGATATTCTATTTTATAACAAATACATATATAGATAAACATCCAAGACCCGAGCCAATCAGAAAAAGATCATTTTCCATCATGACCCGACCGGGGATCGAACCCTGGATCTCTCGGTTCAGAGGCAAGTACTTTACCACTGTGCCACCGAGGTGGTCAAATTGAAATACAGTCAAATTAAATCCATTTAACTCAGGCTCTGTGAATAGTTTCCACTTAACAATCAAAGTCTAGGCATGTTTAGTTAGGCTAAAACACAATGGCGGTCTGTTTCAACGTTGTCGATATGCGGAACGTCCGTCAAGAAGGCTGGACAATGCTGACGCACGACAACATATATATATATTAGAACAAATCACACAAATTGAGCTAGCCCCAAAGTAAGTTCGAGACTTGTGTTATGGGATACTAACTCAACGATACTATATTTTATAACAAATACATATATATAGATAAACATCCAAGACCCGGGCCAATCAGAAAAAGATCATTTTCCATCATGACCCGACCGGGGATCGAACCCGGGACCTCTCGGTTCAGAGGCGAGCACCTTACCACTGCGCCACCGAGGTCGTCAAAAAAGCTATGACACAAAGCTTGTCGAACTACTCACGTCTGTCGTGTTAGCATAGATATCTAACTTGATATCACAGTTATAGAATCAAGACGTTATGTTTAACCTCCTTAAATATTAAATCCTATTGGACGTCTATGCGGACAGGCCACAGTGACAACGTAAATATTCGATATACCTTCTATATACCTTCTATGTACCTTCTATCCACCAGTGTACTAAAATCTAAAAATAAATAAATTTGATTTGATTTGATCTGTTACTATTGATGCTTTAAAGAAGGAGTAATCATGAGTTCTTTTTTTAAGACGTTAAAATTTTATATTATCATATAAAATAAATTAATAAATAATAGCCAAATAACAACGATTTTATTTAATGGATATAAGGCCATCACTATTGCTAATTTATACTATTATTGTCACATAATAGCACATTTAATTAATGTAAGTGAACAATTAATAATAACAATTTAAAAAATACTTAACGAATTTACTGTCACAATTTACTTATAACATTGAAAACAAAAATCGTTATACGCGCACTCATACGCAAATAGATATAAAAACGTAAAACATGAAAGATTTAATATAAGAAGCAGAAATTAAAGAAAGCAGCCTTATCGAGGAAATGATAGGTTCCGACCGTCCCGTCGCGCATCTTCGAGTTAGGAAAATGTATTTTATTGGCTGATTGATGGAAAAGTTATTACACTCGCGTCGGATGTAAAAAGATACCATATTCTTTGATTTCTTCTTAAAATATCCGAAATTAAGATTTTATTTATAGAGTACATAATCAAAAAATATTCCTGTTAAGTATCACAGATCGATTGTGGTTTTGTAATGATTCATCATTTTCAAATATATCGAAAGTTAAATTTCACCTACTTCACCTAGTTAAATTTCCATTATTACTAAACGCTCATGCTATATGCAATTCCAAATAGTGTACCCAGGATCAGCTCCTAACGAGGGAAGTAATCAACGGCACGGATATGAATTTTGTCACGTGTTAAATGCCACAAGATCTATGTGACGACAATAAAATCGTAAACAAAACGAAAAACTTGTTTAAGTCTAAACACAATAGTGAGTGTGAGTGTTCTATTCTGTTCTATGCATCATCCTGCAACAGAAATGTTCAGTGGAGTCCAGTGAAGCAGGTAATTTGAATCTGCTCAGTGGCTTTCTGGAAGAAGTTATTGGATAAATAAGATCGCACAGACAGACATAAATCTGTCTGAAAGTGCTCGGACAGATGCCGATGCGAATGCATAACTATGAGTGCTTTTATTTAACGCAATGGAAAGCCCTCGATGTACGGCGAATCCGCCAGGTTACGTGGAGCCGGCATTATGTCATGCATGCATGCAATTTGTCACGCACATTTGCCATGCTCCCAGCAAGTCGATACAAAGCTGAAAGTCAAAATTAAGTAAATATAACTAGTATTATAAATAACTAGATGTTGCCCCCGGGGCTTCGCTCCCGTGGTAGTTTCGAAGGTTACCCGCCTCGGACATACAAACTCACAAAGTCACAAACGCTTACCACTTTATAATAATAGTATAGACTTATTTTTAATAACTTAAAACGTTTTCTTAGTAAATACTATGTAGAAAAATGGCATTTTTTATTTTTTGTATAAATTACGTTGCATTGTTCGTCCAGTTTGACTCCAAGTGCATGCAAATGTGCATTTTAATAAAAAATAATATTAAATAAATTTTATTTGCACATGCGTTATCTAGTATAACGAGTGTTTTATATATCTGTGTACGATATAGTTACAGAATATTGCTTTAAAGGAAAAGATAATAAATTTAATAGTTGCAATTCCTTTGAGGCTTTATTCTGGTTGAAGTAATTTATGGGAAAGTTTAAAAAGGTCTATCATTTTGTCTACTCGAATGGGTTTTTGCGTTGAAAGTATGCATGATGTAGCGCAGTGTTTATTTATACTACAGAAGCGTATACTATGATAAAACTATCTAAATCTGAGACGTGTGGTCCCTTAGAATAGGACCACTATGTACATCTTCCCGTTGATATCGTACGAGGCACGTAAGGGATAATGTAGCTGTTCTCTCAAACAGCTATCACCCACCTGTACAACCAGAAAGTCCTTAAACATACTCCGGGCTAATGTTCGTAAATGCCAATACCGGGAGAAGTGGGGATTCTCCAGCCAAAATATCTGCGACTATATCTGTCCAGTTAGCGGCTCACATGTCGTACCCTAACTATCCCAGTTCCTGCACCGTGGGCGACATCTACGGGGCTACCACTGACAAGTCTTTTATCGCTTTATATAAATTCGTAATGTAATCATTAGTTTTCAAGTCGTAATAACTACATTACGTATTGTTTGTCTTTATTGAAAAGAAGATAATTTATGTATAGTCAAAAAACGGAGAAAACATACTTACATGACTTAATCTCAGTAATTTACTTGTTAGGAATATATTGTACAGATTATTTTCTAAATATCCTTTCCCAACCCTTCACAGTTTCTATTGAATATCAATGCAAATGGCAAAGGTCGATCTCCGCCACAATTGTCCAATTTGTAACACAACGCCGTAGACCAAACTGAATCGTTATTTAATCGACTCAACGAGCAATCCGCAGAACAACAACAGTGATTTTGAATGTAGAATTGTTTGGATATTTCCCAAAAAATTATTAAAATTACCACAAAGATAAAAGACAAAGACAAAGATCATTTATTTGCAAAAACATGAGTTTACATTATTTACAATGTGGTGTTAAAACAAAACTTAATGTCACATGTTATGGGATGGCTATGGGATGGGTGTGCAATAATGCTCTCATCCCATAAAACAAAAACTATCGAATAAATAAAAGTACCACTATTATATCGATACTTAGTTAAAACTAAGTACAAAGGCACTACTTATTTTTATGGAAATATCTACCAGTAGACCCGCGGAAGGAAAAGATAATAAAAAATAAGCATGTGTTGTTTTTATCTTCTTTGGGCAATAATAATAGGGTAAAATGAAAAGGACGAAAAAAGAACTATCTACTTAACCACAAGAAGGCGTAAAATATCCCCATGTCAACATATTACGCTAGCTTTCTCATCACATTCTGCATGCTTTACGGCTGTGCGTCTAATATCTTCCTTTAGGAAGAAGACTAACATTTTATCCCAAGCAACCTAAGGGACTTTAAAAAATAAACATATTCATATTTTCAAACTTAACTTTGCAAACAAAATAAATTATTCCCAAAAGAAAAGTAATTTCGGAACCAATCAATTTCGACCCACACAGAAAAGTCTTCCATAAACCCAGCGAAGTTTATAAGGAATAAGGAAGACTCCCTGGGGTAGCATCTCTTCATTTTTTTTCTTAATTATTCTTGTTCTTATGTAGGTACCAGCTGAAAATCAGCACTGTGGCTCAGCTTTGTGCTGTGACTGAAACACGGCACAAAGCTGAGCTGAACTTTTCGGCATAGACCCTAGTTTTAACATGTCTAATGTAAAATTGTAACTATGTTTTTTTTGCCGAATAAAGAATTTTCTTTCTTATTCCCACGCAAAAGGTATACTTTGTAAATTTACAACATAATTCCTCATCATAAAGTACTGTAAGTTAAAAATAAAAACTAAATAATAAATACTAAATTAATAAAAATTGACACTAAATCGCCGTAGTCGTGCGGTAAAGTTCCCAGAAGGCTGGCGACATTTCCTCTTTGTATGGCCAAACTCAAACGTTGGCCAAAATAGTCACCAGCCCTTGGGTCCCCGGAGACATCGACCAGGCGTACGGAAATTTCTTTGTAAAGGGTTTTATTATTACCTTAAAAAAACGTTGTCACAAGTTAATTACAAAAAAATAATATTTGACTGCAGATGCACATCTCATTTTAGAATAAAAAGATACAAAAAATCATGAATGCCTCAAACGACCAGGTGATCACGGTGGCTGAAAATGCGTACCAATATAATAATAACACACATTCTTTGTCATGTGTCTTTATTGACAAGTTTCGTGTAAAACAGCACAAATAACTGTTCTTTAGTACAAAACCACACGAGCCCGTCATTCGGCAACTCACCATTGAACTAAGAAAACCTTCGGAACGCCACCATGATATATTTCGCAGGGTATACAGTGTATAGAAACTTAAAAATATTACTTAGTATATTAATTGAAAGCAGTAGTACCCAAACTAGATACATCTGTTTTTGGGGAATTAACATAATTAATGTAGACTTATTAATAAACTAGCTTCGCTCCGGGGGCTCCGTGGGAATTTCGGAATAAATATGTGTTATTCCAGGTTATATTCTACCCGTATACCAAATTTTATAACAATCCGTCCAGTAGATTTTGCGTGAAAGAGTAACAAACGAACACACACATCCTCATAAACTTTCGCATTTACAATATTTGTAGTATGCGTTTGGCATAGCTGTAAGGCTCTTGTCCGTCCGAAAGTACAAAATGTGTGTTTATATTGTATGTATGGTCAATATTAAACGGACATTATAAACACAGGTCGAAACCCTGGCCACAAGTGCTCCTGACATGGAAACAGGTCAAGTGTGAGTCGCTCGATACATTCGGCCTTCAGAGCTTGTAGCACAATGCCTGTGTTACCTCACCGTGAAAATTAATATCAAGGACCTATTTAACTATAACTTTATTTTTCTTCGTCAGAATAACTATCAAATCTCGGACTCGATTCTCACGCAATCGAAAAAAGTTCAGTATCGTAATTACTCGATTTTGAAGACTGACATAGATTCTAGATACGCATCGGTTGATCAAATTGTTCCTGTTGAATTTTCTTAGGACTTGAAAATAAAATTGAAATTGTCCAAATCGAACTAAAGTTTTTTCTTTTTTTCAAAGACGTAGGTTTTTTTGCTGACTTATAAAGACAGCACGACTTATCCACCTTCAACTGGGTGAAATGGTCCAAGTATGGGAGGACTGGTCACCCGTGTATATGACAGCACAGAAATTGCAGTTTCAGTAGTGTTGTATTACTATTATCAGTCTAACGAACAGGAGCCTAAATAGAAGGTTGTTAATTCGTCGTGATATTTAAATTCCAAAATAAATTCTGGCCCAGATCTTTTTCTATTTTCCCCGGCATATTTGAACGTTATCCACGCGCGTCAGCCCTGATAAAGGTTGTATTATTACAAGACAAGGGCTGGCCCTTAAAAGGTTTTTATGTTGTTTTTATTGGCACCTCCGCGAGCTTTTAAGAGAAAACTCGCGAAAAACTGTCATTACAAGTTAGATCATTTTTATTTTCTGATTAAAAATGTTTTAAGAATTTCTTATACAAGATGCAATTTTAAACATTAAAATAACACAATGTATTTATCTTGTATTGATTTTAAATTGAAAAATAAGTATATAATGTACTTATTTTTCGTACAATAGAGTTATTACAAACAAAACAAACATTTTCTTCAAAAGTCCTTTGCTAGCCGTGTTTCAGCTATCTCTTGAAAATTCGTAACAAATTATTTAAAAAATCTTATCTACTTAGTTGAATATATCTATGCAAGTGTAACAGATAGAAGGAAAGGTATATTCTCTATTAAAAAAAAAAAAAAAAGAAAATCTATAAAATGAACTTCAAATGCACAAGAATCTCGTACAAAGAGTATATAATTCACTACGTTTTAATCTCGTATATCATCTCAAATCAGGCTTTTGCTTGAATCAAATAAAAAATTGAGCCGACGATGCAAAAACGTGATTTCATTTACGTAAAACAGGAAAGTCAGAAAAAAACTTGAACCCCTATTTTCCATTACAAGAATTGAGTGAACAATGTCATTCCCAATCGAATTCACACACATTTTGTGATTGTCGTGTCGCACGCCATGCCTTCGTAGCTGACTCAGCATACAATCTAACTTAAAAGAGTGGAGAATTAAATGGGAGCTTTTATTTTACCCCTAATTTTTCAACGAGGGTTAAGTTTAGATTTCTCTTATTCTTGGTGTTTTGAATTGCCTATATTTCTGAGAATTAGTACAACGCCACCAAAACCGCAATTTGTATGGTATCGTATAGAACCTTGTGAACTAGTGCAGTGGTGGTCAAAGTGAAGGCACTACATGTCCCTATATAGGGCCTTCATGTTGCGACAAATTTTATACGACACTTTTTTCAAAATTTGTTTTTTTTTTTTGCTTGAAACTTCTAACGGTATTTTTAAAGTAATTATTATTTTGGCTAAATAATATTTTATTTACCTAACATTATGTACTTTTTGTTTAAGAAAGCGATGTCCGCTTCATTATTTTCTATAGGGCACTGCGAGTTAAGTATCGGAAGTGGAACATAAACACAAACAGCAACTCTTGACCCATTTTCAGAGCCAGGTAAGGGCACGCTGGCCACGAAAAGCTAATATAAAGCGTAACATTGATTGAATTGATAAACTACTTTCACGAAATAGATTGTTTCAATTGGATAAATGATATAGAAAGTTTTGTTATGGCTTCGCTCGGGTAAAAACATAATAATTTTTATACCTAAACCTTCCTCCAGAATTACCTATTGGTGAAAACCACATGAGAATCCGTGCAGTAGTTTTTGAGTTTATTAGCGAACAGACAGATAGACGCGGCAGAAGACTTTGTTTCATAATAGGTAAGGATGGAAATTTGGACTTGTCATTTCAAACAGGCACTCTTTGACGAAAGGTGATATAATACCTTCCCGTATCCGTTTGTTGTCTAAACAGATAATAACTGTACAAAGATACTAGATGGGGTTATGCTTGACCAGTCTCATAACATGTACGATTGTGGCTTCTCCCCACAATCGATGGCTCATCTCCTAGCCTGTCCCGAGTTGCCAAACACCTGTACTCGCGCTGACTTGATAGCAGCTTCCGATGAAGCCATTGAAGTGGCTCTGTTCTGGCGAGAATGTATTTAGCACCCAATAAACCGTTGTAGATTTGCCTTTAATACGCACAAGCTGACGGCCGGCATTCAGTAATGAATGGGCACAGATAGAAGAAGTAAAAAGAACTTCATAATGTTAGTAAGACATACAAAAAGGTGTTCTTCTTAGTGTTTACATGCAGTTTGCAACTCGCATCAAAATTCCCTTTCTTCTCACTACTATGGGAATTCCAGAAAATTCTCTTAGTGCTCCTCTACTCTCCAAGGAACTTGCACACCTTAGTTTTCATATTGCGAAGATTGAATTCAATTCGACCTCTTTGGGAAGATTTTGATTGCTTCGTCTACGAATATTTCGTCGATAGAATGTTTCGATATCGGGCGTTTGAACGACAGAACCCTTCATCTACGATCGATTGGCCGACAGAATGGCTCCTCTATTCTGTCGGAGAACCGTTTCAGACTCTGTTCCTTGTTTAAATTTTACCCAATTATTTGCCTAACGATTCAGACGAGGCAAAGTAAATTTAAGCATTCATCGTAAAAATAAATCCTTGTTACCCGAACATTCGACGTTACCCGAACCTACTACATATTAGTCCTAAAGCCTGAAACTTGATATACTTATTATTCCCGGCTACGCACGGGTAAAACAATAATAAATTATTCACCCAAACATTTCTCAGAAATAATACTATTTATTTAAAAAACCCGCATCAAGTTCCGTTGCGTAGTTTCAAAGATCTAAGCATACATATGGACAGACAGCGGGAAGCGACTTTGTTTTATTCTATGTAGTGAAGATATAGACGTTTTATTCCACGTAAAATATAAAAACATATAGAGTAACACGGCTAAATCTTTTTATTAGCGAGTCGACTCCACGAATCAAATTAGTATTTCTCCCATGTTCGTATATAATATTGTGGGTTGAAATTGGACGGCAAACGAGAGACGACAAAATCAGTCGACTTTCACACTTCTATTTATTCGTAACTAGCTTGTTGCCCGCGGCTTCGCCCGCTTGATTTTCCACGGAAAAAGTTATTTTTCCTGGATGAAAGGTAACCTATGTCCTTCCCCATACTTCAAACTATATGTCCACAAAATTTCAAGAAGATTGTTTGTATAGATATAGCGTGAAGAGGTAACAAACAAACTTGCTACGAGTAACTACTTACTTTCGCAATTATAATGTTAGATCATGTCCCTTATGCATACAAATCACAGCATAATTTTAAAAAAGTGACCTGTAACTTGGTCCCCCGTCGCCGTTTACCCATCCTGTTTGTGCCCACCCTATTTGTGCCCACCCTATTTGCGCAATGATCCGTCCCTGGGCTCACAAAGTGTAGGATGACGTGCTGAATTGACGCCTCTAGGCCTCTACAGGGGTAATTTAACCCTTCGTTACGAATTTTGCATACAGACGGAGAATTTCGGCCCAGTGGTGTAAATATTTAATGTTGTCTAGCCGAGGCACTTAGAGTCTCTAGGGATTGTCTGGCCTGAATGCTTTTTATAGTGAATTTAAAGTTCAAAACGTACACTTATAAAGTTTATTATAAGCATATTTTTAGCTTCAAAGTATTTTGTTTTTGTTGTGAGAAAAAAGAAAAGTTTTCAGGAATCAGTTATTTTTAATTATTTTTTGTTTTGTTTAAATGTATGTATGATTTAATTAATAAAAGGATAATATAATTATTACAATTCTTAAAAAGTAGTAGATATTATAATAGTGATGTGCATTTTTTCATGGTGATAAATTAATACAATTTAATTTATTATCGCATGCAATTCTTAAAACAACAATTTATTTAATTTATAACGCAGCTAAAAGTGTTATTCGTATTTTTATCACGCGCCAGATTATTTTTTTCTAGATGTCTAGATATAGCATCAGTGTAAGCGTGTTCCATGGAATTAGTAGGCACTCTAGTACTTAGTAGTCCTAGTATTGTTCAGGCCCGCTGTGACGTCCGTTATATTGAAATTCGCCAACAGATCAACGCAGAAGAACGTAGAAATTGTATGAAGTTTTGACGTATGTCAACGCAGGTCAGTGTCAAATCTAAAGAATACACGGCGTACCTTACTACAACATACTTCGTCACCGCATCTGATCACGACTGAGCAATAGGAACACGCTAAAAGTTAGTGTGAATGTAAATAAATGCTTTAATATAATAGCTATTCTTATTGTCTGTAAACAGTATGCCTTTACGTTTTAGTCCTCTTGAACTCGAGACAGTCTCGCGCGTGCTCCTACATTTTACGCGAAAGCGAGGAATTTGATTGCGTCTTTGACAAAGAGGTATTAAATAACAAAGGGTTCAAATGGTATTTGTTACATAGAATAGATTGTATATAGAGTAAATAATCTTTGCACTTAATATATTAAATTTCATTCTCGTCTGCATAACCGGTACCTAACGGTGAATAACGGAAACGCTGTAATTTTTTACAATATTTGACATTAACAGAACGAGAGAAACATTCTTAAGCAGGTACTTACGTTTTATCTTTTTTTTTTTGTAAACATTGTAAAATTTATTTTAACATTAATTTGTACGTTCTCACGCTTTTGGCAAAAAAATCTTAACCTTTCTTTCTTAAACCATAGATTTTCATTTTTTGTTGAAATCTTCATTTCAAAGTTTACTTTTTAAGCGAACCCTAGGGCTACACAGTTCATAATAAAACACGAAACAAGTGAGAATCTTCGAAGGTATTTAATTACAGTAATTGGCATTACAGCGAGCTTGTAGTCAGGTGTTCCATTACAAAGTTTGATAGACGGGGACCTTGAAACTTGCCGAGGTGATGTCTAAAGGGTATTTAAGTACATAAACTCATTAGCTTTCTCTTTCTCTCGCATTCGAATTCCGTGGCGTTCTGGGCTGTGACGTCGCAAGCCACGTCAGCGTAAAGAAACCTCAATTTTTTATAGATTCTTCAGTGATTTTACAATCAGTCGCCTACGTAAACTTTCCCCTTTGGCAACGCTATTGTTATTCTGTATGCTAATTTGCTGCAAAGGCTACATTTTACGAAATCGATATTAAATAGTCGTCTTCTAGGGCGGGGCACAAACATACTGGCTTTATCCATTACCCTTAATGGACTTTCACAAAATTCCAACTTTCACTAAATACCTAGCATAAATGTCGTAGAATTTCAAGAAGTGAGCCCCCAAACCCCACGCACACGACAATTTTTGTCATCATCATCATCTGCAGCCCTCCGTGACCCACTGCTGGGTATATGCCTCCTTCCGTCTCCGCCAACCATCTCTGTCCTGGGCCATCCCCATGCAGTTGTTGCCAGCAATTTCCTTTACATCGTCGACCCATCTAGCCGCCGGATGTCCTACGCTCCGTTTTCGAATTTTTTTTATTAGTACAGTGCGCAATTTTAGTAGTAAAGCGCATTTTATCTACTAAATACATATTTAATTGATAAGTTTACGCGTAAAATAAAGAATGAGATAGATAGATAGATCTTATATAGATAGATAGACGGTTACCACCGTTAGAGAAAGTAATAAAGATCTAAGAGTGGCTTGCACCGTCAACTTTGACGTTAGCTTTAACGTGCGCAGAAAAACACGCAAAGTAAGATATTTTGTCTAAACGTCAGCGGCGCGTCGGTCAAAATCAACGTCAAATTTGACGGTACGATTCACCCTTAATCTCTAGTTTCTACTGAAATATACTTATAATGGGTGTACCTATTTATCATTAGTGTATGGAAATAACATTGTGGTGTGATGTCACGTACGTCACATTATTGTGGAGATAACATTATTATTTTGATTATTTAGATATTTCTATCACGTAGTATCATACTATCACGTAGTATTAAGTATATATAAGTATATGTGATAATGAATAAAGGCAGATAGAATCGGAATCTTATCCGAGAGGTTGTCCTCAAGCCTTGTGTTTTCTTACCATCGCTACCACCCCTACACGCCACACCACAACATCTTATATTCATACATGTACTTAGGATCGTATGTATTGTTCATAAGATGTGTATGAACCTTATGTAAAGGCCATTAAAGGAAATATATAAGCCTATTTGGCTCATTTCTTACCATCATCCTGAAGATTCAAGACGTAATAAATCAAAAATTTTATATGGTAGAAAGATAATGTGTCCTTATTTACGAAAAATATATAATTTATATTTATATACAGCCCATAAATGTTATTTTACATGTTTACAGAAAAATAACAGCCGACATAAATAAAACGAAGGGTGTTGCTATGTAAATTGTGCTATGAAATTTTTCAAAAAATAACCTCGCTTTACGCCCTTCAAGCTTTTAACACGGAAAAATCGTTCTGGTATGGAATTTCACCCGCTAAGCAATTTGGCTTTTTTTTTTCTTTTCATCCTTCGCTTCGAGTGAAGTATTTATGGACAAGTATGGCTTTGATATAATATACTTTAGATGTAATCGAATATGACACGAATATGACACGATTTTTGATAGCCCAATATTTCCATTTGAGCGTTGTGTTTTTTTATAAATTAAAATAATTTGGGCTGTAATAGGTGTCTGTAACTTATGTGAGGGAAAGTCGAGATTTCACGTCAAATTTTAAGTAAACATTTATAAAAAGCTACAATTTTGAAACTCTCGGTATTTCTTCTTAGTTTAAGAAAGTTGAATTGAATACGTTTCAACGACAAATCCATTCCTATCATTCTAGAAGGCTTATCATTATTGTTATCCATGAATATAACAAAATACATGTTAAAGAAATATACAAAAACATGTTATAATTATAATTGAATGATGAAAAATTGATATAAAACAAGATTAACCAAATGAAATAAGAGAATCGAGCTGACCAGTTCTGGCAACTTCTTCTTGATATCACAATCGATATGGTGGCATGGCACGCATAAATACTTAAAATAACACACTCAACGATACTCATGGAATTAGTAGGTACTTCGTACAAAGTACCTTAGTAATGATACTTTATGATAAATAAATAATAATAAATAAATATATTAGGGCAAATCACACATATTGAGCTAGCCCCAAAGTTCGAGACTTGAGTTATGGGATACTAACTTAACGATACTATATATAACAAATACATATATAGATAAATATCCAAGACCCGGGCCAATCAGAAAAATATCATTTTCCATCATGATCCGACCGGGGATCCGGGACCTTTCGGTTCAGTGGCAAGAACTTTACCACTGCGTCACCGAGGTCGTCAAGATAAATTTTATGTTATATCTGTTACTGTAAAAGCACGAACTACGGTAAATCCTAAGATATTCCAGTAAAACCTAAGATTTACCAACTCTTAATGGTAAAAGTCCGAACAATTTTGCGATTCGAACTTTTACCATCATTCACTTGGTAAATCTTAAGATTTACATCAAAAATGCAAGGCTTATTTTTATTATTTTTTACTATTTAAGAAGTATTTTAAAGGTTATACCTTACCTTTAAAATATATTACCTTTAAAAGTTAAAAACATTTATAAATAACAAATACTTACCAAATGAAAATAACTTAAAATAGGTAAGGATTTGACTAATTACTTAGTTAATTAATTACTCTAATAATTATGATACCTACATAAAAATATGTAAGGTTTTGACTGAAACATAAATGATTAATAAGTTTGTTTTATTCCCAAAACCAACATTTACCAGACGTCAGTAGCAAAACCTAGCATATACTAAATTCTAATGGCAAAAGCCCGAAAAAATCGTCAATTATTTATAAATCCTTACATTTACCAACCCATGCCGGTAAATCCTAAGATTTTCTGGAAAATCTTAAGATCTACCTATATACGGGATTTACAGTAACATATCCATGAATTTAATAAGTACTGCGGAGTAACTAATTCCATGTTTATATCTGTGTGTGATCATAGACAGTCTTTTTTTGTTTTCCTCTTCAATTTTCCATAGTTTCGCTGCCACCTGATAATGTCGTTAGAATTGAATTGACATGGGTTAGGTTGTCTAGTATCTTTGAGCTTCTAGGGGAATTGTTCCTTTTATATTTAATTTCGTTTGCTGATTTTTTTATCCGATATTTGTTTTGTCAATAAAAAAATATTTTTATTCTTCTTGGCGAGTCGGAATCGGCTATTCAGACGATGTTCGACCAGTATGTGAAAATGCTGATCGCTCTGTCATTGTCGTCTATGCACATATAGATTGTTCTACTGTTGTCGTCATCACTAATCGTTATTTCACGTAAACGTCATTTTATCTAACCGTAAGGCATACAACACATCAAATTGTCAAAACCGCCAAAAAATACTTATGTGATGAAAGAACTTAAACAATGAACTGTTATTACCCATAACCACAGTATAATGAAGAGTACGTCGTTCCCTTATTTTCCATCAAAATTAGAATTAAAATATTATTTTTACTAAAAACAAAATACAGACAGACAAAATTGCGGTAACAGATCCAAAAAGTGTATTTAAATCTCACGTAACCTATTACAATAGTAAAAGCGCCAGCATACACGAACTGAGCTTTAGTTTATCCAGACAGACACATTAATCAAGAGCACGCAACTAAACCACAACAAAGCCTCTCTGATCCGGACTTTTGTCTATACGAAATCTGCTTAGGCTTTCTGTTTATGTACCAAACCCTTGAGGTACGTATGACAACTGAAATTATACGGAGTAAGCTTTTCAGGGTTCCAAAATAAATACAATAATTTTCTTTGCTTTACAAAAATAAGAATACAACAAACGTGTTGCACTCCGGGAGTGTTGGCAGAAGTGAAAACTTAAATATAATATTAACGTTGTGTATTTATGACGTCTTACGAATTTTAGGTCACGTGTCCTGACGCGAGTTTAACATTTTTCCATCCCATCACAAAAAGTGCACAACGCCGCTAAAGAAGTTTTCACTTCAAAAATACGATTTACTGACCCGTCAAACTTATATTATTTGAGTGATTTCCCGGTCCTTAGCCAAAGTTGGGCGATCTGTTTTACGACATTGTATAGCAGGATAAAAAGTTGAATAGAAAAATCGCACAAATGTGGAAATCCACGAAGAAAATCGCTTCCGATAAGGAGCGAACCTCTAATAGAAAACAAAGCAAATACAAAAACAATGCCATTAAAGTATTCGCTGAACTGGGATCAGGGAAAGCCTATATACCTAGTCAGAGTGACCTTTGTTTGTAGAGCGCGGTCGCCAGGATTTCTAACCTAAAAATTTCAATAAATCTTCAATTCAAGAAATTTAAAAAAAAACTAAATTACTTTTTTCAATTTAGGACGATATACATAAAATATTTAGGTCAAAAAATACAACAACATAACATAACATTCGGTGCTGTCATACTGCGAAGCCTGGGGTCAGCGTAAAAAGAATTCTTAGAATATTAATTTTTCGATTGTGATTTTACGACTCACATCAACATTCATCGGAAATATTATTGTTACCTTTCAGCTGCTAAGGCAATGTGTATCTTAATCGCCAGTCACCACGATTATTAAAAAGAATTTTTCGATATCGTATTCGTACTCGTACCAACTTTATCTGAATTAGATCTTGCAATAATATAATTTCGGAAGGAAAACATCGCGAGGAAACCTGCACACTGGTTGATTCTTATTAACTTGTGTGTGAAATGGAGAAGGCAATGGCAAACCACTCCAGCCACCATGAGGAATATGACTATGAAGAAAATAATATAATTTACTACTGATAAATCAGTCGATTTCGATCATTACTCATTTAATTATTAAATTAAAGTAGTAACATAACTTATATTTGCGCGCGCTCTATTTCAGAAAAACAATGCTATACCATCTCTCTCTAATCCTGTATATCAGTGAGGTAGAGCAGCTACAAGAAAATACGATAGAAGGCCCTATAGGGATTTGTGAAAGCCCAGTTTGTTCTACTTACTTTTGACCGCGAGCTTCTGGAAATACCTAAAAGCTCCCGTTTAGACTTTCAACTAAGAATGGCATACGGTGATTCTTTTCCGTGAAAATATAACACATTTTGTGAAAAACGCCTGTGGAAAACTTTGAGCAATAAAGCTATGGATTCTAACGAGTTTATAATATGCTGTGATGATATATTTGATTTCGATCTATTTGACCACACTATTGTTAAATCAACAACAGTGTACAGTGTTTAACGGATGACAAATGATAGTTTCATTAAAACATTTTTGAATCGATACTTAATACGTGTTACATTTACGATAGGTACCTACTGTATTTTATAAAACAATGATGTGTTAAGTGCAAAATTGACCAGGTGGTCAGTATAATTTTATAGTGAACTAGTGACTTGATAAAATGCGATGATATTGGAGATGAGATGTTATTTTGGAAATGATTCCTCAAGAAAATTGAAGAATCGTAATGACAGCTCGGCCTCAGCGTCCGAAACGCTCTAGAACAACCACCAACCTATATAAGGCTGTTCTCAGAGCGTTTCGTTTACTTAAACATTCCTCAGTTAATACATTTTCTATTTGTGAAAACCGTGCAAAAATCAATACAGAGAGACGCAGCAGGACGACGTTTTTCAATATATAACCAATTTAGCGCAGAGCAGTCGTGTTTTAAACAGTTCATCGGTGTGATGAGAGCTTAGCGTGACCACTGCAATTTGCTGGCGTCGTTACAACACGCGGTGTAACCGACGGATTAATCAATTTTTAATATTGAGGCTTTGTTGACATAGTTGATACGGTGAAGCGTGTACCCCATTACTATACAAACTGGTATTATTGGAATTAACTACACGCCTACTAACGCAATGTTATATTATACAGACAGACATGTTTAATTGTACTGTCCGGGAACCCGATTAACATAATATGAGTATTTTCTAATATTATGTCAAGTGAGATAAGATATTTTTTTTTCTGAAGATATAGTTTTTCGGAGCTTTTAAATGTCACATAACCGAAATATTGACACAAAAAAGCTCTAGTCGTTGTGTTTGATTGCCGCTTTTAAACATAAAGGCGTGCACTATGGCGTGAACCTTCCGGAAACTTCGATATCGTATTTGAACGGACAGTTAAACGTTTAACTCAAATTGTACAATTTACTTGTTTAGGTTAGTGAATTGGCGTATTTTTTATTCAGATTGTTATTTAAAGGCGTGCGGTTACACCTTAAAACATAGGCATCCAATCACTAGTTGGTAGACAATAATCCTATGGGTACGAAACCCTCAAAAATTACAACTCTACATTTTCCTATTTACAATGAAAATTATTCAATAAACTAAAGTAATATTAATCAACAGCCAAAACTATGGAATATTCATATGTTTAGTGAATGCCGATAGAGACCAATTTCCCTTGACACAGAATCGATTTCTCAGTATCGAGGATATAACCGAGTTTGAAGAGGATCAGGTACTAATAGAGACTGATAAATAATTTACGGTTTTAAATCCCAATCTGTTAGGAAAAGCCTGATTTTTGCATAATTTCATTAACCTTTCTGGTTTGTTGTTTATTGCGCTGAATTCCGCTGAAATAATCTCTGATCAGTTTAGTTACAGTTTCCTATATATCTATGATTTCAATTTTGAGATATAAACCTATTTGTTTTCTCATAACTATGAAGGGAAAAAAGGAAGGAAAGCGGGCCCTGGGCTCCGACGCTTTGTGGCGGCGAATGAAACCGAAAATACGCTTGTGCAAACGCGTACTGTCATGTAAAAAGTCGTATGGGTTGAATACTAAACATATATTGTGTACAAAAAGAAATTTATTTAGCAAAATTCCACAACAAGTTAAAGATAAGGTCCTTGCTGATTATAAATGTTATTATAATTTGAACGATTTTTTTAATTATTGGTTCAGATAAAAAAATAGTGAAGTGATATAGTTACTTTTATATTCGATTTTGTTTTGTGGGATGGGATAACATACTCTCCATTTAAATTTGCATACACGTGGACGATGAAACATGTAGCATTAAGTTTTTCTTTTAACACCACATTGTAAAAAAATGTAAACTCATGTTTTTGCAAATAAATAATCTTTGTCTTTGTCAAAATAGGTAATAGGAAAGGTAGCAAGTTTACAATTATCATCATTGGACTATCACTGAACGAAATCATTGTCCATATAATAAGAAACGCTTGACATAATATTACTTAACAACATATTTATTTCCCAGATTATTTGAAGAGAACCAAGACCTGCTAAACATGTTCGAGAAATTTCGCCAATGCAAAACCAAGGAGGAGCAAATCAATTCGATGGAGTTAGCAGAGCACGCGAATAACGTCATGAACACTTTGGACGAAGGCATCAAGGGACTGGACGATTTGGACAACTTCTTCGAGTACATACACCAAGTTGGCGCCAGCCATAGGAAAATACCGGGCTTCAAAGTTGAATATTTTTGGGTAAGAACATTATTTCCCACATTCATAAATAAATAAATATATTAGGACATACCACACAGATTGAGCTAGCCCCAAAGTAAGTTCGAAACTTGTGTTATGGGATGCTAACTCAACGGTACTATATTTTATAACAAATACATATATAGATAAACATCCAAGACCCGGGCCAATCAGAAAAAGATCGTTTTCCATCATGACCCGACCGGGTATCGAACCCGGGACCTCTCGGTTCAGTGGCAAGAACTTTACCACTGCGCCACCGAGGTCGTCAAAATATTGGTGATTTTAGTATCGGAAAATTGTTTTGTTGTTAAGAGAACCGGGAGTTAAAATTGTCACATCAATTTTAAAAATAATATTTAAATGCAGTTCTCAAAATCATTCATCAGTCCACTGGATAATTATTGAAAACATATTAAATATCACCAGAAAAGTTAGATTAACTTAACGCAGCAGTTTATTTATTTAACAGTTTATATATACAAGAAAAAATGACAGATAGAAAGTAGCCAAGTAAGAACAAAGATTCTGCATGTTTTAATTGTTATTTCTTTCAGCATGATTCATGAGATAAAGGCAGTCAAGCGTGCGACAGGAAAATATTTATATTAAATAAATGATCAAAATTCTTTATAATTCTCAGTTCTTTAATTAATTTTTTGTGAACATGGAAAAAAATTTATTTTAAAGAATGCTCGATAACTCATAAAAATCTCTTAATTAAAATTTTAAATGAACTGAAAACTGATAACTGAAAAAGCTTCGACGAACTTTCGTTATTAACGTTCGCTACTAAGTAAAAATAAGCCATTTTGCATTGCCATTCAACGAATATCAAACTTATATCTGATGCTAAATTCAAAGTTATAATACCGAAAATAGAACGTTTAAAATAAAAGGTCAAAACGTTAAAGATTTATTGCCAAGTGGACGAGTGATTTCATGATTAAATTTATTTGATTGTAACGTCGGATATTTTGATAAAATCAAATTTTTTTATCGTGATATGTGATAAGTTGTAAAATAATACGGTTTATTTGCATATTTATTTAGTAGCATACCGATAAAGATATTGTTTACACAATCAGGAGCACCATGATCGTTATCAATATTTGATTTTATTTATTTTTCTTTAATATCCAGATTCTCGTCATATTTGCTGGATAAATCGCTTGCCATATTTGTTACACAACTTCATTCTACGTTTCAACAATTTCCTTACCCATTTTCGATTGAAAATAGTGCTTTAAATCATTTTAACTTTCTCCAAATTGATTGATTTCAACTCCTTTCTTTACGTATAGGTGCTATCAAATTACGTCTATGTTTATTGTAATATTACTAACATGTTTTGAAATTGAGTTGTCTGAATGAGCAGTTATTATTTTTATACCAACAAGTAAGTTTCAAACTTATTGATGTATTTGAATCGAAGATTGTAAATCAAGATGGCGTATCCGTGCGTGATACATGTACAGAATATTTCGCTATTCCGGTCGAAGGTCGCACGCACTTCTGAATAGTTAGGAGAGACGTGCCTGACCCTTCTTTCTATAACCCAGATATTAATCATACATCGTAAATCATATGTGAAACATTATATTATTTTGGTTTTCTTATGTATAAGATACTAATAAACCAGCTTAATTTTACAAGATTGAAACTACCTACTTAAAAATAAAAATAACAAAATTTAAATTCCAAAAATTGTTAGATTGCATGTTAAAGTATAAACATAATAAAAGTTAAAAGTGAATGCCGTGCACGGCGGTAAAAGATGTGAACATTAGAACTTTACTTAAGATTTAATGTAAAAATGTAATGCCTATGTTTATATTGTTGATGTGTCAATAAATAAATAAACTTAATGGAAGGCATTTGACAATAAATGGAGATAAAAAACCAAAGACTGAAATGAGTGGATGAAATTAGGAGACGCTTTCGCCCAACAGTGAGCAACAAATAACTAGTAAAAACATCTTAAAAATAAACCAACACAACACAAACCCCAATTCTTTATTCAGTGAAATAACTAAGGCATTATCGCTCTGGTGTTTTGAACGTATAGCACTAAACTTCATTACAATCGGTCTCAAAAATCTATTTTGCTTTTGCACTAATTTTGAATATAGGCCAAAATACTCTTAAAGCCATGTCCCAGTGCTCCATTGCGTTTACGTCCGACGTACATCAACGCACGTCAATATATACAGAAAACAAGTGAGAATGACTCTTAATGACATCAAAAATTTTACTAAACTTATCTAGATACTGTCGACTTCCAAAATGAAAACACTTAAAAACTGTTTTACCACCACATCAACGCTATCATAAATGGGTCAACACACACGTCCTGGCCATACACAACGGTATAATGATCATTAAATGCATTCGTATTGATTTCCCGTCCAGTGACCTGGATCATACGTCCGGCGGCTACTTGGATCATTACACTCTGTTGGTCATATTGTTGCATGGTGTTTGAAAAAAATAACATCTTCTACGACTTCTCTATCAGTCAACCGACCGAGATGATGTTGATGTGAAAGAGTAGTGAATAGTAATATATATATATATAAAATGAACAATGATATCTTTGTGAAAGTTTTATTTTCAGACCAACACAACGTTCACCGTAAAAAACAAAATCGCCATTACTCTTCTTTCTCGCTCGCTCTCATGGCTCATGGCTCCTTTTCTTACATCCACTGCGTTCCATTTTATACTCTATCCCACATATAAATACTAAAAACTACTTAAATTATAAATACTAGAAAATCAGTAATTTTTGGAAATTCCATTTCAAAGAGGGTGATAGGGGTTAGTTTGTATGAAACATTATTATTTTTGAAGTTAAAATAATTTGAAATTTTATTATTAATTTTATTATATTAATTGTCATCTTCGTCTAATGATAAATGTGAACTGATGTTGTACCCATCTTATCGACACAGGGTCCTAATATAGTTCAATTTATTGTTGCATTGCGCATGCGTTTATATATTTGTATTGCGCATTGCACCGGCCTGAAAACAGAAGAAATTAAAACATGTGTTTTATTTCCAGAAAATCGAGACCCCGTTCCTGGCAGCTGTCGAGTCAACGCTAGGGGACCGCTACACGCCTAACGTGGAGAATATATACAAAATTACAATAAAATTTATATTAGAAACCCTTGTCGAAGGCTTTGAGAAGGCTGGCAAGACCACGTGAGCGAAGATTTAAACAAAACACATAAGAATGTTACCAAAAAACCTTACAAAGAAACTCTTCAAGAGGCACTCGTGAAAAAAGATTGTATAACAAAAATTGCGTAGGAGCAACACTTCGCCACTGTAAAGAAGCTATAATAAAAATTGACAAAGGCGTTTTATAAAAAAATATATGGCATATTTACTTTTAAAAAGTTTATAACAAAGACGGTAGATTAACAGAAAATTCTGTAATTAATTTGACAACTATTAACACTTTGAATTTTCATTTTTACGCAATTTTTCATATTTTACGTGCCAAGATTTCGACATTGAAGAGTTTGGAATGGAGAAGACAATTTAAACGGTTTAATACATTTCAAAAATAGTGACGTGATTACATTTAATTTGTTACCTGTAAATCCCTGACGATATAATTTTAATATCGTGAATACACTTCATAAAACTCTTGTGCCTCCCAGTGAGGTCAGTATACTTATAACGTCGTGTGGGTAAAATTCTAGTCTACGGAATACAGTGGAATTTAAAACGTCAATTTGCGAAGAACTGTTATATTAATATGAACAGCATCAATGTGTATAATGTGAATAATTAACGTTATTTATAGAAATAAATCTCTTTTCTTTGCGATTGTTAGTCAAATCATAATAATTTATATGGTTAAGGCCTTGCGTTAAATCGGAATTAAAAGTTGTTGAAATTATTTCATATAATTTTATTAGAACGCTTGTTAATAGGATATAATTTCAGTAATACATAGTAAAAATAATTATTGTAGCTACTAATAAGTATAAATGTGCGTGTAATAAAAATAATTTACTGTCACAAAATGCTTGTTAATTTTTTATTATCGTTAAATTTCTTGTTATTTAATGCACTCACATGGCTGGTCCAATGTTATTATTTAAGTATTGTAAGGATAATTTTTTCGTGTTCGATTTTTTAATTATACATTGCGTCTTCCTAAGTGAGCGAAAGATTTCTGTTCTATATTGGTTTGGTTCCGAAAATATGATATTGTATTTCTAGAGCAAAGGTCTTGAAAAGCGCAAATCTAGCACAACCAATTTAATATACCTATAAAATCTATTTTTGAAATTCAATTTAAAAATAAATCAACCATATTGTACACAAATATTTTTAGACTTAATATCCCAAGTTGATATAGTTTACAAAATAATTTTCCTACAGAACTAAGCTAAGTTTGTAAATGAAAATATTCAGAACTCACCCAACAAAAATGCTAAAAGAAACATTTTTTTCTTTTCGATATCTTTTGTTGAAGCGAAAGGCAACGACGAATTTATCTCATGAATAAAATATATTATTGACGTTATTTAAATAAAATTAAAAAACTATGAAATTGAAGACTATTATATTGTTTACGTTTCCTTTTTTTTTCTAAAAAAAAACAACAAGCAAATTTAATTTAATCAGCCTTAAAAAGTAAATATATTGTAATGTTTTGTTTTTTTATTATGTAGTACTCAATTTCCGTCAATTGTCGTATGATATAAAATACCTAAAAGGTAATAAAACTTAAATATATAATGTTCAACATGACCTGACTTTCAAGGTTGAATCACGCAAACCCTCTCGGAATCGATCAGGCTTCGAAGCTTACTAATCGTCGCCTGGTATTTATCGTATCGTATCGTATGCTATGGATATACCGCTTTTGATTCAAGTGTGGTTCATTTCAATTTTTGCACCTGGTTGAATTGATGCCAAGGTGAACGAACGTCTAAAAAGGCACACATGTGTTTTTTGTAAGAATAAATATATACAAAAGACGAACAAACAAAAAGTTCTAATTAATTCACGGACACACGAAATTTCACTTTGTTCACTAGGTGAATATCACCCAGGTGCACAAAGGGGAACAAACTATGTCTGTCTAGCAAGATATCACCCAGGTGCACAAAGGGGAACAAACTATGTCTGTCTAGCAAGATATCACCCAGGTGCACAAAGGGTAACAAACTATGTCTGTCTAGCAAGATATCACCCAGGTGCACAAAGGGTAACAAACTATGTCTGTCTAGCAAGATATCACCCAGGTGCACAAAGGGTAACAAACTATGTCTGTCTAGCAAGATATCACCCAGGTGCACAAAGGGTAACAAACTATGTCTGTCTAGCAAGATATCACCCAGGTGCACAAAGGGTAACAAACTATGTCTGTCTAGCAAGATATCACCCAGGTGCACAAAGGGTAACAAACTATGTCTGTCTAGCAAGATATCACCCAGGTGCACAAAGGGTAACAAACTATGTCTGTCTAGCAAGATATCACCCAGGTGCACAAAGGGTAACAAACTATGTCTGTCTAGCAAGATATCACCCAGGTGCACAAAGGGTAACAAACTATGTCTGTCTAGCAAGATATCACCCAGGTGCACAAAGGGTAACAAACTATGTCTGTCTAGCAAGATATCACCCAGGTGCACAAAGGGTAACAAACTATGTCTGTCTAGCAAGATATCACCCAGGTGCACAAAGGGTAACAAACTATGTCTGTCTAGCAAGATATCACCCAGGTGCACAAAGGGTAACAAACTATGTCTGTCTAGCAAGATATCACCCAGGTGCACAAAGGGTAACAAACTATGTCTGTCTAGCAAGATATCACCCAGGTGCACAAAGGGTAACAAACTATGTCTGTCTAGCAAGATATCACCCAGGTGCACAAAGGGTAACAAACTATGTCTGTCTAGCAAGATATCACCCAGGTGCACAAAGGGTAACAAACTATGTCTGTCTAGCAAGATATCACCCAGGTGCACAAAGGGTAACAAACTATGTCTGTCTAGCAAGATATCACCCAGGTGCACAAAGGGTAACAAACTATGTCTGTCTAGCAAGATATCACCCAGGTGCACAAAGGGTAACAAACTATGTCTGTCTAGCAAGATATCACCCAGGTGCACAAAGGGTAACAAACTATGTCTGTCTAGCAAGATATCACCCAGGTGCACAAAGGGTAACAAACTATGTCTGTCTAGCAAGATATCACGCAGGTGCACAAAGGGTAACAAACTATGTCTGTCTAGCAAGATATCACCCAGGTGCACAAAGGGTAACAAACTATGTCTGTCTAGCAAGATATCACCCAGGTGCACAAAGGGTAACAAACTATGTCTGTCTAGCAAGATATCACCCAGGTGCACAAAGGGTAACAAACTATGTCTGTCTAGCAAGATATCACCCAGGTGCACAAAGGGTAACAAACTATGTCTGTCTAGCAAGATATCACCCAGGTGCACAAAGGGTAACAAACTATGTCTGTCTAGCAAGATATCACCCAGGTGCACAAAGGGTAACAAACTATGTCTGTCTAGCAAGATATCACCCAGGTGCACAAAGGGTAACAAACTATGTCTGTCTAGCAAGATATCACCCAGGTGCACAAAGGGTAACAAACTATGTCTGTCTAGCAAGATATCACCCAGGTGCACAAAGGGTAACAAACTATGTCTGTCTAGCAAGATATCACCCAGGTGCACAAAGGGTAACAAACTATGTCTGTCTAGCAAGATATCACCCAGGTGCACAAAGGGTAACAAACTATGTCTGTCTAGCAAGATATCACCCAGGTGCACAAAGGGTAACAAACTATGTCTGTCTAGCAAGATATCACCCAGGTGCACAAAGGGTAACAAACTATGTCTGTCTAGCAAGATATCACCCAGGTGCACAAAGGGTAACAAACTATGTCTGTCTAGCAAGATATCACCCAGGTGCACAAAGGGTAACAAACTATGTCTGTCTAGCAAGATATCACCCAGGTGCACAAAGGGTAACAAACTATGTCTGTCTAGCAAGATATCACCCAGGTGCACAAAGGGTAACAAACTATGTCTGTCTAGCAAGATATCACCCAGGTGCACAAAGGGTAACAAACTATGTCTGTCTAGCAAGATATCACCCAGGTGCACAAAGGGTAACAAACTATGTCTGTCTAGCAAGATATCACCCAGGTGCACAAAGGGTAACAAACTATGTCTGTCTAGCAAGATATCACCCAGGTGCACAAAGGGTAACAAACTATGTCTGTCTAGCAAGATATCACCCAGGTGCACAAAGGGTAACAAACTATGTCTGTCTAGCAAGATATCACCCAGGTGCACAAAGGGTAACAAACTATGTCTGTCTAGCAAGATATCACCCAGGTGCACAAAGGGTAACAAACTATGTCTGTCTAGCAAGATATCACCCAGGTGCACAAAGGGTAACAAACTATGTCTGTCTAGCAAGATATCACCCAGGTGCACAAAGGGTAACAAACTATGTCTGTCTAGCAAGATATCACCCAGGTGCACAAAGGGTAACAAACTATGTCTGTCTAGCAAGATATCACCCAGGTGCACAAAGGGTAACAAACTATGTCTGTCTAGCAAGATATCACCCAGGTGCACAAAGGGTAACAAACTATGTCTGTCTAGCAAGATATCACCCAGGTGCACAAAGGGTAACAAACTATGTCTGTCTAGCAAGATATCACCCAGGTGCACAAAGGGTAACAAACTATGTCTGTCTAGCAAGATATCACCCAGGTGCACAAAGGGTAACAAACTATGTCTGTCTAGCAAGATATCACCCAGGTGCACAAAGGGTAACAAACTATGTCTGTCTAGCAAGATATCACCCAGGTGCACAAAGGGTAACAAACTATGTCTGTCTAGCAAGATATCACCCAGGTGCACAAAGGGTAACAAACTATGTCTGTCTAGCAAGATATCACCCAGGTGCACAAAGGGTAACAAACTATGTCTGTCTAGCAAGATATCACCCAGGTGCACAAAGGGTAACAAACTATGTCTGTCTAGCAAGATATCACCCAGGTGCACAAAGGGTAACAAACTATGTCTGTCTAGCAAGATATCACCCAGGTGCACAAAGGGTAACAAACTATGTCTGTCTAGCAAGATATCACCCAGGTGCACAAAGGGTAACAAACTATGTCTGTCTAGCAAGATATCACCCAGGTGCACAAAGGGTAACAAACTATGTCTGTCTAGCAAGATATCACCCAGGTGCACAAAGGGTAACAAACTATGTCTGTCTAGCAAGATATCACCCAGGTGCACAAAGGGTAACAAACTATGTCTGTCTAGCAAGATATCACCCAGGTGCACAAAGGGTAACAAACTATGTCTGTCTAGCAAGATATCACCCAGGTGCACAAAGGGTAACAAACTATGTCTGTCTAGCAAGATATCACCCAGGTGCACAAAGGGTAACAAACTATGTCTGTCTAGCAAGATATCACCCAGGTGCACAAAGGGTAACAAACTATGTCTGTCTAGCAAGATATCACCCAGGTGCACAAAGGGTAACAAACTATGTCTGTCTAGCAAGATATCACCCAGGTGCACAAAGGGTAACAAACTATGTCTGTCTAGCAAGATATCACCCAGGTGCACAAAGGGTAACAAACTATGTCTGTCTAGCAAGATATCACCCAGGTGCACAAAGGGTAACAAACTATGTCTGTCTAGCAAGATATCACCCAGGTGCACAAAGGGTAACAAACTATGTCTGTCTAGCAAGATATCACCCAGGTGCACAAAGGGTAACAAACTATGTCTGTCTAGCAAGATATCACCCAGGTGCACAAAGGGTAACAAACTATGTCTGTCTAGCAAGATATCACCCAGGTGCACAAAGGGTAACAAACTATGTCTGTCTAGCAAGATATCACCCAGGTGCACAAAGGGTAACAAACTATGTCTGTCTAGCAAGATATCACCCAGGTGCACAAAGGGTAACAAACTATGTCTGTCTAGCAAGATATCACCCAGGTGCACAAAGGGTAACAAACTATGTCTGTCTAGCAAGATATCACCCAGGTGCACAAAGGGTAACAAACTATGTCTGTCTAGCAAGATATCACCCAGGTGCACAAAGGGTAACAAACTATGTCTGTCTAGCAAGATATCACCCAGGTGCACAAAGGGTAACAAACTATGTCTGTCTAGCAAGATATCACCCAGGTGCACAAAGGGTAACAAACTATGTCTGTCTAGCAAGATATCACCCAGGTGCACAAAGGGTAACAAACTATGTCTGTCTAGCAAGATATCACCCAGGTGCACAAAGGGTAACAAACTATGTCTGTCTAGCAAGATATCACCCAGGTGCACAAAGGGTAACAAACTATGTCTGTCTAGCAAGATATCACCCAGGTGCACAAAGGGTAACAAACTATGTCTGTCTAGCAAGATATCACCCAGGTGCACAAAGGGTAACAAACTATGTCTGTCTAGCAAGCAAGCAAAATTATTCCTCTCCTTTGCTATGTCTAAAATTATCGTTAATATTAATTTAAATAAAACCAATTTATTATACAATGATATTAAATTCTTTGTTTGTCTTAATAAAAAAACAAAAAACTTGGATACTAGTAGTTAAAGGTAACAGTAACTTTAATTGATCATATTTTACGTTCATGATCCTTCCTACCTGTAACACTTGGTTTGAGAATGAAAATAAATTAAAATATCATAATAAAAAGTAAAACATATTTGAATTCAATTCTATATAATTCGTCAAAAATAAAACGCAATTGTGAGAACCTTACAAAATGCTAGTAATATCTTGCTATTAAATTAAATAAGAATAGATTTATTATTATACCTAATGATAATTTATTGATAACATAACAACCGAGTATTTTTAGACGAATTTTGTTACCAGATTATTTTTTCCACGAAAAGCACTTTATATGACGATACAACATTCGTATCTTTCTACTTTCATATTTCAAGAAGGAATTGACTAAATCAAAGTTTATTTTATTGAAATTATGAAGAATATGGTATGTAACATTAGTATCAGGCCATGTTACAACCTTGTTAATTTATTTTAAAATGTATGATTTAAAAATATTTTGCTTCTATAAGTCTTTGTCTATGGTATGATTACAGATAGACCTTTTTACAAAGTCCCAACTATTAAATTGAGTATATCATTTAATATTAATTCTTCCCAAAATGTTCATTGAGTCACAAGTTTGCACAAATTCAATATGTATTAAAATATTAATTAGTAAAATTAAAGTACATACTACTTTAATTTTACTAATTAATATTTTTTCTGCCTTGTGTAAATTAAAACTTGACTTTTAAAGTGTTGAAAAGCTATTAATTATATGTATGTGTAATAATGTATGTATGGTTTTATTAAAATTGTAATTAATGGTCATATTATATATCAAGGATTGTGTGATTTAATTTGACAGTTACGCCATCTATCACAATAGAGGCGAAAGTGTCACAATTTTAAAATAGTTGTAATGCGCGTGAGTTTATTAATGTAATTGATTAATAAATTGGTTTAAGAGATGAATGTGTTGTAACAAATGTCGTTTAAGATATGTGTAATGAAGTGTTAATTTGGTTTTAAATAAATATTATTTAAAAAGATGGTCTAGGTTTAGTTTCTAAAATCTATTTTTTTTCTATCATTCCCTCTCTTTCTTTCAGAGAAAAACTATTGAGTAAGTATTATTTAGTAGGAACGAAAGTACGTCTTGAAACTTCGACAATATCTCAGCCTACCTAGTTAGTGGATATTGAGTGATAAACATGGCAATAAAAATAATAATTTTATTCAGGCGGGTAAAATATATGACGGATATAATATATGCGGGTAGAATAATTGGTACAACAGAGATTTGGAAGATAAATATGTCAGAAATAGACGGGACTTATTTAGAAAGCCGAGCATATTGTGACCTTACTGTCCTGTTTCCAAAATGTAATTGAATTGAACCCTACCCGGCTCTTTGGGTCCTTGTTGACAACACAATCACGTACCTATAACATTGCATTTGTAGATTGGTCATCTCATATTGTTATCAAATATATTAATTCTAGGCACATTTAAACAACGATAAAGATCTTAAACAATTTTATTATTTTTATAAGCTTTATTGCTCTGAATATAAGGTTTACATTGGTTTAATGAATATGTATGAATTAATGACGTGGTTAGTCCATAATTACGAAAAAGGTAACTATATTATCATACAATTGCAGCGCACGTCATAAAATTGTATGAAGTGTTTCTGTTGGCGAATAGTGATGGGATTGATCAGGAAATAACGAATTATATATTCTATTAAAAAAAAAACAATCCTATATATCTGATGATAAAAAGTGTAAACTGATTTCACGTAATGTGATGCTCTTGAGCATGGCTCGAAGATAAAACAGCAATAGTAAGCAGACTAGAATAAATCCATTATATTGCTACTAATTGTATTATTTATGAAACAAAGCCTTATATAGTAGAGATTCCATTATAAATAATTACAAAAATCTCCACCAAAATTTATCAAAATTACATTTAGACGAGACATCATCTCAATTATGGTAAATGGAAGTGACTTTACAAGACGTCTCTCAAAGATACGAGCAAAATACTCCTCTAAAAGCATTTCTCTTTCCTTGAAATAAATCCAATAAGGACAACGTAAATAATTTCTTGTCACTGATATGATTTCGACGTGTATGTTGTGTTAGCTTTCGAGCTGATATTATTGTACATATAATAGTAAGAGGTCATATAATGTCTAACATAATACGTTTAAGTAAATATACTATCAATTTATTCGTTGAACACGAGACTTGAAACAATATTCCAGAATACGTCTTCTATCCGAGGCGTAAATAAAGATCAATATTTTTAGCACCCAGGTGAAACGTTCATCATTACAGTCTTTGTCGAATTCGTTATGCCTTGGAAACATATGGATTGTGGCGGATGCAAAATATACAATTCGCAAAATAAGCGCTTGCCGCAGAGTAAGAATCTCGCAAATATTAATATGCACTTCGCTTGCGTTGTATGCTTAATATACAAAGATTTCTTGAGCAATATGGAGTGGTTTGACATTGCCTTCTCTCGTCATCAGACAAACAACGGTGTACAATATACAAACAACATAACAATATACAATTTGTTTTGTCTAAAATTTTCGTCGTAACGTTCATTCGTAAGTCACGTGCACGAAATTAAATTACGAAATTCTATTACTAAATCTTCCAGCAAATAAAAAACTAATAACGCGTTAAAACGTCAAATGGAACAAATTAGCAGATACCATCTAAAATTATTCACATCACTAGCGCTGTTACTTTCAAGACGGGCCTTCAGTCACAAAACGGTCACTGGTCACCGCACTAGTCAAGGCATTCGATTAAATAAACATTAACAAAACGGAAAATAACCGGGAAATTTTAAGACACTAATATCGTACCCAATTAACATACCTCTAATTGATATTATATCACGCTTTAAAAACAACAGTCGTTAATCTAAATATATTTTAAAATGTTAGTTATCGTTGGCATACCACAAGGGAGTAATTTTGGTCCTCTATCATCTAAAACTTACTAATCCGCCAATGATGGCTCTGAGCGCGAAACAAAAATAACTGAAATAGAATAGACAATTTATCGTAGCAGACAAGCAGTTCTCAATATTTCACGAGTGAATAACGTTGGATTGAAGCAAGTGAATTTTGATATAAAAATAGTGATATTAGAGTGATATAAAGTGTTTGTGTGACAATGGGGTGTCAGTTGACAAAATTGGCGGCATCTGAGTTAAATCAAGATCATGACGCTATGGACCGACCCCCGCCAGAGGCTGACCCCAGGTCACCATTGACGACAAAGCAACAGTACTGCATGCTGGCTTCGTGGAAAGGAGTCTTCAGGCAGATTGAAAAGACTGGAATTATATTGTTTATCAAGTAAGTAGAAAAATATTTCTATATCTCTTCTTACTGTATGTAAATCAATTTTAGTTAGAGGAAAAAAAAATATAGGTAATAATTCCCAAAATCCATGTTTGTTAAAGAAATTGTCAAAACGTGGTGAACTATACAGTTTCTAGTGAAGGGTTTTTGCTTCAGTGACAATTCTGAAAAGAACTCTCTCTTAGTCTCTTGCACAGAAGTGGCATATAAAAAGAAAAAATTTCAGTTCTTTAAGTCTGCACAATGTGTCTTTTCTTTCCTTAACTTTGTATATTTTTTAAAATAGCATCCACTACTCCTTCGTGTCGTCAGTTTTACGAAAATAGAAAATATATGATGTACTTTTTATTCTATAAATATTTTTGCAAAATAATTTATAACCGATTTTCGTTTAGTTTTTCTGAGTCATAGATAATTTTATCCAGACTTAGCCATGTTTCATGAAAATCGGTTCAGCCGTTCAAAAGTTGTAGCGAAATGAATATTGAAAAATACTTTTGCAAAATCATTTATATAACTAACAAGCGACCCGCCCCGGCTTAACACGGGTGCAATATTATGCATGTTATATACATATAAACCTGTCCTAAGATCACGCTGTCTATTTGAAAAACCTACATCAAAATACGTTCCGTTCTTTTAAAGATCTAAGCATACGTAGAGGAGAGACAACGGGAGGCGACTTTATTTTATACTATGTGGTGATTTTGAAAAAATATTCATATCTTTCAATATAGGTAGAGGAAGTTGAAATTATAGCGACTTTATTGTTATCATCAATTTTGACATCAGATTAGAAGAAAAATACATCAAAAAGATTAGTAATTTAAATTACAACAAATGTTTTATCATCTCGATTTGTTTAGACGTAAACGTCTCACTGGCGTTCGTAAATTATGCGTTTGTTTGAGTTTACGCTCGTATTCCTGTTTTATGTTCTCTTGTAGAAGATAACTGACTTTATTAGTAAATAATCTTATATATAATTTATGGAAGCTATCGCATATTTAGTTTCTGAAAATATTGTAATATAATAACTTGCCATTTATATTCTTTTTCCAAGCACACAGGCTAATCTCTGAAAACTTTTAAACAATTTATATTTAGTAGTTGAAGTGGAAAAAGACAAAAATACATCTTTATTTCATTATTATTATTATTTATTACATAAATATTAGATAGATAAAACATTTATTTGTAAAATAACAACACAATACACAACCGGACCAAAAACACAAAATGAAACACAGTATTCACAAAGCACAATTGAAGAGCTAAGTGTAATGTGTTGCAGCAATACAAAAAGGCCCATCTCAGTACACATATCACCCAGAGGGGCGATACACTGATTTTCAGATGAGACCTGACTCAGTGGGAGAAAGGTGTGTGTGTATAATAACAGTGAGGAAGAAGATATATAACTACGATTGATATATTACTTATACATTGACTGTAGCTACGTACACGTACCCAACACAATAAATAAAGAAAAAAATTATTTCATAATGTAAATTAGGAGCAGTAAAGGATACTAAAGTACATAAATATTACATGATCAATAGGTACCTATATAAAAATATTTGTTTGTCAATGAAACTCGAAGATCCGCATCGCCTCTCGTAATAATCGGCATTGAACATTTTGAAGTAACCCAATTGAAATATCGTGACGGTGATATTAGTGTTTTTTTCCTTGTTTCATTAAACAATGGTTAAGATCCAATCAACCGAGATTAGGTACAGCCCTAACATTCTATTGTCTTAGAAATAACTATAGTAGAATGCTGCACAAGTTTATTTGTATGACAAATTAAAAAAACCCCCGACTTTCAATGTTAATTTCGCTACAACTTTTGAACGGTTGAACCGATTTTCATCAAACATATCTAAGAACCATTGCATAAAAATTTGCTATCAAATAAAAAAAACCGCATCCAATTCGCTCCGCACCCAATCCAATTCGCGTTGATGAGCTACGCTGCCACGTACACAGACAGACAGACACAATAAGCGGTTAAACTTATAACACCCCTCTTTTTGCGGGGGGTTAAAAAAGACATCTATTGAAGCTATTCTCATTTCGTTTACATGAATCAAACTCTCTCTCTCTTATCTGTTGTCTTCGAGCCAAGAAGCCTAATAATTTGGAAGATACGGCTGTGATTTTACAACCGACCGCCTACCTGACGTCAACACTCCTTGGGAATGCTAATGTTTCCTGTTAGCTGACTAGGCGGTCCCTTAGTCGATTAAACATCCACAGAAGGAATGGAGTGGTCGTATTCTAGGGCGCAAACACACGCCACAGTTTAGATGAATCAATATCTATGCGATACAAACAAACTGCAATGTTTGAGATACAGCACATATTCAAAACTACAAATGTAACTAAACACACTCTATAAAAATACGTATTTTTTTTTTACTGGCAGATTGATTGGATACTGTCAGTATAAACAACAACAACCCGATCGCCAATGTGGGTTGACGTCAGACAGGCGGTCGGTCAAGAAACCAGTGACAAATCTTCAAAATTTAAAGATTTCTGTTCACGAGGGCACCGCGAGGGCGCCACATCTGTGTATGCAACCGGGGAATACGAAAATGACGAGAGAGACATTGCGATAAATACGAAATTGTTTATACAGATGGAAAGGAGGCTGTGTTGATCTAACCGAGTCCTTGTATTCCCGAAATTCATTGATTTCGTTACCGCTTAATGCTAATGGGTTTCTTTCGGCGTATACTCCCGTCTGTAGCGCTGGTAGTTTGTACCTATCTTTTTTTTTAAACAGACAAGGAAACTAGCAAGAAAAATATGCTCAAACAATCGCTTATTTTATTTATTTATTTTTTATACTTGGAAGTAGGTATATAATTATCCTATTAATATTATAAATGCGAAAGTGTGAGGATATATGTGTGTATGTATGTTTGTTACTCTTTCACGCAAAATCTACTGAACCAATTGTTATGAAATTTGGTACACGGTTAGACTATAATCTAGAATAACACATTGGGTACTTTTTGTCCCACACTTCCCACGGGAGCGAAGCCCCGGGGCGCAGCTAGGACTTATAAATGTTGAAGTAATTAAACGCATCTACAATTTGACAGTTGTCTATGTCACAGACATAATTCTCTCTTCAAGCTTTGGCCATTACGCTATGTATTTTGTGCTCTATTAAAATCTTAATAAATCTCGGTTCATCCTGTGGCTACTTTTTATTTTCATCCATAACCCTTCAATAAATACAGAATATTTTTAACTCCGCACGCGCTACTTCAAGGTGAAATACACAAAGCTATGCACATTTCATAGCAATGGAAAAATGTCAGGAATTCCATAATAGCTTTAACACAGAGTGGTTTGAATCGCGTTGGAATTTCGGCGATGATAGATTAGATTGTGTGTCTCTTTGCCGTAGTCATGTTGTTTGCATTCACGGCTGCGACGCCCGTAGAAACGTACTCGCACACAATTAAATTTTTGCATCATTTGCATAATAATAAATGCGAAAGTCTGTCTGTTCGACTTTCACGGCTAAACCTTTTTGAGTTTTGATGAAATTTGGTATGCATATAGTCAAAGACCCGGGGGTCTTCAACAACCGTTTTAGGCTACATTTTTTCAACCGGTGAATAACGCGGGGTGAAAGTTTGTATGAAAATCATGTCTGTTCCGCTGTCGCAAATAAATACAGGCAAAGCCGCGGGCTAAAGCTATCTTTTAGTTTATTATAAATTAGTACTTGTGATATCTTCTGTACATTACATAAGCTAGCAGCCTGTCACTATTTAATCGATATATATTCCACTAATAAAACCGCCATACAGCCAAACGTAGCCTTCGTAGTTTCGCAATTCCTGGCACTTACTACCCGTAAGGGATAAAGACGTGACACTGTATAACTGTACGTTTTCACCCTAATGGAAATCCTCAGACATGGTATCGCTAATTGAGTAATAGGGTAATTAACTATCCATTAATATAGATCTTCATACCTAATAGTCAAAATGTACTTGATATACACATAATTTACACTACATACCAGGCCGAATCGCTTCACTAATGGGAAATAGGTAGTAACTGGACAGTAATTTATGTAGATGTATTATGAAAAAATAATAACGAAAAATAGTAGATATTTAGAATTGTCACTGATTGATGACATAAAATCATACAAAAAACTAAACTTTCAATGATTATATATTTTCCTTAAAGGGAATTTTATTATATGATTAATTACTTTTTCGAAACGATCATATTTTTCACTTTTTCGTGTCGAATTTACTACTCAACCCCATAATACATTTGTATCGGATACTCTATTGTTACTCTGTAAATGATTCTTACTATTATCATAACAAGTACCAGTAATCACATTTTTATTTAACTTACGGCAGTTAATCTTTTATTTAGCGCAATTCTATTTACGCTGTACCTATTTGGTTGCAATAGTGCTATCGAATAGGTATACTGCCATTAAAAAACTGTAGTATTAGAGATCAATTTACTTACGACGTCTACGTATGAAATTTTGGAATACATGAAATTCTATGAAAATCTGCTTGGGATTTAGTGAACATCCCAAAAGAATTGTGAAATTAGAATTGTGAATTAGAATTTGATCTACAGCAAATTCTAAACGCTCCACTAACAGAAATACCGTCAATCAATATGGAATGTGTATTTTCTATCGCCATTGCCACCACTATAAATAACGTTATTATTATCTCTTCAGCAATAACCGAGATTGCGAAAGATTCCAAACGGAACTCTAATAACCTCGAAAATATCAGAGTAAGAAAATATCCGTTTCAATGTTCTAAACTAAACTGATTTTTATCTGCGGTTTAGCACACGGAAAATTTCTTTATCGTGGAAAATAATTTCCCGCTTTTCCACTTTCGGAAATAGTTATTATTTCATTCATGTCAGAAGTCGATTAAAGATTGTCGTTGAAATTGTCTATTAAAAAGTGAAAGTTTCACCAGAAAGTACGCCATTTTGTCTATACAATTTCGCATTTTGTAGTTAACGTCAATGTTGGCTAGTGCAATCACTCTTCGCATCGATATAAGTAACGGAACATGTGTTTGATATTTCGCTGTAAGACCACCGTAAACAAAAATTTATTGTTTAAAAATATACATACATATAAATACAATAAACCACATATTTTAAACCAATAATGACATGTTTGAAGACAAAGATGCGGTGAAGTTCGTGGCGCTTCTTTTTCTTCACCTGCTTTTTTTTTATGATTGTATTCATTTGAAGTTTAATCAAGAAAGTATTTGAATTAGCTGAACTTACTTGCACCTGGTCGACCATAGATTAAAAAAATATGGGTCGACTTTCTAACTAAATATGTTTCTTAAACTCCTTTAATTTCTGAACAGGCAAAAATGTTATATTTATTTTTATCTCAAGACTGCCACCCAAGTGCTCCGTTAAAGTGTTCTCGAGCTAAGTCAGCACATACAGTAAATAAATGCTAGTTTTCAGCGTCGCGCAACCCGCTGAGGGACATCTATATTCCTGTAGCGTCAACACTGAGTATTTTATCAAGATGTTGAATTATGTGCTAACTAAAACTGTCATCGTAAAAGGTTTTTATTCTTTTAAAAGGTGATTAATGATTTCAAGTTATGTTCGCAGTGACGACATTGAAAAATCCTGTTATGTTTATCGCCCCAATAGCGGCCATTAAAATTAGTGACTTTATTGAAACTAAATAGTATATCAAAAGTATGTCAAAACACTATAATAGTATGTCAAAAGACACATTTTTAGAAACTATTATTTAGTTTCACCTGTCTCGTATGTCTGTCTGTAAATAATTCTTACATGTAAAAAATCAGTCCGACAGAGTTGAAATTTTCCACGGCGCTTGCTTCAGATCGCATGACAATGCATTATTATCATAAGTATGATTTAATGGGGCACCCAGGATTGGCTCTCAATGAGGGAACACTTTACCAGTTTACTACACATCATCATGGGGTGCCTCGTCATCTTAGAATTGACGTTTGGAGGTCAGCATACGGAAAACCTCGCGGCTTTGGGCCGCCATTTTCAGTTGGTTGTATCCAAATACATCCGATCCAATCCTTTATGTCATCAAACCACTTCCGTCGAGGGCGGCCAGGAGGTCTTTTGCCAGGGATTTTGCTTTACTTATGGTTTTTTTTTTGTCACGTGTCGAATGCAACAAGATCTATCTAACGACAATAAATGTTTGTAACAAAAATGTATTTTTTGTGAAAAACGTGTATAAGTACTTTTCTGGTTTTTAATGCTTAAAATATTGTGACCATGTCGCATCGTCTAGGAATAACATAATAAAAAAAAAAAAAACTAGTTTTATTAACACAATATTTGTTTTCTGGTTGCTTGGCTAATATTGAAATTTATTAATTGTGCGTTTTTGACAATATTTTTAAACCTATAAAATATCGTTTAGAATTGTACGCTGATGAATTTGCTTATAGGAATTCCAATGTCGTCACTCTTGCGCTGTTTACATTTCTATACGATAGAAATAAAGAATCCATATAAAATCCATTATAGAGTGTGCTGTGAAAAACCTCAACACTCACCTTGTGCAAATAAACAAAAGGAAGAATTCGTATTTGGCGGAGAAAATGTTTATCATTTTTCATTATGTGGTTCATGGAAGCCATTAGTATTTTAAGCCGAGATCATTCTAAAATCGAGGAAATTATAGTGAAAATAATGTAAAAATTATTTGCAGGAAAGTAAATCTAGAAAGTCTTAGTTATTCTATCTGAAATCATAGTTTATTATCATCATCGCTTACCCTTATCCCACTTTATGTGGGTCAGTATAAAAAGCATGTCATTCTCCTCCACTCCTCTCTGTAGTTAATTTATTTATAAAGACTCCTCCCTCAATAATAAAACAGTATAACTAATTGTCAATTTATTAATAATTTATTAATTTCTTTATTTATTCCAATGACAAAATGTATAAAATAAATACATACTGGGTTACTAGTATCAATAACAAAACCTCCTAAAGACTACTTGGGTACATCAAAACAAGCAACTTTTATTCTACGACCTTTCGTGATTAGTAGTTTTTTCATATAAAAAAATAAAATGTAATTTGTGAATCTACACATCTTAACTCTATGTTATAGCCAAGCAACACGAGTAGCGGAATCGAACATAGAGTTAACGTTTTATAGAAACGACATTAAAACTAAAAAGACGATTTTTTTTATCTTTTTTACGTTTAGACAAAGTCGTAGAACAAAAGATGTTAGTCTCTATGTACCTTATGTACCTTTGGAAGGTTATACGTTAGATACCAGTAACCCTGTATAGACACATACAGAGTTAAAGTTCAAGACTTGAGTTACGGGATAGGATGAGACAAACCAATGAATGAAATTTTTGACGAAACTCTCAGCGCGTGAGAACACTACAGATACAAGAGCGGATGCTTTTCTTTGCTCAGCGCAGTTCAGCGGAGAGATTCTGCCAGCATTCTGGGCACATTGCCTCGATGCGGCGCGTTCGAGGAGATATTTTATGCATAAGACCTACATGTACCCATTATTATCTGTGTTCTATAAACTGGGTAAACTGGGTATGTATAAACTGGGTAATAAACTGGGTAAACTGGGTATGTGAATTTAAAAAAAACTATGAATTGCATACCTATTTAATCAATGTTTTTGACAATAAGTATGAGGGCAAGTACATCCGAGAACTTGAGGAATGTCTGAAATGGTCTCGCGAGGAATTATTAAAGGCATCCCGTCATTAACGTGCCCATTGTTGGGTCTAGACTGGGAAACAAAAGTGGAATAGAATTTTTAGTCGCGCGTTACACGCAGCCTCCATAGAAAAAACATAGAAAAAAAATACAAATAAATGTGTTTTTCGTCCTGACAAACCGAATAAAAAAAAAAGAAAAAAAAATGCGACAAACGCATGGGGATGAATAAAATGATTTGTATTTCTATTATTCTATGGATAATAGTTACATATATGTGTTTACGTCGTCTATAAAAAAAAATATAATATGGAAATCACACAGATTGAGCTAGCCCCAAAGTAAGTTCTAGACTTGTGTTATGGGATACTAACTCAACGATACTATATTTTATAACAAATACATGTATCATGATAAATACGACAAAATATTTTATTGGAATCTATATAATACCCGCAGCCCATCCCGGCTTCGCTCGAGTAAAAACAATAAATTAGACACCTATTCCTTTTTCAGGAATCACGCTATCTATTGGCGAAAAACGCATGAAAATCCGTTAAGTAGTATTTGAGTTTATCGCGAAAAGTCAGACAACGCGGCAAGAGTTTTTTTAAATATATTATGTTATTATCGATAGTATTGCCCTGAAATATTATATGCAATCGATAGTAGTAGCCCTGAAATATTATATGCAATCGATAGTAGTAGCCCTGAAATATTATATGCAATCGATAGTAGTAGCCCTGAAATATTATATGTAATCGATAGTAGTAGCCCTGAAATATTATATGCAATCGATAGTAGTAGCCCTGAAATATTATATGCAATCGATAGTAGTAGCCCTGAAATATTATTGCACATATGCAATTGTGATGATGATTAAACTATCGATAGGTACTATCGATAGATTGCTCTTTATCAGTAGTACTAGCTTTTGCCCACAACTTCGTATGTGATTAAAAATCTGTTTCCCGTGGCAATTTCAGGAAATCCCTTCTCAGTGCTCCCCTACATTGTCCTAAGAACCTACCCACATAATTTCAGCTTCCTACGCCCGGTAGTTTCGGCTGTGCGTCGTCTGTCAGTCAGTCAGTCATCAGTAACGCAAGAGTTTCATATCATAGATTAATTGCACCTAACCCGGCTATCGATACTATTGCTTTTCCTCAAACTATCAATCGTCAATCGAAACGCAATCGATAGTTGACTATCAAGCGACAACACTACTCACTTGCGATGTTTCAGACATAACAGACAGTATGTATGTTTGAGGCGGGTAATCTCCGAAACTACTGAAGCGATTTCAAAAAATATTGTTATGTTTTATCTCAAAATTCCCATGGGAGCGAAGCCGCGTGCAATATTTGGTTTGTTATAGATGTCCTTAGAGAAAGGCTGCGGTGAAGTTAGTTGCGCCGCTTCTTCCACACCTGCGCTTTGAAAGTCAGCTATAGACGTAAATTTCGACGTCAATAAGTGTTAATTACGAATATCATCCACAGAATATCATTGTAAGTTGTATAAATAATGCTCAATTTAACTTATTAAAATGCTTATTTTAAATTTCGTTCCTGCTTTACCCTTTTTTATCTTATTATATTCAATTTAACAATCTCAGGACAAAAGTCGAAATTTAGGAACAAAAGTCCACGACGACTGATGGAAAATATCCTTTCTTCACTAATTAATGCTTTTGTCGGAATAAAACTTTGTCGAAAATTTCATTTATTTTCATATTGATAATGATTTGAACACCTTTCAAGGTAAAACTTGGATTTTTATCCAACACCAGGGTTTTCTCGTTTTTTTTAAGTATAGTGGGCAAACGAGCATGTGTGTTGCCTGATGGTAAGCAAATACTGCAGCCCATGGATACCCAGAACCCGTATCGGGTCACCGGAGCGTAGCCGAATTTTTGACATAGCGATACTCTTTTCTTGAAAGCCCCAATATCGAAACTATTAAGGAACACCGCTGAAGTTTATTCGATAGTATAGCGCAGGAAGTAATTACGTGAAATACGGTCTGTGGTTTCTTTAGCTGTTAAGCGTCGGAGCCCAGGGCACGCGTTCCTAGTTTTTCGCACGGTTGTCGAAGTAGTTGTGAAACCACGGACTTATATTTTTTATCTCCTTATAGGAATGCAGACAGTTATGAAGTCAGATATAGATATAGTATTTAAATGAATGCTCCATACCAAACTCATGTCTCCATATTCATTCATCAAAACATTCATCTCGTATCAAAAGCTTGTGTAGGCTACGAAATGACAAATTATTCGTTTCCGCTTTCAAACATGGGCAAAACGTACAACATCGAAACGCCACACTGATTGTTTTCATTCACACATATCTGTAAAAAATTATTGTGTACTAAAGAGATCCACACATGGTTTTATTAATTAATTTTCTTTAGCGGTGTTGTGCCCTTTTTTGATGAGTAAAAAGTGTTAAACACGCATCATCACATGTGACATGATCGAAAATTTGTAAGACGTCAAAAATGCACAACAATAAATTCAAGTTTTCACTTCTGCCGGTACTCCGGAGCGCAACCCGTATTTTTTTACCTCAACTTTTTCATGATCTTAATTAAACCATAAAATCTGATGAATGATCGCTTAAATAGTTTAGTCACGAGCCAATGGTCTAACAAATAAAGATGTCGAAGACCTAGCTATATTGAAAAAAAAGTGGGATAGCGAACCCTGGGCAAATATTTAGATAGGAGATACAAAGGCAGTACCTACTGTTATTGTACAAGAAGCATTAGGGTTAAAAACGACATCGACGGCTTTTACATTTCAGGTTATTCGCACTTGGCGTTTAAATATCAACCGTTTGTGAAAAGGGGCAGCCATTGTGATTTCTCCTGGGACGATTGGGTTTCTTACAAAGCCGCACTGACAATGACTTTAATCTAACGGCATGCCGGTCCAATGAATGCTTTCTGTGACAATTTGGACTGTATATAGTGATATTTTATGTAAAGCTAATTTGGAACCATATTTTTACTTTCCAGAAATCAGCTTTTTGTTACACAATCTTTCATGTGCTTGAATAAAAGTACAGTCATAATAGAGCACACAGATTTTGACAGAACTGGGAAAAATCATGTCAATGTCACTTTGACATTGACGTTTTGAGAACCAACTCGTGCTCATGGAATTAGTAGGTACTGCTATGGTTGTTCTAAAATAGTTTTTAGTACCTTTTGAGTTTATTATTGTTTGTCAGGTATTTCGTAGCAATCTATCCAGTTGTACGAAGTACTTAGTAAATCCATGTGTTAGAAATGAAAGATTTGTGGACTTAGGTAGGTACAACAGCGTTTATTATCGTACAATGAGGAGCCTTAACACTTTACAATCACGGAACATTTATCTTAGCACACACGACTGTTACAAGACGAACGACGACACAGACTGACTTGTGAGCGGGCGCGGGAAGCGGGAACGCGTGATGCTATCCACGGACTATAGCGACTGCGAGCACCAATCACGATCACGAACCGCGAACATTACCAAATAAGGCGCCTTATTTGCGCGTGTCACAGTATAGTAAAAGCATACGCATTGCCGAAAAGAAGAATTTATTTCCGCCATTTAAAGTCTATTAAAAGCTATAAGAAAGAGAAATCGCGCTCAACTCGACGGAGTAACAAATAAATAAAGAACAGTCTTCAAGAACACATCGGTAGCATTTTTCCTGGAACGAGATTAATATTGAAGATACTCCTCCCTCTCGTTTCATTATGTCTTTGACATTTCTTGTTACGCCACTGCAAAGAGGCTTGCATGTACTCGTTCTGTATTCTGAGCAGATGTGCACTTGGGCTACTTAATTTATTATTATTTATCATTTACCAACATTACTACAAAAATAAATATTTAAAAATATATCACAAAAATCTTAACAGATTAAAAAAAATAGAGCATAATCATTTGCCAACCGCGGGCAGCGCTAAAAAGTGTTTTGTGTTTTTCATACAAACTTTCACCCCCTGCTGCGGCCCTAGGAGCAATTTTATAAAAAAGAAACAACAACCTTGACAATCAAAAGTTGCCAGATAAAATTGTATTAGTATTTTTATTTTTGAAATTTTTAGAACGTTTGAATTAATAATCATAAATTAATTAAAAATAAATGTTTGTTATGTATAAAGTTTTCTCTTATATGAATATTCACGGTTGTGTCCCAGCTGTTGAACGTCGGAGCTCAGGGTCCACTTTCTTACTTTTTCGTCTCCGTTTTACACGGCCGTCGCATCCCTAAATTATCAGACCATGGACATGCATATCATCTTTGATGGGAGATGACATTCCCGAAAATCCTATAATGGCTTTTGTTACAGTTTACCCTTTTGACAAATGATGTATAACATACAACAGTTTGCGAAGGGTTAATGCACATAACACGCAAAATCACTACTCATGAGCAATGATATGCCATTGACTAATAATCGTTCTCTACAGACTTGCCTGTTATTCATAAAGAAGTTAAGTTTTGTCTTTTTCTGTCAATGGGAAATATTATAAAGAACAATAGTGATAAAACATTTTTAGCTTAAAGAATGCTTTAAATTTTTAAACAATAACGGTGATAACAGGTATCTTCACGTGTTCTTATCCATAAAAAAGTTTTGACTTTTTAACACGAGGGTGGCATACAAATTGAGTTGAAGTGATCACTTTTTAACTTCATATTTTTTTATTATCTAATATTAAGTAATCAAGTATCCCACTGCTGGGCTAAGGTCAAATCTGTCTCTGGTCTTAAGTTTTACCATTTTTCAATATATTTATCCAAATCATCTAGGTATGATGGATTTTTGGTTTTCACACAGGTATAATAAATAACTTGACTCATTGAGCCTCTTAATATACACCAATATTACCAATATCTGACTAAATGATTAGAATAAATTAGAAAGTACCTACCTTTTGTTACTGGAATTATTGAACAATGTGTACTTTTGTAAATCACAATATCATATGCCTGCCTCATTATAACTACAGCACATAAATATCATAGAAAGGTCTCGTGATGTGAGTTTACGAATTGACGGTATAGTGGGTATTATATTGTGTTGTATTTCGGTAATATTCACTTTTGTTTGTTTTTATTATTAGTCCAACAAATTGAAGTCCATGTCTCACGATAAATTCCGCCCCTAATTACACAATAATTAAACCCCCCAAATTTTCATCCCCCAATGTCTTGAGTGGTTATGAGCAACCCTCGTATGGTAAATAAGCGAACGTTATACAAACAACAATAACAAACGTGTGCCACCCTTCAGGGGGATTAACCTCCTACTCCGTGGATATTGTCACTCCCTCACTATCCTCATTATTTGTCCCCCTTTAGGAGTCAACAAAAAAAAAGAAAAGACCGCTAGTAACAGCCACTTGCTTCCGGTGAAGGAAAACATCATGAGGTAACCTGCACATTTTTAGTTTAATTCACTAGTGTGTACATATTTATGTGTACTTTTATAAATACTGTAATAGCATATACATACCGTTGTATTCAAATAACAATAAATAAAAAATAAATTACGGAATTAGAAACGAGTGCTCTCTAGGCTCTGACGCTTCATGGCTAGGGAGCAGAGCACTCAGATGAAAGGAAATTCATGGAAATCAATATTTATCCCAATATCTTCTAGTGGGAGAGAGATAGAAAGAGACAAAGGGAACAAGCAGTACATATCAGACGGTGCGGCCTGCTATTGAGCGAGTACATTGGGGAAGACAAGTTTTATTGACACCTGACTGGGTTTTTTTAATCCCATTGGGGAAACTTTCACAAAGTTGATAATAGCATTTCCACTCTATTTTTACGATTTTTCCCCTTAAACCAGTGAAGAGTGGTTTCTGGATTGGATTATTTGATTTCTGGATTAAATTGATTTGTGAATAAACTTACGCATTGGGCTGCCTTTTCCTTATTACGTATGACAAATATTTTTAAACACGAATTATAGAATCAAAATTAAAAAGGAATTAAAGTTAAAGTAAAAGTAAACCTAATTTATATATTTTTTTATGTATTCTGGAATTTAATAGAAATTTAGTTTGACATTGTGCCATGAAAATTAAAATATAGGAAAGACGCGATGGTCCCACCTTAGTGATAATATATATAACGATACGAATGGTCTCGGATAGCGACACAGGATATGCCAATTTGTTAAGAAAATCATATAACACTAACGATTATACAGTCAAAAGCACATCAACCTGCCCAAATTCATTGCAAACTCGTCGCTATTATCGCGCCATAGAGATTCATGTAGGGTAAATTGAGTTGTTGACTGTACCAAAAATTATAGTTAACAACGAACGAGTTTTCTGAAATTTATAACTTTAAAATTATGAAGATCAAAACCAATTTTCAGTGTGTCTGTACCTGTGTACTTTGTTTGAAGTTGAAGTCTGACACCACACTGCATTTCTGTTCAAGTTTTGAATAATTCACCAGCTTGGTAGTCTCCATTTATCAATATCGATTGGAGCCATTTTGAATGGAACTATTTAGTTCGTGTGAGCTTGTGAAACTACAGGCCTGTAATACCGATTTAATATTATCAAGCATTTCTTTCTCAATTAAAAGTGACCCGGAGCTTTGTTTTTTGCTTTGGATTTAAATTACTCTTTCAAATTCAAAATTCTTGATTCAACTTAGGATTATATATAACCTTATTATTGACAACCTCGGTGGCGCAGTGGTAAAGTGCTTGCCTCTGAACCGAGAGGTTCCGGGTTCGATCCCCGGTCGGGTCATGATGGAAAATGATATTTTTCTGATTGGCCCGGGTCCTGAATGTTTCTCTATATATTTATATGTTAGTATCCACAAGTATAGAACTTACATTGGGGATAGCTCTGTGTGATTTGTCCTAATATATTTATTTACTTATTGACGTCAAAAAATTGCTTAAAACTAAGTCCACATATAAAGCGCAAGTGAAGAAGAAGCGGCGCAACCATGGCGCAACAAAACTGTAATTGCTATTTTAGGTTATATACCCGTGTACACAATTTCACCCGTCGTCCGTTTCTGTAAAATTTGGTGCATCGAGTGATAAGACAACATCAAATAATTACTCTCATCCAAACTATCACATGTATAATATATGTAAGAAGTGAGATTGATAGATCAATCTTACTGAAGAAAAGTGGGCAATGCTCTCAGCCTTCTGGGCACGCCACCTTAAGGTAACGAATTGCAGTGACATTTTTGTAAATACATGTGGGTATATAGGTTTTAGAAAAGTGTATATTAAAACGTTGTAGGTTATTACCCACTAGCCTACACTAGCCGATAATTTCTTCTCGCAATTAATTAAAAGAGCGGGAAAACTGAAAATCCTTTCAAAATAATTTCAGCGACCTGGGGGCCGATTCTCACTCAATCGAAGTACATTTCATAAATGTTTCCAAACCTTTGTCCACTGTGTTTAGCAGTTTCTTCATTCACAGAAAATCACAATCGATAAAGTTCAACCCGTGCACCGATAGATCGAACTTTTTCGATTGGGAATCCGATTAAACCTTCGAAAATATTGGAGAAAATCGATGAAATGAACCTGGATTGCACGAGAGTTGGGCCCCAGATAGCAACGAACAAGACTAACGTACAATATAATCTGACCCTACAAACCCCATCTAACACGAAAATCGCCCCAAGTATCATTAGTAAAACGATATTTTCTTCATATAGGTACTTCTTAGACCCGAATTCTGAGGGTGAAAATGAATGTATTGGTAAAATAATGAATATTTTATGACGTGCCTTGCCTACACCCAAGAGAAATGTTCTTCTGGAATCTACTATTTTATTTATAGGCCTCGTTATCAGAGCCGACCAAATCTTTTTATAATTTGAGCGTGTAAGGATATATTCTCGACGTCAACTTAAAAAACAATTAAATATTTATATAAATACTAGCTGTGCCCCGGGTAGCCCCGGGGCTCCCGTAAGAATTTTGGAATAAAAATTACCCTATGTGTTATTCCTTGTTATATTTTACCTATGTACCAATAATAATCCGTGCAAGAGTAATCAACATACACATACATCCTATTTCCCGTTTATAATGTTAGTATGACGGCGGCGGCTTTAGGATCGGATCTGCCAGCACCACCCCTCTTTGGGAATGATGTTCTTTATAGGATTGCTCAAATTTATTCATACTACCTTAAGCCAGTTTGTTCATTAGGGCTAAATAAGGGACTTTAAATTTTTTAACTTAGCCTAAAACTTTTCATAGTTTATTTACCTATTAACATTCAGTCTTCTTTAGACCTTTTAAGTTAAACAATGTTTTATTTCTATTCTCATTATCTATGCTTTTATTAAGAGAGGTAAGCGTTTGTGACTTTGTGAGTTTGAATGTTTGAGGCGGGTAATCTCCAAAACTAACGAATCGATTTCAAAAATTCTATCACCTTTAGAAAGGTACATTATCCAAGATTGCTATAGGCAATATTTAATATCAAAATTCCCACGGGAGCGAAGCCCCGGGCAACGTCTAGTTATAGTATAAACCCAATAGACCGGCCATTGACACAATGATAATTTCTTCCAGGCTTTTCGAAGAAAACGAAGACCTCCTTCATTTGTTCGAGAAATTTGGCGAACTGAAGACCAAAGAAGCTTTCGCGCTATCGCCTGAGTTGGCTGAACACGCGACCAAGGTCATGCATACCCTGGACGAGGGGATCAAGGGACTGGCTGATATAGATACGTTTTTAATTTACATACGGCATGTAGGTGCGACGCATCATCAGGTCCCTGGGTTTAAGGCCGAGAATTTTTGGGTAAAGATACCTTTTGATTTTGTTATAGAATAATCGTTATCAAATGTAGATAGGGTTGTTGATTCTGAATTCTGGATTCTGAATTCGCTAAATTGCTCAGAAAATATGATAATGAATACTATTGCGAAAATCGAAATCGATTTTCATTCATTCATGTCGAGTGTATTATTGCTAACACTGATGTCAGATTTTATTCAAGACGCCTAAAGGTATCTGACGTGACTTTCACGACTACCGACGACTACACTACGGTATATTAACGATGTTTTCCTTCACCGGAAGCAAGTGGTGGTCAAAGGAAACTAATATAAATGATATGGTAAGATTGATAGAGAAACTCATCTGGCACAAGTAGGATTCGAACCTGGGTCTCTTTAGACCTTTTTTAAATTGTCGAAACCGATATTAAATATAATCATACCATGGATTTAGTAAGTACTTCGTACAACGGAGTACCTACTAAATCCATGTATCATAGATCATACATTGGGCTATTTAGTGACATATTTCCGAAATCGCCCGCTCTAAAGTCATAGAGAATATTAAACATTTTAAGTACTTAAGATTGGACTCAGGAATTGATTCCATTATGAGTGGTTTGTAATGAAATTCTTTTGGTAAAAATGCTAAATTGATTCACTTCGCTTCACAAAGATAAAGGTGGCGTCGTAAAAGGGCAATACTGTGAAACTCAAAGATGCCATTTGTAGAATAATTCTATAGACTTCAAAGTGATATAGGGAATGGTTTTAAACATAGACTTTAATAGAAATAGATATTAGATATTGTTTAATAGGATATATTGAGATAATAATAAATATTAAATAGAAGAATTAACAAAATGGCGGGCGTGACGATCTAGATAAGTATCAGCGAAGTTGGCATCACACGGCCCCATACTTGATCTATGGAAGACAAACGGGGAGCCATTTGCCCAGCAGTGGGACACATAAAGAGGCTATAGAAAAAAAGAGAGAAATATCAAATGCTGGACGTCGTTTTGAGTTGACTTTATATGAATTCGATTTTCAGGGCAGACATTGATAATAAAAAAACCAATTGCTTTAAATAAACCGTCTACTAATGAGTAAAAAAGAAATATTGAAGTATTGCTATTTCTCGACGAATTCTTCTGTTTTCTTTCAATCCGTGATGAATAATAAAATAAATAAAGTGATGAAAATATGCATTTATGCGCGTTTTCATTTGCTTTTCTATTTTGTTTGTAATGCTTTGATGATCAACGTTACCAAAATTTCTATAAATAAAATTACTACATTTATTTTTGTTTTGTTAACCAGAAAATATAAAGACATTGAACTTTTTTCTTTTTTGGGACAAAAACACACAAATATATATCAGTATTCAAAAAAACAAAAAAAAAAACACAATTTTTAAAGATTGACAACATTATCGTACAATGGATATATATTTTTTATTTTTTTTTATTTATATATTTGTCAAAGATATTAATTAAACGCAAAATAAATACATAATTTCAGCCTTTTCGGCTCGCTACTGACCCAGCCTTTTGGGAAGTATAAAAACAATATTTTCTTTCAATGTAGGTCAGTGGTCCCAATGCTTTTTCATTTCAATCCCTTTTAGGCGAGGTGCAAGTCCGGAAATTAATTAGTAACGTTGTCAAATTATTTTTACTCTAATTGGCAATGTTGAAGAGTTCTTTTGCTTATTTGAGACAATAAAATGTAATAATTAATGTTTTTTTTTTATCGAAGTTGCGTTATCATAATTTTCTATACATAAAAAATATCTTCAATCTTTTAAGTTGAAATTTTGTATACACACATTTTGGGTGACAATGCAATATTATGATATACATAACCTGGATTGGCTCCCGACGAGGAAACACCATAACGGCTTACTTCAAGGACGTTTTTTTTTGTCACGCATTGAATTGAATGCAATAAGATATACTTAGATCTTATTGAACGACGACATAAAAGCTTGTGTAACTTTGTAAAGGCCAGATTTTGTATTGTTCATTTAATTACATGCAATTTGTCTATGCATATTATTAAAAAGTACCTAAGCATAAATATAATAATGTACACATGTTGTACGGACGTGGGCCTGTTTGATTTCACCGTGGAAACCCGGAAACCCGGCAAATATATTTATTCAGGCCAACACATCACTTTCAAACTGATTACAGTGAATCGTTGCAAATTGAATTTATTTTCTTAGAAACTAGCTGCGTCCCACGTCTTCGCTTCGGTGGCAATATCAGAATAAAAGTGGCCTATACTATTCCGGAACATATAGCTTTCTACTTGTAAAAGAATTTTGGTAAATCGGTTGATAATTCCAAGATTACCCCATAAAAACGTTAAAACACTTCCTCTTTAAAAAAATTGAGTAGATAACATGAGGAAACAGTTTCTTCGAACGCAACTTTTGCATTTTGCTAATAAAATATGTGTGGTGATACGCGGGGCTGATACAGACGAGTAGGGTAAGCAGTTCCGCCCCATGGTAAATTCTATATTCCGTCGGAATAAGCCCTGCCCCGACGCGACGTAAGCACCTTTCATTGTGGCTGTGCACCCTATAACTTAGTCCGTACAGCTATATATTTTCAATAGAATGACATTTCGTTCGTGTAGCTGTGTACTAATGAAAAAACTCTTTTACAGAAAGTGGAACAACCATTCCTCGAAGCAGCGAAGACGACTTTAGGCGACCGATACACACCCAACATAGAGAACATATACAAACTAACGATCAGATTTATATTAGAGAATCTCGTTAAGGGATATGAGGACGCTGGCAAGACAAACGGAGCGGGACAGACTTGACAATATTCTAATAACATTCGGTATTAAATTTATTTATTTGTGACCACCATTTAATTCATAAAAAAGTTTAAACATGTTTTAAATGACAGAGAAAACTGTAGACCCAGTCATATTATCCATTTTGCTCATACAAGAAAGAGGTATGCGTATTAGAAATACATAAGATGAAACGATCCGTCTCGTTTCATCTTATGTATTTCTAATACGCATACCGTACGCACACTATGTATTATAAAATCCACATCAAGGTCTATTGCGTAGTTTTAAATATCTAAGCATACATAGGGACAGACAGCGGGAAGCGACTTTGTGTTATACCACTTTTATACAGTGTAGTTATTAGCCGAATTTGGCCGGGAATTTGTATGAAAGTAAGTAGTTTTCCTGGTCAGTGATTAAAACATGTTATATTCCTATCTCACTTTACAACTGACATCGAGACAAAAACTACATAGGCAAGAGCACTGTATCCGAGAATTCCAACTTTCTAGGAATACTAAAAACTAAGAATAAAAAAATAATAATATCACACTTATGTGATATGGATAACGTGAATAGGTTTTAACTTTTTTATGAAGAAAAGTATAAAGATTTTATAGAATAGAATTATTATTTTAAAAGGACGGAGCGTGTCACACATCAGTCTATTATTTGTCAGTAATTAATTAAAATTAAGAAGGGAAATGAAATTGTATGTAACTTTAAAAGAATGTGTCATATTATTTTATATTTTTTAAAATACAAGTTGCAAGTTAATTAGTACACTTTGTTACGCAAATAAAAGCAATAAAAATATCTTGGAAGTTTCGAATCAATTGGACATTTTGAATCAAAATAAATGCAAATTAGAACTTGGGAAAAATCCCATTACGAATGTACGAGAAAACTTCAGAAAAGTTAACGGAAAATTACTTTCAAACGTGATTAGGTTTATTAGAGTGTTCTGAAGCAAGCTTATTGTATATTTATGAGATGTACGAAGATTCAAAGATTTAATATTTGTAGCGTAAAGCTGAAAATTCATGTATTCTGAAGAATTTAAAAAAACTGAATGTAAAAATAAATAGTGCAAATTCTTGAGGAAAATACACTATATTTTAATTACGATAATATATATATAGTATTACCTAGTAGTTATCGATGTGTCTAAATAAAACTAGTTAATTTATTTGTAACTAGCTTTTGCCCGCGGCTTCGCCCGCGTGAATTTTATAGCGAATGGGGATTAAATGTATCTAATTTTCCTACAGGACCCTCCTCATTTTCCGGGATGAAATGTCTATAAGATGTTAACCCGGGATTCTGAGGCATTTTTGATTCATAATTAGTTTTTCAATTATCCTACGGGAACCTGACCATTTACCGGGATGAAATGTCTAAGATGTTAACCCGGTATATACGGTACCTACATACCAAACTTAAAGCAAATCGGTCCAGATTTCGAGTGATGCGCGTTCAGACAGACAGAGAGACAAACATTTTTAAAACTATATTTTCGTCATCTATATCAGTAACTAAGTAATTCCATGAAGAATTTAAAAAAAATATCCAATGTACAAATTTGGCCTTTCTTCAATTTTATCATATGTATTGATAAAAGTCGGTAAGTAATAAAATTATTTTATATTTGTATTGTTTTTTATTGAAGAATACGTTTAAGAGTAAACGGTAAGTAATACGGTGAAAGACTAAAGCTTTTTAGCTAACTATATGAACCAATGTAAACAAGAGAGGGTATTGGTCGAGTAGAACACAATGATCTAATGCTCACCGGGTTTTATCATGAGAACTCATTTTTTATTTTGTACCCATTCGACCTCCATCAAAATCTGGTGAAAAACTGAACTGAAAAAAACTGGCTTGAAAGGATCAAATCTTAAGAGTCCAGAGCCTAATAGGCTAGACCTCTCATCTGGTTTGAGCATTTTTCCAGATTCTTCCTCAGCCAAAGCATAAAACATACATTTATCCCTTTGTCACCACTCTCACGGAGGTCCTGCGTGATACAAGAAGTGCGACAATTGATAAACGTCGTTTGATAAAAGTGTCTCACATTGTATTAATAGCCATAACAATTCGAAAAGAAGATAAAACGTACTGACACCTAATATGCCTAAAATTTTCCACGTTTCTTCTTCATAGTCGTATTCCTCATGGCTGAGGGTCGTGGTCATTACGAGGAATGAAATACATACAACAACTTTCTTAGCATTATTAATGGAGTGGTATGCCATTGCCTTCTCCATTTCACACACAAGTTAATAATAATCAACCAGGTTTCCTCACGATGTTTTCCTTCACCGGAAGCAAGTGGTGGTCGATGAAAATTACTATATATGAGTCAGATTTGTAAATAAACTCATGTGGCATGAGTAGGATTCGAACCTGGGACCTTTCGATTCACAGGCGGCAGTCTTAACCATTACACCACCACCGCTTCCACGTTTAATGAGTACAAAAACCATTTTAATTACAATAAAACGCTGAGCCATCCTACGGCAATATTTAATAATGATACAGCGCGATTTTAGCAATTAAGGTTACACTGTATCATGAAAAATGATCACCTAAATATACCGTTTTTGATTAGAATCTATGTCACTTATCTTTACTTGACGATTAGTAAATTATCTTAAATATGTACCTATATACCTATATTCATATAATAGAGAGATCATAACACAAGAATCCGCTTTTCAGTCTCAGTACCGATGCATACAAATGTTCAGTATCCGCCTAATAAAGAATAAGACAAACTGGTCTAAAAGCCTAAAACGGTTTGTAAAGAAGTCCAGACGAACATTATTCAGGTGAAGGCAACTTCTGTTCCGAATGGAAAGTTCTCAAGGCGAAATGACGTTTATACAAGAGTTAAACTTGGATTTTATATAAATAAAGCTAAATTTATCTAAAAATGAACACTAGTTTTATTTAAATTAGCGTTTATTTTTAGATAATTTGTTTTGGTAATTAAATTATAAAAGTGTCTATAAATAAAATTAATTCAAATAAAACACTCATCTTCGCATGTTCCCGGTGGCATTCGGGGCTATGACGCTACAAAGCCCAGAGTCAGCGTAAAAATATACCTCAAAATGAAAGGTCCTATTCTAGGGCAAATATAAATGCCTTAAACAAATTAATTAAGAAGAAACCCTGGACCTTTATTCTTTATGCCGCGGTAATAAAGACTGATTTGAATTTAAGGTTGATATGCTGTGGATTGTATAAACATGTCAGGCAGTAAGTTAGTTTAGTTCCCTTTGGATCAGATACTAAGGCATGTCAATGAACGAGACAGAATCGATTAATATATCCAAAGGGAAAAAGTCTTCCTGAAAACACAAGACAACCTTCAAGACAACCTCGGTGGCGCAGTGGTAAGGTTCTTGCCACTGAACCGAGAGGTCCCGGGTTCGATCCCCGGTCGGGTCATGATGGAAAATGATCTTTTTCTGATTGGCCCGGGTCTTGGATGTTTATTTATATATGTATTTATTATAAAATATAGTATCGTTGAGTTAGTATCCCATAACACAAGTCTCGAACTTACTTTGGGACTAGCTCAATCTGTGTGATTTGTCCCAATATATTTATTATTTATTTATTAAACATTCCAGCGGCTATATTTTGCTAACGCCTTCGTTTCGTCCCACCCTCAGGTTGACTGGAAAATATCGCTTTAGTTTATTTGTATTATGTGACATATTTTATTTTCTGTATTTTTCTTTGGTATAATAAATAGTATCGTACTTATTGTTCCAATTACCACTAATGTTCCAATTATCTTCAATAAAGTATACCATAATATTTTCGAGACACGGCAATCTGTTCTGCATTTGTCCGGTGATATATTGATCTGTTATCTGAGAAACTCTTGCAAAATATTGAAAATAATCTCGGTTCATCCATAGATTTATAATAAACTAGATAACGAGTGCCGCGCGCACCTGGGCACCTGCACCAGCCGACCCTGGGCTCCGACGATCAACGGCTGGGAAGGAACCGGAATCACGCTAAGATGAGAGAGAGAACGCGTACCGCCCATGCCATTATGCATATCGCGAAATTGCACGGATTCGGCACATTGGGTTTTTCATTGCGGTAAATAAAAACTCTCATACAAACTATACAATGTTCATGCATTCAAAATCAAATAATTTATTCAGAAATTAGGCCTTCACAGTCACTTTTTCACGTCATATTCTAAATTAAATGATGTTTACTAAAGCTACAAACTACTAGCATTTCGGAACGACCACTACTGAGAAGAAATGCAGAAAGAAACTCATTCAAACAGTGTTGGTCCCTATTATGCCAGAAGGGCTTACCATTTTTCAAATATAAATTTATGTATAATTTTTTATCAATAATATATGTAAAAGTACAGTCAGTAAGTAAGTCAGGCATGTGTTGAATCTGGCGATAGTGATCTCCATAAAAGCACGAAAAACAATTCGGAATGACCTCTGATGAAAATTTATCGTTTTCTACAAGACTTGTGTGTGAGCCGTGGAAAAATACAATATCGCGAAGAATTAAAAAAACCTCCTTATTTTTTTAATCTGTTAAAAAGGAATATACATACACTATATACCTATGCCTTCTTCATAGTCGTATTCCTCATGGCTGAGGGTCGTGATCATTACGTGAAATGAAACACACACAGCAACTTTCTTGGCATTATAATGGAGTGGTTTGCCTTCTCCATTTCACACACAAGTTAATAAGAATCAGGTGTGCAGGTTTCCTCACGATGTTTCCCTTCACCGGAAGCAAGTGGTGGTCGATGAAAACTACTATACATTAGTCAGATTGGTATACAATCTCATGTGGCACGAGTAGGATTCGAACCTGGGACCTTTCTATCCACAGGCCTTAACCACCACCACCGCTTCTATATACCTATGTACTATGCGTATTATATATTATGTATATCACTTTTGACCCTAACTATGTGTATACTAAGTATATTCTATAAAAACGCGTTATCTAGCTCGATGTTAATCTAGGCTATTGGTGACAGAGACGAAACTTTTGCACTGAAATTTTATAGTGAAATTTATTGGCGCTGTGCTGGTGCAGATTTTCAGAAGGAAATTTATATCTCCGGTCGAATATTTTAAAAATTTTAACTGTATTGATAATTATATTGAAAATATTATATTAGGTATTCAAATCGAACGAATTTTATGAAAGCCAAATTAAATTACTTGATTTTGCTTGTAAATATGTAAAATATTAATTTAAATGTTTTATGCCAAATTTTATCATAATCGGTCCTGTAGTTTTTGAATTTATTACAAACAAACGAAAATATAAAATAATATGTTACTCTAAACTAGCATGGATGGATTAATAATTCAATAAATTGATGATATTATAATTTACTGACTCCAGATACTCTATTTACCAATGACAAGTTTATTAAATAACATTTGGCGACTTAAATATAATCTGAGATCAATATTAGCAATAACACACTCAACAACAAGAAGATGGAATAATAAAGCAAGCAACTTACAAGTACATTATACTGAAAGCAAATGCTTAAAGGGCCTTCAGTTAAAACAACATCAACTGCTTGGGGATTCCCCGAGACGGCTCGAAAGCTTACCATTGGCTGCGGAAATTGCCGTAATTTTACTTCGAAAGTGGGAGCCATGAAATATTAAGTAAATACTACCAAATGACCAGTTTAATATCTACTTAACAGAACTTTACGAGAGCAATAAATAAATAAATAAGCAATAAATACAAAAACGTAATAAATAAATATTAAAACTTCGAAATTTGATTTTTAAAAATCTAGTTATTAACTTTAAAATAGCCATACTTCCGTACTAACATTATAAATGCCAAAATCTGTCTGTCACGCTATCACGGCTAAAGCACTCGCTCGACCGATTTTGATGATATCTCTTATTACAACACAAGCGGCCCATCCCGGCTTCGCTAGTAAAACCACAAAAAATTATAAACCTTCCAATTGAACAACTCTATCTTTTGAAAAACCCGTATCAAAATCCGTTGCGCAGTTTTACACCATACATATGGATAGACAGAGCGGGAGGCGACTTTGTTTTATACTATAGAATAGAATAGAAATATGTTTATTCAAAAAAAACTACAGACACACACATAATAACCAAAAAAAAATAAAATTAAAAATTTGCAGCGATTATTCAGGACCGGTGCAGGAATTCTTGCTTCGAACATTACAACCGAACACGCTATGGTATATCTATTTTATTCCGTAAAACCAAATTCTCTGAATATCATTGCATTTCTCGTGGGAATATAAAATTGAACCGTGTTGATCTTTACCGCGTTCAATTTTTCTCGCTTCGCACAAAGGATAGAATACGTTTAAAAAAAAAAACAAGCCTTATAGAATTTCTATTGACATTAAAACTTTGTTCAAAATTGGTAAGAAAATCATGTGAGACTTTTTCATAAATTCTTTTCTATTATAATGAGAGTTTCAATACTAATGTTCAATATTATCATGCCCTTTTGTTAACCCGTCACGCGTCCTAGTAGGTACCTAACCGAGGCACCACCGAGCCACTATTGCAGTCTGTTGTCTGGTAATTTTTTCAAAAACTTACGCGAATGGTGTTTCCAAAAATTAAATATAACAACCAATAGAAAATCTTTATCTGGCGTTTTGTATTTTTTAATCCAATGATATGTAAATAAGAAAATTACATGTAAATAAGAACTTATTCTTGAGTGAAGTGGGACACGGCAACGAAATCAGTCATTACTATTTTTACGTGCAAAAAACGACTGTGACTGTCCGTGCAAATGTCGAAATCTTTTTGAAGCGTTTGTTTCGTGTGTTATATATCAAATTACATCGAAATAAGTAACCTATTTCTTTAAAGTATTTGTACTAGTCTAGAATAATTATTTAATCTCGAGAAATCGACTTTTACGAACTGAAATCGAACTATGATTTGTTTTGTTTTTTTTTTATATGTAGGTACAATTGAAATAAAAGCCCATTAAAACTATAAGTATAACTTCATTGTAAATGTATTTTTTAATTCGTTTTAGTGAACTAATTATAATAAAAATAATATTTTTGTATCTGTCATCGTGCGATAAAGTCGCATGTAGCTCTCGACGCCATTTATATAGTGTGTAATTTGCATAGTATTTAAATAATAGACAATTTGATTAGTGATAGTTATTGTTTCAGTGGTGTTATTATATTCATTCGTCGCGGAATTTATTAGACTTAGTGTCAGTGAAAAAGTTTTAAATGAGATGTGAATTAATTTAGAGCAATTAAAGTGTACCTAAGTTGTGGAAGGCGACAAAAAAGCAACAATTTCAAAACATTCGAGTCTACAATTAATACATAAGGTATTTATTGGTATATAATTTTACTTTTATCTTGTTGCGCGTTTTGTTACCTTTTTTTGATATACAAATCAATGAAGTTATACAGGTGAAGCACAAAGTCGGTATATTTGCGAAAAATTGGCTAATATTTAACTATATGGGACGTTTCCCGCATAAATTACTTAATAAGAGACTTGGACGCGTGACGGGTGTTATGTTATATTAAGTTTTCACATTATTCAAAAGTCGTTAAAAGAAAGATCGCGCAGTATTTTGGATGTTTTTGGATTTTATATCTGTAATCTAAGTAAACTATGATATGAACAGATTAAAATAAAAATTGCAAGCTCGACCCTGTCTGACATCAAATTCAGTTAAAATTTAGTTATTAGATGATCATCAGCACCTAAATTTTCACGTATTTTTAAAAAAATATATTGAATTTCTCAAAAACTACTCCTACTATTTAGGTGCGCGTATTTTAAGGCGGAAACACACGCCACCACATGACGAGCCACATCTATCATACGTCATAGCTAAATGAGAAATAATAGCCAAGCCACTACAGTGGAAATCTGGGATACAATGGAAAAGCCTTGAAAGCTCGGTCACTCGGCTTTGTGTGCAGCCATTATGAAAAGTTATACGTGTTGCACTTATTGTGGTGTCACTCCATTATAAGTACAGAGTGGTGGTGGTGTAATGGTTGACGCCCGCCCGTGAATCGAAGGTCTCAGGTTCGTATCCTATTCGTATCATTTGAGTTTGAATACCAATCTGACTCTATTAGTTTTCATACGCCACCACTTGCTTCCGGTGATGGAAAACATCGTGAGGAAACCTGCACACCGGTTGACAGTTTAAGTTCACTATTATATAAGTATGCTACACGCCACTAGACGCGGTAGGCATACATTTAAAAGCGACCTGAATAAATTCTGAGACCAGTGTTAGCTATTTATTTACACTGTCATATGTCCTATCGGACTAATATTGTGCGTTCACCTGGGGCGGCTGCAAGAACTGCGGCTGCCCAGAAAAAAAAAAGCAAATATTCAGCTTTGACCAACAATTATTTGTTTGCTCCGATGGCGGTCGAAACGGCTGGTCCTTGATGCCAAGAAGCCAGGCAATTTGTGAGTGAGATAGGACGTCGCTTGAGGGACAGGGGTTATGACTACCGCTCTGGGCAAAGGTTGTCCATAGCTATACAGAAAGGGAATGCTGCTATCATAACGGGCACTTTTGATCCGTCCGATCCGAAATTTTAGTTTTTATTTTTTATTTTATTTTTTATGATTTGTTATAAAATATTATTGGTTTTGAATAAATTAGATATATTTACACACTATACTTTACCCATAAGACTGGTAGCTGACGGATGTCCGAGTGGACGTCATTAATAAAGCCTGTGAAACTTCTATATGTCTATTTTCAGCGCTGTCACGCCGTACCGCTGGAGCCTTTCAACGATGTTTCCATTATCACAGTCCGCCATTACTCATGGTGATTATTTTCAACGCCACTTTTCGTTTGAAAGGTCGATATTAATTCGTAATGGTGGAAATTTCGTAAATCGTGATAAAATTCGATAATTTCGTGCGTGAAACGTAAAAATGTGGTTATGATCTATAATTTCTCAAATTCTGAGTTGTTTTGCGATTGTTTCCGCCATCATCGAACGTCGGAGCCCAGAGTTCTCTTGCCTACTTTTTCTCCTCCAGATCAAACAGTTTTCAGCATTCTTAATTCTGTTGTCGTTGGCACGCATATTCTCGATCTTTGATCAAACCAGCACTTCTTGGGTGACCCCGCCAGAAGCGGAAGGGGACATTTGTTCCCTACGTAATTTGCTGGTTTATACAGAACGGTGGCCGTACCAACTTCGGCGCACACCTGAAGTTTGCCTGCTAACCATGCCACAAATACGCGATTTTCTTAAAATCTTTCGTTGATCTAGGTCCAGTGATATAACACACCATAATTTATCCGACCTGACCAGTTCGTCACTCCAATTCCATTAAGAAAATGGAAACGTTGAGCTACAAGATAAAATACTGTTGCGATCGTTGACTTAGTTTGGTTATCTTACATGATGGAAATATATCAATTAATATAATTGTTATTTGCAAAATTAAGAAACCAGCTCGTCCGGGCTTCGCTCGAGTAAAAAATATAATTAATTTTACACCGAAATATTCCTCAGTAATCACACTATCAGTTGGTGAATACCGCATGAAAATCCGTGCAGTAATTAGTAGTAGTTTATTCGTGCAGTATATTTAGAGTATTTAGAAGAGTTGTTTTATAATTAGATAAGTAAAGGATAGTTTTATATAGACAGTCATAGCGACGTAATTTTCTGTGATTTTTCCAATATTTATTTTCAAAAGCTATTTTCGCTTTTCCTTTGATTTTGATACAGAGATACCAATCGAAAATTCACAAAAAAAAATATTCGAATTAAAAACCACCAGACAAACTTCTTAAATAGGACCCATGTATTTAATGATATAAATGGAAATTATGTCTTTCAATAAACGCCAATGAATGGTAAAAGTCTTATATTTCATATTATTATTCAAATTTCACGTCCTTTCAACATTCGTCCTTAAAATCTTAAGTACAGCGAGGAAATGGAATGATAACACCATTTCGGTTTTAACTTTTAATGGACCATTGCCACGGAGGCATCTAAATGAATTGATATCATATTACAATTTCTGTATTTTTTATATACCTGCGCGCCGGAGCTTCGCTTCTGTTGGAATTTCTGGATAAAACGGTGAGCCTCTATTAGTCTCATAAATACCCCCATAATTATATCTCCTATGTACAGGATATATGTATAGATTTTTATGCACAACGTAATGTTGACATAAAACAAAATAGGAAACTTCCTATTGTTACGTTGTGCACAAAACTCTATACATATAATAAAACTCTAGTACCTAAGTACAAAGATACCAATTAATTATCACTATAAATTTCTTCCAGTGTACGGGCGAAAGAAAATCTTTCATTGTACCTAAAGAATCTTTAAAACCCATAATAAACTTTATTTGGGTAGGTAGAGCCTCGTGATTTTATTTTGTTACTTACATCGTGTTGCAAGCAGCTTCCAGCAGAATCAGGCTGGACGGTGCAAGCGAAGATAACCCATTTACGTTCAAATTGGCAGAATGCGCTTAACCTGGGTGGAATACCGGATATCCGGATAAACTAACTAAATATAGAGGAAAAACATCTTTGCAAGAGTAACAGAAAAATGACAATTTATTTTGAATAATGTTTGTATACTTAGTGAAATATTCGGTAAGTACGTAGTTTTTTTTTTTTTGTTGTCAGTTTCGTTTTTCTTGGGCGCCATCACGGACATTCCAAAAATTTAATGTCTGTGGGCGCCATGCGCCAGGAGCAAAATGTACAGAAAGAGACAATTTAAAAAATATATAATTTATATCTGGCAGCATAAAATTTGAACAAAAAAAGAAATTGTTGTGTAATCATCTCAATTTTATTCTGATTGTCTTCGATATTTATATATTTTTTTGACCGAAAATACATAATTGCAAGATATCATCGGACAAATACCCTAATCAAAATTCACGCAAGAATTTTGTATTAATTAGGCAGCAAGCATTCATGAAATAAATTGGACGAGACCAAGGAAAATAAAATTATTTTTGTGTAAAGACGAGACGGAAACAATATTCTGATTTTTTACACGATTGTGAGAGGTTAATTATGTAGGTACAAGAATCTTAACCTTTATCTGATACCTATATACCGAATTCCCCTTTTTGTTTATCTAACAGTGGTAACTATCAGCAAATTGTGCGAGCTATGTTTATTATGAGAAACTTTAACTGAATTGAATTAAAATAATTTAATCCAATTAAGGTAATTTCTAATAGTTATAATTAGAATTCCCAAATAAATAAGTAGGTAGGTATTTATTTGGAAATTTTCACTCTGAGACTTTGACATGGACGGCTATGGGTCAAAAATATATTTTTCTTTTTAAATTTAAGATACCTACCAAATTAAAGTAATTTCCCGAAAATGCGAATTTCTTTTTACCGGTCGTAGGTAATCGCGTTTACTGGAAGACAACACGCGGCTCGTTAAACACCAATTTATAGGGAACGCCCGGGGAATTCCCCAACCCTCGTCTATTATGGAACGACATTGAAAGTACCCACCTCTATATTTTTATTTATTTATGGTTGCTTCTTATTTATATATAAGAATTATAGATAGATAACTTTTATTGTCTCCTTCCCCTGGTTTCTTATCGGAAATTAAGTAACTATAGTAAATTACTGAGCATATTGCAAAAAAATATTTAGTAAATAAAAAAATATCTATACTAAATAACAATTCGCACCATTTCAAACACCCATATACAAAGATTTCCATATTCCCACCCAAAGCTTCTTCTAATTCCTGAAAGCTCGACTCCTGTAAAACTTCAGCGCGCCATTCAATGATTTATGCAAACTTTCGAAGTTCGCGCAAACTCGCTCTGTTCAGTAATGTGCTTTCACGAGATGCCGAGTGAAGTTTTTTAGATTTTATTGACCGAGCGAGCGAAGCGAGCGAGGGGTACAAGTCAACTTGGGGCAAAAATAAATTTTTTGTATGTATGTATGTTTGTAACGCGATAACTTTCGAACCGTTGACCTGATTTTGATCAAATTTAAAAGGTACGTAGGATCTGTCGATAGAATTTTTAAATTCGTGAGGCAACAAAATCGGTTCAGTCGTTTTTGAAATATTTACAATTTTTTAAAAAGTCATCAATACTTATGTTCGCGAGGTCGAAGTTCGCGGCGAACAACTAGTGTAATAGTCTAATAGATTTTGCGTGAAAGAGTAACAAACATACACACAAATCCTCACAAAATTTCGCATTTGTAATATTAAGTAGGGTGGGATTAATTCAGTCATGCCAAATTTCAAGAAGATTGGTTGAGTAGATAGAGCGTGAAGAGGTAACAAACAAACTTACTTTCACATTTATAATATTCATTGGTCGGTTTTGAAGATATGCCGCACATAGGTACTAAATTATTCATGTTCTTATTATACTTACATGTATGTCTGTGTGTCACGGTATGTTATAATGAGATTAATCCCCTTTTTACCTTTGAGGCGATAGATTTCCCTCGTACACGTATCTTTTAATGGAATCTTAATGAAGCCATAAAAATAAACAATGTTACAGGAAACCAATACACGGGCGTCCTAAACAAACGCGTCCCATGGCGTGAATTGAAAATAATTGGATTTCCTATATGAGCGGGCAAAATAAATACATTTCCATTTAAAATCTATGGCTAAAATTAACTTTCTCTGATAATTATTTTTTATTTATGGATCAGTAATTATTTTTTTTATTACTATAATCATGTATCGATGTTTTCATTCGAATTCATGACATTATACCTAGTACGTAGTAAATCTACTGAATTCAACATCGTAAAAACAATTGTGTAATTAATTACACATCTCGAACTCCTAAAGATATTTTAATCATCATCATCATATCGAGTGTGTTATTGCTAACACTGGTGTCAGATTTTATTCAAGTCGCCTAAAGGCATCTGACATGACTTTTTACGACTACTTCCGCCATCTAGTGGCAGGTAGTCGTATACCACTAGGGAACCAAACTGTCAACCAGTGTGCAAGTTTCCTCACGATGTTTTCCTTCACCGGATGCAAGTGGCGGTCTTTGAAAACAACTAGATATATATGAATCAGATTGGTATACAAACTCATATGGCACGAGTAGGATACGAACCTGAGACCATTCGATCCACAGACAGGCGGTCTTAACCATTACACCAGCACCGCTTCAATATTTTAATTACAACATTCCTTTGTCATAATGATACGGCACAAATATCATTAACTGTCTAAATTAATTAATTAAATCTCATAAGTATTACTGAAATTACATCCAGAACAAAGCAATGGTAATGTAAATAAATACAATAAGAACGCACCATCTCGTCTTGTTCCACAAATCCTTATTATAAAACAGTCCTCTACTGCGTCTGTCTGTTCGCGAAATTCATGCGGTTTTCACCAATAGATACCTAATTGATTCTTGAGGAAGATTTGAGAGATTTTATGTTTTTATCCGAGCGAGGCCGGGATGGCTCGCTAATTAGTAATCAATTCGACTTTTTGCACTGGCAATGAAGTTTTATTTATAATCCACATCGCTATCATCTCTATCAAGACTAATTTCACGGCAATCATTTATTTCATCGGGAAACGACGAAATTATTTGATTTCTCGATACAAGATATTAAGAGACTAAAACACAAAAAAAATCTGAAAAACATCTAGATAATTGCAACAAAAAGGTTCTGTATCTATCTAAGCGTGGGTTCCACTAACTTGAACTTTGACGTTAACTTTAACCTGTGCGGCGCAACGATTAAATAAAATGGCGTAGGCAGGTAATTTGTGTTGGGGCGCACAGAGAGCACAGAAATTATATCATATCAAATCATTTATTCAGAAATTAGTCCTTCATAGGCACTTTTCCATGTCAAATTTTATTTTACATAAATAGTAATTTTTCAAAAGCTACAAACTACTTACTGACCGATATTCCAGAGAATATGTCGAGATCGCAATTCGGTCAGTCCAGTTTTTGCATTCTGAGGGGTTAGTGCGGGTTTGCATTTCAAGCTCACCATCTAATCCACATCTAACCAATCACAGTGCGCCATTGTGACACAACGTCAACTACAAAGCAATATGATTGGTTCGCTGCGTCTCACTTCGAATCGGTTTGACAGTAAGAAGTAAAATGCACACCCGCAATTCGCCCACTGTATCACAGAGCCGTGAATCGTCTGTGTAATCGCAATTTACCAGCTTCGGGCTCCGCTAGTCAAGGTGCATTGTAATAAACCAACTAGAAACAAATGGGCTGAAACTTGCATGTGAACTTGCAAAATTTACCCAAAATATGTTACTTGGTTGACCTAGGTAAGCTGCGGAATGCGGCACAACGCCATGCGCGAGTTCCTCGATGTAGCTAGAAAGTACACAACATTAATATGTATTTTTATTTACCTTAATAACGTATGAACCTAATAATAATTATTACGTCCACGGCCAAAACTGAAGAATATTAATGTCTTTAAAAATCAGTATATTAGCGCATTAGAAATTGTAATTTTTATAAAATAATTAATAACTAATGTGCGAAGATTTTTATTCTTAATGTAAATATTTCAATAAAAAGACGTAAGAACACGCGGGTGTTGTCAATCAAATTCAACTGAAAATACAGATCACGTCATTATACCTTAAGGGGTAGACAGTTCCAAGAATTGCAAAATCAAAATCAAAATCAAATCATTTATTCAGAAATTAGGCCTTCACAGGCACTTTTTCACGTCATATTCTAAATTAAATTATGTTTACCAAAGCTACAAATTACTAGCATTTCGGAACGACTTTAAACTCGTTTAACTCTTAAAGCTGTGTAATTTTATTTGTATATTTTTATTTGATATAATAATTTCTTTACATTAAACTACAACTAATAAAAAAAAATAAACTAATTAAGAATAATAATTTATTTTTAAAAAGGGATAAGAAATATATACCTACATATATTTACTAAAACGCCAGTCCAATACAAATACATTATACATTTTTGTCACAAATTGAGGTGAAGTAATGAAGCGATGTCATTATTGATTACGTACATCATAATATAAAGTTTTTTACTTCAGACCATCAAAAGATACCTAACAATTTTGTCTTGAGTCAGCATTATCGGTTTTCCGGTTCGACACATTATTATGAGTGCGCCCTTAGACTAGACAAATCATCGAGTAACCTACAGAAAAATCATACTTATGATATCGAAAAGAAATATAAATTTGAATAGGGTTTTGACGATTCACAAAATATAATCACATTTGTCTATACATTACATTAATTTAAAAGTTAAATTTAAATTAAAATACGTTAAAATTATTATTTATTTATAAATATTATTTATTATAATATTTATTATATAATATAATATTAATAATTATGGACATCTTTGAGTAAATTGTCGTAATTGAGTTATTTACAACTAAGTAGAAATATAAATCATTAGCGGCTTCGCTCGGGAAAAACCATAATAAATTATATATACATAATATACCTAAACCTTCCTCACGAATTACAGTATCTAGTAGTGACGTCATATGATTAAATAAACAAATTACTGAACACCAAATTTCATTAGGAAATTAGGAACCATTTCATCATGGGGTGTGCTAACAAAATACTAAATTTATCTTTGTACCTTCAGTGTTTCGTGCCTCCAGTACATAAAACAAAGGGGGCAATCATCCGACAGATGGGGCATAGACAAACATTCTGTTCCTTTTGTAATGGATTCTGCTTTTATCAATAACACTCCGTTATTGTAAGCTCGAGTGATATCGGTGCGTGGTTTGTTCAGTTAAGAGAAATTAATAGGTTTTGTAGAAAGCCGGTTTTCATTTATAGTTATCATTACCCTAGAATAGAACCACTCCATATCCTGCCTTGGATGTCGTACGAGGCGACTAAAGGATACAGAGATTGGTATATAAATAGCATTCTGAAAGAGGGTTGACAGCAGACATGCTGGATTTGAAATGACAATGATTTTTTTAAATTTTAAGGTTATTTTTTTCACTGGCTCCGAAATTCGCGGCGTCACAGTCCCGCACATAAGAAAGAGATAGAGACAATTTAATACGGTTTCATCTTCTAGATAAGACCTTTAAGCTTGTAATAATATTAGATAAAACGTAGTAGTAAAATACAGCACAAAATTAAGTTCTTGTCAGTCGTCTAGATTATTTATCTAACGGTCCCTGAGGAAAATGCGACATTAACTAAGCGGAAAATTTAATACATCCAGGCGCAAATGAAATAAAGCTTGGGACATAATGTAATTAGATTGCCTATTTGTTTAAGTTACGTAAGTACCTATGTAATTAATAATGTAAATAAGATAAGCTCTTGATAAATGTGATAGACATAAGGTTTCTTTAGAAAAAGGTCATTAAAAAGGGAGGTCAAAGAGGAAAATCGAAGAAGATTTGGATGGATTGCGTTAAAGAATGTATGAATATGAAAAGAGTTAAAAGCAAGGAGTTAATATATATAAAAGAACAAAAAAAATGCATTTTTTAATACAGATTTCTTTGAGAATCAACACAGTTTCGTCATCTAAATCTGCTCATAAAATCACCTCCGTCCGCGATATATACTATGTTTGACCTCGGATTCCAAATTTCATAAAAATCGGCCTAGTCGTTAGCAAATTAAAATTCAAAAATTCAAATTCAAATCATTTATTCAGAAATTAGACCTTCACAGGCACTTTTTCTCGTCAATCTTTATATTTATAGTTATTTCTCACAAGCTACAAACTACTGGCATTTCGGAACGACCACTGCTGAGAAGAAATGCCGAAAGAAACTCATTTGATGGTCCCTATCATGCCAGATCGGCTTACCATTATTGTTTCTTACAATGTTTTTTTTTCTTTCTAATAATATATAAAAGTACATAATGTACATAATCAAAAGGTATATCAAAACAGGTTATGATTGTGATCCGAGTGCTGAACCCCAACGCTCGGAAAATTATCATGTGTGAGAGGGAGAAGTATATACGTAGCACAATCTACGTCTAAGTATTGTTCAATTGCACTCGCTCTCAGACATACATTCTAGTTGCCAACTGTTCGACTAACTGCAACTTGCGGGACTAACAGTTAGTTCAGTTGTCCAAACGCTTGTTAGATATAACATCAAACTGTATCTACACTACATGTGTGTACAATTATACATGAATATAATGTATTATCTAGTTTCTGAGGAATTTCGTGATAAGTGGAACACACAGAACTATATCTAGTGACTTGTGTGGTGGAATCCATAAAGCAGTACCGGAGAAAACGGACTACAAAGTTAAAGATCTCTACGGATGCAGCAACTCTTAAGTTTAAGTTTAAAGTTGAAGTTTACATGAACCATAAATTATGGAGGGATGCACTGTAGCGGACCCCGGGCTAATAGTAATTTAGGCCCGGAGTAATTTTGATTGTACAAAATATTAATTCAAAGAATAATTTAAAAAAACAAAATGTTAAATGTGGCAGTAATACATACAGACAGACAAACAAAAATTGAAAAAAAGAAATGTGTTGGCTTCTATTTTAACCGTAAAGACACCATAAAACTATATTACTTTAATATGTCCTAAGTACAGACACGTTTACTCTTACAAGTTGTATTAAACGTCTAGTACCTACAAATTGCTAACATCTAAATCCACTAGACCCAATCGCGTGACGATCTACCTACACTAAATGCAAATAATTAATTCAGGATCTGATTGGAGTTTCAATAAATGGCTTCAGTTCGTCTTGGTGACGCAATCAGTTTGAGACGGGTCTGATTAAACAGTTCCAGTCTCTCCGGTTTCATCCTAGGTCATTGAGTGTTGGAGCCCAGGGTACAGTTTTAAAAAGATGGTCTGACAACTGTCGAAGACCGTGCAACGTGGTGAAGAAATATAGGAAAATAGACTATGAGCACCTGACACTATGGTACATCTTAGCGTTTTCCCGTGTCTTCCTCAGCTGTAGAGCGTCGGTTCCCGGCTCTATGGGCTCCCTGGGTACCGCTTTTCTTCTCCACATTTTAGGTTTAAGATATTTATTCATGATCTTCGAAGAATGGGGTGGCATCTTCGAACTGAAGTTTGGAGGTCAGCATACGGAAACCCTCGCGGCTTTGGGCCGCTGTTTTCAGTTGGCTGTATCTAAGTCCGGTCCAATCCTTATTATTCTCATTAAGAATTACTAATTCACTTTGTAAGTGAATTTGTAATTCTTAGATGATAATAATAATTTCATTAATTAATAATAATAATTTCATTAATTAATAATAATTATTTCATTAATTAATAATAATTATTTCATTTTGCTGTTCTCATGTGTGAGAACAACACAAATAAGTCTAAAGAATATATAACATCACTGTCCGGTACGCACGCACAGATTTGCGTATCTTAGATAAATGTTAACATTGCACGCCATTACTCCTATTTCGCCTACACGAATCCTGGGCTTCGGAGCATCAAAGGTAAAAGTAACCGGGAACCGGGAGAATACAAAGTTATCGGTATACATTTGTAAAAGATATTAATGATAATAACCACCTACCTTCTGAGTGAGACTACTATCACACCCAGTGAGATAAGCGCAAACTTATAATTGGCAAAGTTTTCACTCGGTTACTACACGCGCCGAGAATAATCCTATCTGTATTCACTAAACTCTTGGCACTGTTGACAGTTGCCACCTTAAGCGGTGATGGTCCTGTGGTTACGACCGTCCGCCTGTGATCGAATGGTCCCAGGTTACTCATGTATCATGTTTGACTCGTGTTTTCAGGGATGAACGTTTTTGTACGACTTTCGCTAATAGTGTGTTTCCTATAATTTTTATAATTATGGTTTTTACGAACGAAGTAATATTATAAATGCGAAAGTTTTGTATGTCTACCACTTTTTCACGACTAAACCGCTTACAAATGTTATCTCCTCAATGTTTGCCCTACAAATAGCGACGCGACGTATTCACTAAGCTGAAGCGAGTATGTATGAGGGTAATCTATATAACTAATAGGCCATATTTGTTTGCCAACACCATTTTGTCTTATTTTCGGGAACTTATCCTTATGGGATGCCATCGGAAGTCAAATTTGTCTTAATAACGATATTTTATTCATTTGGATAGGTAAGGTGTTTATACTTTTTTTAATACCGGCTCTTCAGTGTCGTCGTACAGTTTGCCAAACTTTTTTTTTTTTATTGCGGATTGCGATTAGTATGGAGCCAGCTCTAAATTGGCGCCGAACTCAGACAAATGCCGACGCGAATTCGTGCACATTGCGCTGTTAGTATGAGTACTTTTATTTTTTGTAATGAGATACCAGCAATGTATACCGAATCTGCCAAAGTTTGGCGTACTGTTTGGCAACAGTATGGTATTTTGCTGCCATCTGTGGAGTTCTTTATGAACTACTACATAAACTTTTATGTCACATTTTTAATAGAATGCTTTTTCATTTCATTCATTCTTTATATAGGTATTTCTATTAATTCAATTGACTGAAATTAATATAGCATATACATTTTTTGATAAATAAATGACATATTATAACATTACGAAATAGATAATGTTTATTTAAATATTATTTTCCATACCGGAACTCCGGTTTTTTTCAGTAGATATTTTCATTCATTCTTGACGTCAACGTGACGTCTTCAGCTTTTGTGGCGTATTTTCAGCATGTCTCGTAAAATCAATAAACAAAATAACCTAAACGAAATGAGATGAGTGCAAGTGTTTTCTTTCTTTAAAAAGGTATAGTGAAAATGGACAACAACAGTGATTATGACGACAATGAAATACCTATTTGGCAAGAACCGAGACGAGAGCCTTTGGGCGCTCCAAAGGAAACTTTATGTGACGAAAATCAGCCAGAACAGGAAAATGGGGACAGAATACACGCTTTGGAGGAAGAGCAGGAAATTCTATCATCTTCGGTGTTTTCCTTGACGTCCCATCTCGCTCAAGTGGAGTTCCGTTTGCGACAAATACTGAAAGCGCCACCGGAAGAGAAAGATGTTATGCTAAAGGCTCTTGAAGAGTTTACATCGCGAGGAGTGTCTGATACGAGGGCTGCACCTCAAGGGAGCTCCGGGGAGCCTAGTTGTAGTGAGTGTTTGGAGTTAGAACGAAAAATGAGAAAACAACGCGCTCGACAATCGCACTTTATTGAACGGTTGAAAGCCCAACTAAAAGAGTTGGAAAGATTCGCGACGGACCCCAACTGCCTCGGTGAAAGTAAACATAGAACGCTAATAGAACATCTACGGAGTGAAATAGACCAAAGTTTGGAAGAAGGCTGCCATCAACCCTTGAATGTGGATGAGCTAAGACACCAAATCAATTGTGCAGTCAAACAGTATGCGGATAGGCAGTTATCTAAGGATGAGATAATAAGTAAATTACAGGTGCACATTGACGACATGCAGAAATTCATTAAGTTGATGAAAACTGAAGAATTAAAAAATAATGATATTAAAACTAAACCACCAACCCATAAAGTTAAATCGGAAACTTTTGAAAAGAATTTTAATAGGAATAAAACAAATGATGATCTGAAAGCAGAAACTATAAATTTGATGAGGAAAGCATCAACATTGATTCAAATATTTACAGTATCACAGTTTGGCTGCTCTCCGAATACGAGTAGAAATTATGAAAAGAAATCTTCTACCATAGTTACACACTGGGGAAACTTGAGAGCTAAGTTAGAAATGTCAATAGATGCAGTTCTTCATTTAGTATCAAGAGACAGATCCTCACATACAATCATTGACAGTTATGACAGTGAGTCTGAAGAGGGTGGAATTGTTATCAATGATGCTCCATTAACAACAGCTGTTCGCCGCCACTTGGCTGTCAACTTGAGAGATTTACTCCACCATGGTTTAACAGGTCCAGATTCCACATCCCTAGTGCCTCTAATAGGCTGCTTTCCAGTAAGGAAGTCATCTTCCAGCAATGCTCCACATTTTTGGGAGTTGATATTACGTTACTACGAGCTAAATGATGGAGATCGTTTCAACTCGACGCCTGCTAGAAAATTAAGCCAGAGCTTTAACTTAGATATAGTTGGTGGTACAGCGATTACTAACAAGCAGAGTTTGCTGAGTGCTATCGGGAGCATTCTAGCGTCTCACATGCCTTACAAGAGAAGTTACGATGCCCACTTTAAAGCATTTGTTTGTGCTGCTTTAAATGCTCACAAACTTGTTGTTTGGCTCAACATCATGCTAAAAAGCAGAGCTCTGATTGATGCCTACTATTCTTCAACTAGTTACGTTGTTAACACTGGTTTTCAAGACACATTGCAGAGTCTTGACCGTCTGACCCCATACAATTTTGACTTGCCTGTTGATCTTGCTGTAAAGCAATTTCAGAACATTAAGGATGTGTTTATGTAATTTTAAGAGTACACTTTTATACATAATCAAACATTTATGATGCCTTCCACAACTGATTTTGCTGTAGCCTAATTATTCTAGTCTATATACTTAGAATAATATTGTATTATCGTTAAAATAGTTAATATAGGTAGTATTTCACTGCCTGTCAGATATTTGTGTGACAGTCTGGTAAAATATTGTGCTACCAATTGAAGTTGGTTACAATGTATTTGATAAGTGGTGGAATAATTATTTCATTTAGTTGTTTTAATGATTTAAGGTCCATTGAAAGACTTCTGATGCAGTATAGGGTTCTTTAAATGACATTAGTAACTAGATATTTGTTTATCATTTTGTGTTTTTAAAACTCATATAATTTATTTTGGTCTCAATCCTTTTTTTGCAAGTACAAATTCGTAAGTTTACTTAGAAATTTATATTTTTTTTATTTTATTTTAATTTAACATTCTTTCTGAGTACATTCCAGATCTGGTTAGAATATAAATTAATGTGATAAAATGTATCAAATTATACCAAAGATTTACCAATTATTGAGAGTATTAAACTTTGTATATTGTGCAAATGTATTATTATAGCATATTACATATAATGTAGATGAAGCATGTTCAATGTGTTTTAATATTCCTGATAACCCTTATTTTACTTGGGACCTGTTTTATGTTGATAAAGTATCTGATAATCTATAAATAACCTATGGTAACGTATTGAAAAAATAGTGTTAAGCGCTATCCACACATTTCCGGGTCAGGACTAACCGTGTTCCGAGTTATCAGTTTCACTGTTCCCGTCAGGGACGTGCCATCCGTCGCCCGCTTGCACACATCAGGGAAATCGGTGTCTGTGTAATGTGTTTGTTTAGCTGATACGCATACAACACGATGTCTTTAACGAAGAAGAATTAGAAAATATTGGTGTTCATTTTGTATCAATTTAAAAAATTCGTGCCTCACAGCGAGCTCCGGGACACTGACGAACCGGTTGCGCCTGACACGGAGCTATGTGATCGAGTTCATACAGGGTGTACGTAACCAATTTTTTAGCCGTCCCTGACGGAAAACGGCAGAGACGGGAACCCAGAAATGTGTGGATAGCCCTTTAATTGTATTTTACAAGTGTTGTTTAGGGCTATCTGGGCAACCACATCAGGCAGGTTTATCTAACAATTAGTTTTATCTGTCAGATTGCAATATGATACTTTATGAGAAAATTGTGAAAAAGGCCCTTGGGTGCCCTAGGTCCCAATTTATGTGCTTGACATTTTAACATAGTTTAATTTCACCTTTACCTACTTTATCGAACGAAATGGTCAGGATTTTCATCTAGTCGACTACGACTAGATGAAAATCCTGATACGCCTTGGTAACTCTCGATTCTCTTGCTTATTCTTTCGGAATTCCCCACCCGCGTCTGTGTTTTTCCCTAAACCCATTTTAAGCGTGCGTACGCTCGCCTCTGCTTCCCATCGCTGACGAGCCGTCAACCTAGGTTGAGGTCAACTTTCCTTCCATCGTGTTCATCTAAAAGATAGCAAATATTTATTTCTGTTCTTTCTTCCCTTTTGATATTTTAAAGAGTTCCAAAATAATAGAATCATTTCAATAATAAATATTTATTCAACTTACGTAAACAAATACAAATTGAACAACGAAACAAGTTTTCTCTAAAACTTAAAACATGTACAGGATAAATCAGTGGAGTCCCAAAACTATTAGGTAAACATAATTTTTAATCTTAAAAATATTCTATCCCAATATTATAACATGATGAATAATTACAGTGGCAGTATATTTAAAAAGCATGGTCATTTAAAAATATGTATCAGATTGATGATTTCAATAAATATGTAATACTGGATAAATCTCACAATAAAAGCGTTTTACGTATAAAACGATAAAGTATTATCAAAGAACGGTTCTTGGATTTTATAAATATACATCATGTCAATAACAAAGAACTTGCTCTGGTCATGGAAAAATAAAAAAAAAAACGACAGTATTACAGTACATAAACTTTTTTCATAAATGCAAATATGCTTAGTTTTATATTTAGAAATAATATAAATATCAAAATTCTGCTTATATTTTACGGAATATGTGACGTCACACTTCCCCAAAGAGCTTCATATTATAGTTCATTGAAGAATAGTAGAAATTAGGTGTCTCTGGTTTGTTATTAAGCAAAGTTTGTCTATGTAGATATCATACATGAGTTTTATGGCATGTCTATTTCCATACAATTGTACAATTATTATTCGTGAATTAACTTGAAAACCACAAAGTCACTTCTAAAACTTCACATGATATGAATGGCAAAAAAGGTAAAGAATAAAAACAAGCTTTGTGCCTTCATTTTTTTCTTTTGGTTATACTGCATAGTAAGCAAATGGGTTTGTAACCTATTATAAGTGAACACTGCAGTCTATAAAAATTACAGAAACTATTCGTTAATAAAACAGTGCCATAAGTGTCATACGTTGCGACGACACGTTGCCGTTCCGTTGTTCATAGCTCTTGACATCGACGTGCGTAAACTCAAAACAAATATCCACGCCAGTCGACGTACATCAAAACAAGCATGAGCTGAAGCCAAGTGAAACTTAGCTTCGTTTAAACACTTATTGTGCGTCCGTCGACGGACATTACACGGAGCAATGGGGCCGGAGCTAACAAATTTTTAGTTACGTTTGTACACTTTTTTGCCACTAAACCACCATTATTCACATAACTTTTCACGTTTCACAACACTGCACTAACTCCACTATTCTCCGGTGCGGGCGGGCGGTGGGGTCGCGGAGCCCTACTTGGGCCCCAGCATGTTCTCGGGGCGCACCCACTGGTCGAACTGGTCCGGCGTGAGCGCGCCGAGCCTCACGGCCGTGTCCTTCAGGTTCCCGCCCTCCTTGTGCGCCGTCTTGGCGATCAGCGCCGCCTGGTGGAGACAAATGTCAATTCACTCTTATGACACTAATCATCATCATCGACCTACCCTTATCCCACTTTATGTGGGATCGGTACAACATGTCAGTCTCCTCCACTTCTCCCGGTCTGATGTTAACCGATCTGTTACTTCCCATTTAGCCATATTATTCTGTCTAACGCACTCAATGAGACTCTTCTTTCCATTCAATTTCTTATGATACTTATAATCAAATCAAAATAACAACAAAATTAACCACTTTCCAACTAAAACTAATTATAGTCTAAATAGACATTTTAGATACTTTAGAAAAAAGTAAAAATGGCAAACGAAAGAAAGTCAAAGTGTCAAAAAACAAAAATAACCTACATTTAGCAGTACACAATGGTATAAGAAGATGTGTTTGCAAACGAATGATCTTTGTCTTTCTCACCTTATCATATCCGATGTGGGGGTTGAGAGCGGTGACCAGCATGAGGGACTCATTCATAATCTTTTCGATCTGCGCGGTGTTGGCCTGGATGCCCACCGCGCAGTTCTTGTTGAACGCCTGGCAGCCGTCGCCTGGAGACACCATTATATTTATTACTAGCGGTTCGTAGTCCCGGCTTCGCTCGGTTAAAAACACAATAAATTATAGACCATACCTATTGGTCATCATCATCTTACCGAGTGTGTTATTCAGTTGGTGTCAGATTTTATTCAAGTTGCCTAAAGGCATCTGACATGACTTTTACGACTATTTACCGCCATCTATTGGTATATCTGTAGCTTTTGTGTTTATTGCGAAAAGACAGACAGAGCGGCAGAGGAAGTTGTTTAATTTATAATATGTAAGAATAAGGACGAATTGAAAACTGACCAAGTAGTGTAATGGACCGGAGGACGTTAGCGACGATCATGGGCTTGAAGACGTTGAGCTCGAAATGTCCGTTGCTGCCTCCGATAGTGCACGCCACGTGGTTACCCATCACTTGCGCCGCCACCATCGTTAGAGCTTCACATTGCGTTGGGTTCACTTTGCCTGGGGAAATAACAATATTTATTTTAAAAAAATATTGCACAAAATTACAAAAAAAAACGTGAACAAATCTATTCAAAGTGGTCCCGTCGTGCAAAGACGTCCGAATAATGTGGTCGAAAAATACTAATAATAATCATTTATTCAGTAAAAATACAAATTACAACGCTTAGTTACTGAGGCCATCTAGCAGGTATAGAAATACCCGCGACAGAAGACCTCGCTCCTCCATTACATAGTATACATTTATATATTTACCGATATAAGAATAAAATATATTTAAAATCCTGGTGTTATCTTACAATATACCACTTGAATTTGTGTATAAGACTACCAGTGAGACGCCAATCGTGTCTAAAATTAGGAAATAAATAAATATCATGGACAAAATTCATACAGATTCAGCTAGCCCTAAAGTAAGTTAGAGACTTGTGTTATGGGATACTAACTTAATGATACTATATTTTATAACAAATACATATTTACATAAACATCCAAGACACGGGCCAATCAGAAAAAGATCATTTTCCATCATGACCCGACCGGGGATCGAACCCGGGACCTCTCGGTTCAGAGGCGAGCACTTTACCACTGCGCACCTACATTACATCCATTTACAATTAGCCAGATTTTGTTCAAAATCCAAAATAAAAATATTGAATGATGGTGCTTTTAACACTGTTTAAACTAGTAGTTGTTCAACGTGAACTTAGTCCTCGCGAACGCAATAAATTTTGAATATTTCAAGAACGACTTAACCGATTTTGATGCCCACGAACTTAAAAATTCTATTGACAAATCCCCAAATACCTTTTAAAATTTATAAATTTCATCAAAATAGGACCAACGGTTCGAAAGTTATCGCGTTACAAACATACAATGTATTTTTGCCCCAAGTACAATTGTAGCACTCGCTCGCTAGGTCAATAACTCGATAAAAAAAATGTATGCAACCTAAATTATGACGACAGTTGAACTCACCAGGCATAATAGAAGAGCCGGGCTCATTCTCGGGCAGTAGCAACTCCGCGAGGCCGCAGCGAGGCCCGGACGCCAGCAGGCGGACGTCGTTGGCGATCTTCATGAGCGAGACGGCGATAGTGTTCAGAGCTCCGGACACCTCCACCATGGAGTCGTGGCACGCGAGGGCCTCGAACTTGTTCGGCGCCGTCTCGAACGGGATGCCTGGGATATTCATTCAATTGTACGAATTGAACGATGTTAAGGCACCAAGGTTATAATTTTTTTAAATTATTTATTTTATTTGAAAAAAAAAATAACAGAAAATATTAAAAATATAAAAGCTAGTACATTGGCCAATAGTTTTTACTATTAGATACCACTTTACTATGGTAGTAGTTATTAGAGATTTGAGTTACGCAAGAGTGCTAACTATTAAAGCGGACTCTCCAAACATAATCATATACTGAAATTATAAAATATGAGTTATTAAATACAGAATAAGATATAATTGTCGACTTAAAATTTGTCGAAAATTAATCATTACTCCCAATGAAGAAACTCATCAAAGGTTTAATGCACGGACATTTTTTTTTTGTCACGCGTTGAATACAAAAAATATGTAAATCACACAGATTTAGTTAGCCCCAAAATAAGTTCGAGACTTGTTTTATGGGTTAAACATCCAAGACCCAGGTCAATCTGATCAATTGAACCCGGGACCTCCATGATGATCAATTAGGACCAGATTTTGAGGCTTATATGGAAAATTAAATTTTTGTAAAACCTTGAGTATTTTAAAGACTCCGCACTACAATTTTAATAATTAAAACTTACAATTTTACAACACAAGTGATTCTAAATTTTACAGCTATTGTCAATAAGACTCAAAATCCACTGACCAGTGAGCTTGGCAATCTCGGCGGCACACTTCTCCGCGAACCCAATCCTGGTGTTAAGTCCGGTGCCCACGGCCGTGCCCCCCAGCGCCAGGTAGTGCAGCCGCGGCAGCACGGCGCACACGCGCTGGATGCTGTACTCCAGCTGGGTCACGTAACCGCTGAACTCCTGTCCGAGGGTCAACGGCACCGCGTCCATCAGATGGGTCCTAAGAAATTTGGGGTACGATGAAGCCTAATTTTCATCAATTTAAAAAAATATATTTTTAAATAAATTTACGTTCTTGTTAAAAAAATTTTTTTCATCACTGAACTTGTAGTCCAATGGAACGGAATAAATATAAATAATATGTTTATTTCAGGTTGCAGGACCAAAAAAATATATTAATTAAAATTTCACGTCGTGAAGTACAATGAGTGCATTGTTAAATTCGACCGTGAAAAGTTTCCACTTTGTCGCAATATTTCCGTATATATTTATATAGAAATTCGATAGTCTATTCTTTTTGTAACTATAAATAGGTTTGTGATTGATAACTTAGGTTCATTATTCTATATTAAGAAATTTTTCGACGCAAAATATCAATCGCCCGCGACTTCCGTCCCTGCATGGTAAATAAAAAGCAAATGTATTCTTAGAAGTCTAGTATATATCTGTGCTATATTTCTGTTAGTTTATATTTAAATACTGTACACCAATTAGCAAATCTTTATGATCGTTTCTCAACTCAAATATTGAACACATTCTGCTCCATAGAGTAGTATCAGGGGGTTACCATCATCTCTTAACGCGATCCACTTTACGACCCAAACTGAGCTGCATCGCAAATTCGTACCATCGACTTAATTTTTTGTATATATGCGATTCATTTTAGGTTCCTAAATTGAACTGAGTTACATTGGAATCATTCTGTAAAAGTTGATAGTAAGCCTACAGATCTAACAACTGGGATTTGTTCACGTGGTAGTTGGCGTGAAAGGGATGCTTGGTCTCAGACCTCAAAAAAAATTCAAAATTCCTTATTCAATTTAGGATGATATATATCACTTATTGACGTCAAAAAAATCTAAGTCTACTGCCGGCTTCCAAAGCGCAGGTGAAGAAGAAGCGGCGCAACAAACTTCACCGCAGCCTTTTCTCCAAGGACGTCAATTAACAAATATAGGTCTTATACAGATATAAAAAATTAGGAGGACGAATTTGCATCATTATTAAAAATGTCAAAATTTTAATGAATAAATAAAATAAAGTTGTATTTCCAATAAAATTATTGAAAATTGTCACACAAAAAAATATATAAATAGAAAGCTAAATGTACAAAACGTACGTAATAATGTCATAAATCAATTACATATGTTATGAGGATACTGCACCATGCTTGGGCCAGACATTATTGTCGTTCACATAATCATCAGACATGTAATATGCCTTTTTACAAAGTACTTCTTTTATATAATTTCTCAATTTTTTGTCCGGCAAATCAAGAATCCATTTAGGCAATTTGTTATAAAAACGGAGCCCCATTAAGAAGATTAAGATTGAGAAACCTCCATTTTACATTCCCCTAGGTTTCTTACTATCTCTTACCAGCCAATCTTGATGATTAACTCCTTACTTTATCTTAATGGTACCTCTCAAAACTACCAGACCTGGTATGAGCCAATTATCTGAGCTCCATAACCACAGCTATATGCATGCCTGTCGAGTATATAGCTCTGGGATTTCATGTTTTACGCCTAGGTTTCACTCCCCCTAGGTTTCTTACTATCCCTCACCTGCCAATCTTGATGATCGAGTCAAACTCCTCAGACTTCCTCTTCAATGTGTCCCTCAGAGCTACCAGACCCGGCATAAGCCGGTCCCGGAGCTCCATGGCCACAGCTATATGCATGGCTGTGGGGTACGTGTCGTTGGAGCTCTGCGATTTGTTCACGTGATCGTTGGGATGGACGGGGTCCTTGCTGCCGAGCTTGCCGCCCAGGATTTGAATGGCACGGTTTGAAATCACCTGGAATTATATAGGTAAGTGTATTACCTATAGGTGGAAATCCCTAGTCTCTGTTTACAACCATGAGAATTAACTATGTATATACATATCCTAACTCCTAATATTATAAATGCGAAACTAAGTCTTGAAATTTTACATGTAATTACATTACATCTCGGAAAAATGTTCCCGTGGGAAATTCACGCGGGCGAATCCGCGGGTAAACACCTAGTCTTATATACATACATAATTAAACATGTATTTTACGACTACCTACCGCCATTAAGTGGCAATCATGCAGGGCAACCAGTGTGCAGATTTCCTCGCTATGTTTTTTTTTATTCACCGCAAGCAAGTGATGGTCTATGAAAAGTACTACTCGTATATACGAGTTAGATTGGTATAAAAACTATTGTGGCACAAGTAGGATTCGAACCTTTGACCATTTGGTTCATGGGATCTTAATCTACTCAATTACAAACCTCATTAGTGTTCATATTGGACTGGGTTCCAGACCCAGTCTGCCAGATGACCAGCGGGAAGTGACCCTCGCGGTACAGTTTGCCAGATATCACATCCTCACACGCTTGGATTATGGCTTCCGCTGTAATAATTATATAAAATTGTATTAATATTTCAAGATAAACTATTATATCCACATGACGGATACAGAATGAGATGGTGGCTTAGAGCGAGAAAATTTAATAATTTCTAATAACAATTAATTAATTAAAAGTGGAAGTGAAGAAAAGACAGGATATAGAAACAAGAGGAGGAATTTATCGAAGTGTGTTTAATAAAAGGCTATATTATTTCAAACTTTTTGGACAGTTTCTTACATTGGGCTTGGAATTCAACAGTAAACATAATTTTAAATAATTTTATTGACATTAAATTATCCCTTAACCGAAGTCTTGAATGTTTGAAGAATGAATCTTGAAATTTCTGGTCTTTAAGGTTCGTGGATGAATGGAACTGGGAACACGCGACATTTAATCTAGAACTTACCGATTTTCTTCTCGAGACCAAACTCGATGTTAACTTTAGCGGCGGCCTTCTTCAAAATGCCGAAAGCGACAATAATTGGAAACTGGAATCAAAATAACATTCATTTTAACACATTGATCTAGATCTGAAACAGTAATTCTAAAAACTGTACCGATCAAGCCGCAGTCAATATAGGACCTACAGTCAGCTTCAAGATTGTAGTAGTCAAGATCAATTTGATATACGCAGTTGGAATCATCACACACAAGGTGTTCAAATACTCATTGTTTCATATTTAGAGCCGTCAGGGGTGTTCAAAGTTATCTCAATTGGCACGTATTATTTGCTAAGATTATTTTGAGAATTCTAACTAGTACATTTATCCAGTTGTCTTGTTGAAAATTGTATCTTGTTTTTGGTGCAAAGTATGTATATTAACTACTGTAGAAGTATCATATCATTTTAACTCTTGATTGTATTTATACGATTTGGTTACCGTTGTTTAAAATTGGAAAATAGCCACCTAGAAAACAAAATAGCCAAGTTTGCAGTTTCATTGACGAGTATGTGGCAAACACAATCAGAATTGTGTACTATTGTGCTATATTATGCAATATAAAACAATTGTTATTCCTATCAAGGTTGCACTTTCAAACGCCAACTAGCTATGGAATTGATTCGCTTTCCAGTCTATTGTACTGCCTCATTCACAAATGATAAATCTATCACGTGATATGATGGTCGAGAGAACACATGAATTGCAATGGGAAAATGTCGCTGACAACAACATAGACCATATTGTCATGATAAGCATGACCTAACGGTCCACTCAGGATTGGCCTTCAACCAGGGAACTCCTCAACTCCTCGGTTTAATGCACGGATACGTTTTTTTTTATCTATTTGACAACAATAAATTGCGGTTGTGGTAAGTTTTTTTTTTTTTTTGGAAATTGTTTTTCTGTATTTTGTTTCCTTGTGCAATAAAGTCTTACGTTAAAATTTATTTTGAAAACAAATGTGGCCGATCTGTTGTTGATAGTTTCACATATTTACCGCGGGACTTTCATGGCGCGGACTCAGGCGGATTCTGGCTCGCGGCCTTAGGCGGTTGAGAGAGAGAGAGAGAGAGAGAGAGAGAGAGAGAGAGAGAAAGACACTCACAGGCATTCGCTCCTCCACACCGCCGATGGGGAAGTTCATGACGGACCTGACGGTCTGCGCGCCGTACAGCTTGTCGTCCGGCACGTCCAATTCGCCGAACGTGTCGCGTTCTTTCCTCTGCAACAATCAACACTTACTTTTAAAAGGAGATAAATAAAAATATAATTATTATCACGTCTTTGATAATGTTTGTCCACCACTTCAACTTGTAGCTGTGTTATGGCGCTTATGATCATGCATTTTCGAGCGATGATGACAATTTTCTATACCATTTTTTAAGATGTTACGTGATAAGCAAAGGGTCTTTAGTCTTTACACATATGGCGTCATGGCAAGAATACAACTTAGCGTTGCGCCAGTGGGTCAAGGACAGAACAAAGTGAAAAAGATCTGAAAAAAACAATAAATCCATGGTCTTAGACAACCAAAATAATCTATACTATTATTATAAAGAGGTAAGCGTTTGTGAGTTTGTATGTTTGAGGCGGGTAATCTCCGAAACTACCGAAACGATTTCAAAATTTCTTTCACCATTAGAAAGGTACATTATCCAAGATTGCTGTAGGCTATATTTTATCTCAAAATTCCCACGGAAACGAAGGCCCGGGCAACATCTAGTGAGGAATATTTCCAAAATGACAGTGTTTCTCAGTAAATGAGAACCTAAGTACATCGCAAAATCTACATACTGGTAGACCGTTAACTACACTACAGCGTGTTACTAGGCATCTACAAATTATTTCTAATCAGACTGCTAAATAACCCGTTTACTAACTACTTATTTAAAAGGTCAAAATGAATGGAACAAGTTATTGAAGACTTCCATTATATTTTTAACATTCTACTGTGTATTCTATTTATACTGTGTGTAGGAATAAATGAATTTGAATAATAAAAAAAAACAAAACTTGATATAGTATTTAAGTCGATGTTATTACATATAAGGTGTAGTACATATCAACGGTTGTATATAACATTGATCTGTATATACTTAGGGCTATTTTATTTTATAAATCCTTATTCGATGTACTTAAATTACTTAAATTGGGCAGTGGTTAAGGGAATAAAATTAAAGATATGTTGTAAGAATTCTCAAAAGATCATTTTTATTATTGGTTGCTAAGCACCGATGCCATAGTCTTTTTTAAATTTATTTTTTAATAATCAATACTCCCACTTAAATTAAAAAGACCTACATTGACATTAATTAAATATTCCATAACCCTTTGTTAACTGAAAATAACTCAAACACTATTCATAATACTATCTCTAATAAAGTTAAACCGGCTAAGGGGTAACGCCTTGGTCAGAAAATCAGCAAGTTGATACGAACTTTCTACATACTCTATGTTAATTATTTTCAGTTCCACCTTTTCTCTAATAAAATTATAACGAACATCGATATGCTTGCTTCTTTTATGAATTACAGGGTTATGTATTCATTTAATTGCACTTTGGCTATCAATTTTTAATGTTACAGTATTTTGTGGTTTGCCTATATCCAATAAAAATTGTCTTAACCACAAAATCTCTCTAGCAGCATCACTAGCAGCCATATATTCGGATTCTGTTGTAGACAATGCTACTGTATTCTGTTTTCGACTTGCCCAAGTAACAGGTCCACCATTCATTAAAAATAAATATCCAGTATTGGATTTTCTAGAATCTATGTCACCTGCAAAGTCAGAATCCGAATATCCAATTAACTCTGTACCATTTTCATATACAATTGACCCATCTTTTGTAGTAATCAAATAACGTATAATACGTTTTACAGCATTGACATGTATAGCACCTGGATTACTTACATATCTACTCACTAAATTAACAGCATAAGTAATATCAGGTCTAGACACCGAAAACAAAAATATTAGCGCTCCCACTGCTTCTCTATATGGAAAACTATTAACAGTATCATTCTCATCTTCATTTTTAGATAGTTTTACATTTACATCCACGGGTGTGCTACAGCCTTTAGCTTCTGTTAAATTAAACTTTTTTATTACACTCTCAATGTAATATCTTTGACTTATAGATATACGACCTGGTGTCTTATTTACTTCCATACCAACAAAAGAATTCAACTTTAATGTTCTAATTTCAAAATTATTTCCTAAGTCATTTAATATTACTGATAAAATGTCTTTGTTTTCTGATAACAATAATCCGTCATCTACATAGATTATTAACAAAACTTGAATATTATTAAAATATCCAACAAAGATGCAATTATCTGCATGACACGGTTTAAACCCATAAGTAGTAAGAAACAATGTAAACTTTTTGTTCCAACAGCGGGGAGACTGTTTAAGACCATATAACGATTTGTTCAACTTACATACTTTCGACGAGTCTGCTTCGACACCCTCTGGTACCTCCATATAGATTTCCTCCAAAAGATCACCGTACAAGAATGCAGTCTTTACATCAAATTGTTCAATCTCTAAATTTTCTTTTGCCGCTATACTCAATATTAATCTAATTGAATCATACCTGGAGGTCGGTGAAAAAGTTTCCTTGTAATCCATACCTTTAATTTGGGAAAACCCACGAGCACACAGGCGAGCTTTGTACCTCTCTATTTCTCCTTCCTTATTTTTCTTAATACTAAAAACCCATTTACATGTGATAGGTTTCTTTGGTGTTCTATCCACAATATTCCAAGTATTATTTTTCTCATGAGATTTAAGCTCATCCTCAATAGCTTTCTTCCAATTTTTCTTCTCCAGCCCAGTCACAGCTTCTTCATACGTCTCTGGGACGTTGATTTCTGTTAAATTCACCTCCATATTCTTATTTTTCCGAGGTCTTAATGTCATGCCTGTATTGCTAGCTGGTTGATAACAAACATCTTGATCTTCAGAGCTTTTCATACTTTCATCTGACGAAGATGCTTCTAGGGTATCAGATTCATCTAAGGTACTTTGTTGTGGAGTTCTTGTCTGCTGATCTTCCTCAGCCTGTCCATCAATGTTTATTTCCGCATAGTTTCTCCTTGGCTCTGTTACACTACTGAGCTCATCAAACCTGACATCCCTTGACACAGTTATCTTTTTCGTATTTTGATCATACATTCTATAATTTTCTTGCTCATATCCCACCAACATCATTTTGGTACTTTTCTTGTCTAACTTCTTTCGTTTTTCATTAGGAATATGTACATACCCTACTGAACCAAATATTCTAATGTGATTCAAATTCGGTCTTTGATTGAACCATAGCTCATAAGGTGAAACATCTATAGTTTGACTAGACGAGCTTCTATTCAACAAATAAACAGCACAGTCAACTGCCTCAGCCCACAAGTTCATGGGGATATCTTTTGCATAAACCATAGACCTTGCGCTCTCCATTATTGTTCGCAGTTCTCTTTCAGACCTTCCATTCTGCTGCGGGGTATAAGGGGCTGTACATTCATGAGTTATTCCTTTAATTTCCAGGAAGTTCTTAAATTCTTTATTCACATACTCACGACCATTATCTGTGTGCAGGATACGTACATCATGCTGGAATCTATTGTTGACTATCGCATTATATTTCTTGAAACATTCAAGCACTTCATCCTTGTGCTTTAGAAAATATACATGGCGATAACTCGTAGCACCATCTTTAAATAAAACAAAATAGTGACTACCTGATACTGATGACTCCGACATAGGTCCGCAAACATCACTGTAGACTATATCTCCTGCTTGTGTTGCACCTCTCATGGATTTCTTAAATGGATTTCTGGCTTGCTTACCATATTGGCATGCTTCACAAACAAAATTGCCATTTCCAGTCAATACTACGGGAATTGCTCCAGTTTTGCTCATATTTTTAATCTCTTTTACATTTAAGTGCCCTAATCGTTCATGCCACACTTTAATATCTGATTGCACAATATTACAGCTTTCTTGTATGATTGCTTTTATATCTAGCTCATATAAATTGTTTTCTCTCAGATGTGCTGACATTACAACTTCATTATTTTTTATTATTTGAGCACTTTCTTTATTTTTAATTATTATATAACCCTTTCTGGTTACAGCTCCTTCAGAAAATAAATTTCTTCGTAAATCAGGCACATACAGTACATTTTCTAATCTGCTTTCTTGCCAATTTCCTTTCAACTTACTTTTTACCAAAACCGTTCCCTCACCAAGTACTTCAATATTCTGTTTGTTTCCTAATTTGACAGTCCTGTTACTATCATTCTGATTAAATTCCATATATTGACAGAAGAATTCACGCCTGTATGTCATGTGCATGGATGCTCCACTGTCTAATATCCATATGTTGTCTCCATTTGCAGATGACCAATCACTCTCTGCATTGTATACTAACATATTCTGTTGCTCTTGATTCTTACGAATAGATTTCTTAGGCGCTCTGCATTCTCTAGCAAAATGACCACGTTTATTACAATTGTAACAGATAAATCTATGACCTGAAGTACTTGCATTTCTCACGGAACTAGGTTTATCATTCTCTTTTACTTGTTTCAAATTTTTCTTCGAGGTTAGCAAAGCAGTATCATCTTTCATATCTTTCAGTAGACTTGCTTCTTCATCAATCAAACGTGACGTTAGGTTTTGGATCGTCTGATTATCTGGATCAAGTGATAACCATGCTTGGCGCAGAGAACGATATGTAGATGGTAATGTACTCAAAATTTTAGTTATCACTGCCGTATCACTTAATTTCTCACCACATTCTCTAAGCTGTTTGGCTAACCCTTCTACTTTTGAAACATGCTGTGCCATTGTATCACCAGAACAATAGGAATATTGGTAGAATTTCTCATGCACCATCATTTTATTGAATTCCGACTTATGCTCATATAAAATTTCTAATTTACTCATAACTTCCTTCGCAGTTTCGCAGTTTTCTATCAGAGATATCTGATTCAGGTCCATTGACGAGGTCAAAATAAACATAGCCATACCGTCATCTTTGTTCCATTGCACTTGCGCTGCAGTTGCAGTTGGTTTTGGAGTTTCAATATTCAAGCCTTTTGCTCTCAAGGCGCACTTGACCTGGAACTTCCATTGCTTGAAATTTCTACCATCAAACTTCTCAATTTTCATTGAATTTGACACTTCCATTTTGAATTGCGATCTTCACTTTCTTTGGAAAAATTTTTCCCGGAAAATATTTCCTTTCTTCTGCTCTTTACTCAATATCTATTCCCTTGATCGGCTTTTCTGGGCCCATAACCACTTAAATTACTTCAATTGGGCAGTGGTTAAGGGAATAAAATTAAAGATATGTTGTAAGAATTCTCAAAAGATCATTTTTATTATTGGTTGCTAAGCACCGATGCCATAGTCTTTTTTAAATTTATTTTTTAATAATCAATAGATGTAAAAGAAGTTCTGTGTAAATTAATGGCTTGGATTAAGTATACTTTCACGTGTTTAGTGTTCATTACCAGTTCGCAGCATTAAAGTTTACAATTTCAACAACAAAGGGGGTATTGTATCCGTGTTTTTGTTATCAGTCGCTATCTCTGAGTAACCCGATGAGGCAACAGCGCGTGTTTACGAAACTTAACTGCTGATGGGACTATCAGATGCTTGTTCAATAATAAACATTTGTGTCATAATACAAATATTCCCATTTTATGTGTGTGTCTAGTATGATGTTTATCTGTACATTACTGACAGACTAAGGTACATTTTACTAGTGACAAAAACAAAATTTTACATGAAGCTTGAATGGCAGTAATGTATTATGACGTCACCGATTTTGGAGTCAAAACCCATTTCTTATACATTTTAATGTCGCCGAAAAAATAGTGAATGATGTAATTAATAAAACTGATAATTGAAGTGACATTTTAATAATCGTTTTTAATTATTTCAAAACCTTCATACTTTAATTTTTTATTTTGTTTTTAATAAATGAATATTTAAAAAAAAAATACTTTGAATAGCCAATTGTTTTTGTTATTCTTAAATTTGTTCTAACGCCTTTCACACACAGACTGACACAAAGGAAGTTTTTATAGTGTTCTCGTGACTAAATTATCCACCTGTATCCGAACCGTATTTTCCGTCACTTTATAAATAAACATATATGTATAATAAAGAAACATATATGTATCTACCTATTATGTTGAAGCAAACAGTGGAACATAAGTAATGAATTGTATATTATAATCGGTAGTTAATTTATGAACATGTTTACATAAAACTTGTCTTTAAGTAGTTTTTCCAATAAAAGAAATGATTAGACAATTCTTTTAAGTATAGAATTACAATATTTTTAGGCTTACTTAACAAACGACAACTATTCTCATCATCATCATCATCATCTGTAGAACTTGCTTCAAAGATTTAAAGAGTAAGTAAAAAAGTACCTTATCATATTTTGGTCGTTTTATACCCTTGAGTCCAAAGAGTTAAAAAAAAGTACCTAATAATATTTTGGTCGTTTAAGTCCAAAGGGTTAAACCAACAGACTATTAAAATTACCACATTTTTTACAGTCTAAATAACATTGCATATGTCAAATTCACCGGTAACAGCTCAATATTATTTGGACAGTAACAGTGATAAGTTAAGCTAAAGGTCTGTATTACGCATGATAAGGTAAAAGCATGGAACTGACAAACAATTTAATGCAATGTAATCGCCTAATAGAAACTAGCAAATAAACAACAAAACCGCGCGAGAGTTACGTAAATTTTAAAGACATAAAACGCAATTTCCTTGTAATTATAAATACTTCTAGCAAAACGCCATGTTTTTGACAAATAAACAATAGGTAGGTACTTACTACTACTTACATATTTAATAGGCTTCGAATCCGACAAACACACAGTGCACGCCATTTTTATTTACAAATTCACTTTACTGAACAATAAATAAATAGTTAATAATACAAATAATTTATACATAAATAACATACAAAAATTTGGAAACACCGCCAAACACGTCAAATTTACTCTGTCAAATTTTATTTTTTTAATCTTTATTCTAAAAAGAAATTTTCGGCCAGAGTTTTCCAGTATTAAAAAAGTAAGTTGAATTTGGACGTATGTGTTTCTACCGACTGATTCGTAGCCAAAGTGAGTGTACGATGTGTGTACCGCTATTTTAACCGCGCAAATCAGAATAAAACAAGTCTGAATGGCCACGTAGCGACAAGGGACCGGTTCAACTCCCCACTGCCAATTTAAGCGCTTTTAAATGTATTTTTATCACAATGCCAACCGCGTCTATCAAACTCCGTGAGAAGACTGAATTTATTTCACCGCAAAGACGAACCACCGTGATAAGATGTCAATTATGTTATCTATTATGTCATTTTAACTAGCTGGAAAATTACATAATTGCATAATATTTCTAAAATAGACTTCTCCACTTCTTTACTATTAAATAATAAATGAAAAATACTTTAATAAAGAAAGGGCTTCCTTATCAAAAGGGCTAGCTTGGGATTATAATTAATATATGCCTCAATATATATTTCGAGATTAGCAGCACATAGCAATAATGTGTTTAATTAACAAAATTATTATTTGATTTAAGAAATTAAAACTATGAGAATTTTAGAATTTAACCTATTATAATTTTTAAAATTATAATCAAACTAGCTTATACCCGCGGCTTTGCCCGCGTGATATTTCCATGGGAAATGTACTTTTGCACAGAATGTAAAACCTATATATGTCCTTCTCCATATTCTTATGTATGAGAAATTTTGAGAAGATTGACAACAAACCACACGTTTTACGACATTTGACAAGAAACATTTAAGTACCTATATTCAGTTCTATGAAACCCATTGGTAAAGTCGAAACTAGTACAGAACACCGCTAAGGGAAATTTATTCTCTAGTATAGCGGAGCGGTAATCAAGGCGGTATAATGGTTACAATATAGTACCTACCTATTAATATATTACTCTTTTTCTGTATTACAGTAAGTTATTTATATTTATTTTAATGTGATAAAGAGCATTATATGGTATTTTTATCAGTACAGATATTGTATAAACAAGAAACTTCAACTTTTTGATAATTTTATTCCAAATTACATACAAGTGAGTGAAGTACTAGTAATAACAATATAGTTCTCTTTTTCATTATCAAATGACAATATTTAATTTTTATTATTTTAAAAAAATATATATTTAATAACAGCACCGTTATGAAATATATATACATAGTGATTTTAACAAGTGCAATGACTAAGGAACTTTCAACACTGCATGATATAAATGAAATGGTCCCAGTATGGGAGGTCCCCATAGCCAGGAAATTATATAAGTAGATGCATCAGTTGCAAAAGCTACCTGTCTATTATTCAATAAATAAACAAATAATTAAAAAGCACCCTGTGTTTAAGTTTTACTTTACCCTTAAAGTAATCCTTAAAATATGTCCAAATTATATTTTTTAATGAAAATTAATTGCTTAGGTACCACATTTCTTCTTCAAGAAGAAGAACATAAGTTATTATTGTCAATATCTCATGTTCTCAGCAATGTATTGTGATGAAACCTATACCAGATTTTAAATTAGACCACTAAACAACTGTGAAAACCACATCCAATTCCATTTGGTACTTTTTGCGTGATGAGCGAACAAGCATACAGAAAAAAAGACAAACAAAATTGTTTTGGCTTCTATTTGTCTCATAAAGACCACCTTATACTGTTCTTTAATAGCTCCTATGTAAAGACATAGTCCACTTACAATTTTATTATATGTATTTGATAATGCATTATATTATATTGACGATGGCTTTGTGGAAAAGATGTGAGAGTGGACAAAAGTAAAGTAATATAACCACCACACGAAAAGTGAAACTTTATGAAACGAAATACAAAAGGTTTCAGGCGAAAACGAATGAGTCGTTTATTAATAAATGGTATAAAATAACAAAAATATCCTGTGAACCACTTTAGATGACAAAATGTAAGCAAAAATATCCTAAGTACATGTCCACCGGTAAAAGTAAAAAGAAATTTAGCCGACTACTGATTATGCAACTTACCGAGTATACATTTGTAGTGGAAAAATTGCATTTATTCACCAATCCAGCGGTGTACCTTAAATTCTTCGAGCCACTGATTACGGACGATGATAATTTCCACAGCGGACTAGCCATTATTTCTAAAATATATCGTAAATTATTAAATTTCCCAAAAAATGCAATTTTTCAAACTAGTTAACTATACCTATGACGTTGACGTGACAGAAATCATGTCGTGAAATGTCAATGTCAGTTAGTATGATAAAGTCTTTTTTTTTTCTTTTCTTCTTTGTGGGATGTTAAAGTCATATCGTTCATAGATTACAATCCAAGCAACATTTTCGCTGATAAAATACCACTCTAGTAACAGCACGAATGTATATATAAAATCTTATAACATTGTTCATATATTTGTGACGAATCTGTATAATTTAGCGATGTTTAAAAACTAAAAAATATACTTGTAAAAAATATACTATTAATTAGCCTTCAGTGATTTATAGTTCAAATAAATTCAAAAACCTGGTCGAAGTATACCAAAATACAAAAGAGCTGGAAGCATTTTTGGCCAAGGGCTTAGCATTGCAGTGCAAATAGGGAGTATTACTGCGCATTTATCCTGCCAGATAACGAGAACAGCACTATGTTAGGTACCCAAAAGCTTTGCCGCCTTTTATAGCAAAAGTTTATATCGATCAAAACGTTTATGTTAGAGTACTTTATTAATCCTGTCATTATGTAACCATTCGTTTGTGAAAATATGCAACAATGTAATCGGGTGCCGAAATATTGGTAAAAATCATTTTCCATTAGATAAAAAACTTCGAAAACTATGGGATACGCCTCACGCTGTAAAATTGTCGAGCCAGTAAACGGTCGACAAAAAGCTCGGATCACAAGTGAAGACTTATTAAAATATGAACTTCATACAGGTAAGATCTTCAGTTAAAATCAAGTTTATTTTCATTTATGACCCTGTGGTCACCTCTGGTGACCAGTAGACACAGTAGACCAGACCAGACCAGATAAATGCAGAACATAACCTAAAATAGTGTTGTTATTTTCAGGATAATCCACTAAATCATTCCTTTTTCTTTTAAACTTGCACCACGATTGCGTAGAAGGTATTTTTGGTCGTATATCTGCAACAATATTGAAATTTGGCGCTTTTTGCCTCCATTGGCAATGTTTGTGTACTTTAGTTATACCAGTAGCGCCATCTGCGCTGAGCTTTGCGTAATAATATGCCCTATTGGCAAAACTGTCATAGGGCACTTAGCCTTACTTTAAATTTGTAGTTAAAAGTACTTTTGACTAAAACTTCAATAAAATCGAAAATACTATTGACTGCTAGAAAATCAGTCACACTCACAATCATTTAAACTTGTTAGGATAAAAAAAAATTGATTAAGATTTTTTTTTCAACAAGTTTTGCGCCTTCTACATATTGTAATTTTCAAACCGTTCCTTCTGAAATGACTTTTCCGGGGGATTTGGTATTGATATTCTTTTCTATTCAAAGTTTTGAATCAAAGCAATCTATGGCCCCTCGCTATCCAGCAGTACATAAAAACACATAAAATCCAATCATTAAAACATTAAAATGTCCTCACATCATATTGTATGGAGTAAATTCGATTTACTAAATCACAGATACATATAAGAACATATGTAATGTTTATCTGTGTACTAAACTTTTTTCACCAGTCAATCTCAAAAATATAGGCCATAGTTTAGAGATGTCGTGAACGCATTATATTGAAACATCTTGGAAGAACGCACCCAATTTTGAGCACAGTGATGCCTCTAGTGGCAACTTGCAGAAACTAATGCCGATCGGAAGCCTTCGGTTATTTTCGGGTCAGTCACGCCTAGATTCGTTCGAAAAGCGAAACCAAAATCATTCCACGGCGATGTACGAAGACTGATGCTCTTGTCGTGGAGAACTTGTGCAAACGGAGTATTTCATACCTTGAAACGGGCTATAGAATTCAATAAAGTTATTTTTATAAGTAAAATGTTGTGATTTTAGCTGTCGATAGTGGTGTAAAGTGTTTTCGTTAAATAAGTGAAAATAATTGAAAGAATAAATACGGTGTGTAGTGGTGCAATTGTGTTTCCTTGCTGGATCCTGGATTTTATGAGGATTGTTGACTTTAACCTGAGAGATTATTTATTATCAGGTAAGAATAGTTTTAAATCCGGGCTTATTTCTTTCGTTTAGACGAAACGCGTGGCGTTATTCCAATGGCTTCCTTTTATCGACTCGCGTGCGCGATAATGGCGACTTCTTTTCGTATCTGTCAGCGGGTTATATTGTACAAAATAATCATAGTGAATCACAATAATTGAGTGGAAATGTTGTGGAAATATTCACGTAATAGTTGCATTGTGTTTTTGGTTTATTCGTGCGTAGGTTGGTATTTACGTGGGTGGTAGTCGGGACTGTACCACGGAGAATAGTGATAGTTTTTTGACCGGTCACAGTCGTTTTACGTATTTTTTGCAGCAAAATTATGATACCTTATTCAGTATTTAGTGATTTTCAAATAAACAAATTTTGACGGACACAATATTTCGCTGAATTATTATATTAAACAACATTCAATTACGCCAAATGCCCAAATAATTTAATAGTGGTATCTTCTAATTATTGATTTACTGTATACTAATGAACATTTTTTCTTTTTTCCTATCTAACCATCATCACATTATGAGAAGCAGAAAGGCTATGCATTAAATTGACTTTGTTTTTTGACTTAATATTTTTATTTTTTAAAATTTTTATTTTTTGCTATTTATCACCAGTACTAACTTTTTAGACATCCTCCATCAGACAAATGTTTAGTTCACCATGAAATGTTCAAAGAAAAGTGTTGTAGCTTTCCCCTGGGTCTGGAAATTGAAAATATTTGTTAGATTTTTATTAGCAAAAATGTACTTTTTTCGATTGTTGCAATTTCATATAAACATTTAGCAGTTCATCTTGTGTGGTGATATACAAATCAGTCCCTATCCTGAATTTTACTTTAGTACATGCTATTCTCAATCTTGGCGTTGGCAAACTCATAGTTTTAGCCCATTTATGGTGTCATAACATAACAAGATGTCCAGGCATGTGTATGTATGTTGTGCTATTTAAAGCTTTATATATATATCTTAATAATAATATATATTTTTTGTGTGATTTTTATAAATATAGCAAAAATCTAAGAACACTTCTTAATCTAGGAGTAATAGAATGTCAGTTTCATAAATGAATATTTATGCACTTGCACATGTTTTGATAATGTTGAATTTTAATTATTATTAATAAATAATTAGATCAGAATTTTTCCATACAAATTGAGTAATCAGCTGATATACTTATGACAAGAGAAGATTGTGTGCTGTTTTCGTATTCTTGGATATGTAATATCTGAGCATATTGTACTATTGGTTGGTGTTTTAAAAAATACATTCATAAATGTAACACATCAAACAGCATTAAAAATTGTTTCACAAATGTTGGATACCTATAGGGCTAACTGGCCATTCATTTCAGGCAAATTTATCTGACAGATTACAATGTGGTATTTTATCATGTTTTGTATTGTGTAATGTTCATCCTGTTGGCCTTGTATCAATTACTTCTATCTATGTAGTCATCATCAGGATTCTGACACAGAATTTTGAAAACTTGTATCCATAATCTCAAAAGGAACCACAAGGTCACTATATACAGGTATGATAGTCAGGTGTATGTAATATTTTTATCAATTCTTTTCAACAAATAGCTATTTAACACCTGTTCTGTAATTAATTCTTTCTTATCATTATCATTTGTATTTTGCATAACAGAGCAAGAATATGTGCAAGACCATAAAAAATAAATTTGTCAAGTTGAACCATAGAGGGTGAGGGTTTCATACATTAATTAGGTATAAATGAGGGGTTTAGCTGTAACATATACCGATGGGACATTAGATTTTTCTTGTATTTCTTGCATCTGTCCTGTTTATTAAGCGAATTTTCATTTTGGAGTGTATTGGAATTTCCTTATCGCACTAAACATAGGTATAGTTAGGTCTATAGGATTTTGGGGGACTAATTTAAAAAATAGGAAAAATATTCCCAAATATTAATTGAAAGTGCTTGTTTTGAGGATGTCATTACCCCCAATTTTCATAGCTATTAATTTTCACACAATTCTTTTTGTAGTTTTGGAGTATAACTAGCTGTGAAGTTCAGATAGACAGACCCATAGTGAGTGATTTTAAGGGTTCCCTTATTTCCTTTTGAGGTACGGAACACTAAAAACTAAGCTAGGCATGTATTTGTGTTCTCTTTCATAATCAATCAACACCTCACTATTGTAACGCAACTCAACATACCAGTTTAATTTTTTTGCCTGTTCTAAAGATTACATAATCTTTAGCTTCCTTTATGTAGAGGCAGTTTTTTCTTGACTTGTGTTTGAATTAAAAAATAAATATGGTTACCATGTACATAGATAGTTATCTATACATTATTACAATCTTATGTTATATAAAGCCATTCAAACATAACTAATAACCACAGACCCGCTTAAATCAAACTAATTAACAAAATGAATCCTAGAAATTTTATAAATGCGAAAGTTTGTGAGGATGTACTTATTATTATGTGTATGTATGTTTGTTTTGTCTTTCACGCAAAATCTACTGAATGGATTGTTATGAAGTTTGATACACGGGTCGGGTATTAATATAACCTGGAATAACACTGGGTAATTTTTATCCCGAAATTCCCACGGGAGCGAAACCCCGGGGCCCAGCAAGTAGTTTTGTATTTCAAAATAAGCTGAGTAGGTGGATGGTCGCGAAATGATGTTAGGTGCAAGTGTCAAATCCAGTCTGATACGTCAGGTGACAATTGGTCAAGCGTTTTTTAACCGATTTTTTATTGCTCTATCAAGCCGTGAATTATTGACAATTCGTCATGTGAATTATTTGTCATAGGTTAAGTCTATTTTTGTGTGTATTCCTCAAGTTTTTGGAAATTGCTAACTCGTTAGAGTCCATAGGTAAAGCAGTTCGATAGTGTACCGTCCAGTCTTCGAAAATTGAAACGCCTCGCGTTTCCATAATATTCCATAAAAATGTTACGCTCTTGAGCAGACAATAAATTCGTAGACGGAGGTTTTACTTTAAGCGCTATAGCTTAAAATCTAATGAGTATGAACTAGATGTTGCCTGGGGAGATTACCCGCCTCTAACGTACAAACTCACAAAGTTACAAACGCCTACCTCTTTATAATATTCGTATAGATTTAACCCCTTGCAAATGTAGATGTTACATATTTGAATTAGTCTTCATTTAGCAAGCTGATAAAATAGCCTTACGCACAATGGCCACTTGTATGTAGTATGCCCTTGATTCAAGTATAAACGTTACGTGCATATAGACATATATATATAAACTCCGCTTTTCTTAAGTCTTGGTGAACAATTTTACCATGTCTTGTGTTTGGGTAGCATCTCTTCAAACTAAAATTTGAAACAGATACCTATCTTCAGCCGATCAAGTATTTTTTTATATTATATATATTATTTAGTTTAGATATCAATGCATATGTATGACGAGTGAGCATTCAGGATCGGCACCCGACGATAAAAACGGATTCACTGCTTGTGTCAAAATTTACACATTTTGTGTCAAAAAATTAATAATATGACACTTTTCTTAGTTTAGTAAAACTTGGCTGATGAGATAAAATTAAGATTAACCTTAGTAAGGTTAATCTTTTATTTATTTTATTGCCCTATTCTTAGTAAGGTTACCTTACTAAACTGTAAACACTGTTACCTAGTGGTAATCCAGTGTTTACAGACCGTTAAGACAACTGTGAACCGAAAGATACCTGGTGCAAATTCTACTTGTGACATTTGAGTTTCTATTCCAATCTGACTCATGTATATTATCGACTGCTATTTGCTTCCGGTGAAGGAAAACATGACGTGTATGCGTGTATGTTATACATTGTAATTGAATGAATGAAAAAGTTTACTGATATACATAAGTAATATTATGTGTATATGATCTCGAAACTTAACCTTTGCCGGCTAACGTTGCAACGGTTAAGATTCGCTTTGTTATGATAATCACATGTTATGAATTATATTCTCTTGTTTTTGGCCATGACAATGTCCGTATTTGTCCATCAGGATTGTTTTTATTTTATACACATATATGATAGTCTTTGTCGGTTTGTATGTAGACAGAGCCTAGACGCCGTAAAACTTCAAAACTACTCGTACCTACTTTCAGCTGGATAGAGGACTTATTGGAATCGAGATTCAGAAATAGTAGGTTAAGCAACCTACCTAAAAATTATCACTAGTATTAGTCCTTACCCTTGATTTATTTTGTTGTGCACGGAATGTAATGCATCTGCAATGAATGAAATTTAAAAATAACAATTTACTTTTTGCTTTGAGTTTATTGTTTGTAATAAATTTAATTTTTACTACCAAATATCATTGATTTGTTATACTGTTATTGAGCTGTAAGCAGCTCGCCATATTGTTATCGAACTAAGTAATGGTATTTATTGCACATTATTTATTTTACAATTAGCATTCCCTAATGACAATTTAATAGTTATCGTTATAGTGAATGGGAACATTAAACCCTTATCTTATAGTTATCGGTCTAGGAGACTCAGAGCATATACTAACACAGGAAATGACGATTATAATGTAAGAGCGTTCACTTCAATATTGGCTCGGTTGGGTTGTCATGTAGGCGGCCGTGCATCATGGCTCGTTTGCGACCATGGCTTTCGTTCACAAGTTGCCTTTATACAAACTGTTAGATTGACCTCATTTCTGTTATAACTAGCGGCCCGTTCCGGCTTCGCTGTAAAACCATAATAAATTATACACATAAACCTTCAGGAATCACACTACCTATTAAAGAATCCGTGTAGTGCAGTTTTAAAGATCTTAGTATACATATAGGGACAGATAGAAAACGGGAAGCGACTTGTTTTATACCATGTAGTGATTCTGGATCTGGATATGTATCATGTTTCTTTGTTACAGGTCTCAACAAGCCAGCATCGCCGTGCACGCATTATGAGATTATCCTCTACGCGTTTATGATCTACAATTAGTAAACAAATTATTCTGAAGATACCGACGCAATCCAAAATGCCCTTTCTGTAAGTATTAATTTATGTGTCTCGATGTTTTTTAGTTCCTCCAATAATTTTACTTTATCGTTGCGCTACCACGTTCACTCCCTTACGAACAGCATGCCAAGTTATCTTTTTTTTATTCCCCCCTTTGAGGATGCTGAGGCTTTCGTCGGCGTGTGACTTGTATCAGTGCACTGACCGCGTCGAGGTCGCCTGTGACCGATCTTTAATGGAACTAACCTATTTTTGAACGATAAATCTACTCAAGTGTTACTCAGCATTCGCTTTAAATAGCTTCTACCGATTCAGTACCGTAAATTGACACTGCAACGACGGCAGATGTGACATGAATTGGCAGTTTGCGTCGCGATTCAACGATGTAAAGTTTGTTGTTTTATGGAACAAAAATAGGTTAGTACCATTATCGCTTTTTCTCTTAAGACGGTCATTGTGCGTCGTCGCTTCAGCTCGCGAATTCGCACCGATCGCACTGGACCTCCGACAGCGTGTAAATGTGCGCACCGCGAAATGTAAGCACAAAACTTTAAACAATATCAATAGTTAGGTTTCTATCGTCTTCAGGCTTCACCGGTTGACATAGGTCTTGTAGGCATTTAGCAGGCGGCGGAACGGTGCGGTGCGATGGGAACGAAGTGGCGGCGGCTGGGGATGACGTACGAGCGCGAGCAGTGCGCCTGAGTGGGTGTCTCGCGTTGCAGATGCTTGGAACGGGCCGGCTCGAGTGGTGTGGTGAGCGGGCGGCGGCGCGCGCGGTAGATTCCGGCCACATGCCCCCGCGCCATGTGGCGCGTGCTGCTGGCCCTATGGGCTGCGTGCGCCGCCGCGCGCGCCTCGCAGGACGTGGTGCGCAACTTCACCGACCCGGTGTCCTCGTCGACTTCACTCTTCAATCATCTCGTCGTCGACCGCAATACCGGCCGTGTCTACGTTGGCGCCGTCAACAGAATCTACCAGCTATCACCCGACCTCGATGTCGCGCAATCCATCGTCACGGGGCCGGTCAACGACTCTGCTTTCTGCACCTTCGACTGCCCCCCGAATTTCGTGAAGAAACCAACGGACAATATAAACAAAGCACTCGTAATAGACTATGCTACGAGCCGGCTAATAACGTGCGGTTCAGTGTTACAAGGACTGTGTTCTGTGCGCAATCTAAATAACATTTCTCATGATGTGCATGAAATCCGTGAGCCGGTTGTGGCGAACAATGCGTCGGCGTCAACAGTGGCATTCATTGCTCCGGGACCCCCTAATCCCCCCATGACCCAGGTCATGTATGTGGGAGTTACGTTTACTGGTAACTCTCCCTATCGTTCAGAAGTTCCTACTGTCAGCAGCAGGTCGCTGGAAGATGAACGTCTATTCATGATTGCCCGGACGGCCGTCACCACAGGGACTAGAATGTTTGTAAATTCTTTATCTCGTGAACGTTATCCTATAAATTATGTGTATGGTTTTAGTTCTGAAGGATTTAGCTATTTCTTAACAACGCAGCTAAGGGCAGTCGGTTCTGATACATATTATAGTAAGTTAGTGCGTGTATGTCATGATGACGAAAATTATTATTCATATACAGAGATACCTATGTCTTGTACAGGAGAAGGCGGAAAGAATTATGGGTACAATTTAGTACAAGCAGCTTTTGTTGGTAAACCAGGTTCGGTTCTTGCTGGAGAACTTGGAATAACAGCTCAACACGATGTCTTGTTTGCAGCATTCAGTCAAAGTGAAACGATAAACACCAACACGCCTTCTGATTTGTCAGCCCTGTGTGTGTATTCTCTGAAAGCTATACGCAGAAAGTTTATGCACAATATCAAAACTTGCTTCAGTGGCAATGGTTCACGTGGCCTAGATTTCATATCGCCGTCCCATGCATGTATCGGAACCAAATTACAATCTATCAGCGAAGACTTTTGTGGTTTAGATGTAAATACACCACTAGGAGGCGAGCAACCAGTGGAAGCCGTACCAGTGGCTAAGTTCAAGAAGAGGCTAACTGCAGTGGCGGCCACAGCCACTGGGGATTATACTGTAGTTTTTGCAGGAACAGCGCAGGGACACCTGAAAAAGATAGTGGTTGAAAGTCCTACTTCCGCCTTTGAGTATGGAGATATTGTAGTCGATGAGGGCTCACCTGTCAACAAAGACTTATTCTTTGATACTCAATTAATGCATTTATACGTAATGACTGAACGTAAAGTATCTAAAGTTAAAGTTCAAGAGTGTAGCGTATATAAATCGTGTTTAACGTGTCTCGGAGCCAAAGATCCATATTGTGGATGGTGTTCCCTAGAAAATAAGTGTAGTTTGCGGTCAGACTGTCAAGAGGCAGCTAAAGATCCCTTGTATTGGATCTCTTATCGCAGTGGACGTTGCACGACTATTACTCAAGTAACACCGAACCAACTGCAACGAACGACAGCTAGAACATTAGATTTGCTAATTGAAAACTTGCCCACACTTAATGGACAATTCTTATGTGCATTTACAGCTTTAGATCGTACCTTAATAACCAATGCTACTAGAAAACCTTATGGTGTTAATTGTACCACACCGCGCACCGACACGCTCCCACCGATCCCTGCTGGTCAACATCATTTCACAGCCAAACTGTCGGTGCGCACCACTCAGGGACCTGATTTTGTAGCAACAAATTTTACATTTTTCGATTGTAATACGTATAGCTCGTGTACTCAATGCGTCAGTTCGTCTTTCCCTTGCGACTGGTGCGTTGATGGACATCGTTGCACTCATGATACTGCTGAAAATTGTAGAAACGATATTTTAGTGACTGGCGTTAGTAGAATCGGCCCTAGCTATCGTTCAGGTCCTGGCTTTTGTCCCACTATCAATTCCACAGCGGATGGCACTAACGAAATTTTGGTTCCATCCGGTGTAAAGAAAGCTATAAAAGTAAAGGTTCATATAATAGGACAATTTATAGTCCAAACGAGGTTCGTTTGTCAATTCAATATAGAGGGTCGTGTTACTCATGTCAATGCTCAACTTCTAGCGGATACAATTTATTGTGAACCTGTAGAATTTACGTATACATCGCGTGCACCAAACATTACTGCTTCTTTCGCTGTTATTTGGGGTGGATCGAAACCGTTAGACAATCCGGATAATATGCATATTTTGATTTACCGTTGTAATGATATGGCTGACAATTGTGGCATGTGTCTCGCTTTGCCGGAAAAGTTTGGATGTGGTTGGTGTCAGGGCTCCGATCGCTGCGAAGTTCAGGAACAATGCGGTATACCTAGTGTATGGTTAAATCGTACCCAAACTTGTCCAAATCCTGACATATATTCCTTCTCTCCTGAATTAGGTCCTTGGGATGGAGGAACTAATATTACCATCGAGGGTATTAATTTAGGTCGAAACATATCTGACATTTATAATGGAGTCACTATAGCAGGGATTAAATGCCAACCTATTATAGAGTTGTATGTAAAAACTAGCCGTATTGTTTGCACTGTAGACGGTCCAGGTGAGGAAGTACCTCGAGATGGCCCTGTAGTTGTTAGGGTTGCTGATTATCGTGGTGAATCTAAACGACATTATGCGTTTGTCAATCCGAAAATAAGTTCAATTCACCCTAAGTATGGCCCACAATCTGGTGGTACTATACTTCACATCAGAGGGGAATATCTTAATGCAGGCAGTAATATTCAAGCTTTCATAGACGATTTGCCATGTCCTATTCTTAACGTTTCGAATGAATTGGCTGTTTGCAGAACTAGCCATTCTTACCAACTGAAAATGGGTACTCTACGAATGCATTTCGATACAGGTGTGCGAACTCTGGAACGCGAAAAATTTGAATATATCGAAGATCCCGTTGTTGATTCTGTCGAGTCGGGTCCGCCGCTCGCATCACAACGTAAACAACCGAAAGGCATACCATCCGGCGGGATTAAAATAAAAGTGATAGGCCGTAATTTCCATTCTGTACAATCCCCACAAATATATGTTTATCACGATAATCGCCCTTACATTGGCCCTTGCAGTCGAGTAGAATTTCAGTTTCAAACTCATTTGATTTGCGAATCTCCTGGTATAGAAAGCGCCGGTCTTAACTTGGATCCAGATAAACCTTTAGAATTAGAGTACGGGTTTAATATGGATGATGTTCAAAGCGTGAAAAATTTAACTACTAGGACTGGCAACGCTTTCTTACTTTATCCAGATCCAATATTAGAGAAGTTCGATGAGGACGTTAAGTATTATAAGTCTGAATATTTAACTATTAATGGTCAAAATTTAGATAGGGCAGCTACGGAAACAGATGTAGAAGTACATATAGGTGAAAGTTGGTGTAATGTGACGTCCCTTGCGCGGCATCAGTTGACTTGCCGTCCGCCGTCTCGCGACGAATTACCTGATGGGGTTGATACTCCTGAAGTAGTCGTCAAAGTTGGGCGCGCAGATCCTTTCTATATAGGAAAATTATCATATTCGTCTCAGGCTGGGCTACAGACAGCTATTAGCAAGCCAGTATTAGTAGGCGTAATCGCCAGTATAGTGATACTGTTTTTAGTATTTATCGTATTTTTAATTATGTATAGGCGAAAATCAACTGAGAATATTAGAGTACTAAGAAATATGCAAGAACAAATGGATATTTTAGAATTAAGGGTAGCTGCTGAGTGTAAAGAGGCGTTTGCTGAGTTGCAGACTGAAATGACAGATTTGACGGGTGACGTGACGGGCGGTATACCATTCCTCGATTATCGCACTTATGCCATGAAAATTTTGTTCCCCAATATTGATGACCATGCTGTCTTACAGTGGGAGCGTCCAGAGCTTACTAGAAAAGAGAAGGGTCTCAGAATGTTTGGGCAGTTAATTATGAACAAAACATTCCTTCTATTATTTATTCGTACTTTAGAAAGCAATAGATATTTTTCAATGCGCGATCGCGTCAATGTAGCTTCACTTATAATGGTGACTTTACAGAGTAAGATGGAATATTGCACTGATGTATTAAAAACTTTGCTTGCTGAGCTCATAGAGAAATGCATGGAAGGGAAGAGCCATCCTAAGTTATTGCTTAGGCGAACTGAAAGCGTTGCTGAAAAGATGCTGAGCGCATGGTTCACTTTCCTGTTGTATAAATTCTTACGTGAGTGCGCTGGCGAACCGCTTTATCTTCTATTTAGGTCCATGAAAGGACAAGTAGATAAAGGTCCTGTAGATGCCATAACTTCAGAGGCTAGATATTCTCTAAGCGAAGAAAAACTAATTAGACAGTCAATAGATTTCAAAGCTTTGACCGTTAGCGTGTCTATATCGCAGCAAACTATCTTTGTTAACGGTTCTGATGCCACAACTGAGAACGTCCAAGTAAAAGTTCTCGACTGTGATACGATAAGTCAAGTTAAAGAGAAATGCTTAGACGCAATTTACCGCGCTACTCCTTACTCGCAAAGGCCGAGTCGTGACGAGCTCGATTTAGAATGGCGCACGGGTGCCTCGGGTAGATTAATACTCTATGACGAAGATTCGACTACTAAATGCGAAGGCGAGTGGCGCAAGCTTAATACCCTCAATCACTATCGCGTACCAGACGGCGCTTGCCTCAGCTTAGTTTCCAAGCAAAGTTCCGTGTACAATCTTTCTAATATGGAAAAGAACGACAAATCTCACACTTACGAGACACTTAACCGCGGTAAATATGGCTCAGCAAGTCCACCTGCTAGTCCGTTGAAATACGAACACGGCTTTAAATACTGGCATCTTGTGAGACACCATGACGGTGACGCACACAAGGAGGGAGAGCGGGGCAATAAAATGGTGTCAGAGATTTATCTTACTCGCCTTCTCGCAACCAAAGGCACGCTGCAAAAGTTCGTCGATGATTTATTCGAAACTATTTTCAGCACGGCGCATCGCGGCTCCGCTTTACCTTTAGCCATAAAGTATATGTTCGATTTCCTTGACGACCAAGCACTACAACACGCAATTTCCGACCCCGAAGTAGTGCACACATGGAAAAGTAATTCTCTTCCCCTACGTTTTTGGGTAAATCTTATTAAAAATCCTAACTTTGTATTCGATGTTCATAAGTCTAATACTGTAGATTCATGCTTGTCAGTTATAGCGCAAACGTTTATGGACTCGTGCTCGACGTCCGACCACATCCTAGGTAAAGATTCGCCTTCGTCTAAGCTTTTGTACGCGAAAGATATTCCAGTTTATAAAGAGTGGGTTGAGCGTTATTACGCGGACATTAAGTTGATGCCGGCGATATCCGACCAGGACATGAATGCTATGCTAGCGGAGGAATCGCGCCTTCACACTAAAGAGTTTAATACTAACTGCGCATTGAACGAGCTATATTCATACGCGATGAAATACAGCGATCAGCTTATGGTGACACTCGAGGAGGACGAATTCTCGCAGAAACAGCGGCTTGCGTACCGCCTCGAGCAGGTGCATAGCCTCATGGACTATAATATGTGAACAGTTCCTAGAGGCTTGTGACACCGGACCCACCGCTCTGTATATAAAGCACATATCTATGCTCGTCGATTGTATATATTAGATAGTGTACAGTCTTTAATATTGTAATTTTTGTATAATTTCAGCCAGAAAGTCGTTTTTTAATTTTATATAAATGGACTTTGTATTGATTTTACACGACGAACTCGGCCGGCTACGGTCGTGCCACAGTATGCATCGTAAATTTAAAAATGTGTATGTCTGTCTATGTGTGCTCGCGTCGTACGAGTTAATGTTACGTCGATCGGTGTATAATGTGTGTTGCAAAGAAACATATTGTAAACTCGCCGGCGAGCGCATCAAGCCTCGCCGACGGGTGATTTTTAAATTTGTACTCGCAGTCTACTTAACAAATAGCCGCAAGTCGGCAATTCCATTAATAAATAATAATCGTCGAATGTACGTTGTGTTTAATTGTCTGGTTACACGGCAGCGCATCGTCATTTTCCGCGCTTGACGAAAGCCCCCGCGTCTCGGCAGCTGTAGCAGGGTGAACGCGGTACGGTGCCTTCTCGCCTCTCGCTATCGCACGAAACCCTTGTCACTCGATGCCCAGCCCCAACGGCATGACACTGCGAGAAATAATTTTGACGCTATATAGCACCATCTTGCTTTATCTAGGCTACTTTGGAATCTATACAAATATGATGGAAATTACAAAACGATGCGACATGAGAACAAGATTTGAAAACAAGCAAGATGGCGGTCGACGCGGTGAAAACGTTAATCGCAGTGTCACGACTTTCGGGCAGCACGTCATTTGTCATGTCACCATCTGTGTTTGTGGTCCCGAGGGTTTCGTGGGGGGCGTTTGGCGAGACGGTCAGAGATGAACCGACGCGGCCCTGCTGTTTCAGCCCATACGTGCGGATCGCCGCGAGAACAACGTTCACGATAGTGAACAACTTATACTGCATTCCCGCTTACGTGGTGTGGATGATGATGCTGCGCCTCGTGAGACCTTTGTACGCCCCTCTCTATTGGAAGATCGAAGGACTCATGTACCACTGGCTGTTGGCGATGGTGTCACTTTGGACCTGGACGGCTGGATATGAAAGTAAGTCTGTTCTGTCCTTAACGGGCGCGCCATGTGTAACCTTAGGTAGATAGAATTAAGAATATCTACATGTTATGATATTAGAATCGCTATTTTTACGTTAAGCAAACACAGTCTACTAAATTTATGGAAGAATGTTTTCAATATTAAATGAAGCACGCCACTTGGAATCATTACCGAGTAAAACAGAGATCAAATCTAGCTTAACCTGAGAAGCCACAAACATAAGGTCATACATAAATCTCTAGCATCGTCGAAATGCAGCAATCATACCATTTTATAATATAATCTTTATCATAACGAGTGCAACAGATGCAGAATCCATCGTCGGGACTTGATAAACGTACAAGTTCTCCTCATGTCTTGATGTGAACAGAATAATTAATGTATCGTGCTCTGTTACGATTCCGATGGCGTTTAAGATACGCAAAGAAGCGAGTAAGTAGTTTATTTCTTCAAACTTTTACCATTGTTCTTTATTATTTTGCATTGTTCGCAAGAAAAATTTGGTTTGCATGGCGCGATTCCGACTTTTATGATCATGAAGATATTCGAAGTAAGAAGTGATAGTTAATATATTACGTCAACTTCAAACATTTTAACATGATTATTAAGTTTTGAAACCTCTGCAACAAATTTATTATATTTTGATAACATTGCAAATAGAGTCTCAAAGCGTTATTAGGTAATTTCTTCTAAAAGTGTTAATTGCTTGATACTTATTGATTGTCTGATATATGCGTAAAGATCGCTTCTTTAATCTATATGTGAAACATAGTTTTGCTTGAGAAAATAACAAATCCATAATACAACATATAACCTGTACTATCCGGCGATACTTAGCATGGCTAAAGTCCTGCTTTACATGTTCTGGTAAAAAGAAAATGTTGACCCATGTGATTCTGCTTAAATCTTTTATGGAAAAGCAGGTAAGTTACTTGACTTAATCCTCTTTCATTATCAGTTAAGCTTAAATGTTTATGTACTTTGGTTATTAATCTGACGTTCGTGGTATTAAATTAGCTGTAAAAAAGAAGAACCGATGAAAATTTCTGATGCAGGTTTAGTGTCGCTCTGGTTTGTTATGTGCATTATGTGTTCATAAAATATTACTATAATTGTGCTCTAATAAATAAGAAAATGTCAAAAATTTCATTAGTACTGCCAAAAGAGCAGAGAGGTTACGGCGAAATTAATCGTTCTATCATCATCATTTTATTAGCCCCTTTCATTCTACTGTTGTGTATGTGTTTATGAACACATACTTCTCTTTCTGTGAATCATTATCCACTGACCTGTGTTTCTTATTAAGGAACCTTACCATACCTTGCATAGTTGCTTCAAGCTCGCTCTAAATCTTTTGGCTATAACGGGGATGTGATGGAGTGTGAGAAGTGAATAACTGGTATCAGTATTTACTATTTTTATATAGTCTCAGAGTATGTAGTTTAACTATCATTTGTGTTAGAACAACTTAAATATTGGGGATTTAAAATATAAACTTATTTCTTTTATGTTGCTACCGCTCATCTACATGGTCTTTATCGTTATCTACCTCGGAAACTGATTACGGTCACTAGCCATGATATCACCTGTGTGACTCACATACGGCCTGAGTGATCCTAAGAAGTATTGTACGTTAGAATGTATATTTTATATGTTATCCTCGTGCCGTCATCACAACACAGTCTAAGCAGAATTTTATTTAGCTATAATCGCAAACAAATATTCCGTGAGTCATTTTATTAACGACTTATGCGTCTCCGAAGGACCATTTCAAACGGGCAACGTTGAATAATTTATTGTGACAATAATTTTGGTAATGACATTTAAAATAAATGATTTTACAATATTTATTTTAGATAGTTCGTTTCAAATATTTTTATTTAATTTAATTTTTTAATAACCTTTACAAGAATTTATGACGAACTAATACATTCACTGAATATGTGCCCTTGTGTAACGTTTTGGTCCACATATTCAATAGCGAAATCGCCTTCATGCTCATTTAAATCACAATTTAATAGCTGGTAAAAGTAGACCGCATGGATCTACTTTAGCGACAAAAGTATTACGACAAGATTTGCAGATAACATCCCATTACGCAATGCTAAATTAGATTTACGTGTAATTGATTCTGAAACCTGAACAGTCAATGGACATGGGCAATAGTTTCGAAATGCCAACTTAGCAGACCTCTTTGGGACCGGTACAAGCTATATTGACCTTATGCGACTGCGTAGTTTATGCGCGGCTGAGGACGGTCGATGACCCCCTCCCCTCTCCCCCTCTCGCCGCCTACTGCCGCGCTAGGAATGCCGCCTCCCCCCACCACTCGTCATGTCATGTTGCATTTTCGAATGGCGAATTTGCATGGCGGAACGACCAAAATGTATAACATTTTTGCATGCGGTGAAAGTACTATTGTACTCTTCGTCCAAGCAGACTACTAATCTGAATAGTCTTTTTTGAACATTCGAGTGTAGACTGGCTGCACCTGCGTTGAAGGATTGTAGACCATTAAAATGATCAATGGCATTTAGTTAATATTAAAGTAAAACCTCACTCACAAACTTAAACTTTTCACTTTTCAGGATATCCTTGTAGAATGATAAAAAACAGCTAAGTCTTCATTCGGTTAGTTGCAAAATGAGAAATTCACACAAAGGGTCTCGTCTAATTAAGAAATTGTAGACATCTTTAAAGTAATTTCAAGTCAATATGTCATCGTCATCAGATCTTTCCCAACACCCGACTGTTATTATCCTCAAAGTTAGTGTGAAAATGTGGCGGAGTTTCGCTTTGAGCTATTGTAATTGTTTAAAAGATTTATAGCTAGAGCGGTCTGACCTGTTCAGACAATAAGATGGATCATTTGCCCACCGATATCTCTTGTTTTCATCGGCCGGACGGCCGTTATCTCTCAGATTAACCCACTTTTACTAACGACATTGTTTCTGTACTTACCATCGATTATTTTTACTTTTTTATTGGTTTATTGCCTTGTATGTGGGAAATTCAACGTTGAATTTAAGTAATTTAATCTTGTCGCAACATAAATTGCGGGATTGTAGTATATAATCTTCTGCAGTTATAGCTATAGCAAAAAACTTCTGCATGTGCTAGTATATATTTAATTGCTTGTGTATCCAAACTGCGTTAGCCATACATAATTAGGAATTTCATGACCAGTATTTCGATCCCTTCATAAATACTTGCATTAAACACGTTATCTGCTTAAGAATAAGTATATAATACATTCTTGGCTTGTTCTCCATAAAGGTATTCAATACCAACGTTATTTGATAACACTTGATATCCTTAGATATTTAATATTCATTCTCACGTTTCCAACGCCTAAACAATGACCAATACAATGTTCAGGCATTCTGCTCACAGTCGCGGCACAATTCTCAAATAAATCATAATACCACCCAACCCGAATTTGTCCTATGTGTAACGTGTGGTAAACATTCGAATAATCGATTACATATAACCGAAAGACAATGTGACTATAGATATACGATGGTCAATTATCATTATTAAAATATAATTATTTAATGTACAGGATATAACAAGCGTTTATTTATTTGTTAATGACATTACAATGGCCTTGCATACATCGTGGTCGCAGCTACAAAACAGTCATTGAAATAACTGACCAGTGTACTTATCTTGAAGATCGAAAGTTAAAAAAATGTGTTAATATGCCTTGATAGACCTTCGTTCGTTAGAGTGTCATCCTTATTGATATATCTGATGTTTGCGCTACCGCTTCGCTGTGCAAATATTTACATGTGTAAGTAAACACGTTAAAAGAGCACACTAAGGTTGTAAATCAGAAATCTTAAATTCATTCATGAAGCATGTCTAACTTTACATAAAAAATCATTAGTCTGTATCATAGCTGACTATAGGATTAAGTAAGTTAGATCAGTGAAGGTTTTACAAAAATTATCAAAAAAACTCACTATACTCTAACTGGAAATAGTTTGGAAACAAAGAATCATAATGAAATAATAACATATTTTTAGCTCGTGTAAAAATAACCAAGACAAGGTCCTATAGTCATATCACAATGGCAGGTCTTCAAAATATGTTTATTTGTTGTTCTTAAAAATATTTTTATTTGTGTAATTGTTAGTTTTTCTATATGGATGATAATAACACTGCCCATTCTTTGTGATAATGGAAAATGATTCTAAATGACGGCGCTGCGGCTTGTCCACCCACGTCGAGCGATGGCGACATGCGAGTAATTCTTTAATATCCTTCGATTGTTAGGCAATTGACTCTTCCTGTACCCACTTTTAACGGAGAGAATATTCAATGAAGTTCATTTCAGACGGTTCAGCATTATTGAAGATATTTGTGACATGAATTTCATCAATAGATAATACAGAATAAATTAATTAAAATAAACTCGAACGTGTTGCTCTTATTACTCAAAATGATTCGAAAGACTTAAAAGTAATTTGTGCGATACCTACACGCACTTACATTATTAGACATTATAGGTACTTAATCATGTCCATACTGTCCATTCTATTAATCTGTACTGTAGATATAGTCTCAAAAATACAGTATCTAGTCAAGTTCCGCGAGGATCGTAAACGATAATAGTCCAGAAATGTCCAAAATAGGAAAAGATAATGGCCGTATACAGGAAAGCATTGAGAACAGCTTCAACATGGGGATTACACTGGCGGTAAATGGTGCCTCCGAGATGGGAACTCCACGTCGTGATGCCATTGAGATTACCGGCCGTGATCACGATGCGCAGGCGCAACGTCCAGTGCTTGACGCTAAATTGGTAAGTAATGTCTATTATCTGCTCTATGGAATTCTCTTACTCGTAGATTAAATTTTGAGGAAGTAACTTAAATCTATTTGACCTGTAAGTATATTATCTGCTATGTAGAAGTAAGAAGATAGATAGTCGGAAAGAAAATAATCCAGCAGGTCTTCTGAACGAAGCTTGCTCTTACGTGAAAGAGCGAAAACACATTGTAATAAAGACAGTATAAATTGTATGATTGATGTTAACGTGAGAAACAGCCATTATAACTAAAATAATAAAATACGATTTACTTGATAATGATCTCCTGAAGAGATCGGAACTAGTCGATACCGTTGATAATTACGTGGTAAGTAAACTGTATAATATTTTAATTATCAAGCCATATAACAAAATAAATGTTGACTTAATTTTTGAATTGAGTAGAGATGTATATGTTATGGCTGAACTCCGAAGTGCGGCTAGACCTAGGGTGCAACTGGCGTAAGTTGGTTACACCTACTTATCTTGGGTTAGACCTAACGACCGGCAACACCTGGGTATAGCGGAAACGGTCTAGCCGCACTTCGGAGTTTAACCGTAACTTAGACAATTTTAAATCCATTTACGTATCATCTAGCTACCAAAACACATGGACACAAAACGGAAACTGGATTATAATAATTGAAAGATAAAATTATCTTATTGCCTTATTTTACACAAAAGCAAAGGCCACTCGTACACCTTGCGAGGATAAAAGTGCTTGTGTAGCAATTTTAATGATAAGCATTGTTATATAAATTTAACCTGTGTCATCCGTTGCATAATCTCACATAAAACATTCACGCCATTGTAGACAATAATAAACAGTTCACACAAAGATATTAAGACATCAGCACCAAAGTTAGCACAAAATGGTAATGTTCTTCAAATTGCTATGTTAATGGAGCCCACCTTTGAACGTCTGTTTGACCTTGAAAATAACCGCCAATGAATATTGGAAGAAAATGTTTATTCATTAACCGTTTTTATTTTATATTACTTATGATTTTTGTCACGCTCGTTTTTGTAACTTCTAGGTATTTGTTGAGTTACGATTGTACAGAATGCAATCAGTAAAATTTTCAACACGTCTAAAAATACCATTTCATTCGCCAAAATTATGTTTTAAAAAATAACTCGTTATTGTCTCAAACGTCAGTCACTGCAAAATTAATAAGTTTCGTATTTATAGCCATAATATTAATAAGTTTCGAATTCATAATATTGTTAGCGGTCAACGTGTTAAAACCTTGTTATGACGTAAAAAGCCGAATCGAGTTTGTCGTATTCTCCTTATTATTCTTATCTATGGAATTCCAACAATTTTACCGTTCGATCGATCGACCTTAGTCTTGTCCGGACTTGTTCTTATATCGACCGTTGACCATATCTGTTGCATTTTTCTCGATCATGAGTCATATCCTGTGGATGATTTGTTACATTGATTGGCTTTGTTAGGCTATTTACAGACTCAATAATCATTATATGATTCAGTTTCCGCCGCAGAGGCGCTAATTTCGAGCGAGGATATTATTTATAGTTTCAAACCACTGGGAGACTTTCTTTGAGAATTAGAAGTTTAAGTTGGTATAATCGAGGACACAGATACAGTAATGTTAAAATAGATGTGAAACCACATTCTTGCTAGTCTTGTCCAGGGTAAGTTATATCATTTGAGCTGGAATAGGTACCTACTAACAGAAACCCTGTAAAATAAAAACAGGTGTAAAATGATAAGATAAAAAGAATTCTATAAGTTAGTCATCACTTCACTCCACACCTTTACTAAGTTTCATAGGAATATGTTCAGCAATTTTTGCGTAATATTATGAAAAAGTCGTATGTCCATAAAATAAGAAGGTAGATAGTAGATAACGTACATACATCGCCAAATTTAATCAAAGTTATTGCAATACCGACGCAAAAACGTCCAAGGTTATTTAAGATAAAGTTTGTTTTGTTGTACTAGGGATGACTGATTTCATTACTTTCTGAGAACTAATAACTCTATTAGAATTTATAGAATTATTAGAACTACTGTATATTATAAGCAAAGATGCGATTTGATTTGAAACCAAGGACAAAACAGCGATTCTTCAATCCACTGCATCCGGCATCAATTAACACCTCGACTCTGGAGTGTCTACGACTATTTTTGTTTTACAGTTAACAAGTCCAGTTTCCTTTTATGACCCATTAGTACCACAAGGATAAAAATCATCAGCTGGTACTTAATTGTATGTGATTATGGAACATAACATGCCTTAAATCTAGTTTTTACGTTTAGATATAACTTGACTGGTAACTTGTGCTCGATTGCCAAGTTTCGCCCATGTTTGAAAGTTAAAACTAGTCACGATATAAAATATACATATTTGGTCGTTTTGGTAAATTCAGTTTTGCAAAGTATACCTATTTGTATAATCAGTAAATTGATATTGCTGATTTATAGCTGCCTTCAAAGATATTTATAGTGAATCACGTTTTCTTAGAATTCTTAACGTAATAAATTTTTATAGTTTTTATATTGCGACATGAACCTGACTTTAACAAAGAAGTGAAACATTTTCTTTTATTTTACTAATTGAAGTACGCAGCTTTTCTATAATGCATTACATTTACATTCTTCATTGCATTTTGAACAAAAACTTGCCATGATCTCGAAATGATTAAATCATTTATAATGGTAATTTGAAGAATAAGCTTACTGAGATGTTTGTAAATAGTATCATAATAACAATTCCTTTACCTAAATGAAATATTTATGTTATATGAGGGTTTTATAATGCAATAACATAATCTTTAATCGACATACCTTTCATAGATATTAAAGGAATTCTAGAATGGTCCAATCGAATTGCAATACCCTCGTCATAACGTTTTATAATGGTCCTTCGTAAATAGCGCTGCGGCGCCGTCCTTGTTGAATATTTAAACATTCGTGTCTGTCTCTACTCATTTGTGATTGTCATATACAATCATACAAGCCTTCCGTCTGTCATGTCTGTTGGTTCAGAAGCGAATATGTTTGCTATCAACATTCAAATAAAACATAACAGTGACGTTTGGGCTTGGCGACTAAATAGCGAGAATATGAATTAGAGTTACACCGTATCCAAATATTGAAGTCGTTGTTCATTCTATTGTAATTAATCTTAATAAAGAAAATACATTACTAGAATGTTTCTAAGGAAAATTTTCTAGAATAGTCAACTGCACCTACACGGACCCTACATTATTGACCTCTGTAAATAGCAACAAACTATATACATAAGGTAGGTTTATAAATATAAAAAATAATAACAGTGAATTATTTAAACTACCAAACTTTAAACGTTAATCTGCTGATACCGCTGCTAACGATGGTAAACTAAACTACTCCAAAAATGTGACAACGGTGTTGGTCGTTAACACACAAAAGAGTACACGTTCTGCGTTTAGCTGTATAAATGTAAAACATGTTTGTTTACATCTTGTCAATGTTATGGTTTTGAGTAGGTACTTTTCATTGCTGGTGCACAATTATCAGCGGTGAGAGGAACGTTTTTTATACCTTACGGGGGAAACAAAAATTAAATGAATGCTACCTTTGTTGCTATAGCACATGAGTCTAGAATCTTTGGTTCATTTTAAGCGCTTTGTCCTAGTTAAGTCAAGTCTACTCTTTATTATACTGTGCTTATGTGAGAAATATATCTATAATTTTTTGGTAGTATTTACCATGGAAAATATTATTTTTCCGTGGTCTTTTACCGGACATCTGACTGAAACTTTTTTAGTAATAATAATATTCTAGAAGTACGATGTCGTGAATTCAAATCTTAAAAAAGTCGTTTGAGTTCGTCGTTTGTATTTAATAATCTATACCCGGATTATTAAATAATTCACGTTGTCCATTCTTAGTTATCGTGCCCATTGCATTAACATTTACAGCTGATAACATCAGGTTTGATTCCGTTGCGCTAGCCAGCACAACAAGGACGTCAACATATGGTACCGGTACTACGATAGAGTAGATTGAATTATTTAATTATCAGTATTAGAGGAAATACAGTAAGAAACTTTCTATCATTAACATCTATTATACAGATGATATCCATACTTTTACTACTTGAAGCGGTGGTGGTTTAATGGTTAAGACGTCCGCCTGTGGATGATTCTAGGTTCGAATCCTATATGCTCGTGCCACATGAGTTTGTAATTTAACTCGTATAATTATATTAGTTGTCATCGACCACCACTTACCTACTTCCGGTGAAGGAAAACAATGTGAGGAAACTTGCACACTGGTTGATTACTTGTGTGTGAAAAAAGGCAATGGCAAACCACTCCATTAATAGTGCTAAGAAAGTTGTTGTGTTTCATTCCACGTAATGATCACGACCCTCGGCCATGAGGAATACGACTATGAAGATATCCATACTTCTATAACACTAATATTATAAATGCGAAAGTCTTGTCTGTCTTTCACGCTTTCACGGGCTAAACCACTGGGTTGATTTCGATTAAATTTGGAATAAATATAATTAATGAAACCAGGTGAAACATAGACTTAAATATGATAAAAATCGTAACATATTCTGGATAATATATAGAAACGTTCAAAAAATAGTAGTAGGTACGTAAGACATCATACAAAAATTCGAGATGTTTCGAGTCAATTCCAGTTTTCCTTGTTCTCTATTCAATGAAATTCGCACTAAAAATGAAATATTAATATACATATATTTTATATTTATATTATATATTTTAATTCGTCCCTTTCTTTATCTTGACAATAAGCTTCACTAAAAAGGGAAATGCAGTAGGACATTTTTTAGTAGCAATATCTAAAAACAAATTGCTTTGTCCACTCGCTTACGTGTGACGTGGTACAGGGTCAGTAGACATAAACACTTGTAACAAAGAACTGGTTTGTTAGACTGCGGTTTATGTAGCTTAGTATATAGAATAGAGGTTAAAATGAAACTGTGTTAAATAATGTTGGAATCATATGTGAAGATTTAAAAGAAAATGCTGTTATTAATAATGAACTGAACTCTTCGTTTCTTAGGTGTTTTATGTCAATGTTGTATTTTGTTGCCTTTGTGATCAAAATCTTTGGACTGACATATGTGTTATTAAATTCTACTTATAAGTTTTAGTATGTTCATTGTCTAGTAAATTTTACCTTTCAGATTAGTTCGTGTAACAAAAATTTGGCGGTTTCAAGTTTCTTGCCTAAACTGCAAAATCTAGACAATGAAATGATTTCATCGGCATTTTCTAACAGCCTCAATATCCGCCTTCTATAGTTAATTTCTTTATCTTTACAAATCTATCTATCGGGAGATAAAGAAAGGCATTAATATAATAGATGATAGATTAATGTCTCTCTATGAGTCATTGTAAGTAACCACTAATGCTGGAGTCAAGGTGAATTATATATGATCAAGGTGATCGAAGGTTGGGTCAAGTACTCGTATTAAGCAATTATCAACACTGTTGAAGAGTTAATGCATTATATACAATGTTGTTTCGGCAGAGAATAAATCCTACAACCTACTTTTGGCTAGACATAGACTGGGCTGGGATCATTTAATATCAATGTGACCAATTCGCGACGTATATATTTTCCTAAGGACGAAAACACGCAGCGTGCGTTTTGAGAAGTCAACGTGTGTGTTCATATTTCTAATTAGTCATTTAGGCTTCATTGACATTCAGGATTTCTCGCGGCTTTATATTACTCCACGTTTCATTTGGGATACTATTATGCATACAGAATGAGTGAAGTGGTGATGCATCAGTATATTCAGTAGTTGCTAAATGCTTTAGTAATGAGACGAGAATGTGTGAGTAAGCAAACATGTGCGAACACTTTCTTATACGTATATGGCAATTGTGGAGCCCTACAAAACCACATTGCCAATGTGTTTGTGGCCTGTCCGACTTTTGAACCAATCAGAAGGCACATGTATTCGTGTGCGTGAGTAACTTGTTTATGTGGTTCGTGGACCATTGTTTGCAAGCTCGCTGCGTGTCGATGTTGAGTGAGCCATATCGAATTTTATTTTTTGCTGGCTTCCATTCCAAAAGTTTTCAATTTGACGTCTGATATCGAAGGAATTTGTGGGTCAAGACTAATAATAAAATGTCTAGTGATTGTGTCCATAACTAGGAGGTCATAAGGTTTATTGGAGGCTTTAAAAATGTCTGTAGGAACTTAATTCTAGGTCGATCTGAGATAGTCCCTTTTATATATAAAATTAGATTGAGTTCTCTTTTAGATTTGTTTCAGTCAATTACGATTAATTTGTTCGGTACATGAATTCAGTTTTCGTCGTTTCTACTCATCATAAACCAAAATCACTAGCCATTTAAATGTTTCACTGCTGAGGCTCAGGTCTTATGGATGCATAAGGAGTATGGGCTATCCACCACGTGGGCCCAACGCGGATTAGTGGGTTTAAATGACATACCTCTACATTTTGGGACTCATTGCAAAATTTAAAAAAATTGCTAGTTAACTGGGGTTTTCGACTAATGCTTTGTGTGATTGGAGCAGTTCAATACATCGGTCATCTGTTGTCTAGCCCAAACTGTCCCTCCTCGTGTACTTTAATGAGGCCAATGACATAGCAATTACTGTGGCTAGCTATTGGTCTAAATCAATATAATTTGTTTGCTAAACTGTCACTACCGCAGGTCGAGTGCGCGAATCCCTGCACCATCGAGCTCCACTCGTTACTACTGCTCGCTCCAAAAATACAATTATGTTTCTGACACACGTGTTTCAGATTGCACACAGTCCAGCTTTGTTTTCTGTTGTAAATCATCCCGTTACAGTTTATTTGTATGAATTACTCGGACAAGTTAAATGGTTGTGATCATGCTGAATCATGTGGGGCCACAACACAAAGAATGTTGATTTCGAGTTAAAAATACTTGACATTAATCATGTTTTTGAAGTAGTTGCTTTGATAAATATTATTCATATTTAGCAAGATGATTTGTTTAAGTACAGTTAGAAATAGGTAGGTAGTTTGATAATCAAAATCAAAATCGAATCACTTATTCAGATATTAGTCCTTCACAGGCACTTTTTCACGTCATATTCTAAATTAAATCGTACCTATTTCGGGTTTAATGTTAATGTATCTTCTGCTTTCTGCTACACTTTAATAAAGTTGTGTCTTGTAATGTCGAATTAATTTATAACTACCAACTAGCCAATTTGGTTGCTAGCACAATTTGAAATCATTAATAAGTTGATATCAATCATTATAATTTACAACAATGCTTCCAACGTTTGACCTTCCAAAGATAAATCTAAAACTGGTATTATCGAAATTAGTTTCGTTCGTCAAAGAAGTTAAACTTAAGGTCGTTATGCTATTTATGATATTAATTTTAAAGGTCTTAGCGTAGATTAATAAGAAAATTGAAAGTGATTAATTGTTAGGCGTAAGTTTCAAATATTTGATATATTGAATAGGTAATGTTTATTCAATAGAGTTAGAAAAGTAAAATAAGTGTAATGAAACAACGGATGAAAGGGTTTATATATGAGAAATATAGAAAGAGAGAAGAAGTAAAAGTACATTGAGCTAGAAAGGAAAGAAAAATATGTTTGTGGTTTGGTTTCCGACCGATACTTGAATCTTCCTGCGGTAGGTACATCGGAAGAGTACAAGTTTCATTTTACTTACCAGAAGTCCTTATTTTTATAGCGTACATATATACATACATATTGTACAGTCTTAGCACGCAATATATTGTGTACACTTAAAGTTAGATTCATGCCGCAATCGCTATACTAAGCGAAACACAGTAAACTTCATGTCAAGTCATCCAGGACTGGGTAACTGTACCTACCTACTGCTCAGTAGGTAGGTACAGTTAGTAGGTACACTAAAATTACAAATCCGAAAGTTTGGATATTTGTTATCTTATCACGCTAAATTTACTGCACGGATTTCGGTGAAAATTTGTCCATGGGTTGGTAGACGCAAGTGGTATTTTATAAAACGTTCCATTTGAAGATATTCTATATAAATGGGTTCAGTTTTATTCCTTTTAATCTCGTATTTATTTCCAAAAGTTAAACTCGTCCTTTGGTTTCTGTCGTTCGCACATTCAATGTCCCACATTTCAACAGGATTGTTAAGGATCCATATATAATTAGGTACTGTCTGTTTGTTTATCATTCCCAATACCAGAACCATGCTCGTCTGGTGCATGTCTCCGATGCACATGCTCAACATAACCGTTTTATAAATAACTATTCTTGTTCTAATGTTTACTCGAAATCGTTCTTCAAACACGATGAAAACAGTGTGGTCTATTTTAGACACTTTTGAACTTGTAATATTACTTTCGTTTCCTGTACTGCGGAGACAGATCATAAAAAATCGAATTTGTAACTAAAACTATACCACAATCAATGGCCTGTAAGTACTAAGAAACAAGTTACTTATTTCAATGAGTTCCCAAAATGCCAGTAGTTTTTGGCTTGTGAGAAATTACTATTTATTATAAAATTTGACGTGAAATAGTGCCTGTGTGCAAAGTGCCTAATTTCTGAATAAATGATTTGATTTGGACTGAATGGACTGCTGATTCACTGGACGCAGATACAAGGCAGACGTTCTCTTCAACAAATACCAAAATTTTCAACTCCAAAACTTTGGTTTTCAGTATGTCGTTTGAAGATATTCAGTTCCTACAGATTGATTTATCTATCATTGTCAAGTGTCAAAAAAGTATGTCACGTATCGAGATAAAGATAACTACAAAATATAGCACAATAGATACGGCAAAATTTGGAGTAAAGTCAACAAATTCGATTTATCGATATTGTCAAATTCGGCTCACTGATTTTTGGAGAGGCTCCAACTTAACCTGACCTGAATTTCACTTTCACTAATGGCAGCTGGATATTTGAACGCAGTTTGTTGATGAAATGATGGAAAAGTTTCACTTGTTCACGTCTTAAATCTTTGAGGTAGACATTGCCTAGCGTTAGCGCACTCGGCTTGCGATAGTGGCGATTAAGGCACTTTCACAATGGTCAGTCATTGGATGGGTGACCAAAAATATCGTGCTTCGAAAGGCACATCAAGCTGTTGGTCCCGCTTGTATTTGCAGACATTCAAACCTGCCAATCCGCAATGGACGTACCTAGTTACTCCTTATCCATGCATAAGGAATGAGTTTGCCTCAGCAATGAAGACATTTAAATGGCTGATTATGATGATGAGAGAAAGTCACATGTTGTCGTAAAATCCTGATCCTTTGATGTCGTAAAATCGTCCTCCGTGAATTTTGTAAGAAATTAGCAATATTTTCTAAATAGTTGTACCTATTTATTAAATGGTTTTATCACTAACTGTTGTGGGTTAAAGTACATTGAACTAATAATGTTTATCGATTAACATCCGGTGCTATGAACCCATGAGTTAACGCGAGGTATGCAAAAATAAATATAATGGCAATGTTTACTAAACTACCTGGTAAAATGAATGTGGTTAGTTAAGTACTTGATGAATAATGTGTAAAGGCATATTTCGAATGGTTTCTGGAACATACAATCCATTTTAATCAAAGCAGTTGCTACAAAATTTTGAGAGATAGGTAGGTACATGTTTTGAAGAATTATATGCTTTCACCAAACATTTCGCTTCCGTGAGAACTTTGTTGGATTGTGTTTTTTTACTATCGAAAGTAAAATAGTATAGGTATGTTTTATGCAAAATCGGTCGGATAGCATCATTCAGTCACATCACATTCATTCATCTTGAAAGCTGCAGTAATTAAAATTTTAATTTCGATTACTTTTTAAACTGAAATATTTATAAACGAAAAACTATTCCCAGCCAGCCAGGAGATAGCCAATCGATTCAAAGGAATTCGATCTTTAGATCTTGTCTGACCTTTCCTTTAATCGATTTAACTACCAGGCTATTAAACACCATTCATCTTCACAAAATAGCTAAAAACCGGAATTTTCGCTTAAATAACTTGGCAACCGCCAGCCCTCGCCGTCTCGTCCGCTACAAATTAGTCCAAAAGAAAAAGTAACGTAAAACAGGAATTTTTAACTTTAAGTCTTTTTATTATTTGAATTTAGTCCAATCTTTTAAGGATGAAGCAATATAGTTACGTTTGTTCTCTCGAATTCATTATATTGCTAGCATATCAGTCACTTTATTCTTACTCATATTTAGTGCCGGCTCCACACTATCGGCTAACAGATCGCCAAATTTTGCTGTTTCAATTGCTGGTTTTTCCTTGAGGTAAATAAAAGGTCTCATACAAACTACGCAAGCATTCGCGTCGGCATCTGTCTAAGTTCGACGATAGTGTGTACCCGGCACAAGGTTGCCTGTCGTATCGAATGTTACTTTATAGCAATCATTAAGCTGATTAGAATGACTACAACATTTAATATGTTCCCTTCTAATAATGAATATTTTAATTGAATTCAATAAAAACCAATCGATTTCAGATAATCGCAATTGCCTAATAAGCCTCTGTAATAAATTTATTTGACATCGGATATTTTGAGTCAGATGTTTCAATGGTTTAATAGTGATTACATTCTCAAACAAAAAAATTTTCAAAACTGGAAACATTGCATTGTGGATTTAAATTTTTTTCTCTTACATTCTGAACGTATGTTGATTGTACTAAATAGGTTAACTGTTTAGCTATATTAAGTGTTACTCTTGAATTATTTTGTTTATTCAACCAATAAGTCTGCTATCTAGCTCAACGTGGCCTTCAAGTTTGGCAGCTCTTGACTCTGTCTATCCCAGAAAAGAGACGAGAGAGATAGATAAAGACTTAATACAGTCTGTACAGCACAGTATACACAAATCACACCTAGAGGTCACGCAATTAACCAATATTTTTTAATCCATAATTATCGGCCCGTCCTGGCTTCGCTCGGGTAATATATTATATGTACCTAGTTAACATTTTTTTCTATCGACTGTTGAGCTAAAGCTCTTTTACTATAACTACCGTCAGCTGTAAAATATGGACTTTTTGCGATAATACCGGCCACGATTTGCATAGGATTTGTTTAGGTTAATGTGTGCCATCCTTCTCTTTTTATTTTAGTATAGTATATAGCGTATTTCCGGTATTTTTTTTTCGAATCAGGCAGCTATCAGCTTTCTTTCTTTTTCTTCTCCACTTTGCACTGTTTTCGGCATCCATTATTGTTAGGCTATTTGGCAACGCACATATTCCTTGGCTACTTTAAGCCAGCCTTTAACAAGGAGAAAGACATAAGCACACATTGCGTCAATGTGATATCATATAACACTAATCTGATTGGCTAGTAGTTCGACGTATCTTTATGTTGTTTTAGATAACAGTCCAGACTTCCATTTAGGGGACTTAATTGTTAACGGTATTAACATTACGGAACCTTATTCTAATCAATAGAGCAGTTATGGTACAGCTCAACGACTAAATTGAATTGACCTCCATATCTTGAGTACTATTAGGAACTAAATATAATTACTAACCGGTTAAATCAGGTTGTCTGGGTCTTATCCTTGAGTTGCAGCCTCTGTCTCATTTATTTTCGTATTAAATCCGTGCTGAGAAATTTTTAAATTAGGCTATTGGTCGACCTTGCCATCGCTTTGTATAAACATATTTTCTGTTATCATATAAACTACTATAAAAATATAATGACCATTGTTCCGTATAGGATTACGATTCCCATAGTTATACGTTCACATCATACACCAATTGTAGGTATTTTATAAAATTCTAGGTAGAAATTGGTCTTAAACATAAGAATGCTGATAAATACGAGAAATATTTTTGTTCCTGTTTATTGATTCATCTAGAATCTAAATTTTTTGGGCTTTGTTAGTACATCATTATTCTCATTACGTGTAACTAAAAAAACAGGTAATTAATGATCTCTCATCTATCCGTTATCATCATATCGGTTTTTTTACGCAGCTGTTGAGCGTCGGAGCCCATATATACATTTATGTAATACGTTAGCGGCGTTCCAGATCACCTTACAATCCTTCTAGGGCGTGTCTTTTTTTCGACGCAATTCATTCACATAATAATATTTTTGGTCTTGTGAGACTCGAAAACTGGTTCAACCGGGACTACTTAATCGATCGTTTCGATTCTCCTCAGCAGACGAAGATGATTGATTGTCCCCGTTCATGGCTACAGGTCTCGGTCTTTTTGAGACATTTATCTGATGTTTATGTTGATATCTGAAACAGGAATTCTTTATTAATTTTTTATGCTTGGGTAAGTAGAGTTTTCGAAGCCAACCGAAATTGTTATTACAACACAGTAATTTAATACATTTTCTGAGGACAGAAACAACAATAGTTTGAAATATATATTTTGAACCTACCTACATACATGACGGTATGCGAAAAGACTATTACCACCATTCATGGATTCTCTTGACTAATAATATATAACATGTCGTTCGATGTTAATAATAGCTGATGTGACAAATAATGACACGAATGGATTCTGACTTATAGCTACCAAAAAAGAGGCAAGCCAACAAGTTGGTCAGATGATCTGAAGGTATTTGATGAAGACAACTAATCCAAAAATGGAAGATATTAGGGGAAGTTTTGCCCAGCATAAATTGCTGGTTAAAAGAGAGTATTACAATGAACAAGTTCCAACAAGTATATTCCTTGAGTTGACTCATTATCATTAGTCAACTCATCAGTCCAGATCGTATTTATATTTACATCGTCACAAGATGATACAACTCTACCTAAACCGTAATTTAGTCAAAGCCCAAAAGTAAATCAATTGCAAATAAACCATAAACGATTTGTACAACTAATTAAGCTAGTGTTTGTGTAGGCCGTGTTTACTGGGGCCCAATTAGATAGACCAGTAAACTTCAACAATATAATTGGCAGAATTTATAAACGTTCAAGCAGATTATTCTTTTTTTAGTTGTTTGCAAGTTGTATGTCGGATCTTTCTTATTTATTATTAGTGGCCGATAATGTTATATTTATGTTCGATCCCGTTGGTTACTTTGAAAATGTGGAAGAACCATAGAGAATTCCTACCGAATAATAATTCGGTAGGAATAATAATTCGGTAGGAATAATAATTCGGTAGGAATAATAATTCGGTAGGAAATCTCTACGGTTCTTCCATATGCTTAGCACGCGTTTATAATGATCAGAATTTCAATCTAGATTTAGTAGATTCATCATTCATGTCAATGGAACCAAAGGTCAAAAATGTCAAATTTGTGTCGATACTCATGAGAAGCAAATGGATTGATCTAGACCAATATTTGATCTAGATTTATTCGAGATCTCCTCATAAATAAATTTTTATCAATTCAAAATTATTCTTGTCTAATCGGAACAGATTCTCTAAATTTCAGCATTTAAATCTGACCACGTTTATGATCTCATTGGGTGAGTAACAGCGAATTACAGCCAAGATGAAATAAAATAGCTATTTGTTAATTTGTAGCCATTTAGTTTTTTTAAATGTTTATTGGCGACAGAACACGTAAACATTTGTGGCGTGGTGGCGTAAGAGTGACATCATGCATTCAGATAGGTTTTCTTATTTAAAATAACTATAGTAATAGAGCACTTGGTCTAACTCCATCTACAAGACCATGATTGAATGTAATTTATACCTAAGCAAATAAAAATGTTTACGATTCTTTTAATTATAGTTTTTGTATCTTCATGCTACGAGTATAAGCCTGAGTTAGTTACATTAGTTACTCAGATTTTAATTGATTAATTTCCCGACCAGAAAGTAAGGAAGCACTCTCCCAACAAATAGGTATAGGTTAAAAATTAACGTGTTGCTTAGTATTATTATTTATGTATTACAATTTCGTATTTATAATTGTAACGCCAAAGGCAATGCACAAAATTCTTTACACAAGCCCACCCAAAATTTAACAATTACAACGTTCTAAATTCTTGTCTTTCATAAAAAATCCTGTTTGTCGGAGGGTGAAACTTTCGAAAGTATTTCCAAAGAAATTACGCAACGCGAGATCCCTTTGCATTTTTTCATAATTAACGTTCTTTAAGAACTCTGAACAATGACTTGGAATACCTGTTTTCAAGAGCCCATGCGCATTCAACGTCCAAACTTGTCTGGTGCTTTTTCTCGGTCATTCCCGTGGTGTGCGAGAGGGATGGGTGTAGGAGCAAGTTCATTTACTAGCAGTGCAATACCAGGTCGTAATAATAGGCCACATCCGTTTTTTATCTCCGTCGGTGATGTTTCGATGAACTCTATTCTTGAATGGATATTTTGAATGATTTGAGGTTAATCTTTGATTGAAAGATTGAAACCACTGCTTTTTAAAATTTGATTTATTATTAGACAGACACAGACAGTAAGACACAAATTCAATTTCCAAACTGCTTTATTGTTTAAGGCTATTGTCAGGGCTCTCCCTCATCTCTACATGTTCCCAGCAGCGTTCGGGGCTTTGAAGCCCGGGGTCAGCGTAAAAAAACCTTAAAATTTTGAAGAGTTTTAAGATTGAAGGCTGTGATTTTTCAACCGGCCGCCTGCCTGACGTCAACCCTCCTTGGTAATGCTATTGATGCTTATCCGCTGCCTAGGCTGTGTCTCCCTTATTCGCCTCGTACGAAATCTACGGGAGGATATAGAGGTACTTTAGAAGTATGAATAGTCTAGACGAAGTAGTTTAGATTCGTTAAATTATAGTTCCCACAAACACATCATCGAATTCATTAAAAATAAAAACACTTCCAGGAAGCAGACTTTCAAAAATTATTTAATACCTAACACCAGCTGCTCTCAATTGCTAAAATTATAACAAACGTTTGACACAGCGTATCACGTTGACATTAGTCGTAATTGGCCGTTGCGTGTGGGAATTCCGGGTGAATTTGGAGAGGTAATTATTTTAACACTTACTTTCATTAAAGCATACACACACATGGTCTTTATTAAACCGGAGTTTGCTTGGGGACGTGAGAATTTCTAGAAAAGTACAATTAAAATCTTTGCTATAACATTAACGAAAGTGAAAAATAAAATGCTCGTGGATGGAGAAAAATATGTAATAGACGCAAAAATAAATCGTGTTTTGAAAAATCTTAATTCCGTATATTAGATTAACGCCAGTTATCGAAATAAGTTTATTACGATTTGATCAGACATTGCGCATTTCTGAGCAAAATTGACTAATATGTATAAACTATATACACGAGACTGTTCTCAAAGTGATAAAACTTTGACAGTGACACAATGATATTAAAACATGATCTTATTATTATCTGCATGTCTGTTCGTGCCATCAAAATTTTGAAGTAAATAGAGCTATTATGTACACGGAAGCTCATAAAGTTCATAACCATTTTACTACTAGGGTATTATTATGATTAAACGCATGAACGTAATTTAATGTACCAAGTTTTTTTGACGATCTCCATAATTGGTTGTAACTGTCCTTAACATTCAGATTAAACTGCTGGAGTTTATCAAAAATAAATAAAACAAAGATGATGTGTCAAATGAAATAGCAAATGTTAGAAAGAAATGGAGTAAGCACATTATGTTTTGTAGTTCTATACACAATAAAGTGAGAAACGAAAAAGACTCACAATATCTTTATAGATAAATATAAATTATGACAAATCACACAGATTGAGCTAGCCCCAAAGTAAGTTCGAGACTTGTGGTATGGGATACTAACTCAACGATACTATATTTTATAGATAAACATTCAAGACCCGGGCCAATCAGAAAAAGATCATTTTCCGTCATGACCTCGGTCTCTCGGTTCAGAGGCAAGCACTTTACCACTGCGCCACCAAGGTCGTCAAATCTTTGCTTATTATGGAACAGTGTGTACAATACAATTCCGTATAAACATCTATGAGGTGACATTACTAACATGCAATAAAGTGAAGGTTAATCGGCTTTTGACCGTATCATATCGTTGGCTACGAAAAATTACTGATTATTCTGAACTTTATCCAGACTACTAACAGTATCAACCAACTTTCTACCTCTGATTGTGGGTCCATTATGTAATTACCGAGTGTTGAGGTCGAGGAATGCGTGTAATGCATTTTATGACCTATTGTTTCCCATTATTGTACGGATAAAGGAGCGTGTATTGATTAAAATTGTAGAACTTGATGATATGTGATGAATGGAATGTTCATAGGATCCGGGTGTTGAATAAAATAAATATTATGGAAAAGAAAGAACAACAGATATTAACAAAAGCTATTATAAAATCCATTTTCATCATGCTGACCATGCGAATGAGTATTGCTCCAAGAATTGTTTCATTCGTTAAGTATTCAATAATACAGTCAAAGAGTAAAAAAGGTTATTACCTTCGTTTATATGATTATTATAATAATTATGCTTACATAAGTTGTTTACATTTTTTTTACTACATAGAGGACGTCCATCGCATTGTTTATATACCATCATTTATAAGTTAGTAGTTGTTTCGATGTCATCATCAGATTGAAACTCTTTTTGATTGCTGAATAAATCTTATCATCCATAGCCACAGCCTTGTCCTTAGAATTAGATTCGACATTGAATTTCATCGAGATGTCATTAATTATTGTTTCAGCTATTGCATTTGTTATAATAATCAACTCATCAGCCGTTTTCCCCGAAGACCGGCTAGACAGGATGTCGTCCGGCCGTCTGTCTGCATACCAAACTCGTTTGCACAAATATTACAGCGTCGCATTAAAATTGTTTAAAATTATCTCACAAGCAGCTGCTTTTTGTGTGTTATCATTCAGTCCATTAAAAAGTCTGGTCATAATATACATTCGTTATGTTTCAACTTCCTCTGTCCTGTTGATTTGATAGTGGTATGTAATCGAATTATTTTTATTTAAATAATGTTTTATAGTTTTTATATTCAACCTATAAACCAAGCTAAGCGCGACTTTCTATTTGGCGGTAATAGTGGGTTATTCGCTATTGACGTTGCTTATTGCTATAAAAGTCGTTGCTTGTGTTAAATTCCAGTACTTGTTGATGCTGATAAAAATTTTAGTTTTTAAATAAGAACAAGGCTATTAGAACTCAATTGCTTCTGACACAATTTAGCACACTCTATTAGAAAGAAATAAAATAGCACAGTTTTTCTATCTCAAACTCTTAGTTAAGTCTGCCTAAAGTCATATAGGTAAAGGCTAGATAGAGAAAAAAGAAAAATCATTAAATTAATGCCTCATAAAGTCAACATTTCTGTTGAATCAGTACTCAGGTAAGTACTCAGCATTTTTGCAATTTATTGCTACCACGACCGCACTCTCCAGCGAAGATAAGTTAAAATTACACAATATCATTAGCATTTCTACCTGTTTTAGAATCAATCGGCTACCATTTGGTAGCAATTATGAATCCTGCTTCATTTCCCACGGTGACATTATGCAGGACCGGTTTGGGGTTATTTGCCGGAATTCGTGTTGGTATCATGTGATGGCCATTAATTTTTAATATTGCACCACTTAACACATTACCATTAGGCATTTTATCTCAAATATTTTAGTGAAGACCATTTCGGTGTGAGACGTAGGGATTTTTGTATTCTTTCTTATTCATTATGTTTTAAATTCCTCGATCGAATTAATTTTGTTTTTGTTAATGGCGGGCAATGGCAAAAGGCTGCGGTGAAGTTGGTTACGCCGCTTATACATCACCTGCGCTTTGGAAGTCGACGGTAGACTTAGTTTTATTTAAGCAAATTCTGACGTCAAAAAGTGATGCATATCATTCTAATTTGAAGGTATGTCTTTTCAATAATAACATTACACAAGATTTCATTGTAGATGAGCTGTTGTAGAGCGATCCCTATATATATCTAGGCTTCACGAGAATTGAATCATGGTGACGAAAAGAACGACTCAATTAACAAAACTTCATTTATTTAAAATCTCATTTATCCAAAAACAATTTTACTATAAATAGCTGTATCGTCAGCTAAGTGCGATGTTTATGTCCTAATAAACAATCGAATTAGCCCAGATAAGCAGTCTAGTTAGCTATAATTAATGATACCATTAACTAATGAACTTCATCATTAAGGTCGATTTTGCGCGATGATTTCAAACAACGAGCCTAATGATTTTGTACATTGTGAATTTAATTTGAGATCATATCTGACTCAATTTGATGTTCTCCTTGAGGAACCATCAACTCAGATATGATCTGAATCTATGCTAATCAAATGTGTGTTCTCCTGGCAAAAATTACACTATCTATTATTGCACACTATTGGTGAAAACCGCATGAAAATCCGTGTAGTAGTTTGAGTTTATCACGAACAGACAGAGGCGGCAGTGGACTTCGTTTTATAATATGTGAGGATAAGGATTCACATTAATATTTCAGTTAAAAGCGTACAAAATAGAATCGTACTAAAACAGCAGTCACAATGAGAATAATAAAATCTAACTAAACGAGGGAAATCAAAATAAAAGCCCAGCGAATCCTTTCATCACAATGGTGATGGATTGGCACGAACTGTCACCATATTTTTAACCGTATCAGATGAATTGGCACCATAGATGGGTATAGTTTACGTCCAATATTTTTCTAGTTTATTCCCGAAACATCCGAGGCAAGTTCCGAAAAGTCAGATATTTTGGGGAGAAATCGCTAAAATACTGGTGTAGATTCGCATTTTCTCTTACCGATTTTAACTCCCGCCGTTCCAAGAGGAGTGGTATAATTGTGATACTGTGTGTGTCTCTGTGTGAATCTGCATCGTTTGGTTAATATTTAAGTTTTAATTGGTTTGGTTATACAAGTGCTCTTATTTGTTTGTTTAAGTAAATGTGTTTAACGTTTAAACCATTTCATTCCGAATTTTTTGTTTATTTTGAGTGTAAATGAGGACATGCATGCTTTAACTAGTTGTTGAAATCAATATTGCCAGAGCAAATCACGTCTGTAATAAACTACTACTTACTTACTAATAAAAATATATATTATTTATACGTGGAACAAAAATGTTTTCATGCTTCAAATCCAAAAACACCCGAGCGTGAACGGCATCTATTTACGTCGACCAATGAAATGTACATTCGAACGTTTTCTATTGGATTTCCCTCGAATAGTAGGGCTATTTCCCTATCTGTCCCGGCTAACATAATGGTTTCCGTTGTTCAGATGCTATCAAAAGCTGTTGTTGTGGACTAGTCACGTCTGGAGAAAGGTTTGTCAACAAAGCCGATGAGTTTAGTTCCGAATGGAGTGCTCGATTCGATGGCAGTCTTAAGTGATGCTATAATAACAGTTTTTGTTCTAATTTTCGATACCAGAGTCAAATTTGACCTTTTTCAGAAATGAATTTTGACTAAAAGAAAGGAAAATATGATCTTGATTTGATTTATTTAGTGTATAATGTTCCACATGGAGGTGAGACTTGTGCATGCAGTAACTTCATTTGAGGCTAGCATATTTAATTTAGAAGTTGATACAATCTGGCTCTGTCTAACCAATACAAATTGTCTTAAACGTTTATAACGTTTGCAAAATTCACAACGATATCTTGAAGATTATTTTTTCTTGAATGGCAGTAATCTTTGACGTTCTCGTTGTTAAACCTTTAGCGGCCCGTTCCGGCTCGCTCGAGCAAAATCATAATAAAATAGTATCCTACGTTAGTCCTGATATTTTCGTCTATCTCTATGCAAATTTCTATCGAAATTGGCCCAGTAGTTTTTGAGTTTATTCGTTACAAACAAAAATATAAAAATACATTTTTTTTTTCTTATTATAATATTATTGTATGGATAGAAGTTTTAGTACACTGCGCATTCTAGTCTGTTCTCGGCCGAGCTCTCGGTCAAACCATAATATTCAGTATAATAGAAATTTCTCGTAAACAACCCACAAAAAGCACAAATGGTGTTCTGCATGATACTCAAATTAGATTGTTTTTTCTTCGCTGCTTTAATTAAAAGTACCGGCTTTTTTTTTAAATTATCTACAACATATCTTCTAAATATATATTTATATATATCATGAATTGAGTTTTTACGAAAATATTTGTAGGTACACCTACCTAAAATGATATGTGTACATATTGTGGCAATATGAGAATAATTTTAACCACTGGCCATGGCTTCAGTGCCTAGTTTTGCAATAATTAACATGTTCTTTCTAAATTGGTTCATTGCCTTGGGAAAGATGATGAGGAAAGATGTATTGAAGGCACGCTGTAGACGTTAAAATGATATACAGATACAGTTGTCTTTATCTAGCTGGTATACTTACTAGAGAGAGAGCCAAGAATTGAGAAGTTCGAAGGCGACTTTTAGCTGAATCCATACTTCCTTACTAATTATTATAAATGCGAAAGTCTGTCTGTTCCGCTGAAATGAATCTGATGAAATTTGGTGTGCATGTAGTTAAAGAACCTCGTTCAAACATAGTTTTTTTTTTTTTAAATCAACCTTCATATGACTAGGGGGGGGGTAAAAGTATGTATTGCGTATTACAAGAATATCTACGACCCTTTTACCTTGATTGACTTTTACGATTTGCGCGGGAGTGGAAGCAACTGGCGCATTCTATACTTTTCTTTCCCCGCCAGACCAGAATGGAAGAAAAATTATAGGATCTGTTGATCCATTACATTATTATAGCGTGTTCATTGCATATAACATCTGCTTAGCCTTGCAATAATGTAATCATGAGTGTTCTCACCTTCAAATCAACGCAGGCATCAAATAATCGGTATACTCTAGATATCGGCCTATTATGTGCCAGACAAAAATGTGCAATATCTGACTGACAGGACCACATATGGTATCTTATCGGCGGATGTCGTGATAAACTGGAACACCCAAAAATGTTTGGACAGTAATGCTGAACAAATATAATGATAGGTTTATTTGACTACTTTTGCTTTAAACATCTGGATAGTAAATCTATACTATTATTATAAAGAGGTAAGAGTTTGTATGTTTGTGGCGGGTCAATCTTCGAAACTACCGAACCGATTTCAAAAATTCTTTCACTATTAGATAGGTACATTATCCAAGATTGCTATATGCTATATTTTATTTCAAAATTCCCACGGGAGCGAAGCCCCGGGCAACATCTAGTAATATATAATAATAAATCTTTGATTCAGATAACTGTGATCCAAAATAAGTTAAAGTTAGAAAACCAGTCTGTCAGTTACCTTAATTTATTTATTACAGTTAAAAATTATTGCAATATTAATTATAGAAGTGTACTGTACAGTGGTTAGGACCGTCCGCTATGATCGAATGATCCCAGATTCGAAACCTACTCGTGCCACATGAGTTTGTATACCAATCTTACTCATGTTTAGTAGTTTTCATTTAAAGAAATCTGCACACTAGTTGAGAGCTCACTAAGCGTGTATACGATTACATGTAACTAGACGCGATGCCTTTAGGCGACTTTGAAAATTTGACTCCAGCAATTAACACACTGGAAAAGAAGAATCGAAATTCTGTTGATATAGCTTTAAAACAGAATTACCAAACTTTTTCCACATTGTGGTTTTTCGTTTCGTAACGTGAAATCCAAAAAACTATTTGATCAAAATCTTTCATATTAATTTTTAACTTCGATGTACCGAAACACATGTTTGTTATGTACATATTTAAAGCAGGTCGAAAATCAATATTGTGTTATGTGATTGCTTCCCTCATCTTCCCACACATAAATAACATCATATTGATTTTCGATGTCGGATTTGTTTGATTGTTGCATTACTAGCGAGTACCCTATTTAATGGAATGCATTTTGTAAATACGTAAATGGGTTTCTCTGTTTTGGCAGTTCATTGATACGTGAAGATTTTAGTAAGGCAGAAAGTGTTTGATGTTTTAATGGGCCTACAATCCATATTATAATATACTATATTTCCACATCCTTTGCTAGGTTGAATTTGAAGGATTTAGTCTAGATTTTATGCTAGTCTGAAATAATGAAAATTATTCATAAAAATGAAAGTCTACAGAAAACGAAAAGTAGTATTTGTGTTTAAAACATGGTCTATCGTAAAAGGATGACGAAAGAATTTGGAACTGTTTTTTTTAAAACTTATTTACACATTCATGCCACATCCGCGGCCTAGCAGGGATGCTCAGGGTTGTCACTACAATTTAATGATTATTTTTATGACAGCTATAGACGGCTGTCGCTGTTTTTTCGAACCGGAGAAGGGATATTTTTATCATATTACTTTAGGTTGGATTACATTTGAAGATACAATGTTTTGCAAAAAAGTTTGTCTCATGATTATGTCCACAAAATGTAAAAAAAAAACAAATTAAACCCAACATGATTTATCTTATAATATAATAGAAATAGCAGGACAATAAACCGTCTAATAAATCTGCCCTTTATCGCTTTACCTTGATACTAGCAGTGCCTTCATTTAAAACAAATATGGATGCCTTGTGGAGGGAAGACGTTACACTTGCTCATTTTTATTATTTATATATTATTATAGATGCGTATATATATTTATATTATAGATGCGCTTAATAGGCACGTCTTGCGACTGCCCTCCTTGAGGTATATTTTCTCGTGGTACGTCTCATATATTTGAAGATACATATTTATTAGTAACAAAATGGACAAGCAAGAGAGCGAGCTTTAAAACGAAGCGGATCATGCATAAAAATGCATAGATATGCACCATTGAGTGACATAATAAGATATTGACATATATGTATTGTATACTTATTAAAAAAATTTTTTTGTCATGTCCAAAGCCAATCTAAACAATAATAGTATGACCATAAATGATTGTGCCTAAACAGGTCCTTTATTTCAATGAGACCAAGGACAAAGCGATTGATGAGATCACGTATTGTTCTAAATTAATACAATTTCGACTCAAAAACTTAAACACAAGTAAAAAGGCAAAAGTCAGGTTACATATAACAAGATAAATCTAATCAACATTGACCTGTTGTCAACCCTGTAATCAAAGGAATGTGCCGTCGAAAGGGCAAACAGAATTCTTGCGCCCGCGCCGCTGTCACTGACAACCGACATCCGGGCGGGGTTGGCGGGGGTTACAAGTGGAGGGGAGAAACTCGCTCTGCGCGTGCACCGATGAGATTTAACATGGTGTGGCCTGTTGATGTTGAGGAATGTTACAGACCTTCAGTCTCAAATTCGGCAAGTTGTTTTTGGGTCTAGTTCATAATATCGATATGGGCACCATGGTGTAGCGACCATCGACATGGCGCGTTTTCGGTACAGGTACCTGTCGATGGTGCGTTGTCGATGTAGCGACAATCGATGTACTGATTGGCGACATTATGAACTAGATCCATTGTTGTTACATAATGGCTAGAAAAATGAAAAAGATCTCCACAACGGTAGGAAGCCATCTTACCTTATTCATAGAGTACATTCTAACCCTAAACTTAACTTCGAGTCGAAACCATAGTCAGCTAGAAGTAAGTGTTCCTGAATTAAGATATGTTATCATCATAATTTCAGTCTACTCACTACTGCTACTGGATACAAGCCTCTCTTAATTCGCTCGACTTCCTACGGGTTTGCAAATCTCATCTATCGCCACTGACACCCAAACTGTCATCTGGCCAGAGCGGGCTAGTCATTGGTGTCATTGTTTGGTTTTACCAACAGATCCATGTCACGTTATACTTACTGAATATTATTTTATCACTCTGCTGTGTAATTTGTTTGGTTATCAGCGTTATATTATTAGCCTTATAGTGACTATGTGATATGATAGCCGCGTCCGGAGAGTAGTGTTACGACCTAATATTATCTTGTTTACTACGTTGTAACTTTTTTAAACTGTAGAAATAATGCCATCGAAAACATGCTGTAAAAAAACCAAGTCTCGCTTAGTTTTTCTACCGTAAAATGTTGTGAGATCCATGTAATGCCAAGTCGGTTAATTTATTTAGGCCCTACTTAAGGGACCTTCTGTCTTAAGTTATTATCATATCAATATTAAAAATCTTTTACGTTTTAAATAAATAGATCGATTTGGCGATCGCATGATTAGATTTTTTGGTATGTATCACATCATATAACACTACGGGCCTGGTTTCTCACCAAAGACCTTCCGATTTGGGATGATTTAGGTGAGGTATAGGTAATTAATGATTGGGAGCTCAATTGTAGCTTGATGTACGAGTATGCATGATCACGAATTCGGCTAGTATGATTCCTGATAGTGATCATTGCCCATGTGATAGACAAGAACATGTGGCCAATATTATCCCCTTTTTCGATTATGTTATTCTCTATCCACGGAACTTGTTAATCAAAACAAGATCGCAATAGTTACTATTCCAAAATATTTAGTACATCTTATAACGGCCCGAGTTTGACAGAATGAGCAGAACATACTGAGATTACAAAATTCTAAAAACCCCATACTAGGAACGCAATACCAACATTTTTATAGTAGCCATGTTCTCATTTCTTACTACGCTCAGCAGAGTTAATGGTTCAATCTATTCGCCTAGCAAAAACATAAAAATGCAAGGACCTAGATGCCTGCCTTGCGAGACCCGTCCAAACTAGCCATTACTTCGCTTACGACATTCGAAAATATTTCCCCAACACATGCGCGATGACGCAACACCACGACACGGTTATCGCCGATGACTCACGCTTGACCGTATGACGATTAAAAAAGAGATAAAATCTTCCAACTTCACCTTTATTCCGTGAACTCTATTGTCTAAGGCTTAAGACAAGTTTTACATTGAGCTATGATTATAGCGCGTGTTCTATGGCTTTTATGGTAGGCATTAAATGCATCAATTTTCTTTTTCATGTGCTATCAAGTACGCCCGTGAAATATATAATGTGGCCATGGTTTTATAGAGGCAGTAGAAGCGATTTGGAGTCATTGTCTTAACCCGCCATGCTTTATTTTTATAAGTAATCGAGGATAATGACTTCTGGTGAAAGTACCGTAGGCGTTGCCTCTTGTTAAGTCTTCCCGGTCATTATCATGTCTATCTAGCGTATTATCGGGACTTTAACTTGCAAATTGTGTAATTAATGCCTGTTATTTGGCCATCCAAGTATTGTTCTATTGTATTAATTTATAATGTCGCGTGTTTAATAAAGAGTTTAGTGAAATGGTGGCGCTTGGGTTAAGTAATTACTAACATCTTATTGATAATAACTTAATTGTTTTCCAGACACAACACTACACCTAAGCGGAGAAAAAAATTATGAACAAAAGCGATGTTGATTTTAATTTAGATAATGATGTACACGGTACAGGGTTTCGATATGATAATAAACGAGATATCACCTGAATCTAATTTAAGACTAGACGGTATTCTAGATTGTAACCTACTAACAAGGTCGAAAAGCCTAACTAGGTTAGAGGCAAACGATATTCACATACGTGCGGCCGCGGTAACTGGAGCGTAAATATCCAATGACAAGGCATTTCTAATTTTAAGATTTGTACTAAAAATTGAATTTTAGATATTTATATTATAATGGAACAAAATTATGTATGTGGCCCTTCAGATATGGAACTCGATTAGATTTTGAGAAATGAAAATTACTTTTCCAAAATATCCCTGAGGATTTACTTCAGAATTCTGTACATATTGTAACACACTTCTGATTTCACACGCGCTTGTTATCCTTATAGGGAAAGTTGTGATAGGGAATTATGTGTGGTCGATGCAGTCTTTTCCATTTTGCATAACCCGATGTAATCTGCATTCTCATTTTTTTGATTAATGATTCAGTCAAATAATTTGAGACGCTTTGATGCAGGTCACCAATGAGGTTGTTGAAGTGGTTGGGAAAAAAGTTATCGAGAAGCGTATTGAGATACAAGCGTCTATACGAAATGATTATTAAAATACGATTTTGTTTAATTATCTAGTTTTCAATCCTTTAACAAGTGAAATATTTTGTATTGTCTTGCATCTTTCCCTAATTACTTCATTAGGCGAAATATTCATCCTTCAATATTATTACCTATAAGCACTATAACAATCATTGTTTTGCGTTCTCCGTTGCGTATTTATTAGTCACCAGTCGGTCCATCTTTAAATCTTTAATTCGATTTCCAGCATTGGGAGATATTTGCACTTGTAATAACAGATATTAGTGTGCGGTTCTGGTTGTGTTGTTCTCGTATTTGTATTTATTTGTGTTCAATCGCCCCCACTTCCATTTGTTAATTCATTCATTCACAAATTCATGTAGTTGGCTGTTATTATTATATCTGTCTCACAATTACGATGAATACTTTCAACATCTGTTATATTACTATCATCTATCAAGCTTGGATAATGGCTGCTAATAGCAGGTCGTTGACTCCTATTTCAACAAATTACAAGTTTTTGCATCACATCGCATTAATCCAGTCCTTATGCAGCCACGAGCAAAAATGCAACAGAACTGGTTTCTTGCCACCTGCCTTTGATATTTAAAGACGTAAATGGACCATCGGCTTGTACCACGTGCGGATTACAGTTATGTTGATGACGTAAACTTCTTATACTCTTCTTGTCCAACATTGTTAGTTTCGGTGTAGATCAATTTGATCTTTATCCTGTCTGTTTTATCCTATCTGACTGTGCAATTTTAGCAGATGCTTCTTGAAAACCCAATGACCCATTCAGTTATAGTACTTGGGCGATTGGGATCTCATCTGCGAATTTGTTGGGTTGGGAATTTTAGCGCTAACGATCTCAGTATGTGAAAACAATTATCAAAACAGATTTTAAATATTTTTATGATTCCAAATCAATCTGAAGCAAAAAAAATCTGATCGGAAGTTATAAGAAATGCCAAAAAACATTGTTCTTATTTAATTGTATATTTCTTTTGAACGAGAGACTGTAGTTTATTGAAAACATTAATATATGGAACTTTTATAAATAAAAAGCATTGACTACCCATTCAATTAAAATATTTTTTTTCTTTGTATGTGTTCGTGAAAACACTCATGTTTTAATTAAATTTAAGATATATAAAAGCCCTTGGATTTAATGATAAAATAATATATAAATCTATATTATTTTATATCGATTATTATGTTAAAGTTCTATACATTAAAGATGTTTGCCTTAGCAATACCATAACAAGCAACCTTGAACATAGCCACAACCATAGACTTCTAAAGCGATGAGGTAATAGATTGAATGTTAATAATGAATAAACTTTCCCAAAAATATAGGCGACGGTGTTTGTTGCTCTTTCAGAAATTCGTTGCGATAAAATCGATATAAGTTTGTCAATATCGCGTGTTTCTTTTAATTTAATTTGGGTCTGTGATGGCGCGAACCCCTACGTTCCTTATTCGCCTCGTACGACATCCACGGGAGGATATGCTCCTTAAGGCCTCCACGTGCATCTTCGCTATTCTCAATCATTAGTTATTTATTTTCAAATATATCAACTTTTGTATCTCTAGGATTCTTTCGAACACAATCTATACTGACATGAAAACCATGAATAAATTTAGCATTAATATTAGTTGAATTTCCAGAATCGTAGTTCGTTTTTCCATGCCTAGTATTAACTAAGTCTACGACCGCACCTTGAAACCTGTTATTAGATGCTGGCAAGCCGCCAGCGACCCACCTGATCTGATCTTCTTGATGTAAATATACACACAAAGGTTCAGAGAGCATGCTATTGAACCTTAACCCCAAAAGAAGTCTAAAATATCTTTTACGTCTTCAATACACCGCATGAATATTTCGATATGTGTTTGGAGATCTTAATTTGATACGTGTACACACACGTTCAAAATTGTATTTTTCATGCAATAAAATGTTTTTACTTACTTACTATTTATCTCAATATGTTATTTATGAACTGCCAAATGCTTTTGGATATCTTTTGTGGTGATACTATTACTACTATATTATTTGTTAATTCCACTGTTGTTTCGCGGATTACGATTGTAATTCCCTGATTTTGTCACGATCTCGTTTGGGTTATCTTTGCCTGTTCTGTTCTTCTATACCAACCGTCTTCTCTCAATCATTCTTGTTTTTTGATTCTACTTACATTACGTACGTTGCATCTTTCTGTGGAATAGGAAACTAAAGAAGTATAAAATCTATTAAAAGAACCGTATCTCATGTCGAGTAATAGACCGTTGCAATTGATGCTTAATAACAGCTTGGTCTCATTATGTCATAAAGATATGTTTCTAATATATTTTTTAGAATTGAAAACCGTTATTTAGTAAACATCATATGAGCTTTTTCTTGGTTTCTTTTGCAGCCATTAAGTTTCGGAACCCAGGGTGCGTTTGTTGATCTTCGAACAATGACTATGGTCGTGATAAATTGCTAAACTATTTCTCATACCATTGTGTACTGACAATTTGCATAGGGCAAATATAACAATTAACCTCAACTGTAAACAATCTCCTCGCTCCAATCTAATTCATATTGCCTTTTAAACATTAGTCCAACATTTCAGCAATTTCATTGCTTGGTTTCAATGTGAGCTAAGCCGCAACATACATCACAACGGGCCAATGTATAATGTTTAATGTTATTGCAAACTCATAGCCTAGTTTGAGTTTAGATTTTCCCATACAGACGGACGGACTGTTTTAATTGCTATTGCTACAGTGCAGTCCCTTTAATTGGCCCCTTTCATATTTCTATCAAAAGGTTACCATCGATGCAATAAAGAGAATACAGAGGTCTGACAACCAGTGATGCCGACGACCGTGCGAAATACTTCACTCTATCCCGTTTTTTCTCGTGTATTTCTAATGCACATTTCTCTTTCTTGTTACGAAACGAAAGATATGATGTAGCCTTTAGTTTTCTATGTCTACGTTTCCATCTGTACTCAAATTTATTAACATTTAACATTGTCGTGACAAATCGCCGTGCGATTCACACGGTTGGATTAATTTTAGTTGTTATTGTAAATTATGCAGTACATACCTACACTACACAATCGCGAATTATTAATTATCAGCAGTGTTTTGAATGAATATTCCTTTCTCGTAAATTCATTACCATTCTTTAAAATACTTTTTGTACTATTCGTACTATGTATAATATTTTGGAAAGGGCTGAGTGTGAGCATAATAAAATTGGAGATTATTTAAATTTTTGAGACATTTTTTCTCTATATTATAGTTTCTATTATATTGGTGATTATCACTACCAATATTATTATGTGTATGTGTTTTTTTTTTACAAATAATAATTGTTGTATTCCATTTAATATACACTATTTTCATGCAAATAAATTCGTAAGACCTCCCAACTGCATCGCTTCGAAACTGACACGTGTAAATCCAATCTTAACAACCATAGATTCTTCATTAGTATTGGTTATCCATTTCGTTTTCACAATGATCAGGTCGATGCAATCCCCAATTTAACGGACATTAACAATGGGCCCAATCTTTAAGATGGCCGCCGATGAATAAGGCTTGCTATAAACGACACGATTTTTATGCTGTGCTGTTTATTTTTTTATGTCTGAGCTTGGGCACCAGAGTTTCAACTCCGTCTAGTTGATTCCATTTAGCTTAGAGCTGCTCTGCTTGTCGACGAATCTTGAAAAGTTTCAACAAGGTTTTATTTAAAAAATCAGCAACGCATCTGTGACTTTTATCGGATGGCTAGTAGCCATGGACTGTGGTGTGCGGTTTGCATACCATCAAGCTACCCACACGCTACTACCTACACCTACTATGTTATAAAAAAACATGCTTATGCATACAAGTATGTGTGTACGATCGTAGAGCTGGCTGGCAGCTGGCTTGTATACCACCAACATGTAGTAAAAAAGCAACTGGTCCTGTGTATATGAAGTGGGTACAACGGTACATATCTATACTATTATTATAAAGAGGTAAGTGTTTATGAGTTTGTATGTTTGAGGCGGATAATCTCCGAAACTACCGAACCGATTTCAAAACTTCTTACACCATTGGAAAGGTATTTTATCCAAGATTGCTATAGGCTGTATTTTATCTCAAAATTCCCACGGGAGCGGAGCCCCGGGCAACATCTAGTATTCTATATAGTGATTGACAGGCATAGTTTACATAAACTAATAACATATCGTTATGCGATTAAGTTTCCTGAATAAAATAAAATGAAGCCAAAGTATTTCAAAGTCGTGACGTGAATAGCTAGCTTTAAACCGGAGGAGGCCGACGGCTTCTTTTGACAATCACTTTATTGGTTGTTGTCATTAGTTTTAATTAAGATGTACAATGTGGTGTTCGGTAGAATTAAATTCGGAGACACGGAGTTAACGGTACTTAACATTTATTAATTGTGTTAATCTTTTGTTTAATTAATATATGTTAATAAACTAAGATTCCGTAACTTCTGGATAGACAATCTGGTGGTAATAAATCCACCACTTGCTTCCGGTGAAGGAAAACTTGCTAACAGAACCTGCACACTGGTCGACAGTTTAATTTCAGTTGACTAATGTGCATATTTTCTCACTATATTTTGCTTACCGGAAGCAAGAGGTGGTCTATGAGAACCGCTATACAGGAGTCCCTCCTTCAGTCGTACTCCTCATGGCTGAGGGTCGGGGTTACTAAGTAGAATTAAGCACACATAACAACTTTTTTGGCAATATCAATTTGTCCACTAAAGTGCAGGTTTCCTCACGATGTTTTCCTTCACTCCCTCCAAGAGGCAGATTGATATAAAAACACATTCACAGTTGAGCCTCCCACCGCTTCAATTAAACGTAATAACGTGTGTATGTATGTGTGTCTTTAATCAAGGATGAAATAACTCAAAAGGATCTAGTTATTTTAATTACATAAACAATAAACTGTTAATCAGTTGGAACAATATATATTAGCCATATATATTACTTATGTAATAAACTGGTAATCAACTGGAACAATATATATTAGCCATATATGGCCATGGTAATTGAATGGGTTTCGTGACCATAAAAAGTAATGGTGCATGTGAGATAATATGCATTTAATTCTCAGGTGGCGTGATGCATATAGTGATTTTAAGTTGAGTTTTTATTTAAGTAAACTCAAACGCATACCGAGTTGATAGGCACTAATAGCGTGACTTGATCGAGTTGGCGTTAGATAGGCCGGTCGTAAAATCACATGCGATTCTTCAAAATTTAATAGGTTTATAAGGACTCTCTCTCTCGTATGAGCGTATCCCCGGTTTCTTCCTCAGCTATTGAGCGTCGCAGTCGAATATTTATGTCTTTCGGTTTTTTTTCTTTAGCTAAATTGTGAATTTCTTCATGCAACATTTCATAATTTTAATAAAAAAATCACGATCTCCAAAGCGCAGGTGAAGAAGAAGCGGCGCAACAAACTTCACCGCAGCCTTTTCTCCAAAGACGTTACATGGACGGACATTAACGATTTGTCCTTTAGGGCACCGCTTTCACCTATAAACTTGGAAGAGCATACATCTCGGATTTCCCACGGGAGAGAAACCCCGAGGCGCAACAAGTAATAGTTATAGTCCAACTACCCATACCGACCATTTTACAATACAGCAAGTCGTGCTAGCTGGATTATGAATAAATCAATACTGGCGTGTTAAAACCAGGTTTTTCCTGAGTTCAATGCACCTGCGTACAGTTGCTGTTGCATTGAGATGAATGGACGAATTGCTAATGTTGCCAGCTGAATTAATGTGCCATATTTTGGGTTGCCATTCATGATCTTGCGTGTGGTTTTAAATAGGCCCACTTAATATCACCCCGTGGATGGATCTCTCATTTCGTACGAGTTGACTAAGTGACACACAGACATAGCTTTTGCAGCTGATAGGTGACAACCTTATTCCTTTAGAGGGTTGACGTAAAGCGTGCTTCACCTGCGCTTTGGAAATCGGCGGTAGACTTAGTTTAAAGTAAATTTTGACGTAAATTTGTGATAGCCTCAGTCGAATAAAGAAACTAATTAAACGATAACTGTTTAGTTCAGCTATCTCTATAAATGATCAGGATCCTGCCAAACTAGTTGTTGAATTAAGGAATGCCAATCGTTGGCCAAGCGAATTTGGTGTCATTTTATTGCAATACCTTGAGCTGTCCGCAATTTTATTGCTTCGTAAATAAAATGCTTGTTGTATTCGAAGACGAGTCTTATTAGATACTAACGTTATGCCGCGACTTCGATTATGTGTAAATTACTACTGTATTTAAATGTATTTGTTATAAATGTCACACATGCTTTTTTACTTATTTTTGAAAATAATATTGAGATGAATAAATTCTGGAATCGAGCGGGAATTGAACCCGCGCCCCTGTCTATCCGGGTCAGTGCTCTTGACCACTGAGCTATCGAGACCATTGCCAGTTCGGCTGAATTAATTCATCTCTTTACACGTCTTACGCCGACGTCCAGTATTTTTATTAGAGAGTAGTAACTACTGTATTAGTTGGAAAACCACGGATATCAAACATTTTCCTAGATAATGATTACCTAGCCTGTAGGTATGTACTAGACGCTTGTTTTATACTTTTTTATTATCTAATTACGGTTAGTTGCACCAATCAACTTTAACGTTGTGTTGTGTTGTTAACCACGCCGCCGTAGATTAGATAAAATGGCGTAGGTACCTTACGTTTTTCTGCGCAGGTTAAAGTTAACGGCAAAGTTGACTGCAGCATCCCACCATTAAATGTTTGTCAAATGTATGTCAAATTCAAGTGACAGCGTCTGACAGTTGTCTGGGCTTGACTTTCAAGTAGCGCGATTAAAAAGAAATAAAAAAGAATCGCCGAACTTCAATCTCTAAATTTTCAAAAGATTTGACCACTCCTGTCATTCTTTAATATATTGATATTATTATAAATCAATACGGATTACATCAAATTTGACTTCGGCGTCTCAGGTTGAGACAAAATGTCATTTAAACATATCATTACGAAGATAATCTTCTTAATAGGTACCTATTATTTTGTCAAAAAATTCCGTAGACCGTTATATGACCGTATTCACAATAGCATTTTAGTTTTTTAAATAATATATTACTAATATAAAGCAACGCTAATATATTTATAGTCTTTGTGTAAGCAATTTTGTGGCAAAATACTCCGTAATTTTTTTATTGACTTATTAACATTGAATTATGTGAAAAGTGATTTATTGAGGTTTTAAATAACCTCATAATAGTGATAAGAATTATGAGTTGTAGCAATTATGAGTCATGATTTTTAACTAAAACGTTATTTGCAAATTTTCTTAATTGTGTTTTTTTTTTAATTTTATTGTCCTGTGAATAACGTCGACATATTTGTTTTCACAAATAAATACAGTAAGAATGTATCACACTGCATAAGATTTCTTGATGTTTTTTTCCTCAGCATCTATCTATCCGTTTGCCACCATCAAGCTTAATAGGTACCAACTTATATAAAAATGATTATTTTCACAGTATAGATGCAAGACAGAAAAAAAACATGTATTTAGAAGTATCAATTTCTATTATATAGTGGCAAACGGAGAGGGGTAAAGATACTAAGTTCCATAACATAAGTATAGGTATAGTATAGATCCCATAACACAAGTCTCGAAATTACTTTGGGGCTAGCTCAATCTGTGTGATTTGTCCTAATATTCATTTATTTATTTATTTATCCTTATTGACTAATCAAGGTACAGTCAACAGCACATCAACTTGCCCAAATTCATTGCAAACTCGCCGCGCCAGAGGTTCATGCAGGGTGGCTTGATGTGTTGTTGACTGTACAATGACAACGGTAAAGCAGACACTGGCACATTGAACTTATAACTTAATCCTAATTCGATCGTCGGAGGTTAAAAAATGATGTCAAATTAATTACTCAATTTCGAAAACAATATCAGGTGCGCCATTTTCCTAGTGATGTCAGAATAGAGATCCCAGTGGTTATTGTTGCTGTATTAATAAACCCGAGTGGTTCGTGCAGATAACAGCTTTTAACAGAAGTCAATTGGCGCCATATTGACGGGATAGTTATTCAGTTCAGTTATATGACGACACGATGCATTTTAAACCTAGTTACAATTCAATTGGAAGTGTCTAGTTAATAGTGACGAAAAAATCGTTGCTTGTGTATTTCATTCCACGTAATGACCACGGCATTCGGTCATGAGGAATATGACTTTTGAGAAAAGAGCAAATAAAATACAATATTATTGTGTTAACGATTAACAATTTACGCTACTTTTACTGGTTTGATTTTGATGAAATTTGACAAGGGCTACATAGGGGTTTTTATTCCAAATGAATATTGTAATATTTTTTTATAAGTTAAAATTAATTAGAAAATGTTGAAAATTACCGCTTCTCACTGACTGACATTTAAAAAAATATACGTTTGAATAGATAAAATTTTGTAATAAACTAAAACTTTCTTCTTTTGACTATGTACATTATGTACTTTTATATATAATTAGAAGAAAAAAACATTGTAAGAAACAATAATGGTAAGCCGATCTGGCATGGTAGGGACCAACACTGTTCAAATGAGTTTCTTTCGGCATTTCTTCTCAGCAGTGGTCGTTCCGAAATGCCAGTAGTTTGTAGCTTGTGAGAAATAACTATAAATATAAAGATTGACGAGAAAAAGTGCCTGTGGAAAAGGTCTAATTTCTGAATAAATGATTTGAATTTAAATTTGAATTTAAAACTACGAATTAAATTCATACAGAACATTTGTTCAAAAACATAAAAAGGGGCGTGACCATGCGTGTTATCGTTGTAAAACATTCGGCCACGCTCTTTCTGTTCAAAACAATAACAATATTCTGTTCAAAACATGTCACACCGGACCCGGCTATAGTCCGACAAAAAACTCGACTAGTGACAACTTTTTGCCATAAGCGCGTGATTTTTTTATACTTGTACGAACTCGTGGCAAATTTCGAAGGCGCCAGTATCTACCAAACACATACATACATATAAAAGATGATACTTCAAACAAAATGTGTGGTGATTATTAAACTTTCGCGCTTTGAATACACAACTGCATAAATTGTATTAACGGGACTTGGACATGATCCTTCTTTATGTAATGTCTCACCAAATGTGTAATATGAATAGCATTTTTAGATATAAAAATATTAGATAAACAAGTTTATTTGTTAGACAAATTAAAAAACCACCGACTTTCAATATTCATTTCGCTACAATTTTTGAACGGCTGAACCGATTTTGATCAAACATATCTAACAACCATCGCATAAAAATTGGCTATGAAATAAAAAAGTCGCATCCAAATCCATTCACTCGTTGACGAGCTACGTACACACAGACAGACAGACTTAAGTTTGACCCGTAAGTGTGTCTACACAAACATATAACACCCCTCAAAAATAGGTTAAAAATAGTGCCAACCAAAAAGAAAGAACATGAAACAATGCCAATCTCTCCCAGATAAACGAACATTGAATCTCGTAAATTCCGGATAGCAACCCTTTATTTATAGGTCGGATAACGTTATAGCCTGGGAGATATTAACGACCCCGACTGATGTTAGCTTCGATTACCGCGGACATTCATTAGAAGTTTAAGAGTTTCGTAAAAAAATTGATGGTTCGGTTGAGATTTACCACTAATTGGTACGAATAGCTTAAATTAATATAATATTTTATTACCTTTTACCCGTAACTATATCTAAACTCTATTTATTGATATAAGTAGTTTTACAAATATGTTTTTTTATACCACCAAGCAGGCAAACAGGCATGCGGCCCACTTCATGGTAAGTGGTCATCACAGCCTATCAACGCCTGCAACACTAGGGATGTCACACGCGCGTCGCCTACTTTATGGCACTCTTTTGTACAACCCTGTAATATAGTTATGTGCTGTAATATTGTTTACAATATTATCAACTTTTAAACCATTAAAATAATATTCGAATACAGTGAAATCCGAGCTTTAAAGTTGATAGGCTTTCTTTTCTAACAAAATGTAATTTATTTGAATTCAAAGTTACTGCACTCAAACATGTTTAACAAACTTGCTTACTGTGGACCGTTAGTGTTGTCCATTAATTTTATTTTAAATTTTTTTAAAGTGATATTAATTTAAGTCCAGTAATGTTTCTCTGGAGTAAGTATCCAATGAATATGTTTTCAAATATAATATTAATTATGCATTCAAATCGATTATCCACGTTTCTCACTTGACGGTCTCGGTAATCGAACACCAATCGATTCTGGTAATCATGTTTATATTAACAACAAGCGATGTATTAATATGTGATAATATGGTTAACTATTATAAGATGACGATCCCTAATGTTACACTACTTATAAATATATAGTTGATATATTTATAAGTAGCTTTTACGTTGAAATTTTAGAAAAATTTAACGTTTTAGCTATTTAGCTATTACGTTAACTTTTTCTTAAATTTCCACGTAAAAACTCCTTTACTTTATCCAATTACTACAATGATTATTAAATGATAAATTTAGCAAAATTAATTTGGTTTTATCTTCGATTATTACCAGATTTATTAATGTAAAAAAGAACAATTTATAGAAGTTAAAATCCAATAACTCATAGACACAACGGAACAAATTTTATGTCTTTATTTATTTATCAGTTTATGTATACAGTGAAACAAGATAGAAACATATAGGAAATAAGATAGTTAGTACAAAGGTGCTGTTTAAAATTGTAAAATTCAAAATGAAGATCCAATCGTTAACATTAACGCACTCGAGGAGATAGTCATGTTATTATACTTTTACTCTACGTGGATATTGTTAATCTGTCCTGGCATCTTAAAGTGTCCGTATTAAAGTCCGTGGGAAAGAATTAGAGTATTTAAGTAGTACTTATACGTCTATTTTTTTTGTCTGTCTGGTGATTGAGAGCGCCGGAAATGCTCTAACGGTGGGGTTTCCTCTTCCGTGGTTTGATGATAGAAAAGTCTAATCTAGACTTAAATGTAGTCTAACGACAATGCCGGTTTTACATTGGGGTAAGTAAATATGCACTTCAATGTTCACGCTAATAAATTTTAACTCCTTACCAAAAATTGTTCGGCCATGCGAACGATGTCGCGGGCATAAGCTAGGCATTTAATATGACACATATAAACTCCTTTTTTACATTCAACAAAAAATACTTCTCACAAAAAGACATTATGCGAACAAATGTCAAGCTAAATAAGGTCGTCCAGTTTAAATAACTGTTCCCTCGAACTCCACAACATTCAATTCGAAGGCATAACTCAGGTCTTGAGAACCGAGCCTCAAACTATTTGTTATTAGAATGGATGCCTTTGCATAACCAGCCTCCTGCGGTGTTATAGCTAAGATGATCTGATAATAGCTTACACGAGAGGAATTCGAAACGGCTCATTAGAGAGCGTAGGATGAACAGCTTCTTGGATTGCCTTTGTAGGATTAAAACGGGTAAAGCTTGTGTTTTGTAGAGTTTGTAAACCGAGTATTTAACATTAAGATAGTATGAAACTGTGATAATAAAGTGTTATTAGTTTGTCATTTTTTCTATTTAACTATACTTCTAATTTATATCACTTTCTCGTGGAGGTGAACTTCGTTTATTTTTCTTTATTTGAGACTTTCAAAACTTGTGTCTTCTCAGCGGACATTATTGTACAAATCGGACCTATGTTTAATATTTTCTTCTTGCATAGCTGTCTATTTCTTGTCATGATTTCATTCACTATAGTCTTTTCGTATAAATTCCAACACATTCGTTCCATGTCTTTGTCGGTCATTTCGTAATCAATAATTTTGTACTTATTATTTATGAACTTTGAATATAATACATAAAGCAGATGAATAAGTATACGCATAGAGACTTGTGGAATACACGTTCGGTTGCCAGTTCGCGGCATCGTAAAATTGTTGCTTGTACTATAATAAATTATTACAATACTACTATAATAATTTACAAGTGACATTTACCAACGACAGTTCCAAGACCGAGTTGCGCAATACAAAGCATATTATCCCTGAAAGAATGTGTCTATTCTTGCAGCTAATGCCTGCGCTTAGCGTCGCCTAGGTCGAATAACTTATCATAATGTATGAGTCAATGACACTATACAAACTTGATCGAAAAGCCTACATTATCATCTCAACCTATCTAATCTTTATCGTAGCTACATAAGCATCAAAATACAATGGCAAAGGTATTGTCATCTGAATCCATATGTTGCATTCATGTCCATTCAATGTTCACATTACAGCACGAAGTCTATCTTTCATTGTTGACAAGAGACGTTACCTATCTCTTTCTAACGTAATGACCTGTTTCCAATCTGTCCTTGTCTGTTACGAGCTCTTGTGTTCCATCATCTATATATCTTGTTCGCTCAACTATTGAAGAGTTTCTTTGGAATAAAAATAAAGAAGCGTGACGGGCAACTTTCTTTTTTTAATACCAGTTGGTCGTGTACCGGTTGTAATGTGACCCTTCGAAGGGCTTGTTGTCGTAGGACGAGATGACGTTAATTTGTTTAAAGATGGCTGCTGGCGACATGTGGTGTAGGACTGTGTTTACCCTCGAGGGATTTGCCGAAGCGTCGAATCTATGTGATAATTTTAATGTAAATCAACATCGTTGTCATGCAAATTTCGTAACCCCATAGCAATCTCATCCATCGCTAATAAATGTCCCTTTGTTGGCGATACTTATACGGTCGATTTTGCGGTCAGATTTTGTGCCGGTTAAAAATATTATATTGTAACCCGACAACGCCATTTGACCTCTTCAAATGGCGTTGTCGTTGATAAAAAAAAAAACTCTTTTCCATATAACTTTGTATTGTAGCAGTTTAGTCACAATATAGCCTAAAATTAATGATTTATATTTTACATTTGCCATTTAATTTACATTAAACTGGTTCTCTCAATAATGGATATTTATGTTGTTCAAAAATCGATACCCCTAACGAACTGTTGTTTATTGCACGATTTAAATTTAGCAGAGACGCAAAATTCAAAAGCGGCGATACCTAACGAGAAACATCAATTCCCAAAGCCAACTGACAAAGTTTTCAATCTCGATCCGACGTGAATTGATTAGGAACCGAAAATAATTGAATTATAATCCAGTTCTGTGTACCTACGCAAAGTTTAATTGAAGGCTTTAATTTTAACAAGCAAGATCCAACTATTTTATTACTGATCCTTAGTGGTGGTGCTAACTATGTTCACTAATTGGCTATTAAAATTATCAGTGGATGCAGGGAGGAGCTTCAAGGTTCACCCCTGCACCCGCCTCTATGGCATTAAGGTGTGTTGTGTGTATTGATTGCATTCCATCATGGCATGGCTTTAATGGAATCTGTAATAGCGGTTTCTATATGCTCTTCTATTTACGTTGGTATTTACAGATATTTATATCGATATATTTTTTATTAATTATAGATACAATATTAAATTTTTCCAATAAACCGTAACGTGTTCAAATGATGAATTATAGCTATTGTAATCTTTTCAAACCAATTTTCGAGTTTCAAGAGAATAGAAACTCGACGTATAGAACCAAGAGGCTGACAATATAGAATGGTAAGAAAACGGTAGTCTATTAGTCAAGTAAATTAGTAGTTTGCCAGTCTAGTAATTTTTTTACTTGGGCATCGACTAAAACTATATAAGATATGATCCGGCTATTCTTTATTTCATTGTGTCCTATTAAAAAGTTTTTCTTTTTTATACTAATTATTAAACATCAAATTATTTACATTATTAAAATGATTGGTTTGAAGAAATATTTAACAGCAATATAATATGTGACAGTGAGTAGAAGCTACCTCAGTCGACGTGCAAGCAGGAGCCATCAACAAAGGAGCCTAGTTCATTGTTCGCACTCGTCCGTTGTTTTGTAAACTCTCTGGGTTCAAGCTACTCATAATATCCTGGCACTTTTGCTGAAGCTGCTCATGACCTCTATGATACTAGTGAAGATTTTGCAAAGATTGATGTGCATGGGACTGTACTAAATAAACGATGTATAATGAAAATATACAAAATTAATAGTGGTAGGTAGGTGGAAAGAGATTCACTTGAAGATTTCAGATTGAGCCTGTATCTAGTTCAGTTCATTGTTGCATTGATAAAAACAATAAAATTTATTATATTACTATGCTTCATTAGATATCTAAATATACATGTACCTACAATGCAAATGTTGAAACAATACCGATATAAGGACGTATTTTTTAAATCCATACTATATCAGGGTCTGCGTTAGCTTGCTACCCTCTTGATACCCTTTTGAAAAAAATGTCAACAACACACAGTTAAAATTCTTACACTTCATAAGAGGATCTGATCCTACGCAACAGCCATTCCATCCTCGACCACTATCTCTTGACCTTCCCTGCTCCTTTACATCTTCAATATCAGCACCGATAAGGGGTAATCTGTTCTACATTTAGAGGTCTGGTAAGATTGGTGCCTTAACAATAGAGGTGTGAAAGGGGTTTTAAGTAAACACTCTTTTGTGAACGGGTCCTGAGCATTGTGAGGAGTGCTTTGTGCAAATAGATTATGGTGTAATCGTCCTCGGCTCTGTTGAGTTGACATGAGATATTTTAGTTTTAAAGTCCTCTTTGTTTCCTCTGTATGGTATTAATGTATGTATTTAACAGAAGCAGCTTGCGATATACCTACGATGTTTATTTTCATTCAAATGTAGAATTTCTCATTTCGGAAAGTCACGATCATTCTTTATTATTTTCGTTCGAAACCTATAGTTTTATGCAGCGTTATTGTTGATTGGGATAATACATAATATTGGTATTTAAAAGGAAAATAAAATTATTGAAAATGATTCAGTATTCGATGCAATTGCTATTGAATTCAATCACGTTATTGCACATGCAATTCTGATGCTGTATAGAATTAATAAAAAAATAAAAATGTCTTTATTGCTTAAAAAAAAACATCACATGGCGCTGTTACAAACACTTCGTTTAATAATATTTTTTTGATTCGGCTCTCATTTTTGAATAATGTATTGTTATTACATCTGCAAAATGTTTACCATCAGTTCACCAGAAAGTTAATCGTTTCACTTTGTATTTCGTTCTGGCTTTAAATTTAATTATGAAATTGATAAAAACCAACCTCGTCCATAAAAACGAAACTTAAATCTTAAACGTATATTCAGTTCTAAGTTTTATTTCTACTTTCTCTTATACAGATCAAACTGAGCAAAAAATTTTTTGTAAGTACTTCCTATTTTTCCTTTGTCATGACGATATATGTAGTACAGCGTGGCCAAAGCTTAGCAATATATGGACCGTATTAATCCGAAGTGTCAGTTACAGTAATAAAAAAGGTATTAACAAAAGGAACCTCGGTGAAAACATTCGACAATATGTTTTAATTCTTTTCGAGTTCATTTTCAAATCGCGTGCTCACATTGGCACAACAAAAGAGTGCAATTCTGAACCCTTACTCACCTCGACTATGGAATATATTATTATTACACAATATTGCATTCGGAGGGTGAGAATACTATTAGTCCGAGTTCCAGCTGTGAAATATCTTCTCCGAAATGACAGAAAGCTAGTTGTCCCCATCCACCGCATTGAATTTTTATAAAGTTTCATAGCAAATACATAAGATACATATTTTTAGTACATTCACGTTGTCATAATAATTTATTCTTTTGTAAAAATTGAGAAATCTGATGTTGTCTAAATTATTTTGTCTAACAACTAAGCATATATCGTAGGGAATGAAATATGCTTTGTGTGCTATGTTATGTATAAATATGTTGTAATTTTAATAATTAGTTTGAAATCAAAAACATTTACTAGAAAGTGCTTGCCAGCATTCTCAATATTATGGATGTTTTTCTTATCTGTAACGACGTCTTGTTTCACATAATATAACAATATTATGACTTCTACTTAAATATCATTCGAAAAGCTACCGGTCTAGGTATAAAGTGCAGCTGTAAGTCCGACTAGGGTACACCACAGGGCAGTGTATTTTCATCAACATCCCCAAAGCGATCATTTAAATTTGAATCTTCTTCATCTGTATCAAGAGCGCAATTTGCGTTATCTATAACACTAATCCCAGAAGCACATATGGCATCCACCCTCAACATTAGATTTGTGCACAAAAAAATTACTTAATGGGATGTTTTCTGGGTGAACTGTGATGTTACAGAGATTTTTCTTGAATATCTTTGATAGACGACTGTCTAGGGAGCAGATATTACATCCACATTTTAATGCAAAATCTTCAAACTCATCCATCATACTTATTTGATAAGAATGAAGGATCTGCTCCTGATTTAAGTATAATTTGGACACGTGAAAAACAGAATACATGCTTTTGATATTAAAGCTCATACATTTACATCGAAAAGTGTAGAAGCTTATGATAGTCAAAATGTTTTTCTCCTACATTACACTTGAAATTGCGTATTCATGTAGTTAAAGAACCCCGTCCAAACAAAGGCTAAAATAAATCCTCAATAATTGAGGATTTATTTTTGAAATTATAATTAATAATTATATTGTCTATAATGGGGGCTGAAAGGTTGTATTAAAATCTTGTCGATGCTATGAATATAGCTAGGAATATATATATAGCCATTTCGAATTGTCAAGAAGAAGAGTCATTTTGTCGATCTTCCTTTTTTCTCCAGATTAATTTACTCCATGCAGTTTCCAGTGACAATCAAACAATGTGAAGTGGCCATTAAAAAATCTATAAAGTCTATTTATGTAGCGTTTTTCTCAAACGTCACGGTGACGCGTCCATTCAGAGCCAGTCTTGTAGAAGCGTGTTGTAATCGACAAATATTTATGTAATGCTTTTGGTGTTTTAGTTGCAGTTCCGGAGAAATGTAACCATTTCATAGTACAAAACAAAATCGCTTCTCGCTGTGTGTATACTTTGCTCTTTAAAAATACGCAGCAGATTTTGATGCGGCTTTTTATCAAACGTCACGGTGACTGTGGTCTGACTGGTGGTGTTTTAATAGATAGAGTGATTCGATAGGAAGGTTTAGGTGTATAGTACATTAAGGAAGTCGCGACAGGTCGCTAGTAACTTATACGAGATTTAATTAATCATATAATAAATAAATATATTAGGACAAATCACACAGAGTGAGCTAGCCCCAAAGTAAGTTCGAGACTTGTGTTATGGGATACCAAATCAACGATACTATATTTTACTACAAATACATATATAGATCCAAGACCCGGGACAATCAGAAAAAGATCATTTTCCATCATGTCCCGACCAGGGATCGAACCCGGGACCTCTCAGTTCAGAGGCAAGCACTTTACCACTGCGCCACCGAGGTCGTCAAATCAAATTTCTTTACATGTAATAAATCGAGACGGGTATTTCGATGAGGTCAACATTTGTTTTCTGTTCCCTTGTTTTATATGTTTCGGTATAAAACAAAAGAACTCTCTTCGAAATTTAGCGGCGAAAGATTTTTAGCCAATCGCATTTGTAATGTAATTTTGTCCCTGAAACTACTAAACATAATCATTTGTTAAAATTTAACGTACATTTTTATTCCAACATCAAATTACAGCAAGCATAACTAGTATTTTAAAAGATAGATTAAAAAGTTAAGATTTCCAGTTAGATATCCTTTGGTCACAAACATAAAGTATTTTAAAAATAAAAATTTTATGGCGCGTTCATATCGGTCATTTGTTAGTAGCCTGCGACATAAAATTTTTATTAAGGTATACCGGTAATTAAACTAATTAAATATTGTCTGTTTGAAAAATTGCTTTAGTATAAGGAGTGAAAATTAAAAATTAGAAAGTGGTTCCCGATTTAGATGAGAATCATTACTTAACTCGCTAGTCGCCTCGCAGGACGGCAATGGGAGGTTATGGAGCATAGCCTTGGCAACTGAAAGACAACAACAACATTTCCAAAGAGGGTTGATATTACCCTCGAGCGAGCGAGGTCTGCATATCAACTTGGCGCAAAAATACATATGTTGTATGATGTTTGTAACGCGATAACTTTCGTACCGTCAGTCTGATTTTGATGAAATTTATGTATATATGTAGGATCTGCTAATAGAATAGATAATATTCTCAATTATGTAAAAATGTATTGTGTTTGCGAGGTCCAAGTTCGTGGCGAACGGCTAGTACTTTCTGATATTTACTTTAGTTTTGTATGGAATTTAAACATAAAGTATTCGTGCTTTATTAATCAATTAACGGCTGTTTCAAATTGTACAACATATTGATGTTTTATTGCCGTGAGTGTTGGCACAGTCTGTTCAAATTATGGGCTTAAATAAATAAATGGCTATTTGAAACACTGATGAAAATTTAGACTGCATCGATATCCTACTAATATTATAAACGCAAAAGTTTGTGAGGTGTGATGAGATATGTGTATGTTTGTGTTACTCTTTCACGCAAAATCTGCCGGACGGATTGTTATGAAATTTGGTACACGGGTAGAATATAAACTGCAATAATACAGGGTACTTTTTATCCCGAATTTTCCACGGGAACGAAGCCCCAGGGCGAAGCTAAGTAAATAATAATAAGACAGGCCGGTCATAAAATGACAACCGGACTCCAGGCTTCAAGCCGTCACAGCTAAGAATGAAACAAGGAGCTTGCGAGTATAAGAGATTTTGCTAGGGAAAATGTATATTTTTTTCCAACAACACGAACACATACTTCTATACCCTTATCTAACCAATCCGCAAAAACTATGAACAGTAAACTTCTTCAAATACTTTCCGAACATGTAATGAACAGATAAATCTAGTGTTGTCGAACCTATCGAAAAACGCTATACTATCGATAGGCATATCGATAGTATCGAAACGTGAAGACGATTAGACTAGCAATACAAAAGTATTGATAGTCTAATCGTCTATATATTATGTATTGATATTTTGTACATAGGGATTATATTTTATGTATTGTTGCAGAGTTATTTTGCCTGTAACATAACATAAAATATCGATAATATTGGTTTGCAATATTAGATATACTATTTAATGTTAATTTAATCGTTACCATATTTCGACACTATTGTTTTTCTCTCAAAATATCGATAGTCTATCGAAACGCTATCGATTTGACTATCGAGCGACAACACTAGACAGATCACGTATCAAACTATTACAGACTAAACTTCTTCAAAAGACTTGCTCATACAACAGCTGTTACTCTCGAATGCCAAAAAAAGTTGGCCCCCACTATTATTTAATTGACCCTCTTTGTTCTTAAGATTAGGGTTGAACGGGATACGGGGTGGGTCAAGTTATAACGGTGGGTTCGAGGGGTGGGTTGTTACATTGTCCCACGTGTGAGGATAAGGACCCCACGCGTAGCAAACGGGTGATTTAATGGTTATCACAAAAGAGTTTTTATGAGTCACAAAACTCGTGGATTGGAACTGTGATTTTGTAAAAAAATATTCTTTGTATTTAGACTTTGTAGCCTTAGAGTCTGTTTGAGCACTTTGAAAAAATTGTAGTATAATTATATTAAAATCTAGCAGATAAACTATCTGGAAGCTTTACATATCACTACATAGTATTAAACATAGTCGCTTCCCGCTTTCTGTCCCTGTGTATGTATTTTAAATACATAATATGATACCCGAGGAAGGTTTGTGTATAATGTATTATGACTTTACCCAGGCGAGCGAAGCAGGGACGGGTTGCTAGTGATATATCTACAAATATCTCTACGACACATTGTTCCGTCAATTCCATTCGATATAATAACTGCCAATGTAAATTAACATACATACATTCCAACTGTATTTATATAATTATAACGACTAATTAGCTAATCTCTCACTAAAATAGATGTAGGGAGTCTAGTGTAATGAGCTTAATGATCTTGTTATTTACGATAAAAATGGCTTAGATGTAATACCATGGTAAATTATGGCACTTAAGTTATAAATTTATTATTATCCGCGCATTTCAACAAGTTAATTACTAAAATAATCGTTGAATGTGCAGATTATTGCCACTTTATGTGAAATTGGTTTTGTTTATGTAAAAATGTATTTTAAAATATCCGCATTAAATTTATGTAGTTTGGTAGACAGATAAATAATATTTTTTAAAAGATCCAAAGTTACTAAATAAATATTGTATTTAAAATGCCTTCATGGGATAAGTCTGTTATTATTTATTTAGTTTCTTGTTATTTATTTACCTTTCTTTGTACTAAACATTAATGATTGTAATAAAGATGTTATAAAACAAACAAAAATAACAGGATATATAAAAAATATGTCCAAAAACGTGTAAGTAAAGTGTTTTTTATCAAAATAATTTTAATCGAAAATCACCTAATTTATGCGTAATCACAATGATATCATATGACTAATACTTTCTGGCGTACAGAGACGTGATAACAGTGTACGCGCATTGGTTTTGACATACTTATCACTGTCACTACATAGTATAAAATAAAGTCGCTTCCCGCTGTCTGGCTGTCTGTCCCCGTGTATGCTTAGATCTTTAAATCTACGCAATGAATTTTGATGTCAGGTTTTTTAATAGATTGTGTGATTCCTCTAGAAGGTTTAGGTGATAATTTATTATGGTTTTACCCGAGCGGGATGTGTATACAATTTACCGAGTTATTTTACCGTTTCTTTTAGGACAAATGAAACTGGGCCCTTGTAATAATAACACAGAGAAAAATATTCTGCTCTCCAGTTCTACACAATATTACATAGGTAAGTACTTGTATTTAAACAAAAATCGAAATGTAATTCGTCATTCACTGTTTACTTTTGTAAGTTATTGTATGTATTCGATTTCAAGTACATTTTTGACGTCAATGAGTATTTAATTATCCCAATTTGAGAAAAGAATTTTAAATCCGATGTATTCCGTATATTGTATTGTTTACTAGCTGTTTACGCGCGGCTTCGCCCGCTCAAATTCCCCCGGGAACAGATTTTTCTTCGTATTGAAATGGGATTGGGATATTTGAAATAAAATATCCATAACTTATTTAAAATACACACAGCGCCATCTAGTGTTTTTATAATTAGCTCCACCTGTAATAGAATACATGTTTTTCGAAAATCCTACGGGAACAATAGTTTTTTCTGGGATGAAAGGTAACCTATATCCTTCTCTATACTCTTAGTTATATATATGCGAAATTTCAAGAAGATTAGCTGAGTAGATAATTCATGAAGAGGTAACACACAAACAACTTACTTTCGCATTTATAATATTAGTTGGGCAGTAACGTATTGTTAGGAGGATATACATTAGCGAATTAATTAAGGTTAGGTTTATAGCCGTATTGCACATGGCAACCGAATATTGTCCAATGTCTATACATGATTAACAGAGCAGTTAAATTGATAGCATCCACCGAATTGCATCCCATGTAATTAGAAACAGATTACAGATCTATAGATGCATTGAGCCGTACGATGTAGCTGGCTCAAGTTGAGGGATGATGTGTGAGTATAAAGTATATTAAACTAACGGCCCGTCCCGGCTTCGCTCGGGTAAAAACATAAGAAATTATACGCCTAAACCTTCCTCAGAAATCACAAATTTTTTCGAAGACCATATAAAATCTATTTTTTATTTATTTATTGAACAAAACAGTACATTAAATATTTACATGCAACAGTTTGTCGGTAGTTTTTGATTTTATCTCATTCATACAGACAAACACGGCGACTTCTTTTTATAATACGTCAGGATAAGGATAGTAGATATTTGTTATTGAATAGTATTTTTGGGCATATCTACCGTGGAAAAATCTCGACCCGACCGACTTCCTTACAAGTATTGTACTATACTCACCAGTGGGATTTTCGAAAAGGTCTGCATGACTGACTTTTATTCGATGTACTTCAAGGCTTCCTGGAGCAATGAGAATGAATTACAGCCTGGGAATACATAGGCGGGCTTCCTTATCACCAAATGAGAATGAATTACATTCGGATTACAGATCAATAAAGCCGACGAACCGTGCACAGACGATTAGGGTGTTGCCGAGTCATCCACCTTAAGGGAGTGATTTGGTTGTTTAGGTTGTAAAGATTTTCGAAATAAAATAGACACTGATACTTGAAGCGATGGTGGTGTAATGGTTATGACGTCCATACATGTATCGAAAGGTTCCAGGTTCGAATTGTACTCGTGCCACATGAGTTTGGATGACAATCTGACTTATGTATAGTAGTTTTCATGGACCATTCCATTACCTGCTTACTGTGAAGGAAAACATAGTGAGGAAACTTGCACACTGGTTCATTATTAATTTGTGTGTGAAATGGAGAAGGCTATGGCAAGCCACTCCTCAAGAAAATATATAGATAAAAGATAGAAAAGGATAGTGATAAGAAAAGAGATATAGAAAACTAGATCAAATCTATGTTGTAAAAAAATATATGTTGTATAGTATATATAAAATTAGCTGATCTTTTATAATAAGGGCGGTGCTATGAAAACAACATGATATGAGTACCAGCAACAGTAAGTATAATTTGAAGAATTAAGACAATTATAAATTGAAGTATCAGAACTACAGTTAGAAGAATTAAAAACAAGAAAAAGTTCAAATCAAAATACATTCAATCTGCATGAATCTATGCTCTTAAATATGTAACTATCTAGTTCGACATATTCTGTCCAAAATTAAACCTCTGTTTGCATCGCGGCCATGTTCGATACGACTTTAGGGTGCAGTGGTGTAGTTCAAATAAGGCGATTAGCCCCCAGCGGCTCAGATAAAGCAGGTTCGGTTCCCACGCCACGCACCGCTAATGGAAGGGTGCTTTTTTACAACATTTAATTTTAAACTTCAAAAATCCGAACGGGTTTTGACGTCTCATTCAATTTGAACGGATATGTTTGATCTTCGTTTCTATGTTTTTGATGTATTAATTTTGATAGCAGTTCGTGCATTTTAATTTTCCACTCAGACATGTAATGAATATAATTAGTGAACCATTTGTAAAGAAAAAAAAGCGTCATGACAAGCAGTATTAAAATTTCCAGCCTTCTTTATTATGTATAATAAATAAATTTTAACATCAATAAAATGCAAAAATGTTTTAAAAATAATTATGATTGTTATATTTTAAGTATGTATTATGGTTTAGTTTTATTAGAGCTTCTATGACGAGATTTGTTTAGGTTCGTTGACCGAATTTTATTGTCATTTAATACTGATTCAAACTCAACATCATCGCTGAACTATATGATTATGGATAATTCTGTTATGCGTTCGTCAAATCTGATGACGTTGTTAAAGTTGACATTGCCCCCAATTTAGTCAATAAAGTAGCAAAGAAATAAATAATAACAACTGAAATTGGTCATAATGCAATAAAACGATCTAGCAGACAATCGCAAATTGAAAGTTGTGACCCAGAGACCTTAAGAACATTCACACACTAGTCAAAACAAAAAGCCGTAATTTGTTAACTAAACGTCGCATTAGCGGATAACATGTGTGATTCACATCATAATCTTTTGTTCAGACATGTTCCCTTTGTTCCAAGCAAATTGATGGTTATTGGACCTATCATAACTCCTCTTTTGTTGCGTGGGTGCAATGATAAGTAGAGAAATGATCTGAGACATTTACTCATAATTTTACTCTGCATAAATTACGATTCATGTATTTATTTCTTTCAGGACTATAATTATTTTATTGTTTGCACTCACATAGCATTCTGTATATGACCTAATGGTTGACTGTTAGATAATGCTAAAAAGCATTAAGTTCACCTTTTTTACTTTTACAAATTGTATTTTGTGCGATAAAGTTTAAATAAATAAATCCATTAGGTTCTTTTTGTCAACAAAATATCTCTAACCTGCCAAAATAAGTTGTATGACATTACATCTTACTTCAAAGTGAATTGCCTCTATAAACTTTTAAGGGTTCAATCATGTTACAAACAAATAAAACCGTTTCTAACAGCTAGAGAATAAGATATACTTACAAGAACTCCTATTGGTTAGAAAGAGTTCGACTATGTAACTCTAAATGTTAGGTACGTTTTACTACTTTGACGACATTGTAAAACATTTAAAAGTCGTTGAATTTTGATGTGCATGGTTGTCATGGAAATACAAGAGATATTTGAAAATCGAACATACAACTATATGCTGTGTTTACATTGGTGTGAGGATGCGTATAAACGTATTAAAAAAATAAGAATGCAGCTTAAAAATCAGGATGTAATTACATTGTATATAATAGTGCTTTCATTGGATCCTGATATTATTTATTATTTAAGTCTTCAAGTTCAATGGGAAGTAAAGCAACACTACGATATTTTATGACTCAACAGTTCTAAGTAAGCAATAACACTGGGAAGCGCTTATAGCTATTTTCGAGTCGATCATAATCAAGAAGATACATTTGGTAATCCTATAATAATGTAATCATTATTATTCATGGCTTTAATCTATTAAATCAAGATTCATAAATCATTCACATTTAAATTATTACGATAACTGTAATGACTGACAAAAACGATAATAATTTTAACTAACCATTGTGTACCCGATTCGATTAAACGGTCCAAATATTTTGGTGCTCTCAAAAAAACGATCGAGACTTTTTATATATATATAACGGTGCTTTTTTGTTCCTATACTGCATCACGCGAACCAAATCGTGTTAAGACTATTCATCCAGGGTCACCCAAAATGTTGACAAACCAACGCTATCTATCGGACGCCGCACGAAATAGAATCAGCCTCTTCTATCAAGCATGACTTTCTACGCTCACGCGTCTCCTCAAATTCTCCTCTGAGCAGTGCAATTATCAACCGTATCCTTTTGAGTTATAGCTCATTATTCCAACTTCACTATCTGAGATCTCAGCTTTATTTATGTCGGTCGTGACTACATTCGGATGGTGCACTACAGTCCGTGTTGAAATGAGAAAGACGATAGTATTCCCTTTACCTTCCATTCAATTATGGACTTTGCCGCTTGAGTTTAAAATTGAATTTGCATTGTAAAGTCTGTTATCTGTTACAATGGTCGTGGGTATCCTCAGGGTGATGCCATTGCATTGCCGGACGCTGTTATTGTGCAACTGGGGGCCAAGTTACTTTGTTTCGACGTTGGTATTCTTGCGAATCGTTTTCTCCAAGATATTTGACCAGTGTAAGTGAACCCGTTATGTTTGGATCTGTCGAATATTTAGCTGGAATAGTCTAGTCTTAGGTTGCTTTTCCACCAGAATTGTGCTATGCTACGTTGCTTTTGCGTTTGTTATCCATCAACCATACTCATTGGTCCAAATAACGTAGCTTTGGTATAACTTTTTCTTAGCTAATTATTAGTCAAATATTATTAACAACAAGACACCATTACCAATACTGAGTTACTAAGCCATGCTCTGAATGGTACTCGTGTTTTTCTTACTGTTGATTCATTGCAAAATACCAGCTCATCTATCTGGCGAATTTCGGGATAAAAAGTAACCTATATGTTATTCCAGATTATATTCTACCCGTGAACCAATTTAATAACAATAGTTTTAGTAGATTTTGCATGAAGGACTGACAAACGTTTATCCTCACATACATCCTCACAAACTTTCGCATTTATAATATTAGTAAGATGTACAGGTAACTCTTCCTGCTAAATAACTTAGCATCAATGGTAATCATCATCATTATCAGCCATTAAACTTTAACAGTTTGGGGCACAGGCACCTTTGAACGAATTGGTTTTAACGACTGCAAATACAACCGGGACCAATGGCTTAACGTGCCTTCCAAAGCACGTAGGAGCTGAAGATAATACATTTTTGGTCACCCATCCATTGGCCGACCATTGCGATTCTTAACCGCCACTATCGCAGGCCGAGCGTGCTAACCATTAGGCTATTGAGCATTAGTGGTAACTGCCACATAGTTTCATACTTTAGCTTTTATTTCCTTTCCTAGTAGGTATTTTAAGAGTCTGAAACGGTTCTCCGACAATTGCTTCGTTTACGAACGATTCGCCGACAGAATAGAGGAGACATTCTGTCGGCGAATCGTTCGTAGATGATGCAATTGTCGGAGAACCGTTTCAGACTCGTATTTTAATGGAAAATCGCCCTTAAGCGTGTAAGGTTCTAGCTATGTTGGACATAAGATGTTACATTTAACGGTTGTGGAATTCGCGGTCCAATCTTCGTGGCTTATAGGTCAAATGTATAAATCTGTAAAAGGCGTCAGGTTTGACCTTTTGAGTAGATAAGCAAAGGTCTGGCCTGTGGCCATTCTAGCTCTGGAATCCAACCTTATAAGTATCTTAACATCCGAGATGGAGTTCAGCTTGCTCTATGCCTATTTAGATGAGTTGTAGTGTTAATTATTTCTAAAATGTAACTCTTTTAGCTATATATATATATATATATATATATATATATATATATATATATATATATATATATATATATATATATATATATATATATATATATATATATATATATATATATATATATATATATAAAGGTAAACTTGTAGTCATATCATTGTCATATCTATTTATTCTAACGAGTTGTTCGCCGAGACCTCGCGAACACAATTTTTTTTTACAATTAATTGTGAATATTTCCAAAACGACTTAACCGATTTTGATGCCCCGCGAACTTAAAAATTCTATTGACAGATCCCATATACCTTTTATATTTCATCAAAATCAGACCAAAGGTTCGAAAGTTATCGCGTTACAAACATACATACATACAAATAAATCGCTCGCTCGGTCGATAAACATAAGTTCACGCGAGCGAAGCTGCGGGCAAGAGCTAGTAGTCTTTAAAACATCTCTTCAAAGCAGTTATCAATATGTATGAAAACTAGATCACATGCAGGTATAATGTTTTGAACACGCCGCGCCGTCTCGCGTATTTATTTGAGTTGTCACTTCTATACGATTGTAACGCATGTCTGTGATATTTTCCATATAGGATGCAATAAAAATATATTTATTTCAGACATAATAATATGTCAATTTTGGGAATACATGCGTTATATTTAATTACTGTACCTACTAAACGCCTTCTCGGATATAGATAGGTTTAATGAACTGTATTCCCATAAAGACACAAAGCCATTTACATGAAACATAATTTTAAATATAAAAAATTACTATATAAATCTCTGTACACTTAACTTTATGTTTGGGAAATATCAAGCAGATTGATTAAGTAGGTAAAGCGTAACACATAAGCAAACAAACTACTTTCGCATTTATAGTATGTTGTTGGGATACATGATAACAACAGAGACAAGTGATTCAAATAACTGGTCGTTGACCTATTTTACAGAACTATTTATAATATATATGAGGAACTATTTGTATATCCCGTGTTTATCGATTTTGATTATTTAATATTAGTTTTTTAGAAAATGATATGCTACCGGAACTTAGCATATAATTTTTTCAAAAAAATTTTTTTTAATGAAAAACGTTAGAACTATTCTTGAAATGTGTCAGGAACTATAGAACTCATGTGGATGCATGTAAAACTCCAATGAAACTTTGATATTCTATAACTTGGTATGCCAAGTTCACAGACACTTTTTCGATAGCATTAGAAACTGACTATACATAAAGTGTCTATCAAACCTACCTATCTATCATCACTTTGTTTATATCATAGTAGGGCCTCGTTAAAATAATTGGTCGGCAACGTACGATAATTTTATGATTATAGTTTACCTCTTTTGTGTTTGTATGAGAATGGTGTCGGTGTGTATGATAGCATCAGTAATGTTGATGAAGAAAGTGATTGCAGTTACCTGGTTAAGTCGTTAACATTTTTGATGATTGGCGAACAATTGTTATAATTATTAGCTTAATCGACAGGTTTTATACTTGAATGGATTTGAATACCAGGAGTATAGAATATTATTGTTTTATGTATTTACTTCGTTGTTATTATTTGCACACTAAATATTCCTAATAATGATTTCTGGTTCGTTCTTTTGTACAGTCAACAGCACATCAAGTGACCCTGCATGAACCTCTATGGCGGCGAGTTTGCAATGCATTCGGGTAGGTTGATGTGCTGTTGACTGTACCCACATGTGCTGTTGTCCGGTCCCAGTACATTGTAACTTATAATATATTATAATAATAGATACTTAACGTATGATTCCGTCTTAAAATAGGACCACTCCATATCCCGTGGATGTCGTACGAGGCGACTAAGGGACACACAGCCTAGGCAGATGATAAGCAACAATTGTATGCCCAAGGAGAGTTGACGTCAGGCAGACGGTTATAAAATCACAGCAGAATCTTCAAAATGTTAAGGTGTTTTTGCGCTCACCCCGAACTTAGTTCATACTTGTTTATTGCTTTCATTTGCTGTACATTAGGTATTATTGTAACATTTTATGTGCACAAATGAGCCCTGGAAGAGCGTTGCAATTTAATTGTAGTTATATAATAATAAAGCATTATATTATTTTATATTATTGTTAATTAATTCGTATAATAAAATAATAATAAAAATAAAAATCTAAATGTTATAAAATTACGATAATTTAATAGGTTATTACCATATTACTTCGCGACTTTACAACCCCGCAAGCAACTGGGACATATGGAGATGAAAGTTTTTTTTTAATGTTTTGGTTAATAAATAAAATAAATAGACAAAAAAGTATTGGTGGCGTTAGTGTGCGCTTATGTACCCTCTTATAAGCAAAACTCACACGGAAATCCTACCAAAAGAGACGAATATGACTTCATAAATCCCTGTCAAACAGCATTTATGCCGACCTTGGCGATTCACAGCCAAATCCGCAGGGTGGCCATATGTTACGCAAATATGGGACGGTGTATGAAATCCGTATAAATCCAATTTTTTTGTTATGTAAATACTTAAATGTATCCTATAAGTATGTTTCCTGATCCAGTTACCTAAACGGAAAAGTAACTAGGAAGCCGAAGGAAAAATGTCTAAAATTATTGTTTTCGAAAATTTTCCATTAAGTACTTATTTGGAAGTTTTTAGTCCCATGATTTTCATGGTTTTTTAGGTCAAAGGGCATTACAGTTTTGATTTCCATAAGAAATCAATGGTTATATAATTTGATATCGTCAACTAACAATATAAGTTTGATTTTTTTTTTGGTGCTCCTAATTTTTGTGTTATTTAAACTTTCACTTTAAACACATAACTATATTATAGATTAACGGGACTTAGCTTCCACACAAAATATTGGTTACTATAAGATGGCAACCCTAAATATTCACCCGTTCCGCTGAATAGCCATTTATTGAGACCGGCTCTGAATTTTGGACCTTAATGACAAAAACCTGGAGGAACATCAGTCGTCGGTATTGTATGTAATTCTCATGCATATTTTCATGAATTTACTATTAAGTGGTTTGTATTTCCTATGTATGTATTTCATCTGTTCCCTCATAATTTTTATATGTTGTCTGTTTTCTGTTAATCAAATCTTGCATGTTAAAATTCCTATTTGGGTGGTTAGCAGAGCGTTTCGACCGCTGCGGCCGCGCGGTCATTACAACCCGTCAATTTTTTTGAGGAAGGAATCATTTCCAAAATCATTCATTCATAAAATTTACATTACTACAGTACAGAGTAATTAATGTACAGCCATATAGTTAAACTCATTCTTGTCTTTGTTAAAATTTGAAAAATTGTAATGACAGCGAAACCACACATTTCCGCTTCAAGTCATTAGTAATTTAGTAAATCAACTGCACTGGCCACCAAGACTGCATTAGACAAATAAGTTGGAAATGTCGTTCTTATTTTAAATATTTTTTAATCTGATAGTGGGAACTGTTGTAATAACAAAATTTATGATGGTATATAAAGAATCAAACACGAGAATTAAATGTCATTTTAATCGATCAGTTTTATTAATTACTTACTATTTATTCGGTCACATTAAATATCAGAAATGCTTTTTGATTTGAAAATCTGTGACGACGTAACATACATGATTGTAATACAAACTCTCATACCTATGTATAATTCTCTTTTTGACATTAGTTTCAGTTTCTACAATAAGTAATTTCACAACACATATTATAACTTTCATTGAAATTTAATTCTACACTTCACAAGAGTGGATTTTGTGTATATTGTAAGTAAAATGTTTATAATTCATCGACGCCGTTCTGACCGCAATGTGGTTATATTGCTTGTAATTTACGACGAAATTAATCTATTGTGCGGTTAGCTGCAGTCTGAACCAACTAATAACTGATTAAAAATCTGTTCATTATTATACTATTATCTTTTAATTAATTAAATTTACAATTTTATGATTGTGGATTTTTGTGTTTGTTATTTTAATCATATTTATCATTATATATTTTCTTAATATTTTTATTAATTTTACGAAATGTCTGGAATAGGGCATATTACGAGCAAAGCTCAGCGCAGATGGCTCTACTGGTACAACTAAGGTATACAAACATTGCCAATGGAGGCAAAGAGCGCCAATTCAAATTTGATCAAATCAATATTGGTGCAGATTTACGACCAAAAATACCTTCTACGCAATCGTGGCGCGAGTTTAATGGAAAAAGGAAGGATTTAGTGAATTATCCTGAAAATAATAACACTATTTTAGGTTATGTTCTGCATTATTTGGTCAACTGTGGCCATAAACTGATATAAACTTGATTTTCACTGAAGATGTTACCTGTATGAAGTCCATATTTTAATAAGTCTTCACGTGTGAAGTGTTCCGAGCTTTTTTCGACCGTTTATTGTCTCGAAAATTTTACAGCGTGAGGCGTAACTCTTGCGTTACTGAGTGACTGACTGACAGACAACGCACAGCTGAAACTACTGGGCGTAGAAAGCTGAAACTTGGTGTGTAGGTTCCGAGGACTTTGTAGGGGAGCATTAAGAAGGGATTTCCCGAAATTCCCACGGGAAATGGATTTTAACTCACATACAAAGTTGTGGGCAAAAGCTTATATGATTCAAAAACTAAGTTCAGAGCTACAAGGTAAAAATTACTAGCATTTGGAATTGAACGAAATTGTAACTTATATTAAACTTGCAATTCTCCGGCACACGTCGCGGCCACCGGGTGTCGACAGCGAGTGTCCGACACTTGTACACGTTAGATTTATTTGTCGAGATTGCTCTTGTATCGAAGTGATACTTTACAAATATTGTACGTGTATCAGTTGTTGGGAAATACTTTGTTCTTTTGCTTTTTGTTTTCCTAAAACTTATATTGGAATGAAATTAAAAACTTTCTTTTCAACAGTGGTTAGAAATCATCGATTTGTTGACGTTAATAATTTAGTTATTTGTATAATTGTCAGACTTGTATAGTGGATAATGTTATAATGATTTTTTAGTTGGCCAAAGACAATAATTTAGTAGTTAATTATTTATTTCTAATCGTGTGTGTTATTGCCAATACCTTCCCTTCAGGCAACTTGAATAAAACATTACAATGACACAATGTAATTTTTTTCTGAATTACCTGATGATATCTGTGATAGTTACATACTCTAATATGTAATCTCCAGTATACAAATTTCTTCATAAAAGTTTCCTTTACCGAAAGCAAATGGTTGTATTGCTCGTGATCTGTGCCACGAATTTATACTAAGCTGAGACATTTCGATTATAGACATGAGTCTTAACCACTAGACCATCACTGCTTCAATTGGTCAATAAAACATTTTAATATTATAAACGAAAACCATACTTAGTAATTTACAAAAATATTTCCTTGAAAACTTTATCGATTTTGTTCTTCGTAGAATAAAAATGAGTTATGACCTAATTCGCGACAATATCGTCATTAATGATGACTCAAAATATTCATGAAAAACACCGAATTATAATACAATGTTACCGGATTTCGAAACAATACTAACAACGCCCACTAAAACGTATCGATCACATCACATTGTTATATTCTATTGTAACTGTTGCACAAGTGTGAAAGGTTACTTTTTTTGAAAACAAATTAACCACAGTCAAATAATTTTATATAGGTTCACATGAAATTGCACAGCATTTAAACATTTTGTACGAAAAGCGTCTTGGATAATAAATTATTCTTTGTTTGCAAAATAACGACATAAAATGCAACTAATTGCATTTCATGAGTGTAATAAATAAATAAAATTCTGTCATAACTGCATAGCGTGCACGACTTTGTATGAAATGGCGATTGTACAGAATGAATAAATATTTACGAATTCCATTATAGTCGGTTTATCAAAGAGTGAGTTTGAAATAAAGTAATTTGAAAATAAAGTCAAAATATGATGGTCGCATATCTTGAAAGAATTTGACAGATATTGGAAAGAAAAGCCAAAAAATGTGTAATGGCGATAAAGCAAATAAAAAGTAAGTGTTTTCTTCTGCACGTATTGTATTTTATATCTATATAGCTTTTCTAATGAACTGTAGATTATAATACCGATGCAAACCAACTGATTGTGAACATGCTATAAAATTCAAATCGCTCTATTATATAATTCATATCTCCTTTTATGTTCTTAGTTCCCATGTTGAGTGTTTATGTTGTGTACCAACAGTTAAAGTTGGTGTGGTAGCAAAACTGGACATATGAATATTAAAATCTATATTTTTGGCCGGAAGCGTCTGGTGATAGCTCCACTGTGTCCTCTCGTTGTTGGCCACGAGAGGTTTTAAATTCCAACATATTTTTGAGAAGACCGTGCGAAGCGGAGAAGAAAAATTGAGAATATGAAAAAAAAAATTCTATATAGGTTTGATAGGTGTTGGAGATTAAAACTCATTTTGGGTCACTGAGTTAGGATAGTAAGTACGATAAATCCTCGGTTCTAACAAAAAAATGTATGTAAAGTTAATTATAAAGAATTTTGCGACGATGCAGCCCAAATTCCCGTATTTTGGCTATGAGCAGTGAGAAGTAGCCCCACTGGGCTATCTTTGTCTCGCTCTGTTATCTCGTTTCCTGCGGTCTGCCACTTTGACCTCTGATAGTCTATCGGGGTAATGCGTCTGGGAATATCCTGTGATTTATATTGTTATTTTTGTCCTTATTTTATTATCGCGACTATAAACCTACTTATGAGGAACTAGCTGCGTGCCGGGCCTTCGCTCCCGTGGGAAATTCAGGATAAAATGCTATATATGATATATTCGACGCGTGTATGAAATGTCATTGAAACCCGCCCATTAGATTTAGCGTGATTGAGTAACAATCCTTACTAACTCACATCCAAATCTTTGCAATAATAATTACTAGCGTCCCGTCCCGATTTCACATAGTATAAAAGGCTGTTTTGTATTTGTAAACTTTCGTTGATAAATTGTCTTAATAACAGTAAACCTGCTTCAATATGCGTTGCGTGGTTGAAAAGGAGAAAGGTTAGCTTTATAATATGAATGGGATAGGAATGAAAACAATTTTATTGAAGCCATATATTGGGAGGTGTGGTCTACGAAAGAACGCAATTTCTTAGATCTCTTCGATCAAATTATTATTGAATTCTGTCTATTTTCTGAATTGGACTTCCAGAATTTATCTGAACTTTAGACTTTCCCTATCATTTGTTCATGACAAATTACATCAAATTTTAAATTATTTTATTGTATATTTCAAGGCTGCAAACTGATAGCACGCATTATCAACACGGTAATGATACCATTACCTATATACATTTGCTTAACAATACATTCGTGCTAGTAAATTATGCCGGATGATTTACCTAGATCTCGTACATAAATCTAAAACGTAATAGCATTGTAAATATTACATGTGCAACTCCGTCATATATGATCACTGTGTTTGCTACAATGACAAAAGTAATTTTATTTATTCTAGCTATTTATGCCCATATAGAAGAGGTTTTTGCCCAGCATTTGCACATAAATACATATAATTTTTATTTATAATACCTACGAGCAATATTTACTTACTTTGCGTACTAACTAAACTAATCTAAACTAATAGTCAACCAATAACAATATCAAAACCTCAGCAACCAATTTTATGATTTATCTGGCCTGAGATTCGCTACCTAAATTAGGACCACTGACCCTTGATGTTGATGTGGGTTGAATATGGACAGGCTGGTCGTGTCGAGGAATCACTGCCAAATTTTCAAAATTCAAAGTTTCATTGTATAAGACAGAATTTCCCCATTCAAAGCAAATCAAATCGAACACATCAAATTTTATTCTAATTCAGAAATTAGACCTTCGTAGGCACTTTTTGAGGTCATATTCTATATTTATTATTTTGACGGCCTCGATGGCCGCAGTGGTAGAGTTCTTGCCACTGAACCGAAAGGTCCCGGGTTCGATCGTTCGGGTCATGATGGAAAATGATCTTCTTCTGATTGGCCCGGGTCTTGAATGTTTATCTATTTATGTATTTGTTATAAAATATAGTATCGTTGAGTTAGTATCCCATAACACAAGTCCCGGCTACTTTGGGGCTAGCTCAATCTGTGTGATTTGTCCTAATATATTTATTTATTTAATAAAATTTACCAAAGCTACAAACTGCTAGCATTTCGGAACGACCACTGCTGTAAAGAAATGCCGAAAGAAATTTGCAAGTTGGTCTGTAGGTACGTGTTTATTGTGTTGGCGCTAGTGAGCCAACTGAATCATAAAACCCAGCTTGTAACTATACAGATATGCGGCAAGTTGGAAGGCATGTACTAAATAATATTCAATAAAACCATATTAATTATACTGCAAGTCAACAGCCCCCGCTGACTCACGAGTCACGAGTCAAGTTCTAAGAAAGCTATTAATCAATAGTCGTTTATTTGTATTGACGTATTGCAATTTTGCATACTGCGTTCCAAAAACGGTATCGACTAAGCAAGTTACGTGGCGCAAGTGTTTCGCACCTTTTGGGAATATATTTAATGCCAAAAACATGATTTTGTTTTTGATAACGTCACCTTCGTCAAAATGGAGACTTGTTATCTTGGTGATAAATTGTTTGTTCTAATGTCTGCTGCGTTATCCTTATCATACAGATGACTTGACATAGTTTTATATTATTTTATACTGTCTCCTGTCAATCGCGGCTCGCGGTTGCCTATTCCAATTTCCAATTTTCATTAAAATAGGCCCAGCGATTTAGTCATGAAAGCGTGACAGCCAGTTTCGAATTTAGAATTTTAGTTGGTTAGTATGGATTCTCTTAGTCTTATCCATTTTAATTAAAAATATAGATGTAATAATTACATGGTATGAACGCCACAGTTTTCTTGGTAATATTAAATGGTGGGTTCTAAATTTTGCTCCTCTACTTTTCCCTTGTGCTAGATCATCAAGTGACGTCTGCAAAAGAGTCATTACGGTGTGTAATTCCGCCCTAAAATAGGACCAGTTCAGACCAGTGTAAAGAGTTATTCGATTATAAAATGTATTTCATGTATTTCCGATCAGATAATAGAAGCAGTCTTGAATGTCACACTCATAGTGGTGCCGACTTTTTGTCACATTAGTGTTACACTTGAGATTTTTTCAAAACCTTATATATAGGTTATATAAAACGCATTGACGTTACATTTTTCTACGGATAGTTCTACTTAAATTTACGACATGTAAAAATAAATGTGGCATGTGGTCGAACCTTATAATAGAACCACTACATGTCCTCCTAAAAGAAGCGGTGGTAGTGTAATGGTTAAAACGCCCGCCTGTGGATCGAAAGTTCCCAGGTTCGAATCCTACGCGTGCCACATGAGTTTGTATACCAATCTGACTCATGTATAGTAGTTTTCATCGACCACCACTTGCTACCGGTGAAGGAAAACATCGTGAGGAAACCTCCACACTGGTTGATTATTAACTTGTGAGTGAAATGGTGAAGGCAATGGCAAACCACTTCATGAATAATGCCAAGAAAGTTGTTGTGTGTGTTTCATTCCACGTAATGACCCTCAGTCATGAGGAATACGACTATGAAGAGAAGAGTGTCCTCCCATGGATGTCGTACAAGGCGACTAAGAAATATATAGCATTCTTGAAAAGCGTGACGCAAGGTGGCGGCGGGTTGTTAAATCACAATCAAATCAAATCTTCAAAAATTTTACGGCGACCCGAAGTTAGCGGTGTCATTGATGAGAAAGAGAAAGACAGAGATTTGATGCATGGAAAGCGTTTGAGAAAGTGTTATTGTAATTTTTTTTTTCATTGCATTTAGGAGCCACAAAAGAAGTAACAACTGCTATTATAACGACCGTGTAAAGGTGTTAAAAGTATATTATCATACTTTGTACTAATATTTAAAATGCTTTCTCACTCTTGTTTGTTATCATGTCTATTCATTCTAGAAAGAGACAACACTAGAGTTGAGGACGGTTTGAATAATAAAGCTGTGTTACTGTCTTTTATTTAAATAATTTCTCAAGTATTACTAATGTCATAGGCCCATCAATAAATCGTGTAGTGTCACTTATTATCATAAAGCATAATGTGTTTGTTAAGCACTATTGTTTACAAGTGTCTGGGAATTATAGTAATAAAGTCACCGGGGTCATTGAACCATTTGCATTATTTATTGTTTATTTATAATATGTACTTGTATATGTACTTGTCGTGTTGTCTATAAGAATATACGACCTATATTTGTATGGGGCGTTTATATCCAAAAATTATATTATGGTCGTAGTCAGGCGTAGGTACAGAAATATAAACTTATGTGAGAGCGTCGCTACTGTTGAACAAATTTGACAGGAAAATGACTTTTCTACAATTCTCAAATCTTGGCCGCTAGATCGAGTATCCATGTCATTTTGAAGGTGATCTTAACTGAGAGTACGTATGACTTGAAATCGAAATAATCACCAATGTATAGGTAATTAATCCTGCAACAGTTTAACCAAATAGGAAAATTAAACTATATTGAAGCCGAGTGACCATCTATTTTAAATCCCAGCGCTATTTTATATTTCACAATCGCTCGATGTTCGATGACGTCGGAAAAATTCAAAACTCTAAACTGACAAGTTAGTGATACACTCTAGAAAGTGGTATATGCACGCAAAAGTTATAAATATTCCCTACTTTCATTATGCATATAAATGTATGTAATACACCTTCCTTTTATGCAATACTAGCGGCCCATCCTGGCTTCGATGAGGTAAAAACATAATAAATTATGCCCCTTAACCTTCATCAGGAATCACTCTTTGTATTGGCGAAAACCGCGTGAAATCCGTGAGTTTATTGCGAACAGACAGACAGACGCGGTAGAGGATATTTTTAAACTTATTTCATGAGAAAATAAATAAGTCACGTAAGATTTCGTTCATAAGTTTATGCATTAGAAACGTGTTTTATCATATAACCCAGTTTCTAGGAGAATTAAACATTTCACGCTTGATTTCAGTAGCTTTTGTGTACATATTCCCAACAGTTGCATCATTGTCCATTATGGTTGCTATAACACTGCAAGTGTGAAAGGTTACACTATTATGTTATTCGCTATTATCTCCGCTATTGTCTGTTATATGGCAGAATTTAATGTGAATGTGTTAACGCAAAATGCCAAATTGATTGGTATGGTATTATGTGTGTGGTCTTTTTTAGATATTACCGTATTGTTTCTTAAAAAAAGAGATGCAAGATTGGACCTTTTGATTTTCTTTTGCGACTGTAAATAGATACACAATAGCTTACAGATAATAACGTACACTAACTCATATCAACAAAACCTTTTTTTTTCGATAGAATATTCTGTCTGTTCTCGAGATTCCATGTCAGAAGTTTATAAGTCATCATAATGATCATCAACATCCTCATCATTGTCGTTGTCATCATCGGCAGCCCTTTATATCCCACTGCTGTGTATAGTCCTCTCTCAAGGTATTCCTTTCTACTATTCCTTGTTCTGTTCGAAACAGATTTCGATTTCGATATGGATTTATGTTAAGGACCCATCTTGCCTTCGGATGTCCTACGCTTGCCGTCTATAGACTATCATTCTGTTAGCTCCCTACTTCACTTAACCTATATTTGTCCTTTATATGACGTGATGCGGCATATGATTTTATATTCCTTGGTCTCCCTGGACTTCAGCTAAAGTATCTTGCTTCAGCGTCTTCTCTTAAAATAACTGTAATTCCAGTTTCTATTATAGCTAAAGGTTGTCGATCCTTTGATATGGAACCAAAATGGTGTTTATTACGAAAGCCCACATTGTTTTCAGCATTGAACTTAACCCCACGTCTCCGGGTCGTGTCGTGACCAAATTCTGGGGCCTTGACAATGGACGTGCGTGCGTTTTAGTGTTTACTCATCACGATACACAAATACTGAGAATTTCTAAGACGTTACGGATTATATTAGGTACGCAAGTCATGAGTTAGCCCCAAAGTAAGTTCGAGACTGTGAGATACGAACTCTAAAACTTGTCATTTAAAACTAGATTTTGCCTGAGCCTTCGTCCGCGTGAATTTCCCAAGGTAACAATACTATTTTTCTGAAATGAATGGTGTTATATAAGTACTTTATATTTCTCTTATATTCTATCTTTCATGACTTAACAACTAAAATATTCTCTATATTTTAACCTTGTTATTTATAAAAAAGAAAAAACATACTCCAATCTAAAATGTGTTTTGTCTCTGTCTGTCAATTTCAAATATTAGATACAAAGAGCGATTAGTGACATGACAAATTTTAGCTTAAGAATATGTTATAACTTTTTAACGAATAACAGGGCAGGGTTAAACAGATATAAAATCGTTTAGCTGGTCCAGTGAGCAAACGCTCACGTCTCTCAACATTGCGGTCACGCAGCGCCTTTCCATTTTCCGGCTTCTCGTTTGTATAAACTTGCTTTGAATTCCTCATGGTTATATTTGCTGTCTCCGTTTAAATCGCAGAGAAGATATGAAAATTATTAATAATTCTTTCACGTCAAAACTAACAAAAATGTGTTGTATTTTTAGATAGTTACGAGTATATAATACGTCTATAAAAATAAAACAAACATGTGTATGTGTCAAATGTAAATTATTGTAGACCTATGGAGAAGACTCTTGTCTTTCGCGTCAACTCGCTATGAGCTATGGAGTGATTAGAGGACCTTTCCCAGACTACCTGTCCCAAACACTCTTTTCTTTAAGGTGACTACGCCTTATTTGGTTAGTAGAGATTCCTATGTTTTATAACAATAAAATTATAAATATCTTGTTTACTTACTTGACAAATATATCGCTTATCTACTTGAGAGTAGTTATACACAAAATATATATTTCAAAGTAGGTAACATATCCTAAAGCAAAGATTCGAATTTTATAAGAAAATTAAACCGATTTAAACCTCAAAATTTTCTTGAAAACCGTTCGAATTGTCAATTATTATTTTTTTATGCCCATTATTATAGTATTATATCTTGTACAAACTGCAATTTAAATTATTTCTTTCCGACTTGATACTAAAGTCGTTTCGTTTTTATGAGTATAAAATTTTCATTACTTATCTTCTTAAAAAATAAGTTAGATCGTTTGCAGTTCTTGCTCTATTTCTTAACTTATAAAAAGTTACGTCAGAACCTTAGTGTAAGTTTTAATTTTTCTTCTCTTAATTTTCTTAGAATTGAGTTTAATTTACGAGCGAACTTGTTTTTCGCTTCTATTATTTTTGATCCTCTTAAAATCCAATCGGAACTTGTTTTCAGTGGCCAGTGATAAAAGATATTTACAGAAATGTACATCTTTTCTATTATTAGGCGTTAAGAAATTCTCCAAATATTGTTAGCGTGTCGACTCGGTGAATTATATTAGTGAAGACCAATGAGACGCCACCGATATGAAGTTTTATTTGCATTTTTTTATGTACTACTTTTCTACATATAAAAAAACTATAACGTTCAAACCGATTACGTTGAATGTGCTAATGGAGATCACCAACGTAATTATTTTATATTCTTCACTTCACAGAATAGGAATTAAGAGTACTTTAAAAGCTACGTACTACTGTTTTACCGCTGTGACATACTGAAGCTATCGAAGTGACCCGGTTCTTGCAAGAATATATTTAGTGTCCGATAGAGCACTTACAGATTTTCCATCGAAACGCAAATAATATTCTCTTAACGAACCCCAATAATGTACCTGCAACCCGAATACGTTTTATGATCTCATCCGGGCTATCGCATTTCAGAACGTCTCTATTGTGCACAATCCACCGAGGTACTAACTTACTATAACTTGTCTCGACTTGTTCAGTCCTGTTTTGAGCCTTTTGTTGACAGCCATCCGGGACTCTGGACCCGGTATTGAGGAAACAAGCTGTGTTTTGTTTGCAAATGTTTTTGGTGAGCTAGATACAATACAACTGGCTTTCTCAAATTCTTTTGAAATGCATATACACAATGATTTGGCATTGGCCTACTTGGATAAGATTGGGGCATCAAGTTTTATGCGGATTGGTGGGTTTTAATAGCTTAAAAACACAGCCAGGACCGACTAGTTAACAGAATTCCGAAGCACGGAGAGGCTTTCAACTCAAATTTAATGGATGTCCGAACAATTTCAATCATGGCGACAATTTCGACAATTATGATAAAAAATATCCTATGTGTTATTCCAAGTTATATTCTATGCGTGTACCAAATTTCATAACATACGGTCCAGTAGATTTTGCATGAAAGAGTGACGAACATACATACATATACACATCCTCACAACTTTCTGATTTACAATATTAGTAGGACGTAGGACAAAGAAGAAATGTGAAAGTGTGTTTGTCCTTTTTTCACTTCACAACGGAGTACATAATATATTAATATATGGATATTTATATGGAAATAGTTCGGACTTCGAAGTGTGGGTGGAGAGTAACATACTCGTAGGCTACTATTTGCCGCGGGTAAAAGCTACTGATACCATATATCCTTTGAGACTGTAGATTCTGCAGTTACACTGTACTTCAATCTTGGTTATTGACTAGAAAATGTTCTTCTTCATAGTCGTATTCCTCATGGGTCGTGGTTATTATGTGGAATGAAACGCACACAACAACTTTCTTGGCATTATTAATGGAGTGGTTTGCCATTGCCGTGTCCATTTCACACACGTGTTAATAAGAATCAACCAGTGTACAGGTTTCCTCACGATGTTTTCCTTCACCGGAAACAAATGGTGGACGATGAAAACACGAGTCAGATTGGTATACAAACCCATGTGGACAACTGGGACCTTTCGATCCACAGGCGGGCGTCTTAACCATTACACCACCACCGCTTCAGAAAATGTTACCTAGTTGCAAAACATTTTGTTACACAATTTTATTTGTTAAGCAAGACGAGGGTTCAAATTCAGTAGAATGCATTTCGTTTGTATCTTAAACGGTGGTGAAGCTTATCTAGTGGTTGTGGAGTATGGTGGGGCCACGAAAATGGCCTACGAAATTTTTATTTGAAAAAATATTCAATATTCGAAAGTAGCCCGTCATTACATAGAATAAAATAAATTCGCTTCCCTATCTCTATGCACGCAAACTTTAAAACCACCCAACAGATTTTGATCTGGATAACAATGTTAAAAAAATATTTATCGGCTTTGTAATATTTTTTGATAATGTCACTGAGTTTCATCAGCATACGCTCGGTCAAAACTTCAAAATTAAACTAAATAAAAAAAGTTTGTGAGCAATCCGTAATCCGTATTAAACTTCATCAAAAATAAACTACATGTTTAAGACCACCCCATAGATTTTATTATTAGCCTAATAATTTTCTTTTCATTATTTTCAGGTAAGTCTCCATTTTTCTATTCAACATGTACCAAAAAATCTTCTGGTGCAGGTATAATGTAAGTAGCATGAAATTGATTAACGGAACTTTCTATTTCACGGTCGGTTATCAAGGCACAGGATGGATCTAATCTACAGTTCAATTACAAATTGATTTATCTGTTAAAAAACATAAAAGTATTGTTTAATAACATGTGACTTTCTTTTAACATGAGGCTCTCGATGTGTTCTTTTTTCAATTTTGATAATTTTCAATATCTAATATTTATTTTGTTTAATCCTTAAACTACACTAAGTATTTCTCGTGGCCACACACGTCCAGCAATTCGACATTGGCTTAGCTAATATTTTTTTTTTATTAAATTTTTATATCAAAATTTACGAATTTCTCGTGTTAAATGACGATCGAAAACTCTTTTGTTGTGGCCACACACGTACCGTTAGCAACATAGCAACGAAGTGTCCGGGCAATCGTACTGATCGCATCCAATCTCCAGATGCAGGCAGTATTGCAGATACATTGTCAGGCAAATTTTATCAGTTATGTGGGACTGCAGTGTTGCAAGTTGCGCCAATTCCGAGGGACGGGGTTGCCAGTTTTATAAATATTTTCATTCAACATTGGCTTAGCTAATCTTTTTTTTTATTAAATATTTATATCAAAATTTACGAATTTCTCGTGTTAAATGACGATCGAAAACTCTTTTGTTGCTTTGACGAACTCTGCGTCGTTGGCGCCATGCGCCAGGGCGTTTTGTTATGTCGATGACTTGAAGTGCTTTGGAAGGAGTGAAAGAATGCGAGGTTATTAATGATACTACTTCCCAAAATCAAAACCAAATAATTTATTCAGAAAGTGGCCCTTTACAGGCACTTTTTCACGTCATATACGGAATTAAGATTAATAATAATACATATATAGATAAACATCCAAGACACGGGCCAATCAGAAAAAATCATTTTCCATTCATCACCCGACAGGGGATCGAACCCAGGACCTCTCGGTTCAGTGGCAAGAACCTTACCACTGCGCCACCGAGGTCGTCAATTATTACTTACTATTCTACCCAAATTCAAGAAATATCCATTTTATTTAAATTTCAAATCATCCTTTATAAAATGTCTCATATATAATAGTCTGTCCACCTGATTTATGGGAAGCATCAAGTTGCAACAAATTTGTGTTCTGCACACGCAATGTCTAGGGTTGCCAGACCGGAAAATGTTGCCCGGGACGAAATGAAATTGTACACGTGAAAAATTATGGCAATACCGACGCAAAATTGTATCGCGGTGTCCTCAACTTTCGTGACGTGTATTAATATCAACGTTGTATTTTTCATAAATTGGAATAAATGAAATAAAGAATAGTAGGAACTAACATTTGGGAAAGGATCTACGAACATAAATTTCGCACTGAAGTCCCGTGTTTCATCAAAATTCGTCAAGTGAATTCAGCAATATTTCTGGGAAAGTGTTCTACCAAATCATGTTCATTTTTTTGCTGCAGATGATAGAAATATTGTTTGTTGTCGCTTACTACTCTCGTTACGTTGTTTATTTCCTAACATTTACAATAGACTAGCTTTTGCCCGCGGCTTCGCCCGCGTGAATTTCATAACAAAATCTCAGTAATTATTTTATCGCCTACTCTGTAAGATTGGTAAACACATATGATTCTGCATTCACATTTTTTCTCATCTTAAGTTCAATTTATTTGTTTCTGTTTCCCGCTGCGTGTCTCGTGCCGCAAACTTGTCCAATCCCGCTTCCTGTTATGTAAAGTAGATATCCTGTTCCGTTTCCCACTAAAAAATTTTAAAGTAAATCGTCTCCGTGGATTGTTATTTTAATTTTCCTACAGGACCCTTCTTATTTTCCGGGATGAAATGTCTATAAGATGTTAACCCGGGATTCCGAGGAAATTTTGATTCATAATTAGTTTTTAATTATCCTACGGGAACCTGACCATTTACCGGGATGAAACGTATCTAAGATATTAACCCGGTATATAAGGTACCTACATACCAATTTTCAAGCAAATCGGTTTGGTAAATTTCGAGTGATACGCGTTTAGACAGACAGACAGACAGACAAAAATTTCCAAAACGATATTTTCGTCATCTATATCAGTAACTAAGTATATTCCATGAAGACTTAAAAAAGAAATCCAATGTACAAATTTGGCCTTTCTTCAATTTTATTATATGTATTGATTTTACAGATTTTTTTTATTGGATTAAACGCACCAGCAGTAGTCTTATTATATCGTTTGCTTAACATACGCGTATAAGCTAATAGTTAACACACTAATTAAACATAAATAACCACTTTCGGGTACCGAGTCGATCGCTGATTAATCCGTTCAGTGATAATGCCGATTAATTCTGCCACGATTCTCTCTTTGTGATTTACACTGTGCTAGCAGAGTGGGCTAGTAATAGTACTTAATATTTGCTGTTCTTATAGTCTCGTGTGTCCCGACTGTGTCGAGGCTACTAGACATGAAGCCAGAGTCCTTGCAGAAAAGGTTTTTGATTTAAATTGATTTGTTATACAGGGTTACTGGTATCAAACGCACAACCTCCTAAAGACTACTTGGGTATTTATATATAACTTTTATTGTACGACTTTTCGTGATTCGTAGTTCTTTTTCATATATAAAAAAAATCAATCTAATTTGCGATTCTATATATCTTAACTCTATGTAATAGCCAAGCAACACGAGACAGTACAGTAGCGTTAAATTATTATAGCGAAATCAAATATAGAGTTAACATTTTTTAGAAACGATATCAAAACTAAAGCGAAAAATTTTGTATTTATTACGTTTAGATAAAAGTCGTAGAACAAAAGATATAGTCGCTATGTATAATACGTTATGACGTCTTTGTAAGGTTATGCGTTAGATACCAGTAACCCTGTAATGTCACACATACTTTTAATTAAATTTTGAAAATAATAATGATATTAAAAAATTCCTGCTCGATTCCGGCATTTATTATTTTTAAGACTTTTTGATCGATGATTTGCCTGCGAAATAGCACTTGTTTTATGTATTACTGTGGGTTATATTATTATTACTGTAATAGGTTATTACTGTGGTTTTAGCCAGCCTATGACTAAATGAGCGAGATAAATTTATTCGAGTTAAGAAGAAAGCATTTCAAGGACAAAGATAATTTATTTGCATTATGAAGTTATTCTGTACCTACATGATAACATTTTATAAATTATCTATATTATAGTATAATATACCTACGTCTCGAATGACATTCAGTTTCAGTCTTCTTCTTGACTTTATCCCACTCGTGTGGGGTCGGCACAGTATGTAAGTTCCTTCCATTTCGTTCTATCATTTGCCATATCCATTGATACTCCTTTCCTGTTCACACTATCCTTAACACACCACCTTCCTGGAACCTAGTAATAAAAATAAAGTATTTTGTATTAATACGGAATTAAAACCATCTTAATACAAAATATTTTATTCTACCAAAAGTATTATATATTTTTTCTTGATTATTATGTCGTCATTATCAGCTGACTAACCTTTCTTTAAGCACGATTGTTTATGGTCCTTTGCCAGTCACATCCATTGCTTTCTCGTTAAGTACTCGACTGCTATTTTCCCTGTCGGGGCCAGTCAACTCGACCAATGTAATCAAAATGTTAAGCCGTTTACTAATTCTACGGCTGCGCTATATTCCCTTTATTCCCTATAATTAAGTCGGGAGACAGGACGATAATCCTTCGGGATCCATGCCACGCTCAGTAGATAATTTCCTATAAATACGCCCAAATTCAAGGCGATCGGTTTTCCTTGAGCTGCTAAGTGAGGCCTTTACTATAGTATCTTAGATTAACCAGTCCATTTTTAAGACCAGGCGACAGAAGGAGGGCTTGTTTTAACGTGTCTGTGTGCCTGTATGTCTGTCCGTGGCATCGTAGCTACCAAAAAAAGGCTGAACCGATATTTTCTAGTATTTTTTTCAGCTGCCAATGCTATGTGTCCCTTAGCCGCCTTGTACGACATGCGTGTTCCCCAGTCTAGGGTTCGGCCACGTGTTACACTTCTTTTTACACGTCGTCAATTCAAGTAGAACTATCCGTAGGAAAATGTAACGTCAATGCGTTTTATATAACCTATATAATAAACTATAGAAAAAGTCTTAAGTGTCACACACTAGTGACAAAATAGACAACAGATTCGGCACTTTGATTATGACATTCAACACTGCTTCAATCTCTACTACTCCAAGACTGCTTCAATCTCTATTACTTCAATAATGCTTCAATAACGTAGTCGGCAATGCATGAAATAAATTTCGTAATTTAATAACTCATTTATCACATACAATACAGTTGTTCACAAAAACCACAGACGCGAATGCAGACAGGGTTTATGGTCAACTGTTTTTGAGAGTGCAATATCGGCAGTCAAATATTCGCATTCGCACGGTATACGCCGCAAATTGCATAATATCGAACAACATCGGTCGTCATAATAACAACACGACACAATAAGGTGTGGTGGGGTGCGAGGCATGACCGGTGAACGATTTAGTTCTAATGAAATTAACATTGGACCATATTTCAAGCATTAGTCATTCAAATTCAAATTAAAAATTCTTTATTCAATTTAGGATGATATCATGACTACATGATTGACGTCAAAAAATACTTAAACTAAGTCAAAGCGCAGGTGAAGAAGAAGCGGCTCAACAAACTTCACCGCAGCCTTTTCTCCAAGGACGTCAGTTAACAAATATAGGTCTTATACATATATTAAAAATTAGGAGGACGAATTTACATCATTATTAAAATGTCAAATTTGAATGAATAAATAAAATAAAAGTTGTATTTCCAATAAAATAATTGAAAATTGTCACACTTTATATATATATATATATATATATATATATATAAAAAAGGTAAATGTACAAAAGGTAAATGTACAAATTACATTATATCTCGATGGAAATTAATAATGAAATCTGATTATCTATATTTCTGACGAAGTTTTATTATGGGTTTACCCGAGCGATACCGAGACGCGCTGCTAGTCTGTTTTAAGTTTAACGTGTCTGTGTATCGTACTTACAAACAGATGAAATCTAGTTTTTAATTAATTTACATTTTTATTATTAGGTCGTTGTTCAGTGACTTGATCACAATAAAGTCGGATTTTTATTGGTCATATGGAATCAACTTATAATAAAATTGTATCTGAACATTGTCATTTATATATAATATGTATAGATAAAAATAGTAATACAATATATATAATAGTAATAGTATATAGATAAAAAATAAAATTGTCATATGCGATAAAGCAAACAACATGATAATTGTTCGTAAAAATCAAGAAATAAACAGAAATACTGTGAGAAATTAACGTTTGCTTAAACATTATTTTATTTTTTACATAAATTACTATTTCGAAGTGTATCGCTTATCCCTTGCACCACAAGCCAAAAGGCCGATACAATCTATGAGATCGCCGAGAGTACCCGTTATTTCCCACGGGGTGTACATTCTCATCCCTTTCGGATACTCATTTGCCGGTCGCCGATAACTAAGGAATATTCTGAATATCGAGTGGTTTTTTACCGCATTCTCAGGTAGAGCATTGTATGGAAATTGTTTCTGTGATATATGATGTGAGGTTTATGATGTATTTTGGTTTCGTGTACGAATTTTTACCCGTGCTTTTGCTTGCTGCTGTTATATATATGTAAAAAAAAATCCTATATACATACGAAGTTGTAAGGATATGGTACCGTAGGTATCTTTTACGCGAAATTTTATGTTAAGTACTCAGTTGTCAGTCCGTGTCCACGGCGACGATAACGAACCTTACGAGCGCTGACTTTTGAAGTGTGCCATGCATATAATTAATTTTTATGCTTGTTATAACGTAATTACGTTTATATTTTTTTAGGTGATTTTTAACATTTTCAACCTATCACAAAATAGTTAAAAAAAAACATTGAAAAGGCAAATCTTATCGAATATAAATAACGTCTTTATAATAAACTCTTTGTTTTTCTCATCACATCAACTGTTTTGTTTACCAGCGACGCGTTTCTCGATATCTCGGGATCTAATCAACGTATTCAACTTGCAACCTTCCGCTAAAAACTGTAAAAGTTTTTACGACCAGTAGTTTTTACGGACAAACATACAGAAAGACAGACAGACACAATGGCTTCTATGAAGTCCCCTCATAATTATTTTTCTATGTGCAGATATAGCCCACTTACAGTTTTATTATATGTATAGATATTGCAACTGACTGCAATATATTCCATTAAAATCATAAAAGAATCCGACACACTTCGTACAAATTGCCCACTCGAAGATACCAAATCTAACACGTAATTATTTAACTAATTACCATAGATGTATCTCCAATCCGTCGGGCATTTTTCAAAGAAGTCATTTATTTTTTTTTGGCCAGAAAACTTTGACAATGGCCGCATTGTGCCGGGTTGCTCCTTGCCCTTTCTGTCCCTTTTCTGTCCCTTATTGTTTCGTTTGTATTTATGGAGAGAATTTTAGGGACCCGCTGTTAACGGTTCGTTTTGAATATCTTGCCATACCAAGACAAATTATTATTCTATTCATGCAGTTTTTATTTTGTTTTGGACGTTTTTATATCGTGATAAGGGTTCAATAAATACTGTGATTTATTCACTAGTTCTGATTAAATAATTCTGTAAGGTATGGATCACGGACCAAAATATAGAGAACGCGGTGAGAAAGTCAAATGGTACCCCACTCACCTGCCTCAACCCCGCGTATAACACGTTTTATTGGTGAAATAGCAAATAAGAGATTCCTTTTTATTTTTGCTTTGTGATATGAATAGATGGATTATGCAACTTAGCTGTGTTGTCACTTGGAACTGTCACTTTTGAAAAAACATAAATGGAATAAAGTAACGCAATAAATGTCAGGGATAAAGGAAATAAAAAAAAAAAAAGTAACACCCTCTCATATAAAGAAATTGAATGAGCTTTCGTTAATAAGACAGGAATGCAACGATTCAATTAGTAATATATAACTCTTTAATTTCAAACAAATATGAGAAGAATTTTGCGGAATCTTAATTAGAAATATTGAGGAAATCATCCTTACGGAACCCTCAATTCATGATCGACTTAAGCCTGACCAATTTTTTACATCAGGCAAGTATCGACCTGTTTCACAGATCGAATAAGATTTCGCTATTTTCGGATGACCAAAATCAACATTTAAGTTTTTTGTGACCATTTTTTTGATCACACCTCACTCCCTGGGAGATGGGTTGGGATATTGGATGTTGCACATTTTTATTGTGGTGGTTTGTATTATGAATTTGTAGAACCAAATTCACTTGAAATTATTTACTTCAATGGCAAATATGGTGGTCTAGGCTGCATTCGGGGCTGTGACAGCGCAAAGCGCTGTGTAAGCGTAAAAATAAATACAATTTGGATGATTCGACTGTGATTTAATAACCGGCCATTGCCTCACGTCAATATCTAGAATTTATAGTTATAGTATCTATAGTTGTCTATCAGCGGCGAAGACTATATATGACCCTTTGTCTCCTCGTATGACGTACACGGATGGATACGGAGTGGTCCTATTCTAGGGCGGAACCACACAAACTATTACATCTCCATTATCGCACAATTAGCGCGCTGCATCACACGCGCTGTGCATGTCATTTCCTCGACAAGATGAGTTCTTGATTAGTTTCCGTCGAGGAACCGCCTAAGCGAACACATTGTGTTATAAATTATTCATATATATATATCTATACTATTGCTATCATGTTACATATTCATAGTTTTCGTGAATCTGAGCTTTTTCTCGGTTTCTTCCTCATTCGTTGAGCGTCGGAGCCCAGGGTCAGCTTTCTTATTTTTTTGTCTCAACTTCGCACGGTCGTCGACGTCCCTAGTCATCAGACCATTGGCACCATTTCCACCAAAGTTGTTTCATCAGAAAACTGATGGGCATGTGTCTCCAAATTAATTAAATAGCATATTTAAAAGGTTACTGTCCATTGAACAAGGGAATGTTAATTCCTGTCGACCGGCGCAAATGGCTTCCGTTACGTTTTATAGTTCCGTATAGGGCTGGACCCTCGGGTATTACAATTAGGGTTGTCAGTTACTGAGGTTTTTTTACTGTATGACTGCTAAAGCAAAAGTAATTTCGGCTATACACTATCAAACGGCAAACAGTTCGCCGAAATTAGCGGTTTCGACGTAATTGTTGGTTTTTCCTTGCGGTAACAAAAAGCTTACATAAAAAAACTTCGCGACGTATGTTGATTCACGTAGGTATCTCTCTGAGTTCGCCGATAGTATCCTGCATTACACAAAAACGTTCGTTGCTTCTTTTCTCTTTTTTTTGGGCCCGGCAATTAGGCACTTATTCGTCTACGCCCTCGGCCAAAATGCCCACAAATAGTTTATTCGTTCAGTGAGACCATCCTGGCTGAAAACATAAGAGTTAACAAGCAAAGTACGTTAAAATATGTATGGCACTTAAAATTTATAACAAAGTTCCACAACAAGTTAAAGATCAGATTTTAAATTTATTTAAAAAGCACCTCAGGTCCTTGCTGATTGATAAATGTTATTATAATTTGAACGATTTTTTAAATGATAGACTTAGATAAAAATTTAGTTAATTTAGTTACTTTTATTTATTCGATTTTGTTTTGTGGGATGATAGCATGCTCTCCATTTAAATTTGCATACCCGTGGACGGTGAAACATGTAGGATTAAGTTTTTTCTTTTAACACCACATTGTAAAAAAATGTAAACTCGTGTTTTCGCAAATAAATAATCTTTGTCTGTCTTATGACCGGACCGAATAATGTTACTGGTAGAAAATAGTGTGCACGAACGCGTGCCAACCCTGCACTTAAATCCGAATATTACAAACAAACGCATTGTGTAAGACATTGGAAATTATCGTCATGAATTAAGATTGCATGCGCGTGCGCTTATTCCTGTGTGGTTCGTTGAACTGTTTGAATGCAGTTTAACGCAGTGTCGGGTTTTGTGAATGGAAGCGCCTGATTGTAAAGTCGGAGCAGAAATTAACATCATGGTCGTAAAATTTCGCTACCTTATAGGATATAGAACAACGATTAATTTGGCTTTTGCCCTCTGATGTTATTGTGGATTATTATTATATTATGCGGTATATATATTAAATATAATTGCGGTATTATATATATATATATATATATATATATATATATATATATATATATATATATATATATTTGTTTGAAATTAAAGAGTTATATATATTAAACGGTCTCTTCGGCCTTTCTTCTATAGTTGAAAATGACTGTTTTTATTATGATCGGATATTATGCTGTCATCAAATTTATTTTAAGGATTTAATTACTTTAAGAAGTCACTACACCATTTATGATATAACTATGTCCAAATAGTCTTCGACGCGACGTCATAAACTTTACTGTTTTATACCGTGTATAAATGCATCTATGAATAATAATGGCACTGAATATGACAAAGCCATTATCATCAGTGTACTCCTTAACCCGGGTTTGGGGTAAATTGCTATGAAGACGATCTAACATCCTCAAAATGACCAGTTTCAGGCCATGATCCATTGGGCTTAAAGTTGACGGTACTTTGGGCTGGAGCTACTAAACTTTGAATATAGTAATACATTCCCGTAGATATCTAAAATTATTTAAGTATATATATTTAATAATGAAACGCGAAAGTTTAAAGTTAAAGTACGCATAGCCTTGGCAACAAAAGCATTCCCAACGAGGGCCGACCGTTTGTAAAAACAACTTAATCTTCAAAATTGTTAGATTAATTTTTTATGCATGCGTCGGGCTTCGGAGAGTCGCAGCCTCGAACGTAACCGGACAGCCGTAAAAATAAGGATATGTTTTGTATCACATTCAGAGCAAACGGTAATTACTCTTGTCTTATGCCGGTTAAAATGTCCCATTAAGGTCTGGCCTTTGCCCAATCCGACCATCTCAGTTTAGGAGTAATAGCTCTAAACACGAACATCGTAACCCATTGTTCGCGTAACATTCAAAACAGAATTAGCACAGGGAGGCATGACTACTGTCGCCATCTCATTTCCACCCCATTAAGGGGAGATGTGAGAAAACTGAGCCATTCCACTCGGGGTGTCCTCGGAGTGGTACCGTTGGTTTCGATCCTGCTGGGATATTACGACTTTCGTGAACACTGTACTGCTATATCTGAGTTCAACAAATGTGAAACTTTTGTTACCATTCGCGGCTTGACGCATCTAAGCGTTGCGTGTTTGTAAAAAATAAACTATTGTATTTTGAAGATTTTGCTGTGATTTTTCGATTGCCGTCTAATAGGAATATGGAAATGTTATTGCTGCGTATTTGTCATTAGTCGTCGCGTATCATTTGGATGGTCGATATTATTATTAAAAAAAAAGAAATTTAGATGAAATCTTTATTACACCATTAACAGAAAAAATATAACTTATAAATAAATAAATAAATTCTTTATTTCAATAATTTACATGGTTAAGTTTTACAATAAATGTAAAGAACCAGCTATTACCAGGTAATATAACCAGGTATTCAAACATAAATTAGCGAAAACGCAGACTTATGGCAAAAGCAATTTCTTCCAGCGAACCCTTTGGTGGGAAGAGATAGCTTATTCACGATAATGTCAGACAGTGGCTCAAAGAAGAACAGACACTCGAGTCCTCTGAATAAATCAAGGCAGGCACCTCTGATCCCTTAAATAAGTACCCTCTCGTGTGTGAAATATCGAGACTTCTGAGTTTCGGCATGTCCGTCAACATGGTGGGACATGGTGAGTCGTCTGTAAAAAGATATTGGGTGGCCGGTCGTGTCACTAGAATATGGTAAAATTCTGTCACTGAAGTGTTTGGTTATGTGACAAATAAAATAATTCATTTCCCTTGCAACATCTAGTGCACAATGCGTGAAAATAAAAGGAACTATATAATTGAATACCCAGTTTCTTATGGGAATTTTGTCAATGTTGTTTGTTAATTTTGATTTATTAAGATAATAGCAGATTCATAAAATATAATTCCCTGCTCATATATTTTGTGATATTTAATTATATTTTTATCATAAACACTTGTATCAATTTATATAATTTAATGCTAGATTTTCTTTACATGTGAAGCACAAACAAAATAGAATACACATAACAAATGAAATGTTAACAGTCCCGCTGTCTTGCTGCACACCGCGTCATTGAAATTCGTGACGTGTGCCGCGTGACGACGATCGTCTCACATCCCTCACATGGATTTCACCTCCAAATGGTCACTGGAAGGTAGTGCACACAGCCAAAGCCGGGGGGATCAAATAGCGCCATTTATTTGATCTCCGCGAGTAGAATATATTTCTTCTTCTTCTTTGAATGTCGATGGCAAATCTTTTGCTTTGTTTGCTTTGTTCATTGCATGCTTTGTTCATTGCATGATTTGTTCATTGCTAAATATATTCTTGCCAGAACCGAACCATTTCGATGGCTTCATCAAGACAGCCTGTCAAGTCAGCCCGAGTTATAATCTCTAGAGGCCGGTCCCGGCTTCGCTCGACCTGAACCTTCCTCTGGAATCACACTATCTATTGGTAAAAACAGCATGAAAATCTAAAAAATGCATCACTTTTTGAGTTTATCGCAAACAGATAGACAAACGCGGCAGTGGACTTTGTTTTTTATTATGTAAGGATGAGTTTGACAGAAAGAGACTAATTGTTATGAGTACCTATCTACGGAGAGGCATGTGAGGGTGTGGATCGATTGATCTCCCTACCCACACGATATCTGGGGGCCTACCATCAACTATTACAAAACGATTCAATTGTATTCAGTTCAGTTTAGGAACCCAAAATGAATCGCGTTATTTGGTACCACCAACAAATCTTAACTAAGTCGCATTTGAATCGTAAGGAGTGAATGAAATTAATTAAAAAAATAAAAATTATCTCTGAACCGTAAACCCCAGTGACAGTTACAGTGACAGTAGCCAAATGTAAGAAAGAGATAAGGCTATACGATGTCGATATATTTTATCTCGTTTCAAGAGTTGCGGTCCGATATCAAATTACAATACGCACTTTTTTGTTACTTAAAATTAAAATGTATATTATTATCTTGTTGTTACATGACTATAGTACATACAAAACACAATAAAATAAATTATTTAAATTAAAATAAATGCAATATTATGCAGACTAAAAATATGTCGGTCATAACATCTAAACACGAAGTTCGGAACATAAAAATTTCCGTGAACGAAAGAATTTCCGTGAACGAAAGAATTTCCGTGGCAAAATTAGGAACTATCAATAACAGATAGACCACATCGTTGTTTTCAGCGACAGTAGCGCCACGTCTATGGGACCTATCATGGAAACCTATCTGAAATTTTATTGAATCGCCAATTTTGACAGCTAAGCGATCCAGTTTACGTTCTCAATGCACATCATGGTACGGAATTGTATGCAAAATGAGTGAATGAAATCGAATTGGCGTATTGTTTTGGTCACTACTTATATTGGATCGTTATATCATCTTGATGGTACGAATTAGCGATGCAGATCAGTTTAGTTTCTGAACTGAATCGATAGATAGATAGATAGATAGATAAATCATTTATTTGTTCAACTGTATCACACATACATTATACAAAACAGAAAAGGGTACATAAAAACTCACTAAGCTAACTTATATCTAAAAGTACATGCAAATGTGTGCCACAGAAGCACAAATAGGCTACAGCTCAGCACATGTTACTCCAATGGAGCAACGCTGATTTTCAGCCGTCGCCATTGAGCGATGACGCGACCATGCGCAAATTAACATACAGATTTGATAAAATAAAAAATTAAAAATAGAAATTAATGTCAAAATGGGAATAAAATGCAAATTACATAAATAATATCATTAAATATATTAATTGGAAAATAAAAAGCAGTGGTAACGCAAATGGCAATTTGTGACTACTTTTTACGGGAGGGCGCTTTATGCACGCGACAAGTAAAGCGGTGGTGGGAAGAATCAAGAATTTGTTTTTCTAATAAATGTGATTTTAATTTTAATTTAAAAGTAAATTTAGACTGTATGCATCTCAGCGGTGGTGGAATATTATTCCAACACTTTGTTGCCGCGTACCTAAAACTCCCCGCAAATGCTGAAGTCCTGTGTGCTGGCATAGAAAGAACAGGGCGTGCCAATCTAGCACGACGCCGAGACATGAATATTAATTTGTCATAGAGATACTCAGGTTTGTTGAACTTCAAAATGCCGAAAAGTAAACTAGCGAGATGCAACTGTCTACGAGCTTCCATATTGAGTGCAGACACTTTGTTTAAATAGGGTGTAATATGATTTCGCGGAGGGACATTGTAAATAAACCGTATACATGCGTTCTGCACTCTTTGGAGTAGACGTTTTGCTTTCTCCGTAAGACGAGGACCATATACGAGGTCACCATAGTTAAGCCTGGAGAGCACCAGCGACTCGCAGACAATCTCCCGCGACCTAACCGACAGCTGATCGCGTATTTTGTAAAGAATACTGAGACGATAGAAACAATTCTTAGCCAAGCCCAACAAATGTTTCCCAAATTTCAGCTCACCATCAATAATTAAACCCAAGTTTCTAGCCTCCTCTACTCTTTCAAGAGACTGACCATCAATAGACACGGTGGGACACGCATTCACAATCTGAGATATTTGCCATTTACTACCAAGTATCATAAATTTAGACTTCTCCGGATTCAGAACAAGTGCATTACGTTTAGACCAATCTGAAATGCTAGCTAGATCCTCATTCATCTGATTGACTGTCTCTGATATATTGTTAGAAGGAGTGCTAATATACAATTGGACATCGTCAGCGTAAAAATGAAACTTACAACTTTTTATTGCTGAGGGTAGATCAGCGCAGTAAATAATAAAAAGTAAAGGTCCCAATATCGACCCTTGTGGTACCCCACGCTCCAAAGATTTAGAGTCAGAGTCCACGGCAGTACCATCACTTTTTTTAATTTGCACATATTGATGACGAGCGGTAAGATAGCTCTCGAACCATGCAAGTGCGCCAGAATCACACCCATAATAAGAAAGTTTGGCAAGTAAAAGAGAGATGCTCAAACAGTCAAATGCGCGCGAATAGTCCAGTAGTGAGAGGATCGTTCCGCGACCTCTGTCTCTCTCGCCTATGATATTATCCACTACATCAATCAGTGCTGTTATAGTTCCGCGGCCCTGTCGAAATCCGGACTGCAGTGTAGGAAGAATATCATTATTTTCGACGTAGTGTGTAAGTTGAGATGAAACTGCTTTCTCCAAGATTTTCGAAAGAAATGGTAATATGCTGATCGCTCTGAGGTCCTTAAAATCGGAAGGGATATTGATTTTAGGCAAAGGAGTCACAATAGCTTCCTTCCAGCATCTCGGCACAACTCCTGTGGTTAATGATTGATTAATGATCACTGTTATGACATCCAACGTACAAGGAAGAGTCAAGAGTATCATATCTCTACTAATTCTGTCACTACCAATAGAGTTTGATTTAATAGACAAAATATATTTAACAATATCAGAACTGCTTACGGGCTCCAAAGTAAAATTTGTGTCAGAGAATCTGTTGCTTTTAAAAAATGATATTTGCTCACGGACGTTATTATTGTTGCAGTGTGGAAGTCGAAGAAAGTGATCATTAATTTTGTTGGGATCATTCAAATTATCTGGAAGTACTCGGTCCCTGTCAAAGTTAGGCAAAACTTTACTTTTGAGATTTTTCCAAAAATGTTTACTGTCATTAATCTGAGTATTAACTAATTTATATAGGCGCGTTTTATAGGCTATTGCCACCTCAACCATTTTTTTTTAATTCTTTATAATATTGCCTATCATTTTCCAACTTAGTTTTATTAAATTTTTCGTGAGCTTTGTTACGTTCCTCCATCATATTTTTAATAATGTCAGTAATCCAAGGTAAAGAGCCGTCCCTAATGATAACTTTTTTTAAAGGAGCATGAGCATCAAACAATGTAGCGATCACATCATTAAATTTGTCTACCATCTGGTCAACTGTAGATGACTCCGTAACAACAGTCCAGTCAATTGAGTGAAGATCATCGTTGAACTCAGACATATTTATTCTATTTAGTGGCCTGTGAGTAAAGTGTCTTGGCGGAACTTTGCTCTTCTTCAGTGATAATGAAACATTTATCATGGAATGCCCATATCGTCCTGTAATATTACTGACTGTGACGTCATGAAAAGGAGCATTAGTACAGACCACATCAATTAGCTTAGCAGAATGAGAGGTAAAGTGAGTAGGCTCAGTGACCAATTGTTGAAGATTCATATATTCAAGGAACTCTTTGAATTTGACGCTCATACAATCAGTCACAAGCAAATCGATATTAATGTCACCCAAGAAAACAACATGATCATAATTGGAGAACTGGTTAATAGAGTCAGTAAGGGAGTCAATGAATGCGTCGTACTATGCCTATGCCGTACCAACTACTAACTTGAGCCCACTCACTCTAGTAGAGAGCCATAGCTGTTCAATGTGGTCATTTGGGCGTGGCAGATATCTTACGTGAATGTCTTTTTTAATGTAGAATCCGAGCCCTCCTCCGCGCAACCGCTGCATATGCGTTGGGCGTGCGACAGCGTGAAACCTATAGCCTGGCACAGCGGGCGCACGCTCAAGCTGCTGGTCGTTAAGCCAAGTCTCGTTGATCGCTACGATGTCAGCGCTGTGACGGTCCAATGCGACAAGGAAGTCGTCGTGACCGGTATTTAGTGAACCCGCATTAAATAGCCCCAATTTGAAATACTTGGTTTTATTAACCATAAAAGTAAAACATTATTAAAGATATGAAATAAATAAATTTAGCATAAGGGTTGCACTTGATCATAGTTATCAACAAATATGTGAAAATGCGCCGACGTTCTTCGCTTAGTAAATAAAAAACAATATAGACATGACACCAAACAAAATAAAAATAGGTACATAAGACTGGAATAAAAGCATAAAATTGATAATCATATTTAAAATAATTATTGACAATGTTAACTGGAATTAACACTACCAGCGATATTATTATGGAAAACATTTTTTTGATTAATAAACATTAGTAGTTTAATTAAATAAGCATGGTAACGGAGAAATACAAAATTATTATATTTAATAATGCAATAGTACGAATAGTACGAATATCGTAACAAAAGTGTCGGCTTCGTCCAAAGAAAAAAAAAAAAACTTCCTCTCTTTGTGATCAAATTGAAAAAGTTCATTTTAATTTTTGTCTACTTACTTTAACATAATCGTAGTACAGATAACATATAATCAAACAAAGTCTCGCACCTTTCAGCATTACTGATCAAACACAAAGCCTGTTACTAATGCCCTTTAATACTCCTATAACAGGGTATAATAAAATTCGGCCGCAATTTCACGTAAGGCCCTTGGAAGATAATAATATTTCGTCATTCACTGAAATGTGGTAATGCGATTACTGTGCGTTAGGAAGGACTACATTCGCAGAAATAAAGATGGCGGTAATTTGTTGAAGAATGACCCATTATATAGAATTACAGGGTTTTGACGTCACGTGACTAGGAGAAGTGGTAATTCTTTCCTGCTATTTTATTTTTCTCTATTAACCTTATTAGCTTTTGCACGTGGCTTCAGAGATGCACTACGACGTTATTTGAAACATAAACCCGTCATTCCTTTTGTCAAATCTTTTAATATGCTATATTATATTCCTTACTATAATACAATAACTAAACTATAATAAATTGACGTTATTGCGTGAATAGGCCACTAAAATCGATTTAGAATTCTTCACAAATTTGCATTTCTAAAACTCATATTGTAACCAAATTCTATCCTTTTTTGTCCTTATTAAGTAAATCGTAGCTTGAGTTTTTATGTCAATACTTTAAAATTTAATTTATGTGGACGACGGACCTCCACACAAATAAAATTATTTGACAAAATCTGTACTCGTGTGGATCTGATCTTATTACGAAATAAATATTCTATTTTTTTTATAAAATGCAGCAGATTTCATCCAAGAATAACTCCAAGATGCGATACATTTCCATACACCAGCTGAAGTAGAACACGATAGAAATTGTCCATTCCGCTGTACAAGCGTTGGATTGCAACGCGTAAAAACCATTAGATGCAGTGCCACTGCAGTTTGCTCACTAAACGAGCGCGTTCAGCTATATGTGGGGCCATACACCTAGCGATATCTTTGGAATTATCTCCGTCGCCATTGAGCGTCGAAGCCCAGGGTCCGCTATCCTATATTGTATGTAATGTATGTACCACATTTTTTGCAATAAAAATTCATTAATTAATTAAGTACATTAATTAATTAATTATTTCATTCGTTCGTTTGTTCGTTCGTTCGTTCATTCGTTCATTTTCTTATTTACTTCGCATGGTCTTCGGCATCCTTAGTGGTCGTTCGTTCGTTCGTGCGTTCGTTCATTTATTCATTTTCTTATTTACTTCGCATGGTCTTCGGCATCCTTAGTGCCATTGCCAAGTTGCCACGTTTTGCCAGCGTTTCATTATCTTTATCTAAGCTTATTTTACTTTTGGGACTACGTTTTCTTCCATGTGAAAGAGATCTGACAATGCTAATGAACTAATATTTTGGATGAAAAGAAAGATTAAAAGAAAATTCTATAAAATACCATGAATACAATAAAGGTATTGAAATGATTGGATTAAATTGTACTTCATGAATCTATCTAGACTTATTCAAATGACGGCTGATATTAAGGTATTTTTGCATCGTACTTATATTACAAATGCGAATGTTTGCGAGGATGTATGTGTGTATGTTTGTTATTCTTGTCTTGTTGGACAACATCGGTGGCGCAGTGGTAAAGTGCTTGCCTCTGAACCGAAAGATCCTGGGTTCGAACCCCGATCGGATTTATTATTTACTCTATTACTCAAAATCTACTGGACGGATTGTTATGAAATTTGGTGCACGGGTATACACACATGGAGTACTTTTTATACCGAAAATCCCACGGACGCCAAGCCCCGGGGTGCATCTAATAAAAATATATATGCATTTATAGTTACAACAATTATTTATTGAAATTCTTTTTTACCCTATTGGAAAAGTAATTTTGTTTTGACGTGACAACGTCTTAAATTAGGTTGCGGCTGGGAGTCACTTATGAAAAAGTGTAACGCCCGGTAACGTTACGATGAGTCACCGAACGAGAGAGAGGCCCGCCGAATGCCTTGCGTCTCTCTCCCACTCAACTATGATCGGTCTGCCGCGCGCGTAAAAAGACGTTGTCACGTAAAATCTTCGCCCGTAAAACCGACTTTACAGGCAACCATTTTTTTTTTTATTCTCTACTTACGCTTTGACTCTGTTTGTATCATTCAGTGATAATATTATATCCTGTGGCGAGAAATAAATGAATGAATGAATCTAGTTTCGTGGCCGTACCTGAACTGGGTCAGCCGATAATTGCCGTTTTGTTTAGTGTTGCCGGACGTTCTTTAAAATACAGATCCGACTCCTGCAAACCCTCGCCTTAGATGCGATACAATACATTTTTAAACGGCGAGCAAGGGAATACATTGAAGCGGTTCTAACTGGATTATTGAAAAACATTAGAGTGGCGAACTTAAAATCGTTCCGATAAGTTATACATTTGCATGTCGCGTCTGTGTGTGTGTCAGTCTGTCTGTATGAATGCGATAAATTCAGAAACTGCCAGATGTAGTTCGATTCGGTTTCCACCAATGGATAGTGTGATTCCCGAGGAGGGTTTGGCTGAATTTATTATGGTTTTAACCGAGTGAAGTCGGGACGAGCCACTAATACGTGGAGAAATGAACCCTTTATGGCATAATTTTCATTTTTTTTTTCTATGTATTTCCACGGGGCTTATAAATTTTAATTATATCTATATAATTATGTAAATAATAGAATTATATTATAATTATATAGATATAATTATGAAATGATTATGATGATTACCCGACATCTCTTTGCAGAAAATGGTATATGACAGTAATATGTTTTTGTTTGTATATTGGTCGCTGCTCCGATTATTACCTACACTGTTATTGTAGCGTTAAACAATCCTAAATAAGTTTAAACCTCATTAGGCATACATATCTTGGATTACAATTTAGATCTGCGCCTAATTTAAAATTTAGCTTGTTTTCGCTCATGATTGTCTGTGTTTTAAATAAATAAATAATATAAGCTAGTTCCGATAAATTTTGCATACATGATAACTGCATGTATGCAAAATTTCAAGAAGATTAGTTGAGTAGATAGTGCGTGAAGAGGTAACAAATAAACATACTTTAATTCAGCCTTCATTTAATTTATTTTGGAATCTGATAGGAAGTGGTTACCAATTACTATTTGGTTCAATTAAATATTTCACAAAATGACTTATGGTTAGCTGATTACCACACAAGGCTATTAACAATTCACGACCTATCCGATAGATAAGTTTATTTTCAGCTTCGGTCATAACCCAGATAACTGTCTTGAATGATTCAATAGTCCATTTTTGATTTCAACGATTTGCTTCAATTTTCCATTTAAATTTATAGACCAGCTTTTACCTGCGTATATTTCCCACGGGAACAGTTATATTTCCGGGATAAAAGGTATCCTATATACCATACTTCGAACTATATGTATGCAAAATTTCAAGAGGATTAGTTGAGTAGATAGAGCGTGAAGAGGTAACATATAAACATACTTATTTTCGCATTCATAATAAGTATTAGTTACTACTCATATTTACATTTCAACAAGTTTTTTTTTAAATTCCTTCATTTGTATAGAATTTTTACATTCGCCTCAAGAATGCGCTTAATTGAAATATTTGGATAAAATGCTACTTACTAAGTAGTAGAGGTTATATTCTACCCGTGTAACATAATAATTCATCAAAATACGTCTAGCAGATTTTGTGATAGAGCAACAAAGCATACATCCAAAACACAACAACAAAAATATTGTGTACGTACTAATTTTCATCCATGAAAATAACACACTTTGAGAACCGCTGTTGTAAGCGAATCCATAGGCAACAACTAGTTCGGTATATAACTTACAGCTAATACAGGAATGTGATGTCAGCAATTTGAGGTCAGCATTGCACACATTGTGGTCATGTCCGCGTCCCTCTTGTTATGATCGGTATGCCGCCATCTTGGTATGGACAGAGGAGACAGATATATTATATATAAGTATCATGAATATCAACACATATTATGATCGTCAAAGATGATATGCGTGGTAATAGCCTGGCATCTAGGGATGCCAACGACCGTGCGAAATGAAAACGAATAAGTAGGTGACACTGGGCTCCGACGCTCAACGGCTAGGAAGGAACCAGGAAACGCTCGTATAAGTGAGAAAATGTCAAAATATATATTCTTAATTATACATTGAAACCTTCATTAATCACAGTTATTGGTGAAAACCGTACGAAAATCCGTCCGGTAGTTTTTGAGTTTATCGCGTTATAAACAGACGTGACAAGGGAACTTTGTTATATAATATGTAAAAATTTTATTGCTATGTTTTTTTTTGTTTCATGTCGATAAAAAATGAGATCTCTTTTTTTACATAAATGGATTTGTTATACATGTCACACATGTTTATTAATTTTTTTTTTGGAAAATAATAAAGTAAATATTTTTGGAATCGAGTCGGAATTCATTTCAATTCCCGCTCGATTCCAGAATGTTTTCATATGGTATTCATAACATCTCATTATTTTCAAAAGTCATCAAATTAATTGTTTAATAAAACAGCGGCAAATGAAATATATTTTTTATCTGTACTTTATGTATATTCTGTTCTTCAATAGAAATGCTGATTAAGAAAGATTGATGAATTTTATTGTAACTTCGTACTACACTTATCTTTTTGTTGTAGCGAGTCCCCAATGTCACAATTCAACCAATGATTACCATTTCAAAGGACGTCGCGATTTCTACAAGGTCGGCGAGTTCAGAAAGGTGACCTTCAAGGTCAATCAGGGTCACTGTAAGCTCATTTGTATACGACATCAATTAGATTTCTAAAAATAGGTACTTACTTATATATTTTTAATTTCATGTTCGAACAAACATTATGTAGACAATAACGCGTCTATACAAAATACCCACGGTTCTTGTGCACGATTCGTTTGTCATGCTATAGAATTCCCGAATTAGAAAAGTCGATGTCAAATTGTATTGTTTGTTTATTTAAAATTTTCCCAACTTTAAAAGTTGATAGTAAATGGAATAAATTCTATACCTAATGCTAGTAAAACCTTAGGACAAAACAGAAATTGGCAAAGGAGTTGTGCCGTAAAATTTACATGACAATAAATATTCCAATAACTCCTTACGACCTTCGTGGCCTTAGTGGTAATCATGCCGCCGGACTGCTACACTGGAGGTCCCGGGTTCGATTCCCGGTCAGGTCGTGTTGGAAAATTATCTATATATGTATGTATACATATAAATAACTTAGCTGTGCCCCGGGGCTTCGCTCCCGTGACAATTTCGGGATAAAAAGTACCCTATGTGTTATTCCAGGTTATATTCTTCCCGTGAACAATATTTCATAACAATCAGTCCTTTAATTTCATAACATCCTCACAAACTTTAGCATTTAAATAAACAAAATAAATAAATTATATTAGGACAAATCACACAGATTGAGCTAGCCCCAAAGTAAGTTCGAGACTTGTGTTGTGGGATACTAACTCAACGATACTATATTTTATAACAAATACATATATAGACAAACATCCAAGACCCGGGTCAATCTGAAAAAGATCATTTCCCATCATGACCCGACCGGGCATCGAACCCGGGACCCCCAGTGTATCAGTCCGGGGTTGATAACCATTAGGCCACAGAGGTCGTATATATTAATATAATATATAATATTATTTGGATTCTATTGAACTTTTATTTCTTCAACTTTTTACGTAAAACATGAACAAAACGCGCAAATCCAATCCAATTACATTTGATTTGAGAGAACTTCACATATTGTAATAATTATTAATATAATTCGATGAAATTTACTTGAAACATATCCGTTTACTCTTACCTTTGTTTCTCTTATTTTATTTAAATATCCCAAGAAAAGCATTTCGTATCAGTATCTGCTACACGAACAACAAATCAAACAAGACACTTTTGGTGCCTGAGTCCAGTATAATGGATTCCATTAAGCGGAAGTGCTCCGCAAATATGGACATTGCTGGACAATACAGGAATGTATCCTTGCAAAAATGACAGTGTCCAAATAAATATGAATTTTGTTTGCTAATGCGATTTCTTATCAAAAACTATTGGCCTGTACTTCGCTCGGGTAAAAACATAATTAGCTTATCTACTGGTGAAAACCGCATGAAAATCCATGCATTAGCTTTTGAGTTCATCGCGAACAGACAGAAAGACGCGACATAGGACTTTGTTTTATATATATGTAAGGATAATCTAAAAATTACATTTAAATTTGAAATATATAGGGCTATCCTGTCGTCGGAGAATGTATGGAAGTGAGACTTGGACTGTGGTTAAAAAGGATCGAGACCGATTGGAGGCTTTCGAAATGTGGTGTGTTCGAGATGAATGAAGAAAACAAACTGGACAGAAAAGAAGACAAATGCAGAAGTATTAGACATAGTAAAGGAAAAAAGAATGTTATTAAAAGCTATAGAGTTGAGGCGTGGAAAAGTGTTTGGCCACCTTGTGCGACATGATAATCTATTTAAAAACATAATAGAAAGCAAAATAGAAGCTAAAAGAGGAAAAGGAAAGCCAAGAAGGGCTTATATGGACCAAATAAAGGAGACAGCAATATTGATGTCGTACAGGGAGGTCGAAACAATGGCTGAGGATAGAAAGAGATGGAAGGAACTTCTTAAATGATGATGATGATGTCTTCGGAGACCGAAACTTATTTTTTAATCCCAGAAAATAAAATCATAGTTGAAAAAAAAACAAGGCAGATGTATAATCATAGTATAATGGACAAAAAATACTTATTCGAAAAAATAACAGCGCCCCATAATATGAAAAAGGAACTATTAATATGGTTGCAGACATTCGTGCTAGCGCCACTTAGATGAAACGACGAACTAAATTACATCACAATTAATCAAATGATATTGACATTTCATATTAATTGGTACTCACATACCGTCATACTATATTATGTATATGGTGCTTCTGTAAATGAACGTAATATTGAATATTAATGATATTTGCAGAATCCTCAAAGGCCTTTGATGTTAAAGCTTTATTATTAAATTACTCAATTTACTGAAAAATGTTTTATTTCTCTCACTCCTCAGTTCTCATGGCAACGTGGTCATAAGCACACTTCTAAGCTTCTACCGCACCGCTCCCACCCGGCAAGATGACGTTCATTGAAAAGTGAGCTTTGTTACGTCCGCTGTAGACATAGTTCACATTGACAAGACGAGAGCTGACCCCTAATTTGTTGTCAATGTAAAGTATGCCTACGGAGGACAATTTAAAGCTCACTTTTCAATGAACGTCATCCTGCCGGGTGGGAGCGGTGCGATAGAATTGTCCCATTGCTATTAATATGTCCCAGTAATAACTGGCATATTATCTGGGGATCTCTTTTACCAAATTGTCCCATCCATTCGTCTTGCTACAAGTTAAATAAAGGCTTGTAAATACAATATGTTTCAAAATAAATTTATTGGTCCCTGCACATGTTGACAAGTTGACGTGGGTGTAAACCTTTACAATGCTGTCATTTGACATGTTACAAAGGCCTAAGATAATTACGATGTTATGTAATCGTTCAATTAACACAATTACACATAATTACTATTCAAATTTTGATAGACACGTGACATGGTGTCCTCTTTGTAGACCTTTTTAATTGTGTTTCATTCATTTTTGTTGAGTATATTATTATTGACGGCCTCGGTGGCGCAGTGGTAAGGTTCTTGCCACTGAACCGAGAGGTCCCGGGTTCGATCCCCGGTCGGGTCATGATGGAAAATGATCTTTTTCTGATTGGCCCGGGTCTTGGATGTTTATCTATATATGTATTTGTTATAAAATATAGTATCGTTGAGTTAGTATCCCATGCCACAAGTCTCGGACTTACTTTGGGGCTAGCTCAATCTGTATGATTTGTCCTAATATATTTATTTATTTATTAACACTTGTGTCTGGTTTTAATCAAGTCTACGAAACGAAATGTGACATGACTTTTACAAAATATCGTGTATATAAAATCTCAGCTCAATTGTTTGCAGAGATATCTGCTAAAAAAATAACTTGCAAGATTCCACCGGAAAAAAGAAATTACATTAACTTTACACAACGCAGGTGTACATGGCAAGAAAAATATGTTTTTATTAAGGGTGAAAATTGTCCGAGGTTATATACAGTATACAGTATCCTGGAAATATGGCTTTACTGTAACAATAATAAGGTCACGCATCGAACCTGAGGCCTGTTTCAAAATCTCATTACTACATGTGAACTGTAAAAATTGAAATAGGAACAATGTAGCATTACCTATCCTTTTTTGATACCAAAAGCGTCGGACCAAATTGGCATTATGTTAGCACATGAATAACCCCGTGTCAACACGAGTAGGTCACTCGATCCAGCCGTTTATGTGGAATAAAGTGAACAAAGAAGTGTAACACGTATATGTTTGCGTCGAGCGCAACACTCTAAAAATGTGGACTCTAAGAATTATTAATGGGGTAATTAATGTGAAACAAGTAACAGGTCTCATAATCGGACGTTCGAAGAAATAAAGAGAGAATATGTATTAGCAGAAAACTTGAGCACATACAAATTTGTCTTAAAAAGAAAATAGCTAAGCGCACATTAGTTTTTCAAATATATTTTAAACTAGCTACGCCCCGGGGCTTCGCTCCCGTGGGAAATTCGTGATAAAAATCTCCTTATGTGTTATTCTAGGTTATATTCTACCCGTGCACCAAATTTTATAACAATCGGTCTAGTAGATTTTGCGTGAAACACACATACAACATACATACACACATCCTCACAAACTTTCGAATTTATAATATTAGTATGATAATAGGGTGGCAAAAGTATTTTTATGGGTCTTTATATCCATTCGATCAAGAAAATCCTGGACACATGTTATTTTGTGGTAAATAGCCAAAGGTCTTTCGTGTGAGTAACCTAACTCAGCACCAGTTCAATCTTATAACCACGTGTTAAGGTTTAAATTGGTACCGGAAATTTTACAATGGGTTTGAAATTAATATCGTAACGTACACAAAAGGACCTATTATGAAATGTCAGTTTCGGTAGCGAAAGAGCATAATGAAAATAATGTCACATGGGAACATGATATAGTGGCATACAACACTTGAGACTCTAAACAATTATGTTCTAGGCAGACTGGCAAATGCCAGAAAAGTGAGCTAGGCCTGCATACAAATACCAGATATAAATAATTATTTTTAAAAATAATATTGAGATGAATAAATTCTGGAATCGAACGGGAATTGAACCCGCGCCCCTGTCTATCCGGGACAGTGCTCTTGACCACTGAGCTATCGAGACCGTGCCAGTTCGGCTGAATTAATTCATCTCTTTACACGTCTTACGCCGACTTGAAGAGATGAATTAATAAATTAAATAATAAATAATTGTTAATCCATTTAAATAAATAATTATGATTATATACAAAGTTCGGTCAGATTGAAGTCGTGGTGGTCATGTGGTATCCATGCAATATATAGCCCAAGTTACTTGAAATTAACTTATTTTATTTATTTATTTTCAATGTTTAAACATTAATGTGCAAAAAGCAAAAAAGAAAAAAAAAAGTCAAACGGCAAATCGAAAAGTACAAACAAATCGAAAAATACATGTAAAAACAAAAAATAATAGTTGTCATGAGTTGATAGACCAATTTACTTGTGGTATGTACTGTACCTGTTATTATTATAATCTATGTATCTGATTATTCAGAATTATATGGTAATTACAGAACACGATGTTCCACAATCATTCCACAATTACACACAGCAGTTTATTAAAATCCTGCATTATTAAAAACGCTTATATATAGATAATTGTACCATTCAATTGAAGCTAAATTTAATACCTGTTTACATTACAGTCACATTTTCATATAATGAACTAAAAGTAATATTAAAATCAATTAACATTACCATGAGAGACGTGAGGAAATATTATTTTATTCCACATAGCTAGCCTGAGAAGTTACTTTCATTCTGTATGTATTTAATTAAACTAATATGCATTGCGAGGTTCAAAGGAACTATGATATGGAACTATACAAAAGTGTAAGTAACGGACGGTGTCCCCACGACTATCATTTAGTCAATGAATTTAATTTATGTATTTCGTTGTTAGGGTGGACACATTGTAGCATAAAAAGCGGATTTGTCTTTAGCAAAGGAAATTATTGGAATCATTGGTACTGTGACTACCCCAATCAGACGGCGAAACAATCTGCGATAGATTAGTAGGTATATTTCTTATTCAGTTCACAAGCATATTACGAATGGATCCCTCCTGTCTACTCTCCTGACTTCTGTTTTTCCTCTTCTTCGTCAAATACAGATTCAAATATCTTTTAAAACTAATAACTACTAACTGCTAGAACGTGTCCAAAGAGGTAATTACTTTACAGCAATTTATATCGAAATGAATCATTATTTATATATGTGTATTTAAAGTTTCAATATGTATAAATGTCGCAAAATCTATAGAGCTGATGACGATAAAATTTGGTACACGAGTAGAATATATCCTTATCTGTATCCATAAGATACTATTTTATCCTGAATTCCCCACGAGAGCAAAGCAACGATTTTATTAGCAAGTATTAGAGGTATTTTTTTCTATAGGACTGTCTGTTAACTATCTCACAATTTACTGAACTAAAAACAGGGACTATATATATTTAATATTGTATATTAATAAACTAAAAAATAAAATAAACGTGGGATGGTTGCGTTAATGGAGGTTCATTAGCTCTTAACAAATGTAGCTTTTGTAATAGAAAAAATCCTATAAATATAATCGATATCGCTCTTCCCCTCAACAAAAGCACGCCCTTTCACTTATACGCTGTCCACACAGAGGGAAGTGCCCTCTCTTAATCAGATTAGAGTATACGGGTTCTAACCCCGACCCGGCAACTTCATGGCATTAAGGTGTCCACGTCGGGCAAATTCGATTTGCTCCGATCAGACATGTCTTGTGGACGCAGACGAGATTAGCGATTATGTTAAGCCATTTTTATATATTACTAGCTGGGCTCTGGGGCTTCGCTCTCGCAGGAATTATGAGATAAAACGTATCCTATGTGTTATTCCAGGTTATGTTCTACCCGTGTGCCAAATTTCATAACAATCGGTCCATTAGAACATACACACATACATACTTTACTGCACGGACAGAAAAAACGTAAAGACAAAGCCCATAGGATTCACTGCGTCTTTTTTTCTCCTCTATTTCACTAGGTCTTCAGCATCGTTAGATGTCAGACCATTGGCACGCATATCATTAACGACAAATGCTTGCTGTAAGCACCTATAAATCACCCAGTCCTGTTAGTCTAGACCAAATCACAATGTAATCAAATGAAGCAAACATAGTTAATATGAACATCACGTTCACATCCTTATAAGCGACGTCTGTAGGTGGTCTGTAATGAAGGTATCCGTTCGGACAATTGGCTAATTGTGCGATAGTTGACCCATTTTGTTGGTCTGTTTTTGTAAGATTGTGGGTTCGATTAGGAGTAGTTGTTCCTTCGTGACAGGATACACATTGACACTTCTTGAGAAAATCGTCAAAAGTTTGATAGTTCAAATTGAAATTTATTACAATGATATACATCACTTATTGATTGACCTTGAAAATTTAATAAACATAGCTTAAACATCACCCGCCAGCATTTTTCAGCATTTCTTCAAAGACGTCAATCAAATCGATATGTGAACGTGGTGACCAAATTGATTAGTTGTGGCTTGCGACCAAGAAGTCGCAAGTTCGCACTTCATGCTTACACTGATGGCGTGGCATTAGTAGCGTTTTTTCCTGCAAATACGTATCAAACGAAAATCATACCGACAAACCTGTCGATACAATTTGATGGATAAAAGTCCACCCACGTCACAAAACAAATATAGCCTGCTTTGTTGATAAGCTGAAACCCGATTCAATTCAACGACGCCATTTTGAATTATTTATAACCGGGCTTAATGTCAATTCAGTTTGCCCGGCCGGATGTGGCGAGTGAATTAGTCAAGTAATATTATTATAGTACCTCTAGAAAGAGATGAAAATGTTTCGTAGGAATTTCATCAGCTATTCAAAAGGGTTGAACGAATAGGTATGTTTGTCTTCATATGAAGCCCGAGCGATACCGGGACTGGCAGCTAGTGTATTATATAATTAGTATATTATTCGCTCAGGTAAAATCATAATAAGTTACACATCTAAACCCTCCTTAGAGATCACGGTGTCTATTGGTGAAAACCGTACGAAAGTCCTTCAGGTAGTTTTTGTCTTTATCGCGTTCATATAGACAGGCGCGACACGGGGTACCTACCCATGTGTTAGATTTGACTGTATTGTAGCAAAGTGAAAAAAAAACACTACACCAAAATTTGAATACAGTAAAATTAAATAATTTAAATGGGCGGTTGGGACTAGCCTTTGCTTTTGCCGAGTATGGCTCTATTAATTTATTAAAAAAATATATTTAACTTGCAATGTAACTATGTCTCGGGTGGAATCTTGCAAATTAATTTTAAAGCAACTTAATTTCATTTAACTCCCAATTTTAAACTGAATCTTAAACCGATTGAGCGGAAGTTTTGTACACGTGTTTAGTTTGGATGACGATGCATTATTGTGATAAGCATGATCTGATTGTGCACCCGCAGAAACGGCTCCAGTCGTAGGAACTCTTCGACGGTTTACTGCACAGATATGATTTTTACACATATATTTATGGTCACACATCGAATGCAATGAGATATCTCTGATAACAATGAAAGCTCTTGTGTCTTGTGATGAATTTGTAAAAAACTTAATTTTTAAAGACTTAGTTTAAAAACAGTTTTCGAAATAAATAAAATAAGCAATCTGAATATGTTTAAAATACATATCTATACTAGTATATCTTATGAATGGGAAATTGTGTTTAAGAAAATGGGATTCTGAATTAGCAAGACAGTTTTATCTGTAGAAATCTGATTTTTTTTTCAACTCGCGTATTAGAAATGTTATGTTATTTGAAGTATCAATATAAGTTTCGTCAGAGTTATCCCCAAAGTTCGTCGACCTCGAATAGACGTTCGTTACCCCCTTCTATTACTGTTTTCCGTAGTTTTCCGGACTTTTTCCGGACGTCCGTAAATGGAAAATAATTGGTGTAAGCGCTTGTACATTTGAAGCTTTATCAGTGGTCACGTTGAAAGGAAATTTAATGGTTTTAATGGTTAGGGTTATGTTTTCACTGGAGGAAACCCTGTGAATTTATGTGGTTGATGTCAACCGTAACCGTAAAGTTGGTATGTACCATTTAATTACGGTATTTTCTTAAAATTCCACTTTTAACAAACAAATTCGGGAAAAATATTACGCGAAGAAATAAATAATAATGGTATTCGAACAAATATTTGGCTTCGGTTTCAGCAATAATTCACCGTCGAAACTATAAAATGATAATAATATTTTTTTAGCAGCTCAAGACTTTATTAATTGATAAATATTGTACGTTAAATGATTCCTTTAATGATAGACTTAGATAAAATCATAAATAGTTCTAATTTTAGGATACTAGTCACACAAGTCTCGAACTTACTTTGGGGCTAGCGCAATCTGTGTGATTTGTCCTAATATATTTATTTATTTAGGAGTTATAAATGACCTAATACTATTTTAAATAATAACTATTTAGTATATAATCTAATTGACTGATCGTCTAAATTTTTTCTTTTAACACCAATTTATATTAGGTACTCATGTTTTTTTTTCAAATATTTTTTCTTTCTTTGTTTCTTTTTTATAATATCACTAGTCCAAAGGTTTGGTTTCGGCCTTCGGCCAGTTCACGATCCCGTTAGTTTCCTATAATTTCGGTCAAATGTAAAAAATACATTAAGCGGCCGCCTCGCATTGACATAGTTTGTTTACTTCAGTCAACATATAAGGGGTTCGATTCAAACTATTTGTCATGATTATACGTGATTTATTTACTGTTTTCGTTATATTTACTAATTGCCATTAGCTATTTAGCTTTGTATAAAATTCAGAATTATAACTCTTGTAGGTAATAGCGTCGATTTGGGAATAAATAAAAATGTTTATGTGCTTGTGATTGTGTGTAAAATACACATACATATATAACTATATATATGTTAAGCCCAGAATATTTCGCTATTAGATATTTTAAAGGCGAATTTTTGTATGTTTGTGAAATCTTCACACGTTGGCCAGTCGTGTGGCTAGGTCAATTTTTGATGAAATTTGTCAATGAGGCAAGTTTACACCTTGAATTAACACATAGAGTACTTTTTATCCCGAAAGTACGCGATTCCCGAGTTCAAAAAAAGTCTGATAGTCAAGGTTGCTTTATAAAGTACCTATATAGCGATACGGTGCATTAAAATGTATTTTTTTAAAATAAATACGCGTGTTACACAGCGGGGAGCAACTAGTACAGAAATAAAGAGAAACATTTGGAATCTTACGTAACAGTAGATAGTAAATAGAACAGGAATGGACACTCTTGCAAAAGACATAGTGACCGTCTCAACGGTATACGTGTGTCCAGAAAAATATACTCCACTTCAACGCCCTGGGTGCGATATATTAGACTGACCGTGGAATTCTCTAGACTGCAGTTAGTTAGAATAGTTTGGTATAGAAGTGGCATGTTCAAAGAAAAGAATAATCAAAAATCGCTAATGCTATTGTAATATTGTTCTGTCTTAAAATGCGAGTGTGGTTAAATAATTAGTTTCTCTTAAAAAAATTACTTGTAATGAAAACCTAAAGCTTATATTTAGTACAATTAGTAAGAGTTTAAAAGTTATTATATGTTTGTCCCTATATATTTATTTATGTACTAGCTTTTGCTCGCGGCTTCGCCCGCGTTAATTTTATCCGCTAATAACTATAATAATTTATTATTGTCAATATCTCGGTTTCTAAGCAACGTATCATCATAAAATTTATACCAGATTTTGAATTGTACTATGGAATCATATACAACTGTGAAAACCGCATCTAATTCCATTCAACAGTTTTTGATTTGTGATACGCGAACAAACATACACACAGACAAACCAAAATTAAAAAAAAAATGTTTTGGTTTTTATTAGTCCCATTCCGTGAAGACCTCCTATAATTATATTTCTTTATTTTTATTTTACAGTTTTATATAGATATATTATATGTATAGATGAAGAGAGAAGCGGTGGTGGTGTAATGGTTAAGACGCCCGCCTGTGGATCGAAAGGTCCCAGGTTCGAATCTTACTCGTGCCACATGAGTTTGTATACAAATCTGACTCATATATAGTAGTTTTCATCGACCACCACTTGCTTCCGGTGAAGGAAAACATCGTGAGGAAACCTGCACACTGGTTGATTCTTATTAACTTGTGTGTGAAATGGAGAAAGCAATGGCAAACCACTCCGTTAATAATGGCAAGAAAGTTTTTGTGTGTGTTCATTCCACGTAACGACCACGACCTTCAGCCATGAGGAATACGACTATGAAGAAGATACCTAATGAAAATATACTAGACTTCCAGAACCAAGTCTAAACTCTATATCCGTGTCGCGAACAATAAACACTATTATTGTCGCGCGCGCTTGCTCGACTTTCAGGAAATTCTGCGACACAAGTTCATACATTTGCTAATAATACAAATTGAAGTTCGTTTTTATTTATTTTTACGTTGGCCTTTATTTCTGCAGCTTCGTCTGTTAAGCGACGCGACGGACCCTAGAAGGAATTTTAAACGTAGGATTATCTTTGGCGTGTTACGAGTAAATAATCGGTCATTTCCTTCCGCCGCATAACGTCCATAGTCAATAGTAATATTTTTCAAGCAATACTTATCAAATCAAACTATTGTTTTTGAAGTGAAAACTTCTTTAGCGGCGTTGTGCACTTTTTGTGATGGGTTAAAATGTTTAACTCGCGTCAGGACGCGTGACCTGATCGAAAATTCGTAAGACGTCAAAAATGCACAACGTTAATATTCAAGTTTTCACTTCTGCCGGCACTGCCGGAGTGCAACGTGTTTTTTATCTGAGAAACGGAACAAAAGGTTGATGGCCCGTACTCCTGTATTGTATGATACATATTAATCTAATCATGCGACCCAAGTCGATCTATTTATTTAAAACGTAAACGATTTTTAATATTGTTATGATAATAACTTGCGTAATAACTTAAGACAGAAGGTCCCTTAAATAGAGAGTAAATAAATTAATCGACTTGGTACTTTTTACGGTAGAAAAACTGAGCTGCGAGACTTGGGTTTTTTACAGCATGTTTTTGATGGCATTATTTGTTTTCTTTTAACAAAATCAGTGTAATATATGTTGATTCCTAATTAGCGTGATAATGTAGCTTGAAACAAAGGAAACAGGTAACTAATATTAGTTACTTTGCTAACATGATCTACCAACCTCTATACCTGACTTTAAATAAAGACGTCCTTATTACTATTATTCTAAACTAGCCGCTCGTCCCGGCTACGCTCGGGTAAAACGATAATAAATGATACGCCTAAACCTTCCTCAGGAATCAAACTATTAACCCGCATCGAAATCCGTTGCGTAGTTTTAAAGATCTAAACATACATAGGGACAGACAGCGGTAAGCGACTTTGTTTTATACTATGTAGTGATGTTTATTTGTGTAAATTTTTATACAATTGTATTTATTTCATTACCTATCATGATTTATTTTTATTCGAACAATCAACTTTAAATCAACGTATTCAAAATTGCCAGACAAAGTGCTATACACCATACAATCCTAATATATTATAAAAAATAGTCCCCCTGTTGCGTCTACCTGTGCGTGTATACGTGATAAACTCAATCTACCGGACGGATTTTTATACAATTCTCACCAATAGATGGCGTAAATCCTAAGGAAGCTTTAGATGTATAATTTATTATGTTTTTACCCGAGCGAAGCCGGGACGGGCCGCTAGTTTCATCATAATAGCGTGAACTAAATAAGCGTGAGAATCGGAACAATTGTAATTAATTAATCTAAATAAATAATTAATTGTATTGTTGACTGGGGCAATCTGAATATGCAAAGTTCGCGCGTATAGGTAACGTGGACTACTTAGCTTAAATAGTGGTCTAAATCACAAGTGCCAGTGATTTGAATATTCTGTATAAGATTATCGATATCGGGGCATCGAAAAACCCAAAAATATTGTGTCTATTTATTTAAATATTTCGGTGAAGGATTATATATAACTTGTGTGTGAAATGGAGAAGGCAATGGCAAACCACTCCATTAATAATGTCAAGAAAGTTGTTATGTGTGTTTAATTCCACGTTATGACCACGACCCTCGGCCATGAGGAATACGACTATGAAGAAGAATACATTATACAAATATATACATAAATACTACTACTGTTTATTTCTAATATTTGGATTTAATTTAGATGAATTTAGAACATTTCATTTAAGCAATTAATTCGAAAATAATGTCATTGACAATGATATTTTGTCAGATATGACTACCTACTCTTTAAACATAAAAATGTTTCTTAAATAAGTTACAATTGTGGCAGACCATGGAAGCGTTGGAGTGATGATCTGCGAAGATTTAAGAAGGAAGGCAGCGAATAGAGCGGCGTGGAAAGACTTGGGCGAGACCTTTGCCCAGCAATGGGACGGTACAGGTTAATTAAAACAATTATGTAATAAATACATTCAATAAAATGTGATCAAACGTTGAAATGATGAATGACTTTATGCCTAAAATGGCAAATGCGACCTACATCTGGTTTTTCTTGCGGTAATAAAATGCACAAAACGAACCACACAATGTAAGCTGATTTATGAGTACCTTCATCAGCACGTCATACACAAATTCATTGCAAACTCGCCACTATTACCGCGTCCTAGAGGTTCATGCAGGGTAACTTGATGTGCTGTTGGCTGTACGCAGAGTTCGCCGCTGGAGTAGCATTGTTTCTAGCCTTTAACGCTGTCGGATTATGATTTGTACCATGTGTCTAAAGGTGAGTCATACCGAGAGCGAATGGCATTAGCATCGGTTGACGCCGCGCTAAATATTCATACACCACCCACTCGCACAGTCATAGAAACTGTGTGTGTGATTGCGCGACTTAGTTTCTGTAAAATCTTATTAGTTTCTTTAGTATCTTTGTGAAAATATATTTGAGAAAGTATCTTTGAGAAAGTATCTTTGGGAAAGTATCTTTGGGAAAGTATATTTGCGAAAGTATCTTTGAGAAAGTATCTTTGAAAAAGTATCTTTGGGAAAGTATCTTTGAGAAAATATCTTTGAGAAAGTATCTTTGAGAAAGTATCTTTGGGAAAGTATCTTTGAGAAAGTATCTTTCAGAAAGAATCTTTGAGAAAGTTTCTTTGAGAAAATATCTTTGGGAAAGTATCTTTGGGAAAGTATCTTCAAGAAAGTATCTTTGAAAAACTATCTTTGAGAAAGTATCTTTGGGAAAGTATCTTTGAGAAAGTATAAGAGTTTGAAAGATGCATTACATGTGGCGTTCTAGGCAAAGGACCACTGGGCAGATTCTCGTTTCCGAAATATTAATGGCATTTTAATCGCATTTTGCGATTTTAATTGATTTTAATGCAACATTCAAAGGGCTACGTTTTCATATAATAAACGTTTATATATAAACGTAAATATAATAAATGTACGTCTCTAAATCATGTGCACAACGAGAGAAAATTGCAATTGTATGTTTAGTAACTATAACTCTGGCTATTACAGTTTAAACTTTCAATGTCTGTTTCCTAACAAATTATTTTTTTGTAAACGTGTGAATTTTGAATTTTTTTTTTCCAATTAAAGCGAATAAAGTTAATTGATTTTTTATTCCGTACTAGATATTACCCGGGGCAACAACATTCAACAAAATTCAAGTTTAATTAATGCAGCAGTAAATATGGGTATGTGAAAATTAATTGTAAAGTTATCCCATTTAACGGCGTGGCCAGAAAGTTTTTTTATATATACAAATAAACCTCTCACCCTCAACGCCTACACTTTCATTACGTCGTGGGCGTAAGATGGCGGACCATAACCGGACCTTTTGGAAAGTGGCCAATTACGGACTTTTTTAGGGTTCTGTACCCAAAAGGAAAAACGGAACCCTATGACAATTCAAATTCCACTGTACGTACCATCTGTTTGTCACCAGTATGTCATAGGCCTTGATTTAGACAGTTGAAATATTCCGAGTTGATGTAAATCTGTTGCCGGTATAAGGACAAATACTAAACAAGTTTATTTGCTAGACAAATTAAAAAAACTCCGACTTTCAAATTATTTTCGCTACAACTTTTGAATGGCTGAATCGATTTTCATGAAACATGGCTAAGAATACTTGGGATAAAATTATCCCAATAACACAATAAAATCTATGACACAAAAAATAACTAAACGAAAATCGGTTCATCCGTTTGGGAGACACACAGACAGATACACAGACAGACACGTTAAAATTATAACACCCTTCTTTTTGCGTCGTAGATTAAAAACAACAATAAAATATATATTTAAGCGGGTTCACAATATAACGAATGCTTAAGGTATACGATAATTTATACGAAATTTATTGCCATTTTAATAGATAAGGTACAGAACCCTTCGTTCGCGATTCCGATTCGCACTTTGTCGATTTTATTAATCTTTTGAAGTCCATTTCATAAAGAACAATCTCTTTGCCTGCCTGGTGGGTGAGAGGATTTAATAAAACCTATCGTCTGGAATCTTAATAAAACTGCCAATAATGCCGCAAAAAACTTAAAGATAATAAATGGGCCGCTAAAACTTAATACCTGAGCGAAATTCAAATTCCTGCCTTTTATGGAGCTGAATAAGTCTTTAATGATGTTTATTTTATGAGATTTTTAAGTTACGACGGCGACGCGCGTCTGGATAAGATGGCTGGCACGAGTACGATTCGAACTTGGGACCTTTCGGCGTCCACAGGCGGTCGTCTATTACACCACCACCGCTTCAAATAAATAATCTCTAGAGAGTAATGCAATCCATCCTATCTTATACCCTTAACTCTATAAGCCAATTCTCGAACCTTCATCCGGAGTCCCGCCGGCCCCAGCAGGGTTCGCCCTTGACCGTCGGGTAATTCAGTAGATTGAAGCACCAGAATCACCCATTATGAGCTACGTCTTAAAGTACAGTGTTGTTCTGTCTTATTCATGCACAAAACTAGTGCCTTTTTTGTATGTATATAGATAGGTAGTATGTGGTACTATGTTTGTAACGCGATAACTTCCGAACCGTTGGTCTGATTTTGATGAAATTTATTGGTAGGCCTTGGCAGTTGGTAGGCAACAATAGGTTTCCCGAGAAGGGTTCACGTCATTTAGGTTTCGCTTGTAGACTCACAGGCGAATCTCAATTAAATACAGGTTCTCTTCTAAAATTTGCAAATGGTATTGAAACATTTTTTTCTTAAACCTGAGAAGTGTTAAGAAATAATCCGTTATATCTTGTTGTTCTTTCTAATTCTGCAGTTTGTTTGAAAATACAATGCATTGCAATGAATCCAGACTTGCTATGCGGCATACCGCGCCAGCGCTAAATAAATAAGCGATATACGAACACGCGTAGCGTTGCCGACACTATCGATACTTATCTGTTTTATCGATAATTTAATAGCACCCTTATAAAACTATATTACGCATCGCAGTAGTGCATCCGTATGAGCCGTAAAGATAAGGTAAATATACTTTATTCGTCATTAAAGTAATGTCTTTTGATATTTTTCTTTTTATCGAACACTACACGGCCGTCTCGGCTTCGCTCGGGTAAAACATAATAAATTACACACCTAAACCTTAATCGGGAATCACAATAGCTATTGGTGAAAACTGCATGAAAATCTTTGCTTTTGAGTTTATTGCGAAGAGACGGACAGAGAATATAAGGATATTATTATCAAGTCTTAAATACTCCTAACTTTTGAGTGTGGGAGCTACTGGCATGTGGTGGTGTCGATAATCTATTTCCATTTTTCGCATGTTTATGCAACTAACATTTGTACGCTATCGATAGTTGAATGACAACACTAGCACTCTGCTTTATATCGGCTGACCTGGATAAAGTGAGGCTCCTTTATTGCAGCATTTTAAAAAGCCTTATGTATAACATATTAACAAGCTATTTACCGCGAAAGCCGACATGAGACTACAGATCCTTATAAATCGCTCGTTTCTTCTAGATTTATTACAAGATTAGCTTTGCCTCAAAGTTCTACTCATGTTTAGGGTTATTCTATAGGTTTAATTATTATTTTAGTGCTACTAGTCATTCGCCACGAACGTAAACCTCGCGAAAACAATATTTTTTTTTAAAATAAAATTGTGAATATTTCAAAAACGACTTAACCGATTTTGTTGCCCTACGAATTTCTAATTATTTTGACATATCCTAAATATCATCAAAACCAGACCAACGGTTCGAAAGTTATCGCGTTACATACGAACATACATACCTACATACAAATGTATTCAAACACATTCCTAAAAGTGCTTTTAAACACTCAAATGCATTATTATGTTTCGTGATGCACTTCCAAACCGCAAATCTGCTTACAAACACTGTATTTAGCATCATTAAGTTACGCGTTAACTGTACTGGCTCGCTTATTAACACCAGTAAAATCTATTACCTACATTTTTTTTTCGGTACTTTTCTGCGGTATTATTACAACAAAAGCTAATATATACCTAATACAATATAAATGTAATATGAAAAAAGGGTACGGTAAAATTCACTCTACTATTTCTTGTTCCTTTTGAATCAGTTTCTCAGAAACTTGTTATGTGTATATCCTTCAATCGTTTCTGTAAGCGATAAAAAAAACAAACAGAAAGTGTTATTTACGATAGATATATTTTTTGTTTTCCTATATAATAGATCAGTTGACCGGACTTAGTATAAAATTCTTATCTGTCATACGCGTGGGGCGCCATAGACTAAACAATCTATCAAATATAATATGTATTACTTGTAAGATACATTGTGTTTTCATGCGATGGCCAAGTCGATCTATTTATTTAAAACCTAAAAGTTTTTTAATATTGATATGATAATAACTTGCGTAATAACTTAAGACAGAAGGTCCCTTAAGTAGGGACTAAATAAATTAATCGACTTGGTAACATGGATCTCAAAATTTTTTACGGTAGAAAAACTGAGCTGAGCGAGACTTGGGTTTTTTACGGTATGTTTTTGATAGCATAACTCTTACCTAATCTTTTTTCTTATAATTTTGTTAGATGTACTTTTATTTTAAACTAAGTAATTAATCTTCCGGTAAAGTTAATTTATCTTCCGGTGTTTTTCATAGCATAAAAACATCAACATTTTGAAGAATTTTCTTGGCTGTGTTAACAACCGGCCGCTTCGGCCCTCTTTGGGAATTTGTTGCCTATATTCTAGGACGGAATAACACGCCACAACAACTAAATCCTGATATAATAATTATTCATATGACCCCGGCACCGTAACTACTATTCGCCACCGAACTGCTTCGTATAACTTATACTAACGACGTGTAGGAGAAAATTATTGTATTACATTATGTATTAGCCCCGCTGCTATCGTAACTCACTTAACTATATCTAGATTGAGATAATATTAATAGAATGAAGATGAAGAGTTGTTTTGTTTGTTTTAAGGCACTAATATCTATCCCACCAAAAACATTTTCATGTAAAAATGTTGCCAAGACGAGTCCAGTTTGCATCACAAACTCTACACTTTAGTCAAAATGTGTGAAAAAGTGGTCAGATCTCATGTGGAGCGAAGATTCTTGATATATGCGCCCTAACTTTACCAGACCTAACTTCACATACTATACATTCTAGTTGAAACGTGTAGTTGTTTCGTTACAGTAGAAATAAGATAAATTTCTAGAAATCTACGTGACGGTAGCAAAACGGCCAATCTACAGATACAGCACTCCCGTGCCCTCAGATCTATCTTAATCGTAAATATTTATAATGTATTATATAGCTTCATATGTAATATCTTGTTTGAGTATTTTTTTTTTCATTTGCGTCAATGCTTTTCTATTAGACTTTATCGCGCAATGGCTGAGAAATTTGGGTTCTTCTAACTTGTTTTCCGTTTTTACGCTTACCATTTTCTATACATACTCGTTTAATATGGTTTTCCTTCCCTGGTTGGCTTGAAGGAGGCATGTATTTCATCCCGAAATTTTCAAGGGAGCTAAATGTTCTTCAAAGTTTATGAAATTATTTTTTTTTTGTTGTGTAATAATTAATTTAAAACAGAAACGTGTACAAACCTGATCACTATAGTCAATTTAGTCAAGTACACATTTTTAATTTTTAACTTGTTGTTTAAATTTTTTTTTAATTCAGAATAATTTATTCAACTCAGGATGTTATACATTACTTAGGATGTTGCCCCTGACGTTGACTTTAACGTGCGCGCCGCTGACCTTTAGAGAAAATGGCGTACTTTGCGTTGCGTTTTTCTGCGCAGGTCAAAGTTAACGGTTGAAATTTACGGTGCAACTAACTGTTGCTGACGTCAAAAATTTATTTAAGAAGTCAGTAAACTACGCAGGTAAGCGCAGGTATAGAAGATGCGACGCAATAATTTGACAACAGCCTATTCTCCAAAAATGTCCATAACAAATGTGAATCTTATAAGGAAAGTTTTATCACATCATCCTATAGGATCAAAACTAGACCTCTCATTTTCCGAAACAATCACCAAAAAGTTGATGAAAATTTCGTCCGGAATGATCTTTTTATCTGCGAGGATTAAAATCGACCAACCCTCGGAAAAAAATGTATCTTCTTTAGAATCTGGCAGCGAATAATAATTTCGTCTGAACCATTACTTTTAACGGCGTCGACCGGTGTACTCCTTCTGTTTCTTTGTATTTGATCCCTATATCTTCTTCTTCTTTTCGACTAGAAATAGTAGACAAATTGTATCACATAGACATATACTAAGTGCCTTGTTATTGGCCTCATCTATCTATAGAATTTGTAAAGGCAATCGTAATGTATCTACGAAGTATTCACTTTTTTGGTGCGGTTCGAAGAATAATTTTGGTGGGACTTTGTATGAACCTTTTTTATGTAATGTAGCTGACGTTTAATCTTGGTCTTGAACCACGGTTATTGCACTATATATATATTTAAATTATGTATAATCTCATTCTAAAACTTCTAGACAACGGTCTGACAACTAGGGATGCTGACGAGCGTACGTGTGGGAAAGTAAAATGATAAGAGAGAGAGAGAGTGTGTTTTTCAAACTTTAAATTCTTTTCTCAGGTTAACATAAATCACTTATTGACGTAAACGTATAACATGAGACTCGGTAGGATAAATAATATATATCAGGGTATGAGGTTGTAGTAATATATTTATGTTATAAGAATAAGACCTAAAAAGAAAACACAATGCCATCAAAAAGATGCTATCAAAACCCAAGTCCCTCAGTTTTTCTACCGTAAAAAGTTGTGAGATCCATGTAATAACCAAGTCGATTAATTTATTTAGTCCTTACTTAAGGGACCTTCTGTCTTAAGTTATTACGCAAGTTATTATCATATCAATATTAAAAATCTTTAAGGTTTGAAATAAATAGATCGACTTGGCCATCGCATGAAAACACGAATGTATTAGACACATGTTTAGTCTATGGCGATAGGCTATATATACCTGATAGGATCTTTTTAAAATATTTACATGATAATTTAAATACGTTGTTTGTTGTGAATCTGAAACTTGAGTAGGACTGCGTTAAAAAATAGTAATAGTATTGGAAAAGGTAAAAAGAATTAGTTGTAATGTGTTGTGTGCCAGCACAAACGAAACAGGTTTAATGGCATCAACGTGATGTTATAACTACTTAAAACTACGTCTATCCGCCGACTTCCAAAGCGCAGATGAAGAAGAAGCGGCGCACGTTGAAGATCCAAGAGGAGAATACCTTTCGGCCGCGCGGCAGGAACTGCGAATTCATGGAAATGTTAATAATTTCACTGCAGACTTTTTCCTGATAGCCCACCTTATTTACTTAGGGAGACTCCGGGGTAGATGCAGAGTAATTCACTCTTAATAACCCCCCATTTTTCATGTTTAAGAAACCCGTAACGCATACTATTAAAATGCAAATGTTTAGATTTTTTCATCGTGAATCCTCTTAGGCTCTGATTTAATCGGTAGTTTATTTAATGGGTGATATATATAGATTGCGTAATTTCCATTCTAATAACTGTTTTTCTTTATTGGTCCCTCTTAATCGAACGGGCTTTTAGCAATGTCCGATTTAACTTTAAATTAATTTGTTCCAGTAATCGAAACCGGTGACGATCCAGCAGCCTGCATGGGCCGGCGGACGCTGGTCCTGGCGAACCACCAGAGCACAGGAGACGTGCCGCTTCTGATGACCACGTGGAACCCTCGGCGTGGTGTGCTGTCAAATCTGATGTGGATCATGGACAGGGTGTTCAAGTTTACCAACTTTGGCATCGTCAGCGTGCTGCATGAGGACTTCTTTATTCAAGCGGTGAGTCTCCATTCAACGTTATAGATAAATTTGATGTCAGTTTTCCCAAAGGCTTTATATATGGCTAACCAATCCCTATAGTGAGACTTTCGTTTTTTCAATTTCTAGCCGATTAGCTACTGGTATTGGAATTTCTTTGGCTCCAAATGGTAACCTCGGTGTGTAACGATGTCCAGTTTGATTTGGATCTTGCTCAAGTTTAACTTTGTCATCGTCAGCGTGCTGCATAAGGATTTTGCGTGCTGCTTATTTATTCTAGCGATGAGTTTACATTCAACGTTATTGATAATACAATACAAGATTCTTTATTATAACATACATCTTCATTCACGTTTAAAACTTTAAGACTTTTCCATTTTTTCCTTGGTCTTCGTCTTCCTTTCCCCCTCCGGATTTATCGCAAATTTAAATTTCTTCCAGCCTTTAATAGTATTTCATTAACACGTTATTAATAATTACTTAAACAAAAATATAATAGTATTCTTTCTTGTTGCCTATCCCAGTTTGACCACAAAATGTTCAACTTAAACATAACAATTCCACTTCTACCTATCAACAGTGTCGCCATCTAAAAATAATGACTATAAATCTCATCAACCGCAATCTAATTTGCCTATCGGCCCTTGAAACTGGGTCGTGTACCCTTCTTTCTTATAGAAACAAAGAGTAGGTAAATAGACACAGACTAAGTTAGAAAGACTACACAAATTAACTGATGTTTCGTAAATATTTGATTTACCTATTTTTTTAAAGGTTCGCATAGATCATGGAAAAATGTCAGTGAAGCTATGTTTTTTTTAATATTTTGAAGTTCTTTATTCTGACGTTAATATTCACTATAGTTTCATGGAAAAATGTCAATGAATTTATGTTTTGAAGTAAATCTGACGTTAATATTCACTATAGTTCTCGCTGTTGAATAGAACTATTCTATATATCCTCTCTTGGATCTTGTGCTAGACGACTAAGGAATAAAAACCTTGACATCTGCTAGCACCAGCATTCCCAAAAAGGGAGGGTTGAGGTCAAGTAGGCGGCTGGTCGCAAAATCGCAATCTAATCACTAATATTCAACGATCTGGTGGTGGTGGTGTAATGGTTAAGTCGCCCGCCTGTGGATCTAAAGGTCTCAGGTTCGTATCCTACTCGTGCCATATGAGTTTGTATGCCAATCTGACTCATATATAGTAATTTTCATAGACCACCACTTGCTTCCGGTTAAGGAAAACATTGTGAGGAAACCTGCACACTGGTAGATAGTTAGCAGCTAGTTCACTAGTGTATATGCGATTACCTGCCATTATATGGCGGTAAGTAGTCGTAAAAGTCATGTCAGATTTAGGCGTTCAGCCTTTAGGCGACTTGAATAAAAGCTGTCACCAGTGTTAGCAATAACACACTCGATATGATAATGATGATGATGTACGATCTATTTTATAAACAAACTCCTCGTATTATGGGCGTCACAGTCAAGATTGGTATTGGATTGGTGATGGTAGGATTGTTTTAAATAGTTGCAAAATCATTCCTTTCCAAATAATATATATATAATTTTATAACATACGCTAGGAAATCTAGTGTACCAATGAAAAAGCCATATTCTCTATATGTAGCTACTTTGTACAGTACCCTCCATGGACGGCCACGATGCAAGATAACAGTTCAAGGCTGCCGTCAAACTATCAAGATTTAAAAAATACGTCCTCGGAATTAGAATGACATGTTTTTGTAACAAAATTGTCTTTTTTATCTTTGTTGTTTATATTAGACGTACCGCGAGTACGTGAAATATGGAATATGACGCCGTTCAGCGCTCAAATTGTAATGGCACCGATTCCAACCTGTTCTGTTTTGAGAACCAGTCAATATTTAACAAAGATTAAAATTTATTCCCCAAAGTATTTAAACCACAAATCGGATAGTTTGATTTATGCAAATGAAATCAATTTATTGTGACATAGATGCAGATAATTGTCTTAATGACTTGATAGTAAATCTGTGTTACAACATAGTTGTTACTCTCATAATCAATTACATGTGTGGCCATGAAAGTAGCGATTTTATAGATTATTTTAAAATGTATATAATAAAATAAATACTTTGTGCTATTTTATAACTATGATAAATAAAATACCAAATGTATAAAAAAATAATGAACATTAAAATAAATGTTAAATAACTAGGAAAAATTGAATAAAACAAGCGGAAATTCAGGTTAAAATCAAAAATGTCATCGCGGATTGTACCTGTCTCAAAAGTATAAACACATCACATTACACATTTACTTTGTTATATCTACCATAATGCCACTAATAAGTTATTCCATCAGTGAATTTCTTATTGTAGAAAAAACTGTAAGATTTTTTCGACCTTTAGTATTTTTTAGAAACATATTTTTATAACATGTAAGCGATTGTAAATAAATAATTTAAAAAAAAAAACAGTGATCAAAATTAATATTGGACCATTTCATCTCAGGCGAGCGTATTAAACCTTGGACCACCACATGTTCGAATGTAATAATTGCTATATGTAATGTAATTGCTATATAAATATGTGTATAGCATATGTTATTTCTTATACATAAAATATTATAATTATTGATTTTATGATAGTTTAAACGTAATTTTGTTTTAATTATTACTTTTTGCATACAGAAAACATACGTGAACACTTGTGAAAATTTATTTGAATATCAATTCAAACTTTATGGCCCCGCCGCCTGCACGCCACCTATCGTCACAGCTAATGAAACTCCATTTCCCAACGCGCGTCACAACAATAATTTTCGTCCCGTTAATCATCGTTGTCGGAATAATGGCCGCGGTTTCTTAACCAAAATAGAAATTATGGAAACCTTGACCTATGATATACCTTATTATATGCTGCAGAATAGGTAATATATATCTATTACGTAATGCTTATTATATTACATATTGCTTACAGTTTATTTGAAGCCGGATTAGAAAAAATAACATTTGAGAAAACTATTTTACTTTTAGTTTCATCTCTCACAGTGTGTCTATAAAAATCTGTATGTTAACGTATCTGCATAACATCGCGCGTTGTGGTTCAAAATCTCACAGTACAACTTCTTGAGTAATCAGTTAATCCTATTCGAAATTTCGCCACGTGGAGTGAAGCTTACCACGCACTTACCGCTGGCCCAGCGGTAAGGGCGTGGAATTGCGATTACGTTTGATGAAGAAGTTATCGGTTCGAGTCTGGCGTTGACCGAAATTTATTTTTCCTTTAATATTTTTTTTTTGTAAAGACATCGCTTTACACATTTTATAACTCTCGTTGCGTGAGTCTAACTCGATCTTGACGAGTCTGGAACGGTTCTCCGACAATTGCTTTGTCTACGAACGTTTCGTCGACAGAATGTTTCGACATCGGGCGTTTGAACGACAGAACCATTCATCTACGAACGATTCGCCGACAGAATAGAGGAGATATTCCGTCGAATCGTTCGTAGATGAACCGTTTCAGACTCGATCATGACCATTTTATTTATTATAGTTTTAACCGAGCGTTTCACCCGCCGGGAAGGGCCGCAAGTGTATTAGTTCTAGTGACCAAACTCTTATAATAATTTAGATTACCTTCAGATTTTCCTGTCCAGTGAACTGAATCAACAGCGTGTTAATTACTATTGGAGTGTTTGTGTATTGTGTTGACAGGTTCATTTATAAATTAAACGATATCTCCACTGGTGTGTTTGTTTGACAGATAAATTAATTCAACTTAACAGAGTGTTTGATATATTGTTTTTGCATTTAATTGACACAAAACTAAGTGTAATGTACTACTCTTGTTTTTATATGGATTTGGATGGTGGTTATCAAGACAGAATAGAACACATATAGGACGATATATCGCATATTACAGCCAAGTTACCTTGACCTATATTTTGCAGTGATAGAGGCGAATTTCTGATGAATTTGTTAGGTTGATGAGCAGTCGACTGGACCTTAAGACATAACTACAGATCTAAACGCCGCAGACAGTATGAAGTCGAAAAAAATAAAAAGCAAAAATGTATTTTTGACACGAGCTATTTTTGTCGTCAGAGAGATCTTATCTAAAGCATGGCACAAAATCGTATCCATGCAGTAAAGCGTGGAGGAGTTTCTTCGTCGAAAGCCGATCTTGGGAGCTCCATCAGATTATTCATATCATATAATGCATCTAAGAAGTTTATACACATTTTGGCTCAATTGATATTTGCTTAAAATTGCAAGATTCCACCCGCACTTACATAGCCTTACACATACATTGCTAATAGAATAAAAGCATGTAAAAACTAGTGATGTGAACTCTGGGCTCCGATACTTTATAACGGAATACAACCGGAAAATTAAAGAGAAATTGAATAGGGAATAATAAATGAAAGTGTAAAAATTACAAATTGGAGCAGGACCAAAGAAAATAGGAACATTGCCAATCGATTACTCATACTGTAGTTAGAAAATTCCGTCGCAGATTTCAACGCCCTTGTTACAATAAATTTCGTCCCATTATATCAAAAAATTCAGAACTTAAAATTTAAAATGATAACCATTACAGATAAATAAATATTTCACATAAAAATCCCGTTATATTTCTCACAGTTTGAACAATGCAGTTGGCTCATGAGTAGCAAGTTAAACATATATGCTTTGTTATGTGTTTCAGAGCAGAGGAGACATACTTTTATATACTATGGTATACAACTTTCCCTAACTTCCACATCCTTCATATTGTCGGGAACTTTGCGCATGATAACGCCAAGTTGACAACTTGCTCTGTGTGAACATGTTATAATACTATTTCTTAAACTTTCGCGCTTAGAATATATAACAAAAAATGTTGAAGACTGAAATCAATATGCGAAGCTGGCTGAATGAATTAAAAAATAATTTGATCGACTGTCACTGTCCTGAAGTGTCATTGTCATTCCGCGCTTCTTAATTGATCATCGAGTTGAATCAATTTTCATTGTTCTTGTAATGAAATCGAAGACTAATACCTGGTTATAATTAAATAAATAAATAATAATAAATAAATATTATAAGCATAAATCACACAGATTGAGTTAGCCCCAAAGTAAGTTCGAGACTTGTGTTATGGGATACTAACTCAACGATACTATATTTTATAACAAATACATATAAACATCCAAGACCCGAGCCAATCAGAAAAAGATAATTTTCCACCATGACCCGACCGGGGATCGAACCCGGGACCTTTCGGTTCAGAGGCAAGCACTTCACCATTGCGCCACCGAGGTCGTCAATTTCTATCAATAATTTCCTTAACAACTCATTATCTCAAGTCCCGTTTCTAAAGGAATGGCATATTGCCAAATTTCCTTAATATGCTCAATGTAAGTATATAATACAAAAATTTCAAAAATATGTACAGAATATAACCAGTAGCGTTATAAATGTACCTGTAGGTACCTTATATCTTTGTAAGGGCACCCCGTCCGCCTTCCCCTAACAACTTTTATTGCATAGTTAAAAAGGATAAGCGAAATTTATGCGCGCGAATTCTATCGAGAAAACAAAAACATGGATCAAAGAGCAACTTATTCTTTTTCACCTTATTCTCGCTTGAAATTCAATTCGCCGTTCGTGTACTTTTAACACCAGTTTCTCTTCTTAATTCATGTGTTTCGTTATATGGTTCTGAGGGCGTAGTGCGGGTGTGTATTTATTTTTTATTTATGTTAGAAACAATAAATAAATATTGTATTAATACATAAATAAATAAGTAATATATTAATTGTATGATTAATTCGGACTGATCGCATTGTGTAAATATATTTTAAAGTAGTTGTTATGATCGGTGAGATATTTGCCGCTATTTTTGTGAGCGATCACTCCTCTATGGTTAGAGAGAGAAAAAAAGAGAACAAACGCTGTTGAAATGTAAGTACGTTTTATTATTTAATTTATCTCTATTATAATGAATAATTTTTTATCATCGCGCTTATTCATTGCATAACATTCGCTATTAGAAAATTAAAGTAAATCTATGTGTGTATTTCACTTCTGAAACGCGGGAATAGTTGACAATTTCAAATATGCCCAATGAACCTCTAAATTTATTTGCCATGTTCCCGGCTATCCTACATTCATTTATCATAGAATCAACAGCACTTAAACAAAAATTACATTTTGTCTTACAGGCTTAAATTTAATGCCAATTACAGATTCTTGTTTTGTAAATTAAAAAGTTTTAAACAGCTTAGAACAGAAAGAAAAGAAAACAATAGACAAACAGGGACGCAACACGTTATGTGTGTAATGGGTATAGACTATCACATTATATGTGTGTTATGACACACATATAACATTATATGTGTGTAATGACACACATATAATGTGTATACTAATCAATTAGACTAATGAAATCTGGAAATTATCTGGTACGTAGGATGATTTAACTTCTCATAGGGACATTATTGATTACTGCGGATAAATCATAATTTATTCTTGTTTCGTTTCTGCGACATTTTTATTTGGAAATTAGACGTTTCGATGTCGCAAATTATCTTCATTTTTAAAAGGAGAGAGAAAATATTTTTTTCACTTCTACATTACTTACCTTACGTTTGTATTATCTAGAGGGCTTAGTGCGGGTTGGCGTTTCACTCCTCGCAATCGAACCGATTCGAAGTGAGACGGAGCGAACCAATATTGCGATGTGAATGTTGTTTAATCACAATGGCGCACTGTGATTGGTTAACTGCGTCTCATTGCGAATCGACTCGATGGTGAGATGTGAATAGCAAAGTCACACTACGTACACTGTATTATGTTCATGTGCACGCGTTAGACAGACATAACGTAACAGTGCAGTTACGCAAATCTTAAGTTCACTATATGCCTATACTCAGAAAGGGGCCTTAACTAAGCAAGAGCCTTTTATACAATAAAAAACTATATGTTTAATGTGAAAGAGAGGATTAATTTATGTTTATATTTTATTTTTATCTATACTATTATTATAGAGGTAAGCGTTTGTGAGTTTGTGACTTTGTGAGTTTGTATGTTTGAGGCTTATTTGTATGTGTATATGGAGGGAATCTCCGAAACTACCAAACTGATTTCAAAAATTCTTTCACCATTAGAAAGGTACATTATCTAAGATTGCTATAGGCTATATTTTATGTCAAAATTCCCACAGGAGCGAAGTCCCGGGCAACATGTAAGTAGTTCTTATTATTCTTATTATTGTATGGGCTATTTAAATAAATTAGACACTTCTCTTATTCTTTTTTATATAGCATGTTATTACCGTGGAATAAAAAGAGAAACAACAGTACTTAATTGTTATTACAGATTGATGAATTGATGAAAGAATGATGTTTGGAAGTTTGAAATAATTGCAAGTCCACAATCCGCATAAAAATATAAATTTTTAATGCAGATTGTTATTTTTTATGCGACACAGTGTCAGAAAGGGTTTTCACGTCTCTTGTTTTCAGGCAATCGTCGTTTATAATTCCAAGTGGCAACGTTATATTTCTGTATGTGCTGTAATTTGTTCTCGTAAATGACAATATAAAACCCATTTATTCCCGTCCACGAATTAAATTTTAAACCACAACAGGAAAACAACCCTCGCTTTCTTTAAAACAGGAGTGAGATTATTCTTTTTCCACTTGAATATTTATAAGACTCAAACTTCAACCACAAAAGATTAGTTCTAAAACGACAAACGTTGGCCTGGCATTAACTGAAAATCAATGTCTTATTAAAAAAACATACAAATGAAAGGAAATGACGTGTGCGGCTGTGGTCACGCAATTTTGAGTTTTGTGACAGGGCATTAAAGTTTGGATTTAATTGCATGCTACAGAGTAGTGGTAAATGTATGTATTAACGTGTGTTTGGTTGGTATAAGTGATGGATAAAACGCGTGTGTGTTTTTGAAGTAAAAACTTCTTTAGCGTTGCGCACTTTTAGTGATGGGTTAAAAAATGTTAAACTCGCGTCAGGTCACGTGACCCTGATCGAAAATTCGTCAAAAATGCACAACGTTAATATTCAAGTTTTCACTTCTGCCGGCACTCCCGGAGTGCCACCCGGTTTTTTTTTAATAGAGTTCGTTTGATCTCTACCTAGCCTGATGGGAAGCAGGGTTGAGGTCCAAGGTATTACACGCAAGCTCAAATAATGTCTATTCACACTTGCCTTTGCTCTTGATTTGAAAATATTTATTACTTAAAACATATTATTTCATTTTTAGTATGAAATCTCTGTGTGTTAATAATAAATGAATAGAACTTTGGTACATTTTTTTAGGGAATTACGATTAGAGATAAAAAAATTTAGTTATCAATCCAGATTAGAAATCCGAATTCTAACTTAATTTGTAATTAGTGTAAAAATGCAAGTTACAAGTTATATAGGTTGGTTACATGCATAAGTTGATAGCACAAGTGACTCCCTGCAAGGTGTGCTCTTGCAGACATAGAGGGCAAGTAGATGCCTGTTTTACTTATAAATTTATGTCAAAACTCATATAACCAAAACACACTCTAACACACACGTGTGTGTGAGTAAATTAGTGTGTGTGTACACACTAACAGGACAAGTTAAACAAAAGCTTGTCAAATTTTGTCATCAATAACATGCTGTAAAAAACATCAAGTCTCGCAGCTCCGTTTTTCTACCGTGAAAAGTTGCGAGCGAGATCCGTGTAATACCAAGTCGCTTAATTTATTTAGACCCTATTTAGATACCTTCTTACGTAAGTTATTATCAGATCAATATTAAAAACCGTAAAAGGTTTTTAATATTGATCTGTTTTAAATAAATAGATCGACTTGGCCATCGCGCATGATTATATTGTTTAGTATGGATCACACCATACAGCACTATGGGCCATCAAACTGGTTTCTCACCAAAGTCCTTCCGATAAGTACCTACGATTTTTTTAAATTACCGCTGTGGTCTATGACTTGTCCCCTGTCCCATCCCAAAAACAAATCAGCTCCCCCTATATAGACACAAGTAATGAACTGGGCAACGTTGATATGCGTAAGTTACCCCCTCAATGACCTGCCGACATGATGGATCGTCGTTCAGTCCGAATCTGTTTTGATTTGACTAAATACTATAGTTTGCATATATATTATTATGTATATATACTTCTTTCATTTCGAGTATGTTAGTTTCTAACACTGGTGTCAGATTTTATTCACATCAATTCATTAACTTCTACGTCTATGACCGCGTCTAATGGCAAGTAATCGCATATATATACAAAGCTGTCAAACAACGTGAAGGTTTCCTCACGATGTTTTCCTTCATCGGACGCAAGTGGGGGTCTATAAAAAAACTATATATGACTCAGGTTGGTATACAAAACTCGAGCGCCGAATTGTTGTCCGAATTACCCAACTCCAAATGTAAGGTTCACCACTCCTCGTCTCGTCATGATTCCTTACACTAGTAGTAACTTCGGACTAATAGGATTCGACCCTGGTACCTTTCAAATACAGATAGACGGTCTTAACCACTTGACCACCACCCGTTGTCAATACATTTAAATTACTTACCTTACATAAATTACACAATGCAAGGCTATAAGGACGTGTTTCACCGCTTGTTAATACATTTCATAGTCTCTATGTAACATATCGATCAGCGTTAAAATTGTGTTTCACAAGTATTGGAGATGGCTAACTGGCCAACCACATCGATCAGATTTAGTTATCTAGCAGTTAGTTTATCTGTTACTTATGCTACCTTGAAACATAAAAGACGAAGCACGTCATTGCGTCCACACCTTCTCTCTTTTTCTACACAATGCGTAAAAGTCAGTAACGTGCTACGTGTTAATGTTTCGTGGTAGATCTTCTGCTGTATCAATTATGTGTTGTTTTATACAGTAACGTTTAGTGGTTTATATTTTATTGATATGAAGCAAGCGCCAATACTGTTCAAACACAAAGATTATTTATTTACAAAACATGTGTTAAAAAACTTAATCCTACATGTTTCACCGTCCACGGGTATGCAAATTTAAATGGAGAGCATGCTATCATCCTACAATACAAAATTGAATAAATAAAAGTAACTAAATTAACGAAATTTTTATCAATTTTTATCTGAGTCTATTATTAAAAAAAGCGTTCAAATTATAATAATATTTATCATCATCATCATATTACATCTTTGACAAGTGAGTCAGATAGTCAACACTGTGTTTTTGATCTCCGTACGATTTAATTTAAATTAACAGTGTAAAAGTGATAGTCTGAATATAAAAATACAATAATTTTATCAGTTTTAATTAAAGTAATCTTTTTACGCATAGTATTCAACTAAACTAGTGTTATTTACATAGTTACATTCGGCGTGAATTGGACTTATTATTTCTGTGCGGGTACAGCGTACATTTTACTGTGTTTCGACCGCCAGGACATCTTCGCGGTTACGTAGTCTACGCAAGCACGATTATCGCGTGCAGTTCCAGCGAAACGCGCTTCGTGCGTCACTGCGGAGTGGGTGTCAAAGATTAAACAAGTTTATGAGTCGTATTTCGCTGCCTAATAGACATTGTCTCTGGGAGGAAAACATTTTTTTTTTTTTTTTTATTTTTAAATTGCCAATATGAAGTGTGCTGGGTGCATGAAAATTATTAAAGATCAAAATATTGTTAAATGTACATCGTCGCCCTGTGAAAAAAGTTTTTGCTCATTATGTATAAATATAACAAACCTCACAACGGAGCGTAAAAAACAATGGAAATGCCCGGAATGTTGTGCCATTAGCAAGAAGGGTGGGGATAACAGCCTCACACCAGTTCGAGCCAATAACGAAAATGTGACGACACGTAAGAAGTCCGACTCAGCGGGAAATGAGTTAAGTCAACTGACTGATCAGCTCCGCAATTTAACAAAGGAATTCTCTTCCGTAAAATTAAATTTGGAAGATCTTACACGCTCGCTAACTTATACTAATGGAAGGATGGATGATCTAATGTCCAAAATAGCTGAAACTGAAGGGCGAATTAGATACTTGGAGAAACGGGACTTAGAAGTAGACACCCTAAAGGCGAATATTATAAATCTCCAGAGCGAACTAAATTCTCAAGCGCAGTATAACCTATCCAATGAAATAGAAATTGTGGGAATACCAGAAAATACTAATGAGAATCTGCATCATGTTGTCCTTTTGGCGGCGACGAAGGTGGGAGTAGCCCTAGAGGAAAACGACGTAGACTGGATAGCCCGGGTGGGACCTAAAAGACCTCCAGTGACCACAGCCCTGCCTGAGGACAGGCTGGTTGCCCCACGTCCAATTGTAGTGAGACTTCTGCGTCGTTCAAAACGCGACCAATTTTTAAAAGCCTCGAAGTCTCGGAAAAATCTTTCCAGTACCGACCTGGACGTCTTAGGAAGCACCAGAAGAGTATTTTTTAACGAGCGTTTGACGAGAGAGGGCAGATTACTTTTTCGTGATGCTAGGGCAAGAGCCAAACAGCAAGGATATGCTTTTTGCTGGTGTAGTCATAGTACCATATATATCAGACAGCGAGAAGGACAAGGGGCTGTGCGCATATCATCTAGAAGCGATTTGGATCGTGTTCTTCCTGTGCAATCACCTTCCGGAACTTCAGGACAATAGGATTTTTCTAGTGTTGGTGTTGATGGCTTATGTGTTCGGCTATTATAAGAAATATTGTAACTGTCATGGCAGGGTACTTTATGTTGACAAACAATTTTTGACTCAAGTTTTTAAATTTAGCTTTTTAAAGAAATATTTTCTGGGTTTATATATGGTAACACTCATTGAAATGTTTTTATGTTCAGGTGGTATCGGGTTTATTATAGATTTAATTGTGCTGATTCTTTATCTTAGTGACCTTTTCTCGTTGAAAAACGTAACGTTGATCTTATTCTTTCCTAAAATAAGGCTCTGGTTTGTAATGTTCATACATTTTTGGTTACAAACACATCCAAACTTGGAAAATTATCAAGTTAAAAGGCCTGGTTAACGAGGAAATAACATCGGAATTGGATTCTATAAAAATTAACTGCGAGATTTTTGACAATGATACCAGTTGCAAACGGTCTTTTAAACCATTTCACGATTTCAAACTGCTTGCTTTTAACATCAGAGGAATTGGAAAGAATATCGATGCTTTTCTTGTGGCTCTTCAGTCTCTTGATATATCTTTTGACGTTTTGGTCTTAACCGAGTGCCAGCTTTCTGCTTCTACAATTATACCTCACATCCCTAGTTATAATCACCACAGGACAAATAGATCTCACAACAAAAATAGTGGAGTTGTAGTTTACATCAAGGATAACTGGTGCGCCACAGTATCTGAACCTCCCATAGAAGAAGCCGATAGTTTAAAAATCCACATTCCCAATGTCATGGATATTCTTGCCATATATCGTTCGCCTTCTTTTAGACATCTAGAAAATTTCCTCACTTCTCTCCAAAATTGTATTGTTGACCATGGTTTGCCCTTCGTGATAGCAGGCGATATTAATGTTAATATATTGGATAACCAGAGTACTTCAAACGATTTGGAATACATGTGTTTCATGGCGGAACACGGTTTCCTTCCAGCTATCACGGAAAGGACTAGAGATTCACGTTGCATTGACCACATATATATCAAAAATATACGCAATCCTGAGGCCACAATTGGTATTGTATGGAATAATGCTATAACAGATCACTCTATGATAATGGTTGGTATGGGCGTCCAAAATCAAAAACCGGCCAGACCAAGTCGTGTTATGTTAAGGCGTGACTTCGAAGCCATAAGAGCGGAACTAGCAACTGTTGACTGGAGCTGTGTTACCGTTATAGATGATGTTAATATCGCGAATGATAAGTTTATGGAGCGGTTGAATGAAATCACTAAAAAACACTCTCGAGAGATAAGAGTTCACAGATCAAAGTTTAACCTTAAGCCCTGGATAACTCCAGGACTTATGCGTTGTATGCGGCACCGAGATAGATTACATTTGAATTCAAAAAGAGACCCATCTAACATAACAGCCAAAGTCATTTATAAACGCTACCACAATTTCTTTGTAACTCTTCTGAGAAAAGTCAAAACAGAATATGAGGATAAGAAACTAAAAGAAAATAAAAACAATCCCAAAGGTTTGTGGCGTGTAATTAAGGACATCTGTCACTTAACTAACTCCAAGAAAGAGCCAACCGAACTACTTAAACAACCAGGATGTCGGGACGTACAGCAGTCACTCGATAGTATCAATTTACATTTCTCAACGGTAGGGCAAAAACTAGCAAATGACATACTTTCTGTTACCAACAAAACAGAGGTGGAACTAGTTGCAAATGTTAAACTTAAAAATACTCCGGTCAACTCGTTTTTCCTTACTCCGACAGATACTGAGGAAGTTAATGGTATTATTTCGGGTCTTAAAAATGAGAAAGCGCCAGGTATCGATGGTTTGGGAAACTCTTTGATTAAATATGTCAAGAATGAAATTGCTATCCCTCTTGTACATATATTTAACCTAAGTCTTCAGAGTGGCGTCTTCCCAACTGTCTGGAAGGTAGCCTGTGTCTCACCAATCTATAAGGATGGAGTTAAAGACTCGATAAATAACTACAGACCTATATCACTTCTGGTTACTTTCTCTAAATTACTCGAAAAGCTCGTCAACATACGGTTAGTGAAGTTTATTGAATGTCACAATTTATTATCACCCAGACAATTTGGTTTTCGGCGGGGTAAATGCACGGAAGATGCGGTCTCTCTCCTAATAAATACGGTTGCATCACATCTTGACGAGAGTCGGAACTGTATTGGCATGTTTCTGGACTTGACCAAGGCCTTTGATACCGTATCCGTGCCAATTCTCCTTAGAAAGCTGGAGTCAATGGGAATCCGTGGCCTCAGTCTTGATTGGTTTACAAGTTATTTAACGAACAGAAGTCAATGTGTAAGGATTGGTCAGGTCTCTAGTCAAACTATGCCGGTACGGTTTGGAGTTCCACAGGGAAGTATACTTGGCCCAACCTTATTCCTACTGTATGTCAATGATATATTTGACATTAAAATTCCAAATTCTGATGTCCTTTGTTATGCAGACGATACTGCATTGATTTTTCATGGTGCAACATGGACCGAAGTTCAAGATGCCACCGAGCGTGGCATGGCTCTAGTATCTGAGTGGCTCAATAATAATTTACTAACCTTGAACACAAATAAAACCATGTATCTGTGCTTTCACAAGACTGCTGCATCTGCCCCAAACTTAAATCTAAAAATACAAATCCACAGCATGTTATGCAATGGGCAGCCTTGTTTTTGTGACGTTCTTGCGCGCGCTAGGCTCATTAAATACCTTGGTGTTCACGTAGATGAAAATCTCAATTTTAAGAAACATATTGAGATTCTCTCGGCTCGTATAAGAAAGGTGGTAAATGTAATGCGTAACCTAAGAAACGCTGCGAGTAATGATACTATGAAAACTGTGTACTACGCGCTCTGTCAATCCATAATTATGTATTGTATTTCTTGTTGGGGAAATGCGGCTAAGACTTTTGTTATTCGAGCTGAGATAGCTCAGCGTTCGGTATTAAAGACCATGCTTAGCAAACCGTACAGACACCCGACAGATGACCTTTATACAGAAGCTGGTGTGCTTACCGTGCGCAAACTTTATATCTTGAAAATGTCGGTCTCTATGCATAGATCTGTTCTTTCTGCCAGTAACTATGAGTATCTTGTAAATCGAAGAGTTTTTCGAGTTCCGGTCCCCTTTTTGAATACAAGATTTGGGCAAAGATTAAGCTTATTTAGTAAAATACATATTTACAACTACGTAGTTAAATTCTGTGACATTAAGAAAAAATCTATACATGAAGCCCAGAGGATAGTTAAGGATTGGTTGTCTACGCTAAGCTACGACGAAACAGAAGTAATTTTATTAATTGAAAGTTGAGTCTAAAGATTCCCTACCTGACACACTTATTACCACTAGTTTTTAAATTTAAGTTTATTTAATAAGAAAGTACTATCTGGCTCGGAAACCCTGTATTTTTAAAACGATTTTTTTTTTTGTTGAAATTGACTTCCTCGATACAGGCCTGCCTAGTGAGGAAGTCATAGTTTATATGATTAATTTGTAAAATTTCTACTAACTAATTTGTAAATTTGAGGTGCTTTTTAAATTGATTTAAATTATGATCTTTATATTGTTGTGGAATTTTGTTATAAATTTTAGGTGCCATACAAACAATACTTTTACTGAGTAATGCCGTTTTAGAAGGGTGTAAACATAGTCTATAATTATCTATTTAAAAAAAATATTATCACAGTATAAATTTGACGTGAAATGGTGTCTGCACAGCCTGAGCCTAATTTCTGAATGAATGTTACGTATGTGACTTTCATAATACAAATTGAACGGCACGCGTTGCAGAAAGCGGGAGTGGGAGTTGGAGCGGGAAATGGGAAGGAGACACGTAGTGTGAAACGGGACGGGACATATTGCGAAAAACATTATGGCCTCATAAAAACAATATGTAGGAAACGGTACCGTATATCTACATTACATAGCAGGAAGCGGGATTGGACAAGTTTGCGGGACGAGACACGCAGCGGGAAATAGGAAATTGAACTAAAGATGAGAAAAAATGCGAATTGGAATCATATTATGTTTACCAGTCTTGCAGAGTACGCGATAACAAAGTTACTGAGATTTTGCTATGAAATACACGCGGGCGAAGCCGCGGGCAAAAGCTAGTACTTAATAAAGTACGTATAGACAGTGTGGCGAATCAATTTTCGTGCAAAAGCATAAAGCCTTATTATAATAACTTTAACACACAACATTATTATTACCTTACATAAACCACGCACCTGCTTCACATTTCACATCAAAGCTTAATCCGTCTCTAAGTCAAAACTGAACTGTGATCCTGGATCATAGCTTAAACAACCGGTTTCGGTGTAATTACAATGTTATTACAGCGTAATTACAAAGGAAACGCCGGTTATTACAGCGATCGGGAGAATTCCGAAATTCTATTAGCGAAATCCCGGATTGAACACAGAGCAGGCGAAATATTATTGCGTCGGTGGAATAGAGTAGGTTGGACTTTGTTCTATTAAACAGATGCTCTAAGAAGGGGGTGATGTTCGGTTAAGATGTGTTTCTTTTCAAAAATATACCATTTCGCGGAGCATAAACTCGCTGTGTTTTTAGATACGTGTCTCTTATGGAACGTAAAAATTTATTTATGTACACATACAGTACAAGGGTTCTACGTATTTAAAATATATTTCTTTCAGTAGACCCGTGAGAGGTGAGGTGATGTGACTATATTTCACTACGATAAGAGAAACCTACCTCTCTAAATAGTTAACAGTTCTATTACCAATATTGTTCAATAACAAGTTTTTTACAAAAATGACATTTTTGCCACAAGTTTTTACTGTTGTCAGAAAACTTTATGGCATTATGGCATTTGACGCCAGACAAAAAACCCATGTCCGTGTAAACGGTTGAGGAGTTCAATCAGGCTGCACCATCTGGTTATATTTATCATAATAATGCATTGTTATGGAAACTGAAGTGACGTTGGAAATTTCAACTCTGTAGGTTAATAGGAAGTATGAGAAATCTAACTTGCAAGATTTAATTACCTACAGACAACGGGACAGGTAAATCTAAATGAAAGCTTGTAAAAAGCAGAAATTTTAACAGAAATGTCCAAAGAACCTCTGCCTGAATTAACTACAAGCCATTACAATTTCCTATGCCTGGACACCGGCGGTGTAATGACAAAGTATAAAACGCTTTATCGTCACTTTGAGTTGATACAGCGATCGGTATTCGGGGATTCTATTAGCAAAATCCAGGATTGGTCACAGACTGAGCGAACGAAGCAGTTGGTTCATAATAAATCGGTTGAGTTGTTAGTACTGTAATTGTGTAAATGTAAAACAAAATTGTAAATAGCACAACCAGTAGAGTGTGTAGATGGGTCTAGGCCGGACCATTTACTTTAGTTAGAGTAATCGATGTCTCATCTTCTCGCCTGTCCCGAGTGCCCAAACACCTGTACTCGGGCTATCTTGACGGCAGCTTCTGATGAAGCTATAGAAGTGGCTCGGTTCTGATGAGAAACGATTGTTTCTCATCAAAACAGAGCCACTTCTATAACACTTCTATTAAATCTAATGGCCCCAGTGGTGTAGCGTTTTCGGATTTGCTTTCGATACGCAATGAAGAAATAATCACTGGAATGTCTTCTAATTTATGTGTAAAATTTGAAAAATCCTCGTTAGTAATTAATTCTAATAAATTAATTTATTCATTTTTATTTATCGTCCATATAAATTTATAGGTTCTAAATTCGCATTCATCCATTTTATGAACATTTAGCATTGTCATATTTTCATAATTAATATTAATTTTAGCTTAAAAGATAAATACATAAATATATTTATTTATTTCACACATTTTTACAGTTACCATATAGTTGAAGAATAATTTTCTAATATGAATAGCAGCGGCAAAACATGAAATTATAACACTGTAAATTTATACTCTGTGGCTAGGGCCAGCATTCTATTTCGTCAGCGGATAAATTTGTGGATGTTTGTTTATTTTTGCTACGATAATTGAGTTTCTTCCGACGTCGGATGGCCTAAAATTAAAATTGTCAATCCTTAAAGGATTCAGTTCGCATTTTGTGTACGTAGATTTATCATGATCTAGAAGTGGCACGTTTATAAGAGCAGTCGAACTATGTCAATAAAAATGCTTATAAATTTTAGTGTCATGATTTACTTAACACTTTAACTTCATCTTGTCCTATACCGAATTCCATTTCAAATGAAGTCGGCGCATAATTTATTATTCATCTAAAACTGACTGACTTTTCTTTCCAAGTCTTCATTCAATTTTAAGACTTTAACATCTTTCCTTCACATTTAGCCACAGTCGGCAACGCATCTGTGGCCCGTACCCGGTTGCTGGTGCCATGGGCTGCGGTGTTTGCTTACCATCAGATAACCCGCATACTCATTTACCCATTATGCTGTAAAAAAACTCCATTAATATTTTTTACTGAGACAAAAATGTCCAATTGATCTTTTCATTTAAAGCCGACGACTTCGTGTAAAAGCATTTTACACGGCGTTAATTTAAAATTACAAACATCAGCATAAAAAACCTATAAAACCAAAATGTAATTTCGAAATTATCAAACTTGGAACGAAATCCACGATATTTTTCGCGCCATCAAAAATTCTGAACACGCGCATAACATAAATTGGAATTTGCAATTTTTATCGCACATAATGTTGTTATGGATTGAGAAACAAAATATTGTTAATACAGAAAATGACCCGATTATCTAACGGCCTAATTCACATGTGACGTTCATGAGAAAAGGTTTCTTATTTAAGGTTCCATATAATTTTTAATATAGACTAGCTGCGCCCCGAGGCGTCGCTCTCGTGGGAATTTCGGGATAAAAAGTATGTTATACCAGGTTATATTATATCCGTGAACTAAATTTCATAACAATCTGTCCAGTAGATTTCGTGTGGAAGAGGCACCAACATACAAACACACATACATCCTCACAAACTTTCGCATTTATAATATTAGTAGGATGAGAATAATTCGTCGCTAGCCTCTGCCCATGAAAGAAAACATCGTAAGAAAACCTACATACTTTTTGACTTTTTACTTCGCTAGTAAGAAAAAGTCATGTCATAAGCCTTTTTGAATATAATCTTAAACCAGAGTTAAAAAGAAATGAGTACGAGGTTTTTTCGAACTCCAATCAACGTAAGGTACACCCATTACATTATCTTATTTGTGATATACCAGTATGACATATAAATATATTAGGACAAATCACACAGATTGAGCTAGCCCCAAAGTAAGTTCGAGACTTGTGTTATGGGATACTAGCTCAACGATACTATATTTTATAATAAAAAATCATTTTCCATCATGACCCAGGACCTCTCGGTTCAGAGGCAAGCACTTTACCACTGCGCCACGTTTAAAAAGCTTCACATCTGTACGTCCTATATTTTTTGTGTTGAAGGCAAGGTGTTCAAGCAAGTATCCATTCTAAGTACCTACATCTTATGTTTTCAATATCTTTAGAATGTTCTTATATATATATATATATATATATATATATATATATATATATATATATATATTTTTTCGTGCATAAATAAACGATTGCTGTACGCGTATAATATTTTAGCTCTCAAGCAAATTTTGTACTAAACTACTTATTTCAAATATCATATGGATAACAGTTTGCGTCATTTCTTGTCTTGACGTTTAGACACAACACAAAAAAATCATAAACCTCTACAGATTTTGTATCCATGCTCGTGAAATTCGACGTTATCAAGCAGCCAGGAGGGCTCCCGAATTCCCGTTTCTCCCACCCGATTCCCGGAAATTAACGTTGGAATTCCGTGGGAAGGGTTCGAATTAATTACGTAGATATTAATTTTTCGGTATTCGGGACAATCGGGACTCGAATTAATTGGTACCCGGAATTGATAGTAGCTTTTGAAGGATGAATTGAATAGTCCAAATTTTGGAATGTTTAATTTTAAATCGGGTGTTTTAATCAGTGTGAAAATACAATTGCCTTTGCGAAATAATTATCTTTTAATCCAAATTTATCTACTACTATTTATATTTTCTAATAATATTCTTTATCTAGTGTGGCATAATCTGTTAAATTATTGTTTATTTTTCGCTAAAACATAAAATAAATTTATTAAATTGTGATGGCACCAGTACGCACATTGCGCCTTAAGAAAATTCAAAATATGAGGATAGCGGATTAAAATTTAATTGACGTTATTTTTTTTTTTCTTTTCTTCCTTAATCTTTTATTGCTGTTTTTTTCTTCGTCCCTTATAGATTTTATTTTAAATCATTAATGGAACGGGCTATGCATCAGTATGGTAAGCGGTTTCGATGCTAATTCATTCTTTCTCGTCCTCTCTGATCGAATTAACGGACTGTTTGCTGTCACCTCTTATCTTGTCAATGTAAAGTAAGTCTACACAGTATGATTTAAAGCACACTTTTGAATGAACGTCATCTCGCCGGGTGGGAGCGGTGTTATTTTTTTGTTCACCGAAAATCCTCAGAGTGTGTGTGCAGAAACAATCGCACATCAGTTGATATCAGACTATTTGCAATCACCAACATTACCTCACCCAGTGACCCCGTTGGCACGGTGCCAGAATGTCGCGCTGCGGTCTCGGGGGGTGTGTAGTTTGGTTACAGCGACATGATTTCATAGGAAATGCGATTTATGTGGATACTTTCATGGTGTTCGATGTCGTATTGCGATGTTCGTGTTGTCGATTGGCGAGTTTTGATTTTTGATTTCGTTGTTCAATTATCAATCCATTTTGTTAGGTCATTGTTGACTTTGTCGACCATTGAATTTACCAAACCATATATTCAAAATTTTGGACCTTTCGTGTATCGTTTTTTAGAAGCGGTAGTGGTGTAATTGTTAAGACGCCCGCCTGTGGATCGAAAGGTCCCAGGTTCGAATCCCAGTCGTGCCACATGAGTTTGTATACAAATCTGACTCATATATAGTAGTTTTCATCGACCACCACTTGCTTCCGGTGAATGAAAACATCGTGAGGAAACCTGCACACTGGTTGATTATTAATAACTTGTGTGTGAAATGGAGAAGGCAATGGCAAACCACTCCATTAATAATGCCAAGAAATTTGTTGTGTGTGTTTCATTCCACGTAATGACCACGATCCTCAGCCATGAGGAATACGACTATGAAGTAGTATCGTTTTTTGTGTCGAATAAATATTTGAATTTGGAGCTAAAATATTTTTTTATGTCTTATTCGAAAATGGCGTTTCGATTTTTGCGCATCCCATTTAAAAATAACGGTATCAAAATGTTATAATCCTTCAAATCTAATATTGTTTCTTATACTATAAAAATCGGAGCCAAAATCAACGGTACTTTTATTTTTCTGCACCAAATTTAGTAAAAGATTTTATTATTTCACATAATACCAAGGTACAAGTTGCATTGGATAAAATGACTGCTGAAAATAAATAAATTCCTAAACGAGATGCTTTAGAAATAATCATTCTATCAACTCAATTAAATTCAAATATTGTACAAACTTTTCGTTTACATGTCCCGATGTCTGATTTGTGAAAACCAATGCTCATTTATTCCCTCGTCTAGCTGATGTTGTATTGTGGAATCATCGAGATGTCTATCGATTATGCATGCACCCATCAAAAACTGGTAAAAAATTTACTCGGTAATAGCATAGTATGTATGGCACCGAAAATTTACAACGAAATTCCAAATCAATATAAAAGCTTAAATTTAAATCTATTTAAAAAGCACCTCAAGTCTTTATTAACAGATAAATGTTATTATATTTTAAATGATTTCTTTAATGATAGACTCGGATAGAATTTAGTGCTAGTATACATTATAATTCTTTTTTGTTTTGTTATTTGTAGTGGATAGCATGCTCCTCGGTAAAACATGTAGGTTTAATTCATTTTGACATCAATTTGTATATATTGTACTCATATTTTTGGCAATTCCTTCCTTCCTTCCTTCCTTTCTGGGAATCAATTCTTTCAAATTTTACCCACATTGACTTGTCCTGGTGGCGCACCCGAAATTGGCTCTCAATGAGGCAGTTCGTCAACAGTCTGTAAACTGTTGGACGTATGTTGTTGCCAGTGCCACAGCACGGATGATTTTTGTCATTTGTTGAATGCAACAATATCACTGAAGATAAAAATGTGTGGCAATAATGACATTTTATGTAAAAAGCTTGTTATACCCGGATAATGCAAAACATTCTAACGATTCTAACAAAACGTAACACATTCATAATAAAATCCCACATATATAATCCCTGTAAACACTGCGGTCCTTTTACGGCCACAAAATAAACAGTATAACGTTTGTTTCGGGCACAACAAAGCTCGAAAGCTTCTGAAAGCTCCTAAAAAGCGTTTACGTCATAACAAGCAGCCGGGAATCGTGAACTAGGAACCTCCTTCTGGCTCTCGTCCAAGTCTACTGTGCTTTATAGAATGCAGATGTTGATGTGACTTTATACTTTTTAATATCTTCCTTTTGTACTTTATATTATTTTATACTAGCTTTGGCTCGCGGCAAAAAGTTGCCTGTGTCACTCTCCACTCTCTACTCTTTCTCCACTCTATAATCTTTGTCTCTATCAGATAACACCTATATCCAATACTCCGTTTGACGTTAATTGGAATGTCACAGAACAAAGAAACTACACTACAAGTTTATTTGTTACACAAATTAAAAAACCCTCGACTTTCAATATTCATTTCGCTACAACTTTTGAACGGATGAACAAATTTTGATCAAACATATCAAGGAATTACCCCATAAAAATTAGCTATCACATAAAAAAAACGGGATCCAAATCGGTTCACCCGTTGATGAGCTACGGTGCCACGTACACAGACAGACAGACACACTTAGCGGTCAAACTTACTATAACACCCCTCTTTTTTGCGTCGGGGGTTTAAAAATAAATATAATATAAAATTTTGATATGAAAAAATGCCTGTGAATGACTTATTTCTACATGAATGCTTTTATTTCGTCTTTGTTACGAATGATCATAATATTAATTCGATTTTCCACCTTCAAAACTTATCAAACAACGGCTAACACAGATTTTACTATTTTGTATGGATTCTTGTTCCAAAACGTGTCCGGTTTCGGGAAACCGTAGAGTTGAAATTGACCAGTTTTCCACTCGATATTCCTTTTCGAAGTTATTATAAAATAGATCGAATTGCGTTGGAGTCAACTTAACTTTACCTACGGTAGTGTAGGTAATAACTATTTGGACCCTATCAAAGCGATGAAATAAATTCCAAGTATAGCTTATATTCAGCTTATAAGATAGGACTCAAATGCAAAAAATCTTCTTTCAGGTCAAGACGAAAATCATTACATTTACGTGATTTTTGTGTATTTCACAGGCAATTTTTCACGTCAATTTTTATATATAGTACAAGCTTTTCTCGTGACTTTATGCGTGAAAAGAACTACAGATAAGTATGTCTGTAGATCCTATATATAAATGGACAAAGGTTAAATGCATTAAAATGCTATTACAAAATTCTGCCAATTAGATTTAACTGCTCGTATTAACCAGCGTATGAATTACAAACCATTTGGCAACTAGATCCAATTAGGCAAACCAGTTAACACGCGTTGTGTTTGGGCACATAAAGCACATAAGATTTTTTCTTAAATTGGATAAAATAACACAGAAATGGAAGGTTGCACTCCGGGAGCGTCGGCAGAAGTGAAAACCTGAATATTAACGTTGTGCATTTTTGACGTCTTACGAATTTTCGATCAGGCTCACGCGTGTCCTGACGCGAGTTAAACATTTTTACCCATCACAAAAAGTGCACAACGCCGCTAAAGAAGTTTTCACTTCAAAAATATAAAAATAACGGATGAACCTAATGGTTTTAACTGAAAACAATTGATAACTATATCGGTGGAAATCTCATATTTTATGCCTGGTTCATTGAAATTTCAGAGGATCTGTAGGGACGGACATTAATACTTAATGACACCATTAATGGCGGTTTTCCGTTGAGCTGTGGTATGTCTCTGTATTTGAGTCCTTAAAGGTGTGGTGAAATTCAGAATAATTATTTACAAAAAATAAAAAGATTAAAATATAAATTATTTTTTATCTTTTTTTTTTTTCAAAAAAAGAAAGTCATGAAAAGGAAGCTTTATTATTTGAGGTATCCTCCTCTAAGAGGTAGTATTCCTCACTCTAAGTGGTGGTTAAATATTATACTCATTACAATGATCATACAATGGATAACAGAAGTTGTCCGAATTCTAACAAACTTTGGTTTTCGTGACTGACCGATTCTGAAAGTACGAGGAATGTAATCAAATCGCGTTATTTCTACTAGTTAATTAATTATAGTAAAAACTTTCGAAAAGCTTTGACACATAAGAATTCGAATTCGTTCGGATATTAATTTTGACTATGTGTGAGGTGAGGCGGCAACTAAATAAAAATTTTATGACACAAATTTTTGACACATCTTGGTATGTGTATATGGCATTACTTAGCTTTATTTATTAACTTAAAGTGCTTGCCTCTGAACCGAGAGGTCCCGGGTTCGATCGATGGTAAATGATCTTTTTCTGATTGACTATCTATATATGTATTTGTTATAAAATATAGTATCGTTGAGTTAGTATCCCATAAATATATATAATAAGTCTTGAACTTACTTTGGGGCTAGCTCAATCTGTGTGATTTGTCCTAATAAAAAAAATAACTAGCTGCGTCCCCATGACTACGAAATTCTATAGCAATTTTACAATAAAAAATACCCCATGTAATGTTTCTACTCGTGTACTAAATTACCTCAAAAAATGTCAAACAGATTTTGCGTGAAAAGGTAACATACGTATTCATAACTCCTTGCAAACTTTCGCATTGCTAATGTACGATTCTGTAATAACAAGATAACATATTAAGAGGCCATGAAACATCAACAGCACTACAAACGAAGGGCGCTAGCGTGATTGTCTTCAATTAATGTCAAAAACGCTGGAAATGTGTTGAGATTCCGCGATACGCGAATGATAGGTACTTCCAAATCGAGTGATGTCACGATAAGGCCCTTCAACATGGGCCCACTAGCCAAATAGATAATAACAGCATTTGTTGAAAAGAAGACAGATAAGATAATTGATATGACGTGGGATTTTTGTCACGAAATTTTTTGTTTGATTGTCCGTCAAAAACGTTTACTACTCTCGTCTGTCATCTGAGCGTTAAAAATAACGTTGACTGCTAAGGATATTCTTCTTAGCCTGTCGATTTACTGAATCAAATTAGTGACGATCAATAAGACGCCATCGATACAGCAGTACCGTCAAAAAAGATTACTTAAACTAAGTCTACTGCCGACTTCCAAAGCGCAGATGAAGAAGAAGCGGCGCATCAAACTTCACCGGCAGTGGTCCATGATAGTGAGTGCAGCAGAAGTGTGCAAGATTGACAGTCAACCTTTGCTAGTCAGAGAGGCAAGCATAATCTATTTTTATGTATATCAGTGTCCTCTAATAAATGCAAGAGGGCTGTCGAGAAACTTGGTTTCTATTTCCTCGGTCGCGTTTTATCTCCATAACTTATTCAGATGACGCGTGTGCTCAGGAAGGTGTGTCACACGGTGTGTTCGGGTAATGGGATTGTGATTCGGTTAGTTTTTAATGTAAAAGGTTGCGGATCGTGTTTTGTTTAGGGGAGATTCGTTGATTTTAAATGATCTTCTATGTAAATGTGTACGTGGACAAATTATGCAATCAATGTTTAGAAAAATGTGAACCATCTTATTGGCTATTGATATGATATTACTGGTCAAGTTCAAGGTCTGTTTTCTGAATTTCTTCTCCATTTCGTTCAATTTTCGGCATCTTTAGTTGCCATCGGCATGCATAATCTTCCTTATTATTTTTCTGTCTTAAAAAAAAACAGTTTTATTGTTTACTCTTTCTAAAACCTACCCTTTTTGCCTGCAAATAAATTTATTCATTCATTTATTCCCTAGATAAAGATAAAGATCATTTATTATATTATTTGCGATGTGAACATATAATCTGAGGACAATAATATTACAAATTTGTATCAGTTGGACGCTCACAAAAAAGCTAATTTAAGCCGCATTCTTCTAACAATAAATTATTTTTATTAAGCCTACAAAGATTAGTTCCCTTCAACTGTCTGATTGCATGTCTTGCGATACTTTTACCGTCAAAATTATCTTAGCCTTGTCCCTAACATTGAGCAAGAGAATTAGTTCCCGTGCAAATAAAATTTTCAAACAGTACTTGGGCCGCGTTGAAATTTTCACGAGGCGAATATAGCCTAAGTTGGCTCGAGGCCAATGTCGTAAGGTTGTTGTAGTGATGGGAAATAGTCTCGGGTCTCGGGCTCCGTGACAAAAGGATATTTGCTATATGATAGATAGCAACAGAAAAATAACGTAAGATTATGTTTTTTTTAAATAAAATTTAGTTTTTATATATATAGGTCAGTACATAAAATGTATACGAACATTTTTCGATGATGGACTGAGCCCAACTGGTACATTCAAATGAATCAGAGGAGCTCGGCTCATTATCTGAAGTAGGTATTCTCAAAGTGTCAATATGACAACGAAAACAGTTCAAAAAAGTTAAAAGCGTAAATTGACATTTTTCCACTTAAAATGAGTGATGGTGGTGAAATTTTCCATACACGTTATAAGACATGCATGACTTGATGGTGCTATCTGGAGCGACTCCCTACAAGGGAACTCTTCAACGGCTCGAACTCTCTATTTGTCATCCTTCACAACTTGGTATTCTTAAGATCTTAGTATTTTGGACTCCTGAGACAAAAACTCCAAACTCGAGTTTGCTTCACATCACTATGTTATGTAGTGGAGACAAATTGTTAAGTCAGGAGATAAGTCGAATGCGACAAGTTGACAGCACCGATAAAAGTCAAGAGTTTTAAGGTATTCTGTCGGCTATAAATTCGAGTAATGTTTTGAATTTATTAAAAAGATAACATATTTTTCTTTTCGCTTTACATCGTGCCAAAAATATAGATAGTAAGAGAACATTTCTTCGTTTATGTTTTAATCGGTGATTGTGAGCTTGCTGTTATTTTAAATTTATTTATTTATTTATTAAACTTTATTATTTCAAGTATATAAACAAATGTCGAACTTAATGCTGAAAGCATTCTCTCCCAGCTAATTATTAAGGGGTGGTTAGCAGAGTGTTTCGACCACTGCGGCGGCTGCGCCGTCATTACAATCCGTCAATTTTCTCGAGGAAGGAATCATTTCCAAAATCAGACATTCACAAAATTCATTCACAAAGTCATACAGTAAAACGGATTCTTGTCTTTGTTAAATTTTGAAAAATTGTAACGACAGCGCGTCCGCAGCGGTCGAAACGCTCTGCGAACCACCCTAAGACAAACTGATAGTTATTTGCACTAAGTTTGTGTTTAAATGGACGAAAATAATCTTCAAATAACAAATTAATTATTGTCACCATCGCAATTCATTATAAAACGGAAGCTGAGCGCAAATAGACAAATAATTTTCCGAATAATTTCAACAAATGAGACACTCATATTATAATATGTCTGGATTCAGATCCAATTAGTCCCGACTTTAATTGAATTCCCTATATAGGCTGTACGAGCACGGATTCGTACGGAAATAAAGCTATATAAAAAGGAGTTGATATCGGGTGAAATTTCGATCACCGTCGTTTAATACTTCAACGAAGACAAGAATCTTTTTACTACCCTAATTTATGTATTATCAATATTTGATTTTATAAAGGTTTTGAAGAGGTGGTGGTGTAATGGTTAAGACGCCCGCTTGTGGATCGAAAGGAAGACCTTTCGATAATAACTCGATAATAACCTTCTTAGGTTCGTATCCTACTCGCGCCATATGAGTTTGTGACTTATAGTAGTTTTGTAGACCACCACTTGCTTCCGGTGAAGGAAAACATCGTGAGGAAACCTGCACACTGGTGGACAGTTTAGTTCACTAGTTTGTATGCGACTAACTACCACTAGATGGCGATGAGTAGTCGTGTCAGAATGCCTTTAGGCGACTTGGGTAAAATCTGACACCAGTGTTAGTAATAACACACTCGATATGATGATGATGAGAAAGGTTCTTTATTTTGAAGGACGGTAATGACGGCGGTAAATATACTCAAAAATTCACCGATCTAACCATAAGATTAGATTAAACTTTAGATCTGTAAGATCGTCTGTTTGTAAATAATACCAAAATCAATTTCGTATTATGGCAATGCCGCTGTTCGTATTGTTTTAATTTCCGCGCTAACAGGTTGTCAAACTAAATATGACGGGATATAATGCTGCTATATTTGTTTTCCAGAAGATTAATTAATTACGAGATTAACTGCTAAATTTGTTGATTCGTTAATATGGAGTTTTGGGAATTTACTTTTACCGGGTAGCAATTTTCCCAGTGGTCTGCAAGTGAGTCTACTAGGAACAAAATTCCCAGTAGTTCAACTGGTAAAAGTAATCGATAAGCTTCAAATTAACATTGTGAATATATTGGATGTCAATAGTCGATTTATTTTCAATTTTAATTTAAAATGTTTTATTTGAGAATTAAAATAAGTGAATTCACCATCTGACCTCTTCGATATATTTCTGCGTGAATCACGTCTTTGTTTGTGTTTTCGTCAAAGGTTTTATTTAATATACATATTTATTTTATTTGACAAGAGATGGTCATTTAACTAACTCAACAGCATACAAATATACATGCAGGCCAGTGTGATTCAAATTCAAATTCAAATTCAAATTGTTTATTGCTTCCTTAATGTCAAATACAGGTCTTCATTATAAAAATAGTAGCAATTAAGGACCCTGACGGGCGCTGCAATGGGAGAAGGGCCACATTTGTCGATGTTAGAGAACCTTTGTCAGTGTAAAGTGACATTTTTAACATGAATAAATTTTATCTATTAAATTTAATCATTTTTGATAAGTATAAATTACTTCATGTTTCATCTTTAGGCATAATCTATTATCAGTCATACATTTTTGATAAGTCAATAATAATAATAATATTAATAAAACACAACAACATACATAACCTACACAACATCAAAACTCTCCAAAGGGCCTCTACGTGTTGGATCCATATCCCCACGCAAGCCTCTCAAAGGACCGGACTTAGTGCCGTGAATTCCAAAAGAGGAGAAACATAATATTAATAAAATTAAAAAAAATTAATGTCAAAAGTTCATCCTCAAGTAAGTATTTTAATTATTTGAATTAATTTTTATTGTGTAAATTTATCTTCTAAATATTCATTAATTGTGTAATAACATTTATTAATCAAGATTTCCTTAACTTTTTGTATAAACGTTTTGATATTTTCTATTTCTCTAACGGCGTTTGGGAGTTGATTATAGATTTTTATAGACATTACTAGGGGGCTAGTTGAGTGGAGTCGGAGGCGTGAAATAGGCAGCTGCAACTTATTTTGATGTCTGAGTGTGTATTTGGTTACCATATCTTTCCGCGATTTGAAAAACTCGGGATATTTTCGGGTAAATTTGCATGCTTGTAGGATGTATATACACGGCAGAGTTAGGAGTTTGTGCTTTTTAAAATAAGGTTTGCAGCTGTCCGTTTGTTGTGTATTTGTAATTATGCGCACAAGTTTCTTTTGTAGGGTAAATATTCTATCACAGTCGGTTCCGTTGCCCCACAAAAATGTACCATAACTAAGCCATGAGTAGGCATAGGCGTAGTACGTGATAATTGCCGTTTCAGCGTCAGTGGATTTTTTTACCTCTCTGAGAGCATACGCGAACTTAGATAGTTTAGCACATAGCTTTTGGATATGCGACTTCCAGTTTATATGGCTATCTATGTTTAAACCCAGAAGAGTAAATTCATTTACTACCTCTAAGTTCATCCCATTGAAACTTATTTTAACATTTAATGATTGTTTTTGGTATGGATGGAAGACCATTAATTTTGTTTTCAAATAATTTATTTCTAAGTTGTGCTCATTCAACCAGTTTGACGTTTTTGTAAGAATGTTAATAAGTTGTTCGTGTAGATTTGTATTATCTTGAGCAGATGTTAGGATCGAAACATCATCGGCAAATAGGACACAGTGCTCTTTGATTATTTTTGGAAGATCGTTTATAATTAAAGTACATAATCCAGATTCAAAACTATGGACAAATATTATTTTATTATTATTTGCCGAAAGCCATTTTTACAACTAGTAAACCTTTAAAAAATTACCTTTTGAAGTAAGCACGTATATTTTCTCACTCCAATACTTTTTCAGGTTTGCAAGATTCAATCTGATAGAATCAATTCAGTCCTCAACCGAAATTCTCATAAATAGAATCACTCTCGCCCGACCAACGTGGCATTAAGCCGTCAATTCAGCGCAATCTTATCACCCATTGAACACAACGGGACACGTTACGAATCTCCAACCAATAGAATTTAGACCAACAACACATAGAAGTAGTCCTAAATTGGTGGGTTCGATTCCCGTTCGAATCCTTAATTTTTTGTCTCTCTTTATTTAAATTTATTTATTTAGTGTATTATGTATTTCATAAATTAATAAAAATGTAATACAGAAGTAGTGTTTTTTTTTATCTTTCGGGCTTTTAACACATAATTGGATACATATAATTATATTAACGGCACGGTCGTCGAAATGTTGCGATACATGTGAACAAAACAGGTTCGTGCTGTGTTCTGTTAGTATATAATGTAGTAATGTTAAAACAAATAAGTCCCAAATACGCGTTATTTGGTTCTGTGGCAGTGTTCAATCAAACACGTTTTCTCTTCCAATTTAAATTTGAATGACATGTATCGCCTTATACGTACACGTTTTGTTCCAGACTACACTTCTATTAGCTTTCTTATTATATATTCAGTGCCCGAACCCAATTCTATCTCGTATTTCACACGTATTTTACTATTTATATCACGAATAAATCGCTACTACAAAGGCCGAAAAGCCTGTGAGGCAACAGAGAGGAAAAACCTGTTCAGACTTATAAAGATTTACTATTGCGAGCCCCTGGTAATAATGGCATTTCAATCAGCTGTGGTAAGAGCGGCCCACAGTGGGGGAAATTGACTTGATTTCTGGACCAAAAATGTCGATTTTTTTTTATTTTTATTTTTTTTTTATATTAGGACAAATCACACAGATTGAGCTAGCCCCAAAGTAAGTTCGAGACTTGTGTTATGGGATGCTAATTCAACGATACTATATTTTATAACAAATACATATATAGATAAACATCCAAGACCCGGGCCAATCAGAAAAAGATCATTGTCCATCATGACCCGACCGGGGATCGAACCCGGGACCTCTCGGTTCAGTGGCAAGAACCTTGCCACTGCGCCACCGAGTATATATTTTAAAACTAGATAATCAATATAATTAAAACTCTTGCGTTACTGAGTGACTGGCTGACAGACAAGGCATAGCAGAAACTACTGGGTCTAGAAAGGTGAAATTTCGTGTGTATGTTCCTAGGACAGTGTACTAAGAAGGGATTTCCTGAAATTCCCACGGGAAACGGTTTTTTACATACGAAGTTGTGGGCAAAAGCTAGTATTTTATATTTGAAATGTATTTGGTCATTTAACAATTTATTTTTTTCTCCAAAGATTTGAAACACAAAAAAAGAAAATAAACATTTTATTGTGACTTCATCAAATTTGCTACTTTTGCAGCAATTTTTGCATTACCCACGCAAAGACTTCAGATTGGCAGAGATCTTTTGCTTCTATGTTAAATAAATTTAAATCTGAAAATCATGTCATAGACCCCACTGTGCGGGGTGGGCTTATTGGTCGATATTGGAGCGCTAAAATGTCGCTTTCGGAAGATCGTGAATATAAATCTTGGTATTCTAAAGGGTGTTTGACGGTTTGCTGAATTTCAAGTGAATTACGCGGCCTTTGCGGGAAACGGAATTAGAATTATTTTATATTGAAATGAGATTTAAATTAGGTATTGGTCGTAATAAAATAGTATTAAGAACTTTAGCAGTTTATTGAATACATTATAGAAATATTCTAGACATTGAGAACACAAAAATTCTATGCGCTGTTGCGTCTTCCAAATCTCGAGATTACAACAGCAATGATTAATAAAATTTTATTTTACCCAACGATTGTAAAAAAATATATTAATTATATTCTAGATAATGATAGATAAATAGTAATTTTAATATTAATCTGTAAAATTGAAAGACGGCGCCACTGTGCCAAAACTTGATCTTACAAAAACAAACAAGTCACAGAATTTGTGAATGATAACTGTCAAAAGCTGAATCTTCAAGTAACACAGAATTGCAATCGAAACTTTTTTATATCTCAAACAGAAATTTAGGGGCCCAACTTCCTTATTATGGTATTATGGAAACGAAGACTGTGACAAAAATGACGAGAGTACATAAAAATAGCAGAGATAAAATAAAATACACATTTAAAACACCTTTTTATAAAAAAAATCATAATATAAATAAATACATAATAAAAAATATATAAATAAATAGGTAAGAGGACCGCAGAGGTAGAGGCAGACCAAGGAGTTGATGGCGGGATGACTCAACAAATTTTTGAGAGAATAACCAGATTTTGCCAATCACCGAGATGGGTGGAACAGTAAGGGGATCTTTTTTTTGACCTTATGGGCAAAGGCCTCCCCTTATGTCTCCCAAAGGTCTCTATCCTAAGCCATTTGTTGCCAACCACGCCGAAACCAGTCTAAATCATCCCGCAATCTATTTCGTGGTCTAACCTCGACGCCTGCGCCCTTCGGGAACCCAATTTGTGGTGATCTGTACCCATCTCTCTGGCGGCATTCGGCAAACGTGCCCCGCCCAATTCCACTTGAGCCTTGTAGTCTTGGCGCCCACGTCAATGATCCGGGTTTTTGCACGTAAATCTGTAAAGGGGACCTATACCCAGCAATGAGACACGTTACCTGAAGATAAAAAAACATTAGGCAAATAAATTATATACAAATTATATTAAATACAACATCACGCGCTTTTGTTTAATTAAACGCCTACAAAAAATTAGAAAAATTTATTAACACCGCATAATTTTGAAGTATATATATTTATTAGTATAATAACAGTGTGTCTATTCTGTAACTAATTTATTTTATGACTGGAAGAACAGATAGATCCTCTGAATATTCCATTAACAGTTGCGACAAAAGATATTTGGAATATTCTAGAATTTCAATTCATTCGGTGTGATTAAATCTTTGATCAAACGGTTTTGTGATGATCTTGGAATATTATTTCAGGGCGAATTTATTGTGAAACACCGAAAAGGTAAGAAATTTTGAGATAATATTGTTTGTTTTGGGTGTTTTTGCGACACAAAAAATTATCTTATGACGAATATGATTTAAATATTTGAGTTTGTATGGTTGTTAAAATTTTTAAAACTATTGAATTTTTTAACGGTATTCAGCAAATATTTTTTACATACCTATATATTGATCTACGCAAATCGTTTTCTACTTCTGACAGAATAAAGAAACCGAACGGAGAATTTGAAATATCCTATTCTTAAGACAAAAAAATCTGAGCCTCTTAAATAATGAGGGACTTTAAATTCGAGGGTGCGTCGTTCGAAATTCGAAAGTATTCGGAAAAGTAATTCCGGTGAAAAATTCAGAGCCATCTGTTGGGCGTATCGGACTATCCATCAGAACCACAGAATCTGAAAAAGGGAATTATAGAAGTGTTAAAAATATATAGAAGTGTCAAAGTTACGTGTTTTTTGTCACCACCATTTTATGTTATAGAATGTTAGGTACAAACATTCTCGTTCAAACACACTTAAAATCCAAGTTGGAATCGGTTTTTCGATATTTAAATTTCACATGACATATTGTTGTCATTCACTTGTTTCTTTAGTGTAAGTAACATGTGTTGTTCCATTGAAAACCAGCAGATAGAATGCATTTCTAGCCCTCTTATTATTCCGATTTCTATGTAGACTATCCATCAGAATGTGTATCGGTCTTGGAAGATTGATCTCCTCAATGGGAGCTGCTTGATTGTGACCGATTTCCTATTGTTTATAGAGTATTGAGGTAGCATTGTCTTGTGGCTTTGAATGAAAAGCAAATCGATCCAAAAATCTATCAATTTTATCAACCCCAAAACGCTGTGGGAAACGAAAGTTTTTTATAAAATATAGATGTATTACAGTGCAAATTGACAATATTACCAGCCTTTTGGACACGTTGACTCAGGGCAATGCCCTTGGTGAGCTATATATATATATTCAAATATTTTTTTAACAAAACACTCAAATAAAAATATTATTAATGTTATAATAGTGTTACTTTTGTTTATTCTTTTTTATTTTGTGGGATGATAGCATGCTCTCCTTTTAAATTTGCATACCCGTAATACGCCGGTGAAATATGAAGAATTAAGTTTTCTTTTAACACCACATCGTAAATAATGTTAACTTTTTCAAATTGCAAACATAACTTTTTCAAATTCAAATTTCAAATTTAAAATTCTATATACAATTTAATATGATGTACATCACTTATTGACGTCAAAAAATAATCTGTTTTTTAATAATATCACACATAGATAAAGAGAATAGATCTTCAATTGTAAACACCTCGATTTTACATAATTATGATTAAACTCTTTCATTATTTTTAATTAGCAAGAGATTTTTTTCCCTAAGGTGAATAACAAACGTGGTAATTTTCCTCAGAGAAAAAACTGACAATTAATTTCAACCGCGCCACAGAATTTGAAAGATTGTCAAATTTAACCCTCACCTTTTTATAAATAATAGCCGCCGCGCTTTGTGCTCGTGTTTTTAGGAGTCCGTATCAAAATAGCACCTTCATTTTAGCATAGAAAAGTAAATACTCTTATGTGTTCATAAGTTTCTTTTTTAGTATCATTACAGAGGTGGTGGGACGATGTCGCCTGTGATCGAAAGGTCCCAGGTTCGAAACCTACTCATGAGACATGAGTTTGTATACCAATCTGGCTCATACATAGTAGTAGTTTTCAGAGAATCCTGGTGGAATATTTAGGTCACATGTGTGTCGTGAAAATTCATGTGAAGGTAAATATTTTAATTCTTAAAACGCTATTACAATAATGATATGTAGGTTACTAAAGGAAAATATTGAAATTATTCAAAATAAAGCGCAATAAATGAGTAATGTTTACGTGGCAAGTTAAACGAGTCGCGTTGTATAGTAATTACTGTAATTAGTCAAACTGAGCGTTAAAGAGTGGTTCTTAAGCCATGATTTATCATGAAAGAAGTTTCTAAATTAATTTTTGTGATAATGAAATTTTTTAAGCGAAATAATAATAATAATTTTTAAAGTGAAATAAATTGTTATTTTTTAAAGTAATTTGACCCTTGTGTTAATGAATTGGATTTCAAAAGTAATACGGAACCATAAAGTTTAAAAGCAAATCCGTACTTTTGCTATATATTCCTATAAAAATAAATTTTAAATTTTCACCCTCATTAACCGCTACCGTTGAAGCGGATGGCGGTAAAAAAAACTTTTCGCTCTTTGTGACGTCATCACCAGACGGATCAATGTAATTTGGCACGATTTCTTTATTCACCGTTTTATAGGAAAATTAACTTCTCTCCCTTTCTCAGAGGTGTTTATTTCTACTGATTTATGATCTTATTTTATTAAAAGTTTAGTATGGGTTAAAAATAACTAAACACAACAAAAGCTTTGTTATAATGTAGAGTGTACAAGGCGACTAAGGGATATCACCTTATCAATCAATCACAATAAAAATCATTAGTATAATGGTACACATATATTGGCATATTTGGCATACAAAATGATAGTAGAGAGAAGTTTGACGTCAGGCAGGCAGCCAGTTCTAAAATCACAGCCGAATCTTAATAGTTTTAAGGTTTATTTTTTACTGCCCATGCTTCGTTGCAATAAAGCTACAAAAGTCTATTATAAAAATAATTTAATTATAAAGTATATATATTACTCTAAATGGCCTTATCCCTCGACACCAACTTACACCCCAACAAAACCATGCACTGCCACATACGAGCCACCAACAGCAACAGATGAAACTAGTTGGATTCACCCACCAACAAATGGACCGACTTATACCTACAGACCGACTGACACTATCAACACCGTGGTCATTTGAAACTCACTACTTGTATTACTATGATTACTATTACTCTAAATGGCCTTATCCCTCGACTGTAATGAGAGAGTGACAGAGAAATGATATATAACTATTTGTTGCAAAGAGACTTTGCTTTTTTTTATCAGACATTATCAGCCTTTGTTATCAATCAGAAATTTTTGACATCAATAAAATTATGAATAAAATGATCATCTAAAGTTAAATAATTTTGATGTTTGACTTTTGAGCCATATTACAGGTTATTTTATAGGCAAAACAGACTGGAAATCTTTAACTGCCACCCACAATTTAATAGCAATATATTTTATCCTTAATAAATTTCGCTTTGTCAATATTAATGATCGATTACGTATTTTCTATTAGCGGCTTCTCTGATAAGATCCATAAAAATTGAACTGAAAAACAGGAAAACGATTTTATAATAATAAAATATTTAGCAATAGATTTAATTTGATTGTGGCTAGATAATGCGCTTTCTCGTAGTCCTACCAATATTATAAGTGCAAAAGTTTGTGAGGATGTGTGTATGTTACTCTTACGCAAAATTTACTGGAGGAATTGTTATGAAATTTGGTACACGGGTAGAACATAAACCAGTAATAACACATAGGGTACTCTTTATCCTGAAATTCCCACCGTAGCGAAGGCCTAGGGCGCAACTAGTATTAAATACAAAAGGAAAATAGAAGCTATAAATGGAATACAAGTATGTCCATTGCCGTGAGCGTTATAAATATGCCAACGCGTCCGGATCTCATTTAACAACCCATTTGCGTAAAGAGTTTGTTTCAATTTCAAATTCAATACATTTATTCACAAATTAGACCTTCAAAGTAATTTTTTCACGTAAAATTATATATTATATGTATAATATATCAAATAGCTACATACTACTGGCATTTCGTGACGACCGTTGGTTTTCTTTTCATTCTATATGTCTAAATCGTCTCATTACTTTTTTATGTTTTGTGTCAGTGTCTATAATACGAAATGAGTCCCTTGTCTACCTGATCGATTGTTATTGCCCAATCGGGAGGCATCAAAGAGGACTTTTTATCGCATGGAAAAGGTGATGGATCTGCATTAAGCAGAAAAACAATTGGATTCTAATGGCGGCGGAGAAAGAAGGAATCAATTGAATTACTTACCGTTTTATGCCGCGTTTCTGTTTGGATTGTTGAACCGAAATCCACTTATTACGTATCCCAGTCGTGAAAGGAAAACGTTTCTTTTTATGTAGAATCCAATGAGCAAAAGACATTCGAAGGTTGTTTGTTTTGTGAAACGTAAATCGTTGAAATATGTACCAACTGCATCCCTGTTATTGATTAAGTATATATTTTTTCTCTTCCTGACAATTTCAAATATTATAAAGTATATTGACGAGTATTGAGTGTGAGTAAAGTGTATATGACGACCTCGGTGGCGCAGTGGTAAAGTGCTTGCCTCTGAACCGAGAGGTCCCGGGTTCGAACACCGGTCGGGTCATGATGGATAATGGTCTTTTACTGATTGGATGTTTATCCATATATGTATTTGTTACAAAATATAGTATCGTTGAGTTTGGGGCTAGCTCAATCTGTGTGATTTTGTTCTCTATATATATATATATATATATATTCCTATTATGTATATATTTAAAGTGCGATAGTGACTAAACATATTTTGACTTATAATGCTATAAATAGCTTTTACTTTTTTATGAATATCGGTGCTAGTTTGTATTTTCATAATTTGCGAAAATAAAATGTCTATCTTGTTATAATTTTCATTTATCGTACTATGTATTTTAGTCTCAATATTCCGGAACATATGTGAGTACAGGTATCCAGTTCAGCTGATTACTGTATGCCCCGTGAACATATACCCGGGGATTGCTAACCATCCCCTCCCCTCTCACGGCGCCCTGATCAAGCATTTATGCCCCTAAACATAGATTTAAATTCGACTAGATACTGCTGTCCACAGTACTTTAGAATCGAGCGGTTATTTTAAGGATTCAGAGTGTCCTACAGACAAAGAACACTTATAGTTTCGCCATGTCCGTATTAATCTAAAAAAAATTAATAAAAAAAACTTGAAAAAGAAACAAATTTTATACCTCCCCTACACAGTCATGAAGTGGGAATAATATTTTTGGTTTAGGAAGGCCGTTTTTGGGTTTAGTTCTCATTTTTTTTAACGCGTTGAAAGAATATATATTTTTTTATTTTACTGCGTTTTTAAAATATGCTGACCGGCTCACGAGGCTATGTTACTGGTTACTGCATTTTCAAATGGCCGGTCTCGGGATGAGTGACAATGAGTGAAACGAGCTCCAAAAGGCATGTAAGGCCATTAGTCTTGACTGTATGGTAGTAGTACTAGTTTAATGATATTTATTTCTCATAAAGAATTACAAAATTCACTTGGTATGAGAACTACAACTAAGTGTCCTATATGTACACTTTTATACAACACGCGCATGCGGCAAATCCTTAGTTCATAATTACATGCGAGATAAAAAAAAAATAACAAAGAAAACATAAAGAATCCATAACACACAAATCACAGATATATTATATTGTGTTTTTTAACCTACTTTAGTTTTAATTTTCACAATGGTTTTAATTATAAACAGGAACTGTACGTAAAAAAAAAACAAATTGTTTGCTTAGCACTTTGTTGCTTTGTGGTATACTATGTTTTCATATGTTTGTCATGTTGTGTGTACACGCTTTTAGGTCACAGTCTGGCTCATAACTTTTGTTATATATCTGTTTACATTGATTGTAACTTGTTGTGTATACCTTAATAAATAAATAAAATAAATAAATAAAAATATAGTCCTTATCTATCCGAATATTAAAATGGTTGATAAAACACTTTGTCATTTTATTTTGCCATTATATTTTATTATGTATTTTTTGGATATAATTTGGATACCATCGGAATCGTACTTACAATAAAACGTGACTTGGTGGACAATCTCTTTATAATTTAGGACTCCGGTAGTCGTCCGTGCTGTGCGCTGTCTAGCCTAACATTGATCCATGTCCCCAAAGTTCATGTCCCAAAACGTTACGTTATTTTCTCATTTCCCCGCACTTTTTTGACTATTTGGGGAATGGCCGCGCTGGGGGCTCCCGAGTTGACTATAATTTTGTTCATATAACGGAATAAAGAATTTTTATGATCAACGGGTGCCTCGTTTTGGTTTCGATTAAGTATTTAACAAAGTAATTTTAGTATTTATTTATTTGTTCATAAACTTACTTGCTATTACAAATATATGTTTTTGCCAAACTGTTAAGCAGTTTAACTCCAAATATTAGTAGTAGTGATATATGATACTTTAAATAATAACTTAAAAAAATATCCGATTCGTCGAGGCACAAATTTCATCACGGCATTGACATCGTGCCCTTCCTCATCCTATTCGGAGAGCAAAAAAAAAAAAAACCGAGAATAGAACAGAAACCTAGAAGAAAAAAAATTAAAGGATCAAGTACAGTCAACAGCACATCGACCTACACAAACTCATTGCAAACTCGCAACTATTACCGCGCCATAGAGGTTAATGTAGATTAATTTGACGTGCTGTTGCAATCAAAATATGTTTAGATTTTTTATTATGTTAAAATATGTTTAGATTTTTATTATGTACATTAATGGTTTTCAGATTTATAAATCCATTATATTCGTACGTGCTGTAACTACAGAACACATGTCTCTAACGACTCAATACACCACAGAATCCATATATTTCCACTTGAATTCAAAGCAATGAACCGAAAATAATTGCCCGCACGCGGGATTTCGCATATTAGCTGTTTATTATTAATTTAGAAGGGTTAACATCTTAGGGGGTTGGTTTGAGATAATATTAGTTTGACGTTAATACGGTTCTGGATTGTTCGTATTGCGAAAAGGGCATAAAAGTTAAATTGGATGTAATCAAATGTGATTAAGGTTTATAGGTTAATTCAATTCAATGTTTTCATATTATACTATCAATATTGAATTTTGGGGTTTTAGATAGATAGATAGATAGATCATTTATTCCTTAGAACATATGGTGATACAGAGTTGTTAAAAGAGTAAGGTACAGCATATTCTGCCTGTTAGGTGTAGGTGGTAACACTTAACATTCCTACGCTTCATTCCATTTACAAACATGACATTTATGAGAAATTGTCATTAGAGTACGTATATATATATATATATATATATATATATATATATATATATATATATATATATATATATATATATATATATATATATTTATATATATATATATTTATGAGAAATTGTCATTAGAGTACGTATATATATATATATATATATATATATTTGTTATTTTGATTCAAATGTCTTATATCATGATTCGTCATTATTTCATGATACTTACAATTTATATTTGAACATTTCATTAGTGTCATAATAACATTTCTCTAGAACCAATTAAATAATCTTAATTTAAAAATTGTTGTACCTCTTTCTTAAAGGTAATGTCGGATCCCTTTATACGACGACTTCGTTGAAATATTCGTCTGCCCGTCTGTCAATACCATTTTTGAAAAATTTAATTGCAAAAGTTATTAAGTTGAAATTTATTTCAAACTAGCTTTTGCCCGCGGCTTCGCCCGCGTTAATTTTCCGGGACGAAAGGTACCCTATGTCATTCTCCCTACTTCAAATTATATGTATGCAAAATTTCAAGAAGATTTGTTAAGTAGATAGAGCGTGAAAAGGTAACAAACAAAGAAACTTTTTCGCTTTTATAATATCAGTTAGTATTCTTAGTTCTACGGTCTCTTTTAGCTGTTTGAAAGTAAACAAATTCCATCGCGATCAAAAGCACAGACACACTAGATTTTTTGCCGTCATGGTACCAAATCTCAGCTCGATCAGCTGAAGATATCGGCTTCAAAATTAAGTTACATGGTCCCGAACTGATATGCATTGTATTGAAAGTAACAAAACGGCAAGGCAAATTGCTTTAGTTACTTAGATTCAGATTCAGATCATTTATTACAAGTGGCAGGTTTAAAACTTGTCACATAAATTTAGAGTACAGGTGACGCCCTGCAAGGACACAGCAAACACTGGGGCTAGTAGATGCCATTTACTTAATATAATTTCATACAGGTATGGTTATAAATAATATAAGGAAATCGAAGGTTTTACTGATTAATTTTATCATCAAAAAATGAGATACTCTATTGACATTTGTCTAAAAGGAAAGTTTTAAGATGCTTATAAAATAAATTATTTTTTATACTATTTGGTATATGATTATTTATTTGTATAAGCCATACTGCTGGTCTAAATTGATATAATACGTCTGCTATATCGACACAAAAATAAAAAAGTTATACAGAAGCTATTGAAAAGATATATTGTCGCTCACTTGTCATAATTTAAGGCGTTTGAAATTGCGATTCGCTGCTAGTATCACACATTACTGTCATTCGGGAGCTACTCGTGTGTAGGTATCTCATACTCGGATCTCGTTACATTTTCAGAGTTACTATCGTAAAGGTGTCCAGTCCCTTTGGGCTATCAGGATAAAAGGGATGCGACCTGCTTTGTGTAGCTTCTTGTGGAATAGAATTACATCAGTACCAAAGTATCAGATTTAAGAAGTGTGTTTACCGAATCGTAATCTGAGTGTTATGTGTTGTTAATCTTACTCTGAATCTAACAACTGAACCCCTTTTGGTCATAGAATAAAATTGTGAAAACTCGATGTAAAAAAGTCATTCGACAAAGTTTTTTGTCAAATTAAAAACATTTGTTCAGAAATTAAACCTACACAGGCACATTTACACGTAAAATTTTATATTATATAGTAATTTCTCAAAAGGCTACAAACTACTGACAGATTTTTATTCTAAAGCAGTAAATCTGGCAACTACGGAATAATAAACTCTATACGCGTTTATTTTTCCGTGGTGGCAACAAATAAATGAATTTGCGTATCTATTTATCCGGGTTTAATAAAGTGCCTGCAAGCTTCTTCATCAAAAAAAAAAATTAATTTAATTTAATTTCAATTGGTAAACATATTTTTGAAGCAAATATGTTACTTGGTCGACGTATTCCGATCATATCTTCTGATATACCAAGGGAAAAGCCGAGAAAATTTGGAACCATAAGGTGGTACTTATGGTTTTCACGGCTTTTTCCTTAGAGACCAGGAACCACTTTCTGACTTCTTCTCCATGCGTATGGTGTTTGGTATCATAAGTTATCAGACCATTGGAACGCGTATCCTGCATGATGACATCAAGCCAAAATACCTTCTGTTCATTACTTTATCTATGCAAAACCCCTCAGGTTATGTCTTGCTTCAAAAGCTTTCTCTCATTACTGATTTAAAAACATAGTGTATAATTTCCCTGTTTAAATTAAACTTCACAATTAATTGGGACTTTTGTTTGTTTATTTTGGATGACGTCATCAGTTTTTGTTCAAACCCCGTTTAAACTAAACTAGGTTTTGTCTAAAATTAATAATAGGCATTTTTGATTGACATTGCAATTATTTATATTTTTTTTTTGTTAGTACAATAATGTTAATTTTGGAAAATTATCATTGTATTTATTTGTGTTGAATTGAATAATTGACCTTGTAGAAAGAAAGAAAAAAGTTTTGTCTCCATTTCACTTAACAAAATTTGACATGACATGAAACAAAACATATTACAACTGAAATAAATTAAAACTTAACTTGAATGAGACAGGTTATTCATTTTCTGTTTTTTTTTTTCTGTCGCAATCAATGTTACTGCCGACACTGTTGTCCGATTACAACTTACATTTTTCTGTTAAATAAAATAAAATCAATACTAATACTCGCTAATACAATGGATTGATTCACCTTATATTACAATGAATATTTCCCTATAAACTTTTTCATAACAGAGTCCCAAGTTGGGTCCCGGCATAAGCCGTCAGACGTGACCGGCTTGTGTATGCCGTCATTATGCCCGCGTCACACCTAATCTACATAAGTCAAACAAACACACAGTCAACTACATGTCAACTTGCACATTTTCATCGCAAACTCGTCCGTATTACAAGCATATAGAGTTTCATGCAGGGCAATTTGACATGTCGACTGCACATCCATAATAACTTTTGCAAATATCAAAATCGATGCTATTGCTAAGGCATAGAGATCAGGTAAACTGACGTAGGTACAGTCGGCTGTAGTGTGAATATGAGCGTACTAGTTATAAAAGTGAAAGATGTTTAGTTAGAAAGGTACATATTTTAATGTGATTAGTTTTAAATTAAGATAATTTCCAGAATTTATATAAACGGACAGTATATCGTCCGTTTATATAAATTCTGGAATTTGTACATATTTTAGTGTGATTAGTTTTAAATTAAGATAAATCTAAGTTGTTTTAATTGTATCGTCAATTTTAATTATAGGTTTTGTATTTTAGTTTTTTTTTTTGTTTTTATTTTTAATATTTTGGCATAACAAATTATCTTATAGGTAACATCATCAACAACAAGTTATTTTTAGGCAGTTAATGGTCGGTTAATTTGTAAAACATTTATGAATTACAAAAATTAGGTGTGACATATTTTTAACATTTGCTACGCTATTTACAATTGTGAACGGCTCAATTTGTCACGTCAACATTCAATTAACGACCGATCCCGAGCTGATGCGACAGATTATCGAATGGTAATAATTAAAAAAAAAAAAACAAACGCTCGAAAAACAGCGAATGAAAACATCTGTTTAAATTATATAATCTATTTTCGAAGGACAAAAAGGATAACAGGAATGAAGGGACGTGTTTTGTCACGGTATAATCAAACGTCACGTGGTGGAAATGGGCAGGAGGGGGGGGGGGGGGAGATGATCCCCCATTGTAAACATTCGCATTGCCACCTACTTGCGGATTAAGAATATTTCGTTCACCATCCAGTGGGAGGATATGCTCAGCCATTATTACTTGTCGAAATAGGTACAAAAAGTTAGACTTCGTAAATTGTTTGAAATTATGTTTATGTATATATTATGTTTATTTTAATGCGAAAACATAAATGGGATGGTATGTTTATTCGTATATTACCTACACTTTATCTACTTGGAGACTATTCTTTGAAATTTTGAACACCTATAGTTAGAAGTACCAAGAAGGATATATGGTATGTGAAACTCCACATATTACGGTAATTTATGCTAGATTTTCCATTACCGACAATATTAAATTGCTATATTTGATCATTAGTAGAAATATTTCAAATTTGAAAATGTAGTTACATTTCAACTTCAATTTGGATTCAACATTGTATTTCATACCCAGGCTCGTAGACTATAGTCTCCCAGTAACACCAGAGTTCGACTGGATGTTTGTATTGCATTAAACATTCTTTGTTGGAAATAATGAATGAGGAGCAAACTTCATCCGCTGAGCGAATATAAAGCAATGTTGATCTTTCCAGTTGCTCTTTTAACCTTTACGAGAGTGAGGCGCAAAAGGTCGCGTTCGCAAAATGTCGCAAAATATCACTACCTATTAGGAAAAAGTAAAATCACTACTTCTTCTTTTTTTAGAATCTGTTAATTGCTAACAATGGTGTCAGATTTTATCCTAGTCGCCTAAAGGGATCTAAAATCACTTCGATCAACTATGAATAAAAACAAGTAGATCATCGAAGCAACATCGATAACCACTATCTATCGGGAAATGAAATCGCTTCGATCAATTTATAAATAATGATATTCAAAGAAAAGAAAAGTGCTGTAGTTGATAAAAGTAAGATTTATTTTTACAGAGAGGAATTTCACAAAAATACCAAAGATTCGCAAAATGGTATAAGGTTTTACTTTTCTTCAAGAGTGACACGATCGGGCCAAATTACGAACACGTCAAACTGCCAGTGATAAATTATGAAAATATTTATTTTCGGAAATGGTCGAATTTCTTTTTTGTCAGACGTTTTGCGAAAGTTAAACGTACCTCCGCCATTAGAAGGAATTTCAATAGCTCTTTCAAACATCTTGGATATAACCCAGGATGTTTGAACAATCATATATTTTCACGGAACTCGTAGCTACATGATTTTTTTAACGATTTGATTTCACTGTATACCAAATCCCTCTTTTTTGTTATATAAATAATTAGCCTTTGCCCGCGGCTTCTCTCTCTAGTTCTTCTTAGCTTCTCCGAGAAAACGGAACAGTTATGATTTTCATACAAACTTTCAACCCCCATTACAGTCATTTTCACCCCCCAGTACAGTCCTTCGGGGGGTTGATTTTTGGAAAAGCAGCCAATATTTGAAAGGCGATCTTAAACTATATGCATACTAAGTTTTATCAAAATCGGTCCGGTTGTTTAGCTGTGAAAGCGGAACAGAGACAGACTTTCGCATTATAATATTAGTATGGCTAAATGTGGCACCTATAGTGTGCATATTTATGCTATAATGATTATTGCATAAAATATTATTTACATTTCAACGTCTCTGTTATTAGAATTAACAAGATTTTATAATAAAATATATAAATAAATCATCTTTCATAACAATTTTTATGACACTTTAACCAAACAAACGACAGGACAAATGGAAACGATTCAGGAGATCAGCCGGTACCGACAGATAAACGCAAAACTTTTATACACACTCCTGATACCCGGGATAAGTGGTTTTATCACCTCTGGGTGTTACCTATATGGCGACATTGAGATATAATTGTGGTAGACTAACAATTATGACAAAATACTTTGAAGGCATGACTTGTGATTGTTCATGAATTATAATTAATCAAAGAAAATCAATTTGTGAGGATGTATTTGTATATGTATGTTTGTTTTGTTACTCTTTCACGTAAAATCTTCTGCACCGTTTGTTGTGAAATTTGGTTCACATATAGAATATAACCTGAAATAATATTTAAGAGTACTTTTATCCCGGAATTCCCACGGGAGCGAAGCCCCAAGGCGCTTTTATTTAGAGATATTTTAAAAATTGCTTAATAAATCTCTATTATAATAATAAATTAGTCCAGTTGAGAGCCTTCTACTGGAAGTCCTTAAATATACTTCGGACACAGGTTCGTCGGAGCAAAGAAAATATGTTCAGATGGAGGATATCTGACGGCACAGATTTGAGCTGTTTGTGTGGTGCGTTGCAAACAATGGGCCATTTGACTACATGCCCTGTGTGTCCAAACAAATGCACGCAGGAGGACCTAATAACAGAAAAATAGACCTAATAATAGAAAAAAAAGACCTGCCACTGACAACGCGATTAGGGTGGCTAATTTCTGGGCCGCAACAATTTAGTGTTTACCATCGAAACGCTAAGAAGAAGAAGAATAATAAATTATGAAATTATTACACTTTTATCAAAAACTAGCGACCCGTCCCGGCTTCGCTCGGATAAAACATAATAAATTATACCTCTAAACCTTCCTCAGGAATCACTCTATCTATAGATGAAAACCGCACGAAAATCCGTGCAGTAGTTTTTGAGTTTATCGCGAACATACAGACAGACGTGGTAGAGGACTTTTTTGTTTTTAATATGCAGGGATTCACATTTGTGATCTAAAATTGTTGTTTTTAATATGCAGGGATTCACATTTGTGATCTAAAATCGTATCATATCAGTGCTCCACTCCTGAAAATACCAACAGTTCGGCCCCAATGGATATTGTTTGCTGTGCAAGTGTTATTTTTCACTCCTCTGAGTCGCGTAATTTCCATATTATTGTCTTTGTACGGCCACCAGTAAACCGATCTGCCCACATTCATTGCAAATTCGTCTCTATTACCACCGCACATGGGTCTTTAGGTAAACTTCAATAATGCGGTTGATTGTACGACTGTGTTTTATATTCTTGTGTCTTGTGGAAGGATGTAATAGATTTTTTGTAGTATTATGCGTGTCTTGTTTTGAATTACTGCGGAGAAGTCTTAATTTATTTTATTTCTGCGACATTTTTATTTGGAAATTAGATGTTTCGATGTCGCAAATCGTCTTCATTTTTAAAAGGAGAGAGAAAATATGTTTTGACATTACTTACCTTACGTTTGCGTTATCCAGAGGGCTTAGTGCGGGTTAGCATATTTTTCTCACTATATATTCACTTCTCACCATCCAATCGATTCGAAGTGAGACGCAGCGAACCAATCACATTGCAGTGCAATGCAACGCTTATAAACTTTACTATTATTATAAAGAGGTAAGCGTTTGTGATTTTGTGACTTTGTGAGTTTGTATGTTGAGGCGGGTAATCTCCGAAACTACCGAACCAATTTCAAAAATTCTTTCACCATCAGAAAGGTATATTAACTAAGATTGCTATAGGCTATATTTTATCTCAGAATTCCCGAAGGAGCGAAGCCCCGGGTAACATCTAGTAAGTAATATTAGTTAAATTACCACTTATATTAGTAGAAAAACTAGTTGTTTATTGTATCTGCAAATAATTTTAGTAAATACACGTATTTTAAAAATAACAGTTGAACTTGGAAACAATATGAGACTTCCATGTTTAGAATTTACATGTAGATTCCTTTTTAAAATATATTGTCGTTTACAAAGTTCAATTTTGTATCCGGAGCGCCATGTCTCTATCAAGAAGACGTTTCACGGTTCGCCTGAAGTAGCCAATATACCGTCTAGATCACAGAATTTATAATAAATATCATAATAGAAGTGACAAAGATATGATTTATCGTCGGAATTCTACCGAGCCCAGCCCACGGATTTCGAATTCCAATTCATTCTATTCGTACGTAGGTACGAGTGTTATCGTTTTCATTTGTGGCGTTTGTCCCGTAGGATAGGACCACTCGACATCCCTTCGTAAATGTCGTATGACACGACTAAGAAGTACGTTCAGCTTTTGCAGCTGTTAGTCAATTATAATAATTGGGTTGACATCGAGCAGGCCGCCCGTTATAAATTCACAACTGAATCGTCAAACGTTTATTAAGTTTATTTTTTTAGCGGCGGCTTTGCGTTGTCACAGATTCGGATTCAACCGGAAATATGCGAACATGACAGCTTGCCGTATACAGTTACTAGCGGGAGAGTGACTTGGAAAAGCAAGGAAATATATTAGCACTTCTGTCTGCTTTATTATTCCAAGATCCGTGGACTGGATACATATTAAAGTGAGCATTTACCTGCAAAGGATATTTTGTGTTAGTCGTCTGCTCGGATACTTCAGGCCTGTGCCTTTGTACACTGCTCTGGTGTTTGGATATTTAAGACTTTATGTAAAACATGTACTGGATGTAATTGAGAAATGGTTCTTAGAGTGACTTATAAAATATATGAATATAACATTAAGAATGATGACAGTTTAGAAAAGTTACAAAGGATTATTGTTGATACGAAAAGATTTCTATATTACTTAAATATATACTTAAGTCGTAGGTAGGATTGAAAATCCTGATATTACAGCAGCCCTAAAAGGGTAACTCGAAGGATATCTCAAGAAACAGGTCAAGAAAACATAATCAGCCGCTACACGGCCCACCCACATTGATCCCTTGCGAGGACCGACAGCTGACCAATTGCGGACATTTGTCAAAACGTCCGAATCTGTTGTATCGCCGCTACACACTCTTGAAGCTATTTGGGGTATTCCCGAAAGGTTGAATCATTTTCTGCGACCTCTGCCAAGTGAGAAAAATCTTATGTGGGTGCTCCTGTGTAAACAGTTACTGTTTTGACGAAACTTACAGTATTCATGTCGTATTTCAGGACTCTAATCCTAACTAATATTCAAATGCGAAAGCAAGTTTGTTTGTTGCCTCTTCACGCACCGTCTACTCAACCAATCCTCTTGAAATTTTGCATGTAGTTTGAATTATGGAGAAGGACACGTTCGGACAAGGAGACGTGTACGTGTGTGGCACGTTTCAAGCCGGAAAAATAACTATTCCCGTGGGCAATAGCTAGATAAAAATAAATTATATTTTTTTTCGTGCTGATCTGGAAACGATAATATGTACCAGCTACTTCTGCGCAAATTAAAAATGTTCATCAAAGAAAAAAGTTATCCTAAGACTCCTGTCACTATATCAATGTGTGAAAAGTAATAATACGTATAGTTAATGAATGACAGAGGCGCAGCGTGATTATATTTTTTTTCGTGCTGATCTGGAAACGATAATATGTACCAGCTACTTCTGCGCAAATTAAAAATGTCCATCAAAGAAAAAAAGTTATCCCAAGACTCCTGTCACTATATCAATGTGTGACAAGGAATAATACGTATAGTTAATGAATGACAGAGGCGCAGCGTGATTTTGATTCAAGGATTCTTTCACAAAGTAGTTATCAATAATTCATTACTGCATTACATAGAATAGAATGCGGGCAACACCACTGTCTTATACCACGAAAATAACAATAATGTTAAACTACATGATTAAATCATGATACTTTTAAAGATAAAAGAATGACCTTTTCCATCTCAATAAAAACGAGCGAGAAATCCTAGCACCCACAGATTGGAGTTATCCGAGATCAGCTGCCGGCGACGACGGCTGACCAATTGCGGACATTTGTTATTGTGTCCGAGTGCACTGTATCGCTACTACACACTCGTACGTGGGTAATGGCTAGTTCCTTGAAAATATTTTGGATTTATGTATCACTAGTTGTTACTGGCGGCTCCATCCGAGGCGTTAATATATATAGTAGTTAGTCTGTTACTATCTAGCTCCCCAACTTAGCCACACCAATTACCATAATGCGTCGTTATGACGTATGGACAATAGACACATACACACATTTCCTTCTAAATCCATGTTTTATACATTTCATAAAAATTTGTCGTCCTATTGGTTTATAGCGTACTAGCTGTTCCCTGGGGCTTCGCTCACGTGGAAATTTCGAAATATGTGTTATTCCAGATTACATTCTACCGGTATACCAAGTTTCATAAGAATCGGTCCAGTAGATTTTGCGTGAGAGAGTAACAAACACATACATACTCACATACATCCTCACAAACTCTCGCTTATATCATATTAGTAGGATAACAACTTCCAACGTTAGTCGAGTAGATCAATCCCCACTCCTCCACCATTCACTAGTCAAGTCGTGTACGTGTGAGGTCAAATTTTTCAGACGGCGATAACACGGGCTAAGTGCTTGGACCTTTCAACTGAGGTCGACTACAAGCCACTAGAACTAATGGTCTAGCTTCCTAGCGTTAATAAATCTTTATTTCGAAGAAAAATTAGGAATGGTTTCGTTTGAGAGATTTACTTTTGGATTTTACAGCTGCAGCTGTGTTATATTAGGTATATAAAATTATTTTTCTCGTGAAAATTGTTGTGCGGAGCTAAACAAGTGCAGCACGTTGTTTTTTAGACAATGTGTTTAAACTAAATCGCAGTAAGCGATATAGTTCCTATCTTCTTTCTATTTTATATAGTTCTAGTATTTCCCACCATCTGTGCCTTTCTTTGTAAATCTGACTATAATGTATGCGAATTTTCAAGAAAATGTTACGTTAACTTGGTTGTTTACCAAGCAAATTTACTTTCTTATGTATTATATTTGTTGTTATAGTCAGATATTTACAATATTATTTTATTTCTCTTTCTTCCTCATATAATTAAGTCTCTAAAAAGATTTTGACACGGTTCAATAAGAAGAAGCTTTTAAATGCGAGATTTTGGGTGTTTTTTTTTTCAAAGAATCGGACCCTCGGCAAGTCTCGTCATATTACGATTGACACACCCTCCAAAATTATGCACCGTAAATAATTTGCCTGTGTAGACGTACCTCATATTTAATTTCCTTTCTTTTCCTCATGGATGATTTACTGAAAATATTTCTTTTCGGCCAGTTATCAAGAAATTGTACGTAAAAGTAGAAAAAGAATGAGATATATTTGCTATATATTGCTTGATTCCATATCCAAGCCTACTTTAGGCGAATTTAAAAAGTATGTTCTTGACAGCAAGTCAGGTGATCACCATCAGTCAACCTGGGATTTGTTGCCATTTTTAACTTAACATTAAACCTAAAACCCAATAGATACAAATATTTTATTTAATTGCCCTTATCAGTACATAGTATAAAACAAAGTCGCATCCTGTTGTCTGTCTGTCCGTATGTATGTTTTGAACTTTTGAACTATGCAACGGATTTTAACAGGTTTTTTGGGTTCCCTATTCCTTGGGACAAGGAACCCTTGTAGTTTCACTCGTCCGTCCGCGGTCTAGCTCAAAAACTGTTAGTACTAGAACGATGTAATTTGGTATTGGCATTAATCACGCCGATAAAGTGGTCAAAAAAAAAACTTGAAAACAACCAAATTTTTAACACGCGAAGTGTGTTTCCTACACGTGAAGTGTTGAATACATGACTGTGTCTTTTACGTTTTGTAATTTTGTCAACAAAACCCAAATACATTTTAGTCCCGAATACAATTGTTCAAGTTACAGTCATTACGGCCTCTCTCAGGTAAATAACTCGCCAGAATCAGCATTTTCCCATATAATTATATATTTAATTTCACTTGTTGCCAGTCATGGAATTACGGAAAATTCCATTAACTTTTTACGACAGACAAAATGGCGAAGGAATCACAAAACTTCCGTGAGAGCCGAATTGGAGGAAATTGAGTTTTATTGTCTCTACGGCACGGTTTATGGAAAGTGCGATGGTTAAATTTGGTTTATGAGATTTTCCTAGGATGACTTTTAATGGTTCAGCAGAGGCTGGTAACTTCGGTCGTAAAGTTTGCGGTATGCATGTAGGCAGTTCTTCAATTGGGGGGAACGTGCTCCCCCCTTTGAGTGAGCTGTTTGTGTAGTGATAACTGAGTTATATTGTTTCGACATCAGAACTCGCGTTTTAGGCTGGAGTGGCAATTGTTTTTTGAATATTTTAATGATGTAAGACTAAGCGTCAGTAATTTTTAAGTTTTGGTATGGTTATGACTGTGTAGTTTAACAGCTATCTAAAGTGTCCGGTCAATCGAATGCGTGATATTAAAGACGCTCACTGCCCGTACCAATATATATATATTTTTTTATTATATCAGTCAACAGTGTCCGCATTCTATAATAGATAATTATAATACTTTTTTCTAAAATGTTTTGTATTTATTTTGTTTCGTTAAGAGATAAAAGGAATTGATAAAATTGTAATAATGGCGCCTGACACACTAGTGTGACGAATATTATGAAAATAATAAGAAAAAAATAAGAAAACTCACGTTTATTCTTTTACGACAATAATGAAAGGTGTTAATACATTTTACAATGACGACCTCGGTGGCGCAGTGGTAAACTCTTGCCACTGAACCGAGTGGTCCCGGGTTCGATCCCCGGTCGGGTTATGGTGGAAAATGATCTTTTTCTGATTGGCCCGGGTCTTGGATATTTATCTATATATGTAGTTATAAAATATGGTATCGTTGAGTTAGTATCCCATAACACATGTAACGAACTTACTTTGGGGATAGCTCAATCTGTGTGATTTGTCCTAAATTTACTTATTTATTTTATTTATTTATTTTGCACTCCTCCTATGACTTGAACACCATATTTGTAGATTACTAACTATATATTTAAAAAGAACAGAAGTAAAAAAAAATATGTGTTCATATTTTGAGCTAAACGGTTTGTATTGGGTACCCCGATTATAAAGTCTAATCCAGGAAAAGTATAAATTTCAATTAAATCGAACCTCCAGAGCCTGGTCGGGATAATCTCGGTATATTAAATTGCATTTTATTTGTTTCAGGTAAGTGGCTCTCTCTTTTATCTCCGCTTGTTCCTGCTTGCGTTCGGCGCTGTGACACCACGAAGCCTAGGGTCAGCGTAAAAAATAACTTTTAAAGTTTTTAAGGCACGGCTGTGATTTTACATAAGACTGACGTCAACTCTCCTTGGGAAGGCTATTGTTACCAGTAGGTAAGTGTCTTTCAGCTGCCGCTTGTTTGAAGTTAACCCTCTTTGGGAATATAGCAATCCCAAAGAGGTCAAGTTAGTGGTAGCCTATTAGCTGCAAATGCTTTTTATTTACTCATACGACGTTCAGGATATATAGATCTTAGTCTAGTTCTAGGGCGGGAACCATACACCGCAATACTGCGTAAACATGAGTAGCGAGACTTGTTGCAAGCAGTTGTTCCAATTATCGTACGTTGTATGACGTGAGTGTTTTTGTTGTTCAAGCACTCGGGAACTGCTAACGACCACATTGTACTAATTGCAGAAATGTGAAACATAAAGTGCACGTTTTTTTATTATTATAATTGGTATTTTTTTAAATAATAAATAAAGTGGAGATGAATACAAATTCTGCAATCGAGATCCATAAGCCATGCAGGCAGGACAGGGATAGGTGCTTAACTATCCCTGTCTATCTCATTATTATTTACCAAAATTCATGTGAAAAAAATATTTCGACTAACCACTATTAGCACGCTTTTACCCCACCGCTACCACCCAGCAAGATGACATTCATTGAAAAATGAGCTTTAATGCGTCCTCTGTAGATTCACTTTACATTGACAGCGAGCAGTTAGTTCATTTATTGTCAATGTAAATATATGTTGCCGGCCATGACCACTATACAAAAAACGTGGAAATATTTATTACTTCTATAAAACTGTACATTTTCGACCCCCACTGAATTTCTAACTAACATAGTTGTTCCTGCAGTAAACTCGAACATTCATACCTTACCATAAAATGAAAACAATATTCCGTTATAAAACAATACAGATTATATTCAGGCGGGCGATTTCACCTCAGGGCAATAAATCTAAAACCTAAAACACCTGAGTATTCGACATCCCTGTGATTATGAATGAGGCGCCCTACTAAACACCCCTGTCTACCCCCTCGCCACACGCAATATCACCCCAGCGCGAGTGAAATTGAACTTTAAAATCAATCTAAACAGAGTTTACTTTTGAATGACACAAAAGTAGCAATAAGCGAATTAGTGTTCGGAAAGCAGACCGTATTCCGTGCACATAGCATACAGATCGCTAATTCAACTTTTCAATTTCAAAACAAACTAAAACGTGTCTTAAGTCCCTGTGTTAAAGTTGGTTTTGCTGTGATGATTCTGAGGGGGGCTATCAGGGGCTGTGTAGACTGGGGGTCTTGGCCCGGGACGAGCTACGCGTTGCCCGGGCGACGCTTGCACTTGCACAGAGTACGAAGTGTTCGCAAACGGTTTGATTGGACGAGAAATTTTGAAATTAGAACGTTTGCGTTCCAATTTCGATTTCGAATCGGCCGTTTTCAATTCGGTAACCGTTTGCAGCCAGTGCGGGCTAGTCCTTGTGTGTAATGCGAATGTGTTATTGATTTCAGATAATTGTACTATTACAGTTAGGTTGTGTTTGTATGGGCCTATAACTTTGAGCGTTATGATTGTTACTGGTTCTCGTAAACTCGTGCGTTACCGTTTGCAGCATAAAGTTTATTGTTTCATCACATTTCATTACGTGCGATATATTTTCATCGACTTGTTAAAGTTAATGTTTATAACGGTGGATGGGTCATATCCTACTAATATTGTAAATGCAAAAATTTGTGAGTTTTTTGAAAATGTGTTTGTATATTTGTTACTCTTGCACGCGAAATCTACTGAACAGATTGTTATGAAATTTAGTACACGAGTAGAATATTAAATAGAATAACACATAGGGTATTTTTATTCCGAAATTTCCACGCGAGCGAAGCCTCGGGGCGCAGCTAGTAATGTAATACACACGTTAGGTCGAATAAATGAGGCTTTGTATTAAAAATGAAAAAAATATAGTATCGGCAAAAGCGTTACATACATTGCTGGCTTTTTATTGTGTTTATAAACAGTTTACATACAAACTACGTAATGTACGTTGTCATCTGCGTGTTGGTCAGAGTGTAGGAGCCACAACAGAGCTGCCAGGCAATGCCTCGTGCCTAATCTAGTGGCTGGTAGGTGCAGTTCGCTCGATTTAACTAGATAGTTGGCGTGACAACGATGTGACAAATTAAAAATTGTATGAGAATTGAAAATAGTTAAGTTTTTTACTGTACGTTTTATAATGTATTAGCTGTGCTCCGGGGCTTCGCTCCCGTGGGAATTTCAAGATAAAAAGTAGCCTATGCGTTATTCCAGGTTATATTATAATAAATGTGTTTAATATGTAGACAAGTGTTAGTTGTCTGGTGGAAGAGGTGGGTGTTCTGAGATACATGCCCTGCTTAGATCAGACCGGTCTCTCACAATCATATTTTGTATTCATGATAATACTTGTAAATATTAATTATTTTTAGGAACACTGTTCTAGAAAGATTGTGGAGATAAATAAAGATTTTTTGAATTCAGCCCGTGTTTCAAATTTCTAACAAACTTTCCAGTAGATTTTGCATGTAATACATACATATATACATGCTCACAAACTTTCGCATTTATATTATTAGTAGGATGATTGACATAGCTAGCCCAATAATGAAGCGTGTAGCATATTATTATATAACTGATATAAAACTGTCTGTCCCTTTAAATGTAGTCACATATGTGCCTGTTTGCCTTTTTGGTAGTATAAAAAATGATTTTGATTTATGTGTTCAAGTGATGGATTTTCTGTACGTTTCATATTCTATGACAAGATTAACCGTAATAGTGTATAAAATATGCAGCTGATAACTATTTCCACACCGTAGCGTGCCCCTCTAGGTACGATCAATGTTGAGACTTTTAACCGCCAACGCGGTAAGAGCGTGTTACATCAGTTGACTATTTAATTCCCTAGTGACTGATGATGGTGTCCGATTAACGTTCTTGGCGACAACTACAAGATATTTGTACTCACTGGTGTGTTCGCATATGGCTTAATTGTATATCCAATCCTATTGACTAGTCAAATCAAATTTATTCAGAAATTAGACCTACACAAGCTTCGCGTCATATTCAAAATTTAATCTGGAGGCACGGTAGTGCCCCCGCAAGTCGAGCAAAAAAAGAGACACGGCCGTACCAATTTTTTTCTCGAAGCAATTCAGGCCAATTTCGAACCCCAATAACTTGTGTGGATAAAACAGGAAGCCTGCATTTTCAGCAATAATATATACCAAAGCTAAAAAGTAATAGAATTTTGGAATTTGACGACCTCGATGGCGCAGTGGTAAAGTGCTTGCCTCTGAACCGAGAGGTCCCGGGTTCGATCCCCGGCCGGGTCATGATGGAAAATGATCTTTTTCTGATTGGCCCGGGTCTTGGATGTTTATCTATATATGTATTTGTTATAAAATATAATATCGTTGAGTTAGTATCCCATAACACAAGTCTCGAACTTACTTTGGGGCTAGCTCAATCTGTGTGATTTGACCGTATATATTTATTTATTTATTTCCATTCTCCCAAGTTGAGTTGATGTCAATAAGATGGCAAGTTGTAAAACTACAGTAAAAATTGGCGGCGTCACAGCACCGCACACAGACAGAAAATCATGTGCGTATTCTAATATTAATATTAAAATATGTTATTTATCTATCGAATTTATGCATAGCGACTCAAAACTATAGTGAACGAAGGAATCAACATATTGACAGACAATAAAACGCCGAAGTAATACGAACCGTTCTTTCGCAGCGCAAATTCCACCAAAACTGAATTAAAACTTGGCCGGGATAAGTGCTAAATGTTATAAGATTTCATTAAACTTGCTCCAACTTATTCTCGCGACAATCATTGGAACAAACATTAACAAATTTATGCTTAAACGCTTGAGAAAGTTTCAAAATGCTTAAGAGTACTGTCGAAAAATTTTGGATGTTTTGGATGGCTCTTAAAGTCTACATGTAATTGACAAATTGTTCGCTACTTTTCAAAATAAAGTAAAAATGTTTTGTTATTACAACGGTGGAGGTGTAATGGTTAAGACGCCCGCCTGTGAATCGAAAGGTCCCTGGTTCAAATCCTACTCGTGCCACATGAGTTTGTATACCAATTTGACTCATGTATAGTAGTTTTCATCGACCACCACTTGGTGAAGGAAAACATCGTGAGGAAACCTGCACACTGGTTGATTATTAACTTATGTGTGAAATGGAGAAGGCAAACCGCTCCATTAATAATGCCAAGAAAGTTGTTGTGTGTGTTCCATTCCACGTAATGACCACGACCATCAGGCATGAGGAATACGACTATGAAGAGAGAAGTTATTATAAAATTGTATACAGAGTTACTGGTATCATACGCAAAACCTCCTAAGAGTACGTGAATACATCAAAACAAATAACTTTTATTCTACGACTTTTCGTTATTTGTATACTATCATCTAATTTACAGTACAGTAGCGTTATGTAGCGGAATCGAACATAGATTTAACGTTTTATAGAAACGACATTAAAACTAAAAAAAGGAAATTGTTTGTATTTATTACATTTATACAAAAGTAGAACAAATAAATGTTAGTCTCTATATATATATATATATAGAGACTAACTATAGTTCGTTCATTTTCATCCCGAGGATTCCCTTGTGTGGAAATTTCGAGTTTTTTTTTTGACACTAGCTTTCGTTGTCATGGACCACTGACTTGAATGTATGAGGCGATGGCGATGATGACTAAGGGACCCATAAGCATAATTTTTTTATTGATTGGTAATAATTACATTCCCAAAGAGAGTTGACATCTGCTAAGCGATCGGTTGTAAAATCACTGCCGAATAATCGAAATTATATTATTTGCGGCGAATTCATAATTCCCCCTAATTTCCCCTAATTACTCTAATTATTCTACCTTATGAATGTCTGTCGAAGTCCGACATCCGACATCACAATTTCTTTGACACCGGCGACCTCTTAGTGGGCAGAAATTAGACGATTGCACTGTGACGTGGGTGGATGTGGGCGCGTGTTGTCATAATGATGCAACGGCTTGCAGTTTCGTTTGGAACCTTGTCGTTTTATACCCGGACTCTATCGTCGAACTCTGACAGTGCTGACGCGAATAAACAAAAATTGACACAGTAATATTTTGTAAACATTTATAAAGCATTAACTGTTTCATCTGAGCGTATTTCCGATGGCTTCCTTAGCCTTTGAGCGTCGGAGCCCAGGGTCTGCGGGAAAGCTTGTAGGATCACTTCATAGTCCGTCTGTCAAGACCTTTAAAGGCATCAAGTTGAGCGTTCAGCAAAATACAAAGAGGGGCCAAGTATAACATCTGATCACTCAGTAAAAATATGCTATCCACATCACAAATGATTCCCAATTATTCCCTCCATCGATCCTGGATTGAAATACGATTCCCCAGGACCCAAGCCCTTCCCGATCGAGTCAGACAGTTGCACAAATGAGCGGCGCCCTTGCGTTTGGGAACTGGAATGCATTTCGGCAATGTCCTCTGGGAGTTCCCAAAAAAGAGGGATGTGTTTGGGCAAGCGCCAGAGTTTGTGGGGTTGTGAATATTTGAGGTATTTTTTTTAACTCTAAATGGACAAAATTTGATCTTTTTTGTTTACCTTCATGTCTGTTATTAAAATGATTCACAAGATTTTGTCGTTGGTTACTTTTATAAGTTACACCAATAACTGTTAAGCTTTTTATAGTTTATGAAGTCCATTCTTATTTTTATGTTAAACTACCGGCCCGGTCCCGGCTTCGCTCGGGTATATAATAATAAATTATACACCTAAACTTTCCTCATGAATCAAACAATCTATTGGTGAAAACCACATGAAAATCCGTGCAGTAGGTTTTGAGTTTCGCGAACAGACAGACAGACAGACAGACAGACGCGGTAGTGGACTTTGTTTTATAATATGTAAGGATTAGTAAATTGACGTCATTGGAGAAATTGAAATTACGTTATTGACGACCTCGGTGGCGCAGTAGTAAAGTTCGCCACTGAACCGAGAAGTCCTGGGTTCGATTCCCGGTCGGGTCATGATGGAAAATGATCTTTTTCTGATTGATCCGGGTTTTGGATGTTTATCTGTATTTATTTTATATGTATATATGTATTTGTTATAAAATATAGTATCGTTGAGTTGGTATCTCATAACGCAAGTCTCGAATTTACTTTGGGGCTAGCACAATCTGTGTGATTTGTCCTAACATATATATATTTATACTTCGTCTTTTTGCAAATGAAATATCTTTTTGTCTTTTTTTTATCTTTATCTTTTACTAAGGTTATGTTCCGCTTACTGATAAACTACATATGAACCTAAATGTAACATACGGAACAGATAGCGTTAAAATTTATAACACACAAGTGTTGGATAGGACTAACTGACCAATCACATCACGCACATTGATCTAGTATTATATATTCTATTATATATAGTATATAGTATTGTAATCTGACAAATATAATAATTTGTCATATTACAATATCATTATCGAATGAGAAGGTGGTGGAAGGCTTTTGTTGTTTTAAATGATGTCAAGTAATTTTTGCAATCCATTTAATAATCATGACAAGTCATTATTATTAAATGGCTTTCAAAAAACCTATTCAATATAAACCCATGTAATATATGCATCATCCCTGCATGCATATATTATAAATAAAAATATTTTGAATGTTCATTTCGAATATGAAAAAAAAAGAAAAGGCAGAAATGAAAACTTGAAATACCAACTTGAATTACCACTTACGTCACCGGTTTAACATTTTTTACCCTACACAAAAAGTGTACAACAGTTAAGTAGTTTTTTGTTTTACGTTACGTTAAGTAATTAGTAGTTTTTAAGTTTTCACTTATAATACAGATATGTTTGTAGCAGTGTCATTGGATACTATCAAAATTTACATTCAAACTATGAAAAAGTCGTAACAACCCTTTCTTTTGAACATTTTCTATGGAGAAAAATGCATGAAACAGCACTACCACGATTTAAAAGCGCGAATATTTATTCAAAGAAACATTTCTCCATACAACATGCACCGGTATTTACTCGTCTCTCTCACAAAGGGAAAGATTTTTATTCATAAAAATATTCAACTCGACAGTTTCTGCTGCTATGATTTCTGTGCGTTCGTTCTAAAAGACTTAAAAAATATATTATTAAGAAAACATTTTTGGTATAAGATTTATAAACTCGATGGTTACAAGAATCCTTATGAAGAAAAGAAATCACTGTCGTATCAAGTTCTACATTTTCTTTTTGTTTTTGACATTTTTGAAATGTATTTGATTTGATTATATGTGCTACGTGACGATGCCACGGACAGACATACAGATACACAGACACGTTAAACTTATAACTGCTCTCCGCCTGTCGTCGGGGGTTGATTACTTAAGATGATAAAAATGCAATATTATAAAATTATATGTAAAATACTCGAAATATTTTTTTTTAATTTTTTTTTCTATACTGTATGAGCAAAAATAATAATATCAGCAACGCAATCAAAATTGCATCCCCAATATCTGTCGGTGCAACATTCCAACTCCCGAAATACTAGTTAAACTCTCTAAACGGATTGCAGCTCGTGAATAGAGAAAATTTCATAAACGACACACAGACTTTAAACTGGATGGACTGGGCAATTATCTAAAATATTTATGATTTTGTCCTCAGTTATTTCTATGTCGAATTATATAGAATGTTTATAATTTTTCTACGTTTATATCAAACCATTGATCCATCCATATAAGTGTTAGTAACAATATAACCTTATTATCTACAGAGTATCTAGTATTATAAGGTACAGGCTGGCAAATCAAGAACTTTATCACATAAATTAATAGGTTTAAATTGTGTGATAAAGTTCTTGAGTAACTTTGGCTAACTACTTTTTGTGTAAGTATGAAAGAAATAAGAGTTAATATGTACCGAATATTTTTTGAATTTGATAGACCCAATTTAATAAGTCAATTCTTAAAGTGTACAAAAATATTTATGCCGTCTCTCTCATCTCCATATGCTTCCAGTGGCGTTCGGGATGAGACGCAGCCGAGTCCAGCGTAAATAAATAAATAAATTTAATTAAATTTCGAAGTAACGCGTCTATACTTCTTAAGTCTGCGGTGCCATACGAGGCCCGGCCCGTGGGGAGTAGGCGTGTGACTTTGGAATGCATTCATTAAGCTGCATTGTGTGATGCAACTGCAGGCGGAAAAATGCAGGGGTGAGCATTCACGGAGTTTCGGGGAAATTCTATAGACACACACACTCATGTTTGACAGTACCTACCGTACATAAAAATACGGAAAAACCGGTCTGACATTTTGTCGAAATTGTGGAATATTCCTGAAACTCATCATTATACCATCAGGCAACACACATGCGATTTTTTTTGTTGAATCCGATATTCCTGATATTAGAAAAAACTGTTATACGATAAATGAATGTCTGCAGATATTATTATAAATTGTAGTTTTGATTTCCGTTGATGAAATAAGATCAACCAAAAATTGCAACTATATTAAAATTAATTCGCTAACATTTAACACGGATATTAGCTTGCTATTCAAAGCAAAGATTCTATTTTCTCTGATATCACATAAATAAATAAATAAATAAATAGGGACAAATGACACAGATTGAGTTAGCCCCAAAGTAAGTTCGAAACTTGTGTTATGGGATACTAACTCAACGATACTATATTCTATAACATATACATATATAGATAAACATCCAAGACCCAGGTCAATCTGAAAAAGATCATTTTTCATGTTGACCTGACCGGGATTCGAACCCGGGACCTCCACTGTAGCAGTCCGGCATGATGACCATTAAGCCACGGAGGTCGTCAAGACATACAACATAGTAGGTGAATTGAATATATAATTACGTAAACTACTGTGTGTTTACGTCGGTATTGACACATTTCGATATGGTACATCCGACGCCCGCGGCAAAAGCTACTTGATCGCAATAATAATGATCATAGATTAGTTGAATAACAGACGGGACACTTCTAATAGCAAAGAATTTATATATGTAGCAATTGTACTATCTACTTTGCGCCCCGTATATCTTATCCAAGTGTCCCATAGGTAAACTGCCAACTTTTTTAAGTGGAACACTTAAACTAGTAAACTTTAAAGATACTTTTTAACTTGACCGTAACACATTGAGTTGACAGCTCCGTTCAACAGTTGTCAAGTTAACGCGTTAGTGCTTGTGGTTGACCGTCAATAACAGCATTCCCAAAAAGCGTTGACGTCAAGCCAGCAACCTAAAGAACTTCACAAGCAAGAGCAGTGTACATTTTCAAAAGTCGTTTGAATGTTTTTAATCGGTTTCCTATGGCAAATATCAAATAATATGATTGCTTTATTTATAAATGCAATTTTGCTGCTTAATCTAAACAAGAAAATGTATTTACTTACCATTAAGAATATTGCAATGTAAAAATCACACGAATTGCTTCAAAACTAGTTAGCTTCAACACACTTTTTAAATAAAAACGCTTTATTCGCTTTTTCGTCCACGACTTTTTCTAATGAAAAATTTTTCTTTGAATTTTACATAGAGATACTCTTTGACAAATATCCGTTTTAATTAAGTCCGTCTGCGTTAGTTTACGTGTTCATATCTCCGGAACTGGCTTGTTTGGTTTGCTTTGAGGGTCTAGGGTGGTTACATAAAAATTTATAGGACTCGTATTAATTTTTGTCTATATTTATTTTTCTTACTCGACTTAAATTGCAAGTCTTGGAACATTTTTTACGATTTGAAATTAATTTTCACAATTTCAAATTTTATTTTTATGTGACACATCTTTTATGAATAATAAAATAATCTTCAAGGTTAGTTAAGCTTTATTTTGTGCAACTCAGAACATTTTTCAAAGCAAAAACAGAACCCTAAAAAGCAGTTTTAGGGTTCCGTGCCCAAAGGGTGAAACGGGAACTTATTACTAAGACTCCGTTGTTCATGCCTCTGTCACTATGAACACTCATGTCCGTCCAGCTTTATCTCATAAGCTGTGATATTCGGTTCACAGTTGAATTTTTCACAGATAATGTATTTCGGTTGCAGCTATAACGAAAAAATTCTTAAAATTAAACAAAATATTTAAGGGACCATACAACAATCGTGATTTTTTTGCTGTTTTTATGGATTAGGGGTAGCGGTAACAATATCCTAACAAAATGGATAGCGCTGTGTTGTCGTTTTGGAGCAAATCAGTCCAGTCCTAGATATTTTTATATTATACAAAAAACGTCATTGACGTAGTGCCAGCATCGGACGTGTTTTTGTTAGCTCTGTACTTACATTTTTATTTTAGTGCATAAAAGTTCATCTTAACCACTGAATTTTATATTACTGGAAGCAGTTATTTTTGGTCCTCATTACAATACAAAAACTGTGATTGTGCTCACTATATTTCAAGAATTATAAACAATTAAACTTCCAAAGTGATCAGTGACATTTTTCAAAAGTGGGTGACCGTAAAAGATTGTTTTTACGAGTAACATTTATCATCGGAGCAAGTTATGAGGAGTCCATATATGTTTGATAATTTCGTCACTAACACTAAATACAAACTGGCTCAGCGGTAGAACGCACGGTGGACGTCCGAGAGTTCATGGTTCAATCCCCAGTCGCAGAATATAAAAATATTTTTTCAAAAATATTTTCTTCAAAATTGGCTTTCAACAACTAAAATATTGAGGAGATAAAGTAATACGAAATTTATAATATCCTTTATTAGCAAAATAATTTCCTAATAATTTGTCTAACGATATGGCGAATTGCGACGAACATTGTATTGCCTGCAGAGATACTTTACCACCAGTCGGCGAAAGAGAAATGTGTTTGTGCACATATTGCAAACAAGATTACCATCTGAGATGCTTAAATATAGATAAGAATACATTCACTAAACTAGACTTAAAATCGAAATCGCTATGGAAGTGTCCTACTTGCTATAATATAACTAATCGACGCAAAGGGGATAACACAAACACACCAGTTAGGAGAGCGGTGGTTTTGGATGACTCAGTAATGTCATGCGACGACTCACTTATTGTTGATAACTCTTTACAAAATCCACAGCCTTCTGCTTCAGTACGCCCGTCTCTGGGAGGGGAAGTGACACTGCAAAGTATCGCGAATTTATTGGATTCTAAACTTGAATCAAAATTGGATGAAAAGTTTGAATTATTTAAGAGATCATTTCAATCTAGTATGAGCCACCTCATAAAAAAAGAAGTAGTTGCTGCTATTGACCAAGTCAGGCTTGAATTTACACAAACTACAGACTTTTTACAAGACGGGCAGAAAGAGCTCAAATCGGACATCGAGTCGACTGATGCAAAGGTTAAGTCACTTGAGAAACAAAATACTGATCTGAAAAAAGATTTGAATGCTTTGCAAAGACGTCTGGAATCGATAGAAAAAGTATCGCGTAGCCTTAATGTTGAAATTCAGGGAGTGCCCGAAAAGAGAAACGAGAATGTTATGACGCTCGTAAAGAATCTGTATAATGCAGTGAGCTTACCTACTACAGATACTGAAATTAGTACTTGTCGCCGAGTTGCGAAGTTACCTACAACTGCATCGAGCCGCCCACGTAACATTTTGCTATCACTGCCCTCTATGCGCCACCGTGATACTCTCCTGTCAGCTGTCAAGCGTTACAACAAATCAAACCCCGGTAACACATTAAGTTCTGTGCACTTAGGGATACAGGGCGACAAATGTCCTGTCTACGTTTCTGAACACCTATCACCAGAGTGCAAGGAGCTTTTCGCCTTGTCCAGAGTAGCAGCCCGAGGAAAATACAGATACGTATGGGTTAAATATGGAAACATTTATGTTAGGAAAGATGAGAACTCTCCGGCGATCCACATTAAAAACAAGGATTGTCTATCGAAAATCAAATAGTTTTATATTTATAGTGATTATTTAATTATATTTATTTCTCATATTATTATATATTTTTTTTTTTTTTTCTATATAACTTTGTAATTGAATTATTTGATTATGCTTATGTACTATCAAAATGTAAATCGTATGCGTTCTAAAACACATCAGCTATACTTAAACATACTTAACAGTGATTACGATGTAATTTGCTTGACTGAGACAAATTTGGATGTAGGTATTTTTAATGAGGAGATGTTTGATGAGCGTTACAATGTATTCAGGCGAGATAGAAATGAAAGTTCTTATAACGGGAGGAAGGACGAGGGAGGAGGGGTAATCGTGGCTATTAAAAAATGTTATACTGTTATTCGTAGATCGTCCTGGGACAGTAACTTTGAGGATGTCTGGATTTCTATACTACCCAAGTCCTCAAACCATTCTCCATTAAATATATGCTTATGTTATCTTCCACCTTATCTCCTTTCCGATGATGTCAGTAAATTTATGACGCACTGTCAAAATATCATTCTTAATAACAACTCTTCAGGACATTTTATACTGGTAGGCGACTTTAACTTCCCTGAAATATACTGGAATAAATCTGATTTGGATTCGCGACTTACCCCTGGCTCTGCTGTTTCCTCCAAGGACCGCTTTCTTTTTGACACAATGGCGTTATGTGATCTCAAACAGTACAATAGCTTTAGAAATTGTAACGATCGCCTCTTAGACCTAGTATTATCTACTATAAATGACCTAGAAGTAAATGAAATTGACCCACTATTAAATCTTGACCGCCATCATCCGGCTTTACTGATAAATCTTGACTATTGTAATGGCAAACCTAATCTTATGAAGCCGAATCCTAATGTTTTAAAACCTAACTTTTATAAATGCAACTTCGATAATGTTAGAGATTATTTAGGTAAAATTAACTGGTATGATCTATTTGATGGTTTGGATATCGATAGCGCCGTAGAAGCTTTGTACGAGGAAATTAATTCTGCTATTCTATTGTACACACCGCTGAAAAAATGTAACCCTCATCTATATCCGTACTGGTTTAGTTATCCCCTTATTCAATGTCTTCGTGAAAAGGAAAAATATCATAAATTATTTAAAAAGTTTGCCAACCCAAGGGATTACGACACGTATAAAATGTTGAGAAGTCGCAGCAAACATCTAATGGACGCATGTTACAAATCTATGCAGAGGGAGGTTGAAAATAACTTAGATAAGGACGTTAGACAATTCTTTAAATTTGTTAATAATAAAAAGTCAGGTGCAACTAGGGGTGTTCCTGAATCTATGAGTCATGGTGATAAATTTGCTACAGACCCTCAAGGCATTTGTGAACTGTTTTCTACATACTTTTCTTCGGTCTATGAAATTTCTGACAATAATGATTCTACATTTGCACTACCTGACAGACTTAATCTAACACTAAATAATGTTTTCATAACCAGAGAAGATATAGTCAAAAAAATCCAATCATTGGACTCCCATAAGGGGCCTGGGCCAGATGGTATACCATCATTGTTTGTCAAGGAATGCTGTGATGAGCTAAGCGAACCATTGTTCATTGTTTTCAATAAATCACTCAATAGTGGTATATTTCCTAATGTTTGGAAGAATGCCTACGTTGTGCCGATACATAAATCAGGGGATAGAACTAAATGTGAAAATTATAGACCAATTAGCATCTTATCCTGTATAGCAAAAATCTTTGAGTCTCTTGTTTATGAACACGTCTACAGCCATGTTAAGCAAGCCATCTCTAATTTTCAACATGGTTTTGTTTCTGGGAGGTCAACTGTTAGCAATTTATTAGTATATAAAAATTACATATGTCGGGCATTTGCATCAAACAAGCAAGTTGATTCTATATATACTGATTTCTCTAAAGCCTTTGATAAAGTTGACCACAGAATACTCTCGGCTAAATTGGCTGCATATGGGATACATGGCAATTTGTTAAGATGGTTGATTTCATATCTTTCCAACCGCAGTCAGATCGTTGCAGTTAAAGGATTTTTATCAAAACCGGTCGAATTAACATCTGGAGTTCCACAAGGCTCCCATCTAGGTCCATTGTTATTTATAATATTCATTAATGACTTAGTTGAACATATTTCAAGTGAGGTTTTGTTGTATGCGGACGATCTTAAGTTGTTTCGAGTAGTTAATGGTGTTAATGACTGCCTGATGCTCCAACGTGATCTTGACAATATTCAAAATTGGTGTTTTCGCAATAAAATGTATTTAAACGTGGACAAGTGTTTTTACATAACTTTCACCACAAAAAAAAGTCAGATACAATATGAATATCATATAGGGAATCAATTATTAGCCCAAAAGTCTGTGGCAAAGGATTTGGGTGTCTACTTTGATTCTAAATTGAATTTTAAGGAACATTTCGAGTATATCTCTAATCGTGGTTATCAGTTGGTTGGTTTTATTATAAGGATTATGAAAGATTTTAAGAAGCCGTCTACTTTGATTTATCTGTTTAATGTATTAGTTCGTTCTGCTCTTGAATATGCTTCGGTAGTGTGGTCGCCATTTTATAATGTCCATTCTGCAAAAATTGAGGGCGTTCAAAGGCGCTTTTTACGATCTATATGTTTTAAATACGGTTTAATCCGCACACTCGCAACATACGATGATAGGGCAAAATATTTTAATGTGACTAGATTGGACAGACGAAGACAACTATGTGAGTTGGTGTACCTCCACAAGATTGTCCACTCCTCCATTGATTGTCCTGAACTTGTTAACTTAATTAATTTCAATGGCCGGTCTCGGTTGCGAGATCCGCGCATTTTCCGCCTGATTGCTTATAAAAACAATACATCGTTCTTTAACCCAATAGTTCGAATGTGTCGCGATTTCGACGAACTTAGGCGTCGTAACGCTGATCTAGACATTTTCAATCCTAACCTGTCTCATTATAAACGCATTGTTAAATCTATCTTGGATGAACATTGTTAAATCTACCTTGGATGAACTAAATTCTTTAAACATACTTGTATAACCTTAATTTTAATTCTATGTATAATTGTTTAGCTTTGCACTAGTATTTATTTTGCAAATCTGTGTACACTCCAGTGGATTTCAGATTGGTTTTTAATTACTGTTATTTATATTAAGTGTTTTTTTATCTGTAATCTGTTTGTGTACCTTATCAATAAAAATAAAAATAAAAAAATAAAGCAAATTTCATATAGGTGCTGTCAATTAATATTCTTCCCGTCTTTTTATATAAAATTACTAATTTTAAATGAAATAGTTACTAACTTTTAAGATCGAAGTTATCTGAACAAACAGTTATTATTATAGAGAACTATCAGCCCGTCCCGGCTTCGCTTAAGTAAAAAAATCACACATCACACAATCAATTGGTGAAAATCCGTGCGGTAGTTTTTGTGTTTATAGCGAACAGAGAGAGAGACGCGGCAGAGGACTTGTTTTATACCTACGATAAGGAAGGATAAGCCTGGTACGGAACCCATTATTCGCGAGTTCGACTGTCGCTTGTCCGGTTTTATTCATAGTAAAAATTGAAAAGCGTAGACATTTTTGTAAATTCATAAAAAGGCTGAATGTCCCCGTCAAGCGCAACCACTGGGGATTTGAAAGGCTTTCATTAGCAGTGGTTAATTGAAAGAAAAAGATTAAAGACTTAATTAGACGAATAACTTCTTTCACACTTTTTTATTATTGTTGAGAATAAGAAACCATGACTTTTTATATTCTATTTGAATTCTTGATGTTATCGATTTTAATATTTATATGGAAATCTCTTTAATATTCTTACTACTTCCCTTCCCTTCCCTTGAATAACTATTATCTATTAAAAATGCCCGCATCTAAATCAGTTGCGTTAGTTTTAAAGATCTAAGCATATATACCGATATCTCGGACACAATATATTCGAACACGTTGTCCTTTTGTTTGTTGTTGTTGTTGCTCAGGGACAAACAGACAACGGATAGCGACATTGTTTTATAGTATGTTTTTTTGTATGATAGTGATGTAAATTATGTAGTGATTTTTTTTGTTTCTTTCAGGTATATTTTTGCATGTAATATGGGATTTGTTGTTTGTAAAATATTTTCTTTAATGGCACTTTTTTCTAGATAATTTCTTGAAAATGCTCTCCAGTAGCTATCTTACAGCATTCTGGTAAATAAAAAAAATTTAAAGAATTTTTGAAAATCAAACATTTATGAATATTTTTTATACATTGGAACCTTCATGAAACGAGTCTACAACTTTTTGAAAGGCCGGCAACGCTCTTGGGGTATCACCCCTGGTAATGTAGTTGTTCCTGGCAGCGGTGATCGGTACCATCGGATACCATCTGGTGACCCGCTTGCTCGTCTGTCGTCCAACACCATAAAGAAATATTTTATTTTGTTTAAAACATTTTTACCCAGTAAAAGCGAAGCCTTGTATCGGTGATGGTGTAATGGTTATTAGGCGGCCTGTGAACCGAAAGGTCCCAGGTTCGAATCCTACTCATGCCATGTTAGTTTGTATACCAATCTGACTCCTATATAGGTATAGTTTTCATCGACCACCACTTGCTTCATACCAATCTGACTTTTGTGTTGTAGTTTTCATAGACCACCTCCTTCTGGCGAAGAGAAATCATTGTGAGGAAACCTGCACTGTAATCGATTATTTATCGTCTAGTGTGTGAAATGAAGTAGGCAATGGCAAACCACTCCATTAATATTGCCAAGTCGTCATGTGTGCTTTATTCCATTTAATGACGACCCTCAGTCATGAGGAATACGGCTTAAGAAGGAGACCCTATTCTACACGAGTGCTAAATGCAACAGCTAGTTAAAAAAATATTTACTAAAGCAATTCCATTTCACAGTCAAGTAGTGGAACAACAATTAAGTAATTTGTAGTTTCATGAATAAATTGGACTTTCCAGCGTTATTAAATTACACGGTCAATTAATCCTTTTGTCCCTGTTAGAGGGAGATGGCACTAGTTGACGCTATACGTGTGACAGAGGCAGCGAATAGGTGATCTCCCTAAAAAGTTCACGTTGGTTAAGTCACACGGGCGAGTGAAGTGGCGAGCGCATTAGTTAAATTATCTTATTGTGTTTGTTACAATATTTGTCTTTGATCTCAACTAAAGACATCTTTATTTGACACAGAATTGTATCCCATATCTTTTCGATTTATTGAGATTTTTTGCAGATTTTTTGCATTTATTGAGATTTTTTGGAAGTCGTATTTGTATATTAAAAGTATCATCATCAAATTTCATATTTTAATTGAATAGGAAGGATATTTATCCTTCCTAATTAACTTAAAGGAATATTCTGAATGCTGCTAAATTATTTTTAAAATAAAAAAGGTTTGTTTAGAATTGTGTTGAAACAATTCCAAACAAAACAATTACAACTTGTAACAATTTGTGGGTCAGATAAACAGTAACACAGAGACAAGCACCACACATCCAGAAACGCAGACAAATATATCTGATCACAAGTACAGGTCGTTGAATGATAATAGAATCGCACCTCCACCACGGAAGTCATTAAATATTAATAGAAGGCTCGCACTGTTTACTCGACTAGTGTGAACTTGCTTGATGGCTTAATAAACAACGTTATAATTAAGAACGTACGGTCATACGTTAGTGACAGACGCAGATGGTTCATTTATCACAGCAGCTGGATTTATTGGTCAGAAATGTTTGGCGAAACTCGACAATGACCGAGCTTTGTTTGTAATGACCGTGGAAAAGTCGCGGAAATATATTTTTTATAGCCTGTATTTTGTGTCCCACTGCTGGGAAAAGCCCTTCTGTCTCTTCTGTCTTCCAAAGGTCTCTAACCTGAGCCATTTGTTGGCAACCACGCCGAAACCTGTCCAAATCATCCAGCTATCTAAATCGTGGTCTACCTCGACGCCTGCGCTCTTCGGGAACCCAATTTGTGGTAATATAAAAAGGGGGAATTTGGACCTTAACCCGAGCTGGTCGAGTGCGTGACGTGGGTCGCCAGAGCCTCGTCGGTTAGTAGCAGGGCGCAACGCGCGCACGTGAGGATGACTTGGACTAATGTTGTTGCCCCTTACGCCCGAAATCTTTCATTGATAAAATTTTATTATGGCTTATATTGAACTAGCTGCGACCCCAGCCTTCGCTGCTTTGGAAATTTCGGGATAAAAGTTACCTTATTACGATCAAGGTTATAATCTAACTGTGTAATAAATATCATCGATATCGACCAATAGATTTGCAAAACAAATTCTGACATAAACGATCATTCATATTTTCTTAATCTTTGCTTTCTGAACTAGGGGTGGTGGTGAAGATCGATAGTCGATTGAAAGATCCCAGGTTTAAATACTACTCGTGCCAAATGAGTTTGTATATATGCCAATCTAACGCACTTGATTCCGGTGAAGGAAAACTTCGTGAGGAAACCTGGGTACTGGTTATAGTGTTCACTAGTGTGTATGCAACTACATATCGGTAGGTAGCCTTCAAAGTCATGTCAGATGCCTTTAGGCGATTTAAACAAATTCTGAAACCAGTGTTAGCAATACACTCTATTAGAATGAAAGAAGGAAGGTTAGAAGTGTCAAAGTTGAGATTTATCGCCGGAATTCTGCTGACCATCACAAATTCAACCGATTTGAATGTGCGTTCGAATTTTCATTGTAGGTATTACATATCATTTTCATTTGTGGTATTTGGCCCATAGGATGGGGCCACTTATATCTGTTTAAGAATAAAAATATCATAAATACATATGCTTGTAAAACACGCGCCAACCATTACGCAGGGTTATCGATGGTTTAATTTCCATGAATAATACCCGCGATCCAAGCCGAGCCGACTTAACTCCTCAACACTGACGCGCCAGTACAAATGGACGTAATTTCGCACTGTGACAGCCCTGGAGGCGTTAGACAAATGTATGGTAGGGTTGAACAACTCGGATAACAGACATATCAGTCAGAAAGATGTAGACTACATTCGGGCGGGAATTGTCGATGTAAATTTTCTGATTAGTTTGAGGATGAACAAAACGTGAGTAATTTCCCGTGCGAGCAGATTAATTTTAACAGATTTCCTCAATAAGATTTGATATATTTTCCGCGAAATGTTTTCCTTAGAGGAATTAATTACAATATAATATACGACCAAAATAGCTAAAATTACCCGGGATGAAAGATCGTAATACCTCTCACATTGAAATAGGTCGAGGAGCGCCGGCCCACTGTTCAGTTTCGCAACGTTGCGTCGTTCTCGCAGCGTTGTCACTTCATTGAGATAGATGCATTACAATTTCGGCATCGTTAAAGCGAATATAATCATAACAGTGTTGAATAGTAACAAATAACATTGTTTTCTGAACAAGTTTGTTATTTATATTGAGTAAAATATATTGTAACGCTGATCATGACCGTATCTGCCAACACCAATATATATAGTAGACGTGTCTATGATCTCTTATGTCTATGGTAAGCAGTTAATATTGTCCCAGCTCCCTTATTTCATGTGCTAATCAGGCATCGCGTTTTGACGAATTCAGAGTTAATTAAGTGGAGAGCTCTGATTTGAATACTTTGATAGATGTTTTTATTTAGCTTTGTGTTTGTTTGAGAGCTACTTTTGTGTTTTCTCTGAAGGGGGAATACCTCATACAGTAAACTGTATGAGGTATGTTTTCCCTATTTTTATACTTTATATTGCAAGACTGAATTAAGTTTTAACAATTTTTATACAAGTGCTGAAAAAATATGTCTATTTGGAAACGAACTATAACGTATTCTGGACGCGTAAGGACTTCAAACTTTCCCTCGCTCCCTTTTATTTCATGTGTTAATCACGCCTTAGTTTTTGAACTCCAATGTTAATCAAACGGAGGGTCGGGATTTAAATATTTTCATAGACTTGCCCATAGAATTTAAAATGATTCATCCTCAAGCGAATAGAAGTGGCATCTGCTGAATTTTATCTGGATATCTGTCTTTCTGATGCTGTCGCTAAAATGCTAGATAACAACTATACGTGATCGAAAATTAAAATTTGGAACGAACGATCTGTTCGATAAATAAAATAGGCAACACACACGGGAATCCTTCAAAATATATATCCTATGATATACAAATAAACGAAAAAATTTAAGTGTACCGTTATCTGTAATATAGATTTGCGTAATTTCGCTAAAAAAATATCGAGAGTTTAATACATAAACTATGCCTGAGGACCATGTCAAGAAATAGATTCGGAAAGCCGAGAAGGAATCTCATTAGCAAATGTGTAAAGAGAATCGGCTCCATATAAAGTAGGAGTAGTGGCCTCTTATATTGTGTGTTTATGAGTGAGTTTTGATAATTTAAATTTTATACAGCTCATGTCTAAGCGGGGACAAAAATATGTTTTTTGATATGTCGTTTTCTCAACTTTGCGCCCCGGTTGCATTCGAAACTGTTATGCCGCGAAGCACGGTCTCAGTGTAAAAGATTCGGGTATAATTTTACAACCGGCCGCCTGCCTAACGTCCATCTTCTTTTGAAATGCTGAAATGGCTATTGTAGTCTATCAGCTGTCAAGTCTAAATTTAATTTGGTCGTCTAATATAGGTATAAACTGGTCGTATTCTAGATTCTAGGGCGCTCCACTCGTCAGATGTTTTGGCACTTCTATAATCCTTATTATTTCTATTTCTGTGAACCCGCCTCTTCAAACACAACACGTGATCGGGTTTAATTAAGAGCTTAAGTAAGCAAATAAAGTTTTAAATTCACGGTCTTTGTTATTTTAATTCTGTTGATTGAGAACTAGAGATTGTATGTTTAGCTAAATTATTGTGTTATTTATTTTAGTACCGGTTGCCTCTCCAGATTGTACCCCTATGGGAAATTCGGTTCTGTTTTATAGAAGACTAGCTTTTTCCCGCGACATGCTCTTTCTCGCGACATCGACAGCGTGAATGTCCTTTCCTTCTAAACATAGTAAGTAAGTAAATCTCAGTATATTTATCGCATATTCTGCCTGGCTGGCATAACTTTTATTTGATTCGTGTAATCTTCAATTCAATTTCCCGTTTCTCGTTACGATTTACGCGTTAAATTTTTTTTTCTGTAAATTCCATTGAAATCTGGTAATTAAAAAGGTATTTGATTGAATTTGTCGAACGTATTTATTTTTATTATGCGATTTTTCAAAAGTAAAAAGATAGTAAAATCTTTTCGAAATTTATTTTTATAATTATTGAAAACAAAAGTATTGTGATAAAAATTATTTACAAATCTGTGAAAATGGGACAGATTTTGAAATTGATACGGAATAACATGAATTTTATTTTACAAAGTAACAAATACAGCCGTAATGAAAATCTATCAGTCCGTGAAATTTTATCATTTCACACGAATGCCTATGATTCTTGCAATTTATTCTTTTACATCATACAATCTCAATTTCATCTCACAATCATACTGTTTGACAGATTAATTTTTATCATCGTAAATAGAAAATAAAATTCCATTGTTTCCTAACTTTTTGTGAGTTTGTAAATGGACAAGTTTTATAAATTGTTTTTGTTTTTTTTTGTATTCTTATATTTTAAGTTTATTGCACTCAAACATTATGTATTATCATATAATACTCTATTAAATTATATATAATATACATTTTTTTAGATGATACTATAGCTACAACTAAGTACTAAATATTTTTTTTTACTTCAATTATAAAACTGTCGATTAAAAAAAAAACTAAATCAAAATCAGTTTTTATCACTGCATTTTCGTCTTTTAAACTCATTTTTTTTATTTATCCCCTTTTTCGTTGGGGCCTGAGAATGCTACCCTTAAATTCTTATAAATTACACTCAGCACTTTCCAGTTACTTTGTCAGTTTAAAACTACCGACTACTGAAACTGCTTAATCCAATTCCACTAATGCGACATAGTGTCAACTCGGCGCTTAATTCTACCGAGATGGTACTTTATCTTACTAAATAATTCGCATCCAACACTTGCTTCAAGAGATCTTGACTCGCGAAACGAATTTCTCGCACGGAAATGACTACGCAAGTTATTATCACACGGTTCTATTTCCTTTGAGTGGCTTAAAGATTTACAACCTTGTTAACGTAATTGGATGAGTGTAGTTTTGTGCGCGACACAGTTCTAACTGAGCTCGCATGGGACCAACGATGGAACTTTGTAAAAACAAATGACTTAACTTTCAGAGTTTGCGAAGTTGGTAATGTTACTTTGTCAAAATGTTTTTATGTAATGATGTTCTTATCTACTTAATTGTTTGATACTTGTAACGTGACTTAAACCTCTTACAACATTAATAACCAAATCCACGAATGAATATTTACCAGAAAAATCGAAGTAACGAAATTTGTATAAGTTCCTAAAGAATTAGGTACTTAAGTTGTTATGCCAAGGAGGTCTTCTTATGCCAAATACAGCATGTACAGGATGTTTTAAAGCTAATGATTATAATGGTCAGGCTGTCCGTCAGGCAGTCGTAAAATCACAGCTTCAAATATTCCAAATTTATACGCGGATTCCTCGCTTCGGGGGTGTCAAAGCCTTATATATATTCAACTGGGACCTTTCGATGGCGACAGATAAAAAAAAATCGATTTTAAAAAAATAATTTTAAATTCCATTATTCATACACGAACCCAAAACTTCACGGTTGCCAGTATTATCCTTTGAAATTCGAATGCAGTAAAACAATAAAAGCCAGGGTTGTCCCCTGTATTACTGGCGCTGTAAATTTGGCAAGGTCGGGGATTATGCTAATGATATGAAAATTTCGAGTCTTGTCGTTTCGCAACTGTTGCCAGGCGCTGTTTTGGCGGCCCTGAGCTGTGACGTCGTCGTGTCAGGAATAATCAACCGTTGGTCCTCCGGAACGCGGTATTGCGATTCGGAGTAACGTTTTGTGATGAAATATTATGTGGACACAACTAAAAATGGTTAATACCCGGGCTAAAATATTCATGTCCAGTTTATGTCCGTCATCTCCTAACAGCGTAGTGTGACTTTGCTATTTACATCTCACCATCAAGTCGACTCGCAGTGAGACGCAGCTGACCAATCACAGTGCGCCATTGTGACGCAGCGTCAACCACACCGCAATGTGATTGGTTCGCTGCGTCTCACTTCGAATCGATTCGATGGTGAGAAGTGAAATGCAAACCCGCACTTCGCCTTCGGAACTTTAAGGTCTGGGACGCTTAGTGAAAAGTAAGGTCCATTGAAAAGACAACTTTCTATCTCATCCGAGCGTTTTCTCGGTTCCTTCCGCAGTCATTGATTGTTGGAGCCCAGGTTTCGTTATTTTGACTATATATTCTACAAGCTTTTAATTACTTTTGTCCCGTTATTTTAATAATTCAAACTTGTTTTACAGACTTGAAATTTTCCTCATCGCTTCAGTTTCCATGACATGACAATGCATTGTTATGATAAGCAAGATCTGATTGTTGCACGTAGGATCGGCTCCCAACGATGGAACTCCTCGACACTATAATGTTCGGACATGACTTTTGTTACGCGTTGAAGCACTAAGATCTCTCAGACAACACGAATAGCTGGTTACAAGAAGTGTAAATTTTGTAAAAAAAAAACTACTTAGTTATTTGTTATCTTGTAACTCGTGAGCTCCCAAATACGGCTATCTGAAAATCTAAAACGAAAGTGATTTTAAAATGTTCGAATAAAAGTTTTTATTAATAATGATAAACCATTTAATTGGGTATTAGCTAATGCCGTCTAAAGTCGTTAAAACTTAACTGCTAATTAAACTGTAATTAGATTTTATAACGCTTCGTTATTACGCGATTAGGATATTCTACACTTGAGATAATGAAAAAATATAATAATCCTTTTTTATTCAGCGTTTCTCGTTTACCCGAATATTATATGCCCGATATCTTCCTCAGCCGTTAAGCATTGGGAGCCTAGGATCCTATTTCCTACTGTATCTTCACTTTACGCAGTCGCTTCTTTTATACTTTCATATTAAGTCAATAACATTGTGTCGCCTAAAGACACCTAACTTGGCAACAACTGAGATTATTTACAATCAAAATTTCACGCAAACGTTCACCACTTTCATATTTTAATCGTATTTCTCATGATTGAGGGTCGTTGTCATCATTTAGAAGGTATAAATAAAGTTCTCTGCCGCCTCCGTCTGTCTGTTCGCGATAAACTGATAACTATTGCACGGATTTTCATGCGATTTCAGCAATACGTTGCGTGATTCCTGAGGTAGGTTTAGGTGTGTAATTTAGTATGTTTTTACCAAAGAAGAGCCGTGACGGGCCGTTAGTAATTTATATGAAAACACATTCTTTCTTAGCAACATTAAATGATTAGTTTGACATTAATACAATCCAGTCATACTTTTCACACACTAGTTGATAAGTCATCGAGGTGTCCTCAAGATGTGTTATTTTGCCAAAAGCAAGTGGTAATGAAAACTACTTAACATGAATCAGATTGATATACAATCTAACTGTTACAAGAATAGGATTCGAATCTTAGACCTTTCAATCACAGGCAATTTAACTAAACCACCGCTTGAAGCAAGCCGAAAATTAATTCATAACGAGATAATTATCTTCACAAAACATACATAATGCCATCATCCCAACAAATCGTGCGCGAATTTCACACATCCTCAATCGTAAGCCCGTCTCCTTTTGAAGGGTGGAGAATGAGATAAATTATTTTACAATCACCTTCCTGTGTTGATTGGAGCAGGGGTGCAAAGCTTTGTTTTGTTGATTTGTTTGCTTTTGAAGTGGATGGGGGCGTTGAAAATATACATTTAAAATGTTAAAAAAAAAAAATATTTTTCACTCATTCTCGTGTTTTAGAGATAAACATAGAAAATGTGAATTTGTATTGCCAAAGACACGAGTACAAATATATTTATTTCTTATAAGAAACAATAAAATAATCAGTTTTACAAGATAGTGTAATGCTAGACGAATTTGAGCGCTGTATCAAGGCGACCTTTTTGTACATGAATTTTGCAATTTTTTGCAATAAAGTTTTTGAATAAATAAATAAAAATAAAAAGGCAAAAAGGCGTAACTCGGTGATATCTCTTCACCTGAAAGAAACACTGATTTTCAGTTATTGCCGTAAACGTATGTGCACACGCTAAATTTCCTCAAAACTTACATTTGATGGTTACATTTAAGGCTGTGATTTTGCCACCGCCTGTGTAATGTCAACCCCCTTTTGGATTGGTTTGCTTTTTAGGCTTTTTATCCCTTAGTCGCCTAGCACGACAACCAAAACGGGGTTATAGTGTCCCAACACTAAAGTAGGAACCACGTGCCCAGAACAATAACACATATCACGAACAATACCAATAAATAGAACTCATTTGCAACCTATAAAGCGAATGCCATTCAAATAGAAGCGTAATGATTAATGTTTTTGAGTTGAAAATCGCATAGACACTAATAAGACCAAACGCGTTATCTAGCACTTTCAGATATGAAAACAGAATCGAATTTATGACAAAGACATTAAGACTCCGGGTAATATGAGCCGGAATAGCAGTTTAAGTAATATTTATTGCTCAAACTGTAGGGTAATTATTTAGGAAGAAACATCCCCTGGTGCCGGTGTGGTCTCTTTGTTCCTTTTTGTTTGCACCCTATCTTGATTACTTTTCCGGAAAAGTTATTCATTCAAATGAGAATAGCATATTTTTAACAAGTTCAACAGATTTCGTTTTTTTATAAAAGTCTCTATACAAAAATTTGTATATTTGTATATCTAAATAGATACATCTAAATATCTAGACAGAAGTAGGGCCTATTTCACGGCTCGCTAATTTAGTATTGTTACGTTGTATAGCCGATATGATGCAACATATCGAATATATAGCGTTATAACTGTGTTTTAGGAGTGTTGAATAGGGCTAACTACCGGCAAAAACCTTTAGGAAAATTTATCGAGTAATTAGTTTTTTTAGTATCACAATATTATTTGTGGTCGTCCAAATCAAATGCTAGCACTTAGGTCTTTATTGCCGTTGTTCTAATGTAAAACTTTCGATTTGGACGACCACATATTGTGTGAAACTGGTGAAACAGGTTATATCCTTGGGGCTACCGTGAAGGTTGATGGCCCGCTGTTCAAATCGTTGATAGACTTTGTTTTAACGTGCATGACTTAGTGTGCATTTTTGACGTCAAAAAGCGAAGTATATGATGCTAAATTGAATAAAGAATTTGGAATTTGAATTTGAAGTCTCTTTAATTAACGATCTCGGCCACAGAGGGACCAAACCATCGCGAGTACGCAGGGGATGAATAAACTTCCTTCATTTATTCATGTAAGTAGTGTGTGGCGTGGCGGTTACTGCGCACGGTAAAATATTGAATTGAATTCTTTATCAGCTGCAATTTGCGTGATCAATTTATTTAATTAAGTTTTTTTTTGTGCGAGATCCTACTTCACCACTTGCCGATAATATCTATATATAAAATGTATATATTTAAGTGACATTTCGAATAGATAGCGTATAAAAATATTTTTTTCACAAATGTGGGATATGGTTAACTGGCCAATCAAATTAGTCAAAATTATCTAGTAGGTTAGTTTATCGGTCAGATTACAATGTGTTTATCAGAAAGTGGTAAAACAAGCCTTGAACCATATAAATTCATTGCAAATTCACTAAGGTGTCACGGTAAATTTTGCGTTCCGTTTACTATACTAAAATAGGTGCACAATCATGTGTCTTTGAATACCAAAATCCGATACAAAATCAAAATCAAAATCAAATAATTTATTCAGAAATTAGGGCTTCACAGGCACTTTTTCACGTCATATTCTAAATTAAATAATATTTACCAAAACTAAAAACTACTAGCATTTCGAAACGACCACTGCTGAGAAGAAATACCGAAAGAAACTCATTCAAACAGTGTCGGTCCCTATAATGCCAGAAGGGCTTACCATTTTTTAATATATGGAAATCGGTCTATATAGACCGATTTCGGCCACAGCGACTTGGTTCACTGCAAGTCAGCACTCCTCCGACGTAATTTTTCTCAGTAAGTACACAATATAGTACATGGTCAAAAATACTTTATATCTGAAATTTCTAAAAAATATGCAGCAGGCAAATATTGTAAACCTAGCTTAAATTTCAACCACGCGCAAACCACTCATTCAAATTAGTTGTAGCAATACTACACATGCGATTCATATCTATATGAAAACAATTTGAGGAATGGTACGTCAATATATATCATATATCCACTAAGGTCCCGATCCTGTTGCGTTGTTTTATCGCGCCGGTTGATTTCTGCGCAGTAATAAATACGCGTATTCCCTGCACCAATTTAGATGATGATTTATTTCTAGTCTTTACCTTACAATTTACCCCGTTTATAATACAAATAATCACTAAATTAGGCACTCAAAATTAAATATGCATTTTCAGATTCTTTAACAATTTTATAGCATTGTTATATAGTTATTCGTATTATAAGTATACGCTTTTGTCGGTATTGTACTCTGGAAGTTCAATATGCTAACACTTTTTTAACTTAACTTAACTTTAACTTAAATGATAAATACAATTAAATTTTTCATTTGCATTTTTATTATGCATTATATATATATATTTGAATGGTTTTGCGATTTGCCGTCCTTTTCACGTATGCAATGCGTTTATTGGTACTTTATGATTATACTTGTTTCAAATCACACATTTTTGTTCCTCGTGCGTTTTTTGCCGCGAAAAAAAACCGCGCGCGCAAATGTCGCAATGTGGATGGAGCCTTTTGGACCACAACTGCGGCTCTCTGTGTTTTCAGTTCGATGAGTTTGCTCTGTGATTTTATCCGACCAATTCGCTAAGTGCTGTTTTTAAAACCGCGATGTTTTAATCGCTACGTTTTCTTTTTTATTTTGTCAGGTTTTAATATATTATTTTACTGAAATGGAATGGAACATAGGCATGATTGTTTGATGAATTTTTGAGTAACAAATTGAATAAAATAACGAAATAAATGAAAACGTGTATCAATCATATTTTATCATTCGTAAATGATACATTTCCATGCTGGCTTTGTCCGATTCAACTCAGTACCTACACGTATGGTCACTTCTATCGTGTGATTCCGAATTCTGCGTCGTACACTCACTCGAAATGGACAAAGTGATTTCTGAAAACACTATTATCGCTACTGCACTGGTCGTTTATAAAGAATAGTATGTAATTAACTGTAGTCCTGGCTTTAATGGCGGTCTGTGGTGTATTTATCTGTTTTATGTCCAAGTTTTATTGACAGTGTAACCACAGGGAATCCCTTTTGATTTTCCTGATTGTTGATCAGTTGTATAAGTGTATGTTTCTTTTTGTATTTTCGTGTGGGCGTTGTACAAAATGTTTGTTGGTTTGTAATAACTTTTTTGTATGTTTAAGAATACACAAATAATAAAGCTTTTATGTCAAAAGGTTTCAGTTTCTGAGTGTGAATATTGTTGTAAAATGGAATTCAATGGTGATCGTTTTGCGATTGTGGCGGTTAATTGTTTCGCGGTAGAAGCTAATGTATTTTTGAAAGAATCTAAGCAGTTCAATGCAACACTATCACGCAAAGATTCGTACAAGTTTTACGTGTAAATCTTTGCGAAATATCGTATCTGCCACGTTTGAATGCTATCTATACTATTATTATAAAGAGGTAAAGGTTTGTGAGTTTGTATGTTTGAGGCAGGTTATATCCGAAACTACATAACCAATTTCAAAAATTCTTTCACCAATAGAAAGGTACATTATCCAAGATTGCTATAGGCTATATTTTATCTCAAAATTCCCACGGGATCGAAGCCCCGGGAAACTTCTAGCCTCAATACATATTTGTTTTGTTGAGCAAGACGTCACGACGTTATGTGATGAACTGCCACCGATTAATTTGTCCTAGGACGAAGTTTTTGGCCTCACACAGCGCGATTCCGTGATCTTGGTGAGGCCGCATGGTAAAGCTGTTTTTTTTTCTGGTTCAATATACCTATAGGCAAGGAGAATATAGCCCAAAAAATAAAAAGGGATACACCTCGCCTGCGGGTGCAAATTTTGACAAATAAAAGAAATATCTCCTCATTTCTCTTCCAGGGAAAAGCAAATAAAAACCTTTGAAACAATTCCTGACCACAATTCCACGTTCGTTATCTAGCGGTAAATAGGAATGGTTGCTATCCAAATTGAAAACTAGGCTTTTCGTTTGGCCTAAGTAATTGTACAGGAAAAAACGGTGGATGTTCCCACGTATAGTCCAAGAGTTAGGGTTCAATGTAGTGCGATTAGCATGGCGAAAAATTGATAACGTTGCTGTTAAATTTTATTAAAGTCGCGTAAACACATCTAATATGACTTTTTACAAATACCCCCATCTACTGGTAGTAGACGCTTACACACAAGAAAAGTTGCTAATATACGAGTGTGCAGATTTTCTTTCACCGAATGCAATTTGTAGTTGATAAAAACTAATTCTTATTTTTGTGTATTATTTAGTTTTAGCTTCAGTGCTAAAAGCCATTTATCGATGGCGTACCACAGCAATAACAGTCGGCAAAGATAAATTATTAAAATCAAAATGTCTGGTCGACGACGTATTAAAATGTATACCAAGCCAAAAGTAATATCATATATAGAAATCAATTGTTTACACAACAAATTGACAACTTTTGTAAATAAATATCAAGATATTTTACCGTGCAGTGTTTCCTTAACAGAAAGTTAAATGTAATTCGCAAAAAAAAAAAAGATTTTACTCAAAAAAGTTTCCATTTATTTCGTTTCAATTAGTAATTTTGTCGTTCTTCATTCAAATAATTACCAACCAGTCTAATGTAAATTGACACGCATTTTTTTTGCTTCTAGCTCTCGGATCAACTTTCGGCCAGTCGAAATTAATATGCCTTTGAGCGACGAAGCTTTGCAGCTGAAGCTTTTGCTGCATCAGCAAAGCTCGAAAGCGCTCAATAGCCGTTCAGAGTTGTTACCTAAATTGTTCCGGTTCTCGAAAACTTGCAAAGGGATTTTTAGAATTGGAACGGATTTATTCGATGTCGAAATGTGAGTAATAATATTGCTTGTTTCTGAAAAATAATGTTTTAGGCGTTTACTCCACGCATTTTAGCGTTACTTCACTTTTTTTTTAGTAAATTTATTAATTTCTTACCGAAAATTATTAAACAGATTGTGGCTATATAATTATGAACAATTATTAATAGTAGAAAGTATTGTTGTATTTCTACAATACATTCTGGTCACAGTAGACTGAAAGTAATTTTATGTCCACCGTTTTCAGCTCCAATTTATTACATTTCAAACAACCCATCCGAATTACTCTCGTCCAAATAAAAATTCAAATCCCACTAAAACCAGAGGCCGGCTAGGATCGGACACAGCTACACGAACAAACAAAATACATTTTCGCCATTCACTATAGCAGAATCGCACATAGAAATGTTCAAAGCAATACCCGATGCCTCGCAGCGGTTTAGAATTGAACTCATAAATCTTTGCCAATGAAAACCGAACCTTAAATTTATGACGGTACGGCCAAGCTTTGCAGTCCGATTTCAGATTGGGAATCGAAGGATTTTGGACTTTGTTGACGTTGTAATAAGGGTGGGATTGGTGATTTTAGTGTGTTGACCAGATAGGTTTGTTGACGCTATCAATGTTTGTCAGGTCACGGCGTCACACATTGGACCGACGGTGTTGAATCAACGGCTTATGGAGTTTGGGAGCTCTGAAGTTGATTGTTGTGCTTGTTAATCATTGAGGGTAGCGGGTGGTTTTGTGTGTGTGTGTGTGTATGTTGATAAAGTATAGGCATAATATACTGCCTAAATAAGTTTGATTTTTATACAACTGCTATATGAGTAAAATCACTTTTTTGCACCACTAGATGTTGCCCGAGGCTTCGTCCCGTGAGAATTTTGAGATGAAATATAGCCAATAGCAATATTGGATAATGTACTTATCTAATGGTGGAAGAATTTTTGAAATTGGTTGGGGAGTTTCTGAGGTAACCCGCCTCAAACATACAAACTCACGAATGCTTACTTACGCTCTTTCCAAAATTGGTATAGATAAAGAAGATATTTGTATCTTCTGAAACACAAATGAGACAACTACAAATTATGTGTATATATAAAAAATTGTATGTATATCTTACGTTATGAAATTTGGTACACGAGTAGAATATAATCTGAAATAACACATAGGGTACTGTTAATCCAGAAATTCCCACGGGAGCGAAGCCCCGGGGAGCAGCTAGTTTACTCACAAATACGTAACTAGATTAACGGCGAACACAACACAAACTGTTCGCTCCACAGTGCAATAAACTAAACCTTTTCATGAATCTGAATGAAAAATGCTTGCAAATTCAATGCAAGCAAAAAGCTAAGGGCGTTGAGTGAGTATATACTTTGCTAGATCGCACATCCACACATATTATTTTTTAAAAATCCTCTGCCGTGTCTGTCTTTCTAAGATTTGTCTTCGCGATAATCTCAAAAACTATTGCATGGATTCTCGTGCGGTTTTCACAAATGAACAGGTGTTTACTGAGTTAGGTTTAGGTATGTAATTTGTTATGTTTTTATCGGAACGAAGCTGACACTTGGTTGGCATTCACTATTTATTTATTTATCAATGTATGTACACAAAAAACGTTCTACTTATCTTTTGTTCGTGCCGTAGTTTTTGAGTTTATCGCAAACATATAAACATATAAATAAAAAAATATATAATGATAAACCACACAGATTGAGCTAGCCGCTCAGATCACTTTCAATTATGACCCGACCGGGGATCGAACACGGGACCTCACGGTTCAGAGACTTTATCACTGCGCCACCGAGGTCGACAAACAGACACACAGAAAGTCGCGGTAGAGGACTTTGTTTTTTTAATATGTAAAGATAGTGAGATCTATAATGAAATAGCTACTCTATATCACTAGGAAGTAAAAACGCGCGTATCGCATTACTCACAGTGGATTCCGACTTCCGTAGCACGTCGTAGCGCTACGCCGTAGCAGGTCGTAGCCGCTCTGCTACGAGCACACGAGGGGCTAATTAACTCTGTAATTCTTAGTTTGCCATTCATTTATGAATGTATGAGAGCTGTTGGTCTTCCTTCGTTTTTTTGTTTTTGTTTTCGTTTTCGTTAAAATAAATATATTTTTTATAGTAATGCTGCATCAAAAAATAATATTCTATCGAGAATCGTGATCGGGAGAGATCCCTCCATGGGATAATTGTATTTTCTTATGGAACAAGGTTCTCATGTCGAGGTTCAAATGTCTAATTTATTCTTTTCTTTTATAGTATGAACCGTGCATACAATAGACAATGACATTTTGTTAATTTATATTTCAAAATTACAAAAAATCATTCACTATTTTGAAGTTGGATAGTATTGTATTGAATGAATTATGAAATCATCTACTACAATACAATTCTGAAGTCATTTTGGTAAAAACGAGAGATTTTTCAGGTAATGCGAAGTAATGTACTAGCTACTTATGTCACTATTTAAAGCCTGCCTAACAGTTAAACGTGGCCTTCGAATAACGCAACTCTGTCTACCCCGTAAGATATCTTTATATCGACGTGTCTGTCAATTTTCCTTAAGTAATGTTCAACGAAATAATCGTAGCCGTTTCGTAGCAAGTTCGTAGCTCCGTGTGCTACGACCCGTCGACAGCAAGCTACGAGCGGCTACGAAGAGCTACGGGCGGCGGTCTAATTTTCATAAAAACATAACCTTATCTTTCTGCCGCGTTAATTAGAAAAAATTATGGAGATAGCAGAAATAAATCATTTGGGGGTGCTGTGTCGACGTTTTTTTGGCGTAATTATGCGTCAAAAAGTTGCGGTTAAATTTAAACTCTTATTTTGGAAAAATTCAGAACTTTTTCTTTCTAATTTTTTTTTGTTTTTTTTTTTAAACAGAATTCGATCCGTTAAATTCTAAAATACAGAAGACGAGTATTATTTACTTTAATACATCAAATTAGGCGCACAAAAAGACTTTTAAGTTTAATCGTATTATACTTTTGGTCCAATCTATCAAATTATATTAATGGATAAATCAAAAATATGAATCAAGTAAAAATTTCCTTACCGTACAGATAAAAAAAATATACGAACAAAATTTGCAACGGAAACGTACAAAATGTACCCGCATAAATTTCGCAAAGAATATTTCAAATTCATTTTCGCCACTCTCATACGTGCTTGGTGGACACCGCCGACCAAAAAAAGTCCCTGACCAAAAGAGATGGGTGGGGAAAAAAAGCGGGAATTCACTGCAACACCTCGAGTTTCGTTACACCTCAGAGGTGGCAAAGGGCGAGAAAATTCGAATTATGTCACGTGCCGTGAAAAATTTTCCATTTGCGTGATATTCTCTGCATTGTGAATTTCGTTTCAACTTATTTCGATAGCTTAATCTCAAGTTTCAAGATGAAAAAAAAAGAAAGAAAAATTACTAAGAAACGAGTAGAGAAAAAAAACAACTTAAATATTTAAGATTCGTCTGTGATTTTACAACCGGCCGTCAGCCCTCTTTGGGAATGCTATTGTTGCCTTTGACCGCGGTTTCGCCCGCGTTAGTTTCCTACGGGAGCAAAAGCATTATCGTCATAACCATAACATAATGGTGCACCCTTGGTGGGCTCTCTAGGGGGTAAATCCTCATGCAACAAGATCTATCATTCAAAAATGATTTTTTGGGGAAAAAACCTATTTTTCCGAAACACCTATGTGAGTTACTAGATAGTATCTGTGCTTAGATCTTGAAAACTGCGCAACGGATTTTGATGCAGGTTTTTTTAATACATAGTGTAATTCCTGAGGAAGCTTCAAGTGTATAATTTATTGTGTTTTTATTCGAACGAAGCCGCGATGGGCGCCGACTTTATATATTGTTCCCCTTCGTGATGACAATAACATCAATATTGTCGGGCCCTAATCAATATCGCGGTTGGCACCCGTTTCGCACGTGTGCCAGACGTATGGCGGGACAAGGAATCAGAAATTATAATGGATACGAAATAAGGAATCATTTTCCAAATCTCCGTCTCTCATTTTTGCGTTCTCCCTGTTAAGTTGTTGTGAAGCCCTATACGCTAGAGGTCAGCGCCAAAAATTGCCCAAAAGTTCGCTAACATTGTGAAGTCGGAGCGGATTTTTAATCTGTCAAAATTGTAAATATAGAACAAAAATCATGACATTTAAAAGACCCAGTTGACCCCAAATTTGATAGAGTTATTCCGATACTGTTCATAGAACTCCTAGAGTATAGTGTGCCTTGTTAGGTTACTTTTCAGCTCAATCGTTGGATTAAATCAGATGTTGTAATATTACTTTATCCGTTTCGCCTTATGGAGGCCGACCGCTAATCAGTGTGCCCTTGAGCTCCTCCAATGCCATGATAGCAGTAACTAACATAATTAAACTTCAAACCATTCCTCTGTCTCTCTCACAATATTACATCTTGCCGCCCGTCATATTGTACTCGTATCTATTGTCTCTAAATCCGTGTACAGTCTACGAAAATCTATCAACCATAATGGTCCGAACAGAAAATAACTGTATACAAAAATGTCTACAGAAACGCCTGTCAAACACACTATGCCTTTGAAATAATTGCCTCTGGAACACAAGAGTAATGTCATTGGTTATCGCTAGCAAGTTGTTGAAGCATTTGACAGGTGGGCTGGAATAAGAGTATGTTTAATCCCCATGTGGTTATAAAATTTTGTAACAGTGGTCGAAAAGTCATTGATTTTTTACAGATAAATTTTATAGATACAGATAATTACTGATAAATATTTTCTCACTTGGATTTCTAAACCAACGAAGATGAAACCTTTAAATACACTTTAGATAGTATTCTAAACAATAATAAGAAATAATTTTAGAAGAATAATAATTATTATAATAATAATTATATAAGGGAGTGGGCTTTGGCGGGAGACCTACATAAAATTAAAACTCTCCAAAGGGCCTCTACGTGTTGGATCCATATCCCAACGCAAGCCTCTCAAAGGACCGGACTTAGTGCCGTGAATTCCAAAAGAGGAGAAACATAATTATAAGAATAATAATTATATCCAGGACCTAGCCATCGACATTAAAACCCAATGGAAGGTTCAAATTGTCCATATTATCCCTAATAGTATTGTCATCTACCGGAGTTGTACCAATATAAAACACAGCCTTGCTACACTTGCAATGCCATCACATATACTCACCTTGTTACAGAAGGCCGTCGTTCTCAACACCTGCCGTATTACTCGAAAATTCTTAAGTTCGTCTAGACCATCTTCCACTATTTGTATTCAATAATCTCCCTTACATGCTTGGCCTAGGCCCGCATGTATGGTGTATACCCTCTTTCCTCAAAAGAGAAGAAAAATCGTTAAATGAAGAATATTATTATGTCATAGAATTATTATTATAATTCTAAGACAATTTTTCATTGCTTTTTAACCTCTTATTATAGGAGATTAAAATTATATCAATGTACTTATCACATTTCCATCGTGAACTATATGCTTGATGCAAATTGTAACTTACACTTAATTGTAAAACAACATTAGGTTTATGTACGTGTTAAATAATAAAACGTAACAACGTAACGTACAGAAATAGGCAGAATTCGTACAACTAACTTGACAACTGATAATCAGAATTATTGTTATCGGCAAAGCGCTAGCGAAGCGTAAATTTTAATCGCTTCTGAGCGATGGACACTTGGCTAGCCAGCTGAGCGTACATTGTTAGCGAACCTTACCACACGCGTTCTGGAGTTAGTCAAGGATCTATATTAGGACCACTACTATTTTTAATAATGATTATTGACGTAGCAAAAGTTGTCCAAAATGCAAAATGTGTTCTATATGCTGACGATCTCAAGCTGGCCCTGGAAGTAAATAACCCAACAGACTATCAGTTATTGCAACAGGATATTAATGCTGTTCAAAAATGGAGCACAGAGAAATAAGATGTTGTTTAATTTGAACAAATGTTCGGTAATGACATTTAGCAGGAAAATTTTGAAATCATACCATGACTACACGTTAAACGGCGTAAAAATTAATCGAGTCACATCGTCTAAAGATCTTGGTGTAATATTTGATACGAAATTAACTTTTCACACGACCATATTTTCTCTCTTGTCAAAGATAGTTTCAAACGTCTTGGATTTGTATTGCGGAACTCGAGAGATTTTCACAATCCGCACGCAATTAAACTTTTATTCTTCGCATTAGTCCGTAGTAAACTAGAGTCGAGTAGTTGTATATTCATGAGGCTTCATATACGCTTATGATAGAAAGAGTTCAGAAAACATTCTTAAGGTACTTTTATAAACGCATTTACGGATACTATCCCTACCTATATACAACTCTGGTTCTACGTGGTGTATTAGGTCTTAATTCTCTAAGAGCTCGTAGGGATCATTATCAATTAGTAATGTGTTTGAAAGTACTCCGAGGTAATATCGATGCCACTGAACTTCATAATGAGTTATGTCTGTTGTGTGTACCTAATAGAAGCCTTTTACAACGCAAATGTCAACCACGAAAACTGTTCGCAACACCTCATACACGTACTGTATCCCATGCACAGTCTCCGCTGTGCCGCATGCCAGCGGATCTCAACGCATTCCTGAACCAGGAACCTGAGTGTGACGTGTTCGTGGATGGATGGAAGACGCTTGTCAGGAATTGTTTGCAGTTTTGTAAGATTGACGAATGTTAGTCAACGTGTTTAGGATGATAATATTGTGTTTCTCTAAGAAATTTTTGTAAGTGCCTATTTTTTCTTACTAAATACTTTAAAAGGGTATATATTGTGTACCGTTGTATTTAGCTAAATAAATAAATAATAATTGTTTTTTCCCTGACGCCTAACAAGTTTTCATTTTAAAAACTAGTATGAAATAAATTCTTGAATAAGATCCGTAAGCCCATAATGATGCCATTACTGGAGTTCGTTTACTAAAGGATTCTCACCCTAAGATATATTACAGCCGTTAGCCTGCTAACTGAAAAACAATTGAAGTCGACACCGTAATTAGGCACTTTCTCACTAAAAGCAGAAAATCTTCACGGGCACGGAATTAGTGTAAATGGATCTTTACATTAAAAAATAAATTTAAATTTCTTAATGCGGGTATTAAACGCGCACGTACCTTTTACAATTCGGACGTTTAAAAGATAAATATAAATTGTTTAATGCGGGTATTAAACGCGCATGTACCTTTTTGGGTCTAGCTTCAACCAAGAGAGTCGGTCAGTGACGAGTCATTGTAACACGACCCAAAACGTCCAAGGTTTAAAAGGTACGTGCGCGTTTAATACCCGTATTAAGCATTTTTTTAATTATCAAGTACCTAGTTATTGTTTAGTTGATATATATTTCTGATGCCAGCCGGAAATTGATTTTGTGTCGATGGATCTTTTCATATCTAAAAAAAAAATATTGAACTAAAATTATTGATATATTTTTAATAATGGTAAAGCTAAAATAAAAAAAATAAAAAAATATTATTATTGAACTAGTCGTTTACCACATCGGTCTCCGGTCTTCCCTGATGAGATGACTCCCTAGGGGAGCCATTAGGATTAGGAGATTCTCAAAATATTTGTTATAAAAACTTATCCAATTTCGAAAGAATTTAGTGCGTGTCGCATTATTTAGCAAAGACAATTCTGAAAAGGTAGTGTGAACTTGTGAGCTTTATAATTTTTTTTATTGCCGTAAAGTTACTAATTGTGTGTCGTATTTCTCATGTATTAATATTCTAAACTTAGATGTCTTTAGAGAATGGTCTTCTAGTATCCTTAACTCTTAGTTTTCAACCTTTAATCTGCGCGCTTCTCAAAGGGGTCCGTTAATTTAAAAACGGCGAAGCCCGTTATAAATTATATTAAATGCCAAATTAATTAAATTGTACAACTGACACGCCACCGAGCCTTTTTGCCGGGGGCTAATAAAAATTCATATCTGGCCTCCTGATTGCGCGGTAGCTTCTTAAATTACATTACCTGAGTCTGTTTTTCTTTCGCCGCTTCTTGTATTGATTTTTCTGAGGGTTTCAGGAGGATCTGTCTTTCAATGTTCTATTTTTAAATGTGGTTTTTAAGTGAGAAATACTAGCGACTTTTTGTGATATTTAGAAGTGTAATTGATGATCTATTTGCTAAAGTCTTGGTTAACGAAACTGTCCAGTGATACAGTTATTTCTACGTTATATTTCTATAAGCAAATATTTATATCAAACGAATGTAATTTATAGGTAGTAATGTCTGTTGAGTTTAAAACTATTAATGCGTCTAAATTATATTGACGACCTCGGTGGCGCAGTGGTAAAGTGCTTGCCTCTGAACCGAGAGGTCCCGGGTTCGATCCCCGGTCGGGTCATGATGGAAAATGATCTTTTTCTGATTGGCCCGGGTCTTGGATGTTTATCTTATATGTATTTGTTATAAAATATAGTATCGTTGAGTCAGTATCCCATATCACAAGTCTTGAACTTACTTTGGGGATAGCTCAATCTGTGTGATTTGTCCTAATATATTTATTTATTATACTTCAATACCTCAAAACATATTTCAAAACATCGTTCTGAATTCATTTTTAATTTTGTTTCATATTTTCGATGTTTCATTTTAAATCCAGCCAGTGTTTAATAAGGAGCTGTCTTGCGCATTACAGACATCTGCTCAGGAATACACAACAGTAGCTCATTGCAGAAACTTAGGTATCTACCTAAGGATTTTGTAAGTGCTTTAATTAAACGCCAGGCAAATTCATTCAATGTGCATTTTCCGCTTCGAAAACTGTTTTGAATGCTCTATTTTGCTGTTAGTTAATGTGTATTTAAATAATATTATTTTCTTTTTTTGTCCATTTATTTTATTCTTTTTGAATCTTGTGTTTCCATTCTAGAGTCTACTACATATCCTCTCGTGGAAGTAGTACGAGGCGAAAGGTTGTAGGCAATAACAGCATTCCTAATGCACTTGTGACGACTTCGGGTGGTGGTGGTAAAGTGCTTGCCTCTGAACCGAGAGCTACCGGGTTCGATCCCCGGTCGGGTCATAATGGAAAATGTTATCTTTTATGAATTATATTTTTATCTATATCTTTTTCTGATTGGCCCGGGTCTTGGATGTTTATCTATATATGTATTTGTTATAAAATATAGTAGAGTTAGTATCCCATAACCAAGTCTCGAACTTACTTTGGGGCTAGCTCAATCTGTGTGATTTATCCTAATATATTTATTTATATTCATAATTTATTTATATCCTCTCGTGGAAGTAGTACGAGGCGACTAAGGGACACATAGCTAGGCAGGCGCCGGTTGTATACTCAAATTCGAGGTCATTTTTTATGCTGACTGGGCAGATGGTGGTCTATGAAAACTAATACACGTCAGTCAGATTGGTATACTCAATGTGGCACTAGTAGGATTCGAACCTGGGACCTTTCGATCCACAGGCGGGCGTCTTAGCCATTACACCACCACCGCTTCTTAACGTTGCTCCGAAAAACACGTACTTGTGTTATTACATCTTTTCCTTATTTACCATAAATGTATGTATTATTCAGTAGCCCTCCTGTACGGGTCCCTCGGGTTACCTTTTACGTTTTGGGATAATTAAAAGATAAAGGAAACGTTTAATATGTCTTCGGGTTTTTTATGACGTCATATTTTTTTTTTTTTGGGTTTACGAATATTTTTTCCTGTGAATTTTGGGTCCTTATAAAACATTTTGTTTTTCTTATATTGTAATATAGTATTATATTTGTAATTTTAAAGTTAATTAGTAATAATTTTAAATCATATTTAAACGTGCAATTTTTTCTATAGTATAACAGGTAAACTAGCTTGTGACTTTGCAATTGGTACACTATTGTTTTGTTTAATGCTCCTTTTATTTTTTTTTATTTGGTAAGTTGCACCATCATCTTTGACAATAACTGTAAAGTGCGCAGAAAAGTGTAAAGTGCGCCATTTTGTCACAACGTCAGCGGCGCGATGGTTAAAATCAACGTCAAATTTGACGGTGCAACTCGCACTTAATTAAAACTAAACTTAAAACTTAAACTTAACTTGAACGGCACTTTAATTATGGTGGCACACCGAGGGTTCTTTTAATTATTATTTTACTGCCATTGAGGGTGCACTAAAATATATAAATCTGAGGTAGGTAAATGGACTGAAACAAGTAATGAATCGCATTTTATTACAAGTTTTAAATTACAAGTCAGCAAAGTGTTCTAATTGCTACTTTCATTGCCTTTTGCGTGGTGATCTTTGTTCTTTTTTACACTCTTTATGACTGAAACCTTAGAGTAACGTCATATCTATAGAGCGCGCGCGCACACAACATCTGTTTTATAAACATATTTATGTTGCAATATAGTCACACCTTTTTTCACCTTATCCATACTAATAATAAATACGAAAGTCTGTCTGTCTGTTCTCCGCTTTAACGGCAAAACCGCTGGACCTATTTTGATGAAATTTGGTATGCATATAGTTAAAGACCCACGTTGAAATATAGGCTAATTTTTTTTTCAAGTATCAACCCCTAAATGACAATGGGGGGGGGGTGAAAGTTTGAAAGTTTGTATTAAAATCATGTCTGCTGTTAAAATTACAACGTTATGTTTACAATTACGCACCCTCTATTACACTGTTGTCACTCTAAGTCTGAAACAAATAAGCTTTAATTAACTTTTATACAGGTGCAAGTCATCTACGAAGGTTGTAGAGGTCGGAGCTTTTAAGTCTAGACGTCGAGCTTTCATTTCGTCGTATTTTCCTTGTAATGGCGAATTTGATTTGCTCTAAGCATAGTATTTACAGTTTTATTGACCTCCAGATGTTTCGCATTCGATAGTTTGAATTAATTACAATTTTTATGAACAAAAGTGATCTTATGTTTCCGAATTGTTTGCTTAATAATGCTAATTTATTATTCCAAGCGATATTTAGTTTGTTTTCTTTATTTAAACGTGAATATAATTTAAAATGGTCACAAAGAAACTTTTTTTTTCGTTTAATGCCTAAAATCATTGAGAATTTATTCATATTGAATTTTTGAATACAATTCAAATTCAAAATTCTTTATTCAGTTTAGGATGATATACATCACTTATTGACATCAAAAAAATAATTAAACTAAGTCTACTGCCGGCTTCCAAAGCGCAGGTGAAGAAGAAGCGGCGCAACAAACTTCACCGCAGCCTTTTCTCCAAGGACGTCAATTAACAAATATAGGTCTTATACATAAATTTAAAAAAAATATAAAATATCGCTTCGAATGCAGCTGCTAGCGATTTCCATTATGCTTGCACTCTCTTAATAGCAATGGACATGCATTCAACCAGGTGTCACAAAACCAAAAACCAGATCTTTTTAAAATGGTTTTTCCACGTATTTTATTCACTTCCCATTTTTACAAAACAAAATCGAAAAAAAAAATCAGATAGTCTAACTTTACCAAAAATATGAATATATGAAATATCTAGCCGACAATAATGACGCAACATTGTAGAATAAAATCTTCATTATGTTCGCGAACCCTCTTAAACATTAACCGCCCAAAAACAGAAGTTACACAACTCATTTGCGTCTCAGTACTTTATAAATATCAAGTTACTTCGATCACGTAGTTCGCATCCAGGTCGGGTTATATCATGAAGATGTAGATGTTACTGGTACCGGTACTCCAAAAAATTTTTTAATGCAAGGTATATTGCTATCTCGTTCATCGGCAGCTCGACCTCTCTTTCTTATGCATTGCGAGGTAAAAGCCGTGATGTAGTTATGACTTTATGACCGATATAAAATTATATACCATAACATAGTTAAATACAAAAGTGATTCATTAATTACTAGGGATATCATTCTAAATTGGTACAAGTTTAGCGATATAGGTATAACGTATACTCTCCATACACTATACCTTTCAACGCGCAAGAAAGAGAGGTTGTGCTACCGATGAAAGGGATAGTAATACATGTACGTGGAATCAAAATGTTATTGGGATTACTCCAGTCTGACCTAAAGCTTCATGCTATACAGCCTCCATATTTCCACGTCACTCCGCATTTATATGATAATGCGCTCGTAACGGATCCGCGAGTCGCGATGACTTCCGAAAAACTCCGAAGTTCCCCGAACTTGTAAATCTAATTTCGAGCCGGCTCATATTTGCACGCAATTTCACATTCTCTTTCTGAATGTAGCTCGTTTTGCAAAATAGTTATGTTATACATGTGTAACATAATACTCTCACATTTTAATTTAATTTATGTATTTTTATTTAATTATGTTTTGATTACATTTATAGATGCGACTCGGGGCTTCGCTCTCGTGGGATATTCGGGATAAAAAGTATCCTATGTGTTATTCCAGGTTATATTCTACTTGAGTACCAAATTTCATAACAATTCGTCCAGTAGATTTTGCGTGAAAGAGTAACAAACATACACACATAAATCCTCACAAACTTTCGCATTTATAATATAAGTAGGGTGATAAGCTCGCAAAAATATACTTCTAGATAAAAAATATTATGTCCTCATCAAATCAACAGGCGATTAAAATTAACCTCTGTACCCTTTATATTTTGTAATGTAGCTGTATATGATTTTATTTATATTTAAGAATCCTTCTACAGCCATCACTTTGAGTTTCTGTTTTAAACTTCAAGCTGAAGGGTTCAGTTAGCAAACGTTCCTATAAAATTCTACTAAGTACACGTAAATCCTATTAATCCTACTAATATAATAAATGCGCAAGTTTGTGAGGATGTATGTATGTATGTTTATTACTCACGCAAACTGTACGAATTGTTATAAAATTTGGTACGTGGGCAGAATATAACCTGAAATAACACATAGGGTACTTTTGTTCCGAAATTTCCACGGGATCGCAGCCCCGGGGCGAGGCTAATGTTAAAATAAATCTAGTTTAAAAAATGTGTCGAAAAGTCTAAGTTGAAACATTTATTCAGATATTAGACTTTCATGGCCGAAATTTTTACGTATTATTTGTGTATATAATTTCTCATAATGATGATATTTTTAACATATTTTCTGTCTAATCATTTCAAATATATAATATTATCTTTTTACTTCTTTTTTTCTGTCATAACCAGTTTCTTTTCCGTATTTTTTATTTAATAATATAAACTATTGAAAGTTTATCTGTGCAACAATAGAGTGAAGCTTTTAATGAAATAATAAACTGAAAGTTACTGTAGTCTTTATGATAAATTGTATATCAAAATAAGTCTAATATAATAAATACTTGACGACCTCGGTGGCGCAGTGGTAAAGTGCTTGCCCCTGAACCGAGAGGTCCCGGGTTCGATCCCCGGTCGGGTCATGATGGAAAATGATTTTTTTCTGATTGGCCCGGTTCTTGAATGTTATCTTGAATGTTTATCTATATAAGTATTTGTTATAAAATATAGTATCGTTGAGTTAGTATCCCATAACACAAGTCTCGAAGTTACTTTGGGGCTAGCTCAATCTGTGTTATTTGTCCTAATATATTTGTATACTTTTTTTTTTTTATTTAAATAGAAAAAAATCATATAACCTGGTACACGTTATATTTTTTTGTATACTCACATAAAAGTAATAAACACATATTTGTGTTTCCCAAAACCCTAACACTTACCGTAATATCACAATGTTTCAGGCAACATAAAAATTATATGCGACATAAACCAGACTTATAGACCGGTGGAAAGAGACCCTTTATATGGTGAGCAATAAAAATGTTAAAGTGGATGTGTGACCCTTAAACCCCATATAGGTAATATTTGCTTCCGTGGGTCATTCAACTGAAGATTACAATTTTAGACCTCTTTTGTATAATTTTATCGCACATAATATAGCCGGACTATGGTGTGTGGTAAGGTTGACTGCGAAATCAAAAATTTTACATATAATATTCTACAACAATAATATAGCTATGAATTTGATAATGATATTACTATAAATAATATTCTATTCAAAAACTAATCATACAATTTAGTTTTGATACATCGAGTTTAATTTGTAATAGAAAAATTTTATTAATACATATCACACTGTTTTTCTATTAATACTTCTGTACTTGACATCACTCGTTTAACTTAATAACTTTCACATTCATATTTATTCAATTTGAACATATCAAAGAATTGGTGTGGACAGTGGATTACAGGCACATCCAAAAATCGTAGGTACTTACTTAATAAAAGTTTTACAGATAGCATCACGTCTTGATCCATCTCACGGGATAGACAGGGCCAAGAGTTGGAAAACCGAAGGGCACTTTTAGCTGGATAGCGGGCTTATCGGTGGATGAGATTCTGGAATAGTGACAGGTTGCTAGGCAAGAATGGAATCTCCAGTTTATACCCCATTCCTGTGATTGACTTTTACAATTTACGGGAAGAAAATCATCTGGCATGTTCTTTTTTTTCGCTCCCAGACCTGCACGGGAGCTAAAGGTCAATCATAATAGAATGAAACAAAGCCGCTTCCCGCAGTATGTCTGTCCGAATGAAGTATACTTAGATCATTAAAACTACGCTACAGATTTTGATGCGGGTTTTTTAATTATTAGTGTGATTCTTGAGGAAGGGCTTAGGTGTATATTTTATTATGGTTTTACCCGAGCGAAGCCGGGGCGGGCCGCTAGTTATTTTTAAAAAATCGAAAGACATCTCGCTATCTGGTTCTCGGCGTGGCCATAAGTCGGCCTGTTTATTAAGGACTCATTTTTGGGCCTCCAAATATAGAACAAGGTGCTGGGCAAAGGCCTGGGCCTCCCTAGGCACACCCTATCTATATATGTATAAAAGAAAAATCGTTTTTTACTAATCAAGGCCCAGCCCAAACCATAGAAGCTATAAACGCGAAATTTGGGCAATTAGCTTTAGGTTATTACGTAGTGCTCAGATAAGAAAGAAATTTTCAAAATTCGACCTCTAAAGTGGTAAAAATTAGGGGTAAAGCTTGTATGAAAAAATTTTACCTCTAGGGTAGTTAAATGTGGGTCAAAAGAAATAACGTATATCCCATTAAAAATTTCGTCAACTAAAGATATGAGCAGACAGCTCAGCGGTAAACACCATTGAATTCCCTAGCTAGTTTACCCTAGCTAGGGTAAACTAGCTAGTTTACCCTAGTTTTACCCAAGCGAAGCCAGGAAGGGCCGCTAGTTGCTAAATAAATAAATTAAAGTCAAAAACAAATATAATCCAGCTAAATACAATATATTTCCCAGCCATTGTTTCATATTCGTATAATAAAAATATCTTTAGATCCTTGGGATTAATACGGGATAGTTTCGGGTTGGTAAAATTGCAAGTGGGGTTATGGAATCCCTAAGGGATGTCGGGAGGAGGGAGCGAGGTATTTATAATACCGGGGCCGGATTAGCCAACTTCGCCGGTTATATAGCTATTTCTATTTTTATTTCGTCTGTGAAGTTTTTTTTTTACGATTATTATTGAGAATTTGTGAAATTTCTTACGATATTTAATAATTATTCCATATATTTTTTTTGTTGGATTTTTTTTTAATGTTTGGATTGTCAGTATTATGTGAAGAGGTTTTTAAAGAAATACACTGACGGTGGGCGATGCAAGAGACAAAAGCTAGTATCAAATAAAAGTCATTCGCAAAAATTAATAGTAGTTAACTACTTAGTAGTCAAGTACATAATAGTTACCCTAAATCTTTAGCATTGTGGAGCATCAGCTGCATTTGTGTTCTTTAGTCGCTTCTAATCACAAGTCTCGAACTTACTTTGGGGCTAGCTCAATCTGTGTGATTTGTCCTAATAATATTAAAAAATATTTTTAAAAGAACGCCTCTTAAGATAATAATGGCACTCCCAAGATTGGTCAACGTTATGCGTGCGGCCGGTTATGAAATCTCAGCAAGTGGGGTCATCTCAGAAATTAGCTTCACTGTGTCACTAGGCTTCGCAACGTCACAGCCCCGAACGTAACCGAAAATATGCAGAGATGAGACAGAGAGACTTACCATTCCTAAATGTATAATTTTTCCCAACAGTAACCTTTTATAACCCAATCAAGGCACCAATAAAACTGGCTTCCCTTTGACTCTCAAAGTTTCAATATCATATAACAGGGCCCTCTCTCAGCGTTGGCTGTTTTGTTACCTCTGGGGTAACTTTCACGTCACACAACCACACATAGGCCACAAATACGAAAATCCAACGGTGTGTTATCATAATAACACCACTGGAACTTCGAATTTGCGCTATTTTTTTTTTCAAATATTATTTTATGTATAAATTAAAAGATGTATAACTTTTAACGCGAAATATAATCGCTTTACTTTCTCCAATCGTATTAATAGTCAGAGTACTTCGTGGAATAATAATTAAAAAAAGCTTAAAATAGTGCAGTTCTGCGTTCCTAATAGATACGTGGAGCTTCGAAGGCAGCCGTGCCTATTGGTGGTATCTCACGGGAGGACCAACTTGGTGAACAGGTCTCCGCTGGCGCGCGCCATACGCACTCTCAATTTTATCGCGGACAAGATAGACATCTTCCAGTGTACTCTGTGTGAATTTACAAAAGTAAAATTACAAAAGGTTACTAATAATTGAATTATATTTGATATTGCTTTTTCTGTTGCATTGGGTTTAAACCTGTAAAAATAGAATAAGTTTGGATAATAAATAAATAAATATTTTTAAATTGATTTTTGATTCGAACTTTTGCAATATATATGGACGGATCTGCGATTGTCTTTTGTATTTCACCCAACTCAAGATGTTAAAATTACTCATACCTTGTCTTTTTTCTCTGTCTTTCACTGAAAGAAATAAATACCTTCTTCTTCTTCTGCTTTGCCTTCGTGTTGCAGAGATCGGTTCACTGTGTGTTACCGAGCTCTAGCTAAATATGTGCGCCGGACGTCGACTGTTGGCACTCGTGAAATTTTCGTACTTGCACCCGAAAATAACCTTGAAAATTGCAGACACCAGGTATCATTACAGCTAGGAAGCTATTGCTTTAAAGGTCTCTTGAAAAGTCAGATGGTAGTGGCTATTATAGATAAAAAATCACACAAACAAACATAAATAAACAAACGTTTTTATCCCTTCATTAAATTCATACCCAACATACAATCAATCCTATTAATATTATATATACGAAAATTTGTGAGGATATATGTTTGGTACTCTACTAGTCCGATTGTTATGAATTTTTAATATCTCGGTACACGGGTAATAGGTGGTACTTTTTATCCCGAAATTCTAACGGGATCGTAGCCCTGGGCGTTGAGTAACGAAATATGCCTAATTATATAACAGAGAAAATATTTCTCTCATAGCACAAAATCTATATACAAATTAGTTACAGATCAAAGTGTTGACTGAAGTAAAATAAACAATCAACGAAAAATATATATTTCAATAAAAAAAAAATAACAGTTCTTCAAATGCTATCTACTATTTAATATTCGTGTATGAAATATTTGTCGAAGTTCCAAATGTAAGTGGTCACCCACGCACGTATCCACACTTGTAAAATATCGTCAAAGTTATGGGCCGAGCTTATTGAATTATCTGCTTATCATTGTGCAAGTTTTAATGAATAGCTTTTAGAGCTTTTGAGCTTGAGCCACGTTTAACGTTATTAATTTGCTGGTTTTGAGAGCGGGCTTGATTAAGTTATAGAGGTTTTAAATTTTACATCGTCAGCCTCCCACGGGTAGAGTGGCTACTTCAAACTTTGTACGTTACAAAATGCAGTATTTGTTTTTAATATCGTATGAAATTAATATGGTTACAATATATGTGATTTTAAAGCTTGTATTTTAATAAAAATCTGAAATTAGAATTCACAGATTTTTTCACGTCAAATTCTATATAACTTTGTAATTTATCAGATGACTTAGCTGTAACTTTTTAAAACCATAATTGGTTGTGTAAACTGTATATAATTTGACGCTGACTGATTGGGATATTAAAAAGCGTGGAATCTTGAAATTTTACAGAGAAGTCCACTAATTATAATTATTAATGTGTTCGTTTATCCTTCTTTAACGTCAACGTTAAAATTGAAGAGCATTGAATTGACGTGAGTTTTGGTGTGGAGATCGAAAGTGACTACTTGAGGCGGGGCCTTCCACCGGGCGGTGCTCTCGGGCATTATCTAGTTCTAGACAAATTTAAGACAGTACGAAATTTGCCTTAAAATATAAAAATAGTTCTTGTCAAGTTTGTAAGAAAAACATGACAAGATTTTAGCGCAGTTGCAATGAATAAATAGTTTATGTATTTCTAATAATAGACATAAATCCAAACCCTATAAAGCAATTACTGAGTGGAAAATCAATCAATACAGACTAGCATATTAGTCGAGCGGCAGGGCGTAACGTACCTGCGCGCTGGCGTAGTATTGATTATGCCCTCGCTCGGAATAAACGCGCGGGCCGTTTTTATTGGCTGGCGACTTGTAAATAGATGTATAGTCGTGGAGTTTATTTTTTTCCTGTCTTCTTTTTATTTTATTTAATCATATTTTTGCACGTCAAATTTTAAATTATATAGTCTCGAAAAGCTACGAACTAGTGGCATTATTTCGGAACGACTGTCCCTAAGGACACGATTAACCAAACAAAATATATGAGACAGATATAGTCTCTCTCATCTGAGCGTTCGTTTCGGTTTATTCCGCATTGAGTGCTGGAGCCCAGGGTCCTTTTATTCTATATTTACTTTTTCAATTCGCACGATCATCGGCATCCCTAGTTGTCTGACCATTGGTACGCATATCATCCATAAAGACAACTAAAACTATAAGGTAATTGAAGATATTCTAAATTTTTGAGAAGAATCTCCAGCATATATGCCCTTGACTCATGACATTAGCTCAGTTGTACCAGTAAACTTGGACGTTAACTTTGAGCTGTGCGCCGCCGCCGCTATTTCGATAAAATGGCGTACAGTCTTCAGCACATCAACCTATCCATATTAATTGCAAACTCGCCGCTATTGCCGCACCGTAAAGGTTCATGCAGGGTAAATGATGATCTGTCGACTACTTGGTGTATTTATATGCTAGGTTAACGTCAAATTGACTGGTGCAACTCACCCTAAACATGTTTCTTTTGAACGCCAAGACAGCAAAGCAATATATTTGAGCAGATTGATGTGCTGTTCACTATACAACCCACACTGTTCGCCGAAGTAACATACACCTAATTAAAAAGGTGTTACAAGATTAGAAACACGTTAGATTTTGTCGTACGTTCGTAAAATGCTTCAAAAGGAGCTTAATGAAGATTCGATTTAGAAAATGTTTTCTCTCTCGTTCTTGAAAGAAAACCAATGTATTAGCGTAATTAAATGTCGAGTTCACAGATCTACTAGTTCTATAGACAGCGAATTAATGAAAATTCATACAACAAATTTGTAGGTATTTTATTACGCTAAAGAACTTACTTATTTACTAATTTTATAAAGATCTGTATTTTTGTATGGTCGTAAGGAATAAACTAAAAATTATTTGTACCTATTTTGATCAGATTTGGTATAATTATAGACTTAGACATTCAAGAGTTTTATATTTTTTTGAGATAAAAATATGGCTGATGTCGCGGGCGACCGTTAGTGAAATATGAAATAGTGTAATTTGCGTAATTGCGTAGTATAATTGCATAAATATAGTGCCTGGAGTCCGTAAATAAAGACTTTAGTTTTGACAATAAAATTCGACTGTGACTTTACTTTCGGCCGCCGAATGCCTTGCGACTTCAGCCATTCATAAAAAATCTGTAGTCATCTATCCAGGCTTTACTCTTATTGACTGAGCATATGGAGTTGTGCTATTCTGAGGCGGGAACCACACGCCTCCTACACATCTTTTCTGTAATAAAGTTATAATAAATAAATATATTAGGACAAATCACACAGATTGTGCTAGCCCCAAAGTAAGTTCGAGACTTGTGTTATCATTTCCCATCATGACCCGACAGGGGATCGAACCCGGGACTCTCGGTTCAGAGGTAAGTACTTTACCACTGCGCCACCGAGGTCGTCCAAAGTTATCATCTATTTCTGTATATATCAATTGTGCCGCTTCATTGAATAGAAACTGTACAAGTCTAGAATTCTCGACACGACAGCTGGCGGTATAGTCTGCTTGCGCTCTCAGGGGTTGAAATGTTCTATGATTGGTTTTTAAGATTTGTCAAAACATTAAGTGACGTTTAATTTGCTGGGTTCAGTTATATTTTTGGTGAAAGTTTGATGGTGAAGCCATGGAATTAGTAGGCACTCCGTTATTTAAGCCGTGGGTGAAGCAAAGTAAACTTGTCACACTATTTAGACCAGAAATCAAAAATATGAGTGAGGTTAATTAATTTTTTACTAGCTGTCAACAGTAGATTTTTTTAAACTATTTCCGCTATAAGGTTTTATTTTTAAACTGATTTTCCATTTTTTGATATATAATATTGAGAAATATAAAATGAATTGTGCAGAAAATATTTTTAATTTTTTTTTTGAACAAAGTATTTCTTGTTCGAAAAAAGATCAATTTTGTTGTTAAATTTCTATCTTACTGGATTTTACCATGAAGTCTAAAATAACATATTATTATATAGATTAATTCCCAAAATTCCCACAGGGACAATCCCGGGGCACAGCTAGATATTGCAATACTACAAGACACACATGGCACTCGCCAGCTCACATAATATCATCATAAAAACCCCTTTTTACCGGCCAAAAAGACAAAATGGCTGGGACAATAATAAGTTAAAAACCTACCCTCTTTCAACGGTAATACCGTAGCAGACTCGGAATGGGAAAGACGTGACTCGCGTCCTAATATACACCATTATGTCACTAGGTTTGACCGTTGGATTTACTTGTCTTTTATATTTTAAAGTGTCTAATTTACTTGAGTATGAAGTCTTTATTTTAGAAGATTTTTAACCACAGACGACAGAAAGGAGGGCAGTTTTTTTTATATTTACTTTGCCACGAACAGTCATTGTAAGAAACATTTTACAATCATCATCATCATATCGAGTGTGTTATTGCTAACACTGGTGTTAGATTTTTTATTCAAGTCGCCTAAAGGCATCTGACATGACTTTTACTACCTACCGCCATGTAGTGGCAGATAGTCGCATACAAACTAGTGAACTAAACTATCAACCAGTGTGCAGGTTTCCTCACGATGTTTTCCTTCACCGGAAGCAAGTGTTGGTCGATGAAAACTACACATGAGTCATATTGGTATACAAACTCGTATGGCACGAGTTGAATACGAATCTGAGACCTTAAACCTTGACCTTATTTTGCAATAAATATATCATGTTAGATAGACAAAACAGTGACAAAAAAAAGCATATAAATAAATACTGTGTTTGTCAACACATAGGTACTAATTTAGTTGTATACAAAACAAGAACAGCTATTATGTAAGTAGAAGTAATTGATTCACGCAATACACTACATATATAGTTTAATACATAAAGTTATAAGTTTCTACGTCTGTCCGTGGCATCGTAGAAACCAGTGGGCTGAACCGATATTGATCTAGTCTGTGTTTATTTTGAAGATAATATAATCGAGAGTGCTCTTAGTTACGTTTCGAGATTATGTGTTCAGCCATTGGGGAAACTTCAGCTCTTTCTAGTAGATATGAAAAAAAATAAATTTAAAAATAAGAAACTGGAAAAATACTCAGATGTCCTAATTTCCCATACATTGGGCGTTTCAGGCCATTTATTCAAAACAAATCATTTACGACGCTCTCTTTCATAATATCTGCTTTATTCCGACCAAAATTAGGTTTATTTTCCAATGACCTTAAACTGTGGCGTCAGAAGCTTTAGGGGTCAATTTTGTTCAAATAATGAATTCGGCCTTAACATTTATATCTCTTCTCAAAAGGTTCCGCTAATCATGATTAAGACCTATTTTGATGAACAGCTAAGGGATATTAGCACTGAAACCCTAAACTATGAGTAGCTGACGCCATTTTGAGAGCAAATTATCAAAAAAATAATTTAATGCACTGACGTGGGTTTATTATGAAATTTAGATTTAATTTGATTTGTTAGATTTTTTGCGACAACGACCATTCTATTTTTAAAACCATAATTTCGTTTCTTTTTGTTTGTGTAATTTGGCGATGGTTGTACGCATATCTCATTTAAAAAAAGAAATACGAATTAAAAATAAAATATATTTTTAATACGAATGATGAGAGGCTGTAATGTAAGCGTAGACGTGACCGCAAATAAAAAAATGCGTTTCCTTTATTTGACCTTTTCCTGTGGTCTTTAATGGAAATGGCGTGCTGAAAGAAAATTATGGGCGAAATAATTTTATCTAAAAATAAAAGCAAAGCCTACAGAGCTTTTTTGGGTACAAAACATAAAGATAATAGAATAGACACTCTTTTCCATGCATTGACATAACTGATTTTTTAAATATATATTATTAATACGTTGTATTTTTGTTTTCTTGTTACAAAGATAATGAAGTTTGTTATTGAAAGATTATAAGCTGCTCCCTGTAACCTTTTATTTTTAAATTGTTTTTATTTAATAAGTATTAAGAACTAGCTCGATATCTTGACTGACATGCAAAAACATGTGTTCCATAGTTACTAAATTTAATATTAAATTCGATAATCTATTAACCTTACACGGCTAAAGAATTAGACAGATTTTCATGAAATTTGGAATAAGCATAACTATAATCTCGGAGATCGGGCATAGGTTTATTTGTTTTAAAAAATCAACCTTCAAGGTACTGTAATGGAGAGTGACAGTTTTTATGAAAAACACAACACAATATATTTTCTGCCGTGAGCCGCGTGCAACAGCTATAAAAGCACACAGACAAGTTTTTGATCAATTAAATGGATTCTTCATGACTGTGCACCTTTCCACATTGTTCCACTATCTTGTCATCATCATTCGAATTAAAAAAAAAATGCTTATTGTTCTGTACGCTAGATTATTTGTATCAAATGCGTTCTTTGAAAATGTCATCAAAAGCTTCAGCGAAAATATTTTCTTTTCATTTAACTCGATTTTGGTGTTTTTTGGATTTTCAATTTGACACTTCCGCTTGATATTGCGAGTTTCGTGTAGGAATTATTTATTTCAAAAGTCGTACAGTTCATTTCTTAATTTGTTAAATAAAATTTTAATATATGATTCTGTTTTATAGTTTTTCTTATCGAGTAATTTATTGTTTCACTTGTGTCAGATTTTATTGGTCCAGTCCTAGAATAGGACCACTGCGTAACCTTTCGTGGATGTCGCACAAGGCGATTAAGGGACAATACCATTATCAAAGAGGGTTGACGTCAGACAGGGGGCCGGTTATAAAATCATTCCTAAATCTTCGAAATGAGCGAACTCTGGGCGTCACAGCTCCGAATGCAACTGGGATCACGCGAACATGAAGAGACTTTTGTAAGATTTTTTGCCATCTAGTATAAGTCATCATATTATAGTGTGTAGGTTTCCTCACAGTGTTTTTGTAATCAAGTAATAGTTTACGAAAACGACTATAGGACTCATGTTATACAGACTTATGTATATAAGCGTAAAGCAATCAGAGTCCTGTGTTGTACAAGTAGGATTCGAACCTGGAACCTTTTAATCACAATCACAGGCGGTCTAGCTACTTCACTACTGCCGCTTTAATGTTGAAATGTTAAAACTAAATTCGTCTTCTATTCCCTTTTCGAAAAAAATGTAGATGGTCATACTAATAATACTGCCTGCTATTAAAATATTATTATTATATTCTCTAGAAAGCATGGTTCAAAAACTTTTCGTTTAATATGTACATTTTAATCATAACTTTGTCCACAATATATTATTTTAAACTTGTGATATATATCCAACGCGATCATTTATGGTTAAATTTCTATTAAGGGATAGAGGTCCCGACGGTGAGATTTAAGAGTTCCATAGACTGACAAAGTTATAGACAAAATAAATAAATAATTTTAACATAAGATAAAAATCGTTTATTGTTAACTGTGAATGTAAGGTGTTACAAATATTATCATATATATATATATATATATATATGTATATAGTAATTTATAACTAAATATTATTGTACAACCGAAATTGGCAAACTGTTGTGTCTATTGTGATAATATATGTAACACCACCAAGTATATATATATATAATAAATACAAATAATCAAATTTCGATTAAAATATTCATCAAGATTATAAAAACATTTTAATATTTTAATGCCCTCTCTCTCTCACACATTTGATTGAATGGAATAGGTAGGTACAGACATCCGTGTCAAAATTTGTCCAGCGGTTTTGCTGTGAAAGCGAAACTGACAAACAGACAGACTTTCGCAATTATAATATTAGTGTTAAAATTATTTTCACACGTTTTTGTTTTGTCTTTTTGATTTCTTTGTATAACGCGTGTGTATGTAGCATCAAGTAAATGTTTTTGTCTATAGATATATTATCTGTTTACTAAGTCCACTAGAAAACCAGACATTTAAGAGGGAGGGTCGATTTCTTGAGAAACGGCGACCCCAACGCTACATTCATTGGGATTGTCTTTTCGTAATATGAAATAATGATATGGGTACAACATTGAGCTTTAAAATATGTACACATAATTTATTTTGTACCGCATATTGTAAGCAATTTCGTCTGTTTGTTCATTAATTTGTTTTACATATATTACTGTATTAATTTTTATGGGTTTGTCCCATAAAATTCCACCATGATTATTACATACGTATATTTATGTATGTTTGTTCGCACATCACGCATAATTGGTATGACGATTTAGTTTTAAGTATGGAGAAGGACATAGGGTACATTTCGTCCCAGAAAAATAACAGTTCCCGTAGGAAATTTAAGCCGGCAAAACCGCAAGCAATTCTATAAAAATACTTAAAAATAAAACACACAATAAATAAACACAAGTTGAACGCTGTTAGACAAATATGTCCAAACACATGGCTTAAAAAATGACCTGGTAAACGAAACCAATCCAGATCGGCTCTTTCTCTGAAACTCCATCCATCTTCGTAACCATTTGGGATCGGTCAGTCACCCCTTCAGAAACAACAGCGGGGGTACAAATTGGTACTTCAACGGTGTTCGTAAGGGTTGAAACGCCATCTCGAAAGGGTTTTAGCTGTAATTGTTTATTTTGATACCGAGACACGGTTTAAGGCGCTTTTTTCTTGCAATAATTACGGAAAAATTACGAATAATTCGTGGATAAAACGCTTTATTTTTAAACGATTTATTATTATTATATTTTGTTGATACAGAACATTTGGTTTTGCTCGCGGCTTCACCCACGTTAATTTGCCTTCCGGAAAAGAATCCAATTACTTCATTATTTCCTTTCCTTAGCTGACAGCTCGAGATTTCATTGATGAGTGTTTTTCGCATTTAATTATAAAGAAAGAAAGAAGAAGACAGATTAAAAATCAAAATGAGAGAATCATTCAACTATGTACTAAGCTAAAATAAGAAGTACCTAATATGAATCGTATAATGAATATAAGAGACTACTTGAGACGTTACTTGTTATGAAAGTCAAGAACCTAGTACAAGCACACGTAGCGTTTTTTTACGTGATAAGTATTATATACGCTTGTAGGTACTTGTTGGAAAATGTATCAAGTTTCATCTGATATATATTAAACCTAACTACGACTAAAATTCTGAATAAAAATACCTAGTAGTTTGTAGTTTTGAACAATATTATATAATGAAAAAAGCGTGTAAAAGTACTTTCTAATTTATGAATAAATGTTTTTGACAATTTTGACGTTTCTCATGTTGCTAGCACAGGTTATAAAACATTAACTTTTCTATTACTGATTATATTCTTTTTTGGTTACTTATTTGTGGTTTTCAAAAAAGAGATCAAGATTCGTACATTGTATATAACACTTTTTGTAATCTGATTCTACAAACCTAATTTCACGGTATTGGTCCGTAATAAAAATATATTTTCAAGAATGCTATTTATAAATTCCGCCATTATATTATTCAATAAACACTTCCGCTTCCTAGATCTCAATATTTTCCCGGAGCGTCCATTATTTTCATTTATTTCGAATTTTCCGCATTTACGATCGTCGAGCGCGCAGGCGCAAAATAATGTATGTATGAATGTGTACTCTGTATCTTTTTTTTTTTTTTACGACCTCAGTGGCGCAGTGGTAAAGTGCTTGCCTCTGCACCGAGAGGTCCCGGGTTCGATCCCCGGTTGGGTCATGATGGAAAATGATCTTTTTCTGATTGGCCCGGGTCTTGGATGTTTATCTATATATGTATATGTTATAAAATATATAGTATCGTTGAGTTAGTATCCCATGACACAAGTCTGGAACTTACTTTGAGGCTAGCTCAATCTGTCCTAATAATATATTTATTTATTTATATTTATTTATTTATTTATTTATTTTTTGGCCTGGCATCTATTTAACCCTTTGCAATAATAAAAAAATAAATACGTAAATAAAATAAATATATATAAATGATAAATCACACACATTGAGCTAGGACACTTGACATTCTTTTGTGTCCCGTTTAGTATCCCGGAAAAAAGTTAATAATTGGTGGATTTTGGCATTTTCTTGAATTTTGTTGGATTCGATTCGATGTATTTTCTTCTTATTATGCAAAGAAACACAGTATATTTTCCTTCACTGGAAGCAAGCGGTGGTCTATGAAAACTACTATATATGTCAGATTGGTATACAAATTCATATGGCACGAGTAGGATACGAACCTGAGACCTTTCGATCCACAGGCGTCTTAATCATTTGTAGGTACTTAGTGGAAGGCCCTCATCTCCGTCTTCCATATTTTGTGTCGCGGGGCATTTAGCCCCGTCGTACATTTATTGAGAAGAAATATTTAATAAAACCGATTTTCTTCTCAATGCCGAGGCACAGCTTAAGGTGACGGTAGGACTCAATTCACGTTTTAAGCTTTCCGATTCTAAGCAGTTTTATCTTGATATACATTGTAGTTATAGTTTTATGATTTGTATCGTAATAGCAGAAAGTACATGCAACAATATGGTAAAATTTATTAAGTGTGGCACTTCATAAATTTTACCTTACTGTTTGCATGTCAATCGACTAAACATGTGTTTCTATATCCATTTTGACGACCTCGGTGGCGCAGTGGTAAAGTGCTTGCCTCTGAACCGAGAGGTCCCGAGTTCGATCCCCGGTCGGGTCATGATGAAAAAGGATCTTTTTCTGATTGGCCCGGGTTTTGGATGTTTATCTATATATGTATTTGTTATAAAATATAGTATCGTTGGGTTAGTATCCCATAATACAAGTCTCGAACTTACTTTGGGGCTAGCTCAATCTGTGTGATTTGTCCTAATATTTATATTTATTTATATATTTATTTCCTAAGACAAATTCCTAAATTAAATTGCAATCTTTTAATCGATATAAGTAAATTGCAGCACATAGTTTCTAGAATAGCTTTAGATGATAGTTGTGTTTTTAGGTTTTTTTATGAAAAGTACTAACATATAAACTGCTTAAAATGAGAATTGGAGTCTGTCGTCACCTTAACGTTTGTGCGCCCTCCCTCGTACTCAAAACATTCATACTAATATTATAAATGCGAAAGTCTGTCTATCTGTCTGTTCCACTTCCACGGCTAAACCGCTGGGCAGGAGCTAGTTATTTATAAAATAAAAATTATTTGAGTTAAATTCTAATAGCTATATGTCCTAATAATTTTAAGGCTAAAACTCTATTTTACCTTTTTTTATTATTAATGGCATCCGTTAGGAAGAGAAAAGATGAATTAGTTGAAATATATACCAGTGGTATTTATTAGAATTAGAACGGAATTAATCATCAATTAATTCAGATTGGACACGAGTGGATATTAATCATAATACGCTTCAGAAAATTCATATGGTCATCAGCATCAGCCAACACAAAACCATTGCAAATTCGTCCCTTTCACCGTTGCATAGAGTTCCATGCAGGATGACTTATTGTGCGGTTGGCTTATACATCATTGAGCGCTCAGCAATCAAGAAAAGCTATATAAATTATCTTTAAATTATTTTCTATTCGCTCACTATCACGTTACCGTATTATTAAACAAAGTCCTCTTCCGCGCCTGTCTGTCTGTTCGCTATAAACTTAAAAACTATAGGACGGCATTTTGTACGGCTATCAGATTTAGGTAAATCTTTTATTTTGATTTTATCCAAACCAAGACGGGTCGGGCCGCTTGTCTGACACACAAACAGACAAGAGCTCCCTCGAAGATAATGATTTGTAAACAAAGGTTCGTCGCAAAATTCCGTAAATAGATTTAAAAGTACAAAGAGATTGATCAATCAGACGGCCCGATTGGGAGTTCGCTTTCTTTTGTCTCTGCGAACGCTAATTTATGTCTTAGAAAGTTTCGCGTGAACGCTCCCTTGTTTGTGGTGCGAGTGAAAAGATTGAGCAGGTAACTTGGGATATCTATTTAAAGGTATTTCATTATGTACGAGTACAAATTTGCTACAAATTTTTATCCTTACGAAAGCGTACTAATTTTGTGCAAATTGGTACTAAAGCTTTGAAACTAAAACATATTCATATTTTGTAAGTTTTGTTGATGTTTTTGTAAGTTTGGATTGAATGGAAGATTTAATTTGTTTAGCCACAATATAATAATTATTTATTTATTTAGCTAAACACAACGGCACACAATATGTATCCTTTTAATTGAAACTGAATACGTGTTGGTTTAAAATAAATACCTATTTTATTGCTTTTTGTTTCAGGTATGTATAAAATAGCGATTTTGATTTCATCTGAAGGTAAATGGAGATTTACTATAATTACAGTTACTTTACTATAATTACTAACTTTACTATAACTTTACTATAGTTACTTTACTATAATTACAGTTAAACGATATAAGAAAATAATTATGCTAAAATAAAAAATATGAAGCTGTATATGAAAAAGAGTTAAAGAAATAAATGAACGAAGTCAACGGTCCACTAAACATTGAACTATTTGCGGGTCAAAAACACAGAAACGAACACAACACACCCACATTCGCAGACAAGCATTTGTGATCGGATGAGCGCGGTGAACACTACGCCACGGAGATCGTTAAAATTTTTGATTTTATTCGCTATAGTATTCTACCTTCCGTCACACTTTAAGGGCAAGTTCACACAATAAGGTAGCCGTCGCAAGGTGTCAGGCCTGGGGGGAGTCCCCTATAATTTATTATTGAAAACATTCCCCACCCTGTGTAATATTGTCGTACAAAGTAATTTACCCCGATATTTCTGTTGTGGATTTTATATTACTTGATTCGATTTGTCTCTTATTTAGATTTATTGGAATAGGTAAATATGTTTTCTATTTGAATGGGAATCATATCTTTTATTAATCTAAGTTACTGGATTTCGTCAATTTTCTATTACAGATAATTCGGTTTAAAATTACGTATTTTATGTTGATTACGGGTGTAAGTAATTAATATGTATTAATTCACTTGTTAACATTTATTTTATCTCCACAAATTAACATTGTTTCAAACATTTGTTTTTATTGTTGTAATATTATAAATATTACCTGATTTACCTGATCATATTAATACAATAAAGAAATCCATTTAATATTATACCCTATGTCATAATTATTCGGCTGCGAAAAAGAAATAATAAGTTTTTCTGCACTGCTCGTAAAATTTAACACCTATCCAATACGTTTGCAACATTCATTCGCTCACAATGTATACTGATGAAGGGAATTCCGTCATTCCCCCGCGCCGCGTAGTGATTACCTATCGATACGTATAGGGTATGAACGAACAGGGGATGGAATTAGCAAAAACTGAGCGGTTCTTTCCAAAGTTTTCCGACCATTCTGAATAGACCTCCGTTTTTGTAATACGTAGCTGTGCATTTCTGCACGTCATCTTCCGCATGTCGACCTTTCTATGTATTCAGTTTTTCTGTATTTTAAGTATTTTTTTGAATTGAATATTAAGAATTACTCTTTAAACTTAAAGTAATTTGGTTAGTTAATCCCTAGGAAACTTCAAGCCAAGTTTGAGCTGTCCACGCCCAGTATTTAAGCTGTCCATTGTTTTATATAAATAAGTACCTATGTGAATAAAGATATCTTAATGTCAAACGATTATTTTCATAGATTTTATCGCCATAATATTAAAAGTCATATAGTGTTTATAGCCATGCTATATTTTTTTTTAACCTATAAGTCGCAATTAAGTAAACACTGCTTTCAAAGTCCTGGAAAATCCTGAAAAATCTGGAAAATCTTTTTCTACAATTAAAATTGTCTAGTTTTATTGAACCAAGGCTGCACACCAAACTTAGTTACTCTAAAATTTATTTAAAAAGAATCTTATCCTGAAAGGATATCACACAAAGAGCTCTCAGCGCGCTGGGCGGCAATAGGGGAGGTTGGGCTCGCAACAATTCTGCAATTTATCAACGAGCCACATTGTTATCCCCTCCCTCCCCTCGCTGCCACCACGTAGCTACCTGTACTTATACGGCTAGTGATGGTTTTATTAAGCGAATTCGACTTTATGGAAAGATGTTTGCGATCACACGTGAGATGAAACACAATGCAATTTACTAGCAATAGCAACGCTTCCAGGCTTCGGTTCCCGTTAGAATTTCTAGATAAAAAGTAACCTATCTGTTATTCCAGGTTATATTTCACCCGTGTACCAAATTTCATATCGATCCGTCCAGTAGATTTTGCGTGAAAGAGTAACAAACACACACATTTTACCACAAACTTTCGCACTTACTAATTATAATAAATATAATCAATTATACTTAATTATTTCTACAAAAATCTACCAACTATTAGTATTTCGGAACGACCACTGCTGAGAAGAAATACCCAAATAAACTCTAATATATGAATTGAACAGTAGGAAGTCATGAAACACTTTAAAATATATTTGAAGAGTGGCACTGTGGCCTGTGCACTTTAAAGAAATATATTTTTGGTTAAACTTCAGATGTGTATGCAAAAATAACAATTTTAAAATTTATAAAATAACAATATGATTCTATTGCGGCAAGCAATTCGTAATATGGTGGTTCGCAGAGTGTTTCGACCGCTGCGGCTGCGCGCGGTCATTACAATCCGTCAATTTTCTTGAGGAAGGAATCATTTCCAAAATCAGTCATTCATAAAATTGACATTACTACAGTACAGATTAATTATTGTTAAGTCATGCAGTAAAACTCATTCTTGTCTTTGTTAAAATTTTAAAAAAATGTAATGACAGCGCGACCGAAGCGGTCGAAACGCTCTGCGAACCACCAATATTGAATTTTATATTCTTTTCGGTGGCTAAAAATATGTATTTTTTTATATATATTTGTCAATCGCGTGGGGCGCAATAGACTAAACAATCCAATACAGTATATATCTTGTAAGATACATTGTGTTTTCATGCGATGGCCAAGTCGATCTATTTATTTGAAACCTAAAAAAATTTTAATATCGATATGCGTAACTAACGTATATAACATGCGTAATAACTTAAGATAGAAGGTCCCTTCAGTAGGGATACAGTTATGCACAAAGATATTGTAAAGCAATGATATAACAACACAAACACAAATAGTAGAAAAGCATGGAATTATAATTCATTTCAAACAATATTGTATACAACAATATTCCATTAAACGAATGACCTGATTGTGTTTCAAAAATATCCACATTGAAATTCATTGTTCCGTTAAAACAAACTGTATCCACAATTAAAATAGAATCACGCAAAAGCTTTCAGCGTATTTCAGTAAAACTCACTCAAATTAAAATACTATTTTGGATAATTGAGTACCATATTATATGGTATTAATTCAGTTTAAATTTTATCTATATGTATATAAATATATATATATATATATGTATATGTATATAAATTGCGAGTCACGCAGATGACAATGCTCCGACGGATGTGTGGAGCCACGCGGCTCGACCGCATGAGGAGGTCTGTAACATAGCAGACGAACTCCAAGAGTGCCGCCTGGGCTGGTACGGCCACGTCTGGCATAGACCGGCAAATTACGTAGGGAAAAAAATGTCTGGATATGCCGTTCCTGCCTGGCCCTGGTAGAAGGGACAAACCCAAGAAATGTTGGCTTGATGTCGTGCCAATAGTCTGACAATTAGTCTTTTGGAATATCACGGAAAAATAACTGTTCCCGTGGAAAAACTACGCGGGCAAAGACGCGGGAAAGAGCTAGTAAAATAGAAATATCAATTTTCCAATATATTACGCTCTGTAACAGGTGAAAGCTATATACTAATGAAATCTCTCATCAAACGGGCTGTGATAAGGATTAACCGCGCAATTTCAATATGGACGCCATTGAACAATGGGATTTGAAAATTGTACAGATAGAAAAAAAGAATGATATATAAATATTCAAGTAAAATCATAAATTGTCAATAAATTAATTTAGATTCGTATTTGTAAGATTTATATAGACACATATAGATAAATTTTACAAATAGAAATCGAAGTACAAACTTCTTGTAATTAGTAATACTTATAATATTTACTTTGTTATCATGTTTTATATGTTAATAAATATTTTTTGGGTCTTTCATACAAATTCATGGATGATGATTTTGCTGACAAAATATTAGTTTGCAAAGATGATAATTAATATTCTTTTCTGGCAAAATTTGTTTTTGATGTTGGTGCATTCCTAATAATATAATATTATATCATATATATATTTTAAATTTGTAGCTACTATATATGTTCTTATCTTCACTTCATTCCCCTGCGCAAAAGGAAAGGTGTTATAAGTTTGACCGCTAAGACTGTCTGTCTGTCTGTGCACGTGGCATCGTAGCTCACAGGCTAACAGGTGAACCGATTTAGATGCAGGTTTTTTATTTGATAGCTAATTTTTATGCTGTGGTTTTTAGATATGTTTGATCGAAATCATGTTATTATTCAGCCGTTCAAAAGTTGTAGCGAAATCAATATTGAAAAGTCGGGATTTTTTTTATTTGTCTAACAAATAAAACTTTAATAAATTGTACACTTAATGCTTTCTCAGAAATCACACTATCTATTGGTGAAAACCTTACATAACGGTTCGGTAGTTTTTGAGTTCATATATGACAGATATGATATATGACAGATAGCCGTGACAGCGAATCTTTTTATAATATAAAACTAGTTTTTATTTTATTGAGTCATATTTGCTGTCGGTACATTTCCCGATAATGTCACAGATTCGACTCGGTCTGCCGACTGTACAGACAGACAAATAACATGTCCTCACGTCCTGTACTCTGGCCTTTCATGTCATTAACATGGATTTGTGGAGATACGAGTGGAAATTTACTGTCAGTTTTGTCCACCTCTATACAGCTTGACAGTAATAATTGGTTAGATGGATGTACTAGCGACTGTACTAGATTTGTTTGGTAATAATAGAAATTAAGTCCCAGTAATACAAATAAAGGCGAAAGTTTGAGTGAGTATGTTTGTCACTTCTTCACGCTCAAACGGCTGAGCTGATTTTTATGAAATTTGATATTGAGGTAGGTGATACCCTAGGGTACTTACAGGGATACATTAGGTACTTTTTATCTCGAAAATAATTGATTCATGTAGTATTTGGACCGGGGATTGAACCCGAGACCTCTAATGTAGTAAAACGGCTCGATTACTATTATTAAAAAAATTGGCCGCAGAGACTTATTGTATTATGAAAAATATTTATGGCAAGGGCTAAAATAAATACTTCTATTATATATATTATGTTTTAATAATAAGTAAGAAATTATAGTGCAAAAAAATTACACAACTACTCTAGTCATAGACATTTAAATCTGTAAATGCAAAATATTCACAGCGAAGTTATTGGAGTTCCAAATTTGCCTGAATTGCTTCGAGAAAACGTTGGTACGGCCGTGCCGCTTTTATTGCTCGACTTGGCGGGTACACTGCCGTGCCCCCAGATACATACATCTTAAAACATCGATTCTACTCGTAACAATCGATACATCGTCAATAAAGTACCATTAGTGGATAGTACATCATTACATTTCCATTAGAATGACAAAAGACAAGGAATATATCAAATAAGTATTATTATTGGCCGGTCACTAAAGGCATTCCTTTAGTGACCGTGAAATGTCATTACATTTGATGGCCAAAGATATATAAAAGGTAAGACCGGCCTCACAGTTCCGTTGCGTCAATGTAAAACATTGCCGCTCCGTTGTTTTACATAGGTTTGACATATGTTCCTACATCCGTTGTCGGAACGCAACGGAGCAGTGAGGTCTCTCTCTACCCTACTAATATTATAAATGCGAAAGTTTGTGAGGATGTGTGTATGTATGTTTGTTACTCTTTCACGCAAAATGTACTGGACCGATTGTTATGAAATTTGGTACACGGGTAGAATTTAACCTGGAGTAGCACATAGGGCACTTTTTATCCCGAAATTCCCATGGGAGCGAAGCCCCGGGCGCGGCTAGTAGTATATAGTTTCTCGGACCAAAAATTGCTGTGATTTAGTTATGACAAAATAATAAAGTATCAATACTTCCATACCAATATTATAAATGCGAAAGTCCGTCTGTCTGTTCCGCTTTCACGGCTAAACCGTTAGACCGATTTTGATGAAATTTGGTATGCATATAGTTAAAGGCTTCCGTTCAAAAATGGGGTAAATTTTTTCAACAATCAATCAGAAATCAACCCCCAATTGACCTTAACAGGGGGTGAAAGTTTGTGTTCCACTTTCGCAGAAATATAATGCGGGCGAAGCCGCGGGCAATAGCTAGTGAGACTATATAAACAAATGATTCAATTCGAATACTCAGTCTTACGCGAAAGAGAAAAAGGTGTGAAATAATTATAACAATCTATACTATTATTATAAAGAGGTAAGCGTTTGTGAGTTTGTATGTTTGAGGCGGGTAATCTCCGAAACTAGCAATCCGATTTCAAAATTATTTCACCATTAGTATGGTACATTATTCAAGATTTCTATAGGCTTTATTATCTCAAACTTCCCACGGGAGCGAAGCCCCGGGCAACATCTAGTAAATGATAAATTCAACCAAATTTAATTAGATTTATATATATTACAGAGGCATTATGATGAGCTGGGCCTGTATTGTTGGGATTGTTATTACAAAATTATTCGATAACGTGGCTGATTTGATTTTGAAGAAATTGGCAGATGATATGCATAAACCATCCATATTCAACTATAAATAAATAAATATAAATACATATATTACGAAAAACACACAGATTGTGCTAGCCCCAAAGTAAGTTCTCGACTTGTGTTATGGGATTACTAACTCAACGATACCATATTTTATAACATATACATATATAGATAAACGTCCAAGACCCGGGCCAGTCAGAAAAAGATAATTTTCCATCATGACCCGACCGGGGATCGAACCCGGGACCTCTCGGTTCAGAGCCACTGCGCCACCGAGGTCGTCGAACTATGGGTATATACATCCAGCCGGTATCACAAACAAGACAATTGGGGCTAACATTTGCTAGGTTTCCCGTGTCGAATGTCGACTTGATGTAATCGAGTTATGTTACATGAGACAAGAATACATTGTTTCTGTAACGTTGGGTCTGTAAATAATGTGTCCTTCTCATTCAGACGTACACTATTTAGCTTTTACGGCTAAACCGCTGGACCGAATTTGATACGTGTATGGTTAAAGGCTCCCGTTCAAACATAGAGTACTTTTATGTTCAAAAATCAACCCCAATTGACTATAATCGGGGGTGAAAGTTTGTGTTCCGCTTTCGCAGAATAACTCACGCGGGCGAAGCCGCTGGCAAAAATTATTAATCTATATAATAGATTCCAATTGAAATTAGTAATTAGCAAGTTTTTCTGCAATATTCAATAAGCATTCTAATATTCGTGGGCGCCTTTATTTCTTAAGTTTGTCTTCCAAATTGAGTTACTGGCCATTTATAACTTGATTACGCGATGATTTTACATTTTGCTCTAATACATTTTACTTTTGCGTAACATTTTATTTTACGCTCTTACAAATAAATAAATACTATAGACGGAAATTTTACTTTGAGTTCTTGAAATTAATAATTTTAATTTTAATGAAAAATGTTATCATTCCATCGTAGTCCAAATTTAAATTAAACTCAAAGGATTTTTTTTATTATTATTTTATTTCCCTCCATTTTCTATTGTTTCACTTCTTGATACGTCACAGCACGGTACTTTTTCGTTTGTCTACGTTACATAACTAAATTATTTTTTATTTCAAAAAAAAAAAACATTATAAAGTGCAAATAAGAATGGACCTCTATCGGCAATGGCCGCTGTCGCCCACCGTTTGTCGGCGAAACTCGCACATCAGGCATTCAGTAAAATTATATAACCAGCAATTTATTGGGACGGAAACGCCGATGGGGATGTACAAATATAAGTTTGCTGGATTGATACGACACGGCACAACACTTTTTTATTTATATACGTTACATAACTAAACTTGGTCATTCTTGGCCCTCTTCCTTTTAAGTTTCCTTCTCTGATATTTCTGAAATCGTGTTGTGCTCAGTGTAGGGAAAATGTAAGATACATTTTCCCTTTTCTAATTTATATATTTTATGTACGATACAATTTTCTCCTACTATTTTTAAGACCGTTTCTTCACGTCTATATACCTAATTGGTGCAAATGCGCTGAATCACAATTATTTTTCTATTGTGTGTCGATTATGTGCGATCGTCGCGTTAATCTTTCCATACAGCTAATCACGAACATCATAAAATAATATGGTGGACCCTTTTTTGTTACTATTGAACACAATAACAATCCCTAAAATACTTCGGCAATTATTCAGGATTCTCTACGAACCGAAACACGTTGACACAATGTCTTCATTATCATTTGACGGGTTGAAATTCTAAATATGCGTCTTTTGTTTACTATACCCGCGATATTTCGACTGTATTGTGTTGTGGATTTGCATAAGATTAGCATGGCAATACGTGACGAAATTGTTCACTAATGTCTCCTCTTGGGACCTGTTTGTTAATCCCTCGTGGATTTATCTCGAGACTATGCTGGTAGTTGCAGCTATGTTTATAGTGAAATAGTGAATTTTGCTGAATTGATAGACGTTTTATGTGGGCGAATGGTTGTCTTACCAGACCGCTACACTGGGTCTCCCAGGTTCAATCAGGTCAAAATGGAAAATCAGATTTAACTGGTCCTTGGATGTTTATTTATATGTATATATATAGTATGTATGTTTATGTTATGTATATGTTAAAAAATATAATATCCTTGAGATAGTGTCCTACAATACAACTCTCTAACATACTTAGAGCGAAATAATTTTGATCGTAATCTTATTTATTTATTATAAAATATTGACCGTACAATTAATTTTCACATTATTATTAGATTAACATAACTATCTTTAAACAAAAATTCACATCAATGTAATGGTCCGTTTCGACGTGAAATAAAGACATTTTTTTTATTTGTAAAAAATAAATAAAAAATAAAACAATCAGTGAAAAATGCCACCCCGAACTGTACCTGGATCAAAGGTACCCATTATGTTTGCCGCGTGTCCACTCTGTATAGCGATAGACAACCTTTGAATGAGGTACCTTCTGGAGAGGCAGTCAGTATTTCTAAATGAAACTATATGTATTTTTAATAATAAAAAAATATTAAAAAGTGCAAATAAGAATGGACCTCTATCGGCAATGGCCTCTGTCGCCCACCGTTTGTCGACGAAACTCGCACATCAGGCATTCAGTAAAATTATATAACCAGCAATTTATTGGGATGGAAACGCCGATGGGGATGTACAGATATACTGTACTGGATGTGACTTGTTCGTAAACCTATTTGTTAAATTGAAATCGGTTTTGGGTGGAAGGATTAGTATTAGGCATAATATGGCTCAGATTTTATGATATGTGTCAGATTTTACTAAAGTCCCCTAAAGGCGTCTGATATGATTTGTACGGCTATCTACTGCGTCTATTGGCAAGTAATCGAATTTATAACAGTGTACTTAAACTATCAACCAGTGTGCTGAATTTAAACAAACTGTCAACCAGTGTGCAGGATCCTCACGATGTTTTCCTTCGCCGGAAGCAATTGGTGATCTATGAAAACAAATATAGATGAGTCAGATTGGTATACGAATTCTTGTGGCACGAGAAAGGACCTTTCGATCACAGGCGGACGGTCTTAACCATTTATCTGGCTGGCACAGCTTCAGGATATGGCTAAAAAGGTAGTAACCGATCAGTTAACATCAGACAGAAAGAAGAATGACATGCTGCATCAAGTCTAGATGTACTTTCTCTCATAGCTAAATATATCTGAAACTAGTGTATTGCAACAATTTTGCAAAAAATTACAGTGTCAATCAGATGAAAACTATTGACATGGATGGAAACTTGTAGGATCATGCGTATTATTGCATAGACACGTCCAGAAACCATTTTATATTTCAGAGACACAGCTCGCTGGGCAGGAATAGAAAAGGACACACAGTTCAATCGCGTGATTAATATAAAATGGTCAATTATAATAATTGAGGTAACCCAGTTCGCGATTCGTTTTAAATGATAATTTTCCAAAAGGTTTTGATGTGGCTTTCCCGAAGTTTCACCCTCTCGTGGAAGCTTTTCGTTGAATAGTGACGGTTTTAATGAGCCAATTTGGATAATGTGGTTTTGGTAAACTGTGAAAGCTCAGAACTTCCTCAAAACACAGTACAAACATAGGGAACATTCAAAAGCACTTTGTGTAAAGATTTTAATTGAAACATCACGAGGAGTCGTGAACTTTCGTATTGTCTTTTAATAACAGCCAACGTATTGTTCTTTCGACTTTTTAGAAAATTATAAAAAGTAATCTTTTAATTTGATTCAGCTCTGGTTTTATGACTGGCCGTCAGCCTAATGTCTAATTTTTTTAGGAACGTTATTGTTGCCTATCAGGTGAGGCTTTCCATCCTTTAGTCGTCTTATACGGCATGTACATGAAGTTGCTAAGTGGTCCTATTTTAGGACGGGAAACACACGACCCAAAAGTAGCTAAAGTATTAAAAAATAAAGGTGATGTATTTTTTCATTGAAAAATCTATAAACCAAAACTAAAGGTTTATTATTATATTAATCACCTCGGTGGCGCAGTGGTTAAGTGCTTGCCTCTGAACCGAGAGGTCCTGGGTTCGATCCCCGGTCGGGTTATGATGGAAAATGATCTTTTTCTGATTGATCCGGGTCTTGGATTTTTATCTTTATATGTAATTGTTATAACATATAGTATCGTTTAGTTAGTATCCCGTGACACAAGTATCGAACTTATTTTGGGACTAGCTCAATCTGTGTTATTTGTCCTAATATATTTATTTATTTCTTTATTTATTTTCAATATGAAGTGACTGGAAAATCAGCAATAATAAAAAACAAAACAAAAAACATTGACTTTTTAACAAAGCTAATAACAATGCAGCCATATAACATTCACAAAACACATAATACCGCGGCAAATTACTCAAGTACAAAAACAGATGTTACCCATAATTAACACATTCCGCGTAGATTTTTTTATATATATATAAAAAAGGCCACGTTCCACTGTCCGGCACGAGCGCCAGCGATCCATACTTCCGGACGGAACAGTTGTTATGTAGGTTGATATATGAGAGAGAAAAAATAGGGGAGGAATATTAAGCGAGTTGCGGCAAGAATCAAGAAATGAATGGCCAAAAAATGTTTTTATTTTAAACTTGCTGTGTTTGTGTTAGTCTTGAATAGGTCAGAATGTTTTTCAAGCGCAAGAAATATGATTGATCAATGAGTGAATCAGATTTTCTTTCCATATTCTTTCCTAGAGCCGGAGCTCGGTTTTTTTAGATACTTTTTAAATAACTCATATTTCAGTTCTTATTAAAATATTCTAATTGAACTATCTACGCCATTATATTATCATAATTATTTTTTATTTTATTGCTTTAGATTTGAATTATGTTTAAAAAGTTTTATTATTTCTCTATGAAAACTAACAAACAGCTAAACACGCTAATCTGAGTTCCTGTAGCAATCAAAGTAATGTGACTTAACAACTATGAAACTTTCGAAATAGAAGCACGTAGTCGCCTAAACTTAAAGTTACCTAATCAAAATTACTGCTTTACTTGCTAAACCCCAATAAAACAACACCACTTACAAAAAGCACTAAAAACTGACCAAAACGACCCGCAAAATCCTTAATTACAAGATAGATAAAAAGCCTCTGGTAAATTTCCACAAAGTTGGCCACACAACAAATTGGAACAAAGTTGTTCTCTTCATTTCCTGCCAGCCCGTCTCCTGCGCCCTTTGCGAGATGAAAAGGATTCGGGCCCTGTTCTGAGGATCGTTTACACAGTCAGATTTATAGAAATAGAAATATTTTGTTGCCATAGTAGAAAACATTTTATTTTTAGGTTGTATGCAATTAGTTTGATGCCAATTTACAGTGTTGACACGATTTCATTCGATCGAAGGGAATAAGCAATTTGATTTGCATTTAACATCACTTTCTAGTGACAAATAGTAGTTTGTAGTTTTGAGTGCTTTTGAATAAAGTTTTGTTTTTTTTTTTTGTTTGTTTTTATGATTATCAGAGTTCGATTAGGTTATGATTGTAGTGTTGAAAACAAAGTTAATGAATCATCATATTTTTCCTTGGACGCTATCTTTATACAACTCTTTTCAGTGTTCAATTTTCGGTTTTATGATTGATATATTGTGATATATAGCATCCTTCTCTTAAAGCCAAAATGTCTATAAAGTGCCTAGCTCACAACTTCATGTCAAGTGTACATTTGGGACAAATAAGTACTAGTATCCTTTATGGTGTTAGTGCAGGTAGTGGCAGATGTATAAAACGTATAAATTCAAATAATTTCTGTAAATAAAAGTCTTGTGGTGTAAAATAAGTAGAATTCCCATCCTCTGAACTTGTATTTTGTTTTCTGTCTTTGCCGCTGTCGATGTTCGCAATGAAAAGATGTCTGTACATTATATAGTATATGTTTTGGGTTCGTTAGCATCTAATTAGATTCCGCTTCGGCACATAACTACATATTTCGAAGATGAACTTTTGCTTGCCATTTGATTTTGTCGGAATATAGGTAGTTGTGATTATGTGAAGGTCAAAGTGAATATAGTTGTATTAGTTAATTGGACTCCTCAATTTTGTGGTTTGTTTTTAGTATTCCGTATTGGAATATGAGAACCTTTTTGTAGTCTTACATTCATAAAACAAAATTATGGAGGAATTTACGGAGTTCATGTTATGTTCAATCATCTGTAAGATGATTGAACATACTCGTATCTAATCAAAATCGTGGAAAAAAGGTATAGATCTACTCACATAAATTAAACTTTTGCCGCAGTTACCATCACAGTACAGAAGTAATTTAACATGCGTGGAAATTTAACATGACGTTAGCTGTGTATTTCAAACGTGAACCCATTGATGACGACCTCGGTGGCGCAGTGGTAAAGTTCTTGCCACTGAACCGAGAGGTCCCGGGTTCGATCCCCGGTCGGGTCATGATGGAAAATGATCTTTTTCTGATTGATCCGGGTCTTTGATGTTTATCGATATATGTATTTGTTATAAAATATAGTATCGTTGAGTTAGTATCCCATAACACAAGTCTCGAACTTGCTTTGGGGCTAGCTCAATCTGTGTGATTTGTCCTAATATATTAATTTATTTATTCATTTTCAATTTTTAGCCTAATTTCTTTGAAATCCCAATCATTGTTCGTCAAGTGGATGCGCTATGCAACTCTATTCAAAAAACAATGCAACATTATGAAAAGAAGCATCGGTTCGCCAGGTCATTAATTATTTTTAAGCGCGTGTCGGTACGCCGAGCGCGCCACTCATTTGCACATATCGGCGGCACGTGGCGTATAACCCTTTTTGGGGATCCGCACGATTATTGACAAAACCTTAGATGGATATGAAGTTGAGAAACTCTTTCACTTATCTTTGTGTGTTCCTGTTACATTATATTTATTTATTTATTTTATTAACTTATAATAATAATTCGGATCAGCTATGATACCCTAAAGCCCAGAGTTCGCGTAAAAAAATCACCATACAATTTTGAATCATAGCCAAAACGACTGTGATTTACTATAATACGATTTGTGCTCATTCAGTGTAAATGAATACTTTCATTCTTTTTTTTTTGCTGATTTCACTACCGGGCGCCTCCCTGAGGTCAACCCTCTTTGGGAATAACTAAGATGAATTTAAAGAGCAAACCGGTGAGTAAAGTAAAAAAATAATATACTACTAAAATTATTTTGTGTGAAATAACTAATTACATTCTTTCAAGTCACCTAAAAATATCTTATATGACTGAAATACATTGCTTCATGGTAGATTATTAGATATTTGATTTATATTTGATTGATAAAATTTTATTTCTTTGTTAAAGAGTAGAGTACTATTTATAAATTAATGTAAATTTAGTAAAAAAAACTCCATTAAAAAAAGGTATAGGTTAAAATCTAGTTAACAGAAAAATTCACCTGCGTAAAGCTACGGGCAAACTCTAACAATCAAATATTTTAAATTCCAATTAAACCACCATACGGAACCCGTTTTGAATATCGTTGAAATTTGGCATTTTAATTAATTCCCCGTTGTTACACCATGCGTGGTGGCATTTCCATCCCCTTTGTGGTTTGTTCATGGTTCAACTGTTCGACGTAGGTTATTAGTGCATCAAGTGCATTCTTCAATTTGATGTCGAATTTGCATAAAAGTAGATATACTTACTCATATAATTGTAGCGTAATTATGCTTAGATTTTTACTAGAAATTGCTAGTTAATATTGAGTTTTTGTGTATTCAATTTTTTTATGAATGAATATAAATTTTCCCGTGGCAACGGTAGAACTACATGATACGTGGGTATTTCTTTATAATAACTATGTATGTACGTATTTATCTGTAATTGACGACCTCGATGGCGCAATGGTAAAGTTCTTGCCACTGAACCGAGAGGTCCCAAGTTCGATCCCCGGTCGGGTCATGATGGAAAATGACCTTTTTCTGATTGGCCCGGGTCTTGGATGTTTATCTATATATGTATTTGTTATAAAATTTAGTATCGTTGAATTAGTATCCCATAACACAAGTCTCGAACTTACTTTGGGGCTAGCTCAATCTGTGTGATTCGTCCTAATATATTTATTTATTTTATTTATAATTATACCTCCAAAATTATAAAGATACGTAAAGGATTACTTCGTTAGCCGTCTGTCAATAACTTTTATATTAGGACCGCGTAGAGCTTCTTGTTCATGTCGAAATTTATGTATTTAACAGATAATTACAACATCATTAAATATATGGATATGTAGTATCGCAAAGCTAGAACCACAGGTCTCAAAACTTATAAAAATGTTTATTTCATTACAGTCTACAGTCAACATCACATCAAGCTGCCACATCACATCAATCTGCCCTAAATTCATTACGAATTCCCTATTACCGCGGCGTAAAGCTTCATGCAGGTAAACTTGACATGCGGTCGACTGTACAGTCACATTAAATGAAGATTTTCTACCCACCTTCAGCATAAAAGTTGCGCTTTTGGGCACCCTCGTTAGTCCAACATTTGTAACTGCAGTTATTCTTTTAACGAATCCACTTGGACAGTTGAGTTGTGTCGTGTAAGTTTTATGGCGAGTTGTTTTAATAGTTGTGACGGGTCGCGCGGGACTTGAATTATGATGAATGATGTTACACTTGGGTAACAACTTTGTCAGAGTTAATTTTTTGCGAGCGTTTCTTATCAAAAACGATCTGTTTCTGATTTTCGCGTATTCCCGGTGGCATTAGAGGTTATGATGCCACGAAGCCAAGAGTCAGCGGTGGTTTTCGATGGTGCATTTAAGATGTTCTCCTTATAATAAGATTTTTTTAATTTTAATCATGAAGCACTGATGGACTGTTTATGATTTTTGAGAAACATATTTTACTTTAAATTATTTATTTATTTTACATAACACCCTTACAGTTACCCAAGTATCATATTAAGTCTTAATAAAATTAAATAAGTTGATATTATATTAAATCGTGTAAATTTGATCTTAAACTTGACCAAGCTTATAGCTGAATTTATTTTATATATGAATACTATTTTACCGGGATCATCGTAAACTGCAGTTTGTGCTAAACAAGACTCAACCTAAGCATTTTCTTATAAAATTCACATCCTTACTTTGTTGCTGACGGTACAAACTTGTGGTCGTTTTCCACTGCTCACTTTTATATTCCCAATTTTATTGCACAAAAGCAACATTGTATTGAATATTCATTTAATATTTCTTGGAAATGAAGTTAAATTTGCAATAATAATAACGCGTACGTAGAGGTATCAAGAAATAACAAATATCTACGATCTCTTTTAGCTGAAGATATATTTCTTTATTAGCTTTGACACGCGGCTTCGCCCGCGTGAATTTCCCACGGAAACATTTATTTTTCGGGATGACCTAATGTCCGTCTCCTTCGCGTAGATTGTGTACGTAGGTAGATAAAGCTTGAAGAGTTAACAAACATACTTACGCATTTATAATATTAATTGGGATGTAACAATTAATGACCTTAAAGCATGTATGTCATGCTGTAACTATGGGATACAATGGAGAAAGTCTCAATCGTCGATCGTTAGTGTTGCGAAGTCCTGGAGTCAGTCCGCGATCGCCTCGGATCGCCGTGATTCGGGCCGGTTCGTTGCACCCGTATCAGGTTGATATTTTCCCTTTGAGTCCCGCAGGTGATGTCATATAAAGAATATTTATAAACTCAAAAACAAACACTATCGTAATGATCCCAAAATTCCCACGGGAGCGAAGCCCCGGGGCACAGCTAGTAAACCATAAAGTCACAATTTCGGAATCGTGTCCACTCATGTCCAGTTAAATGTGATTTTTTCTTGACAGTTGGCTCTGTCTCTCTTCTTCTCTCACTTTTTCTTTCTAAATTCAATTTTTATTTTTTTTTCCTTTCATCAGCACTTGATCACAATCATAATATGTTTCAGTATACCTTTTGACCATGTACTTTATTGTGTACTTACTGATCACGATTACTGATCAAAAATTATACATAAATTTATATTTAAATAATGGTAAGCCCTTCTGGCATAATACCAACACTGTTTGAATGAGTTTCTTTCGGCATTTCTTCTCAGCAGTGGTCGTTCCGAAATGCTAGTAGTTTGTAGCTTTGGTAAAATATCATTTAATTTAGAATATGACGTGAAAAAGTGCCTGTGAAGGTCTAATTTATGAATAAATGATTTGATTTTGATAATGACGTGATACTGTCGCTCTACATAAGCGAAACTTGTATGTTTTTTTAAATGTATTTATCAGCTCTTTAAATGTATCTTTTGTTTATAAATCACGAAAAAATGTAGCCGTCCAAATCAAAAGGGACCTTACGGCGGCCGGCACTTACGCCATTATTGTCGTCGTTTTGTATTCGAACAACGGCAATAAAGACCTAAATGCCAGCCGCCATAAGGTTCCTTTTTATTTGGATGGCGACAAATAATGTTTAACAAAAACCGGTACAGAAATAGGTTTAGCCATTTCTTGTTTTTTCAACCAACCTCAAAAGAGGAGGCGCTTAAGTGTATGTATATACACTTGAAGATTTTTCTGCAATGATGTTACTGCCTGAATTTTAAGTATCAAAGAGATAACACCGAAACATATCATACAGATATTGTTCAAGGAATTGGTAAACACAGTCTTAGATACCGCTTGAGCTTGGCTTATCCTATGAATTGCTTCGTCTTCCTATTGAAGAGCCATTGTGTTGCCACTTCAGTTGCTATGAGAATACACGCTTGCATTTGCTCTAGAGATTTCTTAGATCTTTGAAGTGTAGATTTAAATAAAACTGTTAAATTTACTAAACAAACAAAATGAATGAAAGAAAGAAAAAAACATTATTCGTTTAAAAAATACACAAACCTATTTACTTTTAAATCTTAAAATACAGTTTTGCTCAAAATAATTTGATCGTGCCGAAATATATCCTAGTTCAGTAATGTAGCTTAGGTGGCTTCACTAGGATAACATAATATACCCTTAAAACTTCCTCAGGAATCACTCAACCAATTGGTGAAAACCGTATGAAAATTCTTGCAGTAATTTATAAGTTTATCGCTAACAGTCAGACAGACGAGGCAGAAGAAGATTTATTTTATATTATGTAAGGATATTATGTCTTAAATGGCCAGTAAAGTGTGTAAAAAGTTTTTACTCAAACTATACGCAAAACTAGGCGTAATGATACTATGGACGAAATGATACTGTAGACATTATGATACTATGGACCTTGTGCACCGGAACGGTGACCTAGTTTTTAAGAATATTTTATTTATATGTATGTTAGTCTATAAGGTATTTATAACATGGGGCACTGGCATTTATATTAGGTTTTATATAGTGTACTTATGTTATTACCTGAAATAAAATGATTTATATTATTCCACCCAACGGATTTTGATGCAGTTTTCACTGTTATTTAGACAATTTATTCTCAAAGGTTTATACATACATAAATGGCCCCGAGCGAAGACGGGCCAGGTCGTTAGTAGAATAAAAAACCGTGTTACACTCCGGGAGTGCCGGCAGAAGTGAAAACTTGAATATGAACGTTGTGTATTTTTGACGTCTTACGAATTTTCGATCAGGCTCACGTGTCCTGACGCGAGTTAAACATTTTTTACCCGTCACAAAAAGTGCAAAACGCCGCTAAATAAGTTTTCACTTCAAAAAATATTTCAATAATAAAAACTAATCTAACAGAGTGAACAAAAATAAGATATATAATGTGAATATAATTATAATTTGCCTCCCAAGGGCTCCAGATGAAGTTCTAACACTTCACCAATGGAGCGTAAGAAAGTTCCTTATTAGTCATCACCATCTGACGTCCCGGGGCAAACTTTAAATGAATTCACAAGAATTTGTCTGTCCACTGTAAACTCAGGAAAAATAGGTTAAGACGCCGCGTTTAGAAACCACACAGCAACGGACTAAACTAAAGATAGTAAAGATTACTAAAGAAAGAAAGACAATAATAATAGGCGGATTCTTGTAATTAGCATAGTTTTTATATATCACAATTTATGTAAGTTTACTCTATCTATATTTCGTTATAAGACCCCCGAAAATAAAATAAATAAATAAATAGGTTCCCAAGATACAGGGCTTGCCTAGTTTGGGAGCTAATGTGTACATTTTGTGATAATTCTAATTAAAAAACGATTATTGAAATAAAACCACGTGCACGATTCAACTGCGGGAAGGGAAGAGAGTTTTATTCAGTGTTGCCATATTCAATACATAGACAAAGCAAGAAAGAGGACATGGAATTCATTATTATACTGCTTTAGTTATTATAGGTGGCTCTAGTTACTATTTTGAGCAATATACAATACATTTATTGTTAAATAAACGCATTTAATTTAATTCCTTTATTTATAACGTATAACACGGGGTAGACCAAATCAGGAATCACGAAACCGCAAGCCACTATAACGTCACATAATTTTGTTGCAAAAAAAAAAAAATGTGATACGTTGCGTTTAGCTGTATATAGCTCATTGGTGGGTGAGATTTTAGGACTTAGTCCACTTTGGTAACTAAATTTACGTGACCGGTTACAAGGAAAGATTTTTCTTTTGCTGTTTGGTAACTGGTTGTGATAGATTTTTTCTTCCATTTTTATAACTTTTTGTTATAAGCCTGAGAAAACTCAGGTTAAAAAAGAAGCATTTCTTAGTTCATTAATTAGAGATTAAACTCTTTGAGAGTTTAATCTCTAATTATTTTCTGTAAATTTAATAAGAATTAGGTTGTTTTTATATGTTGAGAAATACATTTGGATTCAGTACTCACATCTTTTCCATATATCTCTTACATAATAGGAAATATGAGATAAATTTATATGACATTAACTGGCATAATGGTAAAAAAATATGCTCAAATTGGACAGAAATCATATTCGTAGTAACTCTGTCTTTATTTTTACCTCCATCCGAGAGTACATCACCAAGTTTGTTCGTAAGTTTTGCATATCGTTTCAATGCTTAGAATATTTCAGTGGCGTTTTGTTGAAATTTGTGCAGAGTTAAAACGAGTTATTTATTACAAGATGTTTGACGTGGAATTTACAACTCCTCACGGCTATAACTCACAAAGTTGCCGGCCTAAGTGTCTGTGTTTTATATTTATGCCTTGAATTTACTACTGGCGTTTCGCGTTTGAAGTTTTAAGTTGAGGTTATATAGACTAGCGCCATCACTACATAGTAGGTATAAAAAAGTCGCTCCTCTCTTTCTGTCCCTATGTATGCTTAAGTATTTAAAACTACATAATGGATTTTGATTACAGAAGAACATTTAGTTATATAATTTATTATGGTCATTGACAGAACGAGAAAAAAGTATGCTTTAACTCTTTTGTGAATAACACTATAGATCTCGTTTTAAATCGGCTGTCTAAGAGCGGAGATGAGAATGAGGTAAAAAAGGACGGATTGTATCCTCAGCTATTTTGCCATCAATACCATCATAATTAATTTAATTTAATGTGAAACTATTCAATATCTACCTACTCTTACTAATACCTATCCTTGACATGCACATACGTACCGGTGGCATATTGTCAAACACTAATTCAATTACTCCCAGAGCTGACATATTCATACAATGCCCAAACCGTATCAAATGGCCCCCAATCAATATCTAATGCGGGCGTCACAATCACAAAGCACAATGACTATCGAACGTTTAGGTTCACAACGTACAATTGTCAAAATGTTAATTTCTCATAACGTGCAATGTTGTATTTCTGAATCTTAAAACGTTCAGTCTCCAAATCATAATCAGTTACTTTTAAACAAATTAATTGTCTGTTCATTTGTGAATTATTTTTTATACTGACATATACACTGAACCTATGATTTGATTGCGATGTATATATCTACTGAATTATATGCCATATTATTACACTAATAAATGATTTTTAATGCAAACACTGAGATCACTAGATCTCGAAAGATTCTATATATATCATGACCACTTGATTGTAATTCTGTATTCTGACAAATAAATCATTGATTGATTGATTGAAAGCAGAAAGACTGTAAAACTTTCACCTGTACGCGTACAGCGCTAGTGAAAAATCTTTTTGAACTTATTCGCTTATATACAAATGTTGTGGATAATTTGGGCATTTTAAATTTTATTTTTTATTTTAAATTATACTTTTAATGGGAGATAGTGGACTCTGGACATTTTAACATTTATGCATTATGAACTCAAACGTGCACAGTGACTATTAAGGCGTCTCGTACGTCATTAAGGGGGCTACTAATGGACAGCCACGGGTCAATGAGAATGCAGTTTTAGACCTCCCCTGTCGAGGCACAATCATCGGGGCTCACTATTGCGTTCGTTTCGATTTTTCATTTGGTTGGTTACTTTTGTCGTTACATTGCCTGTTTCATTTTATGCAACGTCATTCTTGATGATTTTGCTCTTTCGTTGACGGAATCAAGCAAATAGTTTTATGAATAAATTATATATTGGATGGAATATATCATAATTCGCATTCGCATTAATATTATGGATGTTGATTAATTTTGAATCTCGTTGTCTGTCATACTCAACAGTACAGTTAATTGAATATCCTTACATGTTTCACCCAGCGACAAAAGTTTGAAATATGATTATGATATTTTGTCATATTTGTTTGATAGCAGCGACTCTGTCACCGGGTCAGATATCCTTGTTTTTTTGTCCACTTCTTCCTCTCTTCTTATTTTATTTATCAGACAATGAAAGAGTCTTCAAAGTGGTTATTTTTGTGTTTTTTAAATCGTATCAGTATCGGTAATAGTTTTGATTGTATGAGGCACGACAAGACTAACAAAAAGTTTTGTTCAAAAAGGTGTACCTAAGTCAATATTTACAAAGTTGTCATCAACATATATTTTTTTGTTCACAGGGCAAAGACAAGCGAGATCAGTCCCTGGATGAGCTAAGAGAGCACATCCACAGGAGCTACATCCCGTTGGGACGGCAGTTCATGGTGCTGTTCCCCGAAGGGGGCTTCTTGCACAAGAGAAGAGAAGTAAGCCAAAGGTATGTTGTGGCCTAAATCTGTTTTGGATAGGACAAGCGAGAGCAACCCGTTGTCACTAATTTTACTATGACATGAGCAGTTTATACCATTAAGACCTGTTCGTCTGTTATTTAATATCGTAATCTGACAGATAAAGTGACTGCTGTATAATTCTGCTTGAAGTTTTTTGATAGTTAGTCCTATCCAACTCTTGTGAAACACAATATTTTTTTAAAAGTTATCTGTTCGTTATGGTACATATAGGATATAAGATACTTTATCAACAAGTGTAATAGGGTCTTTTAGTCTCAGTTTTTATTATATATATAGATTGCGAATAAAGTAATATAATTGCAGCGGTCCTTATGATAAGACATTTCCACAGGAGTGAAGCTCTGAGGTGTAGCTGACGGCTCAGGGCTTCGCTCCTGTGGGAATTTCTGGATTAAAAGTAACCTATGTGTTATTCTCGGTTATATACCGGTCGGGTAGGAGAGCAATCCGTCCAGTTTTTGCATGAAAGAGTAACAAACAAACACCTTACAAACTTTCGCATTTATAACATTAGTGGGATTCGGACATTCGGGTTTTATTGTATTTGCAAATTACAAATTTACAACTGCAAGATCACCAACCAACAGTATCTTATCGTCGTGGGTGGAAAAATATATAATTACTTTTTATTTTGTTCTAGATTTGCTGAGAAGAACAACTTACCTAAGCTTGAATACGTGTCATTGCCGAGAGCTGGTGCTATGAAGGTGATCCTGGAGGAGATGGGACCTCTGAGGGACGAGAATACTGCTAGCACTTCTAAAGCGGGAGCTAGGAAAGGTATATTAAACTTCTCGTAATAAATTGGCACAAAATAACCAAACATTAGAAAAACAAGTATTTTTGTTTTGTGTGGCGGTGAGTTTCGGATATTTTTTGCTATTTATTATCGTCAAAGAGATCTTGTTGCAAACAACGCGTGACGAAAAATTGGATCGACGAAAGATCGAAGAAGCATAATATGATGGGTGTGCCATCAGATTATGCTTATCATAATAATGCATTATTATGGAAACTACATCGACACGGGAAATTACATTTTTCTGTAGGACAAGCGGTAGGTAACTTGCTAAATTTGATTACATACAAACATTGGGACAGACGAAACTAATTAAATGCTTGCCGAAAGCTGGGAAAATCCAGACGTACACTTTTGTTAAAGCGTGTATAATCTATCACGACATGTCCATTTGAAAGCCATCGTAGAATATGGTACCTCGCAATGAGTATATTCATCTTTGAGTAATTCACTATAAAGAAAAAAAAATTATAACTTTGATTTTCCAGATGACAATTGCAACCAAAGCTGCTCCAGGAGCCGGATTTTAGTAAACAAAGAGATCGGAGACACCATTGAGTGGATTCTGGACGTCACCATCGCATACCCTGATAGAGTACCACTGCTGCTTCAGGACATCGTCTGCGGGTTCCGAAGTCCTTGCAGGACCTATATTCATTATAGGCTGTATCCTTGTACTGATGTAAGTTTATGTTGATGTTCTAATTTTCATTGGTAAGGTTAATGTTTTTAAATTTACGTGTTCAAAAGGGGGTTTTTTCTTTGGCTATTGTAGAGTTTTTTCTTTGTTTGTTGTTATTCAAATCTTGGTTGTCCACATCGATGTCTTCTACTAAAAGAGGTACGAATTAATGGGCATTCGACTTTCGATTTTCATATTTTAATTTTAGTTTACGGGGAGGTCTTTACACAGCAATGGGACACAAGCAGGACAGAAATATTTTTGTTTGATTTTGAAGTATAACGTGTGCCGATATCAAAATATATTTTCGTTCCAGGTACCAGCAGATTCAGAAGGCATGACGAACTGGTTATACGACAGGTTCGTCGAAAAGGATAAGATGCTAGAAGAATTCTATCGCACCGGCAAATTCCCTCCCCACGGTCCCACTCCAAACCTCGAACGGACAGTCAGACAAGACAACGTCCGATATCTAATACTGCATTCGTTCTTTCTAGCATCTACTTATATACAGCTTAAAATGTATTATTATTTACTTACCCTTTTTTATTAGCATCCTTTTGAGAATTTACGGGTAGACCAGGCGTGATGTGATCAGTGTTTTTGGTTGATTTGGTTGTGGTGTCTTTTTTATTTATTACACAAAATGCTTTCTTGTACGTTGTGCATTATTTTGAACAAACTGAACAGTCTATGATACTGAACAAGTTTTCGTTTGGAAGCAACGCTAAAATCGCGAAAAAAAAATCAGCTGATCACACATTTTTCACAAGTTAAGAATTTGATTTTGTATGGAACAGCTGAAATTTTTAGTACTTACTCCCTTATGAAAAGTTGTTCCGAATCATGCAATGAGCATGTAGACAAAATATAGCCCTGTACTGTTAGTTTGCATTATATCTAGTAATATTCTGGGAAAAAGCTAAATTTCGTAACACAAGTTCAACAATAGCAAAATAGTTGAAAATTGTCAAAACCATACATATTTTTTTTAACATAATATTTGACTGTTTTAATGGAATGCAATCAACCTGAATAAAATTTTTGTGTTTGTAGTATTTCTTCAGCCAACTTTTCAAAAGTACATATTCAAAAAAATATCCTTGTTTCTGTCAAACTTAATAGTTTTTAATGCAATGGCTATATAGGTACTAGCCATTTAAAAAACTATTAAATTTGTAAAAATCTTATGATACATATCTTTATTTGACCATATTCATAGAACATGTTTTAATTTTTACTGCAAGGAAGTTCTACTCGTATGTATTTATTCTAATTGTAAATAAACTTCTTATTTTTAATAGTAAAGTTGTAGGAAAGATCGCTATTTTATTTTGAAAGATCACGTCTGGTCCAGTGGGATTTTATTTTGAATTGAAAATAATGATCATTTTGTTTGTTGATTGTCACTTTGTAATTTATGATTTTTATGACCAACAGTCTGTACTGTATTTCTTTATCAGAAAAAAATTGGTAGTTGAATTAATTTGCGATGGAAATTTCCGTCGAAGAACCAATGTTCACGAATGTTTCTTTTCGCGTAATATAGTGACAGTCAATAACCAAGTGTAAAACATTGCACTATGTTTAATGGTGCTTGGCGAAGTACATTTTAGTGATGTATGTATAGCTTGTAATTTTTGTTACCTCTTGACATGTCGGGTAGGATCTCGATTTAGCACAGTTTCGTGAGTAAGCACCGTATAATCAATTCTCATTGAACATGGTATCGATTTCTCCATCAAAGTTTGTGATTCAAAGTTAGATTAAGGGATTATTATTCACATCATCTAATAACGTATCGTGAAGAATGGCTCGAATGATACTGGGCGTAATATACTTAAAGGAAACAGTCCACTGCTGTCCATAGGCCTCTCTCAAAGTGCGTCGTTGTTGTCGATTTTGGATTTTTCGCATCCAGTCGTACCCTTCCACCTATCGTAAGTCATCACGCCATCTAGCCCATCTAGCTAGTGGGTTGCCCACACGTCGCTTACCCAGGCGTGGCCTCCACTCGAGAAAATGTCTACTGAGGCGGTTATACCAGTATCTTGTCTAACTCTGCCTCAAATTCTGGATAATGAATTATATGCATGGTGTGTCTGGACGGGGCATAACATATTAATATTCCTTAAATCTTTTTTATCGATCAATCAATCAGACAGAAAATATACTTAAAGGTAACTTTAAATAGTTTAACAGATCATTATTGTTTCGATTCTATGTCAATGTGAATTGAGCTACTTATTTGATGATATAGTAAATTGAGGTTTTTTTTTCCGTGTTATATCATCGAATGAACTTTTAAATTAAGGGATATACGGTCAGTTTTTGTTCCAACATAGTTTAGCAACGGCTTTTAGCTTGCTTTGCAAAAATATAATACTTGTGCAGTTCGATATGATTTATTGCGGCGAGCGTGTCAGACTTTTATGCAATGAAGCATTGCGTCTTTTTTATGTGTTTTGTGTCTATAAAGTAATCTGTGTTATTCAATGCTTCAAAAAAAAATGTGCTAAAAAAAACCCACGGGTCGGTGCAAAGACAATCTGGCTAGGTGGGGTATGCTTGACCATACTCAGAACATGTGCGATTGTGGCTTCTCCCCACAATCGATGACTCATCTTGACACCTGTCCCGAGTGTCCAAACACCTGTACTCGCGCTGACTTGATGGCAGCTTCCGATGAAGCCATCGAAGTGGCTCGGTTCCGGCGAGAATGCACTTAGCACCCAATAAAGTGTTGATTTATCATCGACACGCAAAGAAGAAGAAGTAGTCTTGTAAGAAAAAACTGATCGTATACTAGTTAGTGCTTACTGAGAAACTTGAAATAAAAGCGTGCTGTGACAAACAAGTCAATATACTTAGTTTTTATTAACATTAGCTTCACTAAATCACTTGAACTTACGAATCCCTATGACAATAATTGTCCATCACACTTTTTTTATTAAGAATGCTTAGCGTGAAAACAAACATATCACGGTGTTAAAAATAAATGTTGTGTGAGAATAAAATTTAACTACGTGATCAGTTCAGACGGCGACACCGAGAAAATACAATTTGAAAACATAGACCAAAAGGGAAAGTAGATAGTTTGGAAAAATACCCCAATTGGGGTAGTGGACAAGTAGACTGATCGGGGAAATAGAGCGATCATTCCGGAGGGATACCAACATATGTGGGAGGCAATACATTGACTTATGCAACATGTGCTGCCATGGTGCACAGGTCAATGTAATTTGTCTAGATTTAAACGATTTGTTGAGTGACAAGTCTACTGTTAATATTAAAATACGCTATTTACCTCTTACCATAGTAGGTACTGCAGCAATATTCCCTATTGAAACTAGCACTAAGCATTCTGATTGTCTCGCTTCCAGAAAAAGAGTTTTCGATTCGTGACGCGAATTCGTTGTTTTCTGGCGCTAAAAGTTCCGAAACCCTTTTATTTAAGTTGCAAAAGAGCCGGGTACAAAAGTACACCTAAGTAGCTCAACTTTGTCGAAAACGAACAATCGCGAAGTATTCCAGCTGGGACAATTAGGATAGGATACTTGAACCGGATTTATCTGGAAATTTCCGGTTTCTACTGGTAGATTTGTACGTGCGCTCCTAGGTTTTTCAAATGCCATTTTGAACACAACTGGTTTGTAACCTATATCAATGTCTAAATTAGGGTAATTTAGTGTTTAAGATTAGTTAATAGATGTCACTTTGTGTTTTAAATTTTCTTGTTATTTTGGTCGGCGTATATTTATAAGTTGGCAGAATGAAATAAATTCGCAAATAAAAAGCAATTACTTTAACAAACATAAATCATTTACCACGGTGAGTACTTAGTTATTGTTGCGTTAAATGTTAAAAAGGGTTTATTCTGCCAACATGTATTTGACAGTCTATATAGGTACAGATTTTTCAAGATTACAATAATATTGAATTTATATGTACATTTAAAATGAGGGAATATTGAATATGCCAAAACATATTTGCCGTAAGTGCCTAGCTTATCGAATGAAATGAAGAAAGCTTACTTGTTAAAGTTATTAGACTCGAAAATGACTCGTCATTGTTGAGATAAATTAAAGACGAGACTAGTAAAATAAATTAAATATAAAAAATAAAATATTTAAATTCTTTTTTCACCAACTATGTAAAAATTATTCAATCCACACTTTTTTAATAACACAGCATGTTGTGATCAACTAATAGTTGTTTTCTATTTATTTCAATAGATGTCGTCATTTTCGCGGGGACAGATTTGTTTGATTTGTACATTAGTGGTTTTTATTTTAACTGGATATGTGACAATTTTTAAACAAAGACGGTGCTTAGATTTTAAAATGCCGTAACCTTTTTTGTTGTGGTTAAAATAGTTTCGATTTTTTTCAAATATATTTTTATACCCAACACCAAATAGGACAGTATTTTTACACACGCCAAGCTGTTTGCATTTTCTGCGTATTCTAATAATAATCCCTTTAGCCACTAAGAACAATCTAACTTTCACTGTAATAGCACGAATGATAGCAAATATTTAGTACGTTCTTGAGACAATACTTTTTATAATTGTCTTTTTGTATGTATTTCATCATATCCGACCAACTCTTGTTTTTATATAAAAGGGTGCCTTTTGAAACGTTAGCAGAATAAAAAAAATCCTTTTTAGTTAAACACCATTTTAAGCCCGCCGGGCTTGGAGTTGGCTATTATTTATTTTTTAATTAAAAATCCCTCTTAAGTTCCCTTCCCCATTGAAGTTATCTTTAAGAATTTTCCAAGTGCATAATAATCTTTGTAGATAAACCTAAGTTGCTTTTAAAGAATACTGCTTATGAACCGATTTCGCCTTTGCAAGTCCGAGATAATTTGCAATTTTATCTTAAACTTTACTTAATATTTTAATCCTTCAGTTCAGTTTCTTTGCAAAGTTGGTCTTCTAATTTTTGATAATCTGTTTTTCTGGCTAGTTTTTTTTTTTTAATGAAAATCAAAAATTAAAATTTGTAGTAAATTATTCAATCTGTATTACATTGTGACTATACTCATTATCAAGTTTCGATCAACTTTTTTGTAATTTTTTTGCTGATTGTACCAAAAGTGTATTTTTTTTCTAAATAATAGTTTAATAGCGACTACGGGAAAATAAGGGTTATTCATAAAGAAAACAGGGATACTATAAATTAGACTCAAAAAGAAAATGTAGTCGTTTTTACCAATAGACATAATTCGGGCCATAGATAAGTTGGAATATGCACAGAGCGCAAAATGTGATTTCGGTTAGTTAATTGTTTTTATTTTTATTTCATTTGCAAGTTAAGTTTGTCATGTTGTAGATAAGTTTTTTTTTTCAATATGCAAAATAATGTTTGTGATGCTTTGAATGTAATTAGTTAATAAGTCCTTTACCATAAACTCAAGAAATTGTCGCTTCTGTTGAACATCTGAATTATTTGATACTTATATACCAATCGGCTGTAATAAATGTAAATGAAACGTTTAAATATTAGTTTATGGGTAATTTTCAAGTTAGTGTATTTTTACACGTCTATTTACCTCATGTGTTTTTGTTTTTCAATTTTGGTATGTTTAAACAAAATTATACAAATCACACTTACAATCTGATGTTCAACAGGATTTAAACTTAAACCAATGGGATTGAATGGTGAAGTATGACGTCATATAGTTGACATTAAATGTCATTTTATCATTTGACCTGGCGAATGGTGTTTGAGTGACGTCGTTGCTGCATTTGTTGTTTTTTTTTTTCATCTATAGTTACTTAGTTAAGTTTAAGTCGCGTTATGATTGGTCCTTAAATTGAGTGAGATAAGTAATTCCTTAAGTCCATTGTCATTAGGTAGTCAATTCGAAATTAGTTTTGATTTCATTTTAGATTTTTTTTTGTATGTGTTTAAGTACAATAATTGTCGCGTGTTTTATTAACAAATCGCAAAATATGTTTATGGATATACGAAAATATGCGCTGGACATGGTATAATAAGAATTATGGTTTTGTTTCATATTTGGTTTTGGCGTTTTTAAACCGTATTTTTCCATCTACAAAACTGATATATTTTTTGTGTATATTATTTTGTTGCATATCAAAAAAATAATTACATTTCGTAATAAATAAATGATCCTCGATCGGAGTGATAGTTGATCAATTTATTTTGCTCAAAAAGCTTACGATATCATAACTCTTAAATGCTGAATATATATCTGCTTACTAATATTGATTTTAGATATAAATACTATATGAAGAATTTTGGGGACTTATAATTGAACATTGTAAAATCAATTGTTTTAATTTAAACTTGTTAATTAATTATTAAACACAAATAGTCATGCACAAAATTATTTCCCATACCTCTCCTTAACTTGTATCAATATGTGAATGCACAATTTTATGTCCCGAAAATTCGTTTTTTTTTTCAGAAGGATACTTTTAAACAAACTATTTTCAATATTAACTACTTAATTTTATAAATCCTTACTACTTCTTAACAAAAAACTAAGATTTTGATAATAAGCATAGATATTAAAAATATAGCACTTTTTATATTTTACATAGCTTATAAGTAATATGTCGTCGAAAGTATAGTCTTCTTCACAGTCGTATTCCTCATGGCTGAGGGACGTGGTCATTACGTGGAATGAAACACACACAATAACTTTCTTGGCATTATTAATGGAGTGGTTTGCCATTGCCTTCTCCATTTCACACACAAGTTAATAAGAATCAACCAGTGTGCAGGTTTCCTCATGATGTATAGTATAGGGGATATAAACCTTTCATAGCTGACAGGCAACAACAGTGTTCCCATAGCGGGTTGTTCTAAGAGCCAAATCTTCAAGTTTTCAGGTTTACAGCTTAGAAAGAAACCAGCAATCCGTTTGTATGTTTGTTTGTATCCTTCTGGAAATACAGGAAGATTCGTACATTTTATGTATTATTATTTTGTATTATACATTAAGAGCAAGTTCCTCAGTTTGTCAATAAAGCACGTTTGTGGCACTCACCTGAGTTTTTTTTCTTCTCTCCTTATCTCACAGTCTTTTTCCAAGCTCCTATTTTTTATAGCCAAGACAGAAATCTAAAGGGGCGTTTGCCCAGCAGTAGTATTGTTACTTAACACGTCTAAATTAGCATTATGTACAAAATATATTTCTTTACTAATCATGAAAAAAACTGGTTGCACTCCGGGAGTGTGCCGGCAGAAGTGAAAACTTGAATATTAACGTGTTACGGTTAATTGATTAGGGTTAGTGCGGGTTTGCATTTAACTTCCCACCATCGAATCGATTCGTAGTGAGACGCAGCGAACCAATCACATTGCAGTGTCGTTGTCGTTGGCGTCAAAATGTCGCAAAACCTAGATTAAAGAAGAAAATAAAAGCGGCAATAATGCAAATAATTCAAGTAGGTATTTATTGAAGTTAAATAAGAATAACGCTTCTGGTAGTTACGTCGTAATTTTAATGATGTCTTATTCAAACAGTGGGATACGTAGATTCACGTGTCAGCCCTTTGTGTGGTCTGAGTTATGAATATAAGTCTTTGAGATTTGTAGAGGCAGTATAAATATGTGCTGGGCACAGGCTAATAAATGTATTGGCGGCTCCGGCTACACTGTCGGCAAATAACTGGCCAAACTTTGGTGGATTGCTTGTCAGCTCCACAATGTCGTCGAAATCAGACTCATGCCGACACGAACTACTTGAACATTGCGCAGTTAGTATGAGTGATTTTGTTTACAGCAATGAAAAAACAGCAACGTATACCGAATCAACCAAATTTTGGCAAATTATTCGATGATAATGTGAAGTCGGCAAGATAATATATTGCTGGTTTTTCAATGCGTTCAATCTCTTCTTTTCGAGTGTGTTAATTGCTTACACTGGTGTCAGATTGTATTCAAGTCGCCTAAAGCTATCTGTTATGACTTTTACTACTTACTGCGTCTGTGGCAAGTAATCGCATACACATTAGTGGACTTAAACCGTCGTACAGTGTGCAGGTTTCCTCATGATGTTGTCCTTCACCGGAAGCATGTTGTGTTCTATGAAAACTACTATAGATCAGTCAGATTAGACTAGTAGAATTTCTACCTGAATCCTTAGTCTTTCAAATTGTCTGTTGTGACACAAAAACTCTCAACTCTTATGACTTGCGTCACATTTGAAGGATTTCCTGAGAACTCCCTGTATCAATGTGCTCAGAGCGAGCACAAACAACGCTACGTGACGAGGAATATATGCGAGTTTGTTTGTCTGTTGTGCGAAATTATGGCACGGACAGTTTTTATATGTGTTGCTATCTTCGTGTGTTCTCACATTCGAGGCAATGAGGCCTTGAAGCCTTACATCTAAGTCAGAATTTTTGGAGCTTTGCTTTTATTGTTGTCAGGGAGATCTTATTGCATTCACTGTGTGACAAAAAATTATCTCCTTGCACCGTATAAACCGTTGAGGAATTTCCACGTCTGGCGCCGTTTCTGGTTGCATTATCTAGTCACGATTATCATAATAATGCAGTGTCACCAAAATTTCAGCTCAATCGGTTGAAGATATCCGCTTCAAACTTGAATTGCACTATTACATAGGGACATATCGACATATACATACATACATTGCAAGTTAAATAAAAGCTTGTAAAAAGCAACGTTTACCTAAAGACATGATTCCCTCATTCGATCCAAAATTTGTCTGGCACAATACAAACAAGTACTTCCTAAATATTGCAAGATGGCGAGAGCTGGAATCGTTCCTTTCACCGGTAAATAACATTTTCGAGAGCTCCGTAAAAATATATAATGGCTTTAGACACGTGTCGCCTCTGCCTTCATGACGTAGGTCTATATACAAAGTTTCTAGATGTGTCTTACAGAAGACTGCTTTTTTTTTTGTTTTCTCAGCATTTCTCCTCAACAGTGTTCGTTGCTAAATGCAATTGCAGTAATTTGTACAGTTATAAATCCTTATCCTTACGTAATATAAAACAAAATCCTCTGCCACATCTTTCTGTATGACTGTCAGTTCGCGACAAACTTAAAAACTACTAAACACGAATAAACGAACACAATAGCTCTTATTTATCGAAAATGTAAGCCGAATCTGTCCAAATTTTGCTGAACTGTTTGCCCACAGACATGAAGACTGCCGGGAATGCGCGGAGTTTATACAATATAACTAAAACCTATTCTAATATTTATAGTCGGCATTAAAATAACTAGAATACCTATCTAGAAAATGCTAAATCCATGTTCAAAACCCACGGATGGAGTGGCTGCTCCAAGTCGATCGACAAAGGACGATATTTGTCGAAGTCGGTAAATGCTTTTTTTACAATAATATTTTATTATCGCCTTTATTGAGACAACGGATGTCGCCAACAGAGTATGAAAGACGTTAAAGAGATTTAAATTGCTTTATTTAGGGAGAATTTTATCGTGTTCGTTTATAATATTTTTGTTTTTACTATTAAAATACTACCTGGGTCCCGGGGCTTCGCTCCCGTGGGAATAGTAGGGTTGTAACAGCGTTACAATAAAGCAATGTTTTAAGTACTATGTAATTATATGTTAATATTAATGTAATATAGTTGGTTAGAAAGATACCTCTAGTGGCAGAAGTTTGGTTCAAAATCAAAATCAAAATCAAATCATTTATTCAGAAATTAGGCCTTCACAGGCACTTTTTCACGTCATATTCTAAATTAAATGATGTTTACCAAAGCTACAAACTACTAGCATTTCGGAACGACCACTGCTGAGAAGAAATGCCGAAAGAAACTCATTCAAACAGTGTTGGTCCCTATTATGCCAGAAGGGCTTACCATTTTTTTAATATAAATTTATGTATAATTTTTTATCAGTAATATAACATGTAAGTACACAATAAAGTACATGGTCAAAAGGTATACTGAAACATATTATGATTGTGATCAAGTGCTGCAAGGAAAATATATATACTTTGGTTTGTATTCATATTCATTAATTTACCAACTAAGCGTACATTTGATTATTTTAAAATTATTTTAATTTTTTGTAATATTTATAGGTATATAATCATTTCCCATGAACTATATATGTGTTAGTAAACAAGACAGATGTATTAATGATGTTGTATGATTGATTAACTTATGGAGTTTCATTTTTTAAGAACAAGAGACTGAGAAATGGCTCATTGCCAAACCTTGTTAGATTATGTCGTAGCCTAAAGATTACAACACAAACCTGTTTCCTAGAAACATTTTATTTTTTAGAAACCAAAAATAAAACTTACAAAATTTTCCATATTGAGAATGGAAGAAAATTTTAATACAAACATTTTCAAAATATTAAAAAAATAATAAAATATATTAGGACAAATCACACAGATTGAGCTAGCCCCAAAGTAAGTTCGAGACTTGTGTTATGGGATACTTAACTCAACGATACTATATTTTATAACAAATACATATATAGATAAACATCCAAGACCCGGGTCAATCAGAAAAATATCATTTTCCATCATGACCCGACCGGGGATCGAACCAGGGACCTCTCGGTTCAGAGGCAAGCACTTTACCACTGCGCCACCGAGGTCGTCATCATCGTCATCAAATATGTTATTTGTCTTATATCTTATTATATAAGAAATTCAGAGTATGATCGCTTTCAGACTAAGTTGCTATGCTACATCACTAGGTAAGGCGTCAGACAATACGTTCACCACCAACTGTCAAATTTGTGCACCAACGTGTCACGCTTTTTCAGTCATATCAGCGTATCTTGTGGTACTAGTGTTTCTATTGTCAAGATTATATCTTTATAATATTTTTATGCAGTAAAGTTTAAAATAAATCAAAAAAGTTTAAACGTATCAGTTTTACAGATTCAAAGGCTCTCTGCAACCGACGTCTCGCAAAGGAAATGAAACTCTGTTTGTCTACCTCCGCAGGTAATTTCCGTTGTCTGTTTACTTTTTTAAACGACCTTTTGGAAATTCACCTTTTTTGAGTTTGCTTAACATTATCTCTGGGGATATGTTCTGTTATGTGACAGATACTTAGATTTTATATTTGTGTCCGAGATATCCGGATATTAAAATATGTATTCAAGAGTTCCGCCTACGCTAGTAGGGTCACGTCAAGTGTAAACCTCCAAAAACGAAATAATAAAAATAATGTCCTTCTGCTTGGTCTTGGATGATCAGGAACCTAAACCTGAGAGCTGGCTTGATGTAGTTAAGGAAGATGTGCATCCCAATGGTAAAATAATTAAGTGGAGTGGAAAAAGTAGGTAATTAAATACCGAATACTAAACTGCTGATGAAGGAACCTTAAAAACATTTATATAATGTCTGCAAAACTTGTGATATCATGGACATCAATATATTCTTTGTAGCACAACAAATCGAAATCAAAAATAAATTGGCGACAAAAATGCCTAATGAGAGAGCCCTTAATAAGATTTAAAAGTCTTTAAATAACCGTAAAACTTCGAAAGATAAAGAAGTAAATTGCTGCTAATAAAAATTAACTGTCCGAAAATCGACATAAAATGTTAATGTCCCCGTTTAAAAAAGATACACAGTGCGAAGCCTCCTTAAAATTCGGAGTATAAAAATAGAAGTATCAAAGAGACGTTAACTAAGGTTACTACACACATAAGGTGTTATGGTATGGTATACCAGGGATAAAGGAAGGGATACGGCGGGTTCCTTCCACCGCCATAGAGCAAAGCAGTCCAGGTTCCTCTTTCCTACTTTTCTCCTTCACTTTTCACATTCTCCGGCATTTTTAGTTATCAGACTATTGGCATGCATATCATCCTTGACCACATCAAGCCAGCACATACATAGATTTGCCTAATCATCCAAGACCAGGTAAAAGTACCTATATGATTTTTGCCAGAACTTCTTAGGTTAGTCCCTTCTGCCAGGGCCAAGTGGAAGCGGCACACGTAGATATTAAAAAATAAAATTAATGAGCATATATTGCATATCCAAGTCTTAATAACGCAGCCTTAACACTGATAAAGTAGTACATAAATATATATTATATAACTACACTGATACATACATTATATACATTTATAACTGCATACATACTTATTGCAATAGAGAACATAATTCAATATACACCAATATTCGTAAGTTTCCTGTAGTGTTGATATTAAGTTTTACTTTATTTTTATTTTATTTTAAACTTTATTATTATTATTTTTGTTTGTTTTATTTATGGCATCCGCGGAAGACCAGCACCGTGGCACACACCACGGCACATTCTGAGTGGAGACCGTTTTGTCTCAAGCATTACATTCGTTTTTATTTGTAATGTGTTGTGTGTACTAATTTGTTTGAGCAAATAAACGTTTTTTCTTTTTTTCTTTCTTATATTTGTTCCCTATGTAATTTGCTGGCTGACCTGAGACGTGGCCATACTAGCGATGGCGATACTCCTGGAGTGTGTGTGTGCTAAGTCACGGAAATGAAGGCTGCTTGGATTCCAGAGCTGATTTACATACAATGAAATCAAATGTCCGTTCAATTTGAAGTTTTCAATTATGTATACATGCTTTTGGTCAGAGATATATATTTTTTTCTTCAAATAAAAGAGATTGTCACTTCTATTTGGCATATCATGCCGAATTCCGTAGATCCCCCGTAAAATTTAAATGTTATTGCTAAGAACAGGCTTCCAGACGATTAGAACATTTGTGTGGCGAATCGAAGAGACCTCAAATTGCTCAATGTACCAGAAGTCCTCACGAATACCACGGATGCGGGGACAACATTGTACTGTCACGGACAAAATAAAATATAAAAAATTTGTATTAAGTATTTTCTCCCGTTATTATTTGCAGTAGTTTGAATTTGATTTAATTTGGAGGATAAAAGAGTTTTTATTAGAATTGTAAAGAAAATAACACGGACAAAATAGTTCTTTAAATTATAAAAATTTTGCATGTTAAAAATTAAACTCGATATTTCGAGCGTTATATTTGCATCAGAAGAGGTTTAATTTTATGTTGACTCCAGGCTACTGGGCGTGTCAGTCACAAAGAGACCGCGTAATTTTAATTCCATGTGGAAATTATAGTAAAACTTAAAGTATTTTTTTTACTATGAGAACTGTATGATACTGATCTCATTTCTTACATAGTGGTACTTCTAGTGTAAAGCCAGTAAGAAATTACTTTATTTATTCATAGAAAGTTCTCAGAAAATATTCACTTCTTTGTACATTTTACTAAGTGGCATGTTTCACGTAATATTTCTTGACACCCTTCAAAACGAAACATATTATGCCCAAATGTAGCTCGTTACCGGCCAAAGTAAGTCCATTACACAATTAACTTAACACTTTTGTCATTCACAGTACCCACATTAGGGTGTCTGCCCTTTGTGTATGTACTCGTATGTACCTTGACATAGGAACACATGGGTATACCGTGAATAATATGTTATTGTCGTGATAAAATAGGAAGATATTATGTTTTGTTTGTGTTTTTGTATTGTAACAATGTGTCTCTTATTATTTTATTTAATGATACTTAGTGAGATGAAAAAATTCTGAAATCGAGCGGGAATCGAACCCACGCCCCTGTCTATTATCTCATAGTGATATTCCTGAGAGTATAGTGGTCTTTTCTTTTCTTATCGAGTGACTTTACGATGAAACTTGACGTATACACGAGACATTTTTCCAACAATAGCAATAACACACTCGATATGATAATGACCGTAGATCATCAACAGATGAACCAATTTGGATGAGGTTTAATTTTATTTGATAGCTAATTTTTATGCGGTGGTTCGATATGTTTGATTAAAATCGGTTCAGCCGTTCAAAAGTTGTAGCGAATTGAATGTTGAAAGTCACACCAACATCAAGAACCTACGTGTCGGATGGAGCATGGACGGTCTCAATAGCTCATTGGCTAAGAGCACTGTCTCGGATAGACAGGTGCGTGGGTTCGGTTCCCGGTGGACTTCAGAATTTTTTCATTTCATTATAATTTTAAAAATTACGAAATCATTTTCATATTATAAATCCTAATAAAAATATTAGGCTTCAAAGCTGATTCTTTCAATGTACGGTACCCTAAAAATGCCCACCTGATCGTAGCCCCAATCGTCACGCTCCGCGCACGTCATCGCCATTCGATTAGCCACAGACTGCATACTTAGGGCAGTTGGGGTAGTGTAGGGTAACCAAGATTTTTATATTCGCTCCTTTTTCTGTAACACCCCTGCCAATATTGCTGTTTGATGTCAATCTGGTGACAATTGCTTCTCAAATGCTGCATCTAGTTTGATTGCTTTGTGAAAAATTGTTAAGTGCGAGTCGTTTTCAGTTTTGTGTATTAACTACCGTGTGCGAGTATAAGACCTATATTTGTTAATTGACGTCCTTGGAGAAAAGGCTGCGGTGAAGTTTGTTGCGTCGCTTCTTCTTCACCTGCGCTTTGGAAGTCGATAGTAGACTTAGTTTAAATTTTTGACGTCAATAAGTGATGTATATCATCCTAAATAAATAATTTTGAATTTAGATTTGAATTTGAGTAAGAAATATATTAAGGCGTATTAGCAAAACTCGTCTTTTCAAATCAAAAAATTGAATCACTTATGTAATTAGAAATGTATGTCTATAAAATATGTAATATAGGTGGTCCCTCAGACGACACTATGAGGACTGAGGGCCTTTCGTAAAACATCGTAACTAGCATATTTGGCTTTCACAAAATCTAATTCAAATATTCACAATTATTTTGGAATGTTCACTAAATCCTAAGAATAACCTCATAGAATTTCAAGAAGTGGGCCCTCTGACCACACACACATTATAAAATTACTTCCATATAATGTACTTTTAATTTATTAAATTTAAGATCTTTTTAATTCTGAGGAAGGTTTAGGTATAATTTAATATGGTTCTACCAGAGCGAAGCCGGGACGGACAGCTAGTAAAACAAGGATAATTCTTTAAAGTAACCTTCTGCCTTATTATATAATTAACAACAACTTTTAATTCTGGGCCCCCTATCTAACAAACCATATAATTGCAAGATAAATCTCGTATACAACACAAACAGCGCTCGATACACTCCGTTTGTTTAGGACCTAATCTAATTGATAGATGCCGGTTTTGTTAATTGCAAGATTTGGCATTTGGCCCGAATAACTTTGTGTATCGTGGACAACTGAACTTTACTTGTTATAGTTCGAAATTCAAACATAACTCTGGCTGTATTTGATGATAGTAATGTTCCAGAAAAAAATATATAACTGATTTAAAACCATGGAATAATTAACCACATACACGTCGAACAAAATGTTCCTGTAAACTATTATTGTAACTGGCTGGTAGAAAAGTTCAAATTTGGCATTTCTTCTGAGGGTGAATTTCACGACAATTTGAACGCGGCATGTAACATGTCGCACATTTTTTTTGAATAAAGAATATATTTTTTAAAATTAAACATTTACTTATAAAATTAACATTGTACCAGTACTTATTTATAAACTATGATAATTAAATTGCTTACTGTGTTTGGTACAATTTAATAAACACTAATGACAACCCGCGGCGGAGTTTTAAACGCTCGTGAAATTCACCCCCTGAATAGTTTTTGTTATCCCAAGCATAATTTAATAGAATTTCAAGAAGTGGGCCCTCAGACCACAAGCACATGTTTTTGTTTACTACTTTTTAATTTGTGTCATCTCTCGCCTTATTAAACTTAGGTTAACATTGCTGGTTTTATTTTTTATTAAGTTATATTTTAAGTATATTTAATCATAATGTGATATTGTATGTTATTACTTAAATATTATGTACTTATCTAATTTTGTATAATTATTTTTAAGAAATATAGTATTGTTTCAATTAGTTCATATTATAACAATAGAGATAGATAGATGAAAGAAAAAGATGGTGAGCTAGGACACAAAACTTGAGGCTTTATCTACCAATCAACCAAGAGATGAGAAAAGAAAAATGTGTAATATTTTTATTTGTATTTTTATCCATGTTTTTTTAGAACAAGCGAATAACTAAATTAATTCAAAATTCCACGTAAAAGCACCCCTCACTATAAACTTTGTAAAAGCTCGCCTAAGCTTTGCTTTCAGGCTTCAAGCAGCAGAAAGGTGATAAAATGTAAGCTTTGTGTTTCAGTTCACAATAACACAGGACGTGGTAGGTACGTGCCGCGTTTGATTGAAATAGTAGTACTTGCGCTAGAAACTAACACTTTTTCCGGGATGATACCCATGTTTTTTCCGCACTATTCTGATTATGTGCCTTATTAAATAAAAATAACGTACAGGCATCAAACTATATATTTATATCCCAAACGTTTCGGATTGTGTTACAACAAGTGGTCTCGTCGAGCGATTCACATTTTCTTGTTTTTTTTTTTATTGTCTTTCTCTTGATTGTATCTCCTACTGCAATATGATGTGAATTTTTAATTTTTCTTTTTGCAGAAAAAGACCCAAAACACTTTTAAACTTATGTATAAACGAAATTTATAACTCGATAAATCTAACTAAGTGCGAAACGCAAAGTCAATATATAACCTTTATATAAATGATTATAAACTAGAAATAAGTATAAACTATCTATGGAATTTCGGGATTAAAAGTACCCTATGTGTTCTTCCAGGTTATATTCTACCCATATACCAAATTCCATAAGAATTGGTCCCGTAGATTTTGCGTGAAAGAGTAACAAACACATTGAGTGACAACAAAGTCATTGAGGTGACCTTCGCATTTACAATATTAGTAGAACTTAAAACTACAACTAAATATCAAGCATTCAAACGAAGCATACAAACATAGTAGTAGAATGTACAATGTGCCGTATCTTAATTTTCCCAGCGCCGTCAAATAAAACCTCATCGACTTCGATCGCTTTATTGCTCTGAATCTTTAATACCTTTTATCCCATCTACCAATATATCCGCATTGCATAATCTTTAATACCTTGAAAGTGGAAGGACGAGGCAGCTGGATTTCAGCTGAGATAGTAAAAGCGGATAAAGTACACCATAGAATTTCTTTCAGCGCCGTTTTGTTTCTTTTTAAACTGATTGAGAGATGGCCAGTAATTTATCTTCCTATTTTCGAATTATGAAATATAACACGATTTATGAAGTTTGAATTCAACAGTATTGTGAAACTCCTCTTTTAAAGACGGTTAAAAATAATAAGTTTATGACTTAAGGTACCGTCTGCCTTCTTATATATTATGGAACTCTAAAAAGCATTTTTTAAAGTACACAAATTTTCAACATTGACATAAAAAATATGAAAAATAACTCCGTGATTTTGATAGGAAGTATTCATGTAATAGCTCCTTATTGTGACGACATGGGAGTTACGGGTTAAAAATACTAGATATGACTTGGACTGGCCAAATGAAAAATAATTTCAATAAGTATTTTTATAAAAAAATCATTTTTGACACAAGCTTTTATTGTTGTGTGAGAGATTTTATTGCATTTATTTCATTTTTAAATATCAAATTTACTGTTTTAATTAAAACATACTTCGTATTGTTTACGTTTAGTTTGCAATTGTGCAATAGGCAACCATAACATTCCTATAGAGGATTGAAGTCAGATAGGCGGCCGGTTTTAAATCACAGAAAATTCTAAAAATTTTTACGTATTTTTTTACACTGACCCCGGGCTTCGAGGCGTCACAGCCCCAAAGAAGAGAGAGATACTGAGTTCGTATGATGTAGGTAATACTGTCATGTCTAATTCAGTTCAATGCCTTGTTGTATATCTGTGTAACATCGTTTGGTGTTATGTTACGTCCATGTCGTAAATGACTTTGACGACCTGAACCGAGAGGTCCCGGGTTCGATCCCCGGTCGGGTCATGATGGAAAATGATCTTTTTCTGATTGGCCTGGGTCTTGGATGTTTATCTATATATGTATTTGTTATAAAATATAGTATCGTTGAGTTAGTATCCCATAACACAAGTCTCGAACTTACTTTGGGGCTAGCTCAATCTGTGTGATTTGTCCTAATATATTTATTATTATTATTTATTTATTTATTTATTAACTCGTGTGAACTCTTAATGAGGGATGTTTTTTGAAATCGCTCCTTAAATCCCCTCCTCGTGCATTTGAGTCAGCTGTGAAGAAATTTTAATGCTGATTTATCTCTCTCTCATTTCCACATGTACCTTACCTTCGGGGTTGTGACGCCACCAATCCCAGGATCAGCGTAAAAAATAACCATAAGATTTTGAAGATTAATCTGTGATTTCACAACCTGCCGCCTGCCTGATGTCAACCCTCCTTGGGAATGCTATTGAATATAAGCTGCTGAGACTATGTCCATTAGTCGCTTCGTACAACATCCACAGAAGGATATGAAGTGGTCTTATTATATGGCGGAACCACACTGCTTTAGCCTTGATTTTGACCATTTTTACTGATTTCCAAACGTAGGATTCCAAGAAGCGGTGGTGGTGTAACTGTTAAGACGCCCGCCTGTGAACTGAAAGGTCCCAGGTTTTAATCCTGCTCATGCCACATTAGTTTGTTATACCAATCTGACTCATGTGTAGTTTTCATCGACTACCACTTGCATTCGGTGAAGGAAAACATCGTGACGAAACGGAGACGTAATGGAGAAGGCAACGGCAAACCATTCCCTTAATAGTCCCTAAAAGTCGTTGTGTGTTTCATTCCATGTTATGACCACGACCCTCAGCCAGGAGAAATATGTTTATAAAGAGAAAAGTAGGAAAAAGATCACACCTTTTAATCTAAAGCATACCCTGTGTTTATGATCCGGGCAAACGTGACTCGAATGGAGGTGACGTCATTACCACGTTTCCCATGTCATTACCGGAGCCGGTAAAATGTTGTGACGGAACTTGCGATCCAGTTTAATTTGTTTTGGAGATAATTATAACTTTGCTATTGCGAATTTCGAAAACATTTTTGAGCTCAACAGTACTCGATCTAGTTTTCTATAGAAAGTTTAGTTTTGAAATGAGAGAATGAGAGCGTCTTTATTAGAAGAGAAGAGAGAATCCTATAAGAAGACCTATAGGAAATTATTTTCTTATAGGTTTGCCCGAGCGAAGCCAGGACGGGTCGTTAATAGATAAATAGAAGAAAATAAATACTTCACGATACAGTTAAGACGCTCTCGTTCTCTCATTTCAAAACTAAACTTTTAACTAAAGGTTTAGATGTATAAACATGTAAACCTTTCTTTTAAATAACTTTCTCTATTAAAGAATCCCGAAATCTAAATCCGTTCAGTAGTTTAAATATTTTAAGCATACACAGTGACAGACGGACAGAGCGGGAAGCGATTTTTTTTTATATTACACTAGATATTGCCCGGGACAATATAGAGTTTATAATGTTTTTACACGAGCGAAGCCGGAACGTGCCTAGTAGTATATAACTTCCATTCCATATAATATTTTCTATAAAAGCAAAGCAACCTTCCTTAGGAATCACACTATGTATTGGTGAAAACCGTATGCAAATCTGTGCAGTAGTTTTTGTGTTTATCGCGAACAGACAGACAGACAGACGCGGTAGAGGTCTTTGTTTTATAATATGTAAAAGGATTGATAACAGGAGAAACCCACTGCACTGAAACTATTTCTTGCTGAAGCACTTTTTAACGAAACTGTCCTCATTTTTTTTATTGATTAAAATAAAGATGAATGAAGCTTTCATAACATTCTTGAAATCCCGTTCTCGATACCTCTTTATAATAATAGTGCCTATTCGCTACGTTTCTCAAAGTTTCACAGCGACCGCAATGACAAAAGTAAATTAAAAAAGTTCCTGATTAGACCTATTCATTATTAGCCAAACGTAAGTAATCGGCGAAAAATCTCGTTACTGGTGAGTTTACGAGCTCGAGATCCCGAACTAAAGGCTGCCACACACCCGATGCGTTGGCAACACGCCGCGCTAATGCAATATGTGACTTGTAATATTTGAATTCGTATGCGGAAGTCCACACCAGTATGTCACACACTGTCAGTGAAACATTTGTTTCTTTTGTTTGTAATATATTTATTGCACAATGAACACACAGGTTAATATACATTGGGGGATTTATCCCATGAAGGGATCTCTTCCAGTCAACCAATGATAGCGATATGAATATTTATTAATTTAATATTTTTTTTGATATTTGTATTAAGATTTTTATGTTTATACTGAACTAGCGACGCGTCACGACTTCTATAAGACAAAATAATAACAAATTATATACACAAATATACTAGAAACATACAAATATTAAAAAAACCGGCATCAAAATCCATTGCGTAGATAAAGATCTAAGCATACACAGGGACAGACGGACAGCACGAAGCGATTTTGTTTTATTATACTAATTAGAGATTTAAGAACATATGGAGTGAATTTTGTGCTTGCGTGCGAGACTGTCGGTGTGAATATACACATACGAATTCATATAATAAATCATGACGTGCTACAAATGAAACACGTCGTATTGCAGACGCACTCGGTGTGTGGCAACCTTAACCCGGAGTAAACCTCCCTTTGATATAGCCCGCTTCGCAACTATTGGTTGCGGACAACTTTTGCAGAAACTACGTGTGGTACAAGTCACAAGCTCAAAGAGACAATTTTATTGGATAGATTTTCTTACAATTTTATTAGATGGACACATAACTTTTTTGAGCGTTTTGACCTCGTCTGTCTCTTTCTCTCATCTTCGCGTTTCCTAACATTCGGAACTGTGACGCCGCAAAGCCCAGGGTTGCCGTAAAAAAATATGGAACTGATTGTTATGAAATTTGATACATAGTTAGAACCTGGAATAACACATAGGCTATTTTTTAACCCGAAATTCCCACGGGAGCGAAGCCCCGGAGCCCAGCCAGTATAATATTTCAATCTGATTCACACTTGGACCACAACCTCATAACAAGATCAAAGCATACCGTCCACGACATCATTAAATGACGGTTCTTACAAACCAATCCCTGCAGCCGACACCAACCATAACGACATTACTTTTAGAGCTATTTTCCTTCGTATTAAGCAATGTGAATATTTGCTTCAATAGCGTGTGTGATTTTCTATCGATTCAGTCTACCATTCATATAAATATTAGGTTTTATAACTTCGGCTCTACTTTCTTATGGCATAAGGGTCATATTTCATTAAGCAAATAGTAGTCAACGAATGTTTGTCTCTTGTGTACTTATATTCTGACATTATCAGCCCGTCAGCCCGTCCCGGCTGCGCTCGGATAAAAACATTACACATTTAAACCTTCCTTAGGAATTACACTATCTATTGGTGAAAACCGCATGAAAATCCGTGCAGTCGTTTTTGATTTATCGCGCACAGATATACACGACAGAGGACTATGTTTTATAATACGTAAGGAATATGTATTGCCATTGTAATTTAGATTTCCATCACAACGATCTTAGCAGAAGTGTCCCTCCATCGAGAAAAACGCCTCAGAGTTGGATAGAATTATATTGTTCCCAAGCACCAGGCCCCGATGCAATCTATATGCAAATATACGTTCCTTCCAATTAGAAACGACACTTTTTCTTACGCACTGCACGTCGAGCCCGCTCGCGTTATTGGTCTATTTGGCATTCACGAAATCTAATTCCAACTTCCACAATTCTTTTGGAATGTTCTGTTCTCTATTTGATTCCTATTTTGCTCATAACCCATCATGTTCAATAAATCCGAAGCATATTTTCATAGAATTTCAAGAAGTGGGGCCTCAGACCGCACACGCACGTTTTTTTTTTAGTTGTAATATTTAGTTACTACTTTGTTAGAAAAAAATATACCTATATTTTTTCAACTTTGGTTCACCACAAATTTTACTACAATAATAACTCGACGAAATCTCTTTTTGTTTAGGATTGTATTGGATTGGATTGGATTCTCATTGTATACGATTTTTAAAATGCCTCGTTCAACTAAGATATAAAAAACAATGCATTTAATAATTTATATTAGCTCCGCTTGTTCTACATTTCTATGTTGATTTTAGATTTTGTTCAATTAATTTAAATCATTTCATTCATTTGACATTGAAGTCTTAAGTAAAAAATATACACAGTTTTAGTTTATGGAATATTCATGTCAAAATAAATACTTAGATTACTTTATTTCAACTCTCGTTGAAGCGTTATACTGTACAGTGCGTAACATTCTGATAGAGTATTGCATTGTGACGTCATTTGCATCTGATATTCCGGCTTAGATTTGCTTAGATTTTTCATTAAAAAGGTAATAGGATGATAATAATTACTAAACTAAGTAAAACATTGTTACGCGTGTCTTCCTTGTGTACATATGTTGTGTGTCATAATGTCCTGACTCTGTAGATGTTAACCGTGTATAAGGTTCTTTGGGAGATAACGGAAAACAAACTTTAAGGACGTCTCCGATTTATTTAAACTAAACAACTTACAAACTTTATATGAAACGTATTACCGCACAAACACACAGAGGAGAGAGGACTCAGGTGGGCTGATCGCAGTGCCGTCGGCACATTCGCTTATTCAACAAAACGACGCGGGAACACGCCACCACAACATATTGAAATCTGTAGGAATCCATTCATACTTTCATATTTTAAAACAAGCTGAATTATAGAATTTTATCCGTGGTTATCATTATAATATATAAAAAAAATACCTTTTTAAATAGCGCCATTTGTTTTATAAAGCGCCATTGGCTTCACACTGTCGTCGAACAGTTTGCCAAACTTTAGCGGATACCAAATCCGCTAAAGTTTGGCAAGTTTAGTATGAGTGCTTTGTATACCGATACACTGCTGGCTTTTCATTGCTGTAAATAAAAGCACTCATACTAACTACGCAATGTTCACGCATTCGCGTAGGAATCTATTCATACGTTCATATTTTAAAACTAACTGAAGTATAGAATTTTATCCGTGGTTATCGTTATAATATAAAAAAATACCTTTTTAAATAGCGCCATTTATTTTATAAAGCGCCATTAGCTATCTGTCGTCATCCGAGTTTTTGACCAAATCCTACGGGTATCGCTCGCTCTTGGGATAAAAAGTACCCTATGTGTTATTCCAAGGTATCAGCTACCTAAACACCGCAAATTTCCTGAAAATTAGTCCAGCCGTTTGAGCGTGAGGACGTAACATACATATACTCACAAACTATCGCCTTTATAATATTAGTGGGATTAATAAAATATTGAATATTCGGCTGTGGTTCTTCATCCAATATTCAAAAAGCAGAAGGTTCTGTGTAAAAGTCACGTCAGATACCTTCAGGCGACTTGAATAAAATCTGTCACCAGTGTTAGCAATAACACACAAAAAATACAGAAGAATTACATAGTAGATAACATGTTACATCACCAAAAACTTTTGTATTTCGCAATAAGAAGTAAGACAAAGTGAATTAATGTCTGTCCATCCACCGCACTTATGTAAATCTCCTTTCTTAATTTAGCCTCAGTGGCACAGGGTTGTCCAAATTGGATATAAGTCCTTTTTATAAACCGCTCCGGTGGGTCGGACCGGATAAACCAGACATTTTGCATTAGGCTGCCTGGACACATGCGATTGAAATATGTATCTGTTTTTAGTTTTAAGGAAAACCTTGTGCGAATAAAATTTATTGAAAGTGGGTCAAGATTAGCTTTGTTTTGATTTCCTTAAGGAATTAAGTATATTATCTTAGATTTTATCAAAATATCATAATAATGTGACTTGGCGTGTTGTTCCTACTTCAAATTTGACACTTTCGTATTCTATGAAATGACAACGCCGGGTCCACATTGTTGTCCAACAGTTTGCCAAAGTTTGGCTTATTCGGCTGGTTTTTCATTGCGGAAAATAAAAGCACTGACGTCGACATGTGTCTGAATTCGGCGACAGTGTAACTTGCATGACATACAAGGCGACTAAATGACATATAGAATTGACAGCTGACGGGCAAGAGTAGCATTCGCTATGAGGTTTATTCAAAAATAAACGAATTTGAATTTGAGGATTGACGTCAGCCAGGCAGCTGCTTATAATCTTCTCATAATATACTAGATGTTGCACGGGGCTTCGCTCCCGTGGGAATATTGAGATAAAATATAGCCTAAAGCAATCTTGGATAATATACCTATCTAATAGTAAAGGAATTTTTGAAATCAGTTCGGTAGTTTCGGAGATTATTCGCCTCAAACATACAAACTCACAAACGCTTACCTTTTTATAATAATAGTATAGATAATTAAGCATTCGAATCTTTCAAAGATTCAATGTTAATTATATTCTGTCGAGCAGTTTTCTGTGTGTCGTAGTCATGAAACCATGCGCATTATTTCTTGCGATTAAAGAGAAATATCTCATCAAATACTTTAGTATATAGTGCGCCTAAAATACAATTTTATACACGCCCAACCCGGTTATTTAGTACAGTCGACAAAACTCAGACCAATTCTAATTCAGAATGACTTTCGGTTAATTTAACATACTTTTGAATGAAATGGGATGGTTTTCTACGTATGAAGGATTTTGGTATACGAATGAGAGAATCTTGCGGCCAGGTTTCGGTATTTAGAACGCGTTGAATTTTTAAATATGATTGGATTAATTTTGGAAAACGAATTTTATATAGACGAATGGAATTCCAAAGGGTTTTTGGTCGAGTTAGTGCGTAGGATGTGTGGTTTTAAAATTAATTGATGAAATCGGAACAAAAGGCACCATTTATAAAATCATATTTAATTTGAAGGTGGGACTGGAGGCGTGGTTTATCAATCAATTTTATTGATATAAAAATAATTGTTTTACCAATGCTGAGAATGTAATATTGGTCGGAACGTATAAATATTTTTAATTTTGGAACAACAAATATAAAAAGAAATTACATGAGTTACTGGTCTGTATTTCTTTCTAAAAGTAATTTTGCCTGTCGACTAGAGAATTTGACATTTATTTAATGGAATTCACAGGGTTACAGTATACGTGATACATACATAGATACATCAATTTACAATCAAAGTAGGCTAATAATTCATATATTTTCGGTCGAAAAACTAAACCAGCGATACATTACATCGCCAATTACATAGCCGTAGCCAGGTGAAATGTTTATAAGAGCTTAAAAATATATGTTACTAGCGATCGTCCTGGCTTCATAGTAAACTATACATCCAAACCTTCCTCACACCATCTATTAGTGAATAAAATAATAAATAAATAAAATATATTAGGACAAATCACACAGATTGAGCTAGCCCCAAAGTAAGTTCGAGACTTGACGTGTTATGGGATACTAACTCAACGATACTATATTTTATAACAAATACATATATAGTAAAACATCCAAGACCTGGATCAATCGAAAAAAGATCATTTCCCATCATGACCCGACCGGCGATCGAACCCAGGACCTCTCGGTTCAGTAGCAAGAACTTTACCACTGCGCCACCGAGGCCGTCAAGTGAAAAGCGCATATAAAATCTTTGCTGTAGGTTTTTTTTTCATTTATCGCGAACAGACACACGCGACAGTGGACTTTGTATTATAATTTGTACGTAAGAATAATATGTTAGAAAATAACATTATTCACAACTTCTCACACGTTTTTTTTTTTAATTCACTTAAGTAAAGCAAAAGAATATAAGCTTACCTAACCTGCCAGGTAAGTCCATTCAGCTCAGTGTGTCGCAAATGACTCCAGAGAGGACACTTGATCCTCTCGAGCCAGCAATTGACCCAGCCAGCGAGCATTGGGGACGAGCGTAATCGCGAATAAGCCTGCGATCTTAAAGTAGGCTACACCATAGGGATTTCCAACAGAAATGACTCGCTATTTTCTTGAGTATAAGACTTGTATTGTTGTCAGAGATATCTTTTCGCATCCAATGTGTGTCATGTCCGTGCAGTAAACCGTTGAGGAGTTCCCACGTCTGGTGCTAACTAAACTAAACGTGTTTACAATTTCAGCTCAATCGGTTAAAGATATCTACTTCAAAATTGAGTTGCAAGAATCCACCTGAGACATAAGGACATACATAGTTACATTGTAAGTTAAATGAAGCTTGTAAAATGATCCGTTTGTCTCTCTCTCTCTCTCTTTCTCTCTAATCTCCGTTTGTTCCCGATTTAATTTAGGGCTGTGACTCGAAGAAGCTCAGGGTCAGCGTTAAAGACCGTTAAAATGTAATAGAAGAAGAATAGATATATAAGCTGCGCAATTTTCACCTCAGCCTTTTCTTCAGACCAATAATAATTTATACCAAACTAGCAGCGCCTTGGGGCATCGCTCCCGTGGGAATTTCTGGATAAAAAGTACCTTATGTGTTATTACAGGTTATTTTCTACCCGTGTACCAAATTTAATAACAATCGGTCCAGTAGATATTGCGTGAAGAGGTAACAAACAAACAAACTTTCGCATGTATAATATTGTTGGGATTGTCATAATGTGTTAAAATAATAATACATATACAATACACAAAAAGTAATCTTCACAATAGTCAATCAACTTAAAAGGTTTCTCGTATATGAATAAAGTAAACGAATTTCGTAGTTGAAATATGGCTGAAACTGTCATGGCCGCTATATAGGACCGCTTTCATATTGTTTTAATATATGGAGCGTATACGAAATGAAAAATGGCGGCCAAATTTTAAACGGTCGCCCACTGGGCCTTTTACCTCGACAAAATATTTTTTTTTTTTCAGTGTGTAATTTAATATTTAGGTGTTGCTTTTTTGTTTATTATTTTATGCCAAAATGAGTAAACTAATTTTATATGATCGAATTTTCATGCCACAACTTTCTTGATTATTGAAATATTGTTGATTTAAAAAATGTAGATAAATCGATTTCTTGTTTTATGCTTCAATATTGCTGAAAAATAATTTGATAAATTTAGTTCTAATATTAATATATCGATGTGTACTTTTTAACCATTCCAGAAAGATAAGTCATTATGTAGTACATACCAAGTTTTTTTTTTGATAAGAATTATCAAAGAATTTGTTAGAGTTTTTGAATTATAGGTGAACAAATCAAATCTTCCAATAGAATATTGAATTCAAAGGTAAATTTATGTGCAATAGTTTACTGATAAATGAATAATTGTACAAATATGAATATCAAACTCGAGTGTACACGCTGTTTTGCGTTAAACATTTCTTGAACACTGAACAGCGATGACTTTAAGTTATACAAAACATTCAGTAATTAAACCAAGTTTAAACAAAACGCGGCACAACGAGGAAGTTTTTAATTAAGCAAGTATTGACGTTTCTTCAGAGTTTCCGATTGAGATTGATTTCAATCATTCTAATGGACGGTGAATGATTAATTAGACAAGACCATTTTTGTCTGTGGTTAGTTAAGTGGATTAAAAAAAATCCGTTAATCAATTTTAAATCAAAAAGTTAGTCAATGATATTCTATGGCGTGATGAATTATAAGGATACACCGAAAGCGGCGATGATTCAATAGTTAAGAGGCTCGCCTGTGAGTCGTAAAGTCCCAGGTTCGATTTGTTTATCAATATGACTTTGACCACCTTGCTTCATAACAAGTACTAAAAAAACAGATAAAGTATTCCGAGATGGTTATTAAATGTACACACTATTTCAAATATAATAGTAATAGTTTCACTGTGTGCTTCAGAATATATGTTAAAACCCACTGTTATTGATTTGATATTTACATATATACAAGCAATAATACATTATTACATCTACATTCTGTCTATGCCGAATCAAACTTTGCTAATTCCATTACCAAATTACGGGCTACATCAAACAAACTTATCATAAGATCGCTCGATTCGTCGTACGACTGTTCGTTTTTTGCCAAATCTGTAGTATTATAAACTCATCCGATGATATCATAAGATCGCTCGATCAGTCGCCCGTTGAGTCGCAGTTTTGGAAAATTCAGTCGACAAATACTTATTTGCCGATCGTTCGGAAGTTTGTCATTTTCTCTTCACGAGGGGAGTTTGTTCCCCTTTGTATTTGTTTAATTGATTTTTCTGTTTCATGTTGTTGTAAATAATTTTATGGATCCTGGACATCCGACGCTCTGCGGCTGAGGAAGAGATTAGGAAATCACTCAGATGAGAGAGAGAGATTTATTATTTTATTATTTAGAACCACAAAGTAGGTACCACTGTTGGACAAAGGCCTCCCTCTATTATTTCCATTTGGTTTGATACTGTTATAAATCTATTCCAGTTTTCGCGAAACCTGACCTAATCATCTCGCCTTCCAGTTCTTGATTTACCCAGACTCAAAATTTAAAAAATCATTATTAATGGAACGGTTTGCCATTGCCTTCTCCATTTCACACACAAGCCAATAATCAACAAGTGTGCACGTTTCCGATGAAAACTACTATACACGAATCAGATTGGTATACAAACTCATGTGGCACAAGTAGGATTCGAACCTGGGACCTTTCGATCCTTGGTCTTAACCATCACACCACCGCTTAGGATAATATAGGCACATCACTTATTAAAGTCAAGCGCAGGTGAAGAAGAAGCGCCGCAATAACGTGTTTGTTGGAACTCATTAGGTAGTTTAAGTAGATGGTGTAGCAATTAACACGACCTCGGTGGCGCAGTGGTAAAGTGCTTGCCTCTGAACCGAGAGGACCCGGGTTCGATCCCCGGTCGGGTCATGATGGAAAATGATCTTTTTCTGATTGACCCATATATGGATGTTTATCTATATATGTATTTGTTATAAAATATAGTATCGTTGAGTTAGTACCCCATAACACAAGTCTCGAACCTACTTTGGGGCTAGTTCAATCTATGTGATTTGTCCTAATATATATATATATAGGTTATTGTATTCCATATTCTTTCAATTGTATTCCATATTTCAGATTGATCGTTCGTATTATTATACCGGATAAATTAAATAGGATCCAAAATCAAGGTGCCAAAGGAAACAATACCCGCGGCTGAAGGAACGCGACAAACTTCTCTATATTAACACGTTGAACGCCATGACAGATAAACATGGTTAGCTCATTGAGCCACGGCGGACACCATGTGACCGCCAGTATGTCGGGTCCAGGGAGCCGCGTCGGACAAGGTGTGTCCGCATGCCCGCGATAACTTCAAAACCTTCTAGACGGCCGACGGACAGCGTTTTGACTGTTTTTACTAAGGAAAGTGATCCGCGCGGCCTCATAGTACAAACAGGTTACTTGGCAAAAGAAAACTAAAAAGGACTTAGAATTTCTGGGCTTTTGAAAATGTCAGTTCTAAAAATGACTACTCAAATGTTAATCGTTTTTGACACTATTATATAATATACAAAGATATATTTTTTGGGCGTTATGATGTGTTGTCTTTAGAATTATTTTACTAGCGTCAAGTACGTACCATATAAATTAATGGGTTCAGTAGGTAGTATTTAATAAAGAAGCCACTTTTATAAGGAAGTGCGCAGCTAAGAAGAGTTCACAGAGATATATAAACTCTTTGAAAATATATAAATTAAATAAAGTAGGTAATAATATTTTATATTTTAAATTATATTTATTTAAACCAGAGATCAATTTTAATCACATTTTTATAAAATAATGCTCGTAATGAACTTCTCAAACATCAGAGCGAACTATCAAATCAATCTAAAACCTATGCCTTAATAAAACTGTACTGTATAAGAGCCGGTAAATTAAAAAATGACATATCCTTTTAGAAAAAGTAAAAGAAATCTAAACGTGTACTTTAAAAAAACAGATATTGCACAAAACTGGATTTCCAGGACAAACGCTACAAAAGGTGTTCACTTTTTTGGTCTTATTGCGTGCTTCTAGACGACCCATATTTTTGACATTCATCTTGTAACATTCTCCACAGTTTCGTCTCGTTTTTCTGGATGGTCCGTCAAATTTTTCCAATACATGTTTCTTTCTTTTTTGTCTTGAAGTCGTTGGTTCACCTGATTGTTGTGTACTACAAAAAGATTTTAAAATAGCAATTCTGTATTGTACTATATTTATTTTTCTTTTATTTACTGACCGGTAAATAATATGACTATTGATGAGAGCTATATTCAGAAGCATATCCACTGCAATTTTTTTGTACCATCTTATTGATTTGCGCAATGGGGTCGAATAAGAAGCCATCTGGTCTGCTAAATCGACACCTCCTTTAGCCTTGTTATATTCCAACACGATTTGTGGCTTCCTCAAAACTTTTCCGCGTTTTGTAATCTCTACGAAGCGCACCGAGTGCTTCGTGGATAATACAAGAACATCGCGCTTATCCTTCCACTTTAATACAGTTATTCCATCTCTACTCTCTTCAGCGTAATAATGACCCCTCTTGAGTTTGGTGCTTATAACTTTTTTAGGAAGCCCCCGTCTATTTTTCCTAATGGTCCCAACAAGATGTGTTTGTTTATCTAAAAGTCTTCGTGCTAAATCAATACTAGTATACCAATTATCAGTGTGTAAAGTATGCCCCCTGTTAATATAGTCTTCACATAAATCCATAACGACGTTTGTAGGTGACGTGTTTGTAACATCGTTTTTACCAGCATAAACATTAATTTTATGGGTATATCCAGGAACTGAGCACAATTTAAATAATTTGATACCATACTTATGACGTTTATTTTTGTTGTACTGTCTGAATATAATTCTACCACGAAAAGGCACCATACTCTCATCGATGCAAATATCTTCATTTGCAATGAAATGCTGGCGAAAAGAGACATTCAAAATATTCATCAAATTTCTTACACGATGAAGGCGGTCGGATTTGTGTTCATCGTCATTTTCAGAAAAATGCATCATGCGAAGCAAAATTTCAAAGCGGTTACGTGACATAATAGTTCTGGGAAAAGGATGGCCGATAACTTCATCCTTAGACCAATAATCTGATAATTTTGGAAGCTTGACCACACCCATGAAAAGAAGCAAGCCAAAGAATTTTTTTATCTCATAAAAATTTGTTGGAACCCACTGTTTTATTCGTGCACCAGCAGAAGCTTCTGGGTTCTTGGTTATTTGTTCTATTGCGAATTTGTTAGTAGCAGAAACAATAAAATTTATCAAGTCATCAGAAACGAAAAGCGAAAAGAAATCAGCTGGAGACTTATTTTGCATTGTTGAACGAACAGAAAATGTTGGCCCAGAAATGTCGGTGAAAGGAATCAAACGCCTTTGTTTCCCTTTAGGAGGTCCCCATTCATTGCTATGGGTTTGACTGACCATGTCAGGTAAAATATTTTCTGAATCACTTGCCTCACTTTCTGAGCAAATAATGCGGCGGCGTCGACGTTTAGGTGGCTGCAATAGATCAATCTCCTCATCTTCAGAAGAAATGTGAAAACTTAAATTCAAGAGGCTTATTTCAATGTTCTCGATTTCATCTAAATCTTCTTGTGTCACTTCAAAATTTTCAAATTCTTCCATAGTGGGTAATAATAACAATTACACGTGCAACGGAACCCTAATTTTATAAAAATACGACATCACCTACTCTCACGCGATCGCAGTGGCAAATGAACGAGCAAAGCGTCGCATTGGAACCCGCGGGTGCGCAGACGGCGTGGCGCGGGGGGAGCCGACAGCGGGACCCGCGCGGCCCCCGCGCCACAACATATGGCTGAACGTTTGACTGGGCCGTGACGGACACTGCTGTCTGACATTTGGTTATTCGGAAAATAATTACGAAATACGTGTTTTTGTAAGTTGTCCATAATTATTTTGTTATTTCCTTACTATATTTGCAAAAAAACTCCTCGATGATTTTTCAACAACTTTTGATTTATTGGTGTGGCTCCCGGCGAAAAGTACATGGCAGACACACGGTGTCCGTCATGGCGTTCAACGTGTTAATTATATTACATACTGCGACAGAGTTCCGTGAGTTTATTAACTGTACCTGCGTTTAGTTGGTGTAGAACCATGTCGCAATTTGCAATGTTCACAAGTTTTGATATGATTTATTACAGCTTTCAGTTGCAAATTTAGTATTTTATAAGCTAAAAGCAACAAGGTTTTAATGAATACATTATTATTCTAAAGTATATGGTTCAGTTGTTTTAAGGATTCTAAGCGCACATTTTTAAACCCATAAGTTTAACGTGTCTGTCTGTGTATCTGAACCGAGTTTCGTTTAGTTTTTTTTTGTCATATAGATAATTTTATCCTGAGTGTTCTTAGCCATGTTTCATGAAAATCGGTTCAGCCATTCAAAAGTTGTAGCGAAATAAATATTGAAAGTCTAAGGTTTTTTTAATTTTTCTAACAAATAAAATTGGTTTTTATTTAAATCACTTGTTATTTACCAAATATTCAATACTTTTAAATATATGGTATGTTTAACATATTTTCATGGCATATGATGGAGCCTGGTTGATTTTTTTATTTATTTATTACTTTCTTACAACTACGATTATTGTATTCATGATTATGTCGACGACCTCGGTGGCACAGTGGCCTCTGAACCGAGAGGTCTCGGGTTCGATCCCCGGCTGGGTCATGATGGAAAATGATCTTTTTCTGATTGGCCCGAGTCTTGGATGTTTATCTATATATGTATTTGTTATAAATTTGGAAAGTAATAGGCTCGATGGTATGGTCGCGTTATGAGAAGGGAGAAAAATAATATTGTGAAAAAGGTTATTGATTTGAAATTGAATGGGAAAAGCAGTAGGGGTTGACCAAAGAAGAGATGGATTGAGTGCGTCAGGCAGGATATGGCTAAAAAGGAAGTAACAGATCGGTTAATATCAGACAGGGAGAAGTGGAGGAGACTGACATGCTCTAACGACCACACATAAAGTGGGATACTTTATATTTGTTATAAAATATAGTATCTTTGAGTTAGTATCCCATAACACAAGTCTCGAACTTACTTTGGGGCTAGCTCAATCTGTGTCATTTGTCCTAATATATTTATTTATTTGTCTAATAGATAGCAAAACGACGCGATCCTGATTTCACCAAACACAATAGCATTAAAAAACACACTATACCACCTGAAAGCTCCCACTACAAGCACGCTAATCCACCCCGTCCCCAAAACAACCCCAAAGCAACTAACTTTCAATTACCGCCCTCCCAAAGCTATGTCTAAGCTTTCTAAGCTTCCTGTACGCGAGTGTGTACCGCTCAAGGTGTATTAGAGGATCTAAGATAATTAATTGCATGTCTAAGAAATAAAGGAACCTATTTTGGACTGGATTGTGATGTTAAATAGGGCGTTTAGCTTCGTTTATACTTCCTTTGGTATTTCTAAAAATAAAGTTGCGTTAATATAATGCGAAAGTAATTTTGTTTGTTACCTCTTCACGCTCTATCTACTGAACCAATCGTCTTTAAATTTTGTATACATGTAGTTTGAAGTATAGAGAAGGGCATAGGATACCTTTCGTCCAGGAAAAATAGCTGTAGCCGCGGACAAAAGCTAGTCTATAAATTAATGGTAGTAGTTTGTACCAAAAAACATCATCATCGTGGTTTTGTTTGTTCGGCATACCCGCAGTTTCATTCTACATTATCTAAATTCTTATGCATGTGTTTGAACAGATACGCCCAATATAATATTAGTACATATTGCTTTGCATGTTAGTTATAAGTGAATATTAAGTGTTATGCTCGTCGATTAACATGTATATTAGACATAGTTTCTCAGTAAGTGAATATTGTATATTCTATTTGGGAAATAAAATACTTAAAACCTATACCATCGTCCACTACTGGGGTGAAGGACTTCGCTATTGATGGATTAAAGTCATGCCCCACTAATTAATAATATGTATTTGTAATGTTCCGTCTAACTTACGTTTTTATAGTTGGTGGATTCAAAAATTATTTGGTTTTACATTGTAAAAACCATCTAAGTGAGGAAATAAGTCTTTCTTTTATTAAAAAATTTAAAATAATTATTAAAAAAATAAAAAAAAAATCATTCTTGTTGTGTTCACGCGGGCGAATTCGCGGTCAAAATCTAATACTTAATATAGAAACTCTGATATTTTTTGCTCATTTTTTTTATAATATAATAACTTTGGTAGAAGTCGTTTCGTTTGAAAATTTTGACAATTTTAGTATAATAAATTATTATTAAACGAGTGTGGTCTACAAATCAACTCGGGGCAAAAATATTTTTTTTTGTATGTATGTATTGGAATAATGTATCGCAGTGGCGGTCAGAAGTGATGAGTAATTATATTGTAAAATATAAAAACAAGATCCTGGAATGGTTGATTGTATCGTATCGTAAACAAGTAACTTAGCAACAACCAACACTTCCTCTCAAGTAACCATTCGTCACTCTTATTCCCTATTACACAGTCAAACATAAACCCAAACCAGACACACACTTTTCATACTTTACACGAGGCAAAGGTTTCGTCAGTACATCTGCAATGTTATCTTCAGTAGGTATGTACTCCAACTCGATTAACTTTTCATTGATGCAATGACGAACATAATGATACCGTATATCTATATGCTTAGTGCGACGGTGAGCAATCGCGTTATTAGCTAAAGCGATTGCACTTTGATTATCAATTCTAACTTTGACAACCACAGTATCAGTGATGTTTGCAATATCTTCCACTAACCGTAAAAGATATGTCGCTTCTTTAGAAGCCTCCGATAGTGCAACATATTCCGCTTCTGTCGACGAGAGTGAAACGCAGTTTTGTTTACGGCACTCCCAGGAAATGGTATTCAATCCTAATTTGAAGATATATCCTGAATATGACTTCCTATCCTTGATCTGTCCTCCCCAGTCAGCGTCGACATACCCTGTAATTCCATAATTAAACGGTTCATTAGACTTCTGGAATATGAGGCCTAAGTTATACGTTCCCTTCAGGTAACGCAATACACGCTTAGCTGCCTTCATGTGTACAGACTGACAACATGAATTATACTGAGCCAAGAAGCTCACGGCGGCTGATATGTCAGGTCTAGTATTACAAGCTAAATAATTTAAAGCGCCTACCAAAGACTGGTATCTAAATCTTAAAGTTTCTTGGCAGTTCTTGTCATCACTATGGTAGTCCTTACCATCATCACCCCCATCTGCCAAAACTTTATGTAGATTAAGCTCAAGTGGGACTTTAATCGGCTTGCAATTATCCATATTAAAGTCTTTCAGTAAAGTTTCTATAAACTTTCTCTGGTGTAGAAAGAACCCATCATTATTTCTTCTCTCCAAGCCCATCCCTAAGACTTGCCGGGCTTCCTTCAAATCTTTAACTTTAAACACCTTTTGTAAACCCATCAGTAAACTTAATTTACTGTTTATATTTCTAAAAAATATAATAAAATCATCCACATAAAGACATATAAAAATATCATCTTTATAATATAAACAGTGATCAATGTCAGAACGTTTAAATGACATTGATAGTAAGACACTATTTACTTTTTCATTCCATGAACGACTGGCTTGTTTAAGGCCATATATTGCCTTTTGCAATAAACAAACCTTTTTATTCGAATCTTTTTGAACATAACCTTCCGGTAATAGCATATAAACTTTCTCATGCAAATCCCCGTTCAAAAATGCTGTATTTACATCGAAATGATGCACCTGTAAATCATTTTCCGCAGCCAAAGCCAGCAACAACCTTAGAGTTGATCTTCTCACGACCGGTGAAAATGTCTCAAAATAATCTACGCCATATGACTGTGTAAACCCTTTTGCGACAAGACGAGCCTTGTATGTCATTTTACCGTCAGCATCATATTTGTATTTATAGACCCATTTATTTCCAACTACTTTGGCTTCAGGCGGTTTCTCAACTACCTTCCAAACGTCGTGCTCTTTCATAGACTCTAATTCACGTTCCATTGCTGCTTGCCACTCATGACTATCTGGCCTTCTTAATGCTTCTCTGTAAGTCCGCGGTTCTTCCTCTTTATCATTTAAACTATGATAACAATATAATCCACTTTGAGTACTGCGTAAAATCCTATTCCTTAAAGGATATCTCGGTTCCTCTTCATGGCAATCTTCAAAATTATCAACATCATTTTCATTTGATGTACTGATTTCATCGTTAATAGATAAGTCATTCGATACATCATTAGGAACTACCGGTGTTGATGTAGATGGCTCTAGCTTTGTAGAGTGATCTATTTCCCATAGAATAACATTATCATTATCATCAGTCTCTAGAGGAGAATCAACCTTTGAACTTAATTCAGATTCCAGTTCACCAGATTTTAACTGTAAATCTGAACCTTCGATAAAAATAACATCTCTTCCTGTTATTATCTTTCTTGGATCGCTAGGATCTGCTAATCGATAGCCTTTGGTATCTTCACAGTACCCTACAAAAATATATTTATTTACCTTAGCGTCCCATTTCTTTCTTTTCTCTTTAGGAATATGTAAATAGGCAAAAGAACCAAATACCCTTAAATGATCCAAGCTCTGTTGTTTTCCCGTCCACATTTCTTCCGGAATTTTCCCATTGTTTGCACTGTGAGGTAATCTATTTTTGACATAAGCCGCTGCATTACAAGCTTCTGCCCAAAATTTCTTATTTAATGCTTTATCCAATAACATGGTTCGCGCCATCTCCGTTATGGATCTAAGCGACCTCTCCGCAACACCATTTTGTTTCGGTGTGTAGGGAACCGTCAACTGATGCCTTATACCCTTGCTAGAAAGAAATAATTTAAAATTCTTATTTACAAACTCCGTACCATTGTCCGTCCGTATACTCTTGACTTGTAAACCTGTCTTATTTTCCACATGTACTACAAAATCTTTGAAAGTTTTCAAAGTTTGAGATTTTTCTTTGAGAAAATAAACGAACATTTTTCTCGTAAAATCGTCAACAATGATAAACATGTAATGAGCACCTCCATACGAATGTTCAGACATTGGACCGCATAAATCCGCGTGTAACAAACCAAGTTTGTCACTAGCTCGCTCTGCCTCACTCCTTGGAAAAGGTAATCTGTGCGCCTTACCTCTAATGCAAGCGACACACGGTTCCATTACACTCTTTCCTCCAACTTCGATACTTGGAAGCTTGCGTAAATCACCTAAATTTACATGCCCAAGCCGCCGATGCCAAAGCGCCAACGAGTCCTCAACTTGAACCGTAGCCAAAGTCCCATCTACAACAGGAAAACAGTCATCCAACATATAGATACCCGAGACTTCACTAGCAGTAACCACAAGTTTACTCGTAATTTGGCCCATCGATGAGTGAATCAACTTACAACCATCAGAATCAAAAACCACTTTCCAACCCTTCTGTACCAACTTACTAATAGACAACAGATTAACTCGCAAATCAGGTACATATGAGCAATCTCTTATAGGTAACAAAACTCCTTTTAAACTTACCAAAATGTCACCCATACCTGTACTTGACATTTTCTCATCATTCGCACATGTCACAACATTGTTATCAGTAACCTTAAAGTCTCTAAACCAGTGCTTTTGAAAACTCATGTGATTTGAAGCTCCACTATCCAAATACCACAACGAGGGATTAAATGAATTATGGACTGACAGCGAACAGTATAATCCAACTTTCTTCGAGCTCGGAGAAACCGTTGATACATTTTCTCTGTTTGCATCCTTTTTCATTTCTGGACAGTTTATTTTTCTGTGACCTTGCTTCCCACATTTAAAACACTTTACTGAATTTTTATGTTGTTTCCTTGTTACTAAAGCTGAATTTATAGGCGAAGAATCCTTAGAAGAGCTTTGAACCGAATCTTCTTGTAAAAGCTTTTGCCGAACATTTTCTGAGGTAAGTTTCATTCCTGAGTGCTCTAAAGCCATCCGCAATGGGCGATAAACATCAGGCAAACCTCTTAAAAGTACCACAGCAACTAAATCATCATCGAAACTTTGATTTATCTCCTTCAGCTTTCGAGCGTGACTCATGACCGCTTGAACGTAATCATGCATCGATTTATGATTTTCCAGCTTTTCATCCAAGAGAGAATTCATTAAATTTATTCGTCTATTAATTCCTTTATCCTCAAAAATGGCTGCCAACGCATCCCACACTTCTTTAGTATACGAAAGATTTTGCACATACGGATAGAGTTGAGGTTCCAAATGAAGACAAATCAAGGTAAAAGCCTCTTGATCCTTTTCAATTTCTTCTGTATTGTCCTTCTCTGGAAGTGTTTGCGTGTATTTCAGACATTTTTCACGAGTCAGTAACAATTTTATTGCGAATTTCCAAGATGAGTAGTCATCATGTCCAATCAATTTGGTAACAGAAAATTTCGTGTTCTGGGCCCATAACCTATTGGAATAATGTATCGCAGTGGCGGTCAGAAGTGATGAGTAATTATATTGTAAAATATAAAAACAAGATCCTGGAATGGTTGATTGTATCGTATCGTAAACAAGTAACTTAGCAACAACCAACAGTATGTTTGTGACGTGATAACTGAAAACGAAGCGAAACCGTTGGTCTGATTATTATAAAATTTAAAAGCTATGTAGGATCTGTCAATAGAATTTTTAAGTTCGTGGGATATCAAAATCGGTTTAATCGTTTTTGAAACATTCACCATTTTGTTAAAACTCATCAAAAATTGATTGTGTTCGCGGCGAACAAATAGTTAAATTTATTTTGTTTCGTAATAAATTTGTAATATCAGTATAAAAAAATATATTACATTGTACCTGCACTCAAAATATAAATTACTTCCACCGGCGTCTGCTCAGCAAGGGATCAGACTAGGTTTTGTATGGGATCCAGTGAATTCTAGATTGAATGTTGCAGACGGAGGTATTATGAGAAACGAGAAATGAAAAGAAATTTAAACAACTTGTAAATAATTAAAACATTAAAAAATTAAGTAAGTACCTAAGTAGATTTGTAATTACAAAGCTACAAATTTTTTATATTTAAATTGTGTACGAAATTGTAAGTTGCATATTTACCCTGTCGTTATGATGCTTGACGACCTCGGTGGCGCAGTGGTAAAGTGCTTACCTCTGAACTGAGAGGTCCCGGGTTCGATCCCCTGTCGGGTTATGGTGGAAAATGATCTTATAAAACAACTTAATTTACTTTGGGGCTCCCAACGAAGGAACTCACCTTTACGAGCTGGACATGACTTTGTCACACCACACACACTGTGTTTCTTGATTTGAATAAGATCTCTCTGACGACTTAAAAGCTTGTAGCAAAAAAATTTTATTTTTTAAATTTTTATTTTTTAAATGTCGTTCCTCTTACTCCCTCTAGTTGCACCCCCAGTTAATAGGATTTAAAGCCGGACCGAACTTCATAGCGAGTCTCAGGCTTTATTTACTATGGTATTCACGACAATGTCTTTGTTAAATATCACTATATTAACACAATATCCTGACAGGATTCAATTACGGAAAGAAAATAAAAGTAAAAAATTTGAAAAAAAATCTTAATAGAAAAAAAAAACTTCTCCGTCTCATTTTCATGTGTGGTGGCATTCGGGGCTGTGACGTCGCGGAGTTAGGAGTCAGTATCAAAGATACAACTAAAAAGTTTGAATATTCTGATATGTTTCGACATTGACAACTGCCCTGACGTCACCCCTCCAGTAATGCTATTGTTGCCTATCAACTGCCAATGCTAGTGTCCCTTAGTCACCTTGTACGACATCCACAGAAGGATATGGAGTGGATTCTAGGGCGGAAGAGTGATAGTTTCTCAAACACTAAATGAAAAGCTAATCTAAATTCATCATTATCGTCATGTAATTTAAGAGCGAGGTCCTTGTCAGCGGAGTTCCTTCCATTGTTCTCTTTCCAAAGCCAACTCCTTCACTTCTCGTTACGACACGACGCCCACTTTTTCTTTAATTTGTTTGGTGTAATTATCTCTTGGTCTTCCTGGGCCCCTTTTTCCTTCCACCTTTGCTTCTATAATAATTCTGTAGAAGGCATCGTGTCGAATCAACTGTCCTAAGATTTTCTCATTGAAAATAGAAGAGGGAAAACTAGCGGGCCGTCCCGAGTTCGCTCGGGTAAAAACACAATCATTTATACACCTAAACCTTCCTCAGGAATCACACTATGTATTTGTGACAACCGTATGCAAATCCGTGCAGTAGTTTTTTTGTTTATCGCGAACAGACATACAGACAGACGCGTCAGAGGACTTTGTTTTATAATACCTATATAAGGATTATTTTGAGTGTCATGGAAGTCGATTCAACTTAAAAAAAAAAATTGTCAACCGCATCGCTTTTAAGAAAACTAGTTGTAGGATCTTGTCTGAGTATATATTTATAAATAATTATACTCGGTATTTGACAAAGATTATTTTTTTAAAGAAAAGAAACATCGCGCAGGCGCGAGCTCGTCGTCACAGCGCATGCGCGTAGACACTAGTTTTAGTACGTGTTTCATTCCACGTAACAACCTCAATCGATGTGAAATACAGAAAAGGAAGAGGAAAGTTTATCCTTAATATCTGAAAATATTATTACCATAAAGGAAAATAAGAAAAGTTGATAAATGATGGGCTTAATGCGTATAAACTTGGCCTCGGCCAGTATTTGTCTTCATAAGTTCGTCAAAACGCCATCAATCTCGTTACAGCCATAATTTATGATTCTCATAATAAATTCACAGTTCACATTTAGCGAGTTAAATGGGAAAGTTGAAATGAAAAGTCGGTACAAAAAATATCAAAAATAAAGGAAGGATCGTGTGTGAACTTTAATCAGTACATAAAATAAAACAAAGCCGCCGTGTCTGTTTGTTTTTAATCGTTCTTCTTTAAACCACACGACGGATTTTGATGCAGTTTTCACTTAGACAATTTATTCCCAAAGGTGAATACATATATACATGAATTTTCCACGGGAATGCTGGCTAGATGTCGTTGCCAATGGTCTGACAAATAGGGATGCCGACGACCGTGCGAAGTGGAGACGAAAAGTACTAAAGCGGATCCTATTCGACGCTCAACGACTGACGAAAAAACGTCAAAAACGCTTAGAGAATGTACATACACCGCAAGTTCGTTCTAGTGGAGACGCAGCTCATTTGTGTCTCGACCAGTGTACACTTTATCAAAATTCGCCTTCCAGCATTCCTTCAATGATTTGTACATTTGTTACACATTGTTGAGTTATCTCGGTTGGAAAACTTGAGTTTCTTAATTCATGATAAGTTTTAGAGTAAATATTTACAATAATAACAGTTCCCCTGTCGCGTTTGTCTATTTATCTAATATGAACACGAAAAATTAAAAAACTACTGGACGAATTATTGTACAGTTTTCACCAATAGATATGAGAAGTATAATAATAATTCCTGAGAAATATTTAGATTCTACTCCAGCAAAGGCGGCGTGCTTATTAATTTTTTCCACACAAAATGGATAAGTCTTTTCGTAATTATAATTTAAAAAAGAATAATGAACTAGATATGTAATAGAAAAAAAAGTGAAAATGAATTTACGTAAAAATGTCGGTATTACATGTTGGTTAGTTTTATCAATTTACACAATATAATTCTCATTAATTGAATATATTTTTTTGATAATTTACAACACAATCTGATTGAGAAATACACAATAACAATTTCGCTCGCCAACAGGTAAACATTCAGCCATTAATTCGTGGCGCCGAGTGACAAATACGTTGACAGCAGCCCAAATTGAGTTTCCAGAAATTTCTCCTCGTCTTAAGCGTGAGCATATTCTTGAGAGAAAAAACTGTTTTTTCTCCCCCGCGACCTATATTGGGAATAAAGGTATACACACACAATGCGTATAAAGCATATTACTGATTGTATAAAATCGTATACAATGCCTGCACGCTTCTAGCAACAGACAGAAGATCCTCAAAGGGAAGTGTCACCAAAGCTTTAGTACGGGCACGGTGTGTGATCATGTGTTATTATAAAATGTAAGCAAAGATCTTTTAGATTTCTAAAGAAATACGTTCTCCCACATCCTAGCGCGGTTTTAGCATGCAATAGCACCATTATATGTGCGATTAACCATAAGAACTTCAAGATATCTGTAGTCATAAGAAAGAAATCATTATTTGTTTTTGTTTGAACAAGATAACAAATGCTGCAAAGTGACAAACCGTGAGAGAAATGTTATATACAAAGAAAAGTTATTCAAAGACACAAAGCACAGATTTCACACAAATGTTATATTTTATATTCAAAAAAAATAATATTATTCATTCAGAACCAAAAATATTTCTAAAAATATGTGTCTATATGCTATAACTTATTCGGCAAAACTTACATACAAAGCAATAAATTTTCCACAATTATTAACGAACTGTTTGTTTAAAAATTGTACGGTGGAGACCCACCCTAATACCTACAGATATTCATCATTTTAGATAGGACGTTGACCCGTGAAAAATAAGGGTCTTTTAAGGGTAATGTGTTATGTTTATATATTTTCCTCAACGCCGTGTCAGTCACTGAGATTTATTAAGCCGCTGTGTACTATCAGTCATTTTCTTTAAACAATGCTAATTTACATATTTTTTTCCTAAATTGGATTTGGTTACTTAATTCCAAAATTACAATAGTTTAAAATAATGTACAAATCTGTGGTTTAAAACAATCTTTGCTGTCACAGAACACACAAAGATTAGAGCGGATCGCAAATAAAAATAACCTTTGTGTCTCTTTGATACAAAAAGGTTATTTTTCAAGTATTGTTACAAAATAATAAATCTCACGACGAATCCAAATTGCTTTAAAAATCAAATGAAACAACAATGGGATTAAGCCATCAAGTACGGACGAGAAAATCCCTGACACAAAGTCATAGCGTTAAACGTTTGAAGCGGCGGTGACTCAGTGGTTAAAGTCGGTCCGCCTGTGATCGAAATGTCCCAGGTTTGAATCCTACTCGTGGCACATGAGTTTGTACACCAATCTGACTCATGTATGTGTAGTAGTTTTCAGAGACCACCACCTGCTTCTGCTGAAGGAAAACATTATAAAGAAACCTGCACATTGGTGGACAGTTTAGTTCACTAGTGTGTATGCAACTGCCTGCCACTAGATGGCGGTAAGTAGTCGTAAAAGTCATGTTAGGTGACTTGAACAAAATCTGACACCAGTGTTGGCAATAACACACTCGATGTGAATGAATGAATGATAGAATAAACACGTAACCACCACATTTTCTCACAATAACAACGGGTGAAAACGAAAAAGCCACAATAACAACGCGTCAATTGTGGCAGCAATACGGAACTTGAAATTAATATCGTTTCCTACATCTGACGTGGGGTGGACGACAATTAGAGCGTCGATAACTGGAACGTCTACCCTAATAAGTGCTTTGTCCTGTCAAGAAAAATGTTTTGGCACTCATTTAGCGTCTTATTCATAACTATCGCGTGATCAGCGCTCCAATGGACTAAGGCTGCATTCGCACTAATTAGATAAACACTTATTGTTTCATAGTTTGGTTTTATTTTGTTTCATTGCATAGTCTATGCTTATTTTGTTTATTAGTGTTATATATTAGTTTATATATTACATGTATTTCGTTGCATGGGATGTTTGTCAATATAAGATTGTAACAATTGCTAAAAAAGTTACTAATTTAAAAAAGATCTAAATATTTATAAATATTTTTTAATTTATTTATTACACAACATAACAGTGTAAATATAAAACTTAGATATAGAAAACTAAACACAAATGTATACACAACATAACAGTGTAAATATAAAACCTAGATATAGAAAACTAAACACAAATGTATACACAACATAACAGTGTAAATATAAAACTTAGATATAGAAAACTAAACACAAATGTATACACAACATAACAGTGTAAATATAAAACCTAGATATAGAAAACTAAACACAAATGTATACCAGTAGTACCTTTGTCTATAGAAATTTCTTCCAGTAGAAACGCGAATGAAAAATGAAATAGCAAATAAAAATAGGCATTGGCGTGTAGATAAAATTAGATAAATATGATACGAGAAATCCAAATATTATATAGGTATAATTAATAAATACAAATAATATGTATATAAAATACATTTCAATAAATATTAGGTTGAAACGGAGAGGTAATAAATAGGGTTAGTTGACAAGGTCACAGAATTGTGGAAAATATGTATAATCTAGATAAAATAGATATATTTAGTATCATTATGATAATTCATAGACTGTAACGCAGCTGGATCATTATAAGAAGTTACTTAATCTTGGTTGGAAAGTCCATTTTGTGTGGAGCGTTTGGACGAGAGACAAAAATGTGTGATTTTATTTTTGTCTCTATTTGTGTCTTGAAAAGTATTGTCAATATCATAGTATTTTTTTCACCGGTGCTTCTAATTATACGAGTATAAGGGCCTTCGAATAGTCATTAAAACAAAAATTTGTCAAACCTATTATTGTTCCTTAACCTTTTTTATTAAAAACCGATTTTTTAATATAGAATATTGTTGCAAGTTGCAACAAATAAACGACACTATTATCTATCTATCATCATAATAACCGTCTGGCTAGACGCCAGCGCCAGACTGTGACCTTAGTTGTGAGTTTTAGGACACCTGCTAACATTGCCGGGAGAATATTGAGCAGAGCATGTACAGTCGACATCGCAAGTCGCAGGAATTGCACCGAAAACGAGGCCTGAGACGCCATTTTGATTTATTTTACAATAGATTTGATAAACTTGACTGTTGTGTTGTGACAAGAATACTCGACCCAGCGATCAAAATCGGAAACATCAAAAGTCATTTTCGCTATTCCATAGGTTGACTACCTATGTTGAATCGATTGCAATTTGTGAAATAGGCGAAAAATGTACTAATGTACTTTAAAATTTTATTTTTAAAATTTGAATATGTACAATTGCTATTGCAAATTGTCATTGTTATAAGTGTTCATGCATAACAGACTTTAAAACAATAGAGATGAAAAAGATGTGTCATTTTGTTGACAAACATCTCATATTAGTCACATTGAACTTTGCAGCCCGCAAATTTGAATGACATTCGAAATAGTTTTTGTTTGCATTCTTACATTGGTCAGGTATGTTCATATAGTAGATACTTCCACATTGAAGTTTTTTAAAATACTGTATTTGCATGGACATCTACTGCTGTAATTTTTCGATTCATCATTGCATTTAATTTCTTATAGAGTTGATGCCTTCACGTATGTACTTTGCTGTTGACCGTACTTGAATTTTAAATCACATTGCCAAGTTTTAAGCCAATATTACGTACACATTCTAGTATATTTATAAAAGAACAATTTTTTTCTATAGTTAGAGACGTTTATACAGAGATATTGTCTTTATCGTTCACAGAGCCAAAAAAGCAATATTCAAAGGCGGTGTTTAGCTTTTCATAGAATTGAGATTCTAAAATAGCGAGAGCTTGCTAGCTTATGCGAAGAATCTCAAGTTGATAGCCCTTATTCTTCATTGACTTGTTTTTCTATCTCTCCCTTGATCACGGGAATAGTCCTAAAGATGACAGCGGTCTAGGTGGATGCAGCGGTCTTCAGAAGCGTCACTGAGTTACATGTCGTGCATGTGACGACATGAACCCTCTCAAATATAAAAATAATGACTGTTAAGCGACTTCCTTGGAGCAGTGTGTCCGGCGTTGGAAAGCTTAAGACCATACATTTATATATTACTCAGACGCGCACCAGTGATATTCTGAAGTCTATGTTTTCCTTCTTCAGAAGTCCCGATGTGATTTTTTGTCACCTGTGTGACAAAAAATTTCGCGAATCAAAGAGTTTCGAAGTAATAAGTAGCAATTGTGGATCACGCTGAATGTTGTAAAATATTAATTGCTAATGATATAAATACCTATAGAAACTCTTCAAAGGGCCTCTACATCTATATCTTCAGTCAAGCAAAGAACCAATACAAGTGTGAATTTCAAATGGAAAACAAAGTTATAATCGCTCTCATAAACGTAAAAAACACTTTAATTTTTATATTTAAAAAGTTATGAGACATAAACTGAGTTTATCTTCACCAAAATTGAGTGTAAAAAATAACCATATCATTTTAAACCCTCCGAAGGTTCCGTCCGGGTTGACACAGCGGGTCGATGCAAACTTTTTGATTAATTGCGTTTCGTTGCTCGCAGAAATATTGCCGCATTCCAGGTGGGGTAAAGTTATGTGAGAAACTATAGACTTAAAACGAAACAGTCACGTCTTTTTTACAAATGTACCCGGGAAAAGTGGGAAAAAGTAGACCATTGACTACCTACTAATTAAGAGGCTACTTCTTCTTCTTCTTTGCTTGTCGATGGCAAATCAACGCTCCATTGGGTGCTACTCAAATATATTCTTGCCAGAATCGAGCCACTTTGAGGCTACTTAAAAAACAAAATTGTCACAAAGCGAAAAAAATTGCTGGTCTTGGTCTGACAACAAAAAAAGCCGAAATCGTGAAAAGTGTAGGAGAAAAAGGAGAAAAGCGTACCCTGGACTCTGACAATATACAGTGGCGGAAGAAACCAGTAGCGCTCAAATGATACCGAGTACTTTGGATTATAAACATGAAAAACTATTTTCCCAGTTTTTATCTTAAATAACCGTGATTTACCATTGAAACCACACTCACCAGTATTATTTACAATGATTTCCTAAAATTCCCTTTCTACAAGCATATATAAGACAATAACCTGTCTAAAACTTCTATGCTCTTTAGTATAAAATGTGAAGCGCGACTTTAAGTTTATTACCTGACATGTTTGAAATGCCAGTTTTATGGGGGGGCGAGGGAGCCGCGCGGAATTTCTTATATTTCCTCTTTCGCGTGAAAATATCCTGAGACGTTGATAAAACAATTATATTGTGTTTGGTTGGATTTAGATCTCTAAAAATAAATACATATAATAAGCTAGCCCCAAAGTAAATTAGAGACTTGTGTTATGGGATACTAACTCAACGATACTATATTTTATAACAAATACATATATAAATAAACATCCAAGACTTGGGCCAATCGGAAATAGATCATTTTCCATTATGACCCGACCGGGTTCGAACCCGGAACCTCTCGGTTCAGAGGCAAGCATTTTGCCACGTCGTTTCTGTTTCATCTTCGTATGGTCCCGGTTACATTTCAAACTATGAAGCAAAATCAAAAGCCAGAGTGTGCTTTAAATTCACCATTAAATTAAGAAGATTTGAGTATGATTGTTATAGACGATCGTCCGTATTTACGTATATAATAAGTTTATTTGTTAGACAAATTAAAAAAACCTCGACTTGCAATATTCATTTCGCTACAACTTTTGAACGGGTGAACAGATTTTCTTGAACCATGGCTAAGAACACACGGAATAAAATGATCTATGGCACAAAAAACTAAACGAAAATGGGTTCATTCGTTTGGGAGCTACGATGACACAGACATATACACAGACAGACACGTTAGACTTATAACACCCCTCTTTTTGCGTCGGGGGTTGAAATAGATGTTTTATGAGCAAAGACTGGATGCCTGGTATACTGTTAAAGTCTGTCTACAAAGAATAGAAAATAAATAAGGATGCTGTAACCTCTTGACGGAGCGGTGGTGGTGTATTGATTAAGACTACCGCCTGTGGATCGAAAGGTCCCAGGTTCGAACCCTACTTGTGTCACATAAGTTTGTATACCAATCTGACTCGACTTTTTCATCGACCACCACTTGCTTCCGGTGAAGGAAAACATCGTGAGGAAACCTGCACACTTATTAATATTAACTTGTGTGTGAAATTGAGAAGGCAATGGCAAACCACTCCATTATTAACGCCAAGAAAATTGTTGTGTGTGTTTCATTCCACGTAATGACCACGAACCTCAGCCATGAGGAATACGACTATGAAGAACCAAAATTAGATTTTAATCAACCAATCTTGATCTGGCAATCTTGATTTGGCATTGCAATGACATAAAATCCGTTCAAATTCGGCCGATAACTAGACATTTTATCGCCTAATCCATGCGGAGATTTCTCTAATCGTCTCAAGACATGCAATATCAACAAAGGGAAGCTTGAAATATTCTTTGAAATCAATGCAAATGTCAGAACGTCCAATTAATAAGGACTACAGTGCATTGGAGCAAGCGGTTGTTAGAGGCTCGTTTGAGTTGGACTTAAGGTATATTTTCATAGTAACGACTTTCAATCCAAGTTTTATTATTTATTCTTCGAGATGTCGCGTCAAATTAGATTGTTTATTTTTTATTTTACTATTTAGTTTGTGGTAAAAATTTGGTTTGGCCGGAAATACAATTCACTTATAATTATCCTGCTATACGAAGTACATAATCGTATTATTTTTAAACGGCTTAACAAATTTTCTTGAAACATGGCTAAGAACACTCGGGATAAAATTATCTATAACAGAAAAAAAACTATACGAAAATTGGTTCATTTGTTTGGGAGCCAGATACACAGACAGACACGTTAAACTTGTAACACCCCTATTTTTGCGTCGGGGTTTAAAAATTCAGTGGTTTCGTATTTATGGATTGACTACGTGGAAAACAAATGCTTAACTATGTCATTCTCCGTAAAACCGAAACATATAAGCTCGACTTTGTCAAAGTATCTTAATCTTTTCGTGATATATCAATATAATCACACAAGTATACATTAGGTACACATAATTCTCAAAATTTACGACTGAGGAATCTGGATAACGCACAGATCAGAAATTTAACATAAAATTTTAGTTGAACTGGCTGAAAATTTTTTATCAGCTATTTTCTGACTGATTGGCTCGATATTTTTGTAGATTAACAAAACAGAAGAATGTCTGAAAAATGTATGGACATGAAACAAATGGTTTCACCAATAGCACAGTACATTGATTCGGTGAAGGAAAACATCGTGAGGAAACCTGCACACTGGTTGATTCTTATTAACTTGTGTTTGAAATGGAGAAGGCAATGGCAAACCACTCCATTAATAATGCCAAGAAAGTTGTTGTGTGTGTTTCATTTCACGTAATAACTACGACCCTCAGCCATGAGGAATACAACTATGAAGAGTACACTGATTGCTTGACAATCATGTTTGAAGAAAATCATCATTAGTAAAATCGTGATAAACGAAACTGAGCCTTATTCCTGGATGAGAGAGGGGCACCACCTGCGCGAGGAGGGGGGACCAGACGTCAGCTATCGATTATTCGAGAGCGAACACTCAGGAACCCGGGACAGCGCTTCCTTTTCAAACAAAACACCTATTTTGTATCTTAACCCAATGAAACAGAGTGCATATTAGCTTACCAACAACCGTAAATCACTTCTACCTAGACTCATACCTATAGAGATCTTCGTTAAATTTTGAATTCTATTTCTTTGTAATAGGATCTACTTTTGTTTGCAAGTGTTGAGAAGTATTTTGACGAAATCAATTTGCGTATATGTAAATTTTTCGATGAGGAATTTCCGAGTACGAAACACTATGGGTAAAAGTATGAGGTATGTTTGGTTGTAAAATAAATTGGTTAGTTGTGAGTGACGCTAATATGAAGGGTAGTTGGCAAGCATTTGTATTGTATGTATATTATGAGGACATTAGTATGTTTCGTACGTATCTCTCTTTCATCTGCGTTTTCCTGGTTTCTTCCTAGCCGTTGAGCGTCGGAGCCCAGGGTTCGCTTTCCTACTTTATCTCGTCTCCACTTCGCATGATAATCACCACTTACTTACACTGAATGCATATCAATACTTACACGTCTCGTTATCTGATCAGTTTCAACATTATTAATACAAATTATTTTAGTAAAACTATCTGAGAACTGGAGTTAAATTCCCCGCACCCTCCCTGCTGTATTCTTGATTTGACATCTCGAGATCTGCGTAAGGAATGATTTTCCACCAGCCGTCAACCGTCATCCCTTTTGGAAAATGCTTTTGTAACTGTCTTTTTATCCCTTACTAGCTTTTGGCCACGGTTTCGCCCTCGTGAATTCCCTACAGGAATATTTAGGAACCCATGTCCCTTATCCGTACTTCAAACTGCATATATGTAAAATTTTAATATTAGTTGAGTAGATAAAGCGTGGAGAGGTTACAAACTTACTTTCACATTAATAATATTAGATAGGATTCGTCTACGGGAATTAATAGAGTGGTTCCATTCTGGAACGGGAACCACAAACCAAATTTTTTTTTTCAGAGGCTATTATATCCCTATTACTTCAAAGGTTTCCCTTATCCATGGAAAGAATACAGCCGAAGAAAACCGTAGTATCACAATTTCCACATGAGTTACCGCCACCGTTTAGATCTGTTCAAAGCAACCCATTTCAAATTGACGTTATCTGACGTCGTTGTTTATTTTCTGCTACTTTAGAAACATATTTTTTTCGTTCACGGTGCTGTTTCATGCCATGTTGAAAAGGATATACGTGAGGTATTTTATTTAGGTTTGGTGGATCGACGCTGTTCGCCGGTGAACGCGTGTTTTAAACGCGTGTGGATATAAAACAATACACTTGTTGTATTTAGCTTTTGGCCGCGGCTTTACCTGCGTGAATTTCACAGAACATTTATTTTTCCGGTATAAAAGGTAGGCCCCATGTAATTCTTTTTACTTCAAACTACCTACCTTTTTGAAGTCCGTTACAAGAACAATTAACAAGAAAATAATATTTGTACTATTTGTTAATTACAAAAGGATGGAGATGTTATGTATTTTTTACGATTGTTACATCAATTTATCACGACCACCGGAACATAAAAATTATCTCAAAATAACAAACTTATGATTCAGAAATGACTATCGTATATAAACATACATTTTACCTTAAAACACAAAGGGTTCCATTTTTTGTGAGCATCCTACTGGACATTTTAATAGACTGTGGCTTCAGATTAGCGCATAAAAGAAAATTTCACATTGAGCTAGCTTGGTACACATTTAGCGTACAAATTTAAATTTCATTGTTTGTGTAGAATCTGCGAGTTAAAAGAAAAAATATAGGAATACCTAACCAAAGAAATAGAGAGAGAGAGAGAAAGATAGAGCAGTTGTAGTCAGTAGAAGCCAGCATATTGTCAAGATTTCCACAGTTTCATTTTTTATGATGAATGTTTTGAATCAAAAATCTACGCAAAGAAATTCGCAATCCAACAATTACTCGCTTATCTGTACGTTTTGCCAGTTTCTTCCTCGGTCATAGATCATCGAAGTCTTGGATATAGTTCCCTATTTTTCTCATCCGCTTCGTCCCGTAGTCCGCATCTTTAGTTGTCAGTTCAATTGCGCGGCATTTTTGATGACATCAAGCCAGCACTTTTTGGATTGGCCCTTCTGATAGAACCAGATGGAAGCTGCGTAGTCAGATATTTGTTTACAACTTAATTCGCTGGTTTACCTAAGACGTGGCTCTGTATCAGCGAAGACTTTCAGTGAGTAAATTTTCAGCAAATACTACGATCTGATATGAACAAATGTTAACACGACCAATGTGACCATCTTAAAAACTCGCAGATCCACATTAAAAATAGCAATTAATTACGAAGACAATGGACACACATCACTCTATGTCTGAGTATAATGCGTCCCTTCTGCTCGACTGCACAGAAGTGTGTTATGTTTACCGAGTTTTAAGTGAATTTTTAACACTTAACAGTCATTATACGTCACTTCAGCTTCTAAGAGCCACTGTGTACTAGATATTTTGTTCTTTTGACCACTGATCATTGTCTGTCGGTCTTTAATTTCTTAATATACCCTTTTCAATCTACGCTAATCTCTTACAACATGCAATATTTTTAACGCTCAAACAAAAGTACTTTAATTATTACAGCTTCTATAAATACTGCGCGTAGTTCATCCAATTTCACAATCAGATTTAATTACAATACACTCTATAAGAGTAGATTTAAAACACAATATTCTTTGAACTGAATTTCAGCTTTACTTTGTGTAGATTGATGTAAGCAATTTAACACGACTCTTCTGGGTTAAATGAAATCTCTCTCGGGAGTGTCTTTACTTTTTAGCGATTTTTTTCGTTCTAAATTAAAATTATTGCTGGAAAATTAGTGGAAAATAAAACCTTTTTAACTCCCGACAGCAGAAAGAGGAGTGTTATAAGTTTGACGTTACTGTATTTGAAGAAACCGAATTTCGTTTAGATTTTTTTTTGTGCCGTAGATAATTTTATCCCGAGTGTTCTTGGCCATGTTTCATGAAAATCGGTTCAGCCGTTCAGAAGCTGTAGCGAAATGAATATTGAACGTCGGGATTTTTTTTAATTTGTCTAACAAATAAACTTATATACGTTTTAATACTATAATCCTCACATCTGATGTGTTTAATCTCCAAAACATCCATTATGTTTAGAAGAATATTAGAGAATAGGCTGTAATTTTACGACTAACATTAATGATATCAAGTCTCTTCGGAAATGCAAAATCAATCATCAAATCAAATTCAGAAATTAGGCCTTCACAGGCACTTTTTCACGTCATATTCTAAATTAAATGATATTTACCAAAGCTACAAACTACTAGCATTTCGGAACGACCACTGCTTAGAAGAAATGCCGAAAGAAACTCATTCAAACAGTGTTGGTCCCTATTATGCCAGAAGGGCTTACCATTTTTAAAATATAAATTTATGTATAATTATTAATCAGTAATATAACAATGTAAGTACACAATAAAGTACATGGTCAAAAGGTATACTGAAACATATTATGATTGTGATCAAGTGCTGATGAAAGGAAAAATAAAATATATTACTTATATGTATAATTAACCAAACAAAAAAAATCTTTTAATAAAAGATCGAGCTGATCAGTTCGCCCGGCAGCACCAGTTCACGAGTTGACGCGTGAGTCAGCCATCGCGAAGCTCAGCCATAATACTGTTATTGTCAATCTTTTCACCTGCGCGCCGATTAGATAAAATGGCGTATTTCCGTTGTTTTGCGCAGGTTAAAGTTAACGTCAATGTTGACTGGTACAACTCACCACACAATTAGTGTATACGTACTTACATACATACAATAAAATCTCCGTAATGCACAAGAAAATTTGATTCCCCATATAATTTACAATGACATTATAATAAACTAGCTGCGCCTCGAGGCTTTGCACCCGTGGGAATTTCGCGATAAAGAGTACCCTATGTGTTATTCCATGTTATATTCTACCCGTGCACCAAATTTCATAACAATCGGTCCAGTAGATTTTGCGTGAAAGAGAAACAAACATACATCCTCTCAAACTTTCGCATTTATAGTATTTGTAGGATTATAATTTGTTATAACGGATAAAATTATCCGTTGTGTACCAAGATTGTATCGTTAAGTAAAATTTAATTAAAACTTGGGTTCAAACAGACAAATTTTATTTTAATTATATTATATTGAAATTATTCGCTCCAGTAATTTTCTACGTTTTGAGAAGAATGTCATTGTCTTAAACTTAATTTTGATTTGTTTTCGGAACGAGTGTTTTGTATGAACTTGATTATGTATTGAATTACTAGCCTTTACCCGCGGCTCTATCCGCGTGAATTTCCTACGGGAAATGTAGTTTTTCCCAGAATGTAAAGCCTATGTAAGCCTTCTCCGTATATTTATTAACTATATGTATGAGACATTTCGAGAATATTGGTACAGAAGATAAAGCGTGAAGAGTTAACAAAGAAAATTAATATTAATTGTGATTGTACACAATACAAATACAATTAGAATATTTGTTTATACAATGCTAATTTCGAGGTTTACCGTGCATCGGAAGATGCCACCTCGGTCTCAAATATTAATGTAAGAGTAATTTAAAAATAATTCTATGTTAAACCGTTCAACAAACAAAAAATCTTGTCGTATTTTTAGAAATTAATAAGAAAGATAATGAGCGTGTAAGAATGTTTGTTTAGACAGAATGTTGGATTTTACAAACATTAATATAGATTTTACAAACATTAGAACGTTGTCTGAATTTCTAATCATTACAGAAGCGAAGCTCCGTGGCGGAGCTATTTAAAACAGATTTTTATGTCTAGACTAATATATTTTTCAATTGAATTCAGTAAATATCAATAAAGATTTAATTATTCAAAGCTTTGAAACCAGTAAAAACAAACAAACAAACTTATTTATAATACTAAATAGGTTGTAAATTGAAGCCGTTGGGTCATTGTCATATTGTAGCATCAAGAAACATATTCCTTTCGGCTATTTAGCTGCGTAAAGGTGGCGTGAAATGATCACAATTCTTGTGAAATAGGATGAAGAATAAAATAAATTGTAGTCAAGATACAGCTCTGTCTATTTACCATGGTTCAGTATATATTAAATGGTTTTAAGGGTACATATTCTGACGTTTATATGCCAAAATATTTGAAAGAAAATGTTAAAAAGAAAAGGTGTTCATCTTATACTATGGCTGTATTTTTGTTTTCACGTTTTGCTTTTCAATTATTGGGTTGACTGGAAGATATCCCTTTCTGGGATAAGTCGGCCTTTGTAGGCGTCTTTTTTTATTGCTTTATCTGTATGTGTTTTTTGTGCAATAAAGAATTTAGTGTCTATAGGTGAGATATAGATTAAAATAAATAAAAAACGTAATTTAGTACTATATATGCTTGATTGTTGTTTTCCAGCTAATTATTAAAATTATAAACTAATCAAATTTCACAAATAAACATATTCGAAAGTACTAAAATAATAACTAATATTCAATAGTAACTAAAATTGTAAATTAAAAACTGCGTTTTTTCGTCAGCAGATTTTTTTTCTTATTGACAAAATAATATTTTTACAGACCCCTAAAATATTATACAAACAAACAAACACATTTAATATGACATCATCGCCACCTGCCACATTTGGCAGGTGATATAAAAGTGACATATAAAATGCTAGACACCGTTATAAGAGCACTGGCTGTAAAACTCCTTCATTGCAAATAGGCCGTAAAGAGTGCCGGATGCTCTGGACGACTGATGATTAAGTGGCGCAGAGGATACATGTCTTTGAAGTTCGGGCAAGATAAAAAATAAATAAATATATATATTGGGACAAATCACACAGATTGAGCTAGCCCCAAAGTAAGTTCGAGACTTGTGTTATGGGATACTAACGCGACCATACTATATTTTATAACAAACACATATATAGATAAACATCCAAGTCCCGGCCAATCAGAAAAAAAATACCCGACCGTGTATCCTCCTCTCGGTTTAGAGGCAAGCACTTTTACAACTGCGCCACAATAAAATTTAATATATTAAACTAAATTTAATATATGAAACTAAAAAAAAAATTTAAACGTTACTAGAAACGAAACAATAAATTGCATTTTCTGTAGATATCAAATGCTGGGATTAATTTCAAATTGCCCAAAATCATACTTACATCTACAAATCTTTGTTTGAGTTATTAATAAATATTTTCATTCATTCATAGTCGTATTCCTCATGGCTGAGGGTCCTGGTCATTACGTGGAATAAAACACACACAACAACTTTCTTGGCATTATTAATGGAGTGGTTTGCCAATTGCCTTCTCCATTTCACACACAAGTTAATAATCATCTAGTGTGGTTTCCTCACGATTCCTTCACCGGAATCAAGTGGTGGTCGAATGAACGAAAAAGTGGTCGAAAACTACTTACTTATACATGAGTCAGATTGGTATACAAACTCATTTGGCACGAGTGGGATTCGAACCTTTCGATCCACAGGCGGGCGTCTTAACCATTACACCACCACCGCTTCAATAATAACATATTTTCAGCAGGTATTTAATGATGGAATAGTGAGACAAGTGTATGACAGATAAGCTCAACTACTTTTTAAAGAAAAATCTTACTTTTTCTTTTTTTTATCTTACTATCAATAAGAAAAAGTACTAATTACTAAACCCCACAGGACTTAACACAACAACTGAACATATTTTTGCAGCTTCTACATCTATAATCTGTGGGCATCCACCCCTAGGCATTCCGTTTCCTTCCGTCGAATAAGAGAGGGTAGTTTTACAGCGCACGAGGGAAAACTTTACGTGTCGGGGGCCAGTTTTCCACCCTTTATTCGGCACTGCTGTTATGCCCACTGAAACTGGAAACTTTTCTCTTCGCTGTACCTTTAAAATGTATAAATACTTTGTGATTACTATGTTGCACTTTTGCATGGTAAAAAATGTTATTTTTGTTAATTTTTGGCTTTTATTTATTTATAGTTTAGTATCACCTGCCAGGATATTAGTCTGAAATCAAATCTCGAGTTTCATCTACTTTTCCGCTACAGAGTTGAAAATTGTCCACTTAGCTTGAGTTTCAATAACAATATTGTGATAAGCACGAAGTGTGCTGTTCACTCAGGAGCGGCTCCCAACGAGGGAACTTCTCTAAAACTTATACCACAGTTTTTATTTATTTTGTCACCGTTGAATGCAACAAGATCATCTCTGACGCAATAAACTCATGCGGCAAAAATGACAAACAACAAATTGTATTAAAAATATTGTTTTTCTGAAAAACCTATTTATTGTATAGGAGGATGAGAAAGCGGATCTTTTGCGATGCGATTTATCTTTACACACATTGTAATTCATAATATCGATTAAGCATACTTATATCATACTACAGATACTATTAAATGAAGCGGAGCCTCCTGACACAGGCATATTTCGATAGCTTAATATAAGACTTCAACACCTACTTATAAGAACATTATATCTGTTACAAAAAGTGAATATTTTTTGATTTGATTTTGATCTGATGATAAGCGATCACAGCTGCCTAGAGACAACTCGTATCAGAAATACTAAGGGCATCACACGATCGTTGTGTTCGATAAGAGAGAAGACATAATAAAAGTCTGCATTAAGCGCCCTGGCTGGTAATACTGCAACGTACAGCACTTGTCAAAGAATAATGGGATAATCTTTACAACAGGCTATCAAAACATTAAATGCGAGCCAATCGATTGGTAGATTTAGATCCGCTGAAAAATTGGCCCGGCCAATTAAATGCGTACAATCCACCCGATTAAAAATGGACCCTCTAGTGATTGTAGTTGAAAATTGATTTTCTTGATTTCCAACTGATCGGCATTCGATTAACAAATTTGGCCGCGGACCAATCTGTCAAGTAATTTATTTTGTGATAGACCACGTTTTTAATTTAAATTTCCGAATTCATTTCTTCTTTTCAATTAGTTAATTGAAAAGAAGATATGAATTCGGAAATCTTTTTCCCGCGCCTTCGCCCGCGTGTATTTCCCACAGGAACCTCTATTTTTCCAGGATTAAGTATGCCATATGCCCTGTTTCTATTCTCTGTACTTCAAACTGTACTGTACATAACATGTATGCAAATCAAGAAGATTGGTTGAGCAGTAATTTTTTGACGTCAATAAGTGATGTAGGTATTCTAAATTGAATAAAGAAATTTGAATTTGAGCAGATAGAGCGTGAAGAGGTAACAAACAAACTTAATTTCGCGTTAATATTATATAGGATTTGTATGGTGCAGTTTTAGCATAAGCAAATTATGAATAAGTAGAAAAGCCAAGAGAAGTTCTTCTCTTATCTTCTGGATTCCTGGACGAATTCGGGACCGTGAAGCCGTGAAGTCCAGGGCTCAGGGAATATGACATAACATTACAGAAAATACAAAAAAAGAACAAATAAATTTATGTCTCGTATCAAGAATGAAAACCATAGCATAAGTTTAATTTTAGACTTTTCTATGTTGTATTGAGGACAGATGTGTTTGCAATTGTTAATGCACGTAATTCTGACAATGCTTGCCTCATATTCATGTAACTTCGAGATGTAATCAATTTTTAATACAAAATAATCCTACTTATATTATTATATTGTTTGTTATTCTATCACGCAAAATATACTATATTATGAAATTTGGTACACGGATAGAATACAACCTGGAATAACACATAGGGTACGTTTTATCCCGAAATCCTTACAGGAGCGTAGCCCCGGGGCGAAACTAGTAATTTTATAATTGTCCGACTTTACGATGAATACCAAATGCATGTGACTGTAAGCATATGAAATAAACAGCACATCAAACTATCTACAATCGTTGTGAATTCGTTTCTAGTGTTCATTACATATGTATCATATATTCCCTCATCTGATCACATATTAACGAATCTCTCAAAGAGGATCTTTTGCTAATGGGTTGTGGGATGAATGAATAATTTTATTTATTGCTAATCGAACTTTCTTGTAATTTTCACTCACACGCAAGCAACAACAACTAAATGGTTTCTCTTTCTCTCTTATTTGAGCGTTCTCCCATTTACCTCCTCCGCCGTTGAGCGTCGGATCCAAGGGTTGCTTCCCTATTTTTCTCCTCCGCATGGTATTCGGCATCTCTGGTTGTCAGACCAATGGCACACATATCATCCTTGTTGACATTGAGCCAGCACTTTTTTCCCCCTTCTAAGTACATACATCGTACTAAAATTATAAATGCGAAAGTACGTGTGTATGTTTGTTATTCTTTCCCGAATGTACTGGATGGATTCTTATGAAATTTGTTTGTACACGGATAGAACTTTATAACGGTACACTGGTATTCCAGGCTAGCCTGGAATAACACATATTGTACTATTTATCACGAAATTCCCACGGGAGCAAAGCCAAAGGGCGCAACTGGTATTGAATAATTAAAAGTTTATATATATATATATATACAATATACATAAAGCTAAAGTGGAATCTTGGGTGAATTATCTTCATAACAACAGCATTCCTACCTTCTCCATTAGCGGAATAACATAAAATATGATAAGGAATAATTTAATTAAGTCCCCTTGTAAAGTTTAATAAGAACCATTACGGGTGAAAATTTTACGCTTAAAAGTATTAATATTGTACAAGACAGCTACGAGTCTCGTCGTTAATGGAGGAGCGCAATATCATACTTTATTAAAAATATTTAGGTGAACCGAATTCAGGGCAAAATATATGTTTACGTTAATGAAATGTATAACTCATACCTGGTCCTTAATAATAATATTATAATTGTTAATGTAAATTTGTGAACCATCAAACGGAGCATTAGAATAGAAGCGATTTTTTATGGATACAGTTTTAGAGTCGGAGTGTGAACTCCTGAATTGATGCGAATGAATCTACATTGAGTAGTTTACAGAGTTTTTATTTAGTTACCATAAGGAAAAACCAGTAATGTATGTATAGCCAGCCTTAAATTTTCCACCCATCTCTGTATATAGCAAAATCTGGTTATTCTTGGGCAGAAATTTACAAACATACAAAATTTTAATAGCTTCCATCTATGTAATAATGATAGTAATAATTGTTGTGTTGTGTAGAAAGTAACTTTCTTTTGCTTTGGCGTCATCAAGTTGCTGTAGGTCGTGTGACTTAGTGTCAAACTGATCGGATAGATGGCGTTATTCGAGTTTGATCTGTTTTTATTGTATGTACAGTCAATAGCACATCAATTTATCCAAATTAATCGCAAACTAATCGCTATTAGAGGTGATAGAGGTTCATGCAGGGTAACTTGATGTGCTGTTGACTGTACTATTATGCCTCGGGACTCCGCTAGGCATCCATTGCTGAGTCGTGCTCTGTTGCGACGACACAGTAACATGTAGGTCCGTATTACGTAGTTTTCTATAGGTTCTGACATGCGTTGTCGTAAATCGAAACTGGACATTTTCGAACCCTTTTTCCTCATGACCGCTGATATGCACTACTAGCACAATGAACGTTGTAGGAAATTTTCGGCATTACAGCACTCATCGTTCTGAAACGCTAGCAATTTACTGCGTTGAGAAATCCTATATAATTTAAATTTTCACGTAAAAAGTGTCTATCTGAATAAATGAATTAAACTTTTTGAGACGGGTAATTTTGAAGGACTACACGTTTTCAACTGGCCGTTATGGGACACTGGACAATATGACACTGGACTCTTTAGTGCACTAAGACTTTCCAGAATTTCCTCCTCATTTTAGCGTTTTCCGAATAATTTCCTCAGCCGACAAGCGTCGGAGGCCAGGGTCCACTTTCCCACTTTCAATCAGAACGACAAAAACTTGCTATTTATAAAAAATATTCTTTAAGTCCTCGAAAAACTGGGAGGTCTACTTTCATACAATAAATGAATTGATTGTCATTCCTAAAGCGAGTCTGGCATAAATATTCCCGTAGAAAGTATTTACCCTTGGGATTATCATGCGATGGGTGTGCACTGATGATGATGTAGGAATACTAAATAGAAGGTACTGATTTGAAGAGAGTAAAAAAAACACATTGAAATACTTTTTAGAGCTAATTAAAATAAAGTTTTTCTTTCACCTAAGCTTGATCTTGGTTGCACAACGGCTGTAGCTCCCGTCGGCTTAAAAAATAAATTTAAATTAAAAAATTTAGAACTCAGGAGGTTTGCATATTTTCATAACGTTGCGAAGTTAATTCACGATTCTTAAAAAAAAAAAAACATGCTTCCATGTTAATATTACAAAGGGAAAATATTTATATTACTGTTTGTAATTAATAAACTCAAAAACTACTCGACCGACTTTGATGAAATTTGGTCCTAATATGGACGAAGCGTTCTGAACACAGTTCGTAACATAGGGTACTTTGAGCGAAGTCGGGATCATTATCATATCGAGTCTGTTGTTGCTAACACTGGTGTCAGATTTTATTCAAGTCGCCTAAAGACATCTGACATGAGTTTTACGACTACTTAACGCCATCTAATGGTTAGTGAAGTCGGGATTCTAGTCTGTTATAACTTTAAAATAAGTATAATTTTAATATGAGTTCGGTTAACCGCTAATTTCAATTGTCATTAAACAATTTAATTTAGATTCGCCTGTGTCATTAAACACTTTCGTATAAAAGTTGTGGTCGGACCGAATTCTGGATGTCGTTGAGTCGTGAGAAAATTAAAAAGAAACCTCGTGTTAATTTATAAAACAACTAGCTTTTTCCGCGGCTTCGCCCGCGTGAATTTCTCTGCGGAAGTGAATACACATGATTCTCATACAAAATTTCACCCCTCATTATAATCGTTTGGGGGTTGATTTTTAAAAAAGTACCTATCCTATGTTTGGACAGGGGGCTCTTTAACTACATGCATACCAAATTTCATCAAAATCGGTCCAGCGGTTTAGACGTGGACAGATAGATAGACAGACTTTCGCATTTATAATATTAGTATGGTATACCTAAGTATGGTATATTAGTATGGTATAAAACAATTAGTATCCTTCCTGTATATCTTATACTTAAGAAAAGCATCAAAAAAATGAAGAAAACTGACAAAGTGTGAAATTTTATTACGCGAGAATCGGGTCCTAATTATGAGACTTCGCTGATCGCTCTATCGTTCGTCTCGTTCAAATCCTCCATTTAGGAACAAGACAGAAGATAAACTATAGATTGAATATCCGTTCCAACTCAACATAAAGATAATTTTTTTACTACCCAATTATATTTATCTCAAAGAGTCTGTTTAATTTTTTTGTTTTTTTTTTTTTGAAAAATGATACTGGCGACTTTACGCTGTGTTAAGGAGGGATAAATGTTAAGCGGTTAAAAATCAACAATTTCCAACTAGACCATAAACAAAGATACAGATTAACGTGAGAGTGGTCTATTGTTCAAGTTAATTTGTTACGGATCATGAGAAAGGTTAACGTAGAATTATATCCACAAATTGAGAGAGTACAGAACAAAAGGTGTACGATATTCAACTATTTATATTTTTGTCTACTTCGTCAGTAAAGATACAGCAGGTCTACCATAAACTTTTACAGAACGATTCCAATGCAACTCAGTTCAATTTAGGAACCAAAATGAATCGCATCCGTGCTAAAAATTAAGTTGATGGTACAAATTTGCGATGCAATTCAGTTTAGTTAGTAAAATTGATCGCGTTAAGAGCTGATGGTAAGCCCCCAGTTCAACAGTTTTGTACATGATTTAAATCCTTATTAATATAGTATTAATAGTTACGGAGTATAAGACTAGATTTAGGATGGATAGCACAATTTGCTAGAGTTCGGAATACCATTGTCAAATGGAAGTAATTTATATAATAAAACCTACTTTAAACAAGTCTTTTACGGGCGTAACTATATAGAAGTAATATAAAATTTGCTAAATATTTCTACGGGAACCGCATCTATGTCTCATAGGTCAGTCGATATCTGTCATTTTGCGTCCGTGGACAGACAACGTAGAAATCGTTTGAAGTTTCGACTTCGTCAACGCATGTCAGTGACAAAACCTATAGAGAATAACGAAACATGGCAAACCTACAACGTGATGCGTCACTTAGCTAAGAGCGATATGGCATTATCATCAAATTTAGATTGATAATTTTAAAGTTTTTCACGGAATTTATTTTTGATGGCATTTACATAAAATGAAGATTTTGTCAAACGCGTATTTCTATACATTCTCTATTCTGTGCCGTTCAACAAGAAGATATTAAAACAATAACCTTACCGAATGTAAGTTTCCGATTTTTTTCGTGGGAATTTTTTTATTATAATATCATATTAAATTACTGTTTATTTGACTTAAATTAATGAAATTAATATACTGTAATTAAAATTATGATTTATAAGTTGACTGCTCTGTGCGCGGTGGTAATTAAGGCGATGTTACAACGTGTAGGTTCATGTTACACTAGCTGTACAGTGTACACTGATCTACATGTCGTAATAACACCAAATAGATAGAAAGATGTTAGTATTAGACAAATAGTCGCTTTCAAACGACTTTCTGTGTAAGTATTGTTTGTTAGGACATATGAATTAACATAAATTCACACATCGAAAGTGGATTAAATTTCTATAGAAAACATACATATAAAAAATATGCGATACGTCTCTCGCTCATCAAAACGATTCCTCAGATTCTCGAAATCATAAAGCTAAAGACAGTTAAGACTACACCTGTACAGGTAACTGTACCAAATTACATAGAAACCTACAGGAAAATCTATCAAAAAGAATCAACACAAAGCTACGCACTTTAACAGAACATAATGACGCAAGAAAACTTGCAATCCAAAAGAAAACAAAAAATATTATAGAAACCAGTCGGCCAGTAATGAACACCCTAAAATCGCAGACAAAGATCTATTCACAATAATGCGAATACGTGCAGTAAAATGTTCTTTATCAATGCTCTTTTCATTCAAATAATTGAATCACCTATTTCAATCGATGTAAGGGACGATAAAAAGCCAACTTTATTCGAGTCAAAATATTACAACAAATTCACTTTTACAACGTGTTGTTTTTGCTAATGAAAATTGTGTTTTAATGCTTAGGTTTAAAGTTGGTTTTGTAATGCGGTGGGCTGCAAAAGAGACGAAAGAGAGGTAGAATTATTTGAATCATTGTGCTGTTGCCTATGAAGGCGTGCGGTCGTTGCTCAATTTCGGAAAATATTTCTGTGCTAGTGTGTGTGAATGATTTTTTTGGTTTTGGTTTGATTGTACCCGGGAATATCTCGGTAATGTGAGTGTTTTTTTTTATTGTACCTATTTTTTTTTTACTCCAACATCAAGTATCGTTTCTATGTTTCAATACTACATAATGATTATGATAAAATATTTAACCACAAAAGAAGAAAATTTGCATAAACACATGTTCAATTTCCGACCAATTATAGAAGTGCAAGGGCACTTACAAACACTTGTTCGTTATTTGTTTACTAAAAATATGTTACTTGAGTTTTCTTGTATTGTTATTAATTTTGGTTTTACAAATTTAATTTTTCGTATATTGTTAAAAAAAAAAAATCTAAAATCAATCACTGAATTGGTACTTTATTTTTCGAATCCTCATTGGCTCGCTTTTTTACGCTTTTTTGTGGCTCCCCGACATCGCAGCCCCGAAGGAAACCTGGAACATGCGAAAATGAAAGAGACATTTATATATTATATATGTCACATCACATCCCATCATACTTAATCCATACTTGACACACGATCTCGTGATTAAATTATGTTAACAACATACTCGATATGCCATTATATCATATAAGCGGTTAGTATGGCAGTGGATTGAGTTAGCATTTACATAGATACATGTGTGTACTAGAAATGTCCATTACAAAAATTAACAGGTACCTATTTTTACAAAAAAAAAAAAAAACATTTTTGTGAACTTACAAAACGTCAAACGTGTTACGTCAGAGAGTTTTCGTTACATTCAATGCGTATCAAAACAATCATATCAGTGCAGTAAACCGTCGAGGAATTCCCTCGTCGGGAGCCACCATCAGGTCATCATAATAATGGAAATTAGCAATGAAATGAGAATGGTAATATGGTAAACTTCAACTGTGTAGGACCAGCGGAAGTAGGTAAGTGAAATTTTGCTCGCAAAGACAAACATTGTGACAGTTGAAAATAAATAAAACGAAGAACTCAAAGTAATGCTTCAGGGTTTTTGTTAGAAATTTGACTATATAATCGAGTCGGGTATCAAAATAAAGACAAACTAGATGTTGCCCGGGGCTTCGCTCCCGTGGGAATTTTGAGATAAAATATAGTAGGCTATATTTTATCTCAAAATTCCCAAGGGAACAATACTAGCAACCTTTCTAATGGTGAAAGAATTTTTGAAATCGGTTCTGTAGTTTTGGAGATTACCCGCCTTTATAATAATAGTATAGATTATTGTTAATTGAAACAAAACTGAAAGAAGACAGCAGTTTTTTTTAAAATGTAAAATTGGTTATTTAATGATTCAATTATTTAATTACCAAAAAAAAAATCCGCAGCACGCATCGTCATTAAATGTACAGAAATAAATCTGACCTATTACTTCGTTAATAAACCTTGACAATGATTTGACGACCTCGGTGGCGCAGTGGTAAAGTGCTTGCCTCTGAACCGAGGGGTCCCGGGTTCGATCCCCGGTCGGATCATGACGGAAAAGGATCATTTTCTGATTGACCCGGGCCTTGGCTGTTTATCTATATATATCTCAATATGTGTGGATTTTGTCCTAATATATAAATATATATTATATTTGAAGTAGCTTCTCTATTATGTGGCGTATATATACTAGTAATGTGGCGTGTATATACTAATATATACTAGTAAATAACAGGCATAATATGTGACAAGAATATGTTCGAATGCCGGTTAGTAAGGCAGCCATGTCACAATGAGAGACGGGTAATTACTGGGAAAGCTATTAACAAGATAACATCGTGGTGACACTATTTGTATCGCTCTTACCTCGGAAAATTGTCACAAACAAACATACAAATAAAGAAGAAAAAGTTATTATTTTCATTTTAAAATCAGAGATCAATAATTTATTGAAATAGTCTTCGATAGAGTCTTTGATGCCTTTATTTTTATTAACTACAAGATATTGCCCGGGGCTTCGCTCCCGTGGGAATTTTGAGATAATATATAGCCTATAGCAATCTTGGATAATGTACAATTCTAATGGTGTAATAATTTTTGAAATCGGTTCAGTAGTTTCGAAGATTATCCGCCTCAAACATACAAACTCACAAACGCTTATCTCTTTATAATAATAGTATAGATATGAACTACTTACTATACAAAATTATAAGTTATCCACCTTCGAACTAAGTGGCGGGAGGTCCCTATAGCAAGTGCAGGTATCGATGTCGTACAAGGCGATATTATAGTCTTAACCGGGGGTAGGGTAGGTGATAGGCAACAAGAGCATTTCCAAAGAAGGTTGACGTCAGGCAAGCGGCCGGTTGTAAAATCATAGATTTACAAGTCTTCAAAATTTTGCGAACCCTGGGGTTTGGGTCGTCACAGCTCCGATTGTAATCTTTACATCTACTATAAATACTTCATCACGCATTTGTTCTATTAAGTAATTTCTCACGGATATTATTAAATCATAAAAATATTACACATAAGAGAAATATTCAAATCAATTTAACGTTCCGGTTCGTTTGTATAAATAATAGTAATATTATTAGATAGATAGTGCTTTCATTCTTATCGTAAACGTAATTGTTACTTGTTGAAGAGAAACTAGAGAGATAAATTTTATTAAGGAATCACTGGAGTGTACACAAAGAAATTGCATATCTGTATCGTGAATAGATTGCTTTGGTTTATTTAATACATAGTTCAGTTGATGGTTACGTTAATGATGTATAGAATGAGTCAACTAACTTTATAGAAATGCCGACTGTTAAAAGCTTCGACAAATCCTACCTAATTATAAATGCGAAAGTAAGTTTGTTACCTTTTCAAGCTTTATTTCCTCAACAAATCTTTTTGAAATTTTGCATACATGTAATTTAAAATATGGAGCAGGGCATAGGGTATCTTTCATTCCGGAAAAATAACTATTCCCGTGGGAAATCCGGGGTCGGGAAAAGCTAGTAATTTAAAATTTGACGTAAATTGTTTGAAGTAGAGTAACTGGTATTTTTGAAATGCTAACGTAACAAAATTGATAGAGCTCCTAAGAAATTGTCAATCAAGTAACGGCAAGGACCACTTTATTATCCTCACCCTTACATTTCTCTATCTGTCTCTTTCATCCGTGTGATTTCCTATTTGCATATTCAGCTATGGAGCGAGCGAGTCCGGAGTCCGCTTTTCGACTTTTCGTTGCTTCTTCTTTTCCATTTCGAAAAGTTTTCGATAGTCCTATCGACAGTCTATCGATAATGTCTTGTCGATCATATCAACATCACTAGTAGGTAGATAAAATTTGTAGCATCTATAGCTTACATTCTTTTCGAGTGTGTTATTTGCAACGCTGGTGTCAAATTTCATTCAAGTCACGTAAAAGCATTTGACTTATGACTTTTTCATGTCGCCATCGATGAAATAATTGCAAACAGACTAGTAAACGGAATAATCAAAAAGTGTGCAGGTTTCCTCACGATGTTTTTCTTCACCGGAATATGATATTGCTATACAATCTCATCCGGTACGAATGAGATTCGAACCTTGGAGGGACTTTCGGTTCACAGGCGTATCTTTACCGCTGGACCACCATCACTGTGACAATAATTTATTTTATAGTATTAAGTTGTTACATTTTACAGCTGTCCTATAAATTTTGATGATGAATATCTAATGAGTATTCTACAGATGACAATGGGAAAGCTTCCTTTCACTCGTTTGCATATTGTATGCAGTTTATGCATATACGATTGCGTTGACAATTAACTTTCTAAGGATTGGATTAACATTTTTCTGAACAAATTGAAAAGTAAAAGATTTTCATTAGTCTCTCTTACGTCTATTTACCGCCAGTGGCAGGTAATTTATTGGCAGGTAGCAGAATACACAAGAGTGAACTAAACTATCCACCAGTGTGCAGGTTTCCTCACGATGTTTTCCTTCACCGGAAGTTAATAGTGGTCTATGAAAACTACTATATATGAGTCAGATTGGTATACCAAGTTATATGGCACGAGTAGGATACGAACCTGAGACCTTTCGATCCACAGGCGGGCGACATACCCATTACACCACCACCGCTTCAATCTAAACCAGACTAAAGATCGAACCCGGGACATTCAATGTCCGCTGTATTAGTAACAGTAATATCATCTAAGGGATTATATTTAATCTAAACTTGTTTTGGTTGGTTTATAGCCAGAGGCGTGAAATCTAGCTAATATTATAAATGTGACAGTTTATAAGTACTATCAGTGTAGGTACGTAAATTATCGTTGATAAGTCTTACACACAATACCAAATGCTTGTACTTAGTGTATTCTATACCTTATACTTTAAAACAAATTCAACCATTATAAAAAACTAAACTTTTATTGAGAAATCATTATTATAAACCTGCCAACTATCAAATTGGCCTGAGAAAAAGCAGCTTATACAGCTATAAGTCTTATACTAGTCACGGGAAAGCCATGGCTAATTAATGTTTGATGTAAATGTTAAATGAACATAGCTTTTGTTGCGAATGTTTACCACGTCGTGACGTCACTTCTAAGTGTCAATTAGTATGTATATATTACATTGTTAGGAGTGTTTGTTTTTGTCATATCTTTGAAAGTATTGTCATTACCACAGTGTTTTTTTTTTTCAAACTCAAACTCAAATACCTACTTTTATTGCAGTAACTGTGTAGTACAAAATCAAAATCAAATCATTTATTCAGAAATTATGCCTGCACAGGCACTTTTTCACGTCATATTCCAAATTAATTGATGTTTACCAAAGCTACAAACTACTAGCAATTCGGAACGACCACAGCTGAGAAGAAATGCCGAAAGAAACTCATTCAAACAGTGTTGGTCCCTACTATGCCAGAAGGGCTTACCATTTTTTCAATATAAATTTATGTATAATTTTTTATCAGGTATAGATGTCACGTACAATACGATAGTTTCCACAGTTTACCCTTACGGCCATGCAATATTAGCATTTAGTTACACTTACAAAAGCTAGTAGTATATTCCCTCTTGAAATCATTTACTGAATAGTTTATAGCTAAACCAGGGCAGGACACTAGTCTGCATTGAAATAAGTTTAAAATTCTGTTATATAAGCCTTAAAGTCTAATAGGATTCAATTATATGTTATTTTTTCTCATTCTGTACATAAAGCCATATGAATTGAGGTAACTAAAATATATCGCCCATTTGTTTCAATATTTTAAAAGATGTGTATATTTTTATACTCTTAGGCAATTCAAAGGAACTCATTGTTATATTTTAATTTTTCCCATAACATATTTACTAACGAAAATCGCTAGTTAAAATGTCAATCAATATTTTTAAGAAATAAAAGAATATAAAATACACATTCTACGTTATGGGTACGTTTTCACTGGAGTTTCTGTTAACATAGGGTTCATCGAATCACCCGTTTTATTTGCATGCGTTTCTTCGCTAGTGCCATAATAAATATAATACCATTATTTTTTTTTCAAATTCCCTTCCCTTTCAGCCACATGATGATTTAAACTTCAAAAAAAAAATATGTTTCATGTACCGACATTGATTTTCCGATAACTTTTGCATTATCGAAAAGTAAAAGTTACTTATATAAATATTTCAAATATTTGTTTCTTTTTTAATCCGTTTGTTATCATATCTATCGTTCATCTCTCTCGTCTCATACAATCAATCTTCATATCAATACAACTCATTTGATATAACTCGGATGCCATCCTAATCGATCAGCCTAATCGATTCTCGATCACCAGTCGTCACAACGTGAGAGACGACATTTCTTTTTATTTTCCTCGACCCGAATTTTCTCGAACATTTACAATATAAGTCGTGCGTGTATTGTCCCAGATGCGCGATCAGACGTCATACGTTTACAACGACGAAAGTTTACAAAAGGAGGAAACATGAAAAATTGATCGAAAATAAAAAACGAAACGGTTTAGTTTACAAACGCCATTTTTGTCCAATGTCGGCATGAGAATATAAAATTAAAAAATTCTGTGCAGTAATCCATTGAGGAGTTCCCTCTTTGGGAGCCAATCCTAGTTTCGCCATTAGATCATGTCTAACATGGAAACTGAATCGATTTGAAATATTAACAACCAATTTATTATCTAGTTGAAATAAGTATATCTTTGAAAAAATAAAGCAACTAACTTCCCTTTGCATAAAACATTTTAAATGCCCTTTGAGAGTTAAACAAATATAAAACAAGCCAAACTTATATATATATATAAAACAAGCCAAACATAGAAAAGTGCCCGCAGTCCTAAAGCCTAGGTAATTTAGGTGCATTATATACCAGAACGTAGAAACGATGTTTTGATACAAAAAATATTCGGATAACGTTGGTTGTTACATTGGTCAAGGCGTGAAAAGACTAATTATTTTCGCATTTGTAGCTGTTTGAACATCTATTATCTTCTGTTTAACTCTTTAATATATATAAATATTACAATGTTGTGCCAATTAAAATGTACAAAAAAATTATATAAAAAAAAACAAAAAAACAAAAATAGTTCACAACAAACAATCGGCGGGAATAATCTGATAGATGATGAAATATTTAAAATTTGAATATATTTTTTTATTTATTTGTCGAATGCAATCTTGGTGGCCAGCGCAGTTGATTTGTTTTTTTTTAAATTTGAATTTATGCAAGACAAATTCAACGTGCCACTTTCGTACTTCTGATGATAGTAAATGATCAGTATTTTCTCTCGTATCAAAATTGCAAATACTAGAAAGCTTAATAACAGCACATTGTTTCGCATATGTAGGCTTCAAGACCTTTCCTTTGAAAGGCATAGACAATCGGTTAGGATAGAGTTTCCCACAGTTAAATTCTGTTGAATAGAATAGCCAAAATCACTCTTCTGTTAGAAATTATATAGAATTTTTGATTGATTTCATAGTGATTATTTATCTTAGATTTTAAGTGCCATAGTTTCTTCTAGTAATATACTTCTCGTATAATTAATTGGTTAACATAACTTTAAAGGACTTTAAAGACATCAGCATACATTGCCTGTAAAAGCTATATCTAATATTAATACGCTGAATGACTTTTACTTTATCAGAATCTATACGCTTATAATATCAGTGTATTGCTCCTAGAGTAATATCATCACTGAGTTGTGGCCCGTTTGGATTACAGCAGCACACACACACACACCCATATAATCACTTTTTTGTACTTACCCACTTTAAAAAAAAATTTTTTTTTTGGTTGTTATGTATGTGTCTGTAATTTTTTGAACTTATTTCTATCTATTCTGTTCTAATATATAGGTACTTAGTCCGAAGTTCGTTCAATATAATAATTTGTTGGCTCTATAAATTAAATGCATTAAAATATATCATAATTATCTGTCCGTCCCGGCTTCGCTCGGGTAAAACCGTAATAAATTACACACATATACCTTCCTTAGGAACCACACTATCTATTGGTATAATTTTTTTTTCCAGTAGTTTTTGACTTTGTCGCGCAATACAGACAGACATACGCGACACCCGGGGACTTCTTTTTATAATATGTAAGGATACGTACCTATATAAAAACATATTTTTAAAACAATAAAATATAAATAAATTTGATAGTACTTTATTAAGTAACTACATATAGTTACCTCATAAAGTACTATCAAATGTATTTATATAAATATAATATAAATGAACATAATATAAATAAATAAATATAATATAAATACATTTGTACTATCAAATTTATTTATATTTTTTTGTACAAAGAACACAGGATAAAAATGTACTTTTATCCTGTGTTCTTTGTACAAAAAAACTTAATTGGTTAACATTTGCTTTGTTTTTTGCATGTACATGTACCTACATAATAAGAAGTGGGATATATACAATGTCGGATTTATCCCATGAAGGGATCTCTTCCAGTCAATAGTTTGAAATATATTTATAAAATTTGCAATTTTGTCAACAATTTCACTCAGTACTTAAAAGTCATGGAAAAGACGCCATAGACCGCCTGATTTTGTTGCCCTCCCTGCGAGAGGGACTTCCGCCCGGCCATGATCAGCCCTGGCCACTTGGAAGTCCCTTAACAGACTGCGCACTCAAGTGGGCCGGTACAAAGACAAACTGGCTAGGTGGGGTATGCTGGACCAGTCTCAGAACCTGTGCGATTGTGCTCATCTCCTCGCCTGTCCCGAGTGTCCAAACACCTGTACTCGGGCTGACTTAATGGCAGCTTCCGATGAAGCCGTCGAAGTGGCTCGTTTCTGGCGAGAATGTATTTAGGAGCACCCAATAGAGCGTTGATTTGCCATCGACACGCAAAGAAGAAGTACTAATGTACAACGTGTAAAATGTACATGGTAATATATAATGCACTAATGTAAATAATTTGTACAAAATGGACACTATAATTTGACAGATCATGGCAGTTTTTCGAAAACTTTCATTCATCACACAAACAATAACGCACATCAGTTCCGCCAGGTGAAACCGAATCTGGGGTTGCACATCTTCGAATGTGATATATGAATTTTCTTATGATATAAAAACATTTTATAGAACTTGCATAATAATATATATTGTTATATTTTTATCTCTCTCATTACCGCATATTGTCGGTTGCATACATCTTTCTTTTTAAAAAATAAATAAATATATTAGAACAAATCACACAGATTGAGCTAGCCCCAAAGTAAGTTCGAGACTTGTGTTAGGGGATACTAACTCAACGATGCTATATTTTATAACATATACATATATAGATAAACATCCAAGGCCCGGGGCAATAAAAAAAAAAGATCATTTTCCATCATGACCCGACCGGGGATCGAACCCGGGACCTCTCGGTTCAGTGGCAAGAACTTTACCACTGCGCCACTGAGGTAGTCAATTAACTAACTCAACAGTTTTTAGTATGTTATTACCAACACTGTTGTCAAATTTAAGTCTCCATGACTTTAATGACTTCATATCGACCATGTATTTAGTAGGGACTTTGTACGAAGTATTTACTAAATCCATGGTATCGACGTCTAGGGACAAGTAATCGCATACACACTAATGAACTTAAACTGTCAACTAGTGTGCTGGCGGCTGACGTTTTTCTTTACCGTAAGCAAGTGGTGATCTAATGAAAACTATAGATGAGTCAGATTGGTATACAAACTCCTGTGGCATACATAATATGTGGAATAAAACCTGGGACCCTTCCATCATAGGCAAACGACTTAACCACTGGACCAGAAACGCTTGGCTTGAATTAAGAGCTGCGGCGTAACGATGCCCGGGGATAACGTTAAAAACCTAAAGATTTTGAAGATTTGACTGCGTTTTCCAACTCAATCCACTTGAATGCTTTTGATTGTTGTCAGTTGTCAAGGCTGTTTTGTCCATTAGACCCCGCGTACGTGACACGGGAGACTGTACATTGGAGGAGAGAATATATTGTCACCCTTATTCTCTTGTTATACTTTGGAAATAAAAAATGAGACGTCTGGTCCCATTACGTTTATAAATGTTGTATAATTGTTTAATCATCTAAATTTTTCATTTCAGTGTTCATTGGACATTGGAAGAAGATGCTTCGCACGTATTGAAAATGTGTACAAAAGAAGAAAATTCCTGTACATAATTTAACGTATTCATTGATATGATTTTGTGAGTCATTGTATTCACTTATTATTTATTAAACGAAATTCTGAAACAGATGATAAAACACTAATTATGATACACACTATCTTCAATAATTAAAAACTTAAGAAAGTAAAATTAAAAAAAAATTACCACACTAGATAATACTAAGAGCAGCAATAAAACGATTGTTTTCACGTCGTTAAATAATATATTTATAAGGGTAATAAAAGTCATATATTACCCGCCAGTCATTACAATAAATTGACTACAAGAACACCAATTAAGAACAATAAATAACCTGTTACGTATGAACGTACCGCAGAAGGCCATTATTATCCAAGATCCACACTGATGCCAAAAGAAAGGAAAAGCGGAATCCATAAAAGAAGAACCGACGTAAATTCGAAATGCAAAGTTATAACGTCATCAGCCAACGAAGAATTTTACAGCAAAAGTAATAAACTTCGTGGAAATAAGGGTGATTTTGAAGACGATAATAATTTTGGAATAGCAGATATAATATTGGTGTGTGATCATGTAACCTTTGGAAAGGTTAAATAAGAAATCATTGAACATTAAGATACAGATGTAAGTAATGAGAGGTTTTTGGCTAGTTCGTGATCGTGTAACCGAGTTATGGCGTAATAGAAAGTGAAACAGATCTAATATAGCACCGAGTTTTGACAAATCGTGTACGAAGAGGCTAATCTCTCGAGAGTTGCGGTGAATCTGGACAAATGTACGAGACTGGTAAGTGGCTTACTTGTATTTCATGTTAATGTTAATATTGTTGAAATTAATGGAAAGACCATTCCAGCATTTTGCCTAGAAAGTCAACTCTTGTGATTTTTTCTAGGGAAAGATATTGATATAAATAAAGGTCTTAAGAATTAGAATAAAAAAATAAGAATATGTTTACGTTAATTAAATGACTACTAGGAAACAGTCAAGTTTGTTTGAAACTGTGAGTTTTGTTGGCTTTAGGTTCACATGCGTAGATCAAAAAATTCCTACATTATCACACAGTATAATTGATCTCTATATACAAGTTCTCTAAATCTGAGAAGGAAGTGAAGGGCTCAGAAAAAAAATCAAAACTATGAAGTTTATTTATAGAAAGTGATAATTTCTTCAAAAGAAAGTAACTACCATAAAATGCTATGACTTGTCACTTGAACACCATAAACATACAAAAAGATAAATTTTATTCAAATCACCATGATGTTAAAAATAACAATTTATTTGTATAGGCTTCTTAACTTGACAGTTATGACTGACGTCTAATAACATAACTAGTAACTAAACAGTAAAACCGAGCAAGTGCGAGGCTTCCTCGCGGAACAAGGGTTCCGTACCATTATCTGTAAAAAAGCGCAAGAATATAATGTCACGTCGGTGTCTGTCTAAATTCGCCGTTAATATATACCAATACCAAGCCGTTAATATAGTTACTGGTTTTAATCGATAGATTATCTTTATTTATTTCTGTTACCGTCCTAAAGTTGTGTAAAGTATTAAAATTTGTTTTATTATTAATTTATCCCACAATTAATTGGTTTATTTAGTTTTACAGCTATTTTACAGATCGTTTATGCTTTGTATTAATGCAATTATATGTAGACTACTATTGTTTTGTTTTACTAAAAGAAAGTGACCTATACTATACATACTAAAAGTGAATCAGATGTGGGGCGTAAATTTAATGTAGAGTTAGGTTATATGGGAGTCCGCTGAAATATTTAATTTATTCAATTTTTTAGTACTTGTCGTTATAGCGGCAATAAAAATACATCATCTGTGAAGATTTCAACTGTCTAATTATCACGGTTCATGAACTGTGTACCATGAACGTAGACCCAACCATCTGGACACAGATGGCCTAACACCGAAATCTGAGGGTTCCATTTCACCTTTTGGATAGGGAACCCTAAAAATGAAGGTTGAGGTGTACTTGCATAATCCAACGCATAAAACGTCAATTGATATAATCTCTTGAGCAAAATTCATAAAAACTTTTATCTTGCACGTCATTACTTAAATATTAAGTGCCTTTTCACATGTGATCATGACAATATTTTCGCTAAAGTGCTAAAGTCAGTTAATGATTTGTAAATTTTTATAACTGACTCACTGTCGCTGCAAGCAACAAAATATAAGCCTGTCAAGATTTCAACAAAATATAAGCGCGTTTAATACCTGTAGTACCAATTAATAATATACGCGAAATTTTACAATATGTAATTATTAAAAATATATAAGCAAAATTGTAAAAAAAAGTTGTTGTTTTGAAATGGACTATGAAATAATTATCCGATAATGTTTTCACAAAATCAAATATAGTAAATACTAGAAGGAAGCCTTCGCATTATTTAGATAGATATTTTCCTGATATCTCTTTTCCTATTCAATCCAAAATCACACAATTATAGCTCTTAAAATGTCTTTGGCTGACCCCAAGGTTTTATTAAGGTAAATACATTTTGGCATTGGGCAGAGGTAGCTGGCGAAGGGGTGGCCTTTGCCCAGCAATGGGATACCACAGGCTATTAAAAAATTGTACACAAAAGTAGATTGTTATTTAATCAACCAATTTGTTGTACATAAATTACAACATGTGTAAATTTTTCGTTTTTTTTTTTTCTTTTAGAATCGATAGTCAAACTATCGATCGTTTCGACTCAGTGAAATAGTGAGGAGATACTGGTTTTACAGCAGTAGTCGATACAAAAGCATAACTCCACTTCGCCATACCCATATAACGACTTGACTGTTATCTTAAATCTCGGGTTACAGTCGTCACAAGCAAGCCAAGGCATTGTCAAGATTAAATCTGACTTTCTCGAGCTAACTAAGCTTAATTAAATTTTACTGTGATCTACTTCGTCATTTGTTTTTCATTTGTTGAGTTTATTTTTTATTTGTTTTAAAACTATCATCTTCATCAGTCATTTTTAAACCCTGACGCATAAAGAGGGGTCTGTCTGTCTGTCTGTGTACGTGACACCGTAGCTCATCAACGGATGAATCGATGTGGATGCGATTTTTTTTTATTTGATAGCTAATTTTTATGCGTGTTTCTTCAAAAGTTTTAGCAAAATTAATATTGAAAGTCGGGGTTTTTTTTTTGTCTAACATATAAACTTGTTAAATTCCACTTCTGTGGTACTGGCTTCATGGTATGGGCAATTAGGCAATGATGCGCCAAACGATTTGGCAAGGAACGCAAGGTAGGTATACCCCTAGGATAAGGGTACATGCAATTTAGAAGCCTTAGCAGTGGAATATAAATAGCAAGTGATAAAATTAATAATAGGTATGAAAATATTATGAATAATGCATTGGTTGCTAAAATGTTAACCTAGAATTTTCCCAAAAACACTAACTATACGTAACATCATAAGCCCAGATCCACAATGTCGCCGAACTCAGACACACGCCAACGCGAATGCGTGAAAATTGCGTAGTTAGTATGAGAGCTTGTTTGTTTGTTTTTTAATAACTTTATTGCACGAAAATAAGCACATTAATCAAAATTAATACAAGAAAGATACATTGTACGACGGCGGACTTATCCCATGTAGGGATCTCTTACAGTCAACCGGCGATAGGTTGAGAGGACGTGTATACAGCAGCAGGCTAATCAAAAGTAATAACGTACAACATGAATAGAGAAGACTATAAATTGTAAGAAAATAAAGAAATATATTTAGGAAAAGTAAAATCTAAATAAATAAATACATATATATATATATATATATATATATATATATATATATATATATATATATATATATATATATATATATATATATATATATATATATATATATATATATATATATATATATAAATAGATTAGAGAGCTTTTATTTACCGCAATGAAAAACCAGCAATGTATAAGGAATCCGCCAAAATTTGGCAAACTGTTTTTCTATTTAAAAACACACAACAAAATATAAATAAATACATAAAATACATTGTGACAAATTACTGTATGAACGAAAAATATACGGCTGTAATAGTGTAGTGAGACGTCTCACGACGGCTCGAAACCGCGTTAATTTGCTTCGTCTCACAGATGGTAACAAAAAGTTGTTATCGACCCGTTCAGTTACTAAACTGTATACCATATAGACACATTAGAATGGCTTCCACCATCCCATTTCCCATCACTATTTACCCATACAATTGTTTGTTGTTTTCACTTTCAATGGTATTTCTCTTTATCAACAAAAAGTCACATAATGAAGGGCCGCACAAAAACTTTTCTTACCTTTCACGAGAGATTGTTGTAAACGGCGTATGCTGTTTGAAAAATAACTTCATTTGTAGCAATAGTTTTGAAGTTTTGATTACCTTTTCAACCAACATTGTCTGAATGAGTTTCTTTCCGAATTTATTCTCAGCAATCTATACTATTATTATAAAGAGGGAGGCGTTTGTGAGTATGTATGTTTAGAGGCGGGTAATCTCCGAAACTACCAAACCAATTTCAAAAATTCTTTCACCATTAGAAAGGTTCATCCAAGATTGCTATAGGCTATATTTTATCTTAAAATTCCCACGGGAGCAAAGTCCCGGGCAACACCTAGTTGCTAATAAAATAAAAGTTTTATTGTGTATTTTTTTATATTCTTATTTCTCCAATGTAGGTTAAATATTATAGTCTTTTAATGGCAAACATATTACTAGCTTTATCTAAAACGATACAGTCATTATAAACGTATTCCGTAATGTTTGTCTTCATAATAAAATAAAAATAAAATTCAAATCAACTCCATTATATGGCTGCGTGGTTTAATTCTAGAAAACCATAGCTATAACATTCAGGTAGGTACCTACATTGTTTGTACCGACCAGGGAAAGAAAAATATAGAAAGCTCCGTCTGCTTCTCCCGCGCAGGTTGTAAAAGTTTATCAAGGACTGTAAAGTAGAGGTTCTCGTAGGGAGTGAGCTAACAACCTGTGAACTTTTAGAAATTTCATTAGTAAAAGTCATATCAAAAGGTGAATGGAAAATTAAATCTCAATTATTCAACGCCGTCCATTTGATATGATTGCATGTAGTCGTCACCAAATAATACAAATCCTACTAATGTATGTATGTTTGTTACTCTTTCACGCAAAATCTACTGGACGGATTGTTATGAAATTTGGTACACGGGTAGAATATAACCTGGAATAACACATAGGGTAATTTTTGTCCGGAAATTCCCACGGGAGCGAAGCTCCGTGGCGACCTTGGTTGGTATGTCTATAAAAATGTACATAGACATTCTAAATAATGTTGTATAAAAATCTAAAGTTTTTATTTTAGACAAATATGTACTTAATAGTTATTTCAGAATTAATTTGATAATATTCGATTCCCTACATTTTTTTACTTCGCTTTTTTTTCATTATAAAAACATAATAATTGCTGCCCCGATGTTTGATATGCCCGTAGACTTATATCAAGGCTATGCCCGTAGACTTATATCAAGGCTATGCCCGTAGACTTATATCAAGGCTATGCTCACAGACTTATATCAAGGCTATGCCCGTAGACTTATATCAAGGCTATGCTCACAGACTTATATCAAGGCTATGCCCGTAGACTTATATCAAGGCTATGCTCACAGACTTATATCAAGGCTATGCCCACAGACTTATATCAAGGCTATGCCCACAGACTTATATCAAGGCTATGCCCACAGACTTATATCAAGGCTATGCCCACAGACTTATATCAAGGCTATGCCCACAGACTTATATCAAGGCTATGCCCACAGACTTACATCAAGGCTATGCTCACAGACTTACATCAAGGCTATGCTCACAGACTTATATCAAGGCTATGCCCACAGACTTATATCAAGGCTATGCCCACAGACTTATATCAAGGCTATGCCCACAGACTTATATCAAGGCTATGCCCACAGACTTATATCAAGGCTATGCTCACAGACTTATATCAAGGCTATGCCCACAGACTTACATCAAGGCTATGCCCACAGACTTACATCAAGGCTATGCTCACAGACTTACATCAAGGCTATGCCCACAGACTTACATCAAGGCTATTTCAAGGCTATGCTCACAGACTTACATCAAGGCTATGCCCACAGACTTACATCAAGGCTATGCCCACAGACTTACATCAAGGCTATGCCCACAGACTTACATCAAGGCTATGCCCACAGACTTACATCAAGGCTATGCCCACAGACTTACATCAAGGCTATGCTCACAGACTTACATCAAGGCTATGCCCACAGACTTACATCAAGGCTATGCCCACAGACTTACATCAAGGCTATGCCCACAGACTTACATCAAGGCTATGCCCACAGACTTACATCAAGGCTATGCCCACAGACTTACATCAAGGCTATGCTCACAGACTTACATCAAGGCTATGCCCACAGACTTACATCAAGGCTATGCCCACAGACTTACATCAAGGCTATGCCCACAGACTTACATCAAGGCTATGCCCACAGACTTACATCAAGGCTATGCCCACAGACTTACATCAAGGCTATGCCCACAGACTTACATCAAGGCTATGCTCACAGACTTATATCAAGGCTATGCCCACAGACATATTTGGCTATGCCCTTTCCACGCGTCACCTGTACTTTCAATTAATGTAACATCTTTTCATCTTGTGACTCGCTAAAAGTAAATCTAAATCTTTCCTAAACGAGATCATCTAGTTTCGCAATAGGCACTGTCTTAATGGATTAAACATGAACGTATTTATCAAAATACTGATCCATGCTAGGCTAGATTTTACTGTGTGCAGTTGGAAAATGAGCGAATTCTTTGGAACCGGTTCCACTTGCAAAGGAAAGTGCTTTGATTCGATTTTGTTCGCTTTCTTGTGGTTTTATCGATGTTTACGATTGGTATTAAGTATGTCTATGAACGAATAGCCAACAGCTTTTGATATCGCCAATTGAGAGTTAGTGGAAATTGTCTATGTCTAATACTGGCTATAAATTAATACAATACAGTTCGCAAAAGTGTGACGGATTCGACACATACATTGTTGAGTTTTTATTGTCGATAAGGGCTCTCATCAAACATATAAACAGACAGACAGAAAAAATAAAATTATGTTTTGGCTTCTATTTTGAATTATATTTTTAATATCCTATATAAAGACATACTCGCTTCCAGTTTTATTATATGTATAGATTATATAAACTTTATATTTCTAATGAGGTGAACCGTTATTTTTTTTATTAGTGATTAATCATATCCTTATGAGATACGTAAGAAGTGACCATTAATCTTATTCATATTTAAATGATAAATGAAAACGTCTTTTTGTCTGTCAGGCTTTTACGGTTAAACTGCTGAGCCAATAGGCTACCGCGGACAGCTGCGGGCAACAGAGCTGCTTATTAGTTTTCTTATCTTGAAAATGAACTTTTCATATATTAAAAAAAAATAATTTCTGGCGCTACACAAAATTTTTGTCGAACTATAACTTATTTTTAAAATTATTGGCAAACTATTAATTAATATCATTAATATCAATTATGTAATGATTTTTTTAAACGGACAAAAAATTCTCACATTACGAAAAGATAAATTTAGATACAGCGCCATCTATAAAAATATGAAAGAAGTTTTAAGCAAAAATGCTTGTTGATCTTGTTTAGTTCGATTAGTGGTTACAAGATGGCGCTACTGGTTCTTAGTTCAAGATTGCTCCACAAGGCGGTGCTATTAAACATTTTATGCCGGCTGTTTAATAGTGGTCTTCACAGATAAAATAAATTATATATCTTTAATCTATGGTGCTCTCTGTATTTTCGCGTCGGTGTTTTTTATAGAAGCGATAAATAGATGTAATGCTTACTCCACACTGTCGCCGAACTCAGACACAATACCGACGGGAACGCGTGATCATTGCGCATTTGGTATAAGTGTTTTTAATTTTCCAAATAAGGTTGTAACTTTACGACCAGCTACCTGCCTGACGTCAACCCTCATTTTTGGAAACATGTAATTTTATTTTATAAAAAATAGACCCATCTCTCATTAGAGACTCTTGCATCACAGTTTCATTCCATTACATTGTCGTTATGTCTGCAATTGCATTGGTACTATTCTTAAGTGCAGATTAATTGCAATGTTTACAATAGGCCGTTTACAATAATGCATTCGTCTCTTCCTTCATATTTTAACGACTTTTATTTCATTTCATTTCATTCTACAAAATGTACTTCACTATAAAAGTTACACACATCGTGATTACTTTTACCTTTTAAATTAGGTCGAACCACAAATTTCATATTATTAAGCTTTTATTTATTTATGTTTGCTTTTGTGTCTGCAAGACTGTCTTCCAGTTGTCGTACAGAGTTGAAATTTCCCACTCCGCTTCAGTTTCCATGATAATGCATTATTATGATAAGCATGACCCGATGGTGCACCCAGGATTGGTTCCCAACGAGGGAACTCCTCAACGGTTTACAGCACGGACATGGGATTTTTATCAGGCTTAAAATATCATAAGATCTCACTGACGACAATAAAAGCTTGTGGCAAAAGTGACATTTTTGTAAAAAAACTTTTTTCATTTTATTGAAGGATCAAATGAAACATGTGGAAGAAAATGTAAAAACGCATTGGTAGTATAAAACAATTAATTTAATTTTATATAATACTAGCTCTTGCCCGCGGCTTCGCAGGCGTGAATCTTCAAAATTTTTGAAGTGTTTTTCATAAGCTGGCTTTGCGGAGACACAATCTTGGATGTACAAGAACGGACGAGGATGTGAAAAAAATTATTTTGATATCTCCTGAAACTTTTGTATGGGGTGTGATGTCTTTGTTACTGGCTGGGGTGAGGCAAATCTCGGAGCTTGTATCCGGGTAGACGTAGCCAGAAGTTAGTGATTTAAATATTGTGCCTTCCATTTCCTTTGTGCATCCTCAATCAAAACATGACAAATCGTTACCTACCTAAAACTGTTACATTCATACTGACATTCCACTCAGACCAAGTTTGTTTAGATCTTTAAGTGGCGGTAGCAGCGGCGAAATTCCAATAATTTTGTAGAGTTTAATATGCTGTAGGATGTACAATCAAGTACTCAAAAATTCACACAAATTCGTTCAAAATACTTATTACTTAATACCCTTATTACTGCGGCGTAAAGATTCTAGTAAGTAAGTTGACATGCAGTTGAGAGTACATTGGGTCCATCGCGTGTGGAAGTAGCGCGCGGTCCCGTTAGCGGCGCCCGCTCAGCAGTTAGAGTGTGATCGTAACCATACGCGCCCGTGTTTGTGTTTACCGGGTTTTTTGGTGAGTTCCATTTTTGTTTTTTTTTTTTTTCTGGATGATTTCTAAATTTGAAATTGGATTTTTCGAAGTTTGTAATAGGCCAGGAAAAATGTATTTCAAATTAGGAATTCGAAATGTGATATGATAGTGTACCGTTCATTCGCAAAAAGTACAGTAACATAGGGATGTAATGCAAATGGATACTTGTCTATATGATACCTTGCGTGTCCTACCACCTGCACGCTGCAGGATCTGCATAACGGCGGGTGGCGTCTTATTGGTCTTCACTAATATGTTTCACCGAGTCGACGAGCTAAAAAAAAGTAGGCGAATAGGAAATTAATGTTAGGTCTTAAATTCAATTAATGCAGGGAACAAAATATTCTTTAGAGCTATCAGGAGTCCACTGCTGGGAAAGGCCTCCCATTCTTTCCACTTGTTGTCCAAATCATATAAAAAAAGGTAATCTCTATATAACCGCATTACTCTAGTGGTAATGTTTGGGATTTTGCACTATTTTCAGTTCTTTTGGTAATTAAATACATTATTTTTCGATTCAAAGGACGAGAGAAAGCTCCTTTGTGAAATCACGTAAATGCCCCTGTTTTATACTGAAAATGTTTTTTTTATTATTATTAGTTAATTTTCAAGTTTTTTTAGTATCGTCAAAACAGCGTGACTTTTAATTATTGGACGTCAATATTTGACTTGAAGTTTTCCACATACAAAGTGAATCGATACAATAAACCCCACCGCAGCATTTGCTCCAAAGCAATATTTAAAAGAAAATTATATTAAAACTATTTTTTTCTAAACAATTACGAAGGATTTTTATTATAAATAACAAACAATTTCAAATGGTAATTGCGTGGTTATTAATTTAATTGATATGTGTTATTGCTGTCCAGTGATTAAATATTTTTTTTATAATATTTGAGTACCTAAGAGTTATAGGATACTCGATTAGTCAGTTGTTGAAATCAAAAGGCGTCAACGTGTAATATCGAATAGTTTTATCAAGAGACCTTTTTGAATGTGGACTTTTAACATTAAACCGTAACCGTAACACACAGTAATCATGAGCTAACGACAAAAGCAAGCTGCTTCTTGCAAGCATTCCTGAAATGGAAAACTATTGTATCTATTTTTTATATACATTAAATTAAAATAAGACAAAAATTACTAATAGAAAACCTCCTCACACGCGCCGCAATCCAGGCAACGTGCCCACAATACTGGCAGCATTTCCTCGCTGTACTGCCAGACTTATATGTTGAGCAAAGAAAATACCTGATCTCGTATCACCAGTTGTCTCGATGAGACGGGTGAAAATCTCTTTCAAAAATTTTTTAGCTTCAGGATCCCAAGGACCCATTGTCTGCGAAAGGTTTAGGTAGGTAGGTATTGTAACTCAGTAGATACTTAGCCAGTGTCCCTGAAACCTCTCATATAAATATGTACGTTATTCTAAGTTACGTTTTAGTAGAAAAGCAATGTGTATGCAACTGTGCACACGGATTTAAAGGCTAGGTAATGTCTTAATCAAGAAACCCTATTTTTAACCCCTGATGCAAAAAGAGGGATGTTATAACTTTGACCGTTAAGTGTGTCTGTCTGTCTGTTTGTCTGTGTACGTGGCACCGTAGCTTATCAACGGGTGAACCGATTTGGATGCGATTTTTTTTTTATTCGATAGATAATCTTTATGCGTTGGTTCTTAGATATGTTTTATCAAAATCGGTTTAGCTGTTCAAAAGTTGTAGCGAAATGAATATTGAAAGTCGGGGGTTTTTTAATTTGTTTTACAAATAAACTTGTAGATATTATAATTAATCTAAATCTGTTCAATAAACTATCATATCGAGTGTATAATTGCCAACACTGTTATCAGATTTTATTCGCGTAAAGGCATCTGACATGAATTTACGACTACTTTTGAAATAAACTGTCCACCAAAATTAACAGGTACAAGTCTCCTCACGATGTTTTCCTCCACCGGAAGCAATGAAAACTTTATGAGTCAAATGGTATACAAACTCATATGGCATTCGAACCGGGGTCCTTTCGATCACAGGCGGACCGTCTTAACCACTGGGCCACCACCGATTGTAACTAAATCTATTGGCTAAGTTCAGGCGTGAAGCAATCAAACTTTAGCCTTTATAAATATTAGTATCTACCTATCCCATCGGATGGGATATATTTGTACAAAATAACAGTTTGGTTTTATCAAGATCTTCAATAGCTGATCACAAGCGTTTTCTATAATAAGAAAGTCTAATTTTCCCATTATAACGTGCCTGTATAAGTAAATGTGCCATAGTGACGGCTATGCAACATAGAATTGATGCATATAGAACCGTCATTACTGTAACGGACAGAACGGTGTCTTGCGTCAACTATTTATTAGCTGCTCTATTTATTCGTAAGCTATGACTTCTTTGTTTTTCAAAATTGAGGGGTCAAATATTTAAGAGCACAACAAAGCGAGTGGCTTTTGTTTTAATGAAAATTGCATTATTATGTGAACTTTTGCTTCATCAAAGTATTCAAATTCAAATCATTTATTCAGAAATTAGACCTTCACAGGCACTTTTTTCGTCAATTTTTATATTTACAGTTATTTCTCACAAGCTACAAACTACTGACATTTCGGAACGACCACTGCTGAGAAGAAATGCCGAAAGAAACTCATTTGAATTGTGTTGGTCCCTATCATGCCAGATCGGCTTACCATTATTGTTTCTTACAATGTTTTTTGTCTAATAATAAGTATATAAAAATACATAATGTACATAGTCAAAAGGTATATCAAAACAGGTTATGATTGTGATCCGAGTGCTGATTATAATATATATATATATCGATGTGAAACACAATTAATTTACATAAAAATATATGAGAAACGAGATGACCAGTTCCCTCTGGCAGCACCCGTTCACGAGTTGACGCATGGGACAGCCATCGCGTAGCTCAACCATAATAGAGGGAACCTCACGACCCGGCCCACGAAAATATCAATTTTTGACTATATCAATATGCTTATGTAAATAAATAAAAATAAATTTATTTCATTATATCAATATACTTATGTAAATAAATTATTAGTATAGTATTACTATGTGTTACGTGTATCTGTCGGTATGATACTCTGTTACAATTTTACGAAAAAACCTCGGGAAGTAGACGAAAATTGCGAGTTAATTGCAATAAATATACGAATGCACTCGCTGCGATGATATACTATACGTTGCGTGATAAATAAATTAATATCAATGTAAATTCACATAAATTTGTTTATCAATTCGTTGGTGTGGGTTTCCGCCCTTGAATCAAAGCATTTATTCAGAAATTAAATCTTCTCAGACACTTTTTAACGCAACATCTTCCCGTGGATAAAGTGACTACGACTAATGTACACAAAGCCTTACCGGCGTTTAGGCAGTAATATCATAGCCGAAGACCTGAGTCTTTGAGTTTGCCTGAGCAAACGAACAGTTTTAAAATAGCGGCCTTATCTTCAAAATTTTAAGACTTATTCTTCACAATGACCCCGAGCTTTGCGGCGTCACAGCCCCATTAATATATTGTGACCAGATAATATATTGTGATATAATAATATATTGTTTTGATAGATACTATGCGGAAATTCTATTTTGTATCATGTCAAAACCGTTTGATTGGAAAAAAATTGTGGGTCATTGGAAATTAGTCATATCATTTACAGGGTTTAAAAAATTTGGTAGTACCTAACTCCTATATTCTAAGGACAGAAAAAAAAAACTCTCATATAACGTTCTATTGGACTTTCACTGCTGAAATTACGAAAAAACGGAATATTACTATGACAGAAAAAATAAATCGCGCAACTCATGTTTTTTTTTGTCAGGAGAATTAGCGACGAATTAATAGATACTTAATTAAGACTATATGAATATATCGCTTCTTTTGTTATATCCCGTCTTATATTTCATTCGTTAGCCAGAGGTTCAGGTAAGACTTTGAATCCCCTTTAAAATGATTATCTAATTTAAGTATTCCACGGTGTTATCAAGTTATTTTATTAATGACTAGTAGCTGGCCAGAAAGAGAAAGGAAATCTTAAATAAAACAGAATAAAAAAATATATAACATCTGTTATATATAATAATCTTCACCTGAAGATTATTCTTGATAATTAACATTTTTTTAAATTCTATTGAACGATTGAAATCGTGTATGTAACTGACCAAGAATAGAATCACTTATATTTGCAAGAGTGATTATTTTCTTAATTAGAACTGACAACATGTGCATATCGTCTTTTGGAGTGTTCATTAATTCCCAAGCATATTTCATAGAATTTCAAGAGGTGGGCCCTCAGACCAAACGCATATTGTTGTCAGTCCTAAAGCTCTGTCTAAATAAACCCTACAAACCGATTCGTAGAGCACTTTCTCCGACGATTGTTTATCGTTCGACAAAACCGGTTCTCCAACTGCTTAATGAGTCTCATAAAGCATAACGTTAACGTCCACACGTCCAAAACGAAACTAAAATGTATATTGGTGCATTTAAGAGAACGAACTGTTCACTGTCACTGACCTCGGAATTTGAGGCGTCGCAGCCCCGGATGCAACCAGGAATGAGATAGAGAATGTCTAGGTCACCTCTTTGTTAGTGCCCTGAATTCCCAGCCAAATACGTTTTGGCATTATCCTACATAATGGTACAGTCAGCAGCATGCTTCTACCTCTATCCAACGGTGATAATAAAATAAAGGAGGTTTGGTTAATTATTTAATGTCTTTTATTCGCATTTCATTGAATAAGTTTTCATAGATCTGATTGAATATCAACATCATAACAAAAATTTTCCTAAAATAAATGTGTAATTATCATGACGTTTTTAGTTTTTAAACTTTTTTCTCACGCCTTTAAGTGCATTGGGTTATTAATATTGCCTACATTTATATTATATTACTAATATTATATTATCGTAAACTGTAGAAAACTGGCCAGTTTTAGAATTGAGTTCGCTTTCCATACTTAGGAATTTGCCGTATCTTGAAGGGCGCTTTCATCTATGCATTCTACGAGTGCATAAAATGCTATATTATCACTTGCATATTCCGGTTAATGATATCATTACAATTATATAGTTATCGTGGAAGCTGTGGTTGTTTATTTAGGACTGTCCGACTGAAATCAAAAGGTTCCAGGCTCGAATCGTGCCACATGTATTTGTGTACCAATCTGATTCATGCTTTCAGCTAGATTCGTATACATATACATGTGACAAGGGTAGTATAAAATAAAGCCGATTCTCGCTGCCCCTGCCCCTATGTATGTTTAGATCTAAAACGAATTTTGATACAGATTTTTTGATACATATAGTGATTCAAAAGAAAGGTTTATCTATATAACATGCGTAATTTACTAGAGAAACAATATTTTTTTGATGTTTCTAATCTGTTATCGTAAATAAAGAGATTTTTACAAAAATAAATATAAGACTAGCTGCGCTCGGGGCTTCGCATCCGTGGGAATTTTATCATAAAAAGTACCCTATGTATTATTCCAGGTTATATTCTACCCGTGTACTAAACTTCATAACAATCGGTTCAGTAGATTTTGTGTGAAAGAGTAGCAAACACACATACAACCGACAAACTTTCGCATTTATAATATTAGTAGGGTTATATTCATGTCTTTATTATAATTATATTTATTCTAAAATTCTATCCCCTATTTGATGACTTTCTTTCTAGATAATTTTATCACTTTCAGTGGCCTCTTGTTTATGCGTGATTGCTAGGTATTGAAAAGTAAATATCACTTATAATCATTCACTATAATGACATTCTATTGTGTCGAACTGTGTCGTGTTCAAGTCCCGTTTGCATCTATGTTTGGTACGCGTGACCCCAATTTTACCCTTTGTTTTATCCGAGTTAAGATTTGAAATGACTTTGAGTTAGTTTAATTCAGGGTTTTCTACGGGATATAAGGGCCAGACACCATTAATATGTTTCGTCGACATAGCGCGTTTGTGGCTCCTCCGTCTGTCCGGCTGCATGGTTGTTTTCCACAGATGTTGACACTAACGTACGTGGACGTATGTCGAATCTCCGTACATTTTCTGCGTTGTACGTTAAAGGAGAAGTCGAAGGTTAATGGAGTGGTTATTTGGTTTTGCATAATGGAAATTTAACTCCACAACTAAACCGATGTGACCATTTTTAATTTTCATCACGATACAATTCATGTTCTTTTAGTAATCTTAGTATTTATTACCATTATTATAAAACAAAGTCTGTCTGTCCGTATGTATTATTAGATCTTAAAAACTACCCCGAGCGAAGCCGGGACGGGCCGTTAGTCTCTTATAATTGTAGAAATATGACTAAAAGTCATTGGAATTTATCAGTAGCTAACTGTTTTTCACAAAACACGTTAGTGCCGTTGTCACCTGTTTTAGAATGAACATTCTGGCGTTAATTTTTAGGGCACAACTGTACTTTTAAAATATGTACGTAATTTTTCGTTCGATCTACTTTAACATTTAATCCTACGCCACAATTACTTATTTTTATATTAAAAATTTAATTAATATTAGTTATTACTTATTACATCAAAAGTAAGATAAACGTTTCGTGAAAATATGCATCAATAAAAATAATTTAAAACAATAAACGTAAATCAAGCAGGCAAGAAGAATCGAAGCACAACAATAATATAGTGTTCTAAACTGTATTACGCAAACAATAACAAAGATATATAACGTTTGACATAACATCACACATCGGTGCAATAAAATTACAAATAAAAAATATAGACCTTAATGCAATCAAAATAAAAGCTGTGGAAGTGAAGTCGCTGAAACTCGTGAAGCATAAAGTGACTTAAAGTGGAAAGTATTTCCGTGATGGGCTAAGTATTGCACACAGACAACTGATATAGTACCTTCAATTATAGTGTATGTGACAAATAACCATTTACCATTGCATCGTTTTGCGTAATTTGGAAATGGACTACAATCTCGTTGTATATGTGTGTCACCAATAAAATTTGCATAGTCTATGGTCGTTTAAACGGAGGTTACAAATGACTTTACCTTACTTTTGGTGTGGGTTCATTTCTGTCAATAGCTGTTTGTATTACAGTTAATAGTTGTGTTTTTCTTTAATATACTTTCTATATTCTCGGTTTGTTGTGCTAATTCGAAGGTAGACTATAAGGTCGAACAAATTCTTTTCATTTATCATGAGCATATAAATAAATATAAATATATTAGGACAAATCACACAGAATGAGCTAGACCCAAAGTAAGTTCGAGACTTGTGTTATGGGACACTAACTCAACGATACTATATTTTGTAACAAATACATATATAGATAAACATCCAACGCCCGGGACCAATCGGAAAAAGATCATTTTTCATCATCGATTCCGGGACCTCTCGGTTCAGAGGCAAGCACTTTACCACTGCGCCATCGAGGTCGTCGTCATATTTTTTTTGCATTTTACTTATTATTTTGGTTTGAATCTACATCATGTTTTGTACTAAATTTTCACGAATCCTTAATATTCCCATATAATTTTCAACAAATTTACACAAATGTAACTCCAGTCAAGATTGTGAGTACTATCGAAGTGGCTGATATTACTTATAACTTAAACTTTCTTCTCTAAGAAATAATCCCCAAGAATTTCCATATTTGGTCAGAAATGTCAATGGAACTTCTTTCCTCAAGACATCGGAAAAGGCTGAATTGGAGAAACGAGCACGCATACCGACGTGCACGCGATCAGTTATATCATTAACATAATAATCACTCGCAACTTACACTGTTCAAGATATAAGCAAAAGCGTTTCTTATATTTCTAGAAAATTCTTCTCAGGTACCAAAAGAAAAAAATATTACTTTTATAAAACTAAACAGTTTTAAATGAAATAATAACGGGCAGAAACGAGATACCTTTGCCCAGCAGTAAGACACATAGAAAGGTTAGGTATACAAAATGTGAATTCATAGATAATCAATAACAATATATGCTAGGAATAAAAGTTTGTGTCCTTTGATAAAATTAATACGGTGTGTTAAAATGAATAAAAGAACAAAACATTCTACTCAAAATATAGCTCTATTTTTAATGATAATAAATGTATATATAGACAGTGATTCTGCTTTTCTTATACCTATAGTTAATTAGAAATAGAATTTTAACACAAGCCATGTGTTCAATATTTCTATTGTCAAGGTGAAAATTTATGATAAACATACATGAACTGAACATATATAAAAATATATTAAACGTCTGTGAAAATCAATTTAGTTTGAACTACTAAGTCAATATCTTTATTATTACAATGACTTAATACATTTATTATATAAACAAAAAGAAAATCGTAGCAACACATAACAAATGCATTATAATTACATATCGTAATAGCTAAGAAAAATATGAATTTTAATTTAAACGCAAGCAAACAAGTGTACACAAAATTTACACATGTTGCCACAAATTAATACCAACATTTACTGTATTTAATATACTTAACAAACATGTTATAACTTCAACGATTATGATACTATAAAACATTCGCACATTCTACTATCAAGTCACATACACTTAGCGCAATTCTCATCACTTAAAGTATTGGTGTTAATGAACTTTGTGTAATTACTTACTGAATGTTACGGTCACGTTCCATAAATGAATAGTCGCAGATATTGATTATAGTTGTGTGGAAACAAGGGGTTTATTTCTGAGAAACTAATAAATAACATCCGGTATTTAGACTTTACTTGGCCCTTTCAGAACTAGTCCAGAAAACCTCTTAGTTTTAACATATTTCTTTGACCGCCTCTGTGGCGAAGTGGTAAAGTGCTTGCCACTGAACCGAGAAGTCCCGGGTTCGATCCGCGGTCGGGTCATAATGGAAAATGATCTTTTTCTGATTGGCCCGGGTCTTGGATGTTTATCTATATATTATATGTATATGTTATAAAATATAGTATCGTTGAGTTAGTATACCATAACACAAGTCTCGAAGTATATATATAAGTATATATATTTTCCTTTCATCAGCACTTGATCACAATCATAATATGTTTCAATATACCTTTTGACCATGTACTTTAATTATGTACTTACATGTTATATTACTGATAAAAAATTATACATAAATTTATATTTAAAAAATGGTAAGCCCTTCTGGCATAATAGGGACCAACACTGTTTGAATGAGTTTCTTTCGGTATTTCTTCTCAGCAGTGGTCGTTTCGAAATGCTAGTAGTTTGTAGCTTTGGTAAACATCATTTAATTTAGATTATGACGTGAAAAAGTGCCTGTGAAGGCCTAATTTCTGAATAAATGATTTGATTTTGATTTTTTGATTTTGATTTCGAACTTACTTTGGGGCTAGCTCAATCTGTGTGATTTGTCTTAATATATTTATTTATTATTCGCAAAAAATATTTTATTGGAATAATAATTATAAGTAATAATTTACTTAAGACAAAGTTTTCTTTTTATTTTTGTCTAAAGTTGAATCCTTATTCATTTAATATTGATTTATTTACAAAGTTTAAATGAAAGGATAAGCATTTTTAATACGACATTCAAATTTAAAAAAAAAATGCATGTCTCAGTATTCAGCAAACAAAATAACTAACTTTCCAAAATAATTCGATGGTAAATGTTGTAATAGTCGACATTATATATGAAATTGAATAAATATTCGAGACCAGTGTTAGGATAAACACATTGTAACACATAACACAGAAATTGTGAACACACAAACTTCTACTTGTACAGTACACCATAATAAAATAAATAGAAAATACATATTAAGTACAATTGGTGGTTTTATCGTTAAAAGAGATTTCTTCCCAACAAAAAGACAGGTATAGACAGACGTCAAAATAGTTCAAAAGGACTAAAAGTAGTCGAAGAATGACCTAAATCCCAGTATACAAATCACTTAACGGCTAACACCGTAACGGGACGAAAATAGAACCAGTTTGGATATTGAGGTCACTGATGCCTTGTGTAAAACCAATGTGACGGTCATGGTCGGAAGGTCATTGCACTTAGCGCTGCCATAATGAAAACATTCGGTGATTGGTGCCTTTTGTTAGCCCCATATGAGAAATATGTCATCTATATAAAATAACTTTCGTTTTGTTTTGAACTATGCGAGAAGTATTTGTTGGAATATACAAAAAAAAATGTGTCTCTCCCTCTAACTGTAGGAGTCTATCCCTTTCATACAGTTTGTATAAAATAATAAGTCTTTGTTATCGAAGTCCGAGTTCTGTATAAGTATTACATCTTCTAAGCTCTCTCAGAATGTAGTGTATTCCCGGCCCTTGTCTTAACTAAGCGTCATACACACATTTTTCAAAGTGAAATAAATAATTAATACTTTTAATTTCGTCTTTCATTGGTTCCATAACCCAATAGTAATCAGGTATATATTGAAAAATAATGTATTTTAAAATCAAATTATATGAGAATCTGTAAGTAAACTAATTAAGAAATTCAAATTTTAATAATGTTTTTTTTTTAATTCTTTATTCAATTTAAGATGATATACATTACATTTTGACGTCAAAAAATTACTGAAACTAAGTCTACTGCCGACTTCCAAAGCGCAGGTGAAGGAGAAGCGGCGCAGCAAACTTCACCGCAGCCTTTTCTCCAAGGACCTCAATTAACAAATATAGGTCTTATACATATAATAAAAATTAGGAGGACGAATTTTTTTTAAAGTTGTATTTCCAATAAAATTATTGAAAATTGTCACACAAAAAAATATACATAAATAAAAAGCTAAATGTGCAAAACGTTCGTAATAAATAATAAATAAATAAATATATTAGGACAAATCACACAGATTGAGCTAGCCCCCAAAGTAAGTTCGAGAATTGTGTTATGGGATACTAACTCAACGATACTATATTTTATAACATATACATATATAGATAAACATCCAAGACCCGGGCCAATCAGAAAAAGATCATTTTCCATCATGACCCGACCGGGGATCGAACCCGGGACCTCTCGGTTCAGTGGCTAGAACCTTACCACTGCGCCACCGAGGTCGTCAAAATGTCATAAAATAATGTCATAAATCAATTACATATGTTATGAGGATACTGCACCATGCTTGGGCTAAGCATGATGGATGACAAATAACTTCGTCTTAAATACTATTTTACTTTACATTATAAATAAGGTATAAAATTAAACAGTTGTGCAGCTGTATATATATATATCAGTCAAAAACTTTCACTGTGGGTAATTCGGTGTGACTCAAAATGTTATATGACTCATTCAATGAAAGTAAACAGGATAACCCAACAAAATTATAAGACAAAAAGTTAATATTTGTATTCAAATTATGTACAGATTGATTTTATAAATAAAATTTAGCTTATTATTACTCATGGCACGTTTTACGAAAAAATTCTTGTGTGGACGCTTACAATTTTATGAGCATCCAATTATGCACACTGCGGTTTACAATAAATTATTCTTTATTTACACAGTTTAAAATAACTTAGTCACAGAATAAATAATAAGATTCTTAGGTACTCACGTATCAATTTGATGCTTGCTTTTTTTATTATAGATTACAATTAAATGATATGAATTAAACAGAATATGTCACATTCGAAAAAGGGAAAACACTTAGTGGTCTCACACTAGAACCATCACATTTCTAGGTACAAAGCGCCATAAATTATTATTTCTTTGATTCAATCAATACGAATCAATCGTATAACGGTGTTCTCTCGCTCCTCAGGTTAACGATGTTTAACGGGTCTGTTTTTACTGGATGATCTACCGGTTTTCACTTATTTATTATCTCGTATATGCTCGTATATTGGACCTATATACGTATGTATATAGTGTGTACGTATGTACTAGCATTGATCTTGTGGAATGTTTAATTTAAATTGTTTTTCTTTGTTCACAGGTAGAGATCGTGTCGTTCAACATGACGCGTCGAAAAATTGTGTTTTTAAAGTGGACTTTAGTATTATTAGTAGTTATATTTTGTCCGTCTGTGTGTCCACGGCCACAAGATTCATCTCCTTCATTAGTTATAAGCAGTTCTACTTCAAACATTGACAAAGATAAACCAACAGAAAATCCTATAAGGTATATGTATAGCCATCTTAGTGTAGATTTAAGTCCTCATAAGTTACCTGTAGTTTACAGTCATGTAAATAAAAATAACAACAGTAGAAATGATCCATCGGGAATTATCAATGCTAATATTAAACTAGATAATAAGCCAATCTCAAACGAAATAGAAAAATCAATCCGTATATCAACTGTTAATATTTCAAAATCACATCGAAAAAATCGTCTGATAACTGCAATTTACTCAAATGATCCAAATATTTCTGAACATTTAGAAAATCTTCCATATAATATTAACATACCAAAAAATATTAATACCACTTTAAATGTAACAAACGATAAAAGAAAACCAGCTATTAAAAAAATAATTACCAAATGGACAGATAGTACAAAGGACGAAGAGTTCCATTTTACACACGAAGCTTCAACGTCAAATGAAAATCACGATTTGATAGCATTAAAAAGTATCAAATTTGGACCGTCAAGTAAAGAAAATGTTGAAGTATCAGATGCAGCGGAAAAGGTGTTTAACCCACAAGATATCAAAAAGATATATAATCTATTCCGAAAAAAACAAAAACATAAGCCACATCATTCTGACACAATGCAAGTTTATTCAGACAATATTCACGTGACAGACGATTATTCATACCATAATCCCAGACCGACTTACATTTTCACAACACCTACTCCCACACCTATAATCACTAATGTAGGAGAACCCAAACCTTGGTCTAGACCAAGTTATTCGCAAACAAATTACAGACCTACTACCAAAAAACCAATAAAATTATCAAAACCACTTCAAAATCAATATCATAACTCGGTTCATAATAACTACCCACATTACCCAGATACTGATTTTGGGGTCACTACTTTCCCACCTTCGACAACCTATACAGACAGAATAGTAATACGACCGGAAGAATACAGCGGTTCACCTGACGAATGTCCAACCATATTTCTAACATTAAATAACACGTTTGAAGGGCAGGCGAAAGAAGCGTGCCCCGATTTAAATATAGCTGTAAATACAAACGTAATAAATAAAAACGTTGTAATAGAATCTGAGGAAGAAGAAACTGAAGGGATTTTTCCAGATAGTTTTAATGTCCCGTATGAAGACGACTCTGGCGATGAAGATGGCTATAGTAACCTTGATTCTGATGAAAATCAGGAACAAACTGAAAGCGATTCCATCGAAGCTCTTGATTTGACTAATTATAATGCTAATGCTATTCAATCTGAATCGTCAGAACCTGCTACTGCTGCATCTAATCCCTTATCAGCACTACAAAAACCAGGCCGTCCGGTCAAAGATGATGATGATATATTCAGTTTATCTCCTATTCTATCGTTTTTTAAACCAGCAATAAGTGCAATGAGTTCTTTAGTATCTCTTAGCCCGTTAACATTTGGTTTGTTTTCATTACTTCTTTCTCCTTTAATGTTTATTGTAGCTGGAACATCAGGCGTTGCTACCCTCCTTGCACCATTTACCTTTTCTGCTAGAGAGGCCCCAAAATTAGTACATGTATATCGACCTCATTGGCACTGGGATAATCAGTTAAAAACATGGCAGTTGCATACATTTGATAATTTCAACGATAGAACCTGGAATCCCATTCAGGGATCTTGGGGATCTAGAAGCAGCAAAGAAACGAATGAAGACAATACAACAAAAGAAACATTTTTCTTGAAATTGAAAGATTGGATGAAAACATTTACGAAAATATTAAGAGAGCGGCAAAACAATAAAAACCAGCCACAAATTTTAAATATACATAGAAAAAATAAAAGAAAGAAACGAGAAACATGGACCAAACGCATAAAATAGCACTACGTAGTAAACATTAAATTTTTACTTAAGAAGTAAAGTTGAAAAAAATGTTTTATAGTGTTAATCTCATACATTTTTATCGAACTTAATATATAACTTAAAAAATAATAATAAAATTAATACGTAGCAATAGTCTAAATTGTCCATACATAGTATAGTGGTTAACCGTATTTTTTTATGTACAAAACTAATTAGAATTTCAATCAATTTAAAAATCAATTCCTATATATTAAAGTTATTATTGTAGTTTAGACTTAGTTAAGATTTTTAGCAGATTTTTTCTCAGTATTACTCATATTTTTTGTTATGTAATTGCAATTATAAACATAAAATATTATACATGTATAATTTATAAGTATAGTTGGTATTTTGTTACGAATATTACAAACTTGATTTGTTGAATATTAGTGCTAATGCATGATTTTATGCTCATTAGAAATAAATACATCTTATTTTTGGGATAAAATTGATCATCTAGACAGAAAAAATAACATCTCATAATTTTTATCCCAAAAAGCATTTTACGATCGTATCGCAAGTAGATAACATATTCTTATATGTACCTTCTGCATTTTATCACTGGTTTAATTTGATATATTTATTAGTAATACAAAACTACGTTTGTAAATAGTATAATATATTAACACCCATTATATATATTATACAGGTTATAGTAATTTTACCATCCTTTAACAGTACTTGAGATTTGTAGATAACAAAATGTAACTATATTTTTTGTAATATTTTTGTGATATGTTATCTGGTAATTATATACCTAATTAACTACTTATGTTTATTTTATCTCAACGTACAATACATTACCTTTTTTACATTATTTATTTTTTAATATAAATAAATAACATCGTTGTATAGTTTTGTGGTGTTTTTTTTCAGTTCATCTTATACATTAGCTATAAATATAATAAAACATTGAACTAATTAGATTAAACAATTGAATATTTGTTATTGCGATTCATATAATTATTTTAAATAATGTATAAATGACATAATTTTTATTTAATATTATTATGTATCACTAACTAAAATAATCTGAAACACATTGAAAGAGATTTGATATTTTGTAAGACAAGTTTATTTTGTATCGCAGTGAATTAAATCATTTTCTTACCCGAAATAGTTATTTATATGAACATTTTCACGTTCCAGGGAATCCAGCCAGAAAAATGAAGGTGAACCACAGAAGACAGAACAAAAATCACCCGTTGTAGATGTAACTCAAAATTCAGGTCGAGATGTCAAAACTAAGGCACCTGTTATTCGAGAATCTATCAAATTAGTAGCCAATCAACTGTTAAATAAACCATCTAATACCTCAGGTGGATCATCTGTTGTAGCTGATGTAAGGGTTCCACCTAAAATAAAAAACCAAGTGTCTAACAAGCATACTGTAAAAACTAGAAATGAGGATGGAGATGAACCCATCGAAAATGGTCATGCAGGTATTGCCGTCCCGGTCACAATGGAAGAATTAGAAAAAGAAAATAAGATTAGCGAGTCTTCCACTACGAATGAAGGTATTTCCACGTGGATATTGCTAAGTAATCCAACAAACTTTACTGGATCTACAGAACCTACAAAAGTTGAGGATACTACTAAAAAACAGAAGATATCAACGCAGAAAAATAAAACAAAACGTCCTCAAAATAACAAAGTTCCGATAGCTAAACGTCCTATAATTGGCAGTACTAATAAATCTGATTTGGTTGCAGGTGGATCAGCTATAAATGAAAACGTTTATAATAAAATAAAAGATACAGTATTGTCAAATGTTCAAAAGAACAAAGTATCAACAACTCAACGTACTACCACTGTAAGCAGTACTGTTCCACCAACCACAACTGAAGTTTTAACAACAAAAAAAGAAGTAACAAAAGTTGCTAGTACAGTTTCGCCTGTCGTTAAAATTACTTCTAAACCAACGAAAAAGAAAAACAAAAATAAACACAAAGTAACCAGTACTACCCTTGCACCAGAGGAAAATGAATCAGCGTTGTTGCCCATGGAACCCAAAGAACAAGAAATTGAATTGGAAATTAGTACACCAGCCACGACTACAAAAAAGCCTAAAAGAAGTTCAACAAAAAAGAAAAACAAAACAAAGAAACGTAAAACTACTAAAAAGCCAGAAACTGAAACAGCTGTTTCGGATATCAAAACTACGAATAAGACAAAATCTACAAAACCAGCAAAAAAACCAACTAGTATAACGGGACCATTCACAACACAAATCTATAACTATCTGTCACGAGAGGTTATGCCTGTCGGAGTAGGAGTTATAGGACTTGCTAGTTTAGTTGGACTAGCGAGTTATTTCTTATACCCATTTTCCACACCAGTAAGAAGAAATATTGATATTGGAAAAAAAGATAACTTATTTGAAAATAATGCAGAAGAATATGCTATTGAAGGAAATGGTCAAGCTGAAGAGGAAATGTTAGGAACTGTTCTCGCGGGTATGCCGGCTCATGCAAAGCACACAATTAATCCATATGCTGGTCAAACAGTAGCCCATGGAAATACTCGGTACACAACAGTTAAAAAAGAACAAGATATAAGATATCGTCATGTTGCAGCAAATCGTGAACCAAATTATAATTATCACTATCCACAACAAAAAACTGGAATAGCTCATGGCGCAATATACTCAAAACCTATCAACTACAATCCACATCAATATGAAACAAGAAATATTTATACAACTGAAAGTAAATATGCATATGATAAGGGATCAAGTGCTTATACTCCTTACCCGGCCGTCGAGCCAATTTACGCAGCACCTCAAACTGGTCCGACTTCAGGTACTGGCTATGGAAGTGATACATCAAGTTCTGTTGTATATGGTGTTAAACCAACTTCTGATACTGAATTCAGACCGGTGTACCCATTTGAAGGACAAATTTATAGCGAAACAACTGTTAGTTCTGCTACATATCCTCCAACATCTATGTACTTGGGATCAAATAATGACGCCGAAGATACAGAAAACGATAAATACGAAGAAAATGAGAGCAGCAATGGCGATGAAACTGATAATAAATTTGTCGTAGGTAATGTACCAAAAGAATTATCTGAATCTGCCACACCAGCAGTAGTTCCGGAACATGGTCCCAGAAAATTAAGGAAGAAAAGACAAGCAGTGAATATGGGAAACGTAAATTTTAGAGAAAGTAGTATTGAGGAACTTTTGAATGATACTAAAAATCGAAAAGACATATTTATGAGTAACGAAATTGATGATTCATTTGGCTATGTAAAGCATATCGCGTCGCTTACTAATCAGAATTCAGTAAAAGATGATGTGACATCGCAACCGGAATCTAAAGACGTATTTACAGTATATGCAGAGCCAGCTAATCCATCCGTTGATCAAAAGACAACATCAACTGATGTACCTAGTACATACAGGAATGATATAATAGAAAGTGTGTCAACATTGCCGATAGATACTCCAGTAAAATCAACAACTGATTCAGCTACGGCCAACGAATTAGAAGTTACAACGAAATCTTTTAGAGTTTACGAAGTTTTTTCGACTCAAGCTGATGAGCAGAATAGTCCATTAATCAAAGGTAATACTGACACTCCGATACAGGAAACAACATCAATAAAGAATGTGATGACTGAAACAACTACAGAGTTAAAATCAGAAACGACTTCAACTATTTCTCCATCGCTTCCGTCTGTTTCTACAGTAAATTATAAAGATGATACTGACGTCATAACGTATCCACCTCCAAGACAAGAAAATGGATTCTTATCTTTATTGAGGCGCTTTCTTGAATTCAAATACAGACTTGGAATGAGCATACTCCAAACGACTTCAGACAATTTGAAAAGGTACTTAGAAGACACAGTACACAATGTAACGAAGGCGTCGTAGAACTTTCTCAAATTAAGCTTATATGTTAAGATACTCACCGAAAATATTTAATTCTATAAGAATGATATTCCTTTTATACGATTTTTATATTACTTACAGCGCATATAAAGCTGTGGATTGAAAATAACAGGGATAATTAGGATTTAGCAGCTGACTGAAAAAAATTGGAGCTATTTTATAATTTCAGAATGTTAATCTCGTTTCAATGAGGAAAACCTACTGAAGTTATATTGTGATAAAGTATTTTTTTGGAAAATCGACAGTTCACTACTAATTAAGTGTTAAATTCTGTTGCTGATATTAATAATTGTTAACAGATTCCTATAAAATAATCATCAAATATATGAAGCATTTATTTTAAGCAGATTCGTTGTAAATATTAAAATAAAATATCTTATAATAAAACAATAATAATACATTTTAAAATTGCTTTACTTTGTACCTATTGTAATATAAGTTTTTTTTTTTTACTGCAGGCTATTAGGTAAGTACACTATAATAGATCTGGGCTCCGACGCCAAAGGCTGAAGAAGAAACCGGCAAATACTCAGATATGTAGTGTATATATTTTATCTGAGTATTTCCCGGTTTCTCGGCATACAGTTCGCAAAATTTTGCCGATTCGACGTACATTGCTGGTTTTCGCTTGCGGTAAATATAAGTTCTCATACAAGCTGTGCAATGTATGTATGTATGTTCATTCGTATCGGCATGTTTCAACTTCGCCTAACTTCGCCACATAGTATGTAGTGGGCATAATCTACGTAACGACATCTTCACCTACTGAGACACACTGTAAATTTACTCTCTATAATCATATGTACAAGTCTATTATTCGTTTTATTAAAAGAACACAGATGGCTCTCAAAACACTTTTGTTCACAAATTGCAAGCACAAAGGCTCCACTATCGCCGAACTCGGACAGATGCTAATGCGATGCATGAACATTGCTTGGGTCCTATGAGTGCTTTCATTTCACGCAATGAAAACATCATCAATGTATACCGAATCAGCCAGTCTGGCGAACTTTTCCCGAATAGTGTGAAGCCGGCATTATATATATTTAGGGCGCGTTCCCATTGCTCAGACGCGCTGTAGCTCCTCACGTTGTAGCTCCGTCGTGTTCCGTTTTTTTTTTTCTATAGGTTTTAACACTGACGTACGTTGTCTTGTCGTACATCGAAACTTCATATAATTTCTGCATTGACTATCAATTGATGCCAAAACGACGGAGCGCGAGTGAGCATTGAGGCATGGCTTTTATGCCAGCTCCCTGCTAAACAGTTTTAAATAAATAAATAAATATATTAGGACAAATCACACAGATTGAGCTAGCCCCAAAGTAAATTCGAGACTTCTGTTATGGGATACTAAATCAATGATACTATATTTTATAACAAATACATACATAGAAAAACATCCAAGGCCAATCAGAAAAAGATCATTTTCCATCATAACCCGACCGGGGATCGAACCTGCGACCTTTCGGTTCAGTGGCGAGAACTTTACCACTGCGCCACCGAGGTAGTCCGTGGCATTCTAATACGCGAACATTGCGTAATTTGTATGATAGCTTTTATTTACCGCAATGAAAAACCAGCAATGTTAACCGATTCTGTTGAAGTTTGGCGAACTGTTCGACGACATTGTCGAGCGGGTATTAAAAGTTAATAACCACATTTTAATTGTGTACAAACAAAACACCAACTGCATTCACAAATCCACGTATCTGCGAACAATTTCCCGATTCCCATTTCCGCAATTCCCGTAGTGACGCGCCGTAAGCTTGTTATTGGTAAATCGGTTAAGCTCTATTATTGCAGGAGAGTGCCCCTAACGTTTTCTCATTGGGAATCCTGATGGCTGATCAATTAACCAGATTTGCTAGTGTGTAACCTGTGCGGTCTTTTATCTTTAGAGCCAGACAACATTGCTGTGCTGCGTCGCATCACGTTGCAGCTCCGTTGTGCTCTGGTTATTTTTCATAGATATACTAGTGTGGAACTTATGTGGTCGTTGATCTTTAGGCAGGCGAGGTTGTTACGTTGCGTCACAGCATGTTGCGGCTCCGTTGTGCTCTGGATATTTTCCATAGATTTGCTAATGTGTAACCTGTTTGGTCTGTGATCTTAAGGCAGGCGAGGTTGTTACGTTGCGTCACAGCATGTTGCGGCTCCGTTGTGCTCTGTTTTTTTTTCATATATATGCTAGTGTGGAACTTGTGTGGTCTTCGATCTTTAGCCTGACAACATTGCTATGTTGCGTCGTAGCACGTTGCGGCTCCGTTGTGCTCCGTTGTTTTCCTTAGATTTTGAAACTGTCATACAATTTATACAACACTGCAACATGCAGGGATGAGATATGTATCATTTAATAAACAGTAGATATATTATATGAAATAGGACAGCTCTTGGCAACATAGCATTCCCAAGGAGGCTGGTTATTAAATCACAGCCAAATCTCAAAAATGTAATGCTTTGTCTTTTCCTAAGCGAACCATGGACTTTCAGACGTCACAGCTCCGAATGTGACGGGAATCACGCGAAGGTGAAAGGAAGAATTTGGAATATCTAATGCTGGCTATTGACTATCGCTGAACATAATAAGAGAGATATCATTATGTGGATGAGGTGATATTTAACTTACAGGCATCAAAACATCCCTTTTCGTGCACAAGGGTAAGCTTAAGCGCCCTTTATCCCCTTTCATAGATATGGGGAAGAAAAACATTACCCGTTTAGTTTTCTCAGTGACATCTCGACCGCATAAAGGGTCTTTATTTAAAGGTTGGACGTAGTTTTCATGGTTTTAAGTTTATTAGTGTAACATCTTTATGTCACAGAAACGTCGTGGACGGGGGTTAAAATAGTCTAATAATTGTTAAATTTAAATTTGAGGAGCTCACGGCGTATCCTAATCCTAATTAATATTATAAGCGAAAATAAGTTTGTTTGTTTGTTACCTCTTCACGCTCTATCTACTCAAACAAACTTCTTGAAATTTTGCATTCTAGTTTGTAATGTGGAGAAGGACATAGGGTACCGGAAAAATAACTGTTTCCATGGGAAAATTACGCGGGCAAAGGCTAATAATTGTCTACAAATCAACATAGGGCAAAAATACATTTTTGTATGTATGTATGTTTTTTTGTATGTATGAACCGTTGGGTTGGTCTGATTTTGATGGAATTTAAAAGGTATGTAAGATCTTTTAAGTTCGTATTTTTATTTCTTACTTAAATGCTATTTTTCTTAAAAAATTAATCTTCGGAATTAATAGTTCAGTCGAGATACAGATTAATGAATGACAGAATAATATCCAATCTTAGCAGAAAGCTTCATACACATACACTGCATTTAAACTGACACTTAAACACAAGAGATCGTAATTTCTCATTCGTGTCCTGCTATCTTGAATAGGTCATAAAGATAATTCAGTGTAATGATGGGCTTAGACAGTTTGTTTAATTTAATTTAGGCTACTTAATAGCGGTCCTAATTAAGATGTAGTAATTCATAGAATTAGCTTGTACTGGGATAGGAAATTTATCATAGTATATGAATAAATATATAGTGAGAAATCACACAGATTGAATTAGCCCCCAAAGTAAGTTCGAGACTTGTGTTATGGGATACTAACTCAACGATACTATATTCTATAACATATACATATATAGATAAACATCCAAGATCCTGTCGATCGGAAAAATATACTTTCCATACATATGTATGGAAAGTATCTTTTTTTTAATATATATAAACATTTATTACCAAATTGTTACTACTTAAGAATAACTAATATTGAACTGATACTTTTTAGATGATTTTAAACTTCGTCTAAAGGATATATTCAAGGTACCGTGTCATATGATGGCGGCAAACAACTTGAGCTTTCGCAGAAGTCTGGAAGTCTATTCCAAAGAAATTTAAATGCGCAAACGTCCATCTTTTTTCAAGACACTTGCCGCAAACTGTACCACTTTGTGTACGAGTATATGTGGGTATAAACCTCATAAAATATAACGAACTTCATGCAATACAATAAACATATCAACGTTCGAGACAAGGGCCCTATGTGTCAATTCTACAAACGATGAGTCGTTATCGTGTCTCTATACTATTTCTTATTGCGTGTCAATAAGAGCTACCATTGAAAAGCAGTTTTGGCTTTAAGTTAGGATAATAGATGCCCTGATACCTCGTATCGTCTAACAAAATTAGCATAATGGACAGATATTGGGAATGGCCGGTAACTGAAACACTATTTAGACGAATGGCTGCCGATATCGCTATGTGCAGATTGGAATTACAGCACGTAAAGGCTGTGAACTGTTAATTTTTATATTACCAATCATGTTATTAGGCATACGGGCTACCTGACGATAGGTGGCCATGACAGTCTAAGGACGTCTGCAACACCGGAGCGACTTTGCTATTTACATCTCAACATCGAGTCGATTCGCAGTGAGACGAAGCGAACCACATTGTGCCATTGTGGTTGTTGTCGCGTCACAATGCCATATTGTGATTGTGGTTCGCTATGTCTAACTTCGAAAACTATCGATTGTCGATATCGAATCGCAATGTCGCAATATGGCCACAAATTAGCTTCTATTTTGAATATCGTGCACTGAATAGGATTTTTTGCTCAAGCTACAAAAAGACTAGTATCGACACCATAAAATGTGTAGTTAACAATTATTCAGTAGTCCGTGGTCAAAATTATTTAACCCATGAAGCATCCCAGACCCTCGCACAGTACTGCCCAAAGTTATCTAACCTACCTATCATATATTAGTGCTTACGTTAAGGGCGTGGGACGTCTTCTTCATAGTCGTATTCCTCATGGCTGAGGGTCGTGGTCATTACGTGAAATGAAACACACACAACAACTTTCTTGGCATTATTAATGGAGTGGTTTGCCATTGCCTTCTCCATTTCACACACAATTTAATAATCAACCAGTGTGCAAGTTTCCTCATGATGTTTTCCTTCACCGGAAGCAAGTGGTGGACGATGAAAACTACTATACATGAGTCAGATTGGTATATAATCTCATGTGACACGAGTAGGATTCGAACCTGGGACGTTTCGATCCACAAGCGGGCGTCTTAACCATTACACCACCACCGCGCTTGGGACGTAATCGATGAGAAATCGGCTTTTACATACTTACTTACATACTTCGTCTTGTCCCTTACCAAATTCAAAAATGTAATTGTGAAGAAAAATGGCCAGAGTCACACCACTAATTGTATTAATTGGTTGTACTAGTCAATTTTGACGTTGACTTTGAGCTGCTCGTTGCTCATACAAAATACTCGTACGACATACAAAACGTTGTATTTTTGTTTTTCTGTGCAGGTTAAAGTTAACGCCAAAGTTGACTGATGCAACTCAAGTGTATGACCACCCCATTGGTTTAATCAAGCGATTAATTTATCACAATGCTATGTAAATTACATGTAAATTAATAACTCTTTTCCCCTACCCTAATAGTCTCAGTTTCACAACTACTGACTTTTCAATGGAAATCCCCTTCGCAACAAAATGGCACGGAATCAGATAGAGATGGACGGACGGGTTTTTATTTTTACCCAATATTTAGTGGAAAGGTAAAACTAATAAAATCAATACATTGTTACACGATTTTTTTATTGTTTTAAATTTTTACTTGATTTAAAAGACGAAATGTCGAATGAAATTCATTTAAACACGGTCGGTCCCTAATAAAAATTAAAAATAGTGGGTAAATTTTTGTTAGCATTTTACCGGAAAGATTCCCATCCCTGGATAGAATTAATGTAGAATAAATTATACGCCATTGTCTAAACTACATGATTCAGGCGATTCCCAACAAAAGAGGAGGGTGATCCCGTACTAATTGGGTATAGGGTATATTATTTTGTCTTTTGTACGGTTTAAATCGTGTGAACGAAACAAAAGTCTAAGATTCAATTATTATCCAGTCAACTATTTATTGTGTATAAATAAACTGAAATCTCTGACAGTTGAAAAGACAAATTTGTAGTTTTTTTTCGAATTTGTATGATATAATTATTGCTGTTTCGGAATATACAAATTATTTTCTGAAAAAATTGTCAGTTGCGATTTTTCAACTGTCGGAATGAATGTAAAACTTCAATACTACATTAATAAATAAATAAATAATAATAAATATATTAGGACAAATCACACAGACAGAGCTAGCCCCAAAGTAAGTTCGAGACTTGTGTTATGGGACACTAACTCAACGATGCTATATTTTATAAGATATACATATATAGATAAACATCCAAGACCCGGGCCAATCAGAAAAAGATCATTTTCCATCATGACCCGACCGGGGATCAAACCCGTGACCTCGGTTCAGAGGCACTTTACCACTGCGCCACCGAGGTCGTCAAATATTACTGATATATTATTTTTATAAATTAATAACCAATATTATTATTAAAAATTATTTAAATTAAGTATGATTACATACAATACTTGATGTAACTTGGTACATAGGTTTGCCAAATAGCCATGGATCGTAGCATCAGCCTTCGATAAAGATTGGCAACAACTGGCGAGCAATACTTCTATTCTTCGCCAGTTGTTGCCAATTCTTGGTTGGAAACAAAGAGGGGAGGCTTTTGCCCAGCAGTGGGACCTGAGAGCTATATAAAAAAAAACATATATTACTGTGTTTTATCTAATTGACGGAGACAGAATCATGCAGAATGGTAGACTTGTATCAAATCTCTTCTGGATGCAAATCCAAACAGCCAAGGACAATAAAAACTAATTCAAACGTAAAACCAAACCAAGCGATTTAAATAAACAATTGTCGTTTAATTTATCCGATTCACATAACCCATTGGTCCGGATACGTCCTTTTGTGTCGAATGCACGATACATTAACTCGAATTTCTCAATTAATAAAACTGAACATCAAATTATCCTAAAGTCCGCACACGTAAGTATGGTCTGTTAATGGATATTTTAACAACAAATTCATTACAAACAAGAAATGAAATAGTTTTTTATTTATTGTTGTTTGTTATTGTTACAATAATGTGAAAATTTAACGTTAAAAAGTAGTGCTTGACGTATAATATTAATTTCTTCATAAATGCTGTCAAAAATATTCGAGAATTCGAAATCTGTGTGACCTAAAACATTTTTGTTACATTTTTCATCATTGCAACACCGAATCGACGGTCATGATTGGCTTATAAGCTCAGTGTTGCCAGCCAAGAGCTCACAACGCCCTCATTTATTCTCTACTAGCTTTTGCCTACAACTTCGTATGTGAGTAAAAATCCGTTTCCCGTGGGAATTTCAGGAAATCCCTTCTTAGTGCTCCCCTACAATGTCCTAGGAACCTACAGGAAATTTTAGCTTTCTACTACGCCCAGTAGTTTCGGCTGTGCGTTGTCTGTCACTCAGTAACGCAATATATATATATAGATTCTTTATAGATAGACTGTACAGTTGTCTTACATGCAAGTGTGCATACTAATAGCATGTGAATTTCCATCTTAGACGAGGATGCGTTTATACTCACTAGAGTGCACCACTAGACAATGCGCGGAACATGAAAAGTCATTAACTAAGCGTCACTCCTGTAAGCCTCCGCTTCCAGGTTTGCAAGTTCTGTATCATTCCATACATAGGAAATATTCCAAATAATACCAAATGCAACTCTAAGTCAAGGCATAACGTGCTAAATTGCAATAACACCGCTAGGGTTCGTGTGTTGTTTTGTTGAATAACATGCCTAAAATGAATATAGGTTTGTTGCGGTTTAGAATGTGGTGAGATGACTTTTGATGATATATGATGATGGAATTTTAGGCAAATTAATATGTAACATCTGTTATGTTCTGTATCCCGTGCTTATGCAAAAATTTCAACGTCTTATATTAAGTTTTGACGTACGTTAGCCCATGTCAGTGTTAAAACTTGTAGAAAACAAACGGAGCTATACAACGGTTTTTTTTGTTTGTAATGAATAAACACAAAAACGACTAAGCCAATTTTGACGAACCTTCCGACAACCGAAACCTTCAGTAGTTATTGTGGTTACCCTTACTTCGTCACTTTTAAGGCGAGACACATGAAATTTTAGATTAAAATTTTCGATTTAGTAAAAATAATATTCATCAATTGGATTTTGAAAATTGCAATCGCATGGGAGTTAAATTGGGAAGTATAATTATCGAGTACATTAATCGAATTTTGTAAATTACATTTCAATGGGGATGAAATAACCGCCGAAACCTCATTATTTTTAAGAAAGACAAATGATGTTTTCGATTTACGTTTGTGGGTAAATAAAAATGAGGACGTAACACGTAGTAGAAAATAAAACGGGATATGTTGTAAGAAACAGGAATGGAACACGTTGCAGGAAACGGACACATAGAGGAAATCGGGACGAGAAACGTAGCTTGAACGGGAGAATACATGTAGTGGGAAACGGGAAACGGGACTTTTACCAGACCTATCTAATATGCCATAATATGACCGAGATTTCACTATGTTTAGCGGGTTTCACGCGGGCGAAGCCGCGAGCAAAAGCTAGCAGTATTATGAAAGTCAACAATCCTCAAATCGTCACAATTCAATATCTCATTTAGTCTGAAGTGTCGAACCACAGCGTCAATAGTGACCCATTTCCTATGAAGTGTATAGTTCATTAAATCAACAAATTATGTGACGAAATCTCGAGTAAGGCATGAAAAGGGAATCGGCGGTTCGGAAATTTAGGGTCGGGGTTTAATAAAATAAAATGAGAATATTATCGAATGGTGCCCGTTGAGGGTAATGTGGCGTGGCGACGGAACGGAACAGGGACGGGGTGGAGTCGATATTGTATTCTGATTGAAAAGTGCTAATTTTAATCATATATAAACGGGACACCCCGTTTAAATATGATTAAAATTAATTTTGCAGCCAATCGATTAACTCGAAGTTATTAAAAATGTTTTAGACCGATATTTAATAAATAATATGAAATCTTAATATTAGATCTTAATATTAGAGCAACCTCCTATAACAATCATATATTTATTTTAACTTTTGCAATTTTTATAGTTGTAGAAAATATTTTGGATTTTTCCATTCGCCAAACGGAATTTACCCCAAAAACTGACTTGTTTTTGAAAACGTTATAATTTATTACTATGAAAATAATATAAACAATCATAATTTTATAAAACTTTAATCAGATCTACATTTGTCGCTATTATTCAAAGTCATTACATATTATAATGAAATGTTAAATTGTAAAAAAATATATATTCAAAAATTACTACGACTCTACAGTTTCCCCTGTGCGGCCACAAAAATCCTAATGTTGTGGCTATAAATCCACAGCGTCAATACTCTACACAAATTTCATTGAGTCGGAGACAACTTGCACACTTCGTGGTCGATTGCCGTTGCCATTATAATATAACCGCTTGTTATAGTTACTACGTGAAACGATATGAACGAGCGTAGACGTGAAATATGACTGGCATATTCCAAATGAGGAGCTAATAGCGCAGTGGTTAGCGCGCTCGACGATAGTGTTGGTTAAGACACTCTCACAATGGTTGCTCATTGGATGGGTGACCAAAATGATTGAGCTCCTCCGTGCTTCGGAAGGCACTTAAAGCCGTTGGTACCGGTTGTGTTTGCAATCGTCAAAACCCGCCAATGCGGAATGGGCTCGCGTGGTGTGTCATGGCCCAAACTCATCGGTAAAAAAAAAATCCATCGGTAAGGATTGCCAGAGCCCCAGCTGTGAGGACATGGACAGGAATGGCTGTTAATGATAATTATTCGAAATGTCTAATTGGATTTACCCACTAATTTGAAAGATTAATTATATTATTTAATTTTTAGATAGGGCAATGAAAAATTTTCCAGTGAGGATATGAGTATAAAAAAAGAATCAACTTGATATATAGGCCCAAAGACAAATCTCTTACACATTTATGTTAACTTTTAGCCGGATCCAGTAATAAAAATAATAGACTACTAAAAATAGACACTACTTCGATTACAAGGTAATTTACGTCTGTCATCACTAGTTTTAATGACAATAAGTCCTGACGTTTTGAAAATTGTCCAGTTATAGTCAGACTTATGCCCATTTCTAGTCACTATAAATATAACAATACGATTTATGATGCGTGCCCTATTGTATAATTTATAGCGTTGTTTGCGTGTGATTTTTGGTGTTTAGTTGTTGTTTATATCGTACAAAACTTTCGACGGGTAAGATTTTTTTCTGTTTCATCATTATCGATGTTTAGCTTTGTCTGTCCTGTCTCTCGAGCGTTTTGCCGCCGCCATAGAGCGTTGGAGCCCAGAATCCGCTCGCCTACTTCTTTCTTCGTCAGGCCTAATTCGTTGACGACAAAGAAGTCGCCTGTCCCATATCGACACCACACACTTTCGCAATTCCTACAGAATCGAAATTTTCCAAAATGCTTCATTTTACGTGACAATACATTATTATTAATAATAAGCATGACCTGGTTCCCAACCAGGGTATTTCTTAGCGATTTACTGTACGGTAAATTTTCCTATTTACGATGTATCTACTTTACGGTACGTTTTGATACCTAATCTATAACAGGTAGCATCAGTCAACTTTGAAGTTAACTTTAATCTACGCACCTCTGTCGTTCATACAAAATGGCGTACGTATTCCTGTGTAGTTTAAAGTTAGCGTCAGCGCACCTCTAATTTATCTTTATTATCCAAACCTACTTTGAAAATTTGTCTGATAAAAGGCTGTATAAGTTCAATCAAGGGCTGTCAAATTTAACCGCTAAATAACATTAAAATGTACATTATTTGTGTTATTCCATTCCTCATCGGGCACATTTTGCGGGCATCGAATTAAAATTTTGAATAAATTATCTCGTTTCGCTATGTCAAAAGGCTGATAACGAGATTTCAGCTGAAAAATTTAGCGTCCATAAGGTTCAATTTACGGTTAAATAAAACAGTGCTAAAGGGCTATTTTCATTTAATTTTCGATATACAAAAATTTTAATTTTTAACCCTTTAAATATATAAAACTTATAATAAAACTAATATTGACCCTAACATGATTTCTTCCGTTGACAAGAAGACAGCTTGCGCCTCATTTATTTATTTATTTTTCCATGTACCTACATAGTCAGTAAAACATGTAGGTTTGTATGTTATGTATGTTTCGTGCAAATAATTTTATCTTTCTTTATTTGGTTCAGACAAAGTACATATTGAATTTCAGACGAAATCCGAATGAAACCGCACTCGGTAGCTAGTGTAACCAAACTCCACATTATCACTGTCGGCCGGCTTAGTGAGATACGAAATCGATTTGCGGATATGTTGAAAATTTCCACCTAAGTTTTTTATGCTATGACTGATTCGATATTCCAGAAAGTTTTTGGTTACTCAATTCCATTTCCAAAAATCACTCTATATCCTCCTTATATATATATAATGGCAGTACGAGAAGAATTACCTAAGTGACACAAAGAACTATTAATCGATAATAGCATTCCCAAAGAAAGTGATCATCAGACGTACACTCGAACCTATACAGCTGATTTTAACGGTATATTCATCAGCAAACTGGAATCAAGGCATCACAGTCCAGGATGCAACAGAGAATAAAATTAATTGAAAAAATTTATTTGTTAGACAAATAAAAAAAAACCCGACTTAGAATACGCTATGTCGAAAGAAATATCTAAGAACTACCGCATGAAGATTAGCTAAAAAAAAACCGCATCCAAATCGGTTCACCCGTTGATGAGTTACGGTGTCACGTACACAGACACATTTAGCGATCAAAATTATAACACCCCTCTTTTTGCGTCGGGGGTTAAAAAAGAAACAGATTGAAATGCGATGAGATAAAAATTGCATCTTTGAGATTTGTTCAAGATTGTTTCTAACAAGAAAATATTACAATATTGTGAGGTAAACCTTATTACTAGCTTATGACTGCGTTCGTTCGCGTGGTCGAACATTTTTGGTAAGGAGTCAAAATTATTAGAGAAATTTAATTGTACAAACAAATGTAACGATACCTATAAGAGAGAAGATGCTAATCAGACTGAAAAAGTATATTTTCTATAGTTTAGCTGAACGATTGACTATATATATCTAGTCTTCTCTCAGGTGTTGCAGATCTTCGATTTTTATACCTCTACAGAAAATGCTCATCAGACTGAACAATTTTTGTTAAGTCGTCATTTCTATATTCCCTATAGTTTAGCTGTACACCTGTACACTCTGTTGCTGTGACTCTGTCGCCTAATTTTATTTTTATGTAAATTTATTCAATGTAGAGGATTTTATTTCTACTGTTTTATTATATGTATTGATAGGTAATGCTACAAATAAGACGAATCTGCATCGAAGGAGAAATCTAACACCACACGGAATAGGGTTTAATAAAATTCAAAACGAACTGCATTGGAGACAAGTATAAAGTTTCGTTACGAATAGCTCCAGGGGTTTATTTTTAAATTCCCAACAGTGATTGAATGCACAGATAAATCTTGCTTTAATCTTACTTTGGGTGTACATTTCAATACTTCATTCGAAGTGCTTCATAGTTTTTTTTTGTTTTCGCTCTAATGTTTTCATAATCCAGGGTTTTGCACACTGTATACTGAGAATACGAGCATCGCGCAATGTCGCGCAATGACAAGACAAGAATTATTTGAGAAGAAAATGTAGGTGAGCGTATCCTAGACTCCCGGGTATTATGACTAAGGATATAACCGAGAATCGCTAATTTGAGAGATTTTTGATTTTATGTTGAAAACAATAATAATTAAAATTTGTAGACAATACGAGCGATGATATAAGCCTGAATAGTTGGTTCGTTTATTTAAAATCAGTCTTGCTGTCTCATCTTCGAGGCAGTGATATCCCGTAGCCCGGAGTCAGTGTAAAAAATAACATATTTTTTTAAAGATTGGTCTGTCGTTTTACAACCATTTGCCTGTTTCACAAGAACCAAGGATTGTTCTCAGCCAAGAGTGATATTGTTACCTATCAGGTGTCAAGTTTATGCCTCCCTTTCTCACTTCGCACGATAACCACGGGAGAATATGGAGTAGTTCTATATTAAGGCGGAACCACACGCGATGGATATAAGATTTATTTGTAAAAAAATAATAATATACAAGCCATAAACGTTTTAATACGAATCGGATACATATGGATGTACAAGTCCAATTTTGTCAATATGTTTGATTATTGTTTCGATTACAAGTGATCGATTTGGAAATAAACTTAAGTATTTGTTTTAAAACATCACATAAAGTCACGCATATCAAGAACTCCAAGAAGACTTCTAAAATAACTACTCAAAAACTATATAAACAAAAGATTTTGGTCAACGAATAAGTCCCGTCGTCCCAATTTGCTACCGACTCGCCCGGAGAGGTCGATCGGAATTGCAAATACGCGATTTGCAAAGAATACACGAAAATTATACAGTCCCGTTTAGCTTAGGTTTTATTCCTTTGAAACCTTCCTGTTACGGACCTTGTTTTACTAATTAACAAGCTTATAAATTAAAATTGATGCGCCATTGTTGATGTGCTCTGTTCTCTGTTAAGTGAATTTAAGCTGGCGTTGTTTATTCAAATTTTATCCTCAAAATAGTATTTATAAAACAATTTTTATTACAATTAGGAGAAACGATGGCAGATGGAGCCGGAGAAGGTGAATGAAGGCCACAGGGCCAAAGAAACTTGGCAATACCACTGACTAGATTTCCTGATGACATAACTCATGTAATGGAGAAAACCTGCGTGAGTATCAGTGCTCACATTGTAAGGAATGAAGTGTGTACGCGTGTGGTTGAAGAGGATATTAATCTTTATTATTTTCTATAGCTACTACAATTATATATGAATACAATAAATGATTACTCGACGTATATGTACGAAAAATATTAAGAATATATTAGTTTGTATTCTTGACGGCTTTTGCTATCCAAAACCGTTTAAATAAGTATTTTTTATGGATTTCAGCAGCACTCAAAAAGCGTCACTCGAAATAATAATTATAGCTTTTATTATACTGACACAAAAATTGAGTCAAAGAATATCTTAACATCATTTATTCTCGGAAGATCAGAAGAAAATCAATTTCCTGCTCGAAACTTGTCCACTTAAATTTAATCATCGAAAGGTTAACTCATTTGGATGATAAGGTTCGTACACGGACCTTCAGTTCAACTATGACAGACTGACCTTTGCGCCTATAATGCTATAAGAAATTTAATCGCAAGATATTGTATTCACCGTACTTTTGTGTGTTAAGGTGCTAATCCATTGCTTTTAACGAATATATAGACCTAGAATATCACCACTCCATATCGTCACGTGGATATCGTATGAAGCGAGAGACATAGCCTTGGCAACAGTAGGCAAAAATAACATTCCCAAAGTTGACGTAGAGCGGGCGTGCTGATCGTATAATCACAGTCTAATCTTTAAAATTGCAAGGTTTAGTGACCTAACGATTGCAAGAAATGTCATCATCTAATGTCGCCCAAGATCCACTTAGAGTGATGAAGTGAGATAAAAAACATAAATATAAATCAGCGTTATATATCACCCATACAAATCGATGTTGGGGATAACAGAAGCTGAGATATTTCTTTGTCATCTTATTATTGCAAATTGTATCACTTCAACTATATATTATTACTAGCCCGTCCCGGCTTCGCTCGGATAAAACCACACTTAAACCATAACTATCAGAAATCACCATAACTATATGTATTGATAACCAGATTTAATTACTAATTTCCATCAAGTTATAATGCACTAAGCTAGTATAATTACTAGTTTAGTGCAAGTATAGTATAAATCCATTTTCAACATAATTAATTCTACTCTATTCTAATTATGAAATGAAATTAATATTGGGCCATAATTAGAATAGAGTAGAATTAATTATTTTGAAAATGGATTTATTCAAAAGTTTATATACAAAATTAAACAAAAAAAAAAAGAAAATATGTATTCAAAACATTTAGAAATAATTCCGCATCTATAAACTGGCAAATCCGCTTTTTTTTCTTTTCTCCCTAAATAAAAATGAATTAATTTAAATATTTCTTTACAAAATAAAAAAAAGGATTTATTCAAAACAATAAAAATAAAAAATAAGTTCAGGATTCGAACCGTCAACTGTAACAACGAGAATTCAATTGTGTTTACCGCTGAGCTACTTTCTACTCACAATACTGTAATTGACGAAATTTTTAATGGGGTTGTTCATTATTTCTTTTCACCCTCATTTAACTACCCTAGAGGTTTAATTTTAAGAAATCCTGAGACTCGGGTTACATTATTTTCAAGTAAAGCTTTTCGTTATATTTCATACAAACTTTACTACGTAATATTATTATTACGTAGTACTCAGATAAGAAAGGAATTTTCAAAATTCAACCCCTAAAGGGGTAAAAATTGGGGGTAAAAGGGTAAAAGCTAAGTTCGCGTTTATAGCTTCTATGGTTTAAGCTGGGCGTTGATTAGTAAAAAACGTTTGTTCCTTTATATTTATAGACGTAATAATAATACTTAATTTGGCATTTTTATTCTATTTTCGTTATTAATTTTCGAAAATATTACTTACTTTCTATGAGAAAATGGAGTAGTAGTAACGGAGTTGTAATTTAAAAGTGCTCTGTTTTACATTTTATTGCAGGCCTAAGTAATTGATCGTTAGGCAATTTCAGTTTTATGACCACATTTTCTGTTAATCAAAGGTTCTTTGGACGCTCGCTGCATGGAAAAGTCAACTAAGTTTTATTTGATTTGGTTTCGGCAGTTACCTTTCTGAATGTTGACTTTAGGTAACTGAGCTGTATGTTTAGCTAGCAGTTGATAATTTACATTTGGGCGTCTCAAATAAAGTAAGGTTTATATTTATCGGTATAGAAGCGGTGGTGGTGTAACGGTTAAGACGCTTCTGAACCGAAAGGTCGCAGGTTCGAATGTGTGCCACATGAGTTTGTATTTGGCTCTTGTATAGTAGTTTTCATTATTATCTTCCGTTGAAGGAGAACATCTTGAGGAACCCGCACTGTGGTTGAATGTCAACTTGTGTGTGAAATGGAGAAGGCAACGTCAAACCACTCAATTAATAGTGCCAAGGAAATAGTTGTGTGTGTTTCTTTCCACGTAACGATCACGGCCATGAGTAATACGATTATGAAGAAGAGGTCATGTCTTTTTTTTTTTACTAAACGCCAAAGCCCCTTTTTTATTTTTTTTTCGCAATTCTATAGAAATTAATAGTTTATTATATGGATCTCACAACTTTTTACGGTAGAAAAACTGAGATGTTACGGTAGAAAAACTTGGGTTTTTTACGGCATGTTTTTGATGGCATGTAATTTTCTAGTTTATAACTATGTATGTTTTTATTGAGTGTATTATTCTTAGTTTCCTATTTGTGGGTTTTGTATGTACACTATTATGTCGTATTCATAAATAAATAAGAACAAGTTTGAAAGTAAAAACGTATTAATTTCTCGATTATCATTCGAAAATAATTAATTGGTACTGTGATTGGACTGGCTACTAGACTCAATTTGTTTTGGTAGAATTGTATGCATTGATCTCTGGTAGATTTGTTTCTTAATTTTATACTAGAGTATGATTTACTTATGTTAACAAATATTTTTTTTATATGTAAAAAAATATGTAATATTTGTCAAAAATGTCATTGCTTGCTTAAATTTAACAACATATAAAATAACGTACAAATATACGGAATGTGTACAAAAAGTCTGAACATATACAAGACAATATGGGACCAAAAATTAGCCCAAAAATGTTTTGAACATCATCACAAAGATTCTACATCAATTTATTTATTTGCACAATTTATATTCATGTCTCTGAAATAAGTTCGCGCGCATCAAAATATCAATTTCATAATATCATAAAGAAAGATAAGAAAACCTTTTATTCTGTCTATTAAAATTTACATAATTCTATACAATGCGGGTCTGTTAATATTTCGCTTATTGTTCAGACAATGGGTCAATTTTGTATTGAAGGGTTTAGAGCAAATCTCATTTAGGCTTTGTTTTCAGCCGAGTTTTTTTTTATGTGTCCGTTCTATTCAATTGTTTGTAACACGTACCTACGCTTTTCATTATTGTCTCTGATAAGTTTTTTTTTTTTAATTTTCTTTTTTATAAAAATCAATTATACTAGTTGCATCCCGCTGTATCGTCCTGTCAATATAAAATATTGTAAAGTGAGATAGTATAAATACAATATATTTTTTTTTTACATTAATGTAAGATGCATTTAATTTGTAAAACACGAATGTTTCTGTCTATAAAACACGACTGTTGACACGTGTTAGTTTGATCCAGTTTTAATATAATATTAATCCAGATAAAACTAGTTTAATTTTAATTATCAAACTTTCCAAAACTATTTACATATTAATTTACAGGATGTTTTCACTGTATATTATTAAAATGTTAACCAAACTTTAATTGATGAAATTTGACGCAAATATCACATACAAATTGCGTATTTCTATTTCAGGAATTTGTTAGTTTGTGTTTTCAGATTTTATGCATCAATTTAAACGTGTTTTTGAAAATAATATACCTTTTATCTATGTTCATTTATTTGTTATGTGCGAAAAGGATGTTTTCGACGAAAATAAACCAATGATATGAAAAGAATTGCTTTACCTTAACCGTATTTCCTTCACCATTACATTCGTATAGCCGATCAAAGGCATAATTATTGGTTTCAATCAAGCTCGGTCAATGGGTGCCGTCTCTCTAAGCTCGCTCTGTACGTACAGTCAACAAAATATAAAGTTACAGCATAATGGACTTTATACCTTGGAAATAATACCTAATTTCGAGTGATAATTGTCTGGGTGTGATAAGTTGTATAGATGCTTACTTTACAATATTACTGATTAAGGGAATCTGGGTTATTTTATATAGGAAATAGGGGCTAATTTATATAAAACTGTAAATGTACAGTATCTTTAACATATACTACTACGCTGAATAATTGTTTATGGAGATTTATAGATAATACAGATTCACATTTAGTTTTACCAAAGCTAGCGGGCCGTCACGGCTTCACACAAAATAAGGTTACGTTACTCCTGAGCGTAGCGATTATCTCTGTGCCAAATTTTCAGATTTAGTTTTATCAAGACTAGTGGCCCGTCACGGCTTCGCTAGAAAAAATAATAATAAGTCTACGTTACTCCTGAGCGTAGCGTTTATCTCTGTGCCAAATTTCATCAAAAACGGTCCAATACTTTTTGAGTTTATTCAATGCAAACAAAAATACAAATCTTTTCTCTATATAATATTAATATGGATTCAACTAAATCTACATTAACAAAAACTACTGAATTATCCAAGAAATGGAAAACATTGTGGTACGTGGAGGTGCTCGAGTTAACACCATGTTTGGTCACCCGTCTGATTAACTTCCTTTATCCAAAGCTTTGCAAAACACTAACTGAGCTACATAACAAAACCTATATAGACATTCTATAGATCTATAACACGAGATAAGCCTCAATTGATCTTTAACTGGTGGACCCTTATCTCCACTGACGTGTCCCAAGTGCGCTCTCGAGTTGCCCTTTTGAGATTTGACCGATCACGTGTGTCAGATTCGAGGTTCATCGTGTTTCGAAATGGTCAATTGATAGGTCTTTTTCAGATAGAACTATATGTATATTTTTACGCGACTCTCAGAAAAGGAGGTTTCGTGTGTATTTGTTTTTCAATTTAATTTCAAAAATTCTTTGTTTTGTAACGATCACGGCCCTAAGCCACGAGGAATACGATTATGAAAAGAGTTCATGCCTTTTTTTACCAAAAGCCTCTTGTTTCATTTTTTATTTTGGATATTAATTGTACAGCTTTTTGAAAAGTTGGTAGTCTAGGTATTTTTCAGATAGAACTACCTTATATGTACAGTTTTATGCGACTCGACATCGAGAGATCAAATTTAGGTAATTTACTTTCAAAAAATTGAATTTTTTAATTGGCTTTCAGAATTCTTGGTATTGTTTGATATTTTGTATATTTATTGTTTAGCTTTTTGAAACGTGGTTAAGGCGTGAAAGAATATACGTGAGGAAACCTGCACTGTAGTTCTTTAATTATTAGCTCGTGTGTGAAGTGACAAACCACTCCATTAATATTGATCACGAAGTAGTGTTGTATTGATAGAAGCAATATGACTTTCGGAAGAGGTAGATCTGTCTGATTATTTTAAATCTGTAGTTTTTTGACATAAAGAAATAAAATTATACAAAACAAATTATCACAAAGTATCCGCTAACTTGTCAATCAATTTAGCTTCCAAACAAATAAAATAATAAGTTTGTTAAGTACCAACACGTAAACAACCAAATCTAATGTAGGTGCAACAGTAAATCTTTACGCGCCATTACCTCTCTCTATGACTACTGTTGTCTTTTTCTAACACACTGTAAATGATGACTCGAGTCACAGCTTTCATTTACCCAAATCGAGTTAAGACTGAAGAAAACAGACAAGAAAGAGCTTCGCAATGTCGTCATCTGTCAACGGTCAGCCACTTCTGCTGACTAACTTAATTATACACTTTAACATCTAAAACTAAACCTTAGCGAAGAAGTAATAAAGTTTAAAGATAATGCAAAGAAAAGTAACATAATAGGTAAAGTTGCAAAAGTGATTAGAGCAAACGACTTTGATACTTCACGCTTGGGAATAGAAGTTAGAGTGAGTGTATTTGAAATTTGGTCTTTGCGCGCTAGTGGAGCACGTCCGGGTTCCTGATAAGAAGCGAGACAAACGGGCCCTTTCTCAGCCAAACTATAGGTTTCACTATCTAGCTAAGATTTCAGTGTAAATTAGCGCAAAAACTGTTGCATTTGCAATTTCGGTTGTAAATGTTTTTGCTAGTTTTATTATGTAAAATACTTCTCTAGAGGTATAATAACCGTAATTTCGGTACCATCTTTTCTGTGTTCGATATCATTCGGTGTTATCTTTATAAATAATCTAGGTATATTACAATTCAGCTAATGTTAATACTTTTCTAGGATTACTAGATAGAATACAGGTTTTTCAATGTGAGAAATCGCACTCGTCCTGAGAATACTCTAGTGTAGAGATCAAAACTAAAACATATGTGTGATTCCTATGTTTGATTTTAATTTTTCGGCTCGTTTCAATTTCAATTTAATTTAGTACCTATATAATTCTTAGTACAAAATTTTGCGTAGGTTGTTTTAACCTATTTGTTTATTCCAAAACGCCCTAGACGCGTCATGTTCTATCTACACTCTGGTCTACTCGCTACAGTAATATATTTACATAAATATTTCAACAGTCTGGATGGATCACTAAATCTTGACACACTTACCGATACAAAGGCAGCATGAGGAATATCATTTATTTTTTCGCTACCTCTGTTTACCTTTAAGGTAAAGTGGCAACCCTTATAAGATTATTTTATTGTCCATATATTTTAGTACATTTAGTAATAGCTGAAGCAGCGGAGTATGCAAGGTTATCAATTAGGACCGTAAGCGGCAAAATATGTTCATTTGTGCTCATATAAGTCTTTGTTTATGGTCTTGAGGCCTCCAGGTGGCGCTGCGGGCATCCATAGTGCTACGCCATCGGGATCTGTCTTGGTAAACTAAATGGGGTAGGCTATTTTAAACATATACGTACGTACTAGAAGATAATAAGTTTTTAAAAGTTTCTCATACAAAAATGTAATTTTTGGCACAAGCTTTTATTGTTGTCATCGAGATCTTATTGCATTTAATGTGTGCCAAAAAAATTATATCCGTGCTGTAAACTGTTGAGGAGTTCCCACGTCTGGAGTCGTTCCTGGGTGCATCACAATAATGCATTGTCATAGAAACTATTTCAAAAATACTTGTGAATTTTCGGATATATAAGTACATTTTCAGTTATTTGATATATTTGAAGAGTTTTAAGAGATCTGAAAACATACTCTATTTCTTTAAGTATGAATCTTACCGTCAGTTAAAAATGTTGCTTCAGAAACGAGGCGTGTCGTGATGTTAGGTACGATCAACCAATAATAAACATCTTTCAATGGAATAAGGAGAAATAAAATTACTCCGATTAAAATAAAAAAAACTATATCTTACGTAAAAAATATTTTTCACTATAAAATATGGTGGTGAAAACGTGTGACAGTACTTTCATTAAGTTTAACTGAAAACAAACTTTCGACAGCATGTTCTGCATCTACGATTTGAAACATGTTTAAATTTAAAACGTTATAATTTACACGTATTTTTTACCTAAATATAAAAATATAACAGTAAATTATCTGTATGTAACCGGCGGTTTCAGAAAAATGACCGTCATTTTGCAACTATATCTACGAGGGACAAGTTAATGTTAGTGCAAGCAAACAACATATAAAAACACATGAACGTGTAAACTAATTCCACAAAAAATGTGTACATACTGACAAGAATATACCTGAAGTATATCCAAAACAATTGAAAGCTTGTACAAAATTATAACACTTCTGTGTGCACTTCTGCAGTACATCTTTTATACGTATAATTGTTTATTCTGTGGCTTCAGCGAAAGCATCGTGTCTAGACACATGTCAACAAACAATCTTGGATTCAACGTCAGCTTGATGTGGGTCTGGGTTCGTGTTAAAAGTGTATATTTATGACATCTAAAGGGTAACTTTATTTAACCCTTAACGTGATGGTGTGAACAGCGATGACACATTTTTAAATATATTTTTTGTATAAGAAAAGACAGCAGCGGCAAGATTTTGCTGATATTTATTTTCGTGTATTTGGATGATAGTCTGTTTTCAGGTTCGATGGAATTCATTGGCCTGTCCAATAATTGGGTCATCGAAGTCTATAATAGCAGCTTCAGTTACATAGGCATCAAATCAAAAATGTAAATGGCAGTAGTATAGAATTAGCTTCTAATGAGAAAACACTCTTAAATCACATATAAACACTCTTAAAACACACTAAAATCTTGATGATCATAATATAATAGTATATTTCTTTTAAAACTTATATAGATACTCGAATGACAACATTACCTTCATGAAGCTGACCAATTCAAACATCGGTTTAATTCAATAGACAGTGTACTAACCAGTGAATCGACGAGTGGTAAACGACAGGCGATTCCAGGTGACAAATGCAGTATATTTGTCAGACATTAGCGACGTGGGGTTCCCATGCGGGACTATTAGGGAAGCTTTATTAGTGGATAGGATTATGATTATTGATGGAGATTGATTTTGGTATTGTTAATTTTCTTTTTTACTTGTTTTTTCTTTAGCAAGTGGATGTTGTTGTTTCTCTTCTTTCATGGGTTGTAATAATTAAGCTTTATAATGGGCATTGTGTGATATGCTAATCTGTATCTCAATTCTACCTACATTCGAACGTCCTATATAATAGTTCTCGTACTCCAGAATACTCCTATGTCATATCAGACAATGCACGCGTATTCCTCACGGCTGAGAGTCGTGGTCATCACGTGGAATGAAACACACATAAGGATTTTCTTGGCACTATTAATGTAGTGGTTTGTCGTCCTCAATTTCACTCACAAGTTGGTAATCACCAAAGTGTAGGTTTTCCTCACGATGTTTTCCTTCACCGGAAGCAAGTGGTGGACGATGAAAATTACTATACATGAGTCTGATAGGTAAACAAAGTCGTGTGGCACGAGTAGGTTTCAAACATAGGACCTTTGAGTTTACAGGCTTAATCAATACACCACCACTGCTTCAATATTATATACAACATCTTGCTATGTAAGTAGTCTTAATTTGCTCTGTCTTCAACGTAACGTACAGTGACGCGATGTTTGTCTTCATAACGTAATTTCCTTAGTTCCCAAACTGCACCAGTATGCTACATTAATAATCTCCCGCTCTTTGATTTACAGTTCGACCGCCACTTCAGAACTCCAAGTTACAATTTGGGTCAGCGGTGAATACAAACTGGAAATGCCATTAACATTGCGACATCGCTTTATATCGATTAATTATAATTATAATACGATGTTCACTAACTGTTTATTTAGACAACTTTTCCGGTTGCCACGACCGTGCCAAGTGGAGACGAAAAACGACGACCGGATCGGTGGCGCAGTGGTAAAATGCTTGCCTCTGAACCGTGAGGACCCGGGTTCGATCATTTTTTGGAAAATGATCTTATTCTGATTGGCCCAAATCTTGGATGTTTATCTATATAGGTATTTGTTAATAAATATCCTATAACACAAGTCTCGAACTTACTTTGGAGCTGGCTCAATCTGTGCGATTTGTTAAAAAAAAGGAAAGCAGGCCCTGGGATCTGACGCTCGACGTCTGAGAAAGGAACCAAGAAAACACTCAGATGCGAAACAGTTAACAGAGTATTTGGTTTGTTAGGAAAAATAAAAGCAGTAAAAATTTTAGTGGTATTTTCATAAACAAAAGGAATCATTTGCGTGATAAAACGAAATAATATGCTTAAATCTAGTTCTATCAATTTTATTTTAAACAGGTTTCGTCTGAACTCAGGCATTAAGACTGGCATCTACGTATGTGACCAGACCAATCATTCAAAATTAGATTATGTGATGTGGCACGTTTATTTAGACAATATAAATTTGAAGTAAGATCAAAATGTATGAAATCACCCATGTCAGCTGTTTTTTGATAGTGAACAAACAGTCGAATCAATATAATAACTTTGCTACAAAGATTGATGTAAGTCCTCTGATACTAGAGCTAATTGTGATACAAGTGTAGCCTTACCAATAGAGTAAAAGGGGGTTATATTACTAAGTTTATTTATAAATATTCATACCATAATTAAACACAATGTTTCAGGAAGAAATTTCCTTTAAATAGATGACAATACTAACGCAATCAAAACTAAACAAGATGCAACCAAAAATCACGTCAAATCTACGCTATTTATAGGAATGAAAATACAATAAGAAAGAACCAGTAATCCTCTCACGTATTATATGACACAGAATCGTTCAGCTTACTCAAAGAAGGGGCGAATCCCATACATTATATTGGTTTATTAAGATTTGCTGAGTTTTACAAACGATTTTTTTCTCCAATCATCAGAAGGGTCGTTACGAAAACGACATGTGGAGATTATGCTGGGTTGGAGGAAATGAAAACGTACTTATTGTTATTGGATATTATTATATTGGTTATATATATATTGGTTGCTAATGCAGTTATTGTGGTGGAAAATAGAAAAAAAAAGACAATTGAATAAAAATATGTATGTTTTAAAAAATGTGCGCACCAAATGTTTACGTTTAAGATTTCTATGCTTTTTATCTTCAGAAAAGTACAGCACAGAAAAGTTAGTTACATAGTATACATAACTTCAAAATGTGTTATCACACACAGCATGGCATAATGATTTAGATATATTGTGCAAAAGGTGGCCTAGATTAAATGTTAAAGGTTTGCTTGTTGATTTTGTGACACCTAGTGGCTAGTAGTTGCGTACACACTAGTGAACTAAACTATCACAGAGTGTGAATACTGTAGAATGCGAACTAGGGACTTTTAGATCGAAAGTGAACTGTCTTAACCACTAAATCACCATCGCTTGACTTAATACACTTAACAAAACTGGAGCATGACACTCACTGACTCTGAAATAAATATGTCCTTCCACGAAATTGACACTCCTTCCAATACGTAATCGAATTTCACAAAATTTATAGGCGTAATTGTGATATATACAAGAATATATTAGATTTCCTGGAATCAAGAAGCAATGATTACTCTCTCGATCAATCTTGTGTTAAAATCCCCGAATATTGGTATTTCCATATTGGGGAATTACATTTTGGGAGTCTTAAAATAGAAGTGGGATAACAGAAGGTTATTGCGTCAATGTCGGAAAATTTACTGACAATGACTTTGGCATAATTTTTGTTTAGCTTTTTATATCTAACTAGCGACCCACCCCGGCTTCGATCAGGTAAAACATAATAAATTTTACACGTAAAGCTTCCTTAGAAACTACACTAACTATTGGTGAAAATCCGTGTTGTAGTTTTTGAGTATATCGCGAACAGTGGCAGTGGACTTCGCTTTATAATACGAGTATGTATGATTTCAGAATTTTTAGCTTCGACATTTTAATATTTTTTTCCGCTGTTTTTATTGAATAAATGTGTCTCTCCTGATTATCACAATTTTCGTGTAATGATCCAGAATTAAACTATGTAAAAAGTATACGTAAATGCGAAAGTTTTTGAAGATGTTCAAGAAAATTTTACTGGATGGGATTTTGATAAAGTTTATGAACAAAACAAATATATAAATATGACTAAGGAAGAAGCCGGGAACAACGCACATATATTTTTTTTGTAAATTAAGTAGTAAGCAAAGGATGAAGAAGAAGTTTATTTGATACAAAGTTATATTTTTTGTATTATAAACGGGATTTACACCAAACAAACAGTAGTATTTCATTGGACAGTGGGAAAAGGGGCAGTAAGTATTGGACATTAAAAGTTATATTATTATGGTACGAGCAACAATTTACAAGCGATTGGTATCTTAGTTTCTTAAAAATTATACAATGCAGAAATCGACTCGGTTTTAATTGTCTAGTCTATTTACGACCTCCGTGGCTTAATGGTCATCATGCCGGACTGCTACAGTGGAGGTCCCGGGTTCGAATCCCGGTCAGGTCAACATGAAAAATGATCTTTTTCAGATTGACCTGGGTCTTGGATGTTTATCTATATATGTATATGTTATAGAATATAGTATCGTTGAGTTAGTATCCCATAACGATAAGTTTCGAACTTACTTTGGGGCTAACTCAATCTGTGTCATTTGTCCCTATTTATTTATTTATTATTTATTTATTCTTTTAAATAGTCTTTGTACAAAACAATATTAGAATCGACTCAATCTTAATACAAAATTTGCTTGTATACTTAATCGTACATAAAAGTAAATTATGACACAAACGTTCAAATGCTGGACATTACACAAGAGGCGGCATTGATTATCACGCGACACGAAGCGAAGCGCAATAATAAAGCCGAATGAAAATAATCAATGCACGCATGTGGCGTGCTGAGATATAAATATTTGTTATATACATTGACTTGTTGTAAAATTTATATATATATATATATTTTTTTTTTCAATAAATAATTGGAATTAAGTTTTTGGATTACATAATTATTTGTTTGCTTGAAAAGTTTATGAACTACACCAAACATAAAGTATGAGAAAAACAAATGCGAAAAACAGTGATTTCGGCATCAATTATTACCATTTCTGCCATTCACCAGTTTGAAAGTACTTTTAGAGGGAAAAATGAAAAGGCTTTTATTTCTGCAACTTTCGATACCTCTCTAGGGAAAATATACTGATTTATAGAGTTGTAGCCAAAGGATGTGAATCGCTGACATCATTTTTGTATGCCAAATGGAATGAGGATTTTAAGGTAAAATAGGATTAATGTGTGTGTTACAAGTTTATTCTTTTATACTGCAGAAATTTTGCTGCACATAATAACTGCACAAATAATGGTAGAATATGCCAAATATTTGTACATATTTTTTTTTACATTTTGCAAATATGTTTTCTATTCAATATGTAAAAAATCACGAATAACAGACATTTAGAAAATAGTTTTTTTTTTTTAATTATTAAGAAAGTCTAAAGGTGAGTTGCACCGTTAAATTTGCGCGTCCACTGACGTTCAGACAAAATGTAGTACTTTGCGTTTTTCTACGCACGTTAATATCACCGTCAAAGTTGACGGTGCAACCGAGCTTAAGGACATAATATTCCGTACCAATAAACATAATGATAATAATAGAATTATGTGTCGTGAATCTCAAAAGTACATATTCGAAACAGGCAATTACATTCTCCTAAAACCAATCAATCAATTTCATTCAAATTCCGAAATCGAGTTAAAAATACATTTATCGAACCTTGGATTCAGTAACTGCTATCCTAAAGTTAATCTGAAGTGACTTCGACAAATTTACATGTAGATTGGCTTTTAGAATTGATCCAGTCCAAGGCACATAGTTATAATACTGATACAAACTGTCCGTTTTCATTAGGCTAAACCATTTAGCAACCTAATATCAACATGATAAAGATCAAATTCGAATGCAAATGACTTCGGCAAATGAACTTCGATTTTAGTTTTGGAATCAGCACGCAAGTTTATTAGTGCAGTTAATTGGGTGGTATTGGTTCTAATTCTGGTTGCGATAAAGTCGATATTACTAATGCTTGATGAATATACAAAGTTGGAAATTTAAAAAAAACTTTTAAACTCATAGGTTCATAATGATTACGAAGTTTGTGTTATATATTTTAAATTTTTTTTATGGATTTCATTCTTATATAGGTAGCTTCTTCAAACATATCTATGAAATCTGTTCTAAAGTTAGCTAAAGCTATTATAATAAATTAAGTAAAAATGTTTTTCCTTTCACTATTTAAATGTACAGAGATAAAGTTATTTTTGATAAGGAAGACATGAATCAAATCATTTATTCAAAGAAGAGGGCTTTTACTAAATCTTAGAATTTACTAGATCTGTGAAGTTTGCATGCACCTGACTGATCTAGTGTTATTGTTAAGCTGTTTCTGTGGAAAAAAAAAAGAATGTTATTATTCACGGGCACTTTTTCACGTCATATTTTATATTATACAGTAATTTCGCTTGACTACTGGCTTATTTTGGATGATAATAAAATAAACAAATCTGCACTTTAAAAGACATATAGGTACTTTGTCAGTGAATAATAAATCAAAAGCGTATTGTAAATTAACGAATTCACATAAATATCTTATTAAAAATGTATTATTTAATACAAATTTTGAGAGACAAAGCAAATAAAACGTAATAAAATATACTTATTAGGCCCATTTGTATTTATTGGTCGTGCACCGCGACTGCGACTGCGACTGCGACTGCGACTGCGACTGCGACTGCGACTGCGACTGCGACTGCGACTGCGACTGCGACTGCGACTGCGACTGCGACTGCGACTGCGACTGCGACTGCGACTGCGACTGCGACTGCGACTGCGACTGCGACTGCGACTGCGACTGCGACTGCGACTGCGACTGCGACTGCGACTGCGACTGCGACTGCGACTGCGACTGCGACTGCGACTGTGAAGTAATGGAAAACTATATTTTAATGAAATCTTTGGCTATTGTGGCATAATTATTGTCAAGAATTTCTTTTAAACGATAAAAATGTAACTTTTGCAATAAAAATATTTTCAAAATTTTCTTCTGTAATCGGAGTTTTATACAGACAAGAATAAGCTTCTGCGAACTGACTTAGGTAGGTACATAAATTTACTTAACGTCAAAGTTGACTCTTAGAAGAAACTAAGAGAGTTATCTTTAACGTGTGTAGAAAAACGCAAAGCACGTACGCCATTTTGTCTGAAAATCAGCGGCGCGCAAGTTAAAATCAATGTCAAAGTTGACTGGTGCAACTCATCGCAAGACATAAATGTGTAACTAAATGTAACAACTAACTAAACTAGTACTAGGGATGAGACAAATGAATATATATTTCAATATATATATATATATTTCTGTACTATATAATATTTTGCAACGCCACCAAAGCCGTGTACACAACAAGCCACATTTTAGTGAACAGCGTAGCTTCAAATGAACCGATGTTTGTATGTCTGTTTGTTTGCAATGTTTGTGATCACATCAAACGAAGTCTCTGTTTAGCTTTGGGGTGACGTTGGGTCACCACTATTTGTTTTTTTCTTTATTGAAGGGTGCGGTAAAAGAACAATATTATATTAGCTCTTGAGATTTAATAAAAGCAGATTTTCTTTTGGCATTAAGGGAGCATTAATTTATTTATGACTGTCGTGTAATAAAATCATACTATCTATTGTGCCATATGAAAATCCGTGCAGTAGTTTCTGAGTTTATCGCGAACAGACAGACGGATCAGATGACTTTGTTTATAAGGATACGATATTGGAAACTTTAAGAAATGTGTCTACTACTTATTGACCTCCAGGGCTCATTGCTTAAAGAAACATTTCTTGACTTTAATTTGATTTTATTGTTTCAGATCAAAGGATAACGTTTACTAATAACAAGCTATTATTAGATTTATTGTAAAGTATTTAGCTTAAGAATAGTGTTCATGAAAAACTCTCGAGATTCCAACATACGCTCGTTTTAAGTTTTTTTTTTATATTGATGAGTATTTGTTAAATTCAATTTTGAAAAGAATTGACGGCGATTTCAGTATTTGTGTGTACTTTGTGTGATTTAAGAACGAATCACTATTATTATATTGTAAATATAATCAATTAAATAAATATAAATTAATGTAATATGAACAAATCACGCTGATTGAGTTACTCCCAAAATAACTTCGAGACTTCTGTTATGGTTAAACTACCTCTATTATATAACATAATAGCTTATACCCGCGGCTTGGCCCGCGTTAATATTCCGAGATAAAAGGTACCTTATGTCCTTCTCCATACTTCAAACTACATGTATGCTAAATTTCAAGTTGATTGGTTGAGTAGATAGAGCGTGAAGAGGTAACAAACAAACAAACTTACTATCGCATTTATCATATTATATATAAACATATATATATATATATATATATATATATATAAACTATTATTTTACCATGGACTAGTAAATATTAATAAGTGAATTATGAAGTGAAATATGAGACGATACAAAAATATGTCGATGTGAGTAAAGCCCGTAATACGTGATAATGAAGTTAATATATTCTGATAAAGTACAATACAATGAGACACGCGTGAGGTATGCGGCTCACTTTTGTTTCCGTATTAAGGGGAAGTAAAAACGTACGTGTTTCCGTTGTAGGAAAATATACTAGTTGTTCACCGCGAACTTAGACCTCGAGAACACAATACATTTTTGCAAAATTGTGATTATTTCAAAAACTACTGAACCGATTTTGATGCCCCACGATCTTAAAAATTCTATTGGCAGATCCTACATACGTTTGAAGTTTAATCAAAATCGGACCAATGATTCGAAAGTTATCGCGTTACAAACAAACAAACAAACATACATACATACAAAAAATGTATTTTTTGCCCCAAGTAGAATGTTAGAACTCGCTCGCTTCGCTCGCTCGGTCAATTATGCGTCGCAAATAGGCAGAAGTCAATTTGTATTATGCTAAATTTTTTTAAAACAATGAAATTATTTTTATAAATAATGCATTTATATTTTTGAAGTGATAACTAAAATATATTTACATGCAATTATAAATAATAATTTGGTCATATTCTCCTATTCTCCTATTTTTGTTATTTGTATTACTTACTGTCAAACCTTCTTAACCAAAGTTTTATCTACATTTTAATGTAATATAATTGGTTACTATTTATAATGATCAATATCTTACAAAAAATATACTTTCAATTACCTACACAAACTGTTACGAATAAGTCAGGAAAATATATAATTATTTATTTTTATAGTATGTCTAAAATTAAAATTCGTTTCACTTCCTAGAGTTACGAGAAAAATTAGTCTTCATTTAGGATAATATATTTTTCATTCATTTAAGCGATGATTTAAAACAATCTTCATTCAAATAGCATATATTTCCTTACAAAGTGAACAACCACTCATACTAGAATATTCACTTAAACGTTCAATAAATATGGAATGCAGTAAGTGACTGCGGCGTGGAATATTCTGGAACATCGACTATCACACGTGACTCACTTATACCATCTCTTGGGACAAGCATAATAGCCACTTTTGGATGTAATACCAGCCTTTTGAGCGGAGAAAAATGGACTTTAGTTGCCATATTTTAAAATGGGTCTGAAATTTGCATCGTTCTAATTTATTGATGCGTATGAATGATTGATAAATTGGAGTCAGAAAATTGTTAAAAATATTTATTCTCTAGATAAAATAAATATATTTAAGACCATTGTGCCAATTCAGACTGTAAAAATGCTTCTGGATACGAAGTGTTTCGAATAATACCTATAAGGGCCTTCGAATAGTCATCAAAATAAAAAAAAATCAACCAACTTTAAATATTCGTATAGTGATCAAGCAGCATTGTTACAGTCTATGAATTATCACAATGTTATTAAATACTCGTATACCTATCTGTTTTATCTAGAGCGTACATATTTTTTAAAATTTTCTGACATTGTCATCTATCCTATTCTGCCCACTGGTGAACATAGGCTTCTTTTCGCGTACGCTTCCCTCCTCTGTCCAATGCCTCTCTCATTCGTTCAAAATATAACAGCAATAAAATATTTTCTGACCTTGTCATCAATCCTATTCTGCCCACTGGTGAACATAGGCTTCTTTTCGCGTACGCTTCCCTCCTCTGTCCAGTGCCTCTCTCATTCGTTCAAAATATAACAGCAATAAAATATTTTCTGACCTTGTCATCAATCCTATTCTGCCCACTGGTGAACATAGGCTTCTTTTCGCGTACGCTTCCCTCCTCTGTCCAGTGCCTCTCTCATTCGTTCAAAATATAGCAGCAATAAAATAATGCATTAAAATGTAAATTAAAATTAAAATAGTCTTCTTAATATCCAACAGAGACGAGAGAAATGACAATTTGTTTAAAGAAGAAAGTAAAGAATTTTCGCGAAGGAATTTTCCTTAAAACATTCGTATATTTCTCGAGGCATATTTGTGTGTTTTGTATGTTTCCCGCGATATATTCTCGCCGCTGTCGTACATAGCATTCAAGTGAATTTCAACATGCACTTTAATTTAGTTGTACTGTACACAGTACTGTTTTTAAAATATATATTAGTTATAATTAATTATATTCTTATTAATAATAGATACTTGATGTATACTAATATTGAAGTAGCGAAAGTTTGTCTGTCCGTTTATCTATTTGTAAGAAAATTACACACGATTATCCGTGAGCCGCGTATCATTACTAGTTTTTAGATAAAATTACAAAATTAAAATAAATAAATAACTTTGTTAGCATTTTTATCAGCAGTAAAATAATTGGGACTTTCTAATATTTTGGCTTTTTTTATAATTTTTAATTTCGTCAAAATGTCTATTTTATGAATTATTAATTTGAATTTTAATGTAATTTTATTTTCACTTTAGCAATTTTATCTCAGTTAATTGAAACAAAAAATGTCTGAAATAAAAATGTGACATGTCATCTATTTTTCTGATCGGTAAACATTAAAAAGGAGAACTTACCCTTAACTTAATCCCTTTATAAAAGCCCCATACACATCTGTTGGAGGTGTTACATATTGAATAAGCGAGTTCTATTGACAGAAACGTTAACCTTCGAGGATAAGTTCGAATAGTATTGAATATTATTATGTTGGTCTAAACATTCATATACCTTTATAGGTTTTATTCAAAGTCAAGTTCTGTAGGGACATTTTCGCCTAAAAATTCCAAAGTAAAGAAAAAATTAAAATTGTATTTCATTTTGTTTCGAAATGCAACTAAGAAATTGTAATAAAAAAACTGAAAACATTGTAAAACTTAACTTTCTTCTTAGTCTTAATTTTTTTTTCTTTTCGAGTATGTTAATTGCTAGCACTGGTGTCAGATTTTATTCAAGTCGCCTACCGGCATCCGACATGACTTTTACGATTGATAGATAATGATACTATTCTTATGCAGTTAAAATGGCAATCTTATATTGGCCTCTTAAAAGGCTTCTTTTATCATTAGCTGGAATCGTATAATACAAAAATGACCTTGTTGACCCTTTGATGACCTTGTTGTTGTCCTTGTTGTACTCTATAATACAACAGACCAAAAGATTCGAAAGGCAACAGATGTGACATAAATATTTAAAACAGTGTACGGTTTTTAAGTACAGTAAGCACAGTATGAAGTCTTTTTTCATTACGGGGTAGACAAGAGCCGAAAGTTGGGAAAGAGTAAGGTCATATTTAGCTGTATGTATAACATGTTTGGGTTCACTTATTCTTGTTTTAAGTAACAGTGATTAGTGATTTTATTAGTGACAGGTTATTAGCTCTTCACCTTCTAGAAGAATATTTAGTTTATAGCTCTCTCCCTTGATCGAGTTTTACAATCAGCGTGAGAAAAGAAGCAAAAAACAACCTCTAGTTTACTGTTATAAAATTAATTTTGAAGCGATACAATTCCGAAAAGAAATAGAGATAGCCTTTGGACAGATGTCTCTCTCTAACAAGCTCATTCTAATAGTGCGGGAGAGAGAAGTGTTTATTTTAGTAATTCCTCAACATATGTAACGTTCTTGTTCGAACCTGAGACCCTTTCTATTCTCAGACGAGCGTCTTAACTATTGAACCACTATCAATAAGGATCATTTATATGATACACCAGTGCACAATTGTTATTCTCCTCACCATAGTCGAATTCTTATGGCTGAGGTTCGTGACCACCAGTAACTGTGGCTCTCTTAACGAGGGCCTTCCAGGCAATGCGATCTTGTACCTGCTTTAAGGTCAGATGGACTTTCCTGTGTGTAGAAATAGAGTCCTTATCATGCCCGTCCATATAGTTGATGCTCTTCCATTACTTCAATTATAACTTTTAATATTATATATTATATTTTAATTGACGACCACGATGGCGCAGTGGTAAGGTTCTTGCCACTGAACCGAAAGGTCCTGGGTTCGATCCCCGGTCCATGATGGAAAATGATCTTTTTCTGATTGGCCCGTGTCTTGGATGTTTATCTATATATGTATTTGTTATAAAATATAGTATCGTTGAGTTAGTATCCCATAACACAAGTCTCGAACTTACTTTGGGGCTAGCTCAATCTGTATGATTTTTCCTGATATATTTATTTATTATTATTTATTTATTTATTATTCGATTGATTGTTTTTCTAGTAGACTATAAAATTCCAAATTCTGTGTACATACTTGGTATCGCTCACCGCAGTTTGTTTAGGACTGTGTCCGAATCGACGCTGACTCGTCTCCTGTAATGAAGGGTATACAATATTACTTGACAGACATAACCTGATTTCGTGTTCTATATATATATGATTCTATAATATTGATTTTGTAGATCATCTTCTCTCTAATATCCTTGAGTATTTTTGCTTACATATCCATATATGGCCATCCATGACATTGAAGACTTGGGTGCTTACTCGGCCATTTAAATTGCATTCCATTAATATCATAATGACTGACAGACAAATATACTAAAATACTACTATATTGAAATTAAATAAATAATAATTTTACAAAATAAATTGATTCAAATTAGCTCTTAATTATGACAAAAATATCTCTAAACTTCAAACAAAATGCCAGATTATTGAACACAAGCGTGAGACGGTTCCGTGCGGGAAATCCTTGAGAGAAAGCAAAAATCGGCGGAAGCAGTCCGCTAGATTATTAAGGTAATAAGTTGCGTGTATCATACGATGGTAAAGGCTGTTCCACATGTGGTTATAGAATTTTATTTTTCTTAAATAAATTTTATTCGATATCCTGTAGATTTTGAGTCGTATTGACCATGTGATATTTAGGGTGAGTTGCACCGTCAACTTTGATATTAATTTTAAATCGCAGAGAAAAATGCAAAGTAAATCATTTTGTCTAACGTCAACCGCGTGTTAAAATAATCGTCAAATTTGACTGTGCAACTCACCCTTAAATGGAAGGAGTTTAAATACTGTGCCTAACTCACATGAGTGGTGATAGGTCAAGAAGTGAATGAAAGAATGTTGAGTCAAATTTCGTAAAGTAGTAGGCTTTGAGGGTATGGAGATATTATGACATAGATTTTGCCCGCGGCTTCGCCCGCGTGAATATCTGCGAAAGCGGAACAGACATGATTTTCATACAAACTTTCGTCCCCTATTATCATTAGTCATTTGGGGGTTAATTTTTGGATAAAAACCTAGCTTATATTTGAACGTCTATTTACCTATGAGCATGATAAATTTCATAAAAATCTGTCCAGCGGTTTAGCCGTGAAAGCGAAACGAATAAGACAGACTTTCGCATTTCAAATATTAGTATGGATGTGTCACAAGTAATACCATGTGTTTAGGCCCTTAACTCCAGAAATGCCTAAAAGTACTATTAAAGTAAAGTTGAAGAGCAATTTATTTTTCTGCTCCGCCGATCGTCGAAGTTTTAACGATGCGGTGAGCGTTTTTACTTGACGATTTAAGACGTAATGAACGTATGCATTTTTTTTTGCTTAGCTTTCCTTTTTGTTTTGGGAGAAAATTTGCTTCTGGTTAAGTTAAATTATGAAGTTAGCTTTTGCCTTGGGCCAGTTGGTCTTGGGCCAAGGAGATCCAAGACCGGTGATTCTCAGCGCGTTTCGACATCTGTTTTACTATCTGGCTAATAATGCTAATTTTATGAATGATTGATTCTGGAAATGATTCCTTCCGCAAGAAAATTGACGGATCGTAATGACCGCGCGGCCGCAGCGTTCGAAACCTTTTGGAAATCACGCGCAACAAATTCGACTACACAATAACGTCAATAAAGACAAGTATTAAAAAAAATGCCATTTATTGTATTATTTGCTCTTTATTTCATTCATCACGCGATCCGGATTGGGTTCTCACGCTGTTATTAAATTAAACAAATGATTAAACAAATGACAGTAGCTTTTTGTCTTTTATTCTATTTTTAAACGACAATTTTTGACATTTTAAACCAAAACAGAGCACAGACAACGCAATAAAATTCCCATAAAGCATTCAATCAGATAGCATGGCTACGGGCGGTGTGTATGTGAAGCTGTGAAGTCATTCGGAAAAATAATTTCCTTTCCATACCCAACCCACACTCTAACACTAGTAAATATCGACCTTGCAATAATCTACTTTATTACTATTAACATAAAATTCAAAATTATTTGAAATCAGAGTTGACAATCAATGAATTTCTCGAGGCTTAAGTATTGAATATTTTGTCAAAGGAGCTGTTTTGTGTTCGGCAAGTTTGAAACTCATCGGAACTTGTGATAAACCAGAGTATTAAAGAGTAAATAAGTAGTAAACCTGAGTACTACAAATCAAAGGCATTGATGGCTAAACAATGTAGAAAAAAAAAATAAAACGACTATAATTTTTTATCAATTTAACACCTACTTTTATTATAATTATATAAGTATTTTACAAAAATTTGCATAGTTCTTAAAAATAGTCAACAAAAAGTCAGACTTTTTAAAATCGAGTTTTTTAAGAATACTCCGTTGAAGAGTCCCCTCATCGGGAGCCGTTATTGAGTGCACCATCAGGTGATGCTTTAATAATGCATTTTCACCCAAACTAAACGCGTGTATAAAATATAAGCTAAATCGTATAATAATTCAATAAATATTTTTTTTTATTTATTTTTATTATTTTTATTTGTTTATATTAGGACAAATCACACAAATTGAGCTAGCCCCAAAGTAAGTTCTATACTTGTGTTATGGAATACTAACTCAACGATACTATATTATATAACATATACATATATAGATAAACATTCAAGACCCGGGCCAATCAGAAAAAGATCATTTTCCATCATGACCCTACCGGGGATCGAACCCGGGACCTCTCGGTTCAGACGCAAGCACTTTACCACTTCGCCACCGAGGTCGTCAAAATAAAATATTATAATTATATAATAATTATACAATTCCTACTAATATTATAAATGCGAAAGTTTGTGGGGATGTGTGTATGCATGTATGTTTGTTACTTACGCAAAATCTACTGGACCGATTGTTATGAAATTTTTACTTTTCATCCAGAAATTCCCACGGGAGCGAAGCCCCGGGGCGCAGATAGTATCTCAATAATTTATCATTACGCGGAAAACAATGCATCTAAACGTTTTGGGTACAGAGCCCGTTGCTACAGTATTCGGATGCGTGCCTACCTTCTATCATCTCCACATCATACCGGTTGCATTCGGGGCTGTGACGCTACGAAGCCCACATTCAGTGTGAAAGGTAACCTCATACTTTGGAAGATTCGTCTGCGAGTTTTTCCGCGGCTCCTCATCTTCCTGTCTCGGCTACATATCCCTTTGTCGCCTCTTACGGGATACAAAGTTGTTGTAATCTAGGGCGGAACCACACACCACATTTCGCGTGCCTAGCTCGTTATGCTATAATAAAATAAAAAACATGAACGACCCTAGTAGGACATCCTGATTCTTTAAACTCTTTGATTTATTGCGCGGTTCACGCTTGACGCATAGGGGCTAAAACCCCTAGGGCAATTTTGTGGATGTCGTAATTAAATATTTGGGGTCTGGTTTTACGTATAATAAGTTTGCTTCAATATAGTAAAATTATTATCAATCATAAAACAGTATGTGGTATTAGCTAGTAAAAGGACTGTGGTTGGTACAGTTAACGCCACATCAACATAATTAAATGCATTGCAAACTAGTCGCTATTACCACGCCATAGAGGTTCATGCAGGGTAACTTGATGTGCTGTACCTAATCAGGGAGCTCCTCGGGAATTTATTTATTTATATTGGTTTTAAAAATGGCTACTAAGACAAAAAAGGAATGTTCAGTGTTACATTCCGTTTTGAGTGAAAACTTTGTTATGAACAAGTTTTGTTATAGACTAGCTGCGCCCTGGAATTCGCTCCCGTAGGAATTTCGGGATAAACATGTACTCTATAGGTTATATTCTACCCATGCACCAAATTTCATAACAATACGGCCAGTAGATTTCGCGTGAAAAAGTAACAAACATACCTACATTACACACATCCATCCTTACAAAACTTCGCATTTTTTAATATAGCTACTTCCATATTAGTCCATAATAATATTAGAAAGATAAAAGATTTCTAGGTATTTTTATTTTCTTTGTTTGTATTCAATAAACTCGAAAACTACTGGGCCGATTTAGATGAAATTAGGCACAGAGGCGACTCGTTTAGAAGTAACATACGAGTAGGCTACTTTTTTTATTACGGTTTTACCCGAGCGAGCAGAGGCGGGGTGATAGTAATATTTATGTTAGAAAACATATTATATTCGGTCTTATTTTGAGGCTAATTTTATCTGTGTGATTTGTCCACATTATAACAATTTATATTTATTTATATTTCACAAGCGACCAGGCTTCGCACGTGTACAAACATAATAAATTAACACCTAAACCTTGCTCTTGAATCACACTAATTATTGGCGAAACCCGCATGAAAATCCATTCATCAGTTTTTGAGTTTACAGCGAACAGACAGGCAGAAGCGGCAGTGGACGTGCTTTTATAATATGTAAGGATAAGTAACGTTACGTCCCCTCAATATACAAAGACAATCTTTATATTCCAGAACATTCTAAATTTGTGAAGAAAGTATGTTGATTCGATATCCGATTGCTCGTTTTTTCCTCGAAACCTGTATTATAATTCGCTCAAAATTCAAATTCTGTTTGGTTACCCAACGAAATCGAACTGAAAAGGACAACTGAAGAGCAAATTAAATCTCACTCCTTCGCAAAAAACACTTTGGAATATTTTATATAGGTCTCGCACCCACTTATTAACAGATTTTCATATAAAGTAGCCTATACTTTAAAATGTTTAATATATATCTGCCGATGTGCAGAATATAAATAAATTTATTAGCCTAAACCTCTCTGTAAAATATATTTGGCGATGTGTTAAATATAACTAAATTTTCGAGCCTACGCCTAAATATATGCAAAATATATTTGCTAATATACAAAATATAGCTAAATTTACGATTAATAAATGAGTATCAACATGCTATTTTACTGTATAAAATATAAATTTCATAAAGTTATTTGTTTAAATATATACGATAATTTTATGTCATATTATTTGACAATTTCATAATTTGCGCGATTTACTTGTAGTAATTTAAATATGTAAGGAATTAATTTTAATTCCCAAACTGTGACGTTTAGTAGGCATGTCAAGATATGAGGTGACAAGACCATGCAGTGTCATACAAGTCCCAAAATAAATTGACTTACGTTACCAATAATTTTATTTAAATTTGCATACTCATGACCGGTGAAACATGTAGGACAATTTTTTTTTAACACCACATTGAAAATAATGTTTTTGCAAATAAATGATATTTATCTTATTGGGAAAAAGCCCTATTATGATTGGGTGCGAACCTAGGTCTTCGGGAGACTTTTTTATTCGTGTAAACAATAAAATGAAGTGCTTTGTAATTCGCAGTGTATTTTCGTAACGTCTACTAGTACTGGGTCAACTCCTTCAAGACTAAATTGATTTTTATTGAGTCTCCCCGAAATGTTACGACAATTCATTATTTGACTACCAAAAAGTTGTTAAATAAATATATTAGGACTAATCACACAGATTGAGCTAGCCCCAGAGTAAGTTCGAGACTTGTGTTATGGGATACTAACTCAACGATATGGGATATTTTGTAACAAATACATATATTGTTAAACATCCAAGACCCGGGCCAATCAGAAAAAAGATCATTTTCCATCATTACCCGACCGGGGATCGAACCCGGGACCTCTCGGTTCAGGGGCTCTTGCCCCTGGGCAAGCACCTTCGGCTTGCCTTGCTTGTTACCTATATTTGAAAAATTTAAAAAACAATAATGATAAGCCCTTCTATACAAGCACTGTTTAAATGTGTTTCTTTCGGCAGTGGTCGTTCCGAAATGTCAGTAGTTTGTGACTTTTTGAGAGATTACTATGTAATATAAAATTTGACGTTGAATAAGTGCCTGTGAATAAATGATTTGTTATTATAGACTGATATAAAAATAGTTACATTTTCTAATCAAATATTGGATTACTGGAAAAATTGTATTTTTTGAAGGTTCTTACCTTACCACTGCGCCACCGAGGTCGTCACCTGGTTCGTTGTTAGAACGAAATAAGATCAATTAAAGAAAATTTATGCAAATAAAACATAGCTATCATGAAATATATACTTTCCATACCAATATTAGAAATGCGAAAGTCTGTCTTTCTGTTCCGCTTTCACGTCTGAACTGCAACTTTTACAATCCTAGTATATACTTAACTTTTGATAATTGATTTAAAATAGGTAAATTTTATTAAAAGTGATTAAAATTTACCGTACTTTTACTTTGGGGCTAGCTCAATCTGTGTGATTTGTCCTAATATATTTATTTATTTATATTTATTTAATCCCAGTAAATAACTTTTGACAATTGATTTAAAGGAGGTAAATTTTATGAAAATTAATAAAATTCACCGTAATATTACGAAAAAGAATGCAATGTAGGTAAATTTTATTAAAAATTTCAACACACCGAATTGTTTTTTGTATTGTGTTCCTCACTTCTACGATTGTTGAATGACTACAAATATCAAGAAACGGGAAATATAAAGCGAAACTCCCCTAAATTGAGTGTCAGAAATGACAAGTGTCCCTAGATTCTTCATTTTCCTCATCGGGAGTCAACGTCACTATGGTAGTACAATTAAATTTTATTTTCTTCGAACGTACGCCCCTACACTGATTGCGGCACTTGACTGGGGTCGCTTGAGTAAATAATTACAGAAAGAGGACCAGCTTTATGACATACTAGCTTTTGCTCACGGCTCTAATCTTGCACGGGAAAATTTCTTATCTCTGGGATGAACGACACCATAAGTACCGTTATTAAAAACTTGAGAAAGATTTATTGAGTAGATAGTTCTTGTTAGTTGAGAAGTTATTCATAAATTAAAATAACCACTGTCAATGACGACAAAAAAAATATTAAAAAAAAATAATTTAAAAAAATTGTGCGCACTGATTAACGACACCGACAATAAAACATTTTTCAACACATTATTTGTACATGTTATATTACTGATAAAAAAATATACATAAATTTATATTTAAAAAATGGTAAGCCCTTCTGGCATAATAGGGACCAACACTGTTTGAATGAGTTTCTTTCGGCATTTCTTCTCAGCAGTGGTCGTTCCGAAATGCTAGTAGTTTGTAGCTTTGGTAAACATCATTTAATTTAGATTATGACGTGAAAATGTGCCTGTGAAGACCTAATTTCTGAATAAATGATTTGATTTGATTTGATTCAAGAGAAATATTATTGCCCTCGGATTGAAAAACTATACTTCCGAGTCTGATGTTATAATATTATAATTAACATTTGACTGCGGAAGGTATGTCTAAACAATTTTGTTTTATGTTAACACACGAGCGCCATCTAGAGACTTTAGCTTATACCTTTGCTCAATAGCTGCAAAAACAACAGGGAAACGTCCAGATAGGACAGTTTACCATTGACAACACTTTAGACCTCTAGTGGTATCTTTACTCAGTGTACGTCGTCTCGAGTTTTTAATAATTTCTCGAATGGAAACCAGGCATTGCTTCTGACATAATCCATGTTGAACTTATACCGCCGTCAATCACAAGGCGACAGTGCTCTTGAGTGATTTAAATTAGCTCTTGGAATATGAACTCTAATGTCTTAGTCATAGGGTCTAGCAATTCCAACTGCGATAGAGGAAAAATTTAATTTCCTTGAAGTCGTAATATTAGTTTATTGAAAAGAAATCGTGTGAAATATAATTTTAATATCATATTGAGGTCGCAAATATTTGATAGAAAAAAAGGTGAGAATTGTATATAAAGATTTGTTATATGTTGATGAGTACAATATCTTTTCGTATAGCTGTTAACAGTTTACTATATAAAATTCATTATTTCATACAAAAACCCTTTGAGAATAACTACGAATGAGAAACTTATGGCTTTCATTTTTAAAAAGCAAATAAAAAAATACAAGTAGGTAATTAAAAACTAACAAATTTCAATTTTTATTTCTCGAATTTGTTAAAAACACAACATTATGTATAGTATAGTTTGAAATATCTTAATGGTCAAAAGTCAAGGTCCAAATCAAATCTACTAATCTCGTCGACGAAACGCGACAAATTTCGCCGACACCGAAAGCCCTTATATCCGCATCGATAAATGTCAATTTGACCAAATTACCTACGTTTTTTGTTGACCTGTTCGACTTAGCTGGGGAATACAACTTTTTTATATATTGGGATCATCAGTTTGGGTTTTCGTTCAGGGAATATCGTAGTAGTGAAGTCTGAAATTTAAATTTGGTTCAATTACATAATATTTATCTCAAAACCAATTATTTTGGTTTGAAAAAGTAAAGTGTCTTAACAAGTTAAACTTGGAATAACCAATTTGTCGGTTTTGTCAATCAAAATGGAAATCCAAAATTGAAAATTTTAAATATAACTAGTAGATAGACCTATCAATTTCAATATTTTTCAGTTAATTATCTGAATAGAAATTTCCGTTTTTATCCCGCCACGGCAGTCTCGAAGTTTCTGCTACGGACTTAATGAAAATTGACTTATCTAACTTATCTCACTGCTAATTTGCACGCAGAGTTTGCCAAATAGAGCGAATAATTAATACAGGATTTTTTTTAAAACGTCCAGAATTCTTCTTATCTAGTGTGTTATTTATTTCTTCCAGTAACTAATCCGAAATGCCAGGACTAGCTTTATGTGAAATATTATATAATTATTTAAATAATATAATCAAATTTCTAAGATTTATCTAATAAATCAATTTTCTTGAAATTTTGCAAACATGAAGTTTAAAGTACGCGTGTGTGTGTGAAGGACATGGGGTACCTTTCATCCCGGAAAAATAACTGTGTAAATGTCGAGACATAAACACAGAAGTGTTATAAACTATTGTGGGATGAAAAATAATATTATAATTTCCAGAACTGTTATAATACGCGATTTTATTTACGTCTCTTTAAATAATTCGTGCACTCTTCCGGATATCGAGGATATAATGTTTTAAAAAAATTACTTCTTTCCAATAAAAGTAAAACGAGATAATTTTGAAAACGTCTTAATTTCCGAATCTCTGAATATCCTTTTAGACTGCTCCGCAACCCGCTGCTGAGAGTACATGGCGTGCTATAAGCAAAGTCGCTCAGTCCGCCGCGCTGCGCGTCGCTTAGACCGAAGCCGTGAACCGGCGGTAATGTTTCGAAAAGTTCGTTGAACTTTTGCGTCTTTTTTGAAAACGGGGGAAATGCTTCAGACTTCATAATTTGAAAATTGGAAATCTTTTTTTTTTCTTATTAAGCAATTAACTTCGTAAATTAACACCCTTTTTCAACGAATGGAAAAGGGAAGAATTTCTTTTTTCGTTTTAGCTTCGATGCCAATTGAACCTGAACTGATGACTTCACCCATCCGTCGTATTATTCGAAGGCTGTTATCTCATAAACTGTAATCGTCCTAATTTTTCTCCAAAAAGTATTCCTATATAAAAGAATTTTGAATTTGAGTAAAATAGCCAATTTGTTAATATAAATGACCTCTGTGGCCTGATGGTCATCACGCCGGACTGCTACACTGGAGCTCCCCGCTTCGATCCCCGGTCAGGTCAAGACAGAAAATGATCTCTTTCATATTGACCTGGGTCTTGGATGTTTATTTAAGTATATGTGATACTATATAGTAACGTTGAGTTAGTATTCTATAACACAAGTTTCTTACTTACCTTGGGGCTAACTCAATCTGTGCGATTTGTCCCCATATATTTATAAATAAAATAACACTTTTAGTATTACCCAATTCTCAGCACAACCTAGAATTTGTATACTTACAACTTAAGCTTGAAATCATATTTATGGAATATACAGTCCTCAACAAACTGCACATCAAGCTACCCTGCATTGAACTCTATGCAACGATAACAAGGGCGAGTTTGCATTGATTTCAGGTAGCTAGGTTTGCTGTTGATTGTACAATGTCTGCCAATGCGAATCAAACGATGCCCTATATCGGAATCAATGTAGATTGAACTGAGCACAATTGAGCTCAATATTGATATTCTACAAATAAATTCGGATCGTTACATTTTATAAAACATAGTCCTTTGTTCGTGATAAACTCAAAAACCACAGCACGGATTTTCGTTGGGTTTTTAGTAATAAATAGTTTGATTCCTGAGGAAGGTTTAAATATAAATATAAATATATTAGGACAAATCACACAGATTGAGCTAGCCCCAAAGTAAGTTCGAGACTTGTGTTATGGGATACTAACTCAACGATACTATATTTTATAATAAATACATATATAGATAAACATCCAAGACCCGGGCCAATCAGAAAAAGATCATTTTCCATCATGACCCGACCGGGGATCGAACCCGGGACCTCTCGGTTCAGTGGCAAGAATCTTACCACTGCGCCACCGAGGTCGTCAGGAGTACCTATTTAGTCTATTTCTGTTCCCGCTAAATGTTCGATTGCTTTTGACTCGCAAAGCAAATTGTCGAACGATTGATCCAAGTTTTTGTTGAAATTAAAATGGAGGCGTCGATTGCCGTATTCAATTTTAATGAAATTAATTTGCCTTGTTGTTGTTGTTGTTCCGAATCTTGGACATTGAAAATGAAACGGAATGTGATTGAGCTAGCCCCAAAGTAAGTTCGAGACTTGTGCTATGGGATACTAACTCAACAATACTATATTTTATAATACACATATACATATAGATACACATATAACAAATACACATATAGATAAACATCCAAGACCCGGGCCAATCAGAAAAAGATCATTTTCCATCATGACCCGACCGGGGATCGAACTTGGGACCTCTCGGTTCAGTGGCAAGAACTTTACCATTGGGCCACCGAGGTCGTCAATTGTCAGACCAATTCCATATACAACTTTAAGTACAGGAAACTTTAAGTAAAGTTAAACAGTTTACAGGAACAAAAGTTGTAAAGTGATACGCGGGGCTGAGGCAGACGAAGCGGGGAAGTGGTTGGGACCCCATTTTGAACAGACAACAAAATAAAACTCGCCCTTTTACGTTATTTCTGCATGCATTTCATAGCGGTTGTGCACAAGTAGATAAATCCTTTGCAATATTTGGTCCGTGGCTATAGTACTTATTCCTAATTAGCCGATTTCGATTGATTTTAGTGCGTGATATCGTAATTTCGATTTCTCAAATTAATTAATAAAAAATGTGTATACATTTTAATGTAGATTAAGAAATGGAAAGTGTATTCATTGAATGTAGGCGGCAAATCAAAACCATTAATTTCGATATTTCTGTGTTCATTTGAACTTCTGTGCCAATTCAATAGAATTTGTGACATATTGGTTTGTGATATATTGGAGGTTTGGGTGCTATATATATTTTTTAAATCCTTGATTACCTAACTGAGCCACATTGGTATTCTACAAATAAATTCTGATCATTACATTTTATAAAACAAAGTCCTTTGTCTGCTTTCGCGAAACCAAGCTAAGAAACTAACTAAACTCAAAAACCACAACACGGATTTTCATGCGGTTTTTACCAATAAATAGTGTGATACAAGGTGTAGGTGCTATATATATTTTTTAATTCTTGAGTAACAATGGTTGTTTATTTTACAAGATGTAAAATAAAAAAGACAAGCGTTTTTCAATTTACAAATCAAACCCGTATATTCTCGTTCAACGCCCGAGGGCCGCGCAGTGTCCTCTTTTATATGCCTTCGAGCAGAAAAATGAATTATTCTTCCAATTTATCGAATAGCCCCTCTGCTCTGGCAGGAGTACCTATTTAGTCTATTTCTGTTCCCGCTAAATGTTCGATTGCTTTTGACTCGCAAAGCAAATTGTCGAACGATTGATCCAAGTTTTTGTTGAAATTAAAATGGAGGCGTCGATTGCCGTATTCAATTTTAATGAAATTAATTTGCCTTGTTGTTGTTGTTGTTCCGAATCTTGGACATTGAAAATGAAACGGAATGTGATTGAGCTAGCCCCAAAGTAAGTTCGAGACTTGTGTTATGGGAAACTAACTCAACGATACTATATTTTATAACAAATACACATATAGATAAACATCCAAGACCCGGGCCAATCAGAAAAAGATCATTTTCCATCATGACCCGACCGGGGATCGAAATTGGGACCTCTCGGTTCAGTGGCAAGAACTTTACCATTGGGCCACCGAGGTCGTCAATTGTCAGACCAATTCCATATTCAACTTTAAGTACAGGAAACTTTAAGTAAAGTTAAACAGTTTACAGGAACAAAAGTTGTAAAGTGATACGCGGGGCTGAGGCAGACGAAGCGGGGAAGTGGTTGGGACCCCATTTTGAACAGACAACAAAATAAAACTCGCCCTTTTACGTTATTTCTGCATGCATTTCATAGCGGTTGTGCACAAGTAGATAAATCCTTTGCAATATTTGGTCCGTGGCTATAGTACTTATTCCTAATTAGCCGATTTCGATTGATTTTAGTGCGTGATATCGTAATTTCGATTTCTCAAATTAATTAATTAAAATGTGTATACATTTTAATGTAGATTAAGAAATGGAAAGTGTATTCATTGAATGTAGGCGGCAAATCAAAACCATTAATTTCGATATTTCTGTGTTCATTTGAACTTCTGTGCCAATTCAATAGAATTTGTGACATATTACATTCTATTTATCGAGAATTTCAAAGCCATTTACTGCCACAACATAATAAATATTATTATTAGAATAGACAGAAAAAAAAATTGAAGTTGTTTGTTTTCCTTTTAGTATAATTATTTAATAACCTTTAGGGAGATTTCGTTTCGGCGTAAAACCTGTAATTTTTTTTTGTAATAAACAAAATAACAATTTTTATTCTCAATTAGGAAACTTAACTTTAAGAATAATGCCCCATTTGTATCACATGAGATTTTGAAATTGAAATGAAAAATTACTGACTAACAATATTTTAATGAGTTTCGTCCGGTATATCTTCTCAGCATTGGTCGTTCCGAAATGCTAGTAGTTTGTAGCTTTGGTAATTATTATTTAATCTAAGAATATGTCGTGAAAAAAAGCCTGTGAAGTTCTTATTTCTGAATAAAAGATTGGAATATATTTGAACCCTGGAACTTTCGACCTCAGGCGGTAATCTCGACCACTCAGTCACCACTATTTTAAATAAACTTGCCAGAAAATAAATAAACGAACAACAATTTTATCAACGATAAATTTATCAATGATTTTATCAATGATATGCTGCCAAATACCTATTTTGCATTGCTGATTTCGACAAGCAGAATCTGAGTTGTTTTCGGCGTAAAATAAATTTTCATCATTGAACGGAAGCTTGTAATGAGGAAATTTGATTGTTTATTTGTTTGTTTTTTACTCTTTCTGTCCATAACTACCCTATCATCACGAAGTTTAGCCCACATATTTTTATTAGGTAAAATTACATATATAATACCAGCTTAGAATAGGAGCTCTACATATTCTCCAGTACGAGGCAACTAAGGATACCTTAACAGCTAAAAGGCAACAGTAGCATTGCTAAAGAGGGTTAACGTCAAGCAGGAGGTTGGTTGTTAAATTCAACATTCAAAAGTTATTTTTACACAAACCCTGGGCGTATGAGGCGTCACAGCTCCGAATGTGACTGGGAACACGCGAAGATGAGCAACCGAATACGAATATAATGGTTGATTGTTAGATAATTAATAAAATGACCGCCTACTTATTGTACTTTAATAAATTGTATTTTTATGCAATAAAAATTAAATATAGAAACTAAAGTAATAACTTTTTATTCCGTTAACCCACAGGGAGCAGAGCAAGGGAGCGCAGCTAGTTTGATAAAATTTAAACCCAAAATAGACACTACCTTGCATATTATTTATCGCTCAATACAAATTTCAAATCAACCCTTAGAATAAACGTTCATTTGATACAAGAATAATGCCTTTGTATAAACACTTTCGAGTGTTAATCCAATCAGGGAGGCCACTTCAATACAAAAGATACAAAATCGAGGGCTTTTAAAATCTATACTAGTATTATAAAGAGGTAAGCGTGTGTGAGTTTGTATGTTAGAGGAAAATGTTTTCACCATTCGAAAGGTACATTATCCAAGATTGCTATAGCTATATTTTATCACAAAATTCCCGCAGGAGCGTAGCCTCGGGCCCCGGGTAATATCTAGTACCTATTACATTAAATACATAATAAATAGACTTCTTTTTTCAATTTTTTTTCGCGATTCTACTAGAAGAGATTTCAATCGTATTACATAATTTTACGCCTAGTTTCGTAATTGTAAGTTTTATATGTACACCGTTATTCTGTGTACACATTTATATGAATTTATGAATAAATCAAAAGATTAAACAATTTTAAATAATTTTTTTAGCTATTTATCTGCATTGTTTTTGGTGTGCAATTATAATAATGCTGTTGACAATTCATTATGTAATAGTTATCGTTGCGTGAGTCAGCCCTCGCCATCTCGCCACACACAGCAGTGATGTATTTTTTTCATAAAATAATTATCGCTCACAACCTCACCAGTTGGTTTAATGCTCAAAATATAAACGGAAACATTCTTCGTTGCGGCTATTGAATTAATTTTATTCTGTTGATTATAAATTGAAAATGGTTAGATCTGAATTGCAAATATCAGCCTCAATAGGCGATTTCTCCTCGTGGGAGCAGAGTTAACGTGTTTAAAGGTCTTGCTGAGGTTAAAGTATCTCTCTTTCTCACCTGAGTATTATCCCGGTTTCTTCTTTAGTCGTTGAGCGTTGCAGCTAAGAGTCCACTTTCCTACTTTTTCAAATCCACATCGCACGGTCGTCGGAATCCCTAGTTGTCAGATATCATTACTGACGACATCAAGCCAGCACTTCTTGGGTTTACCCCTTCTGCCTGGCCTTGACACAAGGAGCAAACCCACAGGGCGGGAACAGCAATAGACAGATATCTTGTTCCCTACATATCTTAGCGGTCGACGCAGGCAGCATTCATGGAGTTTGTCTGCTACTCGTATCATGGACATTGAAACTGCTGCAAATACGCGAGTTCCAATCGATGGTCTAGCCTCGTGACGCCACACATCCAACGGAGTATGTCATCTCCGTGACTCGAAACTTTTGTGATAGTGTTTATATGAAAAGTAAACAACAGTAATCTGTGGGAGTAATGTGTGTTTACAGGAAATCTGAGAAGAGTCAGCTTTTTTTTTTCTTTCAAAATTTCTGAAAAGTTAGCTCATATTTTTTCTGAGAAAATGGCACTAGAGAATGTATAAAGTGGCACAGTGGATATATAAATTTTATTCAATATAAAATTGTAATCAGGTTATACCAGAATTGAAATCTAATCGTATCCGACAAAATTCCGATGTAATTATCAACGCAACAATACAGCCAAATTTGTGATGACCTCTTTTTCCGAAATAGGGATAAGTTGATTTTGTACATGGATTTGATTTTTGTGAACATCTTCCAAATAATATGACGTGAAAAAGTGCCTGTGAAGGCCTAATTTCTGAATAAATTATTTGATTTTGAAAAATAATATTAAACAAACATATAATGTTCATTTATTTTTCTTTCTTTGACGGCCTCGGTGGCGCAGTGGTAAAGTTCTTGCCACTGAACCGAGAGGTCCCGGGTTCGGTCCCCGGTCGGGTCATGATGGAAAATGATCTTTTCCTGATTGGCCCGGGTCTTGGATGTTTATCTATATATGTATTTGTTATAAAATATAGTATCGTTGAGTTAGTATCCCATAACACAAGTCTCGAACTTACTTTGGGGCTAGCTCGATCTGTGTGATTCGTTCTAATATATTTTTATTTTTTCATTTAAAATAGCTATGAAATAATGATTTGTTACCGTGTTGTATGTTGCTAAGTTCATGGAATCTTGTTTTTATATTTTACAATATAAAATGAAACCTTTCTAACCGCCACTGCGATCTATTGTTACAAAATTCCGTTTAGTTTCAGTTCTATTGACAATAATTATAATTTGTCACCCAAACCTCTTCTTCAGTTAACTGTAAAAGTTATAGTCATAATAGGGGAGAGTTATATCAGTCAACTAATTTCGTCGACCCTGACCTGCGCGCTGCCGACGTATAGACAAAAGGCGTATTTTGCGTTTTTGAAGCGCAGTTTGAAGTTAACCGCGCAACTCACCCTCAGTCTCCCTTATATACTCATTCGTTCCTGCTTATAATAATGACGTGCAAAATTTAATTTGAACGGATTTGAACCCTTTCAAAAAAAGAAAACGTTTTTATGGCCAGCATTTTATCTGTTTAACTTTTAATGATCGATTCGAGTTCGATATAAATGACGTCATTTGCATTGTCACTAAAAGGTTGAATCGAGTAATTAAAAAGAAACATTTTGCAAGTCATTTCACTGTTTTAACGTTGTGATTTTATGTGGACAAGAGCGATTAATGTTAATGGTTTTTAGAGTTGTACGCAAAGGGCAAATGGGACCTAATTATCATGCAAGACTTGTTGTTCGTCGGTCTGTCTGTTACCGGGCTGTAACACAAGAACCGTGATAGTTAGATAGATGAAATTTTCACAGATACGTATAGACAGACGCGTACAATGTATACTATAAAACAAAAAATGCCACGAAACAAACGTGATTTTTTTTGCCGTTTTTATTGATAAGGCGACGGAACTTTTCGTCCAAGTCGCACTTGGTAATTTTTTTAAATTCATGGTTGTAAACTAATTTAAATCAAAGTATAAAGCTACCACATTTTTGTGTAAATTTCGTGGCACAAGTTGTGCTGCACAACTAGTAATGTAATATGAATTTTTAAACTTTTAAAGGATCTTTCGACACGTCGCCGGCGGCGTGATCAACTCACAAACTGTCATTAATCATATTCGGATGCATCATAAAATTTTGAATCAAGTTTGAATTTTTATATATGCAGTTATCCATTTTAATACCTTATGCAATTTTAGGGTTAATAATCGTCAATTCGTCATTTTATTTAATCGGCCGGCGGCGGCACGCAGGTAAAAGTTAAAGTCAAAGTAGATTGGTGCAACTGAGCCAAGATACTCAAATATTTATAAATAAAAATAAAACAGTTGTAAAATTGTGGCAATTGAAAATTATACAATTTATTTTGTACATTTATTGTTTTTGGAGTGACACAAAATTTACTCACCTTGTGTTTCTAATACTTGCTAGAAGGCTTTCAATACTTGCCTAAGCATATATTTAGCTGCACTTAAGGTAAGCACAAAGTCTTCATTGTAGTTTACATGTAATATTTTGTGAAATACTGTTTTCATACACGAATCCATCAATCATAACACTATAGTTAAGTGAACCAACGAATTCCGAATCTTAGAATGGGTTGCACCAATCAACTTTGACGTTAAATTTGACCTGCGCAGTAAAACGCAAAGTACGCTTTTTTGTGTAATGGTCGGCGGCGCATAGGTTAAAGTCAACGTTAAAGTTAATTCGTGCAACTCACCTTAAATATAATTATGCATAACTTCTGAAGGTCCATTTGTTTATATACTTTGGCTATTCAATGTTTCCTATTCTTATTCAATGGCCTTTGAACGAATTTATGATATTAATTTGGTGTGAATTTGTTTTCATTGAAAGTGTTAATTTATTCACGGCCGCCATTTTGTGAGGATTTTCTATTCTATCGGCTCCTATTGGCAAATTGTTGTATTATATTATTAATTGTCAGGAAAATAATATTTTGTGGTTTCAAAAGTAGGGTAAAGGGGTTTTCTTTATTATGATTACATCGATGTCCAAAATATTACAAGTTAAAGTCAAAATATTACAAATTAAAAAAAAATCCGACATTCAATATTAATTTCGCTGCAACTTTAGAACGGCTAAACCGATTTTGATCAAACGTATCTAAGAACTACTGCATAAACATTAGCTATCAAATAAAAAAAACCGCATCCAAATCGGTTCACCCGTTGATGAGCTACGATGCCACTTACACAGACAGACAGACAGACAGACAGACAGACGGACTTAGCGGCCAAACTTATAACACCCCTCTTGCGTCGGGGGTTAAAAACTTAAGTTTAATGTTACTGTCACTTTTTTATACCTACTACCAAGCAGGTAAAAAGTATAGTAAGTTATTACCTATGATCGCAGTACAGTATCAAGATACTTCTGGTTGAGACGAAGACAATACAAATACTGTGTTTACTTATCAACAAACACATTTTTGTAATCAATATTGAGCTTGAAGTGAATCCTTTTTAACCCCAGACGCAAAAAGTGTCATAAGTTTAACGTATCTGTGTATCTGTCTGTGGCTCCCAAACGGATGAACCGATTTTCGTTTAGTTTTTTTGTGTCATAGTTAATTTTATTCCGAGTGTTCTTAGCCATGTTTCATGAAAATCGATTTAGTCGTTCAAAAGTTGTAGCGAAATGAATATTTCAAGTCGGGTTTTTTTTTTAATTATCTAAAAAATGTTATTAAGCGAAGTATTCACAATCATGTACAAAGTTACATCGTGATGAATAAAGTAAAAAATCAAATTTTCCGAAATCCTCTAACGATAAAATTTTTCCAAATAGCTGACTCGATCCTCACACAAAATTATGTAGATCCATGATAGTTGAGTACGTTCTGGGACTGAGTACGTTCATTTCAATATTATGGTGACAGCCAACTGCATGAAAAGTTATGCTTGGACCTCTACGCAGCGGTAATAAATGCTAATTTCAATTTACTTGGAAAGCTTGATGTGTGATATACTGTACATTTGTTTAAATGGCCACTGAGGTTCGAAAGTGACACTTTGTTGCCGGCGGCGGCGAGTGTGACAGAGTGAAATGACTATCAGTTATCTTATCGTGTGATAGATAAATGATTTGCTATCGAGCGAAGCGAGGTCTTGGGGCAAAAATACATTTTATGTTTGTTTGTACGTATGTACGTTTGTAATGCGATAACTTTCGAGCCTTTGGTCTGATTTTGATGAAATTTAAAAGGTATGTAGAATCTGTCAACAGAATTTTTGAAATATTCACAATTTTGTAAAAACTCATCAAACATTCATTGTATTCGCGAGGTCTAAGTTCGCGGCGAACAACTAGTTATTAGCACGAACATGATACGTCATCTCAAATACATAATTGTCGAAATTCCGGAGTGAGTTTCATTCAACTCGCCGAAGCACCCGCAAGTTTAGCTCTAGTGCTCGAGTGAGTTTTACAGAATACCAATTAACCATATCCGCGCGGATTCAGAAGTGAGTTGTTGAGTTGTCTTACAGAATCGCAATGCAGTTTGACAGCACACAAATTTGCATTTTATATTTTATCAAAATGATGCATCGCCGGATCGGGACATTCTATCAAGATTAATATGTTTATACTTATTCTCTTCCAAAATAGTCCTATTGTATTTATTTTTTCTTCCGTTCATAATAATGTTTTTCATTTGTTTTATGTTTCCATTAGAGTTAACTTTATGAATAGCTTTGTGTAAAGCGATACAAGCTACTGCTTATATCCAGTCTCTCACAATTTAAATAATAATTAAATTGATTTTACATAAATAAATTGATTCATTGTAACATACATTGGGGAGATGATAAAAATCTTTAAAGTTGTAATGAAAATATGGTCAGATTTACAGCACACAAAATTTGATTTTTAGAAGCTATTTTTCAAAATCCTTCCGTGCTGATTTTGGAGCGAAATAAAAACATAGAATATGTAAACAACTTCTTCTTTCGCGCATTTTAAAAGTCAATCAAGGGAAAAGCTGTAAACCGGAGATCCTTCCCATAGGATATGTATTAGCAACTTTGTCACTATGTAATCTCAATATATCACCAATGCGTTTAAACTTTACCTTCGAATTTTGCGACTCTCGGCTCTGACTACCCCGCAAGAGATGAAGACGTATACGTAAAAACTTATCTATTTTTATTTTCTTTAACCAACATAACAACTAACCCAAAATAAGTAGCAACTATTTGCTAAGCCCATCATCCACTTAACTGATTGGACATCAACGCTATCTGAATTAATTGTCGTATTTTCTCAGGCGGCCATTTGCAATTCTAATATGGCGGTTGAAGGCTTGTCCAAACTTGTCGTTGGATTCATGAGCCTGTGATCGGACAATCTGTTTGGATCAGGTTTTTGGCATTATTCGGCCGTAATTTATCTTATTTACCGCTACGGAAAAAATATTGAAAATTTTTCACTAAATATTATAAACTAGACGACCGCTGTGGCCTAAATGGTCATCATGGCGGACTGCTACACCCCCCGGGGGGTCCCGGGTTTGAATCCTGGTTAGGTCAACATGAGAAATGATATTTTTCAGATTGAGCTGGGTCTTGGATGTTTATCTATATATGTATATGTTATCATTGAGTTGTTATCGTTGAGTTAGTATCCCATAACACAAGTTTCGAACTTACTTTGGGACTCAATCTGTGTCATTTGTCCCTATATATTTATTTATTATTTATAACTAGCGACCTGGCCCGGTTCCACTCGAGGAAAGCCATAAAAATTATACTCCTAAACCTTCCTCAGGATGATTCCTGAGGAAGGTTCAGCTAGCTTAAAATACTGTGGTTAAAATTTCTGGGAAATTAGCCATTTGTATCTTAAATCAACAAAACCCGCAAACCCAATATATAATATGCTAAAACGTATATATATATATATATATACATTATATATATAAACGTAATACATAATGTAATTCGTAAAGATAGTGTGATCACTATCTTTTAAAAAACCTTCATCAAAATCTGTTGCGTAGTTTTAAAAATCTAAGCATACATAGGGGACAGACAGCGAGAGGCGACATTGTTTTATACTATGTAGGTTTTTTTCTTACTTTTTAATGCATGAATACTTAACCAATATGTTAAAATTCTTGTTTCACGTTGAGTTAGTATACCATAATGGATGGTCTCGAACTTACTTTGGGGCTAACTCAATCTGTGTGTGATTTGTTCTATTTATTTTTCTATAAATAATTTTATTCCAATTATACAAAAACAATTCGATAATTAATTATTCATGAAAATATAAAACTTTTACTATGACTTCTAGATTTTATAAATACGATTTGTTATGTAAAATTGATTGGTATGGATTTATCTGAAACTAAAATACAACTATAACAATTGGTTATACAGATTTAATTTAATTCGTAGAAGTTTGAAATGATTGAATTAATTGAACATAACTAATGGTTACGTTTCAGCTAGCTTAAAATACTGTGGTTAAAATTTCTGGGAAATTAGCCATTTGTATCTTAAATCAACAAAACCCGCAAACCCAATATATAATATGCTAAAACGTATATATATATATATACATTATGTAATTCGTGATAAACGTTATTTTCAGAAACGCAAATATTATCAAAATGTCGTGTTAAAAAATACTTATCTTCCAAGCACAAACTCTCTTTATCCCACTATCGTCGCATAAAGATAATAATATGACAGTCCATTATCCATTAATGCATATAAAATAGCTATGTGAAATAGAAAAAATGAAATCAAAACACTTATCATTCGGGCAATTATGTAAAAACACAAAAACTGATTGACATTTCAGATATTCTCCATAAATTATTCATAAAAACGGGGAATAAACAGGAAAGACATCTTATCTGAAAAATTAAATGTTTCTTCTTATTAATGGATCGGAAAAAAAATTGACTATTTTATGACAGTATGTTAATTAAACAATTTAAAATACCATGAAATGTGCGTAAAATGATAAGTAAACGATAATAAACATATTTTTTTTGTTCTTCAGTCATGCATACAATAAATCCTATAGACAAATTTCCATGAAATTTGACATACCAAATTTAAATTCTTAATTTTTAAATTATTTTCGGATCATACTAGTGGCCCGTCCCGGTTTCGCACTTTCCTCAGGAATCACTCTATCTATAGGTGAAAACTGCATGAAAATTCGTGCAGTAGTTTTTGAGTTTATCGCGAACAGACAGACAGACAGACGCGGTAGGGGTCTTTGTTTTATAATATGTAAGGATAAGGATACATCACCAGTCAAAAAATCGCTTAAAACTATTCTAGACCAAGGATAGAACCCGGGTCCTCTGACATAAACTATATAAAGGCCACAGAGATCGTCAAAAACAATACTAATTCTAAGTAACATTCATAAATGCGAAAATAAGTTTGTTTGTTTGTTACCTCTTCCCGCTCGATCTGTTCGAACAGTCTTTTTGAAATTTTGTATACGTATGTAGTATGAAGTATGATAAAAAATTATACATAAATTTATATTAAAAAAATGGTAAGCCCTTCTGGCATAATAGGGACCAACACTGTTTGAATGAGTTTCTTTCGGCATTTCTTCTCAGCAGTGGTCGTTCCGAAATGCTAGTAGTTTGTAACTTTGGTAAACATCATTTAATTTAGAATATGACGCGAAAAAATGCCTGTGAAGTCCTAATTTCTGAATAAAAGATTTGATTTTGATTTTGAAGTAAGGAGAAAGATATAGGGTACTTTTCATCCCGGAAAAATAACTGTTTATGTGGAAAACATGCAGGCGAATTCGCGGGAAAAAGCTAGTAAGATATAAACTGGAGATTCTCTCACAGCTGATAAGCTAGCTGCCATTCGCTTTTTAATCTCAATTCCATCAAGAAACCCACCATACTGCTAAACGTTGCCTCTGAATTTTGCAATATTTGCAATTATTTCATAGGGTAAAAAGAACTGTGACAAGTATATTTTAATAAATATATTATATAGTTTTCCGTCTAATAAGTGGATATTTAATAAATTAGGTTTAAATTTGAAAACGCTTTATGACTGTGGTTATGTTAAAATCAACCCTTGTCAAAATTAACGGCAACGTGTCATAAAATTGGCTTGGTGACAACCCTATTTCGCACATAATTTTCGTACCACAGTTATCATGTTAAATTGGATTTCCATGAAAATGTTCTATGATTTATATCATTCATTTTACTGAATAAGTCTTCTGATGTTAATTCAAAAAGGTTTTTAGTGATAATTACTTTATTAATGTCGAAAAGACACGCACTTCTAAATTCGAATTTCTTGTGAAAGCGTGACGAAAATTCTTGAGTTTAAATTATGCTCTTATATGATCGAAAATTATCTAAATCCTCTTCTAATAATATTATAATTAATGTTATTCACGCAAAATCTGCTGGGCGGATTGTTATGAAATTTGGTACGTCGGTAGAATATAACCTGGAATAACACATAAGTACTTTATATCACGAAGTTCTCACGAGCGCAGCTAGTATAGAATTATTTTTCAAAGTAACTTCTTAAAATAATTTCTTATTTTTAGAGTGTGTCATTGATAAAACTGGTGTCAGATTTTATTCAAGTCGCCCAAAGGAATCTGACATGACATGAAAAATATTTTGATTCCCAATTAATTTTGATCATATCAATATATATAACTAGCTGCGCCCCGAGGCTTCACTCCTGTGGAAATTTCGAGATAAAAAGTACTGTATGTGTTATTCCAGGTGATATTCTACCCACGTACCAAATTTCATAACAATCCGTTCAGTAGATTTTGCGTGAAAGAGTAACAAACACACAACATCACAAATTTTCGAATTATAATATTAGTAGGATATCATATCAATTCGGTATCATACATTATTCTATCGAATATTAATATTAAAGACTTAGAGCATAAGAACACCACGTCATGCCGTATAGGCAGTCGAATAACAAAGAAGAATCAATTTTTATTGATAGTGCTACGGCGTAGCTGCTCTACGAAAATGTCGTAGCGCATGAGCTGTCTTTCGTAGCTTTCGTTATACACGTGTTTACAATCGTGTGACTTTTTATGAACAGTTTAAATAGACTTTTTAGAAAATCACTTTTGTGGTTAATAAATGTTGTAAATTGTTTAAGTTTGATTGATATTTGAGTTATATTCAACAACATTAAGTAATTAATTAACATTATTAAGTTTATATTATGTTAGGACTCATAAGAAAAAGGTAATGTAATTAGATAGATTAGTATATTGATAGATTAGATATTGCAACTGATTTTGTAACGCATCTAATTCTTTAGTTTGGAGGCGATGTATATATATGTATATATATATATATATATATATATTTATATATATATACATCGCATAAATAATAATAGTAAATGCAATAGAAAGTTTGTGAGGATGTGTGTATGTTTGTTACTCTTTCATGCAAAATCTACTGGACGGATTGTTATTAAATCGAATACAATCTGCATTGATACATTGGCTACATATTATCCCGAAATTCACATGGGAGCGAAGCCCCGGAGCGAAGCTAGTCATTTATAATTTGTATTCTTCTGGGCGTTCTCGTGTCGGTTTCTTCTCCTATCACTTCACTTCTTTCCTACCTTTTCTATTTCACTTTAATTTTTTTCTTTCTATCTTTGTCATTCTTATTCTCTCTCCCATCTGAGCGTTTTCCAGGTCGCACAGCTATTGAGCATTTAAGCCCTGAGTCCGCTTCCATACTTGTTCGACTTCACTTCGCATTGTCTTCGGAATTCCTAGTTTAGATATTAGATATATATAGATTCCTAGACTTTGGTACGCATATCATCCTTATTCTTACGTATTTGGATTAAAACATAGATAGTTATACTTATTTTTTGCAGATGTTTCTGCCAGATGTGAGTAAATAACTTAACGCAAATAACACTTCATGAAGCGAGTTTTAGGCCAAATATAAAAAAGGATAAGGTGCCTTACGTCGTATTACGCGTCGCAATATTCCATTATCGCTAAAACACGACGGCCTAAACACAAAAAGTTCGCCACTTTGCCTTTCCATTACTGCGTAACTTAGCAAATATATATAATTTTAGTATCGTTAGCAATATAGTATGTTGGGTTTAGGGTCGTTATGCGTTTTAAGGTCAGCCTAATGGTGCGGTTTTTTGGGATATTGTTGGTCTAAGGGCAAGTAAAGAATTTTAATAGTATAGTAATTGTAGTCAAGTGAGGCGTGTGGTTCCGCCCTGGAATAGGGCCACTCCATACCTTCCCGTGGATGTCGTACGAGGCGACGCGAATACTGCAAGGTCGTTGAAACGTCAGCAACATTAGATAATAAAGTAGGTACTAAGTGTTATGTTAATGATGAGAATACATATAAGTATTCTTTAAAAGAAGTATTGTTTAAAAGAAGAGTGAGAGAGACGTCTAATACAGATATTTTTACTAAGTTTCTTAGAGCGTATAAATAAAAGTAAATTGATATGAGGTTACGCTAGGTATTGCTTTAAAAAAAATCTTAAAACCGACGCTTTATTTAACTAATCATATTAATTACTTGAGAGTACAGTAATTTTTAATTAATTAACTTATTGCTAAGGATTTACAACCCTTTTCTGTGTGTTCGCGTGAAGCTCGTTAATTTTCTTTAGTACGCACTGTAATTATTATGAACGACCGTACGAAAGAATGGGATTATTACTAAGCCTAAGATATTTTGTTGCAAACTCAAATTTCATTGTCATTTCGTAATTATAGAATAAAAAATTATATTTGAAAATTCCACCGTTTTAATTTATAAAGTGCTCAATGTTTTTAACATAAACTTATGACATACAAAAAAAGGATAGCTTTCATAATATTTATAAAAAAAAAAGTTTTAATAACAGATGGATTTTTGTACCGTTCGCACCAATATGTGTTATTCTTGAGGAATTTATTATGGTTTTACCCGAGCGAAGCCGGGACAGGCCTCAAGTTTACAATTTTTTTTTCTGAAATAAAATCTCTCTCTCTTCATAGTAGTATTTCGTCATGGCTGAGGTATATGGTTATTACATGGAATAAACACACAACAACTTTATTGGCACTATTTATTAAATGGGTTCTTCATTTCACACACTGACTTCTTCATTTCACACACAAGTTAGTAAGAGTGTGCAGGTTTCCTCACGATGTTTTCCTTCACTGGAAGCAGGTAGTCTATGAAAACTACTATATCAGTCAGATTGGTGTACAAACTCATGTGGCACGCGATATTGTAATATGTTTCCTACTAGGAAACGTATTAAACAAGCATAGGGCGAAGTACGGGCTTGCAATTCACTTATCACTATCGAGTCGATTTGAAGTGAGACGCACTGAATCAATCACATTGCGATGTGGTTGTCGTGGCGTCACAATGTCGCACTGTGATTGGTTAGCTGCGTCTCACTCGACTCGATTGTGAGATTCTTCGCTCACACGTCTCTAAAGTCCACATGCTGTCTCTTTTCCACATCTTGTAATTTAATTTATTTTATTCTTACAGAGTTTCCACAAGATATTTATAATCTTCAAAACTTTCACATGCATTATACCTTACACATAGTTAACTAAACATGAGCGAGCGAAATGAGGAAGAAACTCGAAGTCGTTAATAGCCAAGGCCCATAAAAACTTTCGCCTCCGAAAAAAAGACATTATATAGCAATATAACACGTGTGCACGGCACAAAATGGGGCCAAGACTGCCAACTTTTAATAGGGGACCGTCAAATGTCGCGAAAAATATAAATTATTAACATCATAATTGTTGCCTGAGGCTTGATAAAATTAGTGTTCATATTTTTTGCGGAGATGAGTTTCAGTTGGAAAACAGACGAATTACCCTACTCATAATAATTAGCCGCTAAAAAAAAAAGAATGTGCAAGTTTTATTTTAATATTAGAAATATCGAAACTTGATGTAAATAATTTTAAAATTGTTATATTAAAATAAATGCAACGATAGATTTACTATATTTGTGTCAGACATAATAACGCAAGTAAATCTTATATATTTACTCGTGTTTGAGGAAATTTGGTATAAGGTAAGGAATATTTCAACTATTCCTTGTCCGATAAAAATTCTGTCAAGACAAAATAAATTCTTTTAGTCGTCACAACTGCACATAAACAGATGATGTCGATCAAAAATTAATGGCGGGAAAAAACGAATTTCTGCTTAATGGTGTGTTGTAAAATTTATATAACATCACGGCGAGTGATCTCAGTTTTATCGTGTTATTTATAAACACATACTTAAAGCGTACTTTACTAACCGCGCCAAATTTTAAATGTCTACGTAAAATTTCTCATAAGCTGTAATATTGTTATGTTTGTTATAAAATTAGGAATAATATGCCCAATACAACTAACTGTATGTAGTCTTTGTCGGTTTAGCATTAAGGCTATATAAACCTAAGCGCGTCGCGCATCCTAGCAACACATACATTTTTATAAAACTCGTTTATTATCGAAACCTACTCGTATCGCTTCGAGTTTATACACCAATCTGTATTTGATTCCGATAAAGAAAAATATTGTGAGAAAAACAGTTCGCTGGTTGAATGGTTATTTAGGGTGGGTTGCATCAGTCAACTTTGACGTTAACTTCAACCTGCGCGCCGCCGTCTCGCGTCGTTTAGATAAAATGGCGTACTATGCGCGTTTTCTGCGCATATTAAAGTTAAAGTCAAGATGGTGCAACCCACTTTTAGTTTACTATTGTGTATTTGCATCTATTTGTCGCTAGATGGCGGTAGGTAGTAAAAGTGAAACCAGAGTTGGTGACACAATAGATAACAAAGAAACGTTTATTCTGTTTTTTTTTTAGTGTTTGTTTTTATAGCGGCAACAGAAATACACGATTTGTGTAAATTTACAGTTGCAAAGTAGATGAGACGAAGAAGTAGGAAAGCGGATTCGGGGCTCCGACGCTCAATACGCTCAAATAAAAGACAGACATTATCAGTGAGGATGTAGCAATCATGCAAAAATCTCAAAAATCAAATTACAATGGATTTTCATGAGTTTTGATCACAATTTACTTTTGGAATCCTTGCGCAAGCAAAGCATACATATACTAGCTCTAGTAGTATATATATTTTTAATAGCCTGTGGTGTCCCACTGCTGGGCAAAGGCCTGCCCTCTACTTTGCCATCCATCTAATAGTTCATCCAGTAAATAGTTACGTAGAAATGTTTAGAGTTCAAAAAATATTCTGGATCATAAAATAAGCAAAATAAATAACAACCTTTGGATATTATGAATCTCTCATCCCCAATATTAATACCTTACAAGGGCAGGGCGGCCCTTATCCAGTGAACAAACAAACAAATTACAATTTTCCACCGGGGAACGCTTATGAAATAGTCGTTCGTCAGGATTCAGGTAATAAAATATACAAATCATAGAAAGTTCAAAGTTCTCGTCAACGACACAGATATAAGAACATTATAATGTTCTTAATCTGTGTGGTCAAGGACGATGGACGAATTTGGTACTCCGGCGCCAGTCATATATAAGCGAAGAAAACGTCTACGCGACAGAAAATTGCGCCAAAAAAAACTGTTGTCTTTCGCGCAAGTGTTATCGCGCAAATGTCCTGAAATGCTGACATACATTCTAATGGTCTGACAACTCGGATAGAAAAAAAAAAATAGATCCTGGGCTCCTATGCTCTGCAACTGCGGAAGTAACCGGGAAAATGCTCACATATAACAGAGGCCGGCGGCACATGTTATCGTTTTTCAAATTCCGTAAATTATAAGTAAACATCGACTAGAGCTGGAGGAGACACAATAAGTATTAACTTGTGAATTAAATACATTGTGGAAATTCAGTAATCGATAAGAACACGAATTTGTTCACTACAAAACAATAATAATTCATTAAATATTAAAAAATACTTAACATTTTTGTCGGTCACTTTTCAGTTATTGTTTTCTCCTTCTGTCCTTTATTTGGTCTTTATAAGCCCTTCTTGGCTTTTCTCTTCTATTTTGCCCGTTATTGGTATTCTATTTTTAATTATTATTCTATTTTTATACTGACTTAAAAACCTAATTTTTCACGCATGCTCTGCTCATGAGAAAGGTCACATCTGTGTATACTTACAATTTGCGTCACTGCTGTAAATCATTTCGTTTCAGTGTAAAACACGGTTCCCATGATTTTCCCTTTTATCTTCTCTGCCGGGATTACCAAACGGAATTTTTTTTAAAAGATTAGACTAACAGTGAAATAAAATGAACTGAGTTGATTTTTCGAAGTTGATTCAACTATATTTGTTGATTAAAATTTTATTTGTCATTAACGCATTCGTAATCTTCACAGTCACATTTTCGACCGATGCTGAGAAGAAATGCATATTATATCATGTCTGAAGAGTATTTTTTGAAGTTCAGCCGAATGGAATATTATTTATTCGCAAAATGCTCTTCAAAACATATGAATTTATAAAACATAAAAAAAAATATAAATTGATATTAAGATCATTTACGTAGTGTAGTATTTGTTAAGATTATTGTTAAGTTTTTGCTGATAATTAAAAAAAAATGTTCAATGAAAATGGGATGATGGCGCTAGTGTGCGGGTAGGTATGGCCTTAAATGAAGTTATTAGAAATGATGCGACGCAAAAGCAATGAATACTTGATTAAAGACTAGCACCTCGAGATTTCTTCTAAAATTTACTTTTGAGGATTTGGCGACATGATTTATGTGACAATAGCAACTCGATTTTACGTTTTATTTATTAGGGAATTGTCGTAAATTTAAGGAATTCTTCCTAAATGTAAGTCAATGATTACGATTTTTATTTATTTTTTAAAATATAATAAAAGAAATTTGACATTTGATTCAGCAGTGGTCGTTCCGAAATGCCAGTAGTTTGTAGCTTGTGAGAAATAACTATAAATATAAAAATTGACGAGAAAAATTGCCTGTGAAGGTCTAATTTCTGAATAAATGATTTGAATTTGAATTTGACGAATTCTTTCTAAAAAGAAATGACCCATTGACAATTTTATAATCTTTTGCGAAAAAACAACACTTTGGCAGACACGTGGCAGTGACAGAAATAGTCGCCACGTACGACATCCACGGGAAAATATGGAATTATCAAGTTCTAGGTTAGAATCACACGCTTTAATGATGACCTCATCTCATCTAAGCGTTTTTCCGGGTTCTTCCTTATCTGTTAAGCATCGGCGCCCATAGTCAGCTTTCCTACATTATCGTCTCCACTTCACACGGTCGTCGGCATCCCTATTTGTCAGACCGTTGGCACTCGTATCATCCTTGAGAAAATTATCATGACCGCATGAACGACGAAATTACAATGGTCAAAGGTTCAAAGAAACAATGTCCTTTTTCGTGTTTAAAGCACCTTTGTCTAAAATTTAATGTCACTCATAAAATTACTCAAATAACAAAATGAAAACACGACATGAAACGCGGTGTTCCAAAATGCTCATATCTTATTTATCGGGGCTTGATGAAGAATTAATTAATGTTACCGCAAAACGCGAGGATACGAAACAGCCCAGGTTTTCCTTAAACAACCCTTGAAACCACAGAGCTTGGAATTTTAGACAATAGAAGTGTCAAAGATCAGAAAAGAAGAAGAATTTGCTGTTTGCCAGGATAAAAAATAAAATAAATAAATGAATAAAATAAATATATTAGGACAAATCGCACAGATTGTGTTAGCCCCAAAGTAAGTTCGAGACTTGTGTAATGGGATACTCATGCATGAAGGTACTCAAATATTCAAACAAGATTATTAAGTATCAATATAATTCATCGGTTTTATTATAAGAAATAAAATATGTTTATTGGGTATCTACGAATTACAATGGTTGTGCATATTGCTGGAGCCTCCTTTTAAGCAAAAATATGCTTGTGCCAGGAGACTCCGCTCCTTCCTTCCTATGTTATTTAATTTAATTCTACATACACATTCTTCTTATTCTACAGATACAAATCACAATAATTTCATTAAATTATACACTTTCAATACGTTAACACAATAGAAAATAATTTTATAAATAGCTATTATAGATAGACAATAGAAAAAAATTAAATTTGAAAATGAGTCTTTTTGCGGACCCTGCTTCCTCGGTTGCTACTATGGGTGCAACCAAGTGTACGCTTGCTATGATAACACTAGTATATTTATTAAATTACAATTTTATACCTATACATTATATACAATACATATATACATGTATTCAGATATAAATACAATGAGTAATAACTTGTTTGTGTGTAAGTTATGAGGGAGGATCACTAATGAAAGCTTCTATTTCTTCATACGTTTTAGTTTTTAGCCAAGAGATTAAATTTTATTAATATGAGATTTACCATTCTTTTGTTATGATATAAAGTCTATTACAAATGTTTTTTATCTCTAATATGTTGACGTCACAAAATGTCACCGTCGTACAAGCTCCGTATAAAATGTTGTTTTTGACATAAGAAAAAGTATGTATTTCGTATTAGTTCTCAGTACAATAACTAAATAATTAGTTATTCCTATTATATAGTGGATAAAATGTAGGTGTAATATGTAATATCCCGGCCGCTATCTGTCGATTTTACACACAATTAAATGTACTGTACCAATTGAATAGAAAAGCAGATTTTTAGCCAACGTAAGAAGTAAGGCGATTTAATGAGAACTAAAGAAAGAAAAAGAAAAGTAACAAAATTGCGCTATATTGTATTGTAGCCACACAGTAATATGAAGCGCGCAAAAGCCAAGTTCGTTTCAGATACGAGTTCAAAACCACGAAACATTCTAGAAAAAAGGCATGTAATATTATTTATACCATTAATGTTTTAGTGAAGGTCATACCAATTGACATTTCGAAGAGAGCAAACGGCACTTCTATTTGATTTATATTATTCAAATTTCTATGCATGAAACGCCAGAAATTTCACCCTCAAGAATGATCGGCCCGAAGATATAGAGCTTTTGAGGGAGGTCTTAAGTAATTGACCATAGAGATGCCAAGGTAAGAGCTATTTAAAAATTTCAGGCAAAAAGGTTTTCTTAGAGGCTTTGAACTTGAGATTGATATACTTTTAAAGATTTTTTTTCGGTTACCAGGAAAGGAAAGTTTTTGAGTGTTTAAATATAGGAAACGTTTTTTTATACAAATACAAAGTGGGTTGCACCTTCAACGTTGACTTCGAAGGGATTTTCGTGGTTACCCGCGTAAGCCAAAATTCTTAATTGTTTTTTCTAAATAAATAATAATGGGGATTGTATGTTTCGGAGTGGAGATAGTTTGAGGAATAGAGCGTTCATATAACATAAACTATTTTGTACTACAGGCGGTACCATGGGATTTTTAGTAGGTATAAAATATTTAGATATATAATAATAAACTGTCTTTTAGAATAGATAATTTATCTTTTTGTATAAATAATAGAAAAAGGCACAGAAAAAAAATAAAGACTTGTTGCTCAATATTTATTTAATAAACAGATATAATTATTGGTTTAAGTCTATTAATAATATAAAATTCGGTAAATTTTATATTTATTTTAAGACAAGTAACTGAGTAGCTTCACGTAACTTAATTTTAATTTTTTCAAAAAAAAATGTTTCATTCCTAAAATGTGTGCAGTACAAAAACGGTAATCTACCGGTAAAGTCTAACATTGAGCGTAGAATCAAATAAAAGCCCGATATTGCATTTAACTTAATAATTTACCATCTAAAAAACCTGCGGCAAACTTTTTAATTCTTTAAAAGCCAACACGCGCCGAAACCGAAGTTTTTCCGGGTTGCCGTCAGATGGCGCTGTCGCTTGTATAAAGTAGAATATAGGGGTGTCTCGGTGGAAATTGTCGGTGAAATCCGGTAGAAACATCAGTCTATGTTTAGCGTCGGAGCCGACCTGTCGTGCGGTTCGGCGTAGTTTCGTGATCGTGCGAAAATGTTTGCGATTGTTTTGTGTTTGTGAATTTACGTGTTTTCCAAAGGATTTGGCCTTTGATAACGAGTTTGAAGGTGAGTCTCACAGTTTTTGATCTTATTTCTGTGTGATAAGTTTTTAACTAGCAAAATAATGTAACTTTTTAATTTCATATTGTGTATTATATAGATAGTATTTTAAAATTACCAAACTTTTTGGGGATATTTAAAACGAACATTGAAGATACGTATTCGAATCATTTTATTTTTTATTGAATTTAAATAAATGGACAACATAAAGTTAAATTATGTACCTATATTTTTTAATATTATACAAATTTGTAAATAGATTTATTTGTAAATATATTTTAGAAAAAGTATTCGTTTATTTTAAATAGGTACGACAATATTTTTGTCCGAACATAAATATTTTTATACATATATATATTATTATAATTCTTATATAAATATATCTATTAGTAACGGAAATCACTAAATTAATACTATTAGCTTTTAGAAATTCCGCAAACACTCGTAAATTTAGACTCTTCAAATATTTTATTCCTAATATTATGTTTTTATATACTGGTTAAATAGGTAACTATAATTCAATATAAGAATTATATATACAACAATTACAAGAACTTTAAATATACATTTAAAGTAAAAACACATGAGTATATTAAAAGTACATTCGACGTAAGTTTCTCTACTTACTACTTTCTCTACTTATTTCTTTTAATCTCATAGAAAATTTAACTTACAATTTAATATTTATTTATTATAAGTTTTTGCCCGCGGCTTCGGCCGTGTTTATTGTGTGTCCGCTCATAAATTATGTTTGACAATATCTCGCGTTCTAAGCAACGTATCGCGATGAAAGCTATACCAGATTTTAAGTTAGATCATCTGCTATAACACAGATAACATTTCCTTAACATATTCAGTTAGCCACTAAAACATAATTAAGAAAATGTATAAATAAAATATTTTTAATGTTTAAAATTTTATATAAATATTATTAATCGGTGGACTGCTGAGGCCTTCATTTAAGCAATAATTATTTCAGGAGGCACAACTCTTATAATTGTATTATGTATATCAAAAATAATATACTTTTCTTAGTCGTTTTGGAAACATAAATCTTACTTACGGACTTTCTCCCAAAGGAGATGCGCATTGTCGCCTTTTCTCCGGAGAAACGTTAATTTTTTTGGAACGTGAACTTTTTCATAAAGCGATAAAAAAATTTCAAGCGAGTTTTTGAGTGTGCAAAGATTAGGACATTCCTTTTTTTAACCGACTTCAAAAATGGAGGAGGTTCTCAATTCGTCGCGATCTAATTTTGGTTAAATTGGACTAATCTGCTGGCCAAATCGGCTTTTACGCGAGGTATTAAAACCATTAATATGGTCCATGAGCGAGGCGACATATTCTCGTGCGCTTTGAGTGAATTCACAAAAGTCACTTTGTCATTTGTTATGTGTTGTAATTAATAGTATATAAGTCTGCACTATCACATTAGGTGTATACGTGTAATGGTAGTTGTATGAATAAATAAATAAATAAAATAAAATAGAAACGTAACGCTATTTTCGATATGAGTTACTATCGAACTGCACTTGCATTACTATGCGATTATATGGGCTCATTGTGACGCTTGCTGGTAAAAGATCGATTAGTCTATACACAAATCGAACTGATAATTTTAAAAATGTGTTTCACAAGTTTTGGATAGTCTTTGATGACCAGTCACTTCAGACTTATCTAAATGTCAGTTCATTAAAAACTACTGCACAGATTGTCATGAGTTTTTAACCAGTAGACAGAGTAGTTTGGCTGTATAATTTATTATGTTTTTACACGAGCGAAGTCGGGCCACAAGTGTTATATAAGATTTGTCATGAAAAGTGTCTGTGAAGGTCTAATTTCTCAATAAACTATTAGTTTTTGACTCTGTCCGACTACTCTGACCTGGTGTTACTCTTAGCTATACCGTCACGAAGCTTCTATGACTGTTCCCATTTCTTAAGTCTGTCAACAGCATATTCCTCATAATTATAAGTACTAGATGTTGCCCGGGGCTTTGCTCTCGATGAAATTTTGACATAAAATATAACCTATAGCAATCTTGGATAATGTACCTTTCTGAATTTTTGAAACCGGTTAGGTAGTTTCGGAGATTACCAGTCTCATAAAAATCACAAACGCTTACCTTTTTATAATAATAGTCGACAGCACATCAACCTACCCAAACTCATTGAAAATTCGCACCTAATACCATGAGATAAATATCTAAAGGGTAACTTTAACATGCGGTCGGCTGTACAAGTATATGCATATGAAAGTATAGATAAATTTACCACCCGCCTACGTGATTATCAGAGCGTGTCTTATTATCTTGAATACTGAAGCTAAGTAGACGTACCAACGCGGAGAATTAGCTGGCTTAACGAGAAAATTACATGCATTTTTATTACACACTTGATGTACTTCAAATTAAGTAGGGGACGGATTTTAATACTTCCATCCTAAATTTGGATTCACGCAGAAGGCCACTGTAAATCATATGGTATATGGTGTAGTAAGGTTTAAAAAGCCTGAAAAGTTACATCTAAAGCTTAAGTTTACTATCACTACTAGCCCACGAATACATCGACCGCCTTTGTCAGTACCACAACATAGAGCGATCCCGTTTAGGGGCAGTTTCCGTTTCCAGGCGACCAAATGTTGGAATGATATATCTCTTTTTTTATACCTGTTCTTTTTTGTTAAGTTTTTCATTTGATTGTGACAAAAATAAATTCATTATCTATTTTTGTTGAAATGAATTAACTATTTATCTATTTTTGTTGAGTAGCCTAATAATTCTTTCACGTGTTCCCGTTTCGGCATTCGGTGATGCGACGCCGCTAATAAGCACGATATTGTTAAATTAAATAAATAAAATTAAATAGGTCAAGACGTATATATCTGCAATGTATTAAAAATAATACAGGTATTAGATAGCGCCAATAGAGGTGCTAGTATATTGTATTTGTATTGTAGCTTGTAGTAACCGATTAAAATATATTGTGTACCGCTTATGTGTTTCGAGTATTTATAGTTAACTAGGTGTGTCTTGAGGCTTCGCTCCTGTGGGAATTTTGGGATAAAAGTGATGTGTGGTTCCAGGTTATATTCTAACCGTGTACCAAATTTCATAATAATAGGTCCAATAGATTTTGCGTGAAAGAGTAACAAACTTACATATACACATCCTCACAAACTTTATACTATAATTTATAATTTAACTGATGTCAGCATAAGAAAAAATCCTTAAAAATGTAAACATTATGTGATGGGACCCGTGTGAAAGTCAGGTTGGGTGGGCGAGACATTAAAAACGACTTATGATGATGAAAACAACTCGACACGATACTTACTTAACCTTCTTTAAAGTACATGTTCTCAAATAGGCACTTTTAGAATGACATGAAAATTCTCCAATCATATCGAGTGTGTAATTGCTAACATTGGTGTCAGATTTTATTTAAGTCTCCTAGAGGCATCTGACATCTCTTTTACGACTACTTACCGCCATCTAGTGGCATGTAGTCGCGTACACACTAGTGAACTATACTGTCCACCAGTGTGCAGGTTTCCTCACGATGTTTTCCTTCACCGGAAGCAAGTGGTGGTCTATGAAAATTGGTGAACAGATTGGTATACAAACTCATGTGGCACGAGTAGGATATGAACCTGACACCTTTCGATCCACAGGCGGGGGTCTTAACCATTACACCACCACCGCTTCAATTCTCCAATGCTAAGCTTCATGTCCACCTAGTACTTGATCACTTTTTTATTTGCCCAATTGATATTTCTCACGTACAGCCTAGTGTGAAGACACCCTTAAATTGAAACGGTAAAATAGGGTCTCGGAAGTAACAGACTCAATTAACTACCGTTACTGCATTTGTCCGACAAATTGTAAGTATCTCATAAACTGGGGTCGGTCCCTGAGGTATGAGCCATCTTTTTTACATCCTGGCCCGAAATTTGTATAACTCATATATGTGTTTATGTATGCTTCATAATAATTTTCTGAATCACTCTGTGGCCCACTATTGGATATAAGACTCCTCCCGTCTACAACATCCTTGTCTATCCTGCGCCATCCTTACCCAGTAGCTGCCAGCAATTTCTTTTACGTAGTCAATCCCTCTATATACTTATTTCGCTTGTACTCCAAGGTGGACCTTTTTAAATTTTCAAACATATTAATAACGTTATTTAAAATGAAAACTAAATGAAACACCTAAAACCAAATACAAATTTAATTAATGTTTTATTTACTTCTATCAAATTCGTTGCTGTATATATGTAATAATAATAATGACTTTTCTTTTGATGCCGAATGCCGGTCAATTCGTAAGTTTCATGTCAAAATTCTTAAACTCATTTTTCTTGTCACTTGGCCAGGCCACAAATCCGCGTAATCAATTATTAACCCCGAATTTTATTAATTTGGGAGAAAAAATAAGAAAATACATATAAATAATAACAATATACAAACTAATTACACGTGTAAAGGTAAATTAATATAAACTTGACCCATACAATGTAGCAATTTAGGTTGATGGTGGTTTATTAACTTTCCTTTACCAATTAATTTTACAGTATTGAAATGGAACGCTAATGAAAGTTTTGGTAAAATTTATGTGGCTAACTGTAAAACCAGTTATAAATAAATAAATATATTAGGACAAATCACACAGATTGAGCTAGCCCCAAAGTTAGTTCGAGACTTGTGTTAAGGGATACTAACTGAACGATACTATATTTTATAACACATACATATATAGATAAACATCCACGACCCGGGCCAATTAGAAAAATATCATTTTCCATCATAACCCGACCGGGGTTCGAACCCGGTTCAGAGGCAAGCACTTTACCACTGCGCTACCGAGGTTGTCAAATTACCAGCACACAAAAAATTTCAAATAAATTGGCGCAATTTGTATTTTAATTTTACCGACATAATTTGGTTCTGGACATTATCGCGTTCGAACAAAACAAACAATCAGGTTTCGTGTATAAGTAGTAAGCCCTGTAAGTAAGACTGTTCTTTGGCCTTACTACCTAACAGCAATCGTATTCATTCGGCACTACATAAATGGCGTAACAAACGAAACTGTAAATAACTAACAATGCTTTTTCCCTAGAGATTTGAACAGGATTCTTGCGATTAAATTTAATAATCTGATGAATATTTTAATATATGCTATGAAATAATTACTGCAAACTTATCCGTAGTTTTCATTTAGATCATTATTAATACATGTATATTTTTGTCTTAATGGTATTTTTTCTGCTTATTTTTATATTTTTATACTATATAGTTTTTATATTTTTATGGTATATAAAAAAAAACACTGGATGACTGTGACTTATCAACGCACAGCGCAAACCGCTGGGTTTAGAAGCTTCAAATCTAGTACGTAGGTTTCTTATTCTGTCTAGGGGTAAACCAAGAAAGGTTTTTTCTAAATTCATCCTTTAAGGGGGTAAAAAAGGGGTTCAAAGTTTGTATGGGGAAATTAGATTAGTTGAAAGAGTCAAAATATTTCACTGAAGGGATAATCACGCAGGCAAAAGCTGTTTTTATATATGGCTTTAAAATCGGTCCAGGTTGTATAAGCAATTTATTTCCTATAAGACGTCAACAACTAACGCTTGCGCTAATCCACCCTAACAAAAGTATCTCTAGGGTCCTTTATCTAAATCCCTTTTATTTTATTAACGGGGAGGGCGGGGTAAGGGTTCCGTCATTATTCGGTGGAAACTCAATAAGAAATTGTCCTCTCATAGAATTAGGTTTGGGCAGATTGGAAGGAAATGGACGGACGCTGATGGATTTAAAGAGGCACCTAAGACTTATATTTTATGTCTGTAATAGATCATATATTGTTTCATAAAACTTGACTTCATTAGATTCCTTCATATTACGGGTACAAATAGGTTAGGATATTTAGGATATTAGTAATTGGTATTCAAGTTCAACTTGGACGTTAATTTTGACCCGCGCCGCTGACGTTTAGACAAAATGGCGTAATTTGCGGTTTTCCAGGTCACAGTTTACGCCAAAGTTGACGATTTAACCAGTTTTCATTAAGCTGTTATATTACTGGGTCTGTTTATAAGTGTGATTCGTCATTTCATTTTAATTCAATAAATATTACTATTATATGTACCTATCTCATGGTATTTACGGGTCGTAGCCTGGGCTTTTAAGGCTTGAATGGGGACATAGGTCCATGTTAGCTTTTGCCCGCGGCTAACCCCGCGTAAATTTCCCACAAGAACACTTTTACTGAATGAAAGGTAGCCTACGTCCTTCTCCATATTTCAATCTACATGTATGCAAAATTTCAAGAAGATTGGTTAAATAAATAGAGCGTGAAGAGGTACAAACTTACTTTCGCATTTATAATATTAGTTAGAATTTATTATCATTAGTAGTAATTCATCCGTTTCAAGTTCAGTCATGCCTCCTCATATAGTAAAAGTAAATTTTGCAAATTTAATACACGGATCCTGTTTCCAAGTATTATAAAATTTGACAACGTAAAGCTGTTATATCGGCAATGAAATTTCTGAGAAAACCTCTACTGTTTGAACTAAATATTCATACAGAATATAGCCATTTGCTTGGTCGAATAACAGAAATTTTATACTTAATAGGAAATGAATATATGGACCAGGTGATAGATCAGATTAAATTATTTGAAGACCTCCATGGCCTAATGAATATCACGCCGAATCATTATTACACAGGGAAGGTCCTTTTTGAATTTATTAAAATCATTTCGCTAAGAAATTAAATATGATAAATATGTGACTGTAATTTTTGTGTTTGGGCCTTAAGAAGAAATACCATAATTATTACCTATGCCATCATATACATACGTACAAAAAATAAATATATATTGTCTAAGTAAAAGAGGTCTTTGTGGTCATAGAGACCCTTCTAGATCACTTCAATTGTATGTAATTTAACTCAACATACCATTTATATATTCAAGACAATTCTGTGAATAACAATGGCCTTTGTAAGTCAAGCCGAAATGATAATGTGTCTAATTTTCGTTGAAAGGGATTTTTTGCGGAATGCTCGTTTAATTATAAGAATATATAGAATGTTTTTTATGCCCCTGAAATATAAAGCCCATAAACAAAATCAAAAGTTCTTTATCGGTTTTATTTAGGACTTACTTCCATTGGGAAAAAAATATTTACGTATATACACAGGTTAATCTATTTGTTAAATTAAAAATTAACTCACATCATAAAATTAAAAATACACACGCAATCAACTTTTTCTTTTTCTGGTCTGAGAGCGAGATAAACCAAATAATACGCCAGCTTCCGGCATAGAATGTAAAAGTCGATTAAGGGAAAGGGCAATAAACTGGACATTCCTCTTATAGACTAGGCTCATAAACTGGCTCTGTTTCAGAATCTTATCCATCAAGAAGCTCACTATCCAGATAATAACGAGTTTCACGATTCCTTACTCTGTCTACCTCGTGATAGATAAAAACGTGATGATGCAAGTTAACTAGCCCCTATATCACGTCAATGTCGTGGAAGAACACTAAAATAACAAAATTTGATTGACTTGAAACTAGATTAAACAGTTTTGTTTTCCACTCCGTAGCCAGCCCTTAGGGCCCAATTCCAATTATTACTAAAACCTTTATTTATCCGTATTTGTATAATTCAAACTGACGTGGACGGCCATCGGGGATACGATCCATTATCGGGCCTAGTCCTATTTATTATGTTAACGATGGAAAGATAAAAGGGATCCAGTGTTTGTTTAGATGAGTTTTCCAATAAATTCAAATGTTTTAATTAAACCCCCTAAACAATAGGCTGTCGATTTGTAAAACTTTATGAGGTTCGGAAATGGAATTTGGAACTAGTTATTGGTATTTGAACTATTATGGAAGCCATATTGCTGGCCGGATATCAAAAAGAAAAATATTTCCCGTTTGTTTTATTTTTTCCATACTATTCCAGCCAGCCAGTATAGTTATTTCAGAAGAAAATAATAGGGAGTATTACTGCACATTTATACCGCCAGAGTACAGCACTGTATGTTAGGTACACAAAAGCTTTGCCGCCTTTTGCTATGTCGAACGTAAAACGTTTATTTTAGAGTATTTTATTAATCCTTCCATTATGTAAGCATTCGTTTATGAAAATATACAACAATGTAGCATATTCGTGTGCCGATATATTGGGAAAAATCGTTTTACATATGATAAAAAAACTTCGAAAACTATGAGATACGCCTCACGCTGTAAAATTTTCGAGCCAGAAAACGATCCAAAAGAAACTCGGAACACTTCACACGTGAAGACTTATTAAAATATGGACTTCATACAGGTAAGATCTTCAGTCAAAATCAAGTTTATATCAGTTTATGACCACAGTTGACCAAATAATGTAGAACATAACCTAAAATAGTGCTGTTATTTTCAGGATAATCCACTAAATCTTTCCTTTTTCCTTTATTTTCGCACCACGATTGCGTAAATCTGCAACAATATTGAAAATTGGCGCTTTTTGTCTCCATTGGCAATGTTTGTGTACCTTAGTTGTACCAGTAGCGCCATCTGCGATGAGCTTTGCGTAATATGCCCTATTCAGTGCAAAATGTGTCCCGAGCAGCAAATTTTACACAGATAAAATCAGATTGTACAGTTGTGTACTAAAACTAAACACATGAAATCGCAAAATGCTCCAAAGAATATTAACAAATTATTTTTCATTTGAATGCTCCGTTACGCACAAGAAAATACTGGCAAAATAATTAATTCAAAGCTTTAAAAAATTGTCTAGCAAAGATAAATTAGGATCATAAATCCATGTCCGCTGTACTAGTTAGCCTGCTGTCATGACTTGCTGATAGCTCGCTTATAACTTAACATTTTGCAAGAATTAAAAATACGACATGACATGACTTTATTAATATTTTTTAATATTTCCAACTACCTATCTTTACAACAAAAAATACTATCAATTTTAATGTGTCATTCTGCCGTGAAAGTACAGACTTAAAACATCCTTTTAGATATATATATATCATCCTCGCGCCAAACAGGAATACTCTAGTCTAAATTAATTTAACCTAGTCCGACAAATCAACGCTTTGAAATAGCATTACAAATATTGTATTTTTATTATTAAAAATACTTTATTATTTGTTAGAATGCGATTGTATACCGGCCAAACCCGATACATATATATATATATATATATATATATATATATATATATATATATATATATATATATATATATATATGTATATATATATATATATATATATATGTTATAAAACTTTTTAGTGTTGTATAGCTTTTGAATAATGAAAAAGAATACTAAGACACTTCAAAAATAAACTCTGTCATAGAAACATTTTAATTTCTTTTAATATCTTAATATTCGTTATCAGCACGAGGAGCTCTAGAATTTAAAGGAATTTAAGCAGATATATTTTTGTTGTCACTATCGCTGTGTATTTTGTAAAGATTTTGTGGTTTTCTTTCGAATAAACTCGGAGTTCGAGACTAAACAAAAAGGACTCGAAGATGTCATCTGGAGATCAGTCAAATGGATCAAGTCTACGTTCTCTCGCGGGGATCACTCCACTAAAAGGGCGAGATGGATATGCGATTTGGAAATTCCGAATGAGCATGTATTTAAAACATGAAAATCTGTGGAATTGTATAAGGGGTTATCCAGAAGGTGACAGTACTCCAATAAATGTGAAAGAAAGAGATGATGAGATCACTTTGGCCAAGATATGCTTGACTTTGGATGGCCCAGCCATCACAAACGTCAGGAAATGTAAGAGTGCTCAAGAAGCATGGACTGCTTTAGCAGCTGCTTACGAGGATAAATCCTTGGGACGTAGGTTAGCATTGGAGCGGAAGTTGTACAGGTACAATTTAAGTGATTTTGATTGTATGGAAACGTACATAAATGCCGTGATGTCTACTTGTCAGGATTTAGCAGATATAGGCAAAGAGATTGAGGATACATCTTTAGCAGCGATACTACTAGGAGGTTTGACAGCCAGATATGACCCTCTAGTAATGGCACTCGAGAATACTACGATTCAGATTACGAGCGAATATGTCAGAGGGAAATTGTTAACAGAATTTTCAAGGACATCTGTAACTGAAATGATAGAACCTGATACTGCTATGAGTGTTCAATGTAAGAAGCGCAATAAGAAAAAGGAGATAATTTGCTTTAACTGCAAGAAGCCAGGTCATAAGAAACCAGACTGTCCAATTTTGAAAAAGAAACGGGAAGGAGAAGAAAAAGGCAGATCTTCGAATTTACTTTATGCTTTGAATGGACATACAGTAGGGGAAATCAACAAAGATAAATGGTATGTAGATTCTGGAGCGAGTGCGCATATGTCCGGTCGGTCAGATTGGATGGAAAATATTAGAGATTTTCCAATAACTGAAATAACCATTGCAAATGGAGAGACTTTATTGAGTGCCGGAGTAGGTAATGTTCCTATTACCACTAATTCTAACTCAAGACGTGGTATTAAAGAAGTAAAGAACATTTCTAATGTAGTATTAGTTCCTAACTTAGCTACTAATTTAATTTCCGTTAAGAAAGCAGTCGAAAACGGATTTACTGTTCTTTTTAATCAAAAAGGTTGTACATTTTTTGATGCTCTTACTTTTTCTTACACAGGTGATGCTATGTTGCATGGGTCCTGTAATGGTGGATTGTACTCCTTAGATTGTACTGTAAGTCTTCCCAAACAGTTATCAGCGTTCGAAGTACAGTGTGATGTATCAAATTTTCGTTTATGGCACAAACGACTTGGTCACTTATGCCGAATAGGATTACATACATTAAAAGGTAGTAATGTTGGCGTAGAGTATAAAAACGTTGATAAAGAGCCCTGCATAGCGTGTATACAAGGTAAACAGGCTAGGAAACCTTTTAAACCCATAAAATACCGCAAAGCAACATCTAAGTTAGAATTAATTTTTTCCGACCTCATGGGACCTTTCCAGGTAGAGTCATTTCAGGGTAATAAATATACTCTAACTTTTATTGACAATTTTACACGTATGGTTTTTATTTATTTTATTTCTTCGAAAAGTGAGGTGAAAAATAAATTTTGCGCTTTTAAGGCCATGATAGAACGTGAGACAGGGATGAAAGTCAAAACTTTACGAACTGATAACGGTACTGAATACGTTAATAAAGAGTTATCAGACTATTTAGAAAAGGAGGGAATTAGACACCAAACTACGGTTGTATTCAGCCCACAACAAAACGGTGTTTCTGAAAGAACAAATAGAAGTATAGTAGAAAAGGCACGTTGTATGCTTTCAGATAGTTCTTTGCCTAAAAGTTATTGGCAAGATGCTGTACAGGCTGCGGTTTATTTGAAAAATCGTTGTCCGCATGCAAAGCTGGACGGCAAAACGCCTTTTGAGGCTTGGTATGGTAATAGTCCTAATTTATCTCATTTGAAGATATTCGGTTGCCGAGCAATGGTGAAGGTTCCAGATTTTCATAGAAAGAAATTGGATCCTAAGGCGCAGGAATGCATTTTTGTTGGATATTCAGAAGATCCACGAAGTTATTATTTTCGGAAACCAAGTTGTCCTAGAAAGTTAATAAAAGCTAGAGACATCGTTTTCTTTGAAAATGTGTTCTCAGACTTGGAAGTTCAAGAGACAGAATCCCATCCTTCAACATCAGTTGATGTATTTTTTTTAGATACGCCGAGTAGTCACACAAGAAGTCGAATTTCATCAGAAGAAAATTCTGTGGGTGTTATACCTTCGCGACAGGAGCCTGAAGTGGATCTTCATCAAGTAAATGATCCAAATACTTCAGAATTTTTTACTGCTGATGATATTTCTGATGAAGATGATTCAGGAAATCAGACAGTAATTTCTCCTGAAGAACGATATCCACTCAGAAATCGTTTGGCTAGACGTGATGATGCTCATATTGTCAGCCATACAGGTGACATTGATGAACCCCAGAGTTTCAAGGAGGCTATAGAGTCTGGAGATAATTTTCAGTGGCGATCAGCAATGGAGACTGAGTACAACTCACTGATTAAAAACAAAACCTGGACATTAGTAGAAAGACCAAATAAAAGGGTTGTGCCTTGCAAGTGGGTGTTCAAGATCAAAAGAGATTCGGATGGAGCAATTGTCAAATATAAAGCAAGACTAGTTGCAAAAGGTTTCAGTCAAGTTTGTGGTATTGACTACAATGAAACTTTTTCGCCAGTAGTACGCAATTCATCTCTCCGTACGCTGATAGCATTGGCGGCAGAAATGGACTTGAAGATGCATCATTTAGATGTAGATACTGCATTTCTAAATGGCGATTTGGAAGAAGAAGTATACATGCAGCAGCCTGAGGGATTTTCTGAACAAGGGGCAGAAGGGAAAGTATGTCTGCTCAGAAAATCGATTTACGGATTGAAGCAGGCGGCTCGTGCTTGGAACATAAAATTGCATCAAACTTTATCTTCTGTAGGTTTTACACAAACTTCTTCGGAACCTTGTATTTATTTGAAAAAGGTTGGTAATGAAACCATAATTATTGCGGTCTACGTTGATGACATTATTATTTTTTATAAAGAAAATATATCATTAGACAAAGTCAAAAGTGACTTAATGAAGTATTTTTCATTGAAAGACTTAGGCCCTTTATCTTATTGTTTAGGTTTAAATATAAATAAATCCATTCAAGGGGAAATATATTTAAAACAGAAAACGTATATTGAAAATGTATTGAGTCGATTTAACATGACGCAATGCAAAGCAGTTTCAACACCTTTGAATAACAACAAATTAGAGAAGAGTAAAGGTAATAGCGATTCTTCTTATCCTTACCAAAACTTAATTGGTTGTTTAATGTACCTCGCGGTTAATACTAGACCTGATATTGCGTATGCAATTAGTTATCTTAGCCAGTTCAACAACTGTTTTGATAAATCGCACTGGTTGGCAGCTAAAAGGGTTTTACAGTACTTGAGAGGTACATCGGATTTCTGTATTGTTTACAGAAAAACTGGCAAATATTTGGTAGGTTTAACGGATGCAGATTGGGCAAATTGCATAAGTGACCGGAAGTCATACACTGGATACTATTTTGTACTTGCAGGGGGTCCAATTAGTTGGGAATGCAAAAAACAACCAACGGTTGCTCTCTCTTCGACAGAGGCAGAGTACATGGCTTTATGTAGTGCTGCAAAGGAAGGCGTATTCTTACGCAGGTTAGTGTGTGACATAACTGGTAGGTTTGATACATTGACACTGTACAACGATAGTCAGAGCGCTCAAAAGATTGTGCACAATCCCGTCCATCATAGCAGGACAAAACATATCGATACAAAGTATCATTTTATCCGTGAAAAGATTTCTGAAGGAATAATAGATGTAAAATTTCTAGCTTCGGATAAAATGAGTGCCGACATTCTGACTAAGCCTTTGAGGCGAATAGCACATGTCAGGTGTATAAAGGATATGGGTTTGATAAATAGATTTTAATTTCTATTTATATTTCTTTATATAGCTATATCGGTTATTTTGTATCATTTTTCAGATTTTTTTTCTGTACGTTTTGATTCTTTTTCATTAAAGGGGAAATATGTTATAAAACTTTTTAGTGTTGTATAGCTTTTGAATAATGAAAAAGAATACTAAGACACTTCAAAAATAAACTCTGTCATAGAAACATTTTAATTTCTTTTAATATCTTAATAATATACCGGCCAAACCCGATTCCAGGATAAACTAGTTTTGCCTAAGCTAAACAAATTCTTCCTACATACGATGGGATAAACTGGTATAGCCTAGGCTAAACTAGTTCGTCCTAAGCCCGATAGGATAAACCAGTTTAGCCTGGGCCAAACTAGATTATCCTAGCAGAAATACACACTCTCAGGATAAACTGGCATGGCCTAATCTAAACATTATAAAATATCTTGAAAGACAAAATAAATAGGTAAATCGAAGCAAATACTTTTTAGTTAAAATTAATAATATCATTAAAACGATAACGGTAATACAAACAATCGCATTCTAACAAATAATAAAGTATTTTTAATAATAAAAATACAATATTTGTAATGATATTTCAAAGCCTTGGTTTGTCGGACGAGGTTAAATTAATTTAAACTAGGGTATTCCTGTTTAACCTGAATGTGTTTATTTTTATTTTCTATTGATAAACAAGTTTGGCCTAGGATAAACAAATTTATCCTACATGCGATAGGACGAACTAGTATAGCCTAGGCTAAACCAGTTTAACCTATCGCATGTAGGAAGAATTAGTCTGGCCTAGGCAAAACTAGTTTATCCTGAAATCGGGTTTAGCCTGTAACATATATAATAACAAAACTGGAAGAAAGCTTTGTCTGTACATAGGAGATATTAAAAAAGACATAATTATGCTAAATTATTAGAATGCAAAACATTTTTTTTTAGAATTTTTGTCTGACTCTCTATCTTTCTGTCTGTATGTCCGTACGTACGTATGTTTGTATATGTATGTATGTACGTTTGTTACTCTATCACGCAAAATGTACCGGACCGATTATTATGAAATTTGGTACACGGGCAGAATAAAACCTGGAATAACACACAGGGTACTTTTTATATCGAAATTCCCACAGGAGCGAAGCCCTGAGGCATAGCTAATATTTCATAATTTTTACACTGGCTTGTAATCTTACAGCAAATGATTTGATTTTTTGATTTGATTAATTTTTTTCAGTCAACTTGTGTCGTATTTTAATATAAATAAAATTTTACATAATCGTCAATACGGTTTCACCAAAGGTCGTTCAACTACTGATGCAGCAGCCACTTTAGTCGAAATAATTAATGAAGCTTGGGAATCCAAGCAAGATGTCGTAGGTATTTTCTGTGACTTATCGAAAGCTTTTGACTGTGTAGATCATAATATACTCAAAAATAAACTTCAACATTATGGTGTCACTGGCGCGGCTCTTAGTGTTCTTTCGTCTTACCTAGATAATAGAACACAGAGAGTAGAAATTAACAAAACAATTTCCGATAGTGCACCTGTTCACATAGGCGTACCTCAAGGCTCCATTATCGGTCCCTTTTTATTTTTGATTTATATTAACGACCTCCCATGCCTTGCCCAACATTTATGCGAAGTAGTTCTATTTGCAGACGATACATCCTTATTATTTAAAGTCGATAGAAAAAGTGAAAACTATAACTTTATAAGTAATAGCATGTCGGTAGTGCTTAACTGGTTTACAACCAACAACTTAGCTCTAAATACAGAGAAGACAAAATGTATTAAATTTTCTCTCTTAAATAACTCGCACAATGTTATACCTTTAACAGTAAATGGTAAAGCTCTGGAATGGGTACATAGTACTAAATTCCTGGGCATTACTGTGGACGACAAATTAAAGTGGGATAAACATATTGAAATCACGGCCAAAAAACTTAGTACGGCAGCTTTTGCAGTGAGAAGGATCAGACAGTGTACGAACATAGATACAGCTAGACTTGTGTATTTCAGCTACTTTCATAGCATTATGTCCTACGGACTATTAGTTTGGGGTAATGCAGCTGACATAGGAAAAATTTTTGTATTACAGAAAAGAGCTATCCGTTTTATTTATGGGTTAAAACCTCGAGATTCTCTTCAAGAACTCTTCAAATCAATTAACATCCTCACTGTGGTATGTCAGTATATCTTTGATGTGCTTATTTTTGTCAAATCAAATTTACATTTATATAAAAAATTAAACGAAGTAAATAGTGTAAACACTAGAAATAAGCACAAACTTTGTATGAATAGATTCAGGCTTAAAAAGGTTCGGCGGTCTTTCGTGGGTCAAAGTGTAAAATTATTCAATAAACTCCCTGCAGAGGCTATTAATCTGCCAATGAAAAATTTTAAAATTTATGTTAAGAAAAATTTAATGGATAAAGCGTATTACACAATTAACGCCTATTTGACTGATAAAAACGCTTGGATCCTCCCGACAACTTTGCCACTCCACACATGATCTCCTAATTTTTATTTTACTGTTTTTTATTATTTTATTCACAATTTTGAATTTTGTTATAATAATTCGTATGGCATTTAAATTTTATTTGTAAAACATGTACGTGATTTGTGATCTTCAAGTGTCTGAATTATACTTCTATTTCGACGAATAAGAATTGTAATTATGAAGTCATGGGAATCGAGTGTGTCATGCTCACTCAAATGGTCAATCTGGTGGTGGCGTCGTGGGCCGGGTCGTGAGGTTCCCTCTATTATGGTTGAGCTACGCGATGGCTGTCCCATGCGTCAACTCGTGAACGGGTGCTGCCAGAGGGAACTGGTCATCTCGTTTCTCATATATTTTCATGTAAGTTAATTGTGTTTCACATCGATATATAAATATATATATATATATATATATATATATATATATATTATAATCAGCACTCGGATCACAATCATAACCTGTTTTGATATACCTTTTGACTATGTACATTATGTACTTTTATATATTATTAGAAAGAAAAGAAAAAAAATTTTTTTTGTAAGAAACAATAATGGTAAGCCGATCTGGCATGATAGGGACCAACACTGTTCAAATGAGTTTCTTTCGGCATTTCTTCTCAGCAGTGGTCGTTCCGAAATGCCAGTAGTTTCTAGCTTGTGAGAAATAACTATAAATTTAAAGATTGACGAGAAAAAGTGCCTGTGAAGGTCTAATTTCTGAATAAATGATTTGAATTTGAATTTGAATTTGATTAAATTAAAATCTTCTCCGCTAATTAAGAAATGAGAAATTCAACCCGGCTTAAAAATTAGGGTTTAATTTCGCGCCATTTAGAAGTCTGCGTCCGGCATTTGTCACTTTCCGTCTTGAAATGAAGAATGAATGAATGAAGGAATGAATGAAAAGATCACAATCCCACGAATAATAAGCCCTTCGTCGGTTTTTTTTTGTTGGGATCTCGACAAATTAGCCTTTTGTTTCGTGGCCGCTTTTAAAAAGACATTTAGGGAATAGTATGGTTATAGTTTGAATGAATTATATTCATCATATTTCGAGTACTGTATTGGGAAAATATGACTTTGTTTATGTAAAAAATATTGATTGTTAAATATTTTAAATTTTCTTTACCTTACTTTTTTATATCATACATCTATTGTAACAGACACTCAATTATTATTGAAACTACGGCTATGATTTTATGACCAGCCGCCTGCCTTATATTAACCCTTATTGGGCATGCCATTTTTACTTCTATAATAAGTTTTTTTCTTCTATTGCATTTTTTAGTCGCCTTCTAAAACATTCATGGCAGGATTTTATTTATTTATATTTATTATTTGAACAAAACAATTATTGTTTTAATTTATTTTCGCTACACGCCGAAAATAAAGCATTTGATATGATTTTATAAATGGCACACTATAAGCTATAAATAAATCTCTGGCATATCAAAAAATAGTGCTTGTTCGTTGTCAGCTCATTCTTGATTTATGTTCATTCTTTTTGGGCTAGTGGGCCAGTGTAAGCCGAGCGCATCAATATGTTAAACTATTCAGTCACTGTGGTACAGTTCGTACGTTCGTACATAACGGTATGTACAATACCTTGGTCATCCCAGATTCATACACAATTTTTTTTTATGTAAAACTACAAGTGGTCTGTCTGTACATTGGAGATATTAAAGATAAATAATTATGGTGGCGATTTATGGGACTAATAAAAGCCAAAATATAGTTTTTTACATTTTTGTCTATCTATCTGATCCATCATAATCGGTGCTATAGATTATTATATGGAATGGTCCTATTCTAGGGCGGAAGCACACGCCATCCTCGCCAGCCTTTATAGTGTATTAGACAAAATAAGTAACATTTTTTAATCATTTTTGAAAAATCCATCTAAATATTGGGCGTATCGTATAAATATATCAGAATATACTCCGTGATATAGAGGTCTGATTCTCTTGTAAATAATGAATATTATGCCCAGCGGTGGGCGTAGATAGGCCTTGATTTATAATGCTATAAACAGGCCAACATAATATAGTGTGAATTGATCCACTTAATGTGATTTATTAATAGATTTTGACATGGTGTTATATACAAAATAAACTTCCTTAAATACATACTAATATTAAATGCGAAATTCTGTCTGTCCGTTTCGCTTTCATGGCTAAACCTCTGGACTGATTTTGATAAAATTTGGTATGTATATAGTTATAAGATCCATGTTCAAAAATTAATTTTTTCAAAGACCAACCCCCATATAACTATAATGTGAGGTAAAAGTTTGAATGAATCATGTCTGTTTCGCTTTCGCAGAGAAATGCACGCGGTAGAAGCCGCGGGAAAAAGCTAGTTAATTTATAAAAACTTTTTAACCATTAGGAGAAATCGCTTTTAGCGATAAGACCGCCCATATGGCGGTTAGATTATTATTGCTTCAGTTCCCCAATCATTAATCTGTATTCTACAATAAAGTGTTCATTCATTTAAAAAAATAAATAAATATATAACACACAACGGCCGAATCTAATTTAGTAACATTTCATAATCGACCATAATTATCTTAAAATTAATTTTAGTTGATTCTGAGAGAAGAATAAATATCGGCAAATAAAAATGTCAATATTTGCGTGTTGTTTATCGCCGATGCGCTATGAAAGGTGTTTATTAGTTACTATCTTAGATCGCGGCTTCGCCCGTGTAAATTTCCTACGGGAACAGGATTTTTTCCCTTGATACTTGAAAATTTCGAACGTGTACAAAATTTCAAGTAGATTGGTTGAGTAGAAAGAGCGAGAAGAGGTAACAAACAAACAAAGAAACTTACTTTCATATTTATAATATTATTAATAACTTTGGCTAAAAAATAAGATCATTTTTAACTTAAAAAAATGAGGGATCATCATTGCGAAAACCAACCGAACTTCAATTTTTCTGAAATCATCCAATTCTTCTAGAACCGATATTCTTGAGCTAAATCCCACGGTGTCAGGTTTCCTTGAAACTTTTTTGATGAAGGATTTAGAAAAGTGTCGTCGGTTCAAGGTTTTTGTTCCACGAACGATAAAGCTCGGTACAGTATAACAATTATGTTTTCCTGGGGGAAAAAATATTGGTATTTCTTTCCGAACTGAAAACATGGCTGCTTTTAGCTAAATATTTCCAAACGATTGTTATATTTCAAATTTTTTAAAAGAAAATCAACAAAAAGGAAAAAAATAATATGAGAAAATCAAAACGATAACTTCGAAGGTCGCTCATTAACAAAAAAGTGGTGGAATTTGAAGCATTTTTTCACAGCTGTATAAGGGATAGTCAAACTTAAAATATGACATAGGTTTCATCGCGATACGTTGCTTAGGACCCGAGATATTGTTAATAATAAGTTATTAGCGAAATTAACGCTGGAAAAAGTTGGTAAAACAATAAATAACTAGCTCAAATGCTTAAAATAAATAATGGGATGAGAACCTTGCCCAAGTTGCAAACACTTCAGACTTTTCTTCCTGGCCCCGCAAACTCTACGATACTACTGATTCTGATTAAACTGGGATTAATTAAAACAACCTCTTAAGCAATATCGGTAGAATGGAGGGAAAGTTAAAAAGTTTTGCATATTTATAATGCGATTTTTATAAAACACTTGGTAGCGGGAAAATTGCCTAAATTGAACTTTGGTCTTGCGTCACATTTTTGTTGCCACTAGCTTTACCGCGCGGCTCACGTGACAATTTAAGGATTCTGGATATGTTATACAGATGAAGATACGATATGAAAATGTCATTTATATTTTTATCCGACTAATCCAAGAGATCAGTGCATTCAATCAAACAAACTCTCCAGCTTAAACACTATCGCTTGGGATATATATAATTTTTTTTTTGTGTCAAGTCAAGTGAAAAGTCATTCAGTAGGTTTTTCATGAAAACTTACCACTTAAAAGGAATATACCCTACTCCTAACATTTAACAACACCAATATTTATTGACACATTTTTTTATTGTTATCTATTAGCTGTTTGAGTCCCACTGCTGGGCAAAAGCCTCCCTATCTAGCTTCCTCCACGCATTCCTATCCTTTGTGATCTCTTGCCATTCTTTGTCGATTTTTTTACGTCATCCGTCCTAGGCCTTCCTATTTTCCGTCAGTTGGAATTCATGAGGTTATATGGCCTGAAAATGCAGGCTTCCACAACAGGTTTAATCCACAATGAAGTTATTGGGGTTCGAAATTGACCTGAATTGCTTCGAGAAACGGATGGTACGGCCGTGCCTTTATTTTTGTGCCCCCGTGCCCCCAGATTTAGGTCATGGACACCAAACACTATAGCATGATGACCGCACTCGGTTTGGCAGACATTTTTGTATAAACGAACGTCCATCAGAGGATACAAGCGTTTGGACATCATCCAACCTGGAATATTTTCGTATAGGTAAATGTGTATAAGTTTGGAATAACACAAGCCAACATGAAATTGGCTTAAATTCCTTATGTATTTTATATCTTCATTAGCCTAATACCTGGATGGACATAAGCCTCACCAGGGTTTGGATTTTACGCATCCAGTTGTACACTGCAAGTCCTGCAACCTTCCGCTGAAGCGGTGGTGGTGTAATGGTTAAAACGCCTGCCTGCGGATCGAAAGGTCTCAGGTTCGTATGCTACTCGCGCCATATTAGTTTATATACCAATCTGACTCATATATAGTAGTTTTCATAACCACCATTTGCTTCCGGTGAAGGAAAACATTGTGAGGAAACCTGCACGCTGGTGGACAGTAGTCGTAAAAGTCATGTCAGATGCCTTTAGGCGATTTGAATAAAAGCTGACACCAGTGTTAGCAATAACACACTCGATATTATGATGACCTTTCGCAAGTCATCGCGCCATCTGTCTGCCCAGTGGGAGTCCCAAACTTTGTTTACCCGGGCGCGGTCTCCACTGGAGAACACGTCTATTTAGCCAGTGTCTGTTCTTCGTTATTACCTATATCCTAATGGAATCGTTTAGCACATTTATTTACCAGCAATGTATGCAGAATAAGCCAAAATTTGGCAAACTGTTCTACGACAATATGGAGCCGGCCTGGCTTACAACAAACTCCTTGAATGATATTGTTACCTATCGGCTGCCTAGCCTGCCTATGTATGTATGTGTGCCCTTGGTTGGAGCTGATGATATGAAGAAGTCTTATTATAAGGCGGAACTAGACGCCACACTGCGACACTCGATAGTATATATATATGATGGAAAATGATATTTTTCTAATTAGCCCGGGTGTTGGATGCTTATCTATATATGTATTTGTTATAAAATATAGTATCGTTGAGTTATTATCCCATATTACAAGTCTCGAACTTACTTTGGGGCTAGCTCAATCTATGTGATTTGTCGTAATACCTATTAGAACAAATCATATGTTAAGACATACCTAATATATAATTTGTTCTAATAGGTATAAGTATTTTTTTCTTCAGGCTACTGTAATTGTATTATCCAACTTTTTACTCATCCCCTTTTATCACAAAAGTGTTACGTATTACCTACATTAATATTCTCTAGGCCTTTAATGCTCGTTTCCGTAAATAAATTAACTCGGTAAATAAGTTAAGAGTTCACGAACAGTAATAAAGGCGTAAGGTCCAGAAGTTGAAGTATTCGAACAGTTTCACCAAGTTTTATCATACTGGTTATTTGGTATACTGTTAAATAAGGCTTTATCCTTATGGTTAAGTTATTTTAAGAGTGAGTTACACCAGTCAACTTTGAAAATAATTGTAACTTGAAACACATTTCTTAGTTCAACGCCCGACTTTTTGCGAACAACCATGCATAGTGCACAGCCCAGTTGAGCGGCCCTTAAACGAGTAACTTAACTCCCCATCAGTCACGTCTGTAGCCCTAGATTGATTCCCAGCTCGCATTAAACTCCTTATAGGCATAAAGCTTACAAATAGGCTTTTCTTCACAGATAAGCAAGAACCAATTTCCGCACAGAAGCAAATGTGTTTGCGAGAACTCGTAATAGAATCGGTAGGGGATCGATTCTGTGCCATGTCCCGAATAATGTATGAGATTTTTACAATATACGATTAAGTTGTGTGGATGTTTGACTTTGTGAGCTGTTTTCGATTTGATACTTAAGATGATACACACGCTTGAGTCAAAACGATATATTTTTTTAATATATTTTTCTTATTTAGGTTTATGTACGCATATTAATATTACATGAAACACTATACAATAAAAACAAGTAATTATAAGGTACCTACTACTTATTTTATAACCGGCGTATGTATTAAATATAAATACATACACACACACACAGAAATAAAAGAAAGTTTATTAAGCCCATACAGTCAAAAACATAGTTTCGTTTTTACATTATTATTAATCCCAACTAATATTATACTTAAATGAGAAAGTAAGTTTGTTCGTTCGTTAGTTCGTTTGTTTATCTACTGAACCGATCGTAATGAAATTTGGTACACGTGTATAAAATAACCTGGAATAACACATAGGGTACTTTTTATCGCAAAAGTCCAACGGGAGCGAAGCCCCATGGCGCTGCTAATTTAATATAATTTGTACAAATGTAATGTAATATAATATAATATATGAAAACATTTGTATAAATTAATACTTATATAAGCTATATAAATATATACCAAACTACGCAAACAGACGGACAGACAGAAGTTATCAACTTCTGTCTGTCCGTCTGTTTACGATAAACTCAAAACCAACTGGATTTTCATGCGGTTTTCACCAATAAATATTGTAATTCCTGACGACTGGTTAGATGTGTATGATTTAATATGTTTTTACTCCTGTGAATCCGGGACCGGCCGTTAATATTAGATAACATAAAAAAATTTCCTTGTTTATTACTTTATCCCTTTGTTTCATGACAATATTATGAACAAATTAACTGAAATTCCACTACGTACAAGAAAAGTCAGTAATTTCCTTCTCATATCAGTCCCAAACAGACAATTATCACCGTTTTACTACCCTCAGAACCCTTATATGACCCATTTAGAGATTCTATCGTAATTATGAACCAACTGCCTTTTCTACCTATTATTACATTTAGTTTTGTTTGCTTGGGAATTTCGGGAATATTCTATGTGTTAATTTGATTTCATGATAGTCTGGGAGCCAAAGAAAAATATAGAATGCATTTGTGCATGTGACCAAGTTTTTAAGAATATTTTATTTATATGTATTTTATTCTGTAAAGTATTTATAATATGGGTCACTGGAATTTGTATTAGGTTTTTTATAGTGTACTTATGTTATTACCTAAAATAAAATGATTATTATAATTTAACTCTTTCTCCTCAAATTAAATTGTAAACAATTATGGGAAAGGATTTACTGTCGCTAAATTAGTCGCACATTTAGCTAGATAGCGGGCTTATTATTGGATGAGATTTTGTAATAGTGAGATTTTGTTTGATCAAGATCCGATAGGCATCGGACTTCCTGAACTAGGGCTCAGTTAACTCGGCTTATAAAGAAGAGAGACATAATTAAGGATTATACTCTCATCCACCAATAAGCCCGATAAATCAAAGTGGCCATCTCTCTACCACATGCTATCTCCGTACGAGGTAGTCAGAGTCAGAATTTAATACATCCGAAGGCCATATTTATTTATTGGGTTCATTGATGGAAAAGATTATGTAATATGTTATAATAATAACTCATGTTGTCCGGGGTTTCGCTCTAGTGGAAATTTTCACATGAAAATATAGCCTATAGCAATTTTGGATAATGTACCTTTCTAATGGTGGAAGAATTTTTGAAAACTGTTCGGTAGTTTCGGAGATTACCCGCCTCAAACATGCAAACTGTTTGTGAGTTTCACACAAACGCTTACCTCTTTATAATAATAGTATAGATTGATATATAGCTCAAGGATGCAGTGGCTACCGCGCTCGGCCTGTGATAGTGGCGGTTAAGATACTCTCAGAATGGTCGGTCATTGGATGGGTGATCAAAACATAAACAAATACATATATAAATACATAGATAAACAGCCAAGACCCGGGCCAATCAGAAAAAGATCATTTTCCATCATGACCCGACCGGGGATCGAAGCCGGGACCTCTCGGTTCAAAGGGAAGCACTTTACCACTTCGCCACTGAGGTCGTCAACAAGAGATAGAAGGAAAAGGAAACACTAGCAATGATGGACTTATCCCATGGAGGGATCTCTTCCAGTGAACTCGCAGGGGAAAAACATAGGGTATATACACAGAGGGCCAAAGAAGCAATACAAGTTTATTTGTTAGACAAATTAAAAGACCTTGAAAAATTAATATTGAAAGTCGGGACTTTCAATATTCATTTCGCTACAAATTTTGAACAGCTTAACCGATTTTCATGAAACATGGGTGAGAACACTCGGTATAAAATTATCTATGACACAAAAAAAAATCTAAACGAAAATCGGTTCATCCGTTTGGGAGCTACGATGCCACAGATGATAGACGATGACAGATACACAGACAGATACGTTAAACTTATAACACCCCTATTTTTACGTCGGAGGTTAAAAAATAAAGTAAGTTACAAGTAATATCAATCAAACAAATAAAGTAAAATCTGATGTCTATCTGTAACATATGGAAAAGATAGTATTAAATTGTGTTTCACGAGTGTTGGATCTAGTCAAACTTATCAGGCCGCTTTATCTGGCAGTTAGTTTTATCTGTTTTATATTACAATATATTTTATCAGAAAGTAGTGAAACAGGCAGAAAGTAGTGAAACAGAAAGTATCTTCATTGAATAAAATTACCTATTTAGAAGCCCTATTACCAGTTCAATGTTCCGCAAAATCTATTAGATATTTTAAGAAATTCTACACTACAGTATAGCAATAATAACCTGTGAAGGAAAACGTCGTGAGGAAACCTGCACGCCGGTTGATTCTTATTAACTTGTGTGTGAAATGGAGAAGGCAATGGCAAACCACTCCATTAATAATGCCAAGAAAGTTGTTGTGTGTGTTTCATTCCACGTAATGACCACGACCGTCAGCCATGAGGAATACGACTATGAAGAAGATAGCAATAATAACAGAATAGGTAAGTATCTATTCCCGAATCCCAATGCAATTTTGCTTGAAAATTTGATATGGGATCGACACTTTGAGCCCTTTGTATTCTCCAATTTTCTAACCATATTTGTTACTTTTTGAAAGAATATATTTCTAATAGAAAAATATTATTGAAAACAAGATAAATCAAACATAACATATGCATTACTAACGGTCCGTAACAGATCGGGTAAAAACTTAATAATTTATACACCTAAATCTTCCTCAGGAACCACACTATCTATTGGTGAAAATCCATGCAGTAGTTTTTGAATTTACAGAGAACAGATCGACAAACTGTCGCGGCAGAGAACTTTGTTTTATATTGTATAAGGAAGGATATAGTACATACGATAGTACTGAAGCATGCAGGTGGTAGAACACTCAGGGCAACAGTTTGTGTTTTGTATAATATGAGCATCATCTGTTTATTACATACATTTTATAAAAAAACTTGTTTTTATATATAAATAAATATATTAGGCAAATTACACAGATTGAGCTAGCCTCAAAGTAAGTTTAAGGCTTATGTTATGGGATACTAACTCAACGGTACTATATTTTTATAACAAATACATATATAGATAAACATCCAAGGCCCGGGCCAATCAGAAAAAGATCATTTTCCATTATGACCCGTCCGGGGATCGAACCCGGGACCTCTCGGTTCGGAGGCAAGCACTTTACCACTGCGCCACCGAGGTTTTAAGATTTTTTGCGATTGACTAAAATACACTCACACTCTAAGCTTTTTACAAAAGTGACATTTTTGATCACAACCTTTTATTTGTTGTCAAATAGATCTTTGCGTTATAAAAAATAATGTCCTTGCGTAAACCGTTGAGTTCTCTCATCGGGAGTCATTCCAGGTTGCACCATTTAATCATGTTTATCGAACAAATTGTACAAGTGTACAAATTTTCAACACAATCAGTTGATATAATATATTCTTCAAAAATTGAGTTACAAGATTCTAACCGATTAAATTACATTGGAAGTTAAAAAAAAACCGGGTTGCACTCCGAGAGTACCGGCAGAAGTGAAAACTTGAATATTAGCGTTGTGCATTTTTGACGTCTTAAGAATTTTCGATGAGGGTCACGTGTCCTGACGCGAGTTTAACTTTTTTTACCCATCAACAAAAAGACAACACCCACACATCAAAAAACTCGTAAATAAAATTGAGAAACATTCAAGCCATGGCATTTATAATATAACATACTTTTATTAAGTTTGCTTCAATAAACTTTGCCTTAGAAATTCCTGATTGTGGTTGTCATCTATTTATGGATCCGGAATATTTATTTTTAGATGTTCCTTGAGACAATACAAGTTAATGGTCTGATTTGTTCGGATGAGTTGCGAAGCTAAATTTATAAATGAAAATAGACAAGATAAAATTTGCTTCGATATTGAATTAAAATAAGTTAATTATTTGCTTGCTTTATTTGCGGCATTTATTCGATTTTGAGTTGCGCTTTTTACACACGAAATATATCTTTTTGATAAGTTGAAAAGTTGCACAGATCACCACAAATTGACAGGTTTGACATTGAGACAGATTTCGGCGTGGTTCGCAACAAATGGCTCAGTATAGAGACCTTTGGAAGACAGAAGGGGAGGCATTTGCCCAGCAGTGGGACACAAAAGTTGAAAAGTAGTAATGTTAGTAACGTGCTACGTATTTGTATGTTTCATAGTAGGCCTTGTGAGTGTAAATAGGACATGACCACGTTTTGAGGAAAACGAGGAAAATTTCAAATCCACAATGTCCACGCCCGTCCACGCCCGTCCACGCCTGTCCACGCCCGTCCACGCCCGTCCACGCCCGTCCACGCCCGTCCACGCCCGACCACGCCCGTCCACGCCCGTCCACGCCCGTCCACGCCCGTCCACGCCCGTCCACGCCCGTCCACGCCCGTCCACGCCCGTCCACGCCCGTCCACGCCCGTCCACGCCCGTCCACGCCCGTCCACGCCCGTCCACGCCCGTCCACGCCCGTCCACGCCCGTCCACGCCCGTCCACGCCCGTCCACGCCCGTCCACGCCCGTCCACGCCCGTCCACGCCCGTCCACGCCCGTCCACGCCCGTCACGCTATCTGGGGGTACTGGGTTCGTTTCCCAGTAAGGGCAATTATAGAATTCGAGATCACATATATAAATCTGTGGAGATCACACATATTTCTTCTTCTGCTTCTGTACACGTTTCGTGTTTGTTTCTATCGACGCATAACAAGCTTAGTGCTTAGCATGTGCCGTTGAGTATTAAATAAATAAATAAATAAAATAAATTATTAGTTGAGTATTAAATAAATAAATTAATTAAATTTAGTCATCATCATATCGAGTGTGTTATTGCTAACACTGGTGTCAGGTTTTATTCATGTCGTCTAAAGGCATCTGACATGACTTTACGACTACTTACCGACATCTAGTGGCAGGTAGTAGCATACACAAGAGTGAACTAAACTGTACACCAGTGTGCAGGTTTCCTCACGATGTTTTCTTTCACCGCAAGCAAGTGGTGGTCTATGAAAACTACTATATATGAGTCAGATTGTTATACAAACGTATATAATTGATATATAATACGAACCTGAGATCTTCTCATCCAGAGACGGGCGTCTTAACCATTACACCACCACCGCTTAAATAAAATTTAGTACACGGGTAGAATATAACCTGAAATAACACAAACTTTTATCTATCGATCCTACGAAAATGGCAGATGGTCAGAAATTCTTCATTCTGTAATTTGTCGTCATTGGGACGTTACCATAATTTATGTTACAATATAATTAAGAGGTTCTAATAATATTTTTTCGTTTCAGATACAAAATATTTACCTAGCAATTGACTGACCCCACCGTTATAGGCAAATATTAATTTTTATATATTAATACTAAAAAAAAAATCATATCGTTAGTGAAAATAGAGCGAATTAATGTGATGCGGAAAAAGTGATTGTCGCAGTAACGCCACAGGAAGTAAGTATTATTAAGTAAGTAAGTATTAATTACTTATTTCCTGCTACCATAAAAAACACTTAATTGTGTGAATATTCAAGTTATTTAAATTTTAATCTCAGCTTTATTTTCTTTATGAGTATTTATTTTTATATAATGAAAGTGCCGTATCCTTGTTTTTTTTAAATCGTTTAGGAGCAATTTATGTTTTGTTTGGTAATTTAAATTAGAAGAAAGCTATACTTTCTTATTTTAAGGTGGAATCACATTTGTTTCCACTATATTTGTATCAAATAACAAGGCTATGCTGTACAGTTTGCATAACGATATTTCTACTGGTTGTCCGAAACTCGGCACAGCACATATTCTATCGAGTTTCAGCATTTTTCAACTGTCTGTACCAAATAAGCTTATATTATAACTAGATTTTGCCCGCGGCTTCGCCCGCGTGTATTGTAAAATCTCGGTCATTCTTTAAGAAAAACGATGAAGTGTATGTTCACCAATTTTCATTTTTTTATCTTGAAAATTGTATGAAGTCCCATGCAATCTTTCACACCCCTTTTTAATGGGTTGAGGGTTAATTTTCAGAAAAATCTGAAACACGTATTCATTAATTTGTTGTAAAAAACTAAAATCCAAATTTTCAAGTCACCAACTTCAACGGTGTAGAACTTTCATATAAAAGAATTTCACCCCTTTCATCCCCTTCGGGGTGCAATTTCAAAAAATCCTCTCTTAGTGTGCACCTACACTCTCCGGGGAACTTACATGCCAAATTTCAGCTTCCTACGCCCAGTAGTTTCGGCTGTACGTGGTCTGTTAGTCAGTCAGTCAGTCACTCAGTAACACAAGAGTTTTATATATATATAGATGGTATTTTATTTCAATGAACCGAGTCTAAAGGCATTAATAACATCGATTCAATATGGTCCAAATTCAATTAACAACGCGTACAGGCAATGCAGTTTTGCGTTATTCATTAATTTCCGAAGGCACTGTAGCTTCCAGTGATTTTATTATTCGCTAATGGAATTCGGCAATATGTTTACCAGGGTTGATGTAAACTTTTAAAAATAAAATTTGTTTTCCCATTGTGAGAATGCGCATTTACATATTACTAGAATTTATCCGCGGCATCGCCGGCGTAAATTTCTCCATGGAACAGTATTTTTTCAGAAATTAAAGGTCTATCAATTCTTGCTATATTTCACGCATGTCAATTGAATAGAAGCTTGAAGAGGACATTAACGTAAAAACTCACTTTAACTTTTATAGTAGATGAAAATTTCAATCATTAGAACAATAATTGAATTGAATATACGAATAAATGTAAAAAATATTATGAAGAGTGAGCGAGTGAACGATTTAGATGGCCCTTTACATTTTAAGATTGCGATGTGGTTTAATTTATATCTGTGTCATCATCAATCATTTAAGAACTTGAGGTTCTTGTCGATAGAGTATTTTCCATTCTACTCTGTTTTATAGATTTTACGTCCCAATTCGCCACGACTTTTATCTTTTCTCAACGTAACATTATTATAAAAAAAAAATCTACTCGATTTTCGAATCGAGACACTTTCAAATCTGTACAACTTGGCCAGTTTTCAACAAACACCATTGACTGTACTCATTACATTAGTAAATATTTGTCCCCGAATATATGTTGATTTGAAAAGTTCCAGTTGAGAATCTGCGAAAAATACTATCTTGCAAGATTTGGTTCAATCCTTAGACGACAAGTTTAAAATTCTATAAAAATAGTAGAGTACGTGAGACCGAGGAAATCTCAACTAGAACGTCCAACCGGAATGGAAATGGAGAGGAAAAATGCGCTTGTGCGAGCAGAAAGGATTCCGCCACAGAATTTAGAATTAAAAGAAGTGCTTTCTGCTGTCTTTTGTAATAAAAAAAAGTAAATAATACCACAGAACAACGCTTACCGATGATTTATATACTACCAGTACCCGACTAGTATTCGAAAATTGAAATTCGAACTGTGGGTTTAGTGTGGGTTTGCATTACACCATCGAATCGATTCGAAGTGAGATGCAGAGAACCAATCACATTGCAGGGTTGTCGTGCGTCACAAAGGTGCAATGTGATTGGTTTGCATCGCAAACCGGCACTAACAACTCTGCTTCCGTAATATAATGTGCCACTTGCTTCATGCCTCGCGGAACGTCATTCAATAAAGTCTAAACCACTAAACTGTAAATTCTTCTCATAGGCGACATGCTAGCAAGCTATTTTAACACTATTTAACTATTATACCTAAATGTGACTTTTGAGTTACGCAACTCTCGCCTCTATCCCGTAAAAGATAAAACGTTATTTGTTTCTGAAATTTGAAAAAAATACCAACTTCATTCAATGATTGCTTTACTTCGTGTCACTGCGAAAAGATTCGATAGTTAAAAGCTACTTAAAAACTCGCACGACAGAGTCTCAGGCAACAAAATAACAAGTCTTTGGCATTTCTATTCTATTTTTATTTCAAATTCTAAGGATTCTACGGATTACGGGTATATTATGTAAGTGAGATTTAAGCGTACGCGCCGGGCCAATGAATATTATATTTGTAAGAAAACATCAGCGTTATGTTTGTCACTGTGGTTCAGTAGACCTTGTGTATCTTATTTAGTTATGAGATATTTTATAGTACATTATCGAGGATGTCGTATGAGGAGACTAAGCATACCATTGAAATAGTGTTTTTTTTTTTGGTGGATTTCGATAAATGTTAGTCATACAATAACAGTCATCGTCGAATCGGGTCTTATTCCAATGTGAAAAAGTCTAAAATCGAATACAGTTGCAGGTTCCATTCTAGCCATAGTCATGTGGTTACGATATTAGAAGTGTAATATTAAATTGTAAATAACACTTATATCAAAAATTAGGTCGTCAAAGGATAGAATACAATTGCATTGTTTAAACATAAATATTTTATGAAATGTTCGAACGAATTTTCTTCTATACTTCTGTCATTTTGAGAACCTGGGTTGTAAATTAAAATTACCCAGGGAGTGTGTTCTATGAGGGTGTGTGTTGCTAACTGAATTTTGATATTAAATTGATTTTTTTCCGTTGAGAGTATGTTTTATTAAAAGAAAATACGGATTTATCGTTGTTGCTTACTGTTCAGTATTTCTTTTATCTGTTCACCATTTGACCACATGCGTGGCCAGTATCGTGTGGACTCGTCGTCTATATACATATATACATATTGTAATAAACGAAAATAAATAACGCAAATAAATAAATAAAGCAAAACTCGGACTTATACATTAAAGAGATTGAGTTTAAAAGAAGTTCTATTAGACTTTAAGTATATATATTAGGACAAATCACACAGATTGAGCTAACCCCAAATTAAGTTCGAGACTTGTATTATGGGATACTAACTCAACGATACTATATTTTATAAAAAATACATATATCGATAAACATCCAAGACCCGGGCCAATCAGAAAAAGAACATTTTTCATCATGACCCGACCGGGACCGATCGAACCCGGAACCTCTCGGTTCAGAGGCAAGCACTTTACCACAGCGCCCACCGAGGTCAACAGAACTAAAAAATAAAAGGATATTCTAAAATCTTTTATTATTTTCAGGTTCTATTCTCGGGGGAAAACCATACGCCACATGGATTTTTAGGATTCCGTACCCAAAGGGTAAAACGGAACACACTAAGACTCCGCTGTCCGTCCATCTGTCCGTCTGTCAACAGGCTTTATCTCATGAACAGTGACAGTTAGACAGCTGAAATTTTCAGAGATCATGTATTTGCTGCCGGTGTAACAACAAAAAAAGAAAAGAAAAGCGGAATAAAAGAAATATTGTAAAATATTCTCTTTGGCATTTTACAGAACTAGATAGAGCTTTTGTCCCCGGCTTCGCCTGCGTATTTTTCCCAAGGAAACAGTTTTTTCCCGATTAGATTAATCGAACATTTCTTATTATCACATTTATATTAATTAGGATTGTACGGAACCCTTCGTGCGCGAGTCGGACTCGCACATGGGTTTATATTGCACATTTTTGTTTTTCATTTATGCGCCCCTAATAAACTAGGTCACAAATGTTCCCCTTATAATGAACTTCCTTCATAACTCTTCGCAGTGCCAGCGGAACGTTCACTCAAAACTTGTGCATCTTCACAAAAATATGCTACAATAGACTTGGTACCTGTTCTCTATTACTTTATTATATAGAACTAGATGTTGCCTCGGTGGACCGTCGTTTTTGAGTTTATCACGAGCAGACAGATAGACGCGGCAGAGGACTATGTTTTAATATGTAAGGATAAGCATCTTCTTCTTTTAATGCCGTCTTCATGGAAGGTCGCCAATCATCAATGCGATCTGTATCCTTGAAACGCCCGCTCGGAACAAAGATCGCGTACTTTTGTTGTACCATAGGCGTAGGTTTTTCAACCACGAAATTCTTCTTCTACCATAAGGATATATTATGTACTAATTTATGTATTTAATAATTATTAAATACAGTTTATATGAACAAGGAAACAATATACTAAAACCTTAATATCCCTACAGGCCCAAAGCAACAATTAGTATATTATTATTTTCCAACATAACATCGCTCTTGACAACAACATGTCAGAAATGTAACAGACATTATACGAAGCTAACCAGAAGTATTGTGAGAGACATCAAACGCACAGCCGTCTACCGCCTTCCGTATCCTTAGGATATACCCTTATTGTTGGTATCCTGGATTTATGGGACTGGATGTGACGTTACCTGTAAGGTAATATATATTTGAATATTCACTCTTATATCCATATTCTTATATCCGTATTCTTATATCCATATTCTTATATCCGTCCACTTATATCTATGTTTATAAATCCATACTCTTATATCAATATTAAATGTTTGAAAGTTAAACAATGTTGGTCTAGGAGTTTTATAAATAGAATATGCCAGCTGTCACCTCTCCCGCGCAGATTGTAAAACTCTATAAACGAAAAGGTATAAACTGGAGATTCTTCTCATAGGCAATGTGCTAGCATTTAGCCCATTATTTAGCTAAACGTGGCCTTTGAAATTCGCAATTCTTAGTTGTCTACTTTTTTGTGAATCTTTATTCATATTGTGTAGGATTTAGTAGTATTTGGACTAGTGGTTTTTCTTTTATTTCTATGCTTTTATCATTTAAATTGTGAACTAAATGACTTCGAATTAGATCACATTTAAAATATAAAAACTCTTTCAATTCTTTGAAAGCTATTATATATTTAAAATTTTGGCTCATCGAGTATTTTAGTGTCTACGTGATCGCTTCGCCCGGGGAGTTTACAAAGGTACCCGTCTTTTTGTGCACAGGAATTTATTGTGTTATAATTTTGTTTCGGGTGTTGGAGGAAATCTTATTTGGTCATTGCCTATGCATCCTCGTAACCGGCTTTAGAGATGAATAGTGAATGGGAATGTGAAACTTTTTCCTTAAGTTGTTGAATACTAAACGCATTACCTTGCAAGTGAAAAAGCCCCACATTTCATTTAATAGTTCCATAAAAGTGGCCATGGTGTGAAATTATATAATTAGCCATAATGACTCGAAGTTAGTTCCTGCATGGTCTACCTTTGGCATCCGTGGAAGACCAGCGACGTGTTTCACACCATGATATTATGCTGAGCGGAGACCATTTTTGTATAATCATTCATGTAATAACTATTACTTAATGCCTGTGACATGATGACATTACTATTATCGAATTCAGACACATGCCAACGCGAATGCGTGAACAATGCGTAGTTACTATGAGTCATTTTATTTACCGAAATTAAAAACCAGCTATGTATATAGAATCCGCTAAAGTTTAGTGAACTGTTCGACGACAGTGCGAAGCTGGTATTAAATATTTTGTTCTCTTTCATTTACTGATTTTTATGTTATGCGTGTGCTTCAAGACAGATAGATAAATAGTTGTTCTTTCGGTACTATAAAAACCCCTCAAACAAATCTATGCCCAGACTTGACAAGGTCAAAAAAAGCTTATTATTTTGACCAAACTTACATATTCTGAATAAATGTTATAAAGGGTTTAATAAATAAAAAAACGGGAGTAAAATCATGCAGGAGCCTATTTGTTTCATGCCCCTTTTTATCTTCATTCTCTGGGTAAAAGGATGTACTATTCGTCTTGGCATCATTTTACGTCAAAAATAATGTTTTCCGCGATGAGGCAACAAATATAAATATACGAACTTGCAATTGGTAAGAAAATAGCGTAGTTTATTTTTATACTGGATCCGTAGTTTATTATTATACTGGGCGTAATGATATGTATTAGGTTTAAAAAATAAATAAATAATAAATATATGAGGACAAATCACACAGATTGAGCTAGCCCCAGAGTAAGTTCGAGACTTGTGTTATGGTATACAAACTCAACGATACTATATGTTATAACATATACATTATATAGATAAACATCCATGATGGAAACTGATCATTTTCTGACTGGCCCGGGGTCAGAAAATGATCAGTTTCCATCATGACCCGTCCGGGGATCGAACCCAGGACCTCTCGGTTCAGTGGCAAGAACTTTACCACTGCGTCAACGATGTCGTCAGTTAAAATATATGTTTGTATTATTTCTTTTTCATATTTTATGTAAATAGATATATGACTAAATTATATACGAGTTAATAAAGACTCACTTGATGTGCCCGGTGCTTCGCTCCCGTGGGAATTTTGTGATAAAATATAGCCTATAGCAATCTTGGATAATGTACCTTCCTAATGGTGAAAGATTTTTTGAATTTGACTACACGCCTCAAACATACAACTCACAAACGCTTACCTCTTTATAATAATAGTATAGATAGAGGCTTTCTAGTAACAAAAATGTGACGAATATGAATGTGGATGGAGAAAAATAGGTGGAGAGAAGAAAACAGAACACTGATGTGTTCTCTTTTCACACACGACAACAACGAAATTTTATAGACTTTTAAATGTACATTAATGTATGTTAACATAAATACAATAAGTACATTTATACTTAAAACAATTTACGAATGCCAATTGGTAGGATAATTCACAATGGATTTGCTCCGTACCATTCGTCTTTCTATTAAATCCTGTACTTTATTACTCTTTTAGAATATACTCTTTCGAATTGGGCTTCCAGAGTTATTTATATTATTTCACGTGTAAATATAGAACATATTTTTTACATTCACTCACTATATAATGTAAATATATTAGATACACGGTGCGCTGTAGCGGAAGCGGTAGTGGTGTAATGGTTAAGACACCCGTCTGTGGATCGAAAGATCCCAGGTTCGAATCCTACTCGTGCCACATGAGTTTGTATACCAATCTGACTCATGTATAGTAGTTTTAATAGACAACTACTTGCTTCCAGTGAAGGAAATTATCGTGAGGAAAGCCGCACACTGGTTGAATTTTATTAACTTGTGTGTGAAATGGAGAAGGCAATGGCAAACCACTCCATTAATAATGCCAAGAAAGTTGTTGTGTGTGTTTCATTCCACGTAATGACCACGACCCTCAGCCATGAGGAATACGACTATGAAGAAGAATTAGTTATATCGCTGATATTATTAACAAATAATGGAAAATAGTATAGTTATATAAACATGTAAACACTTAGTATTTCTGCTACTAAATACTAAACATTTGTGCTTAAAATCGACTTAATATCGCATAGAACGGTAAACGATCAAAAAGGACATATGATAGTAAGTGATCACCACTGCCCAGAGAAAATTACAACAAAACAAACACATGACAAATATGATTAGACAAATTTAGTATTTGAAAAAATCTCGTTATTATTAAAAAGACAAAAAAAAAAATTGTATCTAAGTTAAAGTTTCATCTCTATTGTAAGTACAGTCATCCACAATTACATATCGCGTCAGCTTTGTTCATTATACCAATAGTAATAGAGGCGAATTTGCTAAAATTTGTTGTTGAATATTCCAGAGAAAACTTGTGTAATGACGTCACATACAGTGTTTTGTTCGTAGCGAGAACTTTGTTCGACAGCGACTCTTAACAGGAGTTTATGAGAATAGTTGTTCAACAAATTTCGTTCCATATTTAAAAGGTTTTGAAATGTTTTTAGAATAGATTTTCCTGAAATATTTCACAAATTTGATAATCCTATTATTAATGCGAAAGTAAGTTTGTTTGTTACCTGGTCCCACTCTATCTACTCAACGAATCTTCTTGAAATTTTACATACATACAGTTTAAAGTAAGGAGAAGGACATAGATAACACTTCAATCCCGGAAAATCATCTGTTTTCATGGGAAATTCCCGCGGACGAAGCCGCGGATAAAAGCTAATAAAGTCATCAATAAGAACAACAATATTGACATCGATATATTAATGGAAAAAAAATTCTCTTTATTTTCGTCCGTCTGTATTTTAGTAAAAAACTTGAAATTGCCAGTACATTCAATCAATGCCAATATTGAGAATACAGATCGGCGATTCGTTTACGTTAATCAAGGGATAACAATTCCGACGGTGTCTGTAAGATTTGAATTAATTAAATTTCAGATTAATAACCTTAATACCTGTTCCGTTGTTCATTATGCGAATGTAATTGGCTATAGGATTAAGCATATAATTTTATTGTATATTTTCAGTCTGTGAAGATAAGATCGATCTAGTCACCTTTTTGCTGCTTGCCGGAATGATGAGCAAACCCTAACTAATATTACAAATGCGAATGAAAGTTTGTTTGTTACCTCTTCACGCTCTAACTATTCAACCAATCTTCTTGAAAATTTGCTTACATGTAGTTTGAAGTATGGAAAAGGACATAGGGTATACACCCTTCCATCCAGGAAAATTAACGAGGGCGAAGCCGCGGGCTAAAAGCAAGTATTTTTAATGAGTTTAAGACATGACCTGTTACAACCAAACGCTGTGTAAAGTTTATTATGCTTTTACATATGCCATATATTTCCTTATGAAATTACTTGAGCATCAAAGCGTGCGCTAATTTCACGTCAACCAAGTTGTCAATCAAAACCTCTTTGAAAATAATGTCGTTATGACGTCAAAGTTGTATTTTGATGTCTAAACAACCACTTAAAATTTAATTAGCTCATATTAAGATGAAATTACGGTGGATTGATGTTTGTGACGTAGAGTTAAATGACTAGATTTGTCATGTAACCATTTTTTCGTTTTGTAACCATTGATGTAAAATATGTAACTTTTGAGTATAGAAATGTATGTAACTTTATAGTGTTGTACCTAGAGTTTATAATGTAATTGAGGGCCTAACTAAAAAGTGTGTCATTTTCTGGTTAGGTCTTCAATTTTTCTCATTAAATTATTGTTTGTTAACTTTATTGCATAACGGACTTACGTGCCAAATGAATGGATCTCTTATAATCGATATAGATTGAGTATATTTTTCGGATAATTTAGACCAGGGTTCGCTTTCTTAGTTTTACTTCTCCCATACGTATTCTATGTAGAAGTGCAAATTTCTCATGATTTTCAATTTACCATTATATTGATTTTTATGACATAACTTCTCTCTTCTCTTGAACAAATAGTATCCTACTTACAATATTAACGCAAAAAATTATGAGGATTATATATGTGTTTGTATATTTGTTACACGGGTTACATAACCCGGAATAACACATAGGGTACTTTTTATTCCGATATTTACACGGGAGCGAAGCCCCGGGATGCAGCTAGTGTAAAAATAAACCTCTAAAACTATAGTATATATACAAATCGTGCCTCTTCAAGTGAATCAATCATATTACGTAAGACACGATTGATTTCGTAACACATATAATGTATTCATGAAATATACGAAATGGCGTTTCAGCATGGATTTAGAGGGGGTGAGGGGGAAGGAATTAAACCGATTATAACAATTCCATCCTTAAAGAGACGTATATCTTGATTTATTACGGCTACGCGTTTTAAATGTAACTTTTTGGGGCAAAGTTTGCATTAAATTATGATAAAATATATTAGGTGACGTGACAAATATTTTAAGTGGTGTTAGGTAAACTCTTTTTCTTACGAGTCTTTTTTTATGTAAACATTCTTATCACGTCTTTTTATAAATCAACATCAATATAATTAAAATAGACTTTTCGAAGAAATCACTTTCGTGTTTAAGAAATGCATTTGAATTATTTCGATTTGATTTATTTCCAATAAAATTCAACAACAATTACTGTGAAAAAAAAGAAAATATATATGAAAAATGGATTGTACTATACATAGAAAATAGTAATTTTATAGTATCTCTTTATAAAACTGGTTCTTGATTCTGAATAATAAATATCCAAATAGAGCTAAAAACCGTGAAATTCTGACAACCACTTAGCTGTCCATACAATTGGGTATAATATAGTATAAAAGTATAATTTAGAAAAGCGTAGATAACTATTGTTTTATTTTGATGTCTGTTCGAAGGCCCTTATATTATTTGAAACACCATTGAAAAAAATACTCTAATAATAACAATACTTTCATAGATATGACAAATATAAAATCATGAATTTTTGTACTCGTCCAAATGCTCCATACAATATGATACTCTAACATAATGTCACAATTGAGTGAAAAAAGCTATGTTTGTTCCACAGCTACTTTAAATATTGCGTTCGTGCAGATTACTTCTTAATAGAAATTGTTTAAAAATTTTAGTTTTTTACGATGACTGAATTTATTTTTAAAATACAGAGTTTATTTTTACAGTACGAAAAAGTACTCAATTTTGTCTAAATGCCAGCAGCACGCAAGTTAAAGTCAACATCAAAGTTGACTGTTGCAACACGCCTTTAGTCGGTATGTACACGTAACAATGTACCAACTAAAAGTGAGCATTTATTCATATAAATATAATAATATTATAATTTAATAAAAAAACCATTTAGTTAACGCTAGGATGGATCTTCATCTCTGAATCTTCAAACTCCATTCTATTAGCTAACATACTTTCAGCTACTAAATCATGATTTACAGACTACCTATTGTAAGGGAAAAAGTACCTAAAAACCTGACAAAACTCCCATAAATCTATTGTAAATACACTTAGAAATATTTAAGGCTGTCACCAAAGGATGTAATTTATTAACGGACTGTTTACAAAAACATGTTTACCACATTTTGTGTGATGTGAGAGAAAAGCTACTTTATTTTTTGAGCATTTTTTTCGGGAGTCACAGAACTTAGGACGTTATGAAAAAAGGGATATTAACTAAAAAAGGGCAACGCTCAACAACATTCTGAGAACTATTAAATGTCGTGGTTTCAATGGATTTATAAACGATTGTTCTCATAGATGGAACTCGTGCAAATTAACAGTGGGTTTGGCAAAGTTAAACTCAAACTAAGAAATCCAATTCAAAATAGATAGATAGATAAATCATTTATTCGCACTACTGTTTCACACCAACATACAATAACAATCTTAAGAAAATTTTAAAGATTACAAATGTAACATGCAGTAAGTGTGCACAGGCGCACAAACAGGCTGCAGCTCAGCTCAATGTTGCCCGGGGAGAGCAACCGCTGATTTTCAGCTGTCACCTAAGCGAGGACGCAAGCAAACATAATTCAATGATCAAATAGTGTAAATAGAAATTAATAATTAAAATTTAAAGGTGCTAATATTTGTACATAATACAAATGCAAGAATTTAAATGATATAAAATATAAATCATGAAAAACATACAAAATTATATAATTCAAATGCAATAATATTTAATGGAAAATATAAATTAATTAAAGAATTAACACAGCAAAAATCAAATAATTATTGTATAAATATTAATCAAGATCTATTATTAAACCAAAAAAAATATATACTATAAATAAAAATCGCTCATAATAACCTGAACAATGTGCAAATTAGTTCGACACGTTTCTAGTGTTACAAAATTATCGACAGTTCCCCAAAGTTTCCAATACGAAACTATACGTAAGACCAATAAATTCAAGACACAGTTCGCTTCGTCTTGCATAATGACATCCATTAGAACTGCAGCACTGGGAGGTAAGGCAATGGTCTAGTTGTTTTAAATGACGCTTGTGAACCGAAAGATCTTAGGTTCTATTCTACTAGTGCCACATGAGTTTGTATACAAATCTGACTCGTTATGGTAATTTACAATATTTTTGTAGTAATAAACCTTCAGATGAAGGAAAACATGGTGAGGAAACCTGCACTTTAGTTAATGATTTAAAGCACCACTTGTTTCCTATGAAAGAAAACCGGCAACATGGCAAGGAAACCTGCACTTTAGTTGATGATTTATCATCTAGAATTTGATATGGAAAAGGCAATGATAAATTTCATTAACTGCCCAGGAAGTCGATTAGTGTGATGAGGTATACAAGGAAGATAAGATACAATAAAAGAGAAGAAATAAAAACCTCAGCTTAAATATTTTGGTAGGTTTGGTTTGAAAGTATTCACGCTCGAGTAAACGTTGTAAAATATTGAAAGTTATTGCGATGTACTAAAGCTCATATTCCTTTGACGATGCCGCCATTCCGCTGATCGACTTTTGTAGTCAAATAAATTAAAAATACCCCACGTGTGGTTGAACGTTACGAATTATGACTACTAGACTTTATTTTAGTTATAAAATAAAGTATTTTGCCCGCGGCTTCGCCCGCGTGAATTTCATAGTAAGATCTCGGTCATTCTTTAAGGAAAATGATGAAGAGTATGTTTACCAATTGTCAGCGTTTTATTTTGAAATTTGTATTAAGTTCCATACAATCTTTCACCCCCATTTCGAAGGGGTTGAGAGTTAATTTTCAGAAAAATCTAAAACACGTATTAATTAATTTGTTGTAAACAACTACAAACCACATTTCCAAGTCACTAACTTCAACGGTGTAGGACTTTCATATAAAAGTTTTTCACCCCTTTTACCCCCTTCAGGGTAGAATTTCCAAAAATCCTCTCTTAGTGCTCACCTACACTCCCCAGGGAACCTACATGCCAAATTTCAGCCTCCTACGCCCAGTAGTTTCAGCTGTGCGTTGTCTGTCAGTCAGTCAGTCACTCAGTAACGTAAGCGTTTTATATATATATAGGTTTTAGATGTATGTATGCGTGGATGTTTCCTTTCCCAATTGCCGTGCCAAACAAGTCTATTTGGCACGGCAATTGGGAAGCTGATATTGGAAGAATATCAGCTCAGTCGAGCTGATTTAGACAAAAAATATAACTACAACACACAACTATAATACATAAGTTTTCGATAGTATTTGTTCCCCTTAAATCTTAAGTGAGAAAAAAGTCTGTTTTCTTCTTTTTATATATACTTTAAATTTTCGGTTAAATCAGGACCACTTAAACTGAAATTTTTATCAGATAACCAATAAAAGCTGCGATTTTATACCCTGTTCTTATGAATATTTCATGAGATACCTACAAAAATTCACACCTATATTCAAAAGCGGAGTTCCGAACTGAACTATGTATTCTTTTCAGAGCGTAGAACTCGCGAGTGTTCGCATATTATTGTTAATCTGTCGGTCCAACAAAACATAGAGTGTACACATGAGCCTTCAGATACTTAAATAATTATTCCTGAATAAGAGCCCGTCCATCGTCCTCCCTTACTTGACGTGACTTGTTGCGAACAGATAGACAGACAGACGCGGTAGTGGAATTTGTTTTATAATATGTAAGGAGCTGCGTGCGGCAGCGACCCCACCTGACTCTCCGCAGGTCACTGAACAGACATAGCACGAAAATCGAGTCAAGTGGGACTTCTCTAACTATTAGAGCGACTGCTGTGCATAAATTATATAATACAATCTATGGTTCACCTGCTGTCCTGTTCCAACTGCCCCACGTCCTGCTATGGTGAACTTGAATGAGACCAATGATGGAGCGAACAGCGCTTGATTTGTCATACCGTTTCAACATGCAGAAGAATATTTAGGGGTATATTTCTCTACCCACCTTAGTTTACGTACATACCCTACATGCCGTTCATTTAAATGTAGTCAGAACAAGTCAAGCGTGTAACTTAATTTCAAACAACTACACACGGTTTCCACGATCCTTGTTCCATTAAAATATTATTTTTACAGCGTTTCTTTTAAAACGCATTTTATTTCTTTCTATGTTCTTCTTTCGAAGACCAATTCCTGTCCCCCAAAATCGCGCTATTCCTTTTCAGTTGAACCTAGATTGGTCTGGTATTTTCTTACCGTTCTGGTATCGCCAAAATAGTATAATACGTTATTTCCCATTTCCGCAAGATGTCGCTTGCCCCGGGTCTAAAAATGCCGTCAAAATAATATAGTCGGTTGTGATTTTAAACCGGCCGCCTGGCTGACGTAAGATATCCTTGGGAATGCTATTGTCGCCTATGAGCTTCCTAGGCTGTGTCCTTTAGACGCCTCATACGACATAAACAAGAACAATAAAAGTTAACAATACTACACTATAAAACAAAAAAAAATTGCCATGAATGAATTGTCGTTTTGCTAAAGGGAGGTGTGCAAATGATATTTTAACCGATAAGGTCATTAAAATAAAATGTCGGTTTATTTAGGATCCGGCCTTGTTAAGAACATATTGGATTTTCATTCAGTTTTAAAGTCCCATTTATTTATTATACAAGTGGTCACACGAGGTCATTTATGTATCATAAACTCAAATATCGAGAATTAATTGTCCACAGTGAAATCTGCATAAAATTGACTGTATAAAAATAAGAAAGTTTAGTAACAGATCGACGCGAAGTGCCACTTGTTTTGTACTTACTACTAAATATTGTTTTATATTATTCTCCTTCACAGTCGTATTCCTCATAACCGAGGGTCGTGGTCATTACATGGAATGAAACACACGTAAGAACTTTCTTGGCATTATTAATGGAGTTATTTGCCAAGGCCTTTTCCATTTCACACACAAGTTAATAATCAACCAGTGTGCAGGTTTCCTCACGATGTTTTTCCTTCACGGAAAGCAAGTGGTGGTCGACGAAAACTACTATACTTGAGAGAGATTGGTATACAAACTCATGTGGCATGAGTAGGATTCGAACCTGGGACCTTTTGATCCACAGGCAGGGATTTTAACCATTATACCACCACCGCTTCGCCGCACCGTTTTATATTATAGCATATTAGTAATACATAGTGAAGGATAATTTTATTCATTACTGATAATTTAAACCCACAGTGTGTCCCACACAAATTAAACATTAGCAAACCATTTCTATTGATATTAACTCGAAAGCATACTATAGTTTAAACAAATGATATTATGCAAAAACTTCCCAAAATCATCTCTAATTCATATTTCACAGTTTTAGTTTGTTTTGTTAGAACGAAACGTATAATAACAGGGAATTGGTGTAGATGTTATAACAAAAGGATATTCAATCTATTATATATATATATAAAACTCTTACGTTACTGAGTGACTGACTGACTGACTGGCAGACAACGCACAGCCGAAACTACTGGGCGTTGAAAGCTGAAATTTGGTGTGTAGGTTCCAAGGACAGTGTAGGGGAGCACTAAGAAGGGATTTCCTGAAACTCCCATAGGAAACGGATTTTTACTCATATACGAAGTTGTGGGCAAAAGCTAAGTTTTCATATAAAAGGCATTCATCTACATAATCTTTTCAGCCTAAGCCAATCCACAGCTGACTGTTAGGTACAGGTATCTCGTTTTTTGTGTCACTTCCTACGGTCCATCCTTGTCCATCCATCGCTTTCCTGTGACTCAAACAATGTCATCTGATCAGCAGCTGGTGGTTTACCAACCGGTATTGCCCTGTCTCTACCACCACTCCGTCACTGCTTCGGTCCATCATTGGTCTTCTCCAAATGTCTTGCTTATTTCCACTTTTATTCGTGTACGTACTATCTATGAACTTCTTCGACGTTGTATATACAACTAGATGCTGCCTGGGGCTTCGCTCCCGTGGGAATTTTGAGGTAGTAGTCTATAGCAATCTTGGATAATGTACCTTTCTCATGGTGAAATAATTTTTTAAATCGGTACGGTAGTTTCGGAGATTACCCTCCGAGATCCGCCTCAAACATACAAACTCACAAACGCTTACCGTTTGTGTGTTTGTATGTTTGAGGCGGATCTTTATCATAATAGTATAGATCAAATAGTGTAATGACGAAGCATTAAAATCTCTCGTTTAAGCTACTTATTATCAAGTGTTATTGCGAACGCTTAAGTGAAATTTTATTCATGGCAATGGCTTTTATATTATTATATATATTACGTTTGTTTTAAAAAAAATCTTCCTGACACACACAACGAAACTGTGGAATCAACAGCGGCAGAACTTTCAATCCCATACGACTTTGAAATCTTCAAGAAACAAGCATATGACTTCATAACCTATAAAATTCCCGCGCGGCCCGATCTAACGCGATCCTATTGTTGCTCAATTGTTTTTATTATCTCCAGGATCGATGTTAAAGGGTCAGTATGTATCCTATGATGACCCTGGTAGGTATTGCAGTTGTCCTGGGCAGCGATGATCACTTACCATCTGGTGACCCGATTTCTCATTTGCCATTACTTTCTATAAAAAAGGCTTTTACGTGATAAGTAGTCGCACTAGTAAACTAAATAGTTAACCAGTGTGAAGGATTGCTCACGATGTTTGCCTTCACCAAGCAAGTAATATTCTATAAAAACTATTATACATACATGAGTTGGAAACTCTTGATCCTGTTAAGAAAACTGGCTGAAACTGTCCGAAAACCATGCAAAGTGGAAGCAAAAATCTATAGGAAAGCTGACCCTGACTCCGACGATTAACGTTAGATCTCACAAGAGAGAAAGTTTCTGTTAAAAATTAATTTACAATAACTCCGGGTAAATCACACCATAGCAAAGACGATAAAAACAATTCGAAGATCTCAATTCCAGAGGTACAATTGTACACAAAGCCTTTGTAATCGTACAATATTTCAATACATGGAACTTTCTCGAAACACCCGATGTCTGATGAGTTTCCCCCTCCACTCCCCCCCACTCTTTCCAGTTCAAATATTTCTCTTTTGTGAGTTCCGATGCACGATTTGACACTTTTAATTGGTAATAGAACTTTGAATTCTAATACAATCTGACGTCAGTTTCTTTAAGGTTTTAATTAAATTATGTTTGAAACACAAATGTTTAGACAAACAGACTTGGGAAATCACTAATGCAAAGATAAACACCGGTTAATATCAGTGACGGGTGCTTTTATCACGTCTTTTTCTCTGACGGGGCGAACAGAGCCAAGAGTTATGAAACTCTAAGGCCACGCGATTAGCTGTCTTCCCGGTTACTTCCTCGGCCAATGGGCGTTGTAGTGTTTTAACACATTATTTTTAAGAAATTTATCAAATATATAAAATTCTCGTGTCACAGAATTAGTTTACTCCTCGGAAACGGCTTGACCGATTTGGATGAAATTGTTTTTAATTAGATCTTAGATTAGATTATTATCTCTTTTGTATATCGTTCGAGCGAAGCCGGGATGGGCCGCTAGTAACATATAAAATACATATAGAAGCCAAACACATATCAACGAAGTTAACTGGTATCTAAAATATCTAATATTATTGTATATTATTTGTGGTTTGGAATGGTTATTAAATTAATTAATTTCATATTTGCAAACTCAGTTTATTATATTAAATTAGAAACTAACTAAACTTCATGAATAGTTTTAATTAAAACTAAAACAAAACATTTAAGTATTTAATATTTGGAGGTTAAATTCCACATGTAATTAAAATTCCTATGTACATTTCTAAATAATGTAAACACGGTACATTCAAAAAATATTAATTCGTTTTTTTTTTTAATTTACCGTGCGTTTAGACGAAATGTGTAATGTGTAAAATATTGTGTTTAACTGCTCTCAGTCAACTTTAACCTTTACTTTAATATGAAAGTTAAGGTTAAAGTTGACTGGAGCAAACCACCCTAATCACGAAAACTGCTTTTCAACAATTGGGGTTAGAATTTTTCTAACAAAAGTTAAATCGGATCAGATTCTATTTGTTATGGCATCGATCGGGAGTGTCATTAAGAGTTGCAAATAATCTTAAACTATTTTTAAGACAATATTCAGAAAACATCGATTGACAAATACCTATATTTTTGACAGTATGACAGTACCAATATTTTTAAAAGTTGTATAATTTATTTATAGACTAGCTGCGCCCCGGCGTTATGATTACGATTTAAATCAGAATATTAGAAATAATAAATCTAATGTCATAAAGTTATGACTAAAACCGAATGTTAATGTTACATTTGGAACTGTCACAGACGTGTTAGGAATATAACTCTAGTGAAATGAAACAGTTAACAGACATTTTGAATATTCATCGCTGCACATGCACATATATTATTGCAGTTTGAATGCGACATAAACAAATTTTAATTGTGTTTTGACAAATTCATGATTAAACGGTGTGATATGTGGCGTGTGTGAATTAGAATAGTTACACCATATATAAAAGTTTATTTATTTAAGAAACAGTTTATTTATTTATTTATTTATTAGAGCAACAAACAGCTATTTTATATATAATACAGATAAATAAGAATCAAACATGACGAGTTACTAATAATATAGCTCACAACATTTTTACAGAATTTACACCTTCATATTCGTTAATGCTGTACAAAGTGTGTTTATATATATATATATATATATATATATATATATATATATATATATATATATATATATATATATATATAAATAAGAATAATATAATAATAGAATAAAGGATTTTTATGTATGTTACATGTATGTATGTTTATCAATGTAATTATTATATACATATGTTTTTAATATTTTTATTAGTTTTCTCTTATTTTAAAATAGAGTAAATTTTCTTTTAATTTATTTTTTCCTATTTTTTGCACTTTATGGCACCACCTTGCTATTTCTGTTTGATTCTAACGGTTGACTGGTAGAGAACGCCATATGGCGTTAAGTCCACCTTTTGTACAAATACTTTTTTTGTAATTTTGTGCAATAAAGTTAAAAAAAAGCGACCAAGATATATTCACATGGTACGTTGAGCTGCAAGCCCACGTTGAACCAAAAAAATATTTAAATTGAAAATTCCTTTCATAAATAAAATAAAGACTCGATTAATAATGAATTTTCGGGCATGAGTTAGCATTTTTGAATAATCCCTCATGTAAATGAACTGTATCTGATCGTCCTCATTCATATGATAATTTTCCAATAATATTCTATGAAACATTCTGTTTCACAGTTTTGAATATTTCATAAATTACGTTAGTACCTATTATTTTAGGGTTCCGTATTTCAGAAAGAAATAGACACTCTTAAAAATCACTCGTACCGTCCGTCTGTCTAGCCGACCTTTACAGTTTTAGTTAGCTCAGAAACTACTATACTGAACTTTGAGTTAAATTTTAGTATGTGTATAAATATTCCGTAGAAACCGCGATAAATAGTAGTTTGTCTTTGGTATAACCAAAACTGTGATATAAATATAATAAAATCTTTGTTTATTCCACACAATCAAAATTACAAACAAATTAAGTTTTGTTGTAATTTTATTTAATTAATTGTTAAACAATTTATGATTAGAATTTAATGTTTAATAAATATTAACATTTATAAAAAAAAGAAAATTTCGAAGTGAAAACAAAGATGTCTTCTATAAAAATTGTAATAAAATTAAGACGAGATAAAAAATTGGACTAAAATTACCAAAAACAGTGTTCGCGATTTAAATTATACGCATGCGTATTATTTGGTTGTATGCAAAGTAAGATATTTAAATTAATCCAACCAAAAAAAAAAATACTACAAAGTTGGCTTTAAGCTTTAAGAGTATAAAACACAAGGTGGCCATGACAGTTTATTTTTATTGAGTGTTTTTGCGCAAATGAGTGTGGGTATGCATAAAGCATTAGCTATCAAATATGAATTTATATTTCGGCGTAATAAAGTATTATCTCTGCTATTAAAGTATTATCGGCCCAAGCGTGGTGCAGTATTCTCATAACATATGTAATTGATTTATGACATTATTACGTACGTTTTGTACATTTAGCTTTTTATTTATGTATTGTGTGACAATTTTCAATAATTTTATTGGAAATACAACTTCAATTTTATTTATTTATTAAAATTTTGTCATTTTTAATAATTATGTAAATTCGTCCTCCTAAATTTTAATATACCTACATTTGTTAATTGACGTCCTTGGAGAAAAGGCTGCGGTGAAGTTTGTTGCGCCGCTTCTTCACCTGCTCTTTAGAAGCCGGTAGTAAACTTAGTTTAAGTAATTTTTTTGACGTCAATAAGGGACGTATATCATCCTAAATTGAATAAAGAATTTTGAATTTGAATTTGAATTTGAACTTTCTCTATCTCATTTGATCGATTTTACGGTTTCTTCCCCAGCCATAAATCGTCGGTTCGCTTTTCTTTCTGTTTTTTCTCCATTTTGTATCGTCATCGGCGTTCATGTATTTCAGCAATTTGTAGTTTTGAAGTTATCAGTACATTTTTTTAAATGATCGAGCCGACGACAAAATAATAAGAATCTTTTTTTTATTATACTCTGTGGTGGTCGTATTCTGTTTCTGTGTAAAGATCTTCTTCCTCTGTTTTTTTTTTATTTTTATATCAAAAAACAATTCCAAATTTGGCTGTTTCGTCTGATTGATCTTGTTCTTGGTACTCAGAGTTAATTAATAACTTCTTTATAGTCTTATTTCTTACGTCCGATCATTGCGTGGTATTGAACACACATAACAACTTTCTTGGCACTATTAATGGAGTGGTTTGTCATTGCCTTCTTAATTTCACACACAAGTTAATAATCAACCAGTGTGCAGGTTTCCTCACGATGTTTTCCTTCACCGGAAGCAAGTGGTGGTCGATGAAAACGACTATACATGAGTCAGATTGATATACAAACTCATGTGGCACGAGAAGGAATCGAACCTGGGACCTTTTGATCCACAGTCTTGACCATTACACCACCACCGCTTTAATTAATCTAATCCTATGCTACAATATTAGTATAAATCTATGTGAGGTACAAAATGAGATTATAGGCTAAGCAAAGTGCATTCAACGGCCACAGATTAAACAGACAAGATTTGTCTATCCCGGTACAAGACCAGACGGAATATAGAAGCGGGATTTCTGCAGTAATCCTTTTTGTTACGAATGAAAAATGTTTTGCATAAAAGCATTAAAGATTTCCCGATTCAGTTTCTGAAAATACTTTGAGAATATTCGGAATTTTAGATGCTTTAAAATCATTTCGAATTGTCTTTCTTGTCTCTCTCTCTCTCGTTTCCGCAAGTTCCCGATTATTTTCAGGGCTGTGATGTCACGAAATCCAGGTTCAGTGTAACAATAATCTTGAAATTTTGATAGTTCGACTGTTGCGCTCGGTCGCCTGCCTGAAGTAAACTCTCCTTAGGAATGCTATTTGTGCCTAACAGCTATCATCCAACCAACGCATCCAATAACCGACCATTGTGAGAGTGTCTTAACCGTCAGTATCGCATGCCGAGCGCGCTAACCACTCTGCTATTGAGCTCCTCATCGCGATAGAATGTTGGTGATCCCTTTTAGAAATAAAGTTTTGAACATGGGATAGACCTCATAAGTAAGGAAAATTGTGGCAAGTTTAATATCTTAGTCGTTCACACAGGAATAGTTGCCTGAATGAACTGGATACGATTTGTTGAACCTTAAAATATGTTATGGTACTACAAGGGACATGTTTAGATTATTTTTATGTAGGAAATTCACATAGCTTTTTTATAAAGTACTAACTTTTGTCTAAATAAATAAAATATAAATAAATAAATAAATACCGAACTAAATATTTCTTATTTGCAGCTTTGCCCGCGGTTGCCAATGCTTGTTCTAATCCTTTATTCATAGTTTTATCGAAATCGGCCTAGTTGTACAGCTGTGTAAGCGCGACTGACTCGCATTCGTAGTAATTGTATGGAATTTCATATAAACAAAAGTTTCTAATTTTGTTTTAAGGTACAGTCGGCATATCAAGTTACCCTGCAGAAATCTTTATGCCGCGGTAATAGGGGCGAATTTTACTGTACATCTTTTTTCAATTCTAATATTAGCTGCACCCTCGGGCTTCACTCCATAATTCGCTTCGATAAAAAGTACCCTGTGTTAATTCAGATTATATTCTGCCCGTGTACCTACCAAATTTCATAACAATCCGTCCAGTAGGTTTTCCATTAAAGAGTAACAAACATTCACACGTACATACATATATACATCCTCGCAAACTTTCGCATTTATAACATTAGTAGGTTAGGATTAGTGGGACTAAACTTTAAAGCACAATACAAATGTGAATTTGAGTGTCATTTGAAATCCCACTAATATTATAAAGGGCGAAATTTTGTGCGCGTGTTTGTTATGTCTACACGCTCAAACAGCTGAGCCTATTTTTATTAAATTTGATATTTAGGTACCTGATACCTTGAATTAATACAAATGGTACTTTATATTCTAAACGTACGCGATTTTCGTAAAATTCAGTCAAAAAGTTAAATGGCGCTTTACAAAGTAGATGGCACTACTGTGGATAAAATTAAAAACGTAAGTAAACGTTGAAATAATTACAACTAATGATAAACTGCAGGCAACGCCACGGGCTGTAGCTAGCGTTTCATAAAAGCGTTAACAATCCACAATTTTAATTACATAACTGTTGATCACTGATGTACGTAACATTCAGACGAACGTAATTACTTTTTCAATAACGCTGTCAAAAGTTATACGCGATGCTACGGGAAATTAGCATTATTTTTATGTATAGTAACAGCACATCAACCTACCCAAATTCATTGCAAAATCGGCAGTATTACCGCGCCATAGAGGTTCATACAGGGTAACTTGATGTGCTGTTGACCGTATGAACAGGCAACAGGTTTTGTTGTTCAGTGCGTAAAAAGTAGTGTCATGTTTCAAATATTTTTAGTTCACAATGCTTCGAGGATAACTTCCATAAACAGTTCTAGGCATTTTTGTTTAGCGTAATGCCTGCACTACACACTGTCGCCGAACTCAGACACATGCCGACGCGAATGCGAGAACATTGCGAAGTTTGTATGAGTGCTTTTATTTACCGCAATGAAACATCAGCAATATATACCTAATCCGGCAAAGGGCATCTCGGGCAATTCGGGTATCTACCTAGTACCTAAGTTCTTTAATTGTATGTGTGTTTGTTTCACAATTATAAACTAACGTATAGGCCTAGCCTAGTGTGTGATCATTTGTTTTTTTATATGCATGTAATTCTTTTCGTGAAATAAATAATTCTTATTCTTTATTCTTATTTAGATTATATGTCTACAAATCACCCAGATTTAGTTAGCCGCAAAGTACCTAAGATTCAAATTGATTCGTATTTTTTGGTGAACTCAAAAATATTCTGAATCTCTCTCATCTCTGCATGTTTATTTATTGCACGGGTAGTATATCACCTGGAATAGCACAAAATACTCTTATTTTAAACCGAAATTCCCATGGGAGCGAAGCCCCAGGACGCAGCTAGTTATTTAACAGCCTTACCTTATCTATCTATTCTATATCAGTAGATACCGTCACCTTTTAATTATTCACTAACCTAAACTTCACTTTTATCCTAAGACTGAACTCCCTTCCGCGTGACTTATTAAAAAGGGTTGGAATAACATTTTTATAGGATGCTACAAAAGAATTATTTCCCCTAAGGCCTAAATATTGGTTTATTATTAAATTTTACGGGCCATGGTTCTGTAATGAATTGGCTTATTTTAAGTATTAATAATTCTTGGAAAGTTAAAGACCATTGTTTTTATACGCTTATCAAATACCTATTATGAATTGCCTATGATTAAATGTCGTATTTAATTTTTGATTTCTATAGTAGTACTATAATAAAAATATATTAGCCGGCAGTTCTACCAGCCGAGGCGTCTTTCACGGCAGTAATAATTGGTAGTAACAGGAGTAAAAAAATATGAATTTATGTTAGTCATTATGTTATGTTTTCCTCTGTTTGATGAAACAAATGTATTGCTTTTGTAAAATGTTAATTCGAAAATATTATAATAATGGCTGTTGCTTCCTGCTCAGCAAGATAGCCTATTTGACCTCGGGTCGTTAACTACGTCTGTACCAAATTACGTCAAAATTGACGCAGCTGTTTTTTTTGTAAAAGAGATTTTTGTCTTTATCACCAACTTTTTTGTTAGTGTGTATAATATGGATTATGAAAACAACTGAACTGAAAAACTAAATATCTGTAGTCTTTTATGCTTTCTAAAAATTACTCAGTATTTTAAGAAAAATAACGATTTTTCTTAATCTATTTAAATAAAAGAACAAGAGTTGTTTACTAATCAACGCCCAGCCTAAACCATAGAAGCTATAAACGCGAAATTTGGGCAGTAGCTTTAAGTTATTACGTAGTGCTCGGATAAGAAAGGAATTTTCAAAATTCGACCTCTAAAAGGGTAAACATTGGGGGTAAAGTTTGTATGAAAAACAGCGAAAATCTTTACTGATCTACTTGAAACTTGACCTTTAAAATTTGACCTTTAGTGTAGTTAAATGAGGGTGATAAGAAATAACGAATAATCCCATTCAAAATTTGGTCAACTAAAGCGAATGAGTAGACAGCGAAATTAATAGTACTAGCATTAGCGCATTATATCTACATGGAAATTAGTAATTCAATCTGATTATTTACATAGGGTGATTTCTGAGAAAGTTTTAATATGGTTTTACCCGAGCGAAGCCAGGACGAGCTGCTAGTTATCTACACAATGCTATATAATCATGTGACTAATAAAGATTTTATAATGGGTAAAGTCAGAGTCTTTAATTAACAATCGCTTTTATAGAACATATTGAGTTTGTTGTCCTCTGACAACCTTTTAATTAGACCAAACATATATAGAACAACCAATTAGTCTAACCATTCAGCCTTTCATTAGGAACAATAATAAATCACAAAGGACTTTAATATTAATACTAATTTTAATTGTTAATTCAATGGCATGAAGACAGTTCCGTGGTGCATTCTCGGCTGTCTTCCTGTCCTGTCAGCACTCCTGGAGTGTATCTGCTGTGACAGACTATCTCACAGCAGATAAACTTCAGGAGTGCTGTCTGCGCTGGTACGGTAACGTCTTGCGTAGACCGGCAAATTACAAACAAATGTCTGGCTATGCCGCTCCCGCCTGGCCCTGGCAGCAGGAGCAAACCCAAGAAATGAGCTATGGTTGAGCTACGCGATGGCTAATCCATGCGTCAACTCGTGAACAGGTGCTGTCAGAGGGAACTGGTCATCTCGTTTCTCATATATTTTTATGTTTTGATATACCTTTTGACTATGTACATTATGTACTTTTATATATTATTAGAAAAAATATATTGTAAGAAACAATAATGGTAAGCCGATCTGGCATAATAGGGACCAACACTGTTCAAATGAGTTTCTTTCGGCATTTCTTCTCAGTTGTGGTCGTTCCGAAATGCCAGTAGTTTGTAGCTTGTGAGAAATAACTATAAATATAAAAATTGACGAGAAAAAGTGCCTGTGAAGGTCTAATTTCTAAATAAACAATTTTATTTTGAATATAGTATTAATACCCTTCTACCGTAATTAACTTTTATAATATGCTTCGAAGAAGCAGCAGCTAGTGATCATTATCATATTCAACAGCTATTTAATCGTCCCCAGTACGCGGCACAGGCTTACAAATGTCTAAGGAGTATTGGCCATGACCACTGTTAATGGATGAAAATATTAGGAATGTATTTAATAATGCTGATGCAATAAAAGGTATGGAGGTGATAAAATGCGTATATTCGTCCAGTAAAAGAGGGGAAAAGAGAGCGAAAGAGAGAGAGAGCACGCGGGAAACATAACCAAAGACAAACGTCATAGACAAATACTAAAATGTTACTATTTCCAACACCCACCGCGCGTTTAATTGCGGATTGGCTGATTAGCAACTAGTATATTAGTTTAATTTATTAACCAAAAATGTCATATGATAACCGAAAACATTCCATACGCGAATTAAGTAATATTTTTCACTGTGATAAATACGTGAATACATATGAGTTTGAAGCAATATGCTTTACGAGGACGGTGAAGTGAGACCAAATGAATTTAATAACATCACGGCGATCCTATAACTCCGTCCCGGGATATTATTATATATATTCCTTGTTTCATATCATGTGTGAGCATATTTCGACGAATAATAAATGGGTCAAACATATTGTAGGATAGCTTTTCTCTTTTATTAGATGAGACAACACTTGAGTATAGCGTAAGGAAGGTCATGATACATACAATAAAACAGTAAAAACATTTTATTATTTTTGACTGAAGTGGGTAGAGGGACACTGAAGAAGAATAATAGAGAGCAAGTTTTTTTTTTTGTCTGACTGTCTGTCTGTGAACACGCTTATCTCCGAAAGTACTGGACGGATTCGAATGAAACTTTTGTTATATAGCTATTAAGCCTGGGCAACATATACGGTATAAAGTATTTTGAAACCAAAAATTGTTCGGCCACGCGAACGAAGTCGCGGGCATCAGATAGTAGAGCAATAATATTATAAGTTGTGGATACGCCAGATATCTTAATGAAAACCTATATACATATCAAGAATATTGATTGAAAAGTGAAAATGACTTAGTTCGCTTTAGATGATCTAAAATTAAAATACAACATACAAAAGCAATGAATGCATATTCATTGCTCATATGAATGTGATGAATGAGAGAGACACAGAATGTGGCTCTCTCATCCATTTATGAAATGAAATTTTTATTTGATGAATGTGGTACATATATGGTGATAAAATAAAAATAGAAGCAATCATCCAGACATATTCTGCCGATGTGTCAGCAGGCAAACATTACAAAGAGAATATTTTAGAGAAACACAATATTACATTTTTCCATTAGTCAAGCAAATAATTTGAATACCTAGTCTTATTATATGTTAGAAATAATGACTATAATATGCATTCAAATTGAAGAGAAAGTGGAAATAATTTTTATGCTATCGTGTCATTCAAATATTCCTTGACTGATTAATAAACTTTATCAGATTGCAGGGAGAAAAATTAGTATTTAAATTTACGTAAACTATATAAATTGAATCTATCAAGCAACCGATTATATATTTTTATATCCTCATATAATTGTTTTCGTAGGTTCTCTGCACGTTCGTTCGTTTACGTTCTCTGCTGGAGGATGGCATATGAAATATGTTCAGCAGTGGGCTAAAAACTGAAATTATCAAGAATAATAAAGAAATTTAGTACAGAACGCTTTTATGATGATCCTGATGTTGTCATGGGCAGCGATCATCACTAGCCTTAACTTCATCGCATTCATTCATCTGCTAGCATTCGCTTGCTCGTTTACCACATTATAATAATAATAAATAAATATATTAGGACAAATCACACAGATTGAGCTAGCCCCAAAGTAAGTTCGAGACTTGTGTTATGTGATACTAACTCAACGATACTATATTTTATAACAAATACATATATAGATAAACATCCAAGACTCGGGCCAATCAGAAAAAGATCATTTTCCATCATGACCCGAGACCGGGGATCGAACCCAGGATCTCTCGGTTCAGTGGCAAGAACCTTACCACTGTGCCACCGAGGTCGTCAATGCCGTAAAAACAAATATCTTTTTGTTATTTGTCGCAGGGAAAATATTAAGATATTCCCTTCACTCTGCACCTGGAAACAACAAGTAAAATTATATCAGTGGCGCAGTGGTAAAGTGCTTGCCTCTGAACCGAGAGGTCCCGGGTTCGATCCCCGGTCGGGTCATGATGGAAAATGATCTTTTTCTGATTGGCCCGGGTCTTGGATGTTTATCTATATATGTATTTGTTATAAAATATAGTATCGTTGAGTTAGTATCCCGTAACACAAGTCTCGAACTTACTTTGGGGCTAGCTCAATCTGTGTGATTTGTCCTAATATATTATTATTATTATTTGTATCTCTCAAAAGTTTCACGGGCCGTAGCCCGGTCCTTTGAGGCTTGCATGGGGACATGGGTCCAACATGTAGAGGCCTTGTGAGATGTTTGATCTAAAATGGTGTGGGGCACGATCCAAAGCATGCTCGCCAAGCACACCACGGAGATGTACTTGCGAACAATTTTTAGAAAGTGCAGGACTATTGGAATATAATGTATACTACAACGTATAGGGCTATTGGGTTGAATAGGCTTGTGTATGTGTATTCAGGTCTATGAAACAAAACTATGTCGCCTGCCTGACCAATGTATAAACACGGATAAAATAGGCAGGCGGTGACTCGCCAGCTGTGTCAATGGGCCCCCGAAAAAAGCTGCACGATGCAAAATTGCAGCAAAGAGGGCAACACTAGTAGAGCGGCTGAGGGTGTCGAGAGGTGCGGCTCCGGTTTCACCATCACGGGGCTGCCCGAGAGCGGGTTTCCCCGTTATTACGCCATTACGTGCAATACACTTCCACCCTGGAGCGAATGTTCTGCTCTTGCTACTCCACTCTGACCGGCCGGCTAAGGCAAGACAGAGGCAGGGACGTGTTACTGTGTGTATGTGTGTGTAGGTGCATGTGTGTGTGGTCCCCTGGAGATCGGGTCCGTGGTGACGCCGCTCACCAACAGCTCGCCACAAGCTGCCCTGCGGTGACTGATTGCACTGGAAATCCAGCGGGCGATGGGGTCGTCACATCCCTACGCACTTATTATTATTATCAGTCTCATTACACCAGCGCCACGTATTCCTTCATTCGGTGCGGGCAAATTTAATGGCAACGTTTAATGCACTTTTATGCAGAAATAGTTGAAATGTTTTCAACCTGCACGCGAGCACTTACGACATAAGTGCAGCCATTCATAGCGACGCGGTATTTTAGCAGTTTTATTTTTTTTTGGGTAAAAAATTATGATTATTTTTTTTATGAACAAGTTTCATGAGAAAGAGTAATTTATATTACGTTACTAGTGAGTGCATTCATTGCGATGAATGATGATTGTTTTTTTTTGTATGTTTATTTTTAAGTTATAGTATATTATTACATACAAGGTGAAATTTTTGTTTTAAAATAATGTTCATTTCTTATGAGCACTTCAAAGCTTAAGTTAATTTCAAGTTACATATTTTATTTATTTATTTTTTTGTTTCTGGATAAACCTTTTGAATTTTTCTACAAGTATTTTTAACGAATTAATGTCAATTCATGTCGTATCTGTTTCATTCTTTTGTCAGTAGCAAATTTTGAAAAAAGGACGATGTCTTAAGTACTTTTTTTGACTTTATGTCATATTTAAGGGTACAAAAACGTTTTCTCTTTTTGTATGGCCGGTACACGTTTCTCTTAAAACAATCTTATAAATAGTTCCTAACTTCTCTTTGGGGTTAAAACCGTTGCGATGAAAAACTTGAAAATAAACAGAAACTGGATATTTTTGTTTAAAGTTTTCTCAAGATAGTTTACGACAGCTACGACTAAAACTTCGCTGTACAGACGGACAGTTGGTTTGTTTGTTCCAACTATTTATATACTTAGTTCCCAGTGGAATGCCAACTGTTCCTTGGAAGAAGGAATGGAAATTCTTGCCTTTATTTTGTTTATCGTTCAAAATTTGATTTGTCTTTCTATCCATTAGAGGATCGAAGTCCTCGGTTCAGTTTCCTACTTTTTTTTCTACACTTGTTACGATTAATTCTAATACTAACTAATATTATTGACGACCTCGGTGGCGCAGTGGTAAAGTGCTTGCCCCTGAACCGAGAGGTCCCGGGTTCGATCCCCGGTCTCGGGTCATGATGGAAAATGATCTTTTTCTGATTGGCCCGGGTCTTGGATGTTTATCTGTATATGTGTTTGTTATAAAATATAGTATCGTTGAGCTAGTATCCCATAACACAAGTCTCGAACTTAACTTTGGGGCTAGCTCAATCTGTGTGATTTGTCCCAATATATTTATTTACTTATTATAGAGGTGAAATTAAAAAGTAAGTAACAGTAAACAAAAGTAAGTTTATTTGTTTGTTTGTTACCTCTTCACGCTCTATCTACCCAATCAATTTGCTTGAAATTTTGCATGTAGTTTGAAGTATGAAGAAGGACATAGGATACCTTTCTTCCTGGAAAATTAACGCGGGCGAAGCCGCAATCAAAAGCTAGTAGATAGATAAAACGCTTATTTTATGATTAAATTAACATGGTATTACTATATATGTACCTTTCTTCGCCTTCTTAGGTAGACAACAACATTTTTGAGGACCAATACATGCCATTGAAACAGCCCTATATATAAATATATAAAACATTACAACAAATTCGTGGACTGCTCGCTATTTGCTCTCATCTTGTCAATGCAAAGTATGTCTACAGTGTACGTTTTAATGCTCAATTTTAAATGAACGTCATCTTGCCGAGTGGGAGCGATGCGGTAGAAGTGAGCGTGTTCATGCAATAGTTTCTTGATCACCAACCATCACTTACGAACCACCAACTGGTCCATTTGTACCGGTATCCTCTCATACCACTTAAAACTTTATTTTCAAGGGGTTAGAGACTATTTTACCACGAAGAAGTTGAGCTATTTCCATTTTTGAACATGTTACCAACTTAATAATAAAAATAAAATTGCACGATAACTAAGTTCGTTAACTTTTTATTTAACATTCAATTCAAATTCAAATCATTTATTCAGAAATTAGACCTTCACCGGCACTTTTTCTCGTAATTTTTTTTTTAATATTTATAATTATTTCTCACAAGCTACAAACTACTGGCATTAAAAAGTTTTGCGTGAAATTCTCGTTTTCGGCGAACCCGCCATATTGGTAGCCGAGATGGTAATATATAACTTTGAATTAGTAAAACAACTAAACGTTTTTGTAATAATTTTAGTTTGTGACCGGATATTTAGGACATTAAACCATTACTTAGTACATTATTATTTATACACTAGCTTTTGCCCGCGGCTTCGCCCGCGTAAATTTCCTACGGTAACATTTAATTTCCGGGATGAAAGGCACCCTATGTCCCCCATATTACAAACTATTTATATGCAAAATTTCAAGAAGATTGATTGATTTAAATAGAGCGTGAAGAGGTAACAAACAAACTTACTTTCATATTTATAATATTAGTTAGGATAAGATTAGGATATTAGTTGAGATCAAAAATTGGTATAGGATTATCGCCATTTTTTTCACAAGCAAAGTGTCAAATGACGAATGAGAATAATTATTATTTAAATATCACTTTACGCGCGTCATAAATTAATTGCTTTTAGTTGTAGAAGTAAGCTCAGAGCATTGAAATATCTTGTAGTAAGTAAAGCATATTAGATAAAGCCGTAATCTAGTTTCATTGGCTTTTGAGGTAGCCCCAGTGAATACTAAGTACCGAAACATACGGGTGTTAACTCGCACATTGTTAAAATAAATAAATTTTAATAATCTAAAAACCTTGAAGGAACTTTGTATGCTAGTTTGCAAGGGCTTTAAACAATCATTCGAGGCAATTTCAGTGTACTGAACTGTTATGTGATTTAGGCGTTCAAACATTCTAAGGTACAGGCTTAAAATCAACTCAATAGAAAAAACTACCATTGGAACACTTCATTTTAATGTAAATGCCAAAATATCTTTAATACACTTAACTAAACTTACCCTTTGGAATATCATATATATAATTAGTTATTTTTATCCTAAAAAATCTAAGAAATTCTTCCGACACAATATTTAAATCAGTGCTCAAAATAAATTTTCGAAGAACAATAATAATTTTTTTCTGTCCTAAATAACCGTGTTTTCGTGCTTACGTTAATTCACACGCTCACATACTTCTATCGATATATCAAGAATATCGTATAGTCACATATCAAGCACATTGGACAAAAAATTGATTATCGATTTTGTTATGTGAACTATACGACGATTGCCACAAGCAAATGCTAATTGTGTATTTACCATCAAAAATGCCTTAAAAATTTTCAATACGAAAATTATAACTTGCGAATTAATAAATAAATAAAATAAAATAAAAAATATTTATTTTCAGACGTGTGTCCATAGATAGATTGATTGATTACAAATTATAAATTACAAATTGAAACTTTGAATTGAATTCACAACCGTGTGTCCCCAAAAGATGCCTGGAATCCTTTGTACCGTCGAACACGGCACTCCTCCAATGTCCCGTGTTATTTCAATAGCCATTTTACGGTTTAAGTAGTGTGCAGTGGATAGAACCATAATATTACTAACTGTACTCAAAGTGGAAAGTTGGCCGGAAATTAAACTAAGTTTTAGTTCAATTTTGTCAATTACAGACACTCTGTCCCATCTGAAATGAAATAAAGGTAAACATCATTATTTAATTACTATTTTACCTTTAGTCTGAAGTAAAAATATTTTTTTATTATATTATAATAAACCTTGGCACATTTACTATACATATACTTATATAAATATAAATTGTGTTGTGTAAAATTGTGTTAATGAAAGAGCGATGTCTCCTGTCAAAGGCGTAATGCTTAAAAGTAAACTGTAAACTAATTTTCGAAAAAAAAATTATTAATATCTGAGTCTTTTCCCGGTTTCTTCCTCAGCCCAGCCATTGAACCACGGAGCCCAGGTTCGCTTTTCTACTTTTTCGTGTTCACTTTGCACGGTCGTCGACATTCCTAGTCCTGCTATTGGTACGCGTATCAACCTCGACGACATCAAGCCAGCATTTCTTGGAAGTTATATTAATGGCCAATTCTGTCGTTACCATTCAGCTGTTAAGTTTTTTCTGTCCCTTAGTCCCCTTTTACGACATTCCCTGGAGGATATCAAGTGGTCAATTCAAACGGAAATCAACATACAAAACTAGATAATTTCTCGGACATTCTTAAAAAAAGAGACTAAAGTTTTTATCAAATTTATTCCGACTATTAGAGTGGGGAAATCCGGTGTTTTACCGGAAAAAAGTTTCCTTTATCAGAAACTGTAGCGAATACAATGGACTAATGCAGTAATGTTGTGGAGTTCCAAGTATGTTTTAAGTAGATTGAACAGTTTCTTAAGAGAAATATCTTTTGTGACGATATTTGCATAGACATTTTGTTATAAAATATTTACTACTCCGGAAAAAGTTTTGTGAAAAACATTCGTGATTATGACACTACATAATTTAATCAGAAGTATGTCTACAACTTTCAGTCTATTTATATGTATGTATATGTTTATTCTATTTATATTAAAAACTATTGTATTAAATTAATTTTAATGATGTTTTCAACAATCGATGAGGTGATATTTGAAAATAGATATTGGAGACATTGCGTTTGTGGATCTAATTTTTCTATACCGTTTCTTAAGACATAGTCGCTTACCGTCTTAGCTCTCTCATCTTCGACTTTGAAGGTTGCATTAGGGGCTATGACGCTTTGAAGATCCCGGAGTCGGCACCGAAACGTAACAATTTTCAAGGGGCCAGTTTTTATCGCATAAACTATTTCGTCCTATTGTACTTTGGCATACAATATTTTGGCATAATAGGCCTAAGGCATAATTGATTTTTGGCATACCTACAGGTAAATTTGGCATAATTAACTTAAGGTTGGGTTAGTTTAGTTATGGTTCAAATTGTTATGCTTAAAAATCATTATGCCATAGTACAGTATGCTGTGTTACATTACGGTTTAAATTTTTATGCTTATAGATACCCAATATAGACCCAATGTTTAAGATACGGCTGTGATACTGTACAACCGCCTATATATAAATGATTACTAGCGACTTCGTTCGTGTAAAACCGTAATAAATTATAGACTTAAACCAGAAATCACAATATCTATTGGTGAAAACCGTACAAAAATCGGTCCGTTCATATAGATAAACAGACGCGACTTATCATACTAATATTATAAAGAGGAAAGATTTATATTTGTTTGTAATGAATAAACTCAAAAACGACTAGACTAATTTTGCTGAAATTTGCCGCATATATAGGCGAAACCTTCAGGTATGACATATACTTTTTATTACGGTTTTAGCGAAGCCTAGGCGAATCGCTAGTTTTATATTATGTAACGTTATACATTTAAAATCTCACGGTCGTTACCCTCAAAAAAGGGAGGCATTTGTTCATTACAATGCCACCAAATTAATTACGGGCTTAATCGTTTGTTGGAACAAATGCGGTCACATCCCTTAGTTTTAGTATTTCTACTGGTATGGTATAAGCTAGAACAATAACCGGTAATTTACGGTTAATAATTAATTTGTGTTTAAAAATTAATTAATTCGCATTCGGTGCTGAAATCAATTAATTAATTTAGGCACTGAATGCATGCTCAGCACGTATGCAGCACGTTTGCTTTGGGATTTTAAGGCCCGCGTGCACGCACGTATACACGCATGTGTATACATGCGTGCATATTCCATACCATCTTGCAGAAAATATGCTGCGCTTGTATTCGACGTGCACGGGATTTTTGAACGGTAGCTGGAACATAATTTTTATCGTTCTCAGAGAGAACTTGATTAAGCGTGATACGTTGTGAGAATCATTTCTGAGTAGTAATCTTATGAGGATTTCCCTAATCGCAAAGCGATCTTGGGTGCATTATCAGTCTTATTATCTAGTCTTGCATATTATAATAACTGAGAATCATGGCCATTAAGTAGAATGAGACACAACGATTGTCTTGGCTATATTAATGGAGTGGTTTACCATCGCCTTCTTCATGTCACATACTAGATGATAAATTATCGACTAGAGTGCCGGTGAAAACTTCTAAACATGAGTCAGATACACAAAAAATTCAATATGACACGAGACAGGATTTGAACCCTGGGTCCTTTTGATTACTGGCCGAAGGTCTTAACCACCGTACCACCAACGCTTCACGAAATTATGTAATTCTGCTTAATTTGTACAAAATCTTGTAACTTACACCATGTCCTATGCATACCTAATTGTCTAAAGGAAAGGTGTCCCAGCGGGTTTGAATAAGTCGTTTTCCTTTACCAAAATTAAGACGGGAATATTACGACCCTAGTTTATGGTGAGAGGCGAATTTTTGGCTTTATTTCCATACTGAATATTTTATTTAACTTAATTTCATTAATATTCATCTTGAAAATTCACCGTGGCATAAAATGTCGGGTAACTCGATATCCGGAGGACTGTACAAATAATTTATTTGAAAATGTACCTATTTTAATCTGTCTTTATGATATTGAAACCGACTATAAAACTGAAATAAAAATTGAAATATTATAATGAACAAAATAAATGCGCGAGACAAATGATTTTGATTGGCTGCTGAATTTCATTCTTTGTTATATTTATTTTATAATATTTTTTTGGTTATATTCCTTTTGATCCATTTTGAATGTTATTGGATATGATAAACCGTTTTTATTGGGTTTGGTTACCACTGTAGGTAGGCATGTAGATTTTTTAATACTAAAATATTTCTTTTTCATAAGTTTTTATTGTCGTCAGAGATATTGAGTTGCATTCAACGCATGACAAAAAAAAAATTCAAATTTGTGCAGTAAATTATTGCGGCTTCCGTTTTCGGGGGACGATCCTGGGTGCACTACACACATCATGCATTATAATAATGTATTCAGATGAAAACTAAAGCGACTGGTATGTACCTAGTTTATATGTAAAAGTATTTGACTTAAAATTTTTCTTACATTCACTCAATATTCTTTAAGAAAAAAACAATTAGGTATCCATGGCATTTTACCAATATAAATAATTCTCCAATTGGCTACACGAGTTATTCAAATATGTATGTACGTAGAGAATTTTGCTTATATCCGCCCGACACACCCCTTTCCATCAATTTTATTCTCTGAAAATGTTTTGCGTTTTTACCTTCGTATAAGGCAACAGTCCATTCATTTTTAACATATATAGAAAGTTTACCATAAGCACTTTATTTATATAAATGGTGATAGTATTTTCTTTGTTTTACGTACACCTTACGAACCGGTGCAAATGCACCGTTCAAACAATAGGCTAGTTGGCAAATTTTTGTTTTGATGACTATTCGAAGGCCGTTTTATTAATAAAAACACCAGTAAAAAAATTATATGATAATGACAATGCTTTCCAAAAATATGACCAAAACAAAACCACACATTTTTGGACTCGTCCTATAGCTCCATACTAAAAGACACGAAGAAGTGACGCCACAATTTGGTAACACGTTCGCAAAGAAAGATGTTTGTTCGACAGATACGTTAAATAGTAAATGGTGATGACTCTTTAATAAAAGTTTTTGCAAAATTTTAGTTTTTTTTTTTATTATGGTTCAATTGGTTTTTACAATGTCATTTCCTTTTTGAAAATGAACTTTTCGAAGATTTGAGTTTAATATAAGATTTAAACTTTTATTATTATTTTTTTATACACACGCCAGTCTTCCGCTATAAACCGCTTCTCTCACTATTGAAAGAGATTTCATATGAAACAAGTAAATCTCTTATACCTACTTGTTTTATTGCATACTTTTTTCTGTATTTTTTATGTGTATACAAACCTATATAAATAAGTTTAGTACACGACTCGTTCTTATTCTACTATAATTTGACTAGAAACTATCCTACAAACATCCTATTTTAATTCCATCAATAAACGCTACAACTAAACGTGGACAAGTTTCGCAACCCTGGCTCTGTCTTCCCCATAAGGGATAAAGACGTGACACTGTAATTTTTCATGGTATAATAGGCAAAACAAGCATGCAGGTCGCCTGATGGTAAGCAGTCCATGGACACCGGCAACCCGTTCCGGGCACCGGTGCGTCGCCGACTTTTTAAGAAAGCGATACTGTTTTCTTGAAAGACCCAATGTCGAAATTATTAGAATTATTGGAACTTAATTCCATAAATTGGTATGCGTAGTATCTGTATCAACACAAATCATTATACTCATTATAAGCAATAAATCGGATTTTTATCTCGAGGTACACAGTTAGAGAGAAGTTCCTAATACATACTTAGGAGTCCACCTGTGACCCTAAGCTTCTTACAATAGCAGCAAATTGTGTTACAGCTAAATTACATTTAACCGTACCTTTTGGACCCAGAAAAGGGGCCGGATTTCTAATATCCGTCCTGTATTTTTCACTTTGATTATTATGTACTATTTGCTTTACTGTAAATAAACATTAAAGTTGAAAATTTATACTGGCAGTCACATTATTTTTTCTTCATAACAAAGCTAAAAGGTAGGAATTATTACCAATTAAATGTAGATATATAAGGATTTTATTTACTAGTACATATATACAGGTGACAACGATAGAAGTCTTACACAAATATAAATTGAACGAAAAAAAATTTTTTTTATAAAATATGTACAATACAATTTCAATTTACTTATGATTAATCGATGACGTCGTTCTTGCAATATATACTAGTATATAATCAATTAGGGTGAGTTGAAGCGTCAAATTTGACGTTGATTTTAACCGGCGCGCCACTGACGTTGAGACAAAATGGCGTACTTTGCGTTTTTCTGCGCACCCTAAAAATAAGATTTTGTTTCCTCATGTACAATTTCATTTCACAGCGCATTTAAAAACTTTGAGAAGATTCTCGGGTTTAATTTACGGTCATGTCTTTTACGACTACTTACCGCCATCTAGTGGCAGGCAGTCGCATATACACTAGGGAACTATACTGTCCACCAGTGTGCAGGTTTCCTCACGATGTTTTTCTTTACCGGAAGCAAGTGGTGGTCTATAAAACCTACCTTACGTGAGTGTTTAAACAACACAGTTGGCACAAGCAGCATTCGAACTTGATACTTTGCGGGTGTCTTAACTATGCTACCAGCATCGCTTAAAAATAAATAAATAAGCATATTATTATAATACTTCAAAATTAAGCAACTCCGCACTTGTGCCCTATTATCACGACACGAGAAATTGTGGAACACCGTGATTCTGTATTCCGGCGACGCTACAAACTTGGCAATATGCAAGTTGGCAATATTCGCTTACAACACGACGTATACCTATAATGGAAGTCATCTGTGTATCCTATTATGTCATATCGCGCAACGGTTGTTGCGGTGCAGCCGTTTAGACACGACGCAGCACGTTGCGGCTCCGTTGTTTTTTCTTAAGATTTGTTTAATTTTTGCGTTGCTTTGCGTTGACTGTCGACGTAATGGAGGGCAAGGGAGCGTAACCTTAGCAATGGGACCGGGTTCTTACGATGACTATGACGAATACGAATGATCTTTTTCTGATCTTTGACGAACTCGGTGGCGCAGTGGTAAAGTTCTTGCCACTGGACCGAGAGGTCCCGGGTTCGATCCCCGGTCGGGTCATGATGGAAAATGATCTTTTTCTGATTGGCCCGGGTCTTGGATGTTTATCTATATATGTATTTGTTATAAAATATAGTATCTTTGAGTTAGTATCCCATAACACAAGTCTCGAACTTACTTTGGGGCTGGCTCAATCTGTGTGATTTGTCCTAATATATTATATATTTGATTGGCCCGGGTCTTGGATGTTTATCTATATAATGTATATGTTATAAAATATAGTATCGTTGAGTTAGTATCCCATAACACAAGTCTAGAATTTACTTTGGGGATTCATTTGTGAATATATATTGGACTATATATACATTTGTAATATATGTTCTTTTAAATATAGGTACATCAAAAACTGTATTTTATTATTATTTATTTCATTTTTTCGCATAGACTGGTGTCGTATAAAGCCTTGAAAGAAACTACGATTCACAATTTGCATGTTCGCAGCACTCGACTCCGTCTCGGGCCTCAATATGTTTGTACTTTTTTATTATGTTTACCAGACAGCGATAAAAAAAGGAGTGTTTTGTTCAGTTTATAGCTAATTGGAGAAATTGTTCCCCTTGTTCAATTTATTCGTGTACAAGCCAGTAATTAAGAATCTTATTTGGTAATTGGACTGTAGACAGCAGCTGGGTTGAAGACAGGTGAAGTAAAACTCATGACTGACTCGTGACGGCTTGTTAATTCGTCTTCTGCTATTGTTATTTTTTTAAAAGGCAACTTACAACTAACTGATTCCCTTATATTTCGAATTTATAACGAGAAAGTTTACTATTTTATGTTCACCAATATTACCTTATGAAATAAATAAATAAATGACACAATACATGGACATTTTTTTATATATTTTTTATTTTAAGCAATAAATTATATACCGGTAGACTATTTTATCGGATCTCTATCTATAAGCATAAATATTTAAGCCTTGTGGCATTATGATTTTTAACCCCGACGCAAAAAGAGGGCTTTTATAAGTTTGACCACTAAGTGTGCCTGTCTGTCTACGTGGCACCGTAGCTCACCGACGGCTGAACCGATTTCAATGCTGTTTTTTTTATTCGATAGCTAATTTTTATGCGATGATTCTTAGATATGTTTGATCAAAATCGGTTCAGCCATTCAAAAGTTGTAGCGAAATGAATATTAATGGTCAGGATTTTTTTTAATTTGTCTAACGAATAAACTTGTTAGGCATAATATTCGGCTGTGACTACACCGGCCACGCGCCCTACGTCAATTCTCTTTGGGAATTCATTGTTGTCTATCAGCTGTAAAAAAACGACGTCAAGCCAATTCCAAATACACTAAAGATGTGAGGTACCGTTAACAGCTCATCAACCCATACAAATTTATTGAGGAGAAATTCTCCCCTATTACCGAGACATAAAGATCTATGTAAAGTAACTTTTCATGCAGAACTAAGCGTACTGTGTGTTTTCATCTTAACTTACCGGTTTAAACTTACTTGCGGATTCTATGAATTTACTTGAAAACTTTGAATTTGTTAAGTACTGTGGTTTAGTCACAATTTTGTCTCCATGTTTTGTATAAAGATCTATCTATTTATAAATAAAACTCATTGTCAATTATAATATAATATGTAATATAATGTTTGGTCCTATGGTATAAAAAATAAATGCCATATGGCGTCGAGTCCACCATGTACTTATTTATTTACCAATAAAAAGTGGAAAGTACATAGGTACTGTTTATTTCTAAAGAAATCTCTTCCAGCAGACACGAGAGAGGAAAGAGAATGAAAGGGTAAAGTGTGCGTACTTACCTAAAGTGTACTTACCCAATTTTTGTGCAATAATGTTTTCAAATAAATCAAAATATATATAATGACAAAACATAAACTAGTTGTTCGCCGCGAACTTGGACCTCGCGTACGCAATATTTATTTACAAAATAGTGAATATTTCATAAACGACTTAACCGATTTTGATGCCCCACAAACTTAAAAACTATGATGCTAGATCCTGCATATACCTCTTAAATTTCATCAAAATCAGACAAACAGTTCGAAAGTTATAGCGTGAAACAAACATACATACAAAAACATGTATTTTTGCCCCAAGTTGATTTGTAGACATCGCTCGCTTCGCTCGCTCTATCAAAAAAAATCTCAACAACAATTATTTCAACTTTTTCGAGTCTGTTGTCAGATTTCATTCAAGTCGCCTAAGGGCATCCGACACAAAGTTTTACAGCTACTCACCGCGTTTAGTGTCATGTAATCGCATATTTAATTGATATATATCGAAATAAAATATATTCAAAGCTTTCGATAAGAAGGAATTTCGCTAATAAAACGCATTGAGCAAGGCGTACAAGTTATGGAAGTACATTTCATTATCAAGTTTAAACTTACATAAGTTAATATGGCGTTGGAAAACTACGTAACCATTTTATCGCTCCGTATATTCCAAATATTCCATATTCCAAAATAACAATGGAACTCGAATATCGCGAATGTTAATTAAAACACATTTTACCAAAGTACAAGGAGACATGCCGGTGAAACCTCAGGACTGTTAAAAACAACTGAGAAGCCTTCCGAACATGCTGGCAATTTTGTTATTTCCAACATCAAATTAAACACAACTGTATATTATCGGATCGGATGCGTAGCTACCGCCTTATCAGTCGTAGGAATTAAGCGGGGCCCCCGGACTACAGGGGTCCCTGACGAGTGTAATCAAAAATTTGGAAATTTGCATTGTGTAACTTAATCTCGGACTTTCAGGAAAAACACATATGAGAAAATTGTCATACCTATAGAGTTCTCACTTACGATATGACAGAATAATTAAAAAATTGCAATCTCTTCTTTACACACATACGTTTATATTGTTCCGTTACTTGTCCCGATGTTTTCTTGTCTGTCTGTAATCAAATCTTGCAAGTTAGATTTATCAGCTCACTTCCAGTTATCCCGCAGAGTTGAAATTTCCCACACCGCTTCAGTGTACATGACAATGCATTACTATTATAAGCATGACCTGAACCGCAGTCATAATCGACTCCCAACGAAGAAACTTGACAACCTCGGTGGCGCAGTGGTAAGGTTCTTGCCACTGAACCGAGAGGTCCCGGGTTCGATCCCCGGTCGGGTCATAATGGAAAATGATCTTTTTCTGATTGGCCCGGGTCTTGGATGTTTATTTATATATGTATTTATTATAAAATATAGTATCGGTGAGTTAGTATCCCATAACACAAGTCTCGAACTTACTTTGGTACTAACTCAATCTGTGTGATTTGTCCCAATATATTTATTTATTTATTCATTTATTTAAACTTCTCAATGGTTTACAGCACGGACATGGTCTACATAAGACTAGTCAGGCGTTAAGTTATTATTATTATTATTTTATTATTATTTATTTATATATATATTTCCAAATGTTACAAATCAGACTAATGTATAATATTCCTGCATGCAATTCACATTACAATCTAGTTTTCACGTGCCAAATAAGATCCAATCCAATATAAATCCAATATATTATCGATATAGGCCGAGCCTGTATCTCAGATACTATGTCCACTTTATTCCACAATATCACTTTGATGAAAATAAAAACTTGTGGCAAAAAATATACATGTGGTACATTTTGTAAAAAAACTTGTTTCAGGGTTATGCATAGATGTAGAATGTTGCCCAAAAGTTGGCAACATCCTACATCAATGCGATATTGCGGAACATTATTTAAGTTAATAACTTAAGAGGAATCCTGCAATAACGGTTTACAATATCAAGAGCAATATTTACGCTTTTTATTCAATTCTTAGAGTCGAACCCTTTATTTGGGCCACCTAAACAATTTTGGTACAGGGCCAAGCACGCTACGCCACTGTGTATAATCCAATTTATTTGGGCGTCGATTCTCAGCTTCGATCATAAAATCGTAAACGGTAGGGTTGGGATTGACTTGCTATTACTCGATATTATGTAAAGACGTAATACGTACCTATTGGGATTAGAAATATTTGCTTTTCACTCGCGACTCTGCATATTTGAATTGATTCATTGCTTTTTGGTTTATAAAGGCGAAAATAAGATAAGCTTTTTGATGTTTATATTCAATTGTAATTAAATATAAATATATTAGGACAAATCACACAGATTGTGCTAGCCCCAAAGTAAGTTCGAGTCTTGTGTTATGGGATACTAATTCAACGATACTATATTTTATAACAAATATAGGTATAGATAAATATCAAAGACCCGGGCCAATCAGAAAAATATCATTTTCCATGTTGACTTGACCGGGGATCGAACTCGGGACCTCCAGTGTAGCAGTCCGGCATGATGACCATTAATATTGTTAATGACTCGAGGTTAAACATAGATATGGGACAGAGTTTCGGGTAACATATTATATACTTGTAAATATTTTCTTTAAATATATAATACGAAGTATATATATATATATAAGCAAATAAATTAAATACAACGTACATGCTTCTAACTTATCAAGTATGTACCATATTTAATTAATTCCCAAGACATCTTACGCACCACCTGATACACTTGTGTACACACGGGTGTGAATTACTTAATGCGACACATTCATTAAAATCTGTATTATTTAACGACGCCGCGTCTGACTTGCCATTTCGTTGGAGAATAACAATTTGATTATTTATTAATATTCCGTTGCGTTATACATATGTTTTGTGAGGTATATATTTTGAAGAGGAAGATATTGATAAGCAAATTTTGATGTGGAAGTAAACATATGTAAACTTTTTAAACTTTCATTGGCTAGTTGAAATACGAATAAAAAAAGGCGAAAAATTTAACATGAGCCGGCTATACTTAGATTTAGCCAGGGTGGTAACGTCTAAACCTATTTTTATTCGAGCATGACCAGACAATCCTGGTCTAGCCAACTGAGGCCGGCTACAACTAGATCTAGCCGGCTAAACCTAGGTGTATCCGCACTTCGAGGTTTAGCCGTAACAAATGTATGTAGTTGCGGGTTCAAAAGTTTAAAAAATAACATAAGAACGACACTTTATATAATCTTAATTATGTTTAATGATTGGGAATATTCTCAAATGCCACGTGTTTACGTACGCGAAATTTAATTTACGCATTTCATTTGCTCCGTCAGATTTTGCCCAAAGAGTCTCTCATATTTCCTTAAACATTTTTAATGTACCGACCGTCGATATTTAATCTTCAAGGAAATTAGTTTATATTTAGATCCAGAAGACTTTAACTTGGAAATTAAGAATTTTAATCTAAAATTGAAGCATGGAACCATCCAGATAGATTAATTTTTGACTTCTGATCTACCAAAAGACGCGCCACTTAACGTGTTTGCTGTTACACACAGTTCCGTCCCTTTTAACAAATAAATATATTAGATAGATAGATAGATAGATAGATAAACTTTTTATTGCACCATTCACAAAGGAGTACAGTTACAACAAGTTATTCAAACATAATGAGTGCAAAGGCGGACTTATCGCTAATGCAATTTCTTCCAGCCAACCTTTGGATGGAAAGAGACACAAGTAAACTAAGAGGGTGCAGTAAACTTAACAGTATTAAATAATTAGACAAAAAAAAAATTAAAATAAAAAGATATAGAAGAAATATATAAACATACAGACAAGTGTTGTTATAGAACATTGAATAAATATATAATAGATTAAAGAAGACTAATATAATGAGACTTCACTTGCTTCCTAAAAGATGACAAGGTTTCGGCGTTGCGAATTAACGTATATATAATATTAGGACAAATCATACAGATTGAGCTAGTCCCAAAGTAAGTTAGAGACTTGTGTTATGGCATACTAACTCAACGATACTATATTTATAACAAATATATATAGATAAACATCCAAGACCCGGGCCAATCAGAAAAAGATCATTTTCCATCATGACCCGACCGGGGATCGTTATTACTGCCGATTCAAAGACAAAATGCAGATAATACAGTAATATTACCAAAGCCATGGAGTCGTTGAGGAGTTCTCACGTGCGGCCGTTCCTGGGTGCACCACTAGATCATGTTTATCATAATGCATTGTCATCCAAACTAAATCGGTTGAAGATTGATATCTACTACAAAATTGATTTCAAAGTTCCAAGATTCTATTCGAGACACAGGGACATACATACTTACATTTCAATTTAAATAAAAGCTTGTAAAATATTTCTAAACTAACGGTTTAATCGCTCCTTCCTAAAGTTGGCAAGAAAAAACGACACACAAATTCAAAGTGGCACAATTCCCGATTTCCCAGTTGTCTAAATGCTCCAGAAGAGATTTATTTCAAACTAGATGTTGCCCGGGGCTTTTGCTCCCGTGGGAATTTTGAGATAAAATATGGCAATCTTGGATAATGTACCATTCTCATGGTGAAAGAATTTTTGAATTAGTTTCGGAGATTACCCGCCTCAAACATACAAACTCACAAACGCTTTCCTCTTTATAATAATAATATATATTTCATAAAGTTTATTTGGGCCGTCATAGGACTGTATCAGGTGTTCTAGATCTTCAATTTTTATACCTCAACAGAAAATGCTCATCAGGCTGAACAACTTTTGTCAGGGCGTCATTTCTATATTTCCTAAAGTTGAGACGTACCATCATGGATCTATGTCTTAATACAGAATCCGGCGAATTTTCGTTATTATTGTAGGTACTTGAATCCAAAATGAATTACTTTTTATTACAAACGTGTAATTTGTTTCTTTGTTATAAAAGTAAAATATATTTTAACCCTCAATCAGAGGACTGTTATACATTTGACGTGTCCTTAAGTCTCGTCTATCTATATATTTGAAATCCTAAATGAAGGAACAGATTTTGATCCAGTGTTAATTTGTTTGAAAGAGCACTTGTAACTATAATAAATAGTGAGAGAGATTGATGAGTATTTTCACACGAATAAACCTACGAATTTAAGCATAGTTTTGTTTGTACTAAATAGATTATATTAGTTGAACGAATTACTTATAGAAGTTGTAACAATTCGTCTATTAGGCATTTTCTTAAATGCAATATTTTGGGAATGATCCCATTTATTTATTGTGCACTGGAAATAAGCTACTTTTCACAAAAGTACAAAATAACTCTTCCTTTTTGAAAATTTTCAATGTTTCAATGTTACTGGCAACACGGCTCTGAACGTCTCGCATATCGAAGATTTCAAAGGAAAATATTCATAAGCAACTCGAATATTCCAGTACAAAATTGGTATTATCTTAAAAGCATTTCAAATGTTCCTTTTCACAAAATTGACTCAATAAATTTAAAACATTATATTTTCAAAATTCACATGAGTAACATAAGTATGAAAAATAATTAAGAAAGCTGCCAGAATTACAATCGCCTAACGCATGAATATTCAATTTGAAAATTGAACGTCATTCCGTCTTCGAAAATTCAAATTGGAATCATACCGAGACTTTACAATAAGGCAAAAACTGTGATGGCCTCCAGCGAAAAACCGCTTCGGTGTACGATATACCAGCTTGAACCGGTTTCCTCTAGTAAATTCCGGATCATTCTAGAACTTGGCTGGCCATATTTCGTACGCCGGTTGCCGGCGTTCTGGTGCAAAATTTAATTCCACAGCATCTTGTACTAAGTTCGAGCTCAAAGTATACATTGTTACGTGCATTATATTTACGTATATGTGGACCGCGTTATTATCTACAACACTTTTAGATAAAGTGGGTCAGAGCAGTTTATTTCAGGTTTTGTTTTGACTGTAAAAATGTTCCCGCTTAATAGTTGCAACTACATTTTCGTGGAATATGAAAGAGAATTGCAAACAGCTTTCTTTAGTGCTGTGTTTAAAATGCGAAAATACTTTTTAGTCTTTTCTTCTACGGTGCACTTTGTTCGTTTACTCTTTTAACTCGAATTTAAAAGTAAATGAAGTCGCAAAAATCAGTAGAAGGAGACTAAAAACGCTGTTCAATATAAAGGAAAGTATTGAGAGAAAAAATATGTAAACTACTTGTGCCTACTCTAATACAGGTAATTTTAAATTAAAAATATAAATTGGCAAAAATTAAAAAAAATCTGTAATATTGTATTATCATCTGTAATATTGAATCTTTAAAATTTTAAGAGTTTTTTTTAAACTCACCCTGGGCTTTGCAGCTTCACAACCCCGAACGCAACCCGGAACATGCAGACATGAGAGAGATTATATTTAAAAAAAATATAGAGTACATTGCATTTTTCTGCGCAGATTAAAGTTAACGTCAACGCTGGCTGGTGAAACCCTTAAACTCCTAAAACTCAACTTTCGCTACACAATAATGATTCTTTTCAAATGTACACAGAGTTACAAATCTATAGAGCCGATAGTTCCAATACTAACAATCGGTCAAGTTGTAATGTTCCCAAGTTAGTTTGCATAACGAGTTTTCAATCTTACCCCTCTTGGTCTAACAATGCTATAGGCATAGCCAATTCTAATGCCATTTGGCTCTATCCAGCATTGCATTTTGAACTTTATTTCTTTAAGAGTAATTGTCATTTTAGCATAAAGCTGCAAGGTTACAGTCGTAAAAAAGGTTTATTTCGACAGCAGTAAACTTAAAAGTACTAGCTTTTTGTGTTCTTAAAATACGAAATCAGCTTCGTATAAAACATTTTTTCTTTCATAAATGTTGTACAATTTTATTTAAATTTTCCATTTCTTTTACCTATAAAAAATTCGAATGCGAATGAAATCTGAAAGATGTGAATATAATTTTTTCACAATCATGCGAACGTACTTAATGAATTTAGATGAAATTTTATACATAATAAATATAAAATAATGTAGTGTTATTTTTATCCCAAAGATTTCGTACAGGTGACGCCTGTCTTCAAGCTTCAAGTCAAAGTTAAGTAGTATTAAACAAGTAATTGCAGAGCCCAAGATGTGGCGAACAGGTTGAGGCGTTGCTCATCTTAACCTAAACCCGAAAGCCATAGTGATAGCATAAAGGTCTCTCGAAATCTGGTAAAGACGACTGAAAACTTAATTACTCCTAGTGACTCACATGACAATTCTTTGATCTCTTGAAAGGCAGAGACTAAACGTCAAAACTCATTAGTTCCAGCTAGTGACGTCATAGACAATATTTATTGTATATCCTCGCGTATAGCTCGAGGAATGTATGCTCTATCATGTGGGACATAAGAGTAGTTTTAGTGTCAACGGATGGGGTTAGATTCGTAGTTATGAAATATCTCGTCTATTTTGCTTCGCAGTGGGAGGCTACGGATTAAATTTTGCGGTGGTATAAGTGACGAACGCGAAAGTTTATACGGAACTTTACATAGCACTTCTAAGCGGAAAATTGTATTTTGAAACGGATGCAGACGAATCGAAATTTCAACTTTGTACTTGCACTATGCTGTACTAGAATATATCAGACAATAATTATTAGTTGATTGGAGACCAAAATATAGGCTTATTAATTACTAACGGCCCGTCCCGGCTTTGTTTGGGTAAAACCATAATAATATATATTCACATAAATATCATTCATTCATTCATCTTTCATTCATGTAAGCATACATAGAGACAAACAGCGAGAAGCGACTTTATTTTATACTATCTGTAGTGTTAATTAATTATATTAACTGCTAACATTGGATATCCCGGGTTCGATTCCCAGTTACGTCAAGGTGGAAAATGATCTTTTTCAGTTTGACTTAGGTTTTTTTATCTTTATCTTTATATGTGTACGTTATAGTATCGTTGAGTTAGTATACCGTAGATGTGATTTATCGATATTTATTTAAATCTACCATAATGTATTATGTACAAACATACATACATACAAACCGTTGGTCAGGTGACATTGTTTGTCACGGGAAAGCGATGGTTGAGATTGACACCTAAATAAAGGAAAAGGACCTAAAAAAGTGGCGCGAAAAAAAGGAGGGCTATTACCCAGCAGTTGGTTGATGTAGGCTGTGCAATGTTGATGATTAATGATGATGTACTATTATCAAATGCTAAAAGTTATTTGCTGGACAAACTAAAAAAAACTTCGGGGACTTTCATTATTCATTTCGTTACAACTTATGAGCGACTGAAGCGGTTTCGATCTAACACAACTAAGAACCACCACATAAAAATCAAAACCGGATCGAAATCGGTTCACCAGTTTATAAGCTACGTGGCACCGTACAAAGACATACAGGCACACTTATAACACGTCAAACTTATAACACCCCTCTTTTTGCGTCGGCGGTTAAAAAATGACATTTATTTGAACCACAGAACTCCCACCGTTGTAGGGATGTACCATGTTAGCAGATTACCGTTGTTTCGTATGCTGTTATTTGAATCTACATGCGACTGCAGCTCGCTATGGCCGTTGCATAATTTGATACGTTTGGTTAAATTTCATGCATTATAATGTCAAATGATTTATCCTAATTAGTATTATTAATGCGAAAGTGAGTTTGTGTATTCACTTGCTTATATGAATCTATCATCGATTTTTTTTCTTTCGAATTTTAAAAATAACGTATTACGGAATAGGAATATAGAAGGATATATTTTTATACCGGATTAAAGTACTGTTATACAAGGGTGAAGTCGAGGGAATATCTGTAACTCGTAAAAAATTTGACGCTGACTGGTTGACCGATACAAATATCAACATAAACTATTGCTTAAAAAATATTGATATTTTGCAGAAAGGACGAGGTTTGACCAGAATGTAGGAATTTCGTCGAACAGATAAAGATAAAAAGATAAAAGCTAATTTTAAAGCGTTAATTGGAACAAGGCAAAGGCGTTTAGCAAGTGGTGAAAATTTTGGTGAAAACATGCGAGATATTTTTAACCACGTGCAATACATAAAAATATATTATTTATTTGTTCAGTAACATATAATTTACACAATTTAAAAAATCACAAACTGAACTAAATGTCTCACTTCGAATCGATTCGATAGTGAGAAGTGAAATACAACCCGCATTAAGCCCTCAGGTTACGTGTCCTGTGACCTGACGCGACACATTTTTTACCCATCACAAAAAGTGCACAAAACCGCAACAAAAAGAAAAAAAATAATTAACTTCCCATATTCTTACTCCTTGAATGGATTTTAATGAAATTTTATCTATGCATAAAGCGAAACCCACAATCGTACAAAGGTTACTTTTAACCCTAACTTTTCCTCACGAGCGCATTGTTATGAACATGTTTTCAATTCCACGTGTTCCATGAATTTGAATGAAATAATTGGAGCGCGTTTCGTCACGCGCAAAATTCGGTTACTTTGATGTGTTGATCTTATATTCTTATAACTATATTTCTCAATTTGTTTTGAAAAAGAACGATCTAATAATTCGGATACAGACGATTATACGACAGGCGATTCATCACATGGAATAATGATAAAAGTGTCTTCGTCTCCGGTTCTTTTTCTCGCTGCCCTACTTAAACTTAGGTCAGTCTTAAGATCTCCGAAGCGTAGTTACGCTTTTTCGTTTGAATTTACTTGACTGTGCTGTAATTGGAAAAAGATTTTTTATCACATACAATACTATCTACTGCATAGAAAATTACATCATATCTTATGTTGACTATACGTTAACACGATACCTTTAGCGAATTTGGTATACGTTGCTGGTTTTCCATTGCGGTAAATAATAATTTTTATTAAGGGGTGGTTCTCCGAGCGTTTCGACCGCTGCGGCCGCGCGTCATTGCATTTTTTTCAAATTTTAACACAGACAAGTGTCAGTTTTACTATGTTACTTTAAAATCATAATCTGTACTATGCGATCAATGTCAATTTTATGAATGATTGATTTTGGAAATGATTTCTTCCTCAAGAAAATTGACGGATCACAACGTATGACGGCGCGACCGCAGCGGTCGATACGCTCGGAGAACTAGATCCTACTTAGAGATTTAGACTTACGATCGTGATGTTGTAGAGATAAATTTCAACCGTCACATGTCACAACCCATTGTGGTTTATTCGACAAACACTTGATGGCGACAGGAACCCACGTCTTAACGTGTCTTCCGTAGTTACCCATGTACGAAAATGATTCATTTCCTTGAGCTTTTAGCTTGTAGCACTGAACTGGACAATTTGGGAAATTGACATTACAGGTTATAAGTACTGGTTTAATAATTCGCTAGATGGACAATGCAGGTTGTAAGTGTTAGTCATTTCGCTTCACACACGTGAATTGTAGCAGGATAAGAATTTCTTTTTTTTTTATATATTACCACTGCGCCCAGCTCTATATTTGACCTCAGTTTATGAAGTAGGTACATATATTCAATTAAGTAATATGTCTGTTTAAATTTTCATCAAAAAGGGCCCAACAATTTATCAGTATAAGCGTGACAAAGTCGACGAGGAATCAAATACCTTCTCACCTTCGCATTTATAATACAACTGAATCGTTATTCATCTGCGTAGAATAGTTTCTTCTGACAGCATAATAACAGATTACTAATATCCACCCAATATTTTTGTGTGATAGCCAAGTCGTTTTTGGTCGTCTTTTCAACACGATTTTCATACACACGTTCTGTCGTTCACTGAGGGTTAATTTTTTAAAAGAAAAGCAACCGTTGTTTTAATTGAACTCTTTGAACATATCAAATTTTATTAAAATCTTACATAAACAAGACTTTCTCATATATAATATTAGTATTGAAGTAGCGATATTTATGCCGGCGGTTTCATTAAAAAAAAAATTCGAAATTATTTAACAATATCAATGATCTTTCCATTCGACATAAACCAGTCCTGAATGAAATTGGTAATATCGTAACAAAAACATTATACATTGTAATATAAACACCAAGATAAAGTTTTAATAATGCGTGTTTACTATACCTACCTATAGATACGGGATACGAATAGAAACTTCGAGATCACATGTAAAAAGGTCGCCGGTATAAGAATTCCATATCAACGCGGTGTTTTCCTTAAACTTATTCCATATATCATTCGACGAGTTCTTCTTTTCTAGTGAGATAACTTTTGCTCACATGATTGTTATGTTAATGGCTTGTTATAGACTGAAGCTAAGGAGGCTTTATAATGTCAATAGCGGATAAAATATATCGATGAGCACAATTTCGTAGTGGTTAGCGCGCTCGGTCTGTGATAGTGGCGGTTAAGACCCTCTCACAATGGTCGGTCATTGGATGGGTGACCAAAATTATATTGAACTCATCCGTGTTTTGGAATGCATGTAAAGCCATTGCAAAGGCTTTACGTGCATTTATTTCGGCATTTCTTCTCAGTAGTGGTCGTTCCGAAATTCACCCCAGCAGGCCTACCATCAACTTGTACAGAATGATTCCAATGCAACTCAGTTCAATTTAGGAACCTAAAATGAATCGCATTCGTACAAAAAATTAAGTCGATGGTACGAATTTGCGTTGCAGTTCAGCTTAGGTCGTAAAGTGGATCGCGTTAAGAGATGTTGGTGAGCCCCCTGGGAAAGTCTAAATTTCTGAATAAATGATTTGAAGTTGAGTTTTAGGAAAACAAATGTGAGAGAGACAAGGTAATAAGATGAATGGAATGGAAGGAAACATAAAAAAAATAACAAATTGAAAATACATCTTACAAATGAAATGAACGTTTAAAATATTCTTGCATACATTTTCTTATTACTCAATCTGACACAAAAGAGAATAAAAAATTTTCCATGTTAATTATTTCAGGATGTCGTATCAAATGATTTTATTTGCATAATAAACTCTTTGTGTCTCTATAAGGCTCGGTTGCACCAGTTAACTTTGACGTTAACTTTAAACTGCGCGCTGCCGACGGTAAGACAAAAAACGTACTTCGCGTTATTCTCCACAGGTTAAAGTTAACGTCAAAGTATATGTATGTTAAATATTGTAGAATAAAACTTTCGTTGAATCCAATAAATACTCCATTTATATATATAATAGACGTAAGCGTTTAACTTTTTTATAATAAAATAACTCGCAATATCATAACAACTTCAAAGGCATTCAAAGCCGCACAAAAGTAATAGCTTTTCTTGTTGCGATTTATTTGCCAAGTTTCGGTAAAAAAAACAACGCGTATTATGCCACCAAGTTAAGGAGGGACAGAACTCACTCCTATTGGCGTAAGCTGGCGTCCTAGGCAAGCAACGAACGCGGCAATATAGCGCGATATTTGTCCCGTGTCTTACGCTCGCCTGGGAATTTTTAGATATTGTTTTTCCTTTTTCCTATGCATTTTTCTTGTTTATCTTCGAAATCCTTGTATTGATTAAATGATTGAATAACAATATAATTCCTAATACTTATGCTTTTCCTGTAGTAGGAACACAGTAGTAGAAAGTAGGACAAAAGCAGGGACTCAGAACATAAAATTCATACTTCCCAGTAGTGCAATATAGTGCCAAAAATATTAAAACTTTCGCATATAAGATATTCGTAGGAACTTAAAGCACAGAAAGTCGCAGTAGATAATCACACATACACGCCGCGCGTCGCACTGCGTAGTGCAGCAATCCGTCGCTCATCTAGAACGCTAACGTTAACAAACACAATTTTTCATCCCAATCATATTTTCCTTGTTATGTTGTTCTTTTGTACAAAAGGATCGGCAGCAACAAGAGACTCAAAATGAATACTTTTACGCGACTGTGAAAGAGATGTTGTTTCCAGGAACCAATCTTGTATGCACTTGCACTCCTAAAAATAAAATTTAATATTTCATAAGACATCTGTTTCAGTCTGACAATGTCTTTGTTATTAGATTAGCTGAAAAAAAAATCACATCTACTTAGGTATATACTTATTATTATTATAAAGAGTAACGTAAAGGTAAGCGTTTGTGACTTTGTATGTTTGGTATCGGATTGGCAGTTTCGGAGATTATCCGCCTGGTAATCCCCGAAACAAACATTAAAAAACATTAAAAAGGTACATTATCCAAGATTGCTATAGGCTATGCTATATTTTATCTCAAAATTCCCACAGAAATGAAGCCCCGGGCAATATCTAGTCTTGGTGTAAATTCGTAGTATATTTGCATTTTTATTATTTGTATACTTTTAGCACGTGTTTTTTTTTTTGTACAATTAATTGTGTATCGATAGTTTTATTTAAAAATAAATAGATTTCATAGCAATTTTCTTACGTACACAGAAAATTTTTCCATTCGTGAATGGAGCGTGATTACTCATTGAGAATGAAAACTCACGCCTCAATTTAATGAAGGTTCTAATACATTTTTGAGCGCAAATACAAGTCTTAATTTCTATTTAGGGCTCCGAAGTAAATGAGGAGAGCCATGTGAGCCATGTCCCATTGCTCAGTCGTACCGCGTTGCGACGATGCATCGACGACGTGAGTTGCACCACTTACTTAACTTTGACGTTGAATTTAATCTACGCATCGCTGACGTTTAGTTAAATTTCCAACGAATTTCAGTACTTTGCGTTTTTCTGCGCCCGGTTAAAGTTAACGTCAAAGTCGACCCTACCTACCTACCTACTTTTAGACATTCTGCTAGTTCACAATTTGCTGTATGATGAACGGAAGTGGATAAAAATTAACTTGCAAGATTTTGATCACAAATTCACATAGGTACAGGTGAAAATCTATACTATTATTATAAAGAAATAAGCGTTTGTGGGTTTGTATGTTTGAGGCGTATAATCATCGAAACTAACGAACTGATTCCAAAAATTCTTTCAGAATTAGAAAGGTACATTATCCAAGATTGATACTGGCTATATTTTATCTCAAAATTACCACGGGAGCGAAGCCCCGGGCAACATATAGTATGTAATAAAAGCTTGTTAAAATGAATACTGGGCTCTGAAATACATAAAGTGTCCTGACTGTCTATGGCTAAGGAATTAAATCGAAAAGCAATCAAGAGATTCACTTTTAATACTTGATGTGGTTTACATAGTATATAATAGTAAATATATGTCGGCACAATGTTAGGATTTGAGTATTATGGCCTGTATTACACAACTCTGATATCCAATAATGGTTGATGCTAAGCTTGGTAATTAATAATAATCCGTAATGTTGATATCTCACATAACCAATATTACATATAATCGCCATAGTTTGAGACATTAGATGTAAAACTAATTTTTTCTACAAAATATATAAGCATGCTACTTTTTAGGGGTCAAGGAAGTCAAGTCTCATATTCCACTATGTTACCTTGAATATTTCGATACCTTTATATGTTTTATATATATTTTACAATAAAATAAACCAACACTGTTTTTACCTTTGTATTTTTGAAGTGAAAACTTCTTTAGCGGCGTTGTGCACTTTTTGTGATGGGTAAAAAATGTTAAACTCGCGTCAGGACACGTGACTTGAAAATTGGTAAGACGTATATTATATATACAACGATAATATTCAAGTTTTCACTTCTGCCGTCGCTCCCGGAATGCAACCAGTCTTTCATTTTTAAATTATTTCACAATTACGCAATTCTTTACCACTATTCCTAAGTAACATATATGGTACATTTTATCCCGATATTCTCACCAAAGCAAACGGAGCTTTGCTTCGAGTTTGCTTTGCTTGAGTCGCAGCTAGCAATATAGCACACTATGCTTAGGATTAACATAGCCAGATAACTTAACCTCATCAAATTCAGACAAACGAAACACTTTCATAACTCCCTAAAGTCCCACTTTACCACAAGCATAAAGATAAACTCCACAAACGAAACATTTTACGAGTACCTGCCACAAGATCGCAAATCTTGCGAAACTGGAATGACACCAAGTCGTGGACAACTTTTACATTCGCCGCCATATTGCCGAATCGCTCCCTAGGGACCGCAGTGACAAAGTCGACTGTGCTCTTTATCCCCCATCCGCTGTCCCACATTGAAAAGACTGGATAGAGGAAGTGTCGTGAAATGTTAGCGGACATTATTACTAGTGTATCAGACGTATGAAGCTATGGTACGTATGAATATGCTATGGTATGAAGCTATGGTGTACTGGATAAGACGCCTGTGTATCGAAAGGTCCCAGGTTCGAAGTATTCGAACTGCCACATGAGTTGGTGTAACAATCTAACTGTGTGATGTGTAGTAATTTTCATCGACCACCACTTGATTCTGCTGAAGGAAAACATCGTGAGGAAACCTGCACTCTAGTCGATAATTTATCACCTAGTGTGTGAAATAGAGAATTGAGAAATACGACTCATCATCATCATCATCGTGTAGAGTGTGTTATTGCTAACACTGGTGTCAGATTTCATTAAAGGCATCTGACATGGCTTTTACTACTTTTACGACTTCCGTGAAGGAAAACATCGTGAGGAAACATGCACACTGGTTGATTATTAACTTGTGTGTGAAATGAAGAAGGCAATGGCAAACCACTCCATTAATAGTACCAAGAAAGTTTTTGCGTGTGTTTCATACCACGTAATGATCACGACCGTCAGCCATGAGGAAATACGACAATGAAGAGTGGGATACACCAGTCAACTTTGACGTTTACTATAACCCGCGCGTCACAGTCTGCGTTTATCTGCGTAGATTAAGTTGACTGGTATAACGCATCTTTAGTAATAAACTAGAACAAAAATATTAAAGAAGATATAAAAAGAGAGAAATTCATTGTCAAAGTTACGGTAACAGAAGGAATTCACTCATATAGTAGACCAAAAGGGGACAGACATGACAGAAACGGGCAAGCCAATTGTCCGACCAAAACCGCTTCCAATATGTCCGGTTTTTGTCCAACAGACAGCAATCGTGCTCCGTTGCAACGACGCAGCACGTTGTAGCTCCGTTGTTTTCCTTTGTTTTGATACCGATATACGTACGTTGACGTAAACTTCATATGATTTCTTCGATGTCTTTCGATGGACGTCAAAAAAAATCTCATAGATTGGTTTACTGTTGTGATGGATTTTTCGAATGTAAAGGTTTGTTTTTTTCTTTCGGCTCCTTGACTCCGATGCTCTTCGACCGCGGAAGAAACCTGCAAAACGAGTTATAAACGTACAAAAAAAGTATCTTAATAAAATTGTTTTAATGTAGATATTGCTATTTCGAATGTAAACGTTTTCGGACTCTTGACTTCGATGCCGACTTGCGATTGACTGCGGAAAAAATAATTTTCTGAAACAAACGTTTTGTTTTCTTTCTAATCCAAAAACAGGCTCATTTAGTCCACATGGGGTGATTTGGTTTGACCGTTGCCCTCTTTAGACGGACGGACGGACGGACATGACCGCAAATTGAACGTTTTAGACGGGGACGTGAAAGTATTTCAAGGCTGACCTATGTCGTATAATATTTGAATAGGGCCGCCTCATGTTTCCAACAAGTCAGAAAGCTTTTATAAGATAAATTTACTTGGGTATAACTTTTTACAGATAACTACCTAATAGAAAACAAAGTCGCTTTCCGCTATCTGTCTGTCCCTATGTTTGCTTAGATCTTTAAAACTACGCAACGGATTGTGATGCGAGTTTATTTTAATAGATAGAGTGAGGTACTTTTATATATTATTAGAAAAAAAAAACATTGTAAGAAACAATAACGGTAAGCCAATCTGGCATGATAGGGACCAACACTGTTCAAATGAGTTTCTTTCGGCATTTCTTCTCAGCAGTGGTCGTTCCGAAATGCCAGTAGTTTGTAGCTTGTGAGAAATAACTATAAATATAAAAATTGACGAGAAAAAGTGCCTGTGAAGGTCTAATTTCTGAATAAATGATTGGAATTTGAATTTGAATTTGGTAGAGTAGAAAGGTCAGTGATGATATTGAAGAGGAAGGTTTAATTTTCATTGTCATAAAGATCTCCTTTCTTGGATATTCAAGAGATGTGCGCAACACTGACAGATGACAGGCAACAACAGACTGTAAAATCATTGCCAAATGTAAAAAAAATAATGGTTACTTTTACGCAAACCCTGAGTTGTTGGGCCTCACAGCTCTGGATCTAAAGAGGAGTGTTCCTCTTTAGATCCAAGTGTGCAAGGACGAGAGATGCAAACAAAATTTGGATACTATGACGCGGCATCCACGTACCTAATGAGGTTGAAAACATTTGGGCGGAACCACAACACTTCTAAACTAAACAAACTTGTAAACCACAGAGGAACTCTAGTTCCGAACGTTATTGCTAGTAATTACATTAGATTTGAGTTTATAAATGAGTAAGAACTAACATATATCGTTAAAAAACTAATTTTACATATTTTTTTAAATCAAATGTGTTAAGACAAAAAATTATAGATAATTAAAATTTAAATAAATAAAGAACAAGTAAATTTTATATTTTAAAAATTTTAGTATAATAAATTATGTAAGTAATTGCACTGATAAAAAATCTATATGAAAATAATATATTCTTAAATATGGTGAGAGCCAATAATTAAGCATAATTTAACTCAAAACTGGGAAAGTACGAAATAATAAATGTGTTTCTGACAAAAAAAAAAGGTTTTTCAAGTAGAATCAAGATTATAAATTTCAATTAATACCTACCGGAAAATATCACAGGCAACAAATCGAAAATTGTAATTTACGATACTGCAAGTAGAAAAACCTCTTGCGTATACCGATAATATTATTACACCTTCGAATAATATTCAAATTATAAATAATAAATGGCGCCTAGTTTAGGCGGAAAGTCTACACAAAAAGTGCTTCTTCTTCTTCAATCTTCTTATCAAGATGTCAGATTATGTGAGCCTTTTGTAATTAAGAATTCCGGCAACCGCGACATTGGCGAAGAAAAGTAGGAACGCGAGCTCTGACGTTTTACATCCAATAAAGAAAAAGAGGCGACTACTACCTAAAAAAAATTATTACAACATAAAATTTTGCAAATATAAAAAAAATTACATTTAAAATAAATTAAGATTATACTAATTATAACAACATCGATGACGAAGTTTAAGTGATTTTTGAATTTAATAATCTTATGACGACAAGAAAGAAAAAAATGGACTCTCGTAAAAAAATATCAACTGACTCAGCATACATGTGTACAGACCATAGATAAAATTAATATGTTTCTTTTATCTATGGTACAGACTAAGTTAATTGATGTAAAACGATATGGTAATAGAAATACAGGGCTTTTTTTTATTATTTTATAAATATACCGGAAAAACAATCATCATAAGAGAGATAATTAATTTTAATGTAACAAATACAGCATAATATTTGAACTGGATTAAAAAATAGGACGTCAGTGGCCTTTGTAAAGCCATGTTGACATCCAAACGAAAAAAAAACCAAACAACCTTTGTTTTTACACTTTGAGCGCGGTGTTAAAAGTATGCTTTTCTGCATGACGGTGAAAGAAATGTTATTTTTACGCCTCGTGCTGATTAATAGCGTGTTTAATGGTCAGAAAATTTACATTACCTTCATATTGCTTTTCAGTTTATGACTAATAATATAAACGTGAAAGTTTGTGAGGATGAAAGTGTGTTTGTCATTTTGTCACGCAAAACTTGAGGGATTGTTATGAAGTTTGGTTGTTACCGTGATAAATGTACTTTTTATCCCGAAATTATCAAGGGAGCGAAGCCCCGAGGCGCAGCTAGTAATATATAAATAGATAGATAGATAGATAGATAGATCATTTATTCCTTAGAACATGGTGATACAAAGATGTTAAAGGCATAAGGTACAGCATATTCTGCCTATTTGGCGTAGAAATATTAAATTAACATGAAATAGGACACATTACATTTTACAGTACATTTTAAAGTTAAACATAAAAAAAAAAAAAAAAACATTAAATAAATCAAATAGGAATTACATTACAATGCGTCATCTGTTACACAATAATTTGTTACATTTTTTATTGTCATGCATTTGGTCAAGATTAGTAACATCATAACATTTATTACCAACAATTTCTATTTAAACATTTCCTTCGAATCATAGTAGCATTTATCTAAAAGCCAGCCAAATAATCTAAATTTAAAATTTTGGAAACTAGTGATTTCTCTAATTTCTTTTGGTAGGGTATTATACATTTTAATTGCCATACAATAAACATTGTCACTATAGATTTTTAGTCTATGGGTTGGGGTATACAGCTTAGTTGGGTTTCTGCTATGATCTTTATTACATACCTTGTCATGTAAAGGGAAGAAATGTGAATGTTGTCTTACAAATAGGCACATTTCAAATATATAAAGACAAGGCAGGGGTAAAATTTTTGCCTTTTGAAATAGAGGTTTGCAATGTTCTAGGTAGTCCACTCCGTGTATAATTCTCATGCACTTTTTCTGAAGAATAAATACTTTATTTACTTCAACTGAGTTACCCCAAATAATTAAACCGTATCGTAGTATTGATGCTACATATCCGTGGTAAGCCAGAAGGGCAGTTTCTTCTGAGGAAGTTGTTTTTAATCTGCGAAGAACATAGATAAAACTTTCCAGTTTCCCACAAATATTATCGATATGTTTTTTCCAATTAAGATTTTTGTCTATAGTTACACCTAAAAATAAGTTGTGGTCTACTTGCTGTATCATGTCGTTGTTGTACGTCGTATTAATTTGTATTGTAGTATTATTATAAGGGTGAAAATTCATTAATTTTGTTTTTCCTACGTTAATGTTTAATTTATTTTGCTTTAGCCAATTGTCAATATTTTTTAGTTCTAGGTTTATAACCATGTCCAAGTTTTCTACCTTTTTACATTTTATTATTAATGTGGTGTCGTCTGCGTAAAGTACAGAGTCATGATTTAGGCATTTGGGTAGATCATTTATGTAGAGTAGGAACAACAACGGTGAGAGCAGTCCACCTTGTGGTACCCCTCGCCTGTTGTTATACTGGAGAGGAGATTTGAATACAACTTTTGAGTTATTTATCATTTTTGACATCTCTGTATATTGTTGCCGGTCAGATAAATAGCTCTTAATCCAATCATTTGCGATGCCTCTAATTCCATATTTATTTAATTTATTCAATAATATGTCATGGCAAATAGAATCAAAAGCTTTGGACATGTCTAAAAAGACACTTGCAACAGACATATTTTTATCTAGGGCTTCTGATATCATTTTAACTAAAGAGAAGCAGGCTACTGCCGTGGACATATTTTTGCGAAATCCATATTGATTTGCTACTAATAAATTATTTTTTTCTACAAAGTCATAGATTTTATCCCGCATTGCCATTTCAAATATTTTTGATAAGATGGGCACAAGTGTTATTGGCCTAAAATTACTGAGTTCGCTTGTGTCACCTTTTTTGAATAGTGGTATGACTCTAGATTTTTTTAGAATTGTCGGAAATATACCTTGTTCAAATGAGCAGTTTATAATATGACAAAGGGGTTGAGCAATGTATGGTGCACATTTTTTTATTAATTTGGTGTTGATTTCATCGTAGCCGGCAGAGGGGGTGTTTTTCAATGATTGAATAATTTTTATAATGTCTTGAGGGTCAAGTGGATTTAAGAATGTACTATGTGTAGGAGTGTTTGTGTCAGGGTATGTATGTTTTTCGTTACTGTTATTATTTGTTTGTGGTGTTACGTTAACAAAAAAATTATTGAATAGTTTACAGATCTCTGTTGGATGTGTCACCTTTTTACCGTTAGCATTTATTTCTTTTATGTCAGTTCTTTGTTCCGTAGTCTTGTTTTTAATAATGTTCCATGCCGCCCTACACTTATTCTTTGATTTTAGTAGCATGTTTTTGTTATTTATGCGATGTGATGCGTTTATGCACTTCCTTAATATTTTTGCATAGGTCAAGTAGTCCTGTTTCTTTTTTTTCTTATTACTAGGGTCTAATTGGTAATTATAGTAAAGTATTCTTTTTTTTATAAAACATTTCTTTATTCCTTTTGTAAACCATCTGTTTTTTATTGGTTTCAGATATTTTTTAACACGTATAATCGGAAAACAAAGGTCAAAAAATAATTTGAGATAGTCATGGAACATTTCACAAGATTTATTACAGTCTGTTTCAGCGATGACGTCACTGAAAGATAGAGAAGCTATACATTCACAGAATTTGTTTATGTTATGTTGACTAAAGTGTCTTTTTTCCTCAAAGTAATAACACTTGCCACGTGTGGTTCCAGCATTATTTCGTTGACTTTCAGGTATGCGAAAAGAGACTGACTGTCCAGTATCATGGTCGGATAGTGCTAAGTTATGTGTTTTACTACTAATGTTTGGCAGCGGAATGTTAGTAGCTATCTGATCTATACTTTTCAATTTTCTTGTAGGTACATTTATATGGATATTAATGTTATAGTTACTGAGAATGGAAATAAGTTCGTTTGATGCTTTCGACTTTATTAGAACGTCTATATTCCAATCACCACAGACCACAATGTGCTTATCATTGTTATGTGTAGCTTTATTAAGAAGAGTTTTCAATTTATTTAAAAAAATATTAACATTTGAATCTGGTGTTCTATAGATGCATAGAATTATGAGTTTAAAATTTATTAATTCAATTCCGCAACATTCGAAAACAGAATCGCATGATAGTTGTGTAGTATATTTCAGGGACCTATATTCAATTTCATTTTTTACATGTAAATGTAAGGTGTATACCTAAACAACAGTTAAATACCTTACATTATACTTACTTATATATAGTCTTTAACAATATACATCCAAGAAAAATCTCTGTTTAATATTTATTTGTGAATTTGGTAACGTTTATTTGATATTAAAATTTAAATCAACTTCATCATTTTATCCCTTTTCCGTCTACTGCTGAATATATATCTCTTTTCGCATAATAAATGTTAATTATTAAATATTATATTCTCTTTATTTCAGATCAAAAGACTTGCTGTAACCACATGAGGTGAGAAAATGTACAATTTTTTAAACAATTTTCTTAAAGAAGGCAAACTTTACGCTGACTCCGGGTTTCGAGGGCTCATGGCTTGGAATGTAACTAACTAAACTAATACAGGAAGATAAGATAAAAACACGGTTCTGCGACAAAATATTGCAAAGTCTGCTGCACTGCACATAATCACTTCTTTGTCGGAGGTAAATCTAAAAGGCTGCCTGCAACTTTGCTCGTGTTTTGACATGTAGTCCGGGAGCTAGACGTAGGAAGTTGTCTATTGTTCGATGCCAGCTAATAACCTTGCCATACCTTACGTCTGAAATGACAATGTTTTTTATGAACACAAAATACTTAAATGCGTCTACAGGAAAACAAATAGTTGATAATAATAATAAATATATACACTAGGACAAATCATACAGATTGAGCTAGCACCAAAGTAAGTTCGACACTTGTGTTATGGGATACTAACTCAACGATACTATATTTTCAAGTAAATATATAGATAAACATCCAAGACCCGGGCCAATCAGAAAAACATCATTTTCCATCATGACCCGACCGGGGATCGAACCCGGGACCTCTCGGTTCAGAGGCAAGCACTTTTTTACCACTGCGCCACCGAGGCAGTCATCCGTCGAGGTGATGAACCGGGAAAATTATAATTAATAATGAGAAAAATGTCACGGGCAATTGCAGGTTAGGGCTTAGTTTCAACCACATGCTTCGACTAGTATGTGGATGAAACTATTTACGTTAGTTTATTTTACAAAATATCGTTTCTATATTTTACACCAAATCTTGAAGACCACAACCGAAAATGATTATTAATAATGTGAAAAATTCACGCGGGAAAAATTTCGGGCAATTGCTAACAGGTCGACGATACATGTAAGTAATAAGTACGTTATTTGCTTTTACATAATATTGTTTTAATATTTTGAACCAAACCAAAAGACAACAAGAAACTTAACGTATAATTTCAACAATCTCATCAAGTTTCCAAAGAGACCATAACAAAAGCGAACCTTAAATCTTCCAACTATTCTTTTGACCATTCAATCAATTGAACCCGATTGATTTATGTGACAAAAAATAGCTGAAGGATACCTGGAAATACCTGGGAACATTACTCAGAAGATAAAGTATAAATTTCTCAAAGTCGTAGTAAATTATAGGAATAAGGAAGATAATTAAAAGTTACGATGATGTTAGAGAATCAAGTAATCTAAGGACAAGGAAGTTTTTTTTAAAAATAAAATTAGTAATTTTTTGGTTAAATTGTAAAGTAGCTAACTGATGAATGGTTTGAAATAAATTTGTTGTTTCTCAGGATAACGTTAATCGACTGAGCAAGCGAAGCGAGCGAGGTTTACAATACATTTTTGTATGTATTTGAGTATGTTTGTAACGCGATAACTTTCGAACCATTGGTCTGATTTTGATGAAATCTGTCAATAGAATTTTTAAGTTCGTAGGGCATCAAAATCGATTCAGTCGTTATTGAAATATTCACAATTTTGTAAAAATGTATTGTGTTCGTGAGGTCTCGGCGAACAACTGTTAATTAAATCTGTTAAATATTGGAAAAACCTCTAAAAATTAAATATATCAAACAATTTTTTTTATAATTTCTATTTCTATTATCAGTCGCGCCTATGGGACATTAAATAGTATGTTTAGCAAATAAGTTTCTGTTGTCATGCTCGGAGTTCGACCTTTGTCACATCCTACATCATCCATTAATGCCACTGCAGTATGTCAGTATGAATTAATATCATACCTTATTTAAAAACAATTGATAAAATTGTAATGTTGGAAATTTTGTATCTGTAACATCTCTTGTTTTTTTTTTCATAAGCGGAGATAGGATGGAATAAATTGATACACTATTCCTATCTAAAACTTGAGCCTTGAATTTGTTTCTCCATTTTGATATCGCAAGATTTTTTTTCGATCGTTTTTGTCAGGAAAACAATGTCTGGATTGGGGAAAATGATATGAAAGCAACTACTTATTTTACTATCATCTTTTATGTCACACAATAATGCAGGTATAACGGTATACCTCCATATTTATTCTATAATAGAAAAATCATGACAGAAGCTCGTGGTCAGTACGTGGAATAAATAAATAACAAATAAATATATTAGGACAAATCACACACAGATTGAGCTAGCCCCAAAGTAAGTTCGAGACTTGTATTATGGGATACTAACTCAACGATAATATATTTTATAACAAATACATATATAGATAAACATCCAAGACACGGGCCAATCAGAAAAAGATCATTAACAATAATTTTCAAAATCGCTAATCAATTCATATCAGCTTCCTTGCAAATGACGTTGACAAAGCGCTTACCAACTAATCCAAAGCAGGAGTTAATTAATTAACCATATTGACTTTGATATGTTACATGACTTACTGAGCTGACTTACTGAACCATACGCTTGGAATGGTTGTATGATTATCAAAATTGATAGAGCTACAAACACCGCTATATCTTCAGTTTTAATCATACAAGAAATTCCTCTTCATAATTCTACCTCATACACTCATTCCATGTCTGTTGAAGCGGTCAGGTTATGGAATCTACTTCCAATTAGTATACAGGAGTCAAAGCAATTTCGGACGTTAAGAAAAGGGTTAAGGAACATCTGCTTTCTGTTTCATCCTATTACATTATAGTTTTATATATTTTAAAGAAAACAAAATACTTACACTTCCGTCTCTTTACATACTTGAGGTAGCAACATTTGTGAAAACCAATGCTCATTTATTCCCTCGTCTAGCTGATGTTGTATTGAGGAATCATCGAGATGTCTATCGATTATGCATGCACCCATCAAAAACTGCTTTACTCGGTAATAGCATACTAATGTATGGCACCGAAAACTTACAACAAAATTCGAAATCAATATAAATGCTTAAATTTAAATCTATTTAAAAGGCACCTGAAGTCTTTATTAACTGATAAATGTTATTATACTTCAAATGATTTCTTTAATGATAAACTCGGATAGAATTTAGTGCTAGTATACATTATAATTCTTTTTTTTTGTTATTTGTAGTGGACAGCATGCTCCTCTTTATTTATTTATATTTGCATACCTATATTCGGTAAAACATGTAGGTTTAATTCATTTTGACATCAATTTGTATATTTGTAATATGTTTTTGGCAAATGTTTTTTTTTCTTTCTTTATATTTACTTATTTATTATATGTAGTTCTTATACATTATATTATACATTATATAAAATATTTAAGTTTATTGTATCTTCTTCTTTTTTGTACACGCCAATGCCAATTTTTTTCCCATTCTTCTTTCGCGGGTCTAATGGAAGTCTGTAGAAATAAGGAGTACCTTTGTACTTAGTTTCCTATTTGTAAGTTTTATATTTACATTGTTATGTTGGGTACATGAATAAATAAATAAGAAAGAGTGTAAAGTAGACCTGGAAAAGTTGACCGTTTGGACAAGTAAACTGATGATAAAGAATATCGATCATTCCGGAGTGTAAGAAATTCACTAGATGAAATAACAGAGCGCTACAAGTCTTCCGTTCCTCATCGTGTGGGCGGATTTTTTTTTATTAATGAAACAAATTATTCAAGGGAACACTTATGCGAAGTATCTGGGTAGAACGCACAACGGACTATTCCTATAAGGATTTCGTTTTTACCTATTGCGGTATGAAACCTTAAAAAAAATATCGGTTGTTGATTGTCTCAAAAGTTTTTTTTGACTTGGTTTTTTTAACATTACAGTCTGGTGGATTTCCGATAAAAAATATAAGTCAAATATGAAAACAAAACAAACCTTGATATAACCGCCCTAACCCCTTTCGTCATTGAGCAATATGATAATTCCGATTTAATGAAATCTTTTATTCATAAGGAATTTATTCGAACTCCTTCGATGTCATGAAAAAAAAAATAATTGGTTATTTCCACCGTCCCAACAGTTTCCGTTTGAATATTTTTTAAAAATATTACGTTTATTTTCTTGGCTCCGATGGATGAAGTGTTGATTTGCACATTATTCTTTATTACGCAATATTTTAAGCTGTTGCCGAGGAGCTGTATCGTATTTATATAATAGCTGTAACCCGCGATGTTACCCACGTAAGTATTATTTAAGCACGCACTCTATAAAGCACCATTAACTATCAGACTTTTTGACCAAATCTTTCGGGAATCGCGTTTCGGTTTTAAAAATTATTATAAAATTGGCCTATAAATCAATTAACATAACTGTACATAATTAAATATTGTTATGGAGCGAGGTAAGTGCTTTATTTATTTATTTATTTATAAGACTTTATTGTTCCAAGTAAAAACATACTTATAAACAAATGGCGAACTTAATGCTATAAGCATTCTCTCCCGGCTAACCATTAGGAGAAACAGAGAAAAGTTGTGCGGCGCAAAAATATCAAACACAAATAAGCACTACCACATACTAAAATACAATAATAACTACCTATATAAAATATAAATATAAATAGCAAAGCATATATACATAAGACTACATATATATCAACATATGAATACATACAAACCAAAATAATAAAAATTATGTCCAAGAAATACAGATAAAAGCTAAACAGAAAAGAGAAAATCAGGATTTATTTCAGCTTTAGTGATTAATATTTTCGAATGAATAAAGATGCAATAGACAAATTAGGTATCGAAATAAAAACCTGAATGAGGAAGCAACGAGAGGAAACTCCTTAACGGTTTACTGTACAGACAGATATATTTTTATCACGACTTTAATGTGATAAGAATTCAAAAATGTTTTTTTTTGTAAAGAATTAAACTCTTATTTAAAATATTTATTTAAAAGACATCTAGCTTTATTAAAGGCATATTTTTTATAACTCCCGAGCTTCTTAATAAGTTTATTTATTAATGTAACGATCGTCACTTAGCGAATCGTTGAGTTTTAATGTTTTCGAAATGTATTTAAGTGTGATTTGGACTGTCCATTAAAAAGTTTGGTATTGTCTTGACGATTTTCCGACTCACAGTTATGTGAGTTCAAATAACTGTTTAAGTACTTCGAAACATTAATTGCTGAAATGGGTGCAATAACTGACTGCCTTATTTAAAGCCTTAGCCCATTTAAAATTCAATAAAATAGAAAAAGATTTACTGGTCACAGTCTGTTAGTAAATTTTCGTAGCTACGCCGCTTCACCGATTTCGATATGAGGTTTTAAACGACGGCTAATGACGAAGCGATCAACATGGCCGTATAAGGTTCGAACACCGTTTGAATAGCAATTCTGACTCGACAAGATGAAGAACCAGTTTCCATGTTTCGTACTTATACATATTATAGTTTCTAGATCAAAATTCAATCGTAGATTATTTTTTCAAATATGACTTTACTGATAAGCATGAAGTGTGAAGGTAATGCCCATAATAACTTAGTGCGTAGTGCAAATTTGCTAATTATATCTCAACATCGAGGCGATTCGCAGTGAGACGCACCTAACCGTGCGCCATTGTGACGCATCGACTACCACAGCTTATTGTGATCGGTTCGCTGCGTCCTTCAAATAGTCAACTCGATAGTGAGAAGTGAAATGAAAACCCATACGTCTCCCTCTGTTGTGTGTCAAAGCCGAGTTCTACTTGTGTCCAAGGGCCACTCGCAAAAACTAGAATGAACGTCTTGCAGTACAAACTTAACACTTGACAATAATCAGTGCAACGAAAGGAAATCTACATTTAAGTACGAGTAACTCTCGCACTTTACAATAATCTGAAAACGATCCAGGCTTTATTATATTAAATCTTTTTTTGTTATTGTTAAATAAAAAAAAATAGTTTATTAAAAATATATGTGTGTGTATACTTTTTATTTAAATAATACAGAGGCAAATACAAACTGTAACGCTTGAAATTTATATTTACATAAGCGGAAAAGCTTAAACTTCGAGCCTTTTCGTAAGCTCAAACATGCCAAATTGCAATCACGTAACATGCAATGTTCTATTCAATGGAAAGCTGTTTTAATAGAAATAGTCAAGTCTAAAGTATAAAAGCTTTACTTTTATAGATATTAAGTTATGACAGTGATCAGACATTGAGGTAGGTGTTTCATACTGGCTGCATCCCACGGTAATGACGACCTCGGTGGCCTAATGGTTATCATACCGGACTGCTACACTGGAGGTCCCGGGTTCGATCCCCGGTCAGGTCAACATGGAAATTGATCATTTTTCAGATTGACCTGGGTCTTGGATGTTTATCTATATACGTTATAGAATATAGTATCATTGAGTTAGTATTTCATAACACAAGTTTCGAATTTACTTTGGGGCTAGCTCAATCTGTGTGATTTGTTACTATATATTTATTACCCGCGAAGATTTGGTTTCAATTTTGAGCATTCACAATTTCTTATTCTCACACAAAAATCATATGTTTCACGAGCGCTGTCGGGAAAACTTAAACGGGTGCGCTTAATGGAAAATGATGTGGTGATTTTAATTCACAAACCCTTGGCGTGATGGATGAAGGCTCCAGGTCTATTCATAACATTATTAGTTCCACTAGATGGTTGTTGCGTCATGACGATAGATTAATTTGGTTGTTCACTTTTGTTCCCATTTCTTTTATCGTCTATATGTTTGTTTGTTCTATTTTTTATCTAGACTAACTTTACAGGTTTCTTCGCAGATGCGCGCACTTTTCCTGTCATAATTTTAAGTTAAATAATGCTTTTTTTTTATTACAAATAACTAGCATTCAAAACTATATTTCAATTACTTATTACGAAATCACTCACGTAGGTAACCTTAAAACAATTTTTCGATAATTTTGTAATCTTATTTTTAAAATAAATCAAATTCAAACCTAACCAAAACTTCACTCATAAATAAATTCAACTCGAAAATAAGTGAAATAAAAAATTAAGTACCTTTTTAAAGGCTTTTTAGAGCGATGCCCGCTGCAATATGCCCAAAATGCTTATGCCGGCTCCACACTGTCGTCGAACACACAGATACCGACGCAATGAGAAACAAGCAATGTAGATACCAAATCCACGAAAAGTTTGGCAAACAATTCGACGACAGTGTGGAGCCGGCACTATATTATCGAGGTTAATATATAAGTATGTGCTTACATTGCTAAATACATATGGAAATAATATGCTAAAGTGTCGTTCGCAGCGTTTCGGCCGCTGCGGGCGCGCTGTCATTACGATCCGTAAATTTTCTCGAGGAAGGAATAATTTCCAAAATCAACCATTCACAAAATTGACATTACTATAGTATAAATTATTAATATTATAGTCAGATAGTAAAACTAATTCTTGTCTTTATTAATATTTGAAAAATTGTAATGACATCGACATGACCGCAGCGGTTTAAACACTCTAAGAAACACCCTAAAGAAGATTCCAATCCTTTGATCACGTATTTCAAAAATACTGGTCAAGACCAGTATTTTTGAAATACATTAAAAATACTGAGAGGAAGCTGATGACAGTTGTTTGTTTAAATGTTGAAAATATGTACATAAACCATCACATATAAATAAAGCATACAAAATTACCAACGTTGAGCATTTGAATCCATATATAATATTAATTAATTGTAGACTTTGAATTAGTTTAATTAATTGGCGAAAAAGATAATAAAATAACACTGATTTAGTACTAAACTACAAAATCTATAAATATAATATTACTAGCTGTTTTCCCGCGCCCACGTGTATTATCAAACACCATCATAGTTATTCATTCATTCATTCATTCATTCCAAACGGGGATCATTAACTGCACATTTCATAAAAATCGATCCAAACGGTTTAGCCGTGAAAACGGAACAGATAGACAGATACTTTCGCATTTATAATATTCGTATGGATTGTCTTCTGCTGATATTCATGTGACCTTTTATTGAATAGTCTTAATTGGATCTTAATTAATTAGAGACTTATTTTCAAATTTCAATTGGGAATTTCAAGATAAAATGTCTTAATTTAGTTTTAGAACTCAAACTGATTAATATTCGGAATATACGGCAATGTAGCTGTGAATATAAAGAAAACACATAGAAATTAGGTATATATTACATTTTAATTTTGTCTATTATATATTTATTTAAAAAGTTTACATACAAATTTGTAGTACCTTTGTACTTTCAATTTGTTAGTTTTATACTGTTATGTCGTATTGATAAATAATTTAGAAAAACAGTCATAACGACAGATCTATCCCATTGAGGGATCTCTTCCAATTATTAACCGTTATGCATAAGGGACGGACTAAATAATAAATAATAAATATATTAGGACAAATCACACAGATTGAGCTAGCCCCAAAGTAAGTTCGAGACTTGTGTTATGGGATACTAACTCAACGATACTATATTTTATAACAAATACATATATAGATAAACATCCAAGACCCGGGCCAATCAGAAAAAGATCATTTTCCATCATGACCCGACCGGAGTTCGAACCCGGGACCTCTCGGTTCAGAGGCAAGCACTTTACCACTCCGCCACCGAGGTCGTCAATAGAAGCTGTGCTATGATGTGCTAACCGAAGCTAAGGGTGGATTGCGCCTAAGAGTCAAACAACAAATAGATTTTCATTTGTCAAAACAAAGCAATTTTCACAAACGTAATTCTATTACTTGCTTGAAACTTAGCTCCATTAAACATTGCGTAACAGAACACTAGTCAAAATTTAATCCTACCATCTGACACCAGTGTAACCAATAACACTTGATAAAAAAAAACGGGTTGCACTCTGGAAGTGGCAGCAGACGTGAAAACTTGAATATTAACATTGTGCATTTTTAACGTCTTAAAAATTTTTGATCAGGGTCTGTCTTGACGCGAGTTAAACATTTTATACCCATCACAAAAATTGCACACGTCGGTAAAGAAGTTTCCACTTCAAAAACCGAGACCGACTGAAAAACGAAACTGTAAAAATATTTAATTTACGCCGTTTGGATACTACTGTGTTATTTTGAATTCTGTAGAATAAACAGATAATTATCTTTTTGAGAGCAGTTTGAACAGGCTCGACGGATCCTTTTAAAAATATCACACCAATATCCGATCTTATTTCAAGATTAAAGAGTAAATCTAAGTTTAATTTGATACCCTTGGAAATTAAGGTATCAAAAGTCTGGTAATGATTACGGAGCAAAATTCATTAATACCCATAAACAGAGTCCTTCGTTTTCCTACAAGGACCTATTTAAATTGGTCGTGTTAAAATTCAGATTTACTGCCTACAATAAAGACCCTAATATTAAAATATTCCAGTTGCGGAATATTGTAAAAATAATATTTGTAATAGTATTACAAATGTGAAAGTTGGTCTATCTGTCTTTTCCGCTTTCACGGCTAAACTACCGGACTGATTTTGATGAAATTTTGCTAGTAATGAAATAACCTCGTTCCAAACCAATTTTGTGATAATTATGTGGAAGAGACGACCAAACACGACTTAATTGGTTATCATACTAAAATATTACAATTGTAAACAAGTTAATCACAAAAAATAAATATAATTGTACGGTCAGAAGTAACTATTCTACGCTGACGAAATCGCGGGTATAGATAGTAATGTATAGTAACAAACAACAAACAATAGTAACAAACAAATATGATTGTTCGTTTCATTGTTAAAATTTAGTTTGAAAATCATGTGTGACAAGCCTGGACTTGACTACAGGATTATAGACTCATAAGTCACTGAGACTCATCACGTTTATGAGAACCATAATTAATCAACATCTCACATCCTGCGAAGGATGCGAATTCGATGACACCGCCGGAAGGAAGTATCTGTTATATACGACGTCGTAATCCCGAAGGACAACACTAGTCACTTTGATGGTTGTAAATTCATCTAGGTCACGTCACAGTCCACAGTTACAGGCTAGCGGTTGTTAAGGGCATATTCACCTGAATAGTCTGATTGACCGAGCGGACGAAGCGAGCAAGCTATACAAATCAACTTGGGGCAAAAATACATTTTTGTAACGCGATAACTTTCGAACGGTTAGTCTGATTTTGATGAAATTTAAAATGTATATAGGATCTGTCAATAGAATTTAATTTTGTGGGGCAACAAATTCGATTAAGTCGTTTTTGGAAATATTCACGATTTTGTAAAAACTCGTCAAAAATTTATTATGTTCGTGAACGACTTCCTACAGATTCCTGTCTATTTACGAATACAAAAGTACTTTTTTTCATACTAATCCATACTAATATCATAAAAAGTAAATATTATATTTATCAACCTCGGTGGCGCAGTGCTGGCGCGTTGCTGACGTTTAAACAAAATGGCGTCCTTTGCGTTTTTCTGCGCACTTTAAAGTTGACGTCGAACAATGTTTTAGTTTGGTCATTAAAACATAATTCAATTCGTTGTCAGCGTATATTTGTTTGTTAATTACTACATACCGCCGAAACTCTCCAAAACGAATGAAGTTTGTGGTATTGTTATGTTAGTCTTGTACTGTTTTGGCTCAGTGCCCATTGGCAACATTAGTAGGCAAACAGGTGTACTCACTCAAGCTTAGCTTAATTATTGGATATATGATCAACTAATCTAACTTTTGTACACTTTTTATGAGTACCTACATGATGAGTGTTTTTTTTTTTTTCACTTTGTAGTGTGTGGTCCCGCCCCAGAATAAGACCACTCCTCAATATCCTCCCATTGATGTCGTACAGTCAACAGCACTTAAAGTTATCCTGCATCATCAATCAAGATTGCAATGAATTTGGGTAGGTTGATGTACTGACGACTGTACGAGGCGACTAAGACACATATGCCTTAACAGCTGATAGGAAATAATTGCATCCCGAAAGAGGGTTGACGTCAGGTAGACAGTAGGTTGTAAGCCCAAATTTTCAAAATGTAACATTTTATTTTTTACGTCACAGCTATGAATGTAACCGGGAACACAAGAGGATGAGAGAGAGACTTTGTTTGTGTACACCGTTTCATAACAGCTGTAATGATACAAATGAAAAAAAAAAAAACTAATAATTCAAAATGACCGAGGCACTTAATTCAATTTCGATTGCGAATATGAGAGTATTCAGGTGAATATCAATTAAGTCAGGTCTAATGCTAAAACTATACGAAATTGACAGACGATATTTCTAAAAATATTGATATCAGAATTGGTATATTGAATTCTTAATAGAGAGTACTTCGGCTGGTCTGTCCTAAATTAAAAATCCATATTAAAAATGTATGAATAGATGAGAATATTTGACAAGACGTATATTTTTACTATGGAAATAGATATGCATGCTCCATAGCCGAAAAGCATGTATGATATTAGATAGGATCGTGGCAAATAGAAATATATCATCTCTCCACAGGAAACTCTGCGTTGACGCAACGGAGCAGTGAAGCTGCTCACTTAAGGAACTAAAACATGCTAAGGAATAATTACATAGAATTGTTGTTAAACATAATAATTTAATAAACACAAACGCTTTCTATTGTTGATTTTATATGATATTAAATAAGTCTTTCGTAATTTAACAACAATATTTTTGTTTGTATATCAACATAAACACCAATAAGAACAGCTGTTGAAGATACTGGCAGCAAAATTAATAAAAACTTATTATTCAAAGTTCAATTCAAACAATTCGAAATATAAATTATCATTGTAGGATTTATTATGAAATTGGTGACTATGAAACTTAAAATAAAACGTAGGTAGTGATAATAACCATCTTTGATGAAGCTTGAATATATTTTGTGGAAATAAACCTTATTTTTATAAATGACGTCTATTTATAAAACAAACCGTTCTATCATAGTACAAATTAACGTTGTTTTGCCTAGGTATTTCCTTGTGTTTGTAATTTATGTTTCCTAGTAATGTTACACCAAGTGTTTTGATACGTTTTTTTTTTAAACAGGATGGTGGACCCTAGGCTCCGATACTTGACAGTTAATGAAGAAACTGGGTAAACGTTTAGATGAGAAACAGAGTTGCAAACGTGTTTTTATTGTTAGATAAAAAAGATAATTTTAAGCTATAACCTGTAGCGATGTGACGACCTCGTTGGCGCAGCGGTAAAGTGCTTGCCCCTGAACCGAGAGGTCCCGGGTTCGATCCCCGGTCGGGTCATGATGGAAAATGATCTTTTCTGATAGGCCCGGGTCAAAATGTTTATCTATATATGTATTTGTTATAAAATATAGTATCGTTGAGTTAGTATCCCATAACACAAGTCTCGAACTTACTTTGGGGTTAGCTCAATCTGTGAGATTTGTCCTAATATATTTATTTATTTATTAACCTGTATGAAATTAAACAGGGCGGGGTTCTTATCACTACTTAATTACAAAATAATGTGAATCGCCACGTCAGTCTGTTTCTAAGCTTTCTTCTTTTAAACAACGCAACGGATTTTCATGCAGTTTTCACTGTTACAAAGACAATTTATTCCTGAACATTCATAGACCTATTATTGTGATTCAAGTTTAAAATCTCATTGTAATAATTGTTCACTATATTTTTGGCAAAAAATATTCTGCACTATTCTCGTTCAAAAGATATCCTTAAGGACATCGCTGAGTCGAGTTTTATCTTGGCAGTGCCAGCGTGCCACTTGGATCTCAACCAAAACACTGCCATAGACAAAAATACCTATAAAATACTCGAAACTATGAAGTATCGTAACATAACGCTTATTGTTTATATAAGGGGTGTTTGAATAAACATGGTCGGAAGGCAAATTTGAGAGATAAAAATACATTTGTAAACAATGAATGGTCTTGATAATTTTGTTCGGGCTTTATGGAGTGAAAAAATATTTTTAACATCTACTTAACTTTAACTATGATTTGTTTTCTTGTTATAGAGTGAATGAAACACATCTGTGTGCCAGTCGAGTATGAATAATTATAATCTCACTATGTCTTATCTGAGCGATTTATCGGCTCCATCCGCCGCTATAGACCGTCGAATACTTCTTCTCCAGTTCGACATCACTGGCGTCTCCATTAGCACGGATATTCTTCTTGATAACATTAAGCCAGCACTTTTTTCGTTCGCTCGTCTGCCATGCTCGAGCAGGAAAGTTTTCTATATGTTTTTCACGTTCATAACAATTAAATTATAATATAAAATCTTAATAAATAATAAAGACACGCAAGACATCGCATAGTTCATTGTAAATACAATCTTATTATCGCGTTTTAACTCTCTCGTCTAATAACTTGTTTGTCGGAGGAACGATATCGGTGCTTGTAGCGATAATTGTCAGGTTGGAGTGACAAGCGGGAGCGATTTCCTCGTAATTTTCAAATTCAGTCCGTGGACGTATACGAGCGCAATAAAAATATCAAGTATAGATAAGCCACGCTTCTACGCGGTTGTTTTTTGAACGTCATAAACAAAGTCATGTCGCATAACATATACCCCAAACATGAGTTTAAATGACCGATTCTTCATTTATCACAGTTGTTAGTGTGAACTTACGTCTTTTGTACATTCCGTTTGAAAATCATTACAATACCTGCACGTGTAGGTGTCGCGCAGCTTATATTGATATTTTCATTGCAATTTTAATTGTGTATCATGTATTTTTTTCAATAACACTTAATTAACAATTTTGTTATGCGGTAGCTATATTTGTATCAGAAAAGTGCTAGTTAACATTTCAAGAATTTGTTTTAAAATGTTGATAATATCCAGATTACCGATCGTTTCATTCAATCATATCACATAAACGTTGAAAGTAGTCATGAGAATCATTGGTGCCAAGGATTCACACTCGAATCGACTCGACACACAGCGGTTACGAAAATCGCTACATGCCGTAACATAAACTACAGCGAATCCTGTTGTCGGCCCTACGGCACCGACATCAATCAATCACAGGGATAAACTGTGGCCGATGTCAACCCTACCAACTTGCCCGATTAGCCCGTTTGCCAAGAGCGAATTCTTAAGTAGGGCTTGACGAATTGCCGCCATTTCCAGTCAAGTATCAGCTTTTTTACGATTTTATTTGTATTTTTATGCTACTTTATGAACGTACCGTTAAGGGTGAATTTCACAGGCGTTTGAACGCGGCATGTAGCGTTTCATTCGTGTCCGACATTTATTTTAAAGAAAGAATCATTGTTTTTATCTGAACATTTATAAAATTAACATTGTACCAGTACATTACTTATTTATAAAAATAGGATAATTAAATTTCTTACTTACAATTTAATAAACACTAATGACATCCCGCGGCGAAGTTCAAAGCGCTCGTGAAATTCACCCTAAACAGATTGTGGATCATTTAAAAATATATATATTAGAAGCACGCATAACCTGCCAGCTTGAGTATAGTGATGTTAGTCGTATTATTAGATGTAGATGGCAAACTATTCAATTAATAGTGCCAAGAAAGTCCTTGTAGTCCTAGTCCTTCAGTCCACAACCCTCAGCCATGAGGAATACGATACTAAGGTAGGTCCGACAATTGTGAGCCATGTTTTTTTTCAAGAAGAAATGAAGATCTGAGACGCTAGGATAGGTAAATAAAAAAATATATATAAGAAGTATAAAAAAATTTGAATGAATAGATAAATCAAAATCACTGTATTGGCAATTTATTTATATGCGCATAAAACTTACATTATTTTGACAAACAAAAATGTAAGTAAGTACCTATATCATGTTTTTTTAATATCAGAATTCTCCCTTGATAAATAAACTCGTATGAAAACGTTTTCTAATAAACATAAGAATTGCGAAAAATCTAATATGAAATCATATTAGAAAAATATTAGAGGACCAGGGTAAATGAGACGAAAGTACAAAATGAAAAGAAACAAATGTCTTTGAGAGAATATGCAATGGGATCTCACTGAAATACGGAATAAAACTAATCTGGATGTGACTTAATATAAAAATCTCCAGAGGCATCGATTTCAAAACTTCAGTATGTATCTATTTATGAAATAATAGCAATTTAAATAAGAAATGTAAGAAACCCCCCCCCCCGACTTCGAAGTACATCCTGTGATCTGCTAGAAGAGTGATGATGATTTCCAAACGGCTGTACACACATTTTCCAAACATAGCTAAGAACACTCTCGATTGAATTCTCTTTCAAATAAATAATACTAGATCAAAATCAGATTCCCCGTTTGATTTCTCACGATGTCACGGACAAACAGATACATAGACACCTGAAACTTATAGCTTCTGTGCTTTCTGTGATTGGAAGTTCAAAATTACCATTAAATATCCAGAATTAGACAAACGTTCCTCTTTTAATAATCCAATATATAAATGGTGTAGTGAATTTTTGCTGATACAGATTTTAGATTCTATACTAATCACATAAGAGCGAGACGAAGCGCAACACAACGAAGGAATGAGACAATTAGTCTGTTGTGTTGCGCTCCGTCAACAGATCGACGCAGTCTTTTATATGTCGCTTGTAATCCACCCGTGGATATAGTACGAGGCGGCTAAAAAACAGCCTAGGTAGCTGATAGCCAACAAATAGTATTGTCAAGAATGGTTGACGTCAGGCAGTTTGTGAAGTCACAGTCGATGTTTTCACTGCCTAAAATGAAATCGGGAAAACGAAATGATTGATTTGATGAGAGGGATACTGTTAGGAGGATTCCACTTAGTAATTTGTGTAGCTTTATTAGTTTTGAAATATCCAGACATGTGCTCAAAAATTGAAATGAAGGAAATCTATTTCCAGTATTTTAATTCCACGGGATAGACCGTATTCGTAACATCTTTTACTTATTTTCCTCATCCTGCCTGCTACCTCCGGGGTATAATGGAACAAGCGTCTTCAACATACGCGTTTGCTCTTGTACATTGTCCATGTTTCGAACTCGAAAGAGTAAAATTAATTTCCATTTCACATTTTCTATTTTTATTACATTTGTTGATGCGACGAAGAAGGCACAGTAATTGCAGTTAAATCTTTGAGGTGCATTGAGAATTTGGATAATAACAAATCTTACGTGTCCTAGGTTTTAAACGATTATATGTTAATATTTGTTCCGAAGATTTTTAGCAGTCAGTCGATGGAGTACTTAAATTACATAGTGAACAATTTTCTTAGTAATGCAATTACACCAGATTCTAGCAGAAAACGCAAACCCCAAAAGTGTCGTAAAAGAGAATATACGAGAAAGTGGATATATGAGAAAATCAGTACGAGAAGGAAAGCAGACCCTGGGCTGTGAAGCTTTATTTGGCTGTGAAGAATTCTGGAAAGCATTCATATAAAGAGAGATAAAGAGAGATAAAGAGAGATAAAGAGAGATAAAGAGAGATCAAGAGAGATAAAGAGAGATAAAGAGAGATAAAGAGAGATAAAGAGAGATAAAGAGAGATAAAGAGAGATAAAGAGAGATAAAGAGAGATAAAGAGAGATAAAGAGAGATAAAGAGAGATAAAGAGAGATAAAGGGATATAAAGAGACATTGAATGAGATGAAGAGAGCGGTTGAAAGTCTTACCGAGCTAAAAGTTATCGCTTACGATGATTAATGAACGATGGAATTTATCGATTACGATGAACTGTGGGGTTCGCCGAGTCTCACTTCGAATCTATTCGATGGTGAGAAGTGAATGCAAACCCGCACTAATCCCTCTGTTTATGAAGCATCTTTGATAACTTTCAGCTACCATTGGCTAGAACCTAGAATTTTATGTAAGTCATAAAATTAGTAACACAGCATTTTTTCACAGCGGGTCATTGAATATTTATAACAGTCGACAAATCACGGCCGTCGCAATATCAAACAACTCTATCAGATTAACAATCCGTTCAAATCAATAGGATTTATATGATGGATGTCGGAAAGCCGAGAGCGTTTTGGCGTATTCAAATATTAATTTGTATCTCCGAAGCCATTTATATTTGTTTCAAGGCCAATCAAACTATAGCTGGGAAAATATTGTGTAGACACATAAAATACAGTGATTTGAGACCTTAACCGCAAATTAAAAAATCTTAATCCTAACTAATATTATATATGCGAAAGTAAGTTTGTTTGTTACCTCTTCGCTTCTATCTACTCAACCAATCTTATTGAAATTTTGCATACATATAGTTTGAAGTATGGAGAAGGACATAAAGTACTTTCATCCCGGAAAAATAACTGTTTCTGTAGGAAATTTACGTGGGTGAAGTTGCGAGCAAAAGTTAGTGAAAAATAAAAGAAAGACAGCGTCTCAACTACCTATAGATCAATCAATACAAATAGATCATCAAGATAGTAAAACGAAATATTTTATACGAGAAGTATCTTACATCCAATGTGAAATATCGCTAAATTGTCGAGGTGCATTACGTTGATTTACACTTAAATTGCCAGAAAATATAGACAAGAATGTTATATAAGGATTCTAATATTATCTTGTTCAATTGAATTACTTGGCCACTTTTAACTAAAGCTAATAACACGAAGATTTTACTTTATTCCTCTAAAACATTTTACTGTATGAGATTCTTTGTTACACTCTTGAACAAAAATATAAATTCATAGACAAAGATTTTGTTTATTTCCAAAAAAACAAAGGACTGTGGAGCTTAAACTAGAATCAGGGATTTAGTAAGTCGGAGTACCTACTAATTCTTCACGTTACTCGCCCACGAAGCCCTACCTCAGCGTTCCTAATTTTTCGTAATCCATGACATATCCAAACTGAAAAAAGTTTGAAGAGTCTAATAAAAAACATAAAAAATATACAAACAAAACTGTAATCACTATCAAGTAACCTACTAGCAGTTATCTGCATAGAAATTTAGGTCATGCCGGGCGACACTCCAGGGATTTCCCCGGTAAGAACTGAATGCGTCAATATACCGTTTAAGAATCAAATTTATAATTCAGTCCCATCGATCAAGCGGAGTTCTCAAGTGAATAAATAAATATATTAGGACAAATCACACAGATTGTGCTAGCCACAAAGTAAGTTCGACACTTGTGTTATGGGATACTAACTCAACGATACTATATTTTATTACAAATACATATATAGATAAACATCCAAGACCCGGGCCAATCAGAAAAAATATTTTCCATCATGACCCGTCCGGGTATCGAACCCGGAACCTCTCGGTTCAGAGGCAAGCACTTTACCACTGCGCCACCCACCGAGGTCGTATATAATATTCAAAAATGTCATAATACATTTCGTGGTTTTTTAAATTTTTAGCGGTTGAAACTATTTAACCGATTCTTTGACGACCTCGGTGGCGCAGTGGTAAAATGCTTGCCTCTGAACCGAGAGGGGTTCTCTGAACTCCCGGGTTCGATCCCCGGTCGGGTCATGATGGAAAATGAACTTTTCTGATTGGCCTGGGCCTAGGATGTTTATCTATATACATATTATGTATTTGTTATAAAGTATAGTATCGTTGAGTTAGCATCCCATAACACAAGTCTCGAACTTACTTTGGAGTTAGCTCAATGGGATTTTTCCTAATATAATTATTATTTAATTATATATTTATAAAACTATATTTCTTTTTGTTGTTTCGGGTTTAATATTGCGACTGTTTATACTTTAGCATACTTGCGGATTCGGTATACATTGCCGGTTTTTCTTTGCGATTAATAAAAGCACTCGTGCAAATTACGCAATGCATTCGCATCGGCATCTATCGGCGATAGTGTGGAGCGGTCATTAGACCAATCAAGCAACAGATTTGTGGGTCGGGTCGTGAGGGGGAACCTCTATTGTGGTTGAGCTTTGTGATGCATCGTAAGTTAAGAGTTCGTTCACGTTCATTCGTTGCGAACCCATGCATTCGTTCATTCGTGGACACTGTCGGTGGAACTGGTCAGTTTGACATCATATAAGTATTTCGTTTATTCAATTATGTGTATCTATTTTTAATCGGCACTCGATCTCCATTATGACGGCATCGGTGGCGCAGTGGTAAAGTACTTGCCTCTGAACCGAGAGGTCCCGAGTTCGATCCCCGGTCAAAATCAAAATCAAAACATTTATTCAGAAATTAGGCCTTCACAGGCACTTTTTCACGTCATGATGGAAAATCATGATGGAAATTGATGAAGATCTTGGATGTTTATCCGTATATGTATTTGTTATAAAATATAGTATCGTTGAGTTAGTATCCCATAACACAAGTCTCGAACTTACTTTGCTACTTAACTTACTTTACTAGCTAGCTCTATATGTGTGATTTGTCCTAATATATTTATTTATATATTATTTATTATTATTTACCAATGTAACACCTTTTGACCATGAATGCATGTATGTGTACTTCTTTTGTTATATTATTAAAAATATTTGAATACCTAATTCCTTGTATCTGCATCATCAACGTCAATCGTTTATAAAGTTATCATCTTAATTTATAATACCATTATCATATGATTTACCTATTATTTTCTAAAAACATCAAAGACGCTCATTTCTAGCTGAAAATCTCGTTCATCTTAACAACGTCAACGAAAATTAAACCTAGCAGTGTCACACTCAAGATTCAAATTCGAGTTAGCGAAAGAGTGGAGCGATTATGTAAACGATGCTATAATGACGTCATCACGGGTTATGTCGTTTGCCGTGATGCGTGTGACGTCATAAAAGTGAAATGTTTTCGCTTTCCAGAGAAATAGGGTATTGACTTCGAGAATAATGGGATTATTCATACATTCATCATTCTGTAATTTAGTCAATAATATTCTAATGGTGTGTGCGTTTTAAGTCAAGTAATTCATAGCATGTCTTCGGAATAGATTGTTAAAGAACGAATTTTGAAGTCTTCAAGGCATGCAAAGTTGTGTCCAACCTAAATTTATCAATTTGAACTTCTGCCTGTACTATTTTTATTTTTTACATTATTCAAATCTTAATTTACATGATCCAAGTCAATGGAAAGGAAAAAAAAAATGTTTCGAATTTATTTTCCGTTTAAACATTAAAAAAAAGAAGCACGTTTCGTATGAAAACATGCAAACAGGGGCGACTGTTGATCAGCTTAAAAAATCTCTTTAATTTTTCCATTAACGGAAACAAAATGGAAACTGGATGACGTCACAAAATAGGCGGCATCAGTGACGTCACTGCCATTATTGTAGGGTAAAAATTAATTAAAATCTACATTGTTCAACGTAGCTATTTCATAGGCCTACTTCACAATCAGTAAAAATGCAAAATTGCATTTTTTTTTCTATTTTTATTCGTTGTATGTTCAGAGAATATTGGGAAAAAGCTGGAATCAGCTATTTAAAATATGCACAATATTATGATTATTTCAGAGTTATTAAAACATGAATTTCGCCCATCGTATTATTTATTAACTAAATTAATAAATGTTTCGAGTAGGTAATGCAAAAAGTAATGACATACCAAATTTCAAAAACTTGTTTCAATTGAAATTTAATTCAAAAGGAATAATTTATTGCAGTCCGCTAGTGAGTATTATACTTGGAATTTTCAAATAGTTAGGTACAAATTTTAATTACGTACTCTTTTGCGAGTTGCACTCTGTGAATGGAGCCTACTCAGAATCAATTTACGCTGACTGATACAAAACTAGTGAGTACAGAAAGGTATTAAATATATATTTTCGATATTTACGGATTTTTTTATTATATTTTTAGAATATGCCAGTTTATTTTCAACAATTTGATTCGACAATAATACTAAGTAATACGGTAAGTGTCCGTTGACCAAACAACGCTTTGAAATACAGAATTTTAGGCGTAAATTAGACGTAATGACGTGAAAGCAACATTTTTTCTATCCACGGAAAACAGAAACTATGACGTTATCGCTAAGCTTCTCACCGTTGAGAAACAAGTTTATTCCAAGTTCAATAGTGCTGCAGACTACTGCCAATCCCGTGAATATCTTACAAGATCACAAGAGTAATAAAAAGCCATATGTTATTAGATAGGCTATAAAGCTTTTCAAAGAGGGTTGGCGTCAGGCATATAGCCAGTCGAAAAATCACAGCAGAATATTCAAAATTCAATGTTTTCATTTTAACTAAGTCACGGCAAATGTGACTATCGACGTGGCCAACCAATCACATTGCGGTGTGGTTGTCGTCGCGTCACAATGCCGCATTGTGATTGGTTGACTCCATCCCAATGGAAGCGGTGTCTAATGTGAAATGCTCTCAGTGCATGAATCCGATTTGTATTCTATATAATTTGTGCTCTTGCGGTGATTCATCAGGATCCAATAGAAATGATTGATGCCGTTATATAAATTAGCCTTTCAACTTGCTCTTTTTCATTATTATCTAATATTCCTCTGGTTTCTGCGTGATGGATCGCGGTTCGTAATGATTGAAGGGCAAGGATTATTTATGAATATTAATTAAATTATGATAATGCGACTATATGTGCGGTGATTTATGTATTTTAAATCGTCATCATATCGAGTAGGCATATTATTCCTAACTCTGGTGTCAGATTCTATTCTAGTCGCCTAAAGGAATCTGACATGACTTTTACAACTACTTACCGCCCATCTAGTGACAGGTAGCCGCATACACACTAGTGAACTATAGTGTCCACTAGTGTGCAGGTTTCCACGCGATGTTTTTCTTCACCACAAGCACGTGGTGGTCTATGAAAACTACTATAATATGAGTCAGATTGGTAGACAAACTCATATGGCATGAGTAGGATACGAACCTGAGACCTTTCAACCCTCAGGCGGTCGTCTTTACACCACCATCGCTCCACTTATTTTAAATAGCATGTTATATCGCCTCTCTCTAGCATCTTAATATTTATTGGGACCCAGAGTTAGACCATGACACAATGGTCATCTGAATGGGTACCTCACTCTATATATATTTTCGATTTATTAAAACTGTAATCACTATCAAGTAACCTACTAGCAGTTATCTGCATAGAAATTTAGGTCATGCCGGGCGACACTCCAGGGATTTCCCCGGTAAGAACTGAATGCGTCAGTCAATATACCGTTTAAGAATCAAATTTATAATTCAGTCCCATCGATCAAGCGGAGTTCTGAAGCAGAATATTTAAAAAATGTTATAGTGCATTTCGTGGTTTTAAATTTTTTTTTATCGGTTAAAACTATTTAACCGGCACTTTGACGACCTCGGTGGCGCAGTGGTAAAATGCTCGCCTCTGAACCGAGAGGTTAAACCGTTGAATTAGTATCCCATAACACATGTCTCCAAATTAATTTGGGGTCAATCTGTGTGATATGTCTTTAGATCAATCTGTGTGATTTGTCCTAATATATTTATTTATATATTATTTATTATTATTTACCACTGTAACACCTTTTGACCATGAAATGTATGTGTACTTCTTTTATTATATTATTAAAAATATTTGAATACCTAATTGCTTGTATCTGCATCATCAACGTCAATCGTTTTTAAAGTATCTTAATTTATAATACCATTATCATATGATTTACCTATTATTTTCTAAAAACATCAAAGACGCTCATTTCTAGCTGAAAATCTCGTTCATCTTAACAACGTCAATGAAAATTAAACCTAGCAGTGTTACACTCAAGATTCAGATTCAAATGTTAATTGAAATAAGATGAACATTACGTATATTATGTACCTTGATAATACAGTAAATTTTGATATTTTTGATTTATAAGTATTTATAAGTTCTTATTAAGATAGATAGTTTTTAGTTTAAATTAATATAATTCTGTGTGTATTTAAAGTAGTTCTTATATATATTTAATTTGTAATAAAAAAAATATTTTACATTTATACAGCAAGTTCCAAACCAAATTAGCTTACATATATCCCGTTAACTAACCAAACTTCACTAAATTGGGCACTAAGTTTGCCGTAGTCGGATCAAATCGATTATGCATTGTATCTCACGATACGGCCAAGCACGAGTCGTGTATTATTAAAACTACAAGAAACTTTATTTTCTTGTACTGTACTTGTTAATATTAGAAGCTCATTTGGTGCAGTGCAATAATAGCAGTTAAGATACTTGCAATTGAATCGGTGAACAAAAATTATTAGATTTATAATTATAGATTATTCAGACTGGTATAAAAACTCATGTGGCATGTGTAGGATTCGAACGTGGGACCTTTCGATCCATAGGCGGGCGTCTTAACTATTACACCACCAATGCTTCAGATTTTTTTTTTTTTACTTTTTTTAAAATCTTACACTTGTTGCTAAAGCGTCACTTGATTTTCTCATTTAAATGTGCTTCGTAAATTAGCTTTTGTGAAAGCTCTCCTATTGAGCTTCTTTGCATTTTTAATTCCACGGTTCTTAAATTCATTTGAATTGTATGTCTTAGTTAAGAAAATATATGCAGTTATTTGAATAATTCTTTTATAAGACTAACATTGGACATAGTTTTATACAGGGTTACAGGTATCAAACGCAAAATCTCCTAAAGACTACTTGGGTACATCAAAACAAGCAACTTCTATTCTACGACTTTTCGTGATTCGTAGTTATTTTTTTCATATGAAAAAAACAATCTAATTTGCGATTCTACACACCTTAACTCAATGTAACAATAGCCAAGCAACACAAGGCTGTACAGTAGCGTTATGTAGCGGAATCGAACATAGAGGTAACGTATTTATTACGTTTAGACAGAAGTCGTAGAATAAAAATATTAGTCTCTATGTACCTTATGCGCCTTTGGAAGGTTACACGTTAGGTAGATACCAGTAATCCTGTGTATTTCTTTGTGCATTTACATACCTAATATGGTATTTTAAATAATTCCATCTGGTCACAATAACTTCTTTGAAAATGTAACACCACTGTGACAAATAGGCCGACGATTATGCGAAGTGGAGACGAAAAAGTATGAAAGCGGACCCTGGGCTCCGACGCTCAGCGGCTGAGGAAGAAACCGGGAAAATGCTCAAATGAGAGATTCATTCATTCATTCATTCATTATCGAGTGTGTTTTTTCTAACACTGGTGTCAGATTTCATTCAAGTCGCCTAAAGGCATCTGACATGACTTTTTACGACTACCCTACCGCCATCTAGCGGCAAGTAGTCTAAACTATCTGTAACTTATAGTGAACTATACTATCCACCAGGCGCAGGTTTCCTCACGATATTTTCCTTCACCGGAAGCAAGTGGTCTATGAAAACTACAAACAAACTCATGTGGCACTAGTGGTATTCGAACCTGGTATTTTCGATCACAGGCGGACGGTCTTAACCACTGGGCCACCACTGTTTCAAGATGACAGATGAGAGAGAGGTATACAGACTTATTTGACATCTGGCGTGGTAACCACTTGCCCTTTACCAGTTCATAAAACAGAACCGCAGCGAACTGGCATAATGAATGACTATTCTGAAGCAATGAAACATTCCAACACAACACAAAATTAAATTCCTGCCACTGCATAACTCGAAGATTAACACATAACTCATTTTTATTACAGACAAACCGCGCTAGTTATAAATCTACACGTTAAAAATGTTTGAGTAACTCGATTAACATTTATTGGTGGAACGAAGGGGTTTAGTTCCTTTACATCTGTGCATTAGTCCCTGTCTAGATTTTTTGATAAGCGTAGGTACATTTTTTCCATATCCACTAGTATCATAAATAGAAATTAAATATCTATAGTCATAGAGACAGATCATTGTATTTAAATTACATAACTTTCAAATGCAAAAGTCTGTCTCTTTGGCTTTCTGTCTGTCTGTCTTTCTTTCTTTTTCTGTCTGTCGTGGCCAAACCGCTGACTGATTTGATGAAATTTGCAATAGATAAAGTTATTGCTAAAAGTTATATAAGCTATCACGGGAGCGGCTGCGAGTAACAACTAGTGTTATGATATTTGCTCTGGTTTATTTAGTTACATAAGCTTACCTTTCGACACACGTCAGTATTCGCAAATTTTGGAAAAATTCTTATGCCGTGCCATAGAGACATGTAAAATTTAAGTTTTTTTAATTGCTAAGTGATATATAAATCATTATAAGTGATAAAACATTATAAAAATAACTTGTAACACTCATTGATAATTGTGTTTTTTTTTGTCACATAAAAATTGCTTTGTTTTTTTTTTTGATATATTTTTTCAAGTGAAGCAGATTTCATTATAAAGATTTTCCATCAGGTAAGAATTTACAAAACAAATATGTCAGACAATAGAAATTAATCATATTTTGAAACAGTATTATGATACGTAGTTTATTTCTAAATAGTTTAATAGATATCAATTATAATATTCTAGTAGATACGCTTTCTATTGTCATTAAAAAGAACTGTCATATTCTATTCATTATCACGGATATTGGCTTTCGACACAATATGACGCCAATTCTTGCAATATTGTACCAGTGTTAAGTTGCATACAAATTTTGTACAATTTATTTAGCCAACCTCAATTGCGATGTAAACTTTAAATTGGGAACATTCGCAAAACTGCATGTGGCAATCCACTGAAAACTAGTTGGCTAATAATACAGACAAATGGCTGCTAGCATGCTTGCTTGTATCGGAAGTAGTTAGAAATTTAGTCGAAACAAACTTCATCGCAGTTCGTAATTGGCAAAAGTTTTATTCAGATTTCCAATGTGGAATTTCCACGTTGCATTTAGGCATGTATTTCCTTGATTGGGAGAATAATAGATTATCAGGTACTTGTATCATTTTTTTAAATATATTTTTGTGATTTGCTTAATAGGGTGGGTTGTATCAGTAGACTTTGATGTTAACTTTAAACTTCGCGCCGCTGACGTTTACATAATGTTTATATAATGGCGTACCTTGTATTAATAGCGCAGGTTAAAGTTAAAGTCAAAGTTACCTCTCTTTTGTAACTGGTAAAAATTACAATGGCAAAGGTAGATTTATTTACAAAAAACATGAGTGTACATTGTTTACAATGTGTTATTGAGGAGAAAACTAAATCCTATATGTTTTAACAGCAGAGCGACTTGCAGAAAGCGTGTCAGAATCTCTCTCATCTCGAAGCCTCCTTGTGGAACGCTATTGTTTGCTATCAGCTGCCAACGCTGTGTATCCTTTGGTCGCCTCGTACGCCATCCACGGGAGGATATGGAGTAGTCATATTCTAGGTCGGAACCACACGCCACAGCAAAATAGCAGAACGTCGAAATATTCAAATCGGTAAAAAGTAATCGCAGCTAGCTACCTACTTATTCTGTTTTCAGAAAGCGCAACTCTCTACATATTTATGAACGGCCTGCATCCAAATTTTTGCCTTTGTTATTTCAACTTATTTCTTGAATTTATTGTACATGTAAAATTTTTAAAAGCTCTATATTGAGTGTTTGGTAATTATCAAGTATTTATATAGCTCTTTAATATTTAAATTTTTTTGTTGATACATGTTTATATTTATTTTTAGTAAAGACTAATTTCACATACGTATTTTTATGTGCAGGTTGCAAGTATATAAAGGCGATCAAATGGTTTGTTTATATACTTAGATAGGTCCTAAGAAATGTTGTCCCCATTATGGGATAATTATGAATATGTGTTCGTTTATTTGTCCTTTTTTCACGTCAAATACTTAAACTAATAAATAACTTTCAAAATTTAAAAGAAGACAAAAATATATTTGTCTTATCCACGCGTTCCGATTGCATTTAGGGCTGTGATTTTATACCAAAACAAACCTTAAAATTTTGAAGATTCATCTGTGATTAAGTAAGAGGAGGCCCGGTAGTAGTCCGGTACTGTCTGAGCCTTTTCAGTCGCCCATAATGGGTTTTAGCTTGCCTCCATGGTATAAAAAACGGCCTGTCTGACGTCAACCGTCCTTGTGAATGCTATTGTTACCTATCTACTGTCAAAACTATGTGTCTGTTAATCATATTGTCTGACATCAACAGGAGATTATGGTTTCATTCCAATACGGGAACACACGCCACAAAATCAGGCGAAAAATCACCATAAAAATTTCGGATCACAAATTTATCCGCTTATAAGCAACCAAGAATCGTTAATTTTCAACTTAATACTTGCAGTCTCGGACACGTTAATTAATAAGCTGCATTAAATTTAAGTAAGCTGTTTCACGCTCTAGCTAAAACGGTAAGAGTATTTTCTTTAATACTATTTATAATATGATAGTGTTTGTCTTTACTTTGTTCAACTGTAAATAATAGATTGATAGACAGTTCAATAACTATATTTTCATAGTTTTCATTGCAAAAGGTAAATTTGTTACTTATTACTATAGCAGAACTATCATCATCTATTCTACTAATATTACAAATGCGAAAGTTTTTGAGGATGTATGTGTCTATGTTTGTTGCTCTTTCACTCAAAATCTACTGGACCGATTGTTATGAAATTTGGTACACGGTTAGAATATAACCTGGAATAATACATGGCGTACTTTTTATCTCGTTATTCCCACGGGAGCGAAGCCGCGGGGCGTAGATAGTTATTTATATTTATGGATGTAAGCCTCATGTGATACTAACATTGGCGGTTGGGCTTTAGCCATTCATCATTTAGCACACTCAAATAGTCAAACCGGTAGCGTCGTGGATCGGGTCGGGAGGTTCCCTCTATTGTGGTTAAGCTTCGCTATGACTGACTCACGCGTCAACTCATGAATGGGTGCTGCCGTGGGGTACTGGTCAGCTCGATCTTTTATTAAAAGTTTTTTTTGTTTGGTTAATTATACATATATATATATATATATAGGTATATATATTTTCCTTTCATCAGCACTTGATCACAATCATAATATGTTTATACCTTTTGATTTGATACCATGTACTTTATTGTGTACTTACATTGTTATATTACTGATAAAAAATTATACATACATTTATATTTAAAAAATGGTAAGCCCTTCTGGCATAATAGGGACCAACACTGTTTGAATGAGTTTCTCTCGGCATTTCTTCTCAGCAGTGGTCGTTCCGAAATGCTAGTAGTTTGTAGCTTTGGTAAACATCATTTAATTTAGAATATGACGTGAAAAAGTGCCTGTGAAGGCCTAATTTCTGAATAAATGATTTGATTTTGATTTTGCCAACCTGAGCTCAACCTCTCTTTTGTCTGTTAACCATTTTTATGGAGATTTGTTGTCAGCAGTCTACTAATTTAGAACCCATCATGACCAGACCTAAGACTGCATAATACAATATTTGGTTACAACTTCAGAGCACTGTGGCTTCTACATAATGTACTCGTAGACTAGAACACAACAGTCCAAACTATTTGTTGACTTGTCTCAAACAAGTTGCCGGATCAATCGTGAGTTTAGAACTTAGTATGGACACGAGGATCAACTTGCACTATTCCAGAACTGAGTAATCAGGTAACGTAACACGATTTACTGAGATAAGACAAGCTTCCAGTCGACGTATTTTTTAACCCCCAACGCCAGACGGAGGGGAGTTATAAGTTTAACGTGTCTGTGTATCTGTTTGTCTATCTGTCCGTGGCATGAATAGTTGTTAAGAATTTTCTACACATTACTATATTTTTCATAGTTCATGTAAGCTTTACACTGTACAAATTAATAGTAGGTGCATGTGAGTGGGTATTAAATTCTATATTATTAAATATAACTTCTCAACAAATACAAAATACTAGAGCTTTATTCAACGCACATTTACAAATACAGACGATAAAACCGAAAATTTACATATCCCGAAACTTGTAACCCAAAATATTAATGGAAATGTTGATTAAAATAATTACACCATTTAATATGCAAAACAAACTTAAACCGGAAGATGCCGGTCCAAATTAAGAACACCTAACACTTATGCGTTTAATTTTCAAGCCTGTAATTACACTTGAAAGTATTGCGTTGTGTAAAATTTGTCTCAGTGAAAGTTGGTCGAAGGTTCGACGGTTCACATTGGTAGAGTAATTTGGAATAGTTGGTGAGATTTCAGAACGTAGGTATGCCGGCTTTATTCTAAGTATTTGGTATTTCGTTTTATTTTTTTATTGATTTCCGTTATGTGTTATCTTAACTAATATAATAAATGCGAAAGTAAGTTAGTGTGTTTATTTGTTACCTCTTCACGCTTTATCTACTCAACCGAAATGTTGAATACATGTAGATTGAAGTATGGAGAAGGGCATAGGGTACCTTTCATAACGGAAAAAATTACGCGGGTGAAGCCGCGGGATAAAAGCTAGTGTTATAAATAAAACAGGCCGTAGGTCTGTACTACACAGTATAAAACAAACCACACAACGGATTTTGATGTAGTTTTCACTGTTATTAAGATAATTTTATGCTAAAAGTATATAGAACTCAGGTGGAGCTGGGATGGGTCTAGTTGTCTATAAAAACTTAAATTATTTCAAAATATAAAACATTCAATAACAGAATTCTCATTTATTATTAATGTTCATGTGTAATAATATGGTTAAACTTACCATGTGACCATATCATTTCCCGTCATTATACTGAGGTTAAACATAAGGTAAGTTATGTATCACATGACGATATAATTTCTGTCAATATATTGATAAAAACTGTTGTTAAGTAAAACCTAAAGTTAAAATAAAATCTCCAACCATATACATAATTCATAAATATAATATGCACCTTCCAAATATATATTCATAATTATATTATGTGTACATAGGTACTTTAACATGTGTGAATCAATAACACGCACCCGACGTGCCAGTAAACTCGCCCTGTTTGAACTAGCCGCACCACCAGAGGTTGTCTTAATCTTAAGCCTTGCTATTCGTCAAGAAGAAGGGCTTTAGGGTAAGACGGTAACGAGATCCGCTTAAAATTAGTTTGCAAATGACGCTACTTTATTTAAAGCAATGTGTAAAGCTTCTGGCCCTTTACGCATGTTAAGGACCGAAACTGTATTTTTTTTTTGCTATACCTCTTTTTCTTTTTGACGACCTCGGTGGCGCAGTGGTCAAGTGCTTGCTTCTGAACTGAGAGGTCCCGGGTTCGATCCTCGGTCGGGTCATGATGGAAAATGATCTTTTTCTGATTGGCCCGGGTCTTGGATGTTTATCTCTAAATGTATTTGTTATAAAATATAGTATCGTTGAGTTAGTGTCCCATAACACAAGTTTCGAACTTACTTTGGAGCTAGCTCAATCTGTGTCTTGTCCTAATATATTTATTATTTTGTTTATTTACCACAACCATAAAGAATCTAGAACTGACATAGATTTAAATATAAATCAGTGAAACAAAGATCTGCGTATACCTAAGTACTCTCTCTTATTTGTATTCACGGTTTTATTCTCGGCTGTGTTGCATTGAAATATCTGCGCGCACTTTAAAACTAACGCCTACCTAATATCAAACCTGTTAATTTTTTAGTCGATTTTTTAGGTTGCGTTCGATAACTAGTGTACTGAATTTTGTTAAATATACATAATGTTGTTACATGCTACTTGGTTGGATGAATTTAAAAACTCCTATGAATATACCACAGGATTCACTAGTAGGTAACAACTATATTTTTTTTTTTGTTTAAGGTATGTCCGTACATGTATGCAGTTTGGCAGGTGACAGAAAAGTTTGAGGTAGTAAGTATTAGTGTAATATTGCAACATCTCTCTTTAACGTCGGTTTTTCTAATTCTCTCCAGAGCTGTGGCCATTGGGCCCTGTGTAAATTAGAAACAACCAAAAAAATATTCAACATAGGTAATTTCGTTTCACGCAGAAATATGAAATGGCTAATTAAAAAACAATTTTGCAAGAAACAATTAATCTTCGTTAACGTTGGGACCTCGTTTTTACGCCGGACTTTAGCCAGGTAATTAGTTTGAGAAAAACATTAATTGACTTGATATTTTTGAACAAAAACGTTCCGGTGTATCGCTTAATTGAAAACACTTCCGTCATTTTTGTTTATGATTAAAACAAAAAAGCTTTTTAAAAATCTGGCCGCGGATTATACTGTAAACAAAGGTGGTATTGATAATTAAAAGGGTTTTAACACTCCAAACAATATACACCGTTTCACGAAAAATATTATTAGATGCGAAAAAATGTAAACGTAGACAAAGCCAAGAGCTGCGAAACTCGAAGCCGACGTGTAACTGTGTGGTGGGCTTATTAATGGAATTGAGATTTACGAGTAGTGACAAGTTGTTAGACCATCACCTATTAAAATAATCTCCAGTTTAAAGCCAGTTCCCTTGATTTACTTTTACAATCTGCGCAGAAGGAGAAGCAACTGACACATTCTGTTTTTATCTTGTCTACCAAATCAGAATGGAAGATTAAATAATAATAATAATAATAATAATAGTTATTTATTTTAGGTAAAAACCCACACATTTGTACATTTACATATGTAAAATAAATACAATGAATTATCTAAATGAAATAAAGTAAAAATAAAGCCACAAGGCGTATTTTCAGTCTTACAATAATCATTTTTTGTTAGGTTCCCGATGTGCTCTGATCCAATATCGCATCATCAGGCTTGTCAAGTCTTTACAAATTACTTTAAGAATGCTATTACTAGCGTCACGCAATCTGTCCCAGAAGGAAGATATACATGACCTTATAATAGCAAAGAAATCGGGCATTCTCCCCTCAGCGAACATGCCCGACGCGCTGCAGTAGCGAGGAAGCTTCATAAGGATGCGGTATGCATTATTATACTGCACCCTTACGGTGCTGAAGGAAGACCTCTTATAATTATACCAGAACTGGCAAGTGTAGAAGCACTGGCAGTAAGCTCTAAAGAGGGTCTCCTTCACTTCTCCACTACATCTAGCAAAACGGCGCGCGAGCATGTTACACCGAACCGACAATGCCCGTCTCTCACGCTCCATATCTAAATCATCTTTACGGTCTCCAGTCACAATATGACCAAGATACTTAAACTGTTCGACAACCCGAACTACTGAGCCATTCAATGTAACTTCGGTGACGTTCTCCGGACTCGTTCCCGCCCTGAAAACGAGCATCTCGGTTTTCGCTACATTATATTTTAGCCCATGAGATTTAGCATAACTCTCACAAACTGACAGCAACTGGGTGAGCCCACTGATCGATGGGCTGAGGAGAACCATGTCGTTCGCATAACTCAGGTTATTGAAGCAAACACCGTCAATATGGCAGCCAACCCTAGTTCCCCTAGTTCTTAGTTAAACATGATCCCGATATTATATTCGGTTATGATATCTCAAAGCCGAGGACCGCCAAAAATATATCTACATTTTGGTTGTGGTTTTACAAAGCCACGAGCTTGACCGCATCACTCTTTCGGAGTGCTGTTGCTTCTCAGCTGTCAAGGCTTTTAGTCATCTAATCAGGAGATAAACAGGACCTTATCTAGGGCGTGATCCACACGCCACGAAATTTGGAAAGTCTTCAAGAACTCGTTCTACCATTTCCAATTGTTGTTAAAGGTTGTTTTACTAGTTCTGAACTACTTGGCTATTCATGAAAACCTGGTAACCTTACCAATTATTTTGCCGAAAAGGTAGATCTAAAAGTTAGCGATTTATAGTTCTTTTATATCTTTTCCTAAAGGTAATGCGGTGGTAAGGTAATAGCGGTGGTGGTGTAATGGTTAAGACGCCTCCTGTGGATCGAAAGGTCCCAGATTCGAATCCTACTCATGCCACATGACATTGTATACCAATGTGACTCACGTATAGTAGTTTTCATCGTCCACCACTTGCTTCTTGATTCTTATTAACTTGTGTGTGAAATGGAGAAGGCAATGGCAAACCACTCCATTAATAATGCCAAGAATGTTGTGTGTATTTCATTCCACGTTATAACCACGACCCTCAGCGATGAGGAATACGACTATGAAGAGACAGGTAATACTCCAATTAGTTTATTTTTATTTAGAAAAAAAAAAATTAGGTAGGTACAAATCACGCAAATTGAGTTCCCTAGCTCTAAAGTTCGAGACTTGTGTTATAGGATACTAACTCAACGGTACTATATTCTATAACATCCTACTAATATTAGATGCGAAAGTTTGTGAGGATGAATGTGTGTAATGTATGTTTGTCACTCTTTCACGCAAAATTTACTGGACAGATTATTACGAAATTTGGTATATGGGTGGAATATAACCTAGAATAATACATAGGGTACTTTTTTATACCGTAATTCGCACGGGACCGAAGTCCCGGGGCGCAGTTATATAGTTTACTATAAATATAATTGTTTGTTCGTCTTGCACGTCAAGACCGAGCATTGAATTGAGGTGAATTAGAGAATTATCTAGGATACTTCTGCAACTTTCAGACAGTCGTTTTGCAATTTGGCACTAACGTGGTAAAACCTATTCCCGTTATAAATACAAAGCAACACTCTATTACCGATGACGCAATTTGTTATAACAGTGACACGAAATACACAGAATTGACATTGGTAACTAACGCACTATGTGATCAAGGGCACAATGTTTGTAACATATGTGGCGAATGGTTCCGCCCTGGAATAGGACCAATCTATATCCTTCCTCGGGGATCGCACTAGTCGACATTACAACACATATTTTTAGCAGCTATAGTGATAATATCATTCCCAAAGAGGGTTGAAAGTTAGCAGGTTGTAAAATCATAGCAAAATCTTTCAAATTTAAAGGTAATTTTTTTACGCGAACCCTGGCCATTGGGACTAGTTGTTACCGGGAATACATGATTATGAGAGAGATGGAAATAATTTTTGTACCATATTTATATTTAAATGTTTTATTTTGTATCTGCGTTATATTATATCTGCGTGCTAACAACTTAGTCTGATACGGTGCACATTTCGATGTAACATTCAATTAGAATTCAGCAAATATCGCGCCGGATTTACGTTTAGTTTTTTTTTTGTTTTATTTTTTACTCGTAATAAGTTTTTTGTCCTTCAAACTTTCACCCGCCATTGTAGTCAATTGGTGGTTGATTTTTCAAAAAAAAAGTAGTCTTATGTTTGAAAGACTCCAGTCTTTAACCATATATGTATACCAAATTTTAAAAATCAGTCCCGCGGTTTAGTAATGAAAGCGGAACAGACCGACAGCAGACATAAAAAAATTCGAAGTGTTTTTTTTTTTTTACAAATTTAGATGACAAATAGCAAATTTTTCTAAGACGTAGTAGAAAATTAAATCCACTACCTGCGATCCTTGTACATATGCGTAACTTCCTTCACGTTTTGTTTTGTTTGTTTTTATATATTTTTTTACATTTATATCATGCATGTGTGACGCCAACGATGTCATCTCTTTAACAACCCTTCAATGTGCGACCCCCTCAAATCCGAGTCATTGTTTGAACTCATCCCCAAAAAGCTTATCGTGTCACACAATGAAAGCCATAAAACAAAGTCAGCACTTCTAAGTAGGTGCGCGGTAATTTGTGAGATAAACTCGTGTTCGTGGCTAGTGATGTGACTAGTCTCAACTTAGTGAGATTTGTTATTGAGATTTCATTGCAATATTTCTATTCAGATTACCAATGAGTCGGAGTTGAAATAAAACAAAATTGCTACAGTTAAATGTCAAAATAGTACTAATAATATGAACATATTATACTAGTAATATGAACATATTTCTATGAATATAATGATATTCATTCAATATCATTTGATTTATAGAAATATATATTCATGTCCATAACATAATTATCATAATTTAGGATACACATCATTATTCAAGTCAAGAACAAGAATTTCACATTGCTGAACGTGAGTCATAAAATACGCACCTAAAAATATAGTATTGAAAATTACTAGCATATAGTATATTATATCTATATATATTTGTCAGTTTCACCCTAACCATATTCAAACATTTTTTGAGTCTTCAATTATGTATTTCTAAAAAAAAATAGACACAAAAGTATTTTTGCTAATGATAATTCAATGCAATGATTTACAAATGATAATACAAATTATGAAAAATTTAAGTTCATGCATTATATTGTAATTTTATATATGTAGGATTTATTTCATTAAAAAAATATATAGTAGGACACTCAATGAGACGCATACCTACTTAAATTAGTTATAATGGATTGAAAAAGTGAAGGCGAGGGAAGGAAGGGAGAGGGGTGAAGGGCGGATAGCGAGAGGTTAGACGGTTAAGTAAGACAAGATGTAAGATAAATATTGGAAAAAATAATAAATAGAGGTTTTGCTTATCGGCTGTTTTCTTGAAGAATCCTACAAATATTTTATATATTACTTTACACTGATGACACAAAGTTCGCTCCACCAACAATCGAGCCTTTATAGCATAGTCTCATAATAGCGAAGCTCAAATTCCCGACTGGAGTCTTCTACAACACTACCTGAACCGTTTCTTTCATTGTATCAACCCTTTGTGACCGATCCTTTGTCGCCGCAACACTATGCAACTTTGTCTTCGCTTTGTTTGATTACAGGATGTTAATGGTCTGTGTGATTGAAATCCTGGAGACTGCGATTCCCTATTTATAGGCTTGTATCTTAGAGTATTATCTGGTTTAACATTGTTTCGCTTTATTATCATCATTTCTGCTTCTTTCTGCGACTGCTGATGCATATGATTCTCTTTTTACACGACCCTTACCTGATGTCGTCTGTCCGTCAGATTGTATGTCGTCTGATACCCTTTTCTTTTGGTCTGGGTTACCATTCAAACTCAAAATTCTTTATTCAACCTAGAATGGTATTTATTATCATTTAATTACGTCAGAAATTTACTTAAAACTAAGTCTACTTACTGCCGACTTCCAAACCGCAGGTGAAGAAGAAGCGGCGCAACAAACTTCACCGCATTCTTTGCCATTCAGCCAGTACCTTATTGCATTTGCCATAACTTTAGCGTGTCAGGTGTCCTGTTCATTTTCAGTTTAGGTTCACGACCAACGTCCCGTTCTTTGATATGTTGTCGATTCCAGTGTTTCGTTTTTGTATCCATTTCAAAAAATCTTTCATCGCAGACTAACAGACAACGCATATCAAGAACTAGACTACCTATGCGTGGAAAGTTGAAATCGAGTATGCAGATTACTTAGAGAGTGTAGGGTAGCTAGCACTAAGAGGAAATTTCCTAAAATTCAAATAGAAACGGGCAAACTAGATATTTTACGCGCGTATTCAGTCGCGAGCGAAACCTAGTTTTGTATTTTACATGTTAAATAGTGTACCTACTTACTTTTATCTTATATAAACAGTATCTGTCCAGATAAATGATGAAGTAACGTATTGGAAATTTAGTTTCTATAGTAAGTCTTCAAGTTCTTTAAGGGAAAGCAAAAACAATCACTTATATCACTACAAATACAAGCTTCATTTTATCCATTCATCTGATTTGGCTGATGTTTAAAAAGCCATTCTGTATAACAAAGAAAATGGTATCCGAAATTAGCTTTAGAAAAATTGCTAGCAAAACATCTGACAGATTTGTCCGGCTAATCCGATGAAAGTTTCACTGGAATGAAACTCGGACGTAATTCCGGCGAGTGCAGTTCCGTCCAATAACTTGTATGATATCTGAAACTATATACCTCACGTACACTTTATTTAATTAATAGTACATCCTACCTAAATAAATCGAGTTTCTACTATGATGCCAGCAAATTTTGTACAAAATAATGAACAAATATCTGGATATGACAAAGTCAAAGATTGAAGCGGTGGTGGTGTAATGGTTAAAACGCTCGCCTGTGGGTCGAAAGGCCTCAGGTTCATATCCTACTCGTGCCATAGAGTTTGTATACCAATCTGACTCATATAGCAGTTTTTATTGACCACCACTTGCTTCCGGTGAAGGAAAACATCGTGAGGAAAACTGCAGACTGGTTGACAGTTTAGTTCCCTAGTGTGTATGCGACTACATGCCACTAGATGGAGGTAAGTAGTCGTAAAAGTTATGTCAGATGCCTTTAGGTGATTTGAATAAAATCTCACACCAGTGTTAGCAATAACACACTCGATATGCTGATGATGAACGACCAAGATAATTTATTTGCCAAAACATGAGTTTACAATGCTCACAATGTGATGTTAAAACAAAACTTAATCAAAGGTACATGTTTCACTAGCTATTGGTATTCCAAATTAAATGGAGAGCGTGCTATCATCCCAAACGTTGCCGCATATCGCTACCTTTTGGTTCTGGCAGAAGGGTCAAGAAGCGCTGGCTTGACGTCGTCAAGTATATGCCAATGGGATCCCAGATAATGATGACCACACGCAAAGAGGACAATCGCTTACGCATCAGCGATAACGCTGCCTTTTGCGCTTTGTCTTGTTCATCTATATAAGTTTTAAATTATATGTATAATACGTTTTTGTATGTATATTTTAAATGACGTGCAATAGCATTTAGTATTGTATTGTGTCGATGCCGAGGGCCATGCGAAGTCCATAATCTCCGAATTAAGAATCGACAAACCCACATAGAGAGACAGACAACATAGGATCTGTCGTGCAGACCTTAAAACGTAGTAATAGACATTTTAAGAGTTTTTAGTTTAATACTGAACCTTACTTACGTTATAAGGAGCGGATATGATGATTTTCAAGATAAAAATAATAGATAAAAGTCAACCACCTCTCTCCAGTTAAAAACCTCTTAGTTTACTTGTGTCTCTTTCCATCCAAAGGTTGGCTGGAAGAAATTGCATTAGCGATAAGTCCGCCTTTGCACTCATTATGTTTGAATATCTTGTTGTAACTGTACTCCTTTGTGAATGGTGCAATAAAGAGTTTATCTATCTATCTATATATCTATCTATCTATCTATAAAAAAACATTTTTAGATTGCAGTAACTTAAATTCGAATATCAATAAACTAACAGTAAGAGTTACGTAAACGGGGTTCCATAAATTCACCGACTCAAACGCAGTAAATATCGTCACCACCTCAAAAAATCTTTAAATGTGGTCATATTGTTGAACTCTTTGAGCTTGATAAATTAAATCAATTGATGAGATATCCCTTAAAAGGGGTTGACGTCAAGATGGCAGCCATGATCAACTAATGTTTTGTACAGGTTCATTTTTTAGCAGACACCAGGCACGGCGGCGTCACGTTGTATAGAATAGAAAAGTTATATAGTAGTTGGTACTAAAATGTTTTACTTGTAAATGTTTTTCCTCGTCAGACCATTTAACCCTGAAGTAAGTCATAAAACGTAGTTCTTTTATTACTTGCTTGGAGATCCTTGTAAAGTTTGGTGAGCAATAAAAAAGTTTACCAACGGCGCCATAATAACAATATTTGAGGTAAACGCCGATTTGTTGTCGTATTTTTTTATGATTAAGCACTATTGTGCTGTGTGGCTTGGGGGTTCCCTATGTGTATTCGAAGCTTTATACTGCGACCGACTATATTTCACTATTTTAATAGCACGATGTTTTATTCCAACGTTGCTTTGTCAATGCGATGTTATGTTAGTTCGAAAAACCTTGGTACTACAAACCTAACAGCGCCGCTTCATTAGACCGATTATTTACTAGTCCTGTGGTATGTTAGTTCTATATTTTGAAATTTTGTTCAAAAATCTCTGGTAAGTAAATGACGACCTCGGTGGCGCAGTGGTAAGGTGGTTCTTGCCACTGAACCGAGAGGTCCCGGGTTCGATCCCCGGTCGGGTCATGATGGAAAATGATCTTTTTCTGATTGGCCCGGGTCTTGGATGTTTATCTATATATGTATTTGTTATAAAATATAGTATCGTTGAGTCAGCATCCCATAACACAAGTCTCGAACTTACTGTGTGATTTGTCCTAATATATTTATTTATTTATTTAAAGTACTGAAAATCTTAAAGCGGTAAGTTTGTTTTAAAATTGCAAGAAAACGTTATTTATGTAGGTAGTTTTAGTCTAGAAATGAATAAAATAAATGTAAATATATGGGAGCAAATCACACAGATTGAGTAAGCCCCAAAGTAAGTTCAAGACTTGGGTTATGGAATACACACTAAATGATACTATATAATAAAAGTACCTACGTAAATGACAATTTCTTAGGTACTTACTAGGTAGGTATTAGTTACTTAGGTAGGAAAAATTGTGGAAGTATATAAGAATATAGAATTATTTTGCATTTAGTATCTATGGTGTAAAACTCCAACCGCGTCTTGATGATATAGATGGGACGGAAATACGATGGAATAGGTATTGTACATATAATATATATTATATATATATTATATATATTATACATATTTTTATTAAAAACTAGCGGCCCCTCCCGGCTTCGCTCGGGTAAAAATATAAAAAATTATACACCGAAACATTCCTCACGAATAATCTTATCAATTGGGGAAACCGCATAAAAATCCATGCAGTAATTTTTGAGTTTATCGCGAACAAACAGACAAGCAGAGGACTTTGTGTTAATTATAATATTTATGGATGTAAGGATTAGAAACGTCATAATACAAAAGTACTACTAATTTGTTTGTATTAACCTTATTGCACATAATAAAATACAAAAATAAAATACGGAAATTAAAGAAAATCTGATGAAATTTAAAATACTTAAAAATAGTTATTGACCCGAATTCAAACATAAATGCTGCCACGGGCGGAGCTACTACCTACAATTTGTATGATATAATGTATTTATAACTAACTTATTTATAAATACATATAGCATAGCTAGCAGCCAGTCCCGGTTTCGCTCGTGTACAAGCGTGTGCAGTAAAACCATAATAAAGCTTTCTCAGGAATCACCCTATATAGATAAACAGATTTATTGCAAAATAAGTTCAGGATTCGAACAATCAACACTAACAACGTGAAAATCCTGAAACAATGCCAATTTTCAAGTAAATCAATAATGAATTTCGTTATTTTTCATACAAAGTTTACCCCCAATTTTTACCGCTTTGGGGGTCGAATTTTGATAATTCCTTTCTTATCTGAGCACTATGTAATAACCTAAAGGTACTGCCTAAATTTAGCTTTTTTAGCTTCTATGGTTTAGGCTGGGCGTTGATTAGTAAACAACGCTTGTTCTTTTATATATAAGGTATATGCTATGTAATAACAGAAGTTATATTGCTATGTAATTATGTATTTATAATAACATACAGTCAGCACAGTACGAGAAATTCTATTTATGAATCTAACCACCATTTAGCTTTGTTTGGTTTGTTTTAACAAAAACTTGTACAAATATTTCCCTCCAATAAAGATTTTACCAAAAATATGATAATATCCAAATGCCTACTCGTTCATATATTTTTGTGTGTTTTTATTATTACGGATGGAATCTTAAACAAAGGAATTCAAAGGCTACTGGCAATATAATAACAATAACAGATATACCTTGTTAAGCCGATTTTTCCTGTTAAATGTACCTAAGGATTTTATTACCAAAGGAAACATTGTTTTCGGGATGTTTTATTTAGTTATAACATAACTGAGTTTGATGTTTAATATGTTATTGTACTTCTTTTTATGCTTGCTAATCTCAGTTTTTTTGCTGTTACACCAAGAAAATGTTATTGTTGTCTAAATGCTACAATAACATTTTCAAATTATTATTTCATTCTTAGATGTTTTATTTTTATTTTTCTTAAATTGTATTAAGGGTTTAAATAAGTTTAATAAAAGAAGGAGAACAAAAAAATTACAACACTAAAATATATTTGACGATAGTATATTTACAAGTAGCAGCTTAATGTAATTTATGTTTAGCTTAATGTAATTTGACGACCTCGGTGGCGCAGTGGTAAGGTTCTAGCCACTGAACCGAGAGGTCCCGGGTTCGATCCCCGGTCGGGTCATGATGGAAAATGATCTTTTTCTGATTGGCCCGGGTCTTGGATGTTTATCTATATATGTATTTGTTATAAAATATAGTATCGTTGAGTTAGTATCCCAAAACACAAGTCTCGAACTTACTTTGGGGCTAGCTCAATCTGTGTGATTTGTCCTAATATATTTAATATTTAATTTAATTTAATAAAAATTTAATTTATGTATACTGTGGTAAAAAAAAAAAAATCACAATCGACTTCTTATTGCACAAAAGTATGACTTAAACTAAACTAAAATAATCATTTAACAATTGGCTAAAATTATAAGTAAAAAAGAGGCACGTCGCCGCGAGGAAGGGTTCCAAGAAGGCTGGCAGCATTATCCCACTGCACTGCTCGCCCTTGGATCGCCCTTACCTCACGGAGGCGTGCTGAAATCTCAATTGTAAATGTTTTCGCTTCTGGACCCCAATAAAAAATCTGTAGTCATTTGAAAGAAAAGGTAGGAATTTGAAAGAAAAGAAAAGGTACATTTTAGTTTGATATATAGAATACCAATATCTGTCAACCAATTTCAAAACCAGGTTATTTGAGTTCACAAAAACATTTGATAGAACAGAAAGAAGTGTACAATGGCGAAATTCCAATCAAATAACCACGGAAGAAAAGGGAATCGGTATTTTTAATTCCCCTCAAATATACGAAAAACGATGGATGAAATGAATTAGCGGGACACGACTGTCAATGGCCGTGACGCAAGACGAACTTTCGCAAAATGACATCGTAATCTTTTTTTCACTTTCGAATGCCACACTAGTAAAATATACCTAATTTACGGAGAAACAATATTTCTTTTTTATTTTTCTTGTCTTTTTAAACTATTTTTTTTTACATTATCCTCACTTTTTCTTTGGTGAAAAATGAATATAAATTTTTGTTTTTTTTTTTTTTATTAAGTTTGATGGACTTATTGGTCAATTGGTATTTTTTGAAGAGATTCGTAAAGATTTGAAGGCACTAATTCGTTTAACTTGCTATGAATTTTGGTTGTATTGTTATAAATTACGTAATTACATGATTCTGTAGCGATATGTAACAGTAGGTATTAAATGAAAAAAAAAATCCATATTCATAACATTCTGCGAAAATGACATTGTGAGACGTTTATCACGATGACATTTTGCGAAAGTGACGTCAACGCGTCGTGTGCCGAGGCCCTGTCAAGATGAAAAAAGGTCGAATGGTTTCAATTGCCGCCCTTTGGGAATATAATGAGGGTTTCATAATTCCATGATACTTTGTCCATTTCCTTTTTTTTGGATGACAATTAATTTCGTTAAAAGGTTACATTTTTACTATGAAACACATCGCTTATCACTTTATGATAATTGAATTTGGATTATATTGTGAATCATCAACGTATCGATATATCATGTGCTGTCAACAACATACGTGATATTGTAACCAGGTTAAATTTAGATTGAAATATACAAGCATATACGTAGCTAATTGGTATTTTTCCTATCAACATTTACTTCAATAATTCAAGGTAATTTACTATACTAATTGTGGTGTATGCCTATATTTCACTTCCCCTCCACTACTGTGATATAAGTCATAGCGCTGCGAGCAAGCGCTCAGTTGTTTACGAGACGGCGAGACGCACAGACGTTGGAGCATCAGTCATGTGGCTGTGATGTACAATTACGTGCGAGGACGGGGCACGTAATCTCGCAGGTATACCACACAAATATACTCGTATTTTGTTGTTCTACACTGAAAATACCTTCGGGGATGATTAACCTACTTTCTCTTTTGGTCCATTAAGAAAATATTGTCAGTTTGATCAAGGTACCAAGGTAACATACAGATAGATCTGTATGTTTCTGGAATAATAGATTCGCCTTTTTCATTAGTACACTAGTCTCAATGATTTGACGACCTCGGTGACGCAGTGGTAAAGTGCTTATCTCTAAACCGAGAGGTCCCGGGTTCGATCCCCGGTCGGGTCATGATAGAAAATGGTCTTTTTCTGATTAGCCCGAGTCTTGGATGTTTATCTATATACAAGTCTCGAACTTACTTTGGGGCTAGCTCAATCTGTGTTATTTGTTCTAATATATGTATATTATTTATATTTGCTTACCTATTTGGTCCACTCGTAATGATCTCATCACACACCCACGTTTGATCTACACTTATTTATCCACATTTAGTGTATGTGCGACTACCTGCTACTAGATGGCGATAGTCGTAAAAGTCATGCCAGATACAAATACGCGACTTTTAAATTAAATCTGACACCGGTGTTAGCAATAAAACACTCGATATAATGAATTACCTACATATTATCTCAGTCCAAAACTACGATTCACTTCTTGTGACTTTTGATCGAATTGGGAATAGTTCTGATGGACCTAAATACCTGCGGATAGTAATACATCGATGCGCACTTATAAACAAACCACAGCGTGTGAACCGCTAAGCCAGCGCCATCTAGCAACTCGCTAAAGACATAACTGGCTATTATACTCTCTTAACTGCACACTTTTGTACTGAAAGTGTAATAAAAGTGTCGTTTGTTATTTTATTGAACGCATTTTTCTTCTTTAGTGAGCCGGATTAGCGAGGACTACAAGCGATGCGGAGTATTCCGTCAACTGATCCCGTGGGTCCAGTTGACCTATTGAAATACTTAAAAAAAAAGCTTACCAGTCCGAATTGGTATGGTTTTTTTTACGGCTCTAAAAAATTCATAATCATCAGGAATTGTAAAGTCAGATTCTAGAAAAATATTTGTGAATCGCTCGAAGTTGAAGTTATCCACGAAGTGTTAAACAATTTTCTCGTTTCACTTATTTTAATATATTTTTTTTTATGACAGAAATTAAGATTTTATTTTCATAATTAAATAAATTGGATTTTTTATAACTATATAATAAAGGATAAATTAAATATTTACTTTGTTTTACGTTAATAAATAAATTTACACGATCGACAAATCTACAAAAATGACAGTATTTGCTGTTTGTTACCATTTTTTCGAGTAATATCGATAGAAGAAATAAAAGAAAGAAAAAATATTGCATTTTTTCACTGGTCCGACGGGATCAAAATATGGGGGTTTAGTCGACGGAATATTCTATAAGCAATGCGAAGATTAATTTGTTTGTCCGTATTTCTGGCAATTTTTCGTGATGGATCCCTGTTACGAAATTGTTTTTCCCGCTCAATAAGCTAGTTGATTCATTGGGGTTAATGTTCTGTGTAAATTAGATGTAGCCAATAGGGTAGTTTCCGGAAAAACAAATAAAATACATAAGTAAATTTAAAAAAATGAAATAGTTTTAAGTAAAATAAATAGCGAATTCATTTAAATATTTGAAGATTTGACGTGTTCATTCCATGTTGAGCAACTAGTTGAATAGCACCTAGCCTATTCCACGAAGGGCATTTGTCTTTCGCAGGCTATTTTTATTTTTAAATATAATTTCTTTATGATACAACTAATTAGTATGAGTATTTGTGCGTACATGTTTCTGAGATTTGATTTTATTATATATATATTTCAGACTATATTTTAACAAAACTAATATTACGATGAATTTTGCATACAGAAAAATATATAATAGTTTCTTCTGTAAATCGTAATGAAATCATTTTCATTCATTAAATAAACTTAAAAACATAAATAACTACTAATTGAAAATCACGTGTTACAATATCAAATTAGGCGAAGACAAACAATTAATTCTCTTCTAGTACAGTCACGCGCAGAAATCTCTATGCGTGAATCTAATTAACACGTCCTTCTTCACACGACACGTTGTCATTAATCACTGTTGTCAACGATTGTACAAGCTTAATCAGCCGCTGTCTCCCAGATGCCTTCACATGTGAGGATGTACTGTATTCATTTGATTAGAGACAATCTGGCCTATTTTCACAAAGACATTTTAGAAGTTAATATATTAGGACAAATCATACAGATTGAGCTAGTCCCAAATTAAGTTCGAGACTTGTGTTATGGGAACTAACTCAATGATACTATATTTTATAACAGATACATATATATAAACATCCAAGACCCGGGCCAATCAGAGAAACATCATTTTCCATCATGACGCGACCGGGGATCGAACCCGGGACCTCTCGATTCAGTGGCAAGAACTTTACCATTGCTCCACCGAGGTGGTCAATAACAAATCGTTGTATATTCAAGACGCTATTTAGCTATAAGCCGCATACTAGAGCCACCATAACGTTATCAGTGAATTTCTTCTTGAAAAAAAAAAATGGTATACTCGTACATAAAAACGGCCCTAATTTGAGTCTAGTGTTAGATAAAAATGGCTGTAATTTGAACAGTCGAATATTACGATCATTATCTTTCAGTTCAGAAACTAGAAATATAAATTAGCAAAATAGTGATTTCTTGGTTATACTTTGGCTATACTGAAAATACTATTTTGAGAATCTAATATTTTACGAATTAATATGGGTGGATTGCATTAAGAAATATAACGCTAAAATTAAACTGCACGTCGTCGTCGTATGAATGGTGTACTTTGCGTTTTTCGCAGGTTAAAGTTAACGTCAAAAATTGACTGGTGCAACCGCACCTAAGCAAATGTATCTTTATAAAATTACATTTTGAAATATATAGTTACAATCAATACATGCGTTATGTTTAAGTCAAGAAAAATAATATTACGAGTGACTTTAAAAATATATATTTCTTGTAGGAAGCTGAAGTTGTTCAAAGCTAAAAAGAACCACTCGCTCTAGAGATCCGTTTAATCCAATAAAAATGTCAAAAAACACATTACGAAAATTCCGTACACATATAAAGTAAGGTTATGGCTTGCTAGGGTTCCGTAGTCCAATTTGCATCAATTTAAGATTGTAGGGGAGCTCAATGGAGCGAGTAAATTTTGAAAAGAAATTTACAATAAATGAATGACTTTTATATAGATGTAATATTAAGTGTTTTTAGTGACGCAGCAAATTGAATGTACTTATATTTCGAAATATCATATAACAAAAAATATGTATATTTATCAAAATTACTGAGTTGTTCACAATAGAAATGTTTTCAATTTAATTTTAAATGGAAAGTGCTCTTTTTTATTCAATTAAGCTCCAGTCCAATTTCTCGAAAACTTTTAAATTAATTAATTTTGTACATTTCCAAACGTGATTTTCGAAAAACACTTAGATATTTCTATTTCTAGCATTCAGAATAATAAAGAACACATAAAGTGGACTATATTATTCCAAAAAGTATTAAATTTGTTAATCTAGGTACATGAAAACGATATAAGAGAGAATTGTGTCTCCATCTCTTATAGAGTAGACAGAGCCTGTTAAATACTGGATGGTTGTAGATAAATCTTTACATATTATAAAACAAAGTCCGCTGCCGCGTCTGTCTGTCTGTTTGCGATAAACTCAAAAACTGACGGATTTTCATGCGTATTTTACGAATACATAGTGTGATTCCTGAGGAAGGTTTAGGTTTATAATTTATTATGTTTTTATCCGAGCAAAGCCGGGACGGGCCGCTATTTAAAGATACATTCGATATAAATGGACTGTAATCTTTAGTTTTAAATTTGTCTTTTCTCGATTACTAGAAAATTAACTGAATAGAAAAGTTTGGCGTGTGGTCTCCGCCCTAAAACTGGACCACTACATATCCTAGAGTCCCAGAAGTCGTATTAGAGGATGGGATAAAATGGGGAAATTTTGCCCGTAAACTTTTTAGTTTTTTGAACAGAAATCTGGTCGAGGCACGATACCTCGACCTTGATTAGATTTCTACTCAAAAACAGAGGGCTGGTGAATTCTTCGTACACATAGCAAGCATTGTCCTATAATGTGCCAATACTGCCAGCCTTCTGGGTATGCTTCTACTTAGCAACGACCCGCAGGATATTTATTTATAGTTTTTGAGCAATAAAAAGAAGTCAAAAAGGGCTTACGATCAGGGCATGTATAATGCTATATATTTAACTAACATAATATAATGTTACTTTCACTTAGATTTAATTCACAATAATAAATATGGTTAAGTTAGACAAATGTTACTACACCTAATCTTTTATTTTGTATTCATGATCTCTAGAGCGAGTGGTTGTTTTTAGCTTTGAACAGCTTTAGCTTCCTACAAGAAATATATATTTTTAAAGTCACTCGTAATATCATTTTTCTTGACTTAAACATAAGTTGATTGTAACTATATATTTCAAAGTGTAATTTTATAAAGATACATTTGCTTAGGTGCAGTTGCACCAGTCAATTTTTGACGTTAACTTTAACATGCTAAAAACGCAAAGTACACCATTCATAAGAGGACGACGTGCAGTTTAATTTTAGCGTTATATTTCATAATGCAATCCACCCATATTAATTCGTAAAATATTAGATTCTCAAAATATTATTTTCAGTATAGCCAAAGTATAACCAAGAAATCACTATTTTGCTAATTTATATTTCTAGTTTCTGAACTGAAAGATAATGATCGTAATATTCGACTGTTCAAATTACAGCCATTTTTATCTAACACTAGACTCAAATTAGGGCCGTTTTTATGTACGAGTATACCATTTATTTTCAATAAGAAATTCACTGATGACGTTATGGTGGCTCTAGTATGCGGCTTATAGCTAAATAGCGTCTTGAATATACAACGATTTGTTATTGACCACCTCGGTGGAGCAGTGGTAAAGTTTTTGCCACTGAACCGAGATTGTAGAGAAAAATAAAGATTTTTTAATTTTTTTTAGTTCTGTTATATAAGTTTTATATTTATGATAATTTTTGAAAGTAATCTACACAAATATATATATATATATATATACTTATTTCTCTTATTTAATTTAAAAATATAATTTATATATATATATATATATATATATATATATATATATATATATATATATATATATATATATATTAACTTAAAAAAAAATATAATATATATATAATCTAGTCAAAACAAACGCCAATCTTCCCCTTATTTATTATACAATATAACGAATACTCAGTCATTTTTGTTGTTATTGTAATTCACCCTTTTGATCTTACACAATTAGATTTGACGCCTTTTGCATTTTGATAACAAGCGAACTCAAAATAAATTTTGTTAACGGGAATTTCGTATGGAAAAATGTTTTGTCACAATCAAGTTCTGTTTACATTATAAGCAGATCAAATTATATACTACTCCCCGGCTGAAACTCTCGTTTTGAATCACTCTATCTGTTTAAAAAGAAAACTCGCATTAAAATCCGTTGCGTAGTTTTAAAGATTTAAACATACATAGGGCCAGATAGACAGCGGAAAGCTATTTTGGTTTTAACCCCGACGCAAAAAGAGGGGTGTTATAAGTTTGATCGCTAAGTGTGTCTATCTGTCTGTGTACGTGTCACCGTAGCTCATCAACGGGTGAACCGATTTGGTTGCGGTTTCTTTTATTTGATAGCTAATTTTTATGCAGTGATTCTAAGATATGTTTGATCAAAATCGGTTCAGACGTTCAAAAGTTGTAGCGAAATGAATATTGAAAGTCTTAATTAGGGGGTTTTAATTTATCTAACAAATAAACTTGTATACTATGTAATCATAATGATATATCCAACAGCTTTTAAATCACAATATGGAAAATTTCATCAAAGATTTCGCAATCTGTTTTCAGCAAAAAAAAGAATATCGTCCATAAAATCTCGTATCGTCGAATTTCAATTCAGTATTCAAAGATAGGGTTTAAAGAAGTTTTAGCCGCTCCGCTTAACCCAATGCTGAGCGGAACCCTCCCAATATAATATGGACGAAGATTGCGAACGAGGCGAAACGAAACGGTGTAAAATTGAGATAGATTCGAGTAACATCGAGCGGAATATTCTGAGGCAAGTTCTTACAAAAATGCAATTATATTTGCAACGAAATATGACGGTTTATGTGTGAAAAATATGTAATTATAATACTATACATTGGAAATAAATCCCGAATAATATTAGAAGTGGTTTGAAGTGCGGAGAAGGACATAGTGTACCTTGCATCCTGGAAAAATTAGTGATCCCGTGCCCTGAAAGCCGCGGGAAATAAGAATATATTTTAGTTGATATCATTGTCTAGATAACTTTGTTGTCGCAATACCCAAAGTTTCACGTATCTAATTTAAAATATTTTTAATATATTACCTCGTTATTCAAAAAAGATAAATGATACTTTAAGATAAAGTATGTCTTGTCACTATAGCACTTTGTAACATTTAAAGTGGACAGAAAGAGACATACTTTAGCATTGATTTTAATTACAATGCACTGCAGAAAATACTGAAAATAATTTTGTGCAAAATTGCATATTCCATATACATTATATCCAGTCTTCTGCGTTAGAAAATAGACGCAATGGATTCTGGGCGTAAAATAAACCACTTGTCCTTATTTATATCTGCCATCCTCTCTGGTAATGTCTTTATTTTCCCCTGAAGAGTGCCTTCGCAGCTAAGGAATTATGAAACCGACGATTTAATATTTCTTACGATTTTTCTAGTGTTTTTTTTTATACTAGCTTATCCGGCCACTTCGTTCGCGTACACTCATCATCATCATATCGAGTTTGTTATTGCTAACACTCGTATCTGTGCTAACATTGGTGTCAGATTTTATTCAAGTCGCCTAAAAGCATCTGACATAACTTTTACGGCTACTTACACCTAATATAGTGCCAGGTAGTTGGATAAACACTACCATCAGTGTGCAGGTTTCCTCACGATGTGATTTCCTTCACGGGAAGCAAGTGGTGAACTCACTAAATTAAATAAATATTTTATTTTACAACATTAATTCATTAATGTACCCATAAAATTCAGTTCTGAAGTTCGTTTAAATACTAATGTATTTTCAGCTACAATTTCAACGAATTGTCGCTGGAATTCTGGCATTGTGATATTGATGAATGGAACGTTTCTTGAATATATTTTTTTATATATTTCTAAAGAAGCATCAGTTTTGTCAAAAACACAGGAGTATTCCATCGCAAAGGGGCCGATTGCTCCATTGAACACGCAAAACGGGCTAGCCTTTTGTGTGGTTCGATTGAAATGAAATTAGCGACCCTAGTCCTCTCTATTCTTTTGTCGGTGAAACTGTGCGCTGGAAAAATGCACTTACATATATATTGGCTATTTCGGGTGTTTTTTTGGTTCTACTGTACGGTATGCCAAAAGTATCATGTTATTTGAAGCATTGTGATGGTTACGACGCCCGCCTGTGGATCGAAAGGTCCCATGTTAAAATCCTACTCGTGCCACATGAGTTTGTGTACCAATCTGATTCATGTATGTATATTTTCATCAAATTAAATTCTAATTTTCAGCTTTGTTCATATGGACTGTTATTTGAAATTATTTTAGTGATAGAGATACATTATAGTAATAAATTGTGTGCAAAATAAATTAGTATTTAAATAACTTAATATATAACTGCGGCTCGTCTCGGTTACGCTCCCGAACCATAATAAAAAAGAAGCCGGAAAGTTTCGTCTAATTAATTAAATTATATGCCTTTTTTTGTTTTCAAAATCGGCCCTGTACTTTTTGAGTTTATTCACTACAAAGAAAAACACAAATCCTTTTTGTCTACAAAATTAGCATGGATAAAATATTTTCACACAACGAGTATTGACACAAAAGTATTGTCAACGAACGAAAAAAACTGGACGGTTCGGTGAATGGCGAAAACAAAACAAACGTACGGACGGACATCAAAATGCATTGGGATCCCGCAGAAACTGGGAAAAACTAGAAAAAACTGGAAAATTGTGAATGTTGTGGACGTGTCCTTTTAGCACGACGTGAATATGTATTGATACTGGCGGCAGACGAGACGTTTATTAAATAAATAATCAACGAAGCTAGTTGACAAATCTCTGTTTTCATGACTATTCGAAGGCCCATTTATTAATAGAAGCACCAGTGAGAAAATTCCTTTAATAGATGACAAATGCTTTCAAAGATATATTATTTCAAAAATAAAATCACACATTTTTGGACTCGTCCAAACGCTCCTTACTAAATGATAAGCAGAAGTGACGTCATGTTCGCAAAGAAAGCTATGTTTGCTCAAAAATATTTTTGTGTTATTAAACGTTGTACCTAATCATGATTCTACGTATGATTTCTAATTGTAAAAAAAAATATGTTTATTGGGTATCTACGAATTACAATGGTTGTGCATGTTGCTGGAGCCTCCTTTTAAGCAAAAATATGCTTGTGCCAGGAGACTCCGCTCCTTCCTTCCTATGTTATTTAATTTAATTCTATTATACAAATCACAATAATTTCATTAAATTATACACTTTCAATACGTTAACACAATAGAAAATAATTTTAAATTTAAATGAGTCTTTTTGCTTCCTCGGTTGCTACTATGGGTGCAACCAAGTGTACGCTTGCTTACACATAATTGTCGATTAGTACTAGTACTTTTCATAGATTACCACTTGATTTCGATGAAGGGAACATCGTGAAACTGCATTCCGGTTAATAATCAACTTGTGTGTGCAACGGAGAAGGCAATGGGAAACCACTCAATAGAGTCAATAAAGTCGTTGTGTGTGTTTCGATCCACGTAATGACCATGACCCTTAGCCATGAGAAATACCACGATGAAGCAATCTGGACAACATAGTAGTAAAAAAAAAACATTTCGCAAAAGCTTTCGTATTCGTGTAAAGGATTACAAAAATACTCGAAATTGTTTCCTGGACTAGAAAAAAGTTTACATCCAACCGCCGGATATTAACTGGGGACTTTGTTTTTCGGGTACATGGAAATAGTAACATGTCCAACACATATCCGGTTTGCAAAGAATGCTGGCGTTGCAATCGACACCGTGATCGTATGAAAGCGGTCTGATGTTGACACTTTTTAATTTGAACCTGCGGTATAGAATACGAATTGTGCAGAAGCAAAGCTGTGATGACGTTCGCGGCAAATTAATTCAAGTCATGTATCCAGATATTAGACCTACACAGGCACTGTTATACCTCAAATTTTATATTCTATAGTATTCTCTATTCTATTTGAGATATTAATCTCAAAAGCTACTAATTACCGACGGGCTAATTGAGCCTTCATGTTTATGGAGTAATAACTATTACCATAGGTGTGTTAATGTCAAAAAATATGAATTTTGTTCGGCAATTTTGTACTTAACTCGGTGATCAAAATTGGAAACTTCCAAAAGTCAAAAGAAAAATTATTTTATACAAAAGTAGACCCACACCAACCCAAACAAAGGATGTCAAAGACCCCCTCTATTTTTATATAAATCTCTGTCGAGAGCAGTCTGTTGCCTCCTACTGGAAACCATCAATATTCGCCTTTGGCGGTCTTCCTTGGGCCCAATTAGGTCCATCTCTCCGGTGGCATGCGGCAAACATGACCATCACCTATATTCTAATAAGAACGTAATCGATTTATTTCTGTATAGTAGTATAGTAGATTCGACGTGCGACCATAATGGAACCCCTGCATGATTATAATAATAGTATTACTCGACCACCATTTGCTTTCGGTATAGAAAAATATGGTGAGGATGTGTAGGTTACACATTAGTGGACAGTTTAGTTCATTAGTATGTAAGTGTGCGACTTGAATAAAATCTGAGAACAGTGTTAGCTATAACATAGGCGATATAAATGAATTTGTTTCTATACTCTCGATGTGCCATGCATTGGTGTTTGTAAAACTGAGGTCAGATGGATTTGCGGCCAATCCCGCTGCGGTGGGAAGATATTTCGCTTTTTCATAGCGTCCGGTTTTCGAATGAATAGCGATTACACTGGTTTCTGTTTTCAAACAGATTTATATTGAAATATGAAATCAAATTATATTTTTATTTCAAGTAACCATTAGTCATATATAGAGAGACTCATAAGTATATATATATATATATATATAGTTAGTACATCTGCTGCCTATATACGAATTTTAGTAAATAAATTCCCTGCACGGGAAATGCAAGCTCCTACAGAGGGCCATATAGGAACAGTCTAATCTAGTATTAATTAATATTATATATTATGTGTATATAATTTCTAGATATTATATGTGTGGGTGTGTATTTTTGAGTACTTTTGAGTCCAAAGGTAATGATTAGAAATTAAATATGTATTAACACGTTATTCGTGCATTCACACAATAACTAAGGGTGAAAAATATGTTAAAATTTAAACATTTTATATCCTACATAATCTGCTCAGAAGGAGAAAATAAAATTTGCCAAATAATTATTTATTTGATATAAGAACGTGACATCAAAAAATGGTAGGATGATGAATTAAGGGTGAGTTGCAACGTCAAATTTGACGTTGATTTTAACTGGCGCGCTGGTGAAGTTTGGACAAAATAGCGTAATTCGCATTTTTATGCGTACGTTAAAGTTAACGTCAAAGTTGAAAGTGCAACCCTACTGTAAATGTTTACTTTAGACACCTTTAATAGTAAATCAAAAGAAGATACAAAAAAATCACTTTTACATCAAACAGAAAGCAAGAATCACTTTTACATCAAACAGAAAGCAAAGCGACATAATTTATTTGAGATCGACTGAAAAATAGCAGTTTCATAATTTTAAATGCTTTTGAAATATTACTATAATATTTACTTGCCAGCTTGAACAAAATGGAGCATTTCTTTCGGAAGCGTAAAAGCAAAATCTAATGATGAAGTTTTGATTCGACTAAACATTGTTCAAGAAAGTCGTTAGACTCTCTCTCTCATTTGAGCGTACTCCTGGTTGCTTCTTTAGACATTTAGCGTCTCCACTTCGCACGAATCCCATGGTAAGTCCCAATATCATCTTTGACGACATCAAGCCAGCATTTCTTGGGTTAACCCCTTTTGCCAGGACCGGGCGGGAGCGGCATATTTTCTCTGACTTTTCACTATTCTTCAATAATGCAAGATGTAACTATTAAGTACGCGTCCACCAATGCGCGCTCTTCTATATAGGTATACAGTCGATTCAAATAATACTCTTTATTTTTGGAATTATAACTGTAAATCTTTCACATTGATACACAAGTAAAATAAATTACGAAGCTTACATTTAAAAGTTAATTTTGCGAATTAAAATAATTCGGACTATAGAAAGATAGACTATGATAGGACTATGGAAGATGCGAGTTAAATTCCCTCTCGATTACAGATTTCTTTTATTCAATTATAATTTTCAAAAAAGGGTTTCTACGAAGTTTATTGACAAATTTAATAACGGGTGAAAACTGCTGTAGTAATATTTTGCTTATACGCCTCCCGGAAGCGCTGCCAAATAATTTATTTCACATCAGCGCGTCCCATTTTTACCGTTGCCAAGGTACCAATGTACCGTTGCGCCAATTTCATACAATTCGTTACCTGGCAGCACTTAAAGCATGCCACTCACAACTGTGCATTCGTACAAATGATTGATGGAATGATATGTTTCTACGATTCATATATAGCAACCGGTTACAAAAGGTTTTTGTCAAATTTTCCGGCCAGTATTTTTAGCAAGTCGATTTTTCAGAATTCCCAATTTAAATTGATATATTCTATTTGTTTCAACAGAGTATATATATATTTCCGAGGAAATTAATCAAACAAATTGGAAATCGCTTTAGCTGTTTTCAGTTGAAAAAATACAATAATAAATAATATTTTATTCGGTTTGGAAAACCTTTTAGTAAACACAATTAACAAAAAGCAAATTGTTTTCCTAATAAATTGTTAAATGGATTTTATTTTATTATTTTATTTCACTTTAGTATAGAGGATATGACAGAACACGATGGTTGGGGGTGAATTCACGTGCGTTTTGAACTCCGCCGCGGGCTCTCATTAGTGTTTACTAAATTGTACCATACACAGAAATCAATTTAAAATTATTATATTTTATAAATAAGTAAAGTACTGGTACCTACAATATTAATTTTATAAATCTTTAATTAAAAAAAAATGATTCCCTATTCAAAACAAAATTCGTTCACTAATTAAGCCGCGTTCAAACGCTTGTTAAATTCAACCTCAGACGATATAGATGCGATGGATAAAAACTGGATGAGTTAGGTAATGGACAGGGATGGATGGCGAAGCAGATGGGAGGCCTTTGCCCAGCAGTGGAACAACACAGGCGGCTTAAAATAAATGGAGGATATACACACAAAATCTTGTAGTTTGTCTCAAGCGCATACGTCGCCAGGGTGCGGATGCCCTATAGGCGCTCCGGCGAGCCAGATACATCCTACTAATATAATAAATACGAAAGTTTGTGAGTATGTATGTATGTATGTTTGTTTTGAAACCGATTGTTATGAAATATGGTACACGGGGCCGGGTCGTGAGGTTCCCTCTATTATGGTTGAGCTACGCGATGGCTGTGTCCCATGCGTCAATTCGTGAACGGGTGCTGCCAGAGGGAACTGGTCATCTCGTTTCTCATATATTTTCATGTAAGTTAATTGTGTTTCACATCGATATATATATATATTATAATCAGCACTCGGATCACAATCATAACCTGTTTTGATATACCTTTTGACTATGTACATTATGTACTTTTATATATTATTAGAAAGAAAAAAAAACATTGTAAGAAACAATAATGGTAAGCCGATCTGGCATGGTAGGGACCAACACTGTTCAAATAAGTTTCTTTCGGCATTTCTTCTCAGCAGTGGTCGTTCCGAAATGCCAGTAGTTTGTAGCTTGTGAGAAATAACTATAAATATAAAGATTGACGAGAAAAAGTGCCTGTGAAGGTCTAATTTCTGAATAAATGATTTGAATTCGGGTAGAAAATTACGTGGAGTAACACATAGGGTATTTTTTATCCTGAAATTCCCACGGGAGCGAAGGGCGCCGCTAGTAGCCTACAGACGTATGTGTGACCACGAATATTACATACACAAATAGTGTAAACATTAGAAGAGTAAACATAAAATAAAAACTAATTGAGATATCAAATATTTTTACAAGAAATTTTTATTACTCCATTCTAAGACGGAAATATCTAAAGTAAAACTCGAGTCTTTGTCTTTTTTTCTGTCACACGTCAGGAGCCATGACAAATATCAACTGAATGGTGACAAAAGGACATTTAAGGCGTTCTCTTATCGTCTCTCACAAAAGAAAATATCTTTCCCAACACATTCTGGGTGGTATCATGTTTATATCTCTATTTATGCGACTCCACGCAAGCAATTGTAGTGTTTATTGCATTACAAGCAGAGGTCTTAATGATGGCGTAATTAATAAGCGACCTTTTATCGCTATATTGGTGATTTTAGGTAAAGTGAAAGTACTGACATTTTGCAAGTTTCGGTTATTCAAGTTTATTATAAAAGTCTACTATGGCGAGTATAACTTGTGTGCCTTTAATTAAATAATAATTTACGTGAATAACAAAAGACTGAACAATATAAAAGTTAACAGTAAATGGACTTAAGTCCGTAATGGATTTTCTGCCAGTCAAACCTTGGGAACAAACAGAAAAAGATAAAAGATAGTTCAAAACCCCACTCATTTTTTAAAAACTATCCTTACATGATAAAAAACAAAGTCCTCTGCCGCATCTCTCTGTCTGTGTGTCTGTTCACGATAAATTCAAAAACTACAGCACGGATTTTCATTCAGTTTTCACCAAAAGACTGCGTGTTTCCTGAGGAAGATATTGGTGTATAATTTATTATGATTTTATCAGAGCGAAGCCGGCACCGGCCGCTAGTTAAATATACAAGTAAAAAGTAGCAGCAACCATTGACCCGCTATTAGATGAAAACGCTGTCGCTGTAATCAAAACCTCAGCTTTACCGAAAGGGGGAAAATAAATATTGACATAATAGTGCGCTAGTATATGACTGGAGGGGTTTTCAAGTTCGTATTTATTTGTTATGTTACAGACTTTGCGTGTTGTGTGTGTGGCAAGCAATTACTGTGTTGAAACAAAAGTTATTCAGTGCTTGTTTGCTTTACATTATATACATCATAGTGTATATGGTGATGGTATACAATACATTGATTATGTATTAAAAATTTACTATCTGATTTACTTAAATTTCTAGAAGATGTTACGACGAATTTGACCTATATTTTTATAAAATAAAAAAATGTACGACGAATTTGACCTACATTTTTTATTGTATAAAAATGTAGGTCAAATTCGTCGTACATTTTTCGTACAAATTTGTCGTAACATCTTCTAGAAATTTAAGTAAATCAAATACGAAATTGTCACTTTAAATGTATGATGGCTGCCAGCAATCCGTTTTCAGAAGTTAAAATAGATATTTTTGTTTGATTTTCCTATCACTTCAGCGGTAAGAAGCTATGCTATAAACACAAGTTTATGGCATGTGGTTCCGCCCTAAAATAGGACCACTCCATATCTTCCCGTGGATGTCGTACGAGGCGACTAAGGGCGTCAGCCTAGGCAGCTGATAAGCAACAATAGTACCGACTACAACAATGGCTTGAACAAGAGAGAGAATATTTTAAAACAACATGCACATCAGTAAGATAGCCAGTCAATTGGCTCTGACGTCTGGCTGCTACCACGGCGACTGGTCGTTGAAACGTCAACAACATTAAATAAAGTTTATGCTAAGTTCCGTTAATATAATTTATGTAGTCATGTGTTCAAAGCGCGAAAGTTTACTAGAGATAAAAATAGATATTATTTTAAAACAAGCAACATAATTTTCTTCATTCAATAATTCCTTCAGGAAGTTAAGGGCGAACTTGTCGGGAATATAATGAAATTAAAACTTGGTCACAGTTTTCTGACACTTCATTATTATTCCTCGCCCGTCCCACAAACAGGGACAACTTGTTCCGATATAAATCAAAATAAAATATAGCCGAAAAGAATTTTAATTTGCGATTTGAGGAGAATCTCTTGTTGCTGTAATTATAAGGCACCTACTACTTATCTAACAAAAAAAAAACAATTAATATACGTCAGCGGAATTTCACACGGGAGCGTTAATTTTTCCGGATAGAAAGGTATCCTATGTCCTTCTCCGGACTTAAAACTAGATTTATACATTAACTAACATAACTTACTTTCGCATATATTATATTTATTAGGATGATCTTCAAACGACAGAGCAGATTCTCTCAAATCGTGGCTTATTTCATATGGAGTGTGTTATTGCTAACACTGGTTCATAGTATGGTATGGTATGGCTTTTATTCTAGTTGCCTAAAGGCATTTGACATGACTTTTACGACTACCACATACTAGTTTTTTGTTAGTTTTATAAGTCCCATGCGTGGAGGAAGTTAGGGGAGGTCTTGGATGGTATCTCATAACACAAGTCTCGAACTTACTTTGGGGCTAACTCAATCTGTGTGATTTGTCCTAATATATTTATTTATTTATTTATTTTGCCCAGCAGTGAGACTTAAACACATACTAGTATTTTTCAATAAAACAAAAGAGGTAGACTGGAAGCGGTTTATCTGTTAGGGAACTTAAAAGCAATAAACATACAGATTCGTCACTTATACTAATATCCATCTGTTTGCATGGGGTATACTTTGTACGCAATGCTTGTAGAGTATTTTTACATTCTCCCTTTCTATCTTACATTCATTCTCTGTGGCTGTGACGTCCCGTAGCCCGGAATCAGCGTAAAAAAAATCCTAAAAAGTTAAAGACTCCCTTGTGATTTTACGTAACGTAACGTTACCGCTCCATGGGAATTATATTCTATTATTAATCACATTATGTCGTATGCTAGTACGGAACCACATTTCTATCTTTAACCGGTAAAATAAACAATGTTCACATCAGTATTTACGTTATCCACACTATAAATCAGAATTGATCAATGCCATATTTGATGTCGTTTCTGGTGACGCGCGCCCCTAGGGACCACCATCATATAAAGAGTTTTGCAATATGATATACCGCAGTAGCAATACTGAAGTGAATAATACTGATTATAGTTTGTAACTAAATCGTCTATCTTACGTTGTTGATATTTTTTATTCTATCAATTTATTTATTTATTTAAAAACTTCATTGCAAAAAATTACTTATGCACTTAACGACATATGTCGATTCTCTCATTCATATTTGATCTCATTTGAACGGTTTTCCTATTGCATTTGCCCGCGGCATCGCTCGTGTTTATATCGTGTGTCCGCTTTTAACTTATTATGGTTTTAAGCAACGTATCGCTATGAAACCTATAGGAGAATTTAAGATAGACTATCCCTTATACATTTGTGATAACAACATCCGATTCCATCCAGTAGATTTTGCGTGATGCGCAAATAAATAGAAAGAAAGACAGACAGAAAAATATTCTAAAAAAAACCGTGTTGCACTCCGGCAGTGCCGGCACAAGTGAAAACCTTGAATATTAACGTTGTGCATTTTTGACATCTTACGAATTTTCGATCAGGCTCACGTGTCCTGACGCGAGTTAAACATTTTTTACCCATCACAAAAAGTGCACAACGCCGCTAAAGAAGTTTACACTTAAAAAATGCGACGAATGCCAAATGGCACAATAATGATTAAAAGTATTATATGTATATTAATATATACGTAATAGATGTATATTAATATATACGTATAGATATATAGTAATAGATGTATATTAATATATACGTCTGTCTGAAGTTGGTTAAAATTATATTTAAACATGTTTTTTAAACAAGTATTGCACAATAATGATTAAAAGTATTATATGTATATTAATATATACGTAATAGATGTATATTAATATATACGTATAGATGTATAGTAATAGATGTATATTAATATATACGTCTGTCTGAAGTTGGTTAAAATTATATTTAAACATGTTTTTTAAACAAGTATTGCACAATAATGATTAAAAGTCATGTATATATTAATATACATGACTTATTCTTACTTACTTATATATATTATTAAGTCATGTATATTAATATATACATGACTTTTATTTATCATTGTGCAACACTTGTTTATGTTTAAATATCATTTTAACCAACTTCAGACAGACGTCAGACTGACCGTCTGACCGAAGTTGCTTAAAATGATTGAGAAGCTTTCCGGAATGAGGGACATCAAAAGATAATGTTATTTTAAATTCAATTTTGAAGTAATAAAATACTTGACTGTCTCTTAATACCCTATAACAGATTCTACGGTGGGTAATAAAAATTTTACAACCTCAATTCAACCTGTCTTTGCTCGATAGTCGTAAAATTATGACATTTTCATAGGTTTTATTTATTTATTAATATAGACGCGACCTGTGCTTCAATCTCTTGAAATTAAAAAAAAATCCTAAAAATGATTTTGCCATTTTCTATTTAATCTTCTTATTCTTCTTGAGTTATTATACCCATTTATGTATTCTACTAGATGTTGCCCGGGGCTTCGCTCCCGTGGGAATTTTGAGATAAAATATAGCCTATAACAATCTTGGATAATGTACCTTTCTAATAGTGAAAACAATTTTGGAATCGATTCGGTAGTTTCGGAGATTACCCGCCTCAAACATAAACTCACAAATGCGTAAGCGTTTATGAGTTTGTATGTTTGAGGTTACTGTATAAAATAGTATAGATATGATTCTATATAATCCTTCATGATTTATGTCCATCCTTTGTTAATTTATTTAATTAGTGTGTTAAAACTAATTTATAAATGTAGCTGAATAATAAAGAAATTTCAACAAAATTTACGCAACGAATATTATTTTTAACTCAGCATAAAATTTAACAATACGAAAGCCGAATCCATTATTTATCTAAAGTTTTCGTGGAAATCGAAATCGAATCGAATTTCGTGGAAGTGAAGCAGTAGTGGCGTAATGGTTAAGAAAGCCCGCTTGTTAACCGACAGGTCCCAGGTTCGAATCCTCATTGTGCTACGTGAAATAGTACCGGCTTCTCTCAGCTATAAAAATAAAAATCTGTATACTTCCTCAGGAATCATATTCTACTAATTATTACAAATGCGAAAGTTTGTGAGGATATATGTAGACATGTTTGTTACTCTTTCACGCAAAATCTACTTGACCGATTGTTATGAAAATTGGTACACGGGTAGAATATAATCTGGAATAACTCATAGGGTATTTTTTATCACGAAATTCCCACGGGAGCGAAGGCCCGGGGTGCTGCTAGTACATACATATACAAATCAATACATACAACATATTTAGGTAATATTCTAACATTCAGAGGCATACTATGCATAGAATAAAGTTTATAATTGAATGATGCATCGCAGTGAAACTTCTGATATACAATCTTGTACAGCAAATTGCAGATAGGATAAATGTGTCGCTTCTTACATTATTATTCAAGAAGATTATAAAAAATATTATTAATATAAATCTCACTTATATCATCAATATAACAGACTTCCTAAATTTTTTACTCCGATGTTATATTATAAAGAATTATTAATTTTAAGTTATATATGACGACCTCGGTGGCGCAGTGGTAAAGTGCTTAAGTGGTTGCCTCTGAACCGAAAGGTCCCGGGTTCGATCCCCGATCGGGTCATGATTGAAAATGATCTTTTTCTGATTGGCCCGGGTCTTGGATGTTTATCTATATATGTATTTGTTATATATTATAGTAATATATAATATTATATATTACTAATACTACTTACTATAGTAATATTATATAACAAATACATATATAGATAAATATCCAAGACCCGGGCCAATCAATCGTTAAGTTAGTATCCCATAACACAAGTCTCGAACTTACTTTGGGGCTAACTCAATCTGTGTGATTTGTTAAATTTATTTATTATTATTTATTTATATATTATAGCTGCCTGTAAAATAACATTTGACTGATTGAAATTCTCTGTGATAGGGGAACAGATATGATTTTCATACAATCTTTGAACCCCCGTACCATCATTTGTGGGTTGAAATTTGTAAAAAGTAGCACAAGTTTGAAAGGTGGTCTTTATCTACACGCATACCAAATTACATCAGAATTAATTAGAAGTGAAAGCGGAACAGACAGACAGGCATACAATATAAACCTTTTTGCATTTAGAATATTAGTATGAAAATATGGATTGTATAGATACATACTTCAAATCAAAGAAAGTTCTAGTTTTGTTCACTAAATATTTTATGAGTGTGGGAAAAGAATTCGTATGGGTTCATATTGTATTGAGTAACGGATACCTCTTCACATGTTTGTTAACTTTTAAGGGTCTTCTCGAGTTATTGAAGGAGTTGTGCACTAGGTATTGATTTTAAAGTGCAGCCAACAGCACATTCATTAATCTAGCCAATGCATTACTAAACTGCAGGAAATGTGATATAGTTTGACATACGGCTGAGTGTAATCTACGAAATGTTGGTATAATAGAATATCCAATTTCGTTTGTCTGTATAAACTCTTAATTGTAAATATTATTGACCTTGTAATTGTGTGTTTTATACTTTAAAAAAAAGTCGCATCCCGCTGTCCCTATGTTAGCTTAGATCTTTGAAACTACGCAACGGATATACAGTTTTAATTTGTCCTATATTTTTGGGTCGAAAACGTAAATAACCTAAGATAATTTTTCTATGTCGTATACCTACACAAATATATTGCTGTCACGCTCACAAGTCCCTTGGTCGTATGGGACGGCTATATATTTTCATACGTGCGAAAGGGAGCTATCAATTCGGATGTTGACCTTTTTTCCGCCTTGTATGCCAAAGTATATATTTTTTAATTTCTTTAAACTCGTATTTCAAAATTAAAAAAAAAACCGTTTATTTATTAATCAGCTTATAGCAGTGTTACTAATGGTACATTTTAAGGATAAGGAAGAATTGCTAACACTGGTGTCAGCTTTTATTCAAGTCGCCTAAAGGCATCTGACATGACTTTTACGAGGACCTACCGCGTCTAGTGGCAAGTAAACGCACAGTGTATTTAAACTGTCAACCAGTGTGCACTTTCTTTCACCGGAAGCAGGTATGAAAACTAATGAGTCAGATTTGAATTCAAAACTCATGGCACAAGTAGTATTCGAACCTAGGACCTTTCGGTCTCAGACGAACGGTCATAACCACTTGACTACCGCCGGTTCAGCTAATATTATTTATTAAGTCGTTTTACCCAATAAGCAACGCAAAAGTTTCAAAGTCATTTGTGAATCCTACAATATGCACATTCCCCTGACACATCACTTCTCGTTATAAAACTGTACAATCGCCCATAACTGTTACACAAACGCATTTCAATGTGAAAATACACAATAAACTGACGCGACATTAACTCGCAATAAAATAATCGAAATGAAAAACATAAAACTGCATACAAACTCTAAAACTCGTATAAAAGTCCGTGGGAATGTGACAATAAATTTTCTACTGACAATAAAAATAACTATTTGACCGGACTGAGGTAATAGTAATAGAATTCAGCCGTCAAATCGTACAATAGGCAAGCAATTACAGCCGTTTGAACGCTCCTCGATGGCCCGTGCCTCGTTCAGACAAAGTTGCTAACTGCAAGTGCAACTAAATTGGCGTAGTAATTGCTGAAATGTTGCTGACTGTAAGTAATTAAACGGCGACCCAGTTCGAAAGTTGGAGACGTCAGAATTTATGCAATAATTTTAATTCACTAACGCGGTTTGGAGTGTCTATTGGATGCGATCAAAGTCTATTGGTTAAAATAATTTCATAATTTAAGTGAATTTATTAAATTGAAATTATCTATAACTAAGATTGGGGTTGAGATATTGGAGTCACAAGATAAGATGTCACTAGCTCTTGAAAAAAAAATAATATTATATTTATCTTGGTTGCTGAAAAAATTTTTATACATATTTTATGATTATTTATTCCAAAAACTACTTAAAAAGAAGAAATACAAAAATTTTTATATTACTAATTTTCAAATTAATTTAATTTTGTAATACATAAATATTAAATAAAATCAAAATATATTTATAATTCTATCATATGTATTCTTTAATAAATTTTGTGTTACTGCAATCTTTAGAAGTATTTTTGGCCGGCTATAATTATGTAACAAATGTTTTAGAACAATTAAAATATTTCTGACTGAATATGATCTGGTATTATCTTTGATAAAGCACGCTCATGTGATTCCAGATAGTTTGTCGGGCTCGAGTTAGTGTTATTTATTAGTGCTAGTGACAGTATAATAAGAATAGTTTATCATGTGCAAACGCAGCATGACCAGTGGTTAGTGTTAGCTGAATAGATTGAAACCATTTGAAACGTACTCTGCAATTTTGCCACAATCCTCAACTTTGTCATTTCACAGCCTCAAAGGGATACTGTTAATTCGCCGACACCTCATGCTAATTGCAATTGGAACCAGTTGCTAAATGCTTCCACAATTTGTAGAATGATAGCTGAAATGTTACTGAAACGTTAACCACACGCATAATATATGTATATATACAATACATATATATGCGTGTGGTCTGAAGGCCCCCTTCTTGAAATTCTATGAAAATATGCTTGGGAATTAATAAATAAATAAATATATTGGGACAAATCACACAGATTGAGCTAGTCCCAAAGTAAGTTCGAGACTTGTGTTATGAGATACTAACTCAACGATACTATATTTTATAATAAATACATATATAAATAAATATCCAAGACCCGGGCCAATCAGAAAAAGATCATTTTCCATCATGACCCGACCGGGGTGATGTAATGAACAGAACACTCCAAAGGAATTGTGAAAGTTGGAATTAGTTTTTGTGAAAGTCAACTGAGCGAATCACAATGTTTTAAGTAGGGCCCTCAGTCCTTATAGTGTGATCTGAGGGCCCACCTGTATCTTCAAAACTATACATGCTACAGATAAAGTTTTTACGCCAAAATCTTGCATAACAAAATTTTCGAAAACATCATATTATCGTAAAACGCTGTTTGTCTTTATGTTATCACGATTACAGCATCAAAATAAGTAAATTCTTACGGGGTATATCCTAACAGTCGTAACACTACGCTGAAGATTGTAGTCATTAAGTGAAACGAAACATTACTTTTTTGGCAATATTAATGGAGTGTTTTGTCACTGTCTCTTCCGTTTCGCACACTACGTGCGAATAACTATATCAACAAGAATGTAGGTTTCCTCGTGATGTTTTCCTTGAAGCAAGTTAAATAAAACTACTATACATGAGTCAGATTGGTATACAAACTAATGTGGCACGAGTAGGATATGAACCAGGAGCTTTCGATCCACAGACGGACGTCTTAAGTCTTAACCATCACACCACCACTAATTCAATTTTTCATAAAGAATTCTTTAATAACGTGGGACTTATATAAGCTAAAGTAGTTTCTTTAAAAATATGCAAGGCGTTCATTTCCACACAGTATAGCAATATAATACAATATTCGTTTTGGATGAAACTATTAGCGCGTGAAGCAAACTACGTTCTAGGTGAATAACGGCACATAACACGTTTTTTTATGAATATGTAAATAAGAAGTTATGGGAACGATGTATGCTTTAATATCGCGAGAGTTATAATGTAATATGTTTTTCCCAACTACATAAGACAGGACGATGTTATTTTCATAATGATAAAACTTTGAATTTATCTATACGTAAGAAATTTTAAGTCTCTTTTATGTTGTCGGTCGTGACTGGTTGAAAAATATTAAAATTAAATTGATCCGGAAATTACGACCGCGTTCCAAGGTTATTGTTAGGTTATTGTCCCTTTGCTAATCCTGAGAATATGTCCAGTTGATCAGTCCACTTGCTATGAAGGGTAAGTAACTTAGGTTCAAGTTTCCGATTATTACATTAAAATCTATTTTTAATTGGCAACAATTCAAACAGAACGGAAAAAATGGCTTTTAGAACAAAAATTCTATGATATGAGTATTTTGATTATGATACCATATAAAAAAAACAATAAAAACCTCTTAGATCTAAAAAAAAAACTTCTTATAGTGTTATGTACATTTTATTTTATTTAAAATTTTGTTATTGAAAAATATTGCATATCTGAAAGGGCAATCTGTTGAAACTCTCACTTAAATTTACCATTCTTGTATATATTGTACATGTACAAACACAGATTTTACAATGAATGCTTTTGACTTTGAAGATATTTTGTTTAGACGTTTGATATTATCTGAAATCCTATTGGTTGCAGGCTTCAATATAACTTCGTTGTCAGGGTTCCGCAAAACTAACAACGTCACAGGCGTCCTGTGACGTCATAGTTCACTATGACTTTGTCCGAAGGCGAGGCCCGACTTTGATAGTGCTTGTACTGGATATCAGACACAATTTGTGTGTGTAGCATAACATCTCATCGTTTTGCTATGAAGGTATTTATTAATATACTAGCTTTTGCCCGCGGCTTCGCCTGCGTCAGTTTCTCACGGGGACAGTTCAGAGATCTATCATTTTTTGCAACATTTCACGAATGTCGATTGAATAGAAGTATGAAGAGGAATATATAAACTCACTTTACATTTATCGTAGATATTAAATTAAATAGAAAAAGTGGAATAGGATTGAACAAATCTGGAATTATTTTAGGACTCTGTTGTATAGAATATTGATTGTTTTCTCAACACTACAGGCCTGGGATGGGAAAAGCATATCTATTCTAGATGTACTTACCTACTTCTGCAATCTTCTGTGTCGGTCAATGGAAAATTAATGGGGATTATTGGGCCGGAGGCTAGAAGAGCTTTGTTCTGTGTCCATGATTGTATCAATGGATAAATAACGCAATGCAATATTGCAGTGTCGTTAATAGTAAATCCCACAGGAATAGAACTTTTTGGTTGCCCTTCATCGTACTCCTGCGACTGACAGATATGCGAAATTTGTAGAGGTAACAAACTACCAAACAAACAAAAGTACTTTCACATTTTTTGTGTCGGATCCAAAGTCAACAAATCTCATGAAAACAGTTTTGCGTTTCAAAATACACTCACACTTAGCGCACTCTATTGTATAGTACGTACTAAAATACCAAATCGCAAGAGAGAACATTTCTGAGAATAATTCATTTCTCTGTTTTTCTCACATCTCTAGTCGGGAATTGTAAAAAACTAACCATTTCGCGTTTTAATATACACTCTGCGCCATCTACTAATTTTTTATAGTACTAAAATTTTAAAGTCTGGCAGTCTTTTACAGCAAATCCCACGGCAATTGTGGTATTTGGATAATTTGGAAATGTAAATGCAAAATTTCATGGCGCTTATTTCTAGAAAGACCAAGTTTCATACAATCACCCCTCAGGGAAAGAAATTCAAAAATTAGCGGACGTCTTCACCTTCCTGTTAATTTTTTAATCATTGATTCAAAATTCACTCAGCGCGTTTAACGCCACCTGTTAGAGAATACAGATTTTTCGCATCCCACGGGAACCATGGTTTTTTCCGGGAAAAAGGCACCCTATATCCTTCTCCATACACTTTCTTATATATATGAGAAATTTCAAGAATATTGGTTGAGTAGATATGTGATAGACCTGTGAAGAGGTAACAAATAAACAAACAAATACTTTCGCATATATTAGTTGGGATTGGGATTGGGATTAGTTACGACTGGGATTATGCAGCATATTCTTCAGAATGCGTACCAGGCTTGGATTCAAATCATAACTAATATTATAAATGCGAAAATAAGTTTGTTACTTCTTGACGCTCTATCTACTCCACCACTCTTCTTGAATATTGCCGACGGACACTCGAAATCACATTTTAATTTCCTTGTATGTGGCGCCATTTTGTATCAGATTTAAATGGCAGCGATTTCAGCTTCTATATTCAATGGTACGTAAGCTCGACAGCTAGAGTAATATAAACTGTCAATTTTTATTCTAACAGAAATTAATTTACTGCGAATTATAAGTATAATTTAAGAATTTGGTTCATGCGCGATTTACTTTTCAATTTTATGTGTTCACGTGTCGCGCCATCTATTATCAGATAATGAATCTAATTATCTGTGCGCCATCTATTATCTGATAGAAAAACTAACAATCCAGATTTTTATAATTGAAATTCTAAGTATTTTTTAAGAATTTAAATAAAAACTAATTAATTACAAACTTATTTTTGAAATAACAACCTAAGGGAAGACGTAAATCTAAAATTATACGTGTCTTACTTCAAAAATAACGAAGTTTCATACAAATTTACACTGCCTATTTTTCCGCTTTCGGGATAGAATTTCGGAATAAAAAGTAAGTAAGTCTATATTCTAATTCAGGCCACAATCTATCTCTGTGCCGAATTTCATTCAGATCCGTCCAGTAGATTTTGTGTGACAGACAGACAGACAAAAATTCTAAAAAAAAATTGTTTTGGCTTCTATGGACCCTAAATAGTCCTCTCCTATTTATTTTTCCTAAATATCTCCAATGTACAGACATAATCCAGTTACAGTTTTATTATAAGTATAGATTTTATGAGTTCACATGTGGCGCCATCTATTATTAGGTAGTAAAATGAATTATCCGCATTTTTATAAAATAAATAATTACAAACTTGTTTTTTAAAGTTCAACCTAAAAATTAACGTAAATCTAAAATTGTTCATGTCTCACTTCAAAAATAACAAAAGTTTCATACAAACTTCCACTCCCTATTTCTCCCCTTTCTGGATAGAATTTCGGAATACAGAGTAGCCTATATTCTAATCCAGGCCACATTCTATCTCTGTGCCGAATTTCATGCACATCCGTTCAGTAGATTTTGTGTGATGCGCGTACAAACATCCAGACAGACAAAAATTCTAAAAAAAATTGTTTTGGCTTCTATTGACCCTAAATAGTCCTCTCTTATTTATTTTTCGTAAATATCTTCAATGTACAGACATAGTCCAGTTATAGTTTTATTATAAGTATAGTTATGTATATTATTAATTTGAGAATATAATTATTTATATTTTACGAAGTCCCCGGGTGTTTCGAATTTCTCCTTTCTCCATTTGTCTAATATAGCTAACTCTAGCCACAATAATGATATCTATAAGATAGTAATGAATTACTTTCGTATATTCAACTGTTACAGTACATAATTATATCCCTAGGGATATAAATATGTTACGCCTTTATTTACCTTACTGTGACATCTAACCGTTCATCACATCTTTTTATTTTCATTTACGAAATTATTATTTATCTTCTTCTTGGCATATTGTTAAATTCGAAATAGATCATATGGGATCATTGTGATGATTTAAATCTAAACTAAAACATGTTGGTTGAAACCTATCTTCGAACTACAATCTTACAAAATAATATTTTTAAAAAATCTCATATTTTTTTACCCATTATAAATAACTTTGTTTTATCCAAACATTTTTTATGTTTTTTGTGATATATATTTTCGCATCAAATTTCCGGCGGTATGACCTTTACTCCGCAGTTTATTTATCTGAGTTGGGTCGTCATTCAACTCCTATTGACCCTCAGACATGAAGATGTGGGTCATGTGTAAAATAACAGTTTCTCGACAATACATAGATATATTTATTTAGTTTCATAGATTCCGATATTTATAACTTAGTTAAAATTAAAAGAAAAAAACATGCACAAGCTGGCACGTATTTTACACTAAAAACTAAATCGCGTTTTTAAAAAACTTTATTCTATAAAAAGTGTCCCATCTTTTTTTATGAACACGATAGACTCGAAATCTATCATACGATTTTTTGTACTGTTTTCGCCAATTGATAGTTCGATTCCTGAGGAAGGTTTAAGTGTACACCATATAATACAATTTATTATAATTGTATCCGAATAAAGCCTGGACGGGGTTGATGGCAAAAATATTGTTACAACACGAACAGAAAATAGTAAAAACAAATGCGAAGGCGAAAAGAAACCAATACATTTACAGCGGACCCTCTAATATTGTCCTTTCATAACACGTGGTAGTACATAATTGAATAGCAGTAAATACGGCCTGAAATAGGCTTTATTACAGACGTAGACATAAAACAACGGCCTATTAAGAGACGCGTGTCAACAACAAAGTTGGCCCGTAAAAGATATTTACAAGTCACAAGATGGCAGCGATATTTTTCTTAGCTCTTTTACAGCTAAGAAAAATATTGCTGGCATCTTTTGTGACATCTTGTACTGGGATGCCACGAAGCCGCTTAAAAATTGACCATAAAATTTTGATGATTTGGCTATGATTTTAGAACCTGGCTGACGTCAACCCTCTTTGGGAATGCTACGGTTGCCTATCAGCTGTTAAGGCTGAGTATTCTTTAGTCGCCTCCTATGACATCTACAGGAGAGTTTGAAGTGGTTCTATTCTATGGCAGGATATACGTCATAACACTAAAAAAATATTTAATTAATTCAATATTTTACGCACATTACAAGAAATTTAAAGTCATTTCAACTTATTCTCAATATACACCCTCGTTAGGACCTGTGACTTTAATTTCTCAGTGAACAATATAAGTATTACATAATTACTAATTGTAGTGACAATTTATCATATAAATGGCTTGGTGCATCGAAAGTTGCCTACAGCGATATGCCAACATATCTATGATATGTGACATCGATAATACCCCATATCAAAGATACGAGGTAGCTACATCTACAGTTTACCATATCGAATCATCGGTATCAGAAGTGGTTTATTTATAGGTTTAGTAATGATCCATTTTCTTATGACTTAAGCCACGATAGTGTTCGGTACGATAGATTTACGGCAGCCATTACGATTACGTCACCGTAGGCGGTGTCTGAACAAACGTCGGTTGCCAACTGCAGTTTTTATCTTAGAGCATAGAATTAGAAATTACTTCAGTACATATAACCCGTACTGCGGGATGTAAAGCCTTAACAGCTTAGAGGCAACAATAGCATTCTCAAAGAGGATTAATGTCAGGCATATAGCCGGTCATAAAAACAGTCGTATTCTTAAATGTTAATTTATAATTTTCAAGAGGAGACGATACAATCGCGATTGTAACCGATCTGACGAGAGATAAAATATGTGGACATATATATGGCTCGTGCAGACCTAATGCGTATGCAGCACGAATGCGTAAGTATTGTAATATATACGTGCAAGTGTACTCAACGCAGCATGTCACTTTACAATACAATATCCGCGCATGCAATGGCCTGTATGATAAATTGCTTATCATTGGGTCCAGCCAAGGGCACAAGTGAAGAACAACTATTTGTCCAGCCAAGTCCTACCAGGTACCAAGTCTACCTGTCAACTTACACAAGTAAAGAATCACTTGTATAAGTTTTTGTATGAAAAGGATAACTTCAATATAACAGAAGTAAAACTTGGTAGACAAATCTTTTTGCATGAGTAGCCTTGTCTAACACTCATCTTTTTTAGCTGCCATACGGAGTTTGCATTGTTGGGTGTCTGTTTGAAGAGTGAGAGAGACAGGCAATAGTATACTGTAGCAAAAGACCCTAGGTCAGGTACAGGCACTTGCAGGCTTCTGTGACATTATTTTTAAAGCTATTGAGCAGAAAAGAAAATTCAAAAACGAAGATTTCACTATATGCTCGAGAACTTAAAATTTTAGGCGGTTTCCATCCAATGTCATACTATGCGAGCATGAAAAGGAAAAAAAACTTATTAAACTGCTAACCACTTTCCATCAGGTTTGCCGCGTGTCTGTTTGCCAGCTAGAATAAACATCAGTTTTGAATGTTATTAAATTCCATGGATATCCATAAAAACCTATACATTTCGTCTCATTAAAGCCAGAGCGGTGAACAATAAAGATTTGACTTCGAAATGGCTTTGTCACACACTGTTGGCAGGTTTAGATGGACGGTTTTTGCCACAAAACTCTCCACATGTTCACTAGAACAACGTAATTGTATTACTTGACAGCGCATCGGGGATCAGCTTTCGTTAAAATTTCATTATAATCCTATAAACCGTGGCTCGCAGATTCCATCTGGTTTTTTATATATTTTTTTAAATTACAAACACAAAAAATCGCATTACGGAATTCTTGTTTTTCTATGAAAAGATTTCATTATTATATACTTTTATTTAAACTGTTCCTGATTATATTGTACCCTCACACCTCAGCCATGTGGACACGATTGTGATGATGAATTAATTTTCTTTAAAATCTTTTTAATTTTATAAATGCGTAAGTTTGTGAGAACGTCCTCGTATTTCGCGCAAAATACTAATACGCTACTGGATCGATTGTTCGGAATTTTTGTACACCATTAAAATATAACCTGGATTAACATATAGGGTACTTTTTATCCCGAAATCCCCACAGAAGCGAAGCCCCAAGCGCAGTTTATAATCCTGTACTATTGTGGACTTGAACTTGACAGAGCGATCAGTGTAACCACCTACTATTTCAACACCATCTGAATAGCCATTGCGACTGGACAAGAAGAAGACTTTATAATAGTGAACAAACCAAGCAATGGATATCAATACTTCATGTCTACATATTTATTAGTCATTAGCTAGTTTAATAAACTCACAGACATTCATTACACTAAATTTCCATTAATTATGTCATAACAATAAGTTGCAACACTATCTAACTTTAAAATAAAATGTCCACTGAACTAGTCCACACCTCTCGGGACCCACTTAAAAACTTTCGTAAAAAAATAACATTTTTCAACCTAAAAATTTCAGCGGCAGTTTCATTAAAAAGTCGTCACTTGTAAACAATATAACAGGGTTGGAAAATAAACAAAAAAAATGTTGAAAAGCACTGAAGAGAAAGCTGCATTCAAGAAATCCTTTTAAGGCGTTTCAAATTGCTTTAATTCAGGAGTTGGGAGTTGAACAGGAAAGAGCTTGAAAGTAGAATAATATGAGTGTCTAATTCTAGAGGTGGATTACTATGTGTTCTCATTAATTCATTGTCACGAAGTGAAATAATAAATACTGACATATTTAACTCATATTTCCGTGTTGAAGTAAGAAAACTAAATTTTCTTAAATAAATTTTGCATTTTACTTAGACAAAACTTAATATTAAGTAAGATTTAACTCGCTAGTGATGCGAGCGAGCGCTCTTTAAAGAATTAAAACTTTGAATTTTGAAAATTTGGCTGTGATTTTTGATCGTCTTCATCTAATTCATCTTTGTAATAGTTTTCTATCACCTCATAATGATTCTTTTATCTATGGTTCTCTCGCACTACATCTATTTTGGGTCGGAACCATAACTCTATATGCTCGTTTACTTACCATACCATAAAAATAGGTGTATGATCCCGTCTTAAAAAAACCACCACAATATTGTGGTATACTCCCGTGAATTTCGTGCGACTAGTCTTGGCAACAATAACATTCCTAAAAAGTGATGGAGCTAAACGAACGCGGCGAGGCACGAAATGACAAACCACAATCGAATCTTTAAAATTCTAAGTTTATTTCTATCTAATGCGCTTCGCGGTCTAACAGCTCTGAATGAATCAAGAAAAGACGCATATGATAACACAGATCACTCATGTATGATTATCGACGATAAATACGACTATAGTTTCAGTCTTACAGCAGACATTTTTACGAAAACTGCATCTCGGCCCGTCAGCAATTTATTATTACCTATTCGAGTTCCCATAGTAGCGTCCTGCGGAAACACCAAAAGTCCCGAGCGGAAGCGTCACGTACGTCGCGACATTCAGAATCAACACTTTGAGTGCAAGTTTCAGTACTTGTTCATGAATAAATTTTCAGGTTGTTTGTGGAACTGTGCTAGTTTATATTTCATACACGGGGGAGTACGGTGATTATTGTCTATGATTTACATAGTCTTTGGCGTGAATTGTTCCGTTAAATTCGACTCAAAGGCAAGGTTGTCTATGACTTTCTCTAGTAATTGAGTATGACTGCATATAGTTTAAATTACCGGAAAAAATTACTTCAGATTAATAAAATTATTGGAGTCGTGCGAGATTTTTGTTCTAAAAAATTACACTAACATTTCTTCGCCATTCAATAAATTAAGGTGAATTGCACCGTCAAATTTGACGTTGATTTTAGCCGGCGAGCAGGTGACATTTATACAAAAGTCGACGTCATAGTTGACGGTGCAACTCACCCTTAAAATAGTTAAATAATATTTGAAATGGTAAATTATCATATTATCATACCTCCTTACATAATACAATGTAATGTGGATAACATGTTACATGTAGTGAAAAATGATATTATTTATCTTGTCATTTGTATTGACGTTCACGTATTTCTCATTCTCAGTCCAAAGGTCGTTTTAGGAGAACCTGGCTAATGCCAGGTAAGGTACTAAGTAGCTAAGTAAGGTACCCGCAGAAAACCAGCGTCATGGCTCAGCCACGACACATGCTGAGTGGGGGCCATTTTGGTGCATGTATTGTCAACTTAGTTTTTATTGTCATTATGTTTATTTATTTTATTTATTTATTTATTCAGTACGTACACTAGCATTACAGATGACTCCAATACAATGGCGTACTTAATTAATTTAATCTATGACCTTAACTAATTTAATTATAACATAAAACATATAAAGTTACCCTTGTGAATTCAGCCAATGAGCAACTGAACAAATCCAACCGGTTAGCAACCACGTTTAAAGTGTTCAATGTCAAATAAAGTATTTTTCTTTCTTTCTACAGAACGATAATCTATAGTTAATAGTTTAGATTATCGTTCTGTAGCTTTCGAAAACGAATGGCTATAAATTTCGCCCGTCACAAGAGTGGACTGGCAATATTTATGTTGTTTAAAAACTATTGCGTTTTAAAATAAAAATGTATCATTTTTATTTTAAAATAACATGTTTCGAATGTTTCCCATTGGGCTTGGTTAATAAATCATTTATACATTTATTAAAACTGTAAGTAAGCTATGTTTTTCCATAAAAGATATTAAATAAAAACAATTATGGGACTAATATAATCCAAAACAATTTATTTTAGAAATTTTTGCCTGTCTATCTATGTATGCTTGTTCGCGTATCACGCTTAAACTACTGGATGTAAATCGGTATTATGTACGAATTTTTTTTGTTTAAGAAATGTTGTATTAATTACAGTTACCTACATAGAATTAATTTTATATAGGTTAATAAAAAATCGCGATCGTATTAGCTGTCAATTGGAAAAAAAAATTTAACTGAAAAAATATTTGTTCAGGTTACTTTGTATATAAAAATACAAAAAAAAATCCAATCAATTTTATTATTGCTGTATTTTTTTCTATAAATTATACTAACATTATCACTAACATGATAAACATACAATAAACATATTGTATGTTAAAATTTTCACAGTACATGTTAGTGAAAATGTTAGTATAATTTATAGAAATAGTTTGAAAAATATAAACTATTCTCAGTGGTTTTGAAGTAATTGAACGTAAAATTTAAATAAAAAACATCTGCATTCGAAATTTCGTCAAAATACAGTGGGAATTGGAACAAAACGCAATTTTTTACCAATAAGTTTTAGTTTTATTTTAACTTTCTGTACGATTAACTGTAAACCAAAGTGACAGATTTAGTACAACAATTCAGTTATGGAAATCCCAACTAATATTATAAATGCGAAAGTAAGTTTGTTTGGTTTTTGTTACCTTTTTGCTCATTATCTATTGGACCGATTGTTATTAAATTTGGTAGAAAATAACCTGGAATAACACATAGGGTTCTTTTTATCCCGAAATTCCCACGGGAGCGAAGCCCTGTCGTGCAGCTAGTATTATATATTTTGTTCCCAAATATGATATCTATTATATATATATAATAATAATAATTTATTTAGGTTCAATTTTAAATTCAAGAAGTAAATTATCGATATTTTTTAACGTAACTAAAACTAAAATAAAATCCTCGTTTCATGTCGTTTCTCGTTGGTAAAAAAGCGATTTTTTAGTTTGTAATTTTTTCACACTATGTATAGTTTGAAAGGGGAGGCTGTGCCCAACAGTGGTACACATAATACAAAACTATAAAAAAAAATATCATGCATACTTTAAGGCTCTCATTTTTCAAGCTACAAACTACTAGCACGCGTTTAATTTGAAACAACAGTTTTATAAAACGCCACACCGTGAACTCTGCTACAAATCCTCAGAACTCAACTGAATGTAAATATACCCTAGTTCCGATAGACCAGTTCTTACATTTATCTTATCCACGTTCCCTTTTAGTATTAAACGATCCGTTTTATATGTTTCATAATTGTTTGCGTGTAAAGTATATGTTTAGTCTCGAATACAAAAACTAAATTAAACATTTAAGAAACTTCCCTACAAATTTGCTGGCATCATCTCATCTGTTAAAAGAGGGCTAATTGTTGCAGACGTCCATAGGCTGCGGTGACCACTTCACATCAGGTGAGTATATTTGCTAAAAAAAAAGATCTACCTATCTTTGCCGCCGTAATAATGACCATAATTTTTTTTACACTGAATATCTATTTTGAAGTTTTTTTGTTCAACGAAATAATTAAATTTCAAATTTAAAACGGATATATTTATCTTTTTATTTTATGACAACTCAACAGTCAACGTCACGAAGACAAAAAAAAATATCACCGACGGTCAAATTGTTTTGTTGAAATATTTTTTCACGTGTGTGAATTTTCACGGTGTGTGAACCGGGAAATTGTAAAGGGTGTCCACGAACTGTCACAATCATAGCTGTATGTGGTATTTTTTTTTAAACAACTGATCGTTTATTTCATATTTCGGGTTTATCTGAGAGTTTTTGACCGTCTATATGTAATCTAAAGATTGTATTATGGGATTATCTATACTATTATTATAAAGAGGTAAGCGTTTATGAGTTTGTATGTTTGAGGCGGGTAATCTCCGGAACTACTGAACCGATTTCAAAAATTTTTTCACTATCAGCAAGGTACATTATCCATGATTGTTGTAGACTACATTTTATCTCAAAATTTCCACGGCAGCGAAGCCCCGGGCAACATCTAGTCTATACTATTATTATAAAGAGGTAAGCGTTTGTGAGTAACGTTTTAGGCAGGTAATCTCCGAAACTACTGAACCGATTTCAAATATTTTTTCACCATTACAAAGGTACATTATCCAACATTGCTATAGGCTAAATTTTATCTCAAAATTCCCACTGGAGCGAAGCCCCTGGCAACATCTAGTGTTTGAATAAAGAAATTATCTCTCCCATCTGGCTGTTCCCGATTTCTTCCTTAGACGTTGAACATCGGAGTCCAGGGGCTCTTTGTGACTTCTACCTTTTCGTCTCCAGTCGGTTGTCGGCATCCCCAGTTGTCGGATAATTGGCACACATAAGTAACTACACGACACAGTGTAACATTGAAACACAACTAACTATATACCAACACAACCAAAAACAAAAACGAGTCAAGAAAGAGTTGAACTCGAGCAACGGTGTTCCCGATTAAAAAAAAAAAAAGTTTTTTTTTTCCGTTAATGCAAGGTTGACCGCTGGGCCATTGAATTTGAATTGGATTGCCTGCATGTGGCGACCTGAATACATTGTCATTGTTATTATGAAATATGAATAAACAATATGGGTACAAGTAAAGACGCTAACTCAAATTATTTTGAAGGCGAAGTAAATTTTATTCATTCATAACGAAGTTCAAAGTTTTATTGTTTGCTACATAATTTTCTTTATGCCTCAGTACAAAGTTGGCTGTCAACTTCAATTACCCTAGAGAAAGGAGTTCGCAAATAATTTCCATATAAATGAATAATTAACATAAGTTTTAATCCTTTTTCTTTGTGCCCGATTTAAGGAGAGTTTCATTTTGTTTGTGAGATTTATTTCTCGTGTAATATTATAATTTCAGGTTCACATAAAATTATGAAATCAATTATGAAACGCTAATGTGACTGACAGACAACACACAACCTAAGAAAGATACGTTCTACATAATTTTCGATGTTTTTATTCAAATAACTAATCTCAGCGTGTTCCCGTTCAGATTCGGAGCTGTAACGACACGAAGCCCAGGTTTCGGCATATAAAAATCAATTGAATTTTAAAGAATTGTCTATGATTTTACAACCGACTTATATAGACTGGCTGGCGACACCTTTGGAAGTCTTCTTTTTGCCTATTAGCTGTTAAGGTGATACATAACTGCACACTAGCGATACCATCACATTATTACCAACTTCTTTTGTTTTTAGGTGACTGTTTATACATTGGCAATATTTTGTCTACATTTGTTTATTAGTGAAAAGTAAAAAAATCCTTATTCCAAATTATTTTACACTAGACAAAGGAATTTAATGCAAGGTATTTATATATATTTAGTTTTCCATTATATATGAGAGAGTATAGAGAAGATATTAGTGTCTTATTTTAGGATGGCACTACACGACATAATTAAATATCTAAAATTAGTTATTTTAAGTGAGTGAAATCGCTGTTCATACGACTTTTTTTTTTATAAAAGCGTCAATATAATTAATTATACTGAAAACAAATTGTGAATAGATAATTACGAAACTTAATCGGTATCCAAATATGTCAAAATGTGACAAAAAACTTGATTTCCAATACAAAATTTTCGTTCTACTTTCAGTATTAATTTCCATTGCAATTTGTTTATATTTCACGTACTGAAAATATGTGTGATTTGTGAATAGAAAGGTTGTTGTGTTGTTCGTTCAGTTATTACACTTCGTAATTCTTTAGATCACGCGCATGCTCATCGACATGTGTATATTGCCCGTCCTATGGTGGCCAAACGTGCTCATTGTCTGAAGCTCTTAAATCCAAACTCAAGGTTTGCCAGAGAGCAGTTATGAGTTTCTTTCGTCATTTCTTCTCAGTAGTGGTCGTTCCGAAATACCAGTAGTTTGTAGCTTGTGAGAAATAAATATAAATATAAAAATTGACGAGAAAAAGTGCCTGTGAAGGTCTATTTTCTGAATAAATAAGGCGTAAAAATAATAGATCGCATGCGAAACACAACTGCACTTCGCTCCAAAACCGGAATCGCTACCGTGGGACGCAAAGCTGCCAAGCTCAAATGGGACTGGGCGGGTCATGTCTGCCGAATGCACCACAACCGCTGGGCCTTTGTAGCTACCAAATGGCATCCACACTATGGCTGCAGAAACAGTGGAAGACCACGTACAAGACGGAGCGACGATCTGAGGGCATTCATAAAGAACTGATCGGAGCTTGCGCAAGATAGAGAGAAATGGAAGGGGATGGGGGAGTTGTTGTCCCACTGCTAGGCAAAGGAGCAGTGGAACAACAAGGGTTAGAAACAAATCTTTGGATCACTAAATATATAAACAAACACGGGCGGGCATGTATCAAACTGTGTCAATATGTCAATAAGTGCAGCCAATATACTAAATCGATAGTACTCGAAAAGTGCTCGATCATAAAACGGGGACGGTGTAAAACAAAGGAAGGGGAACTGCACAGAAATGGGGGAATTCTTTGTTATTGACCTGAATGTATGTAACATATGGTCACCTACTTACTTGGAAGGTACTTTGGAGACTTTATGTTTTAAAAAAGTATTACCTATGAAGTTACCCTATATATATATATATATACCTAGTTAGTAGTAGTAGTTACCCTATATATATATATATATATATAACCATGGGAATTTCGGGATGAAAAGAACCCTATGGTTTATTCCAGGTTATATCCTACCCGTGTACCAAATTTCATAACAATCCATCTAGTGGATTTTTGTGAAAGACTAAGAAACATACATAAACACATACATCCTCACAGACTTTTGCATTTATAATATTAGTTACGTTTACTTTATAGTTGTATTCCTCAGTAGTAGTTTGTAGCTTGTGAGAAATAACTATAAATATAAAAATTGTCGAGAAAAAGTACCTGTGAAGGTCTAATTTCTGAATAAATGATTTGAATTTTGAATTTGTCTGAGGGTCGTGGTCATTACGTGTTATGAAACACACACAACAACTTTCTTGGCATTATTAATGGAGTGCTTTGCCATTTCCTTCTCCATTTCACACACAAGTTCATAAGAATCAACCAGTGTGCAGGTTTCCTCACGATGTTTTCCTTCACCGGAAGCAAGTGGTGGTCGATAAAAACTACTATACATGAGTCCGATTGGTATACAAACTCATGTGGATTTGAACCTGGAACCTTTCGATCCACAGGCGGGCGTCTTAACCATTACACAACCACCGCTTCATAAATTACTTACATAAATGTATCTATTATAGACTTCCAACAGTTATATTGTTGTGGCGTTGACGTTGTTGTTGTGGTTCCGCCCTGCAACAGGACCATTCTATTTTATACCCTCCCGGTTGTCGTAATTCTAGTCATAATGTAAGAGACACAGATTTAGCAGCCGATAGCCAACTATATTATTCCTATGGATGGTTCATGTCAAAATTTCATCTAAATCTTCAAAAATGTAAGGTTCATCGCTGACACGAAAGCAAAAAACAGAAGCATTCTGGGCATCTTAAAACACGAGAAGATGAGAGAAATAAATTCAGTATGAATCATAAGATTTTATGTTGGCGACCGACAAAGCCGTCACAAAACTTGTCTGGAAACGTTGTTATTAAAATCATTGGAGAGCTCAGTTACGCAAAGAAGAAAAAGAATTAACAGGTTTCAACACAACTTGAGCTGGCCCAAAGTAAGTTCGAGACTTGTGTGATACTATTATGGGATACTAACTCAACGATATTATATTTTATAATAAATACATATATAGATAAACATCCAAGACCAAAGACCATTTTCCATCATGACCCGACCGGGGATCGAACCCGGGACCTCTCGGTTCAGAGGTAGGCAGTTTACCACTGCGCCACCGAGGTCGTTAAAAGACATTCCAGACCGTTTTTCTCCTAATAGGATCACGTGATGCCTGTGTCTACACACAAGAAACTATTTTTCACTTTGCGCTATTCCGGTTCTGAATTTTCATCATTCATTTCGTCCTTTAAAAAAATAGCAGTAGTAACTGCAGAAACTAAGCCTTTCTGTCATAAATGCGACGCAAACAAGACAATGGCTAGAATTGGGCGCTTCCATCAAAAACAGACGATGAAAACAAAGCCATATGAGAGTGCGGTGATTTTGTGATATTGGACTTTCAAAAGACTTTTTTTTTCTGAATGAAACCGTTTTCTGATTGATAGTTTTTATAAAGTTGCCAGTTTTAAATGTTGTAATCTCGTATTCTTTATTCAAATTTGTTCCAAACTTAGATTACATGACTCCATTTTCATTTCATTTTATTTATTCCATTTTAACAATGTTACATTGTGTCGGGATTAACATTAGCACATATTTAAGTCAAATATAAAATAAATATAATAATTAAATAATATCCTATCCATACAATAAATTACAATTTAAGATTTAGTGATACAATATTCACATAACACAATTAAATTTTAAATTTGTCATTTATTTATAAGTTTTATTTAACATTTAAATCTAAGTAGGTATGTATGAAATTTGTGTCATCAAGCTAATTCATCTACCCCGTAAAAGCACTTGTCCAATAAATCAGTAGTATTACTACCTGTATTGATGAATAATCGTGACACGTTGGTGGTCAAATTTTGACAGTTGATGGGGTCTCTTTTGTCGGGCGCCTGACCTAATTGATGTAGTAATGTAAACTAAATAAAAAATGGTATTTTTTTAAGTTTAACGGTTTTATTGCAAACAGACACGGTAATAAATAAATAAATAAATAATAAATAAATAAAAATATTAGGACAAATCACACAAATTGAGCTAGCCCCAAAGTAAGTTCGAGACTTGTGTTATGGGATACTAACTCATCGATACTATATTTTATAATAAATACATAATAGATAAACATCCAAGACCCGGGCCAATCAGAAAAAGATCATTTTCCATCATGACCCGACCGGGGATCGAACCCGGGATCTCTCGGTTCAGTGGCAAGAATCTTACCACTGCGCCACGGCGTCAAAATAAGAGGTCGTCATAATGTTGCAGATAAATGGACTAAAAGCTAAAAAAATATCAAATAGATACAGTCATGGGTTTCAATATGTATACATTGTTACTTTTCAAAATAAAGTAACTCATAACCTACTCACTTTGTAGAAATATCTATGTTCACATAAATTTCTAAACATACAGTGTATTATAAGATTATAAGAAAATATGTCAAAAGAAAATACTCTTAATTTTGTATATAAGAAGGTAAAATATTAATAACATATTTTAGAACATGTTTGTATTTTCATTTTGTTAACTTTGTTTTCGTGTACCTAAAATTTTCTTCCATGTAGCAAACATTATGGATGTTTAAATTTCTGGAAAATGAAAATTTTCTTAGAATCTGGGTTGTAGTGTGGTCAAATTCAAATTCAAATCATTTATTCAGAAATTAGACCTTCACAGGCACTTTTTCCTCGTAAATTTTTATATTTATAGTTATTTCTCACAAGCTACAAACTACTGGTCATTAAATTACAACATAAGTTAAAAACACTTTGTCAACGATTTATTCTTCAACTTGATTTTGTAAAAAAAATGAATTATTATAACATTCTATTGAATATGATTATTAATTTAAGCGCGTAAATCGAGCTTGTGACATCGCTAATACATCAATGGTTTGTGGAATTGGTCAAAATAAGTGATCACACTTCCCATACAATTTAGACCTTACTGTATTTCTACTCAATGTAGGGATTAATTTTGCGATTTCGATTGTACCGAATTAAATTATTTGTTTTTTTTTTTCAGATACCGAATTGGTCGCCGCTCATACTGAACTGCATTGGAGAGAATCGGTGAGCAAAAATTCAATTTTCAATTTGTATACATATGTACATTTTTATTTCATTCACGTAGAGTAGACGTATATCAGGAATAGGAGAAGGCCCACCAGATGGCAAGTGGTCACCACAGCCTATCAACGCCTGCAACATCATGTGTGTCACGAGCGTTCTGATTACTTTGTGTCCGAGGATCTTTTGCCACAGTACCCTGTAATTACAACACTACAGTCATGTGGGGTCGGCACAGTATGTTCCTTCCATTTCGTTCAGTCATTTGCCATATCCATTGATACTCCTTTCCTGTTCATACTATCCTTGACACACTCCATCCATTTCTTCTTAGGTCTTCCTCTATTCTTGGAACCCTTTACTTCCATCTTTAATGCCCTTTGAGTGATGTGATTTTCAAATCTTCTTAAGATATGCCCGTACCAGCCTAACCTGTAACTATGTAATAAGCTTATTTTATTATGGTTTTACCCGAGGAAATGTAGCTACAATAGCATTGCAATAGAATTGAGAACCTCCTTTTATTGATGTCGTTTAAAAATACAGGCCACATATTGTCCGCTCGCTCCGTTTGCTAGTAAGCGACGAACTAGATGTAAGAGCTATTTCTACAATTTCCAATCAGAAAATGGAAGCCGATTGGATTATATTTCACCATACAGTGCATCCGAATGGAACAACAGTTTCTTAATATTATTTGATAAATATAAAGTTTCGTTCCGGATTGCTTATATGAAGTTGAGTGAGTGGAAATAATTAAATAATATGTCTTATCCGTACAATAAATTACAGTTTAAAATGTAATACAATGTTCACATTAACTTAAACAATTAAATTTTAAATTTGTCATTTGTAAGTTATATTTGACATTTAAATCTAAGCAGATGTCGATGAAATTTGTGTCATCAAGTTAATCTAATCTAATTACCTAATCTAATCTAATCTCACCTCATCTCATCTAATCACAATACATTTTAGCGTAAAAATTCATCATTAGACTTACAAACTAGCCGCTAAGCAGGTTCACGATATTTTCCTCAAGTAGAAGCAAATGATGGTCTATTAATACTAGGTACTTACACATGAGTCAGATTGATAATATCACACACATATCATGACGCACGATTGTATAAACCTGATAAAAACTCTGAATAAAGCTATATATATTAAAAGGAGCCCACGATCAAAAATTATAAAGTAAAAACAAGGAGATAAAATACAATTACTATAAAATGAGAACCATATAATTACGAGCCTATTTGTTAGACAAAAATTAAAAAAAAAACGACTATTCACTACGCTACAACTTTTGAACGGGTATACCGATTATGATCAAACATATTCCAAGAATCACCGCATAAAAATTAGCTATCAAATCAAAAACAACGGGATCCAAATTGGTTCACACGTTGATGAGCTACGGTGCCACGTACATAGACAGACACACACACTTAACGGTCAACTTGTAACACCCCTCTTTTTGGGGGTTAAACAGAAGTAGATGATGAAGTTTATGAAGAAAAACATTTTTATTACACAACTCATATTTCATTGATATTCTAAATAGTAAAATATCTATACCATAATCAAGAAAAATCACTATAAAAAGGGTTCATCACGTGCACATCAGAAAGCATCAAAACAAAAAAGATCTCGAAATAAACAATCCCAGTGCAGTGCGACCCGAATTGCTTCAAAACTCATCGCCCTAACAAATGAGGCCTTTAGAAGCCATGAGCCATGTTCGCTCTGTAGATGAGACTTCTTTTATACGTTGCCAGCTGAAAGGCTTATTTACTTAACGTGCGTTTGTGCAGTGACGGATTTAGGGGACCGCAGGCGTGGCTTCTGCCTTGAGGTTGGGGACACAGATATCTCTTTTAATACCTTAAATATTGATAGACAAGTACAAAAACTTAAGAGATACACATACTTACACAGACACACATACTTTTTCTATTTAAATTGAATCAATTCAAGAGGCTACTTCTGCTTTGTGTATCGACGCTCGATATCAGAATTAGATTTTTCCTGACAAATGTTGACACAGCCTCTTCTTTATCGGTGCCTAACATTAAATCATTACGAGTACAGGAGTTAATATATCGAGTTTATTAAAATAATGCAACTGTCACTATTTTAGGATCTCTAGCAGTGGGCTTTGTAAGAATAATAAGCCCTTCTGGCATGATAGGGACCAACACTGTTTAAATGACTTTCTTTCGGCATTTCTTCTCGGCAGTGATCGATCCGAAATGCTAGTAGTTTGTAGCTACAAACTTGTGAGAATGTGAGAAATAATTATTTATTATAAAAATTGATGCGAAAAAGTGCCTGTGAAGGTCTAATGTTTGAATGAATGATTTAAATTTTAATTTTTGAATTTTGATTCAGTTTGTTCGTTTCCTTAGGGCCCCAAGACTTCTGAATGCGGCTCTGTATTTTGGTCATTCCGTGTTTATGTCCGTATGCGCTTTGGATTCTGCTTTTCGGTTGTTTTTACGGTTCTTTTGCAGCTGTGTTTTTGCTAATATAACGAGGAATTGAACTGTGGTTCCATAGGTATGAGCGATTTAGTATGTTGTTTCATCCATGTACGAATTTTTTAAGGTCAATTGACGAGCGTCGAGGGAAGCGTTTTGACCATAAATAAATATTAAATATAATGTGTTTATTTCAGGCAAATTCGTCCATATATTTCCGAAAACGTGTGAAAAACGTATTGTACTCAGAAATTAAGGAGAAAGAAGTGGAAAACTGAGTAGAGCTAAGTGAGATACGACGTCAGCTTTGCAATTCAGTAAAACTCGAAAGTCACATCACATCACATAAATCATACTTGTCAAATAATTTTCACTTCTCCTGACTTTGATGTGTGTTTTTTGACGTCTCTTACAGAATCGAAACACAGATCAAACACTAGACTTTAAAAAATCTACTTTGTCAGTCCAAATGGCAGTTTAATTAAATAAGTAAAGTACTAGGACTATGTCATTAAAACACAATAAATACGCATGCCGGTACAATTCACACTCCTCATTCATCTCTTTTGAATACGGGACTGAATTTGCGTCCGCATTATCAGTTGAATAACGTGAAATTAAAACGCACCGTGAATGCGCCAGATTTAATTATCCGAAGGACAATTGTTCCGATCGAGTCGCCAGAATAATTCATCGCAATCAGATTCAGTAATTACAGGGATTTTAATACAAAGTTTAGGTACAGTAGTCGCCGGACCATGTGTGGGGTTGTTTCCATTAAATTTTCAAACGCCGACAGGTAAAAATTTAAAATTATGTTCATTGGAATGTGAACTTTACGGCGCTTATTCTAAACATAATTTGCATCGGAAATAAAATAGAAGACAGGGGTGCAGTGTCAGCGGAATATAAACGGTCATACCACGCGATAAGATTTCTTTTCTTGTACAATTAAGCATAAGGCTCAAATCAATTTAAGTTATTGTTACACTAATTATCTCGTTTAACGTGCCCTACCACTAGCTCATTGGAAGATTATATGACGCCGCAGATAATGCTGTATAATGCGGTATTGTAATGGTTGCTGTACTGAGAAGAAGTTAAAGTCAATAGCTGTGAAGAGCGAATGAAATATGAACGCTCATACTTGGCAATAAGGTTTGATTTCGTATGACATTTGTTTTGATAATGAACCTTCTGTAAAGCAGTACTTTTTCTATGGCAATTACAGCAGTTGAAAGACAAAAATACGTAGAGCATTCACATTATTTATGATAAGTCGCGGCTTACTGGGAGATTAAGCGTGTCCGTTAAGACAGTAAATTTTCAGCAAAAAGCTGTCAAGCACGAGTCGCATTTCTACAGTTTTAGTGATAATTACGTCTCAAAATCTCGATATTAATTAATTTAATAGTTAGCCTTTAAAAGTCGTGGTTATTGTTGTATTTGCAGTTCCCGCGACTTCGTCAGCGTAGAATACTTACTTCTGACAGCATAATTACGTGTGTGATTTGTAATGATTGTATGCTGATTATTATAATGTTTATAGTGTTTGAATTATGACAACAACACAAAATGGTTACACGAAGTTGAAATAAACCAATTTTCAAAAAAAAAAAAAAACACAACTAGTTTTATTTAAAGGATTTTCATGCTTCAACTATGGTACATAATCTCGAATAGCACAGTGAGAGTGAGAATAATATTTTAAAAATTCCTACGGGAGTGAAAACACGACGTTGTTAATAGTACTCGTAACCGAAGCACGACACCATATTAAAACCACAAATCAATCTGTAACAATGACAAACAAACATAATGAAACATGTATACTTAAATAGGCATCAGACACCAGCATTAAGGTTTAACCAATACCACAGATTTGTAATAATAAAGCGATCAGAAGGGTCGTCTGATGAAAATAACTGTATGATGCTATGGTTGACTTTTCATGTTTATAATAATATGACGACCTCGGTGGCGCAGTGGTAAAGCGCTTGCCTCTGAACCGAGAGGTCCCGGGTTCGATCCCCGGTCGGGTCATGATGGAAAATGATCTTTAATTCTTTAGATCGATCGAGGTGTATTTAATTTCAATTGATTTTTCGTTTTCAATTTAAAATTAAAAATGAAACAAGATGGCGCGTCGTGTAACGGCTAAACCGACCTTGTTTGTGCACTTCTATAGTTTTAATATTTTCAATTTCTCTGTTCATAACCGAACACGATTTCGGGAATACATTTATAATGTAATGCGCGTACAGTTTCAATTATAACAGAATAGCTGAGACAGATTGAATTAGAAACATGAACTGAACTGAATTCGTGGTCTATGTTTTAGTTCGAATTGAATCATAGATATACAATGTCTTAAACAGATACAGCATCCCGTCGTCATCCCTGACTGCCTCATGTCTTGCGCGATGAAGGACCTAAATGAGGCCAGGGATATGGTCGAAAATTACATAATAGCCATACCGACTCGACAAGAAAACAGGGTTAACAAAATATAAAATAATTATTTGCAAAACTCGTGTAAATTGATACATCGATTCCGACTTAAAAAGAAGTTACACGTGTTTTGAAATTAATTATTTTATACCGAAGCATATTGTTATTTTGTACCGAATACATAAAAGATTTTTAAACTATGGAATGAATATAATTAGAATCACTGTGTGACACATACCCTAGTGAAAAGAACAGAAGAAAAAAACATGTATAAAGTGAGCAGTTAAATGGCAATTTAAATGGCCATAATATTAAATTTTATCGGTCATAAAATCATTGAATTATACAATAACGTTTGCCAATTGTCATTATACTGATAACGTTGATAATTTATGTATGTAGGTAGGATACATACATAAATTATAAACTTTCAAATTAATAATCCAATTTTAACTCTCCTATTATTGTTTTTACCAGTGTAATTATATATACTGTCTATTTTTTTAACCCATTTTATTTCTTAAATAACGTCCTAAATTGTGACATTGTAAACTCCAGTGGTAAGATATAGCAGACTTCATTATCACCTACTAATACCATCTAATGTGCCTGTTTCACAATTAATAAATTAGTCGTTCGTCACGAACTTAGAGCTCGCGAATACAAAATCAAAATCAAATCATTTATTCAGAAATTAGGCCTTCACAGGCACTTTTTCACGTCATACTCTAAATTAAATGATGATTACCAAAGCTACAAACTACTAGCATTTCGGAACGACCACTGCTGAGAAGAAATGCCGAAAGAAACTCATTCAAACAGTGTTGGTCCCTATTATGCCAGAAGGGCTTACCATTTTTTAAATATACATTTTGATGAGTTTTATTTCAAAAACGACATAACCGATATTGATGCCCCATGAACTTAAAATATCTATTGACAAATCCTACATACCTTTTAAATTTCATCAAAATCAGACCAACGGTTCGAAAGTTATCGCGTTACAAACAAAAAATATTTTTGCCCCAAGTATGTCCCTAAGTTTGCCCCAAGTAAGAATCTGAGACCTCGCTCGCTTTGCTCGCTCAGTCAATGAATTATGAATTTTATGAATGAAAAGACGAGAGCAAGGAATTCTCAAATTCAAGCGTATTACAAGCAAATAGGCACATACAACGTACCTCAGTTTACATCCATCATTCTAGTTCGGAAATTGCAAACGAATAAATTTGTATACAGCCAGGAACAACGTCGTACGTACTTTATGATCGTTAGTTTCTGAACGTGTCACAGTGGTATTTTAATCTTTAGTCTGATACGCTTTGCGGTGCATCTGCAAGATTTATTGTTATTATTTATATATTGCAGTTTCAATTTTCTGATGAAGTATATGTATAATTGACGAGGTCTACAAATCAACTTGGGGCAAAAAAAAATGTATGTATTTTGTTTGTTTGCTTGTAACGCGATAACTTTCGAACCATTGGTCTGATTTCGATGAAATTTAAAAGATATGTAGAATCTGTCAATAGAATTTAAAATTCGTAGGACATAAAAATCGGTTCAGTCATTTTTTAAATTCAGGTATTCACAATTTTGGTTAATATTTATTGTGTTCCCGAGGTCTAAGTTCGCGGCGAACTAGTAGTATATAAATAGTCTTCATTTTTTGCAGTCGGTTAAAAAGCAGTATTCTGTGTTTGGCGGTGTGATTAAAAATGAATCCTTAAATTGTTAGCGAGACTTCATATTACTCGCAATAATTTCTTCCGTCCCTTTTTTTAGTTTGCTTTGTACTAGCTTTTGTGGAAAATTTCCCTCCAGTGATTTTTTTCTGTTTCGCAAATTGACATCAGGTCAGGGATTGGTGTAAAAATCACGTAGTCCATTCCTCTTGTTTATGATCCAGTGAAATTAATGGCCGACCTATATAGTGGAACGTGACACATTTGTTGTTTGGAGACTTTGACGTCTGATCCAAAAAACCTGTTAACTTTTAATCTACTCTCCTCCGATTTTGGAGTCTTCCGCAACGTATATTTGTTAAGGAAACTTATTTATAGCGAGTATCACGATACTAAAAATATAGTAACAGATAAAACAATAATGGACTTGGTGAAGTCTATCGATGGTTGCTTAGGTAATTTAGGTATCGTGAATAGAAAACCTTTGGCTCTCCCTAATGTATATTTATGAACAATTCATAAATAACACAATTCTAAAATTATACTTATACTTCATAGTTGTATTCCTCATGGCTGAGGGTCGTGGTTATTGCGTGTATTGAAACACACACACAATAACTTTCTTGGCATTATTAATGGAGTGGTTTGCCATTGCCTTCTCCATTTCACACACAAGTTAATAAGAATCAACCAGTGTGCAGGTTTCCTCACGATGTTTTCCTTCACCGGAAGCGAGTGGTGGTCGATGAAAACTGCTATACATGAGTCAGATTGGTATACAAACTCATGTGGCACGAGTGGGATTCGAACCTGGGACCTTTCGATCCACAGGCGGGCGTCTTAACCATTACACCACCACCGCTTCTTACCTTCTCACCACATACTTGTACAGTCATTAGAAAAAGAAACTATTCAGTATCATTTAAATTTTCTATCAATATTGACGCTGTATAAACTTTTATGCGACGTGCGGTTGACTGTAATGTACGCGAAAAAAGAAACTATTGTAATATTGTCTGATTTTTTTAATAGCCTGTGTGTGTTACGTGCCCCACTATTGGGTAAAGGTAAAGTAAAGGTTTCCCCTTTTGTTTTCCAAAGACCTCTATCCTAAGCCATTAACCACGCCGAAACCGGTCTGAACCATCCCGCCATCCACATCCACATGCGCCCTTCAGGAACGTAATGTTGTTGTGATCTGTGGCCATTTCTCTGGCGCCGTTCGATATATATATATATATATATATATATATATATAATCATCGTTCATCATCTCCTCACCGAAAATCAACTCAAATCAATTCTTCGTTAAAATGAAACACAGACTAAAACAAAGACACTTTCACGTTTTGATATTACAATAAAAGTTTTGATATTATGTCACAGATTTATATATATTATACTTAGACGTACGCTTTTCCACGCAAATTGCTTTTTCTTGTGTATGTAATAAAACTCTGCTGATCTTACAAGCTAAGCTTAGATGCTTAGCCGCTTAGCTTAAGTAACACTGAAATAATATAGTTACCCCAGTCTACTTTGAAGTGTTAATGGGTGCATGAGAGCATGTGAGTTTATATTATGGAAGTAATGTACTTAAAGTGTGGCGGTAGTAATCATTTCTTGAGAATTGTTCAACTAAGAAAACAGTAAAATAGGTTAAAGTTTGCAATAATAAATAGGAAAAGAAAATAAATAAATATATTAGGACAAAATCACACAGATTGAGCCAGCCCCAAAGTAAGTTCGATACTTGTGTTATGGGATACTAACTCGACGATACTATATTTTATAACAAATACATATTTAGGATAAACATCCAAGACCCGGGCCAATCCGAAAAAGATCATTTTCCATCATGACCCGACCGGGGATCGAACCCGGGACCTCTCGGTTCAGGGGCAAGCACTTTACCACTGCGCCACCGAGCTCGTCAAAATAAATAATTGACGGGTGGAACCCACTCTTTAATGGTATTCATATGTATATATATATAATGTAAAATTTCAAGTTTTTACTTTTGTCTATATCTATTATCTACTTAAGTCAATGTGTAAATTCATATTTGTCCATCTATATATTTATTGCACTGCAATACAATATATAAAAGTAGTATATAAAATTAATGCTAAAAGCATTATCTAACAGTCAACCTTAGGGTCAAACCGATAATGCTATGTGTGTGCAAAATATGTTACATAAATATTTAAATATTAATAATACAGTGCCTACGACTATACTATACAATATGGTTCAGTTGATAATAGTATTCTTCGGCGTTCGTTAATCCGTAGAACACAGTGCTGAAATATTTAAAATAAAAAAACTGCAGTCTTTTCAGCCAAGAATGTCTTTGAGAGTTTGTGCTGAGAATTTAATCGTACTTACAATTTTATCCTTCGACATCGATTTATTGAAATGTTTGAATATTAAAATGGTTGACTTTTACTATTGAAACACTGATTTCAAATTCTATGTAAAACACAGCAATACCGTAATTAATTCTTGTAAATATATTGTTGTAGTGTTTTGAGCGAAGTTAATATTTTTATGTTTTTGAATTCGATTTTCGATGTTTCAATAAACATTTCTTTTTATTTAGTTATTATTTAACAACGCTACGTTTAGTTTTCACGAGTTAAATTTTACTTTATTATTGATTTATTATATTAGTGATACGTGTTAGGCTAAAACTAACAGTAATATACGTCAAAAACTCATGAGTGCCAAACATCTGGTAACGGAATCACATCAACAAAGGCGTGTAGGGTCGTGGTCATTACGTGGAATGTAACATACACAAGAACTTTCTTGGCACTATTAATGTAGTTTGCCTTCTCCATTTCACACACAAGATAATAATCAACCAGTGTGTAGGTTTCCTAACGATGTTTTCCTTAAACAGAAGCGAATGGTGGTCGATGAAAACTATTAAATATGGGTCGCAGATTGGTTTGAAAACTCATGTGGTAAGTAGGATTCGAACCTCGGACCTAATTACACCACCACCGCTACCCTTTCGTGTAAAAAATATCGCAAAGTAATCGGTTGTTCAATAGAAATTTATCACAATCATTACAACCGTGCAAACATTACATAACGCGAACTAGATACGTTTTCATTTAAACGTCTATCCTCACCGCAAACCGTCAAATACAGTCTTGCCCTGACTCAATAGTTGATGTCGCCATACAAATAGTAGTCCAGGAACCTATGGCTGTCACACTCTGACTGAATAAATAGTGAAAGAGAGAGCAATAACGTTTTATATTCCAAGGATTAGCCGGTAGCGGCAGAGTTGTGTGGAACTGACGGCACGGAAATTACTGCTTCGTGAATTATCACTGCCAGCTATATTCATTCCGTTTAGACGGCACGATTTCTTCTTTTTTTTTGTTGTTGTGAAACGTCGTGTCGGTTTGTGTGAAATGACACGGAGTTTGATGATCAATGTTTGCACTCCGACTAACTAAATAGACCATGGTTGTTCCGAATGGATCTCGATAAGGGAGTTTGCTCCAATTATACAAACTGATTGTTTGGCTGTAATAATATGGAAAATGTTTTGTAAATCGTACAGGTTTTTTTTCGACATCCTCCATGACGTAATGGGCACCACGCGCGTCTCTATCTATATTGAGTTCGAATTCCAGCGCGAGCGCATATTTGTACCTGTGATCAAAGATTTTTGTCTGCTGCATTTGCTTTGCTTTTGTTACACGTCCTTCAAGTTTCACAACTCTAGGCTCTGTCTACCCCGTAAGGAATAAAGGAGCCACCAAAACTATGAAATCCTGTTACTGGTACCTTCTTACAAAAAAATATATAAATTATATATTGTGATAACATTTATTTTAATTTTTAATAATGATGATTAATTTTAACTATATTCCTATATCTCACAAATAGACGGATACACGTGTATTCGCAGATGTATATTCTTAACATCCAGTTTTCTCACGGAACCCTCAAAGTCTGTATCCTCTCAAACAAGGATAGAACACGGCAAACAGGTGTAGCTTCCGACAATTGATTGCTAATAGAATTGAAAACTCGAGTTTTCTAAGTCAGAAGTTGAAACACAAGTACTTCCTTAATGAAAATCCCTAGTTAATTGAGAACTTGTTCCTTTGGCTCAATGATATTATAGGTATTTATTTTTCTTCAAATTCAATTTTATATATATTTGTATAGCTTCCTTTATTTCTACATTCTTTCAAGGCTAAACCGCTGGACCGATTTTGATAATTTTGTGTGTATATAGTTAAAAACCCCGATAAAATATAGGCTACTTTTTTTTTTAAATCAACCTTTAAAGGAATAAAATGGGGGGTGAAACTTTGTATGAAAATCATGTTGAAAAGACGACCAAAGAAGCATTAATTGGCTATCACAAAAAAAATGATCTTAGAAATTAATAATCTCGCATTGGTATATACACTAATCACGAAAAATATATTCAGGCTATCAGAAGTAACTATTCCTTGCTGACGAAGTCACGGGTAAACAGCTAGCTATATATATATATAAGAAGAAAACCGTTTGAGATTCGCAGTTGACGGCACCTATCGCATTAGACCTCAATATGGCTAACCTTACCTTTGCCAGAATTTATGTTACCTCAAAGGTCACAACCTTTTCCTATGCTGCTTGCGAATTGGTATGAATTCAGACTATTTTTGATATATATTTATTTCTATATTAGCATGTATATGCTATTATATATCTATTTTATGGTAATTAAACTATTATTAATATTAATCTTTTACTTGTGAGGCTATTGTTGTTAAATTGTTTTTATTATCTCCAGGCACGAAGGGTTTTAAATTATATCGGTTTATTTATTACTAACTTATACCTGCGGCTTTGCCCGCTTCAATTTCCCACGGGGGCTGTATTTTTCTTGCAATATTTGCGATTGAATAGAAGCTTGAAGAGGAACATACAAACTTCCTTTTTAACACTTATCGTTTTATCGTCAATAATAAATGAGATCAAGAAAGTATTGAAGAAATCTGAAATTATTAAAGAACACTGTTTGTATATAAGGTTTATTTATTATTATTACGACAAGTTAAATGTCCCACTGTTGGGCAAATACATCCTCACATTCTTTTCATTTTCTTTAAGTTACTATATCAATCATCCCTCATATACTATATCAAGTATCGTGAAGTGTACTTTTAAAAAGTACCTAGCACAGCAAAATAATTTTTGAACGATTCACACTTATACGGAAGAAATTATCAGCAGAAAAATCTTAAAAGTTACAATGTTGCAAAGCAAAGTGATGTAAGCGTATAAGACTTTAGAAATAATAAATTTAAGCACGATACTGATGCGAGAACAAAATTCTTGCGACGGGTATTTTGTGTCAAAGTAATAGCAGAATATCAAATGAACTTTGGTTAGTGACGGCCGATAAAACGACATTGTATTTTACGCTGCACACGACAAAGATTTGTTGTAACTATATGCACTTACAGACCGCAGTTAAGTGAAGAATTTCGTGGAAGGAATTATTCTAGATTATGTTTTGTATGCATTTTGTTTTGTTTGATATTGTACTAGCTGCGCCTCGGCGCTTCGTTCCCGAGGGAATTTCGGGATAAAAAGTATCCTATGTATTATTCCAGGATATATACTACCCGTATACCTAATTTCATAACATTACTAAATAAATAAATATATTAGGACAAATCACACAGATTGAGTTAGCCCCAAAGTAAGTTCGACACTTGTTTTATGGGATACTAGCTCAACGATACTTTATTTTATAATAAATACATATATAGATGTAATCCAAGACCCGGGCCAAACAGAAAAAGATCATTTTCCATCATGACCCGACTGGGGATCGAACCCGGCAACTCTCGGTTCAGAGGCAAGCACTTTACCACTACGCCATCGAGGTCGTCCAATAGATTTTGCGTGAAAGAGTAACAAACATACCTACACATACATCCTCATAAACTTTCGCATTTATAATATTAGTAGGTTAGTGTGTAAAGGTATCTAACGCATAACCTTTCAAAGGCGCATAAGGTATACAGACATACTAACATACTTTGTACTATGACTTTTATCTAAACGTAATAAATACAAAAAACATCATTTTTTATTTCTAATGTCGTGTCTATAAAACGTTAACTCTATGTTAGATTCCGCTACATAACGCTACGGTACTGTCTCGTGTTGCTTGGATATAACACATAGAGTTAATAGGTATGTATAGACTCGCAAATTAGATTGTATTTTTATATAAAAAAACTACGAATCACCAAAAGTCGTAGAATAAAAGTTGCTTGTTTGGATGTACTAAAATAGTCTTTAGGAGGTTTTGCGTTTGATACCAGTAACCCTGCATACGATGATAAAAGTTAAAACGAAAATAGGTATTTTATTGAATTGTTCATGTTACATTTTTAGCGTATCGTGTACGTGTGCTATTCATTTCAAAAAATATTATTGTTCTCAAGTTTTGTACCTCTTTAGAGTTACTTTTACAAAGTTTTGTTTACATTACTGTGACAAAATTTTGTGTCATTGCGTGACAATATTTTGTGATATACAATCCCATTTTCATGTCAAAATAACTTTTAAATTATGAAGATTCTGCTCTGATTCTATGACCCACCGTCCTGACGTCAAAACTCTTTGAGAATGTTTTTGAGATTTTATGTCCCTTACCTCAGATGACATTCACGTTCGCGTTTAAACTATTCTATTTTGGCCTATTCTAGGGCGAGCACCACACAACTCCCACAGAGGAGAGACCTTACCTCAAAAAGTGATGAGCCTCATTACGTAGAATTTCATTCTAAAGTGACTCATAAATTTTATTCCACTAATAAGTTATTAATTCAACGAATAAATTATATCACTACAAAAACTATATCTATACTACTCATAGGCACTTTTTCTTCATAGTCGTATTTCTCATCTTTTTTGGCATTATTAACGGAGTGGTTTGCCATTACCTTCTCTATTTCACACACAAGTTGGTCATAACAATAATCAACCAGTGTGCAGGTTTCCTCACGATGTTTTCCTTCACCGGAAGCAAGTGGTGGTCGACGAAAACTACTAGATTGGTATACAAACTTATGTGGCACGAGTAGGATTCGAACCTGGGGCGTTTCGATCCACAGGGCGGGCGTCTTAACCATTACATCACCATCGCTTCGTAGGTACACACCACATCTAATACAAAACTTTTCCCCCAAAACTTTTGTCTGTTTTTCTGTCAGTGGCATTCAGGCGTGAAGATATGTTTGCTTATTTTCACTTACCTGAGGTCTTAACTTCGGTTTGTTCAGAAGGAAAAGCCGTATCTATTTGGAAATGAAGTTAGGAAAGTTGAACGAATAAAGTTTTTAGGATGCCCTCATATAAACCAGCCATGTTATGAAGTCACATATAATATAATGTTTTTTTACGAAGTGTGTCTAAAAAAGGGATATATGTAACGTCCAGTAAACCAAGTTTATTTTTGTGTTCATTTGAAATAATTTAAAATACATAAATCCAAAAGTTGGATTAGTTTATTTATTTATTTTCATCGATTATTACTTACACAATACGGTTATTACCAAGAGAGTTGTTGTGTGTGTTTCGTTTCACTTAATGACCACGACCCTCAGCCATGAGGAATACGGCTGTAACGAAGACAGGTGAATGAATGAAATGCAAATGGACTGGTTAAATCTGTTCGTCGTAATTTTGTGTGTCCCATTCTAGAGTGGAATGGGTTCTCATTGATGTCGGACAAGGCGAATAAGGGACATATACTTTTGGCAGCTGATAAGATACCTATATAATAATAGCGTTTCCTAGTCGGGTTGACGTCAGGCAGTTGGCTGGCTGTAAAGTTACATCTCATCATACATTTTCGCGGCATCACCGAAAGTAACCAGAAACATGCAAAGACGAAAAAGGGAACCACTTTATTTTATTATTATTTATTTAATATACGGGATCTCACAGTGTTTATATAATATTATTGTATACGCGTACAAAGCCACAAACCCTCAATAACAGAAAACTAGAATTTAAATTGCCACCTTCGCTGCGACATAACGTGTCGAAATCGCAACGTGTCGCAGACAAATCGGAATATTCGTATTCCCAACATACGCCCAGGAACGCTGTGACATTCTGCTGGAAACAGACGTGTTGAATTTTATACTTGTTTGGAATGTTTTCTTAAAGTTTGAACTAAAAGTAACGTCTTGATATATTACTGTATTTTTTTTATTATCATTTTTATTTATAATAAATCTTATTAAAGAAAATACTATGTGTAAAAGTAAACGAGGCGGACTTGACGATAAGCGATCTCTTTCTCATATCCACATGAATATCACAAAAAAACATTGAGAACTTTATAGCAAATTAGCATTTGCCCACAACTTCGTATGTGAGTAAAAATCCATTTCCAGTTGGAATATCAGGATATCCCTTCTTAGTGCTCACCTACACTCCCCAGAGAACCTACATGCCAAATTGCAGCTTCCTACGCCCAGTAGTTGCGGCTGTACGTTGTCTGTCAGTCAGTCAGCCAGTCACTCAGTGACGGAAGAGTTTTATATATATTGATTAACAAAGTAAATCGATGCGTACAGAGAAAAAGTAGCTGAAACGTACTTTTTTAAAGACAAAATTACGTTTTGTTCGCTATTACATTGCCAATACGTATATACAATTGTGTGTTTGTAAAAAGAAAGAAAATATAACGAGAAATAAATTAACAAAGTCAAATCTAAAATAACATTTTCATCATAACTTAAAATAGTTGGAATTTAATATATCATAATAGAAAGATATGGGAACTGGTGCCAAATTGATGAATGAATACGTATTAGAACTTAGACCCGCGTACATTGGTTAACCTCAACATGGACTCAATTTATCAAAGAATTCAGTTCGATGGAAGGCAAAATCGAATTGTGATTATGTTATTTTAATTCAGGAGAAGAATGTGAACTTTTTAGCTAAGATTTATTTATAAGCCCTACGTCAGTTAATTAAAATCTTTGGAGAAAAGGCTGCGGTGAAGTTTGTTGAGTCACTACTTCTTCATCCGCGCTTTGGAAGTCGCCAGTTTGAATAAGTGACGTAATAATCATCGTAAAGGATTTTGAATTTAAATTTGAGAATTTGAAGAACCTTTAACCTTAACAGCGAATATTTAACGTGGTGATCGATAATCGATGTGATGTGACAATCAAGGATGCCGACGATCGAGCGAAGTCGAGACAAAATAGTAGAAAAGCGGGCCCCGGGCTCAGATGCTCAAAGGCTAGAGAAGAAACTGGGAAAACGCTTAGATAACAGAGGGAGAGTTTATCATGGGAATCGTTTTATAATATTTATTAGTTAAGTGATTTTTCTTGATGGGTTCGACAAATGGTTTTGTGGAATCTATAATATTCGGTTTCATAGGTCGCGCATTACGCGTATTTACGCAAAGAAATGTAACTAAAATCATAATTGTTACCAGTTTAAAAATGATTTACTTAGTTAACCGTTAACTTTATTGCAAAAAAAAATATTAAAGATTTAGCCTAGGGCTTAGAAAAATATATCGTAGCGTCCACCGACAGCGAAGTGATGTAATTACCATCCGATTAGTTTAAAAATACTTAAGTTTAAGGGCGCGCAGAAAAGCGCAATACACACTAAAACACTTACATACATACTTACGTTCATTCACACGTTAAAATCAACGTCAAAGTTGACAACTCACATATTTTAATCAAATAAAGGACTTTTAAACCTCACAAATGTCCACTGGCTTTCTCTAATAGGCTTACACTAGCCATCTTAGAGCTAGCTTCAATATATCTCCAGTGACAAATATTAAAGTCTGCGGTCGCCATCCTGAGTATATCTTGGCTTGGCATGAAGCCAAACAGCCGAATTAGAACAACCGTACATCACAGAATTCTAAAGGCAGGAAGGTGGAAAGAATGATTTAACTGTTAAAGTTTGCCTTAAGTAAATTCCAGCTTATATTTTGGAGATAATATTGTTGACGGAACTGCAGTTTCGATGTTCCCACTAATGTTATGGCTGGGATTTGAGTGCTGATAGTGACAGTGTGAAAAGTTTCTGTTGTGTACATCTGCCAAAAACTTAAAGATGGTTCCTTAGTTATTCTGTGAATTATTTATTTATTCGGATGAATTTGTCATTCTTTCATCCCCATTTATGAAAGTAAAAATTTTAATAAATAGTAGTTTATGTTTTGAACTCAAATCTATTTAACTAGATGTATAAAAAATCTATACTATTATTATAAAGAGGTAAGCGTTTGTGAGTTTGTATGTTTGAGGCAGGTAATCTTCGAAACTACCGAACCGATTTAAAAAAAATAGAAAGAAACCTTATCCAAGATTGCTATAGGCTATATTTTACCTCAAAATTCCCACGGGAGCGAAGGCCCGGGCAACATCTAGTTTCATTATAAATCAGTTAAATAATTTGAATTACATGCCAACTTTTATAATACACTAGACGTTGTCCGGGGCTTCGCTCCCGTGAAAATTTTGAGATAAAATATAGCCTATAGCAATCTTGGATAATGTACCATTCTAATGGTGAAAGAGCTTTTGAAATCGGTTCGGTAGTTTCGGAGATAATCCTCTCAAACATACAAACTCACAAAGTCACAAACGCACAAACGGTTACCTCTTTATAATAATGGTGTAGGTTACGTGCAATACTTATAGTGATTGGAACACACATATAGAGTGTATGTGTAAACTCTTTGATAAATAAAAAAGGCAACACATCTGACAGGCTACACCAGCATTTCCAAACGTCACGCCTTAGGCGGAATATCAAAGACGAATCTTAAAATCTTAAAACATTTCTACGCGTACCCTGGGCTTTTGGCCCAGAATGTAACCAAAAATACGCATGTATGAGAAAGATAGGTACATATAGAAAAAAAATTAATGATTATTTACTTGATTTTAGTATTGCCCTAACAGAGTTTCATGTTCAGCTTTTACCATTCGGGAATGAATATAAATAAAATCAAACGCCATTTTTCAATTTCTATAGACTTTTACATTTCCGACACAGATTTCCCTAGACAATATATATATATATATATACATATATACCAATTCCATTTTAATCCCAAACAAAGAAAATCTCATTACTATTACTGTATTAAAACCAGATGGGCCTTTGTATAGCACTCTAAAATTTCCTTAATTCCAATAGCAGACTCACATTTTGGGTTTGTTCCCACTCATCCAAGTTCACTCATTCTTTCAGAAAAGAAAGTTTTGTGAAATTATTGAAAACTAGATGTTGCTTGTTGGAATTTTGAGATAAAATATAGCCTATAGCAATCTTGGATAATGTACCTTTCCAATGGTGAAAGAATTTTTGAAATGGGTTCGTTAGTTTCGGAGATTACCCGCCTCAAACATACAAACTCACAAACGCTTCTCTCTTTATAATAATAGGATAGATAACAAAATTCTTACAGTCTTTACACATATGTATACATACATTAAATTACCAATCGGTTAGAAAATATTTTACTTTATGGCACCATTTTTAAAATGTTGTAGATTTATTTGTAGGTATTGATGATGTAAATAATTGTAATGAGCAATATAGTATTTCTTCGAGAAACATTTGACTATTCCCGTTCCTTAGTAACAATAAAAATTGGCTTTGTCTCGGAAAAATTTTGCCTCTAAAGGTTATATTTTTAGCAAATATATATTATATATATATATATATATATATATATATATATATATATATATATATATATATACTATTATTAGAAAGAGGTAAGCGTTTGTGAATTTGTATGTTAGAGGCGGGTAATCTTCGAAACTACTGAACCGATTTCAAAAATTCTTTCACCATTAGATAGGTACATTATACAAGATTGCTAAAGCTATATTTTATCTCAAAATTCCCACGGGAGCGAAGCCCCGGGCAACATCTAGTTTCTTATACATTTGAAAAAATATTCGTTTTTGATTAAGAAATTCTTGAGCCGTATGGGTGCGATACTTCACATTTTAAGATAGTCCCTAAGATCCGTTAAGGCGATTTGACGCTCCGGTAGCTTAAGGCCCGATGCACACTCAATGGTCGCAGATGCGATTTAACTTTGTAATAGTATTCTATTTGAAGTACTCGTATTTACTATTATCTATATCCTAGTACAGATAATGAAATCTAACTTATGAAAGGAATCCTTTGTTGTAAGAGGTAAAGCATTTGTGAGTTTGTATGTTTGAGTCGGGTAATATCCGAAACTACCGAACCGATTTCAAAAGTTCTTTCACCATTAGAAAGGTACATTATCCAAGATTGTTATAGGCTATATTTTATCTCAAATTCAAATTCAAATTCAAATCATTTATTCAGAAATTAGACCTTCACAGGCACTTTTTCTCGTCAATTTTTATATTTATAGTTATTTCTCACAAGCTACAAACTACTGGCATTTCGGAACGACCACTGCTGAGAAGAAATGCCAAAAGAAACTCATTTGAACAGTGTTGGTCCCTATCATGCCAGATCGGCTTACCATTATTGTTTCTTACAATGTTTTTTTTTTTCTAATAATATATAAAAGTACATAATGTACATAGTCAAAAGGTATATCAAAACAAATTATGATTGTGATCCGAGTGCTGATTATAATATATAGATAGATGTGAAACACAATTAACTTACATGAAAATATATGAGAAACGAGATGACCAGTTCCCTCTGGCAGGCACCCGTTTCAAAATTCCCACGAGAGCGAAGACACGGGTAACATCTAGTAATAACACAACAACAATTATATTCTAATAAACCCTAACCATGTCATTACATCGCTAGCAATTAAGTTCACTAAAGTAACATCTGTCTAAGCAAACTCGCTTAGTTCCCCCAACTTAGCGACGCGGAGACACAAAACATTCTTTGTTGTTTTTCAAGATGGCGGTAGGTGACAGCTTAGTTGTAAAGGGTTGTCAGCGAAAAACTCCAGTTTCTCAGTATGTTTGTTACGCCTCTGCTCTTGAACTGTGTATTGCGTGGTACTTTTGTTGGTTTAGGGTTGCTTAAAAGAGGTATGGTTCCAAATATTCCAAAGTTCCAAGATTTCCTATGACAATTTCAACAGTATTTTTCTAAAGTAATATAAAATCCGTAAGTATATCTGAAATACGTAATTGTTTGTTTGTTTTGTGTCGCTTAGTATTTGATATCATTAAAAATATATTTACTTTGTGTATTAGAAGAAGAAAGGTACCTATTCATAAACACAAACAGACAAAATTTTCATTGTTGTACAGAAGCTCGTATTTTAATCAAAATTTTATTTTCTAAGTATTTTTATGAGTAAGGGATCATCATTTTTTTCTAATTTTATAACTAGGTGTGGGATTGTAAAAATAAGTTTGGTACAAGTTATAAAAATACTAGCTGTGTCTCGCGGCTTCGCTCCCGTGGGAATTTCTGGATATAAAAGCACCGTATGTATTATTCCACGTCATTTTCTACCCGTGTACCAAATTTCATAAAAATCGGTCCAGTAGATAATGCGTGAAGAGGTAACAAACAAATTTACTTTCGCATTTATAATATTAGTTTGGATTTAGCAGTTACATCAAAATTATCTTTACAATGTCACGTCCCACAGAAACCCTTTGACGCGAGTGTGTTAGATGTCTGCAAAATTTTGTTGTATTCAATGAAGTTATGTGAAATAAACAAAAAAAAACGTTAATTTTACACACGTGTCAACCAGATGTTTTAGTATTTTGAAGTGAAAACTTCTTTAGCGGCGTTGTGCACTTTTTGTGATAGGTAAAAAATGTTAAACTCGCGTCAGGACACGCGTGATCCTGATCGAAAATTCGTAAGACGTCAAAAATGCACAATGTTAATATTTAAGTTTTCACTTCTGCCGGCACTCCCGGCCGGAGTAAAACCCGTATTTTTTTTAGAAAACACCACATTACACTAACTTGGAGGTCTGTGATTCTATAAAAATAAGCCTTTTCCTTCTATTTTTATCCCAAGATAACGATCACGTGATATTTATGTTTCTAGAATATTTATATGTTTATAAGGAAAGGGCTTGCTCACATTTGAGACCCCTACGTCACCCCAACATATTTTACGAGTTATTTAATGTTGTCTGCAATTTGAGTGGTCCAGTGATGGATTGTAATTTTTTGTTGCCCGTGGGCTATTAATTCTTGTCTCCCTTTTTGATATTTTCATTTAACTTTGTTTACAAATGATGATATTCAAAGATCCATTTTTGTTTGTATTGTGTTCATAAACGTTAGTTATTTGTAGCTTCGTTCCCAAATGCTAGTAGTATGAAGCTTTGAGAAACATCATGTAACTTGAAATTTAATTTTCTTTTCTGAATGCTTTAACTTTGACCAAAACACATGATAGATTGTGATGGTTACTAGCGCCGGGGCTTCGCTACCGTGGGAATTTCGGGATAAAAAGTACCCTATGTGTTATTCCAGGTTATATTCTACCCGTGTACCAAATATCATAACAATCCATCCTGTAGATTTCGAGTGAAAGTATAACAAATATATACACATACATACATCCTTACAAACTTTAGTATTTATAAATTAGTAGTATACGATTACGAAAGTGGGAGTCGGAGTTTTTTTATGGGTGAGGAATTCGTTATTTTATTTGTTTAATAAATATCGAATAAATTTACAAGAACGCCGTAGTAAAATCATTGCTTGTATTTAATTTCACATAAAACAAATTTATTATTCACATATAACAAAAAATATTATTTTTATTTTTTTAAAGTAAAAAAAAAAACCTCAAATTTGTCGCCCCTAAAATCTGCAACCTTAGGTCCATCCTGCTCAGAATCCGTCACTGGAGGCCCTTATTTTGGGGTTGATACTGTTACTTGCCCTTCTTTATGGTAATTGTTCTTTGGCGTTACCCATAATATCCAAATCCCTAAGGTGTTTTTCGTATTAGGGCTGAAATGTGTATAAGGCAGAAACTAAGATTGTCATTTTCCCTATTTGAAGTTTTTAACCCCCGACGCAAAAAAGGGGCGGTATAAGTTTGACCGCTAAGTGTGTATGTCTGTCTGTGTACGTGTCACCGTAGCTCATCAACGGGTATACCGATTTGATGCGAATTTTTTATTCGATAGCAAATTTGTATGCGGTGGTTAATAGATATAAATAAATAAATAAATAAATAAATATATTAGGACAAATCACACGGATTGAGCTAGCCCCAAAGTAAGTTCGAGACTTGTGTTATGGGATACTAACTCAACGATACTATATTTTATAACAAATACATATATAGATAAACATCCAAGACCCGGATCAATCAGAAAAAGATCATTTTCCATCATGACCCGACCGGGGATCGAACCCAGGACCTCTCGGTTCAGTGGCAAGAACTTTACCACTGCGCCACCGAGGTCGTCAGATATGTTTAGATATGTTTGATCAATATCGGTTCAAGTTGTAGCGAAGTGAATATTGAAAGTCGACGGTTTTTTAATTTGTCTCATAAATGAACTTGTATAGAGTTTGAAATCGAGGGAGAGTATTCTATTTTCTTGTACCTAAAAATTATTTTGATAATAAGTCAATTTTAATATTTTCCAGATTTAAATTTAACCCTGGGAAAGCGTAGATAATCAAATAATAATCAAACCATTTATTAAGAAATTAGACCTTCATTGGCATTTTTTCCCGTCAAAATCTAAAATCATTAATATTTAACAAAGCTACAAACTACTAGCATTTCGGATCGACCACTGCTGAGAAGAAATGCCGTAAGAAACTCATTTAAACAGCGTTGGTCCCTCATCATGTCATTTTTTTAAGTAAATAGGTAAATATTTTTCTTTCAGTAATATAACAATGTAAGTACACAATAAAGTACATGATCAAATAGTATACAATATCGCTTCCCGCTGTCTGTCGGTCTCATGTATCCTTGTATCTACGGATTTCGATGCACGATTTTTTAATAAATATATAGTTTTACTATATGATGGTTTCACTCTAGCGAAGCCGGGACGCGGCGCTAGTAAATAATAAGTAAATACTCATTTTGACCTAGACAGAATGGAATTTTCAATTAACAACAAATTTTTTAGACAATTCGCCTTAATTCTTTCGGTAGCATAGTTCAAAAATACCTACAAAACATTGGCTTTTTCTACTTTACACACGGATGAGCATGTTCGAATCATGTCAATATTTCCTAAGCAAAAAGATAAAAGATAAGCAAACATATATTTTCTCGTCGATTTACTTCCTGATGTCTAAAAAAAGCTGAACATGTTTGGACGTTGACGCGCGTCTTCCCTTTGCCTTTTTCCGATTATTTACGTAAATGTCATCCACTTAATGCTAGTTCGGTCTTGCCAGCACTTGGACTTGTGTCAGGACGTACTTTCATGTCGTTCTGTACACAAATTTGAATCGGTTGGATCTCCGAGCGTTTCGAACGCTGCGGCCGCGCGTCATTGTTATTTTTCAAATTTTAACAAAGACAAGAATCAGTTTTACTATCATACTTTAAAATCATTAATCTGTACTGTGATCAATGTCAATTCTATGAATGGTTGAAGCGGTGGTGGTGTAATGGTTAAGACATCGTAAGGAAACCTGCGCACTGGTTGATACCAAACATATTAAAGAAAAAGTGTGTGTCGTCTCGTATCGAGAAGTGAAGGAGTTGGCTTTGGAGAGAGAACAATGGAAGTAACTCCGCTGACAAGAGCCTCGCTCTTAAATTACATGATGACATATAGCATTCTTCATAGTCGTATTCCTCATGGCTGAGGGTCGTGGTTGTTACGTGGAATGAAACACGCATAACAACTTTCTTGGCATTATTAATGAAGTGGTTTGCCATTGAATTCTCCATTTCACACACAAGTTAATAGGAATCAATCAGTGTGCAGCTGTGGATTTCTATGCCAGCTACCAGGCATGACAGATCATTTATACATATGCCAGTACATAGCGCGTACCGTTAGTTGGAATGCAAGCTATTGATATGTAAATTTTCGCCTTTAGGCCCATGCCTCATCGCACCGACGTCTTTCGATATTTAAAAAAGATTAATTGAGTTTTTAAGGAGTCTAACCATATCATTTTGCCTTATTAAAATATATAGTAACAAATACAACTTATCATCCAGTTGTAAGGTAAACGGCTATAAAACGGATATCCTGGTATCTCGGCCATTTTTCTCCGAACGTTCCCCATCTGGACTCCGCAAAAAATATCGCCAATAAGATTAAGGAAGGAAGAACTATAGTGCTACTTGCTTTCATCCAAACTCCTTTATAAGGGAGCCTGCACACCGTTCCCTTTATCACCAGTTACAATGTTTTGTTGTTGTTGAGAATTTATGCGTAATTTACACTCTTTGTCACCAGTTTTTCTTTATAACTGTGTCGTAAAAATAAATTTAATAATAGTTACTTCGTTATTCTAACCAGCGTCATATGTTGTGCAATCCTACTATCTCTAATTTCTGAGAATTTTCCTGGTTTCTTCCTCAAACTATAATCTACGGAGCCTGGATCCACTATTATACTTTTTCTTCTCCACATCGCATGGTCTTTAGCATTAACTATTTATATTGATACTTATATCTAAGTAAATAATCGGTGACAGTAACTTTGTAGAAAACAAAACGCAAAAAGATTCATCCATTATATCAATTAACTAGATGTTGCCCGGGACTTCGCTCCCGTGGGAATTTTGAGGTAAAATATAACTTAATCTTGTATAATGTACCTTTCTAATGGTGAAAGAATTTTTGAAATCGGTTCGGTAGTTTCGGAGATTGCCTGCCTCAAACAGTCATACAAACTCACATTTTTTTTTCGATCTGATTAAAGAATAAAAAAATATTCCTCGATTCTCCAAAAATATCACATTACTAAGCGTAACGCTGTCATACAAGCTCGATATAAAATTTTATTTTTCACACTGGAAAAATCTGATTTGATTAGTTGTTGAAAAATAGCCATAGCAATGGAATAAACAGTGCTCAAAAGAGACATTGACAGATAAGCTAGCCACAGATAAGCTAGCTACGTGACTGTAATTTGCACGAAATGTATGTATGAAAGTGTGCACTTGGGCCCCTACAGTTTCGCCTCGGTACGCGCCGTTAAGTTCACATTTAGGCAACCGGAATTAAAGCAATTAAGTCCCGGGTGAGCCCCTTAATACCATTATTGCTTTATACTTTGTACAATTCTGAGTCTTGGCTAAAACTGTTAGTTGACGATAGTAAGAATTTAAATTCTCTCTTGACCCTTTAAATATTAGCATACGTAGGCGTATAACACTAGATAAAGATGTAAATTTTAATAATAGTAAAAAAATACTGGCCATTCTTACTTATTTATGAAAGACAAATAAAAAAAAATTAACTCATTGTTTGAATCGAATTGTTATTCCAATTCGAAAAACGAACATACATTCGTGGATAACGAAAAAATCGCACAAAAAAACAATTATTATTTCTTCTGCACTTCCATCGAATACGCACTGGACAAGTTATTTAAGATATAATATGAGTAGACCTTGTGGTTCGAAGTACTGCATCTGTATCGGTTTTTGACAGTAAAAAAATGAGATCTTATTGTATCAATTTGTGTGCAGCAAACACTTATTCGTAAAGCAAACCATGTAGCTGCAGCTCTTTTTATATAACTAAATATTAATCACGTTGTAATTAAATAGCGACGATCAAGAATTTCAAACTCGTACAGAATTCGAAATATTAAATAAAAATATTCAACGGAAAAATTTCTATTGAAAGCACTGCGCGGGAAAATGTGAGATTTTTCTACAAAATTTAATTAAAATCCTAGAGAAAGGTGAAATCTCCTTAAGGAGCCCCGACGGAGTTTTTACCTCGAGCACACTTCTCGCCCTAAGTCTCGCTAAGTTCTTGTCGTTAAGAGGAGCTGTTTCTATGTGTTGCACAAAGGGCTGGAGTTTGTGGCGATTCTCTGTATGAATAGGTATATTTATACTATATATAGGTTAATTCTTTCATTCTTACGAAGCGGTGGACCAGCGGTTAAGACGACCAAAAGGTCCCAGCTGCTTTTTTTTTTGTTTCTCTGTGCAAAAATAAAAAATAAATTTATATAAATTACCACACTACATTAAGAAAATATTATAGTTTTCTATAGTACAATGTGGTCACTATAGTCTAAAAGGAATTTTGTGGATATCATGCAATGGAAAACTGTAATACTTAACTACACTAATTTTTACTTATGCCACATAAGTAATAATATTTTAAAACATTACTATAATTTTTGCAAAAAATCAAAGAAACATGTGATATGGCGAGAGTTATCGCCTTGAGCCGTCCTGTGATCAAATGGTCCCCAGTTCTTGTTGTAATGAAGCTTTACGAGTTTGTATACCAACGTATCATATTGTAATAGTGTGACAGAGACTCAGTTCTCACAAAATTTAACTATTAAGTCACCCAGACTACCAAAAGAAAGGAGTGTTTTACGATATGCATTTACAATGGAACCATTTTTAACCATATATCACCGGAAAAGCTTATGCGAGCTTTACCAAAGTCATTTAAATTCAGTAAATCCAGGGATGGCCCTACTAGTGGTAAGGGGTAAGACTCACCCGGGCGCAAAATCAATGGGGGCTCCGTTGGCCTTTTATATTACACTTGATCGTATACCAAATATTGAAATTCGATGTTGTGTAAAGATCGCAGATGTAGGTAGATTAATTACGCAGTTAAATAAATAATAAGCGAGACACTTGTCTAGAAAAGAAGCCATTGATTGATTAATTATATGCATGTAATTATTTTTCGTGAAATAAATAATTGTAATTATAATAATAATTCCAATTGTAATAATAATTGTAATTGCAATTGATGGAACAGAATTTGAAAACTATCATACCGCTGGTCAGACCAATGTCTGAGCAGCGGTCTCATCTACCCAAACAATTTTGGGTAGATGAGACGGGCACAGGCCCGTAGGAAGAATAAAAAGAAACGAAAACCAGGCGTGGGCTGTACGCTGAAAATGATGATACCAGAACAGAAGACCACAAAACCTAATTACCCTTCTCAGTCCAGTGGTATTGTGAACTTATTGGGGGCGTCAAGTTGGCCAATAGCCCAGTGTTGAATAAACTAGGGCCGCCCTCAAGTAAATCCCGTGTACTGACTCTTTCCGCCATGTTAATTTTCACCGCAATCGAACCTTTTATTGTAATGCTCGTTGTAGTGGACCGAATCGTTTTTGTTTTAATATATTTACAGGATTAAAATGTAGCTACACCCCGTCGCTTATTGTTCGTTGTAATTATTTTCAATAAATACTTAATTTTTTTTATTTTTATGCTCATTAGCGCCATCTACTTTATGAAGCGCCATTGATTATTAGAATTTTTGACCAAATCCTACGGGAGTCCCATGCTTTCGGGATAAAAAGTATCTTGTGTGTTAATCCAAGGTATCAGCTATCTCAATAACGAATTTTATATAAATTGGCCCAGCCGTTTGAGCGTGAAGAAGTAACAAACACACTCACGAATTTTCGTCTTATTATATTAGTGGGATTAGGTTTGAATTCATGTGATATAATTATAATAACACTAGATGTTGCCCGGGGCTTCGCTCTCGTAGGAATTTTGAGATAAAATGTAGCCTATAGCAATCTTGGATAATGTACCTTTCTAATGGTGAAAGAATTTTTGAAATCGGTTCGGTAGTTTCGGTTACCTCTTTATAATAATAGTATAAATTTCGTGCACGTCGTTCCGCTCTAGAAAAGGACCATTCCATATCTTATCGTGGATGTCGTCGAGATCACCAAGGGGCACTGATAGGTAACAATAACATTCCCACGTTTAGTTGACAGGTAGGCAGTATGTTGTAAAATCACAGTCGAAACTTTAAAATTTCAAGGTTACTTTTTTCACGGCATCACAGCTTCCAACGCTAAATGTGCGGAGATGAGAAAAATATCATTATAATATCATGACATCATTGCAAATATAGTATCAACATTAAATGACAATCATGGTCGAGTAAGAAAATGATAAAACGCTTAGATAAAAGATAAAAATTCAGAATCGTCTCTTTAGTTCTGACCTTATGTATGGGATAGACGTTAGACTGGAGTGGTCTTCCAGTCTGTCTGTCTGTCCAGTGTGTATGTCTATCGTTTTGAGCTGGGTAACTAGACTGTCAGCCTATATCCTACGCGAGAAATTTCTAAGCCCCTTTTGGCTGGGTTGTGGTTATTTGCCACCCTCTAGATAGGTACGCCACTGCTAGCCATTTTTTACGCCCACTGAATCATAGTATAAGTTATTTATTTATTTATATTTCGGGGTCTTCCCGCGAAATATAGAATAAAGTTACATGTGTTTCAATGTATAAAACTATGTTAATTATAAAACTCTGTATATTAATTTATGCATATAAAATTCTAACTCAGTGAGATCAACGTAACAGAAGTTCAATGGATTGAGTCGTTCCTCTCCGATTGTCCGCGCATCGTTAGGGTTATTCACTATCATATTGTGGGTCATTCGCTATTAGAGGTATTTACACGGATATGACCAACCATGCGATCAAATGGTTAAATTCAAAAATCACTCATATTTTTTTGTATTCTTCATGAAACCTTGCTGCTCGGATCATATGCATTGACATTAATATAATTACATTTTTTAAAATGAAATTATTCATTTTCTGTTTGTTGACCACCTATTGGACACACAAACTGATAGTTAAATAATTACAACTAAGCTATAAATTCAATGTATAATCACGACGCAGTGCGACAAGACGTTTAATTTTCTGTCCACAATATAAGTTGCTAACAATAGAAGTTAAAAAATAGAGGAAAACCCATGAATAGGATAGATTGCATCAAAGAAATATATGAATAAGAAGGGAGTGTTGTGTGAAATAGCAAGTGACACAGTTAAATGGAAATAATTAACATACTTTTCCGACCCTTATGAGTAGAAAAAAGGTCAAGAAGTATACTCGTATGTATAAATCTAATCCAATATCGTGTGGTATCCGTATATCGTGTGGTAGATTGGTGCTTAGACAAGACTAAAATATTTCTGGACACTAGGTCTTTGCTCCCAGGGACTAACAGTTCTATTATTGTATACTATAATACGCTATAATGTTACATCGCGTAGCGTTGTTTCGCTTTGTACACCGACCCGTTACTTAGTGTGGACGTAAATCTGTTGTGGTATTTCTAACAGCTTATAATATTATCGACTTCGCTTCAGAATGCATTAAATTTTATGTAACCATTGCTTCAAGATATGGGCGAAAAAGTAAAAATAAAATGGTTTTAACCAGCGCGTTAGAACAGGAAAATTTTCAGAGATTTATTATAATGCTCTTGTAAATAAAAATAAATTACGTTTTTAATTTAGACTGTGGTCTTTGTTTACGTAACGGTTCGTCCATATTTTTTTTATAAATAGTGATATTGTTTGTTTATTTCAACTTTTGAGCATATTTTGATGAAATAAGACAGATATAGCCTAATATGGCGAATGTACAAGATTTTTGGCCCCAATTTACACAAGCACTAAAGTTGTCCAGGAAAACAACGTGTTTACAGTCATGTACATGCCTAACTATTTCAATTTATCAGTAGGTATGTACGTACGTACATTTAACCTAAGCAGTTTACGAACTATTGATACACTTAAAAGGATATTAATACTCTAATACATAAATCAAAACCCATTGAAATAGAAATCACATCCAATTTACCACGACTACGGCAATCGAAAGGGCTGAGTCAATTTCATGCTCGACCCACGTGGGCTGCCAACTTATAGTCCACTCTACCTGAAACATTACGATATTAGTATACTACTGTGGCTATTAGTTACATTCAGTAACAGAGTAAATTTTCCTCTGCCATGGTATTTCACATTGTCAGTTTCATGGTCAACTTGAGTACATGTAATTGTCTCACACACCACACTTTGGGCAAAAATACGTTTTTTGTATGTATGTATATTTGTAACGCGATAACTTTCGAACCGTTGGTTCGATTTTGTTGGAATTTGAAAGGTATATAGGATAAGCCAATGGAATTTTTATGTTCGTGGAGCATCAAAATTGGTTAAGTGGTTTTTGAAATATTCACAATTTTGTAAAAAAAAAAAATGTATTCGCGAGGTCTACGTTCGCGGCGAACAACTAAGTATTAGTACCAAATAAGTACAAAAATGTCATTTTTGTAGTTGTTGTCATTTTTGAAATTGTTGTCATTTAGTAGTATACTAAGGGTGTCTAAGGAAGAATCTAGAAAAATGCTAAGATTATAGAAAAAAATATGTTGATTGTAGTAGTGTGTAGACGTATATATATAGAAAAAAAAAGTGAACAAAGAACAAATAAATTACCAGCTTAATATGAAAATAAAACGTATATAACATGACATTCGTATGAATAAATTACTATAATCAGAGTACATTATTGCCTTTGCAATTTTTATGGTTTCTGCCAAGAACCCTTCGCTAGTAATCTGAGTGGGTTCGTCTCGTTGAGTTATAATAGTCTAGATACCCCATGCTATGGCGCTGAGCCTAATATGCCTACAAAAAAAATTAAAACATAGCTGTAACTATGCATTGTTTTGTCTACGACTGACATAAGGCTGCTTCGGATTTGGAAGTGACTTAGCTCACATATACCTAATCCTATTCAATTTCTGTTTAAATCTAAATTTTCATTTACATTTGTTTATGAGTAAGCTTTAGATTTTTCCATACACAAAAAGGCACTCCTTCATTCCTTGTTATTTTAAATAAGTGTGCTCTATATTTTTACAAAGTAAATGAAATAATTCACCAAATTTTTTTGTGCTATTCGATATTGCTCTATCATTTTGTGTCAACTGTACAAATTCCATAAAATTTGCAAGCAATGGCGATTGCGTCAATGAGCATAATTTTCAAGTCAAAGAATTGATTCAGTACTCACACCATTGCTGAATTAATTCTTTGCCATAAGCACATTTTTTAAGAGAAAATTTAAATTGTACTTATTATTTCTCGCAATGAAATTCTAGTAGTCATTCTAACAGTAGAATACTACGCCGCCCGAACATCGCAATTAGATAAATGGGACACTCTCCATCCAAGATCACCGCATAATATCCTACAGTAAGTTGTACGGATGTGGTATCTAGCCAAATATACATCAATGGTTCATCGGGTATAATTTATTGCACGCACGCAGAAGGACAATTGGAACGGGAAATTGTGATCCCACCGAATATGTAAGTGTAAAAAATGAGCTGAACCTCTCATATGTTACCAGTTCTTAGCAATATAGGCAAAGGTGGTGTGTGGTTCCGCCCTAGGATAGGACCACTCCATCCTCCCGTGGATGTCGTACGAGGCGACAAAGCCTTCGCAACTGATAGCCAATAATATAATTCCCAAGAATATTTAAAGTCAGTCGGAACTCTTTTTAAAGCTCTCCGCGCTAAACAATAGCAATTCGCCACAAAAAAGGGAATGGAATATTTTTTCTTGCAACTAAAACGAATGAAACACGAATAAAACTCGAGCAATACTGCTCTCGTAAACCAAGCGACGGGGGGCTCTTGTACTTAAACATAACTTACAAAACCAGCTTCAGAAAATCTTTACAAGCGTTTAAACGTTTACGAAAAGAAAGAAATCGGCAGCTCATGTTACATTAGTTGTTTTTGTTTCTAAGAACAATAAACACGAAAAATATGTTAACGGACAAGCTGGTAATAAGATTTAGGGTGAGTCGCACCATCAACTTTGACGTTGATTTTGGGGCACTTTGCATTTAAAGTTAACGTCACTGGTGCAACACACCGTACGTAAATAATAACATATTGATACTAAACATACATGTTCTGTTTGTTTAAAAATACATTATACATTAGTGATTGGCTAGCGGTTTGATTATATGTTTTTGTGTAATCTTACAGTTACCAAAGTAAGTTCGAGACTTGTGTTATAGGATACTAACTCAACGATACTATATTTATAACAAATATACATATAGATCAGCGTCCAAGACCCAAGACAGTAAATGAATAGTTTAGTTAGCTTTTGGCTTAAAATTAGCATAGTTCAAAATTAGTTTTATTTTAAGAAAATGCCTTCAATTACCGCGAATTAATGGCAAGGTAAGGGTGAGGGGAAGTTATCAACTTTGACGTCGACTAAAACCTGCGCGCCGCTGACGTTTATACAAAACGGCTCACTTTGCGATTTTTTGCGTAGGTTAAAGTTAACGTTTAATCTGTAACCCACTCTATGTTTATATTGTAGTCTTTTATTGTTGTGCAACTTTTTAAAGTTTATGCTTAGCGCTTGGTAATTTATTTGAGGTAAATAGCACAAGAATCGGATAGCGTGTGCTTCCGCCCTCTATTTCTTCCCGTGGATGTCGTACGAAACTTAGGTAACAATAGTATTCACAAAGAGGGTTAACGTCAGCCTGATAAAATCACAGCTGAATCTTCAAATTCTTTAGGTTATTTTTACGCTGACCCCAGGGAGTCACAGGCCCGAACACAACCAGGAACCATAATGATGAGAGAGAGCACAAGATTGGTAAAGCACCAATGTACTTTGTGGTCACTCTCTGTGTGTGTGGAGCGCACGCAGGTCTGAGCAGGTGAGTCCTGCGCAAAAAGCGAAAAAATAATGAAGGAAAACCGTGAAAATTATATATATTAAACGCGCACATACCTTTCTTGTTTCCCATACGTATCGGACCTTGTTACAATGGACTGGGCAACTGACTCGCCGTATCTCGCTATATATGGCGACGACGTCTGCCCGGTAGAATCTTGTACCGCCATATCAGTTTTCTGCCAAGTATCGTCACAAAACTAATTATGCAACGCGAACATTTAAAAGTAGTTAATCCGTGAAAATTCTAGCCTCTACCTAACTTCACAGGAAATAGATTTGCATATTTACCATGATATATGGGACGAATGTGTTTAATTACTAAATCAAAGCTAGCATCTGTTCCTGTAATATCTAATTCACAATTGAATTTCACATACGTATTGAACTAGATTTGAGAATACCACACGTATGAAGCAAAAATGCTGCGTATTACATTAATGGTATGCTCTAAAATTGCTTGCGTTAGATTGATTTGGTAAATGTAACAATAATTTAGGCATTTAAACCAGAACATGCTTACACAAATACCAGCCTATATAATTACACAAATATCGGCTTATTTGATTTATTGGTGTTGGGTATGTAAATCGCTAATGAAGTAATTTAAATTATAATCAGATATAATTTTATCATTATCTGAGCGTGAAGAATTGAGACATTAACGAAGAAACAAACTTATATATTAGGATTTATCTTGACGACCTCGGTGGCGCAGTGGTAAAGTGCTTGCCTGGACCGAGAGGTCCCGGGTTCGACCCCGGCCCGGGTCTTGAATGTTTATATATGTATTTGTTATAAAATATAGTATAGTTGAGTTAGTTTCCCATAACACAAATCTCGACTTACTTTCTGTTTGATTTGTCCTTATATTATTTGGGATGCATTTATAATACTAGTATATGGATTGCAGTGTAAGATCAATTTCAAATACTGATTAACTACTTAAGATTTTTAGAAGCAATATTTTGTAGATCTAATCACTGCCCATTAACATTGAAACTTTCTAAAAATATTTAATATTCAAAGCTTTACAAATGTTTTAGCTAAAATAAGCTTTCAAATTAAGTTAGTAAATCCTAAACTAATAGAAAACTTAGTTAACGAACCCAGTCCATAGTTGACAACTGTTACTAGGTAACTACTATATGACGACCCATGTGGCGTAATACTCACCATGTCTGTCCGCTACCTTGCGGTCCTGAGTTCGATTCCCTACCATGCGGTTATGGGTGTGTTGTGTCCGTTTCTATCAATGGGACTCGCAAGCTTTGTGCTTAGTGTGGGCCGTTGAGTTTTGTCTATTTATTATGTTAGTCTATAAAGCGGTAGTGGGCCAATGGCTAAATCGTCCGTCTATTGATCGGATGATCCCTGGTTCGAATTCTGTGAATTTCATATGTAATTTTGGCACTTGGTTTTAATGAAGAAAAATATAGTCTGGAACTTGCAAGGTTCTTGACTATATGTTTCTGACCAAAATGAAATTCCAAAAAAAGCATTTAAAAGATATAAAAAATAAATACCTAATTAAAAAATTTAAACTCAGTCACACAATGAAATGAATTTGCTATATAAATAAACTAGCTTTTTCCCACAACTTCATATGTGAGTAAAAATCCGTTTCGCGTGGGAATTTCAGGAAATCTCTTTTTGCTCCCCTACACTGTCCTAGGAACCCACACACCAAATTCAGCTTTCTACGCCCAGCAGTTTCGGCTGTGCGTTGTCTGTCAGTCAGTCACTCAGCAACGCAAGAGTTATATATGTATAGATGTAAATCAAACAAACAGAATACGAAACGGAAAATATCCAAAATGGATTTTGTAAAAAGGCAATTGGAACACGCAGAATCTGATAAGCGTTCCCAATCAAGCTACGAGTATAAGTGGGGTCGAATCCTGGGTTCGTAAAACATGATCTTTATTTTAGGGCCACAAGCTAACATACTGCGTGTTTGGAGGTTCAAATTCTAGATGAGATACATTTTGAAAAATTTTAGCGATCTATCTTCCTAAACTTCCATTTAAAAAATTGTTGTTTCTTTTTTTAATCTGAAATTTGATATTTTATGTACGTATTTTTTTACGCAACCAATTTGATATTTTATGTGATTTCCCAAAAATATATTGCATTAATAAAAATCTTTTGTTAGTTACAATTTAAAAACAATTGATTTTTATTATTTTTACCGCAACACAATAAAAAAATATATGAAAATAAAAAAGGAATGAGTAATTATAGTTTTAAGGAGAAAAGAAAATGTAAATAGAAAGTAGTTTTCATTAAAAAATTTACCAATGTCCTTCAATCTTTCAACTTGAGATAAGTCCGTCATTTTTATATTTCTTCTTAGTAAGAATTTGTGTACAGTCAACAGCACATTAGTCTATCCAAATTCATTGCAAATTCGTCGCTATTACCACGACCTAAAGATCCATCCAGAGTAGCATCCCATACGGCGACTGTGCCACTTACAATAAAGGTATTACAATCTTCTGTCTTGAATCGTTTCCATTTTACTTTACCTCTTAGTTGGAGAACAACATTTCGCACCAAAACATCCCTAAGGGTCTTTTACTCGCGGTTATGATCCGAGCAGGCTACCTCCATTATTGCGAATTAGAATGGTACAGACAAATCTAAAATTGATAACCACTTTGATAATGATTTTTTGCTTTTAACATTCAACAGGCGCGCATTTTTTTGGCGTTAGTTTTGGATGTTTGATTGATTATGACAGTAAGAATGCATTGGAACCGACGAATTACGTCTTTATAAATAATGATATATTTTTTTTTGCATTTAATTATTAATTGTATCTGACTCGTATACTTCTGGTGTACTGTCTATCCGGCTTGGCGGGGAGATCTTGACTCGAGTTGGACTTGATAGGAGCTATTTTTTTTTACGACCTCGGTGGCGCAGTGGTAAAGTTCTAGCCACTGAACCGAGAGGTCCTGGGTTCGATCCCCGGTCATGATGGAAAATATCTTTTTCTGATTGATCCGGGTCTTGGATGTTTATCTATATATGTATTTGTTATAAAATATAGTATCGTTGAGTTGGTATCCCATAACACAAGTCTCGAACTTACTTTGGGGCTAGCTCAATCTGTGTGATTTGTCCTAATATATATATATATATATATATTTATGTTATACCGTGATAATACAGCAATTAATTGACTGATTTCAAACTAAATATGACTAAAATCTTTGATTCTGTGATACGTATGACTGAGATTACGTATGTTAATTTGGCTCCTTTTTTATCCTCACCCATTATTTTCCATACTATTACTACTATTTTGTTGGTATGTTTGACAACTGTATCAACTTTGACGTGAACTGTAAACCCTCACAGTCCTTAAGATATAAAATTGCGTAATGTGCGATTTTACACGCACCATAAAGATATAGCGATAAATGCATTTCTTAAAATTGGTACTGAAATTGTTCATAAAAATTGCGTTTACCACTATACAAGATGATTTGGGCGTACTCTAGTCAGACTGCGACCACATTAGATACAACTCCATTAAAACGTCAGCCGCAACGAGTGAACTAGTGGGGTTTGAACTAAGCAGTCGTACGAAACCTACCTAAAAACAAAACATTTTACGAACTTATATTGTGACTATCACTTAACAAATGGAAAATAAGATTTATACTCTTCACATGTTATTAAAATAATTTAATTTCCTTTATGAGAAACTAAACAACACTTATATAAGGTTATATTCTCTATATTACTTACAGTAATGGCATTCCAAAGAGGGATGACGTCAAGCAGGCGGCCGGTAGTGAATCGCTATTAAATGTTCAAATATTTTAAGCTTTATTTTTAAAGAAGACTCTGGGCTTTGAAACGTTACAGCTGAGAAATCATGAACGATTCGCCGACAAAATGTCTCATCTATTCTGTCGGCGAATCGTACGTAGATGATGGGTTCTGTCGTTCAAACGCCCGATGTCGAAACATTCTGTCGACGAAACGTTCGTACGTTACGTTTCAGACTCAGAAATCATACATACAACAGATAGGAGAGGGAACAAAATGAAATGATAAACATTAGTATTTAAATATACGGACACGTATCAAAACCAATCATCCCAAATAAACACCCTTTTAAATCCGATATACATTACCATAGTAATCGATTCCCTTTAATTTTGCACATGAATTAATGAACAAAAACTCATTTGCGTGGGCTTAAAAAATATTTGAACGTGATTATATGGGTGCTAAATGGAAAAAGAGATAAATTGTTTTATCGAGCCGTTTGCGAAATTGTTTGACCATCTAATATGTTATTAAATTTTTATTAAAAATTATAATAATATAACATAAGATAAGAGCAATTTTTCTCAGTAAGAATACGCATGTTAAATAAATATTAGGACAAATCACACAGATTGAGCTAGCTCCAAAGTACGAGACTTGTGTTATGGGATACTAACTCAACGATACTATATTTTATAACAAATACCTATATAGATAAACATCCAAGACCCGGGCCAATCAGAAAAAGATCATTTTCCATCATGACCCGACCGGTGATTGAACCCGGGACCTCTCGGTTTAGGGGCACTCACTTTACCACCGCGCCACCGAGGTCATCATATATATAGTTATCTAGCTATAGTTGTCAAATAAAAAATTAGTTTACCAACAATGCGTGATAAACAGTTAAGTATTGTTATGATAGAATTAATTTGTTTATTAATTATTTGTTACAGATTTGGATGTGCGAACGAAAAGAACTTTGAGTGCTCTGGTTAGTAATTTGAATCATTATTTGATAGTAAATGAAAAAAAAAAACATATACTCTATGCATATACTTATCAGAAGACGTATCGCCTTCGGACATTTGTATTTATTAGCAACACTTGCCACTAGATGTCGGTAGGTAGTCGTAAAAGTCATGTTAGATGCCTTTTATAATACACACGAAAAGAAAGCGAAAATGATACGTTACCCGCTTCGTTAAAATATGAAAAAGTATCTGCAAGTACTTTGTCAAATTGTTTACAGAAATATATCCGCCACAGGTTTCGTCACAATTTACTTTAACCACATTTGAAAATACTTTTTCAATAATTACAAGCAATATCCAAGAAAATAGAGATGTGGAACACAAGATTATTTTATAGATACATATCCCACTAATATTATAAATGCGAAAGTTTGTGAGGAATCATGCTTATATTTATGTTTGTTACTTTCACGCAAAATCTATTACATCGATTGTTATGAAATTTGTCACACGTGTAGAATATAACCTGGAATAACACATAGGGTAATTGTTATCCCGAAATTTACACAGGAGCGAAGCCCCGGGGCGCAGCTTATACTTTATAATACTAAGTTCTATACGAAGACGTTGATATAATTTTATTTACGACACAATAACAAATAAACGGGTTTCAAATAAACCTATCAGAACCAAACCCCTACCCTCATTCTGGAGCATCCCTTAATAAATAAACATGAGTGCAGACTTGACCAAATCGCTGAGATAAAATATGATAACTAAATATATTCTAGAAAATTGTCCATCCTCAGAAATAGTCATAAAATTGAGTGTCACGGATGGACAGCGGTTTTGTTCTTGGCTGTTCTCCAGGTTGTGTGGTCAGCGGAAATCAATTTTATATTGGTTTACTTAAAGTTTGATGTTAGAACCGTGATTAAAAGATGGAGCTTTGAAAGATGAACGATAAATTCGAATAATATTTTATGAGGACGGAAGCACATTGAGGTTCATAATATTGACTATAAATCTAGTAGAAGCTGACCTTGATATTGCAGAGAATTCAATTGAAAGTCGGCTTAAAATAAAAAAATCTGTAATTTTGTATTTCTTTTCTTCATTTTGCATGCAAGAATAATATATAATTATGCTGTCAGAATTTATTTAAATATAGCTCTACCGACTGCCAAAACCCGGTGACGAAATAGAAAAAATAGAAAACTCAAAAACATGACAAAGAGCTGTGTAGGTCAGGGTGTCTATTCTGCTAACTTTAACCCAAAACTGTTTTTTAATAGTAGATCTTATTGACACGCAATAAGAACTAATATTCAGACACTATAACGACTTATCGTAGAACCGGCACCCAGGTTTTTCTGTATGTAAATATTAGGGAATGAAAAATAAATGATCTTCAAAAGTTTAGGAGAGGCGTGTAATTCCACCCTACAATTGAACCACTCCATATTCTCCTGTAGATATCGTAAGAGGCGACTCAGAGACACATAGTCTAGGCAGCTGAGGCAACAATAATATTCCCAAGAAAGGTTGATGTCAGTCATTCCAATTCGCTATTTTACAACCCACCTAACGTTGTAATTCAAAGAATTTAACCCAAATCGGAGAATAAAAACTTTTAAGGTTAATTTTTACGGTGATCCCTGGTTTCGGAGCGTAACAACTCCGAACACAACCGGCAACAAGCGAGTGAGAATCAATAAATATGAGAGAGATAAAATGACTACTAATTAATATTTTATTGTTAAGATATGCTTAACACGTGTACTATTTCAGCGAACTATCAATAATTCCGATGAGGAATCTGCGAGGATATAATTCTGGAATCATCGGTAAATTATCTGTAAGTGATCTATGTAATAATTGATTTCGGCTGAGTAAGCTCCAGACTGGTTGGAAACACGCCAGAGTTGACTTTAGCCGACGTCAAAAGGAAGTGTTTCGTGCCAGTCGTGTCACGGCTTTATTCTATTATTATATTCGTCTTTATACTTTGCTACAGCTGCAATTTTCAAGTGAAAAGTTATTTGATCTAAAAATAAGCCTATTTTAAGATAGTGTTGTAAGATTTTACTCAATCTGGGATACCTAACTAGTATTATGAATGCTAGATTTTTTTTTTTATTTGTTACCTATTCACGCATCGTCTACTCAGCCAATCTTCTTGAAATTTCGCATAAATATAATAAAGAGTATTTATAAGGATGTAGACTACATTTTTTCCCCGGAAAAATAACTGTTCCCGTGGAAAATTATCGCGGGCGAAGCCGCGTGCAATAGCTGGTGTCAAGTATTGTAAAGTGCACGAAATATTACATATATTCCGTTTACGCCAACCATCTCTGTGCTATCCTTATCTATTTGTTGCCAGCATAAAACGCTTTTGAAAACTCATTGATGATGCTATCGCACAGTCTAAAATTTTGGCCGCTGAAATCCTAACTAATGTTAGAAATATGAAAGTAACTTCGTTTGTTTGTTTGCTACTACCTCTTCACGCTCTTCTACTTTACCAGTCTTCTAATTCAAATTTTGCATACCTATAGTTTAAAGTATGAAGAAGGATTGAGTACCTTTCATCCCGGAAAAATAACTGTTCCCGTGGGAATAGCTTGTTATAAATAATTGCAAAAATAAGTCATTTTGTTTGTTTGTTATCTTTTTATGCTCTATCAACGCAACCAAATTACTTGAAATTTTGCATATATATATTTTGAAGCGTGGCGAAGGACCTAAGGTACCTTTCATCTCGGAAAAATAATTATATACCCCTGGGAAGCCGTGGGTAAAGAGCTAGTGATAAATATTTTGCTTTGTCTAGCCAATTGCTTACTCTATATATTGATTATAGAACAACATAAAATAACATAACTATCACAAAAGCATACTCTCAGCATCAAATAGCATTATTTAAGAACAAATAAAACCTTTATTTGATCGTTTCATGTGCGAGCTGTAAGTTCGGACAAGGTACTTTTGTATATTATTTGTATAAAATATCGCCTAAATAAAATAGTGTGGACATTTTTGTAAATAATATTTGTTAATAGACGTCACGAGGTTTTATTATAGTATTCCATAATTGACCGAGCGAGCGATGCGAGCGAGATCTACAAATAAACTGGCAAAAATATTTTTTTTATATGTATGTATTTTTGTAACGCGATAACTTTCGAACCGTTGGTCTGATTTTGATTTTTGAAGGTATATGTATTCGATTGTCATTATAGAACCAGCCGTCAGTCTAAAGTCAACCATCTATGGCAATGCTATTCTCTCCTATCGGTTGCCTAGGCTGTGTCCCTTAGTCAAAATACGACATCCACGGTAGAATATAGATGGTCCTATTCTAGGACGGAACCACATGCCCCACATAATTCGAAATAGCTTTAGCACATCCATTTTGATCACATGAAAGTCCAAAAACGGATAGTATGTTTCTTATTCACCGTTCGTTCCGATGAGATAGGTCGGAAAATTGAAAACTAATATCCGATAAAACTTTACATTGCATTCCAAATGTGAGTGTTCATGCAACATAGACATGTAATAATAGCACTGAAATGAAGTAACAGCAAAAACAAACAATAATCGACGCATATTTATAGAGGATCCTTAAGCTTACACGTTGTCGGTAATATAGTGTATGAGTGAGCAAGTGAGACGCAACCAGCCAATCACATTGCAGTGCGGTTGTCGTTGCGTCACAATGGCGCAATGTGATTGGTTCGCTGCCTCTCACATCGAATCGATTCGATAGTGAGAATTGAAATAACACCTCTGTCCTCAATTTTTCGTGAGTTCGTTACTGGACAAATCCAGTACATTAGAATCGTGAGTGGTTAAAAAAGTAAATATATGATACCTGTTGAACACTAGGGGTGTCACAGGCGCGTTGCCAGCCCTGAATAAATCTTTTCACGCCCTTTTTAAAGAAAATCACATCGATTGTGCGTACTTTAGTACTACTGCGAGTTGCACGGTCAAATTTGACGTTGTCTTTAATCGGCGCGGCGCATACGTTTCGACAAAATGGCATAATTTGCGTTTTTTTTCTATGGGCCTTAGTTTATTATGTTCATGCGACACAAATGTATAATATAGTGTTTTTTGCTTGCAAATTATTAAAAAATTGCTTTCAATTTCTTATAACATAAATGTACTGAAGTAATAATTAATAATTGGCCATAAATTAATGATGGTTCGCGTGCAAGTAATCGTCTATTTAAATATGACATAAACACGGAAGTTTTACAATAACAATCTATATACATTTTTGTTTGAGTAATATTTTCTCCATTGCATGTTAAAGTCAAAATTCGTCCACTTAGGGCGAGTTGCAACGTCAAAGTTAACGATGATTTTAATCGGCGTAGCGCTGATGTTTAGACCAAATAGCGTAATTTGCCTTTTTCTGCGCTCGTTAAAGTTAAAGTCAAAGGTCCCTTATGTATGCTTAGATATTCAAAACTACGCAATGGATTCTTTTGCGGGTTTTTTTAATAGATGGAGTTATTCAAGAGGAACGTTTATATTTATATGCATAATTCACCCGTGCGAAGGGGCGGCTCGCTAGTAAACTTGTAATACCTACATTTTGCGTCTTGACTTCTTTGGAGTAAAGGCTGCGGTGAAGTTTATTGTGCCGTTTCGACAGTAGACTTAATTTTAGGTAATATTTTGTCGTCAGCAATGCATATATAATCCTAAGTTGAATAAATAATTTTGAATTTCGGTAGTGATAATTAAATTGTGAAAAATTTGTTACGTTGAAAGACTTTTCTGCCAAAAAAAAAAACTCGCCATACATATCCTGAAAACATAACCTATTCTAAAAAATTCACTATTGTCAATACTGTCTAACTCTCGATGAGATGAGATACCGCAAAATTACCAAAGAAAATATTGGGAAATTGTATTTACTAAATAATTTAAAAAAAAAAACAATTTAGATATTTTTTCATGGATACATAAACAGCTTCCGGTAATTGATATTTTAATTACTTGTTTACGCTTCATGGGTTTTATAATGGAATGGTTGTCATGAGAAAACAAACGCTCTGGATAAAGAACACAGATTTAATGAAGGAAAAACATCATTTTGCTAAATTTTAAGTGGTAAAGGCCATAACATATCGGGAGGTCCGGTGAAGGAAAACATCGTGACGAAACCTGCACACTGGTCGATAGTTAAAACTCACTAGTGTGACTACTAGACTCACTAGTGTGTGGCGACTACTAGCTACATTTACGTCGGTAAGTCGTAACGTCACGGCAGATGCCTTCAGGCAATTTGAATAAAATCTGATACAAATGTTAGTTATAACGTACACCCGAGAAGGAGATTAGTCATAGTGAGGATTAGTCATAAAAAAGACTGGTCATGTTAAACTTCTTCTTAAAAAGTCACTTCTCGTCGATGATTGGCGCTCATTAAGGCTATTTTAACTTTTGAATTATTATGTTTAAAACGGATAACAATGTATGTTAACATAAAATTTAAGTAATGAGATGAAATTGTCGGTTTGGTTTCGCGAAATTATTTTGTTTTAGATAGTATCTTATATATATATATATATATATATATATATATATATATATATATATATATATATATATATATATATATATATATATATATATATATATATCTTATATGTATGATCTTATATATATATATATCTTATATATATATATATATATATACAAATAAAACTAATCAACGAACTAAGGAACCAACGCGATATTTTTGACACGATTCAAAGAGCGATCGTGTAAAATTTATGGGCGCGCAATTTTAGTTCGCACGATATCGTTATAAAATACCGATATTTTCTGCACGCGTTTGAAATCGATGAGTCAGTGGGAAATGCCTAGACTTTTTCGAAATATCTATTTTTAGTCTAATGAATTTAAATACAACCTAAAATAGGGGAAAAAAATTAATAGTAATATTTCCATTTAAAAAATACAGGTATATATTATAAGAATTTTAATCACTTGTATTGGACATGACTAATTAATATTGGACAAAGCGGTTAGAAGTAATACGACGTGGAATTAATTTTAAAAAACTGGTTGCACTCCGGGAGTGCCGGCAGAAGTGAAAACTTGAATATGAACGTTGTGCATTTTTGACGACTTACGAATTTTCGATCAGGCTCACGTGTCCTGACGCGAGTTTAACATTTTTAGCCCATCACAAAAAGTGCACAACGCACAAAGAAGTTTTCACTTCAAAAATGTTGTCTCAATAAAAACCACCACTTCAACGTGCCGTGTGACTATGTACTTTGTTATACAAAAAACTGTTATAACAAAAAAATGTAAGGAACAATAATGGTAAGCCCTTGTCATGAAAGGGACCAACACTGTTTAAATGAGTTTGAACATTTCTTTTCAACAGTGGTCTTTCCGAAATGTCAGTAGTTTGTAGCTATATAAGAATTTACTATATATTATAAAATTTGACCCGAAAAAATGTCTGTAAAGGTCTATCTGAACCATTGCTTCGACTCCTAAACGCCTAAAGCGGGACATTTTCAAAATGTCCGTTTCCCAAATCGGGCCTGCGCGACAGGAATACAAATACAGTAATTTTCCGTTTATTCGTAACCGATCCTGAATGGGGGCGATATAGAATTATCCCTTAGTTTCGAACTGTCAATAGGGGGTTGTATTGAATAAATGACGCGGGTGGAGGGTTTGATTCTGATCTAATTTTGCCCCGACCATCGGAGGCTGCAAAATTGCATGGATTTCAATATTTCAGTTTCTATACGATCAGAAATGTTTACGAGGAAATATTTGGATGTAAAACATAAACGGATTTATGACATAAAACCTTTAGTTACTATTAGTAACAAAAAAGATTTTGTTATTATTCTATGCATTATTATGTTAAGCATGACTATGGTGCAGCCAAGATCGGCACACGGAACTCCTCAATGTGGACTGCAAGAACATGATAAACAATATTAAATACGTTCCAAACATAGCATAGATTGTACAGTGGTAGCACATAATAGGTGTCGTAACATTTCGTAGTCGTCAATCGTCGTAGTACTCGCTCTGAGTGGGCGAGTGCTACGAGAGTATACGTTGAGTTGTTGAGTTGAGTTGTACCCAGCACTCGCTCTGAGTGGGCGAGTGCTACGACAAGAGTATACGTTGAGTTGTTGAGTTGAGTTGTACCCAGCACTCGCTCTGAGTGGGCGAGTGCTACGACAAGAGAATACGTTGAGTTGTCGAGTTGAGTTGTACCCAGCACTCGCTCTGAGTGGGCGAGTGCTACGAGAGTATACGTTGAGTTGTTGAGTTGAGTTGTACCCAGCACTCGCTCTGAGTGAGCGAGTGCTACGACAAGAGCATACGTTGAGTTGTTGAGTTGAGTTGTTACCCAATACTTGGCGGTGTCCGCTAGCATTTTGGACACAGTTTATAATTTTGCAAGCTTTTATTTAGTTTCACATGTTCCGTTCTATCTGTAATCAAATCTTGCAAGTTAAATTTCAGCAGAAAGACTGCAATAAAAAAATAATCTTAATTTTAACCTTTATATAAGTGTGTTAGAAAAGTTTTTATAATTTTGGATGCTTATAAATACTAAACAAATGCAATCATGTAACGCTTAATTAACAGGAATCTAGAAAAATTGCTGGAGTTTATACTAGGTTAAAGAATCTGTTTAGCAAGACTATTTTAGAACATAATATATCCTCGGATTAAGAATTTGAAGAAAGAAATATATATATATAACCCCGTTCAACTAGATCTTGGAATAAATAAAAATGACAAATGTGTTGACCACAATAGCCATTCAGAGCCGTTTTTCAGTTATTCTGAATCGGGCGGCCATTCTGCGATAGTTATTTATGTGCTACCTGCGTGTGACGTCACAGGAGAAGAAAGGATTTATCGGTGGTCTATTCTTGGTGTAAAAACTGGGGATATTTTGAATGGAACCACCGCGAACGTTTGAATACAAGTTAAGAATATCTAAAGCGAGAAAGAAAAGATAATTTTATTTATTTGCAAAAAAGCGTGAGCCAAAACAAATCTGAACCTTAAAAAAGTTAAGTTAACGTCAAAATTGATTGATTTGCTTGATTGTAAAGAGTTTCTTTTTAATACTGCACAAATTTTGTGTGTTGGCTCAGATGATGAAAATGAGTCGGCATATAAAGAAATCGTAGAAAAATTATAATTTGGCTTATCAACATTATGAAGTAATAAGTATGATAATGATATACAATAACTTTTCATATTTTGTGTTAAATTTAAATATTAAATTAAGTTAGGAGAAATTTACAGTCAATTATTATGGTACAAAATAATAAATATACAACAATGATTGAAATTTTCAGATTTTAAAACATAGCCCTAAAAGGCTCAGACCTTTGTTTAAATTGATTGCTTAGTATATTAAATAGGTCACAAAATGATCAGCAATATTAATCCATTCAGCTAATGATTTGATAATGTTAGATTCATCGATAAGTTTGCTAAATTAATATTAGTCGAGTCTCGCTGAAATGATGTGTCTATCAGGTCTAATCTCGACTAGATTTATTGTTTAATTTGAGAACCTAACGTTAAACTAAATGTCGTAATTATGCCTAATAACGACGACACGACACGGCATAATTATTACAATAACAATTATTATTATAATTATTATGTCGTGATGCAGGATGATTTTCTAGGAATTTAAAAAAAAAAGAACAAAGGGATGCAATGTTGATACTATTTCAGATTATATTCTACCCGTCTACCAAACATCAAAATCCGTTAAGTAGATTTTGTGTGATTGAGTAATAATTATCACACACTCTAATCCAAACGTTCGAATATTTTATAATATTTGTGAAATGTAATATAATCAGTATTTTAAGCTGATCCGAAAGCGAAATAAAAAATAGAAAGGCGTTACTTCTATTCCCGCGCAAATCATAAAAATTTAATAAAGGGAAAGTACTACAAATTTGAGATTCTCTCGTAGGCGATAGGCTAGCAAACCGCCACTATTTAACTGCTAAATGTGGCCTCTAGTTTCGACTGGAATTTCAACTCTTGGCTCTGTCTACTCCGCATCGGATAAAAACATAGAATACATAAAAAAGTATGCAAAATATCTGCATGAAGACATAACACTCCTTTTATGCCATTTGTATTAAAACACAAATACTAAGTAGCTAGAATTTGGCATACGGTTGCTGTGGCGATGCCAAGACTAAAGTTCGAAACGATCACTCTTGGATATCCATCATGCGCTTATTAGACTTGTTAGAACTTGGCCAGTGTAGGATACAATTTTGAATTCAACATTTAGAGTCTAGAATCTAGTCTAGAAATATTTTTTTATCAAAAAATAAAATAAACTTAATGATGCGGACTTATTTAGGCATTGTATAGTTATAAATATACTTATATGATAAAGTTAAAATGGAAATTGTGTGTGAAAACCTAAAAAAAATAAACTCCTTAAAACTAGAAGCTCGGGTTTGCGCAACTTAACATACTTACCTAGATATACCCTATCTTCAGTTAACAATGTCCACGGTAAAATAATGTGGGAGTATTTTCTGTTTTCTGAGTATTTTCATCTATATTGAATGAATACCCTAACAATATTTGTGAGCAAATAATTAATTTGGAAACCAGTATAACCAAATGTAAATTAATGCTTAAGAACTATATATTAACTGAGTAAATTTGTAATGAGTTGTGACTCACCTTACCACGTATAAACCTATATAGGTTTTTGTTGGTAGTGCTTGTATTTTTCATATAAATTATTGTAACATAAATAAAGAAATAAAAAAAAAGGTGGACCATTTCTTTTGATAAAATTTATTTTAATGAATGAATGAATATTTATTGCCAAAAATTAAACACCACAACACAAAATAATGGTAACACGTAAGTAAAAAAAAATCTTATTTCCGATTAAATCTTATATTTATTATAAAATTTATATTTTGGTGTTGTAGACAGTATCTACTCATATAATTAGTCGACGAAATTTGAAATGTGATTATTCGTTATTTCTTTTCACCCTCATTTAACTACCCTTAAAGATCAAATTTTAAGAAATCCTGAACCACTGGTTTCATTATTTTTGTTGCGTAGCAAACTTTCAAATAATTTTCAAGTAAGTAGTAAAGATTTTTGTTATTTTTCATACAATTTTTACCCCTTTGGGGGTCGAATTTTGAAAATTACTTTCTTATCCGAGCACTAAGTAATAACCTAAAGATACTGCCCAAATTTCACGTTTATAACTTCTATGGTTTAGGCTGGGCGTTGATAAGAAATAAAACGCTTGTTCATGTGCCTGAAGTCAAAGATTAGTTTACGCCCAGTATTGTATCCAGTTTCAACTCAAAAAGTCGAAAGTAAACCCAAATATTTGTTTGTATTGTACAGAACATAAATAATAAAAAAAAAACAATTATTTATTGCCAATCATTCAACGCGATCAACTTATTTAAGGTTCATCGCCCGCGACTAGTGTTTGGCACTTGAGCTCGCCTGTGTTGCCAATTGTATGTAGCTGGCCACCCTGATATCCTTCGGGATATATTGGATTGTTAAAACGTCCCGGTTGGTTAACATCGCACATGTGTGGCGTGTGGTTCCGCCCTAGAATAGCACCACTCCATACATTTCATACATAGCCTTAGTAGAGGATTGACGTCAAGTATGTAAAATCTCGGGTTTCACTGCGCCATAGCTCTGAATGCTATCGGGAATACATGAAGTAAGAATGATAGATAAATTGGATCCTGGGCTCCGATGCTCAACGGCTGAGGAAGACACCGGGAAAATGTTCAGATAAGAGAAAGAGAGAGGTATATGTTAACCAGTAATTGATTATTCCTACTAATATTATAAATGCGGAAGTTTGTGAAGATGTATGTATATGTGTATGTTTGATACTCTTTCACGCAAAATCTACTGACCAGATTGTTAGAAAATTTGATACACGTGTAGAATATAACCTGGTATAACACATAGGTTACTTGTGATTCCGATATTGCGCAGCTAGTCTCAAATAAATAGTGACTTTGTTTTCCACTGTTTTCTATTTTCAATATTCGAAAAAATTAAGTATAAGTATTTCACCTATTTCACCTTATACGTGTAGTATAGTTATACCGCCTTATTAATAAACATTTAATTCTCTGATTAGGCTTGGAGTAGTATATCTTTGTTTTGTCCCTCTCTCTCTTTTCAGCATTTGACATTGAAAGAACGAGACAATACGAAGAATAACTCTATTCCGAGGCTAATCAGAGAATAAGGTTTTTATTAATAAGGGGGATAGTGTATAGTTTATTGCAAATATTATATTCCTATTTTCTTTGCCCAATATAATTACGAACATAACACTTACACTCTTCCAACGTAACTAGTTTCCGTATAGTATTAATGACCAAAACAAAATTAATCTAACTTTTTACCGATAACATTGGGAAATACTTTGTAACTGGCAAACTATAGCAAACAGTTGCTACTATATCCATCTCTATCTGTACCAATTTCCCAAATAAAACTTACGGTTATTTTGAAAGTAACGATTGATCGGCTATACTTCATTACTTTGCTACTTGTGTGATCCTGAATGACAGTCAAATCAATTTTGTGATTGACCTAAATCTGTATAAAAGAGATCAGTCATTTATTAATTATTCACTTGTAAAGATTTAGGTTAAATTTATCTATACATATAAAATAGCTATATATGTGGGCTATGTCTGTTCATAAATTAGATTAAAAGGTAATAATATGGGGGTTTTTATGTGACTATTAATTCCTTTTTTAATGTCTGTATATTTGTTCGCGCATCACGCAAAAACTGTAAGATGGAATTGAATGCGATTTTAAACGGATTGACGGACACTTGTAAACGAATGGTCTAACTTAAAATCTGGTATAGATTTCATCCCAATACGTTATTTAGAACCCGAGATATTAGCAATAATAAATTGCAAGTTACCATAATATGTCCTTCTCCATACTTGAAACTTCATGTATGCAAAGTTTCATGAAGATTAGTTAAGCAAGTAATGCGTGAAGAGGCAACAAACAAACTTACTTTCGTTTTTATAATATTAAGATATTATAAAAACATGTTTGTAATTACCTTATTAACTTCAACATAATGATACAATTATTTTAAACTATTTTCATATTCATTATTACTTCAGCAATAAAGAAGTACTGTCAACAGTAAAAGAACTAACCGAAATTTTCCAGTGAATCTCCATTACCGTTGCAGGTCTAAGTAGACAAACTCAACTCGTAGTCGACTGTACAAACAGTGTGGAGCTTGCCAAAACTTAAAAACAGTAACAAAACATAATCGTCATTTTGAACAGTGCGCATAAAAAAGTACAATACAATTTCTATTCAAAAAAAAAACTGTGATGACTTGGCAAGAAAACAATGTAGAAGCGCCAGTGGCTTTGGATCGTTTCATGGTCTGAATGCTCATGTAATATTTGCGTATATTGCACGGGACGACCGCAATGGTAAAGTGCTTGCCTCTGAAACGAGAGGTCCCGGGTTCATCGCCGGTCGGGTCACGATGGACAATGATCTTTTTCTGATTGGCCTGGGACTTGGATGTTTATCTATATTATGTGTATTTGTTATAAAATATAGTATCGTTGAGTTAGTATCCCATAACACAAGTCTCGAATTTACTTTGGGGCTAGCTCAATCTATGTGATTTGTCCTAATATATTTATTGATTTATTTACTGTACTGACATACATATCCTTACGCATTATACTACTATTACGCATTATACTGCATATTATATGCCTCTGCAACTATTCGCGATAAGCTCAAAAACTACTGCACAGATTTTTATGCGGTTTTCACTGACAGATCGTGTGATTCCTGAGGAAGGTTTAGGCGTATAATTTATTGAGCTTTTATCCGAGCGACGCCGGGACAGGCCGCTAGTTTGATGTTAAATGGTGGCAGATAAGCGACAAAGATTTTAATAAATTTCTATTGATTGAAATAAAAAGTTGTTAAAACTTTTTTATTTCAGCTCGCTGTGACATCTGAACGAGGGTATAACGAAAGGTCGTTGAACTTTGCGCAGCTGGCTTTTACTGCTGTAGAGCTTTCACATCTCATTGACTAAACGATACGATACTGTACCTGACATTAAGTATTATTTGTACATATTTCATAATATTTTTTTTATATAATATATATAAATATATAAGTATAAGGACAAATCACACAAAGTAAATTCGAGATTTGTGTTATGGGATACCAACTCAACGATACTATATTTTATAACAAATACATATATAGATAAACATCCAAGACCCGGGCCAATCAGAAAAAGATCATTTTCCATCATGACCCCACCGGGGATCGAACCCGGGACCTCTCGGTTCAGTGGCAAGAACCTTACCACTGCGCCACCGAGGTCGACATATATTATACATACATATACATATTCTACAAGATTTTCACTGTACGAGTCCATACAACATATTTATGTTGAAAATTGTGCTAAGTGGAAAAGAAAAAGTAGAAATCCGGACATCAACTATTAACGGCTGTGTCGAAGCGGTGGTGGTGCAATGGTCAAGACGCCCGCCTGTGGATCGAAAGGTCCCAGGGTTATATCCTACTTGTGCCATATGAGTTTGTATACAAATCTGATTCATATATAGGTAGTTTTCATACACCATTTGCTTCCGGTGAAGGAAAACATCGTGAGGAAACATGCACACTGGTGGACAGTTTAGTTCACTAGCGTGTATGCGACTAACTGCCACTAGATGACGGTAAGTAGTCCTAAAAGTCATATCAGATGCCTTTAGGCGACTTGAATAGAATCTGACACCAGTGTTAGCAATAACACACTCGATATGGTGATGATGATGATGACCGACTGTGGAAGAAATCGGAAAGACGCTCCTATTATAGAGAGATGAGGTTACGAGAGAAGAACTTGATAAATAGGCCGTCTGCGTGGGTAGGTAGGTACCTCACTGTTATATATTTCAGCTGCCACACAATGCTCGGTGCCACACAATGACGACCTCGGTGGCGCAGTTGTATATTAATCACCTATTAACCGAGAGGTCCCGGGTTCGATCCTCGGTTGGGTCAAGATGGAAACTGATCTTTTTCTGACTGGCCCGGGTCTTGGATGTTGATCTATATGTGTATTTGTTATAAATATAGTATCGTTGAGTTAGTATCCCATAACACAATTCTCGAACTTAATTTGGAGCTAGCACAATCTGTGTGATTTGTCCTTAAATATTTATTTATTGTTGTGTTTCGGTTTAGAGTGTGAGAGAGGCAGTGTGACTACAGGGTACTGTGGCAAAAACAATTTTTTAAATTTATTTATTCTTTAAATTAATGGATGCTGTAAATTATTATTATTTTTTATTTTGTACTTTATTTATTTTAGCAGCAAATTTATTTGGAAATTTCTAGGTCACCTTAACAGTCAGGCTAGGCGTGGTGTTCTAAGTGAGCGATGGTACGCCGCTGTGTTAGGACACTGTGTGTATGAGTAATTACAGCAATAACATAGACCGCAAATTCATATTTTCATACTAATTATAAAATGTAAAAGTCTATCGGTTTCGTTTTTACTATTCAACAACTAGACCGATTTCGATGTTATCTAGGTCTTACATGGGCCATCTTGTTTTAAAAATCAAAAATATTAATGTGGGGAAGAAGGTTTGTAAGAAACACATACATGATTCTATCTGTCGTGAGCGGAGCCGGGAGCAACAGCAATACCTGCTTACATCGTACTATCGTAAACAGTTTGCTGAACAAAGGTTTCGACATACACAGCTGGAGTCGGACTCACATAGCGTAGTTTTACGCGAATTAGTGTCGGCATCTGTTCTATCTGGCAGAAAGCTTCCCAGTATTGACACTACGTAATGCCACGTTTTACGTCGCCGCATTTATCGCTTATCTAGGACGCCGTGTAAGACTAATTATGGTTTTAATCAAAACCATTTTATTTGGTGTCTGTGGGAGTAATTTCTTAAAATGAAAGAGAAATGAAATCAAATTGCACAGAAATGTAACAGGTAACCCAAAAAGTGCGCGCTAATTAATTTATTATCTATACATATAACAAAACTGTGAGTGGCCTATGTCTGTAGATAAATAATTATGGGCGATCTTTATGGGAATAATAGATACCAATACCTTTTTCCTTTAATTTTTGCCTCTCTGTATTTTGTTTGCGCATTACGCAAAAACTACTGAATAGAATTACAGTTATACAGCGGAACGTCTAACTACAAATCTGGTATGGGTTTCATCTCGATACGTTGCTTTTATTCCGAGATATCGATAAAAATAAGTTAGGAGCGGACGCACGAAATGAACGCGGACGAAGTCGCGGATAAAAGGTAGTTTGTAATAAGATGATTGAAGCCTTTGATGTATTAACCATAATCAAGTTAGAAACAATTAAGTAAGGAATTTGCTTCCCGTGGGTTGATATCCCACGTCATAGAGCGCGTTTCCGTTGTTCAGTATCGCGCTGTGATTACATCCGTCGACGGATCAACTCAAATGAACGTAGAAATTGTATGAAATTTCGATATACGTCAACGCATGTCAGTGTCAAACCTTATAGAAAACAACGGAGCACGACGGAGCAATTGGAACACGCTCCTATAGTCAAAAGGCAAACGCCCACACCTAAAATACTCTCTCCCGTTCTCACGTGTTTCTTATCACATTTATTACTGTGAAGCATTGAAGCGTAAAAATCAAAGCTTTGAAGATTAAGCTGTGTTATTATGACCGGCCATGTCTTTGGGAATGTTGTGCTTTTTCAAAGCCTTTCAAAAGGCCTTTTATCCCGCGTCTTGTATCGTAATACATGAAAATATGGAGTGGGCTGATTCTATGCTATGGCGGAAGCTCGTCTGTCCGACCAGAATCACAACCAGGGGGCGATCAACTTTACGACCTAAACTGAATTGCATCGCAAATTTGCACCATCGACTAATTTTTGTATGAATGCGATTCACTATAGGTGCCTAAATTGAACTGAGTTGCTTTGGAATCGTTCTGTAAAAGTTGATGGTAAACTACTAAAAGTATGTTTAAAATTAACTTAAAATATAAACTAAAACTAAACCAATATAAAAATAAACAATAATACAATATTCATGTAAGGAAAGTTCTTTAACCTCCACTTGGGAAACGCAAGCTTAATCCCTATATAATGTCTCTCCGTAATGCCTTGGCTTCAACCAAAACTGACTATTAGCGCAAAACCAAAATAAGCACACTAAATTTTCCATCCCAAATATGTAGCTGGACGCTGGCCAGGCCATAATTTACGTAGTATCCGTAAATAACTGGGTAGGTGGCGCCACCGTCACCTATTTTCCTGTTCGAACCGGTTCTGTGCGGTTTTCGTGTAAAAAGTTTTATTTCTTTTGTATAGATGGCGCTGTACGTACATTTTAATTACGGCTGCCGATTTTAGACGGGAAAAGCTAATGCATTTGGGATTAGAACTAAGGGTATTAAATCGTTGCCTGGAGTGGTTTAGTAATGCTCGGTTCACACGTAGTGTTTCAAAATTAAAAGCATTAATTTTTTTTATAACTGTCTTACTTTAGTAGTTTAGAATGCTTCATTGATTAATGAGTTATTATTATAAGATTAATGTATATTGTTTAACTCTTACTTACGTATTTCGCATTCTAGTTTACTTTTTCTTGTTCATCTATTTTCATATTTCTTTCCGAAGTTTTTGTTCCAAAATTATGTTATAAAAAACATGAAAATTAAATTATAAAAAACATTATACGACAAAGGCATGGAGTTTTTGATTTGTATTAAAAGGTATTTATCATAAAGTAACATGTTTCCTTAATATTTGGTAGATGGTATCAGTGTATGTAGAGGATTTCTATCGTGTCGCATCGTATAGCGTTTAATCGCATACCTAGGCCAAGTTTGCCTTCACAAGCGATACTCCACCGTCAAAGAATATTAAAATGTCTCACTTGCAAACAGCATTTTAATACAAGTTATGATTCCTAAAGTGAAGTTATGCAAAGAGAATGAGAAGATAAGCAACATGACACATTTGAATTTCAAAGCCAGGCAGTGGGTAGGAAACTTCTTTGTGTCATCCGCTCATACCGTCGCGTAATCTAGCATTTTTTCTTGTTTGTGATTTGTGAACGTTTTCAGTAAAATATTGCTTTAAATATTTTAAGAACTTCTAAGTATACAACTTGTACTTGTAATTTATTTTATTATCAATTATTAATTTACTTTAGATATAAAATTGCAGACTAATTCCAGGACTGATGCCTTCGTTTACAGCTTATAATTTTACTAAATGTAGCCCGGGGCTTCGCTCCCGTGGGAAATTTGAGATAAAATAAAGCCTATAGCAATCTTGGATAATGTAGCTTTTTAATGGTGAAAGAATTTTTGAAATGGGTTCGGTAGTTTACCCGCCTCAAACATACAAACTGACAAAGTAACAAACTTACAAAATGCTTACATCTTTATAATCATAGTATATATAGATTAGATTCCTGAGTAAATCTTCACCAAATCGACTATAATATCCATAGGCAATTTGTTACAAATTAAATCATTTATCCGTAATCATAAAATTGTCAAACATGCAGTTAGGCAATTAGAAGTTGTTAATAATTAATTTGTTAGCCACTTTAGTCTTCATCTACTAATATTGCTTCGTCTATTACGATCAGATAGATCGCATGCCCGTTCAGTAGATAGTATAAAAATTAAAATAAAATCATACCATTTCGGTGTAACAAGTAGCCATATTTAGACTCACTGAAAGAAAGATACATTTATTTGCACTCTCGTCAGATTTAGTGATAAATCTTTTATATAAACCTAATACCTGCTTACTTTTACAGGTACGCATATCTCAAGGGATTATTGAAATATACCTTATCGGTATACTTTATTCTTATAAAATGCCTTATACCTACTTTTTAACTTCGCGTTGCATAAAACGACATATAATTTAATATTACCTTTGTAAAAAGGTCCGAAACTTCTGGGAAATAAAAAAGGTATGTGCGCGTTTAATACATGTCGTACGGTATAATTATAAAAATGCATTATTCTTGATTTTCCATCGCAAATAAGACGTGTTCTTAAGATCTTTTTTCTCGTATTCTAAATTCTGTGTTCTCATTCGCCAGTGTTACTGGTTGCTTCCTGGCTGTAACGCCTCAAAGTTAGGGGTTCACTTTTTCATCTTATCGAGTTATTGCTAACACTGGTTTCTAATTTGGCATATGATATGAGTATATGAGAAACAAACTAATTGTAATCTATACTATTATTATAAAGAGGTAAGCGTTTGTGAGTATGTATGTTTGAGGCGGGTAATGTCCGAAACTACCGAAGCAATTTCAAAAATTCTTAGGCTATATTTTATCTCAAAATTCCCACGGGAGCGAAGCTCCGAGCAACATTTAGTGTAATAATATTTTTCGAAAACTAATCTGTTATGCGAAACAACAATGAAAATGTTAATTCAAACCAGCATTTGCTGCGACGGTTAATAATGTAATACTGATTTACTCTCTTTCGTAATAAAAAAAAATATTTATTATTAATTTGAAGCTAATTATTAATTTTGATCAGTTTTAATTAGAATGATTTTTAAAATGATGAACCTCGTTGCGGACTACGGCGTGTTTCATTTTAATTTTGATTGATTCTTATGTTTTGTTGATAAATACGTGTAGAAATATTAAAAATTCACAAAACCAGATCTTGGCAAATACTATTTTGCAAACCATTTACTATCTTGTCAGCTTTGAAACACATAAACACGTGTCAATACAATTGACATATTAAATTTAAAATACACGTGGATAACTACGTTTACACGTATAATTTTTATCACTTTTACATACTTATTATTACCAAAGGCGTTATGAACATTATTGCAAGTAAGCTGGGCAGCCCAGTGTGGGCACATTGGTTTAAAACTCACGTGTCCCAACATGTGAAACTAGTTAAGTAGTTAATTTGTTTGAATTTCATGGAATTTAATGTAATTTGATATAATTTATAATTTCACATGATTTAATATATGATTACGATATGGACATGGTCTGAAATAAAGATTATCATTATTATATTATTATTACATTTTACATATTTCATATTTACTTTTAAATACATATTATTTGTTCCAGAGGTTGAAACATTAACTGTAGTATCAGAGAGAAACATGACAATTAAATGCATCGATCGTGTAATCCCTAATGAGATCCAAATAATTAACTAGATCCTAAGAGCTGTTAATGACAATATACAGTACTAACATTGCCCGCGGCTTCGCCCGCGTAAATTTCCCACGGGAACAGTTATTTTTCCAGAATTAAAGGTACCCTATGTCCTTCTACATACTTCAAACTACATGGTATGCAAAATTTCAAGAAGACTGGTTGATTAGATAGATTGTGAAGAGGTAACAAAGAAACTTACTTTCGCATTTATAATATTGGTTAGGATTAGGATCGGTTGCTATGTTTATTAATATAATAATTTTGAATATACGACATGCTCAAAATGTGTAATTAAAAAAACTTAATTGATTAGTTTATCTCATTGTTTTAAAAAACAAAATTACTTATTATTTTCTTAGATAAATATTAGCATACATAACTAATAATTGTCGCCCATTACTCAAATTTTTATTATATTATTAAATTATCCTCTTTTCTGGTTAACACTCGAAACCCAATGTTATTGTTTTTTTGTAAATTGAAATTATTTATCATATTGCCCTCGTTGTTTCAGGTGTTAACATGGAGCGACGGATAGCTGGGATCATCTATATATTGATAACATTCGCGCTTGTCAACGAAATGTCAATTAATGTTCAGGCTAAAGACAACAAAAGGCGAACCAAAGAGAAGGGTGGCTTTCAAAAGAATATCTGTGACGTCAGCGACCGAGAATCAAAAGTCCACTGCTACTGCGAAACAAGCAGAGAACCGAAAAATGCGACCAAAGCGGAATGCTGGGTTTTCAACGGCGGAATACCAAGAAATGACCTCATCTGGCAAAGTTTCGCGTCCCAACCTACTCTGAAAACTTTGTCTTTCAATGTCCGCGTCGATGGCGCGCTCAGCTACGTACCGACAGAAGCGCTCCAATACTTGAAAAACCTTAAATCTATTAACATTAAATACGGGACCATCCCAGAGATACAATCTTACGCGTTTGCAAACTTAACCAATTTGACCGAAGCGTTGCTTTCACAGAACGAAATAGAATCGCTGCGTCAGTACGCATTTGCCCATTTGCCAAACATTACCCTGATCAACTTGGACGAGAACATGATAGTGGAAATCGGCACTGATGTGTTTTACAATATGCCGAAACTGCACAAGTTAACGTTCACTAAGAACAACATATCGTCCATAAAGGATGGTGCATTTCAACACACGTTCAATTTACTAGAATTGGACTTGAATAAAAACAACATATTCCATTTGAACCGTCGTACGTTTGATGGATTGGCTAACTTGAGGAAATTGGATCTGAGACGCAACCGTATTTACAATTTGACAGAGTTTACATTCGCTGAGTTGTGGAATCTTCAGGAGTTGCTGTTGGGGAAGAATGACTTGAAGTATATATCGGAAAGAGCGTTCGATGGGTTGTCACAACTAGAGAAGTTATCTTTGGATGATAATAAACTGGCAGCCCTCCCTTCAGGATTGTTCGCCGGTGTGAGGGGACTCACCTCCCTAGATTTACGTTCCAACGAACTACACGCATTAACTTTAGACGACATCAAACCCATATTGGACAACTTGAAGCCACAGAACAGTAATTTGCAGCTCGAAGGTAATAATGAATATTTAATACCACCTTATGTAGACTTTGATAAAGTTTAAACATACGTTGAATATTAAATGAGTTGACACGGAGAGGTTATAAAGTTGGGTGATATGAGGAAGTTTGTTCTTTTATGATTCTTATGAGTATTTTTGATATAAAGTAGATAGGAGTGAATAAAAATAGAAGAAAATCACCACAATTTTTACAGGTAGTTGGAGTTGACATATTTAAATTAAATGATTGCTATGTTGTAATTTAAAAATAAATTAAGTATTCAAAATCTTACAGATGTTCTTTTATCAATTATTCATTAATATAATGACAATATAAAAAATATATATTTTATTTGGGCTTTATAATATATAGGATTTTAGAATTTGGACTTCAGGATAACTTTAAAAATTATATTCATAATTAAACCACTATTTTTCTTTTCACAGATAACAACTTCGTATGCGACTGCAGACTCGAATGGATGCATTCGTTGCGCAACGAAACAAGAAGCCAAAACACGAAGACTTCTTTAAACAATGTAACCTGCAAAATGGACCCGCCTATAGTAAGCTCGGCTTACAACAAAATGTCCGACGTCATCGAAAACAAAATTGATTATAACCAGGAGATTCTTCATGCCGGCATAACTATAGAAACTTTGAACGACAAAATGAATGTAACAGAAAAGAAAATACTCAAAGATGATTTGAATGACGAAAATGATATTGACGCGCCTAGCAAGAAAGCTGTTAAAAGGAACGTTCTTAAAATACCTCCAGGTACATTGCCATGTCCTAGAGATAACCCAAAAACAACAGAGCCACCTCAGTTAATAATAGACCCAGTAGTCCCAATACAAAATGAAATGAAGACATTCAGATTGCGCGATTCTAACGCGGCCAATATACATTGTAGGTACAAGTTAGTATTACTTAGTTGTTTTGCATTCTTCTTTACTTAGATTTTTAAGTCAATTCTGTGAAAACTAGTCGTTTATGTAAGTGAAAAGACTTTAAGTAAGCCACCAAAGTTTATTGTACGAAATTAACGAGCACTTAATTATAATTAAGCAAACAATGATGTGATTATTCACCGTAAATGTTGTAAATTACCGAAATATTAACAAGTGTAGACGATGGGCTATCGTAGATGAACGGCATAACCTAATTGTAAATATTAACTGCCAGTGACTGCAAAAAGTTTGCTCGTGTGTTATTTTTACCCTATAACTTTTCTTTTTCGTTTTTGTTAATCAATGCTTTATATATGCTGATCAAAAAAGAAAATTAGCAACTAACGCTACTGTAACCGAGCGTAAACAGTATTATTTTGTTATAGGTTGCTTGCGTATCGTATTAAGACCATTTGCATTATGGTCGAGGTGAATACTACTTATGAAAATATTTATATGGCCCGGTTACATCTAAATTTGTCAAGAAATTGACTTTGAGTGGGTGAGTTGCACCGTCAAATTTAAAGTTGATTTAAACCGGCGTTTTAATGCGTTTTACTGCACACGTTAAAGTTGACGGTGCAAACCACTCTTAATGTACCTTTTATTTTTTAATTTAAGTAACTCTTTCAAGTATTCGTTCACCATACACTTATTTATGACCTTCATCGATCGCTCATCCTCCAGCGCAATAAATATTTTATAGTAATCGATAAAAATAAAATTTTCAATTTTATGATTCTGTAGTCTCGTTTGCAGTCGACATATGTCGTTTGTTTAAGAGCCCAGCTCCATTGTTCCGTTACGTCGTCGTAGCACCTTACACTCCGTTATTTTCCATAGGTTTTGACATCGACATGCGTCGGCTTACGTCGAAACTTCATACAATTTTACGTTGACCCGTCGACGGACGTCAAAACAACGTAAAACGATACGATCAAGCAATTTAGCCGCGCTTATAGAATCCTAATATTATAAATCGATTTATTTCAATGAATTTGATTTGTAGGCTTAAGATGATATTCGGTGTAACTTGTAATTTTAGAGGTATGAGCAGTTTTCTGTAAACTCTTTAAACAATACGAGCGGATCTCAAATAATTGTGATGTTTCTTACTTTTAGATATAATTAGATAGCAATAAGTTAGTGGCTCTATAATTTTCGAATGTTCGACTGTATACATGCACGTACTCGAATAAAAAATAAATTTTAATGAAAATAAGTTTTTGGTATTTTAAGATTAAAGTACAAATTTTACTCATTCGCAAGAATTTTCCAATAACAAAAGTGAATATTTGAATTTTGTATTTAGGTAAAATTTATAAAAAAAAAAACCAGAATTAAATGTAATTCCTTAGTATCGTGTAAATCAGCTGCTGTGTGAAGCAAGAATTTCGAAATTATTTCTAAAATGTTTAATTATAAAAAACGCGTTTCAAAATTTTTCTGGCTATAAATTACTTCCATTTTTCCGAAAGCTCTTTAAATAATTGATTTACTTATGGCATCTTAAAAGAGGGTAAAGCATTTTTTTTAAATATGACTCATCATATTAATTCAAAAAGCCAGAGAGAAAACAAAAAGTAATCTGTCGTGTTTTACGATACATTCTTGGGGAGAAAAGAACTTGTAACCAACCCCTATTTCATCCCCCGTTAAGCAAATGATGCCTGTATCAGATGCAATTCTATCTTGAAGTTTCTCAATTAAGGAGATTAGGTAAAAGAACAAAACTTTCCCCTTCAATGGATTTTATGGCAGGCAGGTTTTCACAACAACAATTAGGGTTAAACCTTCCAGTTTTTTTTTTATTTATGGCCTAATATTTTAATAAGAGGGCACTCAGTTAGTTATTTTGGTTAGTTAATTTTGTGTAAATAATAAATACTGAATTTGTAAACGCAGAAAGTGATACACATTTAAAATTCGGGGTAGTTATATAATATTGTTTACTGTTTTAAACAAAAATTTAATGGAAATTGTTGTCTTTCTTGTAAAGATGGCCATACAATTTCGAATGTACATGGAAGTGCCAAAGACGCATGAATGAATAAATGTATGAATGAATGAATCTTTATTTGCTTCGGAAAATGGTTATTATAGATGGTTTATTAAAATAATAAGATTAGAGCATGCCAATATACTTATGTTTAAGAAAAAATATGAAATTGCATTAATGTGATTTGAGCGGTAAAATTATTAGAGTGTGAAACATTGTTTTACCAGTCGATGAAGTTATAATTTGGTCATAGTCTTTATTTCGCTCATAAACATACCTACTCATGCTCGTGTTCGAATTTTTTAATAAAGAAAACTATTTTTTTTTCTGTCATTTATTTATTATTCTGATTTTTCAATGAATCCCAAAGTGTTATACAATATATTTCTGATAAAAATAAAAAAAAAGCAAAAATTTGCAAATATTTTAATGTTACACATCAATTATAATAAAATTGATTATTGTGTAAAATATGATGCCAAAAAATTATATATTATATGTTGCACACCTAATTGTATAAATTTGCATATATTTTTTTTTTTTATTGTTAAAGAGACAATTTTTCAGAGAGACTTTGTGTTTCAGACAGATGTTGTGTATGATACATATTAATTACGTTCGATTTCACTTTAAATTATTAAATAATTATATTAACGTTATGTATCTACGTAACATTTATGAATCCACTAAATCTCTAATTTCGCATATTTTGTATCTAATTTGTGTATTCAATTTGAATATTGTTAACATTTAATGAAAATAAATATTTAAAACTGACAATTGCCGGTAATTAACAGCATTTCCTTAAATTAAAACTAATTTTAAGCTATGCTATATATATTATATATATAATTTTATGCCAAAAGCGACTGGTCATTTACTGTAAAATTATACAAAAACTTATAATCAAACCGCTAAGCTAATCACAAATGAATAATGTATTTTTTTTTACAAACTGAACATATGAAGTATATATTATGTCATTATTTGCATATTAAGGGAGGGTTGCTTCAGTCAATTTTGATGTTAATTTAACCTGCGCAGAAAAGAACGCAATTTTGTCTTAACGTCAGCGACGTGCAGGTCAAAGCTGACTGGTGTAACTCACTCTAATTGTTAAGAATACATGACTGTTACCGAATTGTCATCTTAATAATATCACCCCTATTAATAACTGTATAAGGTAGCTTTTCGCACGATAATATTATACTTTTAAATATTTTTTGCAATCAGGTATTAATTGATTCAATTAAATTCCAAAATATGAAATACATTTTCAAATTCACACATTCTCTATGTATTTTCTCTCATTAAGCTGGCGGCTACAGGAAAATTCTCATACCTCCATTCCTTTATGCCATTGTATAACGTTGTATAAAGTATTTTGACAAGGTGTTTTTGTATGAATAAATACTGTGTAAAGTTTTATAACAATCTCGTTTTATTTGTACACCTATAATATTGAACACTATCGCCAAACTCTGGCAGATACTGGCGCGAATGAACATACATTGCGTTGTTTTAGTGATAAATACATAAATAAATAAATAAATAGGGACAAATGACACAGATTGAGTTAGCCCCAAAGTAAGTTCGAAACTTGTGTTATGGGATACTAACTCAACATATACATATATAGACATTCTATAACATATACATATATAGACAAACATCCAAGACTCAGGTCAATCTGAAAAAGATCATTTTTCATGTTGACCTGACCGGGATTCGAACCCGGGACCTCCACTGTAGCAGTCCGGCATGATGACCATTAAGCCACGGAGGTCGTCAAAAGCCACGTGTGATAGCTTAAATTTTCCGCAAGTAAAAATCAGCAATAAAGTATATTTCAAAAGTCTGCGCTGGTATGTCTTGCGTATATTTGAAAATTACGTGGGGAACATATGTCTGGCTATGCCGTTCGCCTGCCTTGCCCTGTCCTGGCAGAAGGGCCAGACCCAAGAAGTGCTGGCTTGATGTTGTCAAGGATGATATGAGCGCCAAGAGTCTGACTACCATGGATGCTGATGGCTGACGTGCGAAGTGAAGATTATAATCTTCACTTCGCATAATAATTATTACACGACAGAAATATAGGACAGTTAGATCTTGAGCTTAACGCTCAGAAAGAGAGAGCATTATATTTAACAAATTCCATGTATCGAATAAGGTGGATATTGGAACATTTTCTTGAATCTAGTCGATTCAGGTAGTGTTCCGATATTGGGACAGTCACTATTCATCAAAAGTAAAGTATTATAATAAATAAATCAACAAGACAACTTACAAGCAATAAATTACAGTGCAAACAGTTACATTAATCCAGTAACTAGTAAAACAGCAATTGATTACTCAGAAAGACGCTGCTAATTTTAGAGGAGCAAATTAATCCGGTCACATAAATTTTGTTCGAGTCGAGCTAAGGATTTCATTGCACATAATGGCGGGGTTCTTTTGGTGATCATTTTTGTTTTGTGAATAAAGAAATTTTATTTGTATTACTTATTGTTTTTGTCCACAACTGCGGCAAAAGTAGGTAATGCTGGGGGTTCTTGGGTGATCATTTTTGTTTTTGAAATTTTATTTGTGTAACTTATTGGGGTCTGAAACGGTTCTCCGACAATTGCTTCGTTTACAGAATGTCTCCTCTATTCTGTCGACGAAACGTTCGTAGACGAAGCAATTATTATTGTCGGAGAGCCGTTTCAGACTCCACTTATTGTTGTTGCCCGCTACTTCTAATGCGGCAAAAAGTTGCTCGTGTCACTCTTCAACTCTCTAGCTCACTCCGCAGCCGATCAATATATATTAGGACAAATATATTAGGACAAATTACACAGATTGAGCTAGCCCCAAAGTAAGTTCTAGACTTGTGTTATGGGATACTAACTCAACGATACTATATTTTATAACATATACATATGTAGATAAACATCCAAGACCCGAGCCAATCAGAAAAAGATAATTTTCCATCATGACCCGACCGGGGATCGAACCAGGGACCTCTCGGTTCAAAGGCAAGCACTTTACCACTGCGCCACCGAGGTCGTCAATGATTTGAATTAAAAAAAAAACGGATGAACAAACTTTTTCTTTCTAACTTTCAACTTAATCTTACATCTACATTAGCGATCGGCTGCACCTGGGTATAGACGTGCTTAGTTTAGATGGTTCTAAATGATTCCACCACATCTAGATGGAATCTAAGAAATGATAAAGGCTTAGCTAAATTGATGATAGTTGGTTTAGCCAGTTTAACTTCGACTACATCTAGCCTGCTCTTAGAACTAGCCGGCTAACCCAAATATAGACCAGGAACCACTAAAACTAGGTTTATCCGTGCTTCAGTTATTTTGGTTTGAGGTTTAGCCGTAACGTACATATTAGATTATGGATAAATCAGTAAAACCCAGAATTCGGCCATAAACATAAAAGTCAAAGGCTAACCTCGCGCCAAGATAAACGAAAGTTACGTTTCAATTTACGATGACCCTAAATGGGTTCGCAAAATTCAACAAACGTTCAACCCTTATTTTAAAGCACTATCAGTTTTATCTAAAAGCCATAAGACCGGAATAAGCGCTTTCCGAATTCGTTAGAGTCCTGTTTTGCTACATAAGAAAGATTTTATTAACAAAGAAGTGTAGTGAAATAAAACTAGCAGAACTGTATTCAACTAATGTAATCTAATGAAGTGAACCTTATGAATTGTTAGTTTCCATAATTTGTAATTGCTGAACTTTTTGAATTTTTTATTAAAAATCATAATCCGATCGCTAAACTCAAATTAAAATAATTTATTTGCTTAAATAAGGCAGGCAAAATAGTGTTCAGACAATAGAATACTAGAAAAACATCGTTAATTAAGTGTGCAAAATATAATAGTATAGGCCGTTACGTCTGAAGTTTTTATTATAATTAACTTTAAATTTCAAGAAACACGTTTAAATTCAACATCTTGCGGACAACATGAGGAGACCGAAAACGACACAATAGAGAAACAGGAGTGTAGTGAATTAGGAAAAGGCCGACTATCAGTTTTATCTAAACAATATAATGAGTCTATTCGTAATCCAGTCAAGACCCAAATAAAATTTATGTGATAGGCTTAATGAGATTTAGGGGACAATGCAGTTTACAAGTGGGTGCTGTGGGTTACAATTCGAGGGCAGTGATTGTTTTAAATGAAAATTTGTTTTTAATTCGGTATTTGAAGCTAATATCTACTGAGGAAGGAAAATAATACAGTTACAATATCATATGTTTCATCTTACGGCACAGACATTGCCAGCCAGTGTTTTAGCAGCTAACTTATTATTTTATGACAACAATAAAAAAAAATATATAGGGCACATAAGTTCTTCTTCTTCTTGTGGAGGGAACAGACATTTTGCGCCGACCCCGTAGATGATGGGACAAGGTAAGGCAAATTATGACTAAAAGTCAATCCTTTAGATTTTTTTTTTGAAAAAGTTAAACACTCAAGTATTAGTACATTACATTTAAAAATGGAAATATATATTACACTTTACACATTGATGTAAACTTTGAATATTTCTTTGTGTCATCAACTTTTTTCTTCTTTCTTTAATTTAAAAACAGTCAGTGTCAGAATTTTCTTCTGCAGAAAGAAATGCTGCAATTAACAAAAAAAAAAAAAAACATCGAAGTTTCTATTCAGAAACTGTCTCAGAAGCAAGGACCTTATTATCTCGCTTCTTGGTTATAATGTAGGACAAATAAAAATACCCAAACATGGCGGCTGAAAGGCCGGGAAATGTAATAAAAAACTACAATGGCCCGACGACAATGCCCCTTTTTATGGACAAACCAATTCGATGTCATAACTGTAAGAAATGAATGAGGTTACAGAAATACCAATTTTTGACAATCTTTTTCCTTTTCTGTTCCCTTTACTTTTAGAATGGCCCTTTCTTATGTTCTGGTCATAGTTCAAATACTTATAACGTCTTCTGTAGACACCTTCTATTCATTGACAAGACGAAAGCTGACAGCGACAGCGCTATTATTGTCAATGTAATAAATAAATAAATATATTAGGACAAATCACACACACAGTTAAAACGTTAACTTATTTTTTTTAAGGTTCCGATTTGTTTTGGCTCACGATTTTTTGCAAATAAATAAAATTTTCTTTTCTTTCTCGCTTTAGATATTCCTCACGAATCACACGATTTGTCAGTGAAAATCGCATAAAAATCTGTGCAGTAGTTTTTGAGCTTATCGCAAATAGATGTAGAGGCATATAATATGCAGTATAATGCGTAAGGATATGTATGTCAGTACAGTAAATAAATAAATAAATATATTAGGACAAATCACATAGATTGAGCTAGCCCCAAAGTAAGTTCAAGACTTGTGTTATGGGATACTAACTCAATGATAATATATTTTATAACAAATACATAATATAGATAAACATCCAAGACCCGGGCCAATCAGAAAAAGATCATTATGCATCATGACCCGACCTAGGATCGAACCCGGGACCTCTAGGTTCAGTGGCAAGAACTTTAACACTGCGCCACCGAGGTCGTCAAGTAATGTCATCGAAGAATACTTTTTTTGAAATAGAATTTAATCGATAATTCTTGGCATGAATAGAGCGGCTTGGAAAAACTTGGGAGAGGACTTTTCCCAGCAGTGGCACGTTGAAAAAAATTCTTAGCTATATTTGGAAAATGTATATTCGGCCGGTTGGAAATCGTGAGCTCTTTTCTAGCTAATGAGATGATGCCAGCAATTTCATTGGTTTATTAATGTTATAATTTACTTTTTCAATAAATTAACCTTACCGAGTATCCACTCGTCTTCAAGTCTTAAGGACCAGAAAGTTACGAACGAATTACTTGAAGAACCAGGTGTTGCTGGCAACACAAGTAGTTTTATTTTTTTTATATAAGGTTGTTGTTCTAAAAAAAAGAAGAAAATCTGCGGCTACGAACTCTGTCATGTGTCCCAATTAATATAAAAATAAAATACAATATAAACATCAGTTTTTGGAATTTCACAAGATCCTAACACCAGGAAATTAGTTTTTCCGGTTTCATATCTTTAGAAACGGTTATCTATCAACTGTCTGGCTGGCAGTCTACCCTTACTTTTCGCCTTTGGGGGCCATCATCTGTGTTCTATTTTTTTAAATCAATGAACCAAAGATCTGTGGCAATTAAATCTAGAAGACAGATAAACAGAGGATGTTTTGACAGGCGGTAATAGAAAATTGTATTTGTACATTAATTTGTCTTATTCTATTTTGATTTCTGTATTCAGGGTCATTTATGACATATATTATTATGATCGATGTACTGAGCATGTCGTAAACTTATTACGACATGCTCAGTACATCGATCATAACAATTTGCAAAATATATTTACAGTGCAAGAAGAACATAATATTTCGACTTCAACAAAACAACTTTTCATGTACATGACAGACATAACATTAATATCAGATTTAAAGTTAAAGGGTATAAATATAATGAAAGTAGAAAAGTAAAATCTTCGTCTAACTTTATGAGTGGCCAGTAACACGACTGGCCAAAACAAATAGGCTCTTGCATCCACGAATATTAGAATGCTTTAACTATACTATTATTATAAAGAGGTAGGCGTTTGTGAGGCGGTATGTTCGAGGCGGGTAATCTCCGAAACTACAAAATCGATTTCAAAAATTCAATCAGCATTAGAAAGGTACATTATCCAAGATTGCTATAGGCTATATTTTATCTCAAAATTCCTACGGAAGCAAAGCTACGGGCAACATCTAATTTATTATATTATTGTCAATTTTCTCGCAATTGTAGTGAAAAATATACTACTTGTTATGTAGATCTGTGTATGAAGGTTTGTTACTCTTTCACGCAAAATCTACTGGACGGATTGTTATGAAATTTGGTACACAGGTAGATTAAATAACCTGGAACAATACATAGGGTACCTTTAACCCGAAATTCCGACGGGAGCGAAGTCCCAGGGGGCTAGTAGTATATAAACGCCTTGGTCAAAATGCTCAAATAATTTGCTATTTTGATGTACAATTTACTATTACTACTCTGTATATTATATCTCATGTATCTTAAAATGTAAATAGGTACTTAAAATGAAAATGTTGTGCTTGTAGCTAAACGGTAGCGTACAAGTTTTGTAATTAAATTTATGCAAACACGTGATTGAATGCGAATTAACAGAACGCAGTGCGATGTCTGAGAGCACAATCAAGATATGCGGGAGAACGCGCACAGTTGAACGCTTCGCTGGTAGTGATGGGACGGCGAGGAGTATATTTTATCGATATCGACAAATAATGTTTATCGTAGTCGCTGTAACATCATCAAGATATACGCGCATAGTTGAACGCTTCGCTACTAGTGATGCGGCGAAGACGAATATATTTTATAGATATCGAATAATTATGTGTCTCATGGAAAGTTAGAAAATGATATGAAAAACTAAACGCGCTGTGTTTATCACTTTGATAGTAGCTATGGTGAAAATGAGAAAAATGTTTTATTGTTTTCCGAAAATAGATTTTTATTATTTGGAAATTTTTACACTGAAATTGAGCCTAGTAGTGAGAAAGGATTCATAAGATTTTTTTATTTTTCCGCGCTTTTTATTTAGGTTATCCTATCGGCAAAGAAATTAAAAGTTCTATTTAATTAAGGGTACCTATGAATTTTGCTACTTGGATTCCAGCAAATTATAGTTATATGTTTAATAGCTTTATGAGTTTATCAATATTAAACAGTTATATAACAGTCAACTGCCTTAAATGTTGTCAGACAATACAAATTATCATAGTTAATTTATATAACATTGAAATTCTCGTACTACCATTTTGATTTGTAAAAGAATAGTTTCCAATTCTAACGATATCGTTAACAATGTCATATCTCAAAACGACTGAAGCTAACTCCAAGACAATCTTACCTATCTAAATATATGGCCTCTAAATATATCGCATCTAAATACATATATCGCCTCTAAATATATCCTATCTGTCTTAACACTTGATTGAACATACTGTAAATAACGAAGCACTCGAGTCGATTAATAATCGTGGTTACATCACTAAACCGTGATACTACGGCAAATGCTTACAGCGCGACCTACCTAGTTAACGATGCGGTTTGTTTCATCCGTATTCTGTGCTCTTAAGGTCGATTTTCGTATGTTTTTGGACGGAATAACTAGCAAAATCAGTAGCATACAGGAGACAGGCAAAGTAGATTTCGGTTTGCGAGTGTTAGGTGACTTTCAACTGCATACGTATTAATGTTATGAGATGCAAGTACTTGTGTTCAATGGGAACACAAATGTTATAAAAATTTAAAAATTATACTAGCTAATTACACATATTTGCATTCTTTATTTATTGGAAACTGTCTGCGCCCCAGGGCTTCGCTCCCGTAGGAATTTCGGGATAAAAAGTACCCTATGTGTTATCCTAAGTTACATTCTACCGGTATACTAAATTTCATAACAATCCATCCAGTAGGTTTCGCGCGAAAGAGTAACAACACACATACATCCTCAATCCCTACAAATTGTTTCGGATAGTTTTACTGTGGATAAATTTGCTATCCTATAGTCTCCTGAAAATCTACGCTCCAATACACGGTTGCGTAGACGCAACGTGTTGCTGCTTAATTATTTTACATATTCATATGTGACATGAGGTTCCACTCTAGAATAGTACTAGAAGAGCTTCGGCAGCCTTGTCTTCACATTGCAGGTGGCCAGTCAAATTTTAATGTCTCCATAAGTATATAGATTAGAAAGTTAGCACTAAAATTTTTTCTAGCATCTGCCAAATTTATGATTAGAAAGTAGATAGATTTTTCTTTTATATTTTTTCCCCTTTGTTTAGTTGCACTTTATGGCACCGCCTTGCTATTTCTATTTGGTCTAATGGTTGACTGGTAGAGAACGCCATATGGCGTTAAGTCCACCTTTTGTACTTTTTTTTTTGTATTATTGTGCAAGTTCTTAAATAAAAAAAAATAAATAAAAGTAGATTCACATATTTTCATAACTGAGGACGGTTATACTTGTACTATTACAGTATTATGCTTTATTTGATGTAAATTTTAAAATTTTACATTTAACCTACCTAGTACGTTTTATCTACAAATCGTAACGAACTATTTAATACTTATTTTGTCGAAAACTTCTAAAACGAAACTATTTTAGTATACCGTGTGTATGTTTCGGTACAGTCGACCGAATGTCAATATACCCTGCTAGGGTTTATGTGCCGTGGTTATAACGGCGAGTTTGCAATGAATTCACTGTATTGTTTCTCTCTCTCATCTACGATACCTTACGTTTATCTGGGGGCACGGCAATGCCCCCGCAAGTCGAGCAAAAAAAGGCACGGCTGTACCATCCTTGTCTCGAAGCAATTCAGGCCAATTTCGAACCCCAATAACTTCGTTGTGGATAAAACAGGAAGTCTGCATTTTTAGTAACTAAGCAGGTATTGTACAAACACTGTAAATTTCAAATTTCAATCAATTTGAACTAGTAGTTTAGAAATTTTAACTTGTTGAAGTTTCTTGTAAGATACATTGTATTTTCATGCGATGTCCAAGTCGATCTATTTATTTAAAACCTAAAAGATTTTTAATATTGATATGATATATAACTTGGGTAATAACTTAAGATAGAATGTCCCTTAAGTAGTGACTAAATAAATTAATCGACTTGGTAACATGGACCTCACAACTTTTTAGGGTAGAAAAACTGAGCTGCGAGACTTGGGCTTTTTACAGCATATTTTAGATGGCATAAGATACTTACGTTTTTAATTTTATGCACAGTAGTTTTACGCTATCTACTTTATAAAGCATCATTGAGTTTGAGTATCAGACTTTATGACCTAATCCTAAGAAAATCGCGTACTTTTTGCATAGTAAGTACCTGTTAATCCAAGGTATCAGCTACCTCAATTTCATAAAAATTTGCCCAGCCATTTAAGCGTGAAGTAGTTACAAACATACTAACTTTCGCCTTTATGATGTTAGTAGGATGAGATGGGATTTTACGCTAATCCCGGGTTTCAATGTACCACAGCCCCGAATGTAACCAGAAACGTGTAAAATAAAAGAGTGAGATATGGCTAGTTTATTTGTTGACAGCATGTGCGTGACGGAACATTGAGGTGCCATTTAACCCTACAGCTTACCTAACTGCGAAAACTCATTTATTTCCTAATTAACATGTTACTAGAAATCGATGAGCGTAATGTACCACGTTCCATGAACATATGTTTCGAAGTTTCGACAAGAATATTGGAAAGATAGGAGAGGAGTTTTAATGGATATGGCAACATTTGGCGGTTGGAAGTGGAATCGAGGACGGTTGAGACGACAATGCGTTAAAAGAAATATTTATTTTCTGCTTTCTCTGCAGTGTTTTCTGTTCAGTTTTTTATGACTATATTTTTGTACAAAATAAACTAGTTTTTTTCTAAAAGAAGAAGCGGTGCGGGTATGACGTTAAGACGAGATGCGAGTGTAAAGGTCGCAGATTTGAATCTTGTTCGTGCCACATGAGTTTGTATCCCAATCTGGCTAATGGAAGTAGTTTTCATCGTCCACCACTTCTGATTAAGGAAAACATCGTGAGGAAACCTTTGAATTCTGGTTGATTATTAACATTTTTGTGAAATGGAGATGACAATAGCAAACCACTCTATTAATAGTACCAAGAAAGTCGTTGCGTGTGTTTAACTTTTTTCAAATGAAAAAATTATATTATATTTCAAATTACCTATAACATATCCAAAAAAATTCTGGCTTCCAAACCCTGGCCACAGATTAGCCGAGATCGGACCGAGCTCGTATGAAAGTTATCTCGTTATCTGGTAATCTACAAACTAAAGCTAATATACTATAGTTTAATAAATAGAGATTATACCCTTATCTTGGGAGGACAGTAAAGTTTTTTGCTTAATGGCGCCTAAGTTTTCTGATAGCGGAACTTGCTTGATATAACGTAAGGAGACCTTTTTGTTTTGAAGTCATTTACCGAATTCTATAAATGACTAGACTTAGGATAGAAAACAGAGTATTCTTAAATATAACTCTTCACTCGTTAATGTAGACTAATTCGTAGCAATGCTTTTTGTACGAAAAATTCAAAAATTCTAAAGCCTACATAAATATATCTATGTACTAGCTTATGCCCGCGGATTCGCACGCGTGAATTTCATTTCTTAAAAAAATGAAAGTAAAATTTCAGTTATTCTTTTATGGCGTATTCTTAGACTGGTAAAATTTATTTATTACTATGATAAAAATTCGTATTTTTGTCATCTTTAGTTAAATTCCCCGTAATGTCTTAGATTTTCTGTCTCTTAAAAGGGTAACCTATCGATGTCGAGAATGTCTTCTTTTTTAATTTCAAACATATTTTATTGAAAAAATTCAAGATTAAGCGAAAGATGAAGAAAAAACGCTAGTATAGCTTTTTCCAAATCTTTTATTCAATACCTAGCTTTTAATATACAATATTACTTAATATATAGGTCGACTAACAGCCGCTGTTATGATAAGACTTTTTTAAAACTTACTTTAAAAGTAGTCTTTGTTACTCCTGATCGTTTCGGCTATTTCTGTGTCAAATTTCATCAAAATCGATCCAGTAGTTTTTTAATTTTTCATTACAAACAGAAATACAAATAGTTTCTTACTATAACATTAGTATGGAGTATGGATGGAGAAATATCTCATGGTAGTTCCATATAGGTCGCAGTGGCAAACCATAATCCAATAACGGATATAGGTAGTTTACGTGGTACCACAACCTGTGGACCACAAACTGTACATCCACTTAGCTCCTAAACCATGTGGCTTCGATATGGCGTATGGATATTACGCCTATACCAACTTAACCGCTTAAATAGACCAATAGTAAATAGTAGATTAGTACATATAATTTGTATGTAAGTATTATTAGGTATTTTTACAATATAGTTGATGGGTTTAAAGTTACATGTTACACACTTCATTTTTGTATATAACTCAATTCTTTTAATGAAGTGTTCTTAATTTCTTCCCGGACTTAAGTGTGATAATTTTTTTACTAGCTCTTACCCGCAGCATCGCCCGTGTGAATTTCTCTTCGATAACGGAACAGACATGATTTTCGAACAAAGTTTCACCCCCTATGATAGACATTTGGGTGATTTTGAAAAAAAAAATGGATGTTTGAAAGCATCAGTCATGTCTTTTACAACTACCAACCAACAGGTAGTAGTCACATAAATACTAGTGAACTAAACTGTCAACCAGTATGCAGGTTTCAGTCAGATTAGTTTAAAACTCATGTGGCATGTGTAAGATTCGTACCTGGGACCTTTTAATTACAGGCACAGGTTTTAACAAACATCTTAGCTTATTAATAACATTCTTTAGATATACTACAAAAATAAGTGAAAAGGATTAGTTTAGTTAACAAGAGATAATGCAAATTTTGCTTAGACCTGTGATTGAAGTTGCTTTCATTTTTAGATGTTGTAGGCCCACTTCTCCAAAAAATTAGATAATATATATAGTATTACAGTTGGCAGCAATCTAATGAATATAAACAACTACACTAGGTACTATTGAAGTTTGGAAAATAATTTGTTGACATAAATCTGTTGTAATAACAGTTACAATTATCAAACACTCAATGGAGGCACCAAAATCATAGTTATAAATAACAAATCATCTGCATTATCCATGGAGTTGGAGGATGGATGGAGTTTGTTTGAGATGTTTGGGGTCTTTAAATGTAAAATTAATTTAATATGTATCAAATTTAGCGGTTTAGCGGAACAAACAGACAGACTTTCACATTATATATCACTTATCCAGTCCAACGTCGTATTTTTACGTTTTTTGCGTTCACCGACACCAGTTCGATGGCTCCCGGAAATTTTTTCGAGTATTCCGCGAGGCAGAAATCATCAGATATCTCAAAACTTTTGTATGAACACTGGTATCATAAGTTATATTAATGAAATCCTTATTAAATAAGCCATCAGACAGTATTTATTTTACTAAAAATGTATTATGTATTATATTTTTTAATAAAAGTTGAAAATACGACTTACCATTTTTTTCCCAGAATTGTAGAGAGAAGTGTTGATAATAAAAATCAATAAACAGTATATTCCTTCTTTTTAGTTTTAAACTACACGTTATATAAATGAATAATATTTAAAAAATATCTAGTCTTTGCATTTTTTATAATATACGATATAACTTGTTATATTTATTTATTTTGGAAGAAACGTTGCACATCGCTCTGTCCCCACTACCCCTACGATTTGCCTATGACGAAGTTACTTGGAGGGAGGAGAGTGCGAAGCGGGTATTCCGTTGTTGTATCTAGTAATGGATAGACGTCTCCAAAAGGATATTGATTGATTGATATCGATGAAAATGATTTTGATTTCATAATGTGTTAATCTGTGGAAATGCATAACGAAGTTTTATTCGACAACAGCTCAGAAGCGGGATAAAGGAGTTTTATTTATCTAAAACGCTTCTCACTTACGCCCGAGAAAGTTTTAAAGTCGTAAGTATTTTAACATTATTTACACTGTGAGAAATATATTTTTTCTTGTTTTTAGTTTTATGGATTTCAGATCGTAACGAGAATAATTTCAGATTTGTTCAATCTACGATAAATGTAAAGTGAGTTTATATGTTCCTCTTCATACTTCTATTCAATTGACATTCGTGAAATATTGCAAGAAATTATAGATCTCTGAACTGTCCCCGCGAGAAACTGACGCAGGCGAAGCCGAGGGCAAAATCTAGTACTAATATATGTAACTATGTATATATCAATACATAGTACAAAGCCAGAAATAAAATAGAAAATGTTTGCTAACCGAACGACAAACTTTATTCCTCCCTCCCGGTCTTTCTTAGTCGTAGAGCGTCGAAGCCCAGAGTCCGCTTTCCTACTTTTTATTCTCCACTTCGCACAGTGGCCGGCATCCCTAGTTGTCAGACTATTGGTGCGCAAATCATCCTTGACCACATCAAGCCAGCATTTCTTGGGTGCACGGTAGTGTACCCACCAAACCGAGAAAGTTGTTGAAAAAAAAAAAAATGTTTTAATGGACGGGTGTCCCAAATATCAACAACAATAATTAATTATATTTTGTAGATTTTAAAGATAGATACTTTCCGGAAGCCCTTTAATGGTGTATAAATGCCAGTCTTAACTTTTCTATAGGCACATACTTCATAATTAACTCATAATTAATTACAAAGGAAGTTAATTAATAAAGGTATCTCAATATCCCAGGCAAAGAAGTAATAGTAATAACAGGAAGGACACTCTTAATTAACTGCGTTAATATCCTGTTATTGTTAAAATGGTAATTAACCTCACACAAATTCGAAACTTAAATATATGGCAAAAGTGTTCATATTTTATTGGCACCACGCCGTCGGTCGTATTGCTTATTGCAAACTCTTATTAAATGTACAATGATGTACCTATTTTTATTCGTAAGATAAAATTACACTTTTTGTTATAATGAGATCTCTCTCATTATAACAAAAAGTGTAATTTTTTGTAAAAAAAAAAATGACATATTTTTATCTGTTGCAACGTATAATAACGTTGGTATAGGTACTGCAACCCTACGACCGGTAATTTCTGGTGACGAGCACTTTTAATGTAATTACGTCTTTCCATATCTCATCGCGCCATCTTAGAAAGAATAGGTCTTGCTCAACAAAGAGATACAAATGAGGCTTAAAAATGTATTCATTATAGTAAATGAAGATAACCCCTCGTGGGGTACCACGCCTATTGTACCTAATGCCTTTTATATTTTAGATAAACGCCCTTTTGCTCAAGATTTTCAATACAAAAACTTTTCATGTTAATTACTGGTCCAATGTAAGCGGCAGTTACACTTAATTGTACAGTTAAGTTAACTGAAAGTTATACCGTGTGGTGCAAGTAGTTCATAATTTTCATAATTTGTTTTGCGAGGGTATTCGACTGGCACCAGGTTCGAAACCTGCGCTCGTCATGGCATTTGAGATTTTCGATCTTGCACGGTATTTTTAATATGAAACCACAAATGAAAATATTAAATTCTCCATAAGTATAACAATAACATGCTTGAGTTAACTTTCAAACAAAAAAACTACATCAAGTTCGGATCAACACATCCAACAAGATACGTGTGAAACTTTTGAAGTTACAAAAAAAAAAAAATACGCTTTTCTCTCATGACTTGACCACGAATTAGCCGGCAGGTGAGAACAGCGTAACTCCGTTATAGGATGGCCGTATATTTTTTTCTTATTTCCCACAACGACCACTAAGCGAGTGGTGGTAAGTTTTTTTTTTTTTTTTTTCAAAACAGTTAATAGTCCCGGAGTTTCATGCTTCGCTTAGAGAAGTGTAGTCTTTAAATCCATTGTTGGAAGGTTGAATTCTTTTTGATGCCATTTTAATAATATTTTTATAATGACTGATGCGGAGACTGCCAATTTTTCTTAAATATTTTTAAGCAAACAAATATATTTGTATCTGTTAGGCAACAATAACATTCTCAAGGAAGTTTGACCTCAGACAAGATGGTTGAAAAATCAATTTTTAATTTTTAAAAGTTTTATTTTACGCTGTCTCCTGACTCCCAGGCGTCACAGCTCCGAACGTAATCGGAATATGCCGAGATGAGAGAGAGAGGTAAACAGACATACAAACTTACCTTTGCATTTGTTTCGCAAGTATATGCTGCATGATGTATCACATTATATTATATGAAGCAAATTTTCCTTATCGACGTACTAAATAATAAAGTATTCGCTCCACATGAAGAGGCAATTTGCGATTTTGAAACGAGCACAACGGATACGCGTAACAGAGAGTAACATTTTTAAACATTCTTATGAGGATTGTTAAAAGTTTGCACGGATAAAATGCATACACGATTCTTATGCCTTTCGTCTACAATACTACCAGGATCTAGAATTAAATAGAATGCATATATGATTATATTTATTGTGCATATTTTTATATGATATCCGGTTTGACTGATTTAATGTGAGTTTTATGTCTTTAATCTTGGTACTTTTAGTTTTCAATTATATAATTATTTGAATTAAATTTATGAGTCTTCTGAGTTTAACAGAAATAAGCTTAAAACTAAGATCGACGTCAAAATAACATAATAAGAAAGAATACAAATATATTACAAAATTATTTTTCGTTACATACATGATGTTATTTTTATTGATGTTATCCTTACTAGATACACATAATTTAAATGAAATTACGGTATATTTATTTTATAGTATTATGTTTCTGACATTTTTAGCGCTGTCAACAATGTCATAAGTCTGTGATTTGATGTTATATAAATTAAAATCCACACCGTATGGATATCCACAAGAAGAATATAGAGCGATCTTATTATACTACATCACAAGCCGTCATAATCATCGGTAAAAATCAGTCTACACGTCATAACCATAAATAATAATACAATACGTCTAAAAATAAAAATACCTAAATGTCAACTTAAATAAATTAAAACCATAATAAAACTATCACTCCATATTGTTATCACCTCCCAATACCTGGGTGAAGTCTAGCTTTGCATTTCTACAAACTTATACGTCAGGGATCCGTGACGTTCGAAGAATATGGAGAAATCACTACCTGATAAAAAGTACTTATTTGATTTTTAGTAAATTACTTTGGACAACATTTCACAATTCGACTGAACAAATTAATGGCGTGGCCATTGCACGTCACTGAAGATATAGAAGAAAAAAACGTCATTTTTTTTAGAAGTTTCAAAATTTGTGTTTTATTACGCAAACGAATGATGTCATTCGACCTGATTACAGCAAATGCCCAAAGGTCAAACAACCTTATACCTGCGTAAAAAAGAATTTAAGTTCTATGATTTTAATTCGGATCGTTTGAGATAAGGTAAAGGAAATTATAATATGAGACTATTTCTCCAAATTGTGACATTAGTGACCCAAAGAAAAGAATCTGGTCAAGTGCGAGTGGAACTCAGCACCGAGGGTTCCGTAAAATTCGCTTTTATATTTATATAGTTTCAATAATTTCGAAGATTCGCCTGTAGTTCTATAACAAGTCGCCATACTTCAACCCTCCTTGGGAATACTATTTGTACCTATTAATTTATATTTATAATAATTAATATAATTATTATTATATAGTATTAAAATTAATAAATATAAATATACAAATATACAATAATACCTAAAATTTGCGAGTTTTTCACATGGGACTATTTTTGTTTTTGCATTGCAAGCACTTGGTTATTGCCAAATTTCTCAAGTGTTCAAGTTCCCTGAGTTTGAATGCCTTGTGAAATCACAAAAAAGGTAACATGGTTTGATGGTCGTATTGGTCACGATGATTTACAAGTTATTTTTTTTTTCTAAATTTCAACTTGATGCCTTAACGCGTTCGTGACGTGAAAAAGTGCCTGTGAAGGCCTAATTTCTGAATAAATGATTTGATTTTGATTTTGATTTGATTTCGTGAGTAGAAGAAACTTGACAGTCGTAAAACAAAGTAACCCTGAAGATGAGGGTTCTATTCTAACCATTTAAGGTAACACCGCACAGACACAGGTACAGAACCCATAAAACTAAGTACCAGGCTTCGTACATAATGAGTAGAGCTAGACGGATTTAAGACCCACAAATCCAGGCGTGTACAGTGGTTGGAAATACGAGGAAAGAAACAATCAGTCTGCGCTATGTCTCTGACACACGGACGGCAGGAATAGCGAGCTTTCACATACATTTTGTTATTAAATAGTGGCATCTTAAATACTACAGATAATTTGGTCATTTATATGGAAACTTCGAACAAAGTATATGCTAACGTTAATCAAGATTTTATTTTCATTTAAATTTGTTTTCGCCATTATTATTTAGTGACGCAAACAAAAAAAGAAAAATATCCTAAATGTATGATAACGTGTTCTTACGACTTGATTTGATAAAACAAAAAATCTTTATTGAACGAAATAACTTCTTGTGTCATAACTCGACTTTTTTTCAAACAAGCCAACCAAATCACTGTGTGATATTATAAAGCGACGACAACCACACGGCAATGTGATTGGTCAGCTGCATCTCACTGCTGATTACTATTATATGCTTGATGTAACTCATTCATGCAGTTTGCCACAAACTTCAGTGGTTTTCGAAGTGCAATTTATTGTCACGCGTAAATAATCCTTGTAACACGATGTAATAAATAATTAATTCGACAATGAGATGTGAATTGCAAACCGAGCTTAGTGCTCACACTAAGCCCTCCGAATGTTAAATCAGTATGTAGTATACTCAAAGAATTGAGATAAAATCTCAGTGTCGACGGTCAGGCGGAAATACGAAATCCAGCCGTTCTTTAACTGAAACAGAACTGGGGCTTAAAAGTAAGCTATTTCTTTCAACATCCACTAAAATCACGGCAAAAGTGTAATGACAATCCTTTTTTTGCATTTCAAATTGTGTTTTTAATAGAGATAAAAAGCGTGTATGTCCCTTGAGGTTTAATAACAAACTGTTATGAACATTGTGAGAGTTATGTTTAAGTCAAGAAACTTCATATCCATTCTACTCGATTCAAAGTTGAAATCCTGATCTGATTTTATCATTATTTTCGTATTAATAATAATAAAATAGTACATTTTATACACAAAATAATTTATTTAGATTTTTTTTGACGACCTAAAAGTGCTTGCCTCTGAACCGAGAGGTCCCGGGTTCGATCCCCGGTCGGTAGCTCAATCTGTGTGATTTGTCCTAATATATTATTATTATTTTGTTTCTATTCAATACAGCTTTTTTTTTTATCCCTTATCCCTGTACCTTCAACATTTCATAATTCTAAACATCAAAGAATCTTGATGTTCGCGATCTTGATACAAATATCCATCAAACTTCACACATTAGGCCGACCACATGCTCAAGATAACAGTTATTAAACTGTAACGTTTATGATGTCCGTTCATTGCGCCCTGGACAGATATGAAAATGTGGATGATGCTTTTAAAAACGTTTTTATTTTTTCTGAACGAGGTCGTTATGGTAATGCAGTTGGTTTCGCAAAACGGCTGTACAAATTCAAAACCTAGTAAGTCTCATGAGATAAAATTTACAGGAGAGACAAAAAACGAGTTGGTTACTTTGAAGTCTTGCCACTCCGAAACTATAAAGGGTATAAAGACGAGAGTTAGATCAAAAAATGCGTTATATCCTCGGCTAGATACCGTGTATGTTAAATAAAGCGTAAATGTTATGGAACAAATTTTATGGCACTTACTAATAAATAAATTGTATCTTTATTTTAAAATAACAGGCTTCACAATTTCTAGACCTAGCAAGTGCACTTACTATATTAATAAATTTGTTGAATAAATTTATCTCAGGGACAATGATCATTTATTAAGGCTAGTAAGTGTATTCTGTTCTTTATCAGTAACTATAACTCTTTGTGCATACATTTTCATAGAACGTAAACGTAAGAAAAGTAGGTTTTCGAAGCTAATATTTATTTTTTAAAAGTAATAAAAGAGACATAGTTAAAAGAGTTTAAACATACAAGTTAAAAAAAATCTTATTGTTCTATCATTTGCCCCCCCGAAACTAAGTCTTCTGAAGTATCAGAAACCGGTAAATTTAACCAAAATTGTTTTCGATTTGTAGGCATAAGCGGTACCAGTTTTGTTAAGATGCCATCTCTCTTGCTCTGTTTGATTCCTCTTGGACCATCAATAGTTTCTGGCAGTCGCTTTACATCAAATTTTTTTACAAGAAAATCGACTTCTTTGTATTGATCGTCAAAATCTAATTTGTAGAACATATTTCTACTTCCATTCACAAATTTAACATCTACCAAAGAATTCAAAGTAAGAGTATTAAGTACGTCGTCCGAGTTTCGCCTCGGGCTTCTTCTTTTTTTAACCCACTGGTATTTTTTCTGGACCTCCACGATATCAAGATTATTTCTAGAATTCTGCACTGCATCTTTATAATCTTCATAGTCGTAAATGGCCTCCCGACGCTTGATTTGAGTTTCTATATTCCCATGAACACTGTCTGCAGTCATGTGGGTATGCCCTTTAGTCAAGTACTTCAGATTTATTGTTTCAATTGAAGAAAATCCAGCGTTCACAAGAATTACAAGTGATGTAAACAAGATCCAGTTCTTGTTTTGACTAGTACAATTGTCACACCAAATGACTAAATGTTGTACATCTCTTTGCTTTTCGAGTAGTGCTGCAAAAGCGTCAACTATATTATTGCCATCTCTGCCTGCCCAAGCTTCGTGCCAGAGCACACAATTGCAGTTAGTATTTGACCCTTTTTGCAGAGGGGCGAATGTTAAATTAAAAACAATGAGACGACTTAAAAAAAATGAATCCTTGACTTTAGGCATATCCGGTAGTAACATTACTTTTTGGAGATCCATCGAGTAATATCTAACTCGAATAGTGTTTTCCTGAGAACTGTCTTCTTGATATTTTCGAATAGCTTTCTCTGCTTTAATTTTGTGGCATTCGTAATCAGCTTTTAATGTTTCCGGTACCGATTCGTTTTCGCATTCTGCGACTTGCTGCTCAAATAACGCACAATCAGCACATTTGTCTCCTTTCGGAAATTTAAATGAAATGTGCATCCGTTTCAAAGTTTGTCGGTAAACTTCTTTAGAGCATGATATGTTTGGAAATTTACTTTTAAAGTCCTTAAACATGATGTTCAGAGTTAATGTTCGGGGTAGATAACGAGCAAGTGGCGCATTGTTTCTTCTGTAATGAGAGACAGTAGGGTTAAAAGATAAAATGTGGTTTGAAATAGGATCTCTATCTAGTCTACGTTTTTTTCCTCCTCTCTTCTCTGCAACTTCTCCATATAATACATTTCGTTTCACACCTCTACTTATCTCAGTAATAACTGCATCGGTTTTGTAACCCAAAGTTTAGAGAAAAAAATTTTTGCAGACATTGACTTCTTCCATATTTTCGTCGCCTTCATTAAGTTTAGGTAAAAAATAAAATCGGGATTCATTTTTAGCATACTTTGGATTGGGATTTTTTTCAGTCACTTTACGTCTTTTGATGTTTTGAATTTTTATACACTTGATCAAAAAGCTTTTACGGCTCTCAAAATTTATGTTCCAGTAATTTTCCCAAATGGTTTTTCTTTCTTCTAAAGTAAATAGTGAACACTGCCTGTTACATTTATTTCCACATGTTTCTTCAATTAGTGGATATTTAAGTTTCTTTTTTTCAGCTCCCTGCCTATCATTTTTGGACGTTAAAACTTCTGCACTATTAACAGAAATATTATGCCGAGGATCTATTTCAAAGTTTGGCGGTTCATTATGTTCTTGACGGTTGGCTTGGTCTTGGTCTAGAAATATAACTGTGTTTGGATAAGTTGCAATATATATAGGTGGAAGTAGAGCTGGCATAAAGTTGGTTTGATTTGTAATCTCAGGAACTCTTTCAAATTCACTTAAATCAATATCAGAATCGTTGTTTACATAATCTCCAAAAGAGAATCTGCGCTTTTCGTTCCTTAAAGAATCATATAAAAAATCAGGGTCCTTTACGGAATCATCACTATCATACAAGTTATATAAATCTGATGGTAAATCGTCGTTATTCTCTTCTCTTGAAGTGCTTGGGATAGGTTCCTGTTGATTTGTAGTATTGATGAAAGAATGTGACCTGAAATAGACAGCTAGGCTCACAAAAGCAACACACACCCGTGCAAAAAAAAAAGTGCATTAAAAATAGGTTAAAGTTTAAAAGGTAATTGGAAAAATAATAAAAAAAAAACATGCGAACACCCAGTACCAGAAACCCATTGAAACTAACCCACCAATTAGGCATAGTGATGAGTGCAGTGCACAGGAATGCTTGTTCAATTTTGGTAGTTAAAATTTTGATTTTAAAATTAAATTTTATTGTGAATCTCATCCACAAGCAGCCAATATTTTCTGTACAGTTTAGAAGCATGGAATGGTGCTATTTAAATAAATGATTTAGAAAGCTATCGCGAGATACCTTTTTCCATTAATATATAAACTTACGTAGCTATAAAAATACTTTATTAAGCTAACTACTTTACACTGACCACAACTATCAAAACATAAAATAATCATCTCTAAAACCGGTTTCTAAAAACGGAGGTATGTCGAACAAACTAACCCTTTTCTCGAAGTCGGTTAAAAATGTAGTCCTTGATGTTTCATCCATTCCATTTCCACTAAATTCCATACATAAATTATTATAATAATGACTATCCTAACCATTTACTTTCTTATAAGACCACACCCACATGTTTTTAAGGTTATGAAAAAATATTTCGAAATTTGTACATGAACAAAACATGAAAACTTACAAATCAGCATCTTGACGGGAATTAAGAGCATTTAAAATTCTTTTTGATCTATAAAATTGCATGATTTCTTCAATTGAAATAAAATTATAAACGGGGGAAACTTAGCACGTCACGTCGAAACTCGTTCTGTCGCCATACTGAATTTGTGCGCGAACTTCACCCACTCTGTTGACAGTTTCAAAAACATAGTAAGGCGCATGACAACTTTAAAAACCTAGCAAGGTATGTCCTTTACTAGGATTTTAAAATTGTTTTGGGACTTGCTAGTTATTGAAATGGTATTTTTAATGTTTTGATCATACGGATGTGTACTTGCTAGGTTTAAAGATTTTAAAAATCGAACTTTCACATTGTTTTTTAATATTTTTATATTGCGAATCTGTGCGTCATAGCCTATACACCCGTAAAAAGCAAAGACCCGATTTTTCAAGGAGTTGTCCCTTGCTAGGTTTTGAATTTGTACAGCCGAAAAGTTGGAATCGCCTTTTTGTGTCGTAACATTTCAAGCATATATTATCACTGACTATTGGAAATATTCACAAAGACCGAGCAGAATTTTTATCTTTGGTCAAATAATAAGAAGGAAATTGTTGATAAGTTCACAAAATACTACATGTTGCCCGGGGCTTGGTTCCCGTAGGAATTTTGAGATGCAGTATAGCCTATAGCAATTTTTGATAATGCAAGGTGCATTATCAAAAATTGCTATATCTAATGGTGAAAGAATTTTTGAAATCGGTTCGGCAGTTTCTGGTATTACCCACCTCAAACGCACAAATTTACAAACACTTACCTCTTTATAATAATAGTATAGATAGGTAGCTTATTATTTGGTATGTTCTAATCTAAGATGACGTCGGAATTGTGAAGAGGTAAAACTGGAAGTAGATAAAGAAGTGACAAACAAACAAATACACTTCCCCATTGAATATACAAAAGTATAAAAGCCTTATAATAATATAACATAACGTATATCAAGCACATATCCAATGACCCGATTCATGGATAGACTCTATGATATATTAATAGTCGCGAATTTGCAATGAAAGAGTTGACGCGCAATACACACTACTTACATACACTGTAAGTACCACAAATATTGTAGTAAGGGTGACTCCCTAAAGCCCTATACCAAGCTTCTTACTCCTGGTTCAGTTATTAAACAAGATTACCCCTAACTTCCATATATTCACCCCCTGTGTGCAAGTTCGTGGTCATCTGACCTTAGTAACGTGAGTGTTACTTATTTATTTATTGTTTAGTAAGGACCTAAAGTGTCGTTAATGTGTGTGGTTTCTTTATTCCGCCTTTACACTATCAGGAAACAGTTCTCTGAACTTTTATTCGGCTACCTTGCTGGTTTTTCATGCGGTAAATAAAAATTCTTATGCAGACAATGTTCATTCATTTGTTTTATTAGTTCTTTTATTACTTCCGAGAAAAAAAAAGTGTCGTTATATAATGTTCCATAAATCAATTTTCTCCAATTTCTTTCGAAGGTTTAACACGATTTCTTGACTTACGCAAAATCACAATTGAAAGTGTTTTAATTCAATGCATCAGTCGTCGATCGATTTTTCCCATTGTAAGTTTGCTTCGATTGCTTGAAAATCGGGGCCCTGGTTTTAATGCGGTAAATTAAAATTTCATACCGACTATTCGATGTTAATTTATTTGAGTCTGTTTGAGTTCGGTGGTAATTTGTAGCCGGTATTAAAATAGCCATGTCTTCACGTGCATGTCGTATGAAGCGACAATAGGATAAAATCAGTTTTTCCAATTGATAGGTACAAATAGCATTCCCAAAGAGGGTTGAAGTATGGCGACTTGTTATAGAACTACAGGTGAAGCTTCGAAATTAAAAGATTTATTTTTTAAATGGACGCCTGCGAGGCGCAGCCAAGAACAAGGCAAGGAACTAACCCAGATGATAAAGAAAGAAGAATACAAAATGCAGTAACATATTTTAGATTATTCTATTATTATCATTCTCAAAGCGGTAGTGGTGTAATGGTTAAGACGCTTGTGGATCGAAAGGTCTCAGGTTCGTATCCTACTCGTGCCATATGTGTTTGTCTACCAATCTGACTCATATATAGTAGTTTTCATCGACCACCACTTGCTTCCGGTGAACGAAAATATCGTAAGAAAACCTGCACACTGGTTGACAGTTTAGTTCCTTGGTGTGTATGAGACTACCTGCCACTAGATGGCGGTAAGTTGTCGCAAAAGTCATGCCTTTAAGCGACTTGAATAAAATCTGACACCAGTGTTAGCAATAATACAAGCGGTATGGTGATGATTGTCATTAACGATTCACATTAAATCTATTAAATACGTATGAAGTATAATCTGGATTGATACATTAACATTAATTAACTAAGAAAGGTTAAATCTTTGTATGTATCTTAATTTAGATTAACTAATGTCACACACACACACTGGAAATATTAAGTTAAATGTTTCCACCCAAGCAGAATATAAATATTATGTTTTTGAATGAATTTTTAATGTACGTGTCCCTACCCTTATTTTGCATACCTTGAACGGATTAGCCATTTGTTTACATTATATATTACCAAAAGTAGCAAAGTAACGGTTGACGTCACAGACTAAAAATACCACAACGTTCTGTCATTAAATATTTTTTTCTTTACTCACTCCATATGTGTTACTTGCTTATCCGACAACAGTCAATACAAGCTTTATTTAATTGCAATGTATGTATGTATATATATATGGTATGTTATTTTAGATCAGGTGCAGCCAGAATCGGCTCACGACGAGGGCACTCCTCAACGGCTTACTTCACGGGCATGATATTTGTCGCTTGTTTAATGTAATGTCGTCAGAGAGATCACTCTCTGACGACGATAAACGCTTAGGTTTATTATGTAAAAATATCTTCTTTTTTCTGCTCATTATCGTCCAATCTTAATCAGATTGCCCATCCATCTAAAAATAATGTATAAATAAAAATAAAAAAAGCCTCTTATTTATTCAAAAAGGGTAATAAATTCAAATACATGCTATCGTAACTAGGAATTACATGTTTAATTTTTATTTGCCTAAACAAGAATTAGTTTTATAAAAAAATATTAAAAATATCGAATTTATCAAGAAATTTTTAATTTATAAAAACATTTCATTATATCAAGTTCAAATTGTTAACATGCATTGATCATCTAAAAGTTTCAGAAAACTAATGTATAAAACTGCTAAATTCAAAAGTCACGTTTCAAAATCGCGTCTTTTGGCACTGGCTGGCCGTTTAGCCTGGCGATTGTTTTCCCCTGGCATCCCGTTAGAGTGCCCGGTGATTTATACTTTGGCTTCCCAATTAGCCGGAGGTTTTATTTATCGCTTGTACTCTTTCTATTTTCCGCACTTTTGGCTGTGGAGTAAAAGGTGCGGTTATACTGTCCGATTTCGATCCGATTATTAGGTTCCTATATATTTTTCAATGATTTGAATATAGTCAAATGATTGAAATGAATGTGATGACCATTCTAATACTAGTTATTCGCCGCGAAACGTAAACCTCGAGAACACAATTTCTTTTTATACAATTGTGAATATTTCAAAAACCACTTAACCGATTTGGATGCCCCGCTTAACTTAAAAATTCTATTGATAGATCCTACATACCATTTAAATTTCATCAAAATTGAAGTAACGGTTCGAAAGTTATTGCGTTACAAACATACATACATACAAAAAAAAAATTTTGCCCCAAGTAGAATGTTAGACCTCGCTCGCTTCTCGATTTTTGTGCGAAAATAATGTAGTTCTTTGAATTTTATTTGTTCAGTTAGTAAATACAAATAACTGAGGTCTACGCTGATAATAACAATGTTAAGAAGATCTCGCTTGATATTTAAAACGAAAATTGAAAATTTTTAAAAAATGCACATTTCATTTATTTCTATATATTTCCCATTTAATATAATAAATAGAATTCTGTTACATACGAGCTTAATTGTATTCATTATATTATGTGGGACGAAACGGTGTTTCCAACGAATCTAATTAGATTCAATTTTATTTTTGATTCAAGTACATAAATTTGTAAATAATAAAAATACTTTTATGTATATTTATTTATTGGCATAAAGTGCTCATTGGTTGCTAAGACTTGCCTCATCTTTAATGTGTTCAAGTTTCCTGTCTAACCTCTCCAATTCTTGTCAGATACCATAACTAATGTGAATATTTCTAATCCTAACTAATATTATAAATGCTAAAGTAAATCTGTTTGTTTCTACCTCTTCACGCTCTATCTAATTAACCAATCTTCTTGAAATTTTGTATACATGTAGTTTTAAGTATGACATAGGGTAGGTACCTTTCATCCCGGAAAATTAACGCGGGCGAAGTCGCGGGCAAAAGCTAGTAGGAAAATAAAAGAAAATCTGAAGGTGTAAACGCCCTCCACTCTCAATGTGATCACACGTTACTCAGTAACGTATGTGAGTTTTGATTCGTTACGAAGTGCAGTGAAACGTTGGTTTCGGTAAACAAGCCGCCTGATTGATGGTAATGCATTTGAAGCTAATTCCAATTGTAAGCAGGTTTACCGTCACATTATGTTCTATGCGATTTCTTGAAGAAAAATGAAAAATTGTGGCTGTATTTTAGGATTATTTCCGTAAAATGGGAGAAAAGATCTTAACGTCTCCCGCTTATTTAGGAATTATTTCAAGAATAGGCTTAAGAGTATTATTTCAAGAATAGGTCCGCTTTACAGTATTATTTTTACATCCAGTAGTTTTTGCCTGATGTGCGAACAAACATATAGATAGAAAGACAGACGAAAATTAAAAACAAATGATTTAGCTTCTAATAATCCCAAAAAGACCCCATTAATACATTTTTTTTATCTCCTATGTACTATATAGCTCATTCACAGTTTTATTATTATTATTCTTTTATTACAACAATAAAATTATGTTATAGGCATAAAATAGGTTCACCGTAATGACGTACGTAAATGTATGTCAAAGTCGGAATAATTTTTCGCACCTATACAGAAATTTTATTCAAATATTGAATACGAAAGTTGAGTTCAGAAATTAATTTGAAATATCTCCGCTACACTCGACACCCAATATCCGCTCGGATGGCTGACAGTGTGATTTCCAAACGACAGCTGGGGGACACAGATTTTTTAGCTTCATTTAAATGTAGAACAAAAAGTGTAGTCTTTATTTTTAAGGAGAGTTTCTTGGTTGTTTCCGCGCCATGTAACAGCGGAGTCCAGCTTCAGTGTTTATTTGTAGCATGTATAGTTTGTGAGATACAGGTGGGCCCACAGGTCAAACTATGTGGACTGAAGGCCCGACTTGAAACAAACATAACTCGTTTATTTGGCTTCCACAAAATCAATCCAACTTTCACGATAGTTTTCGAATGTTTCTTAAATCCCGAGCATATGATCACATAATTTTGGGAAGTGAGCACTCAGATAGCACGCATATTTTATTATATTATACTGAGAAGTTTTAAATGTCACATCACAAAAAATGTTCCTTTACAAATGTAATTGTTTCTCTATCATATTAGCGTGTTCCCGATTGCATTCGGAGTTGTGACGCCCCAAAGCCCAGGGTAAGCGTCAATAAATTGCCATTAAATTTGGAAGATTAGGCTATGATTTCACAACCGGCCGCCCGCCTGACGTCAACCCACTTTGGGAATGCTTTCTTTAACTATCAGCTGTTAATGCTTTGTTTCCCTTAGTCGCCTCGTACGACTTACGTTAGATCCACGGGAGTATATGGAGTGGTTTCATTCTAAGGCGGAATCACATGCCGCATAATGATATTAATACAATTGTTTATTTCTTCATAACTCATTTAAAACAAAAGCGTAACAAAATTACAGCTGTTGAATTCGCACCGCTTCAGAATGGCGAATTTCGAAGCGAACGCGATACATTAATATTCATACATGGCGCCGCTTGTTTTATTCCATTTTGGCGGTTGACAACACCGAAAACTGTAATTAATGGACATTACAAAGGTATCAATTTGTATTGTGCAAGCCGAGTTCACTTGAGCGAATTTAATTACGTTTTTTTTTGTTGTTTTCAACAAATCGTTTTGGAATTATGAGTGATTTGGATGCAACTTTATTTTCAAGTGCTCATGCTCATGATCAATATTAAAAATATAATCGTAACAAATAGAAAAATTCCTAAGGTTTTTATTTAGATTATATTTTATTAAGTTTGATTGCTGAGGCAGACGTTTCGAATGAACCCAAAATTATTCTAATATTATAAATGCGAAAGTAAGTTCATTGGTTTGTTACCTCTTCACGCTCTATCTACCCAACCAATCTTCTTGAAATTTTGCATACATGTAATTTGAAGTATGGAGAAGGACATACCTTTCATCTCGGAAAATTAACGCGGGCGAAGCCGCGGGCAAAGGCTAGTTTAAAATATAATAATTTGCTTTCTTAATCTGATAGCTAAAATAGTACATTGTTCGTCGAGAAATGTGTCGCTTAACTTCAAACTTGGATAAATCCAGTTTCAGGAATTTTTGAGATTTTGGCATCAAAAAAAAAAGAGGGTAAAAAATGCTATAAAACGGTTTTGTCAGTTGCGTATAAATCTACATGTTTTTAAGAAATAAACTGTCAAAATCATTACATTTAATCAAAGTCTGATAGATCCAAATGACAGTCTTACAGTCTGCAACATAGTATACCCCCGGGTATATGTTGCAGACGGGTCCCCTACGTGGTTGATCGCGGCTCGAGCATTCGAGCGAGTGAAAATGTTTTTCGAAACAGAGTTGTTCGCAACCACATTTATCGAGTCCACGAGGCTTCGAAGCTATGAGGCAGTCGGAAAAAAAATTCACAACGGGGCGCGTTGCAACAGCGGCTTTCGCAACCACATAGGGGACCCGTTGCAGACACACGAGTTGTGAATCATACTTTGTCGATCTCGGTGGCGCAGTGGTAAAGTGCTTGCCTCTGAACCGAGAGGTCCCGGGTTCTATCCCCGGTTGGGTCATGATGGCAAATGATATTTTTCTGATTGGGCCGGGATGTTTATCCATATATGTATTGGTTATAAAATATAGTATCGTTGAGTTAGTATCCCATAAAACAAGTCTCGAACTTACTTTAGGGCTAGCTCAATCTGTGTGATTTGTCCCAATATTATTATTATATTATACTTTCTTTAGAGTGATACATACTTTATACGACTATAAAAATAATAGAATAAAAGTAATTTGCACTTTATCCACATTTCGAAAATTTTCCAATGTCGTCTCACATTTTCTTCACTCGTACAAACCGACATTATAAATTATATGCAAATAACCAAATGCAAATTTGATAGTCGACCCTTCTGGGTCTCCGGCGAATCACCTATTTGTTTGACCCGCAACGTCATTTGGTGAACCGAGCCGGGGGCACTTTCCCTTTAGTTTTTTCTCGGCCGTCTATATGAAAATAATTCGCAGAAATTTGAAAGAAGGCATTGTGAGTTTAAAATATGATTTGGTAGCTGTAAGAATAGTACCCTAGTAGTAATATAGTAGTGGCATTACGAGTATATGTTACTTTAGACGACCTCCGTGGCCTAATGGTCATCACGGTGGACTGCTACTCTGGAGGTCCCGGGTTCGATCCCCGGTCAGGTCAAGATGGAAAATGAACTTTTTCTGATTGACCTGGGTCTTAAATATTTATCTTTTTAATATATTATAAAATATAGTATCGTTGAGTTAGAAATCCATAATACAAGTCTCAAACTTACTTTGGGGCCAACTCAATCTGTGTGATTTGTCCATACATATTTATTTATTTATTTTATTTACCTTCATTAAACAAAAACTTACATGTATCTGATTTTTATTTGTTGATTTTATCCCCCAAAAATAGAATAAATTACAGCGAAATATTATATGTGTTTCAATCAATTGACTATATGATGGTTATGGTTACAAGACGCCGTCTTTATTATAAAATTAAATTAAAGGATTTACCACTATTTAGTGCAAGTAGTAGTAGAATTCTTCACCATTTTCCTTCAAAAAAAGATCTATCAAACTATTATAAGCACATAAGTCAGACGTTTTGAAGCTCGTGTGGCACGAATAGGATTCGAACCTGGGAACTTTTAATCACATGTGTCGTATAAGAGACTGGCGAAATATATTTATGAAGCAGAGGTGAATGAAATAGTAGATCAGGGTCGAAAAACACCGCAATCGGATTGCGATTCTTCTTTGTAAAGGAGATAACAAGGAGCACCCATAACCGGAGAAACCACAAGAGTTACAAGTAGCGAAGGGAGCGAGGAAGCAGAAGCGAGTGAGATTTGTCAGGATCGTGACAAATCCCAAGTTCTGGCTAACCCCATAGGAAACAGGTATTAAATGTATGTATGTACTATCACCAGCTGCACATCAACCTACCCAAATTCATTGCAAATTCGCCGCTATTACCGCGCCATAGAGGTTCATGCAGAGTAACTTGACGTGTGGCTTACTATACGTACGTATGCCTTGACCACTGAACTACCACTTCAAAGTTGTTCTGTTCAAAAACAAAAGTCTTTTCCTTATTTTTGCAGAACACATATCTATCAAGGCAGAAATTTCTAAACCTTTTTCAGAATTAGTTGCTCAAATTAAGTCACTTTATAAATTCAACCCTTGCAGCCCTTCCGTAATTATGTTTTATAGGTTAAGGTCCCGACCTAAGAGAAATGTGTATTCAGAATGTTCTAAATTGCATACATATTTAGTTATGGAATATATAGATTCTCAGTTGAGAAAGGCTAATTTTTAAATAATGTTTCCTGAAGTGCTATTTTTGTTTGACAATTTGAAAGAAAGAAAAATTTATTTGCCATAAACATGAGTACAATTTCGGTAAAATATGTTGGTTAATACCAATTTATGGTATTAATATAAATTAAATCCACATGTTTTCCCGATTGTGGGTATGTGAATATAAATAATTAAATAATTAATTAGAAATTATTTGACAGTCGAATATTTATAAAAAGATCGTCGAATTATTACCACTAATCGGAATAATTTTATTTCTTTCTTTCTATATTTCAGGTTTCTTAACAGGTTACAATAACATAGGCCCGTGTAACTTATACATTAAGGACTAACATACATAATAAAAAAATATAACTGAATACTTAACTGACACTCTCACGTTGTATTAGCAACATGAGGTGCAGGGCTTTAGGTAACCTTCCTCGGAATTTCCAGTACACAACTCTGCGGCCAGAAATCCTTTTTCATGATAGTGGATCCTTTTAATTAAAAGCTATCTTGCTCGAAGATAACGTTCTTGGGTGTTTCACAGATCGTTTTGACAGCTGCGGCCGGGCGGACATTACACTTTTTCAAATTTTAACAAAGACAAGAATTCATTTTACTATCTGACTTTAAAATAATTAACCTGTGCTGTATTAATGTCAATTTTATGAACGATTTTGGAAAAGATTCCTTCGTCAAAAAAATTGACACCCTCTTGCTAGAAATGCGGCGACGTATCGATCCAAAATTGATCTTTTCCGACACTAGATGACGCCATTTCTGGCTCGTCAATATCAACTGTTGCAATTTGACAAATCCAAGATTCTATAGAATCTTGAGAACTTCATCTTTCCAGAGGTACCTTAAAATACCATACTTAAGAAAAAAAAATGCTAAATATCGATTTTAAATTTTCTACACAGGCGGAGGCTCTAGCGATCTAGAAAAATCTTATGAAAAATGAAGATCTAGGTTGAGGAAGAAACCGAAAAAACCGCGCTGATCAGAGAGAGTACGATTTTACATTATATCTAATGCAAATACCCCAAAATATACGGAACCCCTAACGGAAACAATTCAAATCAATTGCCTTATACAGCTCAGCTATTGTTATAATGTTATTGTATGTAACAAAGCCAGAATTACAGGCAAATGTACCAAATGTGCCAGTTCAATTTATTATAATTCATCCCACATATCCCACCCGACCGTATCCGAGGCATATAAACATAACCGGACTAAATTTTGAATTCGGAAAAAATCTAATGGCTATCCCTGAAAGTATGCTCTTACTGCCACTATTTTTTGACAATAATATCTAATTACATCTATACTATATTATTATAAAGAGGTAACCGTTTGTGAGTTTGTATGTATGAGGCGGGTAATCTCCGAAACTACCGAACCGATTTCAAAAATTCTTTGACCGTTCGAAAGGTACTTTATCCATGATTGCTACCGGATATATTTTATCTCGAAATTCCCACGGGAGCGAAGCCCCGGACAACATCTAGTATGCCTATAAAGTATTATTTCATTTTAATTCCTTGAAATAAAGTTTCAACTTAGTGTTCATACGTATAACGTATACGTATACTTTTCTTTGGTATATTTAGATTATCGAAAATTACAGTCTGTTGATCGAAAATTCCCAGGTTTGAATCCTACTTGTGCCAACACGAGTTTGTATACCAATCTGACTCATGTACTTATAGTATTTTTTATCAATCACCACTTCCTTCCGGTGAAGGAAAAACATCGTGAGGAAACCTGCACAATGGTTGATTATTAACATGTGTGTAAAATTGACAAAGACAATGGAAAACCACTCCATTACTAATGCCAAGAAAGTTGTTATGTGTATTTAATTTCACATAATGACCACGACCCTCGGCCATGAGGAATACGACTATGAAGAAGTATTCTTCTTCTGTTATATTTAACAGAAAAGTACTTCTGGGAATCAAAGTTGAAGTTTTGAAGGGGCTGCGATCGATCGGTGAAATTCTACTCGTGTCATTTTAGTTTCTATGCTAATATATGGCAATTTTTGTACAACACAAATTTCTTTTCTATGCTAGGCTTTCTGCTAGGCTCTGGCCATAGACATTGTCTGATAAATTGTTTATTTTGATTGTAGTTTGACGTAGGGAACAAATGTTTGGCTTCCGCCTGGCTCTGGCAAAAACACACGCAAGAAATGCTAGCTTGATGTCGTCGAGTGATATATATGCGTGCCAATGGTCTTACAATTATGGATGCCAGAGACCGTGCGAAGTATTAGCGGAGAATATGTAGGAAAGCGAATCTTGGGCTCCAACGATCAATGGTGACGGAATGAAGTAGAAAAACTTTCAGATGTGCAATAATGAACTTTGCAGTCGATTCTTACCTCTAAAATATTCAAATGTCTATCAAAGGTGCGCACCAATATAGGGTTAAAATGAATCCACCTTCGGAGCGATATTTTTATCAACCGTCACCGCGATTTGATTCTTTTTTCAAAAGCACGGGATTAGTCGCAGCTAAATTAATTAATACAGCAACAATGGGAGGTGAGGCCGTATATTACTCGAACAATAGAGTGGAATGTGCACTGGGCTAAAATAATGCCTCATATACAGCCATTATATAGCCTTTGTCCCCTTTTTATTTCGGATATGGGAAATTGGCGGAATCCGTGATAAGTTTGTTCAAAGAATAATGCCTTTAATTTTTTTGTGCCATTGTGTTGGGTTTCGAGATTTAAATAATCGTATATATTGTAATGTAATGTAGTTACATATGTGGAGAAATTAAATATGGCTGGGCTTACAATTGTACTAGTCTTCTATTATAGATACTGATCCGAAGGACTTCACATGAGTCAAGGAGCATTGCCATAGTGAATGGTTTAACCTTTTCACGCTTCAAACAAGTAACTTAGGTCAATTCCCATTTCTTATTTTAGTATAACAAATGATAACAATTCAGACAGCAATTTTAAAGATTTATATACTTGTATTTCTATATACTTACACATTTCCATGCTAACCTATGCTAAATGAGAAAGTATGTATTTTTGTCTGTCACGCTTTCACGGCTAAACCGCTGCTGAGCAGAACGACTTTTGGAATAGACATAGTTAAAGAACCGATTAAGCATACACCACAAATGAAGCTATTGGTAACAGCTACAAAATTTACAGTTTCAAAATCAGTAGTAGTTTAAATAAATTATGCGGAACCCTAACCGTAATGAAATGCCCGTATAGATTACGCATACGTTACTGATATTTTATTCAGGAGATAATGTGTCTTTAACGTGATTTATTCGAGTTGTTCATGGGCAGATATCTGCATATTTGGACATATCGGTGTTACCAAAAAACGAAGAAAATATCTATTTGGTTGAGTTGCACCGTCAAAGTTGACGGTAATGAATAATATTATAGTTATCGATAACTAATCCCTTAACTTGTTCGCCGCGAAAGACCTCGCGTTTACAATATATTTTTTTACAAAATTGTAAATAGGTATTTCAAAAACGAATTAACCGATTTTTGCCCCACGAACTTAAAATACATACCTTTTAAATTCCATCAAAATCAGACCAACGGTTCGATGTTATACGTTACAAACATACATGCATATATATACACATACATACATACATATATACATTCATACATACATACCTATCCTAATTCCTGAATTCCGTTGGAAAGTATCTATGTAGAAAAGAAAATCATTATATTCACAATAGTCATTTGCTCATAGCTAAGGGTCGTGACCACTAATAGCTGAGACTCTCTTGACCAGGGCCTTCCAGGCTATATGATCTTGTGTTTGCTTTAAGGCCTGATAGACTTTGCAGCGTTAGAAGACCTTATCATAATCGTCCATCCAGTTGGTGATCTTTCTATAAATGTGAATGTCCGAAATAATATTTCAAATTACTTTCAAAGAGTAGACCCAATTCCTCTGAAATATTTTCACTCGAGACCCACTCGGATCGCTCACATCACAATAAAATCTTTCATCTTCATATTGAATCGTAAACTGAGAGAAGTTATAGTTTATAGAAGCATAGAATTAGGCATTGTCCGTTTTACGTTTACTTTATTCCTGTCGTAAGAAATAGACTGTGTTCTTCTTCATAGTCGTATTACCTCATTACGAGGAATGAAACACACATAACAACTATCTTAGCATTATTAATGGAGTGGTTTGCCATTGCCTTCTTCATTTTACACACAAGTTAATAATCAACCAGTTCACACCGAATTTCAAATTTTTTTATGTTTTATGTATGACGATGGCGCAGTGGTAAAGTGCTTGCCTTTGAACCGAGAGGTCCCGGGTTCGATCCCCGGTCGGATCATGATGGAAAATGATCTTTTTCTGATTGGCCCGGGTCTTGGATGTTTATCTATATATGTAATGAACTTACTTTGGGGCTAGCTATTGAGATAGCCCCAAAGTAAGTTCGAGACACAGATTGCTGTGTGATTTGTCCTAATATATTTATTTATTTATTTTATTTATATAGGACACAAGTTACAAAATTTCATATCAATCATAAATTTCATTAATAAAATTAATTATTACCTTACCTCTACTACGTACCTTTCAATAGGTCAAGTTAAAAAAGAAGATAAATATTGATAGAAAATTAAACTACCTACTATAACCGAAAAGGGAAAATGTATTGAATAGTGAGAGTGACTTGATGTTTAAAAGCATAGTATGAAAAATTTAAACTTCAATCCACGACTGTGACATTCAATTCGTAAAACAAACCTTGACATTTTATGGATTTGGCTATGATTTTACGACCGGCTGTCTGCCTGACGTCGACCTTCTTTGGGAATTCTGTTTTTGCCTTTCAGTCTGTTATTATCACTTAGTCGCCTAGTGATGGCGTGGTCCTAATCTAAGGCGATACAACACGCCGCAGTGTTTTTGCTCAATATCAGACCGTAATCCAAAACACCGCTATTTTCTTTTCGTCCGTTCATTTACCTACATGAATTTCAAAAGCATTAACAAAAACCGGTTAAGCTAAACGGTTGTTATATTACCGGTAAAGCGGCGACCGTAAACCCAGCTATTAAGATGTCGCTTTAATTCTTGTTAGGTTCGCTGCAACGTTGACCAATAAGTTCCAATCGTGCTTGTACTCTGTACACGGGGAAGTCCACTCGGATCAAATCAGAACTCTCATAGATAGTAAGTAGGTAGTTTGTAGCTTTTTAGGAAATTACTATATTATAACATTTGACGAGAAATGTGCCCTATTTCAATTTAAAACCTGAATGATTTCAATTTAAAACCTACACTAAAATATATATATTTTTATAAATATATGTTTTTAATTGAATGTAATATTCATTGAATTATAATCATTAGAAGTTTTTATTAAATACAATAAAATAGGTCAAAACTCACGATTGGCAGACTTACATTATTAATAGCCACTTGTTTATTTGTTTGTGATAACTTTATTGTTCATTAGTATGTTAGTATGTTTGTACTTTTTAAAATGATTAATGTTATTAAGTTAATACCATAATATGTGCAATAATTATACATTTACAACTAACTTATCATTTGGGGCTTTATATATTATTATATTTAATACCTATTTAAGTATTTTAAACATTCCATAATTGTTTAAAAAACAAAATGACTAAAAACGAAAACTATTTAATACTTATGTATATGGAATCAAATAATATAACTAAGTAGAATCACTTTAATTTTTTGATTTGTGATCTACAGAATTTTTTCACTCGAAACAATTAAAACGATCCAAGTGTAAAAACCCTATATAATAAATCTGTACGGCTATTCTGTAACTGTTACACATTTGAATGTATCCGCGTGAATTGATCCTGTTGCATTTTAAACCGAACCGACGCAAACCGGTATTTTCTGCCGGTATTTGCAAAAAAATTACCGGTTAAATTTTGTTGCGAAATGTTCCGTTGGGCAGCGAATCGGAAGATATATCTATTTCGGTTATTTGAGCTTCGTCAGCTGTTAAATCTACATGAACGGTTTTTAGTACATTATTAAAGTTTATAGATTTTATCTGGCTCAATGGATTTAGTAAGTGTTGTTTTATTTTCCCCCAACGACCGAAGGAGGGGGTTAATGTGTGTGTGCATCTGTATGTATGTTCGTGATATCGAAGCAGCCAAACCTATTTTAAATAAATAAATACACAGATTGAGCTAGCCCCCAAAGTAAGTTCGAGACATGTGTCATGAGATACTAACTCAACGATACTATATTTTATAACAAATACGTATATAGATAAACATCCAAGGCCCGGGCCAATCAGAAAAAGATCATTTTCCATCATGACCCGACCGGGAATCGAACCCGGGCCCTCTCGGTTCAGTGGCAAGAACTTTACTACTGCGCCACCGAGGTGGTCAATTTGATCTCTTTTTTTTTATTTGAAAGAGTTTAATCGAGAATGATCTTAGCCATTATAGGAAAATGTGCGTTCAGCCGTTTGAAAACCGTCACCTCTATGTGATTGAATTGTTGGTTAAGTTAATTATTCTTTGGTTGGTTCAAATTCAATTTTGGTAAATGGTATAGCTGATGACTATGTAAAAAAAATTGTAACAGACAATAACGGTAAGCCTTGGCATGATAATTACAAACACTGTTCAAATGAGTTTCTTTCGGCAATTCTTCTCAGCAGTTGTGGTTTCGAAATGCCAGTAGTTTGTAGCTTTTGAGAAATTACTATTTCATCGGCCAGTGTCTGGGATTTGTTATGATCATTTAAAAGTAGTGATTTATAAAAACTACCACTCACGAGTCCAATTGGAATTTAAACCCATGCGCAAACACACTATGGGGAGCGCTGCCCACTGGAATGAAACAAAATGTATGTGAATGTACGAAATATATATATATATATATATATATATATATAAATATATATATATATATATATATATAATGTGTGTATGTATGTATCCAGACTATGAAATCACCGGTGGGAGTCTCAACCGATGTATCACCATCGCTTTACTAAGATAATATTAAGGGATAAAACTCTTTAGCTAAGATTTATAGCATTTTCCGGATGACAATAGATCCCTAGATAAGCCGCAGATGCAATCTAGAACAGGACCGTGCGGACATCACTACTAAATCAATCTTCACTTCAAAAACTGGGTGGCATTCATATAACCGTAGATATATACACACTAGATATGATGTAGACGGTTCGCTATTTTTATGCATACAATTTTATGTCATAATTTAACATGGCATACTTTTACTATGGCATAATGATTTTTAAGCGTAACGTTCTTACGCATAACAATTTGAACCATAACTAAACTAAACTAATCTAAGCCAACCTAAAAGTTAATTGAGCCACATGTACTCGTATGCCAAAAATCAATTATGCCTTAGATCGATTATGCCAAAATATTGTATGCCAAAATCGTTATGCCAAATAAAAGAGGACAAAAATGCGATAAAAAGTGGTCCCGATGTAGACACAATCCGTTATACTACAAAGACGCGTGCTTAAAGGACATTATCTGTTGGGCCAAAATAATGCTTTACGCCAAAAGGAGATGAAGCTGCTCACACGCATACTAATAAATTCTCATTAGGTACTTAACACGGTTAACAAGATTGCGGGTCATACTTACAAGTAATATACGAAAAAGTCGACTATAGTTTTAGTCTTATAGTAGACGAATAATTTTGGATAGTTTCAGTCTCTCTCTCTCTCTCTCTCTTATCTGATCATTTTTCCGGTTTCTTCCGCTGCGTCGGAGCCCAGAATCCGCTGCAATTTTTGTCTATGTCAGTCAAAAGACCTTTTCTGCTCTCGGACTCGGCTCAAGTTTTTTCATATCTAGAATATGAATTTGATATCGTATCCAGTAATCTACATCAGATCAATTTATCGCTGTGTTCGTCACCGTCCAGGATCCAGATTAATGAGAGAGCGCGGTGCAGACAGACGGACGAGTCGGAAAACGTTTTTTAAACGTCGCCGTGATGAATTGCACCTGCTTCAGTGCATCCTTTGTAGGTATTTTTATTTTATTATTATTTTCTATAGGGTTACAATGTTTCTTCGAAAATAGGTACGTAGAAGAGTACATTCTTAACCATTTTTTTCATAAAATTATACATCAGTATCATAATATGTTAAGTTTTTGATTATTTACGTTAATCTGTTTACTCTACCGGTGAAGGAAAACATCGTGAGGACACCTGCACACACTGGTTGATTATTAACTTGTGTGTGAAATAGAGAAAGCAATGGCAAACCACTCCATTAATAATGCCAAGAAAGTTGTTATGTGTGTTTCATTCCACGTTATGACCACGACTAACAAGGGTTTACTCTAGCTTTGTGTTATAAAAAATGTCCTTGTAAACTAATAATTATGAACAATTAATCTTAGAATGTTGAAAATTAGGTTGTAATTTTCACATCCACGGAAGGACATCGAGTGGTCGCATTCTAGGGCGGAACCACACACCGTATTAATAAACAAATATATACTGTATTGTGTTCACATTAAAACACATAATAAACCTAAGTAACCTAATCCAAAGTATATGAATTGTTGTGCATGAGAAGCACGTCCTTCCCTTTGTAAAGGTTCCATCTCGCGTGAAAAGGGTTTGATTTATAACCTTTGCAAACTCACTCGCTGTATATTCCCTTATATGCGACACCTGACATAATAAATATGTTAAATTCGTTTTTATCTTCTAGATAAGTTAATTTATTGTTTTGGGATCACTTGATATAAAACGGTTTGACCTTAAATTTTACCCGGAAGGGTTGCAATCGTGCTAATTTATTTGAAAAATATTGTAAAAGATCATCTACGTGCATTTAGTTCATTGAATGAAATATAATAAAAATGTCAATCGTATGTAATTATATTAACATAATTTGTGTGAATTACAGATTTTGATTAAAATACAGTTATTTTTGTCGTAACTATGTGAATCACATAATACTATTGAAATTTTGTAGGTAATTCTAAAACTCTACTACTTTATATGAGCCATCTTATTGAAATTAAGATAAAAATATATTATCCAACTTCACAATATTTTTAAATGTCTCGTTATTTTTAATTAGTTTCATTTTTTTTTCTTTTACTTGCACTTTAATATTAAGAAATTATCATATTGATTGGTAAATGACATTTGAAATATTAAATATCAAAATCAAAATCAAAATCAAATCATTTATTCAGAAATTAGGCCTTCACAGGCACTTTTTCACGTCATAATCTAAATTAAATGATGTTTACCAAAGCTACAAACTACTAGCATTTCGGAACGACCACTGCTGAGAAGAAATGCCGAAAGAAACTCATTCAAACAGTGTTAGTCCCTATTATGCCAGAAGGGCTTACCATTTTTTATATATAAATTTATGTATAATTTTTTATCAGTAATATAACATTAAGTACATAATAAAGTACATGGTCAAAAGGTATACTGAAACATATTATGATTGTGATCAAGTGCTGATGAAAGGAAAATATATATATATACTTATATATATTATGTATAATTAACCAAACAAAAAAAAAAACTTTTAATAAAAGATCGAGCTGACCAGTTCCCCCGGCAGCACCCGTTCACGAGTTGACGCGTGAGTCAGCCATCGCGAAGCTCAACCACAATAGAGGGAACCTCCCGACCCGATCCACGATGCCGCTACCGGTTTGACCATTTGAATGTGCATGACATACTCGATCTCCATAATCTAACATAATAGATACCTATGTTACTTTCAGACACTTGGAGATCACAAATCACGTATATGTTTTACAATAAATGTCAAAATATATGTAATAAACATGTCAAGAAAATATATAAGTAATAATAATAAAAAAAAAAAATTAAAATCAAGTGTGAGAGGTGGAAGTTTTAGGAAGGGTCCAAGGTTTTTTATCATTTAAATAGTCGCTAATCGTGTAATAAGCATTAGCCATTAAAGCATTTTTAATATATGATTTAAATTTTGGCATTGGCAAGTTAATAGCCTCTACAGGGATTGAACAATTTAACACTTTGACCCACGAAAGACCGCCTAACCTTTTTAAGTCGGAATCTGTTCATACAAAGTTTATGCCTATTACGAGTGACTACACTGTTAACATCGCTCAATGTTTTATACAGGTGTAAGTTAGATTTAACAAAAATAAGTACGTCGAAGATGTACTGAGATGCAACAGTCATAATATTTATCGATTTGAATAATTCTCGCAAGGAATCCCGTGGCTTAAGCCCATAAATAAAACTAATTGCTCGTTTCTGTAAAACAAAAATTTTTCCTATGTCAGCTGTATTACCCCATAACAATAATCCGTAGGACATTATGCTATGAAAGTAGCTGTAATACACGAGCCTAGCTGTTTCGATGTTTGTACACTGTCTGATCCTTCTCACTGCAAAAGCTGCCGAACTAAGTTTTTTGGCCGTGATTTCAATATGTTTATCCCACTTAAACTTACTATCCACAGTAATGCCCAAGAACTTGGCACTGTGTACCCATTCTAATACTTTACCATTAACTACTAAAGGAATATCAAGTTGGGGTGCGTTTGAAAGAGAGAACTTAATACACTTGGTCTTGTCTGTGTTTAAAGCCAGGTTATTAGTTGTAAACCATTCAAGCACAAGTGACATAATGTTGCTTACATTGTTATAATTTCTACTTTTTCTATCAACTTTAAACAGTAGTGACGTGTCGTCAGCAAATAAAATTACATCACACAATTGTTGGGCAAGACAAGGAAGATCATTTATATAAACTAGAAATAGAAAAGGACCAATAATGGAGCCTTGAGGCACGCCCATGTGCACAGGAGCGCTGTTAGAGGCTGCTCTATTAATTTCTATATATATATACTTATATATATTATGTATAATTAACCAAACAAAAAAAAAAACTTTTAATAAAAGATCGAGCTGACCAGTTCCCCCGGCAGCACCCGTTCACGAGTTGACGCGTGAGTCAGCCATCGCGAAGCTCAACCACAATAGAGGGAACCTCCCGACCCGATCCACGATGCCGCTACCGGTTTGACCATTTGAATGTGCATGACATACTCGATCTCCATAATCTAACATAATAGATACCTATGTTACTTTCAGACACTTGGAGATCACAAATCACGTATATGTTTTACAATAAATGTCAAAATATATGTAATAAACATGTCAAGAAAATATATAAGTAATAATAATAAAAAAAAAAAATTAAAATCAAGTGTGAGAGGTGGAAGTTTTAGGAAGGGTCCAAGGTTTTTTATCATTTAAATAGTCGCTAATCGTGTAATAAGCATTAGCCATTAAAGCATTTTTAATATATGATTTAAATTTTGGCATTGGCAAGTTAATAGCCTCTACAGGGATTGAACAATTTAACACTTTGACCCACGAAAGACCGCCTAACCTTTTTAAGTCGGAATCTGTTCATACAAAGTTTATGCCTATTACGAGTGACTACACTGTTAACATCGCTCAATGTTTTATACAGGTGTAAGTTAGATTTAACAAAAATAAGTACGTCGAAGATGTACTGAGATGCAACAGTCATAATATTTATCGATTTGAATAATTCTCGCAAGGAATCCCGTGGCTTAAGCCCATAAATAAAACTAATTGCTCGTTTCTGTAAAACAAAAATTTTTCCTATGTCAGCTGTATTACCCCATAACAATAATCCGTAGGACATTATGCTATGAAAGTAGCTGTAATACACGAGCCTAGCTGTTTCGATGTTTGTACACTGTCTGATCCTTCTCACTGCAAAAGCTGCCGAACTAAGTTTTTTGGCCGTGATTTCAATATGTTTATCCCACTTAAACTTACTATCCACAGTAATGCCCAAGAACTTGGCACTGTGTACCCATTCTAATACTTTACCATTAACTACTAAAGGAATATCAAGTTGGGGTGCGTTTGAAAGAGAGAACTTAATACACTTGGTCTTGTCTGTGTTTAAAGCCAGGTTATTAGTTGTAAACCATTCAAGCACAAGTGACATAATGTTGCTTACATTGTTATAATTTCTACTTTTTCTATCAACTTTAAACAGTAGTGACGTGTCGTCAGCAAATAAAATTACATCACACAATTGTTGGGCAAGACAAGGAAGATCATTTATATAAACTAGAAATAGAAAAGGACCAATAATGGAGCCTTGAGGCACGCCCATGTGCACAGGAGCGCTGTTAGAGGCTGCTCTATTAATTTCTACTTTCTGAGTTCTATTGTCTAAGTAAGAAGATAGTACATCAAGGGCCGCTCCAGTGACACCATAGAATTTAAGCTTATTTTTCAGTATGTTGTGGTCGACACAGTCAAAAGCTTTTGAAAGGTCACAAAATACACCTATAACATCCTGTCCGGCTTCCCAAGCATCATTGATAATTCCAACTAGAGTGGCTGCTGCATCAGTAGTGGAACGACCTTTAGTGAAACCGAATTGACTATTGTGTAATATTTTGTTTATGTTAAAATAAGAAACTAATTGAGTTAAAATTAGCTTTTCAAAAATTTTACTTAATGCAGGTAGAATAGAAATGGGTCTGTAATTAGTGGGATCGTTTTTAGCGCCCTGTTTGAAAAGAGGTATAATTTTGCTGATTTTCATGAGGTCAGGGAAAACTCCATCTGAGATGCAATTATTGAATATAATAGTTAAGTGGGGAGCAATCAGATCAATAATAGTGCTAAGCACTGAGACAGATATACCCCACAGATCCTCTGTATTTTTCATGTTGAGTGCTTTGTAAGCAGATAATAATTCTTCAGGAGAAATATGTCTAAATCGGAAGGTAGATTTAGGATCTGAGGCATTTCTTTTTAATAAATCATCTGCAGCACTGGGACAAGACGAAAGGGAGCCCGTAATATTTTTAGAAATATTGGCAAAGAAGTTATTGAATTCGTTGGCCACTTCGTCATTTGAATTAATGGTTTTATCACCAATTTTTAAAGAAATATTGTTGTCGCGTGGGTTAAACTTGCCGGTTTCTTTATTAATGATTGACCAAGCTGTTTTGATTTTGTCATTAGAATTTTTTATTTTATAAGTTAAATATAACGATTTTGCTGTTGAACATACCTTTTTAAAAGTTTTAGAGTAACGTTTAACATATGATATAAATTCCGCATTAAAATTATACTGTTTTTGACCATAAAGTTCATACAACTTGTTTCTGCTAATATAAATACCATTTGTAGCCCAATCGCAAAATTTAAGTTTCACTTTATTATTAAAGGTCTTAAGAGGAAAAGTTTTTTTGAATTCTGTTTCCACTGTATTAAAAATCTTATTATAATGTTCATTAGGATTTTTAGTTAAATCTAATTCAGGCAATTTCTTATTTATGGTTTCGCGAAAACGCATTTTGCGGTACTTAGTTAACGGCCTACGGATTACAGGAGCGGAGATAAGGTTAGACTCTTCGTTACGAATAAGTGACACTTGTTGGCCCAGGTGGTCAGACCCCAGACAGGCGAACAGCTTTCCTTCAGAAACAGTACAATCACAGAAAATATTATCTATACATTTGGCTGAGGTCGAGGTTATCCTAGTGGGTTCAAAGAATGTGTGCTTTAAATTAAATGAATCGAGCAAATTTTTAAAGCCATTGCTTTCAGAACATGAAATCAAAATGTCTATATTAAAATCACCACATAAAACTATGTGCTTATTGCTGGAGGTAACTCGCCTGAGGGCTTCCTCTAAAACATCTAAAAGAGTTTCATAACAGGCTGTAGGAGGTCTGTAAGCACAAATAATAATGTATTTATCCAACTCTACACAGGAAAGTTCTATTTTGCATTCAACTGACAACCGTACTATGTCTTTCCTTTCTTTATGCTTATAATTTCTATTAATTAAAATTAAGGACCCTCCTTGTTCAGAACTTTGTCTTAGGAATGTACTTCCTACTATATATTTATTTGGAAAAGCTAATTTAATTTCATTTTTAAAAAAATGTTCTGTAACACAAAAAATATCAACCTCTCTATGTTCCAAGAATAAACAAATTTCATTATATTTGCTGGTGAAACCCTGTATATTTTGATGAACAAGGTTTATAAAAGAAGGTTTCACCTCTGTCTTATTACCTAGTTTAAAACTAAACTAGGTAATAAGACAGAGGTGAAACCTTCTTTTATAAACCTTCTTTTATAAAATAATAAATCACTTAAATAATAAAATAAATGTTTTAATTTGTTCCCAAAGTTATATGAATATTTAGAATAACGCTGCAAAACTAAATAAAATTTCAAAGTACAAGCAAGTTCAAAAGTGTTATTAAAATATAATCCGACCGCTAATAAGTGCACGTAGAAAAAAGCCATAAACAAAAGAGTAACATGAAAAATCCATATACAAACTCGGCGTCTGAAGCAAAGCTTTGTCTTTGTAAGTTCAGCCTCCTAGCTGATTCAATTTCCATGTTAATCCTGTGAACTAGGGATGCTGTGATGCTCCGTAACCATTATCGAAACGATCGGATATCCGAAATAATAAATCTAACAATAGCTGTAATATAAACAACGCTCTAAGTTTACTAGATTTTAATAGTTAACTGATTTTTAGATATTTATTCACTAGATGTAAACACAACGAAAACAAAATTAAATAACAAATTCGCTATACATATTTCTCCTCCTTTAAACTGACTGAAAAAATATCCTCTTACTTTCGTAAATTTGACAGATCATAATCTTAGAAGTGAATACGGAAGATTTGGGGCAATATTGTAGCGCTTTTCGTGCTGTGCTCACATGTTCCTATGCATTTTTTTTGTAATTTCTGTTTAGGTTAGTACGTTACATATTATAATAAAAAGCTAGAAACTAAAACCGACGTATTATTAAAAACAATAAGATAAAGTAGGTAATTTTAATAAAAATATCCAGAATCAAACTTTCGTCATCCACAACATCCCTAGAGAACGACACAAAGTCCTGCCGCCTTTGTAAGACTGTTCGGTTCTATAACTTTTGTTGTCGTATGTACACGTAATGTCAAGTGTAGACTGACTCAATAAGTGCTTTGTTTTGGATAGTCTGCTGACCGTCACAAAAAGTTGGCGGGTATAATTGTGTACACAAAGTTTTAGGTTGGTGTCAATTTTAATTGTTTGAAACTTTTTAGACCGCGACTCCCTTTTAGCCCCAATTTGCATATGTATTTATATGAAATAGGTAGGTTTTATTTAAATGAAAATGGTTATAATTATAAAGCTTTTCATTTCATGTATTAAATTATTTATCCAACCGGCAACCTTCCTGACGTCAACCCTCGTTGGGAAATTCAATTTCTCGAGTTGCTTGCAATTCATTGTGCCTATGTGATGTGTGTAATGCTGCATATTAATGGCCTCTGGTATTCCTAAACGATTACCAGAATGATGTAGAGGAAATTACATATTTTATAAAAACCAACTGTCAAATTAATAAAAGAAATGAAAAGATTTTTCCCGTAAAATTCGACTTCACGTTCAGAAATCAATAACATGATCATGCAACTGTGTAATAAGTTAAGCCTAATAATAATCTAGTGCAGTTTTATTTGAGAATAACCTCAAAATCATAATTCATGAGATAAGCTTGTGAAATTTTAAATTGTGATGTATGGTAAGTATAATGGCTCGTACGAGTATTACACGAGTTTTACAAGAAATATGGGAATGTCTGCTCGTTGCCTTAGGTTTTATCTGGAACTAGGTCTTGTGGTGAATTGATAGTCTAGGTAATCTTCAGTACTCTTAAAGATAACTTGCTTGGAGTGAAACGATATATAGTGTAATCAATTTTGTTCTTTTTTCGCTTTTAGCGTAATAAATCCATGTTGTGTTTTTATTTATAAAAATGAAGATAAATCACTTGATTGTTCGACGATACAATGTTACTGAAATTCAGATTATTAAATAAAATAAAATAAACTAACAATAAAGATTTTTACTTTCATAAAAACTTGTTCTTTAGTTAGGTACCTAATTACATTATATTTTTTATTGAAAATAACCTACCCAAAATTGTTTCGAATTGGCATAGTCTATACGTTTATTATATAAGTACGATTAAATCACAGATAACTAAATTCTGCACTGTAGTTATATAACACTTCCAAGTTAAAAAGAACAAGATGTCCAAAGATACGGTTTGCAGTAACACACTTTTCAATTTAAACATGGCAAGTACAGTCGTGCCAGAAAGAAAAGGAATAGTTGAAAGATTAGAAAAATTTACGAGATCGCTGCTTAGATAAAACAAAATGTTTGAAAGTGCGCAAAGAACTTCGGTTACTTATCTAGACAAGTGACAAGGGTGCAACCGGATTTATACGAAGACTCCCGTATAAAAGGAATTTGTCCACTACTGAGCGTGGATATGCTATCCTTATCCGAAAAAAAATTTGAAAAACTACCCAGATCAATCAGATTTGTGTAAAAAATCAAGATACTTATGATATTATTGGAATTTGGAACATTTTATTTAGTTCGTTTTATCTGTTGGACCACAGCTCTTCAATATGCTATAGAATAATCTTTCTAGAAGTGCAACCTTTTAGCAACGTGCACTTTAAGCACTAGCTCAAGTGCTAGCTCAAGTGCTCAGTGCATACGTTTGCGTTACGGGTGCGTTTCGAGGGATAATATAGGCACTTCTTGGAATATCTCGCTATAATTAACTATGTGCTGCTATCGTGCGTCTTCATGATTATATTAATATTTATTTAGAGTATATTAATATTTATTTAATCCTAGCTGAACCCTCAGCTTTTACCCGCGTAATTATAAAAAATACATATTTTTTATGCACAGTAGCGCCATCTATTTTTATGAAGCAGCACTTACTATCAGGCTTTTGACCAAAGCCAGTTTCTAGATAAAAAATACACTGTGTGTTAATCCAAGGTATCAGCTACCTCAATACCAAATTCCATAAATATTGGCCCAGCCATTTCAGCGTGAAGGAGTAACAAACATACTCTCAAACTTTCGCGTATATGATGTTAGTCGGATGGGATTAGTTTAACAGGTCGAAAATATAGCCTTGAAGGAATCGTATCTTTTCTGGTATAGCAGCCTTATCGAAAAATCCTACGACGTTTTTACTTCTACATTTCAATTTTGAGTCCGACTGTACTATCTTTTTTGGACACTGAAAAATATTACGTTACACGAAATATGAGGGTTGCTAAAATGTAACTTATTTAGATACTATAGCTATTTTTTGGCTCATTGTCGTGAAGTGCAAATCGAAGAATGCAAGTCGACTTTTAATTAAAATTGTCATTATTATAAAATGCCAATTTGTTAAATAACGAACTAGATGTTGCTCCCAGCTCAGTCCGTGGTGACCTGAGGTTATAAACTATATATATTCCAAATTTCATCAAAATTGGTCTAGCAGCTCTTTGAAAGGTATATAAAATATGAAAGTCTGTCTGTCTGTCTATCTATAGACAGACTGACAGACTTTCGCTTTTATAATATTAGTATGAATTATAATAAAAAGGAAGAAATCCATAAAAAACATAATTCAGAGCTATATTCTAATCGAAAAATACCTGTTTAAATATATTTACTATACATAACGTTGAATTAAATAATAACAAATACTTTCAGACCAAATAAGGAGATTTTTATTCATCCCAAAATCTGTTTTGTTTAAATCTGATACAAACAACAACAAAATAAATTGGTATATATTGAAAATTCTGACCCGAGTTGATCTTTAATTAAGTGATGGTCGAAACGACCCCCAGCCAGTCCATTTTCATGCACGTTTAAAGGGTTAATAAAGGTAATGCCTGTTTGCGTTGTCCCCGTAACATGTTATAGGGAAGTTTTGTTTTATACGCAGATTGGCATTTGGTGAGTGCTTTCGCTTGGAGCCATCGGAAAATTAAATTTTTCTGTTTGGTTAAAAGTATTCAATTTGGGGAAAACGGATTAAAATGCACGGCGCAATTTTGAAAAATAATAATATATGTTATTTTCGAAAAATTTTGATATAAACTTGCTTGGCCAAAGAAAGGAACACGTGGAAAGAGAGAGGGGAGGCTTTTGCCCAGCATTGGGACATGTTATACCTATTTAAATAAAAAAAATGCTTAGGTAATTATTGCTGCCAGGGAGTTGAAGAAAACCGTTGAGGAGTTCCTTTATTGAGAGTCGATTCTGGCTCCATTATAAAGCTATGTTTATAATATATTTACACTCGACAAGAAGAAGTCTTGGATTTTTGATATGTACATGTCAAAAATCCATGAATTCTTCTTGTCGAGCCTGAAAAAATATTCCATGTCAACACGTCATAGATATTTAACAGAAAGCCACGTGGGAAATTTCATCACAGATGAAAAGTAACTAACAAGATTTGATGAACTAATAAAAACAAGATAAAAATAATAATATCATTTCCCAAACTCGTAGATAGTCTGTAACAATTATAACTGGATACAAAATCACGTAGCCACGTGCCCATTGAACTAACTATAATCGGATAACTAAATAACTAAAGAAGTTTGTGGTAATCTAACAAATAACGAAGCGTGTGAACTGTTTAACAATGTTAATTTGTAGTTGCGGAATCTTGCAAGGAAGTAACTTTTATACGAATAGCGAGCACGTGAGTTAATACGTTTTGTTAGTCTTGAGATAGAGAAAAACTCTGACGACGACCTCGGTGGGGCAGTGGTATGTGCTTGCCTTTGAACCGAGTGGTCCCGGGTTCGATCCCCGGTCGGGTCATGATCTTAGATGTATATCTATATATATGTATTTGTTGTAAAATATAGTATCGTTGAGTTAGTATTCCATAACACAAGTCTCGAACTTACTTTGGGACTAGCTCAATCTGTGTGTGATTTGTCCTAATGTACTTAATGTAATGTTTTTATCTGCCATCTCAGCATGTTTCCGGTTGTGTTAGGAGCTGTGTTGTTGTCTGATTGGTAGTATAAAAATATAGTATGATAGCTAGATTCGATAGACTATTCAACAAATAATACAAAACAATAAAGGTCAATATCGCTATCACAATCGAAGAAAAGTAGCGACTCAATCAAACTCAAGTTGTATAACGATTATTCTTGTTATAAACACAAGAAACAATTGAAAGTGGCAAAATTGTCGAGGACTTTTCGAAGATCGCTCCTCGAAATGGGATCGAAACAATTGAGTGTAAATAAAAAGAGAAGAAAAAAGAAAACAAACTAATTTGAAAACTTATAATTTATTTGTTGTTACACACAAATTCGAAGAAATTCCTTGAACAAGTCCAATAACAGGGACATTAATATGACAAGTAAGAAGTTAAAATTACATTAATCATAATTAAGTTGTTTTGTAAACTTTTTAGTGGTTATGGTGAGACAATAAACCGTCTTGCACCGCCCAATTTTTACTTTCACCTGTTTTGCTAATTTTATATAACAGCTCGATTAAATCTCAATATAATTTATTTATAATATAATTATAAATCTCAATATAATTTATTTATAATATAATTTATCATCTAGATATATAAGCAGTAATGGTTAGTTAAGACACCTCTCGCCTGTATACAGAAACCGGATGGGACACGTATTTGGGAAACAGAAAATGGAAATACTTAAACGATAAATAAAATAACGAATCAGTTCTGCTGAATTTGGGATAAAATAATGGCTGAAATTTTATTTTCATTGTCTCTTTGGAAGGTATATTCACACGGGCAAAAGCTAACCTTTATATATATATATATATATATATATATATATATATATATATACGACTCTCAAGAGTTTTATTTTTCCGAAATTATTACAAAACACAAAGATACATTTGATTGGCGTATATTAATTTCAGTCCCCCTTTTTGCTTAATGGTTTAATATTACTATATCATTTTAAATACGAAGATTATCTTAGAAATTGTTTATTGAAATTCCTTGAAGTACGCTCGTTTGGAAGCACACCTATTGAAGCTTACCATAAAAAATCCTCGAAGCATTAGATAGCCACCCTTATATGCTTGAAGCCACCTTTTAGTTCCTAAATGGTGTAATTCAAAACGGTTTCTACCTCAGCTTAATACGTCATGATAATTGAAAGATTTGGATTTCGTACGAAGCAATTGATAGGCAAACAGCCTTTCCAGTGACCAGTCGTACAATCTCGTCTGAATCATAAAATAAATATATTACATTGAACTCGAGTTCCGGTGCGTCCAGCCCCGAATGAAGCCAGGAATATGCGAAATTTATAGACTATTTAAGCAAAGGGAATCGTAACAATCTGTGTCACTTCCTACTGCCATTTAGATTATTAATTCTCATGTACTAATCAGTAACCGAAACTTGATATATTAATTGTCAGGTAATTTGATTTACGTTTAATTACCTATACTATTAATAAAATTAACGTAGGAAATTAACATTACATTGACATTACATAACAGTTAGACTCGTCTGGAAAATAGTGTTCCAATAGATCGAAATTATAGTCGATATTTCCATATGAGTGTTCGTAAGACTAAATATTAAAGGTATAATTATTTTCTTTTTGTTCCATTATAAATGGGGTGTTTATTTCTTGACATTTCTTCATTCACCTGACTTTTTATATCGTCATTCTCAACACTCTTAAATTCATCAATCAATTATTCTTAATCTTTTGTTTTTGTCTTCCTCTCTATACACACTTAATTATTATCACATTTTTCATCAAATTAAACAGTTAGCGATGTAGACGCACTTTCAACGAGTTTAGCAGCTTTTATTTCTTAAATAATTAACGAAAAATTTGAGGTATTATAGGAAAACCAAATGAAATTTTTGATGATCTTTCTATAGACACCACGTATGTGCCATTTAGCTACGGAACAATATAAATAATTTTCTATCCGTGTTTAAAACAGTCAGACATTCTGTTTCAACCTGCTCTATGGTTAACCGGCTACGTCCAGTTCAGTCTGGTTCAGACCAGTTCAGACTAATCAAGTGCTCGCCGTTAATGTCTCAGATTTATGGAGCGCACCGACGATCAGCTACTAGTGTTAGAACTTGTGTAATAGGGACCACTCCATTGAGCTACATTGTAACACGTGATGAATTATTTGTACAGGAACATTGTTAGGTTTCAGAAGTTATATTAGCAGGCAATGTGGTCTGTATACTACGATCACTGACATAGAAATATAATGCAACTAAAAATTAAATTCACATGTAAAATCCTGGCCTCATTGTTTCGTATTGCTCCGTTTCGTCGACGCAGTGCGTTGCCGCTCCGTCGTTTCACATAAATTTTGACACAAACGCTCGTCGACAAAAAATAAATCGTTACTTTGACATTTCGAAAAATATATCTGATTTGAATATTTTCTTATTCGCTGTCGCGCCACGTGAACAGTATGTAGGTAAATGAAAAGGATGGATGCATAAAATTAGACCAATAAACGCAGTAACAGAATAAAATTTTGTACTTATCGATTAGTATTGCTTGTTCGATTCCCAGTATTGCCAGTGTACAATATTCACAACATTTAATGCAGCTGTTACATCTGACCCCTAGTCACGTGACGGTGTGGCCATAAAAACGCAGTAAAAGATCTAGCTTCGATTCCGAGAGCTACACTCTGCAATCCGTTGTGCACTTACTTGGTGATCAAATTGTCCTGGTAATAGAACATAAGGTTCTAAACCGTTTTTATTAAAATTTAGAAAATTTCTACATATCATACATAGATCAATCACTTTACTTTTTCACTTATTCTTACACTAATCTGTGGTTAATGATGTTGGCTTCACAACTTTACTATTTAATGTTACATTATAATATGAAGCTGTTTATTTTGACCCGAATAAAGGAAAAAAAAAGACATTATTATTAAGTTTATAGATCAGAAACAGAAATTATGTCATATGTAGTAAATTGATTTTATAGTATACACAAACCCAACATACATTTTACTAACACAAACTATGAAAAACTAGAGTGTGCATGCAATAGATGAAAGAAATATGAACACGGATCATAACATAATTAAACTAGTATAGTTAACAAATTGTCTAAAATGTTGTTCTTACAAAATTGAGTCCACGTAAAAAATAAAATAAAAAAAGACCTCTAGACATAAATAAATATCTTAGGACAAATCACACAGATTGAGCTAGCCCCAAAGTAAGTTCGAAACTTGTGTTATAGGAAAAAACATCTCTTAAATATCTGTCGGAATTAACATTCGATTTTGCGAGGCACGATAGGGACCAACACTGTTCAAATGAGTTTCTTTCGGCATTTCTTCTCAGTTTCGAAATGCCAGTAGTTTGTTGCTTGTGAGAAATAACTACAAATATAAAAATTGACGAGAAAAAGTGCCTGTGAAGGTATAATTTCTGAATAAATGATTTGATTTGGAGAAAAATATTAAGAGTAACTTATCTGTACCATACCTATTTTATGCGTAAAATATATTGCCCAAAGGTGCAATCTTTAATTTAAAAGTTGTCGTTTCAGATCGATTTCCGGATGTGAAATAAATTCAGGCACAAACCGCTATTCCATTTGTCCAAATTTCTAACACTGGTGTCAGATTTTATTCGAGTCGCCTAAAGGCATCTGACATTCACGGCTACCTACCGACAATTAGTGCCAATTAGTAGCATATATACATATATACTCTCAGCACTCATAGCATATATACATATATATGGAATCGGGTTTGGCCGGTAATGTTACCGGCCAAACCCGATTCCATCCGGCCAATGATTCCAGGATAAACTAGTTTTGCCTAAGCTAAACTAATTTTTCCTACATACGATAGGATAAATTGGTATAGCCTAGGCTGAACTAGTTCGTCCTAAGCTCGATAGGATAAACCAGTTTAGCCTGGGCCAAACTAGGTTATCCTAGCAGAAATACACACTCTCAGGATAAACTGGCATGGCCTAGTCTAAACATTATAGAATATCTAAAAAGACAAAATCAATAGGTAAATCGAATAACATTAAAATCAAAATCAAATCAATTATTCAGGAATTAGGCCTTCACAGGCACTTTTTCACGTCATATTCTTTTTATATCTATTTTTTGTCGAGGCTTCAGTTGCTTGGTGCGACTATGTCAGCTTCATGGGGAAATTCCATTTTATTTGGTATTATGTCTGCCTTTGCGTCATCATTCCTCTCCAGAATGTAAAAATACATCTGGCCTCCCAAGACAACGGTTTGTTCAACGTAATGTTGATCTCACCATTGCCTAAAGAGAGATCACGCAGGAGTTTATTTCTTAAGCTTGAGTACTGATCACATTCCAACAAAACATGAAGCAAATCTTCAGTTTTATTGCACACATTACATGCATCCGAATAGGCTTTTTTAATAAGAAAATAAAACTTGTTAACTGGAACATGATCTGATCTTACTCTCATTTAGATAAGCAACTGATTAAAACAGTTTTTTTTATGACTAAGATAGGTCCCAGGTTTGAAACCTACATGGTCCACATCGTCTTGGCGCAAAATATCCTTTCACAATGTCTCTCACAATGTTCTTTCTCATAATGTCCTTTTCTCGAAATGTCCTTTTCTCAAAATGTCTTTTTCTCGAAATGTAATTAATGAGTCATTTCGAGAAAAGGACATTATGAGAAAAGGACATTTCGAGAAAAGGACATTTTGAGAAAAGGACATTATGAGAAAAGGACATTTCGAGAAAAGGACATTATGAGAAAAGGACATTTTGAGAAAAGGACATTCTGAGAAAGGACATTCTGAGAAAGGACATTATGAGAAAAGGACATTTCGAGAAAAAGACATTTCGAGAAAAGGACATTATGAGAAAAGGACATTTTGAGAAAAGGACATTCTGAGAAAGGACATTATGAGAAAAGGACATTATGAGAAAAGGACATTTCGAGAAAAGGACATTTCGAGAAAAGGACATTTCGAGAAAAGGACATTTCGAGAAAAGGACATTTCGAGAAAAGGACATTATGAGATAGAACATTGTGAGAGACATCGTGAAAGGGCATTTTGCGCCAAGACGATGTGGACCATGTAGGTTTCAAACCTGGGACCTATTTTAGTCATATAGGACGATCTTCACCACTTACCCATATTTACGTATTTTAACACTTGTTATTGTTATATTTATTGGTAGGAATTAGACATTATTTAGAAGCCAGTATAGAGTGAAACTAGAGGATTCGGTATACATTACTGGTTTTTCGTTACAGTAAATAAAAGCTCTCATACCATCTACGCAATGATCATTCAATCGCGTCGGCATCTGTATGTTTTCGGCGATAGTATGTAGCCGGAATTATATTCAACGGTTTTTACGCCATCTGCGCAGTTCGTGACGAACTAAATATCAACCTTGTCACGCTGGTAACTGAGACACGTAACAACTACTTGTACGTTACAGATGTAAATAATGCCTAAATATTCAATGGTTGAAGCTAACAGGGCGATTGGAAAGTTAAATGATTAGAGTCGTGCCTCATTGGTCAGTCGCCCTCCGTCATTTTGACGTCCGTTCATAGATAACTTTCTTCTTCGCCAAATGATGATTTTGCCAACGTTAACGTTGATAATACCATAGTATAGTAAAAAGTAAGAAAATTGCCCCCCCGGGCTACGCGGCTTCATAGCTCCGAATGCAACCGGGAACATGCATAGGTAAGAGAGTATAATGGAAATAATTAAACATAATAAATACTTAAAGTAAAACATGGCAAAAAAATGTATTATCTCGACGTATAGTCTGCCACAGAGAAATCTGACCCCCACGCGATTTGAACACCATCTCTTAGGGGGTCAGATTTATCTGCGGCAGACTGTATATAAACGCACGTCATTGTCAAAACCTATTCGGAAAATATTGCTGCATTGTCATACATTATTTCTGCATTGTTAATGCGTGCACACATTAAAAAAGTCTACAAAAAAGTCCGCAAAGATATAAAAATATGTTACATATCACATAATGACCACAATTTAGCAGCAACCAAATAAAATCACTGAATATAATGCGCATCGTCCTTATTGACATTTTATTAGTCAAGATAAAGCAATCAGACATCACTATATCGAATTATTTCGGTGTAACATTATAAATTGCAATAATTGGCAAATGAGATTCAGGGTCGTCTAGCCTCGGGCATATTCTGATGACTTTCTCTCTAATAATATCGACAAATATTATTTTGCATGACCTAGGGCGCAGTAATCAATTTAGCTATAAATTTAACCCTTTAATTTGATAACGTAGGGGTATATTACTGTACCTTAACTGAATATAATAATATCGGCTGTGACAATATATGATTGGGAATTAAATTTGTGAATTTTTTTCATAAACTAATATATGAAATATATTGTTAAATCATAAATTAAAATAAAAACTAAATTGATATTACCTGAAAATAACACTAATTTCAACAAATAAAATTATAACTAGAATATAAAAACATTTTCGCGTATTTTCGGTTGCATTTAGGCCTGTGACGCTGCGATGCTTTGTGATGTTCAGTATGAGGAATAACTTTAACACTTTGTATAATCGTAAAATCTGTGATTTCACAATCGGCCGTCTGCCTGAGGTTAAACCTCTTTGGGAATGGCCAAAACTATATCTAGTGGTTTATTTCAGGGCGGAATCACACCGCTTCGATGCTCTACAAAATTAAACAAAACCCAGTTTTTTTAATATTTTTTTTCACCTATTACTTTTTGAGGCCGTCATGGATCTATATTAAATTTGCATACTGTCAAATAGAATCACTGGCGGATTACATCCCGGAAACGGATTTCCGGGTGAGCCGAATCCCTTTTAAAGGCACAGCTAGATGTAAGAGGCTTACTACCGTCACTTTAGGTGATATATTCTGTTTACTGAGGAGACTGCGTAGATTTTCTTAATCTTATGTTTTTGGTTATAGCAATTGGTGTTTACATTTTCGTCCACGTAGAATATAATTATCTGCTGGCTTCGTCACAAAATACCTCTTTCGCAAAATACACAATACACAATTCGTCACAAAATACCCTGATCGCATAGTGCCCCTTTCGCTTTATACAGATACCTTTCGCAAAATGTCCCCTTCGCGAATGTCACCTTTATATCACATTTATATTTTATATCATGAGGCTATGTAGAATACCAAAAATGGACACAAATATAACGTTCCGCGTCACTTATTATAATTTAATCTGTCAAATTCAGTAAAAACATAAACCCGGTGGGAAAGCGTCTTTTATGAATCGATAAAATTTATTTCAGTCTCAGTTTTTATTACAATTTAAAACTGCTATGAGTCGCGTAGTAAAACGGAGAAGTTTGAAATCTCATTTTTTTCTGCATAAATGATTAACGCTTTACTCACTAAACAATAAACATTAAACGCTTATATTATATATTTCTCTCAAAATGGCGCAGCTGTTGCCGACATTATTAGCGCTGGCAATATACATTTAAATGGTATATTTTGTAGAAAAAGTGATCCAAGTGTGAACCGGACGGAACCCTTGTTTAAAAATTATTTAACGTGTTGCCTTCATAGAAGACAAAGCAGCGCGCTGAGACGCGACGTAAAAATATAAATGTATGTTAACTAGTTGTTCGCAGTTGTTCGCCGCGAACTTAAATCTCGCGAACACAATAAATTTTGATGAGTTTTTACATAATTGCGAATATTTCAAAAACGACTTAACCGATTTTGATGCTCCACGAACTTAAAAATTCTATTGACACATACTACGTACCTTTTAAATTTAATTAAAATTAGACCAACAGTTCGAAAGTTATCGCGTTACAAACATACAAAAAAATAATTTTTTGCACCAAGTTGACTTGTAGAGACCTCGCTCACTTCGCTTGCTCCACAGATTTAAATAAATCTGTGGCTTGCTCGGTCAAATATTACACTCTTATATAGTCTAACATGACACTCACTTAAAAGACTGTAGTTTCAAGGAATAGGTAAGGCCTCATGAATATCACTGATTGCAACTGGTCTCAATTCAAGCGTATTATTACGATCATATTTGAAAATATCAAATATTATAAATGCAAAAGTTTGTGAGGATGTATGTATGTGTGTATATTTGTTACTCTTTCACGAAACACCTATTGAACCGATTATTATGAAATTTGATACACGGGTAGAATTTTCCACGAGAACGAAGCTCCATGGCGCAGCTAGTTACTTATATGTTTTCTTATATTTTTAATCTGGCTTTTTGTTTCTTCTACGGATCTCTAAAAACATATAAACGTAGAGTAAGTACTCAGTAAATCTGTAGAATTAGGGCACTAGACGAATGAAACATGGCTCGTGCGTGTAGGGCTAAAATTAGATTATAGAGGCCTGTGAATGGTAGGAAAATAAGGGCTGTATGAAATTGTATACATTAGATCTACATTACACAATACTTAGTATATACCTATTGTATTACTGAACTAGATGTTGGCTGGGGCTTCGCTCTCGTGGGAATTTTGAGATAAAATATAGCCTATAGCAATCTTGGATAATGTACATTTCTAATGGTGAAATAATTTTTGAAATCGGTTCGGTAGTTTCGGAGATTACCTGCCTCCAACATACAAATGCACATGCTTACAAACGCTTACCTTATTAATAGTATTAATAAATTACTTTTCGTTTCAATTATGTGATTAGCGTACCTAATTACAGTTTAATTGTTTATTAATGTTGACAAATACCTAACTATAAAAAAACATCCATCAATATTTTAAAGAGTTATTTACCTATCTTCCAATGGCAATTTCATATATACACTTAAAACTATATAAACTGTCTCCTTCATAATTTTTTGCCAGTTACTTTGGACACAGTCAAAAATAGGCCCTCTTTTCTCACTGATAAGCCTGTCCGTACATACGGACAAAGCCCTTAAAAACACCTTCTTCATAGTCGTATTCCTATTGGCTAAGGGTCGTGGTCATTACGTAGAATGAAACACACACCACAACTTTCTTGGCATTATTAATGGAGTGGTTTGCCATTGCCTTCTCCATTTCACACACAAGTTAATAATAATCAACCAATGTGCAGATTTCCTCACGATGTTTTCCTTCACCGGAAGCAAGTGGTGGTTGATGAAAACTACTATATATGAGTCAGATTTATATAAAAACTCATGTGGCGCGAGTAGGATTCGAACCTGGGATCTTTCGATCCACATGCGAGTGTCGTAACCGTTACACCACCACCGCTTCAACTACACCTACAAGCATAATAAAGATAATTCCTGTTAAGCCGTCGACAGCAGGTGGTACCCGGCGTGCACTAATAAGAATATAATTATGAGTAAGAGCCAACCTACTCCGCAATTTGGTCGCTTATTAAAATAATAAGTTTAGCTTAGTAGACTTTTTCAAATTTATCGTAAAGTCAAATTTATAGCATTATTCAGAATTTAGAATGGTAGACGATAACAGTTTCATTTTAAATTATATAGTACTAGCCGCGCCCCGGGGGTTCGCTCCTGTTCGAATTTCGGGATAAAAACTAAACTATGTGTTATTCCAGGATGTATTCTACCCGTATACCAAATTTCATAAAAATCCGTCCAGTAGATTTTGCGTGAAATAATAACAAACATAATTCCTCACAAACTTTCGCATTTATAATATCAGTAGGATTTCAAAGCTGCAAACGACTTGCATTTTTGAACAACTACTGCTGAGTATATGCTACCTACTTATAATAAAAAGTCACCCTGAAGCATCTGCCTATCTGTCTGTCTGTATGATCTCAAAAACTACCAGACAAATTTTAGTATGGTTGTAGATTTGCGTATATAACGTACGACGTACATAGATATTAAGTATATATCTTAAATAGATTAAGGTTTTTAATTTTTTATGGTTTTACCCGAGCGAAGCCGGGACAAGCCAGTGGTATAAACTAAATCCAATCATACCCGTAAGAACAATTTACAAAGTTTCTGTTCAAAATCTTACCAATACGATCCATAATATGCACTCTGCACAAATATATTGCAAGTACTTAACAGTCGAGTGAGATGTGAGCTCCAACCAATTTGAAGTCTAGTCTAACTTTTAATTAGATTTTCGTATCGTAATGAACTTTGGATTTAGAGCCAAGCCTCATTGCTCAGTCGCGTTCCGTTGCGACGACACTGTACGTTGCAGCTCTGTCGTACTTCTTTTTTTATAGGTTTTGACCATAGATAAAAAAAATATACTCATATATAAAGGTTTTGACGCTGACGTGTGTTGTTGTGCGTTGAATCCCCATACAATTTCTGCGTTGTCCGTAAACGGATTTCAACGTGATTAGAGATGACGGGACGCAACGTAACAATGGGACATGTCCTTTAAATGGGTTGTATGTAGGTTTATTGAAGTTAATGCCATTTGTATGATATTTTAATATATTTTTTCTATACTGCTATAAAAATGCATGTCTGTAAATCAGAATTTAAACGTAATATGCATTTTTTCCCTCTTTTTGTTACCTCTCTCACTTCTCCGCATGCTCGCGGTTGTGTTCCATGCTGTGACGCCGCGAAACCCTCGGTGTAAAATATCACCTTCAGTTAAAATTTTTAAGATTCGACTGTGATTTTAAAGCCGTCCGTCTGTTGTCAACTCATGGGAATGCCATTGTTTACGATTTGCTGTATATGTTATAATTGCAGTACGAAATCCACGGGCGTCGTGCAGCCATTATAAAAACGTGATCATATTCAAGGGCGGAATCAAACGCCCAAAACTCACATTCTTTCTCTTGTTTGTTTGGTTGTTTGTTTGTAATAACTTTATTGCACGAAAATAAGCACATTAATCAAAATTAATACAAGAAAGATACATTGTACAACGGCGGACTTATCCCATGTAGGGATCTCTTACAGTCAACCGGCGATAGGTTGAGAGGTTTAATTATATTTTCATTATGATAAGAGTATTGAGCTTAAACTTACTTAAGGTGAGTTGCACCAGTCAAATTTGACGAAAATTTTTACGGGCGCGCCGCGCCGCCGTCTTTTAGTCAGAATGACGTACTTTAGGTTTTTCTACGCAGTTTAAAGTTGACCGGTGTAACACGTAATCAAATCCAACAGATCACATGAAAACAATAAAATTTCACCAAGTTTGATGTGATTTGCGAAATTGTATTTATATTCACAGTATCAATATACTACGATGAATCTCAAACACTATACGGCGAATCTCAATAATCCAAATTCTATTTGAATCATTCAAACTTTGATCTCTGAAAACGTAAATCCAAGTAATATTTTGCTGAATGACACAAAATCGTATCGACTCGCTTATTCGGAGCGCGGAGTCTGGGTGAACGACAAACGCGGCAAGGCAGCGCGACGAGATATTTATTTATTTTATACACACAATAATTTACAACTTAATATAATTATATAGTATAGAACTATTGTACACGTGGCTAGTTGTAACACCAAATATATGTTACTATTTATTTATGTTACTATTTGTATATTACTTTTTATTTATTTATTGTCTCTCTGACGAGAGGGAGAATGTGTAGTGGTCGCATTTAGGATTAGCTTGTAGAATTCATTGGAAATGTTGTTGTTTTATCATTTTAGCTGTCTGTAGTCCCTCTAAGGCGGGAACTATACGACGAAACGAGGCGCAACGCATCAAAACCATATGTGGATTTAATCGTGATATATGTTTTCGTAATCACTAAATGCGTTGGCTTCGCGTTGTCATGTCGTTCAGTCGCTTGCCTAGGATGCTGGTTTTACTCATAAATAAAAGAAAAACAAAGGACTATCGTAAAAATAGGTTGATCGGAACTGAGGCAATCGACTCCCGACGATTTATGATTTATCATCAAAAACTTATCCTGTAAGTTTGGGATTGATGCTTAAATAAATCACTACATAGATCAATATAACGATGCTCTCAAAGATTATGGACACATCATACGATAAAAATATAGAAATCAACTCTTAAAATCACGTTTATTTCATAAATTGGTAGACAAATATGGAACAGCCCTGTTAACCGAACATTATATATATGGAAATATTAATTATAATTTATCTATACTATTATTATAAAGAGGTAAGCGTTTGTGAGTTTGTATGTTTGAGGCGGGTAATATCTGTAAACTTCCGAACCGATTTCAAAAATTCTTTCACCATTAGCAAGATACATTATTCATGATTGCTATAGGCTTTATTTTATCTCAAAACTCCTACGGGAGCGAAGCCGCGGGCAACATCTAGTCTATAATATTTTGTCAACTCAGCTCAATCATGTTTGTGCTGTTCATAGGCACGCCACAGGATTATTTCATTATATAAGATTGTCAATTCACAAAATAAATATATAGACTCTCTACAAGGTTCTCTAGTATCATTTACTATAATATCATCCAAGTATTTGCCCTACATTGGTGACTTCCACAATGGTGACTCCCACAGTAAATGAACGTTTTTGATAAATATTTTGAAAAACAATAATTGTTTTTCAATTAAGACATTTTCAATAAAATGTATACACAATTAAATTTTTGGAAGTTTCACTCTTTGGAAAATTCAATTACAAAATGTCGGTCAACAATTCGAAAACCAATTTTATACTGAGACTAATTGTACATATACCTGCTGAAAAATGTATCTTACTATTCAAACTAGCAATTACTTTGGAAGACTATACGAAGGGCTCCCAGCCGCATCTGGGGGCACAGCAGTGCCCCCGCAAGTCGAACAGAAAAGAGGCACGACCGTACTGTCCTTTACTTTGGAAGACTATACGAAGGGCTCCCAGCCGCATCTGGGGGCACAGCAGTGCCCCCGCAAGTCGAGCAAAAAAGAGGCACGGCCGTACCGTCCTTTTCTCGAAGCAATTCAGGCCAATTTCAAACCCCATCGCTTTTACCGAGCAGTAAAAGAAAATTTCTCCGACAAATTGCTTACAGTCATTCTGGTGTAGTGTTTATTTGTTTTATATACTTCAAGGCTTCGGTCCCGTGGGAACTATGTGTCATTCCAGGTAATATTTCTACCCGTGTACCAAATTTTATAACAATCGGTCCAGTATATTTTGCGTGAAAGAGTTAAAAACACGTTACATACACACTCCATTAATTATTGAAATTATGTATTGTCAGTGTTATATTAATCAATAAGTTTATTTTTTAATTTAATATGTTTGGAATAATGAATGCGACAAGTAAACTTAATTGGGTTCGAATTATGAAAAAATAGCACAATGTACGCGTTTTATTTTATTTTTTTACCGTACCAAATATAATTTCTTCCGTGTTTGGTATTTATGCAACCAAACATTTTGTTTTTTGTGTTTCATTGAAAGTTTTCACGGAAAATCCAATATTCCATTTGTAGGCATACATTTTTAATAATGTTTTAAGTGTGATTTCGCGGTTTCTGAAATTTGTTTTTAATTTGTTATTGTCGATATAGTATCTTTTTTTTTTACCAGAATGTCTCAGTATGCCTAGCATTTTTCAGATGACGAGTGTAATCAGCACATATTTTTTTATTTCAAAATTCATAGTTACAAGTACTTAAAAGTACATAGGTAGATATTTGCGGGCAAATGCTAGTTCGAAGTAAAATGCAATCCTTTACTTGAACAACTGGATCAGTTGCACTAGTCAACTTTGACGATGACCTTGACCTGTTTGCCGTAATATTTAAGACTGAATGGCGTTCATTGCGATTTTCTGTGCCGTTTGAAGTCACTTAAAAGTTGACCCACTCTACAAAAGTATTTAAATGAAACAAAAATCGAAATATTTTAATGTTTAATTATATTTATTGATCTTTTCATTCAAAAGTTTGTAGCCCTAATTTCTAGGTTTACAAAATTTACTTTGTATGATTTATTTATTCTTTGCCTGTTTCACACCATCCGACTTCATACAGACTTCTCAAAAAAACTTTTACACAATTCCTATAACAGTCTATTTCTTAGCAGCATCAATTTTAATGTTTTTTTTTTTAATTTTATGCCAGATATACACGTATCGATAAAAAAGTATAGTCGATTTTAATTACCACGTTTATTTCTTCTTTTATAAGTCTTTTAAAATTCGAATGTTATTTGGTAATACAGATTTATTTTCAACACAAAACATATATTTTAATCAAACACAAAATTATATCAATTTAAACTAAAAACTATCTAACTTACAAATAACTTATAAATACTTATAAATTAAAAATATCTACAGAAGGCGTCCATTGCTAGTTTTTATAGTACATTGATTTGTGAGACGGTTCGATACTATCGATAGTATGCAAAACTATCGACAGTCTATCGAAACGTTATCGATAGTTGACAATCGAGCGGAAATACTTTTGATATGTTTAACTTTTGTTACATTTTTTTACAATGTGGTGTTAAAAAAAAACTTTTATTCCTACATGTTTCCCCGTCCACGGGTATGCAAATTTAAATGGAAAGCATGCTATCATCCCAAAAAACAATTATCTGAGTCTATCATTGTATAATCGGATCGTATAAACCTTTTTGGTTCAAGTCCTATTTTCGTGTTCGTAAACAGAGATGGAGTGAATAGAAACTTTCTCTGTTTGTAATTAATTTCACTCTCTCTTCTGAACGTTTGAGTTGTGACCAAACTTCTATCTTTCTGTTGCGAGTTTGTCTTGATCTTAAAATGAAGGAATCAATATTTCAGTTCATTTCTTAATTTAAACTTTAACTTTTTTGTAATAAAATATTTGCAAGCTATTAGGGCCATGTCCCGTTGTTCTGTTGCGCTTTCGTTCTCCTTCACGTTGACCTCCGTCGATGGACTGCGGACAACGCAGGAACTATATGAATTGATCCTCAGACTTTTTGAGTATATAATAGTATTGGAATTGCGTACTTTCGGGATAAGAATTGACCTGATGGAAATGTGTTAATCCAAAAGTTTCAGCTACTTTAATTGGCCCAGTTATTTAACAACAAACCACATATATAAAAACATTACATTAAGTGTTATTATATCAGTGCAATAAACATACAAACTTTCGCTTTTATAATATTAGTGAAATAGGATAGAATATAAAATTTTTCACACATATTTGTTTCCTATTAAATTAATATTTTGTATATAAACAATCCGTTAATTGTCGATAAAACAAACATCACTTAACTATCCTATCTATTCTGATTGCCAATTGTATTTGGTTACGACCTGGTCGCCGGCCAAACAGTGGTCACGGGAACAAAAACTAATTTACCCAAATACCAGGCAATGTTGCCAGAAGACATGCCAAATGACAATACACTGATTCTAATATTAAAGCTATTTAAATAGATCACTTTTTAGCGTCTATACTAGAATAGGACTACTCTATATCCTCCCGTGTATTTCGTAAGAGGCGAGCAAGGGTAAAGGCAAGTCTTGGCAGCTTAGAGTCGACAATAGTAAATTTTTTTCTCTACCAGGGCTGACGTCAGAAACAGCCGAATTTTCAACATTTTTAGGTTTATTTTATAACGTAGCTTGAGGTTTCGCGGTATCACAGCCCCGAATTCAACTGAGGACACGCGGAAATGAAAGAGAATTAGATCTCGTTTAGAAAAAATTGGTCGATTTCATGAGACTGTGATTATAAAGATAAGATTTCTTGAATTGAAATTTAATACTGAGATTAAAATATAGTATTATATATTGCGAAGTAGCCATCACCTAATTATTTCAAAAACTATTACTACTAGCGGGTTGCACCCGTTAATTTTGAAGTTGACTTTAACGCAAAGTACGGAGTTTTGTCTAAACGTCAGCGATGCGCTGTTTAAAGTCAACGTCACAGTTGACTGGTGCAACCCCGCCCGCATTTGTAATCGTGAATATTCAATACATATAATAAAATTGAAGAAAGGCTAAATTTGTACATTGGATATTTTTTTTAAATTCTTCATGGAATATACTTAGTTACTGATGTAGATGACGAAAATATAGTTGTAGAAATTTTTGTCTGTCTGTCTGTCTGAAGCGCATCACTCGAAATCTACTGGACCGATTTGCTTGAAATTTGGTATGTACCTTATATACCATCATTATTAACATCTTATATATATTTCATCCCGGTAAATGGTCAGGTTCCCGTAGGATAATTGAAAAACTAATTATGAATAAAAAATGCCTCAGAATCCTGGGTTAACATCTTATAGACATTTCATCCCGGAAAATGGGGAGGGTTCTGTAGGAAAATTAGATACATTTCATCCCGATAAATGGTCAGTTCCAAATAACAGTAATAGTAAATACAAAAAATGTTTAATTTACGTTTGTGGTTAATAAAAATCCGGGACGGAAAACGTCATGGAAAATGGGACGGCACGCGTTGCAGAAAACGGGAGTGAGAGTAGGAGCGGGAAATGGGAAGGAGACACGTAGTGGGAAACAGGACGGGACACATTGCAAAAAACATGATGGCACAATATGTAGGAAACTGTACTGGATATCTACATTACATAGCAGGAAGCGGGATTGGAGGGATTGGACAAGTTTTTGCGACGAAACACGCAGCGAGAAACAGAAAATTGAACTAAAGATGAGAAAAAATGCAAATTTGAATCATACATGTTTACCAGTCTTACAGAGTACGCGATAAAAATTTACTGAGATTTTGCTATGAAATTGCACGTGGGCGAAGCCGCGAGCAATAGCTAGTGAGCAATAAAGTCATAATATTACAACTTTGCTTCCAAATAATAAAAACTATTTTTAAAACAAAGCGAAAACCCTCTAGGCGTCCAAAACGTGAGATATATTGGCCGTGTGTCACTGGATTAGGTAAATGGCATGGGAGTACGCGCATACATACACATCGAGGTCATCCTACATTTACGTAACGGTTTGGTACTACCATAGATTATATAATACTTCCAGTAGTACTATACAGTACCACTTCGTACATACGAATAACTCACCTTGGGTGTAACTTTTTATCATAGATAGTATCTTGGGAAGATAGATAATTTAAGCAATGATTCTAGTTAATATTAACACGTCTAAAATGATGTGTACCCACATTTCGAGCTTAGGTGGTACTGTTATTATCAAGATATGCTCGATAAAAAATTTAACGGTACAAAATTCTTAATTTGTGTATTGGCATTAATCATAAATCTGTCTATTAAAAGAAAGACATTTGCGCGCAAGACATATGCGCGAAGGGCAAAAAAAGACAAAAATGTTCCATATAAACTTTGCTTCCATTGGACGTCCAACTAGTTCCATCAATCGATTTATTTGTCAAACATAGGTACGTACAATAATAGTTACTTGCAAAGTAAGAAAAAACACCTAACTTTCCTTATTTTTCAAGTAACTGGTGATAGATTTTATTATTAATATTTAGCTATTAAGATTTTTTAAAACTTTTAATGTGATTCTTAGCTGTTTATTCAATACCTTCGTCTGGCGTTGCGTGAATCCGTGAGAAATACGAGAATGGTCGATTGAATCACACAATATAATAATACTCTTATATGTTATTGATCCCTTTCCCACTCAGAATGCTGTCTCGCTCTACTCTATTCAATTCTAATAACCCAATTAGCGTGGAACTTACAAGACCAACCCTTTCACCGGCCAATTGGCGTCCATTTGACAATTAACGATGAAATTAGCCGAAAGCCACCCTATATTCTGGCAAAGTCAAAAGATATATGCAGAGCTAGATGAGCTAATTTTGCTTGAAATATTTTACACAATTATAATATGGATTTATTATTAAATTAATAGCAACCCGACTTCGCACTGGTGCAATATTATGCATGTTATCTACATATAGAACTTCCTCTTGTATCACTCTATCTATTAAAAAACCCGGATCAAAATCCGTTGCGCAATTTTAAAGATCTAAAAGTATACGTAGGGAGAGATAGCACGAATCGACTTTTTTATGCTATATATACATAATGATGCTCTCCAAACGCTTGAACACAAAGTCGGTTAATTCATTTAAATATCTCACAGAAAGTTTGTATGCAACAACTAATATCATTTTTTGGTAATTCATAACCTCTTGACTCTAAAAGATACTTAACATATTAAATTTGATTATAATATGTTAAGTATTTTTTAGAATACTAATATTGAACAATTTTTTATGCTTGACAGACAGAAAACAGTGAGTTATGTGATAATATTATTTATCTATATGTGCCTGCGTTCTCACAAATAAACGATTTGATTGATTGATTGACGCGAAACAGAAATAATCCTGTTAAATAATATAAAACAGAACACCCATAAGAATCGGCAATTTTTTATGTTTAAAATTATCTTATATCAATAATTATTTAGACTGTTTTTGTTTTCAATAGTTATAGATATTTTCCCTTTTCACAATAAAATACAACCCTTCAATTACCGCTCTTTGACGGATTCAGTATACATTGCTGGTGTTTCAATGTGGTAAATAAAAGCACTCGTACTGACTACGCAATGATCTTGCATTCGCGTCGTGATCCGTCCGCGTTCATGCCGGCATGAAAGCAAAATGTTCGATTGAACAGGTCACCAGGGATACGGTTATATGCGGCATCTAGTAATTTAGAATTATTTCTTTGGTTGTAATGCTTATTGCTTCTAGAATAGTCCAAATTGCAGTTTTATTAAACGAATGCAATAATATAAATCAGGATAACGAGTATCGCTTAGCTTTTGGAGAGGAGGTAAAGTATTGCACAATGTTTTCACTGTATTTCTATACAATTTTGTTAGCGCCGTTTAGGCTAACATACATACTAAAATATTTCAATGTGTTTTATTTATCTATTTTTCCGTATGTAAATTGTGACTTTTTTGTTTACGTTTTTAATCTTATCGTCTCCTATCTAATAAATGACAATGTCATACGCGTGAATACCACCATACAATTCACGTATGTAAATAAAAACTTAACTTTTTCTAGAGTGGGTTACGCCAGTCAACTATGACGTTAATTTTAACCTGCGCTTAAAACTATTTCAGAATCATGGACTGAGTATGTAAACAGAATATTAACAATGTATAAAAGACAGCCATGTATATGTATATATAACCTGTTTGTTGGTACATTTTCTATAAACTATAATAACATATCTCTATTACTTTATAAATTCTCATTATGAGTTCTATTAAAATAATTTTCTAAAGATAGTTTCGTATTCCAACTATTCCGGCCAGATACTGACAAGCGCAGATTTCTATTACGAAATTACAAGAAGCACAAACCAAACGTAGAGTTGGAATATTAAATTTATATTCGGAGTCTACTCCGTGTGTGGGTATAGAATTTTAATAGGAATAATGATACAAATAGTATGAGTAGTAATTACATTCTCTTCTTATTTATTTTATTTATTTATGAACTTTATGGAACAAAATTACAAAAAAAAAAAGTACAAAAGGTTGACTTAACGCCATATGGCATTCTCTACCAGTCAATCGTTAGACCAAACAGACAAAGAGAGCAAAATGGTGCCATAAAGTGCAACTAAACAAAGGGAAAAGAAATAAAAGAAAATTTACTCAATATTCCTCTTCTTTAACCATTTTATACCTCTAGTGTGTAAGCCTCCCACAGTACCTGCCATCTCACTCGCTCTTGAGTAGTTTCCATCCACTTCGTCGCCAGAAATTCTTTTGATATCATCGCACCGACTCACCTGAGGTCTTTCTTGTGGAAGTTTCTCGCCCCACGGTCTGCGTCTGTCACGGCTTGCACCACTATACCTGTTTGGGTGCAGCGTGACCCGCGCACTGCCATTTAAATTACGCAATACGCTTTGTGACGTCAGTGACCTTGCTCTGTTTTCTGGGCACAGTTTCTGAGCTATTGGTTTCTTTTACAGTCTCTGTCTGTAAGTGTAACACATCAGCTTCCACTCTACCGTTTTTTAGTGATCCTACCCTATCACACTATTTCTTTTAAGCTTTACCATTACTAATTGTATACTATTTGTATCATTATTCCCGTTAAAATCTTTATTCAATTTAGGTTATTATACCTACATCATATAATGGCGTCAAAACTTTACTTATAAATACGTCGTAGTTTACAGTTCTCGGCCCATATCCAAAGGGGAAAAGACAAGATTTTTTTTACAAATTTTCACCCCCATTAAAGTCATTTGGGGATTGATTTAAGAAAAATTTTTAGCCTATATTTGAACTAGTTTCTTTAACTATATGCATAACAAATTTAGTCAAAATCGGTCGAGCAGATATTGTTCTGAGCTTCTGGTTTGCGGTAGATAGTGGCCTCGACAAATTGACAGCGCGGTCCGCGTCTCCCAGCCACTGATTATTGTATTTCAATATTCCACTAGTATTGATAACTTCTCGTTTTGCTAATGGCAGTAGTCTTCCATATTTTAGAGATCTCATCTGTTTAATGGTTTGGATTTTTTTGCTATTTAAGTTAGGTAATTACAAGATTTAATTTAACTTGCAAAGAATGTATGTATGTTCGGGTGGAATCGTGTAACTAAAATCTGAAGCAGATACCTTGAAGCGATTGATCTGAAATTTTGTACATAAGCATGGCCTGAAGGTGCACCAAAGAACGGCCCCCGATGAGGGAATTCCTCAATGGGATACTGCGCGGACGTGATTTTTGTGTTACACATTGAAAGCAAATAATGAACGTTTGCGTTAAAAATTAAATTTTTAAAAGTATGTAAAAGTCTTATTTTTATGTAGATTTGATAACCAATGGTCGAAATAATTGAAGCACGACATCAATTTGTATAGGCATATTAGTGAAAACCAAATAAAAAGAACCTAAATTTTATAAACCACGACTTCAAATGCGCTGAAAAAATAATTTTTGGGAAAGAAAATCAATGAAACACGAGTTATTTCAAAAAAAAAAATCTTACAAAGTGCATTTTTTTTTGCTGAAGATCAGTGAATGCATTCGATTCTCTCTCTGTATTTATTCATCACGCTTCCTTGCAGCTAACACGCGTCTTAGTTACGCGACTGGAAGCTGCACGACGCAGTGTAACTATGCATATTATATGAGTGGTTGCTACAACAACATAGGCTTTAAGGAAATATATAACTTCATAGAAAAATGCGGGTAAGAGTAAGATCACCATTATTCTCCTGATGTCTTACGAGGTAACTATTGAATAGCAAGGGCTGTGCGTGCATATCGTACGAAGTAACCAAAGAACAAGACGGGTAGTGCATATTGTGCAAGGTAACTAAAGGACAGACAGACAGAGAAGTCATAACAGCTCGTAGACAAAAACTGCATACCTAAAAAAACAGCTATCGTAAAATAATAATACAAAATACCTATTTTAATAGGCGTATCTTCAAATGTAATTTTTTTATTTTTTAAGCGGACCCGGACGTCAAAAAGCGGCAAGTGTAACTAAGAAACGCAAGGATGAGACAAAGATTGATGTTAATGTCTACATCTCACCGCGTCGAGCTGCCTTAGCGCGTTTGTCGCTCAACTACGACACCGGGTAACGTACTCGAAGTGCACCTTATCGCACAAAATGCTGTATCATTTTGCAAATGGTTTCGAGATTAAAGAAGCGACATCTTGCACATTATACCAGATACGTGCTACTGTGAATTAAAAACTTTGAACGGGAAAAGCTAAAAAATATATAGGTACACTTATTTATAAATTTTAAACTAAAATATATTTTATCACTGTCGCACTTTACAATGTTCGACATTGGCAGAACAGGATAAATATACTTTTTTAAAGAGAGAAAGAGATTTTGTACAAGTATAGGGCAAACCTTGTGTAGTCCACACTATCGACAGATGCAGACGTGAATGTGAACATTGCGTAGTTGGTATGAGTGCTTTTATTTACCGTAATGAAAAATCAGCCACGTGTACCGAATCCGCCAAAGTTCTCACTCATAAAAACCACTCAATGCTTACCATTCACTTCGACATCTGTCCCAGTGTGGCGATAATATGTACCGCATTTCATCTATACTATTATTATAAAAGCGGAAGCGGTGGTGGTGTAATGGTTAAAACGCCCGCCTGTGGATCGAAAGGTCCCAGGCTCGAATCCTACTCGTGTCAAATGAGTTTGTATTACCAATCTGACTCATGTATAGTAGTTTTCATCGACCATCACCTGCTTCCGGTGAAGGAAAACATCGTGAGGAAACCTGCACACTGGTTGATTATTAACTTGTGTGTGAAATGGAGAAGGCAATGGCAAACCACTCCATTACTAATGCCAAGAAAGTTGTTATGTGTATTTAATTCCACAATCACGACCTAATGACATGAGGACGACTATGAAGAAGATTATTATAAAGAGGTAAGCGTTTGTGTGTTTGTATGTTTGAGGCGGGTAATCTCCGAAACTACTGATCTGATTTTAAAAATTATTTTACCATTAGAAAGGTACATTATCCAAGATTTTATCTCAAATAATTTAAGACTACATTTTATCTCAAAATTCCGACGAGAGCGAAGCCCCAGGCAACATCTAGTACAAAATATTTACGTTCGGTATTTCACCCAAATTTTGTGTTTATGAGTTATGCCCAATTTTCAATAAACATAGAGGCACAGGTGCTCGATATTTGATGAGGTAGTAAAATTTGTCGTAAATGTGTCAACATATAAAATGGTATGTTTCGTTTACGCTACGTTTTGTTCGCATTTAGATGACTTGTGTTTCTTGACTTCAGTTACAATATTTCATACATCATTTGTTTCTCTGTCACGGGACATACGGACATATTGCGGCATCTATCTCTCTCTTTCATCCTAACGTGTTCCTGTGGTTTTTCATGTGACTGTGACGCTTAGGAACCCCAAAAACAACCTTTGAATTTTGAAGATTCGACTGCGATTTTATAACCGGCCGCCTACTTTATATTAATCCACTGGGAATGCTGTTATTGCCTGTGAGCTGATAATATTTTTTATCCTTTATTCGCTATGTATTATTTCCACAGGACGATAGACAATATCAAATAGGTATTTCTATTAATACTCGGAGAGTGGGCGGGATTCAAGATAATCGAATTTCTTCTAAAAAAATAAGTTCTGGATAAGACTAAATTTAAAGGTTTATTGAATAAATTGAATGTTCAGTAATTAACACACAAAGATTAAGAAGAAAAGTGTTAGGTTAGGTACACATTATCGGCGGAAGGAGATAGACGCCGACCGTTTTTTTACCGCAAGGAAAGACCGGCAATGTACTTTGAAATCGCTAAGTTCCGCGAAATGTTTATTATTATATCTACTTAAATATTCCAATAACGCTCAAGTACCTATGACTCATGAATTTTAGTCTTACGTTGGCAAATGTTTGTCTACACTCGACAGCAGATCGACCTATATTATGGCAAATTCGTCACTATGACCAGGACATAGAGGTCAATGCGAGATTTACTTTGCTATAGGATGTACGATTTCTGGCTCCAAGGGACATAAATATTATCTTGCTGATTACGGTACGTTTGTTATATGCGGATATATTAAATTGGTCTTTGTTTTTATCTTCATGGTGATGACGAATTTTAATCCCATCATTTATAATTATGATAGACTAGCTGCGCTCCGGGGCGCGGGGCTTCACTCCCATGGGAATTTCAGGATAAAAATTAGATACCCTATGTGTTTGTTATTCCAGGTTATTATCTATCCATATACCAAATTTCATAACAATCCCTTCAGTAGATTTCGCGTGAAAGACTTACAAAGATATATACACACATGTATCCTCACAAACTTTCGCATTTATAATATTTGTAGGACTGTAAAGTCTAGTTTACATACTTCGTCATCAACATCATCATTAATCAACCATTTAAACTTCCCCACTGCTGGGGTACTGGCCTTCACTATGGAAGGATAATGGGCCATGATTATTGAGTTGATTACTGATTGCTCTGTTCCTGAGTCATCTAACGACTTCTCAGTCGCTTTGATTTTCAGCTTTAATATTTATAAAGCGATTTCGGTCACCGGCGACATATAAAAACATTACATAATTAAGGTTTCCTGTGATAACAGAAAATGTTGAGTAGCTAGCGCCATCCTCATTTGGTTGGATAATAAGTGAACTGTAGCGCGTTGTGATTCAAGGCATAACAAATAGATGGCGACACTTCTTGTGTTTTGTGCGTAGATTTAATAAGTATCTTGTGTTTTGTGCATTGATTTAATAAGTACTTCGGAGTATATAACTATTCCATGGTAAAAATAGCATTCCCATAGACTAATGACGTTAGACATGTGGCCAATTGGAACATCATTGCCAAATGTCCAAAATTGTATGGTCAATTTTTACGCGAGCCTTGAGCTTTGGGGCGTCACAGCTCCGAATGTAACCGAGAACGCACGAAGATGAAATAAATATCTTCGAAGTAGAATTTAAATTCCTACCACATTACTTTACTCGAGCTGACATTCGTCGAAGTGACTATCGGAAAATACTTAGGGCCATAGGGGAAATTTATTTTAGTCCCGGGATGGAGCGGTTAAGTCTTATCATCTTCTTAATAGGTTCAGGGCCGAGATAGTAACTTTGTAACTTATAAACATATATCATTTTTATGATCGACATAATGACATTTGTAAAGTCGTCTTGTTTTAAGCTCCAGTTTCATTTCAAGCTCATTTATTTGTATCATAAAAACTATCAATTTATTTATTGTGTTAAATAAATCACAATTATTTTTTTCTCCTTTTTTGTTAATCTAAGTGAATATCAGATATGGATGTAGATAATACAATAATAATTAAGATTCTTGTCGTTTGACAAGAATCTTAATTTATTTTGAGATTATTCATCAAAAAGAAAACTTCAAAATGTTTAATTGTAACAAGAAATTATGTGTGTGTCCGGTAACCACACGGCAAATGTAAAATGAAATTTAGCGGGTCGATTTGAATTACTGTATGCATATCTTAATGTATACTTCTAGCTATTTATATCCCACTATTGGGCAAAAGCCTGATTTTTAATTTAAATTACTCAGATAAATAAATGTATAGGTATAGTTACATCACATCTGTGTGATGTGTGATGAGTTAGCTCCAAATTAAGTTCGAGGCTTTGTTCTTCATAGTCGTATTCCTTATGATCGAGGGTCGTGGTCATTATGTGGAATGAAACACACATAACAAGTTTCTTGGCACTATTAATGGAGTGGTTTGCTATTGCCTTCTCCATTTCACACACAAGTTAATAATCAACAAATGTGCAGGTTTCCTCACGATGCTTCCCTTCACCAGAAGCAAGTGGTGGTCGATGAAAACTACTATACATGAGTCAGACTGGTATACAAACTCATGTGGCACGAGAGTAGGATTCGAACCTGGGATCTTTCGATCCACAGGCGGGTGTCTTAACCATTACATTACCACCGCTTCGAGACTTTGTTACTTTGGAAATAGTTTAATACAAATTTAGTAATATATTCTTAAATGGACACCACAACTTATGCCTTCACATCGTCTCAAATGTCTCAGAAGTATTACAGAAAAGATTTAACAAAAGCAAAGTAGACAATCAATAAATCATCGGCCGGCGCGAGTCGCAAAAACTCGCCTCAGTAAGACAAAGAGGGCTATTTCCTATCATCTATCAAATCCCAGTGTCCGAGATGCGAAGTAAACTGTACACTTTTTTCGCTGTTCTTAAGAGGTTTTCCTTGAAATAGAAAAGAGTTATTTTTCGCCGGGAGTTGTTTCATTTTATTCCTGTATTGAAATAGTGTAAAGTTTGTACTTTTATGTGATTCAACTCAGTTTTGTTTTTTGTTAAGTTAATCAAAACTTTTTCTTTTTATAAGTTTATATAGATAAACTTGACGGTATTTTTGTTATAAAATTTAATAATAGTAATAGACCTACATTATAATAAACATCACAACTCTCGAAAGGGCCCCTACGAGTTGGATTCGTATCCCCACGCAAGCCTCTCAAAAGACCGGTCTTATTGCGGCGTGAATTTTTAAAAGGAGAAGCATAATAATAATTAATAATAATAAATCTTTATTTCGGACATTGTGAGGTCATGGGAATCGAGTGTCATGCTCACTCAAATGGTCGATCTGGTGGTGGCGTCGTGGGCCGGGTCGTGAGGTTCCCTCTATTATGGTTGAGCTACGCGATGACTGTCCATGCGTCAACTCGTGAACGGGTGCTGCCAGAGGGAACTGGTCATCTCGTTTCTCATATATTTTCATGTAAGTTAATTGTGTTTCACATCTATCTATATATTGTAATCAGCACTCGGATCACAATCATAACCTGTTTTGATATACCTTTTGACTATGTACATTATGTACTTTTATATATTATTAGAAAAAAAAAAACATTATAAGAAACAATAATGGTAAGCCGATCTGGCATGATAGGGACCAACACTGTTCAAATGAGTTTCTTTCGGCATTTCTTCTCAGCAGTGGTCGTTCCGAAATGCCAGTAGTTTGTAGCTTGTGAGAAATAACTATAAATATAAAAATTGACGAGAAAAAGTGCCTGTGAAGGTCTAATTTCTGAATAAATGATTTGAATTTGAATTTTAATTTGACATACGTCCATAAGTCTTAGTAACAGTCTTCTCAAGAGAATAGACGAATGATTTATCAAACATTGTGTGAATAATCCGAACATATTTTTCATACTTTCGTAACGCACTAAATACGCAATCCAATGAAGCTATAAAAAAGTCACATGAAATAAAACAAGAGGCAAATTAATTTTATTATCTTTTTAAAATAATTCATGGCTTCGAATTCGTTTAAATAATCGGTCCAAAAATATTCTTGCTCCACATTCGAGATAATAAATTCATGCAATACATTAGCAAGTTGACTAGACTGCACATTTGACATTGCACACTTGGCATAAAATGTTCATTTGAACGACACATTTGCAATATGAGCTCCTTCCATTTTGGCCATAATGATTACTGTTCCGTAACGGTACAAGGATTTCATTTGAATACATTGGTAACAATGCATTTGTGTGGAGTCCAAGTTATAAGAAGAAGTGTTAATTTTTAATTACGTTTTACTTACATAGACAAACTTAGGCTACATTTAGACAACATTTAAAATTAAACGTATAACCGTCTAGTTGAAAAAAAATCTCTTCGTGCACGCCTGTGTTTACATTAGATTATACAATCAACCATAAGTTTCAATGTACTCGAATGTATTGTTGTGAATAATAAAAAAATATATATCTCACAAAACTTAAAGACGACATAACTTGGTCAGTTGTTAAATTCAAATAAGGCTTATGCCTCAGTCATTGCTCAGTCGCGCTCCGTTGCGACGACGTACCACGTGGTAGCTCCGTCGTGCTCGTTGACGTATCTACATCGAAACTTCATACAATTTCTGTGTTGTCCTGCGTTTTCTGTCGACGGACGTCATATTAGTGAATTGCTCGCTGTTAGTTCTCGTCTTAATGTAAAGTATGTCTACAGACTTTGGCTAAAAAAAGGTCACTTTTTAATTATTAATTAATGTCATCTTGCCTGGTGTGAACGGTGTATGACCTTAATACCAGCTCCACGCTATCATCGAACAGTTTGCCAAACTTTGGCAGATTCGGTATACATTGCTGGTTTTTCATTGCGGTAAGTAAAATCACTCAAACCAATTACGCAATGTTCACGCACTCGCGTGTGTATGTATCTAAGTTCGGCAACGGTGTGGAGCTGGCATTTTTTTTAGACTACTAAGTAGGCAAACAGGCATGCGGCCCACCTGATGGAAAGCGGTCACAGCAGCCTATGAACGCCTGCAACACCAGGGGCATCACGTGCGCTTTGCCGACCCTGAAGAAATATTCACACCCATTTTGAAGAACTCCATGTTGTAGTCTCTAGAGGGAAAACCATGGCATAAAGGGCATTAACCGCTCCGCTTTAAGAATCGGACCAATCCAAAGTTTGTTTGTTTTATTCTCATGTTGCATTATTGCCAAGATAACCACCATACGTAGAGCTCCTCGGCTCCATTGTAAACTAAAAATTCAACGACATCATTCCTTATTTCAGACAAAAGCGTATCTTTCTTTTCTGGATGCATTATTCAAACTAATGTACGTCCTCATTGCGCCAGATTTTCATATGATGCCAAATATTTCAAGCGAGTTCATATCTGATTTTAAATAATTTAATGTTGGGGTACTTTGAGTAACGATATCGCCAGTTTTGTGTAAGTAGCCAAGAAAGAATTGAAATAATTTATCTTGTCTCATATATTGTGTTCAAACTTTTGTCTTGATCTAAAAGTATAGTATGAATGGTGATTTTTTTTTATTATATCTCTTCATCTTCATAGCCGTATTCCTTATGGCTGAGGGTCGTGGTTATTACGTGGAATGAAACACACACAACAACTTTCTTGCCATTACTAATGGAGTGGCCTTCTCCATTTCACACACAAGTGAATAAGAATCAACCAGTGTGCAGGTTTCCTCAAGCAAGTAGTGGTCGACGAAAACTAACTATACATGAGTCAGATTGGTATACAAACTCATGTGGCACGAGTAGGATTCGAATATGGGACCTTTCGATCCACAGGCGAGCGTCTTAATCATTACACCACCACCGCTTCGTCCATCGCTTCATCACATCACCACTGCGCTTTTATTATTATATACATTGTTTTAAATGATCACAATAGATTTTTGATTAAGACATGAGTGTGTGAATTGAAAGATCCCAAATCTTTCTCGTATACCTTGACTTATGTGTGATAGTTTTCATAGACCAGTGCTTGCTTCTCTTGAAGAACGTGAGAAGTGGACAAGAAAGTAAAAATGCGGACCCTAAGCTTGAAAGGTTCTCGGCTTAAAAATAAACCAGGACAATGTTTATAAGAATCTAAATAAATAATTAAAAATAAATATATTAGGATAAATCACACAGATTGAGCTAGCCTCAAAGTAAGTTGAGACTTGTGTTATGGGATACTAACTCGACGTTACTATATTTTATAACAAATACATATATAAATAAACATCCAAGACCTGGGCCAATCAGAAAAGATCATTTTCCATCATGACCCGACCGGGGTTCGAACCCGGGACCTCTCGGTTCAAAGGCAAGCACTTTAACACTGCGCCACCGAGGTCGCCATAAGTCTCTCAAACCAAACTAGCGGCCGGTCGCGGCTTCGCTCAGGTAAAACTTATAATAAATTATACACAAAAATATAATATAATAAGACTTACATTTGTTAATTGACGTCCTTGGAGAAAAGGCTGCGGAAAAGTTTGTTGCGCCGCTTCTTCTTCACTTGCGCTTTGGAAGTCGGCAGTAGACTTAGTTTAAGTAATTTTTTTGACGTCTATAAGTGATGTATATTATTAAAATTGAATAAAAATTTTTGAATTTGAATTTGAATTTGAAAAACCATACTCGGGAGTCACTATATCAACTTAAGAAAGCCGCATCAAAATCCGTTGCGTAAATTTTGATGCAAAGATACATATAGCGATACATAGGTACTGATAGCGTTTTATACAATGTACCTACTGAATCAAATTTCACACGTCCTCCCAAATATTTATATACAATTTCAAGTCATTTAAGTACACGATATAGCATTACTATGTATCTTGTTTATCCCTCTGGCCCTTATTCAGATGCCACGTGCACTTGACGCGCGATCGATCTTATGGAAAACTTGTTAAGCCAGTGATCACGTTTACAACTTGTGATGGGTGTTCGCCTGTGGATTAGTTTCGACGAAACACATTTGCGATGTATATAGCTTCCTATACTATCGTGTAATATGCGTATTCGATTAGTGTTTTTGTACCTCGCGATGTGCGACGCTGTGCGCGGCAAAAGATTCAAACAGCTGTAACGAATTGTTATATAACATTGGTTGTCTCTTTTGTTTAAGAAAAATTTAACAAAGATGCAGCACCAATTTTTTTTATCACCTAATGTGCTGTGTACCAGTACCTCGCTCGACAACATGTGTTAAACATTCGCGAATCCAGTGGTTTGTAGCTTGTGAGAAATTACTATTGAATATTAAAAAAAAATACACGTGAAAAAGTGCCTGTGGACGTCTAATTTCTGAATAAATGATTTTAATTTGAGAAATTGAGCATTATTAATACACTAGCTTTGACTTGAAGCTTCATCCGCGTGAATTTGTGAAAATGATAAATTTAATGTTTTAACCAGGGATCCTTAAACACATGCATACCAAATGTTATCAAAATCGGTCTAGCGGTTTAGCCGTGAAAGTGCAACAGACAAACAGGCATACATACAGACATTCGCATGTATAATGTTAGTATGGATACATTTAATAACTTATTACTCTTCCCCCAAATGTTGTTTGACTTGTAGAAAAAGCGGTTTTGTTTTACGCCCGCTTTCTACATTTTCTGTATTAAAGTTAAAAAAATCAATATTATAGCAGCGCCGCGTCATCTTATTGCATTTTTCAGTTAGGACCCCAGGTAAGTTTCATTCAAACTTTTAATTCTCCATATTCTATGAGTTTGATAACTTTATTTTGCTTATAGTATGCATTATAATATTCCATTATTTATAGATTGTTTTAGATACTTATATTTACTTATAAATCTTATAATGCAGTTTGTTATATACCCATTTCAATAATATCTAGTTTCTTATTAAACAAGTATATTAAAAAAAAATTTAAAAATATAAGTAGGTATGAAGCTCGCGACTTCAAATGTGCGTAAAATTTTAGGGAGAGGAAAAAATTATAAACGAAATAGTTGGAGTGCATTAGAGGAAGCTCATATCCTGCAGTAGATATGAGCTATGAAAATAAACACATATATATGTTGGAGCGTCCGTGGTGTGGTGATAAAAAGTCATAGTCACAGTATCACAGTGCTTTTATTTATTTATTTTAATGTACGCTCTGTGGCTGCTCAATGCAAAGTGAGCTCCGTGCGGTCGCGCACGCCTTTTTATAGGGCGTAAACAACAGACAGGTGCTCGCTTCGAGAAAAACACCACGTGTTGTTTATAATTTACATAATTAAGAACTGTCGTACAATTGTGACTTAAATTATTATAATAATATTATTTAATAATGTAATTCAAACTGAAATCATTTTCAATGATCTTATTAATTAAACTATTGTTTACAAACTATGATTAAATCAGTATAAAAAATCAATAAATAGTGAGTTATATCAATTATATTAATTTAAAACAACAAAATAATTACTTAACTACCGTCGATCGTTGACGCGCTATCATATATTTATATGATAGTATTAAGTTACAATAATATGAAGGCCTACGAATGAACTTTTAATGGAAACTACTGAGAACAAAGTCTGGATCTTGTACATGCTGCAAAGAGACGAGTCAATTATGTTCATTCCACGTGACTTATTACAGTACATCTAGGCGATAGAGGTGTGTAGTTCATTTCGTCCAGTCAATAACTTCTTTATTTCCTTCTCTCACATAGAAATTACATAGGTAGATAATAATTAGGTGAAATCATGCAGTTACAAAAATAGTGATCTGTGTGAGAGACTCGTGTCTGTACTAGGAAAACATGTATGACAGTACAATACAAATATATTGTTTTAAATGTTACGCCAATTATATTCAAATCAATATTGAGTTCAATATCATTAGTGTATGTAGGTTCAGCTCGTCACCATCATAATGTGTCTTTATTGAAGTCGCCTAAAGGCATCTGACATGACTTTTTACGACTAATTACCACCACGACAATTACCACTAAATACCAATTAGTGGCAGGTAGTCGCATACACTAGTTTTATTTATTCAGTTCACTAGTGTTCAGTATTTAGTTCACTAGTGTGAACTAAACTGTCCGCCAGTGTGCGTGTAGGTTTCCTCACGATGTTTTCCTTTGCATGTGGTGGTCTAGGAAAACTGCTGTATATAAGTCATATCGCCACAGAACCAGAGATCTTTCGAGTGCACAGGCAGGCGTCTTAACTATACGCCACCACCGCTTGTGTTTAGCTAAAGATTAAATATTTTTATGTTACCTACCTAATCATGGGATAAAATGAATAGTACCTCATATTTTTGTATTGTGTTATACATAGATATAAGAAATATGGTGTTCACCTGCGTCAGGGCTTGACACGCGCGAGGGTCACTGTTGAAGTTGTCACCTGAGTTGGTGACTTTTTTGAATTAGTGTTCTAATATGCTCTTGGACATTTTTATAGTGACGATCGACGAGCATTAAGTGGCGATACATTTTGACAAATTACACAGGTTATCGTCCATTTTGGTGGCACCACCAATCGACCAAACCCAGATTTTAATATTTACAATAATTTTTGAAGCGTTCCATGTAGATTTCCAGATACGTATAGCGTACAAAAAACATATTTAGCACAAGGACATAATTCAATAGACATTTAGTAAATCGACACCTAATCAAAATAGATGCTATCTTAATCCGTATTCTTACATTCTTACTTATAAAACAAAAGTCCTGTGCCGCGTCTGTCTGTCTGTTTACGATAAACTCAAACGGATTTTCATGCGGCTTTCATGTAGAAGGTTTGGCCGTATTATGTTCTAGCCGCGCTCCGGGGCTTCGCTCCCATGAGAATTACGTGATAAAAACGATTTTATAGCGTAAATTTTAATAAACACAAACACATACATCCTGACAAACTTTCACATATATAATATCAGTGGGAGTAAGGCCGCTAGTTTCACATAATTTCCTCAATTTCAGGTGCAACAGACGTGCAAATAAGTACGAAGTCTCCATTAAGACCAATTAACAGTCTGAGGAAACATTTGTGCTGCAAGTTGTACAAGATTATAAACTCATCATCACTACTCTCGCTCGCAACTTCACATTTAACTTAAATAAGATTCGAAAACTTCCAGCTTTCTTGCTAGTTCTGACTATTTTTAAGTGTTAACAAGGTGTTAATCTGTGACATTTATCTTCAGCGGGGTTAGCATTTCACTTCTCACCATCGAATCCATTCGAAGTGTGACGCGGTGAACTAATGACATCGCAGTGTGGTTGTCGTTACATCACAATGGCGCAATGTGATTGGTTCGCAAGGGCGCAGCAAATATTGAGCTCAAAGTGCCACTTACAAATTCAATTTTACTGTTAACTGCTCAACATATAATTCACATAAAGCAGAGAAATCAAAGAGAATTTGTTGTGAACTTATCATGGAAAAAAATGTGATGTTTCATAATAATATTTACATAAGCAAGTATTAGGAGTTATTTCGATCTTGAATAATTTAATGAAGTTTGTCATCCAAATTTTCATGTTTTATTATAATATTATATTTACACTGGACGGACCACATTAATGGGAGGAGCTAGAATAGCCACAGAATGGGTCCCTTCTAGCTGATGACGAAAAAAAGGCCGCCCCAGTACAAGATGGTCGGACGATTTAGATGCGACAGATAAAATCTGGAGGAGTTACGCAATGGACAGGGAGGGATAACGAAATAGAGGGGATTCGTTTGCCCAGCAGTGGGACACCACAGGCTATTAAAAAATATATATTTATAATATACTTTACTTCGCCAATTCTGTTCCATTTTCTATGTATTTTGTTGTCAATCAAACAAAACAGAATAAACTCAAATGTATCAAATTCTAATTTTAATAGTAACAAAAACTATTGCTGTTTCTTAGTAGAGTTAAAAGTATATTTAACTTCGCTGTTTCTGTTCCATTTTCTTCGTATTTTGTTGTCAAACAAACAAAACATAATAAATTCAAATGTATCAAATTCAAATTGTAACAAAAACTGTATGTAGTTTTGTAGTTTCTTAGTGGAGCTCGTAACTTAGTATATTCCGTAGGGCACATCAATGTTCTATATTCAGATTAATAGACGTGATAATAATTTAGTTTTCCGTAATGCAGAAACTTGGTAAGTTCGTGCGATCTTGGAGCATGCAGATGGAAAGCAAATAAGTTATATCTTCGGACCAGCGCGTAAAGGGCAGATGACGTCATCAAATCGCAGGTCGTACGTGGACTAGATTAGCACAAGATAGACAAGATTGGCGTAAAATAAAAGAGGCCTATGTTCAGTAACCCACTACTGAAAAAAGTCCCGTAAATATAATTTATGTATACTAATTATTGTAATGCTTGTTTTTGTAAAAATATTTTGATCAATCGTATGAGTTCCTTCTTTTGTTTTTTTTTTTTGTACGTATGAAAGCCGTTCGTAGATAATCTATGGTCGTGGCAGTTGACAACGTCAGCTGTCACGGACTTTAAACTAACTAACTGTCAACGTCAGTCGTTGACCAACGGTCATCTTACCTTGCGGGTGGTTGTCGAAATTATTAAGAAATTAAAATAACAAATAAATAATAATACATTTGATAAAAAACAAAATACAAGTCTAACAACAAAGATGATCGAAATTCAACGAGTTTCAAGGACCCGCACACAATTTGGGATTGTTTGGTATTACCTACCTATTGTCCTCATCATGCCAACCCTTCAAAGGTAACTCAAGTGACCTCTTTTCATAGTTTTCCTATAGAAATTCCTATAATTTGCTAAATTAATTATCTCGCTAAATTGGTACGGATCTTGACAATATTAATCTCGTTTTGAAAAGTCTTTAAATTTGTTGTAACAGTATGTTGAAGGTAGATACTTATCTGTATTGCCTTGTGTAGAATTTGCTAGGATTTGGCCTAAAATTAACTAAATCTTGATCTGGATCCATGCTATTGTAGAGAGAATACTATTTCGAATCGTAATTGGTGTATTTTTTCATGTTTGAATATTCCAAAAACAAAGAAATGTCATTTTGTTCAACCTTGGGTTTGGTTATTACTGACCCTTTGGAATTTTCTCATTTGAAACCAACACTTTTCTAAAATAATTCCATTTATTATCATGCTTAATATAAAATTCAATAATTTCAAAACTTAATATTTGAAATTTTACTACATAATAATTAATTTTTAACTTGAGAAACTCCCCGACAAAACCAACTAATAATTTTTAGTTCCAAATTGTTCTGTTTTCTAATTGATTCAGGGTGCAAAGTTCGGGCACGAGCACGGGCCTCAAGAGTTATCTTCCGAATCCTCATCCTCTGTTGAGTGCTACTTTATTTAAAATTATCATCTGGAGAGGATTTCGATCACCAGTTAGGCCAAAACAGCCGATAGGTAACCCGCAGAGCTGGGACCATCCAACGCCAGCCTCGCCTACATTTTAACCTCACTAATTTATTTAAATTTTAACTATAATCGCCGATATCAGTCAAGCGTCCTCCTGGACCCATATTTTTGTAAAACTTTTATTTTATATAATTGTTCCCTAGCGTTTCCCTTTTACTTTGTGAAATGAAATTACTTTTTTACATAAACAATTGTTTAGTATCACGCCTAATTCCCTTTTTTTTACATGACATTATGTATTCAAAGCGCGATAGTTTAAACAACACTAAAAAAGGGCTGAGATTATGACGATATTTTCATTGAAATTGTTTCAAACATAATAGTCGTTCCGATACAAAAAGAAACTGCTTGCTTACTTGCAGTTATCTCCCTCTTTGTCTAATAAATACCTCCATACATACATACATACAGTATCAAATACAATATGCTGGATACAATCTGGCTTAGATCCGGTAATATATTCAATGAAATTGATACAAACATTTGCAGCATTTCCGACATGATCGCTTTGTCTAATTAGAACATTTAAATGAAGAAAGACAACGAAAATGGTACTAATAAGTAACCACTATCACTGCATAATAAAAAACAAAGTCGCTTCCGTTGTCTGTCCGTGTGTATGCTTAGATCTTTAAAACTACGCAACGGATTTTCGTGTGATTCAAGAGATAGGTTGAGATGTACAATTTATTACGGTTTTACCCGAGCGAAGCCAGGACTGGCCTCTAGTTGCATATAACTAAAATATCTCGTAAAAAATCTATATTTAGATTATTTTAGAGCTATACAACAATGCACAGCTATTTAGCATATATATATTTAGTATAATATATATTTTTTACATACGTGTATTTTTGATGCATTTTCAGCCACATAAATCAACATGGAACAAATCTAATCAAATATTAAGATCACATATTCAGAAAAATCCCGCCTCACTAAGATAAGTACTGACTGGCTTACGTGATAGTTAACTGTTTACTTACATAAGTTTATTATTTGCATAAATATTGATAATTGTTATAAAAATGAAATGTTTATTTCTCAATGTAATTCTTCTTTTGAGAAAAAAAGTTCTTAAACCAGAAATAAATTTTCATACAGTTAAAGTAATTTGCTTCAACATTTTGGAAATACCTAAAATTAGTAATGTAAAGTCCCACGGGAGAGTACCTTTAACCGTTCTCCGAGCTACAACATGTGTTTAAATAAACAATATGTGCTCTAACTGCCGTAAGATCAAGTTGGCTATCCCTTTGACCTCAATGAATAACACTGAGCCACGAGACGGGCCATTAACTTGGGCAATAAAATTGACAAAGCGAACTTGGTACAAAAGAAAAAGTTAAGACGATAAAAACTGACGGCGAAAAGATTGAGATATAAACAGTAATAATTTGTTCAATTAGTTTTAATGCTCACTGGGCAATTACCAGTTTATAAATTAAGTTTGTTTAACATAAATAAACATACTTTTAGACTTACAAAGTTACTGATTGTTGGCGCTGTCGACCGCAGTTTAAGGTAACCTGAGTCACTCTTCACCTTTCTAGGGGGGCTACCGTTAAACTTCTTCATAGTCGTATTCCTCATGACTGAGGGTCGTGGTCATTACATGGAATGAAACACACGTAACAACTTTCTTGGCATTATTATTTCCGGTGCCTCGGGGATGCTGGCGGAGGCTGGAGTTGACAGTCTGTCAGCCATTATAAGAAAACGCACAGCTTCCCTGATTCACCGAGTGCGAAGCAGCACCAACATTCTGGTGAAGACGGTGGCGACTAGATTGGACGTGGACAGTGCTATTATGAAACACTGGACTCGCGTTCATCTAGCCAAAGACACTACACTGTCAAAAAAACTTTAATATAGATTTACTAACATAGTTATAAGTTCCTCTGTTACTAACACTTTATGGGCTATGCCTGCAATAAATGATTTTATTTATTTATTATTTATTTATTTATTATTCATGGAGTAGTTCGCCTTCTCCATTTCACACACGAGTTAATAATCATGTTTTTCCTTCACCAAAGGCAAGTGGTGGTCGATAAAAACTACTATACATGAGTCAGATAGATGTACAAACGCACGTGGCTCGAGTAGGATTCGAACTTGGGATGGCGGTGGTTTTAACCATTACACCACCACCGCTTCAATACCAATTAAACAAAATACACATAACACGTCATTGCGTTCACACGTATATCTTTTCTTTTACACGATGTGTTTACGATGTGGGAAAAAGAGACAGCATGTGTATGTTACTAACGTGCTACGTATTTGGTAAGCATTCAGTGTTATAAGCATATTCAGTTAGTCTGATCTCCAGAACCGATCAACTGTCAATTATTATTATTTTTTAATTACCCTCTGATCTACTGTAAACTTTACTATTCACGTCTTATACAATAAGTACTTATTTAATAAATAAATTACACTAATCGGTCAATTGAAGAACAACTGTCAATGTAATTAAATGAAGTGTAATGTAATTTAGTGATAAATACGTTCGGATATACGTATATAAGTAATTATTGTTTAAATTTATAAACGTAATATATTACGGAAACATGACTTGAAAAGATTTTTGTTTTCAAGATTAAAGAGAAAAACAATAAATAAAAAGCAATCGACTTAGTTAATAAATCTCAATAGACTGAATATTTCTTCAATACTAACAAACAAAATGTACCTGTATTTTTTTTTTTGCCGACTGTCCCAAAAGTATATTAAAAATAGTCAGGGGATCCGAACAAAATACAAAATAATATCGGTTATCAGTACCAACAACTCTTCTTTATTCACCCCAAAAATTAAGTCATTTCAATGCTATGACATGCAAGAAGGACAAACTATATAATATGGAATATAAACCCAAGTTCTCTCTGCCACACAGAAATTTATCTCAGCACAAAGCACAGTTAACTGTTACACGCAGCGGCCATTACTAAATTAGATCCACATCTGTGCTATTCAATTAATATAACATAGTATGCTAACTCCCCTGTGAACTATATTATTCCTCTAGTTAATGCCAGACGAACAACTATAGGTATGTGTTTTAATTATTTATCTCACCTGAGGATATATATATAAGATTTTCGGTAGGTATATCATCATAAAAATTAATATTTTTAAAACCATTCGCTTAATAATGATTCTAGTCATAACATATTATATGTTATTAGTATAAAGAGCTAAGCTATTGTGTGTTTGTATGTTTCAGGCGGGTAATCTCCGAAACTACCGAACCGATTTCAAAAATTCTTTCACCATTAGATAGGTAAATTATCCAAGATTGCTATAGGCTATATTTTATCTCAAAATTCCCACGGCAGCGAAGCCCCGGGCAACATCTAGTAGTGATATAAAGATGTACGAGGCAAGGATCGTGGTGAAATTTCGCTCTGTCCGCTCTTAACTGAGTTTCGGAGTCCAGGGTTCGCTTTCCTACTTTCCATGCAATACGTTTTTGAGTTTGTATAGAAGTCGCCTAAAGACATTTGACACAATTTATATGACTACCTGCCAATAACTAATGATTTACGCAGGTTTCCTTACATTGTTTTGCTTCACTGGAAACAAATGGTGGCGTAAAAAAATAAATATAAATATATTAGGACTAATCACACAGATTGAGCTAGCCCTAAAGTAAGTTCGAGACTTGTGTTATGGGACACTAACTCAACGATACTATATTTTATAACAAATACATATAGATAAACATCCAAGACCCGGGCCAATCAGAAAAAGATCATTTTCCATCGTGACCCGACCGGGGATCAAACCCGGACCTCTTGGTTCAGAGGCAAGCACTTTACCTCTGCGCCATCGATGTCGTCTAACTAAAAAACTAGGTATTATACATGGGTCTTATTGATACTAACTCATGTGGCACGAGCAGGATTCGATCCTGGGACCTTTCGATCACAGGCGAATGGTATTTACCATTTCCACCACTATTTCACAACTGCTCCACCACAGCTTCAGTACGTACAAGTGAACAAGCTGAATATAGAACAAGTTAAATAAATTGGAATAAAAATAACATTTCCGTATCAAAATCACTGCTACATTTCAAAGGAAACGTAAACCTTATCAGTTACTTTCGTAGCATATTTTGATACACCCTTACCACTTGAAGTCGTGTGCTTTTACGATATTATATACCTCCGTTGCGTTCCTTCATTTGCGAGGCGCAATAAGCATAATTACATGCTTGAATTCATTCGTATGTTCCCCACTGTACCTACAATGTGAGATTTAAAAAAAACATATATTTTTGATGGTATTATTTGCTTTTAAATTTCGAATTACATCAATAGCACACAGTGTAAAAAATAGCACGGTGTACTTTCAGTTGTCAGGTAGTAATGAGTGATTTGTTACAATGACAAGAAATTGGTGTTTTATGATTTCGCCCCTTGATATGTAATTGAAAATTTATGTTCCATCTGTCACTTGCATCATACTAACATGATATATGAGGAAGTCTATCTTTCTGCCTATTACGATAAGGTTTGAAGATCCAAAAGAATTTAGAAAGATTATGCGTATGATAAAGGGAAACTACCTAAGGAGATAACCACAAGTCTGTCTTGAAAAAGCGAGCGAAAAAGGAGGTGGAGGAAGCAAAATACCCCAATAAACAGGTAGACGACGGGCATATGTTTTGTCTTAGTTACTGTCAATATAGCAATGTTATGTGCATTCAAACAGAACCAGTATTGTGCCGCTTACTAATTTTGCCTCACTATTCTGCTCCCTTGTGAAATAGGCTCTAGCTGAGCCTATCTGAACTGTTTTGTGGGTGACTTTTTTAAAATTAATATATTTTGTGGGCTCAATATTGCAGCTGTATGAAGAGCAAACAGTTCGAGCGATGTTTATGGAGCATTCGCGGGCGTAGATTCACTTGATAACTGTGTAAATTTGGGGAGATATTCTCGTGTTTTTATGAGTTCCGTGTTGGTGGTGTTTGAAGCTCAATATAACTAAAGGTAAGTAATGGATGAAACTAAATAACTGCAACTATTTTTGCTAATGTGATTGTTGTATCAAATCTCTTCGATTGTGAATTTCCCATTGGAACATTTTCAAAGACAAAGACAAAGATTATTTATTGTAGTAAACATGAGTTTACATTTTTTTACAATGTCGTGTTAGAAGAAAAACTTAATCCTACATGTTTCACCATCCATGGGTATGCAAATTTAAATGGAGAGCATGCTATCATCCCATAAAACAAAATCGAATAAATAAAAGTAACTAAATTAACTAAATTTTTATCTAAACCTATCATTAAAAAAATCGTTCAAATAATAATAACATTTATCAATCAGCAAGAACCTGAGGTGCTTTTTAAATAAATTTAAATTCTGATCTTTAATTTGTTGTGGAATTTTGTTATAAATTTTAGGTGCCATACATACAATACTTTTACTGAGTAATACCGTTTTAGAAGGGTGTAAACATAGTCTATAATTATCCCGATGATTTCTTAACACAACCATCACAAAGGCGTGGGAATAAATGAGCATTACATTTAACAAATATTGCAACCTCAAATATGTAAAGTGATTATTATTAGTATGTGAAGTATTTATTTGCCTGGGATGAAAGGTCCTATGTCCTATTCAGTACTTCAAACTACGTATATGAAAAACTTGAAGAAGATTGATTAAGTAGATCAATCGTGTAGTCCCTCTACACGATTTATCTACTCAATCAATCTTCTGAAATACCTAATATACAAAATAATTTAATAAAAAAAAATATTGAAAATATAACACGAATGGAGCCTTGGGATTTCAAAGTATGATAATGCGGAAAATTACTGCGATAATGATTCGTCGAAGACCAATGAAAACAAGAAGAGTTAGAAGTGTTTTTTTATATACAAAAACATGTTTGAGTCCACCAAAGAGTACCCAAAGGATTAACTACATATAAAGTGTAATATTTTTGTAATAATACTTGGAACGTTTTTAGCTATATGCTGATTTCTAAGCAGGCCCTGAGCTCCAACGCTCTGGCTGTGGAGGTAACCAAGAAAACGCTAAGATGAAAGAGAGTCTGATTTCTACTTCAGTACAGCGGAGAAGAAAAATAACATGATCATCTTTTGTTAGGTACTTGACAAAACACTTAATTTCATTTTTTAAATGTTTGTGCAAAAAGCTAGGTGAAAATAATTATTAATAATTGTGTTTGTTGACTAATAGCGCTGTATTTTCACACTATATAATGCAGTATATATATACTGTGAAGTCTGCACGTCGGGTTTATTACTTTAAGTTCCGCAGCACAAGGCGTTACAGCACCCTGGGCGCTTTAACACCCTTTTATGGCATATTGTGTAAGTCTTTTTAATTTACAAAACACCAAAGGCCAGTTGCACCAGTCGCAGCAGTTTGACGTTAACTCTAACCTGCGCGCTGTTACCTAGATACAATGACGAACTTTGCGTTGTTGTGTGCAGGTTAAAGTTACCGTTAAACTTGACTCGTGCAACGCTCCCTAACAATATACATAAGAATTTTTTTTTACTTTATATAAATTCAAGTTGGCCATTTGGCAAACATATGGCTTCGCTTCCGGGGGAATTTTGGAGTTAAAATAAGTACCTTTTGTGTACCTTAATGGTGAAAGAATTTTTTAAATCGATTCGGTAATTTCGGAGATTACCCGCCTCAAACATGCAAACTCACAAACGCATACTTCTTTAGATTAAAAAAAAAGTTTATCATTAGTTTATAAAAAAATGTATTCAATTTGTATTACCGTTATATCAATGACAATATAACTCTACGAATTTCTCACAATTAGGCGTAATTTTTCTTTTTCATTTCTTAGAGACTGTTTTAATTGCCAAAAAAGAATTGTTAACTTTACAATTGGTGTCAAACAAATGAGAACAAATGTTAATGATCTTTCATTTGTTTGGTATTTTTTTTATTTCGTTTGTTATTGTAATCAGAACTGGTGACAAAGATAAAGAACTTTACTTACCAGTCCGTAGGTTTTGTGCTATAAAAACTAAAGCAAAAACTTGGCTTTGTGTGTTTCAAATTAATATTGATCGTGTGTTCGATACGCAACGTTCAAATATTAAATCAATACATGGCCCAAAAGCCGAATAGAGAAAAATTGCATTATATATAAGTAGGTATTTTATAATAATTAAATTTTTAACATAATCTTTTATGGTTTTCAGAGAGAAATTTTTGCATTCATTGCGTGACAATAATCATGTCCGACCAGTAAACCGTCAACCGTCATGCATATTATATGCATTGTCATCGAAACAAAACGTGTAGGTACACAAAATTTAATCGGTTGAATATATTTTTTTCGATTGTGGAGTGGAATCTTCAACATTCCTTACATACATTTTAAAAAGCTTATTAATCCAAATAAATTACTTCAAGTGTGTTGATATCATGTGGTTTCATTATTAAAATGCTCCATAACCCTATGGTGTTCATTATAATCATATCGATTGTATTATTGCTAACACTGGTGTCAGATTTTATTCAAGTCGCCTAAAGGCATCGGACATGACTTTTACGACTACTTACCACCATCTAGTTGCAGGTAGTGGCATATACACTCGTTAACTAAAATATCTACGAGTACAAACTCATGTGGCACAAGTATACGAACCAGAGACCTTTCAATCCACAGGCGGGCGTCTTAACCATTAAACCACCACCGATTCAAATGGTGTTTATAATACTATATGTTGCCCGCAGCTATGCTCACGGCAGCTAATGTTTGACCTTGGTTCATACCTACATCAAAACTAGATATATTCCAATTTTATCGCATACACAAAGTGTCTTAGCCCTGAAAGACTCACTGAATTATGAATTAAAGACAACAATTTTAGTATAGATATAGTGGACTTGTATTATCCGTAAGAAATTAAGCAGAAAGCGCATAAACAAAAGTTTATCGCAAAATATTCCGAATAAGTAGTTGAAGAAACATTTCATTGGAATTTAAAGGAAAAATATTGAAACGTAGGCAGTATGCCAAACTGTGCACTCAGAAGTTCGCCAGAATGCACTTTCGAGGGACTTTTAGTTATTCGGCGTTTATAAACTTGTGACTCAAAACACACGGACTTGAGTACCGTTTTAATGGGAAGCTTTTACCTAGGAAGTTGAGCTTTTTTAGGCATTAGTTTTTGTGTTTGATGGTCTTTGCGAAATAAAAGAAAAAGCCAAAGAGAATGAAAGAAAGAAAGAAAGAAAGAAAGAAAGAAAGAAAGAAAGAAAGAAAGAAAAATATTTTATTTGATATCACAAACTTAAGTATTTTACAGGATTTCACAATTTGGGCGTATTTGTGTATACCAAAAAGGCTTCCTCTCAGCATAATGTTGCGGTGATAACCACAACGCTGGTCTTCCGAGGACTGATTGAGGAATGATTGCTAGAACCCCTGACAACGGGCTGAAAATTAAGGTAAGGAAATAAACAAAAGTAAAACTAATAATAATCAAACAAACATGTACTAAAAATAAAATAAATTCATTTTACCTTGATATGGCAAATCAGTGAATATCTCATTATTGTTTTCGACTAGCTTTTTCCCGCGACTTCACCCGCGTTTATTTCGTGCCTCCGCTCATAATTTATTATTGTCAACATCTCGGGTTCTAATCAACGTATCGTGATTAAACCTATACCAGATTTTAAGTTAGACCATCCGCTATACAACTGTGTTTATTAGCTTGTGGTTTATATCACATATTATGCATAGATATAGTAATAGCGAGCATAATATAGCATTTATATTTATTTATTCTTTCCAAAATTGCCTATTTAAATGAAAACGTCGTAAAGTTTGAAATATAACACGTTTTCAAATACTAAATCAGGTTGAGCCTCTAAAACTGGGGATAAAAAGACACTCGACATACGAGGAGCATTAACGACTCTTTACCACTTTACACGATCGCTAGAGACGGTTCACGCTTGGCGAGTTTAATAGACGAGCCACTGGCGCCTTGGTTCCCGCCCTAGAGTAGATCCACTCATAATGGGATCATTTATAATAGGGACCAACACTGTTTGAATGAGTTTCTTTCGGCATTTCTTCTCAGCAGTGGTCGTTCCGAAATGCTAGTAGTTTGTAGCTTCGGTAAACATCATTTAATTCAGGGACTGCATACCGGTATGAATTTAAGTATCTTTTTTTTTCTGTATGACGTCATACATTTAAGATCGGGTATCATAAAATTTCAGTACAGATACTTTTTTCTGTATCACTAACGCAAAGTGTCAATACAGATATTATTTGTACCCTTATTTATTACAGTATTGTTAAAATGGGTATTCATATTTTTTCTGTAAGATATACATCGATTTGTAATAACATTAAATATCTGTAATTTAGAATATGACGTGAAAAAGTGCCTGTGAAGGCCTAATTTCTGAATAAATGGTTTGATTTTGATTTTGAATGACAAGTACTTTATACCTACTCGTGTATCACGCATTTGTACATTACCTCAGACCACACGCTCATTACTTATTTGTGTTTGTATCTGTTTATTTTTTGTCATCACAAAAAATATAATGGACACAATATAATCCCAATCCCACCAATCAAAATTATTTTTATTAGTCCATTATTGTTATTAATCCCAATCCCAACTAATATTATAAATGTGGCAAATGATGGGAAATGTTTTTAAACATTCCGACTTCCATAATAAAGTTTATTTATTGTTACTTGGGTGCATGATTTAAAAATAAATATATTATATTACAAATGCGAAAGTAAGTTTGTTTGTTACCTCTTCACGCTTTATCTGCTCAACTTATAATCTTGATATTTTGCACACATGTAGTTTGATGTACGGAGTAGGACATAGGGTACCTTTCATCCCGGAAAAATAAATGTTCCCGTAGGAAATTCAGGCGGGCGAAGCCGCAGGCAAAAGTTAGTAATTAGATATGACGGATGTTTAGTTTCATTTAAACAGCGTAAAGTGAGAAGCGGTGGTGGTGTAATGGTTAAGACGCCCGCCTGTGGAGCAAAAGTTTCCAGGTTCGAATCCTACTTGTGCCACATGAGTTTGTATACCAATCTGACTCATGTATAGTAGTTTTCATCGAACACCACTTGCTTTCGATGAAGGAAAACATCGTCTTGTCTGTGAAATGGAGAAGGCAATGGCAAACCACTCCATTAATAATGCCAAAAAAGTTGTTGTGTGTGTTTCATTCCACTTAATAACCACGTGGGTCGTGGTTGCCATGAGGAATACGACTATGAAGAACGTAAGTTATTCTCCAAAAACAAATGAATATGTTGAGTAGAAGCCCCATCGACTCGACCTATGTAATAAACTTGAACTGCAGTATCCTGTATCCCGTATATTAAAGCTTGGTTGGATTGAATGTGATCTGAGTTGAGCCCGGCTGAGCCTAACTGAGCCTGGTCACTCATAATGGTCAGAAGTTATTGCGTCCGTGTATTTAAAGCTTTATACCTTGAGTTATTGTGGACGAAGCCAGAAGTGTTTTGTTCGAAAACATTTTAAAGATAAAGTGTTGGTAAAGTTTGTGAAATACCTGTTTCAAAATATTGCTGCAAGTTACATCCTTTGTCGTGACAATCTTTGTGTATTCGACTTTTCTAGAAATGTACAAGATATAGATAATATAGAATGTAAATCTTAATATTCAGATCAGAAACCCAAAATATATGGGATTTCTCCTAGATGAACCGGAATGAAAACGCTTTTTACAAAACGTATGGAGATGCGCGCGAATTGGTTTAAAAATTAACCTGATATCCGAGCCCTTCCCTTTCTCTTTCATCTGACTATTTTCCCGGTTGTTTCCTTAGTCGTTGAGCGTGGGAGCCCTTAGTCCTTGGCTCAGCTTTTCTAAGGAGCCCGAAATGTCGGTTTTGGTCAATTTCAAAACAAATGAGTTGTTCCATAATTATATTTCATTTTACGTTTTACAAATTAGACATAAATTTCGAATAAAATATATAGGTGAAATTTTCAAAAGGAAATGTTAAGTCAGCACATAGCACTCACACCATTCACACATTTCCGTGTCGACTCAGTTTTGATGCAAATGATGCTCTTTCATGGAGTTCAGCAAATCGAGCAAGCAGCGAGCGAGCAAAGATTCTCTGATTGTAAGTTTCAGTTGAACATGCAAAAAAGTTTCTAGGTTACTATAAAATTTTGAAAAAGTACGCGATGAAAGGATTAAGCTGGAAAAAGGAGAATTAACGTGGTTCTAAACCGAATAGGAGCAAAACGGAACATTCTAAAACATATTTCAATGGATTTGTTGTTTATTCACATGCTTTTAAACTTATTTTTGAAAATAATAATGATATGCAAAAATTATGGAATCGAGCGGGAATTGAACCCGCTCCCTTGTCTATCCGTGACAGTGGTCTTGACCACTGAGCTATCGAGACCATGTCAGTTCGGCTGAATTAATTCATCTCTTACGCCGACGTACAGCATTTTCATTAGAGATTAGTAGGTTCTCTTAACTAAACATTCTAAAACATATTTGAAAATAGAAAATATTAGGGCACTTGATACGACACGATATCTATTTTTAGATACAGATATCATAAGGTAGAAGGGAAAAGGGGCCCACAAATACCAAGACACAGACAAATTTATAGAATGGGCGTCGTATCGTATCCAGAAGTGAATCGTATCAAGCTATGGAGAGAGAACAATGGAAGGTACTAATGTAAGGATGATGATGCGACGAAAAATTCTGTCAACATCCGCCTATCCCTTTTTATGTGGGATGTCTCCTACACTTCTCCCTGTCCGTTGTCCGTAAAAAGGAATTAATTGCTTGGTCAACCAAGCAATTAATTCCTTTTTAGCCATATCCTGCCTAACGCGCTCAATCGATCTCATCTTCGGCCTTGCCCTACTTATTTTTGCATTCAATTTAAAATCCATAACCCCCTGAGAATGTTATTCACCTCTTTTCTGATAAGAATTGTGTATTAATGTAATGTAATTTTGAAAATAATGACACGATGGCGGGGTGTCCAAAAACAATATGAATGTCATGTGGATTTTAGACGTAGTGTCCACCTAAACAAAGTAACATGTAATCTGGCGCGTAACATGTAAACAAACATATTATAATACTATCTATTGGGCACTATTTCTGCTATCGTATTCTAATTTTATTGGTTGCCAAGGTACGGGTCTGTAGTCGTCTTGTACGACATCTACGGGAATATGATATGCTAGGGTGCAAACACACTTCACATATTTACAACGTAAGGGACTTGAAAATTTAATATATTAATATTAAATTAGCGACCCAGGACTTTGCTCGGTTAAAACCCAACAAATTATATACCTAAACCTTTCTCAAGAATCACACTATTGATGAAAACCGTATGACTGTGCAGTAGTTTTTGTGTTTAGCGCGAACAGACAGACAGACAGACGCGGCAGAGGTCTTTGTTTTATAATAATGTAAGGATTAGTATGAAAAGTAGTTTTGATTTCAAAGTATAAAAGTATCGGTTTCATTTCTGATAAAATGAATAAAAACTTAGTACATTTATAGAAAGTTTAATATTCACTTTGCGACACAACTTTGATTTCTCGGTGACTTCGTAAGTTTCTTTTACTAAAGTTTCCCAGCGAATTCTCGCCCGTATGCATTTTATTCATAAGAAGGTTGAAAAATTTGAAGTCTTTCGTAGTGCGCGTAACATCTATGTTTATATAAGACATTAATTTTTATACTTACGTATAGTTTTCATAGACCATCAGTTGCTTATGGTGAAGGAGTGAGCGTTTTCACGACCTCTTCCGTAGCCGTTAAGCGTCGGAGTTCAGAAGCCATTTTAATTCGTCTCCACTTCGCACGGTCGTCGGCATCCCTAGTTGTCAGAGCATTGGCACGCATATTATCCACATTTAGCTGCACGGTTACTAGTTCCACAACTCTAGGCCCTGTCCACCCTGTAAGAGATAAAAACGTGATGATGTATGTTTATGTATTTATTTATTTGGATTTTACTTTTCCTGAGTATATTTATTTATTTTCTTACAATTTATAGTCTTCTCTATTTTCATGTTGTACGATATCACTTTTGATTAGCCTGCTGCTGTGTACACGTCCTCTCAACCTATCGCCGGTTGACTGTAAGAGATCCCTACATGGGATCAGTCCGCCGTTGTACAATGTATCTTTCTTATATTAATTTTGATTAATGTACTTATTTTCGTGCAATAAAATTATTATAAACGAACGAACGAACGAACGATCGAACGAACGAACGAACGATCGAACGATCGAACGAACGAACGAACAAACGAACGGACGGACGGACGGACGGACGGACGGACGGACGGACGGACGGACGGACGGACGGACGGACGGACGGACGGACGGACGGACGAACGAACGAACGAACGAACGAACGAACGAATGAACGAACGAACGAACGAACGGACGGACGGACGGACGAACGAACAAACAATGAAATGTATGAACACCGGTACACTGTTTAAGTCCACAAGTATATTAATAATAGAATACATACATGTCTTCTACTATTAATAGCCAGGATTTTCTGGTGCTTGTGAAACATCGAAACTTTATGTTGGCATACATGTTGGAGAACTTATTTGGTTCAGTAAAGTTAAGACTGAACAGTTTTTCGTTACAGTAACCAGGTCAAGCAGTTGAAAATCTGACTTTATATAATTACTATATGTAAATACTGATTTTCTAATTAAATACTAATAAAGAAAAATAGGAAAATCGTTTATTTGGCCATATGTAAACATATATACAACAATATAATATTACCTCTTATTTATGTACATATATCGACCTAATGCCAAATATCGATCTGTTCTGGAAAAATATAACTGGTGCCACTTCAATTCCTTTTCGAATAAAATGCAATTTACCGCGTCATAAAAACATAAAGCCACTTATATATTAGTTCGCTTAATTCCCGGCAAATGATCGTAAATATAAAAAATGGCGCGCCGCGTGGGATATCGTTTGTCATACAATTACCTCGCTGAGCCCGGACCCTGTTCGTTACTAAACAGCGACAAATGTGTTCTAGAACAGTCTGAAAACCGCTTTTTAAACTGGTTAGTGTAACTAAGTGGAGGTCTTTACCCAGCAGTGGTACACAACTACAGGCCAGAAGAAGAAAAATACGTAATTATTCGCAATCATAGGTGGTGTCAACCGGGTTGACCGAGTGAGGAACTCGTGCAGTCGCGGCAGTCTTTATGCCCGTGAGATAGCAGACAAACTCTCAGTCAAATTTTCAAACAAATTCTCAGACAAATTCTTTGACCAATTGTTTGACAAATTCTCAGACTTTTATGTAGGACGACCAAAAACTTGACTTGAAAACGGAGTCGACTAGCCCTGTCCTGATAAATAAGAAGAGGGTCGATTCGGAATGACGGAATAAAAAATACTTTGCTAAATAGGAACATTTGATGAGGAATATGACTATGAAGAAAGTTAACCATTCAATTAAGCCGTAGCTCCTTGTTGTACTCGTAAAACTAGCCAGTTTAGTTTCCGCACTGAAAATCAAGTCGCAAAATATTTTTGCACAGTGAAAAATTAAGTTGGAACTGCCACGGCTGTAAGTAAAATGTAATTTCGGGCTCAACTCTAAGCTTACTCTCTCATATACCTATTTTAGTAAGTCACAACACATGCGATGCATTTTGACCTTATTTTTTGTATATTTTTTTATATACACATTAAATGTCTATTGAAAATGTGTAACTCTTCATAAATATAAGCAGATAAATTGTGTGTAAAAATTACGGTTCAAAGAGTGACTGTGCTTCAACTCGTGAACACTGATTATTGGATTATCAAAATTGACATACAATATGCATTCTAGAGTGTCGATTCTATTAACTTCTAATGACAATTATCATAATATCATTGTATTAGACCCCATAGAAATATAGAATTTTTACACAGATATTATTTCAAGTATGTAAATTAAAACTACTGTTGAAGCGGTCGTGGTGTAATGGTTAATACACCCGCGTGTGGGTCTGAAAGGTCTCAGGTTCATATCCTACTCGTGCCATATGAGTTTCTATGCTAATCTAACTCGTATATAGTAGTTTTCATCGACCACCACTTGCTTCCGGTGAAGGAAATCATGGTGAGAGGTAAAAGTCATGTCAGATGCCTTAAGGCGACTTCAATAAAATCTGACACCAGTGTTAGCAATAACACACTCGATATGATGATGATGACTGTTGAAACGTTATTGTGACATATAAAATTACCGTATTAATTAATTTCAATCACATAAACATGTAACGGTAATCATATTTTTGAGATTGAAATTCGTTAATGCGGTAATGCATTTGGTTTAAAACCAAACGGTTCATTCATTTTCTCCGGATCAATATGCATCAAATTTAAGCTTTTGGTCGCATAACACACAATTCAGAAATAAAACATCCTGAACTAAATAATTAAATATGACCGCACTAACGCAAAAAGCACCATGCGTCCCGATAAATATATCACAGAATTCGAAATAATAAGCTAATAGAAGTAGATGAGCTATCTTGTCATCATATGGTGGAGATTTTAACGTTGATCTCCTCACCGACGATGATCAAAGAGCAGAATTTCTTTCCTTGCTAAAATGCTACAATTTTAGACCTCTTATCTCATCAGTTACTTACATACAAGGTAATAGACAATCCTGACTGGATAACTTTTTAACTAACCTCCCAGAAGATTGCATACTTAATACCGCTATAGATCATAATGGTATTTCGGATGGTCATGCTGCGCTTTTATGCAATGTGGTACTTCCAACAACAAGTGAAACAAAGAAGAAAAATGTAACTTGTAAGAGAGAACAAAGAGTATTTAATGAGGAGAACAATAATGTGTTCCGAAAAAATATTCTGGCACACAATTGGAACGAATACGGGATAAACACTTTTCTTAAATATATAAATGAAATTTTTGAAAAGAGTTTCAAAAAGAAAGTGAAAATGTTTCGATCAAGATCTACACAGAACCTAAATTGGATAACGAAAGGAATTATGGTATCTTGCAAAATGAAACGCTTTCTTATGCCTGCACAAGGATTAGTAAATGACGAAACAATATTAAATTATAGACACAAATACATTAGAATATTTAGAAAAGTGTTAAGATACGCCAAAAAATTAGCCGTTCAGTCAATCTGCAAAAAACCACCGCCATACTATTTAAAACCACTGCTGGGAATAAGGATGTCTTGGAGGTTAAGTTAAATAATGAGCGTGTGGATCTTGCAGAGTCTGTGAAGTTCCTTGGTATACATATTGATGCTTGTCTGAACTGGAAGGAAGAACTAAAACATATAGAAAGCAAAATAAGTTCTGCATGCTATGCTCTAAGAAGCCTTAGGGAGGATTTGACGTTGGAACAATTAAAAATGACATATTATGCACTGGTTGAAGCTCACTTGAGATATAGTATCCAATTTTGGGGGAAAAGCTATGATTATAATTTAAAAAAAGCGTTCATATTACAAAAAAGGGCAATAAGAACAATGCTCTGTAAACATCAAACGGAGTCTTGCAGAAGACATTTTGTAGATTTAAAAATCCTCACAGTCCCGTGTTTGTATATTTTCATTTTACTTACAAATCTAGTTAAGCATTTAGATAAGTATGAAACCGAAGGTGAAAAGATAGAACGCTTGAATTCTAGACGAAAAGACATTCCAAATTTCCTTATACCACATTTAAAAATAACTGAGCAAAGCATTCAATTCCAAGCAGTTAAACTTTTTAACAGACTACCTCGCGATTTTAAATTAATAACTAACGTAAATGTATTTAAGGCGCGACTGAGAGCTTATTTATTGGACAAATGCTTTTATGCAGTAGATGAATTAACTTGATGACACAAATTTCATAATTGAATGTTAAATAGGTTAAATATGACTTATAAATACTTAAATGACGAATTTGAATTTTTAATTGTTTTTATGTAAGTGAATGTTAACAATGTATTAGTAAATGTTAAATTGTAAATTATTATATGGATAGGACATTATTTATTATTATTTATTTTGTATGATTTAATTGTATGCCTAATGTTAATTCCGACACAATGTCTTATTGTAAAATGGAATAAATAAATAAACAAATAAATCATAAGATATAGGACGCTTATTTACTCTTCAACTAACTACAAGGTTAAAAGTAATGTGCTAAGCACACAAATGTGCTTAAGTCTCTCTCTCTCTCTCTCTCTCTCTCTCTCTTTATAACTTTCTTTCATTTTCGCGGTTCTTTAGCCGTCACATAATGGAGACAGTCAACTTTTTCCACTCCGTTTTGCACGGTTTTCACAATCCTTCGATATCAGAATATTGTCACGTATATTATTGATGACATCAAGCCAGCACATCTTGGGTTTTCTGTGCAAAAATTATTATATCCCTGGTATTTGGTATATTTCGCGACAAACTCAAAAACTACCGCACAGATCTTAATAAGATTTTCATCAATAGATACTGTGATTCCTGAGAAAAGTTTTGGTGTATAATTTGTAAAACCATTACAAATCATTTCCCGAGCAAAGCCGAAACGGAACGCAATGTAATAAATAATCATGTATATAATAGTACGGATATTTATACCATAACTTGGTGGGCCTCAGATAGACAAATTTTATATAAAACTGGAGACACTTCTACATTCATCAGAGTTCTGTGTTCAGACTACTTACAACTTTAATCAATCGTATCACATTACACTGCTTTGTCCTGCAAAATGGAAAGTGAAAATGAACTTAAACGGTGTTGCTATAAGAGTTAGTTTAGATTGAAGAACTGTGTGAGAATTTCATTTTAATTACCAGTATGGGACCGACACAATGTGATCTAATTACTTGCATTTCCTTTGACATACATACATTTTTATTTATATTAGCGCCGTATTTTTTATACTCAATTATTATTGGTTTTGGTATATATATATAATATATATTACTGGCGACCCTGGCTACGCTCGGTTGAAAACATATTCCTCACTACTAATCACACTATTAGTGAAAACCACATTAAAAATCCATTTAAATGTTTTGAGTTACAAACAGATAGACATGCCTCCGGTACCACGGGATCCGCTTGCTATAATGATGACAATAATATTCAAATAATGCATTGGCGCGAAAAAAGTCGGATTAAAGGCTCTCAGCCGCCGTTACCGAACGCCGAACGAAGTTAGAGTATAAACAACATTGAATATTGCACTAATTTGCAGTTACACTGCGCAATATTACCCTTACCAATTTTAGTTTGGCTTAGTTCGAGCAAAAAGTTTCGATACCTAGTTGCGAATGAAATTTTGTTAAGGCGTCGACGATCACCATTTCTTTCTCTAAAACTATACAGACATTCTCTCTTATTGAGAAAATAAATATGTACTTTTTTATACCGAAAAACTTGTTATTTTCACAGTTCATTTGAAATGCACTGCACACTCAACATGAGTAGATTTTAATAAGTGGGTATTAATATAGATAAAATCGAACAATTTTTCGTTAGTACAAAATAACCCGTGATTTGAGTTTTAAAACTCAGAACGTTAAAAAGTTTTCATTGAATTATGATGTCATTTTATTAAGTTACGTTAAGTACAGTTTGTTTTCAGATAGTCATTTTATTTGTCTTTTATAAAATTTTCTTGAATATTTATGATTGAATTATGATTTTCAATTATTAAATTAAATTTAATGTCTGATATTGGTTGGTCACCTCTGCACTTTTATGTTAGTCACTATATAGTTCTATGTTTTCACTATATAGTTTTATATTTTCTCTGTCGATTTATACGTGTCGATATCTGTCCTCATAAGATATTTGTTAAGGACTATCTTTTACCCATGACTTCACCCTCACGAATTTCCCGCCTAACTCTGTTTCGAAGAAGTGGTGGTGGTGTAATGGTTAAGACCCCCGCCTGTCGTTCGAAAGGTCCCAGGTTCGTATCCTACTCGTGCCACATGAGTTTGTATACCAATCTGGCTCATGTATAGTAGTTTTTATCGTCCACCACTTGCTTCCGGTGAAGGCAAAACATCGTGAGGAAACCTGCACACTTGTTGATTATATTAACTTGTGTGTGAAATGGAGAAGGCAATGGCAAACCACTCCTTTAATAATGCCAAGAAAGTTGTTACGTGTATTTCATTCCATGCAATGACTACGACCCGCAGTCCTGAGGAATACAACTATAAAGAACTTTGTTTTGCTGTAAAAAATATCAATGTTCCCTGAGCGGATAGTACGGGATTAAGTATCGAAGACACGCATATGTATTTTTTTTTAATTCACGTGACATAGTGCTCACTATATGTTCTATTCTAGGGCGGAACCACACGAGCGTACGTTAGGAGATAAAACTTGATAATGTATAAAATTTGGTATGTTATAATTTTTATTGCACACATTTTATGTAATAGACTTTGCCTTAAATCAGAAGTTGCAATTAACTGTATCGAAGTTTGACCAATATTTTTCTATTTGAACCGAAATTTAATTCAATTATGAATTTTTATTTTAGCTACTTTTGATCGACAGATTCAAGCTGCTATCTTTGATTTAAGTTCTTTAAATGATGCTAGCTCAAGTCTAGTGACTAACTCAAGTGTTTTTTAAGTTTTTTGATTTGTTTAGTTGTTTAATGCACCTATTTGTCGAGAACTATCCACTATAAGAGACAGAAAACAACGCGAGAAAATTTGCTGGTTTCTTATTTTTTTTATTTATTTAATTCAAAACTTTTACAATAATTACATTATAATAATGCTTTTTTATAATAGTACTATTGAGTTCTTTGTAAAATATGTCAGTATCATATAACTCGGATTGCATATTAGAACACCTTGCATCAGCCTGTATACGACCGTTCATGTCTGCTCCATCGCTGTCAGTATGACTCGGTTATGGCCAGAGCTGCCGAGCACGACGTTTGCTTTAACCTAATGAAAAAGTTAAAAAAAAAGGAAAAAGTTATTAAGCAATTGGCTACTGGACAGTTGTTTATATGTAACTAGCGGCCCGTCCCGGCTTCGCTCGAGTAAAACCTTAATAAATTATACATGTAAACCTTCCTCTTGCATCACTCTGTCTTATAAAAAAATCGTTATCAAAATTCGTCACGTAGTTTTGAAGATCTAAGGATACATAGAGACAGACAGTGGGAAATGACTTTGTTTTATACTATGTAATGATAATGGTGAAAGCTTCACCCCGTCGCCAAACAGTTGGTATAATGGTGATTCGGTATACATTGCTAGTTTTTGATTGTGATAAATAATAGCACTCATACTAACTACGCAATGTGCAAACGCATTTATTTTTTATTATGGTTTTACCCGAGCGAAGCCGAGTCGCGTCGCCAGTCATTATAGAAAACCGGCCTTGTATAACCGTAGCGTGTAGCTTTTGTTAAGAATCCATTATACAAATATTTCAAACAAAGCACATTATATTCCATTAAAAATTATAAATTAAGCTCCACTTAATTTATGAATGGGACGGTTTTTCTGAATTCAACTTTCAAACTAAAGAACAGATCACAAAATAAACAATACGTAGATAAATAAGAAGCTATAATTATATAATGAATGAAAAATTTCATTAATTATGCGGAATATGACAAAAGGCTTGGAATCGTATAGTTATATCAGCAACTACACAAAGGGTTTGGAGGGCCTCGATTCTGTTTGAACTGTTTCTAAATGGCTGTTCAATTGTACTACTTTGTACACAAAACTGACATGAAGTATATTTAATAATAAAAATGTAATAAAGAAATGTGAACGTGGTGGAAAGTGTTGGATAAAATGAGGATTCTGGGGGTGTCGTTATTTAAAATTCGCCATAAACAAAAAATAAAAATATTTCACGGGAAAAACCGTAAAAATTCGATTTAATTGAAATCGATCCATTTGCGACTGAGCTCTCGACTCTCATTATTTTATCCCAGCTAGAATCGTAATTTCGCTCCATTGTTGTTCAATCATCCGAAATTCTCTCAATAAAAAAGTCGCACCCACTGTCATAATTAAATTGGTGCGTTTATCATAATTTATGAACGCACACCGCTGCGGAGTAGGTACCTTGTAATTTGGGAGCAAAACTCACTCAGAGCCTGCGCGAATGTCAGTGCTATGCGCGCCGCTACGTCGTAGACACGTCGGCTACGAACCGTTTATCGGCTACGAATCGCTACACAAGTTTTGCTACGGTGAATTATCGAACTCTGTGATTTGATTTTACAGTGAGTGATGGTGAATTACAACAGTGACAAAAGGTGATTTCAGATTTATTATCAACGGATTTTTGGAGATGATTTTAATTGACTGAATTGAAGTTATTGGTAAGCATTCCAATTTTGTTAAACATTTTTATGAATAAAAAAACTGTTTTATACTATTTTATTTCAAATTTTATTCAATATTATAAAAAAAATAGTTATCCTTAATTTTTGTAATTAAAAAATGTAGATAATTTTGTAACTATTTATAAAAATATAGAGAAGAGTGTCAAACAAAGTAAGTAATGTAAAGGTTAATTCATTAACGGATCACTGACTTTTTACCGGCAATTTAGTCACCTTGTAGATAAATTTAGGTGTTGAGGTAACGGCTCCCTTTTTTACTGGATGGAATAAAAGCGATTACCTCTTTCATAAAGGTGTAAAGTTCAATCTAGCGGAGCTAATTTAAACACAAAGACAACCAAGAATATTTTAAACAGGAATGAATATTTTTAACAAAGGAATACGTATAAAATTGGCTGTACTTATTTTTAATGAAATGGTTTATAGACCAGTATTGACATGAACTGTATCTGTTACTTAATTTTAATAGGTAATTTTAATAAACTGGAAGTGACATCTACCGCTAGGAATAAATCATATTTATAACAGTATTCTTTATGCTAATACTACAATTTTCTCGAGTTAATTGATTGAAAGTCGCAGGATATACATGGATGAGAGAGGCACATGATAGAGGAGGTTGGCGTATGCGAAGAGAGACCTATGCTCAACAGTGGCCACAAAGAGGCTGAAATTATGATGATGATGAATTGATTGAAAAAGCGAAAATTAACTACAGTTTTTAATAACTGATGTTGCATAAAATGTATAACATTTATAACCATTAATCATGTCTTCAATTTTAAGTCACTTCATCAAAGTTAATCAATCAGTCTTTAAGTTATAGGTGCTTTCCAGTTATAGGTTCTCCTAACACAATCTATTTTTCGACTTCATTTACGGCGAGGTTTTTCAAACAGTTTTCAGCGCATCTTTTCGACTGTCAATTTTGCCCAAACTTGAGGTCTGATGCAGGTCCATAATGCGCTGGCTATATCTAATTATTGGTCAAACTTAAATTTAAATAGCCTTTCAATCAAAATATATGATTTTATTATACAGTATAAAACAAAGTCTCTTCCTGCTAGTTAGCAGGAAGACAATTGTCTTACCCTATGTATGCATAGATCTTTCAAACTACGTAAAGGATTTTGATGCGAGTTTATGTGATCCCTGAGTAAGATTTAAGTGTATATTATATTTTTACCCGAGCAAAGCCGAGCCGGGGCACTAGTCGAATATAAACGCAGAATTGGATTCCCAATTTCATACAACAGAGTAGCATCAATGAGTACAACCTGAATTGCTGGTCCTGACAAAGAGATCGCAATTGTGGCAACCGGCCAAATTGTAGGAAGCTCCCAAATGGACATCACTCAATGTCAGGTGGAGGCTTTTTCCATTTGCATTATTATTTTCTGCCTCCGATTGGTTAATATCGATGAGTCGTCAGAACATTGAGTTCAAATTAAATGGATTTATTATAGATATTTCTCCCATAGCCCGGGGTTACGTGTTCGTTAGAACTTTGTTTAAAAATCATTGTGTTTTGTGTTGTTATATTATTATATTTAAAAAGTTTATTGCCCAGAATCATAAAAATAATATACAAAAATTTCATGTATTCTATATTGTTTATAATTATATATATAATTTGTTTTTTTTTGTCAATAATCTCCATCCATCCATTCATATTCGTCATAACCGTTTTCAGCGCATACGTCTCTTCCTTTCTTATTATCTGCATAAAGTATAATAGCTTTTTAACTTATTTACCTTAAACAAAAACGGAAATAACATTTTGATAGTGTTTAAAACTTATGATCTTCATTGTCAAAAAGACGCTTCTTTTTTTAATATTTAATTTTAAATTTGTCGTAGTGCGTTGTGACAAGGATACTTAGAACTACAAAAATTTTGTCAATTACTTTTTAAATTTATTCAAAAGCAGCGACACCCTTAGTTTTTATTTTTGTCATTTGTACTTTTCAAATTTCTTTTAGATGTTATAATTCAATCAATTTCGTCTACCTACGTCGAAAAAATTAATTTGTTCTACCCTATTTTTGAATTATTTTTTTTTTAATTTATTATAGAATTAACAGCACTTGAAAAAAAATTTAATATTATCTTACGTTTTTTTTTTTAATTTTTATTAATGAATACAGTATTGACATTTTCTATTAACAATTATATGTTTCTATACGTTTACTACACAAGTGTCTTCAAATACAAAACACACCTTAAATCCCTACAATTTTATTTCTCTTGTAAGTTTGATGTCAGTACTTATTTTTGCTTGTACTATTTTTTTTAAGTCAATTTGTCATTGCGTCGTTGAAATGGGATCTCCCAGGAGTTAAGATGGTGTTAATATAAAAACGCGCAGCTTTTACATACTAATATTTGTCGTGTTCCTAAAATTGGTCCTGCCATAATACAAGTATATTCAGAAATATTTCTATGATCAAAGAATGTCAAATTGAATTAAATGTAGTTGCTAACAGATTGTTTATTTTGGGAAAAGTGTTTTTAAATCCGAAAACATACAAATAGGAGCTAGTTTTCAATGCAAATTATATGATTTTATTTCCAAAGTCGATATTAATTTTAAAATTTTTGAATTAGCATTAAATTTATGAGATAGGTATTCACATATCTGACTGGAAGATCTTTAATTACTTTAAATTATTTACACAAATTTACAAAATAAATTTTGAAAAGTTCATTTACATAATACCTTACCTTTACATATTATTAAAAAGTCACCCTGTCCTACGTGTCTGTCTCTACAAACGCGATAAACTCAAAAACTGACAGATGAATTTTTGTATGGTTTTCACCAATAGATATGGTGATTCTTAAGGAAGGTTTATTAGCATCTATAACTGTCTTACTCCAGAATATGAAGTGTGTTTTATCTAACTTTGCACACACACTTCTATTACGATTGTTGCTACTGCCTCGTTATTCAAAGGCATATGGTCGAAAAGACCCGATAATAATGCTTGTATAAAGAAAGTTCAACCCGTACGATGCACCCTTTCTCCAATAAACTTGAAGTGCCTTTGGAAACTTGTGTGTTATTGACACTACACTCAAGCGAGGCTAACGGGCTATTAGGAATAAAAGCAAGATTGTATATAGGACAAGTTTGGAAGGGGGTTTAATGAGGTTGGACTTTATAACTTGGAGTTTATACACGAAAAGGACCACGAGTTTGGGGTGAAATTTGAATTTAATATATCAACATATATTGTAAAATTTTGTGTCGATTGAAAGTATTATTATGTATACGTCTTATAGCACTAATATACACATATTTTTGTACCAAAACACACATTATGACGTTGTTATATATTATAGTCCCTTCTTTATTGAAGATAGAATCCATATGTTCTTATTTGTAACAAACTTACCTGCTGAGCAATAATATATATATATATATATATATATATAAAAAATATTTTTTTTGTAAAATTTGTATAATTAAAGAAAAAAAAATTAGTTAAAGTCCTTTTATATCGCCTTTATTCTATCATGTCGTAACAACATGGGTTTAATAATACCTATATTTGTAAAGTTGAAAGTATTTGCACTTTGAAGCATGTTATAATACGTTCAGAATGTTTAATATGTTCATATTATTACTTTAAAGTTTTCTAAACTTAAAAGTTACAAGGATACAATAAAGTCTTCAAAAGTGTTAAGGAATATCATGCTTTTCAATAATTAAAAAAATGGAAAGATCTGTTTTGTGAGTGGCTTTTTAGTGTTAAAACCCCAGTACGGATTTGATGCCGACATAGCTAGAGACTAAAGGACAAACCTACGCTTCAGTCAGACAAATACAGCATTGCGCTTTAAAAGAGTGCTATCAACCCAGAAAGACAGTCAGACAAAAAAAAATGGCTTCTAATAGTCCCATAAAGACCCCTAATATTTGTTATCTTTTAATATATGTTATATACAGACATAGCCCACTTACAGTTTTGTTATATGTATATAGATTACGATAAATTAAAGCCAGTTGTCTGAATACAATAATTTCTAGCTATGTTATATATGATTAGCTTTTACCCACAATTTTCCCGTGGGAATTTCAGGAAATCGCTTCTTAATACTCCCCTACACTATCCTTGGAACCTATATACCAAGTTTCAGCTTTCTACGCCCAGTAGTTTCGGCTGTGCATCGTCTGTCACTCTAACGTTACTCAGTAACGCAAGAGTTTTATATATATATATAGATAATTTGTGGATACATACGTAAGCAAAGACCAAGAAAACTATATAACTAAATATGTAACCATATGAGATAGAAGTTTGCATACAACTTAACGGGTCAATCTGGCCAATCTCATACAAAGTGATGAGAGACAAAATATGTACGCGCTTGTTTAGTTTCTTCTCATGTACCTATTTCTGATACGCACACCTCTTTCATGTATGAACGAAATAGAAGATATAATAGCATCTATAGCCTTCTCTATCTACGTACGTAACATTTACAGTAAAAGCTGACAAATACGAAACATTTGTTTGACAAATAAAATCCATAAGTATCATTTTTTTCCCAACAATCCATCGCGCGCCTAGAATTGTTTTTTTCTGAGAATGGAAAACTTACGTGTCCCCATTTATGGAACGTATATAAGGTATGCCGTACTGAACACCAACTTGAATAGCATTCATTTGAATAGCACTATACGAACCTGATTAAAGTACATTTATAGAATTCAAATGGTTATTTATTCTAGCTATTTAAGTCCCACTGCTGGGTAACCTCACCTAATTTCTTCAAAGATTGAGCACGTAGACTCTAAGCGACAGATATCGGAGAAGAGACAGATCTAGGACAAGATGATCAGATGGCATTTGGCAAGAAATGACAAAAGAAGTCCAAAGGAAAATTGAGTGAAATGGTTAAAAGAATTTTTAATAGGCTGTGGTGTCCCACTGCTGGGCAAACGCCTTTCCTCTATTTCGTTATCCCTCCCTGTCCATTGCGTAACTCCTCCAGATTTTATCTGTCGCATCTAAATCGTCCGACCATCTTGTACTGGGGCGGCTTCTTTTTCGTCGCCAGCTAGTAGGGACCTATTCTATCGATAATCTACCTTTATAATTATTAACCTTTCTTATTTGTATCCATGAAAACTCCTCCCCTTTGAGTTTCGCTTCTCTGGGCTCTGTCCGCTCCGTAAGGAATAAAGACGTGATACTGTATTTATATATAACTAGCGGCCCAGCTTCGCTCGGATAAAAATATAATACACATAAACCTTCCTCAGGAAATACACTATCTCTTGGTGAAGACCGCATGAAAATCCGTGCAGAAGTTTTTGAGTTTATTGCGAACAGACAGAGAGACGCGGCAGAGGACTTTGCTTTATAACGTGTCATACATAAGTTACTAGTGTGGATATTCACGCAAATTCCAAAAGAAATATTATTTAATACAAAAAATATTGTATTCCACAAGCGTATCCGACACAGGTGTCCAACTATTTTAATATTGGCATCGCGTGTACCTCTGTCGAAACAAAACACTTTTCCACCGGGAAGTACTCACGTTCGAATGGAATGGAATAAAAACAATCGGTGTTATTTCTCTAACATCACGAGTATCATCTAGTTTGTCAGTTTTAAGATGCTTTGATCCAGTCAACATTGACCTTCACGTTAACCGGTTTAGAAAAATGCAAAGTGGGTACGCCATTTTATATAAACAACGGCGGCGCGCAGGTTAAAGATAACGTCTAAGTTGACTGGTGTAACTCACCCTTAGTCAATACTATGTGGTTGCGTCGTTTCAGTCCGAATTTGACAAGTTTACTCATAAAATTTTCATATCTCACTATTTGTTGGAAGGAAAATCGGAATATAACTAAGTACTTGTTTTTTTTTTACATTCTACATACGAAAAACAGTCTAATACACAAAAACGCGTCATTCCGCAAAACTTATACTAGTTAACTTATATTTCGTTGAATGTATAATTTGATTATACTACAATTATTATAAAGCCAGTATTACCCGTTATACAAGTGAACAAAATTTGAGGAGGATTATCTCAAAAATGAAACTTTCTGTGGACAAAAACAACGAATGATTCTATCGAGGAATCTAATGAAATTTTCTGTTAGTAATTAGCTAAATCTCGAAACGAATGTTAGAGAAGGCTACAAAATCACAACGTCGCATAGTGGACGGTAAATTCTGTGAATCTTCTAACTTCACATCGGCGTCCGTCCGCACTGCGCCTTCCTGTAAATCAGGCCGTCATTGAGCGATTTGCAAGCAAAGTTGAACGTGTGCTCCCATTGGCTCCAATAATAAAGGTCATCGCACACTAATACCGAACCGCTTCCATGATAAGATATTTGCAATGTATAAATTTATTTTATTTCTTAGCGATAAATGAAATAATGTTGACAAATTATAGCACACTATTATATATAATTAGAAATTGATTAGAAGGTATTACAGTTATCCATTACTCAAGCACTAGCTGCGCCCCGGAGCCCCCTATGGGTTATTACAGGTTATATTCTACCCAATACCGATACTGAAAGAGATATACACACTCACATACTTTCGCGATTATAATATTAGGATTGCTTTAGGCCTTTGCGGCATTGAGATGACTAAAAATCTGATGTAACCTAAACTTGGATTAACAACTTATACTGCATCAAGAACGACGACAGACGGAAAGACAGTAAACAGACAAAAATGATTCGCATCAATTCCGCTTGATTAGTTATCGCAGAGATATCTCAACGCGAAGAAAAACGAAATCTGACAAGGACAAAAGGAAAATATATGATTTCCTTTGAAAAGCTGTTATGAGATTCCCATGACAGAATCACTAGGGATGTTCAAACAGATTTTTTGAATATTTTATCATTTACGTGGGATGTTATCATGATTATTATTAAAATCTAAATGCTACCTGACATGTACTCGTAACCATATGTGTTTCTAAAGAGGGGTGTGATGTCAGACAGGCTCTGTGGCTTATATTTGATCTCGCTAATATTGATTTTATTTTTTACCAAGTTTCATCAAAATCAGCTCAGTTTAATCGTGGAAGTGTGACAGATAGTAGATTTTCGCATTTTTAATAATAGCATGGAAGCACTGTAATGTTCTAATATCTGTGTATGGAAGTATGAATTTCAGATGTTTTTTGGTACAGAGGTAGTTTCAAGGGTGTAATTTATATGGACAAATCACACAGATTACATAAACTGGACCAAAAGTAAGTTCAAGACTTGTGTTGTACTGACTAGCTCACCTTCAACTATATTTTATAGGACCCACACTTATATTATAAAGAAAAAAGATTTGTATTATGTTTGTAATGAATAAACTTAAAATCTACTAGACCGATTTTAATAAAATTTGGCACAGAGACAGACGAAACCTTAAAGAGTAACAAAAGCTACCTTTTTATCATGGTTTTACTCGAGCGAAGCCTGGACTGACCTTATATAAACATCCAAGACCCAATTCAATCGGAAAAATATCATTTTGAACCTTAACCTGTCCCTGCATCGAACCCGGGACCTCCTGTGTCCGATGACCATTAGGCCATCGAATATGTCTTCAATTGTTTTTTGTTTGGTGAGAATATCCAGGAGTAATTTCTAAGGCTATCCTTTATAGCAAGCCTTTGTACCAAGTTCTGCCTTAGGTTCTTAAAACTATGAAATTTCACTGAAGAAAGAGAAAAGGGATTTTTTCCAAATTATAATCTTGACCTGATTGCAAGCAAGGCCTAGACATCCTGTTACGGTCATTTCCATGAACTGCGCTTAAGTATAAGGGTGGCGACTCATCAGGGATTTTTGTCCATTGTTCTTTAATACTATCGAGTTTTTATTTTGTATCAAGTGTGTTATTGCTAACATTAATGTCAGATTCTATTCAAGTTGCTTAAAGGCACCTGACATGACTTTTTTATTTATCGCCATCTTTTGGTTTTAATTCACTTGTACATAAATAAATATATTAGGACAAATCACACAGATTGAGCCAGCTCAAAAGTAAGTTCGATACTTGTGTTATGGGATACTAACAAAACGATATAACAAATACATTATATTTTCTGATTGGCTCTGGTCTTGGATGTTTATCTATAGATAAACAGCTCGGGTCTTGGATGTTTATCTATAGATAAACATCCAAGACCAGAGCCAATCAGAAAAAGATCATTTTCCATCATGACCCGACCGGTGATCGAACCCGGGACCTCTCGGTTCAGAGGCAAGCACTTTACCACTGCGCCACCGAGGTCGTCATCTACATGCGTCTACTGATTTGTGAAGATATACGACTTCACCGGACGCTAAATATGGTTTATAATTTACTATACGTGATTTATATTTTATAAGTTTGTATTTATCACGAGTAGGATTCAAACCTGAAACCTTTCCATAGAAGTACTCGTATGTATCCCACTACCGTTTTAATTCCAACTAAGATCTGGTTCGTCCCTAGCTGTGGCAATATTTATATTATTTTGTAGAATTTCTGTTAAAAATACCTATAATTATTATGCATCTGTTCTAGTGTTTTCCCTCTTTATAAATCTGTATTTTTTCCAGTTTTTCACCCCCTCTACGCAGCTAACACTTTTCAACACAGATATCGTCCACAAATTCTCTGTGCTTGTTTGTTTCCGATATATATTTTTCCATCTATTCACGGTGGAATTCAATTATTCCGCACTTTTTAGGACCAAAATATTCGAATTGTGAAAGTTTTTATTACTATGTATTTTATGTTAGTTATTGACCGCGGTTTTGCCCATGGCAAAATGTGGTCTATGTCACTCTCCAGCTCTTTGTTTATACACCGAAAAATACTTTAAATTCTGGTGTGAAATAGAAGAAACACACACACACACTTTATTTCTTTTACTTTCGCGCTTTGAACACAAAAATACGTACAGGAACCCTTTTTAAAACTTTATATCTTGTTATGTGACATTCCACAAGAAAATGTACCTTATCCTAACTGAATAGTACAAATGCGAAAGTAAATTTGTTTGTCTCATGTTCAGACTCTATCTGCTTAACCAATCTTCTTAAAATCTTACATACAATGTAGTTTGAAGTGTGGAGATAAATAAACGGTAGTTTTCATCTCGAAAAAATAAAATTCCCGTGGTAAATTCACGCGGGCTAAACCGCGAGCAAACGCTTGTAAGGTAAGTGACAGAAGACGTTTCACTTTTTCTTTTTTATTGCATTTTATTGTATATTCGCATAATAAGTCAAAAACAACAAACAACATACATATTCTCGTTGAACATCGAATTCAAATTCAAAATTCTTTATACAATTTAGGATGATATACATCATTTGACGTCAAAAAATCACAGTGTGCAGAATAATCTAAAACTGGTTGTTTGAAATAACTCTCTCAAGAATTTAAATTTATAACCTTAATTACTTATAGTCCCCCAAAGGCGTGCACAAAACAATACTGCAGTGAGTGTAAAACTACTGCAAATCTCCCAAAGGAAGCTGTGAAAGTTTGCTCCAAGTCTGTCTCCTGCCTCATCGTGTGACCTGTCTCAAACAATGCGAGCTCCAACTGTGTTCCGTCGACTGCAAACTTTACATGGATTCTGTCTCAGCCCTTTCGCATTATATTTTCTACACTATATTTACACTTTTGAAGATAATCTCGTGCTCTAATTTTATTGCTGGTGTAGTTCTTCTCTACTTCATCCATCCCGCTGTCTGTCCCTGTATTTAGATTTTTATGCGTGTTTATTAATAGATTTTAATAGATAGAATAATTCTAGAGGAAGGGTTTAGGTATAATTTATCAAAGTTATACTCGAGCATAGACGGGACGAGCCCTAGTAGTATATTTTGGTAATTTAAAGTAATTCATTTATTTTGTTTATAACTTTAAAAATGTCTTGAATCTATGAAACCGTATGCTCTAAGCATGGCGCTGTTTGATTCTGCCCTATTCGGTGACCAAATCAAAATCAAATCATTTATTCAGAAATTAGGCCTTCACAGGCACTTTTTCACGTCATATTCTAAATTAAATGATATTTACGAAAGAAACTCGTTGGTCCTTATCACGCTAGAAGGTCTAAGTACCATTTTTTTAAATATCATGTATCAGTAATATAACAATGTAAGTACATATATATAGCGAATCATATACAAAAATCGTGGTTAGGTGAAAAATCTTTATACAAAAAAAATTAAGTTTTATGGTGTTCTTTTTACCTAGGTAAAAAGCTTTCAAATTTAACTTGTATCTATATAATTTCAAAATTATACACATACAAGTTAAATAAAAAATGCATATACGTATAGGTATACTATTAAATAATTATAAATATTGAAATCATTCCACACTCCTTATATACCACAAATGAGCATTTTAAAGCCATTTTCGACTCAAGCTTTTTTAATGTTGTATTCTGAGAGCTATCTTATTAACTCTACTAGTTGATCTGACGCAAGATAATATTTATTATGGTTGAGCCACGAAATGAACAATAAATAAACCATTCAATTACGGTTCAAACTCAGCTGACTATAATTAATTTTGACATCAAACTAAAAGTAATGAAAAATATACAAACTAACTAAAAATAATAATGATTAAAAAGGCGACAGTAAATTAATTAATACTAATTTTGGCAATCCGAATTGGAAAATATTGAAGTAATGATTTTCAAAGTAGTACGTCATGTTACCCTACATGACTTCTACGGCGCGGTAATAGCGGCGAGTTTGCAATTAATTTGGGTAGATTGATACGATGTTGACTGTCACTTTGTGAAATTTCAGTCTGAAAGCTATATTGAAAAGCCATTTGTAACACAAAATGGCGTTTGTAATAGCCGTTCATGTTAGAGTTGTCATCAATATTGTCGGGGCGAGCTCTCATTTAGTGAGATGCTAATTTGTGGTGTATAAGGAGTGTGGAATGATTTCAATTTATAATTATTTAATAGTATACCTATATGTATATGCATTTTTTATTGAACTTGTATCTGTATAAATTAACTTTGAAAGCTTTTTACCTAATACAAAATCAAAAACATTTATCGATGAATAAATGAAATGGCTATTTTCAAATATTTTAAATTCAAATTGGTTTTTAAAATGCGACAGATGCAGTGTAGTGCGGAAACGCTTTTGCATTAGTGCATATTTTAATATTTTTTACTCTGAGCGTAGTTTTTGTTTTTATTTTTTAATTGGAAAAGAGTTATTCTTACTAATTATAAATGCAAAAGTCTATCTGTCACGCTTTCGCACAGCGTGGCGGTAGCGACTTACCGTTGCGCCGACTTTGATGAAATCTGATGTAGTTAATAACCCAAAACAGCAACCACAGGCCCAGCTGTGGGTAACAGGCGTTAGCCTGTTAAAAAATTCCACTTATGAAAAGGCTAGCTGTTAAGCTAGCCTTTTCAGAAGTGGGGTTTTTTTATAATCAAATAAAAATATAAGTACAATAAATTATGTGGATTTTATCATTCTAATTTTATTAAGCGAATTATATACAAATAACAAAAAATGTGGTTAGGTGAAAAATCTTTATCACAAAAAAGAAAATTAAGGTTTATGGTGTTCTATTTGTTAATTTAAAAATGGATATATGTATGTATGTAGTAAATAATCTATGATAAACCACATCATATTCCAAAACCTCGGCATATCCCAATCAAGTTCCCACGGGTCTGAAAAATAAAAGGTTCCGAAGCTGTTACCCCGGTCGGAGCTCATCAAAAAGACAAATTATGAGAAGTCGTTTATAGAACCCAAGTTGAGATTAGATGCCGTGCTGTAATAACGTCCCTCAATTTCAACATAGATTTTTTTAAAAGGGAAGTTTATCATAACTTTGCTTGAACGAGAATTATTATTTCTAAACTGACTACACTTTGAGGCGTGATAATGTAAATTATTGTTTGGATGACAAGAAATGAAGATGAAATTGGACAGGAAGGTAGATTGTGACTAGGAGACGTCCGCTAAGAAAGGATATTTCGAAGTTCCATCCCTAAGGGGGTGAAATAGGGTATGGCAGTTTGTATGAAACTTGCAATGAAATTTTTGTTTTAAATTTGTCGTTGGTAAAAAAATAATAATTTTGGTAAAAAAAGATTTTGAAAATTAGCAGTCTTTAGGTTCAGTCACATTGTGGCTGTTGATGCAACTCGGTAAGCATTTAGGTAATTGATAGAGAGATTTTAAATATATTGTATCTTAATTATTATTTTTTTCTCACAATTAAAACTATACATAAACAAGCTAAAGATCCACACAAACCTTTATTCTATTATTTGTAATTCATTTGTAAAATATATTGATTTCATAATATTTTTTTTTATGTAGCTGTAAGGTCCCACTGCTGGGCAAAAGCCTGCCAATTTTGTTTCCAACCACTTCTATTCCTCGCCAGTTGTTGCCATTCCTTATCGAACGCCAATTCGTCGGACCATCGCATATTCGGCTTGCCTTATTATGCCTTATGTAATCCAACAATACAATACGTATTTATGTGGAGGCGATAGCGGCGAATTTACGTTGATTTAAGGCAGCTTATTATGCTGTTGACGGTACATAAGCACAAACAAAGACAAAACTAATATAGTAAGGTACAAAAGATTATGTAATCCCTTCAGTTCGGCTTTTAGCTTCAGGGAAGGGAAGAAAAGTATTCTACACGAAATCCTATTGGATGTCTGAATAAAATGGAAAATGTGTCTGTGAAAGTACCGATAAGTGAAGACGACGCATATAATATTTACGCCAATAACTCAAATTGTAATGAACATTTAAAGAAATTAAGAAATAATTTAAATTGTCCTATAGAGCATTTGAAAGATAGACCTCAGTGGCGCAGTGGTAAAGTTCTTGCCACTGAACCGAGAGGTCCCGGGTTCGATCCCCGGTCGGGTCAAGATGGAAAATGATCTTTTTCTGATTGGCCCGGGTCTTGGATGTTTATCTATATATGTATTTGTTATAAACATAGTATCGTTGAGTTAGTATCCCATAACACAAGTCTCGAACTTACTTTGGGGCTAGCTCAATCTGTGTGATTTGTCCTAATATATTTATTTATTATTTATTTATTTTATTTGAAATCGTGGCGGTGCGTGTTAATCGAAATATCCTTTGTCATTTGTCGGCTCGTGATTTTGTAAGCCATTCTGGTTATTATAGTTTTAATTGCTCACCACTTGCCTCCGGAAATCTACTCGAAAACCTGCTGTTATAGAGGCAATAAATAATACATCATTAATATTATCAAGAAAAGTCGTTGTGTGAGTGTTTCATTCTACTGAATTATCCAAAGTTTAATGAGAAAAATAAATCTTTTAAATCTTGTGAGATACTATAAGAAACTTACTCGGCTATTTGAAAAGGTCAAAGAATTATGAAAAATAATATTATGAATAATCTAGGTAAAATAGACATTTAGAATCGTTATGATAATTCATAGACTGTGACAATGTAGCAGGATCATTATACGAAGATTTGTCTGTGTTCACATAATATTTGTCTGCGGTTCTGTGTTTGTGTCCATCGAACCCGTGATACAAGCTTAGTGCTTAGTGGCCGTTGTTTGTCGTCCATTTATTATTATGCAAGAGATCACAAACTAAATTCAATTCTTCTTCAAAATAAATGTGTCGCGCGGTTACCTACATATGTAAATAAATAATCGAATCCGTAAAATTATCCCGTGGGAGGGATCCCTAATTTGAGGAATCAGGAATCTTATTATTGGAGGAATCAATATAGATTCCGTTCCGAGGAAAATCCCTTTTGAAGGGAACCGATGCTTTTTGGTATTTTTGAGTAATATATTTTCAATTTGATTGGCGATTGATGATACGAATTACTTACTGATTGTTAGGATGGGTTTTTATTTTTTGTTATTATTATTGGGTATTATTATTCGTGTGGAATCTTGCAACTCAACTTAACTTAGGCAGCTGATAGGAGACGATAGCATTTCCAAGGAGAATAAAAGCCAGGCATATTCGAATCTTTACCTGCTTAACCTGTAATCCGGACAACATACGGAGATTACACAGAGAATGCATAAAAGTTTTTATATGGTAACTTTTAATTGTACTTTTGTACACTTTAAGTACTTTTGTATCTTTGTCATTATTTAAATAAAATTATTTATGACAAAAATACTTCGTAACGAGGAAGCAGCTAATTAAATTATTTTGCCCTACTCGTACGTCCTTTTGGCCAAGTTTCAGAAATTTTATTGGCAGAGGACCGATATGAAAGCCGCCACGTTTATAACTGTGCAAAAAGTCCAAAGATGAAATGGCCTTTTTCTAAAACGTCAGGCTTTTGTAGCGGCTGTACTAAAAATCTCTAAAAGCGACTGAATTAATCAAGTTATGGGATCATTGCCCAAGTAAGAGAATTCTTGAATCAAAGGCCCGTGGTCGAACTAATTGAACGGAGCAGTTAGACCGAAATACCGATCTATAAACTAGGAAAGTAGAATAGAAAGATTAAGAAGGAAACATACGTTTATTGTAAAATTACTGGGTCGACTCTGAAGACTTTAAAAAGTTAAGCAAAAACGTTTGGAAAATAAAGCAACTCTTGTTTTTGAAAATGGCAAACACATCATTAGCGTTCAGCAGCTTAGCTTCAAAGCGATTTTTTTTTTCTTGCAAAGAAAATTTTCCTTGCCTTCTATTTGAACGTGGCACTGAAGCGTCGTGGTAGATAAAGTTTCGGCTGTAATTTTACGACAAGCCGCCTGCCCCCATCAATCCTCTTTTTAGAATGGTGATGTTGCTTATTCAGTTTTCAAGGATTTATATCCTTGATAGCCTCGTTCGACATCCGTAGGGGGAAATGGAATCACAGGCGCATATCACCAAATTTTTCAAAAAATCTAATTTTGACTAAAAACTGGGTGTTTTGTAAAAGTCAATTTGGTAGGCTAACGTCACGCCACGTCGTATTAACACGAATTGGCTGAGCCATACATATTTGATTAGCTGGATTCTTCGTTAACAATGTATTAGGTATTATAATATGTAATGTTTTGTATTATATTGTAATGTAAGGTCAAGTTGCCATTACAATAGGACCATACCATCACATTACATGTCATTCGATGCGAGAAAGGTACACACAACTTTGATAGGTAATTTATAAAGTTCCTAATGAGGTTTGACAGCGGCTTATCTTAAACATACTGGCAAATTTTCAAAATTTAACATGTTTCTAATTTAAACGAACTTATCACTGCTTTATACATATCAAAGCTTTATATATAATCGAGAGATGTATGATAAATACGCTGTTAATTTTCCATATTTTTACATTTTCAATAATAGGTTATATTATAGTTTCGCAGAAATTCTAATAAATCAAGTATTTATTTCTGATGATATGATGGGCTGTAGTGTAAGCTGATGATGTGTATGTTGCTCAAGTATTTATTGTATATGAATGATAGTAAATAGCATTACAAACTCGATACGTATTTTAACAAGGCACTTAGTAATAAAATTTAAAGCCATCCAGCGATTGTCGTGGCAGAGCAAGTAGCCCTATTAGGAAGTCACGGCGCGTTCGTTCCCACAGGACCTCCGTCCCCGCCGCTATCCTCTTTATATTTATTATTATATAAAGTGTCTTCATTTATACAAAAAATGGGTTTGGCAAGTGAGAATTTTTTAGGTAAATATTTTGGCCGTGGCGTTATTTGCGTTGTATTAGGGTAACATTTGCAATATGAATTTGATACATATTTGGATTGGAATGTTTAATCATTTTAGACACCTCTTCGGAATCTTCCCAATTTGTCTACGGTTCTTTAGTACTGAGATGGGAATCGCCTGTTCCCTTTAAAGTACAATCAAGTGCAAATTAACTGCAAAAAATAGTTTTACATGCAATTATATATATATATGTTTACTAGCGGCCCGTCCCGGCTTCGCTCAGGTAAAAATTTAATAAATTATACACCTAAACCTTCCTCAGGAATCAAACTATATATAAATAAAACCCGCTTCAAAATTCGTTGCGTAGTTTTAAATATTTAATCATATAGGGACAGAGAAAGCGCCTTTGTTTTATACTATGTAGTGATAGTGATAGTGATAGTGATGGTTACATTTTTGCAAAGAAATTGTTTCCTAATCAATATTAATCCATAACTATATAAGTAAGTGCATTAGTTTCATTGGTTTAAAAATTTACTTTACTTTACTCGGACTGAGGAAACTGGTAAACAAAATATTCATAGGACAACGCAAATCATTGTTATCTTTAAAAATCGTGTGCCAACATTACAAACATTTAAAAACCATCACAGCAACGTAAAAATCTAAAAATAAGAGCAAAACCTTAGAGTTTGTCTGAAAACCATTACGAGAGAGTTTCATTAAATTTCATTTAATTCGTTAATTTCAACGCCAGCTGAAATAACAGCGTCGGTGAAACGTAACGAGGATTCCAGAATGCAATTTAATTTATATTAGTTCCATGCATTGAAAAATTCTAACGAATTATGCATTCTTTCTATGGGTGCATTTCACGAGCCTTTCGAATTACGCCGCGAGTTGTCATTAGTGTTTATGAAATTGTACCATACACAGTAATCAAATTAATTATCCTATTTTGTAAATAAGTAGATTACTAATGTTAAAACTAATTGTCGAACACTAATGAAACGCTACACTCTGCGTTCAAACGCTCGTGAAATTCACCCCCAAAACGTGTATATTTAGTTAACACCGATGTCTAATTATATGCAAGTCATCTTTTACATAATACATTTTTGTATAACATTTTTCTGTCCACAAAGTCGGCTAAAGCAAAAGGAAACTAATGTACTGGTTATTATACAACATTTTCCTCAATAATAAGAACTAAACACGCATAACTGCAGTTCATTCTGCCCAATGATTCACCAAGTTCATCTTTTTCGCCACCCAACATTAACTTCGGTAAGATACGAGCTGTGCCGATGTTTTCCGAGGACATTTCACCGCAAACAGTCATAACCATTGGGCTAAATGACTAGAAGTGACGTCTTGGTTTTCGTGTGGACGGAATACGGAATGAGACTGTCTATCTAGAAGCGAATTAACTTTCACGCCTAGAGTGGCGCTGTCGGTCTTTTTGCACTCTTCCTCAGTATATTCTGAAGCTGTTTGGCACGTTTGAAATTGACATGTCTTTTGTATGTTGTATGTATTTAAAAATAAAATTGAGCAAGCGTTTATATGCGAGAGTTTCAAATTTCGAACTATATAAGAGTAAATGAAAAGTCTCTTCTTCATTGTCATAGATAGATAGATAAACTCTTTATTGCACCATTCACAAAGGAGTTATAAGTTAAAACAAGATATTCAAACATAATGAGTGCAAAGGCGGACTTATCCCTATTGCAATTTCTTCCAGCCAACCTTTGGATGGAAAGAGAAACAAGTAAACTAAGTTGGTGCATTAAACTTAACAGTATTAAATAAATAGACAAACAATAAAATACTAAAATAAAAAAGATAAAGAATAAAAAATATATAAACGTACAGACAAGCGTAAGAGTTGTTGTTATAGAACAATTCCTCGTTTTTGTTTTATTCCACGTAATGGATTAACCTTACATGGAATAAACACACAACAACAACAACATTCATTGCCTTCTTCATCACACACGCAGGTAGATAATCAACCAGATTGCAAGTTTCCTCACGATGAAGGACACCGGAAGCAAGTAGTGGTCGATGAAAACTAATATACATTAATCAGATTGGTTTACAAACGCATGTGACATGAGGAGGTTTTGAATCTGGGGCCTTTCAGTTTACTGGCATCTTAACCATTACACCACCACCGCTTCATTTGAAAAATAAATAATTACTAAATGTTGTAAGAAATCATTACTCAAAGATTTCACAAAGATACATACAAGTCATCTCTATCAATAACAAAGCAATGTAATAATGTACATTTTGCTTATAGATCTTGATTAAGCGGTACACATTTGGACAGACGCCAGTATCAGCAAATTAGTGGTTTTCAAGACTTTAGGACAAATGGACTTAGTTGAGAGACATGTGTTTGGGACAGATCGTAATCTTTAATGGGAAATGTTTCATGGGTTCTTATGGAGTTTTGTTTGAACTCATCATAACTTACGCAGCTTTCTGAAATGTTGTCTTCGTCCTGGGTTTTGTCCGCGTTTTTTTCCCATTTAGAATATATTTATGTGCGTGTGGTCTGAGGGCCCACTTCTTGAAATTCTATGAAATTCTGCTTGGGTTTTAGTAAACATTCAACAAACAATTGTGAAAGTTTGAATTAGATTTTGTGAAAGCCAAATAAGCTAGTTACGATGTTTTACGAAAGGCCCTCAGTCCTCATAGTGTCGTCTGAGGGCCCACCTGTATCTCAAAAACTATACATGCTACAGATTTAGAGTATTTATCCTTAGAAGCTATGTTTCAATACGCACATGTTTTTAAAGGTCTGTCTGAAAAAGATTTAGTTTCATTAATCAGGTGCAGCGACAACGATAACATAAAATCGCGTAGTCTCAATCAGCGTGGAATAAAATATGTGTTTTATTTATATTTCATTTAAAAAGTATTATCTTTATCAGTGAAATGGCTTCCATCTGTCTATATTCAGCCAACCTTTTAAATGAGTTTCTATTGGCATCAGTGACCACATCAATGGTCGTACGGAAATGCCAGTAGTTTGTAGCTTTTTGAGAAAACACATATAATTTAATAATTTCACATGAAACCAATCAGTTAATTGAGTACTGAATGAAGGCTTTACTTTTCAATTTCCTTGAAACACATTAATATATAACAAGAAGTAAGTAAGGGCCATATTATACCGTGTTTTAATTTTACTGTATTTTTTTTAATTATTTGTGTGTTTGTAACAGTTGAATAAACGATTTATCTAACTATCCATGAGCACATCATCCCATAAAAAGGACCAACTTTGTGGAAAATTCACGCGTAGTCGTAGACAAATGCTGGTATATAATGTACAAAATCATAACCGCATCCCACAAATACCTTCCTCTCTTCGCCGAGAAATGGAAAAACAAACAATTTATACCATATCTCGGAAAACTGTGTAAGAATTCTTCTGTATATTTGCTTCAGAAATTATATTTGCCATGTGTTCGTTTGTTTGGTCGATGTGTATCATTTTGATGGCATACTTTTATGTTATGTAATTTCGACTCCATGACTTTTTGAAATGGACAAATGTCCGGTCTCTCCATTATATATTTATTTCAAGTACTCAAATCTCAAGTCTTATTTTATTGTTATTCTAATAATACTTAATATTTATATATCATATAAAATAAATAATTATGTATAAACGTCCCAAAGCACAAGTGGGACATGTCACAAAAATAAAAATTAAAAACGCTACGCAGCGTAAGGCACAAACGAGGCCTCCCACAATACAATAGACTTTATTGCCAATAGACGAACACAGCTTGATTTTAATGCTAGCGATTCTTCGATATTTGTTTCCATCATTGGTGATATTGGCTCCATTGTTTGGAAAACATGTAAACGCGGCTTAAGTGTATTTACTCTATAAATTATGTTTGTCTTCTGTTTGCCATTTCTCGGAAATTGTATTATTGTCAGGTTATTAAATGTAGCTAAAGGCTTTGAGCGACTTCAGGGATACATTATTGTTTTCATGGTCTTCGATTGTCAAATAAACCGCTCAAGTGCAAGATGGAGTCACGCACTCAGGGTTCCGTATTAAAATATAATCTTTTATCTGTATTATAAGCTACTTACATTATTTCATTTCCTGATTATGAATGAATATTTATTTGCTTTTGAAGATGTGTATTTATGGTCTAATACTATAATATAATTTATAGATAATTTAGTAGCAAAAACAAGAGTTTTACAAAGTAATGATATAAAAAGCTTAATCCTATATTTCACTGAAATATAGGGTGAGATCAAATCTTAATCCTATATTATACACTTTTTTGAGAAATCGGATAATATGCAACACTTTATTGTCACACCATAAAGCCGTCATAGTGGCAAATCTATGAGTGATACTATAAGTCGACGACGTCGGTGGCGCAGTTGTAAAGTGCTTGCCTCTGAACCGAGAGGTGCCGGGTTTGATACCCTGTTCGAGTCATGATAGAAAATGTTTTTCTGATTGGCCCGGGTCTTGAATGTTTATCTATATATGTATTTGTTATAAAATATAGTATCGTTGAGTTAGTATCCCATAACACAAGTCTCGAACTTACTTTGGGGCTAGCTCAATCTGTGTGATTTGTCCTAAGATATTTTTTTTATTTACAGCTACATGTAAGGAGGCTACACACAGATGCCGATGCAAACGTATTAACAATGTGTAGTTTTTATAACTGTCTTTATTTGCCGAAACACATGAACATTGCGTTGTTTGTATGGGTGGCTTTTATTTGCCGCAATGCAAAACAGCAATGTATGCCGAATCCACCAATTTCTGCGAACTGGTCCGAGATAAAGTGGAGCCAGCATAAAATGAAAAGAACCCCGTGGGGCATAGTAATGTAAGCATAGGATTTAATTTCTTAGAAATTTTCCCGAAATCTTTAATAATGAACACGCGTCTTTTTACTTGGTATTATTCTAACAAAAAAGAAGAAAAAGCGTATTATTTTAAATCTTGAAATTGTTACACTGTGAGATACTTCAAATAGAAAATTATAATGAAAATTCGACCATCTGTTGTTTATTATATTTTGCATCTGTACAGCTTAAAAAAACGTCCTATTTGTCACAAATACTTTCAGTTTCAAAGTAAACCAATTTCGCTTCGCATTCTTCTGTAAAAGTTTAACTTATCATTTACGAAGTACCAAAATCCTCTCGCCTTAAAAGATTTCCTAAAAAGCCATTATTACTTTTTATCCAAAGTAAAAAATCTCGTAAGTCGCTTAATTTCCAAGCTGTGTTTACTAGGCCCTTAGGTAAGCATATTAATTTTGTTTATTTGTTTATTTCTGCTTCTCTTGTAAACAATTTTATAATAACACGAATCGATACTGTGTGCTTTTGAAATTGAATTCTGGTGCTGTTTATATAGAAGTACAACACAGAAGCGTTGAAGGAAAACATTATGTGGAAACCTGAATTCTGTTTGATAAATCGTCGTAAATTAAGAGTGTAAGAATAGCAATAACGAAACACTCTATTAATATTGCTAAGGAAGTAATTTTGTGTGTTTCATTTCATCTAATGACAGCGACCCTCAACCTTACAACCTTACAACTTTCAGGTATCTGTTAGGTAAAGGTTTTAGTTATTCATACGACATCAGTAAAAAACTTGCGTCATCTTAGGACATGCCTTTGTGGAGCCATAGATAACAGTGACTGAAATCAAATCAAATATTCAGAAATTAGACCTTCACGATCACTTTTTTACGTCAAATTAAATATTATATAATAATTCCTCAGAAAGCTATAAACTACTGGCAGTCTTCGTTCCGAAATGCCATACCAAATACCATTTTTTTTCGAAATCAGCGAATTTTAGACGCGTAAACGGAACGGAACAAGATTTTCATACAAATTTTCACCCCACATCATAGTCATTTGGAATTTGATTTTTGAAAAAAAAAAGTAGGCTATGTTTGATCTCGGTTCTTTAACTACATGCGTACCAAATTTCATACAGCGGTTTAGCTGTGAAAGCGGAACAAACATCAAGACTTACGCATTTATAATATTAATATGGATAACAACAAAAGTAAAGCCTAAAATCCTTTTCAACCACAGAGCATGGATCGTCATTTTGCTCGCCCGCTACGTTTTGCGATATTTGCGAATATACATTTCTTTACCCGATTCAAGAGGCACGGTTGAAAAGGTGTAAATTGAAAATGTTAGGCTTCACCGGGCTTGGTTGTGAGCTGACAAATTGCCTACGAGTTTGTTAAAGGGGAAAAAATATGGTATTAATTCTCGTACTTAGCTATATAGACATACGACCCAGAATTTATAGAGGTTTGATATATATATAGACTTCAGTATGACAATTCTCATACAACTGAAAGTCAAAATGAACTTAAATCTGAACTGTAGATTTTATCGTATTCGTAACCATACAGTTTAAAAGAGGGCTGATTTTACAACCGGCAGCCTACCTGGCCTTTAGGAATGCTATTGTTTTCGATTAGTTGCTAAGGCTTTGTGTCCTTTAGTCTCCTCGTAAGTAAGAAATCCAAGGTTGTATTCTAGGGCGGGGCCACATGCCCATATAAATTACGTGTACTTAAATAAATACCACATTTACTAGCATTCAACAAAACATATTGCTACAGTGACTTGTTCTTATTCTTGTTCTTCACTTATGCTTTGGAAATCGGCGGAAAATTTAGAGTGGGTTGTTAACTTTAACCGGCGTAGAAAAATGCAAAGTACGCCTTTTGTCTAAACGTCTGTGGCGCGTACGCCAAAGTCAACATTCATTTATGTTTATTTGTAATTTTATTATTGACATCAAGTTGATTAAATAATTTTGATTTTTATTACACTACTTTTCTCGATTACGTCCTTAAAAAAATCTTCTTCGTTAACTGTTTGAATCCAAGCAATTTTCCATGAATCATTTCGTGTGAAATCACCAGGTTTTCCATACAAATAACTATTTCACCAACAAAAATGAGGGGTCGAAAGGTCCATATTACGTCCCCTTTATGTGATATAAAACGATTTTATTTTCGTGTATCGTAAATATTGGGGACGTAGGTACTGAAATACACATACAATTATATTATTACGATTTCTTTGAAAAAAAAGATCTAGTTTTTAAGATGGTTTATTAAATAATAACGCCCGGCTTCGTTCTGGTAAAACTATAATAAAAAGCCTATAATATCACTTCTGAAGGTCTCATCTACGTCCACGCCAAAGTCGGCCGAGTAGTTTTTAAGTTTATTACATTAAAACAAGAAACAAAAATACAATTTTCACTTTCAAAATATTTTTATTGAATCTCGCCTTAAAATTAACAATCACAACCCTTTGAATAATTGACCGCGAAAAAATAATACGAACTTAGACTCTCCAAGCATTTTACTACACACTTTTCCTACAAAAGTACTAAAATGAAAGCTCTCGACTATTTAAGCTTTAACTTAAACTAATTAAAGCCCAGGTGAATGTTGAACTCAAACGAACGCATTTTAAAGAAGCTAGGCTCACTTTTAAATGAGACAAACCTTTTTATTTCAAAAACTTTCCTTTTATACAACTTCAGGCGACTTATTACATGTTACTGAGTCTCTTCATTTCTGTTTATGAGCGAGGTCTCATTGCGCAGTATTTTATGGTACAACTGCGTGCGTCTACTTCAATCCTATGTAAAACGAAGGAGCGATTCTCTGTGTTGACACAAGTTAGCACATCGATGTAGTGTATATATAATATCCTTAAAAGTGCGTTTCAATTTATCAAATCAATTTTATTTAAGTGAAAACTTTTTTACCGACGTTGTGAATTTATGTGATGGGTAAAATTGTTAAACCGCTAGTCGGCCCAGCCTACCCACTAAACCCCTGGGGCGTTATTCACGCTGCCGTTATGGGGGACGTCACGGGGTCGCATTAGCCACTCACTCCGCACACCAGTCAGAAACGACGGGGGGAGCGGACATCACCGACCACTGGTCCTGAAAGGACCAGCGGTCACCACACACATAGGACACACACAACAAAATCCTGGGTGCCACAGGGCACCCAAGTCTGCCTCTGTACGAGCGCAAGAGGTGATAGGCAGGTGACACCCACACATTGCGCCCGATACAAAGGCAGCCACCCTTCGGCCGCAGAGGACAGGGGGATCGTCGAGAGACATACCGACTCTCCTCTTCCCCTGCGGCCCCACCGCACCGTGTTCAGCGCCACTGCCGCGCTGTGGTCGCGGAGGACAAAACCTCGCAACCCCACCTCTGGTCCCCTCTAGTTTCCACATCCAAAGGCTGGTGGCGGGTCACCAGCCAATGGCAGTACTACCGAGGGGACCGTCCACCAGGCCCAGAGCACCCACCAAAGTCTCTGGCCTTGGGTTCCTCTTGGTTCACCGGGGTGGCTGGTTGTGTCAGACCAGCCCCCCCGGTTACTAAGCCCCACCATCGCGACAAGATGGGAACCCGTCGGTGGGGACTTCTGCCGGCACTACCGCAACCTTAACCGTACCTTTTTTTTAGGTGTTAGCTTCAGATGTCCCCTAAAATTTTTTTTGACGAAAGACATTAGTAAATATACCGCAATGCGTCACAATTACGCGACTGGTCTACTTTAACGCCACTCGGAACTAGCAAAAGTATCCCAATGGGAGATTTTATTATAATACCGCTAGTAGCATGACTGGTCCTCTTTAGTTGAAAAGTTTGGTAATTTCCGGGACTTACATTTTGTGATAAACATTTTGAAATGTTTAGAGAGCAGCATTTAATACAGACAAAAACATTGCTCTGCATTAGGAAAAATGTATTCTTCAACGTGTCTCTGTAGGTATTCTGGGAGTCACGAGAATTTAAATTCTCGTCTGTGACTCTGATTCTATATATTCAAATAAATAATTTGACTTTAAAAGAGAAATTTATGGAAGAAATTTACAGATCATTCGAGGCTTTAAAATTTCGTGTTACATAATAATTCTCAAAGCCACAAACTAACTTAGCAATCGCGAGCGAAGCAAATGGTTTAGGATTTAGTTTAAAGTTCCATCGAGAGAGTTCGGATTTCAGATTCAACTTTACAATTAGCACTTGAAGTTTAAGTATGGTTATAATAAATTTGCGATGAGCTTTGGATTACAAATTTATATTTGTACATGTATGTATCCTTGAATACTAAATGGCTGAGGAAGAAACCGGGAAATCACTCAGATGACACAGAAATAATAAATTTATGTAAGAATAATAATGTAAATACATTTTTGGATAAATGATTTGCTCGATAAATGAGCTTGTAAATTTTTAAAATAAATTGCTTGTAAAAATTACATACAAGTAAAATGATTTACATACATAGATACATACATTATACATATAGACCTCAATGCTCTTATTCTTGGGCGGGGACCGAACGCACATAGATAATAATTATAATACTTAACAGCAACATAATTCAAAACAAATTCGTCTAAGTGTTACAACACTATTATAAGTAACACGTTATGTGCCCAGTCATGCTAGAATATTAACGCGTAAGCAGTTCGTGTGTATAGTATGATATATATCGTAATTTGGCTCATTAGAGCTGCGGTCTTGGTGCCAGCAGGTAGGAAAATGGCGGGAAATATGTCATTTATGAGGTTATGTTTGCCGCAACACGTAAAGCCATCTACTTGCTCGGTTACCCGGTTGTTTTTGCTGAAGATACAGTGGAAAATTTTATTTGCATGTGTTTTGGTTACCGCATGACCGCTTAACGGTTATAAAATGAGAGACCCATATTATATTATAAAATAAATATATATATACGGACAAATCATATAGATTGAGTTAGCACCAGAGTAAGCTCGAAACTTGTGTTTTGGGATACTAACTCAAAGATATATATTCTATACATATATAGATAAACATCCAAGACTCAGGTCAATATGAAAAAGAACATTTTCCATCTTAACCTGACCGGGGATCGAACCCGGGATCTCCAGTGTAGCGTTATGTTTTGACTATGTGGCCTAAATGCCTTCACCATGATAAAAATGAAATTAAAAATAAAATTCTTCATTTAAAAGTCGTGAAAAGGGGTCGGTTCGTCACAAATAAGCACGCTTAGACAAGAATTTTGGAGTACTTCTTCTTTTTCTTCCTTAATTTTTTGCCACTCATGTGGTGGCTCAGTATGTTATAACTCCTTCCGTTTAACTCTACTTGCCATTTCATTTAACACTACTTTCTTATTCATTTCTTTGATGCAATCCATCCACCTCTTCTTGAGGATTCCTCATTTCCTGATGACGTTACCAAAATATTATTTACTGTATAATATTCTGTCTTTTATCTAAACAGCAAAGTATCAAAGCCTAAAATTCATGACTCAATATCAAAATCAAATCATTTGCTCACAAATTAGGCCTTCATAGGCACTTTTTCACACAAATATTATACTATACTTATATAGGTATTACACATTTAATAAGAAATCGAGCTGACCAATTCCCCCCGGCATCACCCGTTCACGAGTTGACGCATGACGATGTCGCCGCCACAGACTAAAGACAGTAATGGGATCATGGGACTACCACGTAAGTTTCACAGCGTTAATTCTCCTTTGGAACTAATAAAACGAGCGATCAATGTCAACAAAAATATATTTACCAAAATTACTCCCCAGAGTGAATTACTAAATAATGCTGGCTGGCTATAACCTGAAATGGGTCGTTAAACCGAGCCTTGAGGCGGCTTCAAAATGGACATGTGTAGTGACGTTTATTGACGCTAACGTGAGACTTTCACGAGAGGTCTCGAGATATTTTATGACACGAGTCAGCCTATATCCTCACGTACCAGTTGCTGGCTGAATGTAATAAGTAAGAAAAAAAAAGATACTATGTACTGTTGACTGCAAAAGACTATGAACACTTTTGAACTCTGTTTATTTGGAGTAAAGTTCAAATATGAGAGTGGAATTTTGCAGTCGATTGTACTCATAGAAAAAATAATTATAATAATAATAATAATTTTATTATCTGTTTTTGAATGTTTCAAATCTAGTTCGTAAGTAAGCTTACCTACTAATTATTTTTTAATATTTTTTTTTTAATAAATAAAGCAATTTTGAAGAGGATTTCGTTAAACTATTATTGAAATAGTCGCTTCCCGGGGCTTTACTGTTTTCACATATTATTTTTAAACACAAAAATGCACAAATCTTATCAAAATCCTTCTCCTAGATTTTACATGAAAGTGTAACAAACAAACAGACAGATAATGAAAACTGATAAATGAAAATACGATGGTGGATCACTTGTTTGAGAAACTTCCAAACGTAAACATTTCAAATTTTCCATCTCATTCTGATTCGAGTCTTTAAGTTAAATATTCTATTAAACGTCATAATCTTGCCAAAATAAACTACCTACATTATATTCTGGCATCTTGCCTGGAGATTGAACGTATATTGAACGAAACAAATATGATTAACATTCATACTAGTATTATATTTACACATTTTCTAATAAATATTGACAAAAAATTTGGAGTTTCAGTAACAAATTGATATTCGAAAGCTTGCTATTCGTTAAATCTCCACAATATAATAGGTACATACATACTACTCGTAATATTATGAAATGAAAATATTTGTATTTTTGTTTGTAATGTATAAACTCAAAAACTACTGCGCCGATTTTGATGAAATTTGTCACAAACGAAACCCTCGGTAGTAACATAGGCTGCTGTTTTTATTATGGTTTTACCCGAGCGAAGCCGGGCCGCGCCAGTACTAAATATAATGAATGATGTCAACCAATGTTTTGTGACTATAGATAGGTTTGTAATAGTGTAACATTTAGTAATATCTCAGTCTGCCTAATGAGAATTGAATGTTCCTTCAAATAATAATCCTAGGATCTTTGCAGCCATGAAAATACATACAATGTATTACGCAGATAGTTCCTTCGAATATGAAACTGTTGCTATATGTAAATTAGACCAATATTTGCTTTGAGCTCAAACTGCGAAACTATTGCTCATTTACATAATTTGAAATATATTTGATGCCAAAATGATATCAAGGTTAGAAATGAACTATTAAATGTATCAGAAAAAAAAATCCATAGATACCCAGAACAATGAAACATTAAATGTTTACTTAAGTCATAGTTGGACAATTAAGTATTACATTACCACATATTTTCTTAATATTTTTTAATTTATCGTCGCCGGCACAGTTCCACACGTTTAGACATGTTTTTTCACTATATACCTATGATATTATTCTTGCCATCTTTGGTGCAATGACTTTTTTGGTATTCTTTTGAATCACAAATAGAAAGGAAAGAAAATATCTGAAACAAAACACAGTTTACCGTAAAAAAACTCTTGAAATATCTAAACTTAAATCTGAACGCGAAATTAATTCATATTACTAATAGGTATAATTAAAATGTAATTTCTAAGAATCTAGTGTATACGTGTATTCGTATAATTTCATTAGAATATTTCATCTGAAACGAATGAGTCGAGCGAGCGGGTAGATGACTATTGTTAAGGCGCTTTTATAGTAATCGTAAAATTTCTACTAGCGTGTGATTTTTGCCATAAAATAGATCAAATCTATATGTAAATCCTTATATATTATATTATAAAACAAGCAGAGATGATAATGAAATAGAATACACGCAAGAATGAGAGAGAGAGAGAGAGAAATATCTCGTATGTATACAAATTAAGTTAATTTTTTTTTTCCCTAATTTCCATTCTAATAAAATTCTTTATGTAATCTGACATACTGTTAAAAAAGGTTTTATTTTTAATTTTCGTAATCAAATTAATGATATTAATAAAAATGTGAAACGGCACTAAGGTGCGTATTGCTTATCTCTCTCATCTCCGCATTTTATCAGTTACATTCAGGGCTGTGACGCCGTAAAGTCCGGTATCTGCGTAGGAAATTACCTTAAAATTTTGAAGATAACACTGAGATTTTATAACCGGCCATCTACCTGACTAACATAGTCAGGACTATCAGGCTACGTGTTTTCTTAAATCGCCTCGCATGTCATCCACGAGAGGATATAAAGTGGTGCTCTTCTAGGGCGGAACCACGTACCATTAAATGTTTCTTGCAGTATAGTATCTGCACATAATTGTACTTAATGGCAAAATTCTACGTGTAACAATATAAAAGCGCCCTTAGCGCATTCAAAGCTAAATACTAGTGTAATTTACGAGGCCAGAACATGACTAACATTAATAGTTTACCTTTGATAACGGCTTGTGATTTATAATAGTTTTTGTCTGTGATTATTATTATTTTATTTTATTGATACTTTTTTATTTAAAACAAAGATTTGCTGATGTGCATGTTAATTTTAGTATTTTGCTTGTAAATTATTTAGATTACCGACTCGAATATACACGACACACAAGTTTACACACGACTTCGGTGGCGCAGTTGTAAAGTGCTTGCCTGAACCGAGAGATCACGGGTTCGATCCCCGGTCGGGTCATGATGGAAAATGATCTTTTTCTGATTGGCCCGGGTCTTGGATGTTTGTCTATATATGAATTTGTTATAAAATATAATATCGTTGAGTAATTAGTTTTAGTTAAATAGATTGAGCCCTAAAGTAATGGGACTTTAGGGCTCAATCTATTTAACTAATATTTAATTCATAACTACTACTAATTTACTCAATCATTTACATTAAATTATATTTTTGTACCTCAAAAGCGCAAATGGAGAAGAAGCGGCCCAACAAACTCGAATGCTTAGAAAATCTGAGCTCTATCTATCGAACGATAAAAAATCAATTTTCATAATCTACGAGTATGTCCATATCAAATTGAATTAACAACGGATCGAATTTTGAAAACGCAACGTACATTTTCATCTGCAGAATTTTCTATATCATCCAATTTACTTGATACAATGCATTCAAAACAGCAAAAGCCAAAAAAACAAGCAGCTTACGCAGAATCGCGAAAGTCTCCATTGTTTGGCATCCGATACTCTAGATACTTCATTATCTTGCGTTGAGTAACAAAGACGGCTTTTGTATTGGCATAATGAAGGCATGCCAATGTGCCGTAATGACTGTCAGTATAAACTCGGGAAAATGTAGAATTTTAACTTCGGACAGAGAGTGTGATGTGAGGAGCTGTGCTTCAAACAATCAATACATTTTGCAATTTATTTATTGGTTGTTCGAAACTACAGCTATGCAACCACGCGATGTGCAACTAATAGAATTTTGTTATTTTTGACACAATTCTAAACAATTTCTGGGGGCACGGCAGAGCACCCGCAAGTCGAGCAAAAAAATAGGCATGGCCGTACCATCCTTTTCTCGAAGCAATTCGGCCAATTTCGAAGCCCAATAACTTTGTTGTGTATAAAACAGGAAGCCTGAATTTTTAGTAACTAAGCCTGCATTTTCAGTAACTAATTTTCAGTAAGTGATGGCCAAGTCGATCTATTTATTAAAACCTAAAAGATTTTTAATATTGATATGATAATAACTTGCGTACTAACTTAAGACAAAAGGTCCCTTAAGTTGGGACTAAATAAATTAATCGACTTGGTATTGCCCATGTAATTATGCAAGTTATTATTACGCAAGTTATTATCATATCAATATTAAAAATATTGAGACTTGGGTTTTCTCGAAACTTAATTTGTTTTTTAAACAAAATTCTTTTGTTGTTTCAAATCCAGCTACGGTCTACTTAGTACAGGTTTGGTGAAATCCCAGCATAAAGGTAGCACAAGAACACGATAGGATGATTCAAATTTATTACAATTGTCCCCTTAAGTGGCGTGCGGTTTCACTCTAGAACAGGACTACTCTCTACCCCATTGATGACATACGAAGTGGCTAAGGGACTCAAATCCTTGACAGCTGATTGGCAACAATAACGCTCAAATGAAAGAGTTTATGTTATTACATAGCAGTTAGAGAATGGTAACGATTATTTTAATGAATAAGTGATTCTTCTAAGTCCTCTATATTTCAGGTTGCCACTGTCATCATTATGTGAGATGACGGAATATTTTGTTATCAATTTTGAAATTGATGAGACAAATAAAAAAAACAAATAATTAAATTGCTTAGTTATAATATGGTATTTTTGTCGATTACTATAATAAAATACGGGGTGTTATTTTGAGAAACCCTAATTTTTTACTACGTTTATATAATAGGTACCTACCTATTGGAATCAAATTTCAATCTTCCCAAGTTTTTCGGAGGAAACGGTATAAAACTAGGAGAAATTGAATCCCGGGTAAAAAACCGGGATACAACATTTCTTCACGTGAGAATAAAATTTTGACCTTAAAATTTAACCATTAGACTACTACTGAACAATACCGAATAGAATTAAAAAATAGTGAAAAATCATTTAGCAGTGTCCACATTTCTAAGAACAAATGTAAAAATACCGACGTATCTCAGATCAATCGCAGTCATACGAGTAGATTTACGCCCAATATTTACCTGGCCCAAAAAGATGGGCGCAAACCCAATTTACAGATGGGTTTGCGCCGGACTGTTTGGAAAGAAAATGTGAAAATACCGAGCGTAAACCCACCTCTGCGCAGTTTCTCTCTCCTGCAATATTGCGACACTTGGCGCGAGAGCTCTCGACACCGACATTTGCTTTGCAGGCCATTTTATTCGCACGACGACACATTCAATCGTTTTTACAAGTATCCTCTTTGATATTATCGAAACTTGTATTTGGAACGGAATTTTGTTTGTTTTATTTTTATATTATTTATATATCAATTTAAATAAATCGTTGTTCGCCGCGAACTTTCGCCCGCGAACACAAGAAAATTTTGATGAGTTTTTACAAAATCGTCGAAAGATATCGCGTTACAAACATATATAAAAAATGTATTTTTGCCTCAAGTTGATTGAATTGAATAAGTGTACTTTTCAACGTTAAACGCAAAACTCGTATTACGTCCACACGAACTTTTTTACACACGGAGCGTACAAGATATAGAAAAAAGAGACAGCATGTGGACATTTGTAATATATTTTTTCGCGGTAGGTTTTCTGCTACTATATGTATACATAAATACTATGTCATTTCAGTCTATCGCCGCTGGTTATCTGTAAAAAATCGCTACACGGAATAAGCCGACATACTAATATATAGAAGATAATACATTTCTGGTCACCCATCCGATGACCGACCATTGTGAAAGTGACTGGCCTATCATAGGCCGAGCGCATTAACCTCTACGCCATTATGGATCTTCTCTCTTGTCACAATAGTAATAATTTATTTAACCACTATGTATGTACATTCTTTATATTGCTCTGAGTAATTTTGAGATATAAATAACGCAAAGTATTATAAATCTCTTAACCGAGAGTTGATAGAATTACACGTCTATAAGTAATGACAATGTAAATGATAAAACGTTGGCTGAATTTCAAATTCCAAAGCTTCTCGTATTTAGCAACTAAATCTAATTTAACTACCGGATTCAGACTAGGTAAATCCAGGTACAGTTTGAATGAGTAATCCGTTATCAATATCCCTAATTACAACCATTATATAATGGAAATTCAGTGCTTAAATGGCAAACGTAAATCGTTTTATTAATAAAGATTTAGTTCTCTTATTACCTTTGGAGTAGTTTTTCTTGTCTCTCTTGGTGTAGATGTTGTTCTCTCTCTCTCTCTCTTTTCAGTATTTGACACTGAAAGAACGAGACAATACAAAGAATATCTATTTCGAGGTTAGCCTCGAAATAGATATTCTTTGTGTTGTCTCTCAGAGGATAATTTTTTTTATTAATAATGGTGATAGGTACTAAATGTTTTTACGTTTTCTCAATGCCACCCTCTTTTTCTATTTCTATTTAAACAATTGTTCCGTAGAAATCGGCCGTAGCAGATTTTAAGTGTAGGTTACAACAGTCAACCATGGTGTCAACTTTGATCTGTGTTCCGCTGTCTTAACGCCAAAATTGCGTTTTTCTGCACATGCTAAATTTATGTCTAAGTTACCTGGTGCGACTTTGACGTTAAATTCAACGTTGACGCTGACTCTGACCGCTGACGTTTAGACAAGATGTACTTTGCGTTTTGTTGCGCATGTTAAAGTTAACCTCAAAGTTGACTGGTGCAACCCGCTTCAAGTGTTGTATATTTTGAAATTTGAATTCGATAAATTATTTTCAAATAGATGGTATTACTAGTATTCAAATTTGCGCTGGCTGCACCCCATTGAATGGTGCCCAAGGCACGTGTCTTACCTTACCTACCACAAGTACATACGCCACGCTGGTCTGTAAAACTACTAAGTATATATCTATTGGTTGAAATTTATTTTAAATATAACATTTTCTTTTAAATCCTGAACCTGTTATGCCATTTTTGATAAAGTATATCGCATTTTGTGAAATCCAACAACAACTATTTGAAACTGTACTGGGAAATGTACGTTTTATTTCGACACAATTTCATTGGAACGTCGCGTATCATGTGTCGCGCTTCCAAGTCTGCCTAGTTTCCTTTATAGGATTAGAAAAAGTAAAGACGCAACTATGACAAAACAACAAAACGTTACAATCTGTTGCCTGTGGTTCCGCCCTAGAGCAGAATCACCCCATATCCTCCTGTGGATATCGTATGAGGTGAGTAAGGGACTGATAGGCAATAATAGCTTTTCTAAGGAGGGTCACGTCAACCGGCCCCTTTTCATCACAGCTGAATCTTTAACTTTTAAAGTTATTTTTTACGCTAACCACGGCTAACAAACGTAATAGGGAACTTACAGAGATTAAAAGAGAGAGAGAGAGAGAAAGAGATAATAGTGATCTGACACGTCTCGCCACTTGTACCTAGTTATACTTGTACTTGTGAAGTAGCACGACTTTGCCTGGCGAAACATGAGATTTGAAATGTTTTATGTTTCTGACAGAGAGTGGTCTGCAGAACGTTTCGACCTCTGCGGCCGCGTTGTCATTAATTTTTTTCAAAATTTAACAAGACAAGGAATAATTTTACTAACTTTAAAATAATTAATCTGTACTGGTGGTAATGTCAATTTTATGAATGTTTGTTTTAGGAAATGATTCCTTCCTCATGAAAATTGACGGATCCCCAGATCTGTCATGTTATTTACGCTTTTTGATCAATATCTAAAACATAAATGAGTTTAAAAAAAATAGATAGAAAATTCGAGGATTCATTTTTTTTGATTTATTGAATAAAAAAGTTTATTTATTTGTTAGCATCGCTTTGTTGCTCTGATGAATATTTTAGATTTTTTATTGTCCAAATATTACCCATTTCCAAAGCTACACGTGTATGCAAACAAAAGCTTGGTTAAAATGTTTTTAAATATTTTCCAATCGATGTTATCAAGCAAACAATAGAAGTAATTCGAACCGTATATTTTCTATGAACTCGTGTTATGAGTTCGAACTTTAAAAATAAAATATTAATGACACAATTATAGGAGACAAAGTAATACGAATACTATAAATTTTAACATGTAATTGGAAATATCTCAGCACCGAACTGTTGAACACCGAAATTTAGAGCGGTTTCGAAAAAGATACGTCTAAATAGTTGTTTCAAAACAAATATTTCTTTAATATGCAAGTAACTTACACACTTCAATATCAACTACAATCACGTGTCCCTATTATAAACGCGCATGTAGATGCCTATATACAGCCAGGTTTGGTTTTTTGATTACATTAACAAAATTTTCGCAATGAACATACGAATGTTCAGTGCGAAAATTTTGTTCATGTCTTAAATTATTAGCAGATACGCTATTCGGACAGGCACTGATTATTGTCAACTGTTAGTAAGAACTGCAAGCTTTAAGTAATTAGTAAACAGTCCAAACTATTTTTTTCGCAAGCAATCCCTTCCCGCGCTTTCTTCCCCCGTCACCTTACTATGTGTGGAACTTTACAGTTCGCACTTTGACTTGTGTATGTGCGATTGGTAAGTGCAGGTGTTATGTTGAAATATTAGGACTCACACTAACCAGTGCCATCCCAGATTGCGTATTTAACACTCGCCAGTAACATTAATCAAAATTCGAACCGGGTTTTACACGAGCCAGCTTGCCCGTTTAACTTGCCAATCTCCGTAATAATACCGCACGTCTTTACTTTTTCCTTGCACTGCGGGTTAAGTGAAAACATACCCATATTTGTTTCAGTTGTTAGGCTCGTTCCTATTTCCCTCACGTTTCCTCGTCGATGTTCACATGTTTTAAACATATCTTGGTAATTAAATGTTTAGCCAAGTTTTGTTTTTGTTCAAGTTTCTGCGACTTTGATTTCCTTGGAAATAAGGATGTGTTTCGCGGATTCACTTGGTTTGAAAGGCTGATAACTTTCGAGGTTATGTAGCTACCCATGTCATTTTAATTATTTTATTTTGTAAGTACAAGTTTATATTGTTGGTATTATAATTAAAAAGGACGTTCTCTAGATATTAACTCTGCTTTTATTTTAGAGGACCTTATATTGGCTCCTTTCCTGATTATTTATGTCTATTTCAATGTTTATATGTAGCTATATCTATATCTTCTTTTTCATATATGAAAAAAAAACTTAAAAAAAATAAAAAAATAACTTCAAATTTTTAAGGACATACAATGAATTTTAGTGAGTTTGTTCATTCCTAAACTGAAATAGGTTCTTCTTCATAGTCGTATTCCTCATAGCTGAGGGTCGTGGTTGTTACGTGGAATGAAACACCACACAACAACTTTCTTGGCATTATTAATGGAGGGAATTTGCCATTGCCTTCTCCATTTCACACAAGTTAATAAGAATCAACCAGTGTGCAGGTTTTCTCACGATGTTTTCCTTCACCGGAAGCAAGTGGTGGACGATGAAAACCACTATATATGAGTCAGATTGGTATACAAACTCAATATAGTAAACGAAATAGGTTACCTATATGTATATAACAATTATGTTAAAACATCCAATAAACAGTATTACATTCCAAAGTATAAACTCTTACTTGCGTATTTTTGTTCTATATCCTTACATATTATAAAGCAAAGTCCCCTTCCGCGTCTATCAGTCTGTTCGCGATAAATTCTATATCTAATGCACGGATTTTCATGCGGTTTCCACCAATAGATAGAGTGATTCCTGAGGAAGGTTTAGGGGTATAATTTATTATGTTTTTACACGAGCGAAACCGGGACGGGGCGGTAGTGGCTGTATAAAATAATTAAACTATTATTTTTATTATTTTTTTTAACATGATGATACGTGTTCGCTTGATTTTCACAGGAACATACCTATTGTGACCTATTTTATAACGAAATTACAATGTGTGCAAAACTCGACTCGCATTTTGCACATTAAAATAAAATCTTTGAATGTGTTCTTCTTTGTTCTGTTTTAATTTAGAAGAAACTTTAAACACGTAATTTGTATTCTAGAAAATTCCAAAGAATATTCTATTATGCGAACGTGGAACGTTGTATGAACTGAAAGTATTCGATACGATCAATGTTTTAAAACTTTCACCAATTTTCCATTCCAGATGATAAAATCTTTCAGTCGAGTTGTTTGTATCGGAAATAACTTTTTATTATTTCGATGCGATCCGAAGAATTCTCAAGTATCTAATAATATTATATGGAAAATTGATATAGTTGTGTTTGTAGCAAACATTAATAAAAGTGCAGTCATTCGCAAGCGGTACCTACTTTTCTTTTAGACTTTTGCACATATATTACTACAGTATTTTTTCAGTATTTTCTAACCACTCATATGGAATCGGCACAGTGTGTTAACTCCTTTCGTTCAACTCATTCATTTGCCATTTAACTTCCTTTCTATTCATACATCCTTTTACGTCCACCATCCACCTTTTCTTTAAAAAATTTACTAATTTTCTAATGGATTTGATGTGCTGTTGGATTTAAATTTCAGATGTGTTTTTTGACAATTGGAATATGATACATATTTAAAATTGAAATTTATTTTGACGTATGAGGCGAATAAAGGACAGCTCTAAAGGACAGTCTTGGCAGCTGACAAGCGAGAATAGGAAACACAAAGATTTAAATGATTTTAGGTGGCCGGTTGTAAAGTAACAAAATTTGTAGCTTTATTTCTTTCGGTGGGGGCGGCTTCTGCGTCACATCCTCGAATGCAGCCGGGATCACGCAAAAGATATTTACATATAATACGAAAAAGAGTTTGAACTTTACTTTGAACTTTACGAGTTACTTTTTATGGGGTTAAAATAATCATTAAAACTCTAGCAATGACCGGTATAAGTATTTTTCTGTAATAGTATAACACACAATTCACAATTTGTATGGAAATAGAACATATAATTCAACGTTTATTCGCTATAATGAGAATATTATGTGTTGCGGTTATAGGAGGAGTACGGTATGCAAAATATGTCAGGGTCAGTTAAGAATTTCCGAATTGCATTACTTTAATCATAATTCTGAGAAATTTTAATATCACAACATTGATGATTAGCGCTGGGAAATAAATTCGATTTTACGGCAGCTACTTCTGAGCCTTTTTATTTTTGCATTTAATTTTTTTTTTGTATTTTCATCCTTACATACTATAAAACAAAGTGCTCTGCCGCGTTCAGGGTGAACCGGTGAAACTCGCCCTCAATGTTATTAAAATAATGGCTGTATGCTCAAATTACCCCGTTTTACCCTGAAAACACAAGTTTAGCAACAGTAATAATATGTTATTCGAGTACGTTTAGGTAATTTTGGAACAACTTCCGATTTCGGTGTTATTTTGAAACAAATCTACATACATAGAGCATGTCGGGAACTCGACTAGACTCTGCCATGCTGTGCTGTGCTAACTGAAACTTAGTTTAGAACAACAAATAGAATTTTCTTTGTCAAAAATTACGAATTTCTATTGGTTTAAAGTCGCGTGGTGCCCAGCTTGGTACTGATGAACAACCAATACAAACAAATGACAAAATTCTATTGAAAAGAGGGTTACTGGCGAAGTTTCTGGTCTGGGTAAAATAAGTTTTTCCACATTGTTAATTTGTTCGTAATCTGTAGGAATTTTCATGTAAAATATTATATTAATGACAGTGGTAAAGTGCTTGCCTCTAAACTGAGAGGTCCCGGGTTCGATTCCCGGTCGCGTCATGATAAAAAATGATCTTTTTCTGATTGGCCCGGGTTTTGGATGTTTATCTATAGGTATAATTATGTATTTTTTATAAAATATAGTATCGTTGAGTTAGTATCCCATAACACAAGTTTCGAACTTACTTTCGGGCTAGCTCAATCTGTGTGATTTGTCCTAAAATATTGATATTTATTTATTTAATATTTTCGAAACAAAATCGATTTCTGTTTTCAGGTATGTGCATTAGCGACCTAAACTGTAAGTAGTGTTCAGTATAAGATATTTCTATCTCTTGTTAGCAGGTTTCTTTCTCAACCATTGAGCTTCGGAACCCAAAGTCCGTTATTGCTTATATCGTTTCTTATCACGCAATAAGATTCTGAAGTATGTCACTGCACCAATAAAACGGAAAAGGGGTTAGAATGATTGACATGTTATTACAAATCTCTTGTGGCAGCAGAATCGATCAACAGTATAATATAGAGTGAGATGGAGTGATATAGGCGTCTCCTTCTCGTGATTAGGACTATTCTCCTGGGTTTCGGAGTTATTAACATGTTTCTTGTTTGTTGTCGGCGTTTGATTATAATTAATATAATGAAATGATGTCAGTAGGGTTATATAATATAAAACACTTTACTATTAACAAGCTGCGACCCGGGGCTTCGCTCCCGTCGGAATTTCAGGATAAGAACTGCCCTATATGTTGTTCCAGGTAATATTCAACCCGTGTACCAAATTTTATAACAATATAGGTACATATACACATACATTACTTAGGTACATACACACATACATCCCCGCAAACTTTCACATTAGTAGGAAAGAAAGTTTGTCCATACTTCTTCATTTCATACTAGACTACTGCAAATTACGCTCTTAAAATGTATGAAAGGTTATTTACCATTCCTGTCCTCCAAATTTGACTTGGAATTACTTGGATGTCATTCGAAGCGACTCGGAGCAATACTTAGCTTACTAGTAAATTGGCAATAAAAACATTCCCAAACAGGGTTGACTGACAGGCAGGCGGCCGCTCGTAAAATCACAGCTCAATCTTCAAAATTGCCAATTGTCGAAATTCAAGCAACGAATGTAACCTAGGAAATGAGAGTAAATTTATTATAGTATATCTACTAGTAAAAAAACTGTTAGAAAATATAACTTAGGGTGAGTCGCACCAGTCACTTTGACGTTGACTTCAACGGCGACGTTTAAACAAAACGGCGTACTTTACGTTTTTCTGCGCAGGTTAAAGATAACGTTAAAGTTGTTTGGTGCAACCCACTCTTAGAAGGCATTAAGGAAAGTACCGGGTCACTGAAGGTCTCGGCGTCCTAATGCCCACTAATGTTTACGCATATTTTGTCCTGTCTGCGACTGTCAACTAGGACGCGAAGGGTTCCGTCGTAATTAGGACATTATATTAGACGTGTTTAGTAAACGATGAATTAATTTTGTAATTTGCTAAAAATTTTGAATGTACTTGGTGATTTAAGTTGATGAATATAATGTTATAACTTTTGTATGTAAATTACATATATATGTTAGTTGATTTTCAAACGGGTATAATTTGTTATGTTTTTACACGATCTGGCCTCTAGTATACATCTGGCCCATAGTACAGTCGACAGCACATGAAGTTACCATGCATCTACCTCTATGTCGCGGCAATAGCGGCAAGTTTGCAATGAATTCGTATAGGTTGATGTGCTGTTGACTGTACACATTAGTTTGGTAGAATGAAATTTAATTTATTCACAACAAGAACACTGTTTTGTAATTGTAATTCCCACAAGAGTGAAAGCCGAGGTAGCTAGTTTTCGACCCAAAGTAATGAAGTGTGAGCAAAATCATGCAGAGTAATAACAAAACTTCTGTGCGTAGGGACGAATTTTGCACACACATTAGGGTGAATGTGCATAAAGAGACCTTTCAGTACTTCGGTGACCTATTTTACAGATGGCTATATGGTTTACGTACAGCCAACAACTCGACCATTTTGACCTGTACGCGACGGTGATAAAGGCGAATTAATTTGTCGCATATGACATGGTGTTGACTGTTTTCCTTGGCTTTTAAATGTTTGAAAAATATTAGAGACATGCCGTATTGCTACTTTGCGTATACTTAGCACGTTGCGCCTCTGTTGTTTCTCATAACTTGTAACAATGACGTGTGTTGACGTACGTCGAAACGTCATACAATATCAGCGTCGTTCTGCGTTGGACGTAAATACGACCGAGGGCGACTGAGCAATGGGGCGTGGCTCTTACGCGTATATTTCGTGTACTAATATTTTATTTTATTTGATTGGAAGATTATCGTCTGAATAGATAATGTAATAACAAAAAATAGAAACTAATAGTCATTGACAAATCATTACTTATAGAAACTACTCAAACAATAATAAAACTTAGAGATTTCGACGCGTCTCATCTCTCGATGAGACGCGTGAGAACTGGTGATTCGAGATCAGGTATTTTATTTGCCCAGCGTATAAGTCTGGCAGTACAGCGGGGAAATGCTGAATTCTGGGCACGTTGCCTCGATTCGGCGCGTTTGAGGAGGTTTTTTATTTGTAATTTTTGTCTTATATTAATTTTAATAGAGTTAATTAAAGTTAAATAATTTTCTACCTATAATAAAAGCGACATATCAAAAAAAGCTAGATTTAGACAAATACATTTACACAAATACACTAAAACAAATATAAAGAAGAACGACCAACGAATTAATATCTCTAATTTAAAAAAAGCTGAGAAAATATTGTGATAAAGTTTCTTTGTCGCAACATTACCACGTTATGTTTGGAAAGACTTAGTTGACAGGATTCGAGTGTAACTTAATATTCGTAGAACAGTCAACATAGATATACAACATGGAACTCTATGCAATGGTGCTAGGGGCGAATTTGCATTGATTTTGTTAGGTTGATGTGCGGTCGAATGTTTGTTAAAACAATGCGTGGGTTGTTCTGTATTCGTGTGTACCCATATTATGAACCGGGTAAATGTCAGCTTAAATCGATATTGAAATATTAACGTAATGCTAAGTAGGTTACAAAAATAAATCTCATTCCATTTGAAATGAGTCTAAAAATAACAATATATTGTCATTACATTATTAGGATTGAGGGATTAGATTATATTTTACTGGCCGGAACTGGGACTCCACTCGAGTTTCAAGATTAAATTTACCTCTTGTATCATAGCCCATATTCGATTATTCTACCCGTAAAATAAATTTTCTCGAAATCCATCTAGTAGATTTTGAGTATGAAACACCCTTAAAACTTGTGCATTTTTATTTCCACAAAAAAAAAAAATGTGACTAATAAATCATCTAATTTAATGTGACTTTTTTCAATACTAACAACAAAAAAACTAGCAAACAATTTTGTTGTCGACTGTATTAAAAATGTATGAAAAAAGTCAAGGTACATCCGAACGAAATATAAAATTATTAAAAAATATATCTGATCCCTTATGGATCACTTCTTGTGTATCAAACCGGAATAACTCGAATAAATATTATTGACATGTGATAGACAACAGTAGTATTCCCAAGAAGGGTTGACGTCAAGCGGCTTTGGGGGTTAATGTAATAAAAAAGTAGCCTGTTTGAACTTTAACTTCATGCATAACAATTTTCATAAAAATAAGTCCCGGTGCGGAACAGATAGACAGTTAGACGGACAGACTTTCGCATTTTTAGTATATTATAATAATCCACTTACATTATACAGAAATGCATATGAACTTGATTTTCCTTTTCGAAGGCAAAATCCATTCAACCTATATTAGGCTCTTATTCCACTAATCCTAAATTTAAATCAATACAGACCCTTCCTTACAAAGGCCCTGCAAATCTGTCAACATGTAAGATCCTTCTCAGAAGGTTAAAGGCTTTTAATTCATTGAGGACTAAGAAATGGACCCACATATCCTTCAACGGAGCTTTAGTATAGGCCGTGTACCAAAACACGATTCCCCTTTCAATGTGGTAATCACTTCGCTTATTTTACAAAGACCTTTAGGGCGTGGTGTAAATCATAGAAGATCTACAGGCAATTTTCTTATACAAAATGTTCATTCGCAAACTTGCACAATATGCTCGGTACATGGAATAATTTTCATAAATGAAGAAAGAATGGAAAATTGTGATTCTTCATTTTAGTACCGATTACCTGATCACCCATTTTGTATGGGCGACCAAAGATTGTTTGTGATTTTTGACATTGATTTCTATAGATATTGACTCAGTTTTACATATAAAAATACAATAGTATATGACTTATACGAATATTATAGTATTTTTAAATAATTTAATTTATATTTTTATTCATAATCATAATCACCAACGTTTAATACATGACTTTGAATCTTCGTTCGCGAAAGTTTTTAGTGCCCTAACTCTGTTTTATATTTAGCTAAAATGTTCATATTTTACACAGGGGACTGAATACTATTTAAATAATATAATTTTGGCTTTTCACCTCAGATACATAGACAAACTTGTAATAAATTTCATTTTAGAACCAATGTGTGATATTTTCGACTTTCATTTGCCTTCTAAATACTGTTTTAACCTCTATCAACTTATACAAGATAATATCTCATCAGAATCCAGCTCACTGGCTCGGCTATGATTCAAAATCCTAAACTACGCTCCAGTCTCATGACTTGGGCCAACACCTTCGATTTCCAGCTCAAGAAAGGTAACTCTTGTTCATTTTAGCCATAAATATGTGTAGAATCCTTAATGGCATGATAAAAAAGAGGTTGTTTTTTGCTTCATAATATACCTGCTTTACTTTTTAGACGGTTCTTGTGTTAATGGTCAGCTGGATATATAAAAAAGATTTCTATTTTATTATCAGTATACTTTTCCCTTAAACATGTCTATTTATGTCGAAATACATTATTCTTAGAATATTATCACGAGTCAGAATATTTGTAGATCTTAGATTGTTGCTTTTTTCTCTCACATTTCATCAGGGTGAATTCAGGGTGAATAAGGACAGACAGACAGACAGAGAGGCGAATTGTAGTAATGAAGGAGGTTTATTATATATGCATAATTATATATTCATAAATGTTTCGTAATTTATTTAAATTATCTCACAAACGTAGATTATATAACCTTTTCTGATGATTTTGAAATTATATCGTCAACCAGACATGTAGTGTAGATAATGAGAATGGAAATTTAAGTTATTTTATCATATAAACCTTTGCAACGAATACGTGTATTGAATTATTCTCAAATTAAATAAGAGCAATCTACACAATGCGTTTCGTTAAATACTTTACTAAGCTAAATAAATTTAATGATAAAATGGAATGTAGGGTTCATAGTCCTAACTTCCTCACGGCTGAGGATCGTGTGGTCATTACGTGGAATGGACACAAAACAACTTTCTTTGCACTATTAATGGAGTGGCTTGACATCTTCATTTCAAAAACAAGTTAACAATCAACCGGTGTTCAGATATGTAACTAGGTATTTAAGATGAGAGAGACTATGTATTTAACACTTACATACGAGTATTCAAACACAAGTCTACAATTTGAGTTTATATAAAGATATTTAAAACAACCGAATCACAAAAAAATATATATATACAAAAAAATACATACTAAAAATATATATATAATACAAAATATACATATATATATATATATATATATATACCTAAACACAAATAGGCCAAAAATTAACAATTATAAAATTGAAAATGACCTAAATGAGGTCAACAACCTCCTGATCACAATGATAACAACAATGCTTAATCGGATTTGTTTGTACCATAGTCCTGATTCGCTGATTACACAGCCAATTATTGTAAGCAATAAAACGATTGGACGCAAAAAATAACGGGCCCGAGCTTTTGTTTGAAAGCTTGGTGTTAAAGCTTCTTAAAAAGTTAGGAAGGGGTGGGTGAAAAGGTCGTTTAGGGGGTTACTCGGGTCCACTAAATACTGGCTCTCACTTAGCGAAGGAAATATTGAGTGTACAGAATCATTCTACTAATTAGCGAAAGTTAGTGAGGATGTATGTGTGTATGTTTGTTACTCTTTCACGAAAAATTTACTGGAACAAATTGTTGTTAAATTTGGTACTAGAGTAGTATATAACCTGAAATAATACATAAGCTACTTTTATCCCGAAATTCCCAAGAGATAAACTTTAGTATTGATTGAATTTGTTACGTCGATTAAAATTACACTAATAGAAATAAAATTAATTAAATAGAACGTTTTCAATATATTTTATCAAATCAAAATTAAATCAGTTCTTTGTTTTTTATGTCGGTCTGATTCACTCCTTTTCACAGAGGATTACATGTAATCCTCTATGTATAGACTATGGTCACAGATTATAAATTTATAAATGTATAATGCCTGCCAGCCTTCTAAGCTCTAGATATTTTACTCATAGCGAGTTTAAATGAAAAATACCGCAAGGACGCATAAAAACAAACAATTGCGCGCTCGAATGTTGTACTCGAGTAATTTTTTTTTTCAGCACTGATATTATTTTTAATGACGTCAAAGTACGTCGGCCCAGTTTCGTGAATTTCGAGTTAAAAATGTAAACTGTATTTCACTCCGTTTGATGTTTTACGACTGGCATTTAAGTGGTAACAGGAATTTTAGTTATACTATTGTATGCTCTATTAGTTCATGTCGGATCTCTCCATATATCAAATTAAAAAACAATGCAAAAACGTGTTTAAGTACATGTTTGATATAAATTAGGTATTTACATAACTTATTGAATAGAAAGGAGCCAACTTTATCGCCTCAAGATGAGAATGTTTATTCCTATTTCTTATCGAGTGTATTTTATAGAAATCGATAATCTATTTAGAGTTCAATCGTACTAATATTATAAATACGAATGTTTGTGAAGGTGTATATGTATGTATGTCTGTTTCTCTCACGCAAATTCTACTGGACGGATTGTTATGAAATTTGGTAAACGGGTAGAATATAACCTGTAGTAATACATAGGGTATTTTTTATCATTAATTTCCCCGGGGCGCAGCTAGTCTGTCATAAAAATAACGTAGTAATAATTAACATCGTGAAAGTTTTCTTCTGTCTACATTCATAAAGTGGTATGACAAAAAGTATATAGATACATTTTGAATCATATTTTTGCCAGCACAGTTGCTCTAAATATTAAATCATTACTGCAGACTTTAAACACAGATAAATCAGAACCAACTTCCCCAACGGACACGTTCCAAATAATACCAACTATTTAATTATAAATGAATTCGACCAACACGTGTAAACTTTAATAAAAGTTGACAATGTAGCGGATTAAACAGCGCGTCGGTGGAATATGGAAAGGGGAGCTGGTAAACCGCCCGGCTATTTTCAATTCGCCCAGATTTGACAAAAGAAATATGTAAATACATGCAAAATTGAAAAGTCTTCTGGTGTCGAATAAATAAAGAAATGTCATTTGGTAATTTTGCAATTTTGACCACGGGGCCAGAACTGTTGGTATTATGATTCCATGTCTAAGAAAACCTTTTGTTAAACATTTATTGGAAAAATATCCATGGCATAAGAACAATAATTAATTAATAAAAACATTCAAGGACAATTTGTAACAATGAGCGAATCTGAAAATAAAAATTTCATTGCATTTAGAAAATATATCTTTTTTAATTAGGATGAAGGTTCAACAATTATATTTGCGTGAAAAAAATAATTATTTTTGTAAATCAATATTTTTTTTCAAAATGCCGCCATGACAGTTCGCGAACGAAAGAGAGCAAAATAATTTATGTGAGTGAAAAGGTCAAGTTAAAGCAAGACAAAGATAAATAGAAATATATTTTCGTGTTCTAGCCTTCAAAAGGGCCGCCTTTTTAAACAAAGACCTAAAATAATTTTAAAAAGTCCAGCTTCTCATCTGTGGTGAGCATTTATTTGTATCTACTGAGGAACAATGCATGACAAAATGTTGAGAGACAATCTCGTTTATGCTACGTTCTACAAATAAAGAGGCGTTTTATCTTAATATGAAGTCTGTTTAAATAAGTTATTTTATGTCGCTCTTGTGTGCTCATTTAATTTCAGATTATTCTCTAAATATGTCAAATTCATGTACAAATCTTCTGAAGAATTTATAAAAATCAATGCATTTGCTAAACTTATTTACGTCTAATTTTAAAAGATATAATAACAATTCTCCAACGTATGTTGGAGAACGGTCGTTACCAAAAAATTATTTCTAAAAATCTTAATGATATAGTGCGAAAATAATAGGTACACTAATAAACAGACATATAGCATCCCCGATAGGACAAACATAAAATTTAATTTCATTGGAATATTAGCTTATTATATGTTTTCACTTTCAGCAAATGCGTTGTAAGCCGCCAAATGCAAAATACCAGAGTACTAAATGAGGCGCACAAAATTTTAATATCAGCCCACTGTCCACACGTCCCGCGCGTGTTTTGTGGTTAATTTGAAATTTTGATTGTATTTAGAGCATCGGTATACGCATCCAAAATTCTATGACTTCAGTGCAACATTTTATCCACTGTGCCGAATATTCGTAATAAAATTCCTATGTGCAAATAATTGTACAACTGCAAGTGGTGATCTAACCTATGCCAAAATTCATACAACTGCTTTTGCGTGATTGCGTGATGAATTGTAATATTGTATTGTTACATTAGTGTTAGTAGGATTATTTTGAGATGAAAAAGAATTTTCAAAAAGCAGGTTTTGGTTTTGATCGTGCAGTCGAAGTCAATTGAATGTTGGAAATATCGCCGGAATATAACAACTACGAATAATGACTAATAGTGAATTTTTACGAAAATTTACAAGTTCAAATAGGTATTCACAAATCCTTATGCAATAAAAAGGATTCTTCAAAACAACGTAAAATCTTAACCCTTTGAACGCCGCGACACCTTTAGGCGTCATGAATACCAAAGCTTACAACATAAGAAATCGTTGGCGTTTTAGGATTATTTCCGAAGGACGCCTAGAGCCGCCATAGACACGGCGTTCAAAGGATTAAGTGAGGCTGGTGATATTGAAATGGGCTTAATTATGAATTTTAGAATTTTTGTCTGTGAGATGGGATAAAACAAATCTCTGGGCTTGAAAGACGGCTGCGGCTACGAGAGGTTAACAATCCATGAAATTATTATTATAAATAGGTAAGCGTTTGTGAGTTTGTGACTTTGTGAGATTGAAGCGGGGAATCTCCGAAACTACTGTACCGATTTCAAAAATTCTTACACCATTAGAAAGGTACATTATCCAAGATTGCTATATGCTATATTTTATTACAAAATTCCCACGGGAGCGAAGCCCCGGGCAACATCAAGGGATAAGAAGCATGCAATATATTCTGTTCAATGAAAATGTTTTTGTAATAAAAATAGTGAATGATATAAATGAGATTGTGACTTAGCATATTTTATAGAGGTTATTCTGCTTTTTGTTAAAAAGAGTTTTATATGTTTATTCAATATTAAAGTTATTTCTTCCCAATGTTACACTAAAAAGTCTATCTTTCGAAATAAAAATATTAGTTATTATTGTATTTTTTTTTAACAAGAAAAACTGACCACAATGTGATAAAGCCACAATGTGATAAATGCAAAGAGAGCTAGATAGAGATACATATTATATGTTATAGCATTGTTGTGTAAGACAAGCATAAAATCTCCAGTGTGGAATTTAATTATGTTTTATAACTTGTAATAGTTTTAGTTTAATCAAGTTGCACGGGTTTTCTCATACCATTAATGTGTAATGAGAATCTTAATTACTATCTTGGTACTTTTGAAGTTTATCATGTGGTTCTTTGTGCATTAAAGTGGAATGAAATATGAAAAATCAACGCCTCATAATACTACAAATTAAAAAGGTTATACATATATTCATGCTATATCATCGCCTATATTACTATCAAGCTACAATCTACCAAAAATTACATCTAACAACATTTAACATTTTATAAATTTGTTAAGAAGTTGAGATAGGAAAATGACAAAAATTTGTCACATTAAAATAAATCCCTTGGAATACATTGGATAACATTTAATTCAATTTAATAATGTTTCACGTATTCCAACAATGAAATACAATGTTAAACGAATCAATTGTTATCAGTTTATCAGTATTATGCTGAGAGGAAGCCTTTTTGGTATACACAAATACGCCCAAATTGTGAAATCCTGTATATAAATACTTAAGTTTGTGATATCAAATAAAATATTTTTCTTTCTTTCTTTCTTTCAATTAAAAGTCTTATGTTATGACTCATCTAATGTAAACTAATGTTTTTGCAAATAAATAATCCTTGTCTTGAATAAATATCTTTTCACTTCTCACCAACGAATCGTGACGCAGCGGACCAATGACATTGCAGTATGGTTGTCGTTGCTTTACAATGGCGCAACGTGATTGGTTCGATGTGTATCATTTCGAATCAATTCGATGGTAAGAAGTAAAATGCTAACGCGCACGTCACCCACAGAACTGAAACATGAACAATAAATCCAAGAAAATCAGCAAATAAACAAAGGGAAACTCTTTAAGTGTAAATATAGAATGACAAAACATGTGACACAAGGAAATATATTTACCATACACTTGTGAAATCGGATAAATCCCGCGAGTAGGCGCTCGGAAGTAATATAAAGTAATATTCGCTGTCAAGTGTCACGCGCGTTGAAGCTTGTCACTAAATAAAGATATGTGTAGAAGGGTAACTGGGGTGGTGCTCGTGTCAGGTGAGAACATACAAATAATTATTTTAGAGGTTAGGTGACGATTCGTTACATAATTGCAAGCATTTAAGTACATAAAGTCATAATGTATCAATCTAAGGGCCAGTGCCTGTGAAGAATGGATTTCCCTTCAAATTTTTCATCTACTTAAAGATTTTATTCAAGTCGCCTAAAGGCATCCGACATGACTTTTACGACTACTTACCGCCATCTAGTGGCAGGTAGTCGCATACACACTAGTGAACTAAACTGTCCACAAGTGTGCAGGTTTCCTCACGATGTTTTCCTTCACGGGAAGCAAGTGGTGGTCTATGAAAACTAATATTATGAGTCAGATGTACAAGCTCATATGGCGCGCGTAGGATACGAACCTAAGACCTTTCAATCCAAAGACGGGCGTCTTAACAGTTACACCACCACTGCTTCAATTACAAGGTTATTTTTTTCGTCGACCACGAGTTTAACGGCGGCGTCTCAGGGACGGTGCCGGATGCGGTGTCCGAGAGAGACACGAGACGCAACTTCTGCATTTACATAATTTACGCACCACACAATATGTCCGCCTCACTTATATTAATGTTGGTTCTAATAAAATATCACAGCGATTATAATATCAACGTCAAAAACACGCAATTATATGGAATTTTCTTCTTACAAGATAAACGTTATATGACCTATCACTTAAATCACAAATAACTTTTGCGTAGCTCTCATTTTGATATTTCATTTTGTAAATATAATAATTATTCAATTAAACACAAAATTGCCCATCAGAAGATATATTTAACACGGTCAGTTTGGTTAATTTTTGTATTCCTATACAGGGTTACTGGTATCTAACGAATAACCGTCCAAAGGCGCATAGAGACTAACATTTTTTGTTCTACGACTTTTGTCTAAACGTAATAAATATTACCAACATTTTCATTTTTTTAGTTTTAATGTCGATTCTATAAAACGTTATCTCTATGTTCGATTCCGCTATATAACGCTACTGTACTGTCTTGCGTTGCTTGGTTATTACATAGCGTTAAGATGTGTAGAATCGCAAATTAGATTGTTTTTTATATACGTTACTTTTCGTGATTCGTAGTTTATTTTTTAGTTACCTGTTTTGATGTACCCACGTTGTCCTCAGGAGGTGAAGAGGTCTTTAGGAGGAGTAGAATATTTTAATAGCGCACACAATAAATAGCGTAATGGCCGAAGACGAGCGAGATATATCTATGACATAGACAACTGTCAGATTGTAGGTGCGTTTAATTACTTCAACAGGAGGTTTTGCGTTTGATAACAGTAAGCCTGTAAATTTTATTTTAAAGCATGTACCCACCATACTTACTCTTCTGTCTACTTGTGAATAAATAAATAAACGTCATTATGGAAGTCCGAATATTTTAAAACATATCCCATCATGAATATGGATATTTATAGCCGCTGTCCCAATCTACAGCGTTGATGAATAATGTAGTTTCTTGTTACTTTGATAGATTGCGCCGGGCAAAGCCTTGTTAATACAAACTACCGTTGTTACTGAGCTAACCACGGAATTCGTAATAAATAAAGCTGAGAACTGCCTCAGACATGTGGTTCCGCTCTCAAGAGATGGCCTAGGTAATAACATTCCAAAGGAGGGTAGACGATTGTAAACAACAACAGCCGAATCTTCAGAATTTTAAAGCTTAGCGAAGTTGAAATATGTAACTAGATTGTGTGTCGTATATGCCGTCATTTATGTTCCATTCGCGTCACTGTGATTTAGAGTGGGTTGCACCAGTCAACTTTGACTTTAACTTAAACCTGCGCTGAATAACGCAAAATAGGTACGTCACTTTGTTTAAACGTCAGCGGGACGCTTGATACAAAAACGAGCTTGTGAACTTACCTAATTCGAAAAATATGAAACAAAACCTTTTGACCGTTCATCCCAACTTAGTACAAAAGTAAGTTGGTTTGTTTCGTTACTTATTCACAGATTATCTACTCAACCAATCTCCATGAAATTACGCATACATACAACTATATGTATGTATGCGAAATCGTTTAACTATTTAAAGGACCTTTCCGGAAAAAGGAGCTGTTCCCGTGGGAAATTCATACGGACAAAGCCGCGGGTATACGCTTGTATTTAATAAATATGCAGTTATAATAAAACCAGTGACACAAACCATACCATTTACCATTTTAGGGACAGAAAACTATGCAAATTAAATAACAACTGTCACAAAATTACATTAAATTTAAATTAACAGTGGGACCCGCTGAGCAAATGGGGACAATGTTCGCCTTATAGGGACCACACAGGATATTGTGAGCCCAAAAGTAATTGAACCTCGGAAAATGTGTTCGCGGTATGAAGTACTAATTTCACTATAACTTTTCACCTTATGCAAAATTTTTCGCGCTTATGGTACTACTACCACTGCTAACAAGAAATACCGAATGAAACTCATTTGTTATAAGTTTATCGTGTCTGTTTGTGGTATATGTGTATCTGTCTGTGGCATCGTAGCTCCCAAACGGATGAACCGATTTTCGTTTATTTTTTTTTGTGTTCTTAGCCATGTTTCATGAAAATCGGTTCAGCCGTTCAAAAGTTGGAGCTAAATTAATTTGAAAGTCGGGACTTTTTTTTAATTTGCCTAATAAATAAACTTGTAACAGAGAACAGAACTTGTTATTTTTCCGGAACGAAAAGACCTTATGTCCTTCTCCGATCGATCGAACTTTTTCGTTTGTAAATTTGCTTAGAACGAAAAAAATTAATGAACTTCGATTGCGTGAGAATCCGGCCCCAAATTTCCTGCATTAGAATTGATGTCCATTTCTTATTTTGTCCTCCCATGTTCACGCCTTGACATTCACATTTCCGTTTCATACAATTTCCTTTCATCTGTCCCTTTAGGGTCACATTATGAGGTCAAAGGTCCTTGTGGTTTGTGGCGCGTCACTCTCCCTCGTCTGATTGTTTTTCCGTACCATACCTTCTCATTCGTTGTCCCAGCCGTTTAGTTTTTGGAGACCAGGATCCAGGATCTTTGTGGTGTGTATTTAAAATACCTAAATTATATATTTGTGACTTTTATGTGCTTGTATTTTACAATAACGACATTTTGCCGCTTCGAAACCTATGGTTTTAAGACCTGTGGCGCGCCTGACATAAACTTTGGCAATGATTTTGTTGCATTGTCAATTAAAGAATTCAATATTCATTAAGAATTAATTGAAATTGTTTAATATATAAATTATTATATAAAGAAATTAAATATAAATTGTTTTATATAAAGATTTGATGTTAATTTTATCAATGTATATCAATATTTTTTATAAAAATTATATTATTGTTATTGACCAAATTTGCAATACTCGCTGAGTTGCTATGATAAAAACAAAAAATATACATAACATCTGTATTGTAATTATGATTTATAGTTGGCAAATAAATGTCAAAATCTTTGAATAAACGAACTCGAATTTCAGCTATCAAGGTTTTTTATCCCTTTATCGGGGGAATATGGAGAAATTATCTCATTCTAGAACGGGAATTTGAAATTGAAGTTTGTTGCGCCACTTTTTCTTTACCTGCCATTTGGAAGTCAGCTATAGATTAGTTTTAGGAGTCGGTTGCACCATTCAATTTTAACTTTCATCTACGCAGAATAACTTAAGTACGCTATTTTGTCTATGCGTCAGCGGTGCGTATCAATGACAACGTCAAAGTTGACTGATGTAACTCACCTTACGTCGAATACATCGTATTAAAAAGCAATTTAATTTCGACAAAAGTACCAAAAAAAATATTCTTCAACTTATTATGATAATTTGTCGGTACGTGAAAATGGTTAAATCGTCACAGCTATTTTGAGAGGCTATCGCATACCAGATGACGCCCTCACCATTATTAAAACACCCAATGTAAATTTGGTTGAATATCAAGTATTAACAAATACAGACTATTTTTTATTCCCTGCGTATTTTTCGACAATATGTACCCCGTCCAACTCAAAAGAGACCTTATGGCAGCTAGCACTTAGGTCTTTATTGCCGTTGTTCGATTACAAAACAACGACAATAATGGCGTAAGTGCCGAGCGCCGTAAGGTCCCTTTCGATTTGGACGGCCTCATATACTTACTACTTGTAATACAACTATGACGGCCTCGGTGGCGCAGCGGTAAAGTTCTTGCCACTGAACTGAGAGGTCCCGGGTTCGATCCCCGGTCGGGTCATGATGGAAAACGATCTTTTTCTGATTGGCCCGGGTCTTGGATGTTTATCTATATAATTATGTATTTGTTATAAAATATAGTATCGTTGAGTTAGTATCCCATAACACAAGTTTCGAACTTACTTTGGGGCTAGCTCAATCTGTGTGATTTGTCCTCATTTATTTTATTATTTTATTTAACTTTCAAAAGAAAGACAACAGTTTAAAAAGCATATTTGACATTTCATATCTGATCAGCTGATCGGACATATTTTATTAGAGACAAAAAATATTATGCCAATTTTTAACATAGACTTTAATAGAAACCACATCAGTTCCATCATCCAATTCGTAAAATTTGTAAATATGAATAAATTTAATGAGTCAATAAAAAAAATTCATTTGACAAGAAATTATAAGAAAATATCAAAACTGCACGTGGAAGAATTAGGAGATGCTTTTGTCCAACAGTGGGATATAAATAGCTAGTAAAAGAAAGTATTTTTATACATTCTACTAACGCTGATTGATATTGTAAAAAACGGTTTTATTATACATGATTAGAGGTAATAAAATAAAAACCATACAGTTGTAATTGAGCTTAAAACACGAATTATTGCGATATTAACATAGTGATATTAAATTGTATAGAATATAGTATAACAATCATTTGTAGAGCGCGCCATATCTGTCTGAAAATCAAATAAACTAAATATTTATGTCTTTTTCATTATTTTATTAACGACAAAAGACAGTATTGTTTTACCTTTTAAAAAAAAATATGTTTATGTAATATTTAAGATGACTTAAGCTTAACATTAACCATGTATTTTTTTTATAAAAACAGAAACTGTTTTCATTATCACTTTATTCCAAGGTTCAATTAAGTTATAAACAACCTTAAAAAAGTAGGCGTCGTGTCGTATAGATAATTAAAAAGTAATTAGGACAAAAATTATTTTTGTATTTTTAGGAAATGATGCGAATACGTGACTTGAGGGGATTGCGTGGGAAAATGTATTCAGTTACGCATATTATGTTCTATTTTTGAAAATAAATGTCGGGATTTGGCTAAAGAAATATAAATTATAATAATAATATAGACTAAAAAGATATATTAAGGGGAACAATAGTTAAATATAACTCCTATGCTGTATAAGTTTAGACACTTTCGATATTCTTTGGGGGATCATCGATAATCATTAAAATATGACGAATTTTCCTATTTTTATTTCTGACGTTAATTTTAATCAGAAAAATAAGTTTCAATTTTTAAATTAACTCAAAAAGATTTTTAGACTTTAAAAGGTTATTACTCTGACAGCCATAGCACTTTTTTACTCGCTCTACGTAAAAATACAATTTTATTGTTACTCTAAATCATGTACCAGTGCAGCCATAAAGATCGTTATCAACTATTTCTGGCACACAGGTTCACTCGCTTGAATAAAATTAATATTAGAGGTCTATTAGTATGAGTTATATTGCGCATGTAGACCGTATTTTATACAATGTACTGAATATGGAAATAGCTGAGTGTATTGATTTTCGTGTATCATAAATGTCTTTGCTGAATAATGCTAGAATTAGAATACATAATAAGGTGGTAGGGTTTATGTACTTATTTGAGCTTGATGTGATTTAGTTCCTCGTTATTTGTCCTCTATATTGTCCCTAAGGGCATAACGTGTGGTTTCGTATAGAATAGAACCACTACGTATTCTCCTGTAGATCAGAGAGACATGTCGTAAAGGTTATTAAGGGTGGATTGCACCGTCACATTTGAAGTTATCTTTAACTTGCGTAATTTGTGTCTACACATCAGCGGCGCGCCGATTAAAATCAACGTCAAATTTGACGGTGAAACATTATGCTTTTGCAGCATTTTCAAATTGATTTAACTGCATTTTGAGATTATTTTCGCATTCGTTGCTGTGTACTTTGGCTGTTTAAATTGTTAAAAAAAATAGACAAGCTTTATGGTGTCGTATTTTTTTTATAACACTTGAATACAAAATGATTCATCTTCTTTGGATATCTTGAGCTGACTGAAATGAAAGAGAGATATAGAACTGATGCGTCACAAATACCATAAATTGTTGCAGAAAGAAAGAAAGAAAAAATATTTGCCTAAAAATGAGCACCTACTCATTTTTAGCCCATGAGCGCCCAAGGCCAGGTTCAAGTTACATGTTTAACCAGCTATGACGATCCTAACTAATATAATAAATACGAAAGTAACTTTATTTTTTTGTTTGTTTGTTACCTCTTCACGCTCTATCTACTCAACCAATCTTCTTGAAATTTTGCATACATGTAGTTTGATGCATGGAGAAGGACATAGGGTACCTTTCGTTCCGGAAAATAAACGCCGGTGAAGCCGCGGCCATAAACTAGTATAAAATAAATAAATGAGGAGCATGTTATGTAATACATAATACTTAATCTATTATTAAAGAAATCATAGTCATAACTTTTGCCCGCGGCTTGGCCCGCGTGAATTTATCGGCGAAAGCGAAATAGACATGATTTTGATAAACAAACTTTCACACCCATTATAGTCATATACACTAGGATTGTTTTTTGAAAAAGTAGATTATTTTCAAAAGGAGTTCTTTAACTACATGCATATTAAATTTCATTAAAATCGGTTAAGCAGTTTAAACGTGATCATTTCACGTTTAAACCGAACAAAGACTTTCGCATTTATAATATAAATATGGATTTAGAAACAGTCAAAGTCTAAAATAAATTCCCAAAAGTGACAACGCCTTAACTCTCAATAAACTACGTATGTTTGTTTTGTTCAGGGAAGTAACGAACAAAAAGTATCCTGTGCTTTGTGCCCCTCAGAAAAATATATCTCATTTGTGGGAAGAAACTATTGTATCTTTCTTTTATGCTGTCTAAAGACTTATAAATTCTTTGTGTTCATTCTTTTATATGTGTCGAACTGTTCGTAGTGATATTTCAATTAATGGAGTGTTGTTTTAGATTTTTACACGCTTGACAATATGATCAGACGATTATTGTTTTGGGTAACTAACCCAGACGTGTTATATTTTATGATATACATGCATACACACGCTTCATTGATAAAAGAAGCAGAGGAGTTAATGCTGGTTTGCGTTTCACTTCTCACCAACGAATCGATTCGAAGAGAGACGCGGCGAACCAATCACATTGTTGGTTGTCGTTGCGTCACAATGGCGCAATGCGATTGGTCCGCTGCGTCTCACTTCGAATCGATTCGATAGTGAGAAGTGAAATGCAAATCCGCACTTCGCCCACAGATTATTTAAACGAAGTGAGTACTTTTGTTACAAGATACAAACAAGTTTTGTTGTGATATACAGAAAAGAATACAAGTTAAATTTTACTCAAAAATCATTTCGTTACCATTATTTGCGTATCGATAGCAAATCTGTATATGCTACAAAATTGGATACTAAATATAAATCTATACTATTATTATAAAGAGGTAAGCTTTTGTGAGTTTGTATATTTGAATATTTGACTCGGGTAATCTCCGAAACTACCGGACCGATTTCAAAAATTCTTTCACCATTAGAAATGTACATGCTAAGGCTATATTTTATCTCAAAATTCCCGCGGGAGCGAATCCCCGGGCACATTAATATAATTATTATTAAACTAAGCAACGCATATGTTTGTGACAACTTTGGTGTTTCAGGCGTTGATAGCCTTTATTGCCGCATACATGATGGCCAATAATAAGAATAATATCTTATATAACTTTCTTGAAGTTTAATTCAAATTCAAATTAATTTATTCAAAAAACAAACACAAAACATATTTAAAAATATTAAAAAAAACTTTACATTGTGCTCGCAATTTGAAAAGGACCCAGCTCAGCATATGTTGTTTACCCCGTGCGAGGTAAGCAACGCTGGTCTTTCGCTGGGAGCCACGAGTAAAAACGCACGGACAGTTGCAACCTTATAAACTACAATACGCTTAACTAAGCTTCTAACAAAATAAATTAAGTAAAGTAATAATATTGTGCGGTAATTATGAAGTATAGTATACATAATGAAGGTCTGTTAAGATTAGTCAATATAAAACAAAATAATAATTTCCACTATATTGTTGGTATTCTTCAACGTACATGTTTACAGCCATCGAGCGTTTTTCGAGGCAAAATATAACAAACAACGTATTCATAACAACGTGATATGGTGCATACGTGACGGAAATGTGAAAAATTTTTCCTTCTCCTCTTATTGAAAATATATTTCGCTCTGTCCTTTTGGAGTTTAGATTAACATAAATCAAACAGAAGTGACGTACATTCTACGCGTTATTTTATCTTTGCTTGATGTATGGCATGGGCCACAAAAACTCATAGAAACTGACACGTATCATGTGATTTTATTCACACTCAAATCGATCGTTTTTTTTTACCCTACTTAAGCCACATAATATTCCATAGTTTAATTGTGTCACATTCTTTAAATGAATATTATAATTGGTAAACTAAGTCTTTTGTTTCTCAAGTCTTAAATTTTTAGCTAGCTGTTATTCTTGAATGTTTAAGCATAATTTGCAATACAAAGAAGTATTATACCATTTATTGAAATAACCTAAAAATGACCAACCAAGCTATTCGAGACCTAGTTTTTGTTATCAGCTTTTTTACTGTTTTCTACTCTGTTCATCACTAGTTGTCAATCATTGAGTTGAAATAATGAGACAACTAATAGTGCGATTTGCACTTCTAGTTGTCTAATTATTTCAAACTCTGTGCACTACCAGAAGACCCGGCAGAGGAAACGAAATTAAACATATGTAAAATGATAAATGAAGCTTTATTTATATTATACTTTAGAAATGCCTTAGTTTGATGAAACATACCAGATTGGGTGTTGAATTTAATAGAGCCACGCTCCGTTGCGTCGTCGTAGAATATTGCGGCTCTTTGTGCTCCGTTGTTTTTCATAGGTTTCGACATTGACGAGCGTCAACGTGCGTCGAAAAGTAAAAATAAAAGCTAAAACAAGGTCAAGCCGATCATAATCAAGCTAAACTTAGGTCCCGCCGGCGAGGTTATGCCATAACATATAAATATATTTACATTTCAACCAAGCAACTATTTAATAATATAATTATTATACGAATATGTAGAAAAATGTCGATGCAATAGCAACCAACATTCAATTGTAAACATCGATAATATTTTGTTTCTGAAAAACGTCAAGATTACTCATTCAAACAGTTCTATCAATGCCTGTAACATTATCGATAGTGAAACACAATATTCAACTATCAATAGCGAAATTTATCAATAGTTCTATGGAGCATATATCGCGTAATAAGAGATTCATACATCAGCTAGCCGGTCTGACTGTAATGGATGTTTGCCTCTGTGCGGTCTACAGCTAAGGACTTATACGCTACTCAGAAGTAGATTGTAGATATTGTTGTTTATGGCACATATTCTAGGTATTGTAATGTTACTAGCGCCATAAAGGAAGAAGCATAAGTAATATTAATATATGCTCTAAAACTATCGCTAGTTGATTGGAAGACTTGTGTGTACTTTTGACATGTGTTCATCACCTTTTTGGTAAGTACTTTTGACACGTGATATTTGTACAATACAGATATTACAAAGGAACAAAATCTTTATTTAAATCACATGGTATAATGCTCATGAAATATTTAAAATAGATGGGTCCTTAGATTAAAAATTATATGTAGTCTATGACATACCAAAAATATAATATATTGGAATCCTCATATCGAGCTCATTTGATATATGGCACAATAAGATTTAAAAAACTTTTTTTTTAATTCCCTTATTACGTCCGAAAAAGTATTTGAAGATGAAAGCCAAGTCGATTGACTTTATAATCTATGTTTGGATCATAGGATTATCATCATCTCACCAAATTTCACCTGATTTGGTCCAGTAGATTCGGAGCAAATTGGCTGTGTCAAACGGACGGATAGACAGACACACTATCCTATATGGGTTCCATTTTTCATTCTTTGTACGAAACCTTAAAAATGTACCAATAAATATATATAAACCTAATAAATTTATTCAATTCTTTATAACAGACATATTTGTGTCAATGTCATTAAAATTACATTTGCATACAACTGTCAGTGTGAAAAATATGTCGCTTTTCAATATAAAATTTTATTCATTTGCAGTTCCGAAGCTTTCACGTACGATGTTTGAATATGAGTTTGTTTGATTTATGAATTGCAACAGCCAATTTGTAGGATTTATTTGCTTCTTGTTACTAAAATGTGTCAGTTATATTTTGAACTGGTACAGTCGACAGCACTTCAACCTACCTAAATTCATTGCAAACTCGCCGCTATTACTCCGCCGCTGTAGAGGTTTATGTAGCTGTTGACTGTACTCTCCTTTAAAAAATTCAAGGCACTTAGTTCGATCCTATGAGAGACTTTCGTGGTGATATTGATCCAACACGTAGAAGACCTTTGGAATCTTGATGTTATGGTAGGTCTCCCGCCAAAAGACGCTCCTGGATATACTAATGAAATTATATGAGTGTGAACTATTACAGAATAATAGATAGACATACATGACTATGGAATGAAATTTATTTTTATATCATCCATCTCTCGGGTACCACATCATTTGGGCTAATTAGTGTTGGAATAATAACTTTGATCGTCGCTTTCAATAAGTCTTTTATTTTGTATCACACTAAGGTTCTCTCCTACCTTGTTTCTGTCTTCCTTCACGCAGTCAGTCCATCTCTTTCTTGGTCTTCCTACTCTCATATTTAATTTTAAATCAATTAATATTGGTCACTTTTACTTATAATAACGGTCGGGTAAAAGTATAATAAATTATGCACCTAAATCTTTCTCGGTAATCACACTTTTTATTAGTGAAAACCGAACTAAATCCCTCAGGTAGTTTTTAAGTTCATACAGACAGATTGATGCAATAACGGGACATTTTTATAAAATGTAAGGAAATTATTATAGTATAATTAGTTCTCTCTCTCTCATCTAAAAGGTTTTCCGGTTGCTGTCAGGATTTTTTTTACTTATTATCGTTTATAATAAGGAAAAACTTATTTGTTGAAAATTTAAATACAAAATACAAAATAGGTAAGCTATTGATATTTAAATAAAAAATATATTTAAGTCGAAATGAAATCACTAAGAAAAAAATATATATTCTTTCGTTCTAAATTCAAACATTTGAGTTAACGAAGTGCTTTAGATAAAAAAAATCTAAAGAAACAAAACAATAAAGACCATTCTTGAAAATTAAATAGGTTTTTACTTGAAAATGACTTCAACTTGAACAGACATTAGAATAAGGCTTCGCTTCGTTTCTTTGAATGATTTCCAATCAATGTTCAATGTTAGGCTGTGATAAATTCACAATATATTAATTTATTCGATTTAATTAGTATTTTTATGAAGCTTTTTTCGATTGTTATTATGTTAAACGCGTTTTTTTATTTATGAAAATTTTAAATGCTACTGTTAGTTTATTACAAGTAAATACATTACATTTTGTATTATTATTATTCAGATTTCATCCTTGGCTGCGACACCTATAAAAAATAAAGGTTTGGATATCATTTTACGACCGGCTAGCTATTGGTTGCCACTTATTGGGAATAACTACATTACCTCTATAAAAGAAATAAACAAGTATATCTCTGACGAGGCGATAAAAATGGCGGGCAAAATTTAAAGATACCGTTGGTATGGTGTTAATTTGACGACCACGGTGGCGCAGTGGTAAAGTGCTTGCCTCTGAACCGAGAGGTCTCGGGGTCGATCACCAGTCGGGTCATGATGGAAAATGATATTTTTCTGATTGGCCCGGGTCTTGGATGTTTATTTATATATGTATGCGTTATAAAATATAATATCGTTGAGTTAGTATCCCATAACACGAGTCTCGAACTTACTTTGGGGCTAGCTCAATCTGTGTGATTTGTCATAATATATTTATATTTACGTTTTTATTTTATGTTTATAATGGCATCGACACGCTAAGAATACTAGAAGAAAGATATAGAAAATAAAAACATAAGGAATAAAAACCCTGGACAGCTTTTGCCATTAGTCACTTCGTACGAAATCTAAGGGTAAAATGGTGTACAACTGGAACCATATACCACATGAAACTAAATGACATAATAACGACTCCCTTTTACTACAACAAAGTAGATATCTAAAGTAAAAAAAATCAATGTCATTAAAATTACATTTGCATACAACTGTCAGTGTGAAAAATATGTCGCTTTTCAATATAAAATTTTATTCATTTGCAGTTCCGAAGCTTTCACGTACGATGTTTGAATATGAGTTTGTTTGATTTATGAATTGCAACAGCCAATTTGTAGGATTTATTTGCTTCTTGTTACTAAAATGTGTCAGTTATATTTTGAACTGGTACAGTCGACAGCACTTCAACCTACCTAAATTCATTGCAAACTCGCCGCTATTACTCCGCCGCTGTAGAGGTTTATGTAGCTGTTGACTGTACTCTCCTTTAAAAAATTCAAGGCACTTAGTTCGATCCTATGAGAGACTTTCGTGGTGATATTGATCCAACACGTAGAAGACCTTTGGAATCTTGATGTTATGGTAGGTCTCCCGCCAAAAGACGCTCCTGGATATACTAATGAAATTATATGAGTGTGAACTATTACAGAATAATAGATAGACATACATGACTATGGAATGAAATTTATTTTTATATCATCCATCTCTCGGGTACCACATCATTTGGGCTAATTAGTGTTGGAATAATAACTTTGATCGTCGCTTTCAATAAGTCTTTTATTTTGTATCACACTAAGGTTCTCTCCTACCTTGTTTCTGTCTTCCTTCACGCAGTCAGTCCATCTCTTTCTTGGTCTTCCTACTCTCATATTTAATTTTAAATCAATTAATATTGGTCACTTTTACTTATAATAACGGTCGGGTAAAAGTATAATAAATTATGCACCTAAATCTTTCTCGGTAATCACACTTTTTATTAGTGAAAACCGAACTAAATCCCTCAGGTAGTTTTTAAGTTCATACAGACAGATTGATGCAATAACGGGACATTTTTATAAAATGTAAGGAAATTATTATAGTATAATTAGTTCTCTCTCTCTCATCTAAAAGGTTTTCCGGTTGCTGTCAGGATTTTTTTTACTTATTATCGTTTATAATAAGGAAAAACTTATTTGTTGAAAATTTAAATACAAAATACAAAATAGGTAAGCTATTGATATTTAAATAAAAAATATATTTAAGTCGAAATGAAATCACTAAGAAAAAAATATATATTCTTTCGTTCTAAATTCAAACATTTGAGTTAACGAAGTGCTTTAGATAAAAAAAATCTAAAGAAACAAAACAATAAAGACCATTCTTGAAAATTAAATAGGTTTTTACTTGAAAATGACTTCAACTTGAACAGACATTAGAATAAGGCTTCGCTTCGTTTCTTTGAATGATTTCCAATCAATGTTCAATGTTAGGCTGTGATAAATTCACAATATATTAATTTATTCGATTTAATTAGTATTTTTATGAAGCTTTTTTCGATTGTTATTATGTTAAACGCGTTTTTTTATTTATGAAAATTTTAAATGCTACTGTTAGTTTATTACAAGTAAATACATTACATTTTGTATTATTATTATTCAGATTTCATCCTTGGCTGCGACACCTATAAAAAATAAAGGTTTGGATATCATTTTACGACCGGCTAGCTATTGGTTGCCACTTATTGGGAATAACTACATTACCTCTATAAAAGAAATAAACAAGTATATCTCTGACGAGGCGATAAAAATGGCGGGCAAAATTTAAAGATACCGTTGGTATGGTGTTAATTTGACGACCACGGTGGCGCAGTGGTAAAGTGCTTGCCTCTGAACCGAGAGGTCTCGGGGTCGATCACCAGTCGGGTCATGATGGAAAATGATATTTTTCTGATTGGCCCGGGTCTTGGATGTTTATTTATATATGTATGCGTTATAAAATATAATATCGTTGAGTTAGTATCCCATAACACGAGTCTCGAACTTACTTTGGGGCTAGCTCAATCTGTGTGATTTGTCATAATATATTTATATTTACGTTTTTATTTTATGTTTATAATGGCATCGACACGCTAAGAATACTAGAAGAAAGATATAGAAAATAAAAACATAAGGAATAAAAACCCTGGACAGCTTTTGCCATTAGTCACTTCGTACGAAATCTAAGGGTAAAATGGTGTACAACTGGAACCATATACCACATGAAACTAAATGACATAATAACGACTCCCTTTTACTACAACAAAGTAGATATCTAAAGTAAAAAAAATCCAATATAGAATTGGCAATAACAAACTTAAGTGAAAACTTAAAATGGAACTTGTTCACAAATGTAATCCGTTATATCCTACAGAAAATATATATGAACGAACAGTTTGGCTAAATAACTATCGTCTTGTCTTGAAATTCTCCGACAAAAGTTTCAAGATACAAAATTGTCTCGTGTTTTTGTTTCTCATTTTACTTCGCTATAGTTTTGTTGTGATTTATTATATATTGATTTATATATATATATTCGGATGTGTATATTTTTTTAAATTTATAATTGTAAAAAAAAAGTTAATTTTTTAATTGTTTTCTGTTTGGTATGTTTTATTTAATTCTAAATACCCTTGCTTTTTTTTCAATTACATTTTCACCTGATTCCTTCATTTAATTTTTTCAAATTAAATAATATATATTATATCAATTAAAAATAAATAATATTTTTTTATGTCGTGTCTTTGTTTTTACTTCTCAATAGATATTTAATTTTTTTGAAAACCTAACATTTTGTTGATATTTATATAATTTGATTGGGCTGCTGATGCCCATAGAATACTTGTCTACAGAATTTATTAATTATGTAGATTGATATTATGAAAAAAATATATATTTCAATCATATTTAAATTTATATTTTGCTACTGATATTATTTAGCTACAAAAGTAGAGTGACCAATTAAATTAAGTTATTCTATTATATATTAAACAATATCCGCTCATAAACTCGAACATTTCCTTAATTACGACGCGATATCTCTACAGACAGACACATTAACTTTTATGTTATATTAGGGACTGGGCTATTACACGTACCCTAAAGGAACTTTCAGACCTGCATGTTTATAAATGGTAAATAAATTCAACGAACAGAAATTGTATTTCATTCTTAGTTTAACACAATATTTGGACAAAATTATTTGATTTTTAATTTCATTAATGAAAAATTACAAAAATCTTCATGATAACTTTGTTTATTTTTCATCTAAGCGTTTTGCCGATCAATTTGAAGCTCAGGTTCCGTTTTTTTTTCTTCAAACCACGCAGTCTTCTTCATTCTTAGTTGTCTAAATATCGTATTTAAATCTATCTATTTATATAAAAGCAAAAAACACTCACTTACTCACGTATCACGAAATCTCGAAAATTACTGAGCTACTGAAGGTGAAATTTGGCAGGAAGGTAGATTGTGATTCCATTCCTAAGGGAGTGAAATAGGAGTTGCCATTTCGTATGAAACTTCGTCATGTTTGAAGTGAGAGTGAGACATATAAAATTTTTAATTTAAATTTGTAGTTGGTAAATAAATAAAGCATTAATTCGATTTTGAAAATTACATCCCTATAGGGATGAAATAGGGGTTGGAAATTTGTATGGAATTTCATATAATTAAACTAAAGATGAGGAAAAATACGAATTTGAATCATAGTAATAAATATATTTCACCAGTCTTAGAATGCGCGATAAAAGAATAACTGAAATTTTATTTACTTCGATTTCTTGTAATTAAGAACTGAAATTCACGCGTACGAAGTCGCGGGCAAAAGCTAGTATATGTACATTTATCTAGAATAATACATGTTTTTTATATTTTTCTGACATTGTCATCTATCCTAATGGCATTCCCAAGGCGGGTTGACGGAGCAGCAAGCATGTTCACTAAATGTGAGCTTTGAATTTTGTCACTCTAAACTCTCTCGTAAATATAATATATAATAATATATCTCGTAAGAAATAAAGACGTAATACTTTATCTTATTTTAATCAAAAATCACAAAGTTACTCGCATATTCAAACTCATAAATTCCTCCCCTGGTCGTAAGGGTTGAAAGCTGTACTGAATTTATTGTCAACACCCACGTGCTGTTTCATGTTTGGATTAAATGTGGTCGTGTCACATAATTTATAGATTTATTACTTGAATTATTTCTATATTTTTGTATCGTTGTTATAGTCGATTTTACTCATTGTCCGATTTTTAAATGCCAATATCGTAGACAAAACTGTCTATATGGCTTTGAAATTGCCCATAAGTATGGAGTCTTAACTGCTAGTATATAAATAAAACTAGTGGCCCACCCCGCTTCGCTCGGGTAAAAATATAATAAATTATACACCTAAACCTTCTACAGGAACCACACTATCTATTGGTGAAATCCGCATGAAAATCTGTGTAGTAGTTTTTGAGTTTATAGCGAACAAACAGACAGACTGACGCGGTAGAGAACTTTGTTTTATGTAATCTATTATATTTTTGTCGCATTTTGGGCCGCAAGTTTCATATAATATTCTCCTTAAAGTCGTATGCCTAATGACTGAAGGTCGTGGTCATTAAGTGGAATGAAACACACTCGACGATTCCGTGACAATATTAATGATGTGGATTACCATTGCTTTCTCAATTTCACACACTAGGTGATAAATCATCAAATAGAGTGCAGGTTTCCTCACGAAAATAGCAGTGGATTATTAAAACAACTATATACCTGAGTCAGATTGGTATACAAACTCAAGTGGCACGAGTAGGATTCGAACCTAAGACTCTCAGTGATAGTCCAGAGGTCCAGTTTCAGCTTCAATAAATCTATCTCGTAGATAAATATCTAAGACTCAAGCCAATCTGCGAACGATTAGTGAACAACTAAGAACTATTATAACAACGATTATTGCCAGTTATAATTATAGCTATATTGGTAATAGTCGTAGTTCCAAGTTTTCACAGTGAGGTTATGATGGCATTCATTGTTAGATAACTGGTTCTTGCCTGTGGCTTATCCATAGACAAATACCGATATAGATACAAGATAATAAGTCGAAATATTAATAATAGTGACTCCTAATATTAATATTCCGACTAGGAAAGATTTTTTTTTTACATTAATATATCAAATGATAATATAAAAATAACAATAATAAAAGAATTAATCCTTAGAACCTGTTTCTTAGCTTGCTGATAAAGTATCAGATAGCCAAAATTTAATATATTACAACTGTTGTAATTACTGCAGCAAATCAGCAACGTTTGCATTTTAACCCCCTACGCAAAAAGAGGGGTGTTATAAGTTTGACCGCTAAGTTTGTCTGTCTGTGGTTGTGTACGGGGCTCGGGTGAAACGATTAGGATGTGGTTTTTTTCATTTGATTATTATTTTTTTATGCGGTGGTTCTTAAATATGTTTGATCAAAATCGGTTCAGCCTTTTAAATGTTGAAATTAATATTGAAAGTCGGGGGAATTTTTTAATTAGACTAACAAATAAACTTGTTGTGATACGTTTGAAGTCTAAAAGATTTATTACTTATTTTTTATCAGTCGCACATACTTTAAAATTCCTTGTTTTTCTGATATCTATCAGAATATCTGATCTGTGACTCAAGAGAATGTTTGTTTTCCTTCTCAGACATGTTTATTTATGAAATATACGTAAATACGGTTGTTGATCGAGACTGTTTGCGTATACATTCAGAGACGTCATGACAAAAAATTATTAGTGTTCACTGACAATAAGACATATCAAAAAAATATTTTAACCGTCTTCAATAAAAAATTGGTTTCTTTGTTAAGACAAATACATGTATATATACGTCTCAAAAATAATTTACGGAAAACAAGTATGAAGTATATATTTTTATATACATTTGTTGCCAGGTTGTATATAGCTTTATAGCTTACTATAAAGTGTTTAATTTGGGTAAACTAAGCGCGTGTGACAACATGGTCTTACAGGCTTCTATAGACTTCGATAATCATTTCCCAACAATCTGGCAACAAATGTATATAAAAATATATACTTCATACATAATGTCACACTTGTTTTCCGTAGATTATTTTTGAGACGTATATACTGACACCCACTCATTTTCCGTTGGTTTCCAGATGTTTCTATTTATAAATACAAAGTAATTTCTGATTGACTGACGTGAATAATTTATTGAGACCAAAAACGCTTTTCGTTATAGATCCACCTTAATTTGTACTTGGGTTCAAACTTAACATTATTTTTTCCCAAAAATAACAAGTGCTATATAGATCACTAGCTTTTGCCCGCGTCTTCGCCCGCGTAAATTTCCCACGGGAACAGTTATATTTACGGGATGAAAGGTGTCCAATGTCCTTCACCATACTTCAAACTTCAAACATGTATGCAAATTTCAACAAGATTGGTTAAGTAGATAGAGCGTGAACAGGTAACAAACAAACATACTTGCGTTCGCATTTATAATATTAGTTGGGATTATAATACTTGGAAAAAACTGTATGTACGCACATTGAAACAGTACACAGTATACATAGCAGAATGTGTCCACACAAAATTGCTATACATCTTAATTCCAACTAGAGTGACCATAATTCCTGCTCGTTTCAGTACGTAATCCGCAGGGAACCTAGCAATCGGATGTTTTATAGGCGATTAGCTTTCAGCTGCACCGTATCCAGCCAATTTATTTTTAATCTCTTCTTTCAAAGCGTGATATAGTGGCAGCCATTACAACTATTACTCAACTTCGAATTTTCAGAGAAAATATCGCTTAAAATTCAATTTTTATTCATTTGACATTGACAGACTTTTTTCACAGATTAATAAAAAAATATTTCTTAAAATAATTCTTAAAACTGCTTATAGTATTTTTGAATGACTGCTGCCGAAAAGTTTCTTTAGACTGAAGTAAATATTCTTCAACTTTGGACTATTGTATAATTAAAACAGAACCTTTGGTATTCCTCGAATAATGCCGTTATATGTGGCGCAGACACACCAGTATAATAAAATTCAGTTCTACACACAAACACTACCTAAAATTTATTCCTTAGTATCCTGAATGTTTCTGTGAAAACCTAAGAAGATTATATAATATAAGACAGTGTTTTACGATAATATGTTGTTTTCACAAATTTTGTTATGCAAAACCTTAAGACTTTGGGGTAAAAACTTTATCTGTAGCATGTATAGTTTTTGAGATACAGGTGGGCCCTCAGACGACACTATGAGGACTGAGGGCCTTTCGTAAAACATCGTAACTCGCTTATTTGGCTTTCACAAAATCTAATTCAAACATTCACAATTCTTTTGGAATGTTCACTAAATACCAAACATAATTTCATAGACCTTGAAGAAGTGAGCCCTCAGACCACACGCACATAGAAATGCTATCGAGTTAAGTCAGTAGATAAGTAAACATTTCTTTTAAACGGTAAAAAAAAAATTGAATCTCAGTAGCGTTGAATAATGTATGCAAAAAATACATATATTATGTAAAAATGACGAATAACATTAAGCTTTCTTTATTAAAAAGAAAAACGGTTTCTTTTAACAAATTCGGTGACAGATATTGCTTCTTCTTTTCGAGTGTGTTAATGCTAACACTGGTGTCAGATTTTATTTGAATCGCCTAAAGGCATCGCCTTCCATGCCTAAAGGCATGGAAGCAAATGGTGGTCAATGAAAACTACTATACATGGTCAGATTGGTACACAAACCCATGTGGTTAACAGGCATGTGAAAATTTGAAATGTGAAAAAAAAATGATTTTAGGTAATACTTAGTTTGTCAAATTTTACTGTTATCAAATAATTATCAAAACCGTTCTGACTGTGTACTATTCAAATGCATTGGGATAGGAAATTGCGTATATATACAAATCATTTCAATACCAATGTCGGATGGACATTGAATAGTCTTCAATTTATCGGGCAGCGATATCTCCATGTTTCGGATTGTCCGCCGAAATCATAATGTATGGTTACGCTATAGCCAACGATCCGACCCAACCATAATTTTGACAACGCTTAGTAAGGTAAATTTGTGAATTGTTGTCTTTGGAGAACACGCTAGTGAAGTTTTGTCCGTCGCTTCTTCTACATTTGCACTTTGGCGACGCGTAGTAAGTTTAGTTTGTAAAATTATCATTTCAAATATTGATTGATTATGATAATATTGGTTGCAAAGCGTATGAAATTTACTAAGATGTTTCTAAAAACTTTCTATGAATTTTGATATGAAATTGTAATTCTTAGAAGAGTCCTCGTTTACTATAGCATATAATGGCTTTATAATATTTTCAAAGTTAAATGGATAAGCGTCAACACTCCGTAAAATTCTTTATTCCCTTAAGAATGAAAACTAAATAAAAAGTTTTTGAAGATTTAGGTACCTGCATATAGTGCTTTAACGTGTCGAGATATTTTCTTCAATTTTTGTTTTAGATTTAACGGTTGTAAAAGTACCTTTTAATTCGTAAAAACAATAAAGAAAATCAATAGAAACGACAGTTTGAAAATAAAATGATAACTGTTTTTAATAACATTATTAACGCGTATAGCAAATAAAAAGTAATTATTAATTTGAAAATTATCTGCCATTATAACTCAAAGATCATGGTGAGTTGCACCGTTATATTTGACATTGACTTTAACCGGCGCGCCGCTAACTTTAGACAAAATGGCGTACTTTGCTCTTTTCTACGCAAGCTAACGTCGCAGAAGTGACGGTGCAACCCACCCTATGATTTTCAATTTAATTATACAACTTAAAGTTTAAATGTCACCTTTTCACTGAAAATTAAATTTTCAGTAGGTTAATGGCTTTCTTTGTTTATGACACGTCAAGATCAAACCAACTTTTTGCATTGTAAAACCTATTTACTTTATCAATTAATTTTTTGATCAAATTAAAATGAGTTTTAAAAGGATGACATTGATTTTAATCTGCGTTTATCTCTTTACTGGTTTCGTCTGCTTGGATTTCTGTTGGGAAATATTTTTGTAGTAAAGCGATGTAGTTTTCATCGACCACCACTTGCTTCCGACGAAGGAAAACATCTTGAAGAAACCTCCACACTGTTTGACAGTTTACGCGGTGGGCCGTTCTAAAAGTATGTAATTTGAGATGCCTTTAAGCGCTTTGAATATAATCTGACACTAATGTTAGCCATAACACGCTTGAAAAGAAGCTTAATTACCTTCTTTAAAATGTGCCAACCCTAGTTGTGGAGTTAATTACGCCATTTCTAAGTCAAATAGTTCGCGCTGGTGTGGAAATTAAGATAAATTGCTCTGACAGGTAATTGTGGGGGATTATTACTTTAAGGATGAGTTGCACCAGTCAACTTTGACGTAAACATAGGTCAAAGTTAACGTCAAAGTTGACTGGTGCAGTATTTTATATTTGACTGACATTTTCGTCTGCGTTTATTTAATGCGTCTGCTCATTACTTATATTGTTAATATCTCGGGTTCTTAGCAACATATCACGATACCCATACCAGATTTAAGTTAGATCATCAGCTATTGTAGTATGAAAACCATATCAAATTATGTCTATTAGTTTTTGCGTGATAACATAAAATCTGTTATTTTGTTATATTTTATTTTTACTTTTAGCTAACTTAGCATCGTAGCTATGAGAAATACAACAATTGTGCTTCTGTTTTCAAACGCGATAATTAACTAACTTCACAGTTCACAATGAAATTAAAAATCATAAATAATTTGACATGCAAATTAGATGTACCTTTTCTCGTGTAACGTCACATTATTATTATGAATATTTACATTATTATGATGACTGATACAGATCTATTAGGTACATACTCACACAATCGGGGTCCATCCAAATGAACGGAGCATAAAACCCCATATCTGGGGCAACAGGGGCAAAAAAGAAATCTTTTTCATTCACCAAACAATAGCTCAAAATTGCTCTGATTAAAATACAAATACGAAAATAAGTGAACCGTCATTCTGAAACTGAATGAAGAATTCTAATTTGAATTTGTCGGGATTCTCATTCGTTCTTTTCGTTCGTCAGAATTTTGGACAGTCACAACGATTAAGGGGAATACGTGTGATTTGCTTGACGTGTGAAATTTTATTAAAAAAGAACTTAAAAAATACGAGTTTCACTTCTGTTCTAAATTAAAACATTGGCCCTAAAATAATTGAGCGTAGTTTTTTTAATTTAATTGAAATAGAAAATAACGAATAAATATAGACTTCAAATTTAACTCATATCATATTACAAATATTACAGAATCGAAAGTTTGTAAATATGTTTGTTACTTCTTCACGCTCGAACGACTAGGTAAATTTGTATGAAATTTGATATTGAGGTGGCTAATACAATGGATTAACCCATACTATTTTTATTCCAAAATTACAGAAGGAAATTCCCGAAGAATTAAAAAAATCTAATAGTTAATGGCGCTTTATACAATAGATGCTACTGAATATATCTACAATTAAATAAGTAATTAAAAAAACGGATATTATAACGATTAATAGATAGCGGATACACCGCGTACTGCAGTTAGTTAAATAATAATGTAAGCGAACCAAAACAGCATCTAGTAAAACTATGGCAAATGACCCGAGATAAATTGATTAATGTTCGCCGATGTCAAATATTCAACGTGCAATGTACCCTTTATTCATCCAATTTACCCCAACCATTCTAATTTTTCATTCATTCATTCATTCATTCATTCAATTATAATTTGAGGCTATCAAGATACGAATATTACGACAAATTGATAGACGGAATAATTGTTGAAAAGTTTCCTTTCCGCCCTTGTTCTTTTCAACATCAATCTCGATTTAAATGCTAGATGATGACAGATTAAATGCTAAGGTTACCGTAGTATTCTCTGTGGAAATACTTTTCCTATTATTATCTCAATCCGAAATGTTTGTTTGTGCATTTCAATTTTATATAATCAAGCTATAATTTATATAACTTTATCATGAAAAAAATGTAAACGGCGGACTTAAAGCCTGAGGCTTTTTCTATGTGATGTGGAGAAAGTATTTTTTTTTGCAAATATCCAGAAGAAAATAAACTATAGATAATTCGCTCAGGTAAAGCCGCAGGTAAATGTTTATATACTATATAAATAAAAAATAAGTATAAAGTGTGTGGGTGAATTTCACAAGCGTTCGAACTCGGCGTGTAGCGTTTCAATAGTGTGCGACATTTTTTGAAATTAAACATTTATAAAATTAACATTGTACCAGCACTTTACTCATTTATAAAATAGGGTAATTAAATTGATTACTGTGTATGGTACAATTTAATAAACACTAATGAGAGCCCGCGGCGGAGTCCAGAATGCTCGTGAAATTCACCCATAAATTGAAAAACGACTTAAAAAGTAAGTGCAGTTAAGGGCAGATAAACTTCGAAACTTCAGCTATAGTAGTAAGTTGAAATTATAGGACTAATAAATTCATATAAATATTTTATCCCATAATTTACTATTTTCCATGTGTATTTTAGAACATACTGGTGCTAAAAAAAAAAGAAAAATACAAAATCGAATGCAAAAATTTTGAATACACATTATATCTTTTTCGTTCGTCTTAATAGCCAGCATGTCATGTAGTGGGTAATCGTATAAAAGCTGACATAATTCTTTTGGATAACCCAAATATCTATGCTGGAATCTTCTATCACATAAATTTAAATTTTAAAGCAATATTTCGCAAATTCAACGAGACAACCCGGACATATTTCACTAGGCTAGACGTCTCCAAAATCTATTCCAAAGAAAATGATTTATGATAACGGTTGTATGTGATTGCTTTACGTTCCAGCCAGCATCAACTTTTCTTTAATAAAAAAGGATTTTAAAAGCAAACTTATGTAATTTATGCGCTTCCACACGTACAGTATTGGGAAAATGTACTTTTCAACAGATTTTTTTTTTGCTGGCCAGTATTAAGATATCACTTTTGTTTCTATATTTTATACTTTTTGTTTCAAAAGAATAATTACAGATTTACAATGAATATTCAAATTTGGGTATTGAAAAATATCCTACCTACATGTTTTTTCTTATTTATGGTTCAAATGAAAAATATCATTTATTTTATCTATGATAAATATGAAGATCAAATTAATAATAGTGTTGTTACGTTAGATACTAGTTTTAGATGCTTTCTCAGAAAAAAAATTTGTTTATGTCAATTGAAGAAACCATAAAAAAATACCGAGACACAAAGCTGACTCTTTTAAAAATTAGCTTTAACTTTTGATCCAATTGAATATTCAATACAACAATCCCTCGACCTTTTTAATTCGCCTATTTTGTTTTCCTCTCACCTTATTGACATTTGATAAAGTAGGTCGCATTTCAATATAACGGTCCGGGAATTAAATAAAACGAACCTTAAAAGGTTTTTTGTTTGAGCAGGAAAATAATGGATCGTTTTTTTGTTTCAGGTAGAAGGTATGCGGGCTCGCAAGGTCCCCGCTACCTTGCTACTGTTGCTCTTTGCAATAGAAGCTCTAGACGCAAACAGAAGGAAGCAAAAAGAAAAAATAGTGCCACAGATAATCAACATCTGCGATATTAGTGACAGAGACTCCAAAGTGCATTGCTACTGTGAATTCAGCCAAGAAATAAACGAAGCCACTAAGACCGAATGCTGGGTCTTCAACGGAGGTATAGAGAAAACAGATCCTTTATGGACAAGTTTCAGTTCTCAATCAAATATAGAAACGCTAGCCTTCAACGTAAGAGCAGACGGAGGATTAGACTTTGTACCAACGAAAGTGCTCAGATATTTGAGGAAACTGAAACATGTTAGCATGAAATACAGTTCAATTCCAAAAATAGAACCGAACACATTCGTTAATACAAGTTCGGTACAAGAGATAACACTTACGAAGAATCAAATTTCGTTTCTAAGTAAACATTCTTTTTATAACCTTCCTAACCTCACTGTTCTAACATTGGACGAGAACAGAATAAAAGAGATCGTAACTGATACTTTTTATGAGCTGCCCGCATTACAGAAGTTGTATTTAACCAGTAATAATATAAGCGTGATCCAAGATGGAGCATTTCGTCTTCTTGTAAATTTATTGGAACTAGAATTAGATAGAAATAATATTAGCGAGTTAAGAAAAGAATGTTTCGATGGGCTGGCTAATTTGAAGCGGCTGGGTTTAAGAAGGAATAAATTGTCCGTTTTAAATTCTTTTACGTTTACTGAACTGTGGAATTTGCAGACTCTTCTGTTAGATTACAATGATATTTACATATTGGCACAGAGGACGTTTGATGGATTGTCACAGTTGAAAAAATTGAGTATGAGTCATAACAAACTGGTGACATTAGCTGGAGGTCTATTCGAAGGAGTTAGAGGACTGGCAGCTTTGGATTTGAGGCGCAATAAGTTAAAGAGGTTTACTATGGACAACATTCGACCGATATATGACAATCTGAAGAATCAGAACAGTTATATCTACTTAGAAGGTATGTATAATATATATTAATATTACTTAATGTTCTATAAATATCTCGTAAAATATAGGTCATTAATTTTGAAGGCTGTGTGTGTCGATAAGTTTTTGTCGCTATTTTCGTTCCCTTTTAGCTTAATGATCTTCTATTTCAGTGAGCTAATCTTAAGTTTCAGGTATTATATGAAAACGTACTTAGTTATCATAATTACTATCCCAGATTTTTTGTGCAGAAATTAAAATTATATTGGGACAAATCACACAGATAGAGCTAGCTCCAAAGTAAGTTCGAGACTTGTGTTATGGTATATGAACTCAACGATACTATATTTTATAACAAATACATAAGTATATAGATAAACATCCATAACCCGGACAAATCAGAAAAAGATCATTTTTTAACATGACCCGACCGGGGATCGAACCCAGGACCTCTCGGTTCAGAGGCAAGTTCTTTACCACTGCGCCACCGAGGTCGTCAAGAAATTGGGAGAATTGAAATTCTGAAGTTCTGAAGTTCTGAAATTGAAATAGAAGAAGGATAATATGTATAATTATTAATACATATTCACTGTGTAGTTTTAAGAATCTTAGCATACATAGGGACAGACAGCGGGATGCGAATTTGTTTTATACTATGTAGTGATAGTGATACTCAAGTCAAGATGGAATTTTAAAAGTTGTGTATTATATAATATAGATGTTATGTAATTTATAGTATCGTTGAGTTAGTATCCCATGACACAAGTCTCTAGCTTACTTTGGGGCTTTTTATTTCGATATTAGTGATAATGCACCAACTTTGCAAACATAACTTCGAAGTTCCGATCTGCTCAATATCCTGATAGTGCTATATTGCTGGAACGAAAATTTATAGCGTCCATAATGTTAATGCTGGCGATAAATCCTGCAACAGCCTTAGCCTTCATTTCCGAAAACATGTCGCCGCTATCCGATTATATACCTACTGAACTATGCTTACTCAAATAAGAACAGGTTGAAGTTGTCATTAGGTACAGCAATTTTAGCAAGGTTATTTTTTGACATTTAATTTATGACGTTATAAACAAATTTGGTAGCTTTGTCCACTTTTGTTGTACATATAAAGACAGTTAATTGATACTTTTAAAAAAATTACCTCTATATTATAATAGTTGATTACAAGGAATAGGATTAACTAGCTGCACCCCGAGGCATTGCTCTCGTGGGAATTTCGGGATTAAAAGAACCTGTGTTATTCCAGGTCTTATTCTACCCGTGAAACAAATTTCATAACAATCAGTCCAGTGGATTTTGTGTAAAAGATTAACAAACATACACATATTAAATGTGTCAGTCAACTTGAGAAAAGTTATACACAAAATCAGTGATATGTTTTAATTATATGATCTCTCAAAACATAATTTTGTTTGTGTAAAACCATGTCTAACCAAATTCTGAGAATCCGTGTACCAAGCAGCTCTAACTTGAGTTATCTCAAATTAATCCTCGTAGTAACGGAATCTACGAACAGTCGATTCGAGTACAGTGATGAAACATGAAACCTGCCCGAATTCATGTTATATTCGACACTATTACCGTGGCATAACGTCCAGATAGGGTAACATGTACACAGTACACTCTTGTGAGCATAAAGTATGGGTTGTAAAACAATTCATAACTTGGTTAGAAGTAATAAAGATATTTTGTAAGAGAAATGTGTCTATATGGCTTTGAATTTTGGTCCCTTATGATAGGCTTTATAAGAAAGTTCATGGTTGGTTGCATGAATATTACAATCGACTATTACGTCACTCGAACTCGATGCTCGAGTTATGTCAAAATAGAAACAAGTTTATTTGTTAGACAAATTAAAAAAAAAAAATATTCATTTCGCTACAACTTTTGAACGGCTGAACCGATTTTCATAAGAAATAGCTAAGGACACTCGGGATAAAATTATCTGTGATACAAAAAAACACCACAGACAGATACACAGACACGTTAAACTTATAACACCCCTCTTTTTGCATCGGGAGTTAAAATAGAATCTGTAAAGTAACTTTAAATTTGCTTTTTTGTATTAAAATATTATTTTAAATTTCTCATAATTTAATTTTGTACATTAAACGGCTAATTGATAATTTAATTGAAATAAATGTTTTAGTCAGTTTAATCAAATAATAATTTGTACTATCATTTTTTAAAATATAATTATCTTATTAAGGTAAATGTAATTTGAAATTTTAAAAACACTCAAATGCCATTTGAGTTTATAAATGCGGTCAATAGAAACTCCTAAATAGTAAACAATTAAACCCTATAATTATTTTGAAATTTAATGATAATACAAGTCAATTAATTTTCAATTATTTTGCAATGCACTCAAAATTTCATTGTTCATTTTAATGGTGAATAAACTGTTAGTGTTTAATTAAAAATTAACAAAATTAATTAGCTCTTTGCGAGCTATTAATCAGCCGTAATGGTTTCTGAATGCTTTTCACGGCAATAAGAAAATACATAATATTTATGTTGTTGTTGACTTGTTTGGAACCATTTTAGTATACTTTTTAATATGTTTCTGACTTTCAATACGTTTTGGTTTATTGAAAATTTCAAATCTTTCCCCAATATTCTCTACAGTTACCTACTGTAGATATTATTTTGAATCGTCATCAAATTTATTTAGTGAAATTTTAGTCTAGTACCGACTGTCAACGTTTTCATTTCATAAAAAAACCGACGGAACATTGTAACTTTAAATAAAATAAATTTATTAACAAGTAAGGTTTATGTTATCAAATCTTGATAATTCAAAATCTTCAGATTGTTCAGCTCTGAATTCTGCAACTTTATCCTACCTCGTCTGTCTGTCTTCATCTATTGGAAAATATTTCATGTCTACGACCTCAGCACTTAAATAAAAACGCTTACAATCTAAGAGGATTTTTACAATAATTGATCCTTTATTAATCCCAATCTTCTTAAATCCTATTAGCGAACTAAAACCAATTATTCCCATCAGCCTTGACTTGAAATGTCTTTATTAGTCCGTGATTAGACCAATTAAGAGTCTAATGAAGGTTCCATTGTTACAGGTAACGAATTCGCTTGTGACTGCCACCTGGCATGGATGCACAAACTCCGGCAAGAAACAAAAAGCGGAAAAATACGAACTTCTTTTGAAAACTTCGTATGTAAATTAAACGGTGACCCATCATCAAATTCACACTTCACTTATTTCGAACGCAGCGTGATGAATAATAATCTTGAAGAAAAAAAAGATTACCCTGATACAGACGATGTTTTCCATGACGAAATAGACGATGCTTATGCTGAAGATACTAAAGTTGTCAGAGCGGAGAATGAGAGAATATTATTACAAATACCGATTGATTTATTGCCCTGTCCTGTGGACGTGAAAACGGTGACAGATAGAACATATACATACCCTTCACAGAACGAGGCGAAAGATTACAGAAATCTTATACAGACATCCAAATTATCGACGGTTCACAAAAATATTCCCATTTTCCTCCTTCTCGGACATTTATTATTTACGACATTGGGACTTTTATATTAGGTAACGTTTTTTGGTGACTGGGGAAAATGTAAATAAATAAATATTGTACTTAGATGTATTTTAAGCCAGGCCAGGTCTAGTGAGAATCAGATACATCTGATGTCAATGTTGAATGTATTTACAGTTCAAAGCTTAAATAATCTGTTTGAAACAAGACACAAATGCAAATCGGTTTAATGTAAATAGTTAGTTATATATACGGTTATGTAAAAATGTGATATAAACATAAGTGTAATTATATATAATATTTAAAGTACAGTAATTAAATTATTGTAATTTTCTATGGAGTTCTATGGAATAAAATTGTTTAAACTTTCTCACATACAAAATATTTTAAATTTTTTGGAATACAATATAAAGTAAACAAAAAAATATGTAAAAAGAGCAAAGTTTTACTATCTTGTGTAAATATATAAAATATTTAGGTATATCTAAGCAGATAAGTATCGGATTTATCTAGAAGAGTTTTGAAAATGACTCGTTCACATGTTAATTTGTTTCGGAAATGTATTAATTTATATTTTAAACAAAGTAATACAATTTATATTTATGAATATTATTCAATGGTAGTTAATTTTAATGAGACAAATCAATTGATATGTGACATCAAAGATTTATGCAGAGATATAAAAACATATTTTGTTCTTATACGCTGCAGGCAATAGAGAAAAGACGAGGAAAGATGTTTGGACGCATTATCAATACGACACGATAACAAGTTCTTAGATAGAAGAGAAAGTTGAAGCTTGGAAAAGGAAAGCCACAAAGGGCATTCATGGATCAGAAGAAGAAGCAGCCGTAATGTCGTATAGGGAGGTAAAATCTATGGTAAAAGGTAGATGTAAATGGAGGCAGCTCCACCAACAAGAACTACGTTTTCAAATGCTTGATAATGAAGATTTATGAATATGTGTGATAGACTAAAAGTAACTATAAAAAAAAAACAATTATATAAAATAATTCAAGAAATAGTATCATAAAACCCGATTTATTGTTTATAAGAAATTAATTAAAAGTTATGGAATTCGTTAAAAGTTATCAACAGACCATTCAGATTTAAATTTCATTGGATGCTTACAAAAGTTTTTTTGTTATGTTAAATTTATAACGTTACGTAACGTAACGTTATGTATTGTTTTTATTTAATATTTCTTATTGCTGACAAAATTCTTATTATTTTCCAGATTTTGTATCTACTTGCTTGTAAAATTACAAAAAATACCAATAAAAAATACTGGGTCGTATTCGTAAAGACTCTTTTGTTAAATTTCCACTTAAAATTATATGTAACACCAATAAACTATAGGCAAATTCTAAAGCTGTATCAATTCTCATAAACTAATATTGTTTTATGTAAATTGCTTTTGTGTTTTGAAATGAGTCCGGTGTCATTTTGTGGTTGTATGGTAAAGCAAATTTGAAGTATTGTGGCTTTACAACCAATAGCTTTACTAACAATGGTTCGCTTTAGAATATATTGAATATCGATACTATTAACAGTTCAGGACGAGGCAATACTAAAATTTTAATTTAATCACAATTTAAAAAGTTAACCATTACCAATCTATAATATATTAATTTTAATAATCAAACTATCAATGGTCTATCGATTGATAATACGAATAAAGCTCCTTTTTTTAATTTTGATCTTGAAATTGTATTCGTTTTATCTTTTTATGTTGGCATTTCGACAATTACACCGCAAATAGCATTGGTTCGTTCGACAGTACCTAATTTGTTACGGTTTTGACTATTCTCACACTAGTGGTCTGGGCTAATGTTTCGAAAATATATAATAGCAAGTATGCATAGATAGATTTATTAAAAAATATATATATAATCAAAGTATTCACTCCCAATTATATATGCAAATTTGTGATGCGTCTCTTCAGCTTTTAAATTGTCCACTGAAAATGACACTTCTCTATAAATTATTTTATTGTAACTGTTGGCATATTTTCATTCAGAAAATGTTGTGTATAAACATGATCATACATTATCAGTAGAAATTTAAACAGAACACAGGAATGTATAAAGATAAAAACCACATCTTCCTTCCACACGAGACATACGGACATAAATTGCGAGTTAAATAAAAGCTTGTAAAAATACTTTCAAACATAATTTTGTGAACAAGATCAGTTCAAAGAATAAAAATGAACTCTAAAAGAAATATAATTAAAGAAAAACAATTCTAATTATTGAGAAAAGGAGAGGCACTTTTGATAAAATTTTCCTTAATAAGCACTTTATATATAATATAAAATCATTTTATTATTGGTGAAAAATAGTTTTATCAACAACTAAAGTTTATTTGAAGTATGAATAAATTTAGAGCTAAGTTATTTAAGTAAATTATTTGTAGCTCAATTGAATCGGAGTAGATAGGAGATGTATTTCGATAAATAATTGGGTAATTGGACAGTTAAAGATAACTTATTTTATTTAACTTCATTAAACTTTGAAATGACGCTGAATTAAATAAACTTCTATTTCGTTTTAGTTAAGCATTTAATTTGTAACTTTAAGCAGTGGCAATATACGTGTATTATTGTTTTGTGAAAACATAAATTATGTTAAAAATATTGGATCATTAATTTTTACAGTTGTAAATAATCAATCATAACTTAACTCTTTTCACTTATTACAAATCACATGAAATGTAAGTACATTGAAAGAAATCAAATTACGAAAAAAATATTTTTCAATAAGTTCCCTTCAGTTCAGATTAATATTATATTTATAACAATTATGGAAACTGTGATTAACCTACTAATTCCCGTACGGCCCGATCTGACGTGATGCTATAGTTGTTCAATTGTTTTTATTATCTCCAGGATCAAAGGGTACGGTAAGAAACTATAAGATTAGAACATAAGAGTTTATAATCATAATGAGATAAAATATAAATAAATATAAATATATTAGGACGAATCACACAGATTGAGTTAGCCCCAAAGTAAGTTCGAGACTTGTGTTATGGGATACTAATTCAACGATACTATATTTTATAACAAATACATATATAGATAAACATCCAAGAACCGGGCCAATCAGAAAAAGATCATTTTCCATCATGACCCGACCGGGGATCGAACCCGGGACCTCTCGGTTCAGTGGCGAGAACTTTGCCACTGCGCCACCGAGGTCGTCAAGATATATTTTATATTTCCAAATATTATATTCTTAATATTCTGTGCGCGTTTGCAGATATTTGGGACTTGCCGTGTTAGCTCGCTGGCATTTATTACATGTAAGATACGCAGATTGTCTACGTATTTTACTAATACTGCATTATTAGATTATAGGTATTATTAATAAAACTTATGTCTATCAATAGTCTGAAATAAACGTATTACTATTGAAACAAACAATGTCACGTAAATTGCCATTTCTCAAAGAACATGTATTAAACTCTAATGTACATAATCCGTTGTAAAGTATTTATTACTTTAAAATAATTTCATTAAAAGTTGATGTTGAGATATTGGGGATTTCCTTTATGAACCCATTTGCGAAACGCGTTTAATTAAATTTTGTGGAAATCCTTACAAGATAATCATTTTAAGAGATACTGAGAGAAAAGATGCTGGTTATAAGCAAATAAATAAAAAGGTAACTTCAAGGTAATCTATTTATTTGGTTTTGAAGAAACAATGAATAATTGAATTATTTTATTTTCAATGTATTAACAAAGACTCATTTTGTCACTATGTCAACGGAGTATGTTTTAAAATCGTAAACTAATTTCATCAAAATACGTACAACATTTGTGTAAACGTATTACATGGGTAGGTAAATCACACATGCTTTTAAAACTAACTTTAAATAAATAAATAAAATGAAAAAAATCAGGACTCGAGCGGGAATCGAATCCACGCCCCCGCCTATCCCGGACGGACTCAGCCAATACGGCCTAATTATTTCATGAAGTGGTGGTGTAATAGTTAAGACTGTGGATCGAAAGATCTCAGGTTCGTATCCTAGTCGCGCCATATGAGTTTGTATACCAATCTGACTCATATAGTATAGTAGTTTTCATAGACCACTTGCTTCCGGTGAAGGAAAATATCGTGAGGAAACTGATGGACAGTTTAGTTCACTAGTGTGTATGCGACTACTTGCCACTAGATGACGGTAAGTAGTCGTAAGTCATGTCAGATGCCTTTAGGCGACTGAAATAAAATCTGACACCAGTGTTAGTAATAACAAACTCGATATGATGATGATTGTTTCATCTCCTTACATCTCCAAGTCGATGACGTATAGAGAGTGGTATTTTTTTAATCAATACACTTCACGTTTAATGCATATAATGATCAAAAACAGTTCATCATATAGATACAACCAAGACGATTAGGTTAAATTGAATGAAAAAAATCTATCAAAATAAATCTGGATTTGTATAGGTACAGTCAACCGCGCCTCATGTTACCCTACATAGAACTCTGCCATGGAAATAGCGAGCATTGATTTTAGATAGCTTTATTTGCTGTTAGCCGTACAATCACTAAAATCACACTTTGGCAACGTTGATTTTGCTGGATATTCTGATTGCCGATTGTCGAGATTGAATTTCAACCGATGCCGCACCTGCACCGATCTGCAAATTACTTGACCATCAGTTGAACGCCGCTGACCGATATGGGCGTACCCAGTATCTGGGGTAGGCTGGGGCAGATGACGATATTTCTTTTTTGTTATTAAGAGGTAAGGAAAACACTTAAAAACATATCGTGGTGATTGGTTACACGTACTTAGTCAAATTCCCTTGTGCTTGAAATAGGTTTTCGATAGAGAATATAATAATATATAACAAATATTTGTTGAATGACAAATTATCACATATCAAAACAGTATCCTAGCTACGATTCCTTCTGAACGCACACGAAAGGAAATGAGTCAGCGCGTTACAGTTTTATATTATTACTACCTTGTGCCCGCGGCTTCGCCTGCGTCAGTTTCTCACGGGGACAGTTCAGAGATCTATAAACCCGATAATGCAAACTCTAAATATTTCTAAAAATGCCAAGGCAGACACACCACCAGCCAGCTACCTGGCTAAGCAAAATGGAAAAAGAGATTCGATAAATAGGTCCAATCCCCTGATTCTAATCGATATCTTCCCAATCTGATCTGATTTTCGTCTGTAATCGTAGCAATGTTCTACAGAGTTCTAATTGTCCACGTCGCTTAAATTCTACACATCGATTTCAAAAATCGAAACGAGTAATCGTCTCCTAACTAGAGAACTCTTTGACAGTTGACTGCAAAAACATGATTTTTTTAAATTTAGCGTTAAAAGATCTCTCTGACGACAATAAAAGCATGTGACAAAAATTACATTTTTAAAAACAAAAAAAAAACTGTTTATTCTCATTTTTATTTTCACAAAATTACTTTTTTTTTTTCGTTAACTCCGTTAACCTAATCAATCATTAACCTTTCGTACAATTAATCCCACCTGGGCTTATCTACGGTTCACTTGGCGATCAGCTTTTGTACTTATAAAGGGCACCAGTTCCAAACAATTAATTAGAAAAGCCAAACGCTTTTATACTGAGCAGTACAGTAAATCACACATCAACCTAGACATATTAATTTAAACACGCCGCTAACACCGCCACATAAAGTCTATGCAGATTAACCTAATATGCGTTTGACTGTACAGTGGACCCTTCGTTTCCTAATTGGATCATGTAATGTGTACCTCAAAATATTTTACAATAGAATTTAATTAGTTTAAAAAGTCATGAATATTGAAATTGATAATTAACTTAACATGTCTAAACAGATATAATAGCTTAATGTGATGTGTGGTTCCGCTCTACAATGGGACCACACCATATCATGCCAGTGTATGTCAACAAGGCAACTACTTAGATTAGGTAGTTGATAGACAACAATAGAATTTCCACTGAGGATTGACATATTTCCACTACTAATAAACAAGGATAAAACTTCTACATATAACATTGAGGAACATGATACGAGTTTCAGCATAAAGTTGAGTAGGTAGTAACAACAGAATCCCTACTCATTACATAACATAAGGCGGCTAAAACACACACGCAGGAGTTTTTACGGAGCACCGCGGGACTAACAGTGTTTTAATTAGTTCGGGTTATTTTCGGGAGAGCGGGAAAATTAAGGAGTAATGCTTCCTTCGCACGAGCTGGTTAAAAAAGCATTATTATAATTTCATTATGAGTAGGTACGTACTTTTTTCATTACATATTTTAGAATTGATTTACATTTTTAATCATTTTTAGTTATATGTAATGAAAATGAAAATTATTATTTTTTACATGTTTTATTATATAAAAAGAGTTTTTTTTTTTTATACATCAGCATTATTTTCATTGTTCATTTTTACAAAGAAAAGTTACGTATTGTAACACCACCTAAAAATGTAATTTAGATAGCTTTAAAATTATTAATAAATAATAAAATTGTTGATGGAAAAATTAAACAATTATATATTTTTTAACCTTACAGATAGGCGCGCCGTTAGTGGGAAGACTCAAGTAACTATGTCAAGTTATCTACGGTACTATACGGTACTATATCTATTACGGTATAGAATCTGACTTGACTGTACAAAAAATGCTTGTTCGAATGAGGCCGAAGGGTATGGTACCATAAGAGGCGAACGTTTTTTGGCGGTTAAAATCTAGTTAACTCGGAGCCAGAATTATAAAGTAGATCTATATCGCGTAAAGAGGTTCTTACTAAAAGTAAGAAAGGTCTTTCTTGGATTTTTTTACATTTTTATGTTCCATGTTTCTGTCTGCGGTACTGATTAAAAAATGTTTCTGATGATTTTTGAAATTGTCTTTCCGAAAACATCAATGTAATATTAATATTATACGAAATATACAAATAAAATATGCGACTTATACTGTCATAAATTTTTTTACTTCACTAATTTTAGGAAAAAAATTTAAGGTATTTTTTTATTTTAGTGTTGATATTTTACTATTTATTGAGTTTGTTTGGCGTTTGCTAAATGCCACATAAATATCTTCAATCATACCCACTTAGTTGATTTAATAAAATATTACAACTCCACGTTACAGCCTTCAATAACAATTTTATGAAACATAACAAAAGTTATTATTCGTGTAATATAATATAATACGCGTGCGTAATATATTTTGACAGAGAACATAAAGTTTTTACGAATGGGAAATATTTCTGTTTATATTTTGAAGAAACTGGCTTAATTGAATGATATATTTTTCTAAAACATTGTAAAGTCCACCGAACAAAATGTTGTGGATTCAAATGTTGTGTTTTTTTAGATTCAAATCCTAAACCAGGTTTGATTAATGTGAATTTCGATATTTTTTATTAAATCTTCTTTGCTAATTACAAAACAATTCAATTGATTTTGTTCGATACGATTTTTTAAATCACGTCAGGTATTGTTAAACTTAATTTTGAAATTTAAGTTTGTAGCAGATATCTTCAACCGATTGAACTGAAATTTTGGACGACGTTTGGACGACAATGGATTGTTATGATAACCATGACCACAAGGTGCACTGAGAACGGCTCCAGATGTGGGGACTCTTCAACGGTTTACTGCACGGACCTGATTTTTTATCACACATTGAATGCTATAAGATATCTCTGACAACAATAAAATCTTGTGTCAAAAATGTCATTTTGGTAATAAACTTATTTTTCAAATGATTTAGGGAAAAATAAAGTATTGAGGAACATATTTTTCATCATGATAAAAAACATGATTCGTCGCATTTAATATTAAACATTTTTTATTTTATTGATAAAAAAAAATCATACATTTTACTGTAAAAAAAATATGACACTTGGGATTTTTAACCCTCCTTAGTTATTTAAAAAAACAACAAAAACGAGATATATTTCTTGACCTTTAAAAAAAATACTCAGATAAACAAAGCAAGCTTAAATATTCATAAGGTTTATTTCGCCACAAAAAATCACATGAAATTAATGGTGTGAAAATTGAAGATGGTGAGGCCGCGGTACTTGAGGGAGTCTATTTTGTTGTGACGAGAATATTTTGTTTTGTGGCCTGTTGGGAAAGTTGTATGAGGCGACTAAGGGATAAGCCTAGATGACTGATAGGCAACAACAACATTTCCAAAAAGAGATGACGTCAGGCACGAGGCCAGACGTAAAATCTCAGTTGAACATCTTACTGACATACTGCCATTCAAGTTGGGCGAAAAAATACATAAAAAAGACATTAGAACAAGAAAATTTTGATATTATATTTCTTTTGAAATAACGTATTCGCATATATTTAATTTTAATAATGTTCTTCAAAAAATAAATTATATATCTAATTATTACAAAAAATTTAGGCGATCCAAGAAAAAACTCGCCAAAAAATATTCACTAGTTTTCAAAAAGGATCCAAATTAATGTAATTCGAAATCGAATATGTTTCAAATTTCAATTAGAATTATTGTATAACTAAAAGTTGGTTGCACCAGTCAACTTTAACATTGACTTTGACCTGTGCGCCGCTGACGTTTGCGTTGCTATGCGCAGGTTGTGGTTAACGTCAATGGTGACAGGTGCAACCCATACTAAATGAAATAAACATACGATATAATATTATTACACATTCAACGCAATCTCAACATTTCTGGACGCGATTTTTAACCTTTTGCGATTGCTTTTTCTATATGATTATACTGTAACGCAGCTACGCTTTGTTTGGAATCTCTTTCGATGTATTTCGCCTGCGCTGGCACATTTGGATCTACTGTCATAAATTTTAAAATTCTAAATTCGCTCGAACACTTTGACGCGAAAACATTACGATCACACTAGCGAGGCAAGAGGGTGGCCGTGATAAATTTATAAACATTAAATAAAATAATAAGAACAGACCCAATAAGGGTAAGTGTTCCATTTATTGTGAATATATATAACGTATCAACTAATCTCTATTTTAGATTTTTAATTTATATTTAATTGTTCTAGGTCTTACCTTATGTTTTACATTAAACTTACTTTGCTACCTACTGCCTAGTGCCTATTTATTTATAACCCACGATAAAATACCTGACAATACTTTGACCAAAAGTATAGTTGTAGAAACTTTAATGACATGCCACTACACATTTATCAGGAAAATCTAAAAAAAAAAACAATCTTATCAAACTAAGCTTCACTATTATTATAGCTTTCTATTTAAAAAACAAAACTATAAAATAGTCGCAATTTACTATATGGAATTTGTCGGTCACCGTTTTCGGTTAAGTTGTGGCAACTGTGTCTAATATAAATTATAATGCTTTCAAATAAAATCCTTTATTTAGTGCAGCATACTTTTGTAGATACTATTCTTAGTTTTCACTGATAAATGAAAGGGATTGATATTAGTGTATTATTAAAATATTGTACACAAAATTGGTATCCTAACTCTCATCGTACGAAATTAAGACCGTTAATATGCTATAAAGAGCGAATTCCAAAATTTTATGTCTGACCTTTCGTATCATGTATGTCATGTATTAACGCAGCCAAATTTATGGCGTGACCCTCGTATTCTCTTTATGTTGTCGACCATCGAGTATAACTGTATTTAGAAAGCTATTTAAAATTTGATGTGAAAAAATGTAAGTCAACAAATTTTTACATCAAATTTCGAAGTAGGTATATCTGTCAAACGGAAATCAAAAGCACATCAAGTTACCCTGCATTAACTTCTATGGCGCGGTAATAGCGGCGAGTTTGTAATGATTTTGTATAGGTCGATGTGCTGTTGACTGTACGTACTTGTACAGAATAATAAAATATATACCAAATTCTTCATTATGACTCATGTATATTAGTTTCAGACATCGTGAGGAAATCTGCACTCTAGTTGATAATTTGTCATCTGGTGTGTCAAATGGAGAAGGCAATGGCAATAACACATTAATATTGTTAATAATGTCGTTGTGTGTCATTCTACGTAATGATCATGATCCTTAGCCATGAGAAATTCGACCGTAACGTAACTTCTTCTTTGCCTGTCGATGGCAAATCTACAACGCTCTATTGGGTGCAAAATATATTCTCGCCAGCACCGAGCCACTTCAATGACTTCATCGGAAGCTGCCATCAAGTCAGCCCGAGTACAGGTGTTTGGACACTCGGGACAGGCGAGGAGATGAGCCATCGATTGTGGGGAGAAGATACAATCGCACATGTTATGAGGCTGATCGAACATACCTAGCCAGAATATCCTTACACCGTAACTGCAGCGTGACTGACATCATGTTACCCGGTCGAATGTAGTAAAACTAACAATAATTGAACTAATAATTTTGTTTTCAATCAATTCATATTCAAAACTCTTTATCTAAGCTCTAATCATAAATATTTTTAAACGGAATCGACAGCTTACACTAAATGGGGGCTTACAGAGATTTTGTGAAATGAATCGCGCACCCAAATTTTGGAAGCCAAATGACATTTAAGGTTAATATATACCAGTTATTTATTTAGGGTAAAATATAAAGGTAATTTTAGGCGTGCAATTGCTTTAATGCTTAAACGAAATAATAACATTTTGCGAAACCAAAAACATCGTTATTTAACCATGATTACCTACAGAGTTTAATTACGAATGCACGTTATTTTGTCATTTAAAAAAGACATAACTTTTTTGAATAAAGCTCGTAATTGAAATTGAATAACGTAACAATACTGACAAAAGCAACACATTGCAGCTTATAATACTGTGGGACACAGGACCGTTATAGCAGTTTTAATAATAAAACGTATGTAGTGTCTCGCCGAGTGTTAAACCAAAGATATATTTGGGAAGAAAATAATTATGCCTAATTTTATTCATCTAAATTTACTTGTCAAATAATAGAACAATATGAATCAATAAAATATAATTCGACGATAATAAAAAAAATGAAAAAAATACAATTTCTAATACTTAAATATAATTACAACAACGTCCATCAAATATTTACATTCGCAATAAATATGATTGCTTTTTTTTTAAATACAATCATATTTACAGCCAGTCGGCGTTATAAATATACTTCTTAAAAAAAAAACTCATTGCTGTCATTACAATATATTTATGTAACACGACGGAATTGTGTTTGGATCTGTCTCTATCTAAATGACGTCTCTATCTAAGTGAGATTCACGTTTATTTCGAGCGGGTTATAATTTATATCACTCTCAAGGGAAAGATGTATTTTCATATAATTTTGGAAGCCGGTTTTTGTTCAACCTCGTAACTGAAGTCGATTACTTTCACATAAAAGTTAAAACATGAAATTTGATTCTTCGAGAGCAGGTGTATATAAATACATATGACGTTCACTAGGAAACAGGTGCTAAGTAACATATGAAAATAGATCGACCAACGTACATTGATACTTATTAACGGCAAGAGTTACAACCTACAAGAATAGTGAAGTCATACAAGCCCAAGGCTCATGGTTGTTTGGTCGTGGGAAATTTACTCAAGGGACGGAATTAGGGGCAAACCTCTCGAAGGTTGAAGATTGGGATTAACTAAGTACGGATTATTGGAATTGTTTAAGTTTACAACCGAAATCCATGGTCGGTGGGTGAAACGTATTGTAGTTAATCTCTGATCGATTGCTCAATTGTATTTTGACATTGCCCATCCGTCTCAATACGTTCATTGAGTAAGTTGTAGTAAATGGTATTTGAATTTTGACATTATTCCAATCTGTGTGCAAAATGGGAACAGGAAAGCAAACCCTAGGCGCGCACTATCGCGAGAAACAACCTTGTACAGGATTAATGTTGCACTGGCAACCAACAAAAAAAAAGTAATTTTGCTTTCCTTAATTTAAAATACTTTTTCACAATGACAGATACAAATATTCCCGCCTATCGATTTTTATATGAAAATTGATAAATTTGTCATTTTTTGTTGTAAAATTCAAAAAGTTATACAATTTCATTGGATTACTACATCATATTTTTATTTGTTGCTGACCAAAGAATTTGGCCAAACCTGTCTGTGAATTTTATTCAGATTTTATCGTCTAAATTTGCTGTAATTTGACGTTACAAAATATTATTTTTTATCACTTTATGTATTTTTAATAAGTAAATTATGGATAAAAAATACAAAGAGAGACAGATATATGTATTTTTCTTATTAAATGCATGTATGTTATGAATCCTATGTATAGATTTTATAATATACAACCAAATAAATATTTGGCTAATATTATAGGTACAGATCGGTAACGGAATACATAGTTTCTTAAATGCAACAGAAATAAAAAGCCATTCATCATTTTTTAAGTCTTAAGATAAAGTGAAGCTGTTACGACTCACCATGAGTAAATAAATGAATAGAGTACAATATATTTATATATTTATGTATTTTACAAATCAAAGTTTTATTAACAGACTTATGTTTATACAGATTTAATTTTACGTCGCAATTTTCGCAACATTTAAGAAGTGGAAATTTTAAAAGGCATCCAAATAGCGTCTCTTTCTTACAAAGAAAACTCGAGAATAACATTATGGCACTTTCAAGAGTGTTCGTTCGTGAGAAGCAACTCGTTTCACGAGTGTACTCTGTAAGTATGTTAGCTCAAGTTCCTTTTCGCAATTGTTTGTGTTGACATAGCAAAACATTTTAGACACTAATATTTTTGTTTTCCCTTGCAAATGCCCAATACTTTAATGTGCTATTTAATGGTATAAAATATGAATGTTTTTATTGTTTCTAATTTTGTGTTTCAGTGGTTGACATGCAAAATGCTATTGTCTCTGAAATTCATGTAACTTCAATATAGTTTTCATTTGCAAACATCAGTACTAAGTAACAGTAGCTAAGTACTTATTGCAGTCTAATACGTGTTGTGTAATTGGTTTAGGCTTAATATTCCCACCAAATTATTTTCTAGTACTTATAATAATAATCTCTAAGCTAAACTAAATATAAATGGTCGGAGAGACGAATGACGTAACTAATAGGTTCAGAACCTGTTGTACGTCGGAACTTTTAATAATCCGGGACGGGGTCCTGTTCGACCAAACACCATAATGGAATCAATTTTTAGACGTAAAATCTGTGATAGAAAAGTCCTCGATGTCTCTGAGAGCGTAAAAGTGGGACCATCTCCCCAGGATTTGATATTTTACTACTATTTGAGATTTTATATCAAATAGCAGCGACGCCCTCACCAGACCCCCGAATGTATCATCTGAATGATTTTTTAAACTCAAAATGAGAAATAAAATAGAACTATAAGCAGACATTTTTCTCGCAAGACCCCGCGAAACAAAAATGGCACACGAAAATAAATTAGACACGGTTGCTTTGCCCCGGCTGAGTTAAGGTCGTTTCACATTGTTTTAGAGCTGTTTCGTTTGTACACGCCAGGGATATTCATTGGAGATTTTCTGATACGTACTTAAATAAAAGCATTATTTCACACGAAAAAAGAGGTCTGTAAAATCTATATATATAAATAAAATATTGTACTACTACTAAACGAGATGTCTTGTGTGCATCAATTTATGTATATTTATATATATATACATAACAAATAAACAAGACTAAGATATATTCAAGCAAAACTCTATATAAAATTAAATTTACTATGTAAACGAAGCCGACATATAAATAGGAAAACTAAACTATTCCATTAAATTATTTTATTTTGTGTTTTTAATTCCGATTTCGCAAGATATTTCGCGTGTGCATGTTTAAAAGCATGAAATTGTGTCCAAAAATAAACGAAACTAAACCGGTTGGCTTTGAATATAATCCTTTGGATATTATTTTAGAGAGAGGCTCCTGTTTGTGGCCGGGAAGATGTTTACTTATGAAATTCTATGAAAATACAACAATATATTTAAATTTAATGAAAATGTTTGTCTTTTTAATTGTTTTTCTGTCAAATAGTGGGATATCTGAGCACCGAAAACCTACGTAAAGCACTGGTTTATTGCAGTCACGGGTTGTAACCATAACAGGTAGAATAATCTTGAGACTCACCTGATAGGAAGTGGTCACCACTGCCTATGGTTCCTGCAACACCAAATATCACACGAATTTATGACCTGGGGTGTTTTACCCCAGTATCCTGTAATTACCCTGCCTATCTCTTCAATACGGAACACAAGAATGGAAGCACTGTTGTGACAACTGACAAACTTTTGATATCTTAAACTTAAAATACATACATATTTATATTTGGAAATGAAACCATATACTAGAAAGAAAATGCATATTTGCAAATGCACATTTGTGAAAGAGATAAAGACACAAACACATTACGCACTCCGTGAGACAACATATTTTGTTTGTAGAATACTCTAGAACATTCGCGGGCGTGTCTCGAGTATCACCACTTTAGGTTACCTCATTTTCCTATCGTTTACTATTTTAATAATATAGTTTTCTTCCGGTAAAGCAAGAAAGAGAAAAAAGGCAGTCTTATTTATAAGAGTACTAGCGCCTTTCCCGGGTTCTCTCAGGTAAAAAAATACTCAATTATATACCTTATACCTTCATCACGAATTACACTATCTACTGGTGAAAAATACATGAAAATCCATGTAGTAGTTTTTGAGTTTAGAGCGAATGGACAGACAGACGAAACAGAGCACTTGTTTTATAATATGTAAGGAAGGTAATGAATAAAAATCTTGTCCGATCTACATCGCTTAATTAAATGTTTTAAACCACGCATAGGTACACATAACAACTACGCAAGGCGTCGTTGTTGTAGGATCCGATGTGCATGTCTGTTTGTAGAACACTCTGGAACATTCGCGGGCATGCCTCTAGTGTCGGCTCTCAGGGCTTGGTTGCTTCAGTTTACGTAAACGAGTTTAGTACAGGCCACTATAGTTATTGCGATATAAAATATCTTTATTGCCCTTAAAAAAGCAGCATCAGTATGAAATAATACAATAGTGTATACAATATTGATCAATAGTGGGCTTATTTCTAAGCAATGTCTACCAGATATAACTTTTATATAACTTCCTCGGATAAATTGTATCAGTCAGTACATTTGTACGTATATTTCACTAAGTACTCTTAGCGTTCAGCTGATAGTTTGGGCGCACACAACCCATTTGCTTATAGTCAAGAAAATACTGATCGCATATGTTGCTAAAAGAAAAAAAAAGAATAAAAAAAGTATTCTTAGCATCATCTCAAACTTTTAGAGTTTCGCATATCTTGGCTCTCTGTCTAGCCAGTAAATAAATACCTGATATTCTATCTTTATTATTATTTCCTTAAGGTAGCCTGGAAAAGATTGTATTATTGGACATATTTCCAGTAACGTGTAGCAAACACACCATACTTCTTTATAAGGCGGTCGCGTAGAAACTAATGTTAATCCACTCAGAAACTCATGCCATCTGTGCAGGTTTCCTCATAAATAACTAGAAGCGATTTTGGCTCAGTTTTGGCATCCCTGGGCATCGTTACACCGCCTCATAATTTTGGCTAGAAGCCACAGTGGGCCACAGTTAGCCAAAGTTGCTAGTTTTAAATCAAAAGTTTACAGTTTCTGTTACAAATAATTGTTTGGATGTAACTTTTTCGTTAGTTTTTCTATCAAGTTGTGTATATATAATAGTGGGTTCGAGAAATAAATTGTTTCGAAAGGTCTTTTTTGAAAATTTATCTAGTAGTGACCGAGAATTGAGAACTATAACTTTTTTATTGCGATTGTATCTTGATTAAAAATGATTAATCTATACTTGTAATAAAATTGTAACTAGACTATGTCTCTACATAGGAGATATTTACGAAAAAAAAAATTGGAGAGGACTTTTTAGGGTCAATAGAAGCCAAAACAATGTTTTTTAGAATTTTTGTCTGTCTGTCTGTCTGTCTGTCTGTATGTATGTTTGTGGCGCATCGCACAATATCTGCTAATTTAAATGATCTAAATGAAATTCGGCACAGATATAGATTGGGGCCTGGATTAGAATATAGGCTACTTCTTGTTTCGAAATTCTATCCCGAAAGGGGAAAAATAGGCAGTGTAAATTTGTATGAAACTTCGTTATTTTTGAAGTATGACACGTATAATTTTAGATTTACGTTCACCCTTAGGTCGGTATTTCAAAAATAAGTTTGTAATTATTTAGTTTTTTATTTCAATTCGTAAAAAATACTTAGAATTTCAATTAGAAAAATTTGGATTATTAGTATTTCTATCTGATAATAGATGGCGCATGGATAAATAGATTCATTACCTGATAATAGATGGCGCAACGTGAACACATAAAATTGAAAAGTAAATCGCGCATGAACCAAATTGTTAAATTATAATTATAGTTCGAACTAAATTAATTTCTGTTAGAATAAAAATTGACACGTTTATATTACTCTAGCTGTCGAGCTTTTACCAATGAATATAGAAGCTGAACTCTATGCAATTTAAATCTGATATAAGATGGCGCCACATACAAGAAAATTAAAATGTGATTTCGAGTGTCCGCCGGCAAATTATATCGTCATAGGACCTTTTGGATTTTCGATTCGAATAAATACATTATACGATTTATTTTGCCTTCAAATTATTAAAGCTATGCCTTCCCGAAAACGATCTAATCTTTCTTTCGTTTTTCGTTGTTCGTTTCTCAAGCCAAACGCGCATGCACGAGAAGGTTGACAGAAAGGCAATCAGCGTTTCAGGAGTGCATCGTCTCGATCCATAGAGACTCTCTTTGTAAGAGAATCATGTTTGGATAGTAATAGATGTCGAAATCACGTTTGGATGCTAAAAGAATGTGTTGTTCTTCGGGCAAATTTGGACTGCCAATGGTACAGTTATTATATGGAGAACATCTGCATTAAAAACACTTCTTTCACTTCACACTTCATATGGGCTTACAACTGCGCGTTCCAAACGCTTTGGCCGCAGTTTTCCCACGGGAACAGTTATTTTTCGAGATGAAAGGAACCCTATGTTCATCTTCATACTTCAAACTACATATAGGCAAAATTTCAAGAAGATAGATTGAGTAGAAGAGTCGTCAAGAAGTAACAAACAAACTTATTTTCGATTTTATAATATTAGTTGGGATTTGAATCCAAGCCTAGTACGCATTCTGCAGAATATGCTACATAATTCCAGTCGTAACTAATCCCAATACCAACTAATATAATATGCGAAAGTATTTGTTTCTTTATTTGTTACCTCTATCACAGGTCTATCACATATCTACTCAATCAATATTCTTGAAATTTCGCATATATATAAGAAAGAGTATGGAGAAGGATATAGGGAGCCTTTTTCCCGGAAAAAAACCATGGTTCCCGTGGGATGCGAAAAATCTGTATTCTCTAACAGGTGGCGCTAAACGCGCTGAGTGAATTTTGAATCAATGAATAAAAAATTTAACAAGAAGGTAACTGGATTGGAGATGTCCTCTAATTTTAGAATTTCTTTCCCTAAGGGCGTGATTGTATGAAACTTGGTCTTTCTAGAAGAAGGCGCCATGAAATTTTGTATTTACATTTCCAAATTATCCAAATACCACTATTGCCGTGGGATTTGCAATAAAAGATTATCAGACTTTGAATTTTAGTACTATAAAAGGTCAGTAGATGGCGCAGAGTGTATGTTAAAACGCGTTAGCTTTTTTACAATTCCCGTCTAGAGATGTGAGAAAAACAGAGAAATGAACTATTCTCAGAAATGTCCTCTCTTGGAATTTTAGTATGTACTATACAATAGATGGCGCTAAGTGTGAATGTATTTTGAAACGCGAAACTGTTTTCATGAGATTTGTTGACTCCGGACCCGATACAAAAAATGTGAAAGTACTTTTGTTTGTTTGGTAGTTTGCTACCTCTTCACATTTTATATACTGTACAAATATTCTTGAAATTTCGCGTAGTCAGTCGCAGGACTACGATGAAGGGCAACCAAAAAGTTCTATTCCTGTGGGATTTACTATTAACGACACTGCAATATTGCATTGCGTTATTTATCCATTGATAAAATCATGGACACAGAACAAAGCTCTTCTAGCCTCCGGCCCAATAATCCCCACTAATTTTCCATTGACAAACACAGAAGATTGCAGAAGTAGGTAAGTACATCTAGAACAGACATGTTTTCCCCATCCCAGGCCTGTAGTGTTGAGAAAACAAGCAATATTCTATACAACAGAGTCCTAAAATAATTTCAGATTTGTTCAATCCGATTCCACTTTTTCTATTTCATTTAATATCTACGATAAATGTAAAGTGAGTTTATATGTTCCTCTTCATACTTCTATTCAATCGACATTCGTGAAATGTTGCAAAAAATGATAGATCTCTGAACTGTCCCCGTGAGAAACTGACGCAGGCGAAGCCGCGGGCAAAAGATCTAATTTCTAAATAAATGATCCTATATCCTCATATTACATTTGCATAGCCGTGGACGGTGAAACATGGAAGATTAAGTTTTTCTTCTAACACCACATTGTAAAAAAAAATGTAAACTCATGTTTTTGCTATATATAAATAATCATTGTCTTTATCTTCAATAATCCGAATAGGTATGGGTGTAAGTACCTATCTGTATTTAAATATTGTATTTAATAATTCTAAATTATTTTTGAAAAGTGAACTCACCCTTTGGAAAATCTTTTATGGGCCCATAAATTATTGATTTTTATCAAAAGCACTCGCCAATACAAACCGTAATTTCCAAATTTTATCACTGCATTCCGGAAATTTTATATTATTTATTCGTACCCAGTGGTGCATTCGTAATATCAAAAATTTTCAATTCTAAAATTGGCTTTGCAAGTAATGCATGTTTAAAATTTTTATCACTAACATATACTTGATTTGTTATGATTCTGGCAATTTTTCTAATAAGTGTAAATATTAACCGGTCCACCTCAATCCAAATTAACTTAGCTACGCATAGCGGACCCAGATTTACATAGGTAACACTGCGTCTAATGATAATGTCAAATCAAAGTGACGAGGATGTAGAAAAATGTATGCCGCCTATAATCTGTTCTTGAAAAGGCGGTGGTGTAAGAAGCGGTGGTGGTGTAATGGTTAAGACGCCCGCCTGTGGATAGAAAGGTCGCAGGTTCGAATCCTACTTGAGTCGTGTGACTCTACTAACTAAACTAACTATCTGTGACTAAATTACTATATATGAGTCAGATTTTTATACAAACTCATGTGAGTTTGTATAAAAATCTATATAGTATTATATAGTAGTTTTCATCGTCCACCACTTGCTTCCGGTGAAGGAAAACATCGTGAGGATATCAGCACACTGGTTGATTATTTATTATTAACTTGTGTGTGAAATGGAGAAGGCAATAGCAAACCGCTCCATTAATAATGCCAAGAAAGTGGTTGTGTGTGTTTCATTCCACCTAATGACCACGACCCTCAGCCATGAGGAATACGACTATGAAGGAATAACCTAGTTTAGTATGAGATAGACATTCGGCATTACATGCATTTAAAAATCATAGAATCGGTTGTTTAAAATATTATAATAACTAAATTTAGTATAAATATCATGTCTAATATCTTCGTGTTAAAGTTATATGAACTAGGTGATATAAAGTTTTGACAGCTGATAGGCAAAAATATCACTGCCAAAAAGGTTTGTAAAATCACATCCGAAACTTCGAACACACAAATATTTATATTAGCGCTTCTGGGCAGTTGAACCGCGAAAAATAAAATCATCACACTACATGATTTAGGAAGGTATTATTATTACGCACGTACATAATCCTAATCGAAGAAATAATTAACCAAAGGTATTAATTTCTGGGCCGCTTTAATTGATATTAATGTTAGTAGTTTGTAGCCCGAGATATAAGCGTAACATTCAATTTATGTCTGTTCATTAATGAGTTATATTGCGCTATCTACATTATTAGAATCACTGTTTCTTCGTCTAAATAACTCATAAATTTTCGGACCATAGTCTCGCAATGAAATATGCCGAAACCATATATTAAAGAAAAAATCTAGGAACTGTGATTGGTTTCTTACCATGAAGCATGAGAGCTCTTCATCCTTGCTTCGTATATCACTGCATGGCTCGTGATCTCGGTTCCCTATCTGCTTGCATAAAATTTAAATAGGTACATAATATAACATGACATACTATTATTTATCCTAATAATATTTACGCATTACGCATATTTTTAAGCACTATACTGTAGAAGCAATTAATTATTTTATTTCACTTGCTGTGTAATATTCGCTTCGCTCGCTCCTATGTATATGTTGATCACGAGTAAACTAACAAACTTTATCTACCTGTTCTGTGAAAACAAATCTTTAATATGTATTTTTTTAAATATGCCAATACCGAGTTATGTTAATAAATAATTGCTGTTATGCCAACATCGTTATGCCCAAGTATATTAAGAAAAATTCTAATGTAAAGTGATGTGATCCGCGTGATCCCTACTGCAATATCTTGCGTACTATCTTTTGACGACCTCTGTGGCGAAGTGGTAAAGTATTTGCATGATGGAAAATGATTCTAATTGGCCCGGGTTTTGGATTTTTATCTATATATTTATTTGTTATAAAATATAGTATCGTTGAGTTGGTATTTCATAACACATGTCACGAACTTACTTTGGGGCTAGCTTAATCTGTGTGAATTGTTGAAAGTATATTTATTTATTTATATCTTCCGCCATTCGAACCGGTGTTCCGCCATGCGAACGTATTTTGTTAACTGTGGTCTTCAATGTCGAGCGCCTGGTACATCAACTATCGAAACTGAACAGGCACGGATAAGACAGAGATAGACTGTTATTAAAATGTTGTCAAAAAAGTTGGAAGTAAAGGTTCCGTGAAAATGTAATACCCTTGAAAACTAACTACCCTTCATAAAGAAGATCGAAATTTGCGTCAACAGATACTCGTTAATATTACATAAAGCTCTTCGTCGAAACATGAATATTCGTAAGCTGAAGGCATTTGATATTGTGAAGTTAAACAGAATATTTTATTTTTATTTTTTGTTTACACAATAAAATTACAACCAGAATATGCCTGTATATGACACAAATAAATAGCTTGCGTAAACATAATTTACAATTTCACACTGTATGTGTCCAATTTGGTTTTGTGTCCGAAAGTGTTCATAAAGAGGGTTGACGTCAAGCAGGTGGGCGTCGTAAAATCACAGTCTAATCTTCAAAGTTTGTTTTTACCCTTACCACGAGCTTCGCGGCCTCACAACCCCGAATATAATCGGGAACATATAAGACAGCACTAATGAGTAGATGAGGTCAAATTTTAGATGCATTTTTTAAAAGGGCAACACTCAACGCCGACGCTAAACATTAAACTTGTATGGTGGGTCCAATGGACACCAGCACAGAAACGTTTACACACCCAGAACCGCAGTTACACGATGTGATCACTAGTGCAAATATTTGCCCGCACTGGAAATCGAATCCAGAACCTTTAGATAGCGGACGGGCTTGGTGACAATTACGCCACGGAGGACGTCAGTTAAATATTCGTCAGTTAAACATAAAAGTCAAATGAAATTGAATGAATGTATTTGCATTAATTCCATTCTGAAGTTAAAGTTAATTACCAATTTATCTCATGTTTTTATTGATGACAACCTAAATAAAAGAATAAATTAAAAAGTAATAAACGGATACCCCACAAAGAGAAAATTAAAAGAAAACTTATTAAGTTCTAATAAGAATCATTAACTTAATTTTCCATTCGTAATAACTTTTATCTTCAAAAAGCTTCGACTTTTGGCCCGAACTTTGCAAGACTTTGCCCTCTTGACTTTCTGTTAAACAAGGCTTTTAGAAAGCTGGTCTGATTTTAGAAAGCTCAAATAATTGAAATAATATAAATCAAGAATTGACAAACTAAAATATTATATTATCTACGAACTAACTTATATGTATGATAAATAGTCATTACATGACTATTTATCATACTATAAATAGTCATTACATGACTATTTATCACACTAACTAATTCCTAAGCATATTTTTATAGAATCAATCATCGATAATAACAATCAATATCAAGAATTGGGCCCTCAGACCACACGCACATACATAATTTAAGACTAAATTAATACCTACTCGTAACACTTCTCGTCTTTTTCCATTGCGAGGTTGAGAAAAGCAAAAACTTTTTTTTTTATGTAAATAAAATGTAGAAGTAGGCCTAGTACTAGATGGTCGGATGAGCTTAGGGCATTCGACTGACACTGGATGGAAAAGATGGAAAGAGTATGGGGAGGCTTTTGCCCAGCAGTGGGACATGTTATTGCTAAAAATAATAATAATGAAAAGTAAGGAAGTGTAGATTAAATTAAACAATGATTCAAATCATACAAAATCGGCGACGTGGTAAAAAATAAAATGTATGAAGAACGAAGCTTCGATCAGAGTTACTTTTTTCGTCGATTTTACGATATTTCATATTTTATGATCCATTTTTATCTGTGATTATTAGAGTCGAGTGTTTATTGCGCCATATTTTTTACTAACAACAGTAAGGAGTAGTTGGGACCAACAATAAAACAGTAAACTTCAAGGAGACAACTAAAACATAACCTAAAATGCTATGTGATGATAGTAACTATTGTTTTACAACTTATGTGGTCGTATAAAGATATTAAGGAAATACAAAACACATCTTGTTGGATACAGTATATTTTTGAGTAGTATTTTCACTCAGATTCACAGATAGGACCTAAATACAATATTATAAAAATGTAATATTGTCATTTTTATAGATATCAGTAAGAGTAATTTAGCAAAAAATGTGATAAAATAAGTTTAAAAATAATTACACTTATACAAAACTTTACATCTCGTGTGTATATGGGATTATTTAGATTTGTTTTAGAAAAAATCACCTAGAACACATGTCAGGTAAAAGAACTAATAGAAGTACTATGAGTTTAATATGTATGTATGTAAGTAGCAGTATGATATGAGAAGAGTACCTATGTTTTGTTTCTTTCTGATAATTTAAAATATTAGACGTGCGATAATGACAAATCGTACTTATTAATTTTTTTTACCCCCAATGTTTACCCCTTTAGGGATCGAATTTCGAAAATTCCTTTCTTATCTGAGCACTACGTAATAACCTAAAGCTACTGCCCAAATTTGTGCTTCTGCGCTTTTATAGCTTCTATGGTTTAGGCTGGGCCTTGATTAGTAAAAAACTCTTGTTCTTTTATATATATCGATTTATTTAATAATTCAGAAAATACAAAAGAACCTGAGCATTGAAATTCACAACGTTAGCTGTGATTAGACCGTAGCTTGTATGGCTTACGAAGAGATGATTAACGCTTCAATCTTCCAGCCAAAAATTATTTCACGGAATTATTACTTCATGCTTCTTCTTCATAGTCGTATTCCCCATGGCTGATGGTCGTGGTCATTACGTGGAATGAAACACATACCACGTCTTTCTTGGCACTGGTAATGGAGTGATTTGCCGTTGCCTTCTCCATTTCACACTCATGTTGATAATCAACCAGAGTGCAGGTTTCCTCACGATGTTTTCCTTCATCGGAAGCAAGTAGTGGTCGATGAAAACTACTAACACATGAGAGTCAGATTGGTATACAAACTCATGTGGCACGACTAGGATTTGAACCTGGACCATTTCGGTTCACAGACGGGCGTCTTAACCATTACACCACAACCTATTCATGCTGAACCCTCCCTATTTACATTGCCATTCTTATGTACTCGTATGCGCACCATAGACAAATTCGCTTAGACTTGTCATGACAACAAAATTGGTTTTATTAAGGTTTCAATGTTCGTTCTTTCGCGTAGGTATTACTCCTAAAGGTATGATGTAAAATAATCGTAATCATTTTTCTTTTTCTTAGCGTGTCGACTCCGCGAATAATATTTGTGAAGACCAATAAGACCCCACCGATACAGCAGTGTACCTGTGGCGTCATACAGATCAGGATCCTGATCTATTTGAACATATTTTCTATGCTTCTGTCATCATTATTAACAAGCATTGTAATTTATGCAACATATAAACAATATAAAAGTAAAGACATCGCACTTCTATATAAATAAAGTTTGGAAAACACTTCTATATAATAACTAATTACTACTCAAAGTATTAAATACTAGATGTTGCCCGGGGCTTCGCTCTCGTGGGAATTGTGAGATAAAATATAGCCTATAGCAATCTTGGATAATGTACCTTGGATAATGGTGAAAGAATTTTTGAAATCGGTTCGGTAGTTTCGGAGAATACCCGCCTCAAACATACAAACTCACAAACATTTACCTATTTATAACAATAGTATAGATCAAGACAGATACATAAGGAGAGTTAAAAAAAACTCATGGAAACACTTATTAAATTTGAAAGAAAAATTGCAAACTAACCGTAGTGCGCGTGTTTAATTTTAACATCTATCAAAACGGGAAATTAGCGTGTAAAATTTTTCAGTAGTCTACAAAGAATACAGAGCAATAGGGGGTGACAGATACCGCGCGATGTGTGATTTATAAAACGATTTCGTTTACAACACCCGTGGGCAATGTTGTCAACGCGTTTTATTTGCCCGTGAAGATGGATGAATGTGTTGTGTTGGGCAATTTGAAGTTAACTTTGAAATAAAACCACATAGTGAGGGTAAATTTGAATGACAATTGTCAAGTCACCCAGTCATCAGTCAACATCCAATATCAATATATATATATACTTGCTGATTGTGCTATATATATATACATCGGCATGTAACAGATTTCCAGTTCCAGTATAATACCGTAAAGAGCTTCTGTTTATTCGAACAGTTAGGTAACTCGCGGGCCAAGTTCAAGATCCAATTCGAGGGCCAAGTTTGGGGAACTTTGCAAAAACTATTATTATTTGGCCAAACGGAGAGGGCGAAAAACATTCCCTTTTAAGATGACATTCAGGGTATTTTACTTGTTAAAGTGTCATACTCAAAATAAGTTGAGAATTTGGTTGAAAGATTGATGATTCAGTGAAGTGCTATGTAGACATGAAAAAGTAGAAAAGGCTGGGCTTCGATGCTCAACGGCTAAGGAAGTAATCGGGAAAACGCTCAGGTGAGAGACAGCGTAGGAAATAATGTACGGCGCTTTTGATTTATAGGATAAGTTGCACAAACAGTCAATTTTATAATTTTTTTGCGTTGTGTTTCAACTTTATCATAATTACAAAAAAAAAAAACGCTTTGCGCGGTATGCAAATAATGCGCACTTATTATCATATATATAGCGAAAGTGATTTTTATTTGATTGACTTAAAAAAAATCATTATTTTAAATTGGATAACTAGCGAAAATAATATCAGCAAAGTCACTTCAAAGATTTTTTTCTCTTACTAAATCCATTGAAAAGTTTTAGCGAATATTTTTGCTTTTGTTTTAAAGACTTTTTTGATTAAAGGAGGCCGTTGAAATATTCAACATAATGACATTAGGGATTTCCTTATCGTCTTTGTATTCTCCTAATGAGTGTCTTGTTCGAAGCCGCAATTGTTTCTATAAACGTACGTATATTATCAAAACGGTGTTCCAAAAATACTTGTGTTCCAAAATTATCTTATATTAATTTTACCGGCCAAAAATAAAATACAACAGTAATGCTGTGACATACGAACGGACAGACAGACAGATATGACGAATCGACGAAACCCTAAAAAATCCTATACACAATTAAACTTAAGATTCATTTTCTTTTAATGTGTTATATTTATTTACACGTTTTATATGTTTCATTCTATGTGATAAATTACGATATTTAATGGTAGAAAATCATATAAAGGTTTAGACACAATATCGCTTTCAAATATTTCAACTGAGAAGTGAATTTTGCGTGGTATCTAGAGATAGAACATCTTATATTATAATCCGCGAATATCTCTTCACGCCGCTCAAGATCTTATTCCATTCAGAATTACTGGCAATGGAAATTTGAATGGGTACATTTGGTTCGGTAATCGAATAGTATAGATTCGATTTTGCCAATTTCCCAAATAAAGCTTTTCGCTTCACTACACATGCTATTTAGCGGGTTTTAGTTTGAATTCTAAACCAGATGAGCTCTTAAAATAATTATGTCTGTTTGTATCAATTTATTAAAACTAAATAAAAGAAAATAATTACATTATGTGAAGCGCTTTATTGAAAACATTTTCTAATGAATAACACTTAACAGCAAACGTATAAGCTACACTTTCATGAGTACTATAAATACGCACACAGAAACGAAGACAAAAACTCAACTCTGTAGACAAATATCTGTGATAACAAGTACAATATTTGGCAGTATTCCTCGCTGGAAACCCTCTAGGCAGATGGACAAAAAGTATGCTCACTTCTCGTCTGCATGGTTCGCGTGCTGAATCTGCAAACTTTCGCAAAGGTCGGTTTTTGACTCTCGACTACAGAAGATGGGGAATTTAATGTGTATGTGTACGGCAGCGTAATAGCCAAACGGCTGAACCGATTTTGATCTAGTTTTTCTTTTATTGAAAAGAGACATTCATCGATAGTATTATTAACTATGTTTGGAAAATATGCGTTCAGTCATTATTTTATCTATGGTTCAGTTTTCTAGCAGAAGAGATTATACCAGCTAATTCAGAGTTGGTTTCTTATTTTTTAATTTATTCACTGCATTCTCTATATTAGAATGCAAAAATATTCTTAAAAAATTATACATTTCAGCCCTTGATTCAATGTTCTTTAGACATTATGCCTCCTTCGTCATTCTCCATAACTTTCTAACTCCAGCCTTCCTCATGTATTCATAACCGATACTGATTCTTAAATCGTTCATCATCTCTACTGAACCGACGTCTTCCTCTGGTACTATACTGAATAATATCAAAAAGAAACACGATAAAACATTCATACAATTTCCCAAAAGAATAAAATCTCAAAAACAAATTAAATTAACTTTGAAATTTCATTTCTAACGACTGTTGACATCGATGTTTTAATTCGGAAAACTCATACCTGGCAAAAGTTCGGGATCGTAATATTCGACTTTACGGACTTTACTTTCCCTCTGAGGGCTGAAGAAAGGTCCACATCGGCTTAGTTATTGGCGTCGGTAACATTTACAATTTTAGGGTTCCGTGCATAAACGGAGAAATACCAAAACTTAGTGGGGCATTTCCTCGCAAGTATTTTAGAATATAAATGTTGTTATTAGTTTTTTCAGAAATCTATTGAAAATTTTAATCTCCATGCACCTATATATTTCTTTTTATAACCTCTTGTACAAAATATAATTGTCCTTGGTTTGTCACACAAATCCATCAATGTATGTATCAAAGGTCCCTTCCGCAGTCTATTCCTCTCGCAGACAATTTTTGTAATTTTTCTAGTGTGTTTGCAAAATAATTCTGTGCTTCTTTTTATCGAACGCCCAGTGAAATCCAGACCTCATTATAGATTATTGTTTTCTTTATTTACATAATAATATTATTCTTAAAATAGTTATTCACTATCGCTCTTTACAATATTTGTATTATCAACACGAGATCAAACATGTTTTTTTTTATGAATAAGTTTTGTATGATGTTTTAGTAATAAAAAATCAAATAAAGAATTGAATCAGGAACCCTCCGTAATATATTCCAACTCTAACCTTGCATCACTTTTTTTCAATTTAGATAAGTACTTACTTGGCGAGATGTGTGTTCGGCCATGAATATAAATTAATTATGTAAGTACCAAATCATTTCCAAAACAACTTGTACATGTATTAATTAAAATTAATTATGCAGGTACATACCGAACTTTCGCAAAAGTCGGTTTTTGACTCTCGACGACAGAAGGTGGGTAATTTAATGTGTATGTGCATGACTGTCCGTAGCATCGTAATAGCCAAACGGCTGAACCGATTTTGATCTAGTTTTTCTTTTATTTAAAAGAGACATTAATCGATAGTATTCTTAGCTATGTTTGGCATTTTGTAAATACCTTTTGAGGTACAGAACTCTAAAAAGTATTTATATCAAAATTTAATACATATCTATTAAGTTGGTACGCATTTTCAGCCACGAATCCATTGGTACCCGGGGCTTTTAATCCTAACTAATCTAATAAATGTGAAAGTATGTTTGTTGCTTTATTACCCCTTGACGCTTTATCTCCTCAACCAATTCTTCTTGATATTTGGCATACATCTATTTTGAAGTATGGAGAAGGACATAGGGTATCTTTTATCCTAAAAAAATAACTGTTTCCGTGTGAAGATTACGCGCGCGAAGCCGCGGGCAAGATCTAGTTAATATTCATCTCGATGGCCTAATGGTCAGCGCGCTCGGCCTTTGATACTGGGGTTAAATCACTCTCACAATGGTCGATCACTGGACCGGTGACCTCGTCCTTTAGCTGCTCTGTGTTTCGAAATCGTCGTTAAAATCCGCAATGGGCCCGCGCGGTGGGTCATGGCCCATATTCTTTGGGCAGTGGGGACGAAAGGATGATGATGTAATTCAAGTAAATTATCATTTGGACCATCATTTATGGTTCTCATCTTACGAAACGTGGTCCCTTGTGAGAGAAACTACTCAGACAAACCTAGTTTAATTAACATACAGATTGTACTAGGCTCATCAATCTCTTGCGTCATTACCACAAATACTCCCAAGTCGGTAAAAAAAAGTGTAATGTTCTCTTTGTCCTCCCAGTCACGTCGCCAACGTTAATTTAGTTGGCCCCTACTGAAAATATGTAAAGTACAACAGTGAAACGTTATGTAAATACTAGTTTTTGACCGCGGTGTTATATATTTTTGTATATTTATATAGCGTATATTTTTGTTCAACTATAAAGCTGAAATTTTATTCAGCTACTTATTCTATTATCGTGTAATGTGCAGGACTTGAACTCGTGTCTCTTTTTGAATTTTCAGTTCCCCGCCAAATTTTCCATTCAAGTGTCACACGACTTCAAAAATAAAGAAGTTTCATACAAACTTGCGACCCCTGTTTCACCCCCTTGTGGATGGAAATTTCAAGATTGCTTTTTGATATGCTCAAAAATATCATCTTTGATGGCTTAGGAGTTTTCGACATTTCGTGAAAAGGTGGTGAATATTCGCTTTTTATTATATAAATAAAACACTTGGCACTTTAAATTGAACTCCCTTGGATATTATGTAGAATCTAATCGTGAGATTTTATTGTTTATGATAAGCGAATGCAATAATATTGTTTCTTGAACAAATTGAGTTAAATCCTCCGTGGATATTATACCAGACGACAGAAGCTACACGTCTATACTCACTTTAATTAGTCCCGGAACACCGATAAGCGCGGAATTGTTAAATTTCTCTTTCTTTCACTTGGCTCGAGAACAAAATATATGAAGGGCTTTTTTTAATTGAAATTAATCCTTAATTAGAACAAAGACAAAAGTTTATATAGACGATTCCATACCGACTAATAAAGGAAATTTAGAATTATCATTTCCAAACAATTTTCTTTTGCATATAACTTATGTTTGACTCAATTTGTTGGCTCAACACTTCATTGCTTACCATGTTATTGGAGCCCACTTAGTTCTAATCCTAACTAATATTATGAAGGCGATAGTAAGTCTGTTTGTTACCTCTTCACGATCTATCAATCTTTTTGAAATGATGCATAAATATAGTTTGACACTTTTACAATTAGTTACCGAGAAGGACATTATTACAGGACATTATAACACTTATACGGAGAAGGACACAGTTACTGTTGACATTGACAGTTATTTTTCCGTGATGAAACGTACCCACCTTTCATCACGGAAATCACGCGGGCGAACCCGCGGACAAAAGCTAGTATACTTATGAGACCCACATTTTGTAGTGTGACCCACGTAATGACTGTGATGAAGTTTGTTGCGCCGCTTCTTCATCAACTGCGCAATTTAATTCGGCAGTAAAAGTTCTCCTATGTATTAATGAACAGTTATAATCTCTAATTACAATAAAGACATAATTACCTTCCTGACTGGCCTTGGTTGAGATTGATTGGTATACAAAGTCGTACGGCACGTGTACGATTCAAACCTTGGACCTATAGTAATCATAGTATTCAATTCGTTTGTGATAATAATAATTACCTTATTTGAAATCTGATCCGTTCAGAGTAAGTCAATATCATTAGTTTATTTTCTAAGAAAAGTCTTGAGATAAGACTTAAAACATTTTGTCTGGCGTGAATTTTGTTATTTAATATTTTTAAATATAATAATTATTTATTATAAATATAAGTATATAATAATTATTTATTATAATATAAGTAGTCGTTATCACACTTCCATGAAAGTCAATTCAGAAACGCCAATTTCTAAATGTTTTGCTACTAACATTCTCCATAATTAAATTTTATTAGGTACAATAAGATAACATAAATTTTGCTTTTTTATCAATAAACAATCCCAGAGCTTTACATATTAAAATAATTTTTCGTAAACCAAGAAATAAATGTGTCAAATCATAAAATGAAATCGCAACAAATGCATTTTTTCTGTCCGTAAATAAATATAACTCTTATATAATATGTCCATAATATACTAGCAAAAAGAAATCATTTGAAAGAAAATTGGAATATGTATAAAATTTAAAAGCAAAACTGAAAAAGTATTTATTTAAAATGACATATTTCAAACGATTGCTGGATTAAACGTATTCACCGCAAACTAAAAGGGCCAGGTATATACAATAACCGTGTAATTAAGAAACCAAAAACGAACTTTACTTTTTCATTTAACCCTTATAACAAAATTACATAAAAGGTGACCTTAAAAGTATGTATCTATCAAATTCAAATTCAAAATTCAAATCATTTAGAAATTAGACCTTCACAGGCACTTTTTCTCGTCAATCTTTATATTTATAGTAATCACTAGCTTTACTAGAATACCTATAAGAATATTATAACCGATATTTATTTTTTGTTAACCTCTGCCTGCGGGCATTGAAAACGGTAACCATAAAGTTAGCAATGCGCAATAGTATATATATATTTATCAGGCTACTTTTCCTGCTACAAAAAATAAATACTGTTACAATGGTCAATTCCTGGGTGAAAGCTAGGGTTGCTGTAGTAATTGAAAAGTGCAAATATTCACAAAAAAACAATTTTTAACGACGAGTCTAATCTTTATAGATGTCATTAAATCGTCAGAAATATAGTATAAAGTTGAATTGTTGTCATAAATATGACGAAGAGTATTCTTAATATTCGTGATGAGTAAGAATACAAGTTAAAACGTGTTTTATTATTTATATGACTATTTGTTTATGATTCACGTTGCTTGAAATTGAAATTGGATATGTTTTTAGATAAATTCATACAAAAATCAACATTTGTATAACTGTCGATAAATTGTACATAGATAGTATAAAACGTCGCTTCCGTCTGTCCGTATGTATGATTAGATCTTTAATACCACTTAACGGATTATAATGCGGGTTCTTTTAATAGGTTGTGTGATTCAAGACGAAGTTTTTTACATGTATAATTTGGTTTGACTCAAATGAAGCCAGGACGGGGAGTTAGTTTATAAAAGCTAGATTTTAAAAAATCAGACATAGAAGCTGTTCGCCATCCTCTCATTTGCTAGAAAAATCGTTTCTTAATGGCTGAATAAGAACACTCTCAATTAAACACACTAAAAAAAAACTAGATCAAAATCGGTTCAGCCGTTTAGCTGCTACGATGCCATGGACCGACATACAGATATACAGATACGTTAAACTTTATAACCCTCCTTCTGCCGTAGGGGTTTATAAATAGCACAGATAAGCTTCTCTGTAACGAGCTATTACGCAGTCCGCGCCAATCTCTACAAATAAGATGCTCAAATATTCATACAAGTCTCTGTACCAGAGTGTTCTAGAAGATTGTACCATTCTTTTATAATTAGGCTACGGTTGAATAGGAAAAATTGTGTCTAGTTTTGAATATTATTCGTCTGTTTTGGGTTATCCAATCCACATTCTGGCGTGTGGTCTGAGGGCCAACTTCTTGAAATTCTATTTTTTTTTTTTTATATTAGGACAAATCACACAGATTGAGCTAGCCCCAAAGTAAGTTCGTAATAAAGTAATAAGTAATAATAATAAAAATAAATAATAATAATTATAATTCTACGAAAGTATACTTGGGATTTAGTGAACATTCCAAAAGAATTGCGAAAGTTTGATTAAGATTTTGTGAAAGCCAAATAAGCGAGTTACGATGTTTTAAGTCTTCTCAGATATTTTTGAATGGCTAAAACTGTTTGTGCTTTTATAAAAAAAAAAAACACTATTAGAACGCATCGATCGATCGAATTTGACGACCTCCGTGGCTTAATGGTCATCATGCCGGACTGCTACAGTGGAGCTCCCGGGTTCGAATCCCGGTCAGGTCAACATGAAAAATGATCTTTTTCAGATTGACCTGGGTCTTGGATGTTTATCTATATATGTATATGTTATAGAATATAGTATCGTTGAGTTAGTATCTCATAACACAAGTTTCGAACTTACTTTGGGGCTAACTCAATCTGTGTCATTTGTCCCTATTTATTTATTTATTTATCGAAATATTTCGCTTATAAATTTGCTTAAAACAATCTAGAAAAATTGTAGAAAACTAAATTATTAAAGTGAAATTCGATTGCTTCAAAATCGAGCCCCAAGTTCTTTATTTAAAATAAAATCTTTTTGCGTTGCTTAATTTATTAGTTCCGGTGAAGGATAACATCGTGAGGAAATCTGCACACTGGTTGATTATTAACTTGTGTGTGAAATGGAGAAGGCAATGGCAAACCACTCCATTAATAATGCCAAGAAAGTTGTTATGTGTGTTTAATTCCACGTAATGACCAATGACCCTCAGCCATGGGGAACACGACTATGAAGAAGAATTTATTTGTGTGTTTTACGCCATTCAAATTTGACGTTAACTTTAACCGAATAAATACGCAAAGTACGCCATCACTATCACTACATAGTATAAAACAATGTCGCTTCCCGCTGCCCGTCACTATGTATGCTTAGATCTTTAAAACTAAAGAACGGATTTTGATGCGGGTTATTTTAATAAATAGTTTGATTCCTGAGGAAGGTTTAGGTGTATAATTTATTAAGGTTTTACCCGAGCGGAATCGGCACGGGCCGCAGATTCATCTAAACGACGCAGTTTAAAGTTAATCAAAGTTCAATTTAAGTTAACCAACAAACCGCCATTAACATAAAATATATTTTCACTATGCGATTGTAAAAAACAATGAGAAAAAAATATTTCTTTCAAAATTTACTTTAGATATCTCAGGTTATAAAATACTTTATAACAATAAAAAAGCTACATTCTCGTTACGTTGCAGCCAACCGTCGCATCGCTAGACGCTCCAGTTCTTCGCTCCACTGTGGCATCACGGGACATAGTTTAATTTATTTGCAGTGAAACAACTCCATGTATACGAAGCTCTTTAGATTTTTGGACACATTACATCGCCAACGTTCGTATGAGAGCTCTGTGAAATTGGTAATAAGTATCTTCTTTTATTTTTAAAACTATGTTTTGTTTTAAAATTTGATTTAGTGCAAATTTATAGGACTTTCCCTCAGTAAATTTCAGCTATATTAGGGAAGAGATGGAAAGGGTTGAAGGAGACTAAAAGAAGAAGAAGAAGTTGAGCGAGTTTTTTTGGCATTTGTTCATTAGCCCTCCGAAACGATCGTAATACTTTCCCGTTTGGTCTATTTTGAATTTTATTGATCTGTATTATCAGACTGTTTATTATATGTTGACAAATGCATGGATTTAGTAAGTACTTCGTACACTGAGTACTAATTCCATGGACAAATGACAAAGCTGAAATACGACAACGTGTAAATTACGTCCGTTCAAAGACAACGGACAAGGCGAGTAAGACCGCCATTTTACCGCCAATTGACCGCCAGCTAGGCTAAGAAACGTCATTATACTTGTTACTAGTTAATAAAGATTACGAGAATTATTGCATTTGGAGCACCTGTAATGATAGTGTAAGATATAATGTATGAAATAAAGAAATATTATTATTTACACGCTTTTTTTGATAAGCCCATTTAACTCAACGCTTGGCAAACGCCTGCCCTATATGTGGATCATAAAAATGATAGTAGTTAACCTTCTGATTGTTTAGAATGTACTACAAAGGCGGTACGCGCACTCTAAAGAATGACGTACGCATATATAATATGTAAAGTGACACCCCAAGCATTTTCTCTGGAGCGTTAGCCATCTGCTTTCCCCTCAATTATTCAAGGAATCTTTCTCTTGCATTTAGGATAATGAAATTTTAATAATTTCCTCTCTTAAGTCGGCACTTATCTGCTTTGAGGAGGCATTAAATTTTTACGCGCTCCGTCCCTTTGGGTATATATGTGGGACAGGTATTTCATTTTCATTTCAATTCTATATTTTCTACCATTTTCTCATTTAGAAAATAAACATGAAATGTTTAAACTAGATCGTAAATTTGTCCCCAATCGATGGAGAAATCGTTGAACACGGATAATAAAAAACAAATATACACTCAAACTTTTAACCTCCCTCCGTTATTGGAAGTTGTTTAAAAAATACTGAATTTAATAACAATCGCATTACATACTTTTTATGTTACCACAATTCTCTTAATTAATGTTCTGTAATTAATTGCAATTAAATATATGTCATAATAATATGATATATATAATTGCAATAAATTATAATAATTATTATAATTCCTATAAATTAATATATATAACAATAATATTACAAAAATAAATATTTTGTCCTAATTTGGATCGTTTTATTAATACATTCCCCAAAATGTTTTCTGCGTATATGTGCTTAAATATTAAAATCAAATAAATTAACACGTGATTGAGCGTTCATATACGTCATTAGCTATTTTCGATATTATTACGAATCGCATATTCATTATTAACATGTTGAAATTCCGCCACATCGATATAATAATATCCCAGGTGAATTTTGAGTACCAAAATTATGAATATTTGATTTATTAGTACCTATAGAATTTAATCAAACACTATTTCGCGCCAATGAATAAATCTTCTTTTATAAAACTTTTATCAATTTGTTAACAAATATTATGATAGTTGTGGATATCGGTGGGTTTGGTAAGTATCGTAGTATAGTATAAAAAAGTAATAAGTATTTACGAAACTTCTTCAATATTCTATTTTGATGCTATTTCCATTAAATTAATGTTTAACTTCTAACTCTTAAGGTATTATCTATAGGGAAATATTGAAAGAATGTTATATACCTACTTATTACTATAAAATGGCTTTGATTGGCTAAAACAAGACATTGAGTTTACTCAATGTCTTAGTGAAATGAGTGCAATTGTTGAGTCTTGTGATGTGGAAAGTGTCTATATGCTGGGAGACTTTAATGCCCACCCCGGTGAGTCTTTTTACTCAGAACTTTTAAACTTTTGTGCTATGGAACAGTGGACTTGTGCAGACATAGAAAGGCTTAATTCAGTCCCCAATACTTTTACATTTATAAGTGATGTGACTGGTTCTAAGCGCTGGCTTGACCATTGTGTGGTTACAGAACAGGCTCGTGATACAATAGCTGATATAAGTATTATGTATGATGTTTTATGGTCTGATCATTTCCCAATGATTATAGAATGTAATTTTAGTGTCATTAAACCTAAGTTTGTAACCCCTTATTCATTACATAATAAAGCTATCTGGGGTGAAAGAAATATTGAGCAAATTAGAGAGTACTATCACCTATGTAACGATTCACTCAAGGATGTTGACTATCCCCATGAACTTGGCCTTTGTAATAACAGAAATTGTAATATTTTTGAGCATAGAGTTGTACTAGATGTCATGTATGAAAGTATTGTCAAAATTTTAACTAAGGCTGCTGAAGAGACTCATGTGGATTGTCAACATATAAAGCATAAAGCCCAAATGGTGGGCTGGAACAGACATGTTAGGGAGGCACACGGGTTGGCTAGGTCTAAGTATCAGATTTGGCTTTGGCATAATCAGCCTTTGACAGGTCCTATATTTAATGATATGCGTGCTACACGTAAGATATTTAAGAGCAAACTAAAGTGGTGCCAAAAGCACCAAGAACAAATTAAGCTGGATATTATTGCTGAACATCGTAAAAATAAAAATTTCAAAAAGTTTTGGAAATCTACAAATAAACTTGATATTAGACCCAGTCTTCCCGTGACTGTGGGTGATGCCAACGAGCCTAGTACTATCGCCGATATGTTTGTCCGGCACTTCCAAGTCCAGTCACCACTTGGTTTGTCTAGCAAGGTGGTTGATAATGGGACCTGTTGTGACTCTGATCAAATTCGTTTTTCAGCTAAACAGGTAGATGATGTCATTAAAAAAATGACTCGGGGAAAGTCCCCTGGTCATGATGGGCTCTCCATAGAACACTTGCAGCATGCTGGCCTTCACCTCAATAGAGTATTGGCTATGTTTTTCTCCTTGTGTTTTGGTCATTCTTACCTGCCCGACAGCCTCATTAAAACTATTGTGGTACCAGTCATTAAAAATAAAACTGGGGATGTAACTGACAAAAATAATTACCGGCCCATTTCGTTAGCAACAATTATTGCAAAGGTATTGGATAGTTTGATGGATATTGAATTGGAAAGCTACTTGAACTTACATGATGCCCAGTTTGGTTTTCGTTCTAATCTGTCCACTGAGAGTGCTATCCTGGTACTGAAGAATACTGCACACTATTATACACAGCGACATACACCTATCTATGCTTGTTTTCTAGACTTCTCACGAGCATTTGACCTTGTGTCTTATGACATTCTCTGGGAGAAGCTCAGGGAAAGAAATATCCCTGCGGAGTTGTTGGGTATTTTTCAGTATTGGTATCAGAACCAATCTAACAATGTCAGATGGGCCAACCAGCTATCTGTGTCCTATGGTCTGAATTGTGGGGTCAGGCAGGGGGGAATCACCTCACCCAAGTTGTTCAACCTCTATATTAATGACCTGATAGTTGGACTCAGCAACAGACATATCGGTTGCAGAATTGATGATATCAGTATTAACAATATCAGCTATGCTGATGATATGGTTTTGCTTAGTCCAACTGTCAGGGCGCTACGGGAACTGCTTGGTTTATGTGAGCAATATGCACGGCAGCACGGTTTGCTATATAATATTAATAAAAGCGAGTTTATGGTCTTTAAGGCGGCCGGCGGTAGGTGCCCAGTCTCTGTGCCTGATATCAAGTTGAACGGACAATGCCTAAAACGGGTGTACTCGTTTAAGTACTTAGGGCATATTGTCGACGACCGTCTTAGGGATCAAGCCGACATTGAAAGGGAGCGCAGGGCGCTGGCGGTCCGGTGTAATATGTTGGCACGTAGGTTTGCACGATGTAGCCAGCAGGTTAAAGCGTCATTGTTTAAAGCTTACTGTCAGGTGTTTTACACGTGCAGCCTATGGGCTAACTATACGCAGCGGGCCATTAGCGACCTGCGAGTCCAATACAATAATGGCTTTAGGATGATGTTTGGGCTGTCTCGCAGGTGTAGTGCATCAGATATGTTTGCTCAGGCGCAGACTGATGATTTCTTTGCAATCATGAGAAAAAGAGCTGCCTCTATGCTCAAGAGAGTTCGCAGCAGTACAAACACCATCCTGAAAACCATTTCCAACCGGTATGACTCGCCCTTGCTGATGTCATGGGTAAAACTGTGCATCACAGGACGCCAAATTGTGGCAAAATAAAAATTTGTTTATTTTGTATTTATTACTAACATAGCAAGTAAGTATAAATTGTTACTAATATTTATGGACTGTTTTGATGGTCTGAAATAAAGATGATTATTATTATTATTATTATAAAAGTTCGCTAGGTTTCCATTGCGGTACAAACTACTTGATGTACTTACTTTGATTTGTGTCTGCATTGACAAATTTTGCAAATTTATTATGATATCATAAAAAGCGAAGTCGGTTGAATTCGAATAAATAAAAAACAAAATATCATTGTTCCCAAATCTCATTCGGGGCTTTGACGCTACAAAGCCAGCCAGCGTAAAATAGAACTTTAAAATTAATTTTGAGATTCGACTGTGATTTTCCTGCCTGTCTGCGATGTCAACTGTCAACCCTTCTTGGGAATGCTGTTGTAGCTTACCACGTGCCTAGTTCTATAGTCAACAATATCAACGGTGTGATATGAAGTGGTCGCATTCTAGGGCGGAACCACACTCCACAAAATTAAATAAAATCGCTGATGGACAGATTACGTTCAGGCTAGGACCAAAACGAAGATTTCAAAGAAGATATCATTATGAATCCACTGGATCCTCCGATAGGCTGGGTCAGCTATTGATCGGATTAGGTTGATTGAATGGGACCACAATTGGATGCCTGTTATAGAAGAATTATAGCACATCATTTTATTGTTACATTCTCTTTACCATTTTTTTCTCCTTATCCTTACATAGTATAAAACAAAGTCCTCAACCGCGTATGTTTGTTCGCGATAAACTCAAAAACTACTCCACGGATTTTCATGCGGTTTTCACCAATGGATGGAGTGATTTAAGGAAGGTTTAAGGGTATAATTTCTAATGTTTTTACCCGAGCGAAGCTGGGTCTGGCCGCTAGTATATTATATTTTTATTGTGGCAATTAAGGAGTCGTGTAAAATTTAGATAGATAGAAATATTTATTAGCTAACTAGTGCCTCGTCCCGGCTTCGCTTGTGTAAAAATATAATAAAATATAAACCTAAAGCTTCCTCTGGAACCATACTATCTATTGGTGAAAACATGATAATCCATGCATCAGTTTTTGAGTTTATTGCAAATAGACAGACAGAAAAAAGGCGTATTTTTCGATGAGTGGTGCAACTAAGTAATTAAGTATCCGATAGGTTTAAGTATCTGTTAAGCTTTAAGTAACATATTGGACAAGCCCAAAACTGGCAGCAGTGGACAGAACCTTGGGAGAGGCCTATGACCAGCAGTAGACTGCTACACGCTGATGATGATTTTGATGAACATATCATAAATAAATAAATATATTAGGATAAATCACACTGATTGAGCTAGCCCCAAAGTAAGTTCGAGACTTGTGTTATGGGATTATTATCCCACTCAACGATACTATATTTTATAACAAATACATATATAGATAAACATCCAAGACCGGGGCCAATCAGAAAAAGATCATTTTCCATCATGACCCGACCGGGGATCGAACCCGAGACCTCTCGATTCAGTGGCAAGCACTTTACCACTGCACCACCGAGTTCGTCAAATGTTGAATAGAAAGCGTTAAAAAAGTGCATAGGGCTAACTGACCAATCACATTAGGCACAATTAAGTTAGCAGTTACTTTCGAATTTTATTCTATTCGAAATTTTTAAGAATAAATTCTTAAATTTAAACCTAGAATTTACATATAAATCTTAAATCACATAAAATTAAATGACACCTTAAACAATTGTTTTCTATTTTGTACAAGGTAGTTGTACGAAATAGAAAAAAAAAATATTTTTTTTGTATCAGTTCTACAGTTACGTGTTTCCTTTACTTGCGCAAAAGCCAATACACGATACATTGATATGTTGAATAGTAAAATAGATGTGGCATTTTTTTTCAAAAATAAGAATTTCTTAATACTATAATATTAACTGGAATTAATGCATTGTAGTAATAATTTATCGAAGTATTAAATGATAAAGATATTTAAAATTACAATAGGTATTTCGACCGCGTAATATGAGTACGTAATTAGCGCTTAGCGCTAAAATATGCTTGAAAATCACGATTACTGACGATCGACCAAGCGCGTGCTGGCTATGGAAGCAAAAAAATCGACAATTGTCATTCCTTCGAAAAATAATATTTTGGTCCAAAATTAAAATTATTACTTAAGAAGATAAGAAGTCTCACCTTCTTGCAAGACATGTAATTTAGTCAAACTGTCCTCCTGAAGACCACTGAATTTATTCTGTCGTCTGTCATCTTCAGGACTGTGTTCTTGCTCACGCTACGTACGAGCGATACAGATCTCTTGCTCATAATCGCTTTCATACGAGCATTTGAATTGGAGACCTCAAAGCCCTTCATTTCGTGACACCTCATACTGTTGGGACATTGGCATATGGATAAAGATAATGGCCTTTTACCACAAGGGGATCCAATGCGCATTGGTGATTTTAAACACGCAGATAAGCTTTATATATATTAGATTGGTCTATTATATATATTAGATAAAATTTTAGATTGTGTCACGCATCTAGATTATTTGTCACATCTAGAATTTCATATTCCTCGTCGAATATCCAGTAATCGACATTCTATGTTCCTCACGCATAAATATTTTATGAGCTTGTTGTGGGTGAGATGTAGTCTGTGGAACTACTTTATTTCCAGCGAACAATGGCTCCTTGGAATACTAGAGTGTCTAGGAGCTAATGGCGAAAGATCACGGCATTTGAATGGTTGAAAGAAAAATATTTGTACAACGTATTAATTATGAATGTAATATGCTTTTATATATCAAACACACACGAGAATAATTTCACTGTATCTATTATACGGTCCACATTTTATCGCAATAACATACAGCATTTCACAGAATGCATTTACCTACGAGTGGTGAATTGAACCGTCAAATTTGATGTTGACTGTAATGGACGCGCCGCTGATGTTTAGACAAAATGGCGTACTTTGTATTTTTGAGCGCACCTTAAAGTTAACGTCAATTTCGAAGGCGCAACCCAAGCTTTAATTGTATGGATACTAATAGTTTTGGAATACAGTGGCTATGATATACATATAGGCAGACATTATAAATCTATAAGGATTCCTCAATAGACCAAAATATGCTTGGAGAAGCCATTTGATTTCACCAAAGAATGCGCGCAGTAATAGCACCGAAAATTACATATTACATGCTGAAAAATGCATATTACGTAATGCTTTTCGGTTTTATTATCCCGGCCTTCTTTTCCAGTAGCGTTACAAATGTTATCCTGATCTTACGACACCCAAGGGAACTTTGGAGGTTGTGCCTTCTTCATTCGAATATTACACAATTGTTACTTTGTGTTGTGTTATAGTTACCTATTAAAACTGACAGGGTACTACGAGTATGTGAGATGAATCACAGAATGTTGAAAAAATCACCCATCTGATAATATGTACTGGCGACACGTGCTTTTCGAGGATTGTCTCAAATAAAACTTGTTGATTAAAATGTATTATTTTATTTGCCTTTCGAATATAGAATATTGTCGGGTACTATTGGCTTTTCAGCGAATTGGCCCGTAGGTACATAACTTACATCAGTCAAACGTCTCTCCGATAATATGGCAGTTTGAAAATGGGTTTCGTGTAAAAGACTTTCCATGGACAGTCCGAATCCCCCAATTAATTAATCTTCGTGTTCGACTTGGCATTATTAACAAAGTCAAAGAATATTTCCCAATGGTTGTCTCATAATTGAAAATAATTAACCACTAATAATAATTAGAATACCTTTCATATATAGAATACATTTCATATTTCAGCTCTCTCTAAAATCTGATCGATTACCCGGTTTTTTTCAAAGTTGAAGACCAAGGAACATGGTTGCATACTTTTTATCCCGAAATTGCACGATTTTCGTAGGATTTTGTCAAATGGTCTGATATACCTACGCTATATAAAATAGATGGCGCTACTGTGCATAAAATCGTCAGTATAATTTAAATAATCACGCCAGGTGCAACTAGATGAAAGATAAAATAATATAAACGTACTTACAAAAATATTTAAAAATAGAATTTGATGGTCGTACCCACAGTATTGTAGGACGAAGTTTCTCATCTAATTTCGACACAAACAACAAGCGAGAATTGTTGAAGTTTATGAAGAAAACTTATCTTGACACTTCCAGATGCCGGAAGTTTTGGAGATTTCCCGTCAAAAATTGCAGTTTAAAATGACTTTGTTACGACACCTGGCTTTCATATATTATGCTTGAACACGCTACACCTTGTCTTACGGGTAAGACTGTTATTATCTTGGGGGAAATTTCCTAGCGCTACAATATAGTGCTTTGTGCTTTACACACGAGAATTATAAGGCTTCGTTCACATGGGCGGTTTATCAACACGCGTTGAAATGCGTCGGAATAACATATACGACTGACACTAGCGGCCCGTCCTGGATTCGCTTGGGTAAAAACATAATAAATATGCGTAAACCTTCCTCAAGAATCACTCCATTTAGTGCAGTATTTTTTGAGTTTATCGCGAACAGACATACAGATGCTGTAGAGGACTTTGTTTTATAATATGTTATAGGATAACAAGAGAATCATTTAAGGTCATAGCATAGATCTACCACATTGCTCCTAACTGGCTCGTTTATTGAAAGCGAGCATAAAAGAATGCTGACCAGTGTAACAATTTCATCGAAATCCTTTCGATGGATTTATCGTGAATGAGTAACAAACATCCAAACTTACGCATTTATAATATTAGTGAGATTCAAATGAGTTTTCTTATTGTCCTTACGATTTGAACTAGCCTTTACATGGTTAACTCAGCTTCATATTTTCTTTCAGTGACGTCATTTTGTATGATAAAAGTTTATTCTTAGCTTTAATCGATGTATGTATTATGTAATGTATCCATTGGTGTTACGACAAAATTTGGCGATTACCCGTGACAAAATTATTATCGAGCCACTGGTTTTATAATAAAAGGCTGCTTTTAGTTATCAAATATAGAAATTATATGCCATCAAAAACATGCTGTAAAAAACCCAAGTCTCGCAGCTCAGTTTTTCTACCGTATAAAGTTGTGAGATCCATGTAATACCAAATCGATTAATTTATTTAGACCCTATTAAGGGATCTTCTGTCTTTAGTTATTACGTAAGTTATTATCTAATCTATATTAAAAATGTTTTAGGTTTTAAATAAATAGATCGACTTGGTTATCTTGCGGCAGATTTTTAGTAAAAATTCGTTCCCTTTCTTCGTATTCTAACGTAGCGTATCTCAACTACACGGCGTCTGTATCATCTGACCGCAAGACAAACACTGAATGATGACGATTAGCTAGATTAATTGTCCGTAAACCATAATTTGGCAAAGTAATTTAATTTTAATACAAAAAACTTAATTACAAATTATATCGAAGTAATTGACCATGAATAAAACATATTTAGGGTTCATTCCGAAAATAAATTTTCACTTACCTGTATGAAATTTAGTGCCTACTATATTGTAGTATATTTGCGCCTTGTGCAGACGTGTGTGCCTTTCAACTTAAATAAAATCTGACACCAGTGATAGCAATTAGCACACTCGAAAAGGGTATTGGTAGAAAAATGTTTTTTTAAATTGTACTATTTATTAATTTATTATAAAAAAATGAAACACGAAAAAAAATTAGAACTAGGAAATAGATTTCTTATTTATTTACTCGTATAGTGAATTGATGTTCAAAATAGTCGTGTCTGTTACCGTATCTGACTACCTCGTCCCTTTTTATGTCTTGTTTGTCCAGTATTTGTACCGTATGCTGAAAATATGCCACAACGGTAAATTCAATTGTTTATAGTAAATTGGGCTAAACCGTAAGGACATTAGTTAGTGAAGACAAGAATAATAATCTGGTCCTTTGAGAAAACGTTTGACTGTAAGAGATCCCTACATGGGATAAGCCCGCCGTTGTACAATGTATCTTTCTTGTATTAATTTTGATTAATGTACTTATTTTCGTGCAATAAAATTATAACAAGCAAACAGACAAACGTATTATATTAGTTACTAGCAGATGTAAAACCAACTTGGCGGAACCCAGTCCAAAAGATTTAAGTTTTAATTCGCACTTACCCAAATTGTTACAATATAATCATGTAAATACCATTATTTTCAAAAAATCATGAAATTGAACATAAGTACAGACAGACCATCATAAATAATCATTCATATACGTGGTAGTAGTGGGTATAATATATTTATACAATAAATATTTATTGCACCACACGTTATATACGTACAAATGTAAGCAAAAAGAAAATGTCTCCAATAAAATTTGTCCTGGTTCTTGGATGTTTATACGCATGTGTTTTTGTAAGTACATTTTCTTTCTTACCTGAGTGAATTTTCAGTTTCTTACACATAGCCATAGAGCGTCGGAATCCAGGGTCCACGTTGCTTTTTTCTATTTCCTTCAGATTCCTTCAAGTTTTTAAGTGTTTTCATAAATAACTACACGAATGTCTCCTTGGGACCTATTAGTTATGTTACACAAAAAAATTTTTCATAAATTGATAAAATCATCATTTTATTTCGGGTTTAACCATTTCAGTAGGTATATCAGATTTTCTTCTTCTTCCAACTCCAAATGAAGGCGGATGGTCTGTTCTGGGTTGTCTGAGTGTCAAGTCGGGCCCTTTCCACATCTTTGGTTCAGTTATTATCTACGTTTTGAGTTGACTAGACCAAAAAATTTGCAATATTACCTCTAGAACAAGCTCAACTTGTAGTATTAAAGAAGAGCTGTATCCCAAAAACCTAAAGAAGGGTTGTGTTCGTCCTATATTTAAAAAAGGCAAGCGTGACGACTACAATAATTATCGACCAGTAACATTACTGTCTAATATTGATAAAATTGTTGAGAAATATGTATGCGAGCAAATACGCGCGTTCTATAAAGACAACGGCATAATTTACCGAAACCAATTCGGATTCCAAAAAGGGAGGAGTACAAGCGATCTTTTAGCTAAATTTACTGATGATGTAAATGGCTACCTTAATGATAAAAAAAACGTATTAGTTCTTTTCATTGACTTTTCACGAGCATTTGATACCCTTGATCATAAAAAACTAATTAGTAAACTTGACGAGTGCGGTATACGTGGACCGCTGCTAGGTTGGTGCAAGGATTACCTTAGGAACCGGGAATAATACGTGAGTGTCAGTAATACTCAAAGTGTTCTATAGTAGCACATCAAGGCACGGCTCAGGGCTCGGTGCTAGGTCCCTTACACTTCCTCTCCTATGTTAACGATATGCACAAGGTTATCAAACACAGTACATGCTATCAGTTTGCGGATGACACCTTTGGTTATTAGCGGTAGGAATTTGAGCGCGATTCTCGAGCAGTTACAGACGGATTTTGATAATCTTGCAAAGTGGTGTCATGACGTGGGGCTCGTTTTGAATGCTAACAAGACAAAACTTATAAATATCAAATCACCTTACCTCAAACAACAGCATATGAATGACCTGATAGCGCACGATCATAACTACTTGCATGACTCGTCCTTGGATAACTGTTGCTGTCCAGCCATTGAAATGGTATCAAGCCACACTTATCTAAGCGTAGTGATAGACAATAAGTTAAACTGGAGCTGTCATGTTGAACGAGTTTGTAATAAACTCCGTCAATTTTTAGCAAATCTTAGAATCATCAGGGATCGTATACCCTATAAAGTTAAATTAATGCTGTACAACTCTCTTGCACATTCGTATATTCAATATGGTCTCGGTAGTTATGGTCGTACATTTAAAACTTATCTCGATAAAATTTATAAATTGCAATTGAAGATTCTAAAACATGTGGTAAATAAAAAAACAAGACATCAGTTCACTCAAAATGAAATTGGCTTATTCAAACATTGCCAAATACTGCCAGTGCATTCTCAAATGACATGTAACTTTCTAAAAGAACATTTTTTTTTAATAACACAGTTTGTCACAAAGTAAATCACCCTATATATACTCGAGCTGTTGCCAGAGAGAAACTGTGCATGTCTATAGCCAACAATACGTACGGGCAGAGGACAGCGCGATATCTCCTTCCGAGATTAGTTAACGCACTACCCACCTCTGTAAAAAATGACTTAACTCCTAAAAATATTAAAAATAAACTTAAATCCTACTTTATCGAACAATTGTGTTAGATTGCAACTTAATACTAGGTATTTGTTTTGTTTAAAATGGTCTACGTACGTGGTTCCTATATTACTGTTAAGTGATTAATACAAAATATTTTATACTACTGCTGACGTTGATGCTCACTGTGGACAAACCTCTGTGGTTTTTGTTAGTATTCTTCTATTATGACCTATATATATTTGTTCTTAATATGTGAAATAAATATTTAAAAAAAAAAGTTACAAAAACGAAGATGGACATTTATACATATATAATGATTTTTTCCCTAAATGCCAGGAAAAAGTACAGATCCTGAGAGGTAACTTAATAAATAAATTATGTGGGTTTTCTTACATTTATCTATTTTCAGAGCCTGCAAATAATCCCGGAAAGGTCAGAGATGTATTACATAAACGAAGTATATATTACAAACGTGACTCTCAATGTGAGAAAACTAGGAAGAAGAGGAGCAACTATTGTCAACCTTTATTTTACGCTTCTTTATGAGATTGGAAATAATGTGACGGTAAAAAATTAAGACAAAGATTATTTAATTGCAAAAACATGACTTTACATTTTTTTACAATGTGGTTTTAGATGAAAAACTTAATCCTACATGTTTCACCGTCCACGCGTATGCAAATTTAAATGGAGAGCATGCTATCATCCCACAAAACAAAACCGATTTTTTTTGTTATATTTCACTAGCGGGTAATAACTAGTAAAATATAACAAAAAAAATTAAACAGTTTATCTTTGGTTGTAATTATATTAAAAAAATACTAAGCTTTTTTAATTTTATGTAGATTAGCGCCATCGTACTTTTGATCAAATCCTACTGGAATCGCGCACTGTCGTGATTATAGTGCACTGTGTTAATGCAAGCTATCAGCAATCTCAATACCAATCCAAAAACAAAAAAATATATAACTGTAACTTTTGACAAACAATCGATTTTGTATATTAATAAAATTATTATATATAATATATATTTTTTTTTGTTGTTGAAATATCTCGCTAATATAATAAAGGCGAAAATTAATTAATTTAATTAATATATAAGATAATTTCGTTTGTCAAAAGTTACGAAATTTTATTAGTTTCTGTCGCGCAGCAAAAGACCTAAAGTACAGCGCAGTTTCTGTCAAGGGTTATTCTAGTTTCAATTGAATAAGTTAAGGAGATTTTTAGGGTTCCTAAGTAAACGGGAAACCTTAATACTCCTTATTGTACCAAAGAAAAATTCATTCTTATGGTTGACTGGTAGAGAATGCTATATGGTCAATGTACACTTTTTTACGTGCTGGATACGCATTCGATGTGCTTGTGGCTTTAACCTGGACAGCCTGTGAGGAATTCGGTACTTTTGCGCGAAAGACATTTAAGCAAATCCCTTTGCGCGAAAGGCATTTGCTCGAAAGACATTTGCGCGAAAACCACTGGTTTTCAATTTTAGCTTATAAAATTTATGAACTTAAAATTACAGGTAGATATAATATTCTATGAGTACTTGCATAACGAGTACAAAAGGTCATTTGTAGAAATGCACTTTCAAGTTTGCAATATGTACCAAGAAGATATATACGTCGGGATGGCGCTGAGAAATGCTGGGCTGAAAGAATGTCCTCTAAAACCGGTGAATTAAATCAATTTTATTTATTTATTTAAACATACAACATAACAGTGTAAATACTAAGCTTCAGGAAACTAATAAAATGATGTAAAATAATTATCTGTACTTAGGTACAGATAATTATTTTACAACATATTTTCACGACAAGAAACTGCATCCGAAGCAAAATCCTCTCATTTTTTATTAAATATGAAGTATTAATAAATAAAATAAATATATAAATGACATAGATTGTATTAGCCCAAAGCAAGTTCGAAACTAATGTTATGGGATACTAACTCAACGATACTATATTCTACAACATAAACATTATTATATAAATAAACATACAAGACCCAGGTCAATCTGATAAGGATCATTTTCCATCTTGACCTGACCGGGGACCGAACCTAGGATCTCCAGTGTAGCAGTCCGTCGTGACGACATTAGGCCACGGAGGTCGTCGTTACTAAAGCTTCACAGAGAGTCTGCGGAAGACCTTTGCGTTCGGTTTAGTAATTGAGTATAACATTAATTTTATGTATTTTCAGGGTTCGTACGCATTTGCAAATATGACCATCCCTAACATTGAAAAATTCCCATACGTCTGGCCTTTTGAAAAGGCAAAAGTCACTGCAATATATTCGAATCCGAAAACAGGAGTGACTATAGCCAAAGGCAGTATAACAATTTTGTTCAAAAATAAAAAAGTTTGACTTGGTTCCTTGGTATAATAAAATGATATTTTAATAAAGTTTATGTTATTATATTTATGCATGTAAAAGTAAAAGAGACTTTTCGTCACAAATGAATGTTTAAAAAGTGTTTATCCAGTAAAAAAAATTACACTTATTTGTATTATACACGTTAATATAATAAATAGCATAATTTCATGACAAACAAAAATGTTTTTTTTAATCTATAATGATTCATAGAAAGCTTTTTCCATAACGCACGTCATTTTTCCTTATATCCAGATGTATGTATAATATAAAAAAGACATTAGTTATCACGCAATATTTTATGAGCCTTTCACACATACAATACACCATAAGAATGAAAGTTGACCCCATCAATCACGGGTGATCCATAATAATATCAGGCCTCGGTTACCCAAATTAGATATTCGATTCGCTCGAATCATTTTTTTTTCCTTTTTTATATACGCTCGCATCGGGACACACTTTTGAATAAAAAGTTGAATCGTAATTAAAACGCTAAAGAGCATTTTTTTTTATTTGATACATGTCACAATAAGTATTTTTTGTGTTAACTCCCGAAAATCACAATTATTATTTATTTAATCTGCACGTCTATGTTTGGGTCATAGGATTACACCATCTTACTAAGTACGCATGAACCATGTTATAAGGAGTCAGGTTTTTGTTTTATTTATAAGAAACCCTAAAAATTAAGCATTATCTTTGTCATACGCTTGATTGATTAAGCCAGATCACGACAAAAATGGTTGTCTGGTTAGCTGTCTTGTTGCGTTTGTAGATTTGGCTCGGCTAGGACGCCGATTAAAAAAGCGAACAAACTTGGAAGTTGTAAACAGTAATGACCGAAAGGCAAAACCTGGATAGAACAGTTTATTTTGATCGCCACCCTTAGGATAAACGCTTTCAGATAAAACCAAAGCTTTTCAAATGGTTGTAGTTTACGGAGACCTTTTCTGAGCAATTTTGTGATTAGTTTTGCTTTTTCTATTACATAAAAGTTATCGTGACTAAAATTACATTTTTTTGTTTCTTCAAGTTATATTGACGATGGTTACGTACAAAAAATAAAGAGTTTTATTTGAAAAACCTTGATATGATCGAATTTAATACTTAAAGCTGATCTGTGGTCGCAAATTTGTACCAAAAAATTAATATTGAATTACTACTACACATCCAAAAATGAACTGCGGAACATTTGAATCGTTCCATACGAGTTGATGGTAGGCCTGCCGAACATCTGATACATACATTTTCCAACACTGCCGCATGCATCAGAGTATAACTGTCATGCAATTTATGCGATATCGAAGGCTACAAGGCGCTGTGACAGCGCTTCCCAAACTTTGATTGCGTCGGCCTCCAACTTGTGATAGAATCTGACACAACCTGATTATCTCGTGTCGTGATTTAGTTATCAAAGAGATTTTCAAGGCCAAATCTTTAAAATTTTGAGGGGCTTTTGTTTGTAGACCCATGTCTTCGAAACTTCTTACTAAACTACTATCTTCCTGCAGATTTTAAGTTAAAGTAAACCATTTCTTCGTATTCCAACGTAGCGTATTTCAACTACATGGCATCTGATCGCAAGACTAACAATTTGGCGACTGAATGATGGACGATTAGCTAGATTAATTGTCCGTAAACCATAATTTGGCAAAGTAATTTAATTTTAATACAAAAGACTTAATTACAAATTATATCGAAGTAATTGACCATGAATAAAACATATTTAGGGTTCATTCCGAAAATAAATTTTCACTTACCTGTATGAAATTTAGTGCCTACTATATTGTAGTATATTTGCGCCTTGTGCAGACGTATGTGCCTTTCAACTTAAATAAAATCTGACACCAGTGATAGCAATTAGCACACTCGAAAAGGGTATTGGTAGAAAAATGGTTTTTTAAACTGTACTATTTCTTAATTTATTATAAAAAAATGAAACACGAAAAAAAATTAGAACTAGGAAATAAATTTCTTATTTATTTACTCGTATAGTGAATTGATGTTCAAAATAGTCGTGTCTGTTACCGTATCTGACTATCTCGTCCCTTTTTATGTCTTGTTTGTCCAGTATTTGAACCGTATGCTGAAAATATGCCACAACGGTAAATTCCATTGTTTATAGTAAATTGGGCTAAACCGTAAGGACATTAGTTAGTGAATAAATAATTAAGACAAGAATAATAATCTGGTCCTTTGAGAAAACGTTTGACTGTAAGAGATCCCTACATGGGATAAGCCCGCCGTTGTACAATGTATCTTTCTTGTAATAATTTTAATTAATGTACTTATTTTCGTGCAATAAAATTATAACAAGCAAACAAACAAACGTATTATATTAGTTACTAGCAGATGTGAAACCAACTTGGCGGAACCCAGTCCAAAAGATTTAAATTTTAATTCGCACTTACAAATTGTTACAGTATAATCATGTAAATACCATTATTTAATTAAAACATGAAATTGAACATAAGTACAGATAGACCATCATAAATAATCATTCATATACGTGGTAGTAGTTTGTATAATATATTTATACAATAAATATTTATTGCACCACACGTTATATACGTACAAATGTAAGCAAAAAGAAAATGTCTCCAATAAAATTTGTCCTGGTTCTTGGATGTTTATACGCATGTGTTTTTGTAAGTACATTTTCTTTCTTACCTGAATGCATTTTTGGTTTCTTACAGAGCCATAGAGCGTCGGAATCCAGGGTCCACGTTGTTTTTTTCTGTTTCCTTCAAGTTTTTAAGTGTTTTCATAAATAACTACACGAATGTCTCCTTGGGACCTATTAGTTATGTTACACAAAAAAAAAATTCATAAATTGATAAAATCATCATTTTATTTCGGGTTTAACCATTTCAGTAGGTATATCAAATTTTCTTCTTCTTCCAACTCCAAATGAAGGCGGATGGTCTGTACTGGGTTGTCTGAGTGTCTAGTCGGGCCCTTTCCACATCTTTGGTTCGGTTATTATCTACGTTTTGAGTTGACTAGACCAAACAATTAGCAATATTACCTCTAGAACAAGCTCAACTATCTCAAATACAATATTATTATTGTAAAAGTGAGTTTAGACTTTTCACGCTTTATCTACAAACTAAATTGTTTGAAATTTTGCACATAATCATTAAGTTACAAAAACGAAGACGGACATTTATACATATATAATGAATTTTTCCCTAAATGCCAGGAAAAAGTACAGATCCTGAGAGGTAACTTAATAAATAAATTTTCTTACATTTATCTATTTTCAGAGCCTGCAAATAATCCCGGAAAGGTCAGAGGTGTATTACGTAAACGAAGTATATGTTACAAACGTGACTCTCAATGTGAGAAAACTAGGAAGAAGAGGAGCTACTATTGTCAACCTTTATTTTACGCTTCTTTATGAGGTTGGAAATAATGTGACGGTAAAAAATTAAAACAAAGATTATTTAATTGCAAAAACATGACTTTACATTTTTTTACAATGTGGTTTTAGAAGAAAAACTTAATCCTACATGTTTCACCGTCCACGGGTCTGCAAATTTAAATGGAGAGCATGCTATCATCCCACAAAACAAAACCGATTTTTTTTGTTATATTTCACTAGCGGGTAATAACTAGTAAAATATAACAAAAAAAATTAAACAGTTTATCTTTGGTTGTAATTATATTAAAAAAATACTAAGCTTTTTTAATTTTATGTAGATTAGCGCCATCGTACTTTTGATCAAATCCTACTGGAATCGCGCACTGTCGTGATTATAGGGCACTGTATTAATGCAAGCTATCAGCAATCTCAATACCAATCCATAAACTACCGTCTTTATAATGTTAGTGATATACTTCAACAACAAAAAAATATATAACTATAACTTTTGACAAACAATCGATTTTGTATATTAATAAAATTATTATATACAATATATATATTTTTTTGTTGTTGAAATATCTCACTAATATTATAAAGGCGAAAATTAATTAATTTAATTAATATATAAGATAATTTCGTTTGTCAAAAGTTACGAAATATTATTAGTTTCCGTCGCGCAGCAAAAGACCTAAAGTACTGTGCAGTTTCTGTCAAGGGTTATTCTAGTTTCGATTGAGTAAGTTAAGGAGATTTTTAGGTTTCCTAAGTAAACGGGAAACCTTAATACTCCTTATTGTACCAAAGAAAAATTCATTCTTATGGTTGACTGGTAGAGAATGCTATATGGAATTAAATCAATGTACTCTTTTTTACGTGCTGGATACGCATTCGGTGTGCTTGTGGCTTTAACCTGGACAGTCTGTGAGGAATTCGGTACTTTTGCGCGAAAGACATTTAAGCAAATCCCTTTGCGCGAAAGGCATTTGCTCGAAAGACATTTGCGCGCTAAGTCATTTGCGCGAAAACCACTGGTTTTCAATTTTAGCTTATAAAATTTATGAACTTAAAATTACAGGTAGATATAATATTCTATGAGTACTTGCATAACGAGTACAAAAGGTCATTTGTAGAAATGCACTTTCAAGTTTGCAATATGTACCAAGAAGATATATACGTCGGGATGGCGCTGAGAAATGCTGGGCTGAAAGAATGTCCTCTAAAACCGGTGAATTAAATCAATTTTATTTATTTATTTAAACATACAACATAACAGTGTAAATACTAAGCTTCAGGAAACTAATAAAATGTTGTAAAATAATTATCCGTACTTAGGTACAGATAATTATTTTACAACATATTTTCACGACAAGAAACTGCATCCGAAGCAAAATCCTCTCATTTCTTATTAAATATGAAGTATTAATAAATAAAATAAATATATAAATGACATAGATTGTATTAGCCCAAAGCAAGTTCGAAACTAATGTTATGGGATACTAACTCAACGATACTATATTCTACAACATAAACATTATTATATAAATAAACATACAAGACCCAGGTCAATCTGATAAGGATCATTTTCCATCTTGACCTGACCGGGGATCGAACCTAGGATCTCCAGTGTAGCAGTCCGTCGTGACGACATTAGGCCACGGAGGTCGTCGTTACTAAAGCTTCACAGAGAGTCTGCGGAAGACCTTTGCGTTCGGTTTAGTAATTGAGTATAACATTAATTTTATGTATTTTCAGGGTTCGTACGCATTTGCAAATATGACCATCCCTAACGTCGAAAAATTCCCATACGTCTGGCCTTTTGAAAAGGCAAAAGTCACTGCAATAATTTCGAATCCGAAAACAGGAGTGACTATAGCCAAAGGCAGTATAACAATTTTGTTCAAAAATAAAAAAGTTTGACTTGGTTCCTTGGTATAATAAAATGATATTTTAATAAAGTTTATGTTATTATATTTATGCATGTAAAAGCTAAGCTCTTAAAAATAAAGTAAAAGAGATTTTTCGTCACAAATGAATGTTTAAAAAGTGTTTATCCAGCAAAAAAAATTATACTTATTTGTATTATACACGTTTATATAATAAATAGCATAATTTCATGATAAACAAAAATGGTTTTTTTTTTAATCTATAATGATTCATAGAAAGCTTTTTCCATAACGCACGTCATTTTTCCTTATATCCAGATGTATGTATAATATAAAAAAGACATTAGTTATCACGCAATATTTTATGAGCCTTTCACACATACAATACACCATAAGAATGAAAGTTGACCTCATAAATCACGGGTGATCCATAATAATATCAGGCCTCGGTTACCCAAATTAGATATTCGATTCGCTCGAATCATTTTTTTTTTCTTTTTTATATACGCTCGCATCGGGACACACTTTTGAATAAAAAGTTGAATCGTAATTAAAACGCTAAAGAGAATATTAATTATTTTTTATTTGATACATGTCACAATAAGTATTTTTTGTGTTAACTCCCGAAAATCACCATTATTATTTATTTAATCTGCACGTCTATGTTTGGGTCATAGGATTACACCATCTTACTAAGTACGCATGAACCATGTTATATGGGGTCAGGTTTTTGTTTTATTTATAAGAAACCCTAACTATAAAGCATTATCTTTGTCATACGCTTGATTGATTAAGCCAGATCACGACAAAAATGGTTGTCTGGTTAGCTGTCTTGTTGCGTTTGTAGATTTGGCTCGGCTAGGACGCCGATTAAGAAAGCGAACAAACTTGGAAGTTGTAAACAGTAATGACCGAAAGGCAAAACCTGGATAGAACAGTTTATTTTGATCGCCACCCTTAGGATAAACGCTTTCAGATAAAACCAAAACTTTTCAAATGGTTGTAGTTTACGGAGACCTTTTCTGAGCAATTTTGTGATTAGTTTTGCTTTTTCTATTACATAAAAGTTATCGTGACTAAAATTACATTTTTTTGTTTCTTCAAGTTATATTGACGATGGTTACGTACAAAAAATAAAGAGTTTTATTTGAAAAACCTTGATATGATCGAATTTAATACTTAAAGCTGATCTGTGGTCGCAAATTTGTACCAAAAAGTTAATATTGAATTACTACTACACATCCAAAATTGAATTGCGGTGCATTTGAATCGTTCCATACAAGTTGATGGTAGGCCTGCCGAACATCTGATACATACATTTTCCAACACTGCCGCATGCATCAGAGTATATCTGTCATGCAATTTATGCGATATCGAAGGCTACAAGGCGCTGTGACAGCGCTTCCCAAACTTTGATTGCGTCGGCCTCCAACTTGTGATAGAATCTGACACAACCTGATTATCTCGTGTCGTGATTTAGTTATCAAAGAGATTTTCAAGACCAAATCTTTAAAATTTTGAGGGGCTTTTGTTTGCAGACCCATGTCTTCGAAACGCCACAGCCGATAATAACACAAAAATACGCCCAGATGAGAAATAGTAGTCAAAGAGTGCCCGATACTGCGATTTACGTAGAATTAGTTAAGTGAGAAATGCTAAATGACTAGAATAGAAAACTATAATATTTCGCTTGGGACAAGTGATTAATGCCGCATTCTTTAGCTGAATGATTAAGAGATGTATACTATTGTGTATGGTAGGTACTATTCATACTGGAATAACTGTTCATTTATTTTTTAACTCGACGTTTTGGATTCAGCTTCGGGAGTCATCTTCAAGGCGAGTCAGGCTGGAACTCGACCATTGCTCCTTCTCCTCCTCTCGTCCTCTTAATTTTTAATATATGCGTAAACCTACATTTGTTAATTGACGTCTTTGGAGAAAAGACCGCGATGAAGTTTGTTGAGCCGCTTCTTCTTCACCTGCGCTTTGAAAGTCGACAATAGACTTAATTTAAGTTTTTTTTTACGTCAATAAATGATGTCAACCTATATTGAATAAAGAATTTTGAATTTGAATTTGAATTTGAAAACGCTACGTTATGCTGTGCTTACCGATGCTAAGTTTCAAATAACCAATAGAACGTCATTTGTCGGAAATTACGGAATATTAATTGTTTAGATCCGACTTGGGTGGCCACTGGTTTTATTCATATAATCAAAAAAATTGATTTTAGAAATTAAATTTAATCAAATTATGTTGTAAGTCATAGTGAGTCTTTCTTCCAATGTGTTTCAACTCCACGGCGGCTGCATGGTCGCAAGACAAATAATTTTGTCACTTGAAACGGTGATAAATTAGCTTGATTAATTGTCCGTGAACTATAATTTCGTTCATAGAAAAAATTATTATCATACAAAAGACTAATTTGACGAAAGTACAATATGGAAGAAATTGACCATGACTAAAACATATTAAGGATTATTATCAAAAATAAACATTTCTCCGTAGTTTTAATTGATGGCCTCATATTTATATGTTGAATATAATGTGATAGTATAATTTTATCTATTTATAAGATGATTACATTATGTAAGTAAATTAGACGTAGGAAGTATTTTTTTACACTATAAATAAAATAGAGTTTCAGTTTCAAATATTCTTCTATGTTACCGTATCTGACCAACTCGTCCCGTTGACCAACTCGTCCCGTTTTACAACGTCCCGTCCAGTATTCGTACCGTATACCGTATGACAATATGACCACAACGGTGTGTCTAGAAATTATAATAAAAAATCGCCTTTTATTGGTCACAAGAAGATAACCCAGTTCAGAAGTATAGTCGCACTTATCTAAATTTTTATAGTAATCATGTTAATACTATTATTTAATTTAATATTAAATTAAATACAAAATACGGATAAATCATTATTTTATATGAAGACGTAGTGGAAGAGACAAAGTGCTATCTTCGAATTGAAGGTCAGCATACGGAAACCCTCGAGGCTTTGGGCCGCTATTTTCAGTTGGTTGTATTTTTTGTTGTTGTACAAAGTGTATGAGATGTAATTAAAGAAAAAGTCTCCAAAAAAGCTGTACTTTTTCATTTGTATATAGTTGAAACTATTTTTTATTTCAAGATTTCTGACGCCATTTGCTCCGAATATATTTTTTTCTTTTAAACAGATGGATAATGTATCTGATTTGTCTGGATGGCAACTACACACCTATCCTATTTCTAAAGAGCTGCAATGGAGTATCAGCAAGCTTGTAAGTAATAAATTTAACTTAGGTCCTTTGTCAATTACATTTGTCAACACAAAGACACGCAACGACCAGTAAGTACAAATCAGATAAACCCTATCAATTTCCATCTAGTTAACAAGATTCATAGACAACAGCGGCGGGTCATAGTCAAACTAATGTTAATTACTGTTTGGTTGACTCTTGTGATTGTTTGTTGATAACAAAGAGTGAAACAATGCTATACAATTTAGGATGGGTTGCACCAGTCAACTTTGACGTTGACTGACCTACGCTCCGGTGACGTTTAAACAAAAAGGCGTACTTTTCACTTTTCTGCAAAGTTGACTTGTGAAACCCACTGTAAGAGTAACAAAAATGATGTTGTGCTCGCTGTTAATTGGTATTTATGTATATGTATGTATTACAGTACGACAATGTATCTAATATAATATTTTATACAGTATACATACACCTTAGGAATCACACTATTTATTGGTGAAAACCGTATCACCGGTAGTTTGTTTTATACTATGTGAGGATATAAACACTGTATACGTACCCTAAGCAAAGAAATAGAAACCAGTAATATAGTACAGTCAAAGACTGGCTGACCGCGGAGTCATAAAACGTGGAAGCGAGACGTCGCCTGTCGCGTTCTCTGTCGCACTTGCGGGCCTTACGGAAGGCATAGTGATGCACCACGCGCGACGCAAGCATTGTGTCGATATTTATGTTGTGAAAAAGTAAGTTAATTACCGTGCGCAAGCGCACTTAGGGATCGATATACGGTTATCGATAAGTGACTCATCGCATGCCCCTCGTCCTAGCGCACCGAAGTTTTATGGCCCCGCGGGCAGCGAGTCTTTGACTGTACTATAGTACAGTCAACGACATAATACTGTACTGGTTGACTGTACATCAATTTTTGCCAGCTATTTAAGTCCCGCTGCCGGGCAAAACCTCCACGCATACCTGACCTTGGTGTTCTCTTGCCATTACTTTTTGAATTATTATTGAAACAAACGTTTCATTGTTCATTAATAATGAAATGTGAAAGTTTAGAATTAGTTAAACCATCACGCTCATAATATGATATAAAATTAATAAATCAAAACGCAACGTAGGTACTGCGACGGCTCAAACCAACACAATAATTTCACTAGTTCAAACCATTCGACTAATCGGATTTTGAATTGAAATTAATTGAACGATGTCTTTTGGGAAATATGGGTATTGGCAAATTGTTAGCTGACCTGTGAATATTCAACTAAATTAAATAACTTAAATATTGCATAATATATAAATTCATCATTTTTGTTGAATATCATCATCATTAGACATTTAATCGCCCTCATTGCTGGAGCTGGCCTTCCTTATGGATAAGGTGGTAACATTGACTTTAATTGTATGGTTTTTTTTTTACGCTGACAACGGGACTACGCGACATCACAATTACAAAAACACGCGAAGGTGAGATAAAAGATACAAAAATACATAATTACTATATTCTACATGACATTCTAAGACCATGGAAGAAACCGCGGGACACAGCTCTATTATGAACTATAATAAACTTGGATTTCAAGTTCAAGTACAAGGTCGGTTTACTATATATATACGACACAGATGCGCGTAACACATTGTCATAATTTATACGCGAGTAGACATTTAGTTAATAACAAGTTGTGTGCAATACATAGAAGTTAAAACGCGGTAAATAGAAGTGTTACCTAATAGAATAAAATAATTTAATATCAGATAACATAGATCCATAATAACACAGATTCATTAAATATCCATAACATACTAATAATGTTTTTACACAATTATCAACACCTTTCTTAATAAATTTTCTTTTTATCCTTAAGTACCTACTTATTTCATAAATTACTTAATTAACTAATGCCTGCCTGTCGCTCCCGCCTGGCTCTGGCAAACCCAAGAAATGTTGGTTTGATGTCGTTCTAAATTTGACATGCGTGCCAATTAGGGATGCCGATGGCCGTGCGAATTGGAGACTTAAAGTGCCGTGAGAAGTAGCAGGCTGAGAAGTAATCGGGAAAACGTTCAGATGAGATAGAAATAAAGATGTGTTTATTTCTATCTCATCTGAGAGTTGTTTGTTAGACAAATAAAAAAAAACCCCCGATTTTCAATATTCATTTCGCTACAAGTTTTGAACGGCTGAACCGATTTTTATAAAACATAGCTAAGAACACTGGGGATAAAATTATCTATGACACAAGAAAACTAAACGAAAATCGGTTCATCCATTAGGGAGCTACAATGCCACAAACAGTTACACAGATACACAGACAGACTTGTTAAACTTATAACAAACCTCTTTTTGCTTCGGAGGTTAAAAATAACACCTTTAAGCCACTTCTGTTTGATTTACATCAGCGTAAATTGTATAAAACAAACAAATATTCGAACATTGTATCCTCTGAACCCAAGTTAAAGTTTACTAACAATCCCGTTTATTCAGTCTTGTTTCAACTGTCAACAAGTTAAATAAGTTACAAATCTGCAACTATTTACTGGTTTCTTGGTATATATTTGCATAACTGTTATAGTAATTTTATTTAGGTGTAGATAATATTTTTTGATTTAAATATTTTTCTAGAGTTTCATTTTAATTTTATATGTCTATGATGTCTAGAACGTTATGTTGTGATTCGATGATGTCAGTCTATTAAAATATTATCTCTGAATTCGTTTGCTTCACTATTACCCTAGAGAGAATATTATATATGTTTTAATATACTCGTAAAGTTCACATGCAATTGCTCTTTAACTGTCACTTCTAGTAAATTGTATTAAGTTTCACTTGAAATAAAATAACATTTTATATTTGTATCCTATATTTCCAACGTTTTATTACAAACATAGAAATGATGGCTTAGTAATCACTATGTCTTTGTTGGAACTATATCATAATACTAGACGGGTTTCATTCACTTTCAATCGTTCGCTTGAACAACTTCGACCTGTTTTCACATTCCTTTTGATCATTTCACCGTGACCAAACACATTCAGTAAAACTTTAAGATGTATTAATAAACAAATAAAATTACATTATGTGATTTCTTTTGCTAATATTATATACTTACGCAGTAAAAATTTTAATGAAAATAGAAAAATAAATCATATATGCTAAAGAATAATGTTAAGGCCATATAATGTTGAAACATGGTTAAAATAAATTATACAATACATTAGCTAATGTATATACAGTTCATATTTTAGTTAATTACACAATACTCCCATACCATAACATTCCCATTCCGACTCACTAGTTTCTCAGAAACTGCAATAGAATCCTTAATCAAGACTAGATAAACTTTTACATTTTATCAACACATAATCATGGAACATTTACTGGTAAAAACATTTGTGGGTCGCCTAGTTTTGGTTCCAATCTTATGTTGACTTTTTGGTCACCATCGCCTACTTCGAGAAAACTATTCCAATCCAACATCCAGTAAAAGCCGTTTCTTCTAGGTGGAGGTAGTATTGCATCTCCCGGTTTCTCTGGTGCAGCACCTCCGAAGGAATCTTCTAAGTCAGCTATTGATGCTCCCGAATCTGTATCACTATCTGCCGCAGCAGAATCTGCTGTATTTTTCGATTCATCCACTAAGTTTTGCAAATTATTCTCTGCTAATGTAGTTGTTTCCGTTGTCGTTGTTGACGTTTCAGTTGTAGTAGAAGTATCAGTGGTCTCATTAGCCTGTCTTTTGTTCGCGTCATTTACCCGGCTACTCTTGTCGGCGTCAACCGGACTAATTCCTTGTTGCAGCGGTATCACTTTTATAGAATCATAGTCGATAGGATCATAATTTTTATGTTTAGGCAAATCATAAGGAAGGGCTGTTTTCTTTATTTCGGAAGAAGCTGTATCTAATTCAAAAGGTAATTCAGGGCGAAGTGGCTCAAATGGATAGTTGTTAGGAGATAAAGGGTAGCCATCATCGACAACAGGGCTTATATCGGAATTCGCTGGCACCAAATCATAAGACAAAAGGATATTTTCTGGTAACTGAACACTGCCGTCGACCACTTTCGCTGGAGGTAAAGGTTTAAAACCCTCTAAAGGCAAAAGAAAATTGTCTTGACCTGGTTTTCCTTTTAAGCCATGTGCATCAAGAAAAGCTTGTAACTCGGCCGATATATCCAGTTTTTGTTTGCTTGCAAGTTTAGCATTATTTTCTAAAGTCTGTAGCAACTTTTTACTAGAATTCACCTTTTTATTTGGTTTTGGAGTAACTTTCGACTCTGGCAGTACCTCTATTCTTGGTGGCCTTGTATATAGTTCTTGTAAAGATGAACCATCTCGTGGTGTGTAGGGTAATACTACCATTACTGACGGTTCACCTTTTTTTGTTGTGGATTCGAATGATACAACCGGTGCTGATGTAGCTACCACGGGATCTTTTTCTGTCGTTACGTTATCGATTATATGTGGTACTTTAGTAATGGGTTGAATTTCATTTTCTTCAGCACTATAAGACCTACTAGTTGTTGATATTTTTTCTTGAGATTCGGTCGAAGAAGACTTACTTTTCGCATCCTCTGCTCTTATATCGTTTAGTAACTGTAAAATTTCTGATCTTGATAGTCGTGGTAAATCTGTGTTTGCTTGTAAAATATTCTCCACTTGTTTCACTGTCTTCTCCACATCTACAGTAGCCGCCGCTGAGACTGTCGTCAATAATGCTGCAACAGAGCAGCACCACAGTAACTTCATCGTCTGTAAAAATACAAAAATATCAATGAGTTTTTATTTTTAAATTGGTATAATTATCTACAAGATCAAATTAAAATATCAATCATATCTCATATATAACTATTAAATCCTTATAATTTTATGCTGTCAGATCAATTCAAGACAGAAATGTGGATTATTGGTGTTTATTCGTAAATTATTGCACATAAGTGTTCAATAGCCTATTTACTTTACAGGAAATTTCATACTGACTCATTTACGTGTAATTAGGTCTGTCAACATCAGTAATTGGTTTCCTATTAGATTATGTTTCTGCTAAATTCAAAGTTTTATAAATATGCAAAGTACTTTGATTATTACGATATATCTCAGTATCTAATACCAAAACAAATAGGCATAATTGTATGTATCTCTTATCAAAATTATCTCATTAATGTTATGCGATAAATTCAATTACATAAACAGTTAGTCTCGTTCTAGATAGTATAGAATGAAAGAGACAGTATAATTGTTTGTGTACCGCTAAACTCACTTTCTAACGCTAACCAGTTGGCTTATTAACATTCTGATGGCCGATTATGAAGTCAACGTGAAGAGACTCAGGTATTGTATTTCTCAGATTCTTTTCAATTTAATGTTGTCTGGTTTAATTTACCGATGTTAGTAAAATAATATTATTTGTATTATCAATTGTCTCTTCGTTAAAAGGAAACAAGGTCAAACATATTTTTGTTTTCCATTTCTTGTTTGTCACAACAAATCACTTGGAATAACCAAATACTGATATACTATATTACAACTAAGTATATTTTTCTTTCCTGATACATAAGTCACAAAATTAGTCTCGCTGTTAGTTTAATATCGATGATGTAAATGACAAAGAGAACAAAACTTGCGTCAATCAAGTCGACGTTAATGATTCTTAGGGTGAGTTTCATCAGTCAACTTTGACGTTGACTTTAACCTGCGTAGAGAAACGCAAAGTAAGCCATTTTAGTTTAGCTAATCTAGGTTCAAGTTATGCCAAAGTTTACTGAACCCAATATTAAATACAAACTTTCGACAATATAAATCTGTGTTACAACTCTGTTAATTTAATGTTAATTTTGTCCCTTTGTGGAGAAGAATAAATACATGATATTTTAATCATAATGCCGTAACAGATAACCCATGAACTACTAAAATACAATTGATGCCAGATAAAAATATTTGCTAAGAAAATGAGCCAAGATATATTTGATCGGACGATCCCCGTTTGATCTCGAATTTCCATAGGGAAACAATAATGTAGAAATAGTTCACTGATTCACAGAGGATCATAGACATTTGATTATTTAAATATATGTGACTAGCTGCGCCCCGGGGCTTCGCTCCCATGGGAACTAGGGATAAAAAGTACCCTATGTCTTATTCCAGGTTATATTCTACTCGTGTACCAAATTTCATAACAATCGGTCCAGTAGATTTTGCGTGAAAGAGTTACTAACTTACATAAGTTTTCACGGTTTTCACCAACATGAAAGATTAGGTACTATATAAAATTATAGTTTTACCCGAGCGAAGCCAGGACTTGACAATATTATTAAAGTGATTGAGAATTGTTTCATAAAATTATAAATATTTCACTTTGGCGATCCATTTTTTTTTCACGTCAATGCGTGAAACCGATAATCGTAACATTATCCCAACTTTACTATTTCGACTTTAGCATGCGCAATTGAATTGGTTCTTCTGTCCCGTTTGTTTCTCTTTGGTTATTGGCTGGAGTGGATGTAATGTATCATATTGCTGAATAATAGTAAAATAAAATTTGAATAACACAAAAAAACGAATCTTGTCTTTTCGTTATCGCTGAAACTAAAAAGACATACTCATAACAAATTCATGTCTATTTCCAATGTTAACAGAATCTAGGAATTTCCACTTGTTAGGATTCCAACAAATTTCTATTGCCTCAATTCTCCTTGGGAATGTTATTGTTGCCTGACAAGAATGCGGTGAAGTGAGACTTTTCTGGAGGGACAACATGCTACAAAAGCTAGACAACATTGTTGTAACAGAAAGGAATGAAAGTAGTATGACAGTGGTTTAAGACACGAAAAGCTATATAACTGGTAGCTATAAATTTATAGATAATACCGCAGCTGGTATGAACAATGTTATTAATTGAAATAGAGCTAGTAATAAAACAGCGTCAGCACTAAATATTTTCAAGTATTTGAAACTTCCATTACAATTAGTAACTGTCACACGCTATGACCAACACACATTGCTCTGTAAAGCACAAAATAGCTACGTACATACGTAATTATTTTATTATAGTATTGCTTATTATAAACTGATTAGTGTCATCAACTTTCAAAGTTGTATAACATTTTGAGTCATATCGTATTATCCTCGTTCAGCTTTTTAGAATATTTATTTTGCATACGTTTTTCTTTATTATTTGCACTTCAATAAAATTCATTTATACCTATTCTAGTTTAAACATCTGCTCCTGACCTGACCTCTTGGATATTGTATCGTTGAGTTAGTATCCTATAACACAAGTCTCGAATATACCAGGTGGCTAAATCAATCTGTGTGATTTGACAACTCAACTTCTTTAGATTCGTTGTTTTGTATAACTGTAACATTGCATGTATGTAAGTAATTAGCGATTGATGTAGTAGCTCTTTCTATTAAGTAAATTTTATGATTTATGCACCTATTCATCTACAAGCTCAGGTTAACCAGACTGCTAAAACTAAATAGATATTCGCAGTATCCTACGAATCCTGTGAATCAGTAATAGGGCATGAACAAGGCATATAATATAGGCCCTATAATAGGGCGATTCTACAATCGCCCCTAGACGTCGTATAATACAAAATCACAAAGGAATACAAAATCCTGCGACGCTACGAAGCTCGGGGCCAGTAAAAAAACCTTAGAAGAAAGAAGGCTGTGATTTTTACAATCAGACACATGTTTAATGTCAACTCTTCGGTATGTTAGTAATGTCCTTAGGTATGCGAGTATTGCCTATCAGCTGCCTGTCCCTTATTCGCCTCGTACGATGACGTATTTCAATATAGTGGTATTATTATAAAAACGCGTCGATACTCGAGGTATATGGCTCGGGGTTCAATTAGGTCACGAACACCGCTTGATGGATAGCTCGCAATCGATGACACCACTCGATTACAGAATACAGATAGAACAGAATCGAAAGTTATAATATATTCATTCCTCATAATTTTATGAGCATTCTGCTTTCCGAAATGTCCCAGGTTGGAAACTACTCGTGCCACATGAGATAGTATATTATATTGACTCATGTATAATTATTTTCATATGTCTGATGCAACTTTAATGTGTTGTCATTTTTTTTATTTAAAATGGTCAACTAACCTTTATGATTCAAAAAGGTTAAATGATCTATAAATAAATATATAAGGACAAATCACACAGATTGAGCTGGCCCCAAAGTAAGTTGGAGACTTGTGTTATGGGATACTAACTCAACGATAGTATATTTCATAATAAGTATACATACGTATAGATAAACATCCAAGGCCCGGGCCAATCAGAAAAAGATAATTTTCCATCTTGACCCGACCGGGGATCGAACCCGGGACCTCTCGGTTCAGAGGCAAGCATTAAGTGCCACTGCGTCAAAAAGTTTCAATAGGTCGCAAGGTTCGGCTGAATTATTGGCCAAAACCAAAACTATTACAGAAACTAGATTTCAATGCCAAAACCGAATTGAACACTAGACATTCGGTTATTATTTATACTTATATAAACTTTATAGTTATATAAACACACCAATATTATAGTTAAACATAGTATAGAATATTTTATGATATTACCTATCAAATCCTAAAAATGACATTAGATGTCACAATTCTATTCTCTGTATATTTTCAGTTCAATTGAGGAATGCGTTTAGCAATCTGTTGTCGGTCTAGAATTTTTAATATTCTTGCTCTAGGTATGTTTAATTCTATACTAATACATGTTAAATATTACAGAATCCGGAAACAAGTCAAAAGTTTCGTATAACCGTCGAAAATATCAACGCATAGGTATCATAAGAGAATATGAAAAATATGTTTTCATTGTCAAAAATAGATTATTTATTTTAAACAGGCGTTTTAAACAAACAGGGGGTTTAAACATCCGTTCCGTTGGGGAGGTCTCACTTACTATTTGTATCAACACCACATTGCGTTTAAAGCGCGGGCAAATATCACTGTTTTGTCGGACATTAAAGTAAATTTAACGGGACAAATTATTTTTTATTAGTTAAAAAGTAAAATAGGTTTTAGTTAAAAGCTACAGTTGAATTATTAGCCGAAACAGCCAAATCGAAAACTATCTTTGCAGCTAGATTTTAGGCTGAAACGGAATATTCTTTGAACACATTTATTTATTATAGTATTTTTAAAATTTATATAAATACAATCCGCATGTTGAATTTTATGTGTGACTTTTAACTTTATCTATAAATCAGTGTTAAAATTCAAAATATAATAGGGTAGTTAATAAGATAAGAGAATTGTAAAAAATATGTATAATCTAGGTAAAATAGATATATATTAAGGATTATTATGACAATTCAGAGACTGTAATAATACAGCTGGATCATTATACGAAGCTTTAAACTTGGTTGGAAAATAAAAGGCCATTTTCAAAAAGTGTGAAATTATAAAAACAAACTCGACCATCATAAAAAACTTAAAATTTTGTAACAACTTTTATTAAGAAGTCATCAACATAAACGTAATATATATATATATATTGTAGCTGTCGAACAAACCTTATCTTTCTTGGCGAACATTTTCGCACGTTGTGACGTCACTTGTTCGTATCATTTAGTATGGACCGTTTGGACGAGTCCAGAAATGTGTGATTTAATTTTTGTCATATCTTTTTAAGTATTGTCATTATCACAGTATTTTTTTCACTGGTGTTTCTAATGATATTCGAATAGTCTTCAAAATAAATATTTGTCAACTAGCCTAAATTCAGGGTGTTCTATTCTGCTAACTGTAAGCCAGAACTGCTTTTCAATAGTGGCTCTTATTGACACGCAATAAGCACTTCTGTTAGGATACGACAACGACTTATCATTAGTAGAATCGATATCATGATCATCTTGAGAAGATAGTCATTGAGAATAGAATATTGGTTAGATTGTGTGCGCATATCAGTTTTTTTACGAGTATGTTGATTTTACTACTATTCGATTTTTTTTTGGTTTTGTTATTATTTAACTAAATGCTAGAGTAAAAGCTAATACCCAGCGCGTTAAACTGTAAAACTTGAGAAGGCAAACGAAAACGTAACAAATACATTAGAACAATCGAATTCTCTACCTTTTATTATCAAAAAACTGAAAACAGGGATGGAATTTCTGCTAGAAATGTCCATCAAACTTCGTGTGCAGAGATTTATATCGTAGAATCAGAAAGTTCCGGTGTTAACCGCAAGATTTCCAAACCTAGCGAGAGTAAAACGTAAATCATTCACCTTTAACCGGGCTGTTCGATGAAATAGTGATGTGCTTTTATCGATACTTTTTGTTTTTAATATTTATTTTCAATGGGCGTAATAAGTATTTCTTAAAGATATAAATAGGTATATTAAATCAATTTATAAAGGCGACGTTATCTATATTTTCAATTTAGCTATCCCTATGGCATTAAATTATTCATAACAATGTATGGGTACTTTTATAAAAATGCTGTGGATATAATAAAATGGATGAATAAAAATTCTAATCAATAGATTACTAACATATAAACATATATTTTTTTATAAGTAGTAAGGTGATTTGAATATTTGGAATTGATAACAAGTAAAAAAAAACCTATTCGTTATATAATCTTTTTGTATAATTGACATATAATATAATAATATACTTATTTTAAGCCGGAACTCATGTAAATAGATAATCACAGTAAAAAAAAATAATGTACTTATAATAATACACAAGAAAAACAAATTATATAAAAAAATAAAAATACTCCATGAGATTATCGGAACAAAACATCGTATCGATATTTTTTTCACATCACTGACTCTTAAGCCCAAACTATTGTACCATTGTAAGCCGACATAAAAGACGTAATATTTCTGAGTTATAACAAAAAAATCACGTACATGACAAACCAATGAAAGCGAAAGGCGCAAGCCTCGATTGGACAACGTGTGAATTTACACCACAATTTTCCGCACACAACATACATTGATGTTTTTGTACGCTGTGTCGCCAAGGACACGCGAAGTCACGAATCCATGCATGTTGAAATATAAGATATGGTCTCAAATGGTTTTAATTTGTTAGAACATGGTAAGGAACGTTTGAGGTTATTCAATACCGATGTATGCGCATTGATCTGCGTACTAGTGATTAATATTTATAACAGTAGGCTCCAGAAAGTGTTCCATTTTCTTATGCAATAGGATTGAGGTCTTTGTCCTTATATTTATTGTTTTTTCTTATTTCTTTCATAGTCGTTAGCTATGTGTAATTTTGTTAGGTAAAATGTAGATATTTTATTTTTATATTTTATGCATTTTTTTCATACTTTGATAGAAAATTACCCAGTACAGTTTTCAAACTACTTACCTAACTACTAAATGATAAGATATTTGTAAGATGAAAGTGAAAAAAAAAAAGTTTTATGTATTTTTGTTTAAATTTACTGTTTTGCACAAAGTTTGTATGTAGCAAAGGGTTCTCATTGAAGTGTGGTTTTTATTTAAATTTGGTTTGATCAGGTAGAATATAGGTATAGTATAAATAATATAAACTTATTTACAAATAATACTTTGTTCAGCGTGTCTATTAAATTAAATTTACAAACAATAAATTAATAAACAAAAAAACTTGTAAGAATTAAATTCAAGAGCCTGGTAATGTATGAATTTATTGTCGACGGTGTAGATGTCAGGAGACACACCCACTCATTCACGTACCGGTTCGAACTGGTTCAATGCAGCTCGTTTATCAACCTGTAGTGTTGTGGGTTCGAATCGCACGATCGGCATTGACTATTTCCGAATTGAATTCGAATGGGGACGCCATAAATATAAGGATGTTTCTAGAATGTTCTTGAAATTGTTTATTGTTGTGTTGTAGTTCCGAAGATTTTATCGACATTGTTGAAATAAAACAATTACTTTTCAACTGAAACTAAACTATACTAAACTAAAACTAGAACTGTTAAGCATTATGCATGAAACAAATTCATGAATGGTACACCCGTGGACTTTTGAGTCAAGATGAATGGTTCTAATCTGTTAGATTGCAATCCGATATAAAAACTATTTTTACTTTACTTTTTTATTTTAAATTTGATCGCGTTTGCCTCGTATCTAGCCTATTGGGAAAGATATGGTCGAAGATGTCACACACCAGCTCAAATAATGCCTATTCCTAATAGGGAAAAGGCATTAAGGCAATAGGCCTTGATGATGATCGAGGCTCTGGAGCTGTTCAGTCGTAAGCGTCTCATCTAACAGTCTTCTGGCACGTCTGTCTATAGCTTCCAGTGCTTCGAGCTGCTGGCGAATCTATTCCACAAATGGGAGTAATACTCCATACTAGTGCGGGTTTGGGCTTTGTAAAGGCTCAACAGTTGGTCATATAAAATACAGTAAATACATAATACGAGTATCTATTGAACATAACTGCAATTTAAATAAGGAAAAAGAAAAAAAATCATTAAACGTCCTTCAATAAAAGTCTTTTCAGATTTAAATAAAACGCCCTGAATAATTTAAACTTCTTAAATACTGAGTTCGCTAAAGAAACGTTTTTGAAGGGAAAATAAGCCATGGACTTGTTGAAGGGATTAATCAGTTTTGGCAATTACTGGAGTTACAAGTTGTTACAATAGAATTACTTTGTAGGCAGTTCTTACTTAGTCGTTAAAGCAAATGCCTTTAAATTTCGTTAAGTGTTTAAACCCTATACGTAATATTATCTCTTTTTCTGATTTCAGCATTTTACCGATTTTGTGTGTGGTGTATATGATAAACAACCAATCCAAATGGAGATATTAGACAGGGTCGTAAAATCTCTCATATTTAACATTGAAAAATTGAAAGATTATTTTTTACGTTGCGCTTTGGAGCTAGAGGTGATTCTCATACAATCAACATTCATTTCACCAACTTCCTCCAAATTTTTTTAAGATTCCACACACTTTCCTCATTCACAATCATCATATCAAAATCGAAAAATTTTATCATCGTATCAATCGATCGAACTTTTACGTTTGTGAATTTGAAATGATATATGAACTTCGATTGTGTTAGAATCGGCACACACGAAAATATTAGAGAGAAAGTTAATAAGATAAAAACTTTGCTGAATTTCAACTACACTTATCTGAACGTTTTCACGATTTTTTCCTCAGCCGTTGAGCAACGGAGCTCAAGTTCCGCTGTACTATTTTGCTACATCGTAGTAAAATGGCAAAATTGACGTGAGATTCCATCCTAGAATAGGACCACACCATAATCTCTCGTGGATGTCGTATAAGGTGGCTGAGGGATATATAGCCTAGACAGCTGATAGGTGACAATAGCATTCCCAAGGAGGGATGACGTAAGGCAGGCGGTAGGTTGTAAAATCACAGAATCTTCAAAATTTTAAGATTATTATTTACGCTGACCCGAGCTTCGCGGCTTCACGGCTCCACAGCCCCGAATGTAACTGGGGACATGAGTATATGAGACAGGTGATCAAATGGCAAAATGTTGACTATTGATTTCCCCGGAATTCCTCACGTTCTGTGATCAGCAAACCGCAAGCTAATGGTCCAATTACATCATTCCCTAATTGATATTAATTCACGTGCTTTAGGATCGCTCGTTAGTTACAGAGGGTTATTAGCAAAAATATTTTAATCGAAACTCCATAGTGATTTGAGTTATGAGGTTTTAGGAAAAATAAGTTTGTAACGTTTTTTCGTATAAGTGTTCGTTTAAATTTCTCGTTAATTGTTCACGTTTAATTTATTTTCCGTTCTTCTTCTTCATAGTCGTATTCCTCATGGCTGGTTATTACTTGGTATGAAACACACACAACAACTTTCTTGGCATTTGCATTGGAGTGATTTTCGGTTACAAATCATTTAATTTGAATAGAAATACCTAATAGTGTACCTAATCACTTCAATAAATAAAATATTTCTATAATAATTGTATTTGATTATAATATAATAGATTGTATGTAATCAATTACTCCATATGAATCATTGTGTCAATCAGTGATTGACATACACACACATGTGATTTTTTTAACTAAGATTTATTCTTTTTAATAATTTTTGCCTTTTTTTTTTTTAACTTTATGCAAAATTTCTAGGTGAAGTTAAATAACCATGCATATGATCAACTTAAGATTTCATATATCAATCTGATTGACGTGACTAATAATAACAATTTATGAGAATTTTCTAGATGTCCAATATTAGACTGTCCGTAAAAGTATCTACTAAATTGGTAGACGGAAGTGTCCTCGAAAAACCTATCTAATTTTTTCTTCATAATATAAGAGGACGTGAGAGCCACTTGGAAGTATTGGTACAGGTAGACTCGACACCACGTCAAGTTATCCTATCATGATACTCTATGCGAATGGTAATAGGGGTGAGTTTATTTTGAGGCAGGTTGATGTCTAGTCAACTGTGCTGACCTTCACCGTAGACCGCACTAAATGTGTTTCGTAAATGATTGGTCCATCAGACGATTGCTTCTTACGAAAATGCATCTTTGAACTTGCTTTAGGTACTAATTTTTCTTATTTAATTTAATGAATATTGATTTTCTTTTTTATTATTATCTATTAAATTCTTATACTACTACTACTACTACTACTAGCTACTGCCGCGGCTTCGCCCGTGTTAATTTTTTGAGATGAAAGCAACCCTTTGTCCCTTCTCCATATTTCAAACTACATGTACGCAAGATTTCAAGAACATTGAATATATAAAGAGCATTTACAGTATTGTTTAGGATTGGTATTAAAATATTAAATACAATTTTTTTTTATTCAAGTATTTCAATTGTGATAATCGTCACCGTGATTTTTAACCACCACAATCATCATGTACTTCCATCTAGTGTGATACAGTTATGGCAGTAATTGCTACAAGAGGCAAACTATACCTACTCAAAAATCTTTTCGTGGAAACATCGTGTACAAAATAAATTCAGCGATCCATAAAATCATATTTTCCTTTTATTAAAAACTTATGACCCTATTCGGCTTTGCACGAGATAAGCCTTAAAAAAACAGATAAAACTCAATATGAAAGAAGAAAGCTTAGAGACGGACAGACATCGAGGGCGATTATGTTTTATATTATGTCTAGGGATATACAACAGACTATAAAATAATCATTGCTATTTTCAACATTGCATAAAATATTACACAACCATCCAAATATTTCCTACATCATTGCTTCACTTTAAACAAGTGACGATCAAAGTATAAGTCGCTTCAACAAAGAAGTTTACTGTTTTATAGTGACATGACTACAGCCCGGGGCTGGAGTGCACTACGGAACAAATTATAGAGGATTGAGAAATGCAACTTGTAAAATATACTTTTCATTCTACTTACTAGCTGCGTCCCGGGCCTTCGCTCCCGTGGGAATTTCGGGATGAAAAGTGCCCTACATATTATTCCAGGTTGTGTTCTACCCGTGTACTAAATTTCATAGCAATCCGTCCCGTAGATTTTGTGTGAAAGAGTAACAAACATCCTTACAAACTTTCTTATTTAAGTACCTATATTATTAGTAGGATTTTTGTCAATACCTCCAGTGCTAAGTATTGTATTGCGATGAAAACTATATCAGATTTTAAGTTAAACCATCTGTCATATCCAATAGTTTTGCGTGAATCATTTAAGCATTTTCCCGCTATTGATTCACCATCTCTATGCGACACAACCACTGCCTTATTTTTACGTCATTCATCGTAATTATATATCATTTCCGAAATTTTGTGTTCCACTTCATAATTATCTATAACTTTTATGATTTGTAAAAAACCTTTTGGATGGAATATATTGCAGAGAGAGCATAAATATGTCCGAGGAACTTACTGGCCTTACAGTTACGAAGAGAGAGATGAAAAACCATTTGCTGATAAACATGTGCTTCCGCCCTAAAATGAGACCACATCAAATCTTCCCGTGGATGTCGTAGGAGGAAGGGATATAGTATTACCAAAACTTTAATCTGTATATTTATACGCTGAAACCGCAGTTAGCATTAAATAACAGGCGACGATGAGACAGAGAGATTCTTGATCTCACACAGAAACAAAATAAATAAACCAAATTGACTGCCTCCGAAAATCTCAAGTTTTAGAACCTAATACCGACTAATATTATAAATTGGTTTATTACCTCTTCACGCTATATCTGCTTACCCAAACTTCGTGAAATTTTGCATAAAAGTAGTTTGGACTTCGTAGTCCAAACTACTTTTAGTTTTTAGAAGTACATATGCCGAAAAAAATAAATATTACCGTCAGAATTTCACGCGGGCTAAGCCGTGGGTAAAAGCTAGTTGACGACCTCGGTGGCGCAGTGGTAAAGTTCTTGCCACTGAACCAAGAGGTCCCGGGTTCGATCCCCGGTCGGGTCATGATGGAAAATGATCTTTTTCTGATTGGCCCGGGTCTTGGATGTTTATCTATATATGTTTTTGCCATAAAATATAGTATCGTTGAGTTAGTATCCCATAACACAAGTCTCGAACTTACTTTGAGGCTAGCTCATTCTGTGTGATTGGTCCTAATATATTTATTGATTTAGTTAGCTTTAAGTACCAATTATTTTTTGTCCAGTACCATCGAAATTCGTACAGTAGATTCTGCGTGATTCAAATCATGTTTTTATTAACTGATTCATTTAGAGAGAGCTAGAATTCTGTTGTTAGGTAAACTAACGTGCCATGACAGCATAAACAGATACTATGTTTGTACAAGTGAATTTATACAAACAGTCGTTTTATCGTTGTTTTGTCATATACTATGACTTGTTATTGCAAATGTGGCTCTATTTTGACAGCAAAATTAGAATGTTTGGAATATTTGACTTAGTATATGGAATATTTTGATTGTTAGGTGTAAATAAGGGGACTGCCAGTATATTTACCTACATTAATTAGATAATTGCAACCATTTCCAATAATATAGGTACACTAGCACCGGTCTCGAGTAAAAAAATAATAAATTATACCCCTAAACCTTAATAGGAAATCACTGTATCTATTGGTGAAAACCGCATGAAAATCCGTGGAGTAGTTTTTGAGTTTGTCGCGAACAGATAGACAGACGTGGCAGAATACTTTGTTTTATAATATGTAAGGATATGCATGTTGAGATTTGACGTTTCATATAGCTAATATGGATAATAATAATATCTCAGCATAAGATACATGTCCGATATCATGTAACGGGATCAAGCAAGGAAGAAATAGAAAATATAGGAAAACTGCATATAATGCGAGTTTTAAATTTAAATCTTGCTGTGGAAGGTGACTAAGTTATACGTGTAATCATTTTAAGGCCACCATTGCTCACTTAGTTGGCAAATAAATTAATATGAATAATAAACTACTTACTTACGGTCCTAAAGAAAACCTAAAATCTTAATGTATTTTATGTTTAAATATTTAACTTAAAAAAAATCACTTTCATTACCATTCGATGGTGCCGATATTACAGATATTTTATTTTCCCTAATTATTAATTCGTAGAAAACTAAAATAATTTAAAAAAGCTTTAATTGTTACCTCGCGGAAAAACTATGGTGCACGCGTAACTTTTAATCCACATAATGAAATTTCTCGGAAGAACAATTGTAATTAATTAAAATATTGTTACATGTGTTCCAGTAATATGCAGGGTTACTGGTATGAAACGCAAAACCTCCTAAAGACTACTTGGGTAAATTCAAACAAGCAACTTTTATTCTACGACTTTTCGTGATTAGTATTTTATTTTTTCATATAAAAACTCATCTTAACTCAACACAACAACACGCGACAGTTCAGTAGCGTTATGTAGCTGAATCGAATATAGAGTTAACGTTTAAGAAACGACATTAAACCTAAAAAAACTGTATTTATTACGTTTAGACAAAAGTCGTAGAAGAAGAGTCTCTATGTACCTTATGCGCCTTTGGAATGTTATGCGTTAGATAACAGTAACCCTGTATATTATATAAGCATATAATTTTTTTAACGATGAATTTTAGAGCATTGTGGCCGTTGTCATTACCGTCCATCAAAATATGTTTATTTTGAAGGACGGTACAGGCTACTTGTATAATATAACGCTACTGAACCTTTCTAAAATCTTGAAAATCAAATATTGATTAAATTTTACACTACCCCCAAACACAGATTTATTATTCATAAATTGGGGTAGAAAAAGATTCTTGTCTTTGTAAAATTTAAAGGAATTACGGTAATCGGAATGGTCAAAAATTCACCGTAAATACTTTTTCACAAACGAACGATATATTTAGTATAAATAAGAAAAGTTTTATTTAAATGTTTAATAAATTATCGGTACTGAGTTAAATAACCCAACTGTTTTTACATAATATACTTGAACAGTTCTAAAAACTCTTCTTCTAAATGTAAAAATCTTGATTTCTTTCACTTCGTTTATAGAAAAAGCCATATAGTAAGAAACTTATGATCCAAAGACTTAGGTGTCTAAGGACCTTTTAACCCACAAGATATTGAGAGGCCATTGATAAGTATCTTGACGTCGTAAGTGACCTTCGTGTTGCAATTGTGTCAATGCGCTGCTAGGTTTGTAAACGTTTCCATTGTTCATATATTTTCTCATGGTAATTTGCTGTATTGTTTGATGTCTACCCATTTGTTTCCATCTCATGCATATCCAAAAATGTTACAGCTTTTGTCTAGTTTTGTATACATCATCTAAAATATGCTTAACCTTCTTCCGTGCAATATCATAATGTCTGTGTGTCTATACTACCGTAACTCCAATGCACAGTACTTAATTAATTTTAAATATAACTTCCAGGCCAGATCTGTTTTTTAAACAAATAAAATAATGAGTCCTTACTGCAGTCACAATTCCTAAGTTTTGTTAGAAGTGTGATTATTCATTATTAAGTGTGAACAGTTTAGGTTCTTTTGATGTAACTCGGTATAAAAAATATTATTGTAAAAAAAATATGGTTTACCACCTTATTTTTTTTTCAATAATATAGATTATATATTACGGGGTACACATAGCTGAGAGTTGCAATACTTTAAGGCTACATTTAGTCGTATATTAGATTGGCTTTATTTGGTGAAATTCATACCATATACAAAAATATTGCTAGTTTATCTTCCATTTTAGATGGACGACCTGGACATATTTTCTTCAGAAAAAATAAATAAGTAGGTATAAAAAATAAAGTATAAGTGAAATCATTTACACGAAAATATCCTTATAACCTTTCCGAATCTTATAAAAAAATCTAAAGTGTTTGACCGCGTTATAATTGAAATTTTGTCAATAGCTCTCGCAGAGGACGGCGGCGGGTCACTCTAAGTTCCGAATTATGCGTTGAGCTCCCTTATACCGCCTACATTATGGGCAAACAGTTCGCCAAATTTTGGCGGACTCTGCATACATTGCTGGTTTTTCATTGCGGTGAATAAACGCTCTTGGACAAACTACGCAATGTTCATTCATTCGCGTCGGGATTTGTCGGGAGCTCGGCGATAGCGTGTTGCCGGCATAATATTGAAATGCGTATAATATGATGTGGCTCGCTTCAGACGTTTTATTAAACGTTTCGCTTTTTATGAAGAGGTGAGGTGAAGCCCAGACATTTTGACTTGTGCATAAAAGATTTGCAATGCTAAAAGGTTGATAAGTATTGATTTGATCGCAAGTGACTCCTTTGATATTTTGTCAAAGCCTAGATTTTTTTGAGGACAGTTAACTCTGTAACATAAAATTTAATTTAATAAATTTATTTTCATTTTTCGTTATGTGGTGCAAATGGCAAACTAATTCGCATAAAAAAATTGATTTACATCATAATACTAATTGCTATTTTGAGCATTACAATGAACTATAATAGGTTGTATTCGGTTGATTAAAATATAAAAATATTAGATATTCGGAGAAAACCTCGAGATTTAATAATCATAATATAATAATCGTCAAAAACACCAATATCAAAAACTTTCCACAAAACGCCATCTTAAAAGATTCAAATCTCGCAGAAGATTTTAGATAAGTAACTGAGAATGTTTATTTCAAAAGCCGTATTTATACCACTATGTCTTGAAATCTGCAATCAATTTTGTAATGAATATTTAAATAATCTTGCGAAACACGCGCAATCGTTCAAAAATAACATGGTGATAACATTAAATCTACGTAAAATCAAAAGCTCGAATTACAGAAAATTAAGGCGATCTCTCTCTCTTAATCTTATTCAACTGCTAGTATTTCAGAGATAACGATTAATTAATCAAAATTTTAGCCGGCAAAATACATTTCCTTTATAAATATTTATGAATCTATTTGATCCCACTGTAAATTTATATAAAACCATCGTAATTTATGTATTGGCCCTGAAGTATTTCCGTGAAGGTTTGTCCAAGAGATTCGGTTTGGGAGACTTAAAAAGATCTCGGAAAGATAAAAGAAAGATTTTAACTTGTTCCGCAAATAATGCGGAAGAAGTTTAAGGAACTATTGTGACCGTTTTTGAATACAAAATTTTGACGGTAGATCTCTTGCTTCGTTCGATTGTTTTTCTGCGGCCACTCACAATCTCTCATTAATACATAATGTCCCTCCTTATTATTGTTACCTATTATTATTATGAAGCAGTGGTAGTCTAGTGGTTAAGTTAGTAAGTTAAGTTTGGGCCGGGCAGAAGGGGAAAACCCATGAAATGTTGGCTTGATATCGTCAGAGTTGATAGCCAATGGTCTCACAACTTGGGATGCAGAGGACCATACGAATTGGAGACACAAAAGTAGGAAAGCGGAACCTTTTAATGGCGGAGGAAGGAACCGAAAAATAGCTCAGATAAGTGAGGTGATTGGACTAGTGGTTTAACAAATCGCGCCACATGAATTTGTATATCAATCTGACTTATGTAGTTTTCGTAGACCACCATTTGCTTCCGGTAAAGGAAAAGGTCGTGAAGAAACCTGCACACAGGTGGACTGTTTAGAGCATGTCAGAACCTTGGACGACTTATACAATATCTGATAGCACTGTAAGCAGACACAATAATACACTCGACACAACATTACAGTGGAAATACAAAACTACTTTCAAGCTTTATGTAAATTTTACTTCGTAAAATATGTGCGTACTTCTTATGATACCTGCTTGATTTAATGTGGTGGTAATAGATACGAATTTGCAATGAATTTGTTGCAATTTATGTGCAATCGACTGTACAAACATCAAACATAAACACGATGTTACTGCACCTCTCACTTGCGTTATACGATTCATTGCAGTTACATAATTTGTGGACGACCAAACCGTCTCCGGCTTTGGAGGTAACTAGTTTTTAAAATTGGAACACTTTTTTCTTAATTCGTGTTTAAAGCCTGTTTTTGGCAAAAACTGGCCGCCATGTTTTTTTCTTTAGTCATATTAATATATAATAGGGAAATAATAAGCAAACATTCGTTATATATAAACTTAAGCAGTTGCCAAATAAAATAATTTAAGCTACGAATACACTGGGCAACTTTTGAAGCGCAACATATCACTTTGTCTCACGCATTACCATTGACTCGAGTGAAATAGCACATAGTCGATCTCACTCATGCAAATTGTAATGAAAAGGAAAGAACGATATGTTGCGTGTCAAATGTGAAAAATTAGTGTATTCGTGGCTTTATTCAGAAATTTGACCTTTACAGGCACTATTTTACGTCAAATTTTATATTATATATTTTTTTCTCAAAAAGCTATAAACTACTGAAATTTCGTAATGACTACTGATGAGAGGAAAATGCCGAAAGTAACTAATTTAAATACCAGAATTACCATTCTTCAAACAAAGTATACTATAAAAAGTATGTTTTAATTGTGATCGAGTGAAAGAAAATAAATGTTAAACATGATTAATCACACAAAAATATATATGATCGAGCTGTCCACTGGCAGCGCCCGTTCACGAGTTGACGAACATCGCGGCGCTCAACCATTCTTTAGCATGACTAAGAGACATCTACAAATAGCAGCAGAGATCAATTGAGTATTTTTAAAAGGTAAAATATGTTTATTTATTTATTTATTTATTTATTTATGTGAGTTATTTTTGTAAATTCCTGTAAAATATAATGTAATTAATTCTACAACGAATTATAAATAGGTACTATTACATCAAGATTCAGTTCCATGAAAGTAACACTAACCATTTTATGGATTAAAAAAAAATTGACGAAAGCCCTTTTAACGAAATCCAATTTGGCACACAAATATCATCCCAATCCTAAAAAAATAATCTGTGAACGCGTCATTCCAATAAACACAAAACATACAACAATCCAAACAACTGGCACATATCGTAAATTTCATTTGCAACAAAAAGAAAAATAAAGTATTTAAATTTTAAAAATAGAACACGTACCGCAAATTAACACAGTCACTTCACGGCCGGCTTTGCTTGAATCGACCTTACAACTGGTAACCACCACTCTTCGAATCCACCAGCCGTTACGACACACCTAAAGGTGACTGTACACTTACTTTGATTAATCAGTAAATGCCAAATGAAATCCCACATTATTATAATGATAATGGACAGTATGATTAATCATTAATGTACTTTTGTATATAATAGCAGATAGCAGATTTTTAAAATGCACTTTTAAAAAATCGGCTAGTAATTTCATACAATTTAGTAATTTATTAAATAAATATTTTAGTAGTCAATCACGTCTACAGAATAACGTAAAGGTTCCAATTTGTACATATTCTCAAGGGATTATTATTTTATTCATTATTGATTTTATACAAATATCGTAATAAATTTCTTATTTATTGGGAAACATTTTATACTGAATACCTTAATGTTGTAATACTTAGGGAATACACGTAATTTATTTTAAGAAATATTAAAAAATTCTAGTAGTGAAGAAAAATTCTAGTAGCCGGTAAAATTCTAGTAGTGAAAGCGTAATTGCGAATGGTTCATTAGACTCCAGTAACCGAGAGCCTATATGCATAATATAACTGTTTACATGAACTGAAATAAATTCTTTTCCTTTTTTACTTTCTCGGTAAGCCTCATTTGAATGAATGAATCTTTATTTGCTCATAAAGAATACACATGATAATAGATGGTTTAACAAAATATACATCGCCTATTCAACGAATGAATTACAAATTTTACGACAAAATATAACATTACACCATAATTGTGATTGATTGTATTGTATAATTAATTTTAAAGCTATACAGAATTAGCTGATTGGAGTGTACATAATATGATTATATTTTAAATCGCGTGTGAATATCACTCGCTAGTGTGTAGTTACCTTATTGCTGTTATATATACAGCATTCATAGTGATTTAACATATAAATCTACATTACGTATTATTGAATAAAAAAGCATAATAATTCAAAGGACTATATGCAGAATTGGACAAATGTTTCTGAAATAAAATTAACATTTAAGCGTGTTTAAATAATATCAATTTGATTATTTTGCGGAATATTTATTTATTTATTTACATAGTACAAGGTCGGACTAAAAAAGCTAAAAGCATTCTTTACCAGTTAACCTTTGCGAAAAAGTAAAAAATGGAAAAAAAGATCATTCGGTATAGCGGTAGGTCTGTATGAAATAATATTAATAAATATGGTTGTACACATAGTGTCGTTGTTCTGTGTTTTATGCAGTAAATAAATTATTTATATTTTGATACCAAGCTAGATCGAAGTCTATTTAGAATTCGAATTTCAAATATTTTTCAAAGGCAGATTCGGTTTCCAGTAAATTTTTCAAAACTTCTTCAAAGTCTTCGCGTAATCGAGTAGCATACATAAAAAAATATTCAATCGGCGACGAAATTGAGAACCTCTCCCATTTTTTTATGGAGGTTAAAAATATTTTTCCAAAATAGTTGGTGAAAGATAAATATAAATAAATAAATATAAATATATTAGGACACATCACACAGATTGAGCTAGCCCCAAAGTAAGTTCGAGACTTGTGTTATGGGATACTAACTTAACGATACTATATTTTATAACAAATACATATATAGATAAACATCCAAGACCCGGGCTAATCAGAAAAAGATCATTTCCATCGTGAACCTCTCGGTTCAGAGGCAAGCACTTTACTACTGCGCCACCGAGGTCGTCAAAGAAAATTTCATAGTCTGCAACAACAACTCAGTATGAACATAAATTAGGTATAACATAATAATTTATGAAAGTAAATAAGTTATCCATTTATCGTAACACGTTTCCTTTTTCCTACACTTTATTGTGATTTATAAATCAGATTTAAGTTGACATAATATGTCGCGTTTCACTACTCATATCTACCGGCTAAAATTATTTTCATATAATCCTATAATGTTTTCCTGTTTCTACTTTCCTGTCATTTTACTTATTCAATTGATGCGAGCGAAAGGGAAAATGTATTTTCGTAAACAAGTTTTTAGTCAAGGATGTATTTGCCAATGGTCGTTAAGATGTGGTTCCAACGCTCCACGGCAGCGGAAGAACCGACAAAATGCTTACATAGACATGGAAACGTTTATTTGTGTTGCCACAGACACTAATAATAATAACATATAAAGCATTAAAACAATATTGATATTAAACGTACATACAAGCATAATGCTAAAGGAATTAGTGTGCTGCAGCACGGCAAAAAGGCCACAACTCAGTGAACTTTCAGCACATTAGTACAAAAACACTGATTTTCAGTTATTGCCGTCAATGTAGGTGTGAGCGTTAAGTTATAAAAAAAAATTAAAATAATACTGTGTACTTAAACGTTTTAAGAAATATCACACGGAGCATTACTTTGAAAGATTAAGATGACTTTCGCTTATAATACCTATTACTATGGAAGTATAGATGAGTTCCTTACAGGCACATTTTAGGTTAAATTTAAATTATACTTATATTTTCTTATTACGGAGCATTACAAGAAAAACAAATAAAGGGAAGACAGTTTGCAAATCAGAAGTCGAACGAAAGCAGCCAATCAAGGCTTAGATGAAAGAGAAAGATATATATGTTTATATCAAGTAGCGATAGCAACATAGATTAATAATACTTGTTGAAAAATTAATCCATCTTAAAATCCATTATAAGTGGGACTTGTTAAACGAAGCCTTGTATATAAGGTCGTACGGTCAGCAACGGCGACAGATGTCAATGCCTCAACCTGTTTTACCTGATGACATGGATTCTTAGGCTCACTTACATTTAAATGTTTTTTTTTTACATTGTCACACATGAATTTTAACCGACTTCCATAAAAGGAGGAGGTTATATTATAATCTACAGTTAGTTCCGTACAAAATTCCGACCTTTTCCCCCTGGAGATTGGATTTGGCTAAGTCTTTGAGGAAAGGAATATGATTTTGCATGAAAAAATATATTTTATCATTTTACAACATGTCAAATTCAAAGCTCTGCCCACTGGAGCAAACTACGGAAAAGTATTTTAGTGCACTAAAGGTAGTTTAGGCTTCCTAAATATGAATTCATACTAATAATTTCACCAGTATTTGGCTATTGACAGCGATAGGTACCCGTGAAAACTCTAAAAATATATTTTAGAATATCATAGCATAGAAACTTTATTGCATAAACACAACCAACAAGCATTTTGACTAGGCTACAATCTTAAAATCCCGCGACGGCACGGGCCCCAATACTCAATATGCCATCGAATCGATTCAAAGTGTGACGCAGCGAACCAATCACATTGCAGTGTGGTTGTCGTTGCGTCACAATGGCGCAATGTGATTGGTTCGCTGTTGAAATCCAAAGTCGCACTTCGCTCATAGGTGACGACTAATTTTAAGTATCGAGATCGAGTAGGTCAGTTGCATGCGGTAACAGGTTACGCGACACTTCCGCTGTATTGACATTGCCAGTCCGACCACTTTCTACTCGACTCTGTGGCTTTGAGTGAAAATATAAGCATAATTTAACGTAAAACGTGCCTGTAAGCAACTCATCTATACTTCCGTAGTAATAGGTATTATAAGCGAAAGTCATCTTAATCTTTCTGTCTGTCAACCGCTAGGCTCATTTTGATGATATTTGAAATATAGTAAAGGACCCAAGATCAAACATAAGCTGCCGCGGGTGAAGCTAATATTATTATATATATATATATATATATATATATATATATATATAAGTATATATATTATATATAATATTTAAGTATATATATATATATATATATATATATATATATATATATATATATATATATATATATATATATATATATATATATATATATATATATATATATATATATATATATATATATATATATATATATATATATATATGGTTTAGTTATATGTTTAGTTTTATATATATGGTTCAGTTTATGTATATTACATTTATGTATATTTATCAATGTAATTATTATATACATATGTTTTTAATATTTTTATTAGTTTTCTCTTATTTTAAAATAGAGTTTATGGCACCGCCTTGCTATCTGTTTGGTCTAACGGTTGACTGGTAGAGAACGCCATATGGCGTTAAGTCCAACTTTTGTACAAATACTTTTTTGGTAATTTTGTTCAATAAAGTTAAAAATGCTTTGAATCTGGCATCAGTCTTACGAGAGCTAGTGGTTGCAACTTCAAATCAATCCAACCTAGGTAAGCGACGAGACGTTCTCGTCTCGCTGCCTTGGATTTTTGTCATTCATTCTGGACACCGAGTCATATTTTAGGTCGGTTCTGCCTCATGATGTGTTGCTATAGGTAAATATGAGTATTGAACCCTATTCAATCCACGCCAAAAATACTAAATAGTATCGATTAAACAATCATCTACATTGATGTTATATAAATCTGTGTGAAAAAAATTGCAATAGAAAAAAACTGATCTTATATAGAAATATCTCGTCGACTGATTCATTTATCAATTTTAATTGTAATCGTGTAACTAAATTACAAACTCTTTAAAATAATTTACAAACTCGTCCCATGAAACTTTCAGAAATGCTAAAAGCATTATTTCCCAACTAACCAAAAATATGTATGTAATTGCATGACGATAATATGTACACGTATGGATTCTTTTATTAGAACAATGTAACATATCTAAACTACATATTTACCATGTTATGATTGTAGGGAAAATAAAGAAATTTTGATTTGATTTGAACAATCCACTGTTTAAGCCAGCCAGCAAGGATGAACAACATACCTAGTTAATCCAGAGTTAATCCAGAGTTAATATAGTATTTCCGATATCGGTGTCTGACCGCATATTTAGTATTCAGTCCTTGTCTCCTTTCATAGCGCAACACCTTATTCCCTACGGGCAGAGCTAATCACTATAATCGGATTGGCAACTTTGCAGCTGGATTATGTTGGCATTGACAACAAAAACAACTTAATATAAACTGGCTGTTCAAAATCAAAACCTCGTAATAGCGCAGTAATTTTTGTTTACAGTTCAAACGTGTAAAAAAATTGCGCCTTACTAAGTTTTGTTTTTGAACTGCTAAAACGGTACTATTTTTAGTTTTATAATGAGAAGTTTCGTTGTCATAAAATATATATTTTTTTATGAAGTAGATAAGTTCTAACGCGTTTATTATATAGTCATACAAGCATACGAGCAAACAAGGTGACTGTGTCATTTGATAATTACTGGCTAAAAGCAAGCCAGTAATTAATCAATTTCTGATTTTAAAAAAATAACCGCGGTGAATGATGATAATACAAATGCTGACGTTACATATTCAAATTATTAAATATGACAATTAATTATGCTCAATTTGTGTACTACTAATAACTGTCATAATCATTGTTTTTCACATATGAAATTCAGAATCAAAGCTATCCAGAATAGTTATTCGTAATTTCACTTAATTACACTTTGTCTGAATAATTTAATTAGTCAAAACTCGAAACTACTGAACTATATAACGAACATAATTTATCAGGATAATTAGAGCAGGTTTAGAGTACTACGTGCGATAAACTAACAAAACCATTTTTACAAGACCACAACACAAAACCCGTCTAGAACAAAATAATCCATAAAACAAATACGAAACCCGAAACCCCTAACCTTGAACACATAAACTTCACCACGTTACAGATAAAGAGAATCCATCAGCGTCAAGACGTCCTTATGGTCACTATCAAAGATCTGGATTAGGACAATCGACCACGTCGCAAATCCGAGGGTCCCGACGGTGCTACCCACCTCATGAAGTATGCCTCCGTGCGTGGAATATCTAATCGAATTAGAGATGAGGTGTGTTCAAGCTTGAGAGATTTAAGTACATGAATTATTATGTGACAATACATTTCGTATATTCGGGAAGATAGCGCGTTTTGGTTAACTTCATTGATGTGATTTCATAACATAAGAAACTTTATGGTTTGGGTTTTTTTTAATGAATGTTTTGACAAAAAAAAGTAACATTCCCATACAAACAGAAACAATCCTAGTTGTTTTTTATCGAAATTTGTATGAGAAAGTTCTTTTTCTTTTTTATTTGGGAATAGTAACCATTATTGAAACCAAGAGACATTTATAAAGGTTATGTTCACTTAACTGTTAACTATTTAGTTTTTTTTAGAAATCCACCACGCAAACTATTCAGTCTGTGGGCTTTCAATCTATTTCACATAAAAAATGATTAAGTACTTTACAAGTCAAGGGAGTATTTTCAAATATCGGTTGATATTTTTTTGAATAATAATACTGTTAAAAATATATCGACTGACAGTTTGTTGCGAATTGTTTAATCTAGTTAACAGCACAAACGTTTTAAACGAGGCGTTTTATTTGTTCAGTTATCTGTTTTGAAAAACTAGGTTGGTTTTTTGATACGAAACTTTTAATATAAATTATACTGAGGAAAAAATCGAGGAAACGTTTGTTTGAGAGAGAGGTGTGATAAAATCATACATTTTGCTTTTTTCATTTCGTTCATAGCTTCTTCCCCTAGTAACACAAAAAACATTTTGAATAAGACATTTCAATAGGGTAAATGACCTATATTTCAAATCTACGGTTTATGGGATAGGTCCGCCATTGCTAATATTTTTCTATTTCTTGTCTTTTCTTATATTAAATTATATAAAACGAATAAATCTTTTAATGTACCTATTTTCAAATCGATTGTAATTACACCAACATATTGCAAATCAAATTGTACAAAAATCCTGTCAAATACAAATTATTCTATTTATAAAATAGGCCTTTCAGTAAGTGAGGTCGACTGGATCGGACGCATAGTCCATTAGAACTTCGATGTGAATGTGATGTAAAACTTTGATGATTAACCTTCAGAGGGTTGTATATTAAAAGCTGTAATTAATTCTCGGTGTGTGCACTTTGATTAAAATGATCTATTATTCTTGCTTAATGACATTCAAAACATTTGTAATAGTTTCTTAGTGAAAAAATGGTTCATGGATTTCCTAATTAGTTCGTCTTTTGGCGTATCTTGAGTATATCTTCTCTTTGGTACACTTTTATTCTATGCAATAAACCAACTAATCGAATAGGATGGAAATCGAGGTTGAATACAATAAAATCCTTCTTAATCTTTTAATTACAAAATTGAAATAAATAGTAAAATATAAAACGAATTGAGATGACATTTGGTACACTAGTAGATGAACATTTCATAGCGAACGCAAAGGTATACACTACAGCTATTGCAAAAATAGTTTCGGAATAGACACAGTTGCTAGATTTTTAGTTAAAACTAGATTCATTCTATGATACTGTTTCAGTGAAAAATTCGGGATATACTATAGTCTATAACTATTCAACCATGCTTTATATCAATATTTTTCAAAATGTGCAAATTTTCTCAAAATAAAGACGATTAATTCGTTGTTTTATCCCAAATAAAATTTGTAGGAAAACTGGTTATGCCGGCCCTTGCACAAGGGAAAATCCGCTTAAATGGAATTGCTTGATTTTCTAACACATTTAAAAATTTACTAATTTCTTTATATTTTAAAAATGTTCATTCGGGTTTTCGATACGATTATTTTAGCTTCTATTCGTCCCCCAAATTTATCCTATATATATATATAGCCCACATACAGTTTTATTATATGTATATATGTCCGTAAGTTCATCAAAATATGGGTAACTAGCACTTGAATTAGATTTTTATACTCTTTATGTTATTATAACACAGTAGTATATATAATTCTCAAAGCAAGGTCCCAAACTCGTAAACGTATCAATTTAATCTAGTCAGTTGATTGTACTGTTATTACAGCATTAACAAACACAAATATTGTTGATAACGAAAATGTTCGGGTATTAACATAGGAATAAGATCCCCAGAGATCCTTTATAGTAAACAGCTATTCAATATGAAACTTATAGCGGAAAAGGGATCTATTTGAATATAGCATGCTCTTTTATTAACGGCGAGGACAGAGCCCCGAATATAATCTTGAACTGGCAAAATCTCAAATACGAGTACCTTGGACTTGGTAAATATTTATACAATATCCATTGTTATCGATATTAATATTAACACTAATTAATACGATTACGATATATTCCAATACATTCGAGATATTCATGTTCAATTTTGTTTCATTAATTACACATTTATTTAATTGTCCTTATATGTAAATGTTGTATAATGTTCTTGTTGCCGATACCAATAATTTTAGATAATAAAACCCAAATGTGCTGTGATTTTGGCTACATCGTGAACATTGATCATCAATAGAGCAAAATGTCAGTCTATCAAACTATAGTACTATGGAAATTAGATCCCCAGGGAACCGGATAGCAGGAAAACCGGATAATTAATGGAAATATTATTAATATAGTACGATGTGATTAAGTTTTCTTTTGACACCATATTGTAAACTCACACAAATAATGTAAACTCATGCCTTTTCAAATAAATGATCTTTAACTTTGTAAGAATACTCCTACAAAAACAAGAAAAAGAGAAAAAAATCATTATTCTTGTCCTTTTCTTGTCTTTTTAAACAATCTTACCAATACTAATAAACTATCATTTCAACACATATACGGTGAAGGCTAATTAATTATCAAATAATAATTAATTATTAATTATTTTTCATCGCTAGTTTCATTCTCTCTTTCTCATTCTCGCGTTTCTCACTCGGGGTCAAATAGATTTGATTTTATTTAGCGTTTTAACTAACGTTAAAGTTTTCTTTTGACACCATATTGTAAGCAATGAGTTAACACTCATTGCTACAGGTCATATTCTAATGCGAAACCGTACGTAGTAACGTACGTAAAATTATCGCTTCAATCAGATTTTTTTATTGATAAAAATGTTCATTTCGTTATTTCACGAATAAATGTAATAGATTATTATCACGCCCTTAACATACACCCTTTATAAGCAACAACACGCGTTACTGATCTAACAAGCTATCATTTTAGTAAATTCCGATACATATAACAAATTCAATAAAAATCCAGTCAAATCGTATTCTAACCGAAAAGAGTAAACTGTATGATATCTCTGTCGATATATTTCAATAACTGTCATCTTTGTCACACAATAAAGCTACGTATCAAATAAATACATCATAACTCAATTGATAGAACTCCTATTGATAGAACCATAGGCAATAAAAATTGCCCATGGATCGACCAGTAGAACTCGGTGATCGAACCGGCAGCGGTTGAGCCGTGAGAGACATACAGACTGACTTTAACATTTATCATCATTTCTTTTCCAACTAAGTGTACAAAATGGTGGTCTTATAAGTATATAGTTACTTATAAGTTAGTTAAAAGTATGTAATATTTATCATTATGGAAGTATGGTTAACCCTTAGCAAGTCCAACGTCTTTCTTTCCAACAGCAGTCCGATGATTCCCGGAAATTTTCCGGGATATTCCGCGAGGCAGAAATCATCGGATATCTCAAAACTTTTGTATTAACACTAGTATCATGAGTTATATTAACGAAATCCATAACAAAACAATGATCTCCTTCCGAGAAACATTTCAGAATGAAACATTAATATTACGAGTTCTTGTTACAACAAACTTCCAGTATATTCAGAAATATTCGACTAAACAGGGTTTACGGGATTCGCAAATTGGCCTAATCGAATCGCGTTGCGGACGCTTCTAACTCGTGGCCATTGACAAACTTGTGAAAATGGATTATGCGATCAAGATTTTTTTTTAAATTTGAATCATTCGAAATCATGCTAATTAAAAGTTAGTGCAAAGTAGGTATACTAAAACCAAAAATACTTTATTGGTTTTTGAAAATGTGTTTTTTATTTATTTATCATTAATGAGATAAATAAAAAAAAACAATAAAAATAAAAATATATTTATTCACGGACAACTCGAATCAATTGTACTAGTAGGTATAGAATATAAAAAAAATATTTGTATTAGTTCAAGTTCACAATGGATTTCAAACAAAAAAATTAATTAAACTAAGTCTACTGCCGGCTTCCTACTCTATCGGCTATCGCCTTCGTAACTTTATCTTTTAATGGGAGTCTATTAAAATTGTTATCTGTTTTGTAACTTCTGACCTAATCTACGTATAAACAAGCGCTTACCAAAACTTATGGAAGCTGTGTGGAGAATCCCAATGCTTACAGTAATAGTAGGTATTGTTATCTTACTATTTTACTTAGAGGTTATAACTTTATCTGTGTCTCCGAGTTTATGACAATTTTATTCCTTGTTAACTATTGCTAGCTGCGCATTCAGTGGTGTTACCCGCGTAATTATAAAGCGTAATAATACTTCGTAAAGCGTTATTGAATATCATACTTTTTGACTAAATAGACGGGAATCGCATACTTTCAGGATAAAAAGCAGTTTATGTATGAATCCAAAGTATCAGCTACCTCAATACTAAATTTCATAAAAATTGGTCTAGCCGTATGAGCGTGAGAAGTAATTATCATATAGAAACTCACAAACTTTCGTATTTGTAATATTAGTGGAATGGGATAGTGGGTTTAGGCTAGATGAGTCATTAGATATTTAACATGACTTTTTCTGATTCCACAAAGGTTAAAACGGAAAATTCTGCATAAAGTAAAAAAAATATATACCTAAATTATGTTTTTTTTTTTTTTTTGTGAAAATATTTGAGTCTAATCTTTAATCCAGAAAAGTTTCCGATTAATTAATAATTAAAATACTTAAAAATAAATGGGCAGCAATTTAAACTCAATAACTACTGCGCGAATTTTCATGCGGTTTTCAACAATAGATAGTGTGATTCCTGAGGAAGGTTTATGTGTATAATTTATTAGGTATGTTTTAACGGGTCGCTAGTTTCTACATAAAGTTGTTGAAATATAGTGGAAATTCTAGGCAACGATAATATATTTTCAGATTGAAAACCGCTTATAATGGCGGGCGAACGTTCATCGCTCGGTAGACTTGGTAACTCAACACTGACTGAGGTTAGCATCAATCAACTTCCATGTTGCATGTAGTTGATGAATATTTGGATCTTTATGTATTTGTCAGGAAATACCTTATATATTAAACTACAGGTATTAAACGCGCACATACCTTTTTTATTTCCCAGTAGTGACCACGGACCTGAATATTTGGATCTTTAAGTATTTGTCAGGAAATACCTTATATATTAAATGACAGGTATTAAATGCACACATACCTTTTTTATATCTCAATAGCTTGCTGAGTCAGTCGCCCAGTGACCACGGACCTTTGTAACATGGTTCGAATCATCTGGGAAATAAAAAAGGCAAGTGCGCGTTTAATACCTGTCGTTTAATATATAATTATGCAACGCGAAATTTTAAAAGTAGGAAACACATTCTTCGTTTTTTTTCACTAAATATTGTACATATAAAAGAGTTTAAGCATATAATATAATATAACCTAATCACAACGTTGATGAAAATTGGACAAGAAAAGTTTTTTCGTTTGTTTGAGTACCTTATACTGAGTAACAGTAACATGAAAACTTGTCTTGGATCTCTCTGGAATAAATTATTAAAAATATTTTTTTGGAATAAGTTTTTTGTCAGGATTAAAAATAAGCACTTGTATTTCCGATAACTTGCATGTAAACCTTCACAAATATTGCTTGATTAGTTGCAGTTAACCTTTCATAGGCGGCGAAGCCCTCTTGGACCGCGCAATGGATGTCATTCCCTATGATTATTAAGTTTTAGTTTACTTAATTAGTTATTACATACAGACAGGAATGTTTCCATTAATTTTGGAGTGCTTTCAAATGGTCTTGAGTATGAGAAAGTCCTATTTCATCCTAGACATTTCCAACAAATCCTATTAGCGAAAATTGCTTCCAACACAGCAGCGTGCGTAAACTTCATATAAGTAGGTAGATATACTTTTAGATGGAGTCTTCAAGATCGTGTTACTGATATCTAGTATTTCTCCGACAAGTTTGAGTAATTATAATATATCTAACTGCTCAACTATCAACAATTTGCGAAGGTCAAAGATTATCGTGTTTCATGTATTTAGGATTAGAGTTGCTAGGTGATAACTTCACATTGAGATTTTAGTTTGGTTGCTAAGATTAATATTAAATCCATCGAAGTTACTAATAAGATTTAATAATTATAATGCTAAAGCTTTTGACGGCAGCTTCATATGAATGACTTTCTCATGGGAACAGAAGTTTTTTTCTGGGGTGATTGTCTTTCTCCGCACTCTTAAATAAACGCAACTTCCGGTAAGATTGGTTCAATATATGAAGCGTGAAGAGGTAACAAACAAAATAATTGACTTGCTTTGCCATTTATAATTTAGTTGCGATTACTATGTTACCATATTTCTCACATGTGGCTTGCATTTACATAATTTTTGAAAACTTGGAGGGAGGATTGTTGTTGAAAAATTATTTATAAATATTGTATTATGTGATCTAAAAATAAATAAAAGCCATTTTTGATAGTCTGTTTTATTAAGTGGCCGTACATAACTTAAAACTAACTTAGTGACTAGCAAATAATTTACAATATTTTGTAAGCATCAGCCAAGTACGAATCACAAAGATTCCTAGACTTGAATTCTTCCAAAACGCTGGGGTCCAATAAATTGTTGATGATGTTAGAGATTCTGGAGTCTTCTGGAGCTAAGGCATGATCGTGTTGAAGGTTGAATATCCTGACTGGCTGTGTAGTATATTTGGAAAGATTATAATCATCAGGGAGCTCAACAGCTTTGGGATGAGGTAGACCCTTCAATAGAACCAACTCTGAGTTTAAAACAAACTTTGGTTCATACTCGCGACTCATCACAATTCTTCTGTATAGTGTATTCATTAAAGTCCTTTTGTACTCATGCGAGTACTTCGCTAAATATTTCAGTCTTATCACTGCCCATTCGATTTTCTGGTTCCAATCGTCGGTTTTTTGCAAAATTTTTGACAACTCTTTGCTATCTTGCCCGGTCATTAACCTGTATATGTGTTCGATTATGGAATTTTGCAGTTCTGCATCAGACATTTTGCCGATATAGGCATCCAATTGGACTCGCAAGGCATCCGGGCTGCTGTCCAAGCAATACACAATCCCGACGTGACCTGGAAATTTGTCGAATTTAACGACGTTAGCGGTGAAAATTTAAAAAATTTTGGCAACCGGCTATATGGGTAATTGGCTGAGTCTAATGGATATTGAAAAGTAACGTCAACTATGCTTGAAATTGGAATTTTTCGTAAAAATAAAAGAGCCAAATAGATTTGATGAACAAAAGTTTCCATTCATAAGAAATTATGCCTAAGTTATTGGAACTCCCTTGACAGGTTTCCGATAAAAAGCGATGTTTCAATTAAAAATAATATTATGACAAAACTTTTACGTTTGAAGTCTTTCATGATAAAAGTTCTAATTAACTGTTGTTGGTAGATGAAAGCTTTCCATTATGCATCACGGTTTCTGTATTTTTTAATATTGTAACTCTTAATTAGTCCTATATTCCAAAACATGATTAACTAATGCTCGACTTTCACAAAAAAACAATATCCGAATAATGTTTTATTAAAATTTTTCCTCATCTCACAAGCAATATACGACTTAAAACGTCTCTTTATATACGAAAAGTAATGCGTTACCTTCACTCTCAATCAAGGCAGCTAATTCCAAAGCGACATTTACTCCAAAAGAGTAACCCAAGAGGTAGAACTTTGTACTGAACTCAAACCTTTTCTTCAAGCACTGCAAAAGTAATATCAAATTAGTAAATAAATCATGTCATATTTTCTCGGAACAAAGTTACTCAGTGGAAATAAAAGTTCTTCATAGGACAAATGGTTTATAAACAACACGCATATTTTAGGTCATGACTGGCGTCAAAATTAAATTTATTAACAAAATAGCTTCGGCCGCGGCTTTGCCCAAGTGACTTTCCCACTGTTATTTTTCCGGGATATATATCTTCTCCGTGTTTGACTTAACTTTGAATACAAGTGTGCAAAATTTCAAATAAGATTGGTTGAGCAAATAAATCGTCTAGAGGATACAACTAGAAAACTAACTTTCGCATTTATAATATTAGTTAGATTAAACGTTAAGTTTATTTAATTACAGACTACTGTAGGTACCTTTTTGTGGTTTATTTAAAGCAGATGATGTAACATTTTGATTCTAGTTTAAAATCTTAGTATCTGCGATAATTATACAATGAAAAATTTGACTACGTCTTTGAAAAAAATCAAAGACAAAAATACCTTCATAATACTAGCAGCCATTTGCGGAATGCTCTCGTCTGTTAGATCAGGCCCCAGCTGCAGGATCATCGCTTGGATCTTCAGTCTCTCGCAGATGGGTCTAAACACTTCGTGGTGCCCTTCGAAGCCAGGCACCAGCATCAGATAACTAGCTTTAGGGTCTAATTCCTCTTCTTTCTGTTGTATAAAATGCACATATACATCATACATTTTTAATTATGTAAAAAAAATAAAATGGGGCTATCAGTACCTATTACTGATAATATGTATATAGTCAAAACATAAATAATAGAAATCCAAAATTTATCCAAAAAAATCTATAATAATTGGTTTTATTACTTAGAGTGTGCCACCTGACTACTACGCTTCATAGTAAAGGTAGGTTCAGTGCAGCGGTTCACACAATGTCGTTTTTCATTGATAAATTCTGGCAATTCTTTGTCTATGCCAGGGACAATGCACGCGAGAGCGAGAGAACACGATAAACTATGAATTGGAATAATTGGAGTTTCAAACTACGTCCATAGATTCATTGATATTTTGGGATAAACACTAACCTTAATAACTTTGGTGATAATCGATAATATTAAATTTTGATTACACACATGTATTAAAAGGATCTTTAATATTAAGCCTTTAATTTTTTTGGCATAATTAAAAATTTATGGTGTATAAGTTTCGGAATCTGTTTTAGGAATTTCGACGCTAAGCCGAGTATTCAAAATAAACTTAGTATCACATTAATTATTTTCATTATCCATTATCATCATCAGCTTCTTCAATGTCCCCACTGCTGGACTTGTGGATGGATACATAAGGAGAATCGTCCACCACGTGGGCTCAATGCCGATTGGCAGGTTTTTGTATATAAAAACAACCGGGACCAACAAAATTACTATACTGGAATATAGCTTCCGTCACAAGATATGAGTTTTAAAAATTTAAAGTCGACTAATCTGTCTATGAATCTTTTTTATACTTCACATTGTAGGTATTATACGCCAATTTGTTTGTATTTGCTAATTGGTTCAGATATTGAGACTGTCAATTGTTTCTTCTTTTATTCTATTTTTATCTTTAAAACCTTACCTCAGTAGCGTTAGTACTTTGTGTAGGTAGAGGGACCATAGGCTCAGCCGCCAGGCATTCGTCGGTGTCAATGAACTTTAAGAACGCTCCCAGACCCCCGTCGAAGTTGGTCGATGAGACTTGCAGATTATTTTCAACAGATTTCAACCTAAGAATAATAACCTAATTTAAAATTACAGAAAATTACACCCACTCTTGTTCTTTTAATAATTATAAAAACAATGTCTAACCTATCCTATGAATATAAATTTCAATTAGACAAAAGTGCGCTCAGTTCCTCTAGAAATTTCGGCAGGTATTTAAGTGCCCTGGGCTATTTCACATTATATTATACTTGTGCACATAAAGTGCGTATGCGATGACTTGCCACTAGACTTATAACTATATAGGCGACTAGAATGAATATTTCGGTGAAGGAAACCTGAGTTCGATTTTTTGTCATGATTTATCAGTTAGTATGTGATAAGCAGAAAGCAATGGCGAATCACTCATCCATATTACCTAGAAAGTCGTTGCGTGTATTCGACATATTGGGCACAACCTTCAGTCATGAGGAATATGACTACAGGAAGGGAAGAAATTTCAAATAATACATACTGTGCTAAAGTCATTTCCATGATAGCTTGGGACGGATGGTTTATTTTGTAGAACTTCTCCAATACAGATCTGATCTCCTCAATGTTTACTTCGTTTAGATTCAGTTCTCCTATCGTGATGTCGTCATTGTTATTGTTCATAATTTTGTCACCTATATAGCAAAACAAATATCATTAAAAATCGCCACTTAATACTTGTGTTCACTCGTCTTCGCATGTCCTGGTTGAATTCGAGACTGTGATGCTGCAGAGCCAGCGTAAAAAAATATTATAATTTTGAGATTTATAAATATAAATAAATATAAATATATAAATATATAAATATATACGGACAAATCACACAGATTGAGCTAGCCCCAAAGTTAGTTCGAGACTTGTGTTATGGGATACTAACTCAACGATATTATATTTTATAACAAATACATATATAGATAAACATCCAAGACCCGGGCCAATCGGAAAAAGATCATTTTCCATCATGACCCGACCGGGGATCGAACCCGGGACCTCTCGGTTCAGAGGCAAGCACTTTACCACTGCGCCATCGAGGTCGTCATTTCGGCTGTGATTTCAAAACCGGCTGCATGCCTTGCCTCAACTCTCCTTGGGAATACTATTGTTGCCAATCAGCTACCAATCAGGCTACATGTCCCCTAATGGCTTCGTTGGGAATCCACAGGTGGATATGTAGTGGTCCTATTCTATGGTAAAATAACACGCCACAAATGAGATAAAAATTATCGCTTTAAAAAAAGCGTCACCGTGTTCGTTTAAGCTGTTACTCGTTTGAATACATTTTGAATGCATGTTGAAAATTTACGTCAATGCGTAACAGATAAATAAAACAACATTACACTTTACCAATAATCTTGGCGATCCGCGTCAGGTATTCAGAATTCTGTTTTTGCACATCGAATGTGAGCATGTTCGCGTGTTTGAGTCTCAAACTGGTATCCATAGCGTTGAAAACTGCGTGGACCGACAGAGGGCGAACATTTGATTGGAAACAGCTTGAAAACTGCTGTAGCTGAAAGCGGGGAATTGATTGAGTTTCGATAGAAAAATGTTAGTGAAAAGATTTCGGTCTTAGTCTGATTTTACGTGTCTCTTATTTGCAGTTTCGTCGGCGAGATAAACTTTCTTGATTTCAATGAATCCTATCTTATTATTAGTAGTATTTCTATAGATAATATCTTGATAAATTTTGAAACAAAATCGTTAATACGCTACTTTGAATATTCTATTTTCTATACAATCAAATCGGGTCAAGATGGTAAACTATACCTAATTATAATTGTTTTGTGCATCCATAGTTATATTTTAAATATGAAAGTGAGTTTGTCCTTATTTTATTTTAACACAATAACATTGGACTGAAGTGATTTGTGGTATTTGATATAGATAAATCTTTGCCAGTATATCAAGTGAAAACTTCTAGCTTCATAATAAACATTTAGTTAATAACAACGGCTTGGGAATCGGCCTGGTTGACCATCTTATGAAGAGCATAGCCAGGAAACTTGGATGCAAAATAAATAAGGAAAAAATAAATGTGAAATAATAAATGAGATGATATTACCTGGTCGGAAGCAAAGCGGAGCGCTAGGGCAGGCAGACCGAGTTCGTGTCTCGCTTCACAAACTTTGTCGGTGGCGGCCGCCGCAAATTCGGACGCGGCGTTTGCTGTTAGCTGGCTCAGTACAACGAAATTACTGCAACAATACGTTATTGCACGCATTTCATTCATTTCTTGGTTATGATTGAATCAAATCAAATTATTTATTCAGAAATTAGACCTTCACAGGCTTTATATCAAACGGTAATTTCTCACAAGTTACAAACAACTGGCATTTCGGAACGACCACTACTGAGAATAAATGCCAAAAGTCAATTGAAGACTGTGTTGGTCCCTATGCCAAAATGGCTTACCATTTTTGTTTCTTACAATTTGGGAGATCGGAGGCAAGGAGGATAAGTATTAAAATGAAGGACATTACGAGATTTATCTCTTGTGCCGAGGTTTATCGCTTATAAGCGCGTTCAAGTTTGCTAGTTTGATCAGTAACAGTTTTATGTTTATCGATTGGGTTGCAAATTCGATTCGTTTTAAATTTGTGAAACCCGAGTAGAGTACCGGAAAATTACTACAAAGCTACAATACGTTATTGCACAGCTTTCCAGCTAGTTTTGTTAAGTATTAAATTCAAATGCGTATATGAGAAAAGTTCACTCAGGCGTGCGAATCATAAAAAAATTATGATGTATACAAATCACTGCACATAAAATTGTTGTGAAATATGAGTAGATAAATTCATTTACAATTATCAATTTAGTTCCAATTATTGAACATAGGCCTCCATTTTCTCCTTTCATCTATTCCTGTCTTGTCAATTTTTATTTTGCCAATTTCGTAGTCAATAAAAGAAAAAAAAATTAAAATAAATTTCAATGTAAAAAATAAAATAAACATGGCTTAAATTCAACCAAAATAAACCTTTCAATGTGAACTAAATATTTTTAATAAAAATATTTCGCGTATTAAATTCTTCGAATGCCACATGAATTCTCGGATGCAGCACAGAATATGGAAATGTTACATACCTCAGTTCCGGACAATGGCTCCTGGAAGCCAGATCTAAGTTAGCTACAATCAGGGTGCTCTTATTGAAGTTGTCTGCGAAATTGAGCTCAGAATTTTCAGACATTTTGGTATCTTGCACGAAGAAAATACCAGACACAACGCCCAATTGACATCCTTCCTTGAATAAGTTAATACATCCATGTGGCGTTTCGAGGTTTTCAGATGAAAGTTTAACAGATACTCCAAGTTTTTTCCAAGCCCTGAAATAACACGTCGACTTTGCATAAAACTGTTAGACTGGTACATTTCAAATTTTACTTGATTAACTTTTAAAATAAAAATTATTGTGCGATTGTCTTTTATTTTATCACAAAATCTTTGACGTATGTGTATTTTCATAAACATACTTTTTCATGTTGTAGTGATCAAATGACGCAATTCTGTGCACCAGAATTTATACGTTAAATACGATTTTTCGTGAATTCAATTTAGATATAGTTATATCTGCTCTGTTTTGGATATTTTATATCGAACTTTTCCTAATGTGGTTTTCATGGAATGAACTTACATGAAAGAAAATATCACGGTTCATTGGCTGACCTGTCAATATATATTCTTATCTAAAAGGCATATTCCCAAATAATATAATGGACATAAAGGTCAAAAGTGTAGGTGGAAATTATACGTTATTAGGGAAAATATAAGGTACAAAAATATTATATTTTGCTAGTTCCATCTGTTTATATAACCTAACTAAGTTATCTTCCTATTGGAAATGAATTCTTTCTTTAAAACGCGTACCTAATATAAATAAGTTTTGGGAATTATCTTTTTTTGTTTTGTTCAAACTCCTCTAGTGTTTGTTTAACCTGTCTGTGTATTAAGTAAGTCAGTCCGAATAATCGTCTTCTAAATACGGAAATCGACTAGATTTAGTTTTATTTATTTGAATACTCTTAGCCGTGATTGAATGTCAGGGGTTTTAAAGTTAATTTGTTGTTTCCTCTTATAGCTAATGGTCGTGGTCATTAAGTGAATTGATACACATAGAACTCTTGGCAATGATAAAATATTAACTAGAGTGTAGGCTTTCCTCACGACGTTTTCCTTCACCGGAAGCAAGTGGTGGTCTATGAAAACTACTAAACATGAGTCAGATTGGTATACAAACTTATGTGACATGAATAGGCTTCGAACCTGGGGTGTTTCGACCACAGGCGGATGGTCTTAACCACTGAACCACCACTGTTACAAATCGTTTTAATTATTTACATGCCAATTAGGCTTCTACCTACATGTTAGATCTATGTGCTCATGCAAACCTAAAACGAGTCAAATTTTAACAAAATCAACCAAGCTTAGCCGTGAAAGCGTGACAGACTGAAAATTGACAAACATATATTCACATTTTTTATAATATTAGTGTGAAATTTTTGATATTATTATTGTATCAACAAAAGTACTTACGTCAACATACTGCAGAAATATCCGGAGATGTTATTAGGCATAATGTGTATGACGAGGTTCCTGGCTCCTCTCTTCACCAGGTGGTCGGCCAGGTCGATTCCTAGGCCGTTTTCATCGACCACAACTACGTAGCTTCCAGGAGATGAGTAACTCATCCTAATTAACAATAAAAAAATATAGCAGTCACATACCTACACTTACATAGTATAAAGCAAAGTCGCCGTCTGCGTCTTTTTATTTAGGCTTTCTTCGTTTAAACCACACAACAATTTTTTTTTGCATTTAGACAGTTTATGCCCAAAGGTTTATGCCCCTTCGAAGTTGGGCCAGGTTGCTGGGCATGTATGGATGTGTGATGTGAGTAAGCGATTGACATCGCGATTCGATTATTTTTCCCAAGTTCTGATTTGATTGGGTTCATTGTGGCCTTAGATTAGTCCTAATGAATCAATGTGCATTATGCATTTTACAACACAATTTGCATCAATATAATTTAAATTTGTTATTAGCCCGAAAATTAAAACACAGCCGCGTGTTGAATTCAGAACATATTTATAAAATGTACAGTGAAAATAATGCATGACAAGTTATACTGATTGAATCTTTATGCCGCTGTAATAGGGGCGAATTCACAATGAATTATTAGGCTGTGGTGGTGTTGAATGTACGCGAGTATCGCGTGTTTAATTTCAACAAAATGAGTGGTCAAGCACATCTCAATGATTGGACTTTCGAATGATAAATATTTTTGAAATGAACAATTGAACAAAATATTCCTTTTATATTATTAGTAAATTTATAGACTTACTCACTATGTGATCACAAAAAACTCGGGGAAAAGCTAGTAATTATATGAATATAAGTCAATGTGCACAAAAACAGTAAAAAACAAATGTTTTTCCCGTTTTAAGAGTTTTAACTTGCGAGTTTTTATTACTTTACCTGGGCACGACCTTGACCCCTTGTTTGCCAGAGGGATCTTTCATTCTAATCAAAACTTTCCCCCTGTGGCTATTTCTGGACAGAAGCCTGAAAGCCCTGGTCACGTCATTAGGTGAATACACCACTCGGGTCAATGGCCTGACACTGCCGGTGGCAATACCCTCACTCATGAGGAATCGGAGTGACTGAAAACAAATATATAAAGAACAAAACGTTCGCTCCCTTATTCATAAAAAGTAAGATAAATGTATATTATTACGTATGTCCCACTTTTTTATTACCACAGCTAACAATAGCGACGAATTTGCAATGATTTTTGATAGGTAGATTGTTGATTGTACGTCGATTCAATAATGTTTGAAGTCGCAGAATAGCATAACATACGTCGACTCAAACCGAATTAACATCAATCAAATAACGATCTTACTGGCTACTACATAATATAAATACCTGTTTCTCTCCCAAGTACTGTGGCATGAAGATTGAAGCCAGGTTGATCGCTCTATAGTTCCTTTCGTTTCTCAAGAAGGACATACCCAAATCCTTATTCTGCGACATGTCGTAATCGTTCAGGTCAAATAAGTAGCTGCTTATGCCTAGCACTTTCATAGTAGCCTGAAAATTTTTAAAAAATTGTTGTAGTGTTAGCCATAAAAATATTAACACTAACAATAACTAATTAAATATAATATATTTGATGATCGAACGCTCGCTAGGTATACAGTGAACGAAGACACATTTATTTTAGAATGTTTTGATTGGATAAGAAAAATATTTAAAAAATATAATCAGAAAAAAATGCGGCTTTCAATAATAATTTGCTCCATTATTTGCTAACCGTAAGTGCTGGCCAGCAAAGCAAGTGTAGGACACAATTTGAAATGAAAAAGTGCATGTCAAGGTGTTATTTCTTGATAAATAACAAGTGATTCTTGAATATACACAATACAATTTGTTCTTAAAAAAAATACAGAGATTGCTATCTTACTTCTCGTAAGGGGCCACTAGCACAGTTGATAGCCAAGTTGCAAAGATGTCCATTTGTTTCCTTGACCACCATGCTCACGAATGCGTCGAGACGCGAGTCGCCGATATTGTTTTCTAAAATTGTATGAGTTCTTTTAATAAAAATGTTCGGGATAAAAAGTACCCTATGTATTATTCCAGATTATATTCTAAGTGTTTATCAAATTTCATAACAATCCGTCCAGTAGATTTAACAAACATACATTCACTGAAACTTTCACGTTTATAATATTAGTAGGATGCTCAAAAGATATACTTAACTTTAATAATGATATGAGAGCGTAGCGCAAAATTACTAGGACAGCTGACCCAATATAAATAGGGATCAAACAAGGGACAAAAGAAGAAGATTAAAAAAACTTTAATTAGTGTTATTTGTTCTGATTTCAAATTACCTACTATCATAGCTTTAAAATAAATGTAATAAAGGTGCAATAGTATTAATTTTTTGACGGCCTCGGTGGCGCAGTGGTAAAGTTCTTGCCACTAAACATTCGGTCCCGGGTTCGATGCTCGGTCGGGTCATGATGGAAAATGATCTTTTTCTGATTGGCCCGGGTCTTGGATGTTTATCTATATATGTATATGTTATAAAATATAGTATCGTTAAGTTAGTATCCCATAACACAAGTCTCGAACTTACTTTGGGGCTAGCTCAATCTGTGTGATTTGTAACAACAACAATGTAACAACAACAACAACAATTAAGAGTAGCTAAACTTAAGATGCTTTATATGCTTCATTTGTCTTTCTTTTTTCCTATTTGATGTTTATCAGTATTTTTGTTACAAACATATATGAAAATCACCTTTAAGCTCTGGGAACAATTTAAGCAACAGCTTTTTCTTCGCATCACTGCTGACGTTGGTGAAAACATTGCACTTCAGCGACAAAGCGATAGAGATGATAGCTTGGCCAACTGCGCCCGCGCCACCATTGACGAAGATTGACGAACCGCGACGAAGGCCGAACCTTGTTCCCTGGGGAATAGACAATATAATCTTCACGTCCTAATTGCTGGGACACATCATCATCATCATAATTTCACCTCTTCGCACCCTCCTCTGTCCTGTGCCTCTCTCAACCACGTACAACCTGCGAATTTCATTATATCGTCCACCCATCTCATCGCAGGTCATCCGACACCACACTGCTGGGACAGACATAGGCCTTCCTTATTATAAACCCCTCTTACTTTTATCAGCAGTAGTCTAACAAACAATAGTTCACCCTGATAATTTCAAACCTATTTTAGCTTATCATAGGCAAGCCACATCTACCTAAATGCTATCTTGTGCATTTCTTATTCAAGTACGACCTATTGATTTCACAATTTACATTTTATCTATCACTTCTTCTAAACCATATATTACTACTTCTATTATATCACTTCTTTTAGCAGTTCTAGCTCACAATCACTCACTGGTTGGACCACCAATACTTACAAGACAATAGAAAGCCATAAGGAACGGAACAGGTACTGTGGCTGCGTCTTCAAGGCTCCAGTGATCGGGGACAGGCCAGGTCAGGTCTGGGTCGGCTTCGATGGTACTGGATAATGCCCCACCTTGAACTACCCCCATCACTCGCTCACCACTGAGAATAATTTGCGGTATTAACAAAAGTACTAACTATTTAGAGTGGCTTTTCAAACACGTATATGAAAAGTCCTATAGAATCTGCTTATTTCAAAATTAAGTACGAGGTTAATTTTACTGATATACTTAATTTACTTTCAGTAAAGATCATCGTTTATTTATTTTAAGACTTTCTTTATCTGCCTACACTGTTTGTCGTTACAGAATGTATAAATTCCAATAATAGAAACAGAAATACTATTTGCTTTGCAATACGAAATTTAATAAGGAACAAAAATGTAATAAAATATGAAAATTGGATTTAAACAAGTTTTTTTCTCATGTATGCAAAAAATAAAGATGTCTTACTTGCTATTAATTCCACTGAAGCCCATTCCAAATTTATTTTTGTGTATTATTTCCTTATGTATTGCTGTTTTAACGTCTTTAAATGACACGTCAGCGTAGTATACCTGAAAATTCATTGTATTTTAATTTACTCCCAAAATGCAATTTTAGTCCCAAAATGCAATCACAAAGGCTTATTTCGAAAGCTCATTGCATGATAATTAATAACAGTAGGTATAACAGTAAAACTTAAAAAATATACTTTTTTTTTTCTTAAATTTTTAAATGTTAAATTGTCTGAAACACATTCCAAACCAGTGGATAAATATATTTAATTAAAATTAAATGTTACAGATACATAATATTTATAATAAAGTCTATTTTTTATAATTTAAAAAATATGATATCTACTTGACTTAACTTCACCACATCTTTTGTAAAAACAAAATCCGTAGAGAATCAATTAATATATTTTGAACTTACCTGCACAAGATTAGTGTTAGAAGGCAGTGATGGTGCCTCTACCCAGATCAGACTATCGATGTCACCAGCGACTTTGCTGACCAAGGTCAAGTTCTGAAGATTAGCAGATTTGGAGGTCGGGAGGTAGTAATATCCTCCCCATTGTCCCTTAAAAATTAATAGGTAGCGAAAATTAAATATCGTATCGTATAAAATGTTCAAATTATTCTAGAACTGTAACAAACATAAATTGAGCCTGTGTCACATCAAAAAAAGAGTTTTTGTATAACAAATATATCTATATTAGCTGCGTTCCGGGCCTTCGCTCCCGTTGGAATTCGGGATAAAGAGTACCCTATATAGTATTCCAGTTTATATTCTACCCGTGTACCAAATTCCATAACAATCGGTCCATATTTAGGTTGATATTTTCATATAAAATGCTTTGAATGTAGTGTACAAAATACAAGCTAAAAAAACGCGGAACTGTCGCGTAAAGCAACACTGAAAATGTAAATACCTTTTTCAAAATGTTGAATGCCAAATTTTTCTGAAGTTGCTCTTTGTACAAAGTATTTTCTGGGTCAAACGATGGAGCGTTGTAATCATCAACGACGAGCAGAGAGATTTTATCGCCGAATTTCTTCCTGTATGCTTTTACCAAACCTGTGTAAAAAAGATGATCAAAATCTTTTCTACTTTCAGTTTGAATTTTTTCCTCTTTTGCATTGCGTTTACAAAAAAAAATTTTGAATGGAAAGTAAAAATTATAATTAATTTTTCACTGTCTTTGTCTATAACAATAGCAATATAAAATTCACATTTCTAAACAATCAGAAGCTTGTCGCGTAAATAAAATAGTTTTTTAATTCTATTTATGATGAATTATCTTAATGATATTATTTTCTCTTTTAATATTTACCAATCAATCCACAGAAGGGTTGTCTTTCTGAAACCAGCACAATAGGTTTGGTCTTTTGCAGTTCACTTTCCAACGTTGGAACCCAGGAGAATTTACTTTCTTGATTTACTTTGATATATACCTTTTGTTGTTGTTTATCTGTCTTCTTCAGTAAAATTAGTATTTGCTTCTTAACATACATTGTAGTGATTACTTCGAATAGGTTCGGTTTCTTCGAATGCATTTCATTTGAATCTTGCTCCAAAGACAACACGAAAGCATCATTCTTTAATACATTGAATAGATTCTTGGATTTCTAAAATACATATAAATTGATAAAAACATGTTTCGAAATATAAAACAAATACAAAATGTATGTTTTGTTTAACTTACCTTGTCGTTTGTAAGTAAATTGTTTACAACAACTAAATCACTTTCCAATACAAATTCATTATTGGCTAAATCATCAAGATCACTATTTGCTACTTCAACTACTTGAACGGCAAAATCATTGTCAACGATGTTTTTTGATTCAAAATTGATGATGTTTGAGAAAACTGGACTCTTGTTAATCAATTCTGCAACTTTGACAGAACTCTCCTTAGTATTGTTACCAACAATTTGCAAATTTACCAAAAGAGCCGTTGAGACCTGCAGCAATTAATAAGTCAACATTTTTGTACAACAAGAATACTTACAAAAATATTATACTAAAATTTGCTTACATCAACATCTCCTGCCACAAAATTGGGTACAAATGTTCGTGTTTCCAACAGATCAGGCTCTGCTTCAACCTTAGGTATATCTGTCAATATAACGCCTTCAAGTTCTACTCCTCCACACCTACAAAAGATTTTTGTAAGTAGTTAGATATTGACAATAACTTATCATTATATCTAGCTTCAACTCAAAACCGTTTTAGTAATTTATTAAATTCACTTATTTTAATTACAGATAGGTGTGTATATTCTATAGCAAATTACATAAATTGGATTAATTAATATTAATTTATACTATTATTATAAAGAGGTAAGAGTTTGTATGTTTGTGGCGGGTAATCTCCAAAATTATTTAACGAACCGATTTCACAAATTCTTTTCCCATTATAAAGGTATATTGTCCCATATTCCTATAGGCTATATTTTATTTCAAAATTCCCACGGGAGCGCAGCCACGGGCAACATCTAGTATATATATATGTATATAAATTAAGTTTTTATCAGCATTAAATTCTTATCAATAAAATAATATGAAGTTTACGCTAAAAATATAACTTACTGGATGAGATCATGGCTTTCAACCAAATTGGCTTCATAAATAGCTACGCCATTTACACTTTTTGATTCGGCATCTTTATGTTTCTCAACACAAATTGTCAATTTTCTGATGAATTTCAGCTTAGATACACCATCGTGATCTCTCGTAATCATGTGGAATTGTATTAGAGAATCTAAGAATGTAACCCATTCATCACCTTCAGAGGCCTTGACTGTAGCTTTGTTTTTTTGTGAATTTAGTGTTACTATTGACTTGAACATGTCCCTAAAAAAATAAATGTGATGAAACGCTGACTCGATGTCTGGTTTATATGATTTGGCATTACAGTTATTATTACATTGAAATTAAACATTATTGCTATTAAGACACAAAAATCTAAAAAAAAATCATTAGTAATTTAGTATTTAATAGCATTTTCGTTCAATATAAAGTCAAATATTATGATGCTTACTTAAAGGTAAAGCCTCGTCTATCCATAATCTTGTAAACGTCCTCAGAATCCAAAACTATGTCTTGTTCTACGGTTTTAGATTCGTCAATATTGTGGAAAGATATATCTTTTGCAGTCGGAACATAAACGGTGCCCTCTATAATGGTCTTACCATTGAAACTGACCTAAAAGGATTTACAATGAAAATGTTTTTATGCATTTAATGACTTTTAATCGAATGATATATTCAAAAGAAAATTATATAAGCCGCCAAAATAGAAAACCCATTCAGATTATCTGTATCTTTAAAAATAACAAAACAATAACACTTTTAACTTACTTCAAAACGATTATTTCCTTTAAGTATACCAATAGAAAGTGTCAGAGGTTTTTCCCAAGTGACATTAGCTTCGCCAGTTATTTGAACGTTCTTGAATATAACAGACATATCTCTATAGTCCACTCCTTTATACATTGCCATTACTTCCCAAACGAGACGTAAAGAAGCCGCCTCGGGAAAAACTGGTTGACCTATAAATTAAAAAGATTTTTAAATGTCATAAAGTTAATCTAGCTACTGAGTTGTCACTGAAGTTATAACGTGATCCAAGGTTATTTTGTAATTAATTAATGAAGATTGAAGCCTGTGATAGAAAAGTAAGTGGCTTAGGTTTTTGAATTCTACTCGTGCCACTTGAGTTTGAACTAAACTGACTCATGTGTGTTTTTGTAGACCACCATTTGATTTCGGAGAAGAAAAGTAAAAAGAAAAACTTAGTAGCAGATAGATATGGTGGTATTTTAATTACAACTTGAATAATTGAAATTTGTTTAACAAACAATATATCCTTAGCAAGAAAATAAAGTAGTAACAAACATTTTAACAATACTAGCTACAGATGCCATAGTTAATAATAGAAATACATTACCGTCTCTGATGAAACTCCTCATAAAACTGTAGTCACTATCATAAACAGACATCACAAAGTTACGGCTGATTGATGGAATACGATCTTGACCGAAGTAACGAGCAATTGGCCTAAAAAAAACAAATTATTTAAAATTATTTCATTATTCTTCCTCACCGCTGCTGAATGAGAAAGTTGTTGATTGCAAAAGCTGCACATGCAAAATTATTTTATTCATTTACGCTCTACGGCTTCCGTGTTTAGAAAGGGCTAACTCAAAAAGTGCCGGCTAGATGTCGTCAATAACCAGTCGCCATTTTTAGTTTTCAACCATTGGCGAATGGTTGAAAACTAAAAATGGCGACGACAATGCAAAGTGGTTGAGAAAAAGTAGGAAAGCGAACCCTGCACTCTAATACTCATTTAGACTAAGAAAGGAACCGGAACAGGAACCGCAGAGAATGAAAAATGAAATAAAAATACAATTAATAATAATCACCAATCATCAGAATGTTGCCATCCAACTAAATGGGAAATGAGCGGCGTCTCCGTTGATACAGGGTACTCAATTTTTGGATACAAAACGTCCACTTTTGGATTTAGGCCAGCTTGGTATAATCTGTAATTTAAAATAGCTATGAATATTTATTGTATTCTCAGACCCTTTGATACAAGGAATAATAAATTTGAGCTGTTCTGTTGAGACTAAATAAAACATTGCACGATATTGGGTAATAGTTATTCATTAATAAAATTCGTAATACTAATTTGAACATTGTATCAAATTATTATCAAAAAAATATAGATTTCTACATCAACTTTACCCTATATACGAATTTAAAAGCTATTAATATAAATATTAAAATATTTTATTATATATCCTATATAAATAAGGTTCCTTTATTCGTACTTGTAGGTACGGAGCAATAAAAAATGAATGATTTATAAAAAAAAAGGTCTTGACGACTTACTTCCCAATAGCCTCTAACAAGTACTTGACAGGGTCAGAGTGCCCTCGCCTGGTCAATGGGATGTGGTTGCACTCTTTGAGTGATCTCTTTAGAATGGCCTGTAGCAACCCGTGAGGAGCTATCTCGACGACCGTGGCGTTTGCGGGAATCAGTTTAGAGGTCTCCTCGAACAAAACGGAGTTCTAGGACAAAAGAACTAGTATTTAGCTTGAATCGTTTGGCGAACTTTTAGATAATATTAAGTGCCGATTCACCTTCTTATCAAAAACCTTGCCTGCACTTTCAATGTTTGTATTTAATTACACGTTGATCTTTTCGTGTAGGTATCTAAATCGAAAGGAGTTTGGAATCGGAACAGAGGCAAAGCTTCATACAACTGCATTTTCGTAGATACACTAAGTACTGCAAGCATTCAGCGAATGTCTACTAGCCGCTTGTCGCGTACGCGCTGCAACTGGATAAAACCGATTTACGCGCACTCGGCCAGTAGACAAGCAGCTATGGGCCGCGTAACGTACGGCTGTCATGTTTCGCGCTCCCGCTCAGCAAATATTGACGAATTTCAAATTATTTTTAGTGGATTAAAGTGTAAATAGTTAATCAAAAATGTGTAAATAGATTAGAAGGTGTCATATAATAAATGTTTTATTTATTTTATTCTCCTTTGTTAACCCAAATAAAATAGGTAACAATATCGCTCGCTCCTTGGAAGCTTTGCCTTTATTCCGATTCCCTACTCATGTGGTCTAGGCCTTTCAGAATAATTATAAAAAATGGGTTCAATCGAAAAGTCGAATTGGGGCAATGTAAACGAGATATAATATGCGATTTTTCCTTTAAGTTATAATGTGAGGGTCTAATTTATTCCCACTTGACTTGTCACGTTGTCAGTGATAAAATACTGTAATGATTTTATCACTGACATCATGAGAAGTGAATATATTTAAATTATCTATTATATAAATTACTAGCGGCCCGTTCTGACTTCGTTCAGGCAAAAATATAATAAATTATACCCCTTCAACGACCTCTATCTATTAGTGAAAATCGCATGAAAATCCGTGCAGTGGTTTTTGAGTTTATCGCGAACAGACAGACAGATGCGTAAGAGGACTTTTTTAATATGGATAACGATAGCTTACCAACAAGTTGTTAGTGTGGTATTCGGCAGATGAATACTTAGCAAGGGGCTCAGACCACCTGTCTTGCGGCACTGATGTGGAGACCCACTTCTCACTGCGAGGTTTTGGATCCTTGATCACCTCGCCAAGGTATTTTAGGAGGCTAGGCCCTGAATAAGGGGTAATGTTGTAACATTAACAAGCTATTTAGGTTATAGACATATCAGCCACGTGTGAAGTTCTTTTTCTTTAAAGAAATGCTTTGATATGATCAAGAACAAGTTTATTTGTTAGACGAATTAAAAACGCCCCGACTTTTAATATTAATTTCGCTACAACTTTTGAACGTCTGAACCGAATTTAGTCAAACATATTAAGAACTACCGCATAAAAATTAGCTATTAAATAAAAAAAAACGCATCCAAATCGGTTCACTCATTAATGAGCTACGGTGCCACGCCAGACAGACACACTTATCGGTCAAAATTATAACCCCCTTCTCTTTGCGTCGGGCGCAAAAAAACACGAGATAAATTAAATCTGGTCTCCTAGCTGAATGAAAATCTGGTAATTAGATAAAAAAGTTGAGGTCATAATTAAAATGTATGAAGGAGACACAACCATTTTGCTGTGAATATAAGTAAATATTACAGTTTCCTCACCAGCTTCAGCAATGTATCTGGAATGGTAGGCGATGTTGGAGCAAGGAACTTCTTTAGCGAAAATGCCCTTAGCTGTCAGTTCAGCGACAAAGTTCTTCATGACGTCCGCTGGTCCAGAAATAGTTGAAGAATCTGAACTATTGTGGCAGGCCACTTCGATCTCGGGCGGGCACAGAGCGAGGACCTTTGAGAACGACACAAAATATCATTGTTAGCTAGTTTTTGACAAGATTTTTTTGGTGGGATTACCTACTAGGACGATACAGAAATTAATACCGGTTACTGGTAAGGTTCAGTATCTACAAATCTACTAGGTACTTTATTTACTATGCTTAAAAAATAAAAGGAAAAACTAGTCGAGGCATTACGTAATAGGAAAAAGAAATTGGTATACAAATATAATTACCTCTACTATAATAACAATAGAAGAAGCGGTGGTGGTGTAATGGTTAAGACGCCCGCCTGTGGATCGAAAGGTCCCAGGTTCGATTCCTACTCGTGCCACATGAGTTTGTATACCAATCTGACTCATGTATAGTAGTTTTCATCATCCACCACTTTCTTCCGGTGAAGGAAAACACCGTGAGGAAACCTGCACACTGGTTGATTCTTATTATTACTTGTGTAATGGAGAAGGCAATGGCAAACCAATCCATTAATAATGCCAAGAAAGTTGTTGTGTGTGTTTCATTCCACGTAATGAGCCCGTGATCTCAGCCAATGAGGAATACGACTATGAAGAATAATAATAACAGTAATATATCCGTATTTCAAGTTATACACTCAAAATAGTTGTATTTTCATGAATATAAACTACATGCCCAATTTTGTCTGTTAACATTAATTGCAAATACATTTAATTAGTGATATCCTATATCTAGTGAATTTTCTTCTACTATGTTAGCATCAAAAGTAACTCTTCATTATAGTTTTCATTTGCCAATACATATAGAAAAAGTATTCTATGACATAAATGCCTAGTAATTATACTTTTGAGTTTGAATTTGAAGATTTCGCACAGTGTCATTTAAATTGCTTCGTTATTAATCAGTCTTGTTACTGATAAGTATTATTAAAAGTTTTCTCAGAGAACTTTATCTGAAGATTCGAAGTGGGGCGATGGAAAGTGGAGACAATAGATTGTGGGACCTGAGGCGTGGTAGCAGTAATTTAATACGTGGCGAAATAATAACACAATTGGTTAAAATGTCGTATCTATTGTTTGTATACTTTTGAGCGTCATCTTAAATGAGTCTTACGAGGCGATTAAGTAACGAGCCTTAAATTATAGGCAACAATAGCATTTCAGGAGGACGACCGGTTGTGAAATCATATCCTCCGCTATGAAGCAGCCACCGACGATCATATAGGCTCATATCCGAACCATTGTCGTGCAGCGGATAGCCGCTGCACGACAATGGTTCGAGTGTGTGATAAACTGATACTGATATAGATCAGTATCAGTTTATCACACACTCACACTACTTGAAAACTCACAGCTTTGTAGCTAAGCCCCACAGCAGCCATAGAGCCCTTGATAAAAGGAGTCTGGACTGACACCAGTCCTCTGCTATACGCCGAGAGAATCATCTCCTCCGCTGTGAAGCAGCCATCAGCATACGCACAGCCGAGCTCACCTACGCTGTGGCCTGAAAACAATTTGGCGTAAGTTAAAATAACTGGCCAAGTGCGTGTCGAGCCACGCACAGTGTAGGGTTCCGTAGTAAAATATACATGTTCGAGTCACTGACCGAGAGTTAAAAACAGATAGAAAGACATGGCGAAACTCTCTTCTGGTCTGTTTCAATCAATTGATCACTAAACTGTATATGAAATTAAATAACCAAATACCTGCAAATAATTAAATGTTATTGCAATTGACCAGTTTTATTAATTACGCCAATTTACTATTCGGTTATTAAAGTCTGTCATACAAGTTCCATTTGATTTTACTAATTGGAAAGTAGCCAATTGCAAGCTTTGGGAAATGTGCAAGGAGACACCGATTTACTGCCATATCGCAAAAGGTTGCATCAGAGTTGAAAACAATCATAATGTACCATAATGATATGATGTCTGGGCGCGGCGTATAGCCATAAGACCATTAATTGAGTAATATAAAGAATGCCTGTAACTAACTCACCTATAATATTGTCGGGAACTATACCCATAGCAGTGAGAATATCAGTGAGACCGATTTGAACTGCTGCGATACCAACGAAGGAGTTCAGAATATTATCATAGATAGTTTTGTCCGGGTCTGTCAGAATCTTGACGATATCCAAGCCTTTGGGCTCGAGAACTTTGTGGCATCTGTAAAAAAAAAACAATGGTCTTCAACCAATCTTAAACTTTCGCGTTTCATTATTAATTGCATAATAATATTTCACGAGTATTTCATGCATATGTACCTTTTATACTACGTATTTAAAAGGTACGTGCGCGTTAAATACCCGTATGGATCGTCTTCATCAAATTATTTCACTATTTTTGCGGTATTTATTTTTGTTTGTATTTTATCGTCCTCATTTTGCTTGCCAACTCATATGATTTACATAGCACCGTGTGCATGGAACTATTGATATAAACCATCAATGATACAGGCGACTAAATATGTTCGTTTGAAACAAATAACATTTGTACGTTGCGCGTTACACAATTTAAATCGCGATAATTGTAAATCGATTAAAATTAAAAATAATTTAAATATACTATTGGAACTAAACTATAATATTTGCTTGTTATAAATAAACAACAGACTTAAGTACGCCTTTTAGGTTTTGCATATGTGTTTATTTAGATAATAATCCGTAGAATAAACAAAACACAAAACAAATAAATCATTATCAAGCCGATTTTAAATTAATACAGATTACGACAAAGTCTCTGTCGTCTCGTGAAGCATTGATCACTTTAAAATGATTGAATTTGACAGATAGATGAATATCTACTCTTTATTGCGTCATTTACAAAGGAATCGTAAGTTACAACAAGGTATTCAAACATAAATTAGCACAATGGCGGACTTTATATACTTAATATGATCCTATTTTAGAAAACCTGCCATAACATCCTGTCAATCGATACGCTTAATTCTATCAAAGTGCAAAACATGACCCGTTTCTGTCGAATCATACAACTTTGCAAGTCACGACCCTCAATAGGTGAAGCTGTATCGATATTCGTATCGCGTTACTCCTCAGATAGACAATGAAACACAAAATTTATCGGGTGATAAATTAATTACTTATATACAGAGGAAAACAGAGGATGATTTCACAAAGGAAATATCCCTTTGAGTATCAGTTTACAAGGACAAAAAAGATTTGTAGCCGTACTATTATTTACCTTATGGCATAAGGTCAGGTCAAAGGCATTCTTATGCCTTTTGACGTGCTAGAATCCATTAATCAATGAATTAATATTTATTATTTAATTAAACTTCAACCGTAGACAATATCGTCAGAATCTTATAGTCGAAATTTGTATTACATAGTTTCCGAAGATTCGTAGTACCTATTTCTTATTTTTTTTTAATAAATCGACGTCATAAATTATTATATTTGACCTTTAAATAACATTTGTATCCAACCAGGTACACGTTTATTTACGCCGTATTGTAATTTGTACTATTCCCTAGGGAACAATAGGATTTCATACAATTTTCCCGTCTGGTTGTTACACTTTAATCACATACTTTCACGTCTAAGTTGAAACATGGAATATGATTATTTCCAAGCATGTGTCGTGTAAAAACAGTTTTGAGTCGTGACATACTTTTCAATAGCAGCAGCAAATATAGGAATTCTCATAAGTTCAGCTCCCATACCGGCCCATTGGGAGCCCATACCGCTATACACGAACCAAACTGGGTTGACTGTGTCTGGGTAGTACTCAGCGCTCTCCGATAGTACTACTGTCTCACTCTTCTCGTTGGTATCTGTTGAGATAGATATTATATACATAATCGTGGATTATGAATGTGGTTCTTCTTAATTATTTATAAAATTTGATTTCTTTCGCTCTTTAGCTTTTAACTATCTCCACCCCAAAAATCACCTCAATCCAACGGATCACTCTACGTGAAAGGAGAACAAACCAAGAAAATACTTTAACATTTATATCATACTAGCTGCACCCGGGTTTTCGCTCCCGTGGGAACTTCGGAATAAAAAGTACCCTATGTGTTATTACAGGTTATATTCTACCCGTGTACCAAATTTCATAACAATTCGTCCAGTAGATTATGCGTGAAAGAGTAACAAACATATACACATACATCCTCACAAACTTTCGCGTTTTTAATATTGGTCACATTAATTAAAAACAAAACATCTTATTCCGAGTCAAAGCTATTCAAGAGTCAAAAGTAATTTTTAGGAACATATTGTTACTTGTCTTTTTTCAACATCATAATATACAAGTTTTCATCTAAAATACCCATTATGCCTACTTATCTCCTCATCTTTTTGGAAGATTTGTTTTCAGAAGTTAAGTTTTCCCTCGCAAAATTTCTTGTTAGACGTAAAATTTCTCAACTCACTAGTGAACTAATCTGCAAAGTTTAATTGCTCTTTATCCTTAACCCAGCGTCATAGGTAAGCGACAAACGCGGCAATGCTACTGTCTTAACTACAATTGCGAATTAAATAAAGATCAGTAATGTTGTGTACCAAATGATTACGACGCTATCAAAAATGCCCAAACAACTTAATCATGCCCAAAATTAGAAAACCATCTGTTGTATAATCAAATTGACTACGCATTTGTTACTATGCTCGTCATCTATTCAGTAGATTACAAAATAGAAAAATTAAATACGTTTTATAACTATTCTTAACTACAAAACAGTAACGAATTGCTGTAAAACCGACTCCACGTGGTCTTGTCGCACAGCTAGCCCTAGAGTATTATCTATGGAACATTTGACCCGCAATGTATCGTTAATTCCTTTTCATTACAATTTGCATGAGTGAGTGAGAGTGAAATAATGCGCGTCAAATGTATTCGTAGCTTTATTGTAACAAGCCGAAGCTGCATTAGTAAGCGAAAACGATTCTGCGACAATTAAGCTTGCGTGAGACCACAACAATACAATTCGGGTATTTTTTTATTCTGAAATTCTCATGCAAGGACGCACAGTGTTATGCAGCATTCAGTCACTTAGCTCATCAAAGACAATTAAAGCAATTTACGCACCGCCTCGCCCGATACAATTTTAGTTTGTATTTTGGACTTGAATTAATTTTGATTAAAATTCTGTTAAACCGATTGAAAGGTACAAAGTTTTGTGAAGAGTTTTCGGTTATTATTTTTATCGAAACAAAAACATAATGAACACGAGATTAAAATCGGTTTAACCGTTTAGCTTATACATACAGACAGTCATACACTAACACGTTAAACTTACACGTTCTGTCGTCGGGTATTAAACAGAGGTGAGGTGTGGTGTAGGTAAAGATAGAAATAAAAAAAAATGTCATTAAATAGTATATAGATACCGCTCTACATACTCAGAATAGGTACTGTTACCTATCCTTACATAACTAACTAATATTATATAATGTGAAAAGATGTATTTTAAGATGATTTTTTGTCTTTAATTTCTTTCAGGTCAAAACGGAGCATTGAATTGAGTTGTGGAGAGCTGGAAAGTGACATAGACAGCCTTTAATAGGCACAGCTAATTACTGTAAACGTATAAAAAAATATGATAATAATAAACATCATACCCAAAATAATATATCCTCTGGCCAAGTGACCAGGTATCTCCATGGAGTGAATGCTCCTCAGCAGACCGATTTCTTCAGGATCTATGGGGTGGGTCTTCAGGGCATCCAGAATGATCTGCACGCAGGGTTCCAATCGACCAGAGGCCAGGACTAGTTGGGGGATACTGCTTTTGTAGCGTTCTGGATCCTTTGTGAAAGTAATTTCGTACGTGATCACGAAAGTAGCTTTATATGTGACATTTGAACGAGGTGAAAACAATACTTGTTTTTTTTTTTTAATATATATATTTTTAATTTTGTCTCCTTTACTTTATTTGAACTACTTACGATACTTAAATTTGTGTGAGGTACCTACTATATTTTAATTTAAATATGTGTTTACTACTTTGATTTCAAAATTTATCTTCTGCTATTATTATTTTTAATTCTCGGTGGCCAGTGTTTCAGTATTATAAAAAGATTATGAATAAAACTTCGAAAATTTAAAAAATTACTTACCTTCGGCTTGTAATGTCCTTTCAGTAGTACATGAATATTTGCGCCACTGTATGAGAAATTGTTCACAGCAATGAAGCCGTTCCTGTCTAATGGTGTGTTCTCTGTCACCACTTGTATCTTTCCGTCTCGTACGGACGCGATGTGGTTCTGAGGCTCGGAGTAATGCAGGTTCGCTGGAATCACTCCTTTTTGGAAAGCGAGGTTTGCCTATAATTAAAAAAAACGTTTTTGTATCCATACTAATATTACAAAGTCTGTCTATCTGTCTGTAAGTGTGTTCCGCATCACGGCCAAACCGCTAGACTGATTTTGATGAAATTTGGTATGCATGTAGTTAAAGACTCCCGTTTAAATATATCGTTCCTAAATGCCAGGAGATTGTAGCTTTTGTAAATATTAATGAATTTCAAATATGAGGGATCTGTGTCATTTCTTTTTTTCATTTGATTTTATAAAAAAAAAATTAATTGGTAATTTGAGAGAAATACTGAAAAAAAAAAGAAATTACTAAAATTTAAGTATCATATGGTACCTAGTGTCATATAATTAAATAATTTTAAATTTAGCAAAAATGTATATTTTGCTTTCATTAGCTCTAGCAGTTGCATGGTTTTCATATTGATCTGACTAAAGATTGAGCCTCTGATATATCTGATAGTCCGACAACTAAGCCGCTAAGCTCGACGATATATACACATATGTAAATAATATCTGCGCCCCGGGGCTTCGCTCGAAACTTCGGGATAAAAAGTACCCTATGTGTCATTCCAGGTTATATTCTATCCGTAAACCAAATTTCAAAACAATCCGGCCAGTAAATTTTGCGTGAAAGAGTAACAAACATAAAATCTATAAATTAAACTACAAAAACTTTCGAATTAATAATGTTATAATGATTAGTACAATAGAATTATTTTTAGGTTTGCAAAACCTTGTTACAGGTAAATATTGCCTTCAAGTTTCGCAACTCGACTCTGTCTACCCCATTCACATAAATAGACGTACAAAGACGTGTTATTATATGTATCCAAAACCGGTTGCATGTTTATCATAACTTTATTGCACGGAATATAAATAATAAATCAAGATTCATACAAGAATCACATATAGGGATTTCTTTAGGATATCTCATAGGTTGTTATATTTACCTTAACCAATTGACAGATTCCAGAGGCAGGCTCGCTGTGACCCATGTTGGATTTCACGCTACCGATTCTGATCGGTTTGTCCTTAGCGAACACTTTCCCAATAGCTTCTAACTCGTTGCCATCGGCTTCTTTGAGAGCTGCGAAAGAACAATTCTTGGTAAAAAAATTTAATCTTAATTCTATCCTTATCTAACATAGGCATATTTTAACTGTTTAAAAATGATAAATTGAGTTTCACGGCATGTGAACTGATCTTACCAGAGCCATAAGCTTCGACAAATTCAACTTTAGTTGGATCCATGTTGATTTCTGAATAAAATGCGTTGAAGAAATCTTCTATCTCTTTCGGCTCTCGAGTGGGGAGAAATTCTTCCCCATCTACCCTTGGATTTGTAGCATAATTGCCTTTCATATGATACACTTGTGAGTAGATTCTGAAAATGAAAGGTGATATATTTGGTATCACTACTGGAAGTGTTTTACCTATATAATAAGTGGTATCACATTCACGTCATAATATAGTTTCGTTTGTTGAAATTTGTGTTTTATTTGTGTTAAAATATTGAAAATATACAAGCAGTACTTGTATGATTATGTCGTCAATGTACATTATTTTCAAGATTATTTTTTCTGCCATTGGATCATACTGATTCGATATTAAATAATTTGAATACTTACCGCCGATCCCGGATAATAAGGCATGGTAATACAAACGACGAACATAGAAGCAGTCATTCCGAAACGCCAGTAGTTTGTAACTTTTTGAGATAACTTATTTAATTTAAAAATTGACAGGAAAAAGTGCCTGTAGTGGTCTAATATCTTAATAATTGATTTGACTTCGACAATAATAGTTAATTACCTCTTAGCGTCTTGAGCTTTCTGTATATAAAGGACGCTTATAGCATCAGCTCTTACTGCGCCGTCAGCGTTGTTGTCAAAACACCTGGTCTTACCGTCCAGGCAACTGAATCCAGCTCTGCAATATTATCATCATTATAAATAAAACAAAAACATTGCACATATATATTAAACAAATTGTCGTGTTAAACAATATTGATTTTATTTGCATTGACTAGAGCTCGGATTAAATGTTTGTGTATCCTTGATACGCAGAACGCGTTGAATATTTATTCAAGTGTTATTAATAATATAATTTTCAGTTCTTTGCATTTGCAATGAACTGAAAATTCTATTATTGATCACCATCACTACATATTACAAAGCAAAGATGCTTCTCTCTGTCTGTCCATATGTATGCTTAGATCTTTAAAAATACGTAACGGATTTTGATGGAGTGTTTTTTTTAATAGGTAGTGTGATTTCTGAGGAAGGTTTAGGTGTAGATATAATTTAATATAATATTACTCGAGCGAAGCCGGGACGGACCAGTACTTCATAATAAATAAAACAAACAGTATATATCAATATATAGTACATATCAATATATATCAATATATAGTATATAGAATGCGATGAACTTGTAACTACCCTTATTTCATAATAATCCAGGTACTTACCGTCTGATATTCAGGGAGACATGAGGATGCATACATAGGTTACATCCACCGACGATAGCTGCATCACAGATTCCCGAGCTGATGGTTTCATAAGCATGTTCCAGGCAGGCCATGGAGCTGGCACAGGCAACGTCGAGAGCGTAAGAAGGTCCCTTACTATCCATCCAATAGGAGATGCGGTTGGCGTACATGGCACGGTTACATCTATAATTTTTTTTGTATTATCAATACGATATAGAAATTTATATTATTTATTCGCCAACCAAGTGTTACAATGATCTTAAGGTATACCTAGTTCAGTATTATAAAGTCACCGATGCGACTGTTTTTTACCTTTCTCCTTTTAAACACGCAACTGATTTTGATGCAGTTTTCACTTATTTAGATGATGTATTCTTCAAGGTTATACTTACATAAATGACTACGGGCAGATGCTCTTATATTTTAACATAATTGTTGGACTACAAAGACACGTCACCACACGCCAACAAAGCTATTGCCATTTGCCAACAAAGAAAATCATTCATAACCAAGGATGTGAAGATAAAATATCTTTCATCACATCATGTATCCATTATTCATTCTCATAACAATATCAATAAAGACATAGTTAACTTACCCACTTATTCCGAAACCATTGCGTTGTATCATTTCAAAGATGATAATTTTCTCAGATTCGGAGAAGGCAGATCCGATGAAAACTCCAACCCTTTTGCCTTTTAGTTCCACCGGGTTGACTCCTGGAAACAATCCATAAATGCTAAAATAAGTTTGTGTAATGTATGTTCACTATTTTACTATTTTACAAATATTCTTGAAATTTCTCATATACTTCCTCTTATTCCAGAAAAAAGTAATGTTTTAAAGTGCTTGAGAACTTCACACAAGCAATGGCGCAGTTTATTAACTTATATATTAGTGATGTCCGTAATTGAGCCGTGAAGTTCCCGCTCTGGCATAAGATTACACCACATTTAAATAATTCATATAGGTTTCCTGTAATCTACAAGTAATTAACTATATTTTATATTTTTTTCAAAATTTTAGGTTCAGTAGTTTCGGAGAACTGGAACAGATTCTCATACAATCAAAGTTCATTTCATACAGGTGAGTACAACATCGTGATGAAACCTACACTCTAGTTAATAATCTATCATCTATTAGTGTGTGACATGGAGAAGGCAATGGCAAATCACTCTAACATCCAACAACAACGTTCCCAAAAATCGTTGACGTCATACAGACGGCTGGCTGTAAAATCATGGCCGAATCTTCCAAATTTTTATTCTTAGCTCCAGTTGGAACCACAAATATGGGAGAGTCACCTAGCACAAGTTTCAGGGCAGAAGGTATAGTGGTTCTTTTCTAGGTCAGAAACCAAACGCGATAAATAAATATGGCACCAATATTCCATGTTTCAAAATCTCACCCGCATCATAAACAGCAGCATATGCATGCTCCAACAGCACTCTGCTCATGGGTTCCATCGTCAGGGCTTGTTTGTAATGTACCTTGAAGAACTGAGCGTCGAACTTCTCAATTCCCTCAACTTTACCCAGATAGTCTGATACTTCTGGGTGGTGGAACACCCAGCGAGGCTCAGCCTTGCAGACCATATCCACCTGCGAAAAAAAAACGGAGTCCAAAAAATGCCCATCGCTGTAAGCAATTTCTTCCAGCCAACCTTTATGTCAAAACTTGGCAATTATTGTGACGATGAAATTATTAAAATTTAAAGAGTGATGGAATTGGTCTGGACGTTGGTGGGAAATTGAATGCAAATCTGTTCGATAAAAAATTAACTTTATATTCCTTCACACTTATACAAGCAACTAATTTATACTAATTAAATTTATGAACTACTAGGTGTTGCCCGGGGGAATTTTGAGAATAGTAACCTTGGATAATGGTGAAATAATTTTTGAAATCAGTTTGGTAATTTCGGAGACTACCCGCCTCAAACATACAAACTCACAAAGTCACAAACACCTACCTGTTTATAATATTAGTATAGATTATAAAAAATACATTATAATGTTAATACATAAAATTATCTACAATAGCTTTGATCTCTTAAATAGTGCCATCTTTTTTCTCATATTTAAATACAACAGTCTTTTTTTTTTCTAAATACGAGCTAACCAGCCAGCTTCTTTTACAAATGTATTTGCGTAAAATCTCAAAAAATTAAAAAGCAATGTGTAAAAGTCATTTTAAAGCTAATAATATCACTTTTCAATAGGAATTCCAATGAAATTTTATTTAAACCGCAAGTAAAGATGTAGCGCTAAAATTGCGTTATAAAAAAAATATATAAAAACTTACATTGTTATAAAGGTTCTCTTTAAACTGATTCACACTGCTCGAACTGGGGAATATGCCTGACATCCCACTGATTACTATTTCGTCCCCTTTTAGGGGTGAAACAGGTTTCTCCAAGGTCACATAGGTATGGTCAGGAGCCACGTTCTCTTGAGGGATCGGAGCCATGGTAGCTGGTTGAAGATACGGGCGATACAACCGAAGGGAATTAAAATAACAATGTATTTAAACTAAGAAGTATTAATATGCATAGTTTGACTATTTAAAACAAATTTAGTCAAATTAATTCCGTATGTCTTTTCCGTATACAAACTGGGAGAAATTTCTTTGGATGGTGATCCTTCGAATGATTAGTAAAAAATATCGTGAATGAATAATGTCTAGAAGAATTTATGTAGGCGAAAAAGATGACCGTGCAAAGTGAAGAAATAGTAGTAAAGCGGACCTCGGGCTGCGACGCTCCAAGGTTGAGGAAGAAACTGGGATATTACTCTGGTGAGAGATGAATATTGTGACTTCTTCTTTCTGAAGACTTGAATAACACTAGTGTTAGAAATAACACACTTGAAAAAAGAAAGAAAGATTACATTATCTCCTCTACTCTTCCTCTAGTTTTTAACAGTCATATAAATAATTACAGAATGAGATTTAAGTTTAACGTGTCTGTCTGTCTGTCGTATGTGTGTCCGTGTTAGATCTATTTTTTTTTTATTTGATGGAGAATTTAATCGAGAGTTTACTAAGTATGTTTATAAAATGTGCGTTCAACTTCGGATTCGGGAGTATCTTAAATTTTTAATTTAATTTTGTATTCTTTGTATTGAACTGGGAAACATGAAATTATATTCAATGCGCGATATAATAATTATGTCCGTGCCGACAAGCCATGGAGTTCCCTCGTCGGGAGCCGTACACCATCAGGTCATGCTTATAACAATAATGAATTTTAATCAAAACTAAACATGTGTTACGTACAAAATTTCAGTTCGATCGGTTGAAGATATTTGCTTCAGAATTAAGCTGCAAGAATCCACCCGAACATACAATGCAAGTTAAATAAAAGCTTATAAAATCATACCTCCAACTAATATGGTATATGTGTATGTGTTTCACGCAATATCTACTGAACCGAAAGTTATGAAATTAGGCATACGGGTAGAATATAAGTTGGCATATCACATAGGGTATTTTTTATTTCAAAATACCCACGGGAGCGAAGCCCCGGGGCGGAGCTAGTAGTAAACAATTATTAAAAATAAGCTTATAGCTACACTAATAAAATTTACGGAATCCTAACGTCACTAATTTGATAATCAAATAAAAAACAACAATGCTATCGGCCTCTTGATTTTATTTTACTTCGATCATAGAATTCATGGACATTAGTTAACCTTTGAGTTCAAATGGATACTATAATTAGATGTTTTTTTTGTACCTTGCAATTGTAACGTTCGAAACTACAATATTTACAGTTGGAATTGTTGAACACATTCGGTGTGTGTACAATTCGGGATTTCTGGGAATTCATTTACAAATTACCTACGCATTTAATAATTCAATAACGTTAAATAACAACGTTAATAACAACTACGATAACAAAATAACGGATCTTTCAATTGACATTGCTTTCAGTTATGATAAGAAATGATTTATTGAAATCTGAAACGCCTAGTGAAAAAAATCTAACTTAAGTAAACACCTAGTGAAAAAAAAACAAAGAAAAATCACTTGGACTGAAATCTTTCGTCAACTCATGTATTTGAATGAACAACTGAACTTACAAAAGCTTTCAATTGACGAAGAAAAGCTTTCGGTTAAATCTTATCACATTAATTCCGTAACTAAAATACATTTAAAAAAATAAACGCGATCATTTTCTGTACTTTAACGTTAACTTTCTCAGTTGCCAGTCCTAACATTATTATAACAATAGTTGTTTAATAGTTACATGAGTATTGTTAGCATATTTGAATAAATTACTATTCAAATACTTACCAACCAAAATCATATAAAATTATATTAAGATTTCTTCTTGGCGACGATGAATAAGAAGCATTAAATGTACGATCACATGCAATAAATGGAAAATATCTTAATGTCAATGACAATAAAGACATCGCAAGAAGCCATTATGTGCGTTCATGGCATTTTTATGCATTGGCATAGCAAGACCGGGCTATTATGCTTTATATGATTTAGATCTGCGCCAGATTGATTGAAAATTTCCACGAATTTCTTGTGCGAAATAAATAAAACTGCGTTCAATGATACCATAAAAAGTCAGAATGTTATAGACACAAAATCAATCAGGCCAAATTATTTTTAACTGTTATGTGTTTTAAAAAGTTAAAATTAGAACACAACTTTTTTCAGTGGCCAGTGCAACTAATAAAATCTTGACGGTTGTGTATGGGTAAATATATAAACAGAAATAAAACACACTAAATAGGTACTAAAAATGCCTATAATTAGTGTTTTTTGACCTAAGTAGGTACTATATGGTAAAGTCAAGATGTTTTAATCTAGACGGGTAAAATTATCCATTTGCATGAATATTGTCTTTTTCAATACCAACTTTTCATTTTCCGTTTCACCGGTCAAACACAAGAGCAATTAAAACAAAGCGCCTGCTAATATTGGACGAGCAATACGGCAGCGCCGCAGCATTGCAGACTGAACTTTCCTCGTTACTCAGCTCTATCTAAGGCAGTGTCTCGACTGATAAACACCGGGAAGAATTCGCATTAGCAACTTCAGAAATCAACTTACAGCGCAAATTAATGTAAAACAACAGACAAGATTCGAGAAAGACACAAGAGGGAACGGGTGGAGGAATTCAAGCGGAAATATAGAGTGTGACAAATAAACCATTGGCGACTGAGGGTTCGCGAATCTTTGTTCCAAATATTATCTCAAATAGGTACTTATCTTGAATTAAAGTGGAGAAAGTATGAATTAATATGAAAGGAAGAATTGTAATGATAACTGTATGTAATTATTTACTAATCATCCTCTCTTGTCCGCTTCTTGTAATTTACTGTATTTTATGCACTAATACATATAAATTCATAAATTTGACATGATAATACCCGTGTAGGTCTAATTCACGAATTCATTATTTGACTTTGACTTTATCAACTTATGCACAGCTAAAATGTTCAGTGACGTCACGTAAAGGGACTGGGCATATTTAGTTTTTCATTACAAATGGCTCTGGAGCTATTTCGGAACCGCTTACCCGCTCCGTCTGCCTCAGCCTCACGTATCGTTACACACATTTTGTTAGAAAAATGTATGGCGTATCCTCATTATATTTACTTAGTAGATCCTTCCCACTGACCGTTATTACAAGTAGCAAGATGCTCGTCACTGTCTCAAACTTGACGTTTCATGCGCACACTGTGCTAATTTAAATTTACTCCTGATACTGTTACGTTAATTAAATTGTAGGATGACATGTTTGAACAATCTCTTAATAGATTGGTTGAGTATGTGCTATACTAATTTATTTATTTTTAAATAGAATTTTTGTATTAATAGCTTATAAAATTTTGTGTGTACAAAAGTGTGCAGTGTACAGTCAACAACTCATCAACCTACCTAAAATCATTGCAAACTCGCCGCTTTTACCGCGCCATAGAGGTTCATGCAGAGTAACTTGATGTGCTGTTGACTGTACAAAAAATAAAATAAATGCGCGAAGGTATCGCAAAGATTTATTTCGCCACAATATTTCTTCCGTTGACTTTTATCTGAAAAGCCCTAAAGGGGTAGCATTTTATACATTACCACGGGGTAACCTTTTATATCGGCCGTTGAATTAAAAAGCAAATAAAGTTAATACTTTATTTGAAATAATTTTAAATTTTATAGGTAATAATAAGTAAATAAATATATTAGGACAAATCACACAGATTGAGCTAGCCCCAATGTAAGTTCGAGACTTGTGTTATGGGATACTAACTCAACGATACTATATTTTATAACAAATACATAAACATATAGATAAACATCCAAGACCCGGGCCAATTAGAAAAAGATCATTTTCCATCATGACCCGACCGGGGATCGAACCCGGGACCTCTCGGTTCAGTGGCTAGAACCTTACCACTGCGCCACCGAGGTCGTCAAATAGTAATAGCTTAGATTGAAGTAATTTTCAATTTTGTAAGTTGGTATTTGAGGTAATAAACACACATTGAGAACGATACACGGATTTATCAGAAACATAAATATATTGATGCTATCAAAATCCTTTAAATATTTACAACAATACGTATTTTGTGGCAAATTCTTAAGTTTACCAAATACTTGTATCAACATAATTTCATAGCAAACCAGCCTTCAAACTGGACCCAGTGTTTGGCGAAATAACGGGAGTGAAATGTTAAAAAATTATGAAAAAAATTGAAGAAAAATACTTTACATACGATTATTCGAAAAGACACAGTTCACGGTGGTATTCGTTGTATTGTTCGCTGTTCATTCGTGAACTTTGCAACATTTTCTGTTCTAGGTATATACTAACTCAATTTGTACAGTTTTCAATCGCGTAGTTGTAAAGTTCGGTCTAAGGATGATCCCTTAAAGAGTCTCCAGTATGACTTTAAAACTGTAATATTTAAACCATTTGTAGCGACCAGAACTTTTAATGTAGGGATTTGTCCGTCGACCAGAAAGATTTCAGCGGATCCCCTGAGAACGGTTCAAATTTTTACGACTTTAAGTTTCCTAGGTTTTAGATTGTATGGCATCCTTCCGATATTGGACTTTATAGGAAAAATGTTTCATAAATACATTCGAGAAAAATAATTTTTAACATTCTAGCTTTTATTTTTGTAAATTCGCTAAATTAAATGAACAACACTCAACGGCCCACACTAAGCACTAAACTTGTATCGTGAGTCCAATGTATATAAACACAGAAATAGGCGCAACACACCCAGGACGGCAAACGAATGTTTGTGATTTTGTCATACAAATTTATTTCGATCGTATAGTTGCTTACCTACCTATATATACTATGTTAATCAATGTACAGACGGGAGCATATAAACCTGACCCCTTTGTGGTAGCAAGTTAGAAAGGGTCAGTTTTGTCTGCCCTCGACAGTACACAAGGAAGTATTCTCTTGAACAAAATTAGCCATTCTATAAAGAAACTAACATGTTTAACTTTCAATGGACGGAAACAAGTGGCAGATTATGTTACAGAAATTCCAATGAACTGTACTTACATTAAGTACAGTTCATTGGAATTTCTGGCACGAAGGCATGCTAAACACCACGTTAGGTTACCATTACAGCTTGATATTATCCTTTAGAATATACGAGCGAGTAATTAAAAGCTAAGGTTACCTAGAAAACTGTGATCAAAAGATTTTACTAATGAAATTTTTTGTTATTTTATTTTTTGGTCTTCGTGTCTAAAAATATGCAAATAAAATGGTTGCATTATGATGTATTATTCTGCGTTGAGAATTCTAGATGTATAGACGTACGTATGTAAACCATTTATTAAAATATTTTTCTTTCATTTTAAATATATTTAGTACTTCTTGTCATTTATCAAATTCTAATTTGAATGGGGTCGGCGCGTAACCTACCTTTTCATATCATTACAAATACACTTTTTTCGAGTTGCCTATTCATTTTTTCATTTCAATTTCATGTCGACCTCATTGGCGTAGTGGTCACCACGCCCGTCCATTATCTGAAGGTCCTAGGTTCTATTCCCAGCGCGGATTTTCATCCACTTTTATTTCACGTGCACCTATCTCTTCCCTTCTCATCATCTCCAATTATAAAAAAGTCTTAGTCAAATATTAGATGAGCTATAAATTTATATTTTATATCGTATATTATTGTTGCTGAGTAATGCAATACCACAATCAAATTGATGTACAAATAAACAAACATCGGTCAATTTTGTGGTTTTCATTGTCCAATATAATTGACAATTTGATTTCATGCAATTTTGCGCTGCATCCATTCATTTATCACTGTAACTGTTCTATTTTACTTTTTTTTTTATTTCTCTACAAATGAATGGTAACAAAAAATATATTAATATTCAAACGAAATCACGGGTGAAAGTTGAATGATCTATGAATAATATGAATATTCTAACAATAAATTCGGTAACATTCCATTTATAAGGGGAATTTAATGCAACTTACGTAGATAAAAATACAAGACAGAAAATTTCTTAAGTATTACAAAATATAAGAAAAGTACTTCGTAATCAAGTATCACTTCTACCGTCGCCAGGATGTTTATTTCACTCTAAGATATATCGCTGTTGAACAAAGGAGTGAAATTGTTGACGTATTAATTTACTTTATTAGTCAAGTTATAATGAGCCAACGACAGAGCGCGTCGAACACCATCCGAATAGCCAGTCCGACTCGAGAAGAAGGTAATATATTCCCTATAGTATACTCAAGCAAATAAAATAAAATTTGGCACACGAACATCACCACGAAGTTATTCCCAGAATTGTTTTCAGATGACCTGAGTCTAAAAAATACTCACGTCGAATACAATCTAGACCTGCATCATCAAAGCCATTTTATATTAATCTTAAGATTTCAATGACAGATAATGTCCACCTTCTGATAGTAACTTTTAAAATTGGGCGACTTTAAATAAATTACCAGGAATGGCACATGGCTATGTATGTATGCACATACTTGAATTTTCAACAAACTTCAAGGAGACAGAGGCCCATTAATTTGAATACTATTCAAAATGAAATTACAATTTTAACAGCGCGTGGAAAACTGAATCTTTTAGGCTGATTTTCCACGGTATGAAGACGTCATTGACTTTTCTGCTAGTACAAAAATGTTACTACACCATTGATGAATTTATAAATGACAATTGTTTAAAATAAATTTGACTGATGCACGTTAAATGATAATTAACAATATTTGTAAGTCTTTAAAGACAGAGCATAGTGATACTACCTACTAATTTATTTCAAATGTATTTTTAATATACCTACCTATGTCTCACAAATAAACATTCTTATTCTTATTCAATTTTCCTGTTGACCCTTCAGGCGTCTGAGAGATAGTAATTCCTAAGTTATTTTGTGGTATTTCCGAAGCAAAGGTTCGCTCCCAACTGTACCCTTTGTTCTTTTATTTACCGTTTACGGCTTAAGGACCATTGGTGTTGTTTTCTTTTTTGTGGTTCTGTAACTAGGCAATAGTACCCTTTGCCCGCGTCTTTGTTTTTGCCTAAATTAGTATTTTAGTGCTCTAGAAATGTATTTATTAAAATTAGGTACTGTGGACCACATGTACCAGTTACCCTGCAGTCGGTATGAAATTACCCTTTATGTCCTGTTAATTGGGGTGATTTTGTATGTTAATGTGGCGTCAACTGTCTAATATTAATATTTGAAAAATATTTTTAATAAAAGTTTTTAATCAGAGAAAATATGTTTTTTTTTTTTCTAGTGTGATATTTGTAAAGCTTGCTTCCGCAGCTGTCAAGCGACGTAGCCCAAAGTTTCACTTTCCTACTATTTTGTAGAAAAAAAAAGTGTACAATTGGAGTCCCACGTCGGTTGAGCTTATTAGAATTGTAGATGATTTAAAATCAAAACATGTTTAACGATTTACATTAATTCATTGTATTTTAATTAGCACTGCTTTGTTATTTGAGGCGAAGATGTTCTTTGTTTTTAGTTTTTGTAAGTTTGAAAGATTACTATTTTTCTTTACTTTTCATTGCATACGCGTATTTCGAAGCGAAATAGCAAAAACTAGATCATGCATATTTCCTTCTTCTCATCCTAATTAGGAAAATTGGGGCTAATAAACTTTGAAAAAAAGGGCTACCAACTTATTACTATTTCAATAAGGCTAAATGGTCTGTGTTTCAATTCTACTAATAAACCCGGTTTGGAACTACAATGTCGCGGAATAATGCTTGTGTTAAATACGAAAAGTAACAAAATTACACTGAGTGAGTAATCGCCTTTATACTAACAAAACATTGTTTCTCAAAGTTTGTCAGCGTATCTTGTTGTAGCTCGTACGTCCCGCGTCACTGAGTGTGAAGCTTTCTTGCTGAAAATCATTAACTACTTGTACAAACAATTTATTGTGTGCACAGGCAGTCTGCGCTTCGAATAAGGGATTTTACTACATACACAATTCGAAAGAAGAGAATGACATTTTTTTATAATTTTGGTGTTAAATATTCAATGATCGGGTAACGCAACCTATTCTAAACTTCTTACTGCGCCGTCAACTTTGACGGTAACATTAACGTGCGCAGACAAAACGCAAAGTACGCTATTTTATCTAAACGTCAGCGGTTTAAATCAACGTTAAATTTGATGGTGCAACTAACCCTTATTAATTCAATATACAAGAAAGTTTGAATGTGTGTCAGTGTGTACTATAATACGAGTTCTAATAGAAGAACATCGATTTTTGTTACGGTGGTAGAATATTAACTGCGATTAGCACATTATACTTTATCCCAAAACTTTTACGGGAGTAAAGCCGCAGAACAGACCAATATTAAATGTTAAAATCTGTCTATCAAGATTTCACGGCTAAATTAATTTTGATGAAATTTAGAACAGACATGTCAACGTCATCATGATCCAGGGCCAAACACCGGCTACCGTGAGCGGAGCTGCAGGCAACACCTAGTAATTCATAACTCAGGACTTGCGGTATCTAGTTGCTTGTACGTCTGTGTTCACCACTCCCGTTCCATCAAGCTGGCAGCTCAAGTAGATAATTAAAATGCAATCAATTAAATATTTCCATTGCTACTGACAACCTCAGGCTCAAACGACGGACTACGCAATCAATTCGTTTTGTATTGCTACATTTTTTTTCGATTCGACAGTGTTTTGTCTTTCTCTGCGTTTCGGACATTTGATATTATATCTGACTGGGTAATAGGAACGTAATAAATCTTCCTCTGGAATCAGGCACGTGTCTGGCTGTCTGTTCGGGATAAACTCAAAAACTGCTCAGATTTTCATGCGATTTTCACCAATAGATATTGTGGTTCGTGAGGTGGTACCCGAGCGAAGCCAGGACGGGCTGTTAGTAAAATATAAAAAAAATTAAGCCATGGAATCAATCGGTATTCTTAAAAACCAATACTGCTTTTTCATCCAAGAACTGAGCTGGCTTTGACTAATGACACTGGCGGTGCAACGGGTATCGGGTTTCAGATAAATACTTGCGAACATTTATTATTTTAAAAGGAGGTTTCTTTTGTCGTAAGTTAACGAGAAAGAAAGGAATTATAGAGACCATTTGTTTGTTTACCTAAAGAAAAACGTTAGTTGTGTTTCATTCCACGTTTTAATTGCATCTATTATATTAAGGAATAGAAATTGTGAAATGACCAATCTATCATATCCCAGTTTTCTCATCATCGAATACTTAAATAGTGACCGTGTGATTCCGCACTTGAATGTTTATACCGCATGTCTCATTGAAGCAATATTCTGGATTCGCAGTTGGTTATAATTAAAGTGACCACAGATAGAAGATAGATATTTCCATAACATAAACCCTAATACAAAACCATGAGAGATACAAAGCAATATTGTTGTTTTAAGTACTTACACAAGTCCTTGGTATATGTACCAAACTGTATGCAGTTTCCAAGATACATACTAAAACAGGAAAACCACAAAAGACCTTAGCTTGCATAGTAACCGCAAGATACGACTAATTAAAAATACATTAGCGGCGAATGTAGTAAGTAGTTAATGGCTGCCACTTAATTTTTCAGAACAGCAGTAAAACAAATGTATTGGTTTGGTTCGTGACATTGAAATGTAGATAAATAGATAACGAATATTGCATTATCCGGCAAATTACGTGTGCAACAATGACATCGTACACTTGGCATAAAAATATAATTCACAAAGTGTTGGTTTGATATCATCAAGGAGACGTAGGCTGGAACATATCCCTCAATGGGATAAGCCCGCCGATGCTATTTTCTGTTTCTTATGTTTTCTTCTGCAATAAAGTTATTTCAAAAAATTTACCCTGGGCTTCGTCACTGTATGCCGGATGATATGGAAGCAAACGTATTCACATCATACTGCCTCCAAAAATAAAGTAATGATTTTACACTATACTAAGTAAGTATACAGTTTAAATAATGTTTATGTTGTCTACTAAAATAGTTGCCTAAAGTTGTTCATTTTACGAGTTACCTGCTACAAAATTTAATCTACTTATATCGTTTATTTTATTGAAGCCGACAAAACAAATTGAATTATTTTTTACATCACAGCAAGATTCTTCATATCATAGATCGTGTCACGTCTTTAATCTTCACGGGATAGACAGCGCCAAGAATTATAATATATACGAAGAATATAAGGAAAAAAAGAGTGATAGGTGCTAGCCTTTCGTTTATGAGAAGAATCTCCAATTTATTGCCCTTTCCCTTGATTGACCAAGGTTCCGATACCTACTTAACGGCCAAAGAAAAAACCTGAAAAACATTTAGATGAGAAAAATGGATTTACCGGTTAGTTTTGTAGATTTAAATGTTTTTGTTTTAGAGATTTCCTAAATTTTTCACTAGTTTTTATAATCACGTATCTCTTGAAACGTCGAGGTGAGACAGAGGTCGCTCCGCGACTTGCGATAGTAAAGGACAAAAAGCAATTAAACTTTGTAGATTAGTTTGTGATAGTGAGCTGAAAATTCTGTCTATATTAGATGCGACGGAAAGTGGATGATTTTGTATTATTTTGAGGGAGTTTCCGTGCACTCTCTTTCCCTTTTTCTTTTTGACTTTAACTGTTATGATGAAATACAACACAAAGCCCGTAAAAAATACTCGACACTGGAGGGCCTACCATGAAACATAAAACACGCTACACGTCATTGCATCCACATATATGTGTCTCTTTTTTTTATACGATGCGTACACGGTATGGGAAAAACAGACAGCATGTGAACTTTAATAACGTGCTACGTATTTTTATGTTTCGTGGTCGGCTTTCTGATATGAGACCGACCTCTAGCCAAAAATGTCAATTCTCCTAACAAATGACGTAACCTTTTCTAGGACGGAAACCATACATACACCAACCGTGGAGCTTGTATGACAGTCATGTCCTGTGAGGATATGACTGTCATAATTTCGTAGTTAAAAAGCACACTTAATAACATTTTACTCAGAATGAAAAAAGTATAATATAGGTAAAAGATAATAACAACATATTTAACAAGATTGGTGAATTAAAGTGTTATTTAAATATAATTTTTGATGGTGTATATGTACGTCAAATAGCCAATTGCGTCATGGGAAAGAAAATCTTCTAATTTTTTGCGCATTTTATTTTCCACAGCTATTTATTAGCAAAATGAATTATTTCCAAAATTGTGAACGATACATGAAAACAAACCAAATTTTTCGTTCACGCAATTTCAGCACAAACACGATGTGCAAACATTCTAAAAACATCATTACTAACATTGTTACCATTTTGCCCCCGGCAATATTTGCCCGTATCCTGAGCTATAAATAAATTATCACATTATTGGTTTTTGTGCATCCACACGTACGCTTCCACAGCAGATGCTAACATCGATACAATATCGCCATTGAGGAGCATGACTCGCAAGGGTTTTGTTGCGATTTTCGTCGTAAATAGGTCATGTTATTCGCAGAGCACAATAGGTGAATTGATCTTATAGGAAAAAACGGCGTTTTTTGAAAATAACACACTGATAAAACAGATCTTTCCTTTTTCAGAAAAGGTTGTCGTAAAATAATTGAGGTTAATGTTCATCCGCTGCTGAATACAGGCTTCTATTCTTTTAGCTTTTCTGACCACTATCAAAAAGTGGCCGAGATGATGGCTATGTTAATAAGAATGATTGGGTATCGCACATTCGTAACCAAACCGTCACTAAACATCGTTTAAAGTACAAAAATTTTCAAGTGCTGCAAAATTGTGATAATTGTTATGAATAGCTGTGTCTTTATTCTCAATACACGAATGCTTGTAGTCATCCTTATAGTCTTATCTAGCTCGTTCCATCCATACCATCAAATACATTACTAAACTATTGAAACGGCGGTGTGTAATGGTTAAGACGCCCGCCCGCCTGTGGATCGAAAGGTCTCAGGTTCGTATCCTCTTCGTGCCATATGAGTTAGTATACCAATCTGACTCATATATAGTAGTTTTCATAGTCCACCACACTTCCGGTATAGGAAAACATCGTGAGGAAACCTGAACATTGGGTTTAGTTCCCTAGAGTGTATGTGACTACCTGCCACTATATGGTAGTAAGTAGTCGTTAAAGTCATGTCAGATGCCTTTAGGCGACTTGAATAAAATTTGACACTAGTGTTAGCAATAACACACTCGATTATGATGAATACATTACTGATTTCATTTTCAGGTTAAGGAAACGGTCGTGTGAATACGGATTTTGTATTTAAACCGACAACAGTTGACATATGAAATACTTATATCTTTCGTTTCTCTTATACAACAAAAAATGCCTGTTAGATGCGAGAAGAAACGATCAGCTAATATTTCCTGTCTCTCATCGTGTGCACGGTTTTATAATGCTATCAAGATACCTAAATTCTGGCACACAAAGATTCAAACAAAACTTTTAATAATACTTATCACTAACTAGATCAATAACGTGAAACTTGAGGGGAGACTTTGTAAGAAACTTCTTAATTTAAGTCCAATTTAGTTGAGAGATAATGAAGAGCTCATTGATGGTAAGAGAATTTTTGTAGAATCCACGTAAAAAATTATTTGAAACTAATTAAGATTTTTATTTTATAAAACAAAATATCTCTAAGTGGCAGGGGAAATAGAATTAGATTATTTTTTAAAAGTATATGCCAGAGCCAGAAGCGGAGTGTACCTCTTGTTTAATTGTAAACCAAATAAATACTCAAATTCGCCTGTTATTTTACAACCGGCCGCCTGCCTGTAGTCAACTCTTCTCGGTAATACTGTTGTTGTCTATCAGCTGCTTCGACTGTGTGTCCCTTAGCCTCGTACGATGGCCACGGGAGGATATGGAGTAGTTCTACTCTAGGACGGAATCACACGTCACAAGTTACCGTATTTAAAACCAATCCTATATTTATATACTTTACATTGGAAATTGTATTTTCGTTTTTATTACGTCAAATATCGATAAAAAAATCATATTATTATTCATATTACTATAGATTTTTTTCATATTTCCAAAGAATTAGTATAGCAGCATTGAAAACCAGTAAAATATAACAATGCAGGTTCTATAAGTACCCACTAACATTAATCAGTTTATCTCCAGTTTCAGAGGTTTGCAATAGTACTTAGAATTCGGGTGCCTTAACATATGCGCGGATTAAAGTTCTTCCTTATAGCGCGGCCGGGCACACTCAAAGATTGTCTAGGTCCTAGAAAACAGATGGTACCTACATACTTACCTACAAATATAAAATCTCGTTGGATAGCACACACGAGCGTAAGTACCATACCGATAGTGTTTACCTATCTTAAAGACTAAAAGTTATAGAAGAACTTTCAAAACAGTGAAAAAGTTTTTTTTTTAATTTCTATATTTTTCATTGATAAAATTTCTCAATTACTTTCACACGACAACGCTTTTTCGCGAATATTTTATCGCACTTGAGCACTGTGTTTGGTTGAATGTCGAACGAGTGTTACTTGTGTCGAAAATGATATCTATCTTCTATCTTGCCCAATCTTGATTATTTGTCTTGCTATCTCTGTTTGGTCTAATGGTCGACTGGTGTCGAGAAACAGATCACTTTCCTTTGCGACAATGCCATAAAGTCCACTTTCCGTTCATATTATATGGTAATTTTGTGCAATAAGGTTTATAAATAAATAAATAACTCGCTAATAATATCAGGAGGTATTTTACGCCGAGTTCGTGCGAATCAGAGGTTTACTTAGAACGGAAACCCCTTGTGGGGTATAACAGAAATTTGTACCTAAGCTTCATAGATAAGTTATGCCTCACAACTGGCAAAGTGCCCAAGAATGGTTTCATTACCTCTCCGTACGAAGATTTACATAAGTTTATTTGCGTCCGGAGAATTCAAAAGATACTTAAAAGTCACATGCACCTAATGCTATTATATTAAAATATCAGCACAAATCTTTTAAACATTTTCTAGTGCCGAGAAGATTTATTTTTTGAATTATGTTCAAGATATTTCGAGAGTGAAAATGATACTTTGAAAATTATATTAAGTGATCAAAGAATCAAGGATAAAATAAAACATTAAGTGATTTATTTTATAGGACTGGTGTTTACAAAGTTATAAAGTACATCTACATACAATATTAGATGACAGTAAATTATAATAAGTACCTATCTATACAACTTCACAAAAAATAATTTAAACCGTTAATTATTTCTTTTAAGATATAAATGAAAAGTATTGAATGAGCCGTATATTTTTTTCCTTTGTTTCCTGAAATTCGAATAAAATTCTTTTGTGACGAATACATTTTAGCTTAATGAAGTCAAAAGTTCCAAAATTGAGTAACTAAACGGTTACCTATAAAACTTGGGTCTTTCTGGAAAATTCGCAGAACTCATAACGAAGTATATATTGTAAACTTGGCGATAAATACATCTATTTCAATGTAGAAGTAAATATGGCAAAAAATTATTAAACTTAATAAATTATTGGCTTTTGACCGCGGCTTCGCCCGCGCATATTTCCCACGGGAACAGTTATTATCTGAGATGAAAGTAAACCTATGTCCTTCTTCATACTTCAAACTATATATGTATATATGAAATAAAAATTCCAAGAAGATTGGTTGAGTAGATAGAGCGTGAGGAGGTAATAAACAAAATTTTACAACATTCATCTATACGATTATTATGTAGAAGTAAGCATTTGTGAGTTTGTATGTTTAAGGCGGGTAATCTCCGAAACTACCGAAACGATTTCAAAAATTCTTTCACCATTAGAAAGGTACATTATCCAAGATTGCTATAGGCTATATTTCATCTCAAAATTCCCACGAGAGCGAAACCCCGGGCAACATCTAGTTATACCACAGTTAGGTTTAAATTATGATGATGTCCGCCCAATTAGGTCATGGCAACAATTATAACAATTTTGGTGTGCTCGCGTGGCTTGTGTAAACGTCCTGATACATTGCGGACATGTCAGTACACTGTTACTGTACTTGTATTGAGGTAGCGCAGGTGGTCGGGTTAATAACTTATGTTATAGCCACACTGCCACGTAATTATTGTACTGTGGCTCTGCAGACAGAGTTTGGCGACTATAGTCTGAAAAGTCAACTAAGTATAATAATGTATTCTATCACAGTGTAATAATGCCAACTTGGAAAAATGGCAAGTATAAAAAAGTATTTATTTTCGTGTACGTTTTTTTGAAGTCATTAGATCTCAAGCTAATCATACTATGCTATAACTTTTTTTTATGAATAAGAGTGCTATACGTACCTATACGACGACGACCTCGGTGGCGCAGTGGTAAAGTGCTTGCCTCTGAACCGAGAGGTCCCGGGTTCGATCCCCGGTCGGGTCATGACGGAAAATGATCTTTTTCTGATTGGCCCGGGTCTTGGATGTTTATCTATATATGTATATGTTATAAAATATAGTATCGTTGAGTTAGTATCCCATAACACAAGTCTCGAACTTACTTTGAGGCTAGCTCAATCTGTGTGATTTGTCCCAATATATTTATTTATTTATTTATACAAAACAAACACCATATATAAAGTTAATATCAACGAAATGTTTTTACACATTTAAACATTATGCTACAATACAGTAATAATATTCAATTGTTCGATATGAGTGTTTCCCGATACAGGGCTAATTAGAATGAATGACACACATCCACCATAGAACGGGATCTCTTTTTTTCACATAAATTTTTTATCCTAATTTAATTTAGCATAACGAGTTAGGCATATATTTTTTTGACATAATAATATTTTGATACACTTGTTTTTTGGCATACCTTTTCAATAAGCATAATTATAGTTTGGGCTAATGTATTTTACCATAATTTTGATTTGCATAAAGCTATAGTGTAGCAGTAGGTTAGGGTGCGGCGGGGTGGCGCTTGGGCCACCTATACGCCGCCAATATACTTTAAAATATTTATACTTAAAAATTGATATGCCTATGGTAGGTATGCGTAAAAAATTGTGCCTATAACATTTTGCCAAATTAATATTGTGCGTAACTATTATTATGATAAGTAATTAATTAAAAGTATGCAATGTTAAATTATGACATAAAATTGTATGCAAAAACCTAACACAATTCCAATCTCATCCCTATTACTCCTGCATAAAAATGCAGATTAAATTTATAAGCGGTTGCTGTAAACAAACAACACATATTTTAATATCAACGAAATGTTTTACAGGTCGGCAAAGTTATAGCACGGTAAATACTCGCTATCCTTACATATGATGAAAAGAAATGACCCTGACGCGTCTGTCTGTCCGTGGTAAACACAAAAACTACCGGACGGATTTTTATACGGGTTTCACAGAGATTTTGTTGAGGAAGGTTTAGGTGTTATGATTTATTAAAATTTTACCGGTGCGAAGACGGAACGAGCCGTTAGTTGTTAAATAAAATTATAACAAGAAAATTACATTTTCCAATGAATTTAGAAAGTGTTCAATTATGATCGCCCCGTGCCAAATATCCTTGTCATTATGTAAGTTCCTTTGTTTCACAAACTTCATAAATAATGCACATGCCCATTGATTTCAAAAATCTACGTGAACATACTGTGATTAATTTGATTCGTTCAATTAGGCACTCATTCTAGTACGCCCTCGGCTAGACCCTCATATTGTAGCTACGATACAGAAATAATATTCAATTGTTCGATATGAGTGCGTCCCTATCCAGAGCTAATTAGAATGAATGCCATACTGTACAGTCGACACACATCAACATAACACAATTACAATTTCATCCGTATTACCGCGGCATAAAAATGCAGGTTAAATTGATATGCGGTTTTCTGTACCAATAATTAATTTTCCGCAGTATTATTCAAATATTCTATCTTACTTAACGAATGTGTTGCTCACGCAAACCTGACAGGGTTTAATTTGAGTCGCTTTAAGGCATCGAATACGACTTTTACGATTACCAACATCGAATCGATTTTATTTAATCAAAATCTCAACAACAGTTCCGATCGTTGATTGTTTCCTACACAAACAGAAAGTACTCTCTATCTAAACTCAAGAGTATTTGTAATTAATTTTCACTTTTAAAGTTCTTGAAGTTAGTTTGAATCAATTACAGAATTTTGATCTTAATAATAATAATATATAACATATTTTTTTGAATAGCAAAGAAAGTTGTGAAGTTTTTCGGGATCCACGTAGCCAAGTTGACCACTGTTGAGAATTGTTACTCGACCGCTAGGATTGACGTCATAGAGTGTCAGAAACAAAAATACATGAAGTCTGCGCCGTTACCATCGGCCAACAGTTCGCCAAATTGTCGTCAAGATACATTGCTGGTTTTTCTTTGTGGTAAAATAAGTTCACATACAAACAACGTAATGTACCTTCCTTCGCGAACATCTGAGTTGTAAGCCAATAGTGAGCCAATAGTGTACGCAATCAACAGTTTGCCAAACTTTTGCGGTTTTGACGTACATTGCTGCATTGCATCTTACATTCCTTCGGGTCATAATCTGTCTGAGTTCCATATAGCCATAATATCTATACATAGTTCTAACAAATAAATATGTAATTGGCCAACCATTCTTCAGTCGAGATCCGCATTGCACTAGCAACACGAACGAAACAAAAAGCGAGCGACAAAAGCGCCAATTATTGTGGAAACGTAAATGGGTCGATTGTCTGACTACGGGGACAAGATTTACATGATTGCATCGAAGACTGCATAAATTTTGCGTCATAAATATTCTTTTTTTGCTTTTTAGTGCACCCGTAATATATTTTACGAGTGAATAGAATCTATACTAGGGACTTACATTATGCAGATATCAATGAACTTTGAATTACATATAACAGTCGTAATAATTATGCGAAATCATTACATGTTATAAAGTGAGCCACGTCTATCTATTTGTCTGTATTATTGCGAATAACTCCAAAATCACCGAACGGATTTTTTAACAGTTTTCACCAACAGTTAGTGTGGTTCCTAAGGAAGGCATAGGTATATAATAAATTTATTATGGTTTTACCCGAGCGAAGCAATGGGCGCTAGTATGTATAAAAATATCCTTTACGAATTACCCCATAGGCATTTTTATTACTGTCTCTTTACTTTGTTATTTGATACTGTTTACACTAATCTATTTACACTAGTGTCAATATATCTTTTTTATTATGTTAGGAAGTTTTTATTATTTTCACTACACAAAATCAGAGTGTTTTAGTCCCTTTGAGTCAAGTGCAGTAAATAACTTTTGTTGTACTCTATAATATATTTGTCCTTACTTACAACTATGTTTACGACATAATAATGAATAAAATAATATATTTATTGTTCCTGGTAATATTTATTCGGAGTGAAACCATTTTACGTTTAAGTGATAGCATTTCAATCGAACCACTTAAAACATCTGCTATCAAACACGCGCTCAAAGCAGACATGGCTTTGAATAGCAGGCCTGCTCGTATCCACATTGCTTTGCATAACTTCTATCCTTTACGATATACTATATAGTTGTTGCCCACAGCTCCACCCGAAATTTGTTCTTAATTTTAATGAAATCGGCCCAGTGGTTTGGCCGTGATACAGACAATCACATTTGTAACACTCGTGTTAAAATATAGATATGGATGCATGGAAGTATGAACTGGATTCCGCTATGCTAATTATAAGACCGCACCTCTCTGACCCCCACAATTGCCTTGCGTGGAGACGTTCAAAATTTGACTGTAGACACCAAATAAATGGGTTGGTTGTAGCATGATAAAATTTAACAAAAGTAATACGTATATAATCGGGAATTCTGAAAATTCACATACGCTGTTTCGTTATCCTAAAATTGTTAATGTAGCCGAGCCCTGGAGTCAGTCTAGATCTAGATTGAGAATTATATGCGTATAAAAAAATTGTTTTCTCTCGCGCCTGTGGGAATTTCGGGAAATCCTCTTTTAGTGCTCCCCCCGTAGACATGGAAGAATACGTAATATTTTCATTTCGCTCATACAAGAAAAAGAAAAACACTAAAAATTCCGATAGGAAATTGGACACAGAGAGACCTAATTTTGTCCCTTATCGTGTTTCCGCCTTAAACATACAAACAATAACACCTATTCTGCGGCTAAATGAGATAGGTTGGGTCTATAATGAATAAAAAATATTCTATAACATTGGCTATGCTAGTTTTTAATATCCGAATTAAACTCCTCAAGCTACCGTTTGCTATTTATTTTTATTTAAAAACTTTATTACACAAAATTATAAAAACAAAAGGTATGTAGGTATGTACAAAGTTGGACTTAACGCCATATGGCATTCTCTACCAGTCAACCAATAGACCAAACAGAGATAGCAAGGCGGTGCAATAACATGCAACTAAAAAAATTAAGTTCTGTTAGTTACGGTTTTCCGTAACATTTATTTTGACGAAAAAAAATTAAAATAAAACTCCAGTGAAATGAAACTCTATAGGCAACAAAAGCTGTTACATAATACACGCAAGTGATTACACACCGTTTCTAATCCTCAAAGGAATGCACAGTGGTCTACAACAATTAGGGCGCTGGGAAATGTTAAACTTTAATTAACCTCGGTTACAACGCGTTTGTGCAAATTCCGGGACTCGATGTGGGAAGGAGATTTTGATATTTATTTTTTGTGTATATTTTTTACTTCTGCATTTAGGATAATAGGACCGCTCTATAACCTTCCGTGGATGAGGCGAATGGACTCTTAACATCGGCATCTGATAAGTACCAATAGCATTTCTAAAGATTGACGTCACAATTTTTTCAATCATAACTTCATAATATATGTTATATAATTTCAATCAATTCATAACTTCATAATGCATCTGTTTAATATTTTAGATTGTAAGAACACATCGTTAAATGTTACGTTTGTGGAGAAATAAGTTCAAAAATACATTTTTGACACGCTTGTGTTACAAAATCACCGCTGAAACTTAAAAAGCGCCACCGACATTGAACCACAGATGTGGTTGAATTCAAAGCCAAAAATATTAAAACAGGAATTCAAAGGTCGGCTCACAATACAAGAGACGTACTTATTTTTCGACCATCAATACATTCGTGCTAGTTCCATTGTGCTATTTCTATGCACTGTGCATCCGCAGTTGTTATAGGTACAAATGGCAATTACGTGGAATAGTGATTGTAATTCGAATGTTCAATATATTTTTTGTAAATATAATACATATAATATCTAGTTCTTTATTACAAGCTTTTATTTATCTTGCAAAATATAAGTATACAAACGTCTTGATCGGATGGAATCTTGGAACACAATTTTGAAGCAGATATCTTAAACCGATTGAGCTGAAATTTTATGTACACGTTTAGTGTAGATGATAATGCGTTATTATGATAAGAATGAGGAGATGGTGTACCCAGGATCGGATCCAAACGTGGGAACTCCTCAACGGTTTACTTCACGGACTAGGCAATAAGATCTCTCTGACAACAATAAAACCTTGCGGCAAAAGTGTCATTTTTGTAGTTTTATATTTTTTTTTTTGATGAAGCGATTTAAAAAACTATCATAACTCATAACGGAGTACCTACTCCGTACAACGTACTTATTAAATAAACGTATTTATTTAATAAAACGTACAACTAATTCCATGCTTAAAGATCACACTCTAAATTCAAATTCAAATCATTTATTCAGAAATTAGACCTTCACAGGCACTTTTTCTCGTCAATCTTTAAATTTATAGTTATTTCTCACAAGCTAGAAACTACTGGCATTTCGGAACGACCACTGCTGAGAAGAAATGCCGAAAGAAACTCATTTGAACAGTGTTGGTCCCTATCATGCCAGATCGGCTTACCATTATTGTTTCTTACAAAAAATTTTTTTTTTCTTTTCTTTCTAATAATATATAAAAGTACATAATGTACATAGTCAAAAGGTATATCAAAACAGGTTATGATTGTGATCCGAGTGCTGATTATAATATATATATATATATATATCGATGTGAAACACAATTAACTTACATGAAAATATATGAGAAACGAGATGACCAGTTCCCTCTGGCAGCACCCGTTCACGAGTTGACGCATGGGACAGCCATCGCGTAGCTCAACCATAATAGAGGGAACCTCACGACCCGGCCCACGACGCCACCACCAGATTGACCATTTGAGTGAGCATGACACACTCGATTCCCATGACTTCATAATTACAATTCTTATTCGTCGAAATAGAAGTATAATTCAGACACTTGAAGATCACAAATCACGTACATGTTTTACAAATAAAATTTAAATGCCATACGAATTATTATAACAAAATTCAAAATTGTGAATAAAATAATAAAAAACAGTAAAATAAAAATTAGGAGATCATGTGTGAAGTGGCAAAGTTGTCGGGAGGATCCAAGCGTTTTTATCAGTCAAATAGGCGTTAATTGTGTAATACGCTTTATCCATTAAATTTTTCTTAACATAAATTTTAAAATTTTTCATTGGCAGATTAATAGCCTCTGCAGGGAGTTTATTGAATAATTTTACACTTTGACCCACGAAAGACCGCCGAACCTTTTTAAGCCTGAATCTATTCATACAAAGTTTGTGCTTATTTCTAGTGTTTACACTATTTACTTCGTTTAATTTTTTATATAAATGTAAATTTGATTTGACAAAAATAAGCACATCAAAGATATACTGACATACCACAGTGAGGATGTTAATTGATTTGAAGAGTTCTTGAAGAGAATCTCGAGGTTTTAACCCATAAATAAAACGGATAGCTCTTTTCTGTAATACAAAAATTTTTCCTATGTCAGCTGCATTACCCCAAACTAATAGTCCGTAGGACATAATGCTATGAAAGTAGCTGAAATACACAAGTCTAGCTGTATCTATGTTCGTACACTGTCTGATCCTTCTCACTGCAAAAGCTGCCGTACTAAGTTTTTTGGCCGTGATTTCAATATGTTTATCCCACTTTAATTTGTCGTCCACAGTAATGCCCAGGAATTTAGTACTATGTACCCATTCCAGAGCTTTACCATTTACTGTTAAAGGTATAACATTGTGCGAGTTATTTAAGAGAGAAAATTTAATACATTTTGTCTTCTCTGTATTTAGAGCTAAGTTGTTGGTTGTAAACCAGTTAAGCACTACCGACATGCTATTACTTATAAAGTTATAGTTTTCACTTTTTCTATCGACTTTAAATAATAAGGATGTATCGTCTGCAAATAGAACTACTTCGCATAAATGTTGGGCAAGGCATGGGAGGTCGTTAATATAAATCAAAAATAAAAAGGGACCGATAATGGAACCTTGAGGTACGCCTATGTGAACAGGTGCACTATCGGAAATTGTTTTGTTAATTTCTACTCTCTGTGTTCTATTATCTAGGTAAGACGAAAGAACACTAAGAGCCGCGCCAGTGACACCATAATGTTGAAGTTTATTTTTGAGTATATTATGATCTACACAGTCAAAAGCTTTCGATAAGTCACAGAAAATACCTACGACATCTTGCTTGGATTCCCAAGCTTCATTAATTATTTCGACTAAAGTGGCTGCTGCATCAGTAGTTGAACGACCTTTGGTGAAACCGTATTGACGATTATGTAAAATTTTATTTATATTAAAATACGACACAAGTTGACTGAAAATAATTTTTTCAAATATTTTACTTAGAGTGGGTAATATAGAAATAGGTCTATAGTTTGTGGGATCATGTTTAACGCCTTGTTTAAATAGAGGAATTACTTTACTTATTTTCATTAAGTCTGGGAACACGCCTTCAGATATACATTTATTGAATATTATGGTTAGGTGAGGAGCAATCAGGTCAATAATGCTGCTCAATACTGAGACGGAAAACCCCCACAGGTCCTCAGTGTTTTTAACATTTAGGGCTTTAAAAGCAGATATAATTTCATCTGGTGTAATATGTCTGAATGTAAAAGTGGACTTAGGGTCCGGAGCATTTCTTTTTAATAGATCATCTGCCGCATAGGAGCAAGAGAAAAGGGATCCTGTGATATTCTTAGAAATGTTGGAAAAGAAATTATTAAATTCGTTGGAAACTTCGTCATCTGCACTTATGGTTTTACCGTCAAGTTTTAATACAAAATTTACGTCGCGCGTGTTAATTTTACCAGTCTCTTTATTTATGATGGACCAGGCCGTCTTTATCTTATCACTCGATTTTTTTATTTTATTAGTTAAATACAAAGATTTCGCGACAGAACATACTTTTTTAAAAGTTTTAGAATAGCGTTTAACATATGTTATGAATTCCGCATTAAGATTGTACTGTTTTTGGCCATAAAGTTCATAAAGTCTGTTTCTACTAATATAGATACCGTTTGAGGCCCAATCACAAAAGTTAAGTTTATCTTTCTTGATGAAAGTTTTGATAGGAAAAGATTTTTTGAATTCTTTTTCTACTATATTGAACACCTCATTGTATTGGTCATTCGGGTTTTTTGTGAGGTCTACATCTGGCAATTTGTTATAAACGGATTCGCGAAAACGCATTTTACGTTGCTTAGTTAGAGGCCTACAAGTTACAGGAGCGGTGCTTAGGTCAGACTCTCCGTCACGTATAAGTGATACCTGTTGACCCAGGTGGTCAGACCCCAGACAGGCGAACAGTTTTTGATTATAAACAGCGCAATCGGAGAAAACGTTATCTATACATCTGGCTGAGGTCGAGGTTATTCTAGTGGGTTCAAAGAATGTGTGCTTTAAGTTAAATGAGTCTAGTAGATTTTTAAATCCATTGGTTTCCGAACATGAAACTAAAATGTCTATATTAAAATCACCGCATAAAATTATATGCTTATTGTTAGATGTAACTCGCCTGAGTGCTTCCTCCAAAACGTCTAAAAGAGTTTCGCAACAAGCTGATGGAGGTCTATAAGCAGAAATAATAATATATTTATCCAACTCCACACAAGAAAGTTCTATAGTACATTCAACTGATAGACTTACTATGTCTTTCCTTTCTTTATACTTATAACTCTTATTTAATACTATTAATGATCCTCCGTGTTCGGCATTTTGTCTTACAAATGCACTTGCTAATATATACTTATCGGGAAAATTTAATTTAATTTCATTTCTAAAAAAAGTGTTCAGTTACACAGAAAATATCAATACTATTATTTTCTAAATATAAACAAACTTCATTGAATTTGCTGGTGAAGCCCTGGATATTTTGATGTATAAGATTTAAATAGGAGGGCTTCACCGCTGTCTTATTATCTAGTTTAAAACTAAATTATTAGTACTTGTACTAATATTTGGTAATTTCATTATATCGGCTATAACGGGTCTATAAATATTGAATGCTAAGAGTTTAGCAATGGTCAGCTTAAATCTATAAGATAGGAACACTATGGTGCTTAGCATGACATTAATGTGAGGATGAAGTGCTTGTTAAATGAATCTGCATGTGTCACCCATTGGATCTTTAGACACAAGTTTAGTTCTAAAAAATCATTTTTTTCTAAAAATCCTGAATCGATTAAAGTTAAAATATAAGTGTAAAACTTTCCAATGGGTGACGCAAGTTTAGTTTGAAAAATATATTTTTTCAAAAAATCAAAAATATTGGATTATAGTGGACATAAAAGTGAAAAAAGATTTATCAATGGATCTCCAACATGTATTTTAGTGGACGTGGATATGAGATGGACTTATTCAAGGGCAGAATCACGCGCCACAGAATTGACTTCGCATCATAAAAAAACATTGGTATTAATTTTTAAACTTCTTTATTTTTAAGGTATATCAGTTACTTTGGGGGTAGCATTTTCTGGATTCTTATCTTCTTGAGTTACAGCAAGAGGTTCAGTATTTGTTGGATTATTATTAGTTCTTGTATTAATAGTGTTACTTCTTAACATATAAATATACGTGAAAATTATATACACGTCGTTGCATACTACAGCTGAAAAAATAACATTATTTGACGCATAAACAGTTATAAATGGAATAAGTCCGCCATCATTTTATATTTACTTTCTTGTTATATATTTACTATTAACATTTGTTCTTTGTACAACAAGATATTACATACAAACAAAAAATATATATTATTATTGCTGACGAAATTGAACATCACTTTATTTTTTCTTGTCTTTCATGTTTCTTCATTATGTTACACAAATTGTAACTGTTTTATTAATCACGTACCTTGCTATTTTTATATTCTCATTATAGCATATCAGGAATGAATTTTGACTCCAAAAACCGTGACGTCATAACACGTGACTGTCACAGCTAGCTCCGTTTGATTTTGGATGTTTGAAAAAATAAGCGAATTATAAAACACTTACTAATCAACGACAGCGTCATACACCCAAAAATGGCAGCGAGAAGGAAATGCATAGTCACGTCTCCCGTTCTAATGTAATGAACTAGTCCAATCCAACCCATGATTGTAATGTAAGTAGCAAAGAGTAGGAAGACGTACACACAAAGTTTTAGCGCCCAAACTTTTCGCTGAAATAAACAAGATTTGTAAGTCTAAGTACCTACTGGACTTTCAAGGTTCGACTTAAAAGCTTCTGTGTTTCTCATCTGAGCGTGTTTAGGTTGCACCCGCGGCCATAGAGCGTGGAGCCCACGGTCTGGTTCCCATTCCGCACAGTCCTCAGCATCCTTACTTGTCAGACAAATCATTCTTGACGACATTAAACCAGCACTTCAGTGACTTGTATGGTGTTTATATATTTTAACAATACTTGGGCTAATTGCTTAAAGTCAAATCAACTAATCGGAAATTAGACACCGGCACTTTACACGTCAAACTTTATATTATATAGGTACTAATTTCTCAAAAAGCTATAAACTACTGATATTTCGCAACGACTAGCTTAAGATACATACTTACTATAATTTTAATTACGATCGAACGTTCCTTATTTTATAACCTTATTTATTTTTATAGTATATATTGCTTTAAGTAGTAATACATATTTAAAAAAATATAGGAAATCCTATATTTTTCTCCATTAAATATTATATCAATAATATAAAACTCTTGCGGTACTGAGTGACCGACTGACTGACAGCCCAAACTACTGGGCGTAGGAAGCTGAAATTTGGTGTGTAGGTCCCTAGGATAGTGTAGGGAAGCACTAAGAAGGGATATCCTGAAATTCCCACTGGAAACGGATTTTTTTTCTTACATTCGAAGAGCAAAAATTCTGTCTGCTACTCTTTCACGTGTACAACTCTGGATAGATTTCGATGAAATTTGCTATTGGTATACCTGAGGTTTTTTGCCGCGAACGAAAATTCGAATTTCCAAGCATGTAGTTATATACCAACATTGCTCCACTTCTTTCAGCGAGCCAGATCGTAATATCAACTCTATCGATGCTAAAAATACAAAGGTACAAAAGAGTGATATCACAATTTTCACATGCACCTCAATAGCACAAAGGTCTGTCGAATCGACACGGAGATCGTTTACGCTCAAAGAGAATGCACATGTTTTGCTTTGAACCATTTTTACCTGCATTGTACCGATCTCTGTCTTTAGAACAACCTGTTGTTCATATTTTGCCCTTGTCTATTACACACATAACTAGATGTTGTTCGGGCTTCGCTCTTGAGAGAATTTTGTGATAAAATATAGCCTATAGCAATCTTGGATAATGTGGTTTCCTAATAGTGAAAGAATTTTTGAAATCTGTTCGGTATCTTCGGAGATTACCCGTCTCAAACACAAACTCACAAATGCTTACCTCTTTATAACATTAATATGGTTATAAGTAAATATAGAAGTATATGCAGGGGGTGGCAGCACGATGCCCTCGACAGAGATTTGTGGAAAATGGAAGGGGAGGCCTTTGCCCAGCAGTGGGACACATGAAAAGACTATCAAAAAAAGACCTATATACAGATTTATTAGCTGTATGCATATCTAACATTACGTTGTTTGTATGAGAGCGATTATTTTCAGCAATGTATGCCAAATCCATCAAACGAATGAACGAACAGTTACGCGATAAAGTATCCGGAGACCAGGATCATTTTTGTTTTACTTTTTAGAAAATTTTTCTCCTAATTTAAGTATGATGTATGGCATTCTTAGTTTTCATACTAGTATTCATACATATATTTTGATGACCTGAGGGCGAAGTGCGGGTTTGCATTTCACTTCTCACCATTGCATCGATTAATTGTGAGATGCAGTGAACCAACCATATTGCAGTGTGCTTGTCGTTGCATCACAATGGCGTAACGTATTGGTTCGCTGTCTGTCACTTCGAATTGACTCGATGGTGAGAAGTGAAATGCAAACCCGCACTAAGTCCACCGTTTGGGTGTTTCTCAGAACGTTACGACCGCTGCGGCCGCGCTGTCATTATAATTTTTCAACTTTTAACAAAGACAAGAATTTCTTTTTCTGAATATAAAATATAATGTGCACTGAGTAATGTCAATTTTATGACTGACGTAATGACAGCGCGGCCGCAGCAGTCGAAACGCTCTGAAAACCACCCGTTTATGTAAACGGGTGAGCATGTGCTCATGTTAAAAAATATCTTACCTCCAATGCTGCATATATTAGCATAACCCCATGTATCGCTTGTATAGGTATGGCTATAAGAAGCAATGTTTTCAGAAGTTCCGACACTTCTCCTTTACTGTTAATATGGACCAAGTAATATAGGAGTACGTAACACATCACTGTAAACTAAAAAATATTCCAATTGTAGACACGATGAATTCAACTTGAGCATTAGAATAATATAGAACGTACCGCGTAGGTAAAAGGCAAACTGGAAGATTCTTAGAAGCGATGGAACTAGCATCTTATCACAATTCTAGGTTTTTCTTCTTTGCGTGTCTAAAAACGCTTTATTGGGTGCTAAATATATTCTTGCCAGAACCGAGCCACTTGGATGGCTTCATCGGAAGCTGCCATCAAGTCAGCCCGAGTAAAGGTGTTTGGACACTCCGGACAGGGGAGAAGATGAGCCATCCATTGCGGGGAGAAGCCCACAATCGCACATTTTATGAAAATGATCAAGCAAGTGAAGTGTCGAAAGCCAAGTCGTTTAACTTGCGATAAGGTACACGATCGAATCTCAGGCGTGTTTGAATCAGAAAATCATATATGGAATGCTGAATATCCCACTGAACCGAAATCATGTGGCACAGCTACTTAAGCAAATATGCCATGTGGTTCCGCCATAGAGTAAGTCCACTACATATCTTCTCGAAGATGTCATGAGAGACGACTAAGGGACACAGCCTTGACAACTCATAGACAGCAACAGCAAAGAGGGTTGACGTCAGTCAGTTTACAACCGGCCAATTTTAGGTTTCTTTTTTACGCTGACCCCGGGCTTCGCGGCTTCATAGCTCCGAATGCAACCAGAAACACACAAGGACGAGAGAAAGAGCTAGCTAGAACTAACATGTAATACTGATGTATTGTCTTCATAAGAAATTATTGAGTAAAGATAAGAATCTTTATATATCAGCACATACTAAAAAAAACCTTGAAAGGAGAACTTATTAATTTCAAAGGAAAGTTTTCCTTCGTAATAGAAATTCATAGCGGATCCGGGTAAAATACATTTAATCTGAAAAGTAACTTTGGGTCAGTCCACAGCTGGCGTTGCATTGCTTAAACTCAGTCGGGCAGAAAACTGCGCTCTGAAAGATGCGCATTGCGTCTTCCTTTATATAGCACAACCCGTTCAAGACTTCATAGAAACAGAGATATATAATAACAACATATAATTAAACTGTAAGTGAACTATGTCTGTACGTACATAGGAGATATAACAGAAAATTAAATATGGGGGCTCTTTGTGGGATGTTAGCTTTGGCCATAGCATTTATTTGACGACCTCTGTGGCGCAGGGGTAAGTGCTTGCCTCTGAACCGAGAGGTCCCGGGTTCATCCCCGGTCGGGTCATGATGGAAAATGATATTTTTCTAATTGGCCCGGATCTTGGATGTTTATCAATATATGTATTTGTTATAAAATATAGTATCGTTGAGTTAGTATCCCATAACACAAGTCTCGAACTTACTTTGGGGCTAGCTCAATCTGTGTGATTTGTCCTAATATATTTATTTATTCAGAAACTAACTTTGCCCGCGGGTTTGCACGCGTTTATTATGTGCAAACCGCCCTTAACTATTTTTTGTCAATATTTCAGATTCTAAGCAAGGTATCTTCAAAATAAAAAAAATATTTGTTTAGGTTTGACAACCTCTTTGGCGCAGTGGTAAGGTTCTTGCCACTGAACCGGGAGGTCCCGGGTTCGATCCCCGGTCGGGTCATAATGGAAAATGATCTTTTTCTGATTGGCCCGGGTCTTGGATGTTTATTTATATATGTATTTATTATATAAATATAGTATCGTTGAGTTAGTATCCCATAATACAAGTCTCGAACTTACTTTGGGGCTAGCTCAATCTGTGTGATTCGTCTCAATATATTTATTTATTTAGGTTACTTTCCCATATTGAGTCACAGACGTACTTTTCAACTTAAACGGTTCAGTAGTTTCGGAAAAAACTAGCTTTATGAATAGACACAGATGCATGAAAAAGAAAAATCCCAATGTGGCGTATATCCCAACTAATATTGTAAACACGAAAGTAAATTTGTTTCTTAACTCTGCGCGCTTTATCTACTCAACCAATCTTCTTAAAATTTTACATACATAAAGTTTAAAGTATTGAGAAGGACATAGGGTACCCCGTTTCATCCCGGAAAAATAACTGCTTCCATGGGAAATCACGCGGGCATAGCCGCGATCAAAAGCTAATAAACAATATGGAATGGAACTCTACACGAGTACAACTCGCGCTTAATTGATTTATTTTTTACCACTGATATAGAACCATGAATGCACCAGAATGATGAAGTAATTAACTATCTAAATTCCATCTAATGGAAACAAGAAAGGAGCAATGACAAGACCATTCCATTTTAATTCACTACACATTTTATCTCGGAACTAACTCTGACCTGGACCAAAACATTTAAAATAAGTCAGATGGAAAATTAGACTTTGTATTTTGAATTCTAGTTCTTAGACAAGACATGCGCGCTTTATCTCACTGAACAAAATACATTTGTATTTTGTTCAGTTCGGTAAAGCGCGTTTATACATTGAATAAAAGCATTCAAGTCTCTCTTTCATCTGACCTTCTTTATGATAAATTCAGCCGTCTACAGAGTCCGGTTTCTTTCGTTTTCTTCGCCACGTAAAGGTCTGTGATTCGCTTGAAATTCAAGAGATATATTTGATCTACTGCGATAATTTTCTATAGATATTATCATATTCCTATAGAAATTTCTTCCAGCTGCTTATTGATTGATGTGCCTGACCTTAAAATTTAGAAGATTTGACAGAAATTTTAGAACTGTTAGCCTTCCTGACTTCAATCCTCTATCGATTCAGCTGTCAAGACTATATATCCTTAGTCTCGTATGATATTTAGGGGAGGATATGGTCCTATTCCAGGACGGAACCTTTGACACGTCATTTTTGACTCATGTTTTTCCCGAACACGGCCTAATTAGTTATGTAGACGAGAATCAACATGACCGTAGGTTGTGTCATGGAATGGAATGGAACCAACCTTAGAGCTTATGGTGAAGAACTTTATTGCATAACAAATAGAAAAAAATATTTTTATACATAAAAAATAAGAAGAGACATGTGTCATGAGCTGTAAACTATATAACCTTATCGTAGAACAGAAAACTCTGGCGCTCTCGGTTTCAGGGGTATCTAGATAGGCTCTATAGATCCACAGGGTCACTGAACTAGACTAATATGTAAGTATATAATTTAAGTAACTATTTCTAAATGTTAATAGAACTAAGGTATACTTGCAAATTTGGTCACTCCCATGCACATAATCGTGTCTCTTAGTGCATTACGTCTAAACGCGAGTGAATTCTCGTCTCGTCTTAAATAAGTTCTTCTTGGTAAACCGGTCGACTCCCCAGCTATAATAATCAATTTAGACATGTCTTTTTATTTAAATTATCTTGTGTTATTTAAAAAAATCATGTAAATAAAAAAATAATAACAGAAAACGTTATAATAACAGAATAGACGTCAGATGCCAAATTGAAATTTTACTTCTTAATTTAATGATTACTTTTAGCTTGTAAATACAAAACAGCAAACGATTTTGTCATGGATCATAGACAAATACCTATGTATTTTACATGGAATGTACTCCGAAGTACTTACTAAATCCATAGTATTTAACAAACTTTTATTTTTACTTTCACCTGTCCCGTTGTCTGTCTGTAACATGAATTTAGTAAGTACTTAGTCGTAGTACCTACTAATTCCATGGCCTGTAATCAAATCTTGAAAGTTAGATTTCTCCTATTTACAGTTGACCTACAGAATTGAAATTGCCCACGTCGCTCCAGTTATCACGACAATGCATTACTATGATAAGCATGACCTGATGATGCAGCCCGGGTCGGCTCCAAAAGAGGGAACCCCTCAACCGTTTACAGCACGTACAGGGGGATTTTGTCAGGCGTTAAATACCTTATGGTATTTAACGCCTGACAAAATCCCCCACAAGACTTAATGGTCTGACATTGGTAAGACTTAATGGACAAGCTACAAGCTTTAATGGTCGTCAGAGAGATCTTATGATCTCTCTGACGACCATTAAAGCTTGTAGCAAAAATGACATTTTTGTAAAAAACTTGTTTTACAAATGGCTTCAGTCAGTCAGTCCCTGACTACTTTTGAATGATTAGATCCTTTGAGTAAATTCTAACGGGTTATACACGTCCTTGATTTGTTATTTCTTTTTAAATCTCTAGTTCTCTCTCTCTTTTGCTTCTAGTTTTCCGTTTGCTCTTTGTGTTTGCATAATATTTTTATTTCATAAATCAGTTCTTTATCCGCAACACTCTTTGTCTATGTTTGTTGTATAATAGGTAATTTTCTTGCGTGTTTCAATTACATTTATTGTACGAAAACGAAGTATAAAATTAAAATACACATAAATTAAGGTACAATGGTGAACTTTTCCCACAGCATTAGCTTAGATTCATTAAACAGGAGAGCTCATTTGTGAAAACAAATATCTTTGCCAATCGTCCACTTTATAAAACAAGGGTATCCGATAAGCCCCGCCATTACTTTTAATCAGTCTGTTTCACCTCTTCTCACGAATTGGGAATTCACGGATAAATTAGTGTTCGGTGAATAAAACTGACAGCCTGTAGAGTTATTATTTAGCTGCTGTACTTTTATGCTTTCATACAGTGTGTATTTCGATAACAAGTACTAGACCATTCTATTCCTCCCATGGATATCTTATGCGACTAAATGACATCTTGGCGGCTGACATAGGCACCAATAACATTCCCGAAGAGGGTCGCAATCACAGATTAATCTTCAAAATCATACAGTTTATTTTTTACACTGAACCCAGGCCTCACAGCCCTGATTGTAACCAAAAACATGTGAGGATGGTCTAATGAATCGGATCATCGTTTCGCGTCTAGATCTTTTCACATTCATTATACAGATATACCATATACTTAAGTACCTATCAAATACAAAAACATAAAACTTTCTCCAGCTAATTCTTTGTCATTAATCATCAAACAAACGCGTCAAATGCGTTAAAAGATGAGTATTTTCGGATATAAATGCGTACCAGTAATTCCCAACTTGGACCTTGATCTTTTATCTGTATAATAAGGACAGAAGGTCCCAAGGCACTTCTGAATATCTCGAGGCGTAATATGAAGAATCGACGGATATTCCAAATTAAGGAAGTAACTTCTGTCTTTAAATTATTGGTTTCCATTAGCGAAGTTCAGCTCTTGTTTGTACTGTTTACGTTTACGTTAATCAAAATATTATGGATTTTTGATAGCAATTTATTCAACTGAAGCAAACAGGTTTAATCTCCACAACTGTCGTGACAACTAAAAAAATTGAAAAAAAATGTTGGCAGATGTCTATAGAAAAATGTGGCGTGTGGTGGCACAAGAATAGGACTACTCCATATCCTCCCGTGGATGTCGTACGAGGCAATTAAGGGATACACAGCCTAGGCAGCTGATAGACAACAATAGCATTTCCAAGGAGAGTTGTTGGGTCCAACGATTTAGGAACAGACCGAAAGGCAGACCCACTTTCGCATATAATATTAGCATGAATTAGTATGGAAGTACAGATTTTCATGTTCTTGTCGCACGGTTGAATTTCACTTTATTTCACTGTGAACCTTCACATCCCAACCTTTGAGGTAGTTCTCATTTCCGAGCGGCGGCTATAACATAAATTGTCTAAATAACAGCCGGGTCAAGTCCGTTATTAGTGACCCTAGTTACATAGAGGCAGTAAGCTAAAAAGCTTTTAAGGTTACCTTCCATACTTATCTAAACTTAGTTTCGTATACATATATAAACTTTTGCTTTTAAAGTGTTTTTGAAGCTTAAATACAAGGTTTGTGGTGAGCCTTTTTTCAATGAAGATAGTTATAATAATGGAATTTTTGGAATTCAGCATCCTAACTAATATTATTAATGTGAAAGTAAGTTTGTTTGTTTGTTACCTCTTCACGCTCTATCTACTGTACCAATCTCCTTGAAATTTTGCATACATGTAGTTTGAATTATCGGGAAGGACATAGGGACCTTTTATCCCGGAAAAATAATTGTTTGCATGGGAAATTTACGCGGGCGAGTCGCGGGCAAAAGCTAGTGGTTCTATAAAAATTTAACGCATGTGTTACGATTTCATACAATCGTGAAACAAAAAAGCTGCGCACGCTTTCGGTGTTCACGGCTCTAAAATAATTTATGATGTCAACTGAAATAGACAAACTTAAGGCATTATTTTCCAATCCGGTGCCGAGACTCGGATTGTGTGCTGTAAAATACTATCTATATATCTATCAACAAAACTATAAAAGATAATAATATATATTTTTTTTAAAGTTAGTTTTTTAACAGAAATTCTGACCTAAACCATATATTCCTTTGCAGTAAGTGATTCGCATTTGAAATATCGCAACCGGTTCAAAGAGCACCGATAGCCAAGATCGATGGAGAATGTTCGATGCATTTGTTGGCACAGACCGCATAAACTTTAGATTTAAGTTAACCCGTGATACGTCACAGATACTCGCGTTGTACTACGTTAGTGCCTACGTTAAGGCCTAAGATGAACAAGGGATTAATATGCCCGTTATCTTTATAGTTAACAGCAGCGACGAGTTAAAATTACGCCCAACCTACAATACGGCGTCCTGATATACCCGCAATGTATCAGGACGTTCACCAATAATATTGTTTACACAAGCGAGCACATCAGCAAGTTCAAAATCGTTAAACTAGTCGCCATGTCCGAAGTCGGACGGACATCATCGAAGTAGGTATGAATAATATCTAGCTAGCGCATAAGGTACTTTGGTACCTAGGTGTAAAAAATTTAAACTTATTGTATCTACAATTATTATTCTACTTGGGGCAAAAATAAACTTTTTTTTTATGTATGTATATTTGTAACGCGATAACCTTCGAACCGTTGGTCTGATTTTTATGAAATTTAAAAGGTATGTAGGAGAATTTTTAAGTTCGTCGGGCATCAAAATCGCTTGTGTCGTTTTTGAAATATTCACAATTTTGTAAAAAAGTATATTGTGTTCGTGAGGTCTAAGCTCGCGGCGAACAACTAGTATATGAACTATTGACTTTAAGTCATTTGTCATAAATCACCTGCAGCTAATAAATGTGAGTAGCATAAAGAAAACAGAATAAGGATTTAAACAAACGTACATTAAACAATTTTAATTTTTTCCCACTTATTTCCCCACAATGAGTACTCGACTGCAAATAGTTGAGTAAAAGAACGTATATTATTTGTTTGGGAAGTTGTTTTTTCGATCTCGCTCCGCAGATATCTTAAGCATGCAAGTATTACGTATGTTATTTTAGGGTTTCGTTAAATTTGTGATTTATTTTTCAATGAAACAGTTATATGTTGCTACTAATTTCTATCGCATCCAAAAGCGCATGAATGCACTTAAAATACATTTCTAAATAAATTGAACCACAGCTTTTACAATACTTATAAAACTCTCACCGGTTTGAGAACGAATATTACTTTATAAGAATTCAATGCAAGCTGTGACCAAAAATCTTTTACGCTTGAAAACAGGCGCCTCGGTCAGCAATAGTGAAAAGTTTTGATCACAGACAAATATCGTGATAGATACGAGTACAATGTTAAAGCTAAGATATACAATACAATACTCTTTATTGCACCAAAATTGAAATATACATTAAAGAAATATCATCATATTATATATAGGTATATCGATATTATATAATATTGCATCTCTAAATGAACTCGAAAGAAAGAAAAAACATATTTGCAGAAACATGAGTAAATTATACTAATTGATGTTTAAAAATAGCTAAGCCTGCATATTGTTCCGATTATGGATATGAAAAAATAATTTAATGAGGTACACGCTATGTACGAAATATAACAATAAATAAATAATAACAAAATAAATAAATACTATTTATTATCACCACCATAGCTTATAACAAATATTTTAAGTATCTACCTAATATACGTATATATATTTTTTAAATTGAATCTATTTTTTACAATAAAATATAATTTAAATTGATTACATTAAACGAATGATACTAAAATGTAAATATTTACAAATTAGTATTAATCAATAATCATTTGTGTTTAGTGATTTTTTTTAAATATATATAAATCCATCAATATGAAGGTTATTCAGTAAAATACGTTACAATAGTACTTACTTAAGTAGGTATAATCTGGCAATAAGATATCGATGAAAAAAAATAACATCGAAAATAATTGTGCACTTGGTGTCTAATGATAGTACATCAGTGATATCAAACGGTGCTCTTTTTACAAAATGCAACTTGGCGCAATTAATTTTTACTAGGTATTGGAAAGTTCTCATTTTTATTTACTCGTGATATAATACTTTTCACATAAGGTGCGACATAACTGCACACTAGCGCCACATCTTTACCAATATAGCACCATATCTTTTGTTTATTAGTGAAAACTAAAAAATCCTCTATCCAAATTATTCTATACTAGATAAAGGAATTTATTGCAAAGTATAATAGATTTCCATTACACAATGTAGTCACAGTCTACTGTGAAGATATTGGTGATCATCGCTATCGATTTAGTGGACTGTGTCCTCATTGTGTAATGGCAAACGAATATAATAGTATTCATTCACTATAATGTAATAAGATTCCCATACATTTGAACACGCCTGATCTGTTTAATTAACACAAAGGCATCCAAGTCCACACAGCTATTGTCTTCTCTCCATTGTGGAGATTCTTGGCAACGCGCCATTTCTTCGCAATATTTATTTGCTTTGCAGTAAATTGCATTCCTGGACACCACTGCCTTCCTTACCCGGCGTCACGTGTTCTTCGGGCCCTATTAAAACGCAATCGAAATAAGTTCATAATATTTTTTTTTTGTTTTTTTTTTCGAAGACCTTCATTGTCTCAATTGAAATTTCGAAAAAAGTCGGTGGAGCTTATTAGTACGAGTATACCCATTGATCGAACTTCATCGATTGTGAATTTTCTTTAAACCTCCGAGAAATAAATCGATTTGAACTTTATTCGACTGTATAGTTAGCTGTAGTAGAATCTATGTTGGCTGAGCACTGTACAACGCAATGCGACGCCAAGCGTAGCATCTTGCAAGATTATGGCTAAAATACAGTCGATATACGTTTGATATTGTCGCATAATGTCGCGACATTTTAGCTTAGAATGCTAGGCGCGTTCGGTCAAATCTTTTATCTCTTTGTAACGAAAAAATGAAACTAGTTAGATTGGACGCAGCATGTTGCTGCTCCATTGTTCTCCACTGTTTTCTATAGGTTTGACATTGGTCCAACCTATAAAAAACAGCGAAGTAACCAAATATACAAATCATGAAAACTTTTGAGTTTGTAATAAGTCCCCTTGGAATTGCTGCACAATTGTTTCTTATTGTTCTAGAGTTTAGTGTTGGTTACTTATGGCTATGTTAATTTTATAAGTTATTAGTTTAAGACATAGTTACTTTTCACTTCACAAACTCACAATAACATCTTCTTGTTAAGTTTAAGATAAGCACCGCACCTACAATGTTGGCAACAACTAAAAATCAGTGTTTACTGTTCTAAGGTGCAGAAAGTTTCGCTGAGTTATGGCCTTTTTGCCTTGTCGTAGCACACCAATTTGTTTAATTTTATGTTTTTTTATTAGTCCATTTTCTTTGGTGTCTGTGGCAAATCAAATAAACGAATTATCTATCTATCTATCTAAGTAAGTCAATTAACAGTCCAGTTGACCGCATACCTATTGCCTGCTTGATAGTAGAAAAAAAGTAATATATTGAAACTAAAGCTTTACCCGAACAATTAAACATTTTACCCAAGAAATGTCAACTGACAAATCTGAATATTCGATCACTCTGATCTGCATATTAAGAACTAATTAATAATTAATTGTTTTAGGATACCTATCGAAAATCCACTTTGAAAATTAAAATCAACATATAATACAAATTGATCCAACTTCGAAATTAAATTATTCATATATACCGCTAGTGGGGCTAGCACGAGTTTATGCGAGCACATAATCGTATCTACAAATGAAATGATGTAAATTAAACAAAAGACATCCTACAAATATTAAAAATGGAAAAGTTTGTGAGTATGTATGTATGTTTGTTTGTTATTCTTTCACACAAAATCTACTGGATCGATTTTTATGACATTTGGTACAAGGGTAGAATATAACCTGGAATAACACATAGGGTACTTTTTTCTCAAAATTCCCACGAGAGTGACGCCCGAGGTGCATTTAATATTAAATATGTGGTGTATCAGGATATTAAGAGGTCATAATTTTTTTATACCTGAAAAGTCTGGTATTTGAATGAATGAATGAATGAATGAATGATTTATTATGTCTTATAATTAAATTTTGATTTTTACCGCAGCTTTTTCAGTTTCAAGATCACTGCCATGCAAACTAAAACGATATACTTACTTGTTATACGGAGATTGCTATTACGGAGATAATACACAAATTGATGGAATTTGTTTTTTTTATTTTATTTAATTCATAAATTAAATAAAGTATGTTTTATTTAAATAAAACCACAATTCAGAGCGGTTTCAAACGAGTGCGAAAGGTATTTTTAATCGCGTCGCTCTGTGATACCGCAAATTTAATTTCACACCGGTGAATTTCTTGAAATTTTCTCTGTCGCTTTTATAAAAGACAGGATGCGCGATTTTTCTGTTTTTGAAACCAAAGCTAAGTTAAAAAGATTTATTCAAAAACTGGAGCTCCGGTCGATTTTTCCCGCAAGCAGAAATGCAAAAATTTTAGCCGATTAAAAAAAAATGCTAAATTTTCATGTGCACTAAACAAGAAAGTACCTAATTTATCGTTTCGAAAGGCATTTTTCAAGTCATTTTTGTCTGGGAGCGAAATAAAAACATAAAATGTTCCAGTTGCTTCTCCTCCCGCGTAGTTTGTAAAAGTCGATCAAGGGAAAGGTCTATAAAGTTGAGACTCCTCCTATAGTCGATTGGTTAGTAACCTGTCAAAGAAAGAAAGAAAGAAAGAAAGAAAGAAAGAAAGAAAGAAAAATCGTTTATTTGGTTACATGGTTAACAGTTTTACAGACACATGTTTAATTTACCGGGCATGAACCAAAACGGCCTTCGCTCAGCATGTGTCGTGAGCCGCTTGACGGCCACGACGCTGATCTTCCGCGAATACCAATCAATAATAAAAAATAAAAAATAAAAAAATAATAAAGTACCTGTCACTATTTAATTTCTATGCCACTAATAATCCCACCATACATTTAAACGTTTCTTCCAGTTTAGCCGTGTCTCCTAGCAGGGCTCCAGTGGATAGCAATATTTAATGGCAATAATATCAACATTATCGATAGTCTTCTCGTTATACAGAATGAATGAATGAATGAATGAATGAATGAATGAATGAATGAAATATTTATTTGCACACAAACACGGTATATATACATGTATAGGACAAATATGTCTTTAAATCGGACAAGCGTGTTGCGCCAACAATTGGCATGCAAATGTTTAAAGTTATTTATTTAAAAATACATAAAAAGTTCTAGTTAATTAATAATCAAATGTTAGGTTAGGTATATTAAAAATTAAATAAAAAATAAAATAAAAATATGTCAAGGATTAAAAAATGAAGTCAACATAATAAAATAAATAAATTTGAGGGCGCTACCTTATGTCAAAATTTAAAACTAATAAACTCGTCAATGGTGTAAAAACAATGGGTGACCAGAAAAGTATGAAGTTGTTTTTTAAACTTCGTAAATGGCAGTGACTTTAAGACAGTTCGATAATATCGATATATTTATTGCTCTGTATCAATAGTATTGCACCTAACCTGGCTATCGGATACTATAGACACTATTGCTTTTCTTCAAACTATCGATAGTCAGTCGAAATCCAATCGATAGTTGACTATCGAGCGGCAACCACATCACACATCGGTCAACACAAAATCAATCAACGAATTAACATCTGCCCCGAATTGACTGGGCGCGAAAACTGGGCAAAGGCGATTATAGCAATCATTTATTATTGTCGTCCAAACATTGATTGATCAATCAATCAATCATAAATGTAGATCATCTCTTTTTAAACATTGGTTTTTCAACAACCCTTGTTTAATCCCCGACTACAGAAGAAAAGTTATACGTTTAAAGTATCTGTGTATCTGCATGTCTGTCCGTGGCATCGTAGCAGACACACGGCTGAACCGATTTTGATGTAGTTCTTTTTATTTGAAACATTGAGGTAACAGGTGACCAAAAGGCTGATATATGTCTAGGCCAGAGATTAAGCATTGCCATTCAACGTGGCAACGCTGTCAGCCTTCTGGACACGCTGCCTCAAGGTAACGAATTGCAAGAACTGGGCATTATTCTAAATATTTGTAAATAATTCTTATCCTTTATTTAAATAATTTGTTTTTATTACTTTTAATTTCTGTTCTTTTAGTTGCAGTATCTATAATGTAAAAAATATTATAATGTTCTATATGTAATTTTAAAGAGAATTCATACGAGAGTGTTCTTAGCTATGTTTGTTCTAGTAAATGAGTGATGACAGCAACTTCGGAGTCGGGGGTTTCATAAATTTTTAATTCAGTTTTTATTTATATTTATTCCTAAAATCAAAATGTAAGTTTAACATGCCAAAAGTAGCCTGATTTTGATGAAAATTGAAATATATAAAGATAATGACATAGTCCGATGACTTTACAAAGTCAAAAATAGTTGTTTGTCTGTTCGCAATAAACTCAACAACTACTGCGCGGATTGTCGCGCTCGAAATGAACACGGACGAAACCGCGGATAAAATCTACCAATTGAATAGATTTTCTGATTAAAATTGAAACGCAATATTATGTTTTGCATTTAATTTAGTCCTTAATTCCTGAATAAACTGTAGATCATAATTACCAAGTTCAAAGCGGTAGGATTATTAAATCTCAGCCTAATAGAACGGAATTATTTAATTTGGATTATTTTCGTAATATTAGATATTTTGCAAAAGCCATTCGGGTAGTAATAAGTAAAGATTTATTTTTAAGATTAATTTATTATTAGATTAATTTATTTTTCAATTTTAGAAGATATCAAATCTTTAAATTGCTCATAAATGATAAAATTAGAGGTAATAGATTCGGTTGGTTTGGACACGTGATGAGGAGAGAAGAGATTCATTTACTGAGGAAAGCTTTAAGTAGGAAGGTACATGGATATAGAGGACGAGGAAGACCTAGGAAGAGATGGATGGATTGTGTCAGGGAGGATGTGAGGATGCAAAAAAATATGATTATATACAAATTGGTATTGTGCAAATCTTAATGTTTTTATGAAACCGTTTTAATATATTGTAGCTTGTTTATTTATTGTTTGTATCATAATAGCAATTACTTGAACCCCTGTTCTGGTAACAAATTCTGTTATTTGGTACACACATATGCGTCTTCAGTAAAAGCAATTTATTTGTCACTAGATGTTGCCCGGGGCTTCGCTCCCGTGGGCATCATTATAGGCTATATTTTATCTAAAAATATTGCTATATATATTTAGAAATAAAATACCTTATAGCAAGCTTGGATAATGTACCTTTCTAATGGTGAAATAATTTTTGAAATCTGTTCGGTAGTTTCAGAAATACAAACATACAAACTAGCAAACTCAAAACCGTTTACCTCTTTAAAATAATAGCATAGATTAACAATTAATTAACTAAAATAAACTTACCTAAAACAAAACAGCGACTCCTAACACGTATTTATACAGGCGTTAAAGGGACATAATTGGTCGCATTTCTTCAACTGAGAGCTCGTCCATTAAATGGGGTAAAAGCGACAGTAACCGACTGATACAAATAGCGCCTTAATCCGACGATTGAGCGTGAACTATGGCCGTCGTTATGCGGAGCCGACCTTGTTATAGTCCTTAGGTGCCTTCAAAAGGATGAATAGAACTAATAACCGATCCTGGATATAAACATTTTCTTTTGTATATCTGTTGATTTTTAGGCAGACAGATTTATTGCAGACTGATTCTTGTTTCGCGTTAAATAAGTCAAAATAGTACTCTCAAGATATCTGAAATTCTGGAGGGCGAAGTGCGGGTTTGCAATTCATTTCTCACTATAGAATCGATTAGTAAGACCCAGCGAACCAATGACATTAATGTGGTTGTCGTTGCGTCACAATGGCGCACTGTGATTGGTTAGTTGCGTCCCACTTCGAATCGAATCGATGGTGGGATGTAAATAGCAAAGTCGCACTACTTTATGAACGCTATGTAATATCGACTTAGATTGTCTTTAGACAAGATTGTATTTATCTATCAATCTCGTTTCTTTCTCAGAATGGGAAACGCCAGTTAACTTTGACGTTAACTTAACCTGCGCATAAGAATGTAAAGCGCGCCGTTTTATCTCAACAATGTACGCAGGTCAAATTCAACGACAAATTTGACTGATGTCACTTATATTTTTGCTCTTACAATCGAATATAAATACAATTATGTACAAATAAGTATAGCATTTGGTTTATTTTCAGCAAATTTTGTGTTAAATCTACAAATTTCACGAGAAAATACTCCATGTATTTGAAATTGACGATTCACTTTATGAACTGAAGCAAAATATTCTTGACGAACTTCAAATATAGCACTAACGGGAACATATCACCGTTTGCCGTTGACGCACCATAAAAGTAACTAAGTCGCAATGCTCGTCGCGCGATCGACTTTGCCCCAACACTAAGTTAATTGCCTGGGTAAAAAATAAAATGTATTAAATGCATTCACATAATGAAACACGACAATCAAATGTAACATTGATTAATCAATTTTAGCATAGATTTAGAAGGGGCCCGCGCGCGTTAGATTAATATATTTTGTAGATTATAATACATTCCATTCAATACAGTAAGATACAAAGCTCTATGCTCACTAGTGGTTACAATCGTAAATCCTTCCATTGCGAGTATTATTGACATGTTCACGAGGGAACTGGGTGGTTCTACAAGTCTTGCCAAGCTTTTGGATACTACATATTCAGTAATATCACGTTTTTATTCCTTGCGGGGTAAATACAGATATTATTATTAAAATTATTAAACTGTGATTTATTTTTAGTTTCAGTTTTGTAAATATATTTTTGTTTTAGCCACCAACCCAACATGTACGCTCGTGAAATTTATAACAACTTCTAACAGTAGACGAAAAAAATATCACCTGGCAGAGCATTTCTGTTTCATGCTCGCATATTCCCCAGTCACATAATGTAAGGTAACATACAATGATGCGAAAAAACGTGTTAACGAACGAGTGTGTTGTAACTAGTATATGCTTACAGATGTTTGTCTGGGTGTCTTGTGTTCCCGTGTTTCTCTGTTTGTGTCCATCGGACCCGCAATACAGTATTCTGGTTAGATTGGCGCTCAACTACAGTCAGTTTTTCACGTAACCGAACACGAAGTTACATGAACAATAGAAAACGAATTTTAATATACAAAACTATGGAATAAACATTTCCTGTTTTCACGTAACGTCGTGTTCGGTTACGTGAAAAACGAACAATAGTTGAGAAACCACTACCTAACCACTAAACTACAGAATAAACTTTCCGTGGTGTTCCCTAATAGTTTCGACATTAGGGCTTTCAAGAAAAGACATTATCACTTTCACAAAATATCGGCAGAGCATCGGTGACCCGTATTGTAAACAAAAAAAAAGAACAAACTCTGTGTAGCCCGTCGAGTTTTCTTTTCCCATTGTTGTACCGTTGTTATTTATTTTATTTAAAAACATATATGGTTCTTTATGTCTATAATCTCCGATTAGTCATGGACTTTGGCCTATCTGTCTTGTGCGGTAAGGGTCACCAGTGTAGCACCCATTTTTATAACCTGGTGACGCCGTGTCGATTCAGTCTCAACGTAATCTGGAAGTTCATCTTTGAGTCAAGATTTAATAAGCAGAATATTATCCAGTGTTTCAAAATTAATATTTCATTTCATAACTAAACTTTGAACACCGTCAGTTTTCAGAGAAATCACTATAGGGCAAGCAATATTTAGATATTACCTTCAAAGTGACAAGGCGACAATATATTGTTATAGTTTGTAAGTCCGAACTAAAGATTTGGACAATGAACTTCGTTCCCAGAAGACGAATGAATTAAAATATTCTGTACAAATCTATTCCTCTATATAGTAGAGTAATAATTAATAATATAGATAACAATAAATAAATGTAGAATGTGTTAATGTCGTACTAGTCGACTAAAAGATCATAGACTTTTGTAGTAGGAAACAATATGATTCCTAAGCAAGGTTGACGTCAGGCTGGCGGGTGATCAAAAGCCTAATCTTCAAAATTGTAAGATTGCATGAAAGAAATTATGGGTGGCTTTTGCCCAAAAGTGGGACTTAAAAGCCTAGATTTAAAAAAATCGTCCAGTCAACAGCACTTCAACCTACCCAAATTCATTGCAAACTCGCCGCTATTACCGCGTCATAGTGCTCCATGAAGGGTAAATTGAAGTGCTGTTGCCTGTACTCATTCATAAATTTTAATAATACGGTTGTGAATTGTGACATGCTACGAAAGATCGTAGCATTTCCGTAGCTCGTAGCTAGTTCGTAGCTTGTTGGTAGCTGTTAGTACGGACTTTGGAAAAAGTTGTAGCTTCTCGTAGCGCTTTCGTAGCATACATAGACGATAATAGAATACAAGTACAATTTTTATTCCAACTTTATGAGTATTTCAGCATACCTGGAATGCACAGTTAGTTATTTAACAGTTAACATAAGAAAATTTAAAGTTTTCTTATTGTATACTTTTTTATTGTGTATACGCTCATTGTGCAATAAATTTTCTATGTTTTTAAAAGCTGCATTCATAAAAATGTTACAGGTTATGCAGAATTGCAAAAAATCAATGGACGCGAAGTCTCGAGGCACAGCCAGTAAAAACAGTTTTACAAAAATGCACGAATTTTTATGTCGCAAAATATGGGCGCTTGCCGAGTTCCTTTGCATAGTCCAAAAGAGGCAATTATGTAAACAAATTCAGTGAATCAAGGCTTGCAGCTACGTGTTTTCATGACTCTTTCATGTTGAAACGATGCAATTTTGCTAATAGTATAACACGTTGTAAAGCGACTTTATCCTTTTAAGTGTTTTTTTTTTGCGTGCATAGAAAAATGCAAAGCATGACATTTTTTTCCAAATGAAGATAACGCGCAGGATAAAATCGTAGATGGAAAAAAAAAAACAAAATTAATTTTTCTTCTTCACAATCTTATAACTATATATACATATAAGCAATTTAGGTTAACAGGTATGTAATTTAGTTAAAGTTTACTGGTGCAACTTACACTTAAAGTTAATTTTTTATCGGATTAAAATTTTAATTGGATAAAATTCCCTTTGCTCGTTTGGGACAACTGTACCATACATAAAAACCGATATTTTTTATTCGGTTAAAATTATATATAAAATAGATCAGTGATGGGTCAACACATGTATTATGTAAAATGTAATGGATTTAGAGTGCATTTTAATAAGCCCGCCATTGTATTTCAGTAAGTCCATAAGTAAGTAGACAAATATTATTTTTGTGTCATTCTTTTGTTGCAACTAATAGTCTAACTAGATAAAACTACTATAGAAAAAGTGTAAAGTTAATTATCTTTTAGAACCAACCTGTATTCGTGAAAAAACATAATTCTTCAACTCGTAGACAGTCGGTTAAAAACACATAACATTGTTTACCCGAAACGTTTCAACCTTGAGCCGCCACAGTAAGAGGTTCGCAAAATATATGCCTTTTGTATGTTAACCCATGATTCGGGTTGGTTATTCTAGGGTTATTCGGCAAACTTTGACGGGTGGTTATCGCTGTCGTAAAAAGTTTAAGTCTTGACGGGCAAATGTATATGGCCAAGTGCAAACTCAGGATAGATTGGCAGGAAGAAAATGTATTGAGGTCTTTTCTTTTTCTGTTATATCAATGAAAATAATATTTGCGATGTAACTAGAGTGATAGATTTTCGATTAATAAACGATACTAATATTATATATAAGATTAGCAACCTATTACTAATATATATTTGTTTCTTAAAGGGCTTACAGGTTCTAGTGTCTATTTGGGAAACTCTAAAGTGAGAGTTGAGTCATTGTTACTTGCCAATAAACTCAAAGCCCAAACTCCCACGTTCTACGTCGTGCGACAGAGCGTATGTGTGTGTATGTAGTGACATACATACACATACACACTAGTAGCATAGGTGATCATAGCGTTTTTTTTCTAAATACCTATTTCGTAAACATCGGATCATCTATCGAATCAGATATCGTAATATCCCATATAAACGAGCAATGTGCGGACATTGAGAGAGAGGCTCAAATTTAACCACAATTGTCACATGAAACAGCCATATAATAAGCGACATAACTGGCTAATATCCATCCTTAAAAATAGTGACGTAATACCATAAACCAGGGAACCGATCCTCACACATCTTTCAAACGCAAATTAATTTAACTTTTTTTAAAATCGAACGCAATTATTGCATTCACCGAAAAATACGATAAAATAATTTCAATCGAACGTATCGATCGATAGAATATGCTATTAAGTTATTCTCAAACAATATTTTATACGATATAGGTTAAGTTCATAAAACAACGTATTTTTTATCACAAAGGATGCAAGATATAAAAGAGAGAAATAAAAAACCAATTCGCGAAATACGCCATACTATTACCGAGTTTTCAATACACATTTGCCAAAAACGATCGTAAATTATTTATTTGCCTGTAAAAATATTGTAATAAAAACAATACCGCGCTATAGTCGCGCACATCTCATAAGGTGAAATTACGATCTCTCCTTATAGTGATGGCGGAATTATCGATATTTCGATATATTATTATTTTTTCATCGCAACTATGGTAACATGACAAAGTAAAGTAACTTGATTATTGTATTACAGATAATTTAAAGTAATATAAAATAAAAAGAAGCGAAAAGAATATCGATGATTAACATTGTTTCAATCTTTACATTAAGAACAATAAATACATGGTGACTTTTTATACATTGGCAATATTTTGTCTACATGCTCAGTCCATGACTCTGAACAACTTTTAGTATGGGGGAATGGTGGTAACTCCGAAATCGCGAAAAAAGTCAGCTGTTCTATACAAAATTAAATACCTAAGTTGTGAATAATTTATGGCTCGGCTGATTTTTTTTTTCGCGATTTCAAGGTTGCTTCCATACGAAAAGTTGTTCAGTACCATCGACATCAACATAACAAAAACATCAACATTTGTTCTATACTAGCGATCTGCCCGGCGACGCAAGGTATTATACTAGGCTGCTTTGTATATATAAACCTTCATTAATAAATTGCCCTAATAACGGGGAAAACTGCATAGGAATTCGTCAAGTGATTTAAAAGAAGAAATCTTAGAAACAGTCACACGACGCGTCGTGCGATTTTGTTTTATAATATGTAGTGATTGAAGCGGTGGGGTGTAACGGTTACGACGCCCTCCTGTGGATAAAAAGGTCCCAGGTGCGAATCCTACTCATGCCGCCCAAATTTGTATACCAATCCGACTCATGTATGTAGTTTATTTCGACCACTACTTGCTCCCGATGAAGGAAAACATCGTGAGGAAAACACATCGTGATTACTATCTTACTAACTTAACTGTGTCTTAGATCGTAAAATTACTCCGAAGTATTCATTTGGCTATGTATTTAATGATTGGATGATATAAATAAATCTTTGGTTAATTGAAAAAAAAATGTCTTACGAATTCTAATTTTATCGATTTAAATATAAGGTCACATCACTGTTGTGCTGCTCAAAGTTTAGTCGTGCGTCAAATTGAATATATTCATAAAAAACTGGCTCCCGTATTATCGGGGAGTTCGCTCATTGTCAACGGGTAAATAGTGCATAAATAATGGGTTACCATATTTTGCTCCGAAATATCCACCATTTTTATCTTATAAGACACTCGTAACTTTATTGTTCGTGAGGATGGAGATAAAATTATCTTTCACTTCGTATAGAGTGTATTTAATCAAAGTCAAAAGTTTATTCAGAAACTAGCTCTTGCTCGTGGCTTTACTTCATGCGTCCGCTCATAACTTATTCTTGTCAATATCATCGGTTGTAAGTAACTTATCACAATGTAACATTGTAAACTGTGGGCGAAGTGCGGGTTAGCATTTCACTTCTCACCATCGAATCGATTCGAAGCGACACGCAGCGAACCAATCGCATTGCGGTGTGATTGACGTTGCGTCATAATGGCGCACTGTGATTGGTTAGCTGCGTCTCACTGCAAATCGACTCGATGGTGAGATGTAAATAGCAAAGTCGCACAACACATACTGTACCAGAATTTAAGTTAGACCATCCGCAATACAACTGTGAAAACCACATCCAATTTTGCGACTTTTGTTGCGTGTGGACCCGCCCTAGAATAGGACCATAGACTAGGCAGTTGATAGGCAACAATACCCAAGGAGAGTTGACGTCGGCAGGTTGTAAAATGACAATCTTGAAAACCGAATCTTGAAAAGGTTATTTTTTACACTGACCCTGGGCTTCGCAGCTCCTAATTCAGCTGTTGAAGTGGAGAAGAAGAAACATATGTTTTTTTCTTCGGAAATTTGCGTGGTTTATATTGGAAAAACTCAGTATTTATCAAATAAAGTAAATTTTCCTTGTCCCCTTGTACATCCAAGAGCCCTGTTTACGAACATCACAGCTCCAACCTCAAATTACGCAAAGGTTTCTCTAGAAACGCGACTCCAGCCAAATATTTGCTTTGCCGGTCTTGAAATAAATTGAGATACCTAATTATGTAGCTTACTAAAGAGTACTTTGTGATAAATACCTTTGTGGAAATTAATACTTAGATTCTCAATAGGACAAAGATCGATTCCCTGCATTTTATTTCGGACAACTTGGGGTAAAATAGTACATTTTTTATAAAAAAATGTATTATCGGGATACATGCATATATATAAATATATATGAATGTATCCCGATAACTTTCAAACCGTTGATCTGATTTTCATGAAATGTATTTAGGATTTGTAAATAGAATTTTTAAATTCGTGGGGCAACAAAATCGGTTACTTAAGTCGTTTTGAAATATTCATAATTTTGTAAAATCACTTCAAAAATGTATTGTATTCGCGAGGTCTAAGTTCATGGCGAACAACTAGTGAATAAAATCTCTTTTTAAATTTGCAATGCCTTTAAGCTACTTGAAATAACTTGATATTGTACAAGGCGACTCTGATGCATCCTTTGATGTATAGTCTTGACAGCTGCAGCTTCCTCGGGAATGTCGTAAGCATAATTTTCAAAATTGTAAGGATTGTTTTTAACATTGACCCCGAATGCAACACGCGAAGATGAAAGATAATCATGCTGAAGCATTTTTGCGTGTTGTTTTATTAAGAAGAAGAGAAGAAGAAGAATTGCCCACAACTTCCTTCCCTACACTGTCCTAGGAACCTACACACCAAATTTTAACTTTCTACGCCCAGTAGTTTCGGCTGTGCGTTGTCCAGTCAGTTAGTCACTCAATAACGGTAGAGTTTTATATATACAGATATATAATATACTAGCTGCGCCTCGGGGCTTCGTTCCCGTGGGAATTTCGGGCTACACTGTACCTTATATTATTCCATGTTATATTCTATCCGTGTACCAAATTTCATAACAATCCGTCCAGTGGATTTTGCATTAAAGAGTAACAAACACATACATACATACATCCTCACAAACTTTCGCATTATTAGTAGTATTTGTTATATGTTCAGTGAATTTATGCATCTATAATAATAGCCGCTTAAATTCATTGAATACATAGCAGACGTGTTGTTATCAGTTACGTCTGTCTGTCTATGACATACTGGCCTATGTCAGTTTCGATTCAATGCTCAAAATTCGCAACACGCTTGGAATAATACCATGCCGATCAGTACATACCGTTTGTGAGCGATGGACATGGATTGTCCGCATTTGTGTTCCAAATGCGGACATATAATGTATGCAAATACTAGCGACCTCGGTGGCGCAGCGCAGTGGTAAAGTGCTTGCCTCTGAATCAAAAGATCCCGGGTTCGATCCCCGGTCGGGTCATGATGGAAAATGTTCTTTTTCTGATTGGCCCGGGTCTTGGATCTATATGTGTATTTGTTATAAAATATAGAGTTGAGTTATAGTATCCCATAACACAAGTCTCGAACTTACTTTGGGGCTAGCTCAATCTGTGTGATTTGTCCTAATATATTTATTATTATTACTTAAACCCGCGACTTCACCCACGTAAATGTATCTGTTTTTGGTGTGTGCGCTCTAAGATAAGACCACTTCATATCCTCCCATGGATGTCGTAAGAGGCGATAAAGGTAAGCTTTTAAGCAGCTGATTCACAAGGATAAGACGTCTCGCGGATGCTGTTTTATACTTCGGGCTTCGCAACATCACAGCCCCGAATGGAACACGTGGAGACTCGAGAGTTATGCAAGCGTTCTTTGAACTGTATTACACCTTTGGCCATGGATTTTAAAACTATATTTGACATAAGTATCCTTCACTCGCTGTCATAATTGTTTACGGTTGTAAACAATTCGCTCCATTATTGATTATCCTATTTATAATGGAAATGATATCAAATTTGATATAAAAAGCAATGGAAGAAATATGGGAAGCTGATCGCTTAACTCTGGAATATTTTATATTTTGCTTACCCTTAAAATTGGGAGTCATTTTGATAACAGCTTTCAGTTTCTTCTGCGGTGTCATTGGAATATATGGAATATTAAGTATCACAATACGCTACACGGATTGGAGACTTGTTTATAGCTCTAAGCTAGATGTATTTGCATTTATTATTACGCTGAATATATTATACATGACATTCTTTGTGACGACCATTATACTAATAATTGGTTTTGGTTGGAACCATTCTATATTGGTTATAATCTACCTGTGGAATGTAGTTTTTCATTTAATACTTTACTGGATGCTAGTCATTTCGATATTTTTTTACTGCATTTTTTCGCAGCAAAAGTGTCTTCAACAAAACGGTCTTGGGGCGGCAGTGGTCTTAGTTATAAAATCTGTTTTCTATTCAATATTTTGGATTCATAATGGTTTGGTTGTCAATTCATACAGAATAGATATATTGTGATTTTATTTTTTAATGTTTTTTATTAAGTTAATATTATGAATATGAATATTTTAGACTTTTTAATTTTTGAGTTTTTTTTTTCATATAATGATGACTAACATACTCTGGACGCTAATCAGTGAATCAAAGCGTAATTAGGACTCAGTGAATGAATATTATCAACATCGTTTTTTCTTCTTTACAAGTAAGTTTAGAAGACTTATTAATATAGGTACTAGCTTTTGTCCGCGGCTTCGTCTTCGTAAATTTCTCACGGTAACAGTTATTTTTGAAGTGATGAAAAGTTGCCTATGCATGCGAAATTTCAAGAAGATTGGTTGAGTAGATACAGCGTGAAGAGGTTACAAACAAACTTACTTACTTTGAACTTGATTTACTTTGGATTAGGATTATTAAAGATACGCTTTATTTTACAGCACGTCAATTTCCATTTAAATCCAATTTATCGAGAAATGCTGTAAAAATATCTCCTGTATTCATTTATGAAAAATTCCATATTTCTAGCTCTAGTGAAGATTTACTCCATATTGTTTGCCAAGGGTTGACTGTAATTAGTTATGCTTTAATACATTGTAGGTACTGTGCGTATAAAGTTACCTTCTTTGCATTATATAGTGATGAATGTTCATTGAATTTTCACAACTTGATTTGGTCTTATTTGTACTACCTATAGAATAAAAAATAAAGGATTGGATTTTCTACTATTGTAAAAGGAATCTCTCAAAATAGCAGCTGATAATTTTAAGATTTTTCTATACGCGAATCCCGAGCTTCAGAGCGTCTCGGCCAACAATGACACCGGAAACAATGAAGACGTGGAGCTGCGAAGCGCAAATTATAAAGAAGTAGATGTCGTTGCATTCTATGTTACATAATATTTTTGAAACTATACCGTAAATAAAATAAAATAAGGTTATAACATAAGCGCTTAAATGGAGCACAGGGAAACACTTTCAAAATCTATAAGAAGCGAACAATTTAGAAAGCTGACAACCCTGGCGCGCTCACGCTACCTAATAGTCTTTTTATTCGTTTTATACCAGTCGACGCTTAAGTAAAGTTTCCTTTTGCTTCTACGACAAGATTTACGTATTTTTATGGAACGCCGTGACGCCTGCAAGTGGTTTCTGCCAAATAGAATGTGCAGAAAGTTACATGTGCTGTCTTCTCCCATCCGATTTATCTGATTTCCCGGTTGCTTCCTCCGCAAACCGTCGGAGCCCAAGGTCCACTGATCTACTTTTTCTTCTCCACTTCGCATGGTCTTTGGCATCTTTAGTAGACCTTTGGTCCACATGTCCTCCTTGAGAACACCAACCTACAACTTAAAAAAAAATTGATACGCCCACGATCGGATGTAAGCTATCTCTGTCACACTTCAGTACGACAAAATTCGCCATTAATGAAATTTTATTTTGCTGAATATAAGTGAAAGAGAATAAATAGCACCTATTACGTTTTTCAAGCCAAGCTAAGACAGTCCTTGTAGGGACCATATCTTTGCAAAAAGGGGAGAGTATGGAGTGGTCTCGTATAGGGAGATTACAATTTTGGCTAAAGATAAAGAGAGAAGGAAAGAACTCCACCGACAAGCCTACTAAAATTTAAATGCGAAACTTTGTGAGGATGTATTTGTTGCTCTTTCACGCAAAATTTACTAGATGACTTTTGGTACACGGACAAGAATATAACCTGGAATAACACATAAAGTACTTTTACCCCGAAATTCCCACGGGAGCAAGGTCCCTGGGCGCAGCTAGTGCACAGGTAAATAAGTAAAGTAAAAAAACTATATTGCACCAAAAACAAGATACAATTTTAAACTAGACAACAACTGTTCTGAAAATTAGAATGAATTGCGTTTTTACTATACTTACTTTTATTAAACTACATTTTACGCGTTTCAAGAAGTTTTGTTGATTGCATAAACTTTAAAGAGATCACAAACAATAACTACTTTCTAAAAGAGATTGTTTTTTTTTTTTTGTTTCAAAATAAATAATCTCAAATACTACTGAATCGATTTTGATGAGGAAACGTTCAGGAGTAACATAGGCTATTTTTTATTGTTTTACCCGAGAGAAGTCGGGCCGGTAGTTATAATAAATTAACATAAAAAAATAACGAAAGTTTAAAATAATATCGGATCAGTACCTATCTAAAATTTTGAAAAATCCAAATCATATTGGAAAAATTTACACGAACCATATATCAATAAAATTTATTATTATGAACACGTTCACGCGATTAAACTGAACGTAAAGAAGTGACATATCTGTAACCTTTTTACTCTGTGATGCAGTGTTATGGAGCTGATAGATTCAGAAATTCAGAGAATGCTTGTGTAAATTGTGCAGAATTACGTTGTCGTATATGCCTGGAAATTTGTCGTTTTTACGACCAGTACAACGTGCGACTAAATTGAATTAGCTAACAGGCTATACCTTTACAAATTATTTTTTATTTTACTTGCACGTTTTTCTTATATTCCTAATTTCTGACCGCAGTTTCAAATGATTTTCCTGGCGTAAAATTCTTTAAAATCAATTTGAATGTGACATTAAGGTTAAACTTGCATTTGTGAGATCTCTCCATCTTTAAATAAACAAGTCTATTTGATAGACAAATTTAACACCCCGACTCTTAATATTCATTTCACTACAACTTATGAACGGCTGAACCGATTTTGATCAAACATATCTAAGAACCACCGCATAAAAAATAGCTATCAAATAAAAAAAAACCGCATCCGTATCGGTTCCCCCGTTGATGAGATACGGTGCCACGTACACAGACAGACAGGCGGACGGACGAACAAACGGACGGACGCGGTCAAACTTATAACACCCCTCATTTTGCGTCGGGGGTTAAAAAAGGTATAAAATTCTTAGTCAACATGTTTCTGAGCCAGGTCGAGCCGGAACAATCGACTGCAGCGTGATCTTAAAACTTCCGTCCCTTTGTTCTATGGCACGGAACGCAGGTAGTTACTTGAGACTTAGCCTATAGTAGGTAGGCTAGCGTAGGAATCTTGAAATCCTACTAATAATAAATGCGAAAGTTTGTGAGGAAGTGTGTTTGTTACACTCTCACGCAAAATCCACTGGACCGATTGCAATGATATTTGGCACGCAGGTAGAATATAACCTGGAATAACACTATTCATCCCGAAATTGCCAGAGCGAAGCCCCGGAACGTAGTTTGTTATAAGTATGTGGTAGGATCTTTTGTTTTTAACAAGCTTTTACTTGCAATGTATGTATGAAAGTAACTATGTCTATTCGGGTCGAATATTGCTACTCAATTTTGAACCAACATTTGAGCTAGGTATTTCGATTTGGGCCTGGCCCAGCCAGGAAAAGTTTCATCCAACCTATTAATTTTACTTGCTCTAAATTCTTTGTTTCATTTATGATAATAAACATGTTGACTGATGAAGAAATCGAGAAAACACTCCGATAAGAATGTATTATTTCATACTAGCTGCGCCCTGGGGCTTCGCTCCCGTGGTAATTTCGGGATAAAAGGTACCATATGTGTTACTCCAGATTATTTTCTATCCGTGTACCAAATTTCATAAAAATCGGTCTAGTAAATAATGCGTGAAGATGTAACAAACAAAAAAACTTACTTTCGCATTATTAGTTGGCAATATTAGTTGGGATTCCGCTGATCCTATTACAGTATACAGAAGCGAGTTTGAACAAAACTGTAAATTGTGCACATTTCGTCCAGAGCAACGACAGCTCTGTGTAGACGGAGAAGTATTAACTTCTTCAATGCTCTTTGTTTAGATTTACAAGTACAAACAGATCCAGCCATTTGGCTCTTGTTCCGTTATGCTCTTGGCCGTAACGCTCTCGGTTCTAAAACAAGTATATTTTTATATGAAAATAGAAGTGTTTCTGATTTTATATTTTTATTTAAACATATGTTGTGTTTATTATAAATATAGTACAATGTCTGATTTTATTCATATTTATAATATTAATAAAATTAGTCATTTATATCATTCGGTCGTCAATTAACCAAATCTAGTATGAATAAAGCCTTATTGATACTAGATTTGGTTACTGGCAACTTAAACATATATTCATTCTTAATTTAAAATAAAAATATTTTTACATATGCAGCGGGATAAGCTGGGGCGATAACTAAGGCTGGGGTTTACCTACTATCATGTTATTACGATCCAGTTCAGATCGCAAATTTGTACCATCGACTTAATTTTTATTATAAATGATTCATTTTAGATTCCTAAATTGAACTGAGTTGCGCTTTTGTTTTGTTGAAAGTTTTGAACGGGATTAATCTTATAAGTTTTCATCAAAACTTATAAGATTAATCCCGTAGTGTAACTAAAAAATACTTCGAAGTTTCATTAATTTTAAAAAAATATGTATATTTTTAATTTCCAACACCCGTTACCCCTATCATTTTGCGTTATATTAAAAGTGAATACAAAGTTAGTCGCGAATATCATTGGCTAAATTTGCAAAATTTTCGTATAAATTACCTGATCACGAGGGTTCTCGAATTAAATTTATATTTCTTAACAGGCCCGTCGGCGTCCGTGGCCAATTTGTCGATTACCATAAATTGCATTTTATCTACTCAAAATATAATCGACATAGAACTACAACTAAAAAACAAACAATTCTTATCAATTTAAATACAAACAATTCTTATAAAGGACATAATTTTCTACAAAAATTATAATTATAAATAATAAAGATATTCCAGCACGTCGCCGCTTGGAAGGGTTCCAAGAAGGCTGGCAGCATTACCCCTCTGAACCGCTATGGCAATCCTCTGTGCAAAGAAACTGCCCGCCCTTGTATCTCCATTATATCACGGAGACGCGCGGAAGTCTCAGTCAAAAAGGATTTTGCCTCAGGACCCCATGGGCCCATCGTCTACTACAACTTATTTGCAAATAATCTTAAACATTGGCTCAATCGCTAGCTAGACAGAGGTGGACATTTGTAGCTATTTCATATTTACAGGTTCTCGATATATAAATATTCAGGGTTGGTTTGGAATTGATTGAAGTTACTATTAACAATTTAATTAGCACGGAAAGAAAAACTAAAACCGATCTAATGCGAGATTGACTCACGCGCCGAGGGTTCCTTAATATTATCTTTTGTTATGTATGTATATTTATATAAATATATTTACAGTTTTCAGATTTATTTCTTAATATATGATATTACAATACTTTTTACTAAAAGAGAGACGCAAAATCAGGATATCACACGCGCGTTGCCGTCTCGCACGCCCTTTCAAAGAACTCCATGTTTCCGATCTGTAATTTTTATAATCTGTGCTATCGGCAATACGCCGATTGACATTTGAATAAATAAAAATATTGAACTGCTACAAATTTCGGGACCGTCGATGCATAATGAATATAAAACAAATATTTGTTAACGTAAATGAAATATATACTGTTCAAATAAGCCAGAAGTTGACCAAAAACATGTTTATCCAATTCAACTAGTATCAATTTTGATTTTTGTCTACTGTTAGACCAAAAAGAGAAGGAATTAGCTATGGAGGGAGAGCACTGGAAGGAATTCCACCGATAACTGATGATGGTTAGATCTGGAATAGTATGTATCATACTTTTGTTTGCGCTTCTGGTTTCCGCCTTAGAATACGACTAGATCAGTTTACAACGTCCCGTGGGTCTCGTTAAGGCAACTAAGGGATTTAAAGCTTTACATCTGAAGGGCAACAACAATATTTCCAAAGCGAGTTGACGTCAGACATTCGTCTAGGTCGTAAAATTGTCTGAATTTTCGTAGTTAGATTAATGGCAATTTTTTTTACGTGGAACTTTGGAAAGCAGATGGTAATATTCGTAAATGAGAGTGTATAGGTACCTTTTATTCGCTTTTTTGATAAAAATAAAATAAGCCAAAGCTTTTCAAGGAAAATATTTAAAACTTCCACGTTTTTACATTTGCCATATAAATTACTACTTCCTCGCAACAAACATGGCAATTTCTTTGTGCCCGGCCGCTGACACGGTTCTTGGCAATTTAGCAAAAAAAAAAAAAAACTGGCGCACTTTAATAAACCTGAGTTTTTCCCCGACAACTCCAGAATTCATAAACAGAATTCACACCTGAGGGCCCCGCGCGATTGATGTGTTCTCTTTGCCACCACTGGTGTACGCCTTTTTATAGAGAAAAAAAAACTAAATAAATGAAAAACAAAATTCTAAACCATCATCTACATCGAAGTTTAAAAGCCGTAATGCTTTAAAACATTTAACAAATAGTCACCAAAATGTATGCAGTTTGTCAGAGAAAACAAAATTATCTCCACTTACATTTTCAAAGCACGCTGTAATATAGTATATAATAGACTTTTATTTTCATGGTACTAATTGAGTACATACAATCAATGATTCGTCGAATAAGTTTAGAGTTTCTTTCACTTTTAATTGCAGAATTCACCTTAACGGAAGTTGCGCATATGTGCAATGATATAGTCATGGAGATCTGGACTTTCCCCGACGCATTCTATTTGTGAAGTGTATGGAAAATAAAGAACAGAGAAGACACAGAGGGTCATTTGGCTAATTGCTTCAAAAGAAGTAATCCTCGAGTGAGCGTTTCAAAACATAAATGTATATTTACCTACAGTCTTTTGGAATATATTGTTCTCTCTTTCCTAAAACTTTACTTACCTTTACAAATTTTATTTTGCACAATAAACTATCAATTAATAAAACTTAAACAAAATAAAAAATATAATAAAAAACAAGAAATGTTTTCTCTAGTCTTGTGTAGAAAACCTCAATGTATTTTCTTAGTCTACAGGTGGGTCTAAATTGACAGTGCATAAGGGATAATTCCGGGAAAAATTATAATTTAAATCTTACACACCTTCGCCAGGGGCGTGTTTAAAAAACTTTCCGAGCGTTGTTGCCTCCATTAATTAGACCGAATGAGCCTAATTTCAGGTTTCTCTTTCGAGACTAATTGAAATAAATGCAAAGTTTTAATCAAGGAATGGTGGGATAACCCTTTAGGAGTTCCCAGTTAATTTGTTAAAACATCTCACTTCTAATCTCTCTGTAGACGGCCATTATTCAGAATCTTCCACCCGCTATTTATATTTAGCTCGATATCTAGGACATAATCTTTTAGTATAGCATAGCTTTTGCCCATGGCTTTTCCCTCGGAAATTTCCCATGGGAACAGTTATTTTTCCGGGATAAAAAGTACGTCCTACGCCCTTCTCCATACTTCAAACTACATATACAAAATTTCAAGAATATTGGTTTAGTAGAAAGAACCTGAAAAGGTAACAAAAAATCATACTTCCACATTTATAAGGCTACTTGCATACCAATACCAAATTTCATCCGATACTAAATTTCATTAAAATCGGTCCACCGGTTTATCCGCGAAAATGAACAAACAGACTGACGAACTTTCGCATTTATAATATTAATATGGATTATAAAATCGTGTCGTATGGGGAGGTAACACAGAGTGCAGAGCATAGAGATAAATGGAGGAACACTTAATGAAATAATTCTGTTCAAATTCATGACAAAAAAAATTAATAATCTTTTTGTATTTGTGATCTGTACATATATTTATCTGCGAATCTGGATGTGTCTTGTCCGTTTCTGTGTTTGTGTCCTGCGATAAAACATCGGTGCTTTTTCAACTTCTCCATAACATAGTCCATAAATAATATCTTCAACAACTCTTGCAAATCTCAACCAAAACAAATTTTATTTACGTGTTGCCATAATGAAATCATAATATTATAACAGTGTGGGACTTTTTCTTAGAAACCACGGCGTCCGCCTGGAGGCCAACCGCGATTGTTTGCCCAAACCAACTTTACCATACTGAACTATTCTGATATATTCAGTATCAGAATAGTATGTTATGTGTATTTAACGCTAATATTTGATAACGCGTAGGAAATACTGACAGTAATAGACTTGGTGGTTAATTTTGAAAGCTCAATTGAGAATTGATGTTTCGCCTTAAGATAAACTCCCGTGGATGTCGTATAAAGTTCTTAGCGTTTTGATGGTAAACACTAAATTGTTGCGGCCAAGAAATTAGCCATCCTAATCGCGTTGTCAGTGGCAGCCATTAGGTCCTCCTGCGTGCATTTGTTTGGACACACAGCGCATGCAGTCAAATGGCCCATTGTTTGCAACGCACCACACAAACAGCTCAAATCTGTGCCGTCAGAGATCCTCCATTTTTTTATTTTATTTACCCAGAAAAACATTTACAGGTCATCACTACATAAAGCTGTACTGTAAACCCACTGTAAACTGTAAATCACTTTGTTGGCGAAAAACAAATGCACTCACTTTTGACATATTAAGCTAATATTATATGAAACTAAGATTTTTCTATTATTACGAGTATAAACTTTACTATATATATTCAGTTCACTATTCAGTCACGATTCCAAGAAAAATTTTCTTTTACTTTAAAAATATTTTTACTTTTATAATTTTCTAATTTTAACAACTTATTATTTATTCTTGGCAATAGGTATTCATTCATTCTTTCTCCGTAAAAATTATTAGCACTAGGTTCTACCAACCATATTCTGACCAACAATATTCAAAGATTCTTAAGTTTTTTTTTAAAAACGCTGATTGGATTAGCATGTATTTAGTTTTTGACATATTACGTTCCATCCATCCATCCATTTCTTTGCTTCGACCAAGCTGTGTCCGAAGTCTATTTAAGGACTTCCGAGTTGGCTATGGTACTTTATGCCCCGATGGGAGGCTCACGACTGGTGGCACAAATGGGTTCGGCAGAGAGACTCCTCCAAAGGTTGCACCTCACTTTTGATGGCTCCATGGACAAAGGCTGCTGATAAGAAACAATAGCATTCATAAGGAGGGTTGACCTCAGGCAAGCGGTGATGGTGAATACCCATGAAATACCCTTTTTGCCCATCATGATCGTCTTTCTTGTTCTTGTATCCTATAAGTTTTGAGTGTCAGTATGTGGATGTGTACAAGTCAAATCTAGTGTATTACTGAATGTATTTAATAATTGATTTCCAGTTAAAGCAAATACAACTATTAGTTGTTATCAAATTTTAATATCATGTGAATCAGTATTTCTATATAAAAAAGTAAAAAAATAACTTTTATTTAGTATAAATAAATCCATATTGGGATCCGTTCCCATCTTTTTTTTTTTTTTTGTTAATTGGATATTCAGTTATTTTTGCTTTTTAAGTGAAAAGTGGGGTGGTATTCACCCCGCCCACACCACCTCCACATCCCAATTTACATTACACCAGTACGTACTCGTATCATGTTGGCGTAATCTAACTGATGCTTTGTTCTGTAAAGTAAGATATGGTATAGTCCCATTCGCAGCGTGGGAAATCAGGTGTCACTTATTTGTTTATCAACTAGCTTTTGCCCGCGGCTTCGCCCGCGTGTATTTCCCACGGGAGCAGTTATTTTTCAGGGATGAAATGTCCGTTTCCATATTTGAAATTACACACGTATGCAAAATTCCAAAAATATTGATTGAGCTGAAGAGGTCACAAATAAATTTCATGCTTCTTCTTTGGATCTAGGTTTCAGGAATTGGATTAATGCATTGGGGTGCGTAAATGATATCTGGATCCAAATCTATGATCTATGAAATTATTATGGTGTGAATTCCAAAATCGAAGTGCATGGCAGGCAGACGACCTCGGTGGCGCGTGGTAAACTGCTTGCCTCTGAACCGAGAGGTCCCGGGTTCGATCCCCGGCCGGGTCATGATGGAAAATGATCTTTTTCTGATTGGCCCGGGTCTTGGATGTTTATCTATATATGTATTTGTTATAAAATATAGTATCGTTAAGTTAGTATCCCATAACACAAGTCTCGAACTTACTTTGGGGCTAGCTCAATCTGTGTGATTTGTCCTAATATATTTATTTATTTATTTATTTATTTATTTATTTATTTATTTATTTATTTATTTATTTATTTATTTATTTATTTATTTATTTATTTATTTATTTATTTATTTATTTATTTATTTATTTATTTATTTATTTATTTATTTATAAACATTTTTTTCTCTTTTTTATTGATTTATGCAGATAAAGAATATCGAAGTGAGCCGAGCCGATCCGAAATGAAATTGGATAAGACTAGACAAAGAGATATATATGTATCGTAGCTATGTATTACAATACAATATAAAAAACCTTTATTGAACATTATTATAGGTATGCATACAAAATGTATTTACTACACACTAGCATAGCTCGCGGCTTCGCCTGCGAGATTTTCTCACGGAAACTTTTATTTTTCCGGATTTGAATTGAATTTAATGTTCTTAAAAAACTACATGTACGGAAAATTTAAAGAAGATTGTTTGAGTAGATAAAGCGTGAAGAGGTACAAACAAGTTTGTTTGGACTTTCGCATTTATAATATTAGCCAGGTTAAAACTACTTAGGTTAGGTTAACTTAAAACTACTTAAATAGGTAAACAAATAAAGCGCAAAAGGCAGCCTTACTGAAGGCGTAATGGGATTTCTTCCAGACAACCTTCTGACATGAACAAAAAATCTTCAAGAGGAAAATCAGTGCGGATCGGATTCATTTAAAACGCTGTAACTTGTACCACGCTCCATGTAAATAATTGAGATCGACACTGTTTGTTTGCGTGTCAATGTTTATTTGCAGAGGCTGAACGCAATAGGTACCTCGTAGTTTTACTTGTAAACAATAGGCTACGACTCCATTAAGCAAATTGTTTTCCGCCGTTAGCTTAAGCTCGCTAAATAAAATAATCACGAAAGCGGTCTCAGTTCGGATATAGTTTAGTCAATGGGTACTACCAGTAGGTACTTGCTTTTGCGACTATTTATTTCTATGGGAGACTAAAGTATTATGTAAACAGTGATTTTGCATCGTATATAGAGGTAGTAAAATGTTTTTATAACCTTTCTCATTACCATTAATTTTTTCCAGAAATTAGACCTTTCCAGGCACTTAATGTCAAATGTTGAATTTTTTTTTAAATTCATTTTAAGCCGCTTTCATTTGAACCGTTATATTAAGTATGTAATTTAATTAAGTATACATTATTATTGTAAATTTTTATTAGTTTTTAAAACGACTACGTCTGAGAAATACGGAAAGAAACTCGTGGAAACAGTGTCGGTCCCTACAATGCCAGAAAATCACCATTAATTTTTTCATGTGTATACAAATATGCTAAAGGATTTTCGGCAACCCTGTTTAAAATGAACTCGAATATATATTAACGACTATTAATTACCCGTTATTGGAAGCGTGAAAAACAACCGTTTGTAAACGAGTCATCGCTATAAAATTTGTTTTAAAAGTCTGTTTGTCCGTTTTTATTCACTGGTCGGCAAAATTGTCAATGCCAACGTTTCCGGACGATCAATCATGCACAAATGTGTATCGGTTTTTGCTTTTAGAGAATTGCTTCGTGTCATTTTTTTTAAATAATACTATTATTTACTCTATTAATGGTAGGTAGTAGTTAACAACATTGTTAACTTTCAGGAAAACATCCAAGTCACCCCGCCTACTTTTGCGATTGAACAAAATCGGTAGTTGCTGTCTGAATTGCGATGGATTTTCTCTGGAGGTACTTACAATAATACTAGCCTTTACCCGCGGCTTCGCCTGCGTAATTTTTACCACGGAAGCAGTTATTTTCCGGTATTATAGGTACCCTATGTCCTTCTCTATACTTAAAACTGCAAATATGCGAAATTTCAAGAAGATTGCTTGAGTAGATTGACCGTGAAGTGTAAACAAACAAACCAACAAACTTACTTTCACATTTATAATATTAGTTAGGATAAGTAAAGATGATTTATTTTTCGTCACTGAATGAAACTATTAGCGATAATTTAAATAAATATATATCTAATTCACAATAATCTGTATCCCTAACTCGAAGATCTTGTTAGTACTAGCACCGGGGCGGATACTAATCAGTTTCAGCCTGATGGAAGCTGTAACTAGGTCACCAGTGAGTGATAAATTACGCTATCATACGGTGTATGAGTATGACGATATAGCTAAAACAAAATACGTTGAATATAATATTATATATTCAATATAAACTTTTAAATGAAAATAGCTTTGTAGCAGATAATCTTCAGCTTCAAGCACGAAATAAAACATTTATAAGGATAAAAAAGGAAACAAAATGCCTTGTCTCAACTCTTTGGGTTTATTCCTTTTAAGTCTACTTAACTGTCTTTTTAATATTTTTCAATAATCCTCAAAACAATGGAAACGTATTCCAAATTCTTTATTCGAATTGCGTGTTACAAAAAGTTACTGGCAGCAAACAAAAAATATAAATTCATGACACTTTATGAATAAAATACACAACATTCATCAAAAATATGTAAATATCTGCGTGTTGCGTCTGTGCTTTCTTTACTTTTGTAACTCCACTGAAAGTAATATTTCCCTTAGAATAAAATTACATGGGCCTAACAGTCGTATAACTCTGAATTGCGTACATGTAAATGTGAGTTTTATTTTGAAAATAAATTGCACTACTTTGCGTAAGATAAATTTTATTGTCGTGTGATTTTAAAATGATATTGAGATTTAGATGCAATATTTATAGTTTAAGTTACTGGAAATTAAAATAAATAGGAACGAAGGAATATAAGCGTTATCTTTTACCGATTTTTTTTTTACCTGGATATTTAATGGACATATTAAAACTTTATACTACTACTACATATATAAACTTTATTTTTTAAAAGCAAAGAGTTCTGTTTGGTCGAATAGTTGACTGGTAGGGAGTGCCTTATGGCGTTAAGTCCTTTAAAGTTTTTAATAAACAAATAAAACAAATAAATGCCTAAATACATAATGCCTAAATAAACAACAAAATATTATAAATAAATATATTTAATTTGATTCTATTTTTCATATAACTTTTCACAAAAATATATAAATGTGTGTACACATACGTATAATACGTACTTAGTAATTGTTTTCCTTCCCCTCTTATATATATATATATATATATATATATATATATATATATATACTATAAAGTATCTCTATGATTAACATCACTTAAATAGCCGTCAATTACCCCAACGTCGTTTTAAAATAGCTGCATTATCGCAGTTCCATTTATCCTTTTATTCCTCAAACTTGATTAAATGTCGGCCATCAAACGAATAGAAATTAGAACAAAGGGCCCAATCTCCGGTGCACAGCGGAGTCGACCATTTATAGACGGCTAAAGCCCAGGCCACTAAGCTAGCGGACAACAAAACTATGAGCGTTTAAATATAAAGTGCTAAAAGTCAAACATTTATTCAAACGACAAGCGTATTCGCAAAGAGCCATCCAACACAACGACTTCCTTGACACTGCGGTTTGCCTTCTCCATCAAATAATCAAACTCAAGTAGATAATTAATTACAGAGCAGATTGACATTGTCTTTCACTGGAAGCAAGTGGTCGATGAGAACTACTATTAATGAATCAGATTGGTATACAAACTCATGTGGCGCGAGTAGGATTCGATTCTTTCAATTCACATGTGTATCAGCTTCCGGACGCTTTAGGGATAAAATTGGGAACTTATAAACTTTCGCGTTACATAATATCATATATTAAACGACAGGTAGGTATTAGGTGACCGAGTCGCCCAGTGACCAGGGACCTTTTATCTGAAACACGTATTCATTAATTTGTTGTAAACCACCAAAATCCAAATTTTCAAATCACCAACTTTAACGGTGTAGAAGGTTCATATAAAAGTTTTACACCTCTTTCACCCCCTTGGGGGTAGAATTTCTAAAAATCCTCTCTTAGTATTTACCTACTCTCCAGGGAACCTACATGCCAAATTTCAGATTCCTACGGCTAGTAGTTTGGGCTGTACGTTGTCTGTCACTCAGTAACGGAAGAGTTTTATATATATTGATTGATTGGGAACATGCTTCGATAGGAGAGAGCGAGCATTACCCGCTCACCGCTGGCGGTGTGGCCTACGCCTAAAGAAAGGGATTTAACGAACCAACATCCGTTCCGATTGAAATACAAGTTTGTTTTCCATTTTGTTTCTTGTAAGATGAACCGGATTAAAATGAGTGAAGTTTTGCACTTTGCTTACGGGTGAGATTGTTAACTAGGCGAATCTGTTTTTTCCTTACTGGTATAGTCTTAGACCAAGAAAAATGTAAGAATAGAAACATTGTTGTATCTTGTGCTCTGGTTTTCTATCTCTCTCTCTCTCTCTCTGTCATGCTTACGAGTTCGTAGTTTCATTCCTATACCCAAAGTCTGTGTAAATAATAAACCTTTTTTACTTTCAGCTGATATTTCATGACCGCCTGCCTGACGTCAAAGGCTTTTAAGCAGGCGAAACAGCGGGTAAACAGCTAGTAATGTGTATATTATACAATGATGAAAATATATATATAATTAAATATATAATTATAGAAAAACGAAACGCTATTTTATTTTTTCGAGCATAAATCATTTATCGAAAATGTATTGTAGTTTATCATTCGATTTACATTTTATTACATTTTATAGAATTCTTGAGCGAGGTAATTTGCTACATTAACATTCACAAATAAAACTCAATGGCATTCTACTTAACAGAAAAATAAAACAAGCTGATAGGATTCCCCCTATTCCCCTTTTGACCCCCTGTGTTGAGGAGAAAAAATGCTGGTGAGTCCACCCACTTCACAAGATGTCGCCTAGTCATTTAGGATTAAATATCCATTTATACGCTTGTACTTCAGTGATTTTAGTAGTTGTCCCTAACAAAATGTTTAATAAAACAACAGTTTTAGAACAAAGTCGAAAATTCTATGTTAAAATGATGATTCATTTTAACATAGAATTTGCGACTATCAATTTAGTAGTAAATATCAATTTACTTGACCCGGCTATCAAAATTAAATAAATTTTCAAAATATTTTAATTCAACAATAATTTCAAGGACCTTACAGTAGCCCTGGTCGCAGCCAGACTGGTTTATCTGCGATGTAAAGTTGTGGTGGTGGATACACTTTCACAACAACCGCATACAAGGTTATAAATTGCATTATTATTTGGTGTTTCTCAGAGCGTTTCCACCGATGCGGGCCATACCATTTCCAAAATTAAAAAAAAGACAGTGTTGAAATATAGAACGCACCCTATTCTGACAATAGACAATCAAACGTCAAGTCGTGTTTTTTCCCGCCTTCTGCGTCTCTCTTCCCGCGCTGCTCTGTCTGTATCGTGCTACTTTTATTATCACTAATAAACTAAACTTAATTAATTATCAGTTTTTCTTTAGACAGGAATTACGCGTAGGTTTACTATCTGACTTTAAAATAATTAATCTGCAATATGGTAATGCCAATTTTATGAATGATTGATTTTGGAAATGTTTCCTTCCACAAGAAAATTTACGGATCGTAATGACAGCGCGGCGGCAGCGGTCGAAACGCTCTAAGAATAATATTATTTGGCCAGTCGACCCGAAGTATCTAGACGACAGACATAAGGAGCACGTGCCTATACATATACATGTATGTATTATATATATGTCTATTATAGGAACCTTGAAGGCAAGACGTAAGGAAACACGACACATTTTTATTTTCCATAGATATACATATGTTATTCATAAATAAACATGGTTGTGTAAAGCATATTTCAAATTTCGCCATGTCGATTCCTGTAACATAACTCAATGGAGCTAACAAGTGGAGCTATGAAAAATTAACGAGATCATAAACGCGCAGCTGATGCTACGCATAAGAACCAATTTAAATGGACCTCCAACACTATACGGTCAGGAACAAGCCACTTTTACTCGATAGATTGTATGTAGTGACCACAGTCTGACTACATTGTTCATACAGTTAATTATCGAGATCATAAAATAAATAAATATATAGGGACAAATCACATAGATTCCTTTGAGGCTAAATAAGTTCGAGACTTGTATTATGGAATATTAACTCAATGAAACTATATTTTATAACATGACAAAGACCATTTGACCTGACCGAGGATCGAACCCGGGACTTCCTGTGTAGCCTCCGGCGTGATTATCATTAGGCCACGGAGGTCGTCGAAATAGGTGAGGAGCGGACAAGTCGCCCCCGATTTCGTGAAAATCAAAGATACTAATTTCAAAATTGAATTTACATGGTACTTACATCGTCAGCTAACAAACAGGATAATATTACAATGGTTGTTGTGCAGAATAATAAAATAATATGTAAAGTATGATAGGGACATATATCAAGGCTGGGAAAACTCTAATAAATAAAGATTTATCAATAATATTGAATGCAGGGGCAGTCTAGACTCTGCTAATTATCAACATGGAATGTTTCTTTCGCTATTGAAGTCGATGGACAACTGTGTGTCTTTTTATACTGTGACTCTCGATAGACTAAGGCCTAGTTCCCTGGCCGTCAATAGAGCTACCATGAAATATTCATCAGCGAGGGCCCCAGCGCCGATCTTATATTAGCATTTAAGTCAACTTTTGTAAGGATTCCTTTTATGTGAAAATGGTTGTGTTTATTCAGTACGATAATTTCTAATTTGAAAAAGCGTTGTCGACGAGTTTCTTACAAATTGGTAATAAATGTAATGCAAATGACTGGTAATGGGCTCCCCCATAAAAGCTGATTACATTTTCATCAATAAATTATTCCCCAATGATGTATTGATTTATGTTTTATTATTTATAAAATAGTTAGCTTTTACATGGTAGCCATAATGCTAGAGGAGAAAATAGTACTTTATATTAATACTTTAGGTACTATTTTCTACGTCAACTTTGACGTCGACTTTAACCTGCGCGCCGCTGTCGACGTCCTTACCTGTGGACAAAATGACCTACATTGGCGTTTTCCGCGCAGGTTAAAGTTAACGTCAAAATTGACTAGTGAATACCACTCTAAATATATAATGTCATAAATACCTATCTGTAACTTTGTAATAGACTGATATGTAGAAGAAACTCGAAGATACATAATACGAAGTCTGAAAACAAAATATAACTCTTTTCTGGCAATCGTATATGATTTTAAATTATTTTGTACACGTTCTTGTTAATTATATTGAAAAAAAATAAAAGAGAAAAAGAAAATCTGTATTAATGTTGTGACAAAATTGAATGAATGAAATTGGTTTGTGGGTTGATCAATTAATTAATTTGTATGAATTGTAACTACACGTGCCACTCGTCTTCAAACCGGAAAGCTAAAGATAATATTAATTTTTAATATTATATTTCAAATGTTTGAATATGTGGATATCCATAGAATAAATGGTTTTTGGATACCATGTGAAGTTCAATCTTAATCCTAATAAATGCGAAAGTAAGTTTGTTACCATTCCACTCTTTATCCACTCGACAAACTTCTTAAAATTTTTGTAAGAAACACTGTGTGTATTTTGCCCTTTAAATCCGAGAAAATAACTGCTTCCGTGGAAAATTCACGCGAGCGGAGTAGCCGGTAAAAGCTAGCTTCAACGTTCAGTTTATTTTACTTATTTCATATCTAATGTGCTTGTATCAGATTTTATTTAAGTGACCTAAATATTTTACTAAACTTTTATAAAAATCGACACTGGGTACAATGTAAAAAATATACTATGTAGATATACAAACATTTTTTCACTAGAACTTACCTTTCGGTCCTAAGTTCGAAATCTATTCTTGTAATCGAAAGTTAACAAGTGTACGTTTTAACTACCGGCGCACCTCCACATCGGTTTTTATTTGATCTTCAAGTAAGTATAAGTCTGATGTAATTCAATACGAATATTATTAAAGTGTAAAAATTATTCGTCTAAATTATTATAAGTATAATGAAGAAATTTATATAAAAAAAGGTCTAGACATCTAAAAAGTTTTGTAAAGTCACGCCTAGACAATTATGTCTAGGCATCGAAATGTTAAAACATTTTTATTGGATGCTTAATATTTTCAGACAACACTTGTTGTTTAGCTAATTTATGAGTTATTTAACTTCTCACGGCGGCTTCGCCCGCCTCGTACTTTTAACCCTATTATAGTCGTGTCAGGGTTGATTTTTGAAAAACAAAGTATGTCATGATTCATGTTTGATCTTGTGATTATAACTACATGCATACCAAATTTCATTAAAATCCGTCCAACTGTATAGCCGTGTAAGAGGAACAGACATACAGACTTTCACATTTAAAATATTAGTATGGATTTTTACAACGCTTTCATTTAATGTTGACCAGTATCATTATTTCCAGAAGAATTAAATATAAAATGTGTATACACAGTCGTGTTGCGTGTGGTCCCGCCCTATCATAGGCCCACTCAATGTCCTCCAGTGGATGTAACGATGTGTGCGACTTAGATACAAGGGCTTATCAGCTGATATGCAACAATAACATTTCCAAAGAGCAATATATTAGTAGTAGTGGGAGAATATTATTATGATGACCTGATGGACCAAACATCGACGCTCCCGATTTGGGAACTCAACGGTTTACTGCACCAACATTTTTTTTAACAATTCGCAAAACAATGCGATAAAAGTACAGATGGTCTAACTTAAAATCTACCCGTTGTTGATACGTTGCTTAGAACGTGATATTGACTAGAATAATCTATGAGCGGACGCACATACTAAACGCGGGCGTGGCCGAGGGCCAAAGTTGGTAACTTAATAATTTAATTTCTACACTTTGTATGTATTGTGCAATAAAGTAAATACAAACAAACTTATCTATCAATCCGACATACTCGAGCACACTGTTCGGTCGGCAAATGGAATATCAAATGACTTACTAGGCAAACATGTCTGGGCTTGTTATCCCGAGCTCCTGCGGGATAGGATTCCAATGTGTTTACATACTTATCGTAAGCTTATCAGGACTTCCCCGAGCGTCAGGCTTCTCTATATAAATAAGTATGTAGGGTTAACTGGTATCTAACGCATAACCTTCAAAAAGCGCATAAGGTACACATAGAGACTAATATCTTTTGTCCTAGAGACTTTTGTCTAAACGTAGGTAATAAATTTAAATAGAAATACACAGCTTATTATGTACAAATACACTATAGCACTTTTATTTTAACAGTGAGCATACGACTAAAAGAGGACTTTGTTTTCATAGAAAAATCCCACTTTTGCCTTCAAGACTTCACTGTAACTAGATAAATAAAACAAACTACTCCTGAAAAGTTATTGGCAATACACAAATAAACTTACTTATAATATTTTCCCATTGAATTCCATTATTTCAGTACTAGTCACAGAGTGAGATATGCTTGGATATTGCCAAGGGATCTTCAACTATATTCCTTTTGTGATAAAGATCGTGTAGCTATCAATATTTATCTCAAGACCCAGGTGTTGGTTTCGAGCAAAAATTGAACCGAAATATTCGTTACAGATTCGGAATATAGTGGGGTTATTCTTCACGCCTTAGTTTGAGCTTCGTTCTTGAGAATTCTATTTGTTTTAACGACCTAGTTTTATATATGCCTTGTCCTGTTGTGAGTTGTTTTCTTATATGTTGCTTACATATTGACCTTAATTACAATTAAACCTACAGATCGTACATGCATAAGAGAGACACAGAGGAAGTTGGCATCTAGGAAATCGGGCGATGGAAGATATACTTTTTTTTTAAATATAAGTACTTTAATGGGCGACAGGAAGAAGCGCTACTGTTCCTTTATTAACTACTTTCAACCGGAAATGAAACGCTCGGTCAATAGTTTGTAGATCATTATTGAGCGGGGCTCCGGAAATCCCTTATAATTATTTAAGAGTAAATCAGGAGGGTTTAAATATGTGTGCAAAAGCCGCGAAATGTCAATACGTTAAAGTATAAATTGTGAAATAGGTTTTCACACAATATCAATTAATTTCAATAATTTTGATGTAATAAGTCACACATGCGTTTGATCTTAATTATGAAAATAATAACGTCATAATTATTTTCAAAAATATTAATTAATTCTTAATATTAACAAGACAAAACCTTCAGGAGTAAGATAGGCTACTTTGTTTATTGAGATATAACTCGAGCGAGACGCTGGGTATTGATAATTTTATTTGATTTTTTGCGCTCAAGTTCTCAATATAGTGGCGATTATTTGCCAATAGACATTAGTTGGTAGTGGTTTAACTCGTGTCAACTCACTTTAGGTAACTTGAACAAATTCTGGCATCTATACATCAAAAGTAAGAGGCCCATATACTATTCCTTGTTTCATAGCCCATGGCCAGACCATAAATCTCTGAGCCAATTACCATAAATCATAGACTTTTCTACATAAACCCTTTATATTCTGTTCTATTGAATTGTTTCTATCGATATTAGATAGTTTTAATTTTCCTTTGCTGTTCGATCTATCGAAATACTTTTGCGGGCACCGTGTATGTGCATGCCACAAGCGAATTCGGAAAAAGGAATAGTTGGTACCTATTCATTAAAATGCACTACCGTGTGTTTTAAACAAGCATAGTTTGTTTTCGACAGTTTTTAGCTGTTGTTCGAGAGTTCACGTGAATTGCTTTATATTTTTCAATCAAATCGGCAACGTTCTATCGAGAAAATATACAAAAGAAACTTTTTGCATAACCTCCTTATGGGATCGGCAATGTGCAGGCAACTAAATCTAGCTTTGTATTTTTCTTTTGACTAATTGTGACTTATGTTATAATTGGAAAATTTAGTTAAGAATTGGTTTTTTTTTTCGTTTCAGATAATATACATAGCTGGAGTTTTAGAAATCACGCTCTTTATTTTAAGTACTAATGTAAAATTTTCTTCGCAATTAGTATTTTGCAATGAAAAAATGAATTGTAGGAACTATTATTGATTACAATGAATGCGACTAATTTATGCTTATTTTAATGAATTTGAAGCGGTGGTGGTGTAATGATTAAGACGCCCGCCTGTGGATCGAAAGGTCTCAGGTTCGTATCCTACTCGTGTCAAATGAGTTTGTATACCAATCTGACTCATGTATAGTAGTTTTCATAAATCACCACTTGCTTCCGGTGAAGGAAAACATCGTGAGGAGACCTGCACACTGGTGGACAGTTAATTCACTAGTGTCGTAAAAGTCACGTCAGATGCCTTTAGGCGACTTGTATAAATCTGACACCAGAGTTAGTAATAACACGCAATATGATGATGATGAATGAATGATGCTTTCGTTATAGGACTACATGAGGAATTCTGCATACTATTTTAATTTATCTTTCATGTTTGCGCATTTCCTGTTTCATTTGGGGTTGCGAAGCCTCGAAGCTCGGAGCCAACCTAAAAATAAAGCTATAAATATTGGAGATTCCACTGTCATTTTACAATAAAACGACTATTTGACGTCAATTCTCTTTGAGAATGATACTGTTGCGTGCCAAGGCTTTGCGTTCATTAGTCGCCTCGTACGACGACGACAGGAGTATATTATGTAATCCTAACAGTAGGGAACCACAAGACACACATTTGGGTGAATTTCACAAGCGTTTGAAAGCGGCGTGTAGCGTTTCATTAGTGTCAATGTCATATTTTTTTGAATAAAGAATATTTTTTTGAATCATCATTTAAATCATTTAAAAAAGGGATACTACTCAAAATAAAAATTCATAAAATATTTGTTTAGTATTTATTATTGTTAGTTTTTATACATTCAAAATCTTTGGTAGAGAGCGTGTCAGATTTCCATTTTAATTTTTCATTAAACAATACACTTAAAAATGATTTTTTTTTTCTGTTTAATAAAAAAAAATTGAGAACGTTTAATATATACGTAACAATAATATTTTTGTATCTCAATAAGTTTACAATGTTTTTAAATTAAATTAATGTTAAATTAAATTAATTTCTTGAGATTCTGAAATAATTTCTGTAAATGAAGGCTAGATTTTTGATAAACAGCTATATTAAAAATACAGACAGACTATCCTAAAGTTTTTACTTCATATAACTATTAAATATCTAAATAAGTATACACACGCGACTTACTAATTAAAATAATATCAAATAAAAACAAAATAAAATAACTGTCATAAAACATAAAATTAATAATCTAATCCATCTGCATTAAATGCATAAAAGAAGCACAGATATAATTCTTATTTAGTACAAAATCATCATTATCTTTTAAATTCATTAATATATAGCTAACTCAAAAAAGCCGGCCTCCTAAAAACTACTCAAAATCGTAGCATAACAATGTAATTACCGTATTTTCCATAAAATTTGTTAGCGCAATACTGTTTACGCCATAATTATCCGGCCAAAACATGGGTACTTAATCGATTTACTTGTTTAATCATTTTCAGATTCTATTTAAACTAGCCATGAGTTTATAAACCGCCTTTGTATGGTAATCCAGATTTAGGTTCCATGTTTAAAAGACACTGGCCACTAATAAAAAAATAAGTCAAAATGTGTTCTAGGTTTAACATTTTTTCTAGGTTTTAATATTTTTTCATGTTGGCAGATCTGATAAGATGGCCGCCAATTGTTTTTATATTTTTAGAAGTTTAATACAATCATCATTACACAATAGTTTTAATTTCATATCGTCCAACTATTTAATCAATGCTTCAAATACATAGGCGCTTTACATTACCTACAGTGTAGGTACCTACTGTTCGTGTTGAATCGTAGAATTATTAGGAAATAATAAAAATATCCAATTTTTTTTTTAATTACCAAGTTAAGGCAGTTCCCAGTTGATTTCATCATTGTACTTCTCTTCTTCCTTTAGGGAGCCGAATAATGGCATTTTCACAATTAGACCTGAAAAATTACAAAGTTTGTCAAAATGCATAGTATTTATTAAAAAATATATTTTTATATAGACGTGTATATAAAAGAGAATTGTAAAAAAGATGATTTGTACTTATTTATATAATTGAGTATATCAATGTATTTGCATTTTTAAAATTAATAATTTTAAAATCCCCCGGTATCTTCTCATCTACTGGGAAAGAGCTGACGCGGCTGAATGTAACTTTTCCAAATAAAGCTAAAAACACTCTTGATCTGCAGCTATACAGACGGATTAAAGTTATAACTCATTCTATCGACGGGGGTTAAAATGATTGAGTTTAGTAAATTAATTACATTTACAATAATGAAATAAGTTTCAATAGGGAAATTAGTTGAAAGTAAACAATAACCAACTGTATTTAATATACAGCAATGAACTTGTTTACGAAAATTATACATAAATGAAGTTCAGAATGTTGTTTGTGAAATAAAGCTATGGAATATTTCTAAAAAAATTATAGGAAACCATTGCTTGGCTATGTCGTTTCTCCTCGGTTCTGAAAGGGTGAACCCAAAAAGTTTGTTATACTATTAAAAATAACACGTTCTTACAATCATGTTATTTATAATAGTATAACAAACTTTTTCATATAATGTCAAGGGCTTATTATTATTGTTTCTTAACAATAACAGTAAGATATTGACATGATAGGGACAAACCCTGTTTCAATTAGTTTCTTTCGGCATTTCTTCTCATGTGGTCGTTTCGTTATAGTAATTCGAAGCTTTTGAGAAATACCATATGATATAAAAATTAATTGTGTGTGAAGTAATACCTGTGAATATGTAATTTCTGAATAAATGATTTGTTTTTAAGTGTTGGTTTGATGTTGTCAAGGTGGATGATGCTTAAGAAAAGAATAAGTACCTAAGCATTGCATTACAATACAACAAACACTACCAACCTTTTGGGTACATTTCAATAACGATTTGCGATTTTAACTGTATTTTTTTAGTAAAAGTTCGTAGTCAGTTTTGTTTTAATTATTCTTGTTATACTAGATACAACAAATCTAGGTAAAATTAAATCTGTATAATATTATGTACATTTAAATTTTGTATGCTCATTTTGTTCATGTTTTCACGTTTATATTATTACCTATACAAAAAATACGAAAGCAAACATATTAATATTAGCTTTTGCCACTGACCTTTGATGTTTCAAAAGTACAAACAAAAATGTCCTAATTGAATAAAAATAACTTTCCTTCTAACATTTTACAAAACATTATGAGAATCCATGATTACGAAAATTTGAAGATGAAACGCGACATTAAAAATACATTGTAATTGAGAATAAGAAGCTTTTTTTTACCAGTAATAAATCCGGAAACGGATGCTATGGCTATTGTAGCTATGAGTGCAAAGAATTGGTTTAATGCTTGTGTACCAGCCGTTCTACCGTCTTTCTGTAATTAAAGACAATATTTTAATAAACAATTCTAATTTAAAAATGTATTTAAAAACATTATTAACTTGGAATATCCTAATCCTATCCTAACTAATCGTAAATATGAAAGTAAGTTTGTTTGTTACCTCTTCATGTTCTATATACGCAACCAATCTTCTTAAAATTTTGCATATTTTGCATAAAAGTTTGAAATATGGAGGACATATGGTCGTAGGGTAAGGGCCTTTCATCCCGGATAATTAATTGTTCCCGTGGGAAATTTACGCTGGCGAAGCCGCTGGCAAAAGCTAGTTCAAAATATATTTAAAAACTATAATTACTAATATAATTAAATTAATTTTCAGAAGAGCCGTTGAAGTAAAACGCGATGCAACAAAGAATAAAACTTTAACTGCTGTACAGAAAGCGCCTGAGTCTATAAAGCGTGATAATAAACTGTTATCATTAACCCCTTATCAAAACGAAACAAATGAGCCTAAACTCGTTTTGACTGAGGATTTATTGTAGAATTCATATACGAGTACCTCAAAAAGTAATATCCGAGCCCCCGAATGAATAAATACCACCATTATTGGAATATATATTGAAAAAATTTTTAATTTTTTTCCCACTGTTGGGCAAAAGCCTCCCCTTTCTACTTCCTTATTCTCGATCCAATTCGGTTTCTCGCCATTTTGCTAAGAAGCAGTTTTATAATCCCGACTCGTGCTCGGTCTGCTGCGCCCCAAATTATATCGAATGTAAATTGAAAAATACTTGTAAAACTTGGGAGCGGCAGCGCTCTAAGTCGACGAAACGGAGCAGTGAGGTAGGCCGCTCACTAACAGTGCGATAAGGATGTTTTTGATTGAATAAGGAAGCTAACATATATAAGCGGTCTAGTAAAATGGCAGCCTATCAGCATCTTCGGTATTTCTTCCCGCAGTAGTCGGTTCTAAATGCTAGTAGTTTGTAGCTTTTGGAAAAATCCTGTTTGCAAAACTGACGTGACGAAGTGCCTGTAAACGCGTTGACTTTGACTAAGAAGAACAGTTACCATAGCATCAAAAACACTAAACAGCTCAGTTTCCCCGTACGAGTCCTTGGTGGCGAGTGATGCAAAGAGGATGGACAAAAGCCCTGAGTATATTGCCGGCATCCCGTGGAGGTTGTTCACGCCGCACGTGTCTAGAATGCCGATGCTGTTCAGTTTTGGCTGAAAAATAATGTAATGGTTATGATTATAATCATCAATAGAATATTAGTAGAAGAAAAACCTTTTACTTTATGCAATAGGTTAATAAAATAATTTACTCTCAGATAAAGAACAGTATCATGTTAGACCGACATAAAGGGAAGGATCTTCCCGCCAGGCTAGGTGTTGCGCCTGGGGAGCCGCACGGCTCCAACGGTATTATGTCGGAGGTTCTATATATGCTTCCAATCGAAAACGCACTGTCTGCGCGGTCTAGGCTTGTTAGCTTCTGGTAGTGAGTCGACCGTAGTGCCATCTGTCCGTAGAGTCTTGGATCACTTGTGTGGCTTATTATACGTTGCGTTTAGTAGGCTTTTTACATCTGTGGCGTTGTGTATGTGGCGTGGTAGATGTCGCCACAGCTATACTCCTCCATGTCGAACTTGTGGTATGCTGGCTCACAGCGTCTACCGTATGAATAACACCAAACAAAGGAAGATAAAAAGAAAATGCATCAAGTGCTTACCGTTAAGTATCTATAACCGAATAAGCTAATGAAAGCAGCCAATCTGCCAATTTCCAGCGATAGCTCCTTCTAGGCCGATCGTCATGTTACAGACTGACCTACTACTAGGCTACTCCTCCAGCAAGGGTTGAGTTCTGAATGTGGACAATGTCAAACTTGTGGTGCTGCTGGCTTACAGCATCTCGCTTATGAAGAGGACTAATCAATAAGAAAAATAAAAACAAGAAGCAATAAAAGCTTACCGTCAAGTATCTGTAGCCGAAAACGCTGATGAAAGCGGCACCAATCCCTACTGCGATAGCTCCTCCTGGTCCGACCATCATGTTGCAGACTGACCCTATGGCCACTCCTCCAGCGAGGGTCGAGTTCTGAATATGGACCATATCGAACTTGCCGCGCTGATGGCTGATGGCCGCTGAGAGGATGAACGTTACCACCTGCGTTCAACAAAACTCTCTCTATTTTATACTACGAAAAGTCTTACTTGTAAAATATAACTACATAGTATGACACTGATGAAACGAAATAGTTTCGTAAGGCATAAGACCAAGCGTGATCTACGCTCATTCCCAATGAAAAAAATGCTGAATGTCAATGGATGTTGATGATAACACAGAATATTTTTTTCTTCACCCGACAGTAGGTTAGCAGTAGTATCTGTTCCATACACAGACTTGTAATTTAAGTTTGGATACTAAAATAAATCTTTTTTCGTTCCCACAGGAATCAAAAGCTAGGATACTCTGATTTAGATCTTGAACATCAAATTACAAATAATATAATTTGTTAAGTGATAAGTTCAAGCAATAACGACCTCGGTGGCGCAGTGGTAAAGTTCTTGCCACTGGACCGAGAGGTCCCGGGTTCGATCCCCGGTCGAGTCATAATGGAAAATGATCTTTTTCTGATTGGCCCGGGTCTTGGATGTTATAAAATATAGTATCGTTGAGTTAGTATCCCATAAAACAAGTCTCGAACTTACTTTGGGGCTGGCTCAATCTGTGTGATTTGTCCTAATATATTTATTTATTTATTTATTTATAGCACCGCTATTTTATAATGGTGCTATAATGATGTTTTTGAGTCTAAACTAAAACCAAACGATGTGGACCTCAAGCAGATTACATCAGTTCGGAAGGTTGGAAGTTGGCCAAACTGTATAGTACTGCTGAACCAGAAAATTTTTAGCCACCCAGAACTCGATTAGCTTTCTAGGTAACAGCTAAAATATGTATTAAATAGTAGACCCATTATTATATTACGGTGTAGACAAGGCTAAAGTTTGCAAAATTCAAAGGTCATATTTAGCTGTCTCTCTCTCAGCTTAACGTCTTGCTTGCTACTGCCACCATTGAGCGGAGCCCAGAGACCACTTCCGTATTTCTTCTCATAAACTTTGCACGTTTAGCTGTAATGGGCTTATTGTGTCTACTATGAGAAGAATTTCTATTTTTCTTTATCTCATTTATCTTATATTTATTTGTATTAAGTTAACAAAATTAAATACATAAATAGTTTATTTATTTTGTATTAGTAGATCGAGATCATAAAAATTGAAAAGATAGCAATAAAATATTCAACCAATGCAATGCATGCGAGAAAAACTTCAACGAAGTCACTATTTTTGCAAACTTTTATATAACTTGCACTGTATATATGTAACTATGTATATACGGGTGGAATTTGCAGCTTAACTTTGAAGCTGAATATCTTCAACCGATTGAGCTGAAATTTTCTATAAACGTTCAGTTTGGATGACAATGCATTATTATGATAAGCTTGATCTGATAGTGCACTCAGGAACGGCTCCCGTTGTGGGAAAACTCTTCAATGGTTTTACGGCACGGTCGTGTGTTAATAAACGAAAATATTAGTGGGACTGTACTATTATATAGGGTTAATGAATTGGTCCTGAGGTGTTAAAATAGAGATGTATTCATCCAGAAAGATGGAAGCACAGAGAGAAAGAGAGAGAGAGAGAGAGAGAGAGAGAGAAATAAAACAAAAGACGAAAATCATAGACAAACTAACAATGTTGCTATTTCCAACAACGCGATTTTTGCACGGAGTTAGTAGCTTACTAAATCCATGATTTTTTGTCACACATTGAATTCAATAAAATCTCTTCGACAACAATAAGAGCTTGTGTCAAAAACTAAATTTTTGTAAAAACTTATTTATTCAATACCAATTTATTATCGTGAGGAGAATTCTTACCGTTGCAGAAGCCAATGAGAGATAAGTATTGATAACAGCCCTCTGGTTCTCTATGTCGGTATTCGTCAGTCCGGAATTGAAACTGGGCCAGTAGATCCACAGGAATATCGAGCCTGGACCAAAAAGATACAATATCACAACTGTACACCTCGCGGAGTAGACAAAGTCGAAAGTTGCGAAACTCGAAGGCCACGTTCAGCTGAATGGTAGGCTTACTGATGGAATTGAGATAAGTGACAGGTTGGTCATCAATTATCTATGGAAAGAATCTCTAGTTCGACGACAGACAAGAAGGATCTGGCTAAATCTATTTCCCCCTCAGACCTGCATGGAATATGACATTCTTCATTTTGGGCCATTCTGTGAAACGAACGTTTCTATAGTCTGCTTGAAAGTAATAAGTATAATGCTCGAGCGACCATTACACCATTTTTTTGCAAAAAGCCACAAGACTGTGGTTTTAAAGGTCCGAGGTTGAAATCCTATTCGTGCCACGTGAGTTTTTATACCAATCTGACTTATGTATAATAAATTTCAAAGATCATCACCCGCTTCCGGTGAAAGAAAACATCGAGAGGAAACCTGCTCACTGGTTGATTATTAACTTGTGTGTGAAATGGAGATGGCAATGTTAAACCACTTCATTAATAGCGCCAAGAAAGTCGTTGTGTGTATTTCATTCCACTACCCTCAGCTATGAGAAAATACGACTATGAAAGATATTTTGGGAACTTTTGTAATATAAAACATTATATCCGACTGTGTCTCGAGTTTCATTCTTGGCTGTGTCGCCCCGAAAGCCTTCAAAGTTCGACTGTGATTTTAGAACCCACTGCATACCAGATATTTATCGTCTTTTGGCATACTATTTATTATATTAGTTTTTGCACAGAGTTTTTGTGACTTTTACTTCGTCATAGCATTTTGTTACTTTTCTTAAAGACTTTACTTAGTAAAGTAAAAGGTGAAATGTCATTGTATTGTTATTAATTCGAAGTAAAAATTAGTCCCTTTCAAACATTTCGCAAGAGTTCTCTTTGACAAATTGAGTTTTATTAAATTTTCCAAGTTTAGTAGGTATCTCATAATTCTTTTAACTCTGAAATAAGTTACGTAGCTTCTATAAACAAAGTTATTTGCAATTTCCATATTAAACTCCTGGAGTTAGTGGATTAATTTATTAAATTCACTTTGTGCAATATCATCCCGAACTAACAAATACAAAGGTTGAGGATGTTTTATATTTTATCACTCAAAATGGAAATAGTTCGAGTAATATGATAATTAAAATTATTTACTTATTAGAAGACAAATGTTCAAAGACAAAGGTTATTTATTTGCAAAAGCATGAGTTTTTATTTAAAACTAGATGTTGCCCGCGGTTTCGCTCGTAAATTTTCCACGGGAACAGTTATTTTCCGGGATGAAAACTTACCCTATGTCCTGCTCCATACTTACAACATACATAATATACACTGAACATGTACCTATGCATAATTTCAAGAAGATTGGTTGAGTAGATAGAACGTGAAGATGTAACAAACAAACAAACTTACTTTCGCATTTATAATATTAGTTAGGATCGATACTATTTATTAAATACTAGCTGCGCCCCAGGGCTTTGTTGTTTACCTACTTGATATTAGTAAACATAGAAAAAAACAAAGTCGCTTGCGGCGCCGCCGCCTTTGTTTGTTTCTAAACTTTCTTCTTTTATATCGCGCAACGGATCTTGATGTTGTCATCACTGTTATTTAGACAATCTATTACCAAAAGTATATATTCTTATTATATTCTCTAAGGTTTGTAAGTCCAAATCAGTTTAATTTCGTATAGGACCGAACGAAGCAAAGCCGCTAATTATGATGACCTCCGTGGCGCAGTGGTATAGTGCTTGCCTCTGAACCGAGATGCCCCGGGTTCGATCCCCGGTCGGGTCATGATGGAAAATGATCTTTTTCTTATTGACCCGGGTCTTTGATGTTTATATATGTATTTGATTAAAATATAATATCGTTGAGTTAGTATCCCGTAACACAAGACTCGAACTTACTTTGGGGCTAGCTCAATCTGTGTGATTTGCCCGTATATTTTATTTATTTATAAATAGAAAAAACTCACCAATCATTGCTGTGACGTCGGAAGTGTACGTTGGGCCATTCAGGTCCACCTGGCCTGTGGGGGCGGCCTCCTGCTTCTTGCCCAGTTTCAAGGCCAAGCTAACTCCAAGACCAAAGTATGCGCCATAAGCGTGGATGGCTATGGAACCACCTACATCTGCTGCCTGAAATAAATCTTATGTGTTAGCTTCATGTATGAATGAAAGCGATAGTTTAGATTCATTTTAAATACATTCTAATTATCTTTTTTTTTTCATAAAATAATAAAATGATAGGGTAATTTAATTTTTTTCAATAATTCTACAGGAGTACATCTTTCAACCTAGCCGGAACATAATTCTTTAAAAAATTAACATAACTACTTAAAAATAGAGCTAAACTCTACTCACTAAGTATATTTACTGTTCCTATGATCTAAAGGAACTACTTATCTTGGTGCGATTCGATTTAAATTTTCCTATATTCCATTTCCATGACTGTTGTCATAACTAACCACGAAAAAGGAAATTTTCTTCACTATTTCATAAATACTTATCTAAAGTGACTATTAATTTTTTCCTTATTAATTGCATTAGCGATAAGTCCGCCTTTACACTCATTATGTTTGAATATCTTGTTGTAACTTATAACTCCTTTGTGAATGGTGCAATATAGAATTTATCTATCTATATTATTTACCATACTGTGAAATAAAGATAAAATAGTCCTCATATTGTTTTGATAACCATGGACGTTTCCTTCATAACTAGTTATCAAAAAGGAGATATGCTTATTCATAACTTGAGCTACGATAATAGATTTTTTAAATAAAATTAATGAATTTGATAATTACCTTGAACACGTCGCTCACGAGATAAATGTTGACACAGCCGATAGCAGTCTCAATGATCGCTATGACGAGCAGCTGGAAGCCTGTGGTGATGCCGAGCAGCGCTCCGAACGTGATGAGGACGGTGGCGGCCATGATATCAGCCTCTGTTAAAGTAGATATATTATAATAGGACAGATTATTATCAGGTATATCGTAATCCTAACTAATATTATAAATGCGAAAGTAAGTTTGTTTGTTAGCTCTTTATACTTTACCTACTCAACCAATCCTCTCGAAATTATGGATATATGGATATATGGTTATTAAGGATATATGGTACTTTTTGTTCCGAAACTCCCACGGGAGCGAAGCCCCGGGGCGCGGCTATTTATGAGATAAAACAAGGAATTGAGCCATAGAAGTATACGTAGAAGTTCTAGTTCGTAGTTAGTAAGACCACGTGGAATATTAATTCCACTCCATGATATATTCAGAGATGTACAACAGCACATCAAGTTATCTGCATGAACTTCTTTGGATGTGCTGTTAACTGTACCAGTATACCAGAACGATTCACCGTAAATAATACTCGCATGAGATGAGTAGGGGGATCGACTTGTTCAAATGTCTTTAAAGTCATCGCAAATCAAATCATTTATTGCGAAATTACACCTTCACAGGCACTTTTTTACACACAAATTATACATATATTATATAGTAATTTCTCGAAAGCTACACACATCATTACTTAACGACCACAGCTGAGAAGAAATACCGAAAAAAAACTTATTTGAGTAGTTATTGGTGAACGCACAAAACATTAATTTAATAATAATAACAATATTATCGCGCCTGTTTCCTATGGGAGTAGGCAGTGTCGGATTTTCACTTGACACGACCCTGACTTCTCTCTCTGATCACATTCGCCTAATCGAAACTCATCACTCTCCTATATCATAGTCTCAGGTTATGGGTGCTATTAATATTTCCTAATAAGTGACATAAATAAAATAAATTTATTTCAGGCATAGCTCATATAGTGTTAGTATGTACAAATATATTTGAAACTAACAACCGAACTACTGCTAATAGACGTAAATTTAATTAATTTTCATAAGAACTGCTGCAACTTTAGAATTTCAAAGTTTGGTGATTTTTATCCACCGAACTACCCGCTACCCAAAACCCTTGCCCTAGTCCGGTCAACCGGACTAACAACCGAACTCCTGCTAATAGATGAACTGTGTTAGTGACCGACACAATGAAAATTATTTCAAAAAATCTTACCCAGTAGTACGGCCTTCGTAATTTCAATTTTCCCATTATGCAAGTGAAAGAAATTCTGGCACAGAAGAGCCCATTGTATGACCAGAGCTGCCAGGAACCAGTTAAAGCCGAGGGCGCTGTAGCAATACTTTTTCAGGAATGTCATGAGGAATCCGAAACCGATGAAGATCATCACGTGGGTGCCTTCGAATCCTGAAACAATATTGGAATTGACGATGTCATTTTTAAAATACATATTGTAACATTTTTAAGGTAAAAATATATAGTTGTAAAGAATAAATATAGAAAAAAAAAGAGTCAGTCCAGAAAGGTTTATAAACTCTAATAACAGAAGATTCATGAAGTCATAAATTGCCGATTTTTTTTTTGTATTTCTTGATAGGTACTACTGTAGTTCCTGATGGAAAGTGATCACTACAGTATATAATTATAATAAAAATGTACAACACAAAAATATTTTTAAATTATATATAATATCTTTAAATTAATTCCGAAAAGAATTTATTAAACGTTAAAATAACACTTGCTACGTGAAGCTTATATAATGAAGTAAACATATATGGTCATTTTACACGATGTAAAAATTTTAAACAGCATATAACATCCAGAATCTATATATTTTTAATAAAGTAAAATCATTTATAACCGGTGACAATATAGCCAGGGCATCCACCTCAAGTCTGTGAAGTTAGCAAACTTAATCACTCAACAAAACTGTCTAAATAAATTCTAAGCCTTAAGTCATAATAATGGGCTATTTATTCCCCTGAGGTTTATACAACTTTTAGATATTGCTTGTGTTTGCTAAAAGAATATTGAAACCAAAATACAGGATAATTATATTTTCTCAACTTTACAAAAAAGTGAAAAACTAAAAATCGAAACAATTTACATGCAATAAATGTAGGATGATCGAAAGAAAAATTTGGGAGGAAAAGCCCAGAACGTTTATTTCGCTCATAACTTATTATTATTGATACCTCTAGTTCTAAGCAACGTATCGCAATGGAACCTATAACACATTTTAAGTTAGATCTATATGCTATACAACTATAAAAACCGCATCAAATTCCATCCAAGAGTTTTTGCGTGATGCGCGAACAATTATACAGACAGACAAAAATTCTAAAAAAAATTGGGCATTCAGAGACGAAATAAAAGACGGAGCAAAATTCGTGTCGTAATAGGAAGGTAAATATAAGGCACAGAACAGAGTGAGTGGAATATACACATCGACAAGACAGTCGATGATCGACGCAGTATATCTCTAACTTTTGAAGTCATGTGACATACAAATCGTAAGATAGTACTTTTTCTTTTCATTTCTTATCTGAAAGTAAAACTTAACCGCAAGTTAATGAAAAGGGAACTTCCGCACTACAATTAGTTTACCAACCGGTCAATTAGGAAACTTTCAAGTGCTAAATAAGTTACGTAATTTAAGTTCATTAGTTCTTTCTTCTGCTGACCGCAAAAGGATTAGTCAAACACATTTTATAACACAGAATGGCTGAGAGATTCTCTCATGGAGATCTCGAGATTGCTGTTCTGAAATGGCCGGAATATTTAGTTAGTATTATACATAATTCAGTTAGGGTGGTATGCAACCACAGAGCAATATATATTCTGATCTCTATGTATGCAACAGTCAACTCTAGTTGAGACGAAATGACGGACTTTTCGTTTTTCTATGCTAAAGTTAACATCAAAGTTGAATGGTGCAATGCACCCTTGGTATTTATGTATATAGATATAACCATTTCGCCCAGAGAAATTTACGTAAATTAATCATCAATGCATATAAAATTCTGTAGCTGACTGACAGACATATCACAATGGAAAATACTTGACGTATTTATTTGAAATTTGATATTTAGATTTTTGGAGAGTAGAAAGGAGCACCATGAGGGGATATCCTAATTTTTAACGGCTATTGTCCGCTATAGCTGTCTTCTTGGCGTGTCGAAGAGATCAACCAACAGTAAGAGTTATATCAACAAAAGATCAACTACTTATGTCAATGTTTAATTATTATGATGCCTTCATTGGCATCCCGTATATAAAAAACTCGATAAAAAAAAAATATTAATCTATTCAGTCCTTGTATCATAACAGAAACAAAAAGATTCAATCTTGTTGGAAATAACATTTTAAAGTAGGCTGTAAGCACAGTAATTCCAATGTCTGCTATATCACAAGTAGTAGATGGCGCGAGTTGCGCACATTTTTATCTCTCTCTCCACCTTGTTTTCTTTTTCGTGCGCTACGTCTTCGGAAGAAATGAAACAAAGTTACAAAGAAACGGTATTTCATTCACAAAAATCGGTCGGTCACAAATTTCGGTATTTTTAATAAAATAAACCCATAAACCAATCAATCTTTTACCAATTTTTCTCTTTAATTCTCAGATGAAGTTAGCAGGATCTTTTAATACGCAATCTGTACACACAAACATAGCCCGACTAGCTGAGAGATGGCAGCCATCCAACCTGATTACCAACTGCTGCGTGGAACAACTAAGTGCACTTTGGAATCTCACAGCCGCGGATATAACACATTTATGCCAATATTTGTCGCAATACATCATCTCTATCACTCTCATCTCCACATGTTTCAAAATTCTTTATTATCTACGCAAGGTATTGAATATTTGTAATGCAGGATAAATAAAAAAAAATATTTCCGGTTGCGCTCGTGGCTATGAATCCAGGTCAGCGACTCGACTGTGATTTCACAACCGGTCGCTCCGGCCTGACGCGACGTCATGACACTTTGGGAATGTTATTGTTGCCAATCAGTATCACAGATATGGAGAACCTCACGCAGTAAATCATCAATGAGACGTTTCATTGACCCACTTCTCAGCAAATGGCGTTCTTTATCCATCCGATGATGGGCCAACCACCACGCGGGCCTAATGCGTGCGGATTTCAGATTTTGCAAATACAGCTAACGGAACTATCGAAAGCATATCGAGGAGCTTGAGTAATATATTCTGCGACCATTGCGATTTGCGACAATGAATTTTGAAAACAGGCAGCGCGTTTTTTTAGCAACACTGCTACATCGATCTTCTACGTAACCTCTCAGTTTTCAGAAAAAGTAAAAATCAGAATATTATTCCGTGACTAGGCTGAAAAGGGTTTCCAATAATATTTTCGTTCCCTCCGAAAGCATTCTTCATTTTGCCTGTTTGTTGTTTTAGGATGTCAAATGAAAAATTGCAAATGAAATTGCGCGATTCATTGCTTCCTCACAAAAAGTGTTCCCTAGCGCGTAATTGAAATAAACATCAATGCACGTTAAATTTTGTTCGAGCATTTTTCGTTCGTTTTATTTTTTCCTTTCACTGTGCGATTACGCTTCGTATTCGCCGATTGGATTGTGATTTTTGGCGGCGAATTCGTATTATTTTTGTTGCTGAAATAATTTATTTCACTGTTTGTTTCACTTAATATAATGGGTATGTTTTTGTGTACTTGTATATCGGGTGTTTTAATGTAAATGTGTAATAACGAGAGGTTACGTCCATTTTGTTAGTTTTAAATAGATACTCAATTCGAATGGTATGCCCTCGAATAGTGTGCTTGTGATCCCAGAAAGTGATATATATTTATTATATTTTAATCACACAGAATAAGTGAACTCCAAAGCACAGATTATATAATACTACTAGTACCGAAAGTAAAAGTTTTTTTTTTTCATTCAATATCAGTCACGATTGTTGTGTATAAATGAAAAGTAGCTAATATCTATCGACTTATTAGATACCAGCTTTTTCCCGTAGAAATTTCCCACGGAAACAGTTATTTTTCCAAAATGAAAGGTGCCCTATGTCCTTCTCCATACTTCAAATTACATGTACAAAATTTCAAGAAGATTGGTTCAGTAGATAACGGCGTGAAGAGGTAGCAAACAAACTTATTCGCATTTATAATATTAGTTAGGATGATAGTAATACCTACCTTGGTTTTCACAAAAAAGGTGTCTAGAAACTAGAATTAAACATGACACATTAACTTCCAAAAAAACTACCTCACAACTCAATAGGGTTATTCCCAAATGATTACATTCCGATTTAGATTAACCAGATGTCCAATCTTGGATTAACACAATACCGTTACGTCTAAAACCTCACCTATAATCTCAGCCTTATTTCCGCCATGTTAAGGTCAGATATAGTATATTTTTAGACCCAGATAGAGGTATTCAGCAATTTGGTCATTTATTATTTCGTCTCCTTTAATAACGTCTTTGCTGATGAAATTACTTGGGGTAGCTATCAAAGAGATATATCCCAGTAATAAGGGATGATTGTTCTGAGTAAGCTAGGATCCACTGCTATCGATAACAATCGATGGCATTGAGGCTATATTTGTAGAGTTGATAAAGTAATGTCCTTTTGTCTATATAAGTCTTTTGTTTTGCACGTTGGTTTATTGTATACAGAAATAAACTATTATCAAAAGGTGAACTTGTATTATTGGGAAATAACTAAATGAACTCCTACTAATATTATAACTGAAAGTTTGTGTGTATGTCTGTTACTCGTTAACGTAAAATCTACTGGACCGATTGTTATGAAATGTTGTACACGAGTAGAATATAACCTGAAATAACATATAGGGTACGTTCTACGTTCCCGAATTTCCCACGGGAACGAAGCCGCGCCCTGGGCAGCTAGTAAAAATAAATGTGTATTTTTTTCATAAAAACACTTTTCACTTCTGTCAGCCTATTTAGATTTTGATAAAATCCTTCTAATTCTATAAATGCGAAAGTGTATGTTTGTTATAAGTACTTTCCCACAAAATCTACTGGACGGTTATTATAAAATTTGGTACATAAGAAGGAAGCCTATCATTACAAATCCTCAAAAATCAAGTTTTTAATTCAAACTAAGTTTCATCATAACATAAACAGAAACTAGAAACAGTAGTAGTATAGAGTGGATTATAATAAATTACATTTCTAAAGAGCATCTTTCGCAAGCACGAGTAACTGGAAATAATAAGTGATGACATTGGTGCTGTATTCAGTCCATAATACACTTTCCACTCGAAATAATGAATATTTCTCATGAAGTTCGTTCGGACAAATTCCATTGATATATTTCAACCATGAAATTCTGGTACGTTTGTCATAGAGTTTAATAGAAACAGAGCTTCAGTTTTAACAAAGTAACTGTACTTTGCTGAATCAAAAGAATGTTTGGCAACGTTTTTGTCACATTGGTGGTGAAAGTTATATTTCCAGAATAGCGTAGAATATTTTCTGTTTTTTACATTCTTCAGAATGTACGAATGAATACTTATATTTCTTAAAAGAAAACGAATTTATGACGATAATGAAAATAAAAAAAACGGATTGCACCCGGAAGTGCCGGTCGAAGTAAAAAGTTGAATATTAACGTTGTGCATTATTGACGACGCACGAATTTTCTATCAGTGCACGTGTCCAGACGCGAGTTTAACATGTTTTACCCATCACAAAAAGTGCACAACGCCGCTAAAGAAGTTTCCTCTTCAAAAATATATTATGAGAGTTTCGCTGATCCAACGGTTCCCAGCAATGTCTCGTTGGATAGCCAATTTTTTATTATTATTCGAAATGAATTAGAATAACAACCGTATCTAGAAACAAAATACAAAGTACAAATACAAAGTATCACTCCGCGTCTTCGGATTTCGATGCAGCTCTAACTATTAATAGACAATTTATTCTAATAACAGTGAAAAAAAATTATCGAAGGTTTATACATTAGTTTAGTTCTTTAATAAAGCCTTGACTGATGCTCAAGGAATATTAAAGAACAAAACTAATGAGGTCGGAGTCCGGGCTCGCGCGACCTATCCTTCTTGGACGGCGCCTCAACACGTAATGAGTTATTCCTGTGCGAAGACGAGCCAGGTCTAAATAACCTATATTATTTGGTCTGTTCTAGTGATTTAATTCGATGGAAGATACCTTTATGTAGTTCTGTGCCACGTATTGTACTCTTTTGTTGCTGGTTTTTGATTACTGATTCAATGTGTTGTTTCGACATTGTAAAACATGAAATATTATTCTAGGAAAATCGTTCATGATATATATAGTTTTCTATGGAAGCTTCACTTAGTAATATTATAGCTTCCATATAGTAACATTTACTGAAATATATTGTAATTATGAACTATTTTCGTCTAAGTAATAATATATTTTTACACAATACGAAAAAATATTATCACAAAAATTAATCAGGTAATTGAAGCTGTAGTGGTAAAGACCCGCCTGAGAAAGTCCCAGGTTCGAATCCTACTCATGCCACATGAGTTTGTCTACCAATCTTACTCGTGTACTAGTTTTTCTTGACTTGCTAGTGAAAATATATTGTTCGTATTTTCTTTCGATTTCAGAGAGATTGCATATAAGATACCTACATACCAAATTTCAAGCAAATCGGTCCAGTAGATTTCGAGTGATGTGCGTTCAGACAGACAGACAGACAGACAGACAAAAATTTCCAAAACTATAATTTCGTCATCTATATCAGTAACTAAGTATATTCCATGAAGAATTTTAAAAAAATATTTAATGTACAAATTTGGCCTTTCTTCAATTTTATTATATGTATTGATGTCTCGGTTGCAGGATACTTATTGATTCGTATGATTTAAATAATTAGTTTCAAAGGTAGTCTCGTCGGGACGGGACGGTACATGTAGCGGGAAACGGGACGGGACTTTAACCAGACCTGCCGAATATGCGATAATATAACTGAGATTTCACTATGTTTAGAAGGGATATTCACGCGGGCGAAGCCGCTGGCAAAACCTAGTATTTAATATTTACCACAACTGAGGACCCACTTAGTCCACCCAGTTCATTACTCAAACACGGGGTAAATCAACACAGCTCACGACGTCAGTCGCTTTGTCCAACGCGCAAACAGTTCCCAGACACACTGCAATGGGATCCAATATTAACATGGAATTTTGAAATACAAAGCGAACAGAAGTGGCAAATGCAGTTTCTCAGGTGGCCAAGAAATTTTCTATGTGAAAATGATGGCGCGTGGGGCCATAAGACGGTAAAATGCATGGTAGTTGACCATGATTTTACCATAGATTTTGAACGCACGCGGCTTTTACCGCACCGCTGCCACCCGGCAAAATGACGTTCATTGAAAAATGAGTTTTAAAACGACCTCTGTAAACATAGTTTACATTGACAACATGAGGACTGTCAGTGAACTGTCCGCAATTTATTTTTTCAATGTAAATTATTTAATTCTCGGATTTAATGGACTTGGAATTTAATGGACTGGCAAATTGTCACTATTTTAGAATTCCAACTTCACTAACAAGTCCGCGAAAACGTGGCCTTGGACTTTCGCAACTCTTGTCAGCACTTTTTGTCCATCTGATTATAAACTACATGAAATTCGAAAACAAAATTCATTCTCAAGGATTGTGCACGAGTAAGCTCGAGACATTGATATAAACTGCTTAGGAAGCATTTTATATCAAACGGCGAAAAAAATACATCCGTCTTTGGCAGTTCTATTGCTTCAAATAACCTAAATTCCGAACGGTTAATCATTCAGTCAGTCATTGAGGTAATGGACTATTTGTGCGTATCATAGCATTGCCATAAGCAGCAAAGAGATTTCATAATCGTGACGTCACTGTTCTTGTCATTAGGGATACAATAATACGTGTATATTATTGTGATAAATATTTTTTTTATTACATACCTTTGATTACATTATAATCTTTGTCATTCAAATTCAAATTCAAAATTCAATTTATTCAGAAATTAGTCCTTCACAGGCACTTTTTCTCATCAATTTTTATATTTATAGTTATTTCTTACAAGCTACAAACTACTGGCATTTCGAAACGACCACTGCTGAGAAGAAATGCCGAAAGAAACTCATTCGAACAGCGTTGGTCCCTATCATGCCAGATCGGCTTACCATTATTGTTTCTTACTATGTTTTTTCTAATAATATATAAAAGTACATAATGTACATAGTCAAAAGGTATATCAAAATAGGTTATGATTGTGATCCGAGTGCTGATTATAATATATATATATCTCGATGTGAAACACAATTAACTTACATAAAAATATATGAGAAACGAGATGACCAGTTCCCTCTGGCAGCACCCGTTCACGAGTTGACGCATGGGACAGCCATCGCGTAGCTCAACCATAATAGAGGGAACCTCACGACCCGGCCCACGACGCCACTACCAGACTGACCATTTGAGTGAGCATGACACACTCTATTCCCATGACTTCATAATTACAAATCTTATTCGTCAAAATAGAAGTTTTTCATTTTAACGACATGTCTCACTTATACCATTAGACGAAATAAATTTCAAAAACAAAATTTTATCGATGTCTATGGTACTATTTATATTTTCTATTTATATTTATATTTTAGATCGCGATCCCATCTCATCAATCAACGTCGGAGATGCTAAACCCGAATCAATTAATTACTAACTAATCGATACACCTTGTTTGAAAGCGAAGTGTATGAAATATTACTTCTTTTCATGGGAAACATCGTTAATCATGATTTTTACAAGCATCAGAACTTATATTGCTATATCAGAAAATTGCCGTTGCCAAAATTTTGCTTGTGTAATCTCACGAGTACGTTAATACCAACAGTTGTCTTGATTTTATTCAAGTCCTATATTTTACTAATACCGCCAATTAGTGATAGTAGACACATAAACACCTCATATTAAACGAAAAAGCTAATGTGAAAATTCCCATCTATTTCCGTGAGGATTCCTCAAAAAGGTTTCTTTCACTGAAAGGAAGTTGTGGATTACGAAAACTACTATACGAGTGATTATGATACACAGACTCATTTGGTACGTATATGATTCGAGCTTCTCCGGTCATCAGAGGGCTTAACCAAAAACCACTACCTAATCATGCCACAGTTTCCATTAAAATATACCTATAATAATATATGCATAAAAGAAAAGGTTGAATTGCAAAGGCGGCCTTATGACTAAAGGAATTTCTTACATTGAAATTTAAAACACAGGTTTTAAATTTCCATGTAAGACAGGTTATTTTAAAAAATAATATACAAATGGTGAAGTTGGCGCCATATGACGGCTATATATAGCGAGCGTCAGCTACATGACAAGGAATGCTACGCGTACGCACGCTTTTTTATATGGAACTAGCTTTTAGCCGCGGCTTCGCCCGCGTCTATTTCCAATGGGAACAGTAATTTTTCCGGGATGAATGGTACCCTATGTCCTTTTCCATACTTCAAACTACATGTATGCAAAATTTCAAGAAAATTGGTTGAGTAGATACGGCTTGAAGAGTTAATAAACATATATACTTTCGCATTTATAATATAATATTAGTTAGGATTGTAAAAAACGTGTCGTAAATCAGCCACACGTATTGTTCTCGTACAGTGTAGATATTTGAAGGTTTTGTTATCCTAAATTATGTAATTTTCAATCTACCACATACCAATAAGCTAAATTAATTTACCTTTCGGTCTAGGTAAAACCTAAAAGAAGTATTGATAGAACAGAATTTAGAAAAATAACTTACGATTTTGATGTATTTGCTATTTGCAATGATATTCAGCGGGTGGGTATACAAAGTGAAATCAATTTTGTTCACGTATATTTTTCGTGTTTGTCATCTGAGCTATCTAATCTGTGTCGTATAAGTAGATTATTGTGAAAGCGTCTAGGTTATTAAAGGTGAACCTTTCTTTAGCATTAAAGATTATTGAAAAACTACAGAGAAAATATATGGCGTTTTCTTGGGTTTATTACAAACAAACCTAAAATAATATAGTTGGTATAGATAAAAGAAACATATATAAAGATGGAGAATATATAATGAAGAGGAAAGATAAAGATATCATGTGTATAATTTTCGAATTTTGTAATATTTACCTTTTTTACTATGATGGTTATAAATTTATTTTACATCTCTAATATTCGGTAAGTAGGTCCTTATTACCCCCAAATGGAGCTTGTAAGTGACCAATTAGCGCTCTAGGGTAATAATGTAGCTAGAAAAGCCCTAAGGCGGTAAGTAATTTAAAAAAAAAATCACTATTTAAAAAAGTTCCCGTACATCTAACACCATCATACTGGCAATAGACATTATGCATTCAGCCAAAGAAGTCGCTTCGCTATTCAGCCTTGTCTTCATAATGAGGCATCAATTTTAAATATCGAACGGTGCAGCTCAATTTCGTTCTTGAAAAAAAAAAAGTTCTTTACTTGGTTCTTTTTAATGAAAAGAGGTGAGAATTGAAAACTTTACTTTAAATATTGTTTGTTTTATTGTTTTTAGGATTTTTACGTGCTAATTATGAAAAAACAATTCTTGTAATCCCGTTTTATTTCTACTTACCTCACAATCGAGATGTAAAGCACAGTAGTTAGCTCGGGTGTAAGCATCAATTGCATTGGGCTGCAATTGATGCCTTACAGCCCTTGGTTACTAATATACTATTATTTTGGTTTATCATTTGAAATTCACGTCAACAGGAGTTTAATATTTGAATGATATTCATTGGTTATTATGATTTATAACAATTAATTTCTTAAATATTTAAATTACATAAGCATAAATACTCTGTATAATCCTACTATGATTATAAATACGAAAGTTTGTGAGAATGTATGTTGTTGCTCTTTCAAAACATTTTTTGTTCCTTTTTTGTTGATGAGGCAGAGATATATTTATCCCACAAAATCTGAGTGCACTATGGTTCTCATAATATACATGTCCTTTCATGAAGACAATCGTCTTCGTTGCCAAGATCATACGCTTTATAGTGCTCTCTACGCCCATGTGAACAAACCTTTAGAAACTCAGTATCTGGAGTATTAATCGGTGTTCGTGAGTACATAGGCTGTTTAGCCAGCCGTTCATACGAGAAATCGATTTGACGGCATCCACCTGGCCGTCATTGAACGCAAGGCTTGATCCTATAACTTCACAACCACACTGAAGGGTGATAATAATAATAACAGTTCTTTATTTGCCTTAAAAGACGGCTGGTCCATCTTCCTTACGGGAGGTCATCCCCGAATTAGACATAGGCCTGTCTCTCGGATGATTAACAACCGGTCGGTTGATGAAAAAAGCGCGGTACATTTTTATATACAGTATATCTAGTTCATATGTCATTCTACTTAAATTATTAAAGAAACGGTAGAAGGTAGGGTGATATAAGAAATAATTAAACATCATAAAAAACTATAATCTATGAACCTAGCCAAAGGGCCCGAACAATTGTCTGCTATGTTATTCTAACTGAAGACTGAAGCCATGTTTCGGACAACTAATACAGTTTCATCATTTCTATTCAAATTCAACAATTTTTTTTGACGACCTCGGTGGCGCAGTGGTAAAGTCCTTGCCTATGAACCAAGAGGTCCCGGGTTCGATCCCCGGTCGGGTCATGAAAATGATCTTTTTCTGATTGGCCCGGGTCTTGGATGTTTATCTATATATGTATTTGTTATAAAATATAGTACCGTTGAGTTAGTATCCCATAACACAAGTCTAGAACTTACTTTGGGGCTAGCTCAGTGTGGGTGACTTGTCCTAATATATTTATTTATATGTATTATTCAAATCACTAAATTTTACTGGTTTAGGTCGTCCCAGCTGAACCGAAATAAACCAATAGAATTTTGTAACGTTTGACAAACGAAATTCTAGTCGAGTTCGAGCCTAGAACTTAAATATTATGTAATTTTTTGACCTAGCGAGCGAAGCGAGCGAGATCTACCATTCTAAGTATATATGTTTATAACGTGATAACTTTCGAACCGTTGGTCCGATTTTGATGAAATTTAAAAGGTATGTAGGATATGCCAGTATCATTTTTAAGTTTGTGGGGCATCAAAATCGGTTCAGTCGTTTTTGAATAATTCACAATTTTTAAAAAAATTATCGAGGTCTAAGTTCGCGGCGGACAACTAGTATTTCAGTGTGCAATTTTTTCAATTATAAATAGAAACTCTTTGTAGTTAACGGCATTTCTACATATGAATTGACAGCAACTCTTGGCGTTGACGAAAGGACGCCTATACCCACCAATGGGTCACGGAGAGCTGTAGACGATGATGACAATGATGAACTCCTTACATAAAACCGTTATGTATATGACATCTCTCAAGTCTGCATAATATTAAAAATACTATTTAACTTACTAGTGTAAACGCCGCCTAAGGTAATGTCTATCGAAGGATACACTGAACTTGAGTGAGAACATTATTGAATCTCATAAAACAGAATCTCATTGGATGTGAGACTTGTCGTAGAGGAGAAAATCTAGAACAGTACGAGTAGAAAATAGCTAAAATTTAAACCATATCGAATCTTGATAATGGGGAAGACATGGAAGAAGACTGCCCAGGACTGGAATGGATGGTGTGTCCATGAGGATTTATACTTAACAGTGGAACTAGTATTGCCATAGGTATATTATGGGTACCAATCTATACTATTATTATAAAGAGGTAAGCGTTTGTGAGTTTATTGTTATTTATTTCCCTCAATCTCTGAAACTACTGATTTCAAAAATTCTTTAACCATTAGAAAGGTACATTATACAAGATTACTATAGGCTATATTTTATATCAAAATTCCCACGGGAGCGAAGCCTCGGGCAACTTCTAGTAACTAATAAACAAGCATAACACAAGCAAGCACACAAGCGGAACACAATATATTTTAATCGGTTGCTACAACAACTACTAATACCTCCACCATTTTTTATACATTGCAGACAATGTAGTTTAGCATATTCATCATTTATTATAATTTAACATCCTTTTACCTATAGTTACAATTCGATAATATACAATTTCAAAATGTCACTGTTAACAGGATCTTCGCCGTAAAAGCAAGTGGGTATTATATTTTCAAGATTCAATATTCAATGTAATCCTATCCTTTCAAGTCTGAAGTCTAGACGAAATCTAAGCTCTAATATTATAAGACTGATATAATCATTATTTTACGCGTTGCAAATTAATTAAAGACTCACGCTTAGTTTGAAGTCATAAAACAATAGGCTAATTTTGATTAGATACCTCTTTGAGGAATCTCACAATTATAGAATCATCAGTGAAAGAAATATTAATCGAAATATTACTCAAGTCATCAAGTTCGAGCGATATTTGGACTGGCTAAAACGCTTCTAGTACTTATCGTACATTTTAATGACGTCATCACCAGAAAATGAACTTTCCTATTAAGTTTGACCACTAATAAATCAAACAAGAACCATAAATAATTCAGGCTGAAAAGTCACAAGATGAGATCATTAATGTATTCTATCATAATATTGCATATTTTTTATAATTCTCACACCCTTGTCTGGTCCCCTATTGTATTAAGGAAGCTAATCTCATCAACATCGATACATTATATATTTGCTGCTGTGTATTAGACCTCCCTCAATGAACGCAATTTACCTCTGCCCTGTGTCTTTGTAGCCATTTCCGATCTCGTTTGACCTACTCGTATATACAGTCAACCCCACGTCAGTCAAATTACTATACATAAATTAATGGCTCTAAACTAATATATTTTCAAATCCTGCTTATTAATTATTGACTGACTGGTCGTTTATTTATTACTTAACCCTTATAACTAAAGTATGTTTTGTCACTATCGCACTTTAAAATATTGAACATTAACAGAACGAGACTCTACTACATACTTATTTCTATAGAAATAAGTAGTACCTTTGTACTTAATAAATAAAATAATACTTTAGCTTAAAGTATGCTTCAACTTTTTATGAATAAGAGGGTTCGTTTATATTTATACCACATTGTCCCATCAATTAATTCTTTTTTTTTACGTGATCCCTTAAAAAAACGCTCCTTTTTTAGCATTCGGCTCCTGTAATAAAAACTGGGTTAAAACCACGCACCCTCATTACCCCAAACCTGAAACTGTTTGCGTAAGACGGATCGTTTAATTGGCTAAAAACCCGAGAATTTTCTAGAAAAACAACTCCGCTCACCCTCAGAAGATTAATAGGCCTGATTGATAAAAAAAGTTATTTACATGTTACCTCAAAGGGTTTGCCCTTGGTCGCCTATGAGCACCACAGAATATATAATGTAAATAAAGAAGGCCCCTTCTTTACTTACATTATTATACCCGGTTAATTTCCCCACAAAAGAAATCATTTACCAAAATAGGAATATGTTTAAAAAGACGTTTAATTTACATGCGAGTAGAGAGTAGATTAGCAACAAATGTCTAGCTTACCCGTATATATTTGTATTAAAAATGGTATGCCCTTCTGGTACGATAGGGACCAACATTGTTTAAATATTCTATAGTAATTTCTTCTCAACAGTGGTCATTCCAAAATGCTAGTAGTTTGTAGCTTTGGTAAATACGATTTTATTTAAAATATGACGTGAAAAAGTGTCTGTGAAGGTCTAATTTCTGAATAAATAATTTTATTTTGATTTTGGATTTAATTTCATGCTATAGTACCCCTTGTGGGGTCTTGGGGTTATCGTACCAAAACTTGAGTGATGCCCCCAAACCCGATCTTCCCGACCTCTTTGGATCAGTGATTTTTCAACGGTTCACCTATCTTTAATGAGTAATCCTTTTCCGGATTCCATGCTTTACGGAATCTGAGGTTTCGTATGTCTGACTGATTTCAATACCCGAAAACGTATAGCCATTTTATGTTCTACTCATTCGTACGACAGCTTATGAATTTCATACATATGTACTTAAAATTTTATGTCGAATATTGACTGAATGTATAATTCTCATTTTAAGACTTCTACTGCTTCTTCTTAGCGTGATATTCAAGTCTAAACTTCTACATTATATGGGACTCCTTCTGTTCTGCTATCAAAATAGTCTAGTTTGCTAATTCAGGTACCCATATACAAAGTATCATTGAAATCCGTCCAGAATATCTATATGTGATGATAACATAATTTGCGCCGCAAATTCGCAACACATTTAAAAAGTGACTAAATTTTGAGCACTATTGTATTTTGAGATCTTTGTAACACTTAGTTGGGGAATATATAATAACAAAATGTATACTTTTTGCATGATTATGAGTTATAAACATTCACAAACTGTTACATATTAGTAAGAAATAGGATAATAATCTATATCGTAAATACTATTCTAAGATCTAAATCATATGCTCTATGGGGTATAAAACTAAATGAGCAATCTAATGCAAATCACGATTTTAATTAAAAGTGATGTAACACACAAACACGACCTTGCCACACACATCTAAATGAAATAAATATTAACGGAGAATCTCAAGCTAATTAATTGCAAACAAAGTGTTGCCATAACATCGTCAGTGTTGCTATATTAATTATTACCGATTACAACAATTGCCAAGGCTCGTAATACGATACATGCTTTTTCATTTCGTTGATATCAAGTGTCCTGAGAGAGTAATTCAAATAGATTACTTTGAATTTGTGATCGCTGGTGACAGGATTTAAATTGTGGTCATTATATCGGTCAAAGATCAAGCCCTTTTGTGGGTGCGTCATGAATAGGATAAAGATGATTTCGGGTATGCTAATGATGACCTCAGTTGTGCAGTGGTAAAGTGCTTGCCTCTGAACCGTGAGGTCCCTGGTTCGATCCCCGGTCGGGTCGTGATGGATATAGATCTTTTTCTGATTGGCCCAGGTCTTGGATATTTATGTATTTGTAATAAAATATAGTATCGTTAAGTTAGTATCCCTTAACACAATTCTCGAACTTACTTTGGGGCTAGCTCAATATGACTTGTACTAATATATTTATTTATTGTTATCCATGTCTATTAGCTGTTAAGGCACGTGTAATTTTATTTTAGTCTTCTCGTACGACATAGTGGTTACACACATCCAACAAAAACATATTGGAATTAGCCTTTAGTGCAGTAAAATTGTGAAAATGTTGAAAAATGGGTACGACTCTGATATGACTGTGATAGAAGCACGATCTCAAATATATGTCGTAAGGATGCGTTCAGAATATCGTAACTCGAAAATAAAGATATGATTCTTCCATAAAAATTAAGCGCATATTTCCATTTTGTCGCGCAGTCAATAAACTTGAATTCTCGTAAAAAGATCTTTTTGAAATACTTCTTCTGTCCGTATAGTTCTATCATTTAATTCCAATAGGACTAAACGTAGAAAAATATCTGTTAATTGCATACCTAATAAATATACTTAAAAGACACGAAAGGCCAAAATGTTTAGGGGTGAGATGAGAAGAATCATCAATTGAAATTGTCGTGCGTCTCTGTCTCGTCCTCGCGCGTTTTCAGTTTAATTCTCGGCTGTGACGCCAGGCCGGTTGAGACCATTATAAGTGAGAGTCCCGGCTTCGTTCGGATAAAAACATAATACATTATTGTACACATAAACCTTTCTCAGGAACCACACTATCTATTGGTGATAACCGCATGAAATCCGTGCAGTAATTTTTGAGTTTATCGCGAACTATCAGACAGACAGACGCTGCATAGGACTTTGTTAATATGTAAGGATGCGCTTTCGTTATATGGAGTTGTAGCTGGCTGCGTAATTTGGACTCGCCCCATTACTCCGTCGTTATGTGGAAGTAATGCATTTGCACTCCATTGTTTTACATAGATTTTCACTTTGACGTACCTACGCGGCGTCATATCACACAAAACCTAAGTCTGTCAATAGAGCCGCATTCCACGCTTGCGTTACAATTCCCTACAACAAATACTAATTACACATTGGGTCTGCACCAGCCTTTAAATTATAACGATTCGGCTCTGATTTCATGACCGGCCGCCTGTTGAGGTCATGTCTCTACAATTATCATGCCTATTAGTCGATGTCCCAATTCGCCAGTGGAAGCAGGCCTTAAGATAATTCCACACACGCAGCCAGATGCACGTGACCGCCAGATAAATCTCCCAGGAGCCTGAGACGAGATAACTCTTGTATCCGTACCGATCGCACACGACTCGCCTGCCTCAATCCAGATGGAAAAATGACGTATTCCACTTAGAACACCTGCTTGTGGAGCACCTTAGCGAAATAGCTTATTTCACATTTGAGCAGGTGCTATTCGTTGACTAAAATTTATTTGCACATTTTGTCCCACGAGAAGCACCTGTGATTCAACAGCCTAATATATATATTAGGCTATTTTTATAATCACTTTTTATTGTAAGCAAAAGAAAGATAAATAAATTTATGTTTAACTACCTTTCAGAAGGGGATAGCTTAGAAACCGCTGGTTTGATACGTCAAGGAGAATATGCGTGCAAATAAAAAATAGAAATGTAGCATAAACAAGAAAGTAAATAGTAAAGTCATTCTTTTCCACCCAATATCATAAGCGGTATACCGGCACACAATGCCAAACTAATACATTAGGCACTCGATCATAAGACATAAAGTTTAATTTAGCTTGACACTGCGGGAAACTAGTCCTGTGCAACAGAGGAACGTCCCTTGAGAGTTGATTCGCTTTAGGACAGATGTTCCAGAACTCCCATTGTCTCCTCTATTGTTTGTTCAGTGAAATCTACGGTATATGGAGAGAAATATGAAAGTGTTGTCAAAAAAGTAAGCGAATGGTTATAATACAAACGTAAAATTTCTTGGCTAAATCGGCTTCGCTAGGCTAAAATCATCATCATTCCTCTGGAATCATTTTGTCTATAAAAAAAAACCCGCATCAAAATCCATTGCTTAGTTTAAAAGATCTAAGCATACATAGGGACAGACAGCGGGAAGCTACTTTAGTTGGAATCACTATCACTACATAGTATAAAAGATTATACTATGTAGTGATAGTGATTCCAAGTAAACTTAAAATATTCTTATATATAACTTAAAATATTAATTATTATTCTCTTCTGAACAATGACGAAAAATAAATGCCAGAAAAAAAACGAAGCAAAACTGACCTTTGTTATCGAAATCCTTGGTGCCATACGTGGTGAAGACGAAGAACAAAACCATGAGAACCAGCTGGAAGACAAGCAACGGCACGTACTTCATCGCGGGTCCTTTGAGCACCATCTGAACAAAAAATAAAAAAATCACTTTCAAAATCTATATTCGAGTTTTATATCTCGCATTAAAACAACTTAAGTAACACTAAGAAAAGTTGTATGACGTGTTAGTGCTGAGTAAATCTTTTTTCGGAAAGCAAATGGCGTAGTGGTTAGTGTGCTCGACCCGTGATCTTGAATAGTCGTATTTCCTGATAGCTTAGGGTCGTGGTCATTAAGTGGAATGAAACACACACAACAACTCTCTTGGCAATATTAATGGAGTGGTTCGCCTTTGTCTTCTCATCTGGGCGCCTTTGTCTTCTCGTCTTCACAAGTTAATAATCAACCAGTGTGCAGGTTTCCTCACGATGTTTTCCTTCATCGGAAGCAAGTGGTCAATGAAAACAATACATGAGTAACATTGGTATGAAACTCATGTGGCACGAGTAGAATTCGAACTTGGAACCTTTCGATCCACAGGCGTTCACCACCAGCGACCTGTGATAGTTGCGGTTAAATTACTCCCACAATGGTCGGTCTCTCGGGACCAAAATAGTGCATTCTTGGTCACCCATCCAATGATGCGTGACCAAGAATGCACTATTTTGCCACAGATTATAATTATATGGATTAATTACAATATTTCCAGTACTATTGTAGCAGCAAAGTACCTACTACTCGATCAGCATTATCAAATGCAGACAACTAAAATATACGCTTCAATACATGTTTGGAAAGCTATTCAAACAAAATTTGAACTCATATTGATATTTCGAACAGACTGACTTCCGCTTAAAAATGGATCAAAGCAATTTTACCCGATTTCACCAAAAGTGATTTTGTTTTCAGACATATTAGCTGAACGTCTACCCTGTTTCCTTTATTCATCCACGCTAATCTTATAAATGAAAATGTGTCTTTTTGTTCGTCTTTCACCTCAAAACGGAGTAACGAATCGAGGTGATTTTTGGAGTGTAGATTGTTGGAGATCTGGAGAGTGTCACTGGTCTACTAATATTTTAATGCGAAAGTATGCGAGTATATGTGTATGTATGTTTGGTACTCTTTCACACAAAATGTACTGGACCGATTATCTTGAAACTTGGTACACGGGTAGAATATAACCTGAGTTAATACATAGGGTATTATTTCAGGTTATATTCTACCTAAATTCCCACGGGAGCGAAGCCCCGAGTTGCAGCTCGAAAATATACACATTGAAGTAGCCTAAAGGAATCGGACATTGCATTCTAATGTTTTTTATAGCATGTAAGTAACCATTTTTTTAAGTCTTTTAACCAACCAAAATGGTTACAATATTTTTATCCCACGCTGGCTAATTAAATAAGGTCAACAATTAATTCCACAGGATACTTCCATTAAATGAGTGTACACTTTAATTAGTAATGTGTAGTGCAATAAATGCTAGAACTCGCTTGCAGTTTTGGGAATTGACATTAACATTATGTAATATGTGTATATTTTAAGTTATCTGACTTTAAATCTTGTATAATATTAGTTATGGTTGTCCGACCTCCCGTAACTGGATGGATAAGACGAGGGTTTTTCCATGCGAGAATGATACATAGACGATATCAAGCTATGACCTCAAGGTTTAATGACCTTATCATGTGATAGTTCTGTAATTATATTCAACTAACTTTATCTTGGGACATTGCTCCCGTATGAAGTTACCCAAATAAGTAAATGGACAACACTCAACGGACTACTTGCATTGTGTATCTGATGGACGCAAACACAAAAACGGGCACACCATACTCAAAATCGCATGTGTTATCACAAATACAAATATTTACCCTGACTGGGAATCGCACTTTCTGTTAGCGAACGGAATAAAAAGTACTTACCCTATATCTCCATTATATTCTATATCCAGATTATATTTTAACAGTAACACATACTGCCAAACATAAAAACCTCTGTATTTGACTTTGCAATATTGAGTTTAAAATACTCCAAATTTATCTGCAATGCGATTGGTTCTCTGCGTCTCACTACAAATCGATTCGATAGTGAGAAATGACATTCTAGTTTGAATTTCGCCATCTGCTCACGGCCGTTGTTTAAATAAACTTTGCGTTTTTCGTGGTTAAATTTATCGTCAAAGTTGACATCGCAAAGCACCCTACGCGTCATACAAATATACTTTCTTGCAATAATAATATTATTAGTAGAAGCAGAATTCAATCGACGTGAGAAAATGCTACTAGGATATTATAAACAGTCAGGATAGTACATTCCAGGGGGCGTACCATCATCTCTTAACGCGATCCACTTTACGACCTAAGCTGAACTGCAACGCAAATTCGTACCATCGACTTAATTTTTTGTATGAATACGATTCATTTTAGGTTCCTAAATTGAACTGACTTGCATTGGAATCGTTTTGTAAAAGTTGATGTTAGGCCTGCTGTATTAGACTAATAAAACTGAGTAGATGTTGTAATGATCTACAAAAGAACAGTACTATTGTCTTCGAACAAGATAAAGAAGCAATTTCAACTCGTGATAACGTAATAATTAGCCCTATTAGCAAGGTTCACAGTTAGCGAGTGTAGTGGCAAGTGAATTTAACTCCCGACGGCAGAAGGAGTTATAAGTATAACGTGTCTGTGTATCTGTATGTCTGTCCGTGGCAGCAAACGGCTATAATGATTTTGATCTATTTTTTTTTTATTTGAAATAATTTAATCGGTAGTGTTTTTAGCTATGTTTTGAAAATGAGCGTTCAGCTGTTTGGTAACTGTCATCTCTTTTCTAGCAGATGATATAATTCCAGCAACGTCGGAGTCGAGCGTTTAAAGTCTTAGGTATTAGTTTTCGACACCTATGTATCAAAAAATAATTTTATCTCACGACCTTGTGAAAACTTATACATGCGACTTTACGATATCAGAATGCAAAATATAATAGGGTTTATAATAATAACATTATAAAGTTATCATGATCCCATCCCACTAATATTACAAAGGTTTGTATGAGAATATGTGTGTTACTTCTTCACGCTCAATGGGCCAATTTTTATGAAATTTGGTATTGTGGTAGATGATACTTAAGATTAACAGATACAGAAGTCTGATAGTCAATGGCGCTTTATAAATTTGATGGCTCTTTAAATAATAATTTCAACCTTTAAATGATTACTATGAATTTACCATTCATTGTTGATTAAACGCCGCGGTTATAGCCGCGTGGTGCAGCTAGGCCGTATATTAAATAGCTGACTACTTATCCACCGCTTTATACAGTTTCGTAGGACTTCTTAATCAGAAACGTCATTCCATCCCAAATCGACTAGTATGAATGCGCGTTATGTCGTACCATTGGCTATAATGTAGTTTAACATTATCATCGCGTCTTATCTAAATAGTAATCAAATGTTACTGTACCTAACTGATCTAGTTTATCTTGAAGATGTCATTATCTGTTGCTCTACATTCCCATTGTTTTATCATTTTCTTGGATACCAGCTCCTGATCGCAGCCCCGCCCGCGGTACTCGGTTGACCTAGGGTCATTAACTATATCTACTCCCAATTTCATCAAAATTGGCGCAGCAGTTTAGCCGTGAGACTTTCGCATCCATTGAATCCACAACACACATCCACAGAAGTAATAATTAAAGTGTCTGTCGGTAATTTTATATAATTGTATTTTTAAAATTGCATTGTTATATTAATACTTTTCTTTTACATAATATGTATTTGAAATTATTTTTTTAATGTTTTGTCTATCTGTATGTGAGCATCAGGGTCGGAAAAGTGTACCTGATTTTAAAGAACGTTTCGGAGCATAACAAAGGACTCTTTTTATCTTGGTAATCGACATCTAAGTGGGTAAAATCGGTGATACAATTTTCGTATGGAACTTCGTGACTTTTCTATTTTATTTTGGCTATAAAAAATTGTTAACAGTAACTATTATAAATGCGAAAATTTGTGAAGAAGTAATTAATATGTGTAAGTTTGTTACTCTTTCACGAAAAATATACTAAACAGATCTTTATGATATTTGGTACACGAGTAGAATATAACCTGGAATAACACATAGAGAACTTTATATTTCGAAATTCCCACGGAAAATTCAAATTTTCATTTGTTTTTATATGTAATTATATTGTTTATATATTCATATTAATTCCAATCAAACAAGCATAAAATAAAATGCATTGTATTATATTTGTTGGTCTAACACCGAATTATTACAGTATTTAAAAGCATAATATTAATATGGTGCACACTAACCGAGGTTTGGGCACAATAGCATAACGTATTAATATTATTTTTCGACATATTAAAATGAATTTCAATGAAACCGCACCGCACCTGTACGCAATATTATAGTCTAAGAGCAAATACTCGATACAATTTAATATTTGATATTTATAAAGAGTGACATAGGCTATAGCCATAAATATTTAAAAAAAAAAAACAATAGCACGGCTCATTTTAAAATTCAACCAACAAATAGTCACGGTCTATATTATAAAATTTTTATTATAATGTTGCTGAAAAGTATTTAGGCGGGATGACCTGGAACAACCATTGCACTTATGTCATACAAAACCTAACCTAACAGTTTGGTAAGTATCTACTATAGAAATTTAAATAATAAAACATACAAACATAGAAAAAAAAGGTTGCAGTGAAATCTTGTGTTGTGCATTCTTGACGTCTTACCAATTTTCGATCAGTGTGGATGCGACTTTGCTATTTACAAATATATATTATATATGCAGTAACCAATCGCGGCGATACAATGGCCAAGTCGATCTATTTATTTAAAACGTAAAAGATTTTTAATATTGATGTGATAATAACTTACGTAATAACTTAAGACAGAAGATACCTTAAGTAGGGACTAAATAAATTAACCGACTTGGTATTACATGGATCTCACAACATTTTACGGTAGAAAAACTGAGCTGCGAGACTTGGTGTTTTTTACAGCATGTTTTTGACGGCATTTATTTTACCTGTTTCTGCCTAGACTATAGAGAGATACAGGTTGTATCCTTTTTGCGAAATATTCCGTTACGTATATACAAATGTTATCCTTAAATTTACACCTCGAGCGTGATGTAAATGTGTTTTATGTACGGGATTAAGGAGATATAGGGTAACAGGCGTGAATGAGCCCGGTTCCGGAGAAACGTGATGCTTATGTTTTCAGATTTAATGACGACGCGTTGACTCTACGGGGAGATATAGTGGGTAATCAATTTTCTTTTTATTTATGTATATCTAGATAGCCTGCTTGTGCATTCGTTCTGTGTTCTTCGACACGTACGATGTTCTTCTATATCGCATGTCTCAGTTTTAAGCATCATACTTTCCTGCCGTTTATCTTCTAGACAACCTAATGGGAGGTATGAGGGTGAGAACCATATACCTCTAATCATTATTCGACTATTATAAGGCTTTCACCTGATTTATTTATTAGTTGCAATCAATATCAATACATATAATAAAATTGAAGAAAGGCCAAATTTATACATTGGATATTTTTTTTTATTCTTCATGGAATATACTTAGTTACTGATATAGATGACGAAAATATAGTTTTGGAAATTTTTGTCTATCTGTCTGTCTGAACGCGCATGACTCGAAATCTACTGGACCGATTTGCTTGAAATTTGGTATATAGGTATCTTATATACCGGGTTAACATCTTAGATACATTTCATCCCGGTAAATGGTCAGGTTCCAGTAGGATAATTGAAAAACTAATTATGAATAAAAATGCCTTGGAATCCCGGGTTAACATCTTACAGACATTTCATCCCGGAAAATGAGGAGAGTCCTGTAGGAAAAATAGTTACATTTCATCCCGGTAAATGGTCAGGTTCCCGTAGGATAATTGAAATTGGAATTATGAGTCAAAAATGCCCCGGAATCCCGGATTATTGACGGGTTATAACAATAACAATCCACGGAACCGATTTACTTTAAAATTTTGTAGAAAAGTGTTAAAGTAAAAAAAGTTTTTATCGATGAAAGTCTGATATAGATATAATTAAAAGGGAAACGGGTAAGGGAAAAGAAAAGGAAAACGGAATGGGACACATTGCGAAAAATATGATGGCACAATATGTTGGAAACGGTACGGGATATCTACATTACATAGCAGGAAGCGGGATTGGACAAGTTTGCGGGACGAGACGCAGCGGGAAACTGGAAATTGAACTGAAGATGAGAAAAAATGCGAATTTGAATCATATAATATAGTCTTAAAGAACACGCGATAAAAAAATTACTGAGATTTTTCTATGAAATTCACGCGGGCGAAGCCGCGGGCTAGCTAGTATGTAATATTTTTGGAAACATTACAGTCAGCATGAGTTTTTCTGCGCAAACGTACATAGGGCCATGTCCCATTGTTCAGACGCGCTTCATTGCGACGACGCAGTGCTTTGTGGCACAAATTCTGCGTCGTCCGTCGACGGACGTCAACGTGATGAAGCGGACGGAGCAATGGGACATGGCTCATAATCATACCGGCAACGTCAAAATTTATTGCAACATAAACAGCGCCTCGTTCGTAAAATGAATTATTTTCCATATAAACGACGTTTCCATTGCGAATACGTTCTCACAAAATCTGTCTGTCTGTAATAATACCAGTTTCCCTGGAATTGAACTTATGTTTTTGCCAGTTATATGTACTTGTATGTACCTGTGTGGATGCCAATGCTTAGGTTAAGTAGCGAATGTGTTTGTTGACTAAACACTGTCTTTGTTCGACTGAAATGCACCGAAAATAGGTTTCTGGAAAGCACTGTTCGGAAACGGAGGGCGTTATTGAGTTTACACTTTCGTGTAACAATAGAATTATTATTCTGAAGTTACATGAAATTGTAGCAATTGTCAATGTTGATATAATGCAATTGTCAACGCATATCCATTTTTAGGAAGACGCGATTTTACTTATTAATGTTTTTCAACACTTTACGAAGAAGAAGAAAGTCGAAATGTCACAATGAGGTTTCCTAGGGAGTGTACTGGAGAAGTATTACAAAAATGTCCATGGGAACAAGAAAAAAAATGCGAGTATTTTCTACATATCGAGATTGCTTCCAAAAGTTATGATGAGTTGCACCAGTCAACTATTACGTTGAATTTAACTTGCGCGCCGACGACGTTTAAAGAAAATGGCGAACTTTGTGTTTTTTCTCGTGGATTATATCAAACGTCATAGTTGACTGGTGCAACCATGCAATTATTAGGTACTCGTAATACCTGCTAATTCCATGGGTGCAACTCATCCCTAGTCTATTATAAAGTCAATAGTTTAACTTTTAAATCACACAAACCGATGACTGGAGAACACCTACTGAATTAAAATTTTAGAAAGTGATGAAGCCTGAGTGATGTTTGTTATCGAATCACGCAAAGTCTACGATGTAGTTATACGAAGTATAATGAAAATTGATACACATGTCGAATATGATCTGTAATAGTACATATGATTCTCTAAATTCAAGTGTTATGAAGCCCAGAGGCACTACTACCAACGATAGACGACTGACTCTAAAAATCTAATAAACTCCAATCGAATAAAACTGAATAAAATTAACGATGAAAAAACTACGCCAATAAATCGTACGACTAACGGGAATTAGCTCTTTAGTCGCAAATTCAATTCGAAAACGGACAATTTGTGTAAAACCGAGCGTCATTACATTACGCCGTTCGCTGCACTATGAGAATTTTATGAGACTTTTTTTCAGGAAATTTACTCAACGCGATATTGGATAACCTTTTATATATTTTTATAAATATCTCGGTATTGGGATCAGCTATTGTTATCATTTGAATGATCAAATGTAATGACCATAATAATAATTTATCTATGTCTCCTTTACCACCAAGAGCTGTTCCGTTACCAAAGTATTTTCTATTGGGGAATATTTAGATAGTATTTGGAAGCTTTCACTTTAATTAATTTACGGATAATAATATTATTGCTACTCCATACTTCGTCGTAATATTCGAAGTAGGCATATTATTTGTTGTGTTATGTCAGTTACCTTATGGCAGCTTGAATGAAGTCTGACATCAGCAATAACAAACACGACACATTTTTTTTTAATGTCATCTCCTAAACACAATATTAATCATTGGTATCTTCACAAATTTAATTCAACCTGACTACGGCAACCAACTCATAAAAAATGTGTTATGAAAACTCCGTAACTTATCGATTTTTTTAATATAAACATTCTTTATACAGTTTACAATAAATAGGATAAAAAGAAAACAAAACAAAGCAAGTACCTCGAATCAGTTCACACACAAGCCCCGCGGACGCCAGACCCCACTCTCACGGTACCGCTCAACGACTGTCGAGCCCTCCACACACCAATGTCGCGGCGATGTGCGATCCTCGAGCATTCTCACTAATGACTAGTTGTTTAACAATTTATTAATAGATATATTGGTCAGTAAGCGCACTTTATGTATCTGTCACGCTGTTTAGTTACCCTCTACGGATTTAAATCACATTCAATTTTGGCAGGTTGATATTCTGTTGGACCTGGAAAAAGTACAATTATAACAAGTCTAGTTCTTTTTTTATATTGCCTGCTTGGTAGACAGGCCAACAGGCATGCGGCTCACCAGATGGTAAATGGTCACAGCCTATCAAGCCTTCCTCACCAGGGTTGTCACACCTACTTGTTGCCTACTTTGTGGCATAAGATCTTTTGCCATAGTAATGACACTGCCTCTCTCACCCTTCAAACCGGAACACAACAATGCGAATACTACTTTTGGCGGCAAAAATATATGAGAGTGAGGTACCCACGCAGACGACCTTTGTACCAAGTTCTATTTCTCGTGAAAATTGTCTGTATTACATATTTCTTAAAATGGGATTGTATTATTAAATATTAGTACATAGTTATGTATATGATTTTTTTTTATTTTTATGTATATGAAAGAACAAGTCTGCATAGTTTGAAAGCTTGTGTTATTTTGCAATAAAGTTATGTTTGATGAAAACATATTTCAATGTTGAATAGCTCAATCCGAGCATTTTTACGTTCATAATAAAGTGGTCTATCAAAATTTTAATCAAGTCGCAGTAGTCTTCAACGTTTTCCACCATTCCATTCGAAGTTATACTCATGGGAACATTTTTAATATTCGCCCAGAATATGGTATTAAAACATCTTGTGTTTAATATTACCTAATGTTTTTATTAAAATTTCCAGTTAACACACAAAATACATTGAGCAGATCTGCGTTTATAAAAATTGTTAAATTATACGACCAATAGATTTCTTTGTCGCGATTCGATACATTCAATAAAACGACTTTGAGGGCGATTCTAGAATTCTTTAAGACCAAGACATGTCTAGACCACATAAAACTCATTATCTAACAGTCTACTACTAACCGAAATAATCCTGAAAAGACACTTTTCTTCTTCTTTCGCTATTTTTTTTAGTCTGTAATCTCAGGAGTTAGCAGTTCTTTAATTTGTTTTTAGTTTATAAATACCTCATTAAAAAGGAAGGTTTATTAAGTTAAGGTACTCAATTTGGCGAGAAGTTTTTTCAGAAATCTGTGGGACGTAGCGTTAACAACTAATTAAAGTAAATTTTGTACCTAATAGACAAATCTATTTTTTATCAAAATAATTGGTCAAGTGCGCGTGTGACGCGTAGGGTTCCGTAAATATGTCCTGTATTTACTTAGATTTATCTATCTAACGTATAAAAATATGTAATTTTTAAATAAAACGAAATCGCACATTATGCCTGCGACACGATCAAACGCGGTTGACACATGTCATCGTGGGGACCGACTCCACTTATCGGTCATTTTAGCGAATCGAACGCCCTTGCACTTGTAATTGTCATTATTTATGTACAACCAGAGACAAAATTGGTTATTCGGTATTGGATTTTGCATTTTGGATCTAGGTCAGGAGGGGATTTGTTTATGGTTTCAGTCTTGTGGCGGTGGTGGCCTAGTGGTTAAGAAGCTGCGTGTTAACCGAAAGGTCTCAAATTACGTCCAAATTACTTTTGTATACAACGAGAGTCACATAATGTTTCCGCCCGCATTTAGTTCGACTGCAAACACATGTCTAAACATTCTAGAATATGACGCACCGAAAAGGTGAGATATAAGATTAGTTTCCTTCTAAAATCGAAAGGGAAAATAAATAGAAACGGTAGATAGGCACTTAATTAAAATGTCATTGTCAGAGTGCGCTTTGAGGAGTACATGTTAAGATGAATTTTAAAAAAGGAAATCGCGGACAAATTAATCACTACGTAGAATAAAACAAAGTCACCACTCGCGTCTGTTTGTTTCGAACCTTCCTGCTTTTAAAGCATCCAACGGATTTTGTTGCAGTTTTAGTGAAAACGTAGTCATTAATTTGTCCGCAATTACATTCTTCGTAGAACTGTGGAATAAATTGTCTACATAACCACCGTTATTTAGACAATGTATTCCAGAATTCTCCATGCGAAGCCGAAACATGTCACTAGTAAATAATAATTCAATATAAAACAAACAAATACATACCCCACCTGACGTCTCCATGGCTAAGATTTTCATTTCCTGTAAAGAAAACACAAAAATTATAATATTCTTATAGCACAGGTTACATATATAGCACTATACCGCTTATAGTGAATTTATTTGCAACAGATACAGTCAACCGCATGAATCTGTATATAGCGGCGCGATAAATTGCAATTTGGGCATTGTTCAATTTGCTGTTAAGTGTACGTAAGTGATTGATAATATATAACCACACAAGTTAGAAACAAAAAATATTATTTGGTAAAATTAAAATATAGTGTACTAGGTGTCTTCCGAGCTATGGCAGCGAAAAAATGAACCGTATGTGTTTGTAATTTTTTTTTTAATTTGAGGCTAAAATAAAAAAAGTAGCCTATATTTGGTCTCGAGTCTTTAACTATATCTATTCAAAATTTCACCGAAATCCGTACAGCGGTTTAGCCGTAAAAGTGTGACAAGACAGACTTTCCGTTATTGTATTTACATATGCTAAGATGTAGATTTGAAACAAGTGCACATATATTGTTATTCTATGGTTACATAACAGTCGGTCTTCTAATAAACTTTGTTATTTATATCTCAAAAACATAATAAAAATATTATAATAACATCTGTTTAGTTATTGTTTTCTGATATATATTTAATATTCCCATTGTTTCGCTATTGTATCGTAAGCAAAGATTATCTTAAGGGTCACTAAACGACCTCGTTGGCGCAGTGGTAAAGTGCTTGCCTCTGAACCGAGAGGTCCCGGGATCGAATCACGGTCGGAAAAAGATCATTTTCCATCATGAGATGGAAAATCTTTTTCTGATTGGCTCGGGTCTTAGATGTTTATCTATATATGTATTTGTTATAAAATATAGTATCGTTGAGTTAGTATCCCATAACACAAATGTCGAAATTACCTTGGGGATAGCTCAATAATTTTCTATCATGACCAGACCGGGGATCGAACAGGCGACCTCGCGGTTCAGAGGCAAGCACTTTACCACTACGCCACCGAGGTCATCATAATTGCATTATGCCTTTACATAAAATTTTCGCGTAAAATTTTATAAATATTTATGACTAGCTGCGCCCCGGGGCTTCGCTTCCTTGGGAATTTTGAGATATAATTACGGAACGTATTTTTACAGGTTATATTCTACCTGTGTACCAAATTTAATAACAATCCGTCCAGTATATTTAGTGTGAAAGAGTACAAACATACATCCTCACAAACTTTCGCATTTACAATATTAGTAAGTAGAATAAAATAAGACATTTTATTAACATTTTTCTTTATAGATATTCAATCAGTGACATTCACAATGAGCAATGAAACCAAGCTGAGCAACTGTTGTTGACACACATAAGGTACCTACTTATAGGTATACGGACGTATGATATATTACTTCTTTGAATTGATAATGAAATACACAAATAAAATAATTAGTCTAGAAATTTTTGGACAGGCTTTTAGCCTTTGGCCGAAAGTTAAAGTCACTTTTACTCTTGATGATAAATTAATGAATGTTTATTGGCAAGTAACAGGACTCAATTTTTGTGAATAATAATTAATAAATACGTTACTAAAATTTTCTAACGTATATGATAATATATGAAACTTATCGAATAGATAGCGTTAAAATTAGATATGTTTCTTAAGTGTTGGATAGGGCTAACTGGCAGATAACTTACAGAAATATCTAGCAATTAATTAATCTTATTAAATGTGGATCTAAAATTTATTATTTTATCTAAACGCATAATATATTTTAAATTACTAACCTTGTGAAATATAAAGTATTTCTTTTCACTTCGAAATAACTTGATAGAGAGATAGGTATATCAATATTCGTTTTTATTAATAAATTTCTTACTCCTATAAGAGTCTATCACTTTCGAATCTTAAACTATAACTGAATTATTATTTACATAATATAGAGACTTGAAGTGTGTGTTCTGAATAATATTTACACTAGTGTTATCACATGACGAGCCCCTCTAATACCAATGTCGTCGATCGTATAGTCGTGAGATGTCATTTAAGATTTATTACCACAGGTAATGAATGTTCTTGTTGCTATATACACATAAGTATATAATCACTTGATCATCTGGTCTATAAGAAATATAAATTACTTATGTAATTTACTTAGGTACGTTTGTATGGCTCAGAGAATTTCCATAGTGATACAGCGTGGAAATGCCGTCAGTATTATGGGCACTTTTGAACCGAATACTATAAGGGGCGGACTTTTAGAATGAATTTGTAGTTGAAGCTGTAGCGTATATAATTTTTTACTAATAATTATTATGGTTTTATTGTATTTTTCGCATATTTACGTACTAATTTAGAAAAATATTACTAAATAAAAATAATAATGATTAAAAACAACTACTGGAAGATAAGTTGAACCGCTGTAAATATAAAACCAATACAGTTTTACGTCATTATAACTTTGAAATGTTGGAAGCGTTAGGTGAAATAGAAATATATCTAAAGCGCTTAGTTACTAAAAGATAGCATATACTTTTATGTAATATTTATTTATTTTAATTATCTGGTGACATAACTTTCATTTAACAAACAAATGTCATTTTTATAGTTACACTAGCTTTTCCACGTGGCTTCGCCCTCGTAATTTTCCTTTTTCCTTTTCATTTTTTCACAGGAACAGTTCAACAATCAAATCAATCAATTAAAGTATTTACATACTTTAATTGATTAATGTGTGCAAGTATATTTATTTTGATTTATAATTAAATTTTTATATAAAATTTTAAGTAATTGCTATTAGTTGTATTATGCGATACTAATACCAAATTATCTGTCATACCTACTTTACTACTTAATACTACCCGCCACGAAAATAAAAAAAAACTCATTATGAAAATATATTTTTATTAAGTAGGTATGTTCAGTCCTTTTAGAGTAAGAATACTCGTAAGTAATACAATTATATGCTTTAAATATTTATTTAATAAGGCCGGTCGTCAATCCGTAGATGCCATTTCTGGAAAGGAAAAAACAGTTATATATCTATAGAATAGATAATTTTATTTATGGTTCTCAATAAAAAAATATTTTTTAACTATAAACGGCAGAACACCGGTGCTAACATGCCGGCCCGGCTTCGCTCGGTTATTAAAAAAGTATAGCCTAGTGTCACTTCGGATGATTTCGTCTATGCCAAATATTATCAAAATCAGTAGTTTTTGAGTTTATTCATTACAAACAACAAACCTTTTCTCTTTATAATATTAGTATGGATAACCTAGTAAATAATAATCATCATATTTGAAATTACGCGGTATTCGCGGAAGACCAACGTCGTGGCCCATACCATGATTCGCGACATGCTGAGCGAAGGCCATTTAGTGTACCTACATTTTATGTAATTTTAATTATGAAATTAATATTGCCAAATAAACAATTTTTCTTTCCTTTTTTCCTTCTTTCTTTCTTTCTTTCATCATAGCTATAATATGCAATGTACCTAGAAAAAAACCAATATTCGTTGTTAGCGCCATTTCTAGGGTCAGCGGCCTTTGGGTCAACAGGGTCTTCGAGGTCTACCAGATGAGGAACCCCGTCACCATCCGGCATCTATATATAGCGCCTTTCTCCCTCTACATAGTGGCTATTATCCCCTTTTTTTCACTAGGGATTTAATTTTTATCTTTAAACATTTCATCGGAAATATTTTCAAAAATAATTCATACAAAAACAACACTAGGTCTACTTCTAAAATTCTCGGATTCTAATTTTTAACATTCACACTAAAAAATATAATTGCAAAAATACTATAACACCACAAGGAGCTTCATAGTGAACGGCGACTACCTACTTGTCAATGAAAACAGGACTATTTTATATTCTGATTATTATCTTGTGACATGGACAATTTGTCACGCCATAATTAATAACCTAAAGATAATGCGACATTATCAATATCAATCTTTATTTGATTCCATACCCCACAATGAAATGCAAAAAAATATTGTTCAGAAATACCACTTGAATCACTCATCAAAATCCCGTATCAAAATCCGCTTCATATATTTAAAGATCTAATGACCCGACCGGGGATCGAACCCGAGACCTCTCGATTCAGAGGCAAGCGCTTTACCATTGCGCCACAGAGGTAGTCATATCTGTCATACTTCGTCGTTAATGAATGTTAGGTACCGATTTAAAAATTAACAGATTAAAATGATGGATTTTTGGATTAATACTGAAGTCAATATTAATAATGTCTATGACTAATTCCTTGATTAAATCAAAGTTATGACATAGACACACATTGATGTGCGTCGAAACTCCATTGGTTGTCTACGTTATTTTTTGATCCGTCAACGTGCGTGTGATTTGCTTTTGTTGTTTTATATTCGACGGACATCAACGTGACAGAGAACAATGGAGCGCAATGGTATATAATGCTCTAATACATACAATATAACATATTAAATATAATATCTATAGATCCTCATGTCACCAGGGCTTGCCTTCCCCTCATTTAATATCACACATTTAATACACTCTCCGCCAGGCAATTACAAAATTATTTTTTTGTTGAGACGTACACAGACAGTATTTGAAGTTATCCCTCTTCCCCCTCACCCCTCAGCAACGTGTTTATTTATTACTAGCTTGTGCCCGCGGCTTCGTCCGTGTAGTTTTCCCACGGGAACAGTTATTTTTCCGGGATGAAAAATAACCTATGTCCTTCTCCATAGATACTTCAAATTACATGACATAATGCACGTTTATCTTCATCGCATCACCGGATTCAACCGGAGAAAACTGGTTATTGTTCTAGTTATTTCCAGTTTAAATCCTTCATGACTTTGCCAAATGGTGACGGAATTAACTAACCCAGTCTAACTTCCGAACTAAAATTATAAACAAACTGAAGTACCTACACCAGATTAGCGTGATTTATGTACATTTGTAAGGGCAAGCAAGTTAATTTGTCAAACTTTGGCTCATGTTTAGCGCTAAGGTTACCGGGATTATAACTTTACAACTTTAGTTAACATTTGATTGACGTAATATACATATTTAATAACATATACATTACTAATTGTACTCACCCCTTTATTAACTAACTGCAGGAAGCGGACCAGCGCTCAACTGCTCAGATAAGAGAGTTGCAACTGCAGCACAGAGCCTCAAAATGCTCAAATATTTAGTGCCATATAGGCACTTTTCAATCACACCTTTCAATATTTTAGGGTGGAATCCAAAACTTTTTGATTAGTTTTTTAGTGTATTAATTAATTAAACTGCAGTAGGTTGTTTCTCAATTACTTTACTATTCTATTTCAATTCATAAAGGAAAACATGTTGAGGAAAACTGCACTCAACGAATATGATGAAGGAAAACTACTTCATTTATATTGATGGTCTGTATTGATTCAGTTTTATAAAGTGACCGCGGTTGTATTATAATTATTTTAAACTAGCTGTCGCCCGCGCCTTCGCCCGCGTAAATTTCCGGGATCAAAATAGTACCAAAGGACCTTCTTCATACTTCAAACTACATGTATGCAAAACTTCAAGAAGATTGGTCGAGTAGATAGAGCGTACAGATTTAAGAAACAAATATACAAACAAACTTACTTTCGTATTTACAATATTAGTTAGGTTTAGGATAAATCGATCTTATGCACACCACAATTGGTTCCATAAACTTTTTAAAACAACCATCGGGACCTCGGATAAATTGACTCATGCAAGTAAAATTGGCAAGCTCCCGAAAGATCCTGACCTTGAAATCAGGGGTAAAAGACGTAAAAAATTAAACTTGTTGAAGCAGACGCAGCCCTGAATAATGATAGAACATGTTCGACAGCCGCCGCTGAATACTGATACACAGGGCTGACACAGACGGCACAGGGTACAGATAGGTTCGTCATTTCCTCTGGTCTGGCCGTCCCAAAAAGCTAGTAGTTTGTAGCATTTTGAGAGAGTACTTTTATCTTTACATATTATAAAACAAAGTCGACTTCCGCAAACTCGAAAACTACTGCACGAATTTTCATGCGGTTTTCACAAATAGTGTGCTCCTGAGGAAGATTTCGGTTTATAATTATGTTTTTAACCGAACGAAGCCGGGACGGGCCGCTAGTAGGACTAATATGACGCATAAAAGTGTCTGTAAAGGCCTAATTTCTGAATAAATGGGGAATACCTCCTTTGATTTTATACGGTACTAGCTGCGCGCCGGGGCTTCGTTCCTATGGGAATTTGGAGATAAAAAGTACCCTGTGTATTAATCTAGGTTATATTCTACCAGTGTACCCAATTTCATAACAATTCGTATAGTAGATTTTGCGTGAAAGAGTAACAAACATACATACACACAAGCTTTCTCATTTACTTAGAATTTCAGGGAAGTAGGGACAGAGTCTAAACTCATGAAACAAGAACGGCATATATATGTTTGCCTATCTATGAAAAGAATTCCCGGATTATATTACGTCCTATTGATTAATTTTAACAATCTGCGCAGGAGAAGAAGCAGGATACTTAATATATGCGATAATTTTCAATACTGACCAAATTATCACACCCACACGAAGCATCTTTAACGTCTTATTTATTCCACATATTACGTGACGAATTTACTGTCGTGACTGCTAAGTTATCGTGTTAAACACACAAACAGATAACCACACCCACATTATTGTACGATGTCACACGGAGAAGCCCTAATTTAATTATAATAATACATTTCACGATTTTGAAATTTGATTTATTAGCGCAATAATTCAACAGAAATATAAAATATTTATTCATCGTCTAATTCTTAGATGATGCTTGCTTTGATGTCTTCAGAGATAATATGCGTGAACTGACAACTATATAAGTTTGCCCAAGACCGTGCGTTGAAAATGAAACCTGAGCTCTATATAGTAGTATGGTAGTGAAAAATACGGAGAAAACGCTCATATGAGAGAGAGAGAGAGAGTCTAGTTTGCGCCTCGACCCCATAAATATTAAATAAATATATTAGGACAAGGTCACGCATATTGAGCTAGCCCCAAAGGAAGTTCGAGACTTGTGTTATGGGATACTAACTAAACTATACTATATTTTATAACAAATACATAAACATCCAAGATTGGCCCGGGCTCAGAAAAAGATCATTTTCCATCATGACCCGATCGGGGATCGAACCTGGGACCTCTCGGTTCAGAGGCAAGCACTGTACCACTGCACCACCGAGGTCGTCAAAAATATATATATTTCAATTTATATATATATTATAATATATAAATATATATATTTCAATTTATCAGGAGATTTCTCAGAATTTCTCAGGTTATTTATATTTTCCCAGGCAGATGTCGAATCATGAAAAACTAATACAAACAAAAAATAATATATTGTACTCTAAGAAAATTGTTACATAATATTTACGTTTTTTATCTGTTATTTTTCGACAAATTTCGTAGAAATATCTGTAAATACCAAAGCTTAAAATTAATGTCTTCAAACGTAAAAATAAAAGTGCTTTTGTAGGTACTGATTTCCATTATACCACATTTTCACAGAACAATAAAAATTATCATATATCCTCTGTCTATTTCTTTTAAACCCCATATATATGTATATATAGGTATGTACTTAGATACAAAATAGTAATCATTTGAGACTTATTGAATTCGATACTGTGACGCTGTGAAGCCCTGTGTTAACATTAAAAATAATCCTGTTGAGATTGTACACCCGGCCACTTGCTTAACATCCTGAGGTCCTTGTGAATGCTGTTGTTTCTTATCAGCTGCCTTAGTGATGTCCATAAAAAATATGATATACTAAAATTGTATAATAAAATTCAGTACGTTATTAACGAATCATGACTGAAATTGGTAAATTAATAAGGTATTCCTGACACTATTTGTGCTAACTAAAATATATTTTGGAGGGCAATAAGTAAGCTCATTGATGAAATGTATTTATTTATTTATCAATTAATGTACACATGAAACTGATAGATTATACGATAAGAATGAATAAAAGGATACTCCTTATTTCAAATAAAAGCTGTCCCAGTAGACTCGTCAGAGAGATCTTCAGTTTACAAGAACTTATTTTAAAACTACGTAATAAAACCTGTTTGAAAATATATAATTAAATCAAAACCACTCTCATATGGATACATGAATATATCTAACAATGTTTAGACATCTTTTTTAATTCGTCTCTTCATTTTCATACATTTTATTCATAAGCGAAAAATACGACCAAGTTGTTCTCATTACCTATAAAAGATAAATATATCAAAAATCAAAGAAAAAAAAAACATCAAAAAATTAAATGTCATACTTGTACCACACCGCTCACTCCTGACAAAAAAAAGTTTATTGAAAAGTGAGCTTTTAATATGTACTATTAGAATATACTTGTTAACTATTCTTGTTACTGTTATAGTAACAAGACGAGCGCTCACAGCGATTATATTCCGCTATTTTTTTGTCAATGTAAACTATGACTCAAATTCAAATTCAAAAATCTTTATTCAATTTAGGATGATATACATCACTTATTGAAGTCAAAACAATTACTTAAACTAAGTCTATTGCCGACTTCCAAAGCGCATGTGAAGAAGAAGCGGCGCAACAAACTTCACCGCAGCCTTTTCTCCAAGGACGTCAATTAACAAATATATAGGTCTTATACATATATTAAAAATTAGGAGGACGAATTTACATCATTATTAAAAATGTCAAAATTTGAATGAATAAATAAAATAAAAGTTGTATTTCCAATAAAATTATTGAAAATTGTCACACAAAATATATATACATATAAATAAAAAGCTAAATGTACAAAACGTACGTAATAATGTCATAAATCAATTACATATGTTATGAGGATACTGCACCATGCTTGGGCCAAACATTATTGTCGTTCACATAATCGTCAGACTTGTAATATGCCTTTTTACAAAGTACTTCTTTTATATAATTTCAAAATTTTTTTTGTCCGGCAAATCAAGAATCCATTTAGGCAAACGGATACAGTTCCCAACAAAAGACGTTCTAACTTTGGCCAACACATTGATTAAATATATAAGCTACGTCTACAACTATGACATTGATTATATTTTGAATCAAACTAACAGACACACCCCAATGATCTTCAGAATTTTTAAGATTTAGCTATTTAAAAGTTTTAATGATGTCACTAGGTTCTATGTGTGAAAATTTAAATTTAGATCTACATGCAGTGACATTAGTTTTAAGTAGAGATACAGCATTACTAGGACTTGAATTTATATTAGAAGTGAGTTCTAGAGGTGTGTGTTGGTAAAATAATTTTCAAATAAATCAGCTATTTCTTTTTTCGAAGTCGTTTTTTTTTATTATTATAATTAATTTCTGGAATTGTTGTTCGTTCGTTCGAGTTCGAGTTCGTTGACTATAGAGGATGCTTTAAAGTTCACTTTTCATTGAACGTGATGAAACGCCGGGAGGGAGCGATGCGATAAATTAAATATAAAAACACATACCGTAGTAAATGTTGCGTGAGTGATGGGAACGTCAAGAGACTTCAAGTAGCATGGTTTCTGAGATCTATAAAACAAGATATACATCAGTTTATCCGATAATATTGCTAGCAAATAAAATATATAGATAACTATGTATGCGAGCCCAAGTATTTGATTTGATGGACCTTTTTTTATTAATTATTACAAACAGGATAATGGAAACTATTTAAATAAAATTATAATTTAATTTAAATCTAACCTAATAAGCAATATAGCTGTTTTGATATTACAAGTTTATATGTTAGACAAATAAAAAAAAAAAATACCCGACTTTCAATATTCATTTCGCTACAATATTTGAACGGCTGAACCGGTTTTCATGAAACATGGCTAAGAACACTCGGGATAAAATTATCTATGACACAAAAAAAAAACTAAACGAAAATCTGTTCATCCGTTTGGGAGCTACGATGGAACAGACAGTACACAGATACACAGACAGACACTTTAAACTTATAACACCCCTCTTTTTGCATCAAGGGTTAAAAATACTAAACCTTTTCATAATAAAAAGAATAATTTGTTTATATTCTTTATCGCCTTCATACCAAAGGTTCTCGCAAGCTGAATTAAATATTTCCTCGCTCTGAAAAAATAATTAAAAGTTTTAATTTTTAACTTAATTTTGAATTTTTTTTTTTAATTGTGGTTAAGAGTACTGTCCCGAATAGACAGGGATTTTATTCCCGCTCGATTCCAGGTTTTTTCATCTCATTATTATTTTCCAAATCTATTATTATAAACAGGTAAGCGTTTGAGTTCGTATGTTTGAGGCGGGTAATCTCCGAAAGTACCGAACCGATTTTAAAAAAATCTTTCGCCATTCGAAAGGCACATTATCCAAGCTTGCTATAGGCTATATTTTATCTCAAAATTCCCATGGAAGCGAAGCCCCGGGCAACATCTAGTACATAATAATCCTCAAAAACCAGATACCGCTTTAAATTAAAATTCATGAACAAGTAAGATATATTCGTGTCATGCAATTCATTCCTTTTGATAGCTCAGGATTCCCGGATCCAAAGAGATTCCTGCAGGATGCTTCCAGAGAATAATCCGGGAAACCGCTGAGCGTTAAAGAAGACGTTCTCATGAAATTTATTTCCAAAATGGAGCAAGATTTTCGAAGTGAAAACATCTTCAGGCACGCTGAGCACTTTATATTGAATGAGATCAAGGCGAAACGAGACGACAGATAAAAAGTTTATACAGTTTATTACCCATTAATATTATCTGTTTAAAAAAATGCTTGAAAACTCATAATTATCTTATAAGTAAGTACAGTATGAGCGACAGTACAGTATCATTAGGCTGCTGCCGTGCTGCGTTGTATCTATTGTTTTCTGTATGTTTCGACACTGACGTGCGTCGACGTTGCATACAAATTGTGCGCTGTTTTGCATTGTCTACCGTCGGACGCCCAAATGACAGAGGGCAATGACGCGCCTGGGCAATGGGCATAGCTCTTAATAACAGAAACCGGATATTTATCTTTAGTTGAAGTTTTCTATGACAGATGGCATATAATTTATTATTTACTATCAAGCTGTGAAGTCGTTTTCAGTAATAATGTTCACTATCAGTTCAAAAATTTACTCCATTGACTATATTCCCACCTAGATGAATAGAGAATGATTTCTATGGGTGGGTTGCACCAGTCAACTTTGACGTTGTCTTTCACCTGAGCGCCGCGGTTTGTCTACAGTTAACAGAAACACCGAAAGCACGTATCATAATAATAATAATATTTTTGGTTTCTCAAAATCTAGATAAGTTTGAATTCAAATAATCGGTAAATTCAGTTCTGCTTGACACAATTCGGTTAGGTAAAAACCTTAAGTGTTACCTATGTTGAGATATAAAGTGTTTCTGCAAACCTTACGGGGGTGACATAGTCACTGCGTGAATCAATAAAGAAAAAAAAAGTGTTTCTGTCTGAGGTTCCACACTCGCGCGCAGCCCCGTCGTCGTTTACACAAAATGGCGTACTGTGTATTTTCAGCGCAGGTTAAAAATAACGTCAAAATTGACAGGTACAACCCACTTTATGAAATCAATATTAATTACCGCAGATTTTAACTTCTCGCTGGAGTAACACACCGTCAGTATGAGTACCAAGATTGTTAGTATCACTATTAGATTTGTTATTTTGTCAGATGCGTTATTTGCAACCTAAAAATAATAAACAGAAAATTATTGTCTAAAAGGGGCTTAAAAACTAAATGAATAAACGTAATCATTTTTTTCAATAAATAGGTAATAAAAGAAGTAATTGTTAGCCCCAAATTAGTATAGAGTTTAAATTTTGTGTTTTTTTTTAAATATATTGAGTAGTAGTGTTTTAGCTAATTTTTAGCCAAGCGAGTGTTTTTGAAAAAAATTGCTTTGTAGAACATGCAAATTTAGTAGATCTCGAACGTGAACACTTACCAAAACTGCAAGTCCAAATAAACTGACGTTTACTGCCGTGAAAAATAAATTCACAAACATAATCTTATTGCTAGCACAGTTCAGTTCTTCAGCTAACCTAAAAAAATAATACAAGGAAGTAAGTACCTATTCCGTCTTTTATTTAAATGTTTTTTTACAAAATCTCCTATCGTGTATTCAAATTGGGCAATCGATGTTATATAGGTATAGGTATTAAAAAACCTTGAAAAATCTAATGTTATAAAATGCGAAAATCTGTCTGTCTATTGTTGATTTTTTTTTATGTATCTATACTTAGGTATATTTCAAACATAGGCTAATTTTTTTCAAAAATCGACCCACAAAAGAATTTAATTGGGCTTTCGCAGATAAATTCACGGCGAATTCAGGGCGAAAAAATATTTACTAATTATAATTTTAAACTGTCAATTAGATGTCAAACAATATGTTCGGTTTCCTTACATACCTTAAGAGTTTTTGATGATAGATAACAAAGTCGCGTATCTTTCCATTATCGTATACAATGTGTGTGACGTCATTATCCACTACTTTAGTGGGTTTTATATGAAGTAAATCCTCGCGAAGTAACATGAATTCCACGCTAAGTTGGGCGCTCAAGCATAGGAATATAAAATCTGTGGCTACATATGAAAACGTTAAGTTGAAAACTGAAAATATAAATATAGTTTTTAATTTTTCATAGATAGACAAAGATTTTACTTTATGATCTTCAGTTTAATACGTAATTTTAGGCTTACATCCAATCATAATGAAACATGTCAACTTTACGAGCATAAGAAATAAAAAAAGCGTATTTTTTTGTTGGTTCACTTATTTCAAACATGTTCATTTTGAAATCGATTATGAAATCACCTTGATTAATATAATATTTATCTTTTTTTTTTCAAAATCTTTATCATCATCAATCAGTTTCTGAATAAACTTTATTATATTAAATTTTTTGAAGAAAGTGATATTAAATAAGAAGTGTTTTCCATTTTTTTACGTTTGACTTTAAAAAAATATGATTATTACTCTCAAAGCTACAAACAACCAGCTCAGAAGAAACGCCGTAAGATATTCCAAAATATAAATGTATTGAGATACTTACTACAGTAAGTCTGAAAGCAATAAGTGATTCCATACAATACCCAACTGCTGCTGGGATCAAACGGGTAGGAGCAACGCAACGGGAGTCGCACTTCATCATCCTCCCTCAGGATGACGTTGCAGAATAGGGTATCCAAGATCGGTAACAACACGTACTGAGAAGCCACGCATATAGGTAATTTCATAAATACTGTACAAAAATATAATATTATAAAAAATCTGTATATATAAAACTCTTCCGTTGCTTACTGACTGACAGACAACGCACAGCGGAAACTACTGGGTGTAGAAAGATGAAATTTGGTATGTAGGTTCTTAGGACAGTGTAAGGAAGCACTAAGAAGGGATTTCCTGAAATGTCCAATATGAAATGTTACTTAAATATGAAGTTGTGTGCAAAAGCTAGATCAATGCAAGGCAATATAGAATTTACAAGGTAATTGATTTTCTATGGGCTGGTAGAAGTGTCGCAGAATAATTATATAACAAGGATCTTGGTCTATAATCAATGATCACTCATTCGGATTGCTGAAGCGAAATAATTAAGTATAGTGCAGACACTATCGCTCTTATTCATAAAATAGTTAAAACATACTTTAAGCTAAAGTATGTTTTGTCTCTTTCTGTCAATGGCATATATTATTTTTATAAATAACGCGAGGTATGTAGGCATAACAAAGAGACACAAAATAAAGCATAAATTTATATTTAAAAAATGGTAAGCCCTTCTGGCATAATAGGGGCCAACACTGTTTGAATGAGTTTCTTTCGGCATTTCTTCTCATTCTTTCTCAGTGGTCGTTCCGAAATGCTAGTAGTTTGTAGCTTTGGTAAACATCATTTAATTTAGAATATGACGTGAAAAAGTGCCTGTGAAGGCCTAATTTCTGAATAAATGATTAGATTTTGATTTTGATTTTAAAATAATAAAAAAACAAGAATAATTAATAAACATATTATTACACGTGTGAACTGTTGCAAAGTTTTATGTGTGAGCTGCCATACTGACTTTTAATTGTTTGAAATTTCATATAATGACAAACATAAATCTAGTAGGAGTCTCTCTCCCACACCCTTTCGATAATTTTTCAAGGTATTCCGTCGAAGCCCAGATTGGGTTTCCTTATTTTTTCTACAACTTCACTCGGTTTTTAAGCTGGCATTAAAACATTATTAAGTTCCTACTAGTAGCAAAGTAAATATCCAAGAATATTCTTTACAGATCTTTCTTCTTTATCAAATGCATTATTATTAGGGTAACATTGTCGCCTAAATATATCTACCGCCTTCTCATACAGACAGTTTTGATATTACCCAATTGTACCATCCATAGTTCTTTTTCACTTGATCTCTTTATATCTTTTTGTACATCATTGAGATTATCAGTCCTCCAAGTTTGTCCTAATTCATCAATTACTTTTTCAAACCTCTCCTTATTGATGTTCAGAATTGTCATTTTTGAGAAGGCTGCAACAAAAATGGCATTAAATCTTAAAACTTCAGAATATAGAACTCCAAAAACCTACAAACTTTCAGAATCCTCATGACTGACTTCACTACAAGCCCTTGAGGGATCTAATAAGGAAACTTTAATAGACAAACTGTATATTTTTGATATAATCTAATTGTGATCTAAATAAAAAAAATCTTATGTAATAAATGAATGATAACGACTAATATGAATTCCATGCTACTGTATATACCTACTACTTACCTAAACTGTTGTGTTACAGAAACAAAAAAATATTTGCATAAAATATGAGTACATATAATATTGTTGTTAAAATAAATGAAATCTACATGTTTTACCGTAAAATAACAATAAAAAAAGAAAAAAATCACTAGCTCATAAAATAATAAATAAGATTTGATAATAACTAGCTCACGTACAGTGAATGTGAACTAGATAAATGGGGATCATGAAAACGTCGGTGAACACATCTACCCCTTCGACGAAGACTTCAACAATATAAACACTCATCGTGATAAAGTGGAACACCAATATAGGAACTATGTAGAAGAACCTCCAGTTCCTATAAAACCATGGCATATCGTGGTTGAAGAACTTCACGTTAAGTCTCCCCAAATAAGCAAACAACGACACTAAAGGTCGTGCATATTCTTCAGGATATTTATTGAGATATTCCATTGCTTTGAGTCTGGAAATAAAAATAAATATTGAACTATTTTGCTCGCTTCAACCGCCGTTATTTTGTGCATTCACTAATAACTTACTATTGTCGGGTTCTAAGCAACGTATCGCGATGAAACCTCTACCAGATATTAAGTCAGACTATCCTCTGTACAGCTGTGAAAACCGAATCAATTTCCATCCAATAGTTTTTACGTGATGCGCGAATAAAGAGATAGACAAAAATTAAAAAAAAAATGTTTTAGCCCCTATAAGTCTCATAAAAACCCCCCCATAATTATTTTTCTTTAACTCTCCTATATCTATTCTATCTACATAGCCTACTTAAAGTTTTATTATATGTATAGGGTGTGATCACGTTATAATGATGTCGTTCACGACACGTCAACGGCGAACAATTTTAAGTTTATTTCCGCATTACTGAACGAATATGACTTGCAAATATGCTGAATATATAAAATAAAATAAATAATAATAATAAAAAGGTATGAATGAAAGGTATAAATCTTTGAAACTTTCGGTTTGGTTTGAAAAATTTTTAGCATGATTTATAAAGGAAACAGAGTCCGTAAATCTCCACAGGATTCAAAAAGATAACTGGGTAAAACTATCTAAGTAACTACTTAATTTAGATAAATTGAGTAATGGTTGTACGAGTTACATCGTACAATTTTGCTGTATCGTAGTCGACCCAGTTTTAGTAGCGATAATTTATCGCTATGAATGATGTGTTTATTTTTGTAAACACGTGCCATTCAACTAACATCAGATTGCTAGCAACTATTGCGGACAACAAACTAACTTGAAACTTGTAACTTTCCACTAATAAACTATTTATTTTGAGGATTGTGGTTTTGGTGATCTCAACTACTAGACCTTCGACCTTATAATGGTTGTCTTCAGCCATGAATCATAAAGATTTTATGTTTTACTAGCGCAAAATTCGGGATTAAAAGTTTACTATATATTATTCCGGGATCTACTCGTTTACCAAATTTCATAACGATCGAACAATCATATGTGCTTAGATCTTTAAAACTTTTTTAAATAAACAATTGCGATATACTCGTACGTTGTGAAAAACAATTAACCAGTCTAAATTTTATTCTGTCAATCAACAAAATCTTTTTTTTTTTCGAGATACAAATATTAAATTTTCACACACAGTTTTACGACAAAATTTCGCGAGTAGAATTTCAAAGGAACAACTTTTAATTTAGTACGAAATCTCAACTAAATTCTCGCAAAACGACCTGCGGTTTCAACTCCCATAACAATTAACGTAGTTACATTAACAGAATAATTTAAGACCGTACCGATATTGGTATAATGTTTCTAATCCACCCTTTGATGAACCCCCAACTCAGTTGATTCGGGATGGTCAGTACTAACGATTTGTCAACTAGAACTCTGAAACCAGAATCAGGACATAAATATTCAATAACACGAAACACCACTCGAGTATTCACAAAGCTCAGTATCATTACCTAATAAATAATATATTACGCGCGTATTTTATATATCTGAGATTAGAGGCGAGAGTCGTTTGTTTTGATTGTTACTTGTGTCTGTTACTTTATACTAGCTGTTTAACCGCAGCTTCGCCTGCTTAATGCCCTCATTTTTTCTTCATAAAATATCCACAGCGCATTTAAAGTACACACAGCGCCATATAATGTTTTATTGTAAAGTTTATTCTAACAATGTAATGGAGAAGACTCGATTCCAAATGGAAATCGTTGGTTTTGGAAAAAAAAATATTTATACCTTTAATTTTAGATAGTGCCAATGAAAATACAGTCTCTGAACGCATGATCACATCCATAGCTGAAAGAAATAATCATATGATTCTTTCTGTAAAACATAAATGTGCATGCGCATGATGTTGAATAAAATTATTTACTCATATTGGTTCATATTTTTATAATAATTATTTATTTATACAGGGTTACTGGTATCTAATGCAAAGGCGCCTTCCAAAGGCGCATAAGGTACATAGATACTAACATCTTTTGTTCTGTCTTTTGTTGTTATGTTTTGTTGTTGTTGTTTGTTATGTTTTGTTGTTGTTGTTTGTTTTTTTTGTTTGTTATCTTTTGTACGACCTTTATCTAAAACGTAATAAATTAACGCTACTGTACTGTCTCATGTTGCTTGGCTATTACATATGTAGAATCGCAAATTAGATTTTATTTTTTTTTTGTATATGAAAAAAATAACTACGAATCACGAAAAGTCGTAGAATATAAATTGCTTATTTTGATGTACCCAAGTAGTCTTTAGTTGGTTTTGCATTTGATACCAGTATCCTTGTATAATAACCTTTTGCATCAGAGGTTAATGACCTCGACAGTTTCGGAGTGTCTACTGCGAAAAACTTACTAATTGGCTCGCCACAATACTTTGGGGTGGCGAGCTACGGATTTCTGCCCGAATAAAAACAAAATGGATAAACGAAACTGCAGATAACGAAACAAGGAGATGTAGTTACCATCATAGCAAAGGTCAATAATATAGCTATATTAGCTTTTACCCGCGGCTTCGCCCGCGTTAATTTCGTTTTCTTATTATTATCTATATCTCGGGTTCTCAGTAACGTAACGGTAAAACCTATGCCAGATTTTAAGTAAGACCATCGTCGAATATAACAGTGAAAATCGCGGCAAAATCCATCCAGTAGTTTTTGTGTGATGCCCAACAGACGATAAACAGACAGACAAAAATTATTTTAAAAAATTTTTGGCTCATGTTAGTCTTATCTTCTATTTACATACATACATACATACATACATAGCCTACATACTGTTTTATTATAATGTATAGCAAAATATAGAATAGCGATAATAAAAAGTTAAAAGCCTACTTAAATATAGTGAGCTAATATTACTATCAATTGATGAATACATGCGAACAAAAAAATAAAAAATGCGTGTATCCTACTAATATTATAAATGCGAATGTTTGTCAGGATGTGTGTATGTATGTATGTTAATTCACGTACAATTTACTGGACCGATTGTTGTGATTTTGGCACACGGGTACAATATAGGTATAACCTGGAATAACACATGGGGTACTTCTTATCCCGAAATTCCCACGGGAGTGAAGCCCCGGGCCGCAGCTAGTATATTAATAAAAAATATTACACACATCTCTACACATCTGTTACCTGTGAACTCTGAAAGTCAATTTTGTGTTGTTTCACGCAGCGCCAGTTCAGTGCTAGTTTAACCACATTCAAGATGAAGTTACGCAGATCTTATTCTTTCTCTATTCTATTTTTAAAGTTTTCCCAGTCTCTTCTGTCGCCGTTGAGCGTCGGAGCCCAGGGTCCGTGGGGATTTCCACTCATCCTTAGTTATCAGACCATTATTGTCACACATATTCAAGGCGACATCAAGCCGTACTATTGATAGTTGAAGGGTTCCCACGTCGGGAGCCAATTCCGGGTGCACCACATCAGGTCATGCATTACTATGGTATAAGACAAGGCATTGTTATCCAAATTAAAAGTGTATTCCAAATTTCATTTCTATCAGAAGCTGGGAAGTGGGTCAAATTTAACTTGTAAGAATTAACCCACATTACTAACGGGGCTAGTGAAATAAATGCTTGTAAAAAGTAATTTTTGTAATCTAACGTCAAAATATACAAGCAAAAGCAATTCTCAAGCACAGTGTAGAGGTAGTTCGTATCATTTATTTATTACCCACGCGGAACCCAAAAATACAAAACATTTATAATTCCGCACAGGTACCTAATTTCATATATTATTACAGTACGGCACAGAAACTTAGTAAACAGTAATTTTGTAAAACACTAGCCGGTCAAATTACACTGCAGTGAAATATCGCGCAACTTCTATTAAAATAAATGCTTTTAAGTTATACGGAAAATATAGAAAATGTATTTTTTAAACGTGTATGTTATTTGCGATCGTACTTTTTCATGCTTTTATGCCATTGGTAACCTAACACCATGTAGGGTTGCCAGTAAGATCGCATCCCAAAAAACAAACAAACAAAAACACACGTCTCCAATCAGGAGATAATATGTACACAATTTTTGAAATTTGGAGATATAGGCCTATTTATTTTTAAATTTTCAGATTAGCATAATTAATTGTAATTACAAGGTATTGTGGCAAAAGATCCTAGGTCACAAAATAGGCAACGCACGTTTGACACCCCTAGTTGCAAGCGTTGATAGGCTATGGTGACCACTTTCTATCAGATAGGCCGCATGTTGCTTGCTTGGTAATATAAAAAGTAAATATATACTTACTTAAGTAATTAATTACGTAATACTTAGTATTTTTATAGTATATATTTATCTCACATTATATGAGGTTTAGAATTCGATATTCAGAAACAAATCGATAGATAAGAGTTGAATAGCAAACAAAAGCGAGCTTACGCTTGAAATAAAAAGTGTTTAATTAAAATCCGTTTAAATGTTAAAACTGCTGTCGGAAGCCATCTTATCTAATTGCATTTAACTCGTATACAAAATAACAAAGGATAGTGTAATCCGATTTAGTGGAATGCATCCGAAATGTCGATTCATTCATGTAATTCAGCTGGGTTTTTAGCAACGGATTAAACAACTTAAATGTCAGTTTTGGGACCATTATTTCCCGTAGTAAAATTTTAATTAAACCTTTGAAATAGATATGCAACTTTGGAACGGCGTCCCGTTCCATATAAATTTTAATAAACTATATTCAAAAACTTTCCGCTTGAATCACTCTATTAAAAAAACCGCATCAAAATCCGTTGTGTAGTAAGATCTAAGCATACGTATGCTTAGATTTTAGACAAGCGCTTCTGTGTACACACAGACAGACAGCGGGAAGCGACTTGTTTTATACTATATAGTGATAGTGAAGGTACAAAATGGTAAATCAGCGCCGTCTGTTAATTATTTCTGACAAGTTTTTTTAAATATATGACTTTGATGCCTGTGAATTTTAAAAAGTTTAATAAAAACACTAAACTTCGCATTTTCCGCTCCTGATAAACCCATGTCACACTCAGCTCATTAACTATCTCCACTCAAAAAATCACTACAATCCAATACTCTGTTTTGATGTGAAAGAAGTACAGCCGAACATACATTTTATATTGTTTACATGAGATTATAATATTATTATTATTGTATCCATGTGTAGCAATGTTTTATAAGATTACCATACTTTTCTTCGTTTATATATACTCGTTTTGCCACTATGCTAAAAAATATAATTGTGTAATTATACCATCACAATGAGACGAAATGTACCTAACGATGATTAATAATTATTAATTAATAATTAATAATTATATCAAAATCAAAATCAAATCATTTATTCAGAAATAAGGCATTCACAGGCACTTTTTCACGTCATATTCTAAATTAAATGATGTTTACCAAAGCTACAAACTACTAGCATTTCGGAACGACCACTGCTGAGAAGAAATGCCGAAAGAAACTCATTCAAACAGTGTTGGTCCCTATTATGCCAGAAGGGCTTACCATTTTATAAATATAAATTTATGTATAATTTTTTATCAGTAATATAAATAAATAAATAAATAAATATATTAGGACAAATCACACAGATTGAGCTAGCCCCAAAGTAAGTTCGAGACTTGTGTTATGGGATACTAACTCAACGATACTATATTTTATAACAAATGCATATATAGATAAACATCCAAGACCCGGGCCAATCAGAAAAAGATCATTTTCCATCATGACCCGACCGGGGATCGAACCCGGGACCTCTCGGTTCAGTGGCTAGAACCTTACCACTGCGCCACCGAGGTCATCAATATATAATATATATAACAATGTAAGTACACAATAAAGTACATTACTAGCTGTATACATTACCAGCTGGCCCCGGGGCTTTGCTCCCGTGGGAGTTTCGGGATTAAAAGTATCCTATGTGTTATTCCAGGTTATACACAAACTTTCGCATTTGTAATATTAGTAGGATGTAAGTAAAAAAAAATAGTATTATTATATAATGGGACATACAAACTTATCTTAACTCGTTATCCCTTCGAAAATGGAGCAAATCTGAAACACTAGAGCAAACAATCACTTCGCGGTTTGCTGATCACAAATATTTGAGTTATTCAAATATGTGTGCTGAGCATTAGGTGCTTGATAGTGGCCGAGTCAGCAGGTTTGCTAAATATACCAAATATATTGCCTTGTAATTGTGTTACCTATCTGTTTCACCATCATCATTAATCTATTTTTTTTTTGTAAATGTATTAAAAAAAAACTACCTAACACACTATATGTTAATTAAAATTAAGGGGTCATTTATAGTTGATAATCATGCAGTGATAAATCTTGAAACTCGCTTGTTCCCACGAATACAACAAACGGTTCATCTCAATAGATCAACAAATTCTACAATTAATTTGAAACGTATTTACCTACCTATTTATTATTTACTAGCGATCTCGGATATTTTGTTTTTCTTTGTTCGCTTTTCGCCGAAATAACATTATCATTTGCATTTTTTTTTTGTAGTTGTACAAGCTAAAATGATATATATAGAGTATCTCGAGCTAGGTACAAATATTCAACGAATTATTACCTATGTATTAGTGATTTACTGTATTTACTATGTATTTAATTTTACAAATTCCACCGCACCAGTAACTTAAATAATCAATGAACCATATCATATTCACTAATATTACCAATTTAGAATAATTTCATTTCTGCAACATATCAAATTGCATTCTGCGCCACAATTTGATTAAACATGAGCTCGCTCACATTTATAATGACAGGTCTCTAAATTACCACTTCCAAATCAATCAATACATCTATATAAAAGCTTAAATTCACTGCATTCTCTGTTGTACTGTCTTCGAGTTTGTACCATGAAAGAGTAAGGAAAAGATATCTGTAGTTTTAAAATGAGATAGTTCCATTTCTGTCATATATTATCATAAACACTATTTTCTGACGTCATTTAGATTTTGGACCATACATCGACATTAAAGTACATCTCTTTTAACGAACAAATCGTTCACAATCCCTGAATATAAGTATTCCCAATTTGTTTCTTTTGCAAAAAGACATTGATGATTTAAAGAAAAACTATATTTATTTAAGTATCATCAGTTTCAACATTTTTTGATCTGAACAAATAAAATAAAAATTTATAAATAAATAAAAATCTGAATAAAATAAAATAAAACAGTACTTTCTCTTACTGTCATCAAGATGGACATAAAACTAACAAAAGCATTGTATAGTCCCGAATTTATTAAGCCGTTAATTATTTCCTTTAGATTGTTAAACATATGCAACATAAATTTCTTTGACGACAATTTACCGACCTTCAAGAAGTACTGGATATATGCCTTGATAGTTCCATGTTTGGTCCTTCATTGCATATCGTTGGTTTATTATATAATTAGAATTACATCTGAAAACAAGAATGTGGTTGATTTGGCATATACTGTGCCGATTTTGATGATTACTACTCAAGGTAATGAAACAATTTCTATTATTAATAATTTATTTAAACACTACACAATGATTATTTATTTTACGTAAATAATTGACTTGACCTGAATCTAATAGATTTTTTTTCTTTTTTATACACTGGCCATGTTTAATAAAGTTAAAGCATGTTTTGTCACTATCGCACTTTAAAATATTAAACATTGACAGAACGGGACAAAACATACTTTGGCTTATAGTATGCTTTAACTTATATATGAATAATAAGGTGAGTATTTAACTATTTAAATGTGATAAAAACTCATATTTTAAATCTCCTGAAGGTATCTCTAGATTCAGATTTAAAAACTCTTCGTGGCGTACAATATGAGTCAAAAGAAGTTTGCCATTGAAATTGTCTATGACACTCAATGTCCCTCGGCCACAAGATCTATAAAAAATAGATCGGCCACGTTGATGTTGAATTCATTACTTATTCTAGTAAATATTCTTCTTATTTTTGAATAGCCATTATTAAAGCAGCTTTTATTATCAAGAGGAAGGGAGAAATTAAACAAATCATAGAAGAACTGGGTGCTATGTGGAGGACTACGGATTTGACAAAAATACAACTCAAGAAAAAGAATGCAGTTTTGTCTAAAATATATATTTGTCAACGAGGTAGCTATCATTCAGTACGATAACAGTAGGGACCTGTTTCATCGCTTGCTGACAAAGTATCTGACAGCCTATATGTAACATATCGAACAGATGGCATTAAAAATTGTGTTTTACAAGTATTGGATAGGGTTAACTGGCCAATCACTTCAGGCAGATTTGTCTAGCAGATTAGTTTCTCTGTCAGCTTAAACGGTTTGATGTTTTACCAGAAAGCGGCGAAACAAGCAATTTAACAAGTAGTAGGTATAATGTCCCAATAGCGCGGTCTCTCTTTCCTCTTTCCACAAATCTCAGAGAAAACTATTGATATCAGCTTGCCATCTCTTTCACGGTTTTCTGTGTGTACAAGACTACCTAGTCAAAAGTCAAGTTCGTATTTTTTACTGCATTGTTGCACACTGAACATGTCCATGCCAGGCCCATCCCACTTTAGCTTAGCTGACTTGGCGCCAACTCCCGTTATTCATAAAATAGTTAAAACATACTTTAACTTAAAGTGTGCTTTAACATTTTTTATTAACAACAAGGTACGTCTATAAATGCAGAGTTTAATTTTTATATCCTGGCAACAATTTCTTTACTAAGTACATGAAAAATGCTAGCGGATTAATATTAGGAACGTTTAAAAAATAAAGACTGAATTTTCCCGTAACAACAGTTAATCGTTTAAAGTAATCACAATGTAAAATGAACTAAGCACCGCTTGATAAGCTTAGCACGTCGTCGGGCTAAGTGAAAAGAGCAAAAAACACACCTTTGAAATAGATTTTCTGAGCTTTACAGAATGTAGGTAATGTACCAAATTTAATCACCTGTATTACTTTCTTTTCACCGATAAACATCAGTCATACTCATAATTACTTTGTCCCAATTTAACGGTTTTATTACTCATGGCTCGTATGTACTGATTTGTTTGACAAATTATACCTATATATTTTCTAAATAGATACGTAAAAGTTTATTTTCGGAAATCTGTATATTGACTTTCACAGTAATTTTGCTTCGAAACTAACGAACCAATTGAATGTAAGACTGAAACCCAAAGTCGAACATAACTTACACAATGAATTTTTATTTTGAAGACTTCTGGAAGGAAAATTAGATAGACAGAGAGATGAACTCTATATAGCACCATTTACAAAGGAGTCTTAAGTCATAATAAGGTATTCAAACATAAATTAGAACAAAAACGGAGAGAACGTTAATTTCGCAATATCAAACGTATATCTTGTCATGTATACATTACACAAGCTTGTTTCAAAGATCTTAAATAAAAAAATAATAAATTCGATTTTTTCATTAGAAGTAATGTTTAAGAGGGAGAGAATTATTTAAGTTTATAAATATAATTTTACTTGCAACAATAAAGTTGAATAAATAAATCTTTTATTCTTCTTCTTCTTATCTTTTAGTGATCTACATCTCAAGCATGGTCGGCTCCAGTCTGTACACGATATCACCTCTACTGGAGTGTTTATTGCGACGAGTCATTCTGAAACAGGACTTCGAGTGGCTGTTGCCGTTCCCTTGCAGCTACCCTTTCAACCCTACTGAGACCTGCTTCAGATATATTATTTTGTATATATTCCAGAGCTATTGTAGTAAGTATCAGGCGTCCCACTGTTGGATAAAGGCCTCCTTCCATTCCATTTGGTTGGGTTCTTTGTTAAAGTTCTCTAGTTTTGCGGATCCTGTCCAAATAATTTCGTCAGATGGTTCTTGGCTTGCCCGGCCTACGCCTATTTGTTAGGACCCATGAGGTAGTTATCTGTGCCCAGGAGGGTTTTGGCGTTCGATGCACGTGGTCAGCCAATGTATATCTATATTGTAAATACATATTAAAGTTATTTGAAAAGATATTTAGCCATCATCATTGCCAAATCTTCAAAATTTGATGGTTATTTTTTATGCGAACTCTGGGCTTAGGGCATCACCACATCCTCCTTAAATTCTCTCATATTCGCGTAATCTCGATTAAATTGTAATTGAGATAACACGAATATGAGAGAATTTAAAGAGCTGATGGCCAGAATTAAAAAGTACCTGATGAATCAGAAAATAAATGCATGTATTTTCATGCATGGTGTTCACCAATAGATAGTGTGACCCTGAGGAAGATTTAGGAATATAATTATGGTTTTACCCGGGCGAGCTGGGTTGGGCTGAGTTGGTATGAGCATCATTATAATATAATTGTTTGTATATATTAATATTACAAATACGTAAATCTACGATTTTCAGTGTTCATGTGCGTATTTTCATATATTGGCTGCGAATTTCTGATGGTAGCCATATGCTCACATTTAATCGCTGAATTCACTATTCTTAGAGAAGATTTCCTTAATTTGAAACCAATTAAAAATAGTAGCAAAAGACAAATAGGTGGAGAAGAAACTAATAAAATTGAAATGAATAATTTTATCAAGACTCACCAAAAGCTGATTGAGTAAGTAGCTTTTTCACATTCAACTATTTATCAGTCTTATGATATTATTTTTCCCAAATAATGGGTGTGAGTGGCGCAGTGGAAGCGTGCTGGGCCCATAACCTAAAAATAAAACATGTTGAAACCATGGATTTAATAAGTAATCTGAGTACCTACTAATTGCATGGTTGAAACATCAAGCAAAAGATCAGAGTATTTATTTTTTCATCACTCTCGGAGTACCTACTAATTTCATGCAGATAACATAATGCTTGATACAGAGGGCGCTCGACCTATATTTTGGCATGGCATGTAACCGGGGCCCGTATCTCCAACAATCGTAGTTCACTTTATCGATTTTCTCCATTTTTTTTTCGAAGGTTTTAAGCATATTTATAAACGGGAATGTTAGATCGATCGTTACGTTTACGTTACGCTCAAATTTTTTGGAGGTAATTTTTTGTAAATGCAATAGTGAAAAATTTGGAGAAATCTGATTAAAAAGAACTTTGATTGCGAATCGAATACCAAATCTAGTTTTTTCATGTGAAAACTTTAGCGGCGTAGTGCAGTTTTTGCAATGAGTAAAAAATGTTAAACTCGCGTCAGGACACATTATCTGATAAAACGTCAAAAACGCACAACGTTAATATTTAAGTTTTCAATTCTGCCAGCACTCCCGGAGTGCAACCCATTTTTTTTCACCAGTTTATCCCGACGCCTGGATGAGAGCTTCAACAAAACAAACTTCGTAATATTGTTCTTTGCCACCGTCACCATGTGCTTCTTCGCCTTCACCGCCAAAGTGAGTATCATACCCGCCCAGAGAGGTCCCTGGAGGGAACCTAATCGGTCGAACATCACCCTGAAATCAACTTTTTTATAGACGTAACTCGATAATAGAAAAGGGCCAGACGTATACGAGTATGACGGCGCGGAAGTACAGCCAATTACTTTTATATTTTCTCTGTAGTCATGTCGACTTTAGTTTACATGAAATAATGGTCGGCATGTTGATCTTAAAGGGACTTGTGTACACTGAAATCAATATTTAGGGTGGCGGTCAAATGGTACATACTTATTTAACGTTTATTAATATATACTTGCAAATCGACAAGTTATACATAAGACGTCGAAAAGCACTAGTGCTACGAACAAATAAAGTGAACATTCTAGTCAACCATAAAGAACAAAAAGCGCAACGAAGCTAGAATACTGAGGGGACATGGCAAGATGTAAATTGTAACTAATATCCCTCTCACAGTCACAGCGGTACACTGTAAATATAATTATTGTGATACAAGTGAGGTTTTATAATATGTTGTATACGAAAATTTTACATTGACACAAGCTTTTATTGTTGTCATGGAATGATCTTATTGCCATGGAATTAGTAGTATTAAATCCATGCTTGTTGCATTCAATGTGTGACAGAAATATCGCGTCCGTTCACCAAACCGTTCAGGAGTTTCCACAAGTCGTTCCTGGATGCACCATCAGATCATGCTTATTAATAATAATGCATTGTCATCCATACTAAACATGTGCACAACATTTCATCTCAATCGGATATTTGCTTCAAAATTGAGTTGCAAGATTCCCCACAAATAAATGTAGGAACATTGCAAGTTAAATAACCTACTGCTATTTATCGTATACTGTTTATAGTATCGTGTATAGTTTATCGTATTGTGTCTTCTTCTTGGCCCTTACCAAATCCCATTTTAAATGGGGTCGACAGTCACTAATCACAGCTGTCAATCTCCTGTCTGTGCATCCTCAAATTCATCTTTTAAAATTAAAACTAAACTATTAATATCACTAATCTTAACTACATGGTATCCTAATTCTAATAAAATGTATGTTAAATATATAAATTTTATTCGAACGTCACGTATTTTTTTTACATACATAACGTTATTTTAACCTAAGCTACTTTATACAACTAAAATAAATTAAAACTAGGTAATAAAAACAAATTATTAAAAAAAAAGAAAAGAATTATTTATATATATTTACAAAAAAGGCCAGTCCCTGCAATTCGTTACCTTGAGGTAGCGTGCCCAAAAGGCTGACAGCACTGCCACGTTGATTGGCATTTTGACTGTATGAAATAAACATATTGTATATATTTTTAAATATATTTTAGTCCTAAATGTGTATCCAGTTTTACAAAACCCAATCTGCCGCTTTGTATGACATTGTATGGAAATTTTAATTTGGCTGCACTAGGTAACTTGTCGTCTGTATTTTTCTTAATTTTATTACAAAAAAAAATATTTTACAAAAGACTTGGCCGTATGGGCTAGTATCCTTTGCCTCCTCAATGAAACGAGGGAATATATATAAAAATAAAAAAGTCATTGAAATTGTTAATTCTTTTTTTAGGTGGCAACTGGAGCCTTATTCATGCTCAATAATTACACAGCTGTGGTGGTGATGATGGTCCAACTCTTTACATTGTGCTACTTCAGTGAACTTCTCGCTAAGGAGGTAAAATTTTATTTAACTTTATTGAGTTCCTCGTTCAATTTTATTGTTTTGAAGCGGTGGTGGTGTAATGGTTAAAACGCTCGCCTGTGGACCAAAAGGTCCTAGGTTCGAATCGCTATTGTTGCCTATCAGCTGTTAAGGCATGTGTTCCTTAGTCGCATCGTACGACATCTATCGTCCTCGTCATGGTCATTATGTGGAATGAAACACACATTACGACTTCCTTGGCACTATTAATGGTATGGTTGGCCGTTGCCTCTGATAATCAACTAGGATGCAAGTTTCCTCACATTGTTTTCCTTCACTGGTAACAAGTGGTGGTTAATGTAAACTACAACGCATGAGTCAGATTAGTATACAAACTCATATGACACGAGAAGGATTCGAACCTAGGATCTTGCGGTTCACAGGCGGGCGTCTTAACCATTGCACCACCACCACTTCCACTGCACTGACTGACTGACAGGTGCAACCCACTCCTAATAGACATCCAAGAAAAGCTTCAATTTTATTTTAAGTCAGGATTTAAAATGCTAAGCGATACGTAACCTCGTTTAAACTGTTTCAGAGCTCGGGCATAGCGAAGTCTGTCTATGAAAATTTATGGTACGAGAGTGGCACTAACTATCAGAAGTCGATTCGTTTTATTATAGCTAGGTAAAAAGTTAATAAATAAATAAATAAATATATTAGGACAAATCACACAGATTGAGCTAGCCCCAAAGTAAGTTAGAGACTTGTGTTATGGGATACTAACTCAACGATACTATATTTTTATAACAAATACATATATAGATAAACATCCAAGGCCCGGGCCAATCAGAAAAAGATCATTTTCCATCATGACCCGACCGGGGATCGACCCGGGACCTCTCGGTTCAGTGGCAAGAACCTTATCACTGCGCCACCGAGGTCGTCAAAAGTTAATGAAATCTATGAGAGTTTTCTCGCTTCGTTTTGTACTTTATCACCATTAATCACAGCTTCTAACTGGCTTGCCACTGTGTACATCAACGGAATTTCGACAGTGTCAAGAGAGTTCCACCTCGCCCCGCAATCACTTGGCCAGCGCTAGTGGATCTTTCAAAAAACTCACGTCGAATCCCGCGAGGAATCCGACGTGAGTTTTTTGACGTTTTTCTTACAGAATGCAAATTTTCACATCATCTCATACATATTTGTAAAAATTCTGGAGTGAGTTTAGTGCTCGTGTGAGATTTACAGCGTATCGTGACACTTGCGCGAAAAAATTAGCGCGAAAGACACTTGCGCGTAAGACATTTTCGCGCAGACTAATGCGCGAAAGGCAAAAAAGTGGTTAAGGGATGACGTTCTGAAAAAATTTAACCTACAAACGTTGCTCCCCTTGGACGTGTCTATCCACTGAGATAATAAAAAAGGCGAGTTTCATGGCAAGATAAATTTGAAATAAAAATCTGCCTTAAACGCAACGCAACGCAAGTTTCTTTGCGCGCAAGTTTCTTTTCGCGCAAGTGTCTTTTGCGTATGTGTTTTGCGCGCAAAAGTACCAAACTCGTTTTCCAGAATACAAATTAGCCATATCCGCGCGGAATGCGACGTGAGTTTTTTGACGTCTCTCACAGAATCGAAATACATGTCTTCTTAAACTTATCCCCGGAGATCTCTATATGGGATAAGTCCGCCGTTGTTCATATATTTTTCTTGTATTAGACTTATTGTTTGTAATAGCAGCCCGTCCCGTCACTGGGGTAAAAACATCATTGATCGAGCGAGCGAAGCGAGCGCGGTATACAAGTCAACTGGGAGCAAAAATACCTTTTTTGTATATATGTTTGTACATGCGATAACTTTCGAACCGTTGGTCTGATTTTGATAAAATTTAAAAGATATGAGATAGAATTTTTAAATTTGTGCGGCATCAAAGTCGGTTAAGTCATTTTTGAAATATTCACAATTTTGTAAAAATTCATCAAAAATTTATTGTGTATGCGAGGTCTGAGTTCGCGATGAACAACTTGTAAATTATACACTTCGACATTCCTCAGGAATCACACTATCTATTGGCGAAAACCGCATGTACCTAGGTAGTTTTTGAGTTCATCGTAAACAGACAGACACGGCAAAGGACTTTGTTTTATAATATTTCAACAAACAAGGCATTATAAAGCCATTATAAATATTTAACAGAACATTATAAAGCCACAAAACAAGAGTCAAACCCAGAGATCAGATTATATTACAGTCAAGCGGTATATTGTGTTTGACATTTGGAAAAAAGTACGCCATAAGTATCTGATTCGACTTGATATCATTTACTTAGAGCGCGGTCCCATTGCTCCGACGTGCTAAGTTTTCTATAGGTTTTGACAATGAAGTGCGTTGCAATGCGTCAAAACTTCATACAATTAATACCATGGCAATGGCCTATTATAATATGCATCAGTGCTCATAAGGCCATATTAGGAGCAAGTATGTTGCAAACTACTTACAAAATTTGATTTTACAGAGCTCAAAGACCATGTTGCCTGACCTCCCTGAAATATGCACCAATCAACCTCGCCTCCTTCAGAAAGGTACATTTTAGCGAAATTTCCATAATGTTACAACACTCAAGTTCAGAAACAACTTTATAAGCGAGGCGAAATTCATATGTAGACTTTATGACTTTCTCTCTCGCACATGAAGAGTAGTATAGTATCGCCTCCCGACTTCGTTCCTATAGGTTTGGTGACAGCCTATATCATATACCTAACCAGATAGACTCAAAACAGAGATTGCAATAAAACAAAATAGAGGTACAATTTAGCCATAGCTTCTCATCGTTTTTATTTTTTTTTTAACTTTTTGAATATAACTTTTTCTGTCTTTCTTTCTTTTTTATTATAAACAATAAATCATATCTATAATTTCCAAAATCCAAAAATTCACTAATTATTTATAGTAATAAGCACCTCAAGTCTTTATTAACTGATAAATGTTATTATGCTTTAAATGATTTCTTAAATGATAGACTCGGATAGAATTTAGTGCTAGTATACATTATAATTCTTTTTTTTTGTTTAGGATTTGTAGTGGATAGCATGCTCCTCTTTATTTATTTATATTTGCATACCTGTATTCGGTGAAACATGTAGGTTTAATTCATTTTGACATACATTTGTATATTTGTACTCATGTTTTTGCCAAATAAATGTTTTCTTTCTTAATCAATCGCTTTGTGCCTAATGTTCAGGTATCTTTTTTAATCAATTAGTATTGTATTTTGCTTCAATTTAAACATTTCTGTCCTTTTTCAGGTTATCAGTACCAGTTGGTCTTACTTCTCACTAATTCTTCGTATATATGAAGATATTCGATAAAAATAAATTACCTACATAAGTTTTCCTTCACATAAAGCTGTTTCGAACTTACATTCAAATGAATAAGTGGTTTATATTACATTATATTTCATTACATTATAGTTACATATTTAGTTTAGTATAATTTAATACATAACAGAAGTAAATAGATCACGGTAGTACCTAGTTAGTAAGATACACATACCTTAAATAAAACTTAAATTCAAGGAAAAAAAGTTGATGTTTGTTTTTCCCGTTTATCTCCAAAACGGTTCGTTTCTACAGAACGGTTCGACCGATTTGTACATATGTATCATAATCATCATACACTAATTCCTACTAATACTATAAATGCAAAAGTTTGTGAGAATATATATATGTATGTTTGTTACTCTTTCACGCAAAATCTACGAATCAGATTATTATGGCACATTATAATTTACGAATACATTCCAATGTTGTATTTATCTATCACAATTTCGATTTTGTATTTCTAAGGCTTGTATTGTGCAAAACTCGGTTTCGCCAGCCAAAGTCAACAATAACCAACAACTTTTTGTAAAGACGCTCTCGTCAATATTGAACGTTTCACTTTGTTTTCTCGAAACTTCTGAATTTTGGATGGTTCCCTAATTATAGCAGGTCTTTGTCTGATATCCTCATAGTATTCGTGAATGGAATGACATTATAAAATGATTGTATTAACATTTCTTACGAATCAAATTTCGTTTGTAGACGCAATTTTCGTCATAGTTTAAATCATTCGCATTAATAATTTAAAAGACATCACGGGGTCGTATTAATATTAAATTCCTTACCTTCAGTCTATATACATGTTTTGTTACGAATCAAGAAATTGAAATTATTTACACACATTTTTTTTCATTTCGTCATAGTTTACACCCTCGATTGTGGTCATAATTTACCGAATCAGTTGCGCGGTGACCACAGCATACAACCAGAAATAGGTTTATGTCAGCTTTACTATACATGGTCCCGATTTTTTATTTTTTATTTTATATTGGCACAAAACTTTGTCTGATATTTGGAATATGAAGTGTAATATATAAGAATATTGTATATACACGCTGCTCTTCTGCTAAACTGTACCTACACAGTAACATCATGTGTCTACCTCATAATTTTATTGAAGTATCGTCCCGATTTTAGACATAATTTACTTACAAGCTGTGCCCCGCTTTTTGGATTTACAGTCAGAAACAAAAAATAAACATCCCCATCAACTTTTGGTCAAATGGCAAATCTATAAAATTGGTAGATAAATAAAATTTCGCTATGATGTGTTCATTGAAAACATGAAAAAACTATTTCGGTGACTAAGATTAATTTGATTATTTAAGGGTTCTATTATGTCCCTTTTTGACGAAATAATCTTTTCACTCATTAGGTTTCAAAATCCCGCTTTGCTCAAAAAAAATCAGGCAACGCTAGTTTACGTGCGTTTTCTAGTTCTAGTTGGGTTTGCGCCCGGCTATTTGAGCACTCATTGAGCAAATACTGGGAGTAAACCCATCTGTGCATACAACTGATTCGGGGCTGAAACCTCTGCGTTTTGTGTGTGTGATTCTACACCAAATATTACCCTACATTCAGTTCATTTGTTATTTTTATTTAACCACCTGCAACCCGGGGCTTCGCTCCCGTGGGATTTTCGGGCTTAAAAGTACTCTATTTTTTATTCCAGGTTATATTCTACACATGTAGAATATAACCTGGAATATCTATATTTTTATTTATAGTACTTTATGTTGTAAATACTTTTATTATTTTAGTTCATACCATTATATTAAGTTATGTTCTTCTACACATGTACCAAATTTTATAACAATCCTTTGAGTAGATTTTACGTGAACGAGTAACAAACAAACCAACATACATACAAACATACGTCCTCACAAACTTTCGCATTTATAATATTTGTAGGATTCTGATAAACTGAGCACGACCATAATAGATTAATGTCTCCTTTCCTCAAGGTGAGCCTGGATGAGATTGCACTAGCGATAAGACTGCCTATATTATCATTACAATTGTCCCATTGTTCGAAGTGTATCTTATTTATGCAATAAACTGTCTTTACTTACTTAAATAACTGTAATATTTGAGATAACATAGTAATATTTACTTAGCAAGAAACATATTATCAAGATATACTTGTCTATAACGCTCAACGTTAAAATATCCTCCGCTCAGAGCTCGAATTGATATCGGCACTATTATATGAAAATTCTAAGGTAGTAGCCACAGAAATATCTATAAAAAAATTTAAAAAAAGTGAAGTGTAATAAAATAAAACCATCCCTTGTTTGGCTTTTACAATCGCCTTTATTTTCAGTAATTCCTCCACTAGTTCCTTGGAAAGGACAACTAATAGTTTTTAGTCACGGTAGTTCTTTCAAGAAGACTATGAGTTGATATTTTATCTATGGTTGATACCATCACTCGGCCGGCAGCACTGTCTCTCCCGTTTACAACCCGTTACTAAATATGGAGCCGGCCATCTTCTTTTTAGTAATTTGTGGCAAGATGGCGACTATCCAATTAGAAACTATAACACTTGGGTTGACTGGAAAATAGATTTCTACATGGGATAAGTCCGCCATTGTATATTTGCCTTCTTGTTTTGTACATATTTTAAACATATGTATTTGTTCAAATAAAGATATTACATACAAATAAACAAACTTTCTAATAAAATCAATTATTTAGTGTGTAGTATCACAGTACCACTTTTTTAGTTATCGCTATAAATTGAAGGAAAACATCGTGAGGAAACGTGCACACTGGTTGATTATTAACTTGTTTGTGAAATGGAGAAGGCAATGGCAAACCACTGCATTAATAATGCCACATTCCACGTAATGTCCACGACCCTCAGCCATGAGGAATACGACTATGAAGATAAATTGAAAATATGATAGGGGCGCTAGTGAGCGGATAACTTCCTCTTAATCGCTAGCTCTCCAGCAATGTGTCCATACCCGAACCGTGGTATTATTTACATAAAGGCCGGCAGAATCGAATGACATCAAAATGATGAATGCCTGCCCTCTACGCGACATCCCCAGTTGTGTAAATAAAATAGGACTTCGGATAAACTTTTATAAGGGCCATCATCGGAATGTGTGATAAAAGGCGAAATATAGTTATGGTAAGTGGTGGACAATAAATATAGACGATAGATTTTATAAGTTTTTTTTACGATTGTTTGCCTAAACAATCTTGTCCCCTATAATAGTATAAAAACAAAATCTCAAAAATATAAATCGTATCAAAAGCCATGCGTTTTTTACACAATAGAATTGTCATTATTTATTATCTTCAGAGTGATCTTGTTGCATTCAATGCGTGAAAAAAAGTAATGTCCTTGCAGTAAACCATTCAGGTTCCTTCATTGGCAGCCGATCCTGTATTTTGTGAAATTTCAACTAAGTATATACGAAAAGCGAAATTAGTAAGATTTAACCAGCAATATTTGATTACAGACAAACACATAAACAATGAAACAGATGAAACTATAATAAAAAGCCTTGTAAATTATGACCTTAATAGTTTTAAATTAATATATATATATAGGGTCTCTACTTCTACTAATCTGTATACTTTCGCAAATCATATAAGGAAAGCCTTTTGTTCCTGTATTGATAGACTTACTAAAATGCATAGACTGCACAAGATCCTAATTTACATTAAACATTCAACCTCAAGGCTTGAAATAAGCAAGCCCGCAGTATTCAAGCTGAAACACGGGCAATGACTGTCTCTGTCAGTATAGAACAGGGTGGGGTAAATCGTAGAAGAAACTCCTGGATATCAATTTAAAAAAAAAACTAATCTTCTATATTGTGGATCACAGGTAAAAACATAAATCTACACAACACAATATAGTTAGTACAGTATCCGCCACAATCTATCCGTAACCGAATCCAACATGAAACTTTTGAATAATCTATAATTATATACTCTCTCTCATCTGTGCGTTATCCCGGTTTTATCCTCAGCCGTTGAGCTTCGGAGCCAAGTCGTCTGTATTCCTATTTGTCAGACCTATTGGTCTACTAATGCACGCATATCATCCTTCACGACATCAAGTCAACACTTCTTCGATTTGCCCCTTCTGCCAGAGCCAAGCGGAAATATTACTACTAAGTAAAGACTTCTACTAATTATACTTTACATGCGACGACTTTACATGTCACGATTTCACGGCAATGCAGAGATCGTATCGAACAAGGAAGTGAAATCGATGGCAGAAAACAAATAAAATAGAAAATATTTCACCGAGATATCCGAAATAGTATTATCCAGATCCGAAACCTGATAAATATTACATCCCTGGCACCGGGTGCATTTCACCTCTGCTATAGTATTCTACATTTAATATTCTCCCTAAATTAAGCTACGAACTTCAACTTTCTAGACAAAATAAGCTCAGCGGTTTATGAGTATACATTTAATAAATTTTAACAAGTTAATCAGCTTTGGGTAATCTGATTAATGATTGAGAAGCTTTGATAAGTAAGCTTTCGGTTCAGAGCAAAATATAAACAGTCTATGTTATGTACATAATTATAACTTTTGATACTATTAAAACCGATATATTTTGTGTGCGTGTTTTAAAATTTGACTGTTTCCAATTTCCAAAAATCCTTTCTTAGCTGATACCTATATAATAGTAATTAATAATATCTTATCTTGTTTAGGCTGTGCGTGTGTGTGTGTTTGCTTTAATAGATCAGATTTGCGTTTTATAGTATTCTAAAATATAGATAGATTGTGATATTGGCGTGGTAGTATTAGTATTTTTAATCAATGGATGAGATTATTAAAACGACATCAATGTGTACAGTATCCTTCAACACATAGAATTTGGCCTCCTATTTGTCTATACTCCTTTCCTAAATAAATATTTTCTTTCAATTGAAGACACACGCTTTAAATGTGCCTACATAAAATACACATTTTATTTTATCAAAGCGCAGATTTATGAGGTCTTTTCCAGGCCATGTTATATTTCGGATATAAACTTGAACGATACTAATTACAAAGGAGTATTTCTTAGAGATTCAGATTACCATCTTCTACCAAACATATCTGGATAAATTAAAATGTCCTTTGTTATCTTGAGGTTAATCATGAATAATAGAAATTCGATACAGACAATGTTGCCGTAACCAAAAAATAAATTATAAAAAATAAAAACAAATACTTTTTAATGTTGGTGTTCCAACATACCAGTCTGTGTTTGTCATGCACAGCAAAGAAAATCACAATCAAGACAAAAATGAGACCATTTCAATACCTAGGTATTCGTCTACGAAGGTTCCTGTGTATATTGATGGCACCACGCCCCGGCCCGCCCTCGTCTGGCAATCAGAATGTTATTACCAATGTCAGAAGAGCTGATATTACCCACCTCTGCCAAGTCTGTTCTTGGCTGAAGACTGAAGATTATGCCTAACTTGCTGTCGGTAAAGAGATTAAAAACATCTTTCAGTCAGCCGCCAAAACAACTGTCAGTTTTTAGCTTGATTAGTAAGTTTGATTAGAATTATTGAATTTCGCGTTGGATAAGAAAAGTATTTACCAAGAAGAAGATAGATTAGATTCTTATCAATATAGTCTATATAGACGCGTAGCCACATGAGAGACTATACCTATTAGTAATCCTAAGATTACTAATAGGTATAGAATACAAGAAACAACAGGACAAAGCGCTATACCTATTAGTAATCCTAAGATTACTTATAGGTATAGGTATAGAAGAAACAACAGGACAAAGCGCTAACGCTTTGTCCTGTTGTTTCTTGTATTCTTGTACAAACGAAATGGAAGATTTGACGATGTAGTTTTCTCTGTCTACGAGTGAAATAAAATAGGTAAAAAAATATGACTGAAAAAGCAAATATAACGATTATTTACGTTCTTCTGACTCAAAATACAGTTTCATCAACGTTATCTGCAACAACTAAGAGACATTTGTTACCTAATTAATGTGAGTTACTAAAACTCCATGTTATCTACAACTTCATTGCAAGATAATTATTGCAGTTCTAAAGTTGGACATCCTAGCTGAAATATGATACGGGTGATTACACCTATTTCAACTCCAAATTATTAGTTAACTAAGTAGGTGGATTCATCTTCTTCATCTGAGGGTCTACTTTGTGGAAATTTCGGGATTAACACGTTTGTGGCCCATCTAAATAACAACGCAACGTTTATTTTTTTAGAGGATTTTTTTAGATGATAGGTACTCTGAATCGTTAAAATGTAGAAAGAAGAAAAGGAATGATTAGAAATTTATTCAAAAGTTTGTACATTAAAGACAAATTCATCTACACGAACTACTTACTAAAATAGAACAGTGTTAACAAGTCAACAAGGTGTATGGGACATGACCCACCTCGTAGGCCCACTACGGATTGACGGGTGTTAAACCAATTAATAAGTGCCTAATTAAAATCCAAGAAACCCAGTGGAACTCTACTAAGTTATGCTACGCCTACCAACTCTATCTACTCTAGCTATTGCAATGTAATTTGCGGTTGAAATTTAATAAATTCACTCAAAATCACGGGATATAAGCGAGCAGACATTTAGAGGCAGGAACGGCGGCATCGTTGGAATACCAGGTACGTACGTAGGTAAGTATAAGATAATTAAACTGGATTGATTTAATCTCAACATTTTTGCATTTAAAATGTTGCGTGCGTTGACAATAAAAACTTTTGAAATTTGTCTATTTGTTCAGTCGGAAAATCGAGTACCTATCGAGACTGTCCACGAAAAGAGATTCTTATTTGAACATCCATTAGCCTAGTTACCTATTTTATTTTCATTGCATTCACTGTCGTAGGGCTCAGTGGTTTTTATAACAGTTTTTCGCGAAAAAGAACATTCAAAGTCTAAAGTGCACTGGCAGCATCAAAAGTTTTCTTCTCATAAAACATTGTAAATGTACTGTAAGAAAAATGTTGCACAGGATTTATCCCCCGTAAAAGTATTTGCTAAGTTATTTCAGCAAGGGGTGGTTAATAATCCTATTAAACGAGAAATATTTCTATACCTACTATGTATTTATACTGGCTTTGTCAAAAATGACTCTGTTTCCTTGACATTTTAAACATAAATAAGGGGGGATAATATATATCTTGTTTAATTTATTGAAATACCTACACACGGGATATCTCCCATGTCTGTTTTCTTGTTCCAGAAAATTCGTTTTTTCTGAAAAGGAATGTAGGTCGTTCGCTTTGGTACTAATAATATAATTTCGTATTCTCATAACAATATTTAGTACTGAATATGGAACAAACCTTTATTTTCTCTTATCAGTGCGTTTCCCGATACTTCCTCAGGCGTTGAGCGTCGGAGCCCAGGGCCGGCTTTCCAACATTTTCCTCCCCACATCGCACGGATTAAGTCAAGTCACCATGCCTTGTTGCCGTGTACCATGCCTGACGACATCATGCCAGCTTCTTGGGTTTGCCCCTTCTGTCAGGGTCGGGCGGTAGCGGCATAGCAAGACATAGGTATATTGTTCATTTTCATACATACCTATTTGCCGGTCTACGCAATACCGATAGCCGTACCGATTTTCGAGCAACGATTTGCTTTATACGTACCTATTTATTGTCATAGTAGAGTATTTTATTTTTGCGATAGAACTGACTTACAAATTATATGACTTCATTTACATAATTACATTTTACACGCCCAAATTCAAATACCTAGAAACTACATCGAGGCGACGTATTAGAACAAATAACTTGTTAATCTAATTCAAAGTTTCATAGCGTCCATTCCCTGATATTGTGAAAACATACACGAACACGGAGGTAGATCTAATAGATGAGATTTGAAAGAAAATACTGGTTAGCAAAATTTATTTTAGGTGGTCCTATGATCATTGCGTTTCCACGTCAGAATTAATAAAAAAAATATATTATTCCTTAGCGCTTATCGGAACACATAAACAATAGTAGGTTTATTAAAAAGACTTAGCACGAACTTTAAATTGTATTTTAAATCAAAGCACTGTGAATGCATGCACTATTTTATTCATCAATCAAATTTTTGAAAGTTATGGGTACAATTTGCGTTTTGAACGTAAGAAATATCTACGATAATTCGAATTTACGAACGAAGAAAAGAGTCGATGCAGAAATTGATGACACGCAAATAAAAAATATCTTTATTTTTTTTATACTGATAAAATAAATACTAATAAAGAATTTTTATGTTTATGTAAAGGTGTGTCAATGGCCAGTGCTAAGTGGAGAATATTTTCAATTATTAATAACATTATATTGGATTTTGTATAGGATATAAACGGCTTGGAAGGAGATGTGGAGACCTTAGCTCCGGGGTCCATTGCACTGAACAGAATAGTTTTAAAAAATTATTTTTATATTATATCCAGAACGAGCTAATTCATCGTAAACAACACAAACTAGTGATGTAAATCCCGCGAGCGTACCAGCTATTAGCCATAACTCAGCGAAACAGACACTCATACAGCAATTTCACACGACTGCAAATTTCAACGGAGCTGGCCGACATCTGTCTACTGTGTTGCATTTATGTCCTGCTCTGTAAGTCTTGAACGGGGCGAATTAAAAGTTTTAATTTTAAGTATTTTAATCGTCGACGACAGGAGGAAATTATATTATTATTGCATCTATATGTCTGTCCGTGGCATCGTAGCTAGTAATCAAACGTCTGAACTGATTTTCATCTAGAGATTTAATCGAGTTTTCACACGTGAACACACGTTTTCCAAATATAAGTAGTTAAGAATTATTTTGTATATAATTAGTTAATGTAAAAGTAAGAGATATAAGTAATTAAGTATTTGGAAAACGTGTGTTCAGCAGTTTGGAAACCATCCATTTGAGAACAACCAGCTCTTTTCTAGCAGATGAATGGATGACATGCAACTTCGGAGCCGGGGTTGGTGGTTTCTTAAATTGTTAATTATTTTTTTATTAAATTATACCTTATAGATAAAAACGGTTAACATGAAAACTTTTAATTCGCGTAATTTAAGATTAGTTAAGTACACCTATAGATTAGAGTTTACAATTATAAATATTCTCCGTCATTATCCTCGCAGCTAATATTGGTTTGATTAACTAGAGTAGGTATACGTTTTCATGATAGTCGGACAACTAGGGATTACGGAGACGAGAAAGTTGGAAAGTGGACCTTGACTCCGACGCTCAACGTCTGAGGAACCAGGAAAACACTGAGATGAGAGAGTTTCCTCAAGATGTTTTATTCAAAGAAAGCAAGTAATGGTCTAGACTAGAACACCCTAAGGTGCCCAAGTGCAAACAGCTCAATACCATGGTTTTCCCTATAGACAACATGAAGTTCTTCAAAATGAGCGTGAAAAGATTTATTCAGGGGCAATAACGTTCGTAGTAATGGTATTGCACGCATCCATAGACTGCGGTGACTACTTCCCATCAAGCGGCCCGAATACCTGTTTCCTTTCTCAGTAGTATACAGGGTGATTTCTTGTACATTGTCATTATTTTATCTACATGCTCAGTCGATGGTACAGAACAACTTTTCATATGGAAGCTACCTTGAAATCGCGCAATCAGCTGATCCGTACATTTTCCACAACTTAGGTATTTAAATTTGTATAGAACAGCAGATTTTTTTTTTCGCTATTTCGGAATTACTCCCATTGGTACTAAAAGTTGTTCAAAATCATGGATTGAGCATGTAGACAAAATATTGCCTATACGTATAAAAAGTCACCCTGTACACATTGAGTAAATATAATTTTTTTTTATGGTATAGTGGGCAAACGAGCATGATGGTCGCCTGATGGTAAGCAAACACCGCAGCCCACGGACACCGGCAACCCGATACGGGTCACCGGTGCGTCGCCGACTTTTTCGATAAAGCGATAGACTTTTTTTTCTTATAAGCCCCAATGTCAAAACTATTACGGAACACTGCTGAGAGAAGTTTATTTCATAGTTTAGTACAGTAATGTAATGAAACTCTTTTCTATACTATTGAAGAGGTTTTAATAGACGTACATTTCTTTGTCCTCTCGTATTAGAAACCCATCGATCATGTTACAAAGTTTTCCGGGTTTATCCATCATCCACTCGTCCCCTGGGCACCCGGGTGTATCAAATAAACAAAATATCAAATTTGTCTTCCTTTGTAAACTAATAAAATATTCTTTGGTTTGGTACGGACTAAATATTAGAATCTGCTCTCAAAACAAATGGAATAACAAAGAATTGTGCTTTTTAAATATACAGGGTTCATGTTTCTAGGTGAAATATAAAAAAAAACATAGGTTCACAAACAGAAAGTTCACAGAGAAAATGCAGTATTACGAAACAACAGAATTTAAAACAAAATAACGAGAATATAGTAGAAACATTTACACTTTTTGGAAACTACTTACGACCGAAGTAAAATCGATAGACAACGTAACCCATAAGAAAGTAATTTCTAGACTTTCATAAAAAAGAATCTTATAAAGATAACTGAACTTAAATTTATTATCTGGATTTCCCAAACCCTTCAAAATAAAGACCTTGTCGCCCCCACTCACTTAAATCTCTGCTCCAATATTTTCTCTTTTACGACCCGTATTAGTAAAAGTTGGGAAACTTTGAAAACCCTTATCCATTATTTGAAGGTCTAATTTTGGAATCTTGCGCCTATGGCACACCTTGTACCATAACTTTTTGGCCAACTGATTTATAATCAATATATTTCGCTTTCAGTTTTCTTTCTACGCAATGAAGTCATAGTTATTTAGATTTCCATGACTCACAAAGATCACACAAGTAACAACTGTACTCAGTTACGGTTACTCCAGCTGACTGCATTTTAAAAAAACTCTAATAAATTCCCATCATTAAAATAATGAACAAAGAAATATAAAATTACTTTATTGCTTTTTACTTAACAATAATATCACCTAATTAAATGGCACTCTTCAAATGTGTTTTCGTTTACTAATACCGAGTAGAAAGGAATGAACTCCGACATAACGCTTGGAGTTGTGCACTCATTATACACATTTTCCACCAAAGGAATCATATCATCGACCCGTTTCTTTCTCTTCCAGTACCTTCCAGCCACTACTGAAGCAGTGAATAGTAACAAACCGAAAACTAACGCAACCCAAGCCCAGTTCTTAACATACTCTGTAGATACAACAACAGACACATATTCCCCACATGCCCTTTCTGACGCTAAAGTTGTTGAACACACTCTTATCACATACTTTTTGTAAACTAAATATTTCACAATAATACTAGATTGGTCTGGACGCACGCACCAAGTACGCGGCACCAAATGTGCTATCTCGTTCACTTTTATTGACGGTATCACTTCAATAATGTAAGCTAAAACTGGCCCATTTACTAAATCTGGTGGTCTCCAAGAAAGAGATATGTAGCCAAATTCATTGGCAATAGCGTATACCACTGTTGGAATATCTGCATATTCAGAACGCAGTGTCCTTACAACGCCTTTAGCAGATCTGCTGCATGTATCATGAGTGCAAGCCCGTAGTCGAAATCTGTAATCTCGAAATGGTGCCAACTCTCCAATTTGGTAATCGGTTTTAGTCGCACTTACATTTAAAGATAATGTTTTCACATATTTTCCAAATGATGAATTTGCAGGAGGTGGCGATTCTTCAACATTACATCCTAAATCAGAAAGATCACTGCAAACATCGAAGTAATTTTCAACTAAAGCGCCCTTAGTAGATGATGATAACACTCCACACATAGATTCACAACCTCTTTCATATTCCGCAGGAGGACGATATACGACTGCATGTCTGAAATCATCGATTTCTTCAAAATTATCTTTGCAATGATCTCTTGAATCAACATCTTTAGGATGAATATCAATTATAGATACGTCTAATTCATAACGCACGATGTGCGGTTTATATACTAAATGATCAACCCAGCGTATAACTACAACTTCTTCATTCTTTGCAACTAACTCTGAGATGAAAGACGGTTCAGGTTTGCCAACAGGGGTTGAGAAATTGTATATTGTGCTTCTAGCAATATAGTTGCGCTTTGGTTCGTAAGTTTCTACACAAAGAGCGTATTTAGATCCAGGATGCAGTGTTGTTATATTAACCAAGCCATATTTTCTAGGTTTGACATCTACATTTATAGCATGCCATTCAGATTCACTGCATGTTTCAGGAACAAATATCTTTTTGGAGCCTAAAGGTAAATGTATGTATAATACCGAGTAATGCACGTCAGGTTCCTCTAATGACGGGAAACTTATTGTAACGGATGTTTCATTTAAGATTGTAACATTAAGATTAACTGAAGCAAAAGCACATCCTCCACTGTAGCCATTCGTGTCTTTGGCAACATCCCACTCACTAGGTTTATCACGGAATCTTGGTACTAATTTATCAATTTCATTTAAACACAAAACTGGATTTCTGTAAAAATTCATAGTCCCATTTCCTATAATAATATTATTTGTGACGTTGGTTGTAAACAGCGTTTGTAGGTTAACCATGTCGTGTACAACTAGACTATATTTATTATTATATAATTTTTGGCCTCCAATGTACTTCAATGATGAGAGGAAATCCAAAGAAGTTATTATAACAGATCCATGAATTTCTATATAATCCGTAACGTTTTGAATTCTGCTCAGAAAGGCTCTCAATTCCTCCATAGCTTCTGGGACTGATCTAATGTGTATTCTCAAAGAGCCGTTAATGTACACACATCTCTTTGCAGCCTCAATAGAACTTGTGGATTGTATAAGAAGGCTCTTACATATCTGAAATGGATGACAAAATGTTAAACTATTGCTTAGTCTCAAAACTTCAATCTACATAATATCATCGTAAATCGATAATGAAAGAAAATCTTTTCAAAATTATTCAAAGTTTTCGCAAAATCTAATGCAAGAGACAGTACCATAAGAAAGACTTTTGACTATGTACATTATGTACTTTTATATATTATTAGAAAAAAAAAACATTGTAAGAAACAATAACGGTAAGCCAATCTGGCATGATAGGGACCAACACTGTTCAAATGAGTTTCTTTCGGAATTTCTTCTCAGCAGTGGTCGTTCCGAAATGCCAGTAGTTTGTAGCTTGTGAGAAATAACTATAAGAGAAAAAGTGCCTGTGAAGGTCTAATTTCTGAATAAATGATTTGAATTTGAATTTGACCTTATACTAAAATACGAAGTAAATCATACTAACCACGTTACAATTCACACAAAGTACACAAGTAATACTTCCGTTTGAGAAAGTGTGCTTTGCAAAATCGATTGGACATTCAAATATACACGTGTTGTTCCACTGCCAGCCCCCTAGCCCTTCACATTCTTTTACTGATAAACAGTATTTATTCACTGGTAAAACTATCCTGTTAACAAAAAAAAAAGATCATTTAGACTTTAAGCTGATATCAATCTTAAACAAAATAATATTTAGAAAGTATACGAACGTATCACGAGACCTCCCGTGACGTCTTTGATATTTCTATTTAGTTTATTTTTTATTTTATTTTATTCGAAGAACATCCCAACTAATATTATTAATGAGAAAATAATTTTATTTGTTACCTCTTCACGCTCAATCTACTCAACCAATCTTCTTGAAATTTTGCGTACAAGTAGTTTGAAGTATGGAGTGGGACATAGGGTACCTTTTATCCCGGAAAAATAACTGTTCCCGTGGGAAAAATACGCGGGCGAGGCCGCGGGTAAAATCTAATATAGTCATAAATAACAATTTCAAAATATGAACATAAAGACCATTTACATATTGCCATATGATTGCCACATGATTCTTCTGGAACTATAGCTACCTAATATTCCTTTTTCTGTTACTAATTTTATTTTTGTGTTATTTTCAATAGATCTATGCTCATGTGGCTCTTCATTTGACTAGCATATTTGTGAGGACCAATATGAACGTTACTAATAGAAATTTCATATTAACTTATCACTGTCGCCCTACCACTATCTATATATATTTCTTCTAGAAAGAGACAACTTTACAGGTGACATTCGCATCGGAACTTTTTCAAACATAAGTACTTCTTATTCACAGATACCTTTTTTTGCTACCATATTCAGATAGATTCAATTTAAAAAAGAAACAAATCGATTTATCTTTATTCGATGAAGCACTTCGAGATTGTCTCAAAATTGCCGTTAATTGATTGATTGACCTTTTACCACCGATCGACTGATTGTTAGTATAAATTGGATTCATGATACTCGAGTATCAAGTACTGAACAGTCACGATTCTATAAGTAGAGTATTTAATGTACCAAAATAAAATGACTTCAGACTATATCTGTTCCCAAACAGAGAGATATAGCACTTTCCAAACACAGCAAATATAACTTTGTCATTCATATAAAAATTATGAAAAGCAAAGTAATTGTTTTCGCTCCGATAGCTAATTTAGAAAAATGCCTCGTGTATTCAGTGATTATGTTTTTTTCATAGAAAAAAATTATTTGATCTATGGTTTTTTTCGTCAGTTTTAGACACAAATTATGAACCATTTATTTAAATGATACAAAATTCACATAGACACCCTGCTGGCTACTACGGAACCCTTCATGGGTGATACCAACTCGCTCGCCAGATTTCGGACAGACATTCTAACAGATAGAATTTTACTAGTCTTAGCGAATGGTTCCACCCACGTAGCTTACGTTTGACCTCGGGTCATTACGAGTAACTATTATTAGTAATATTTATTCAAAACTTCATCAAAATCAGCATCACTTTGGCAGATGGAATAAATACTATTGTATTATTACATTCCTGCATTTACAATACTAGTTGTTCGCTGCGAACGTAGACCTCGCGAATACAATGAGATGAGATTTTACAAAATTGTGAATATTTCGAAAACGACTTAACCGATTTTAAAAATCCTACTACAATTCTATTGACAGATCCTACATATCTTTTAAATTACCTACATACATACAAAAAATGTGATTTCGCAGCAATTATAGAATCAAATGTAAGACCTCGCTCGCTTCGCTCGCTCGGTCAGGAGCCAACTTACGTGTCATCAGGACATTTGGCGACACATTCGTGCTTGTAAGTATAATGACGGCAGAGCAAACACTGGTTCGGATTAGCTATCCTACAGCCGAAGCACTGCTCGTTGCAGCGCTCGGCTTCAGGTCCTTCGTAGTAACGTTGGCACTTTCTGGAACATCGTAATTTTTACAACCTAAATGTCATTTTTGACACAAGCTTTCATTGTCGTCAGAGAGGTCTTGTTGAATTCAACGCGCGACTAAAAAATCATGCCCGTACAGTTGAAATGTTCACTCGTTGGGAGCCGATCCTGTGTACACCATCGGGCCATGATTAAAGTAATAATGAATTGTCATGGAAACTGGAGCGAATCCTACTTGTGCCACATGAGTTTGTATACTATCTGACTCATGTATAGTAATTTCCATCAACCACCACTTGTTCCTTGGTGAAAGAAAACATCGTGAGGAAACCTGCATGCTAGTTGATATGGAGTAGGCAATAGCAGACCACTCTATTAATAGTGCCCAGTAAGTTGTTGTGTGTGTTTCATTCCACGTAATGACCACGACCCTCAGCCTAAAAAAATACCTCAATATTTTATGGTAAAAATATTTATTATTTATAATTTTTATTATTAGTAAAAGTATTTGTAAATAATAACATGTGTTCAACGACGGTTTTATTTTTTGTTCATTATCGCGAAGGTCACTGACATTTCTGTGTACGCCAACTACTAGGAATTATATTGTAATCGATAATGAAATAATATTCGAAAATAATTTATTGTATCAAATTAACTTTACTACATTTGCAGTGGTGGAGGTTCTAACAACTAAGGATGCCGACGACCGCGCGAAGTGGAAACACAAAAGTAATTATCTATTTATTCCAATTTATACGCATATAACTTAGTCTGTAATACTTAACTAGCTGCGCGAAGCCCGGGGCTTCGCTCCCGTGGCAATTCCAGGATAAGAAGTACCAGGTTATATTCTACCCGTGTACCAAATTTCATAAGAATCCGTCCAGTAGATTTTGTGTGAAAGTGCAACACACACACACACATCCTCACAAACTTTCGCATTTATAATATTAGTATAATTTAGTCTAATTTTAAGACTATAATAATATTTCTTTACATAGTTTCATTTTAATTAATGACATTACTACATTCTAATTACAAACTTAGTTTAACAACGGTTTCTACCATTCATTCTAAACCGCGACATCCACAACCACAATAAACTATTTCTAATTCAATGCTCACTTTACATCGTAAATACCATCGATCCCGCAAATTTGGTTTGCGTCATTGATTTATCACGATTGTTTGTTTTATCTTCGTAATACCGAATAGAGATTGTCATGAAGATGAAGAAGAAGGGTAAGCCGCCGATAACGCTGAGGTCACAAAGATAGTGATAACTTTGGAAATGTAAACATTTTCGAGTGATGAATTATTGATTGAATTATTCTATCTATGTCTATCTACTAGAAAAGCTAAATTCACTACTTCTACTTTTAATTGTTTGACTCAATCCTTTTTAATTTTGGCACGCGCGTGAAATCGGCCTTTCAACAAACATAACGCAATCAGTTTGCGGATCACAAAGGTGATCCGATTGCGATATTAGAAGAAAGATATTAGAAATATCAACAAGATATAAAATAATAAGATTATAGAAAGGAGATATTAGAAGCACCCATAACTGAAGAGCATGCATGAAAAGTGACGAGTACAGAGGTGATAATATGTATGTTTATAAGCTTTATAAACTAGGTACCTACTCCAAAACAACTAATACAAGGCCATGATAATAATCTACCACTAATTTAGATTTGGTGGCCAATTTTTGGTCAATACAAAAAGGATTTATTTTGAATTCGTTTCAGTTCCTTTACCTTGTATTCCAACATTTGTTCGTATCCATCTCGTTCGTGCACCGACAGTTAGATGTACAGTGCATGGTCCCTTCAGAAGGACTGAGAACTCTTCTCGCCATTGGAGCTATAGCTTTCCAATTCACGGTAGTCACGAAGCATGCTAGAGGAACCAACCATACTATGACTCCTCCCCTGTCGATTTTTAGCAGGTTGTACAGTCCTACCTGAAGACCAAGAATAAACAAATGAATATTGCAATAAAGACGTTAAACTGGGACGAACAGTCAGCTAGTTAAGTCAGCTAGCAGTTCGTCCCTTAGCTTCGCTCGGGCAAAATCATAATAAAACGTTCACAGATAATCAGATATAATTCAAAATAATTGAATTTCAGGATTCGAACCAAGTAGATCGTTTCAAGTAGATCAGTAAAGATTTTCGTTATTTTTCATATAAACTTTACCCCAAGTTTTTACCCCTTTAGGGGTCGAATTTTGAAATTCCTTTCTTATCTGAGCACTACCCAAATTTCGCAGTTATAGCTTCTATGGTTTAGGCTGGGCGTTTATTAGTAAAAAACGCTTGTTCTTTTATATATTATGTATAGATGGGTCGTCCCAGATACCGCTGGATATACGAGTGCTACACATACGCGTACCGTCCTAACGTTTTCTCTCTTTTTTACACGATGCATACACGATATGAAAAAAGAAACAGCAAGTAATTTGCTGCGCGTTTGTATGTTTCGTGGTAGGCCTTCTAAACCGAACAAATCAAATTTTGATCACTTATTATATCAGCTGAAAATTAGCGGTTTAGCTTTGGCCACAACATACTGAGCTTGTAGCCATTTCGACAAACGTATCTTATTCATGTTTCGTGTGTTTACGTCCCGTAAACATTTTTTAGCAAACAAATGTATTAACAGAAATACATTCCAATGTTTTAACTGCATTTTCATGCATCAATTGATCATGTGATTCACCTCTTTCAGATGTTCCATGTCATAAACGATCAGACTGAAGTCATTGAAGACCTGATCTCCGCGAATCCTGGCCAGATTCGGAAACAACTGTCCCAAAGACTCCAGGCCCTTCACCCGGTAGAATATCACGAAGCCTGTCACCTAGAAACAGAACATGCTGACATAATTGCCACGACATTATCAAAGTAACACTTCACAAAAGAAAGTCTTCACCAATAAATATAGCTAGACATGATTTTTTATATACTACTGAGCAAGCTAACTGGATGCGGCCCACCTGATGGGAAATGGTCACCGCGGGCCATGGAGGCTTGTAACACCAAGTCAAAAAATTGTAAAATATGATTCGTATGAATTATATTAATAATTAAAAAGAAGAAACAATTGATTTATCTAATTATTTATTAATAACCCACAAAACAGATTAAGATGCAATAATTGAAAAGTTACAAGCATTAGACACTAACTTGCTGGCTAGCATTCAAATTCAAAATTCTTTATTCAATTTAGGATGATATACATCACTTATTGACGTCAAAAAAATACTTAAACTAAGTTTACTGCCGACTTCCAAAGCGCAGGTGAAGAAGAAGCGGCGCAACAAACTTCACCGCAGCCTTTTCTCCAAGGACGTCAATTAACAAATAAGTAAGTCTTATACATATATTAAAAATCACATCATTATTAAAAAATAATAATCATCATTATTAAAAATACATCATTATTAAAAATGTCAAAATTGTAATGAATAAATAAAAGTTGTATTTCCAATAAAATTATTATATATATACATTCAAATAAAAATAATGCTAATAGCTAAATGTACAAAACGTACGTAATAATGTCATAAATCAATTACATATGTTATGAGGATACTGCACCACGCTTGGGCCAAACATTATTGTCATCCACATAATCATCAGTGTAATATGCCTTTTTACAAAATACTTCTTTTATATAGTAATAAATATTTTATATAATTTCTAAATTGTTTGGGGCTAACTCAGTCTGTGTGATTTGTCCTTATATATTTATTTATTTCTTTAATGATGTAGGTAAATCATAATCCGGTGGAATGAGTCTAAACATTTCTTTTATCTATGGTCTAAACACTTCGAAATATAACAATCAATATATATTTGCCTACTAGAGGACGCTGACGTAAAAACTTTGCACAGTATATTGTCGTACAGATTTTTACAATAAATTATATTTCACAAAGATGTTTTGGCGATAATTTGTAAATATTTATAGCACCACGAGCCATCCAGCTGTACGTCATTATTAGATAACTATATCACCATTGTAACATTATAGCTATATTATGTCTAGAGTGTGCTAGCTATCTTATGCTTTTGAGGCCCTAGTCAAGAGATCCACAACTTTCTTTCGCTCAAAGACCATTGACGAAAACTCACCTCTCTAAGATTCTTAAAAATCATTTTCTCAAAGTCTTTCTTCTCCGTCCTCTCCATTAGAGTAATCTGGAGGTCTCCTAGGATCACCACACAATTCTCCAACTGCTTCAGTTTCTCCAGAGTGTTGCACGCCATCCTCTGGCAAATGCCAGTGGTGTTGTAAGCTTCTTCAGTTCTCTCAAATAACGTCTGGGCATCCGAGTAACACGCTAGAATAAACCTAAAGTGAAAGACGATAATGATTTGATTAATACGTTGGTTCTTTGACAAACTATTGGTAGGTTAGTTATCCTTACATTTTATAAAACAAAGTGCCGTGTCTGTCTGTTGACAATAAACTCAAAAACTACCTACTGCACGGATTTTCATACGGTTTTCACCAATAGATAGTGTGATTCCTGAGGAAGGTTTAGGTGTATAATTTATTATGTTTCTACACGAGCGAAGCCAGATCGGGCGCCTAGTTTAGCTATATAATGTGAAATCAAATATATTGTAGTAGATAGGCGTTGAAGTTATATTGAAGTGCCCCGGGGTTTCGCTCCCGTGGGAATTTCGGAATAAAAAGTACTATGTGTTTTTCCAGGTTATATTTTACGTGAAAGAGTAACATACATACACACATACAAAAATCATTTTTTGGTCTGCATAATAATTTCAATAGCATAAAAATATCATCGCACAAACCATTTCTTGCAAGCATCCCTTCCAAAAACATGATACAGTCGACCGCATGTCAAGTTACAGCATGGATCTTTATGCCTCGGTAATAGGTTAATAATTCATGTATAGACACTATTATTATAAAAAGGAAAGCATTTGTGAGTTTGTTACTTTGTGAGTTTGTATGTTTGAGGCGGGTAATCTCCGAAACTACCGAACCGATTTCAAAAAATATTTCACCATTAGAAAGGTACATTATCCAAGATTGCTATAGGATTGTATATTCTACATTCAGACAGTTGGCATTTACCCTATTTATCTAAAACACAGAATTCCATAACATGCCGTTAGCTCTTTGTTAGTCAAAATATTATTTAAATTACGCATAAATTCACTTATCTAATTGTTAATTAGGTACCTATAAGTAATAACATATTGATAACATTACCACAATATCACCGCTTGAGCCGCCGCCATGACACTTTAAGTTTCTTTTTCCCGCCAAATTTCTTATACTTTTTCACCGATTTTTTTTTAAATAGAAACCGGCCGACTAACCTCAGATACGCGTATCTTACGGCAACAGAAAAACACATTGTGCGCTGAGAATTGTTCCCATTGCGATTCCAAGTTGCACCAATTATTCGTCATTGTTCCCCGTAGTTTATCCTTCCATTTGCGGTATGTGGCACCTCAGAGTAAGAATTATTAGAGAACGCGGGCAAGATTCAGAACAATAAGTTAAATAGCTTAATTTGTATGCAAATACGCTTGTTATGTTATACGTTCAGCATAATTTTTTTTTTATTAGATTGCTGGCACCGTATTCACTGAAAGTCATGTCGTATATGTAGGTACTTTGTGTACAAATATCTGTATTTTATTACCTACTTGTTTTATTGAGTGACTATATCATATTTTATCTTATCTTCATTTGGAATGCTGTTTAAAATATTAAAAATAAGTAGTCATTTCAAATTCTCTCCAGAGTAGAAAATTAAGTACCAGGGTTATGTATTTAACATAACCCTGGTATTTAATTTTCCACTCTGTAAGATAAGATAAAATATGATATAGTCACTCAATAAAATAAATAGGTAATAAAATGCAGATATTTGTACATAAAGTACATACGACGCGAATCAAAATTTAGTAAATTTATTCGTTTTACGACACACTTGTCTGTCGATTACATAAGAATAATATAAACTAGGATGTAGCATCGTTGAAGATTCCAAAAAGTTGGCATGTCGCTACCGATCGCTTGAAATTATTTTAAAGTGGACGAAGGGCTATTGTAGGCATCGTGCTACAAAATCCTATTTTCTACTTAATTACAGTTAAACTAAAATTAAATTCTTCATAAATAACTTGTGCGGGCTCTCGTGTTATTTAGTGTTTTATTCTACCTCTAATGGTACCACTCTAGCGCTATTGTTAGAATAAAATATAGGTATGTATATTTCATTAATTAATTTACCTTATTGGAAGCTTATCTAAATATATAATAACCAAGACAAAACTAAGCTGTTATTTTGCTTGGTTACATTAAAATAATCGCACTCAGACAATATTCTGTTATGTTTTGTCCGTGTGTTTATATTTCTCATCACAAAATTTAGCTTTGGATATACCTATTCACTTTTAAAACCTCTTATCACTACCTGTACCTAGATATCAAATTCAAATTCAAAATTCAAATGTATTTATTTTATTCTTTGGAACAAATATTGATAAATTATGGGTAGGTATTTTTGTAAATTATTTACTTTAAAAAATATATATCATTTAAAACACTTATAATTTAAATAAAATATTGATTTCTAGACGCGACTAAACACTAAAGCAACCCTAGTACCTAGAGTAAGTGTACTGAAAGTTCATATGATTTATTTCACTATTTGTTTTAATTGTTTGGTTCGTGACCTTATTAGCGACATGCGGTAAGTACAGGGTGATACTGAACACCAAAAGGAAGGAAGTATTAGGTACTAAAAAAGTATAACTTATCGCCGATGGAGATAGGGATCTCCAAACATCATGAGTTTTCAGTTGGTTAAGTTTTATTAGAGTGTCTGTGCCTGTTTTGGACTACTAGACCTAAGACTATTTTGTCAGAATTTCTTGTAGTTGATTAATCTAAATGATCAATAAACATAAAGAAATACTAAGCCTAATTTATGACATTTTGACTTTTGCAAATAAATATGATATCAAACATACTTGACAATGTTACTGCTCTAACACATAGTCGGAAAGGATATAACTGTAATGTATATTTAAATTATAAACACAATGTCCCATGTCCCTACATGGGATAAGTCCGCCGCGTTGAGCATGTAGGTATCTTTCTTGTATTAATTTTAATTTACAAATCAATTGCACAGACTAACAGCTGAACCATTTTTAGTTTCCGGGTTCCATACAAAAATTCAACCCTTATAGGATCACTCGTGTGTCTGTCTGTCCGTCCGTCTGTCACAGCCACTTTGCTCCGAATCTACTGGACCAAATCAGGTGAAATTTGGTAAGATGGTTTAATTCTATTACCCGTAAACGGATGTTTAGATTAAATAAATAATAAGGGAGATTTTCGGGGGATATCGGTTTTTTTTTGTATTGTTAAGCTGACTTATGGAGTCACAGTGTCACAGATCCCTAAACTAAACACATTTTCTTTTTGAAATAAGTACATAAAAAGTTTTGAAATTAGTTGGCGAAGTAGTGCAGTCTCAATAGACAATTTCCCGCAAAAAATTGGCGACATTTCGTTGTTTAATATAGCTGCGTATTTTACGCTGACGACGAACTAATATAAATTTAACCCGTGCAAGTAAAACGTCGTCAAATGAAACACCCTGTAAGCAGCGGGTCAAGTGGACCTAACGAGCAATATTGCATTTTATACGCGTAGACTTCCAATGAAATGGACTGATCATGCAAATGAATGATCTTTATTATTATTTAAAGTTGGGAAACATTGGATATTCTTTGTGGACAGAGAGTATCAAAAAGAAATCGTAAGTTATTAATTGGTCTTCGCCCGAGCCCGCGTGTGTTTCCCATGGGATAAATGCGCTACTCTATGTCCTTCTCATTGTCCTAGATAGGTACCTATAGGTAGGTACCTATGCAAAATTTCACTAATAAGCGTAAAGTGATCACAAATAAATAAACTTACTTCTTAAAACTAGATCACTTGGAAATCTAGAAGACTTTAGAAACATAAAAAAATATTAACCTAGTTAGATAAAGTACCTACTTTACCATACAATTTTAGTAACCACACAATTAACATGCACAAGTAGGTACTTACTTGTGCATATTTTAGTATAATCCATGACTCTTCTATCCTGCAAAAGTCTACGTTGACCCGGTATGGCGACATTGAGTACACGCTGTGTAAGATTTAAGGATCCCTAGCGAGCGGCGACTTGCTTCCATAAGCTTACGTTTATTATCGCGTCTAAAATAGCTACTAGCACTTACTTAAATATAAAATACTGTAAGCTAGTACGTACTAGCCGTGGGTACCGATCTATGATCTTTCTATTAGTAGATAGTTCTCTTTATTGGATTGTCGCCCTGCGGACTATTTTACATATTTCGGTCCACAATGGAGTACCTACCTAAATGTTTTACATATAACATGCAGCACGGCAGACAAGGCAAGTAAAGCAAGCAACCAATGCCTAAGCCAATATTATGTTTGTCAATGTCATATCATAATCTGTCAATGTCATGTCCAACATCAATTCTACAATTTCTGCAAAATCAAAACAAGAGACGCGACGATGAAGTTTTAATGTTTTATTTTATTCCTAGGGTTTATTACTAAAATTTACCTGTATTCATAATGTCTGGGTTTCGACCCAATATGTGGTAAGGATATAAATATTCTTTAGACAGAAATAGCACGTACATTTTGCTTATAATTGTAACCTAAAATCTGCTTGTTTTCATTAGTGGTTGTAGAAATTTATAAATTTTAATTTCACTTAAAATAATATTTGTGTTGATAATTTAAATATACATTACAGTTATATCCTTTCCGACTATGTGTTAGAGCAGTAACATTGTCAAGTATGTTTGATATCATATTTATTTGCAAAAGTCAAAATGTCATAAATTAGGCTTAGTATTTCTTTATGTTTATTGATCATTTAGATTAATCAACTACAAGAAATTCTGACAAAATCGTCTTAGATCTAGTAGTCCAAAACAGGCACAGACACTCTAATAAAACTTAACCAACTGAAAACTCATGATGTTTCAGGAAATTCAAACAGCCCAAACCATCTTCTGCATTACCTACAACAAATAAGTTTTGGGCGAATATTGATGTAGAGGATGATGAATACGAAGCATCAGAATCAATTGGAGATGACAATAACACAGCTGGAAATAAAACTGACACACCAAAGTAAAACTTATTAAAATGTATTTTATAATACTAAACACTATCCCCTCCAAAAGTTAATACTTACCAATGAACAAATGTATTCTATCATCAGGTTTTCGTGTAAATCTGAATAGTTGTTTTCTTATAATGAAAATTACAGTAAAAGCACTTTATTCTACATAACTAACAAAAAATGCTAACATGATATGGCTGCTTTTTCTGCAATTTATTTAAATCATTAGGCTATGTGATACATTTGTACTTGCATATACTGTGTAATATTTTTTTCATTTATTTGTGTCTACAAATCAAAGTTTTAAATCTAACCGACATTGTATAGATAGAGCTTAATAACATATTTGTAAATTCTTAGTAATAATTACAGTGTCTTTCTCAACCTTGACATTGGCAAAATCATCGTTTGGCCAAACGATGGAGCCATAAAATTAAAAAGTGAAGTGAAGTGAAGTGAACACATTTGTAATAATGTATTGTTATATTGTAATCCCTAGTAACTGACTACTTGATTGGTTAAAAAAATTAATATTTAAGTAAAGGTATTTGAATAATCAAAGGCAATAATTCAATGTCATTTTAATTGATTAGTTTTATTAATTAAGTAATTTGCAATTTTTTTATTATCATTAAAGTACATTAGGTAAGAATGCATTTTGACTCCAAAAGTCATACAAGCTCAATATAAAATTTTGTTTATGACATTAGAAAAAAGTATATGATTTGACTAATGTTAGAAAGTAGCCAAATTTGTTCATTCTTAAAAAATTAAGCCAAGACAGGATGTAAAGCACAAAAAGAACAGATTAAAAAAAAAAGGTTTTTTTTTAGCGCTAATAATGCTGTGAACGCAACAACATCAGAACTGAGTGGATCTAATGAATCAAAGGATGTTCCAGCTACCTTGAAAGGCAATGAGAAAAAGTAAGTAAGATGAGAATATACATACTGATGCATATAGAACCACCCTAGAATAGGACCACTCTATATCTTCCCATGAATGTTGTCCAAGGTGACTGAGGCATATCCTTGGCAGATGATAGGTAATACGCTGCTTTTGTTAATGATAGGTAACCAGGACAACATGAGGAGATGAGAGTAAAGTTATTGCTTGTTAGCAAATATTTCGCAAATATACCTCATGCCGGCTACACATTATCGCCGTATCAGGACAGTTGCCGACTGCGCTGTATAAACATTTCTTAATTTACATGACTGATTTTATCTGCCAAGTTGGGCGAACTGCTACGCGATAGTGTGGAACCGGCATTAGAGATAACAATAAAACTTTACTGCAAAGGGCTTGTATTTTAATTTCACTTATCACTATCGAGTCGATTCGAAGTGAGACGTAGTTAACCAATCACATTGCGTTGTGGTTGTCGTTGCGTCACAACGACGCAATGTGATTTATTCACTGCGTCTCACTTCCAGTCGATTCGATGGTGACACCGCACGCATGTAGTCGCACTACGCACACAGTTATGTTTCATCCGGCTGTTGCTAGTCCGTAGACGCTAAGGCACTCGAATGGCGGGAACCCGTAATGTCATAATGGCTAATGTCGAGTTTATTACTTTTTAGTACGACGGTAAAAATATGTTATAAATGTGGTGGCCTGAACCACATAAAAAAACGTTGCCCTTTAAAAACGGCAGAAAATGATACGGAAGATGGAGACAGAGAAATTAGATACTGTAAACTTTTTACTTTTATTATTGAAATTAAACATACTGTGACTGCGACTTCATTCGCGTGAAGGGAATAAATTCCCCGGCTTCCGGCAGGGCAAAATGTTTAGTGAACCTAAATTAAATAAAAAAAGTAGCCTATGTTTGAACAGGGGTCTTCACGTATATGCATATCAAATTTCTTGAAAATCAGACAGACAGACTTTTGCATTTTATAATGTTTGTAATCGTTTGGCCAAACGATGGAGCCATAAAATTAAAAAGTGAAGTGAAGTGAAGTGAACATATTTGTAATAATGTATTGTTATATTGTAATCCCTAGTAACTGACTACTTGACTGGTTAAAAAAATTAATATCTAAGTAAAGGTATTTGAATAATCAAAGGCAATAATTCAATGTAATTTTAATTGATTAGTTTTATTAATGAAGTAATTTGCTATTTTTTTATTATCATTAAAGTACATTAGGTAGGAATGCATTTTGACTCCAAAAATCATGACTCATAATATCTACATTATAGGTCATACAAGCTCAATAAAAAATTTTGTTTATGACATTAGAAAAAAGTATCTGATTTGACTAACGTTAGAAAGTAGCCAAATTTGTTCATTCTTAAAAAATTAAGCCAAGACAGGATGTAAAGCACAAAAAGAACAGATTAAAAAAAAAAAGACAGACTTTTGCATTTTATAATGTTTGTATGTAAGGATCTATCCTTTCAGCCCAAACACAGCAACTGAAACTAAGCTCCCAAAGAAGAAGTTACTCAATTTAACTGTCAAATGTTATCATTGCAAACAAGAGGGAGGCCATCCGTCGAAGGCGTGTCCAAAACGATGGAAAAAACTGTAAGTGTAAATTTATTTTTGTACTAGCTCTTGCCCACAGCTTCGCCCGCGTAAATCTTCCACGGGCATAGTTATTTTAGCGGGATCATTTATTGGTCTCCATACTATAAACTACATATATGTAAAATTTCAAGAAGATTGGTAGAGTAGATGAACGTGAAGAGGTTGTTACCTCTATTTGATTATTTTCCAAAAGCCACATCCCTTGATTTAGCTCCTAACGCTTCATATGAAGCATTGGGCACTCACTACTCAGCCATGATTTGGGAGGGGGAGAGGCTCTGGATGCATTCGAAAGTAGATTTTAGAAACCAAGTAAATGCGTCGGTCGGCTATGATAATATTACTTACTGTGATAATTTAAATTTACTAGTTGTTCGCCGCGAACTTACGTTCTATCTACTCGATAACTAACAAACTTACTTTCGCATTTATAATATTGGTTAGGACTAAACATAAGACAAAAAAATGGAACATCGAACGCTTATTGGCTCTATAATAAGTGAGTCATTTATTGTGGTCTTTGGTTCCGCTTTAGAATAGGTTCACTCCATATCTTCCGGTGGATGTCTTACAAGGCGAGTAAGAGAAAGCTTTGGCAAATAACAGACAACGGCCGCACTCAATTTTTAACCAAGGATACATTATCTCCTCAACGGTTAATTAATAGCACAGTGACGGAATTTTACACGTGGCTTTAGTTCCGATCGCTATGCATTATTGTGATAAGCAAGACATGAGATGGCGGACCAAGTTCGACTCCCGACGAGGGAACTCCTTAACGGACATGTTTTTTTTAACGCGTTAAATACTCTGTGAATTAATAAAATTTCTCTGACGACAATTAAAGTTTGTTGACATTTTTGTAAAAAAAAAAAACTTAATATTACTTTGTTTTATTTGAAGTATTAACTTTTTGGTTACAGAGATGGCGCCGAAGATAATTCTATAATTGTATGCATGATGTGCAAGACACAAGGACATTTCTCCATCAATTGTCCAATGAACCCGGCAAATAAGAAAACAGTCAGGAACCCATCCGCACTGAAACCAGTGCTCACAGGGTAAGTCAATATAGAAACTAACAAAAGATAAGCTTTAATGTAGTCTCTAATTTAAATACTTTATTAAACACAAATCTGTCAATGAATTGTTCTTTTTTTAAATGTAAGCCATGGTGCGCATGCGTGGAATCATTCCCCTTCCCCGAAAAAATTGCTTGTTAGATTTGAATAAAGAATAATGACAAACTACCGGACCGATTTTAGTACGGTTATCACCAATAAATGATTCCTGAGAAAGTTTTGAAATGTATAATTTATTATGGTTTTACCGAGCCGATATATAAATATAATATTGAATGTTCACCATTCAATCACCCATGTCAATATAATAAAGGTTATCCATCATGACCATTCCGAAGATGGAACCCGGGACCTCCGTTGTAGCAATGATGACCAATAAGCCGCAGAACTTCATCACACTTATATCTCATACATCTTTTCAGCGTTGAACAATTAATAAAAGATAACAAATGTTCTTACTGCGGTGTTCAAGGCCATTTTATACAAGCATGTCCAGTGAAGAAATGGCGGGTCGCTCCAGGCGTTGCCGATGGGTATGTACCAAACGCCTTAACAAAAGTTGATCAGCCTAATGAGCATTTTTAACATTTAGGTACCTATTTATAAAAAGACTCATTTGGTTTTTAACCATAATTCACATACATATTGAGACTCTCAAAAATCTATTTTATTCACCATGTATTCTTTGCCGCGAGCAACGGCTCTTCTATAATATATATGAAAATGACGTCTTAGTAAAAACTTAACCAATCTGATAAGCATTTTCTGTTAAGTGAAATCTTAGCAGAAATTGTTCAACCTTAGCAGGAGCAGTAACGGTTGGCGCATTAAAATAGAAGATTTCGAACATTTCTGAAACGGAAGTTCTGTAACAAAGTTAATCTTATATTTACCCTATACTATTATAACATAAGCTGGGAGTACCATCACGTGGTGAAGGCGGAAACAGTTTGGGCTAAGTTTCGATGACGACGGAAGGTATTCGTTGAAAACTTGCCTGAACTGGCTAAAACTCCCATTTATGTATAGAATATGCCTACGGGCTTATGTTATTTTCTCTCTAATAATTTTGATTCCATACCAAAAATGGTTCGGCTACGCGAACGAAGTCGCGGGCATCAGCTAGTCATCACATAAATAATCAGAAAATAATATTGTTTTTGTTATATCTCAAGAAATAAGAAAAAGCAGTGTTGTTATGTGTTATTTGGAAGTCAAAATCTTTACTTCTATACCATTATTATAAAGAGGTAAGCATTTGTGAGTTAGTATGTTTGAGGCGGGTAATCTCCGAAACTACCGAACCGATTTCAAAAATTCTTTCACCATTACTAAGGTACATTATCCAAGATTGCTATAGGCTATATTTTATCTCGAAATTCCCACGAGAGCAAAGCCCCGGGCAACATCTAGTAAGATATAAACATCTTATTTATTTATTTATCAATTTATGTACACAAAAAACTTAAAATATAAATTACATTATAAAAATGAGTACAAGGGAGAGCTACTTATTTCAAATGAAATCTCTTCCGGTAGACCCGTGAGAGGAGATGTGGTACATAGAGGCAGACTGGCTGCATAAAATACATTTAAAAAAAAAAGAAAAAAACGAAAATTTAAATTCAAAAATAAAATACACATACATACAAATATTATACATAAATACTTGTATACATACATATAAGAATAAATATCACATAAACAATATATACCTTTTTTGGACATTGCAAATAACATCTTCCAAAGCATGATAAAGGAAATGACATCCGCATGTGTAATTTCTACCGTCATCTGTCGAGCTTCACCTAATATTATATAGTGGAAATTAAGTTAATTATTTCGGGTTAATACACAGAGAATTAAAATTTATAATATATAATTTTAAATAGCGTTATTCGTATATAATAATTGATAATTCTCTATTTTTCAGTACTGATTTCACAGAAGATTTCACTAGTAAGTAAATGATGGTAATTTTATTTTTGACATATGCTCTATCGAAAACCCCCAAAGGCGTACCGTGGATATTACCGTCCAGGGCAGAATCATAATTTACCGCACCTTAATTTCTAGAACTCGCGTAAGATGGAAAATATTCAAGTGCAAGTTTTGCACCGTTTCTTCAAACGTGGCCTGCAAGAAGCCGTGAATTTTGCCGTCCTTCTAATTTCGGCAAAGAAGAAAAAGGAGGAAAATAATTAGCTTTGGAGATAGAGCAGTGGAAGAAACTCCACTAAGTTTATTTGTTAGACAAATTAAAAATCCCCCGACTTTCAATATTCATTTCGCCACAACTTTTGAACGGCTGAACAGATTTTCATGAAACATTATGGCTAAGAATACTCGGGATAAAATTATCTACTACACAAAAAAAACTAAACGAAAATCAGTTCATCCGTTTGGGAACTACGATGCCACAGACAGATAGACAGACACGTTAAACTTATAACATCCCTCTTTTTGCGTCGGGGGTTAAAAATAGATTCGGTCTTAAATTAGATGATGATATAATTATTTTTCCACAGGTTTTGCTGACGGTGAAAGTCCGGAGCCACGCAATCCTAGCGTTGTAGCGGCAGGGGCGCCAGGCAAGGGTAGTTATTTAATATTTTTTAACTGCCTCTTTTTCGAATATGATAATGCTAGCTGACACTGGTGTCAGATTTTATTCAAGTCGACTAATGGCATCTGACATGACTTACTATACCTATCGCCGTTTTAGTGACGAGTAGTAGCATACAAGCAGTTTCCTCACGGTGTTTTTCTTCACCTGATGCAAGTGGTGGCTGAAAACTACTATAAGTATGTACTGATTGGTATACAAATTCATACGGCACAAGTAGGACTTGAACCTGGGACCTTTTGGTTCACAAGTGGCTCTCTTAACCGCTGGTTCGCCACCGTTGTTTTTTAACTACAAAGTAGGTCTACAGTACAGTAGTCTTAGTTTTGAGTACATTTTTGACGTCAATAAGTGATGTATATCATCCTAAATAGAATAAAGAATTTTGAATTTGTATAATTGACCGAGCGAGCGCTACGAGTGAGATCTAATATTCTACTTGGGGCAAAAGTACATTTTTTGTGTGTATGTTTAGAACGCGATAACTTTCTAACCGTTGGTCTGATTTTGATGAAATTTAAAATATATGTAGAATATGTCAATAGTAGTATTTTGAAGTTCGTGGTGCATCAAAATTGGTTTAGCCGTTTTTGAAATATTCACAATATTGTAAAAATGTATTGCGTTCGCGAGGTCTAAGTTCGCGGCGAACAACTAGTAAATTCAAATTATCACAGTAAGTAATATTATCATAGCCGACCGACGCATTTACTTGGTTTCTAAAGTCTACTTTCGAACGCATCCAGAGCCTCTCCCCCTCCCAAATCATGGCTGAGGTATGCCAAACGCTCGCATTTGAAGCGTTAGGAGCTAAATCAAGAGATGTGGCTTTTGGAAAATAAAATGAATTAAACAAAATAAATTTTGTGACAACCCTGACTGCATCGCCAACGCTGGCGTTTTACCTTTGGCGAGGGCGTGGTAAAACTATTTCCTGTACTGTAATTGTATTTCCCATAACTGTAACTGTGATTTTCATTTAACTGTGATTTCCATTAAACTGTGATATTACTTTGAACAGTTACAGGAAAACCAATACAATCCCTGACGACGATACAAATGAATAAAGCGATATCGAAAAAGGAGAAAGAATTGAAAAAACATAGGGCACAGCAAGCAAAGTTGTTGGCGAAGCAAATAAAAGAACACAATATACAACAGCAACTAATACAACAACAACAAACAACTATGATGGGCAAACCTGTACAACCCGTACCGGTGAATTTTGTAAATCATCCTAGTGCCAACATAAATGTTCCTGTTAATTCAGTTGTACCACAGGAACCTATTGTGGGTCCCCCCAATCAGCACCTTGGACAAATGCTTAATGTAATGGGTAGGTATAGAATTACATATTTACTTAATGTATAATAATAATATATATAGTATATACAAATATTATAAACGTAAAAGTGTGATTGTGATTCGTGATTTTTTGATGTGGAGTTGAAGAGGTACTTTTTGCCGCAGAGCCGGGTGACAGCAGTCATGATTTCAATAATCTCTATCGCGTTGTAGCTAGCACGCCAGTCCGCCACATGGATCTTCTAGGTTTGATTCCCAGCCCGGGAAAATATTACTCCCCATTGAATTGGTATCATGAAAATGCAAAAATAAAGATAATACAAAGACATATAACATATAATAATAAATGAATTATAGTTACATTACAAAAATACAATAACAAACTTATATTTGTAATTCATTTCATAGAAATAATAGTAAATACGCCCGCATATTAAAGTTTGTCTGTGACTTTTGTGTTTTATAATTACAAGGTGATACGGAAATCTCGGTGCGGGAGTCAGATTTAAACTTGATCGTTTTTTTTTCTTTTCCAGCTTATCGTGCATGCTACCCTGCAGGTAAGTTATTATCATGATTTTAAATATATTTATTTGTTTATGTACACAACATAATAATGTAAAGTATCTATATTAGTTTATACCTTATTTACTTAACCTAATGGAAAACTATAATTGTTCCTAATGAAATTCTTTATCTACGTGGCATTATTTGTTCAGTTTTTTTTTTCGCTATTAATAATGTGATAGTGGCGTTAGGTGAGGCTTTGACTAAACTATTTCTAGAAGAAGTCATTGATTGATATACTACTAATAGAATAATAATTATTTATTGTAACAGGTATACCAAAGTCATTCCTGAACCAACATCATCAGGAACAGATATTGCAACAAAATACAAAACAATTGGATATGGCATCGTCTGAACCCAGTTAGTATAGCTTTCTTTAATTTCAAAATTAATCTTATTGTAAGCGATAATTATAAAAATAAATAAAAAACGAACGTACGAAAGTAATTCACATGATTAAATCTATTAAAAATAGCTTAGCTTTTAAAAATATGGAAAAGAAAAACCAATACCTATTTTAAAAAGAAAAATAAAGAATCATTTATGTTGTGGAATATAAATTATTTTTTCTTAAATTCTGAATCTGAAAATTGACCAAACGCGCTTCACAACATTTAGATCTATAGCTTTTGACCTACTTGGGAATTTATATGGAGGATGAACATCAGCCCAGCAGTGGGATCATTGAATCTACCTACATGAATATAGTTTAAATATGAGCAGTGAAATCATTGAACATACCAACATAAATATAGTTTAAATAAGAAAAATACCTTCTATTTTATTCAATGTAAATTTTCATTTACGATGATCATGAGAACTTTCCAATGAAGCAATTAAAAAACAGCTAATTTAATTTCTTACCAATCTTCTTCAGATCAACAAACTTACGGCCAAGAACCAACTTTCACTTGGCCGCAAGCGCCAACGCCACAAACATTTGTGCCAACACCCCAGGCACATATGGCAACGCCCCAAACATTTGTGCCAACTTCTATCCAACAATTACCAACAGTTTTCACCCCGGTACAAAAAGACGAATCGATGGACAGCGAGCCCCCTCAAGCGTATTCCCCTTCTGATGTGTATGGAGACTTGAGGAACGAAAGCGGATCCACAGGTTGGTATATGATTGATTTCTAACTATAACAAATTGTAACTATATAATTATTTCAATAATAAATAAATAAATAATAAATATCAAATCACACAGATTGAGCTAGCCCCAAAGTAGGTTCGACAGTTATGTTATGACACTATATTTTATAAAGCCCCGGGGCTTCGCTTCCGTGGGTATTTCTACCCGTGCACCAAATTTCATAATAATCGGTCCAGTAGATAATGCGTGAAAAGGTAACAAACTTACTTTCGCCATTAAAATATTAGTTGGGATACATACACATATAATTAAACATCCAATACCCAGGTCAATCTAAAAAAGATAATTTTGCATGTTGACCTGACCGGGGATCCGGCGCGATGACCATTAGGCCACGGAGGTCGACAAATATATTTAAAAAATATATATATGGGTGTTCTTAGGTCTTGTTCTGTCCCTTTCTGTTTACCTTTTCTATCCATCGCTAGTATTTCCATACTAGCGATGGATAGAAGTATATGAAGTAGTCCACACATCCGTACGGACAATAAATAATAATAAATTTCAGAGCCGCATGAAGGGTCGGAGTCCCCCGACCCGCAGGGCCAGAAGCGTCTCAGCGCCTTCCAGCGACTGGGCCCCGCGACGCAGAAGAAACCAAAGCTCACCATTAACCTTTCGTGTAATAAGGGACAAGCTGTTAGGTAACAAACATTTAATGCTTATGTTTAAAAAACATATGTTTAAAAAACATATGTTTAAAAAAATTAACAAGTTTTTTTACAAAAATGTTATTTCTGCAACAAGCTTTTATTGTCATCAAAGAGATCTTATGGTATTTAACGCCTGACAAAAAGCCGATGTCCGTGCTGTAAACTGTCGAGGAGTTCCCCCGTTTGGAGCCGGTCCGGGCTGCCATCAGGACCATCAGGTCATGCTTACCATAATAATGCATTGTCATGGAAACTGAAACGACGTGGGAGATTTCAACTCTGTAGGTCAACTGGAAGTAGGAAATCTAACTTGCAAGATTTGATTACAGACAAAGGGACAGGGGAAACTAGATAAGAGCTTGTTTATGTTTGAAAATTAAATTATAATTACTTTTGGGGTTATTATATCCTTATACATAAAATAAAACCAAGTCCTCTACCGTATCTGTTTGTCTGTCTGTTCACGATAAACTCTAAAACTACACGGATTTTCTCGAACTTACTTTGGGGGTAGCTCAATCTGCGTAATTTGTCCTAATATATTTATATATTTATTTTTCATGTGGTTTTCACCAATATGTAGAGTGATTCCTGAGGAAGGTTTAGGGGTATCATTTATTATGTTTTTTTTGCCCGAGCGAAGCCGGGACGGGTCGTTAGTAGTGTATACAACAGGGTTACTGGTATCAAACTTTTATTTTTTATCTTTTTTTTTATCTACAACTTTTCGTGATTCATAGTTCTTTTTATTCACATAAAATACTATCTAATTAGCGATTCTACACATCAGCCAAGCAACACGAGACAGTACAGTAGCGTTATGTACCGGAATCGAACATACAGTTAACAATTTATAGAAACGACATCAAAATTTAAAAAGATGATTTTTTGTTTTATTTATTACGTTTAGACAAAAGCCGTAGAACAAAAGATGTTAGTCTCTATGTACCTTAATAACCTGGAATAACACATAGGGTACCTTTTATCCCGAAATTCCCACGGGAGCGAAGCCCCGGGGCGCAGTTAATAAAACGCCTGTGGAAGGTTACGCGTTAGATACCAGTAACCCTGTATATGTAACCAGGGAGGTGGTAGATGAAACTACAGAGCTAGTTGAGGAGCACACGCCGGTGCACCTGCGGCATGACGTCACCACCAGCACGGACGAGATCGTTATGAAGTACCTCTACTTCTGGCCGTGGAGGAAGCCCGTAGCCACCAGGAGGGTCGCCGCTTTTAAGACCTCCAAGGTAATATACTTGCTTTTGGCAGACAGACAGACAGACGCGACAGAGGACTTCCTTGCATATTTTAAACATAATCCTGTGCCATTTGTTCGCGATAAACTAAGAAACTATTGCAGGGATTTTCATGAGGTTTTCACCAATGGCTAGTGTGTTGTTGTTTATTATAGTTACAATGTTTGTTATGTATTTATCGGAGCGAAACTGGGACGGGCTAATTGTAAAGATGGTGTCCCACTGCTGGGCAAAGGCCACTACTTCGCTATCTACTAGTTATTTGTATTTGAGAAAAAAAAACTAAATTTGTAAACTTTTTTGTTTCAGTCCGCTATGTTGTTGGAACAAGAGCAAATGGAGGAGCTATACGAAAAAGACAACGTATTTATACAAATCACTGTGAGAATTTCTTAATTACTAATTATTTATATATTTCTCTCATCTTCACATGTGTTCATGCATTGCATTTCGTGTTGCATCCAAAAATCTTTTAAAGATTTTTCTCTGATTTTACGACCGGCCGCCTGCCTCACGTCAACCCTCCTTGGGAATGATATTGTTGCATATCAGCTGCCAAGGCTATATGTTCTTTAGTCGCGGATTATAAAGTTGTCATATTCTAGCGAAACCACGCATACAAATTTTTGACAATTATTATTGTTATCCAAACAATATTATATACTAAACCGACAGTCAAAAGTGATTGTATTTTTTTATGATTTCAGGTCACAAATTACCCTAAAACATGGACTAAGGAAGAGCTATTTGACGTATTTTTGGAACAAGTCAATGTTATTCCGTGCTTTATTGAAGTAAGATTTTTATGTTCCACGTATAACTTGAAAGTTGATCGCTCGCTTGAAAGAGCTCGCGTTGTGAATTTTGTTTATCGTTTCTAAATGAGCAATATATTATTATAAAAACGTAAGAGTTTGTATGTTTGAGACGGGTAATCTCCGAAACTACCGAACCTATTTCATAAATTCTTCCACCATTAGAAAGTTACATTATCCAAGATTGCCATAGGTTCTGCCATCTGGTTCTGGTTCATGCCATCTCAAAATTTCCACGGGAACGAAGCCCCGGGCAACATCTAGTCACATATATCCTATTGCCTTGCAATCTGTCACTATTTCAGAGCAAAATAAACGAATAGTTCCCCTATGTCATTGCAAATATTTTCGCACACGCCATTATTTCGAAAACGTAATTAATTTCGTCATATTCCAGTTCACATCAAAAGAATGCAAATTCCTCGTGATCCGAAGCAAGCCAGCGTTAGTGAGCATACACAAGATGGGCTTCAAGATCCGCAAAGGAGACATAGCGTTGGTTCTGAAGATATCTATAACGCTATTGACCCAGAACCAGATAGACTTCCTCCCGCGACTGGTGCTGAGGAAGAGGCTTGGATTGCGTTATGATGGCGGACACAGCCTCGACTTGCACGAGTTCACGCTCAAATCAGGTATGTTTGTGGATGATATGCGTGCCACTGGTCTGACAACTGTGGATGCCGACCGTGTTAAGTGGAGGGGAATAAGTAGGAAAGTGAACTCTGGGCTTCGGAGGCTCCTTAGCCTTCATAACTTGTAGTTTTGTCTCAATTTCTTGGATACGGCCTCGACTTCTACGAGTTCACGCTCAAATCAGGTATGTTTGTGGATGATATGCGTGCCACTGGTCTGACAACTGTGGATGCCGACCGTGTTAAGTGGAGGGGAATGAGTAGGAAAGTGAACTCTGGGCTTTGGAGGCTCCTTAGCCTTCATAACTTGTAGTTTTGTCTCAATTTCATGGATACGGCCTCGACTTCTACGAGTTCACGCTCAAATCAGGTATGTTTGTGGATGATATGCGTGCCGTTGGTCTGACAACTGTGGATGCCGACCGTGCGAAGTGATGGAGAAAAAGTAGGAAAGTGATTTTTTAAAACTCTAGCCTACACGACTTGTAGTTTTGTGTCTCAATTTATTTTACACAGGTTTGACAGTGTTATTTATTTGTTTACTAGCTTTTCCCGCGGCTTCGCCCGCGTTTTTTTCGTGCGTCCGCTCGTAAAATATTAATGTCACTGTCTCGGGTTCTAAGCCACATATTGTGATGAAACCAATGCCAGATTTTATGTCAGACCATCCGGTGTACAACTGTGATAACCTCATCGTATTCCATCCAGTAGTTTTTGCGTGATGCAAGGCGAACATACAGATAGACAAAAAAAATATCAAATAAAACATCATCATCAAACATCAACTTTCAATTTTCAGGGGTTGTAGGGGTTTTAGGTCGCAATTTCTGGTGTTTACAAATATTTATTGTTACAGACATCAGTCACTTCATCTACTTCCCTCTTAACCGACTGCCCAATCAGACCGACCTCATACAAATGCAGAGCGTGGTCGACTGGGATCAATTGACTGAGCTCAATCTATCGCGTAATAGATTGACGTAAGTATACGGGATTTCCACAGATTTATATATTACTAGCGCCCCGGAACTTAACTCCCGTGGGAATTTCGAGGTAAAATGTACCATTTGTGTTAATTAATTATATTTTACCCGTGTACCAAATTTCGTAACCATCCGTACAGCAGATTTTGCGTGAAATAGCAACAAACATACATCCTTACAATTTTTTCCATTTATAATATAAGTATATATAAGTAGTAAAGAAAATTTGCACACATTGCCCACATGTTCCACCGGCTATGGGTGCATATTTAAATACAAAGTCAAAAATTTAAACTCAAAGCATTTATAACATAATTTGTGTTTGTACACGGTAAATTTAAATAAGAGTTTCAATAGATTGCCCTTTCGGGCATGCAATATTTTTCATTGACAAAATTATCAACAAATAATCTCAATTTTAATTTACGCAATTTATATATTTTTAAAATCTTCTTCATAGTCGTATTCCTCATGACTAAGGGACGTGGTCATTACATGGAATGAAACACACGCAACAACTTTCTTGGCATTATTAATAGAGTGGTTTGCCATTGCTTTCTCCATTTCACACACAAGTTAATAATGAACAAGTGTGCAGGTTTCCTCACGATATTTTTCCTTCACCGGAAGCAATTGGTGGTCGACGAAAACTATACTATACATGAGCCAGATTGGTATACAAACTCATGTGACACGAGTAGGATTACAACCTCAGATTTTTCGATCCACAGGCGGGGATCTTAACCATTACACCAACACCGATTCATTTTTAAAATAGTTCAAATAATCATTTTGCTCCCAGGTCAATCGACGGCTTCCACCTATCGAACACGTGTCCTAACCTCAAAATCCTTGACCTGTCGAACAACTACTTGGACAAGGTGACCGCTTTACTTCGCTGTCGGAACCTTCCTCTACGGGAGCTCAGTCTGGAAGGGAACCCTCTGTGCCATGATTTCACTGACCCTAATGAGTATCTGCGACTTGTAAAAATGCTGTTCCCGACTCTTCGAGTGCTTGTAAGTGTATCTTTATTGTCTCTCACTTTCATTTACACGTGTTCCCGGTAATGCATGGGGTTGTGAGGCCACAAATCCCGGGGTAAGCTTAAAAATAAACCTTGCAATTTTGAAGATTCGGCTGTTATTTTAAGACCGGCCGACTGCTTAATGTCAACCTGGTTAGGGAATGTTATTTGTACTTATCAACTGTTAAGCCTCGCGCTCTCATCTTCACGTATTCCCAGTTACATTAAGGCGTGTGAGGCCACAAAGCCCTCTTTGAGGATGTTATTGTTGCCAAGGCTTTTGTCACATTGTTTACAAACATGTTGTAATTTTCGTAAACAAAGAAAAATATAGATTTATTTATTTCGTTTCCACTAATAGAAGAAAGAGAAATAACGTTCAGTTGTTCTGTCTCATTTGGGTACGCAAAGACAAGGAAAAGTGACGTTCGTTACAGACAAACCGTTACTTTTTGCATTTTTTTTATTAGGATGGGGTAACTATCTACTTGAAAGGCGACCTACCAGGGCACCGAAAGAACTTCTGTCCCCACGGAGCCGAGAGCATAGTGGAGAAGTACCTTGACACATTCTTCCCGTTGTTAGAGGCGCAGCCGTCGGACAGACAGATGCTCGAAGATATGTATGACGAGAACGCGTTGATGAATGTTTTGTACAGATATAAGTTCAGTAAGTGTTTTTATTACAAACACGCTCGGGTAAAAACATAATACATTACATAGATGTATATCTATTACAAAGGTGGAAGGTACCTTCCTCAGAAATCACACTATCACGCATCAAAATCCTTTGTGTATTTTTAAAGATCGAAGCATACATATTGACTGACAGACAGCGAGAAGCGACTTTGTTTAATACTATGCAGTCTCTCTTTATTTCGGGTTACCGTAAATTTTAAGATTCTGAACATCGATGTTTTAACAACCGACCGCCTGCCTGACATCGACCCTCTTTGGGGATGCTGTTGTTCCCTGTCAGCTGTTAAGGCGTGTACCTTGGTCGCCTCGAATAACATCCACGGGAGGATATGGAGTGGTATTTTGGGGCGGAACCACGCGCCCCACCAGTGTATATCTAGTGTATAATATAAAATTAATACAATTAGCTACACAGATCTCAGACAGGTGCCACCGCGAATGAACATACAGTCAACAGCAAATCAATCTACTTAAGTTCATTGCAAAGTCGCCGCTATTACCGCGCCATAGAAGTGGATGTGCTGTTGACTGTACATTGCGTAGTTTGCATGACAGCTCTTATTTACCTTTAAGGAAATAATAATTTACGTCGTAAAATGAAAAGTATATTTTTTATTTGCAAAACACGTGAAATGTTAGGCGAAATTAGGCGAACTATATGCCAATAGTGTGTAACAGACAGTAATTTTTATTTTTAGTCCACAGATTATTCCGCATATCGTCGAACAACAGTAAGTTCCTGGACGATGGCTTGAAGGACGTGATAGAGGGCGCCACTTCCATCACCAAATACATCAACAAGTGGCCCGTGTTCAAACACGACCCGTTCACTTTCACCGTCGATATATTATCCCATAATGTATGTATTTTATTTACATTTACTTAAGCGAAGAACTGTAATGGTTAAGCCGCCTGTGAATCTATAGGTCCCAGGTTCGAATCCTACTCGTGCTACATGGGTTTGTACACCAATCTGACTTATGTATAGTATTTTTCATAGACTACCACTTGGTGCCAGTGAAGGAAAACATCGTTAGCAAACCTGCACACTGGTTGATTATTAACTTGTGTGTGAAATGGAGAATTCAATGGCAAACTATAATCACTAAATAGTGCCACAAAAGGTTTTGTGTGTGTTTCATTCCACGTAATGACCACGACCCTCAGCCATGAGGAATACGACAACAAACATTTATTTTACAGATTGACGGTCTTTGATATTTATCTATGCTTGTTATTAAGTATATCCCAGAAAATAAGTGTCTAACTTTGAGGCTGATTAAAAAGCTAGACGAGTATGACAGAGAAAGGTATACATTTTTTTTCTAGGAACAATCAACGATCATCAAAATCTGCGGCATACTTAAGCTAACAGCGGAATCCTTAGCAGAAGACGAGCACATAATATCTTTCTCACGCACCACCGTGCTGCATACGAGTGACAGAGTCGAGTATAAAATAGTCAATGAATTGTTACTGTGGGACGAACCTAGTAACGAGTGCTATGCCAACGCTTTCCAAATCACTAAGGTAAGATATTTTTTTTATTTTTACTTTTAAATAGAAAGGCATAAACAATAGTCATGGAAATGACAATGCTCCGCGGGATGTGTGGCATTTATCTTCGTCACATGGCCATGTCTTCGAAAACTAGCAGACTACGTAAGCAGCAGTAAGCAATATACAGTTGTTTGTCTGTATATGCCGCTCTCGCTTGGCCCTGGCAGGAGTTCATCGAAATCAGTTCAATAGATTTTGCGTGATTGAGTAACTAACATATTTGCAGACTTGCGTCAGAACTTTCATATTAGCTATTGCCTGCAGCTCCGCCCGCGGTAGCCTATGTTTGACCTCGACTCATTAGCTATATATGTATATATATGTCAAATGTCATGAAAATCCTCCCAACGCATTAGCCATGAAAGCGTGACAAGCAGATATTCAGGGATACATGAATGAAATATTTTGAGATGGGCTGGCATAGTCGCACCAAGCAATTGGAGCCCTCGACAAAAAATAGATTTTTTTAAAATATTTGGGATGACTTGAATAATATTATAATAAAAAACGATAATCTTAAAAATAAAGTTTATTTCTCATTTAATTAAAAATGTGCAGTAATAATGTAAATAAAGAGTGTGTCTAAAGTCACTCGCAAATTCACAAAACCATGTTTACACATAATACATATATTCGAATTACTACTGGTTTCATACAAGCCTCATTTGTACAAAGGGTTTAAAGGTTCAGTTTTGCAGGAACAAATTGGCACTATCGGTTTGTAATATACTCTTAAAATTAAATGTAATATTATGAACTCAATCCTGAATTAAAATCCAATGTTCAAATGATTCTCACACAGTATCCATTGACTCCTCATTAGTAGGTTCAGTCTCCATCTCCATGTCCTTGTCATCAGATCCTGAGGCATATTTAATTCTCAATTTCTCATAATGCAACTGCTCCTTAGTGGACACAGAAGGCTTGCATTTTGCAAGAGCTGCTCTGAAGTCTTCAAATGTGACAAATATATCCTCGTCCATAGTTCCATTTTCAATATGAAGGGTCAAAGCATTTGTTGCTGCTGCCTTAACCAAGCCAGCCAAATCTGCTCCTGTGTAACCATCAGTAAGACCTGCTATTACTTGTAAATCCACATCAGGGCCTAGTTGAGGCTGTGTACCATCTTTTGTCAACTTTTGCAGTATATCAAACCGATCATCTCTGGCAGGCATGCCCACATACATGACACGATCTAAACGGCCAGGTCTTAGTACTGCTGGGTCGATAATATCTGGCCTGTTGGTTGCTGCTAGTACAAATACTCCTTCTCTGCTTTCTATACCATCCATTTCTGTCAACAGCTGATTGACAACCCTTGCAGCTCCGTTGTGATCTTGTGATGTACGTCTTGGACATAATGCATCAAACTCATCAAAGAATATAACACAAGGTGCAGAGTTACGGGCACGCCTAAAACATGTTCGCACGGCCCTTTCACTTTCACCCACATACATGTTAAGCAACTCAGGCCCTTTCACTGAAATGAAGTTGACTCCAGCCTCATTGGCTACAGCCTTAGCCAATAATGTTTTACCGCAGCCAGGAGGTCCACAAAGCAAAACTCCACTTGGTGCAGCCAATCCCAGTTTCTTTAGTTGTTCAGGATACTTTACAGGTGCTAAAACTGCAAGCTGCAAATCTTTCCGCACTTGATTTAAGGAACCAACATCATCCCATGTAACATCAGGAACTGTGACAATACCCTCTCTGACTGCACATGGCTTTGTTGTTTTAAGTGCTTTCAAGAAATCTTCATGTCTTATAGCCAGACCTTCAAGTTCAGCTGAAGTATAGGGCATAGAGTCCTCTAGCAAGCTGACAACTTCATTGACAGGATCAATGGGTTCAGGATTGTTTGTACCGTTTTCTATGTGATTAGTCTCCACAACAGGAATTTCAGGGTTTAATTCAGGAGCTTGAGATTCAGGTTTTGCTTCTTCAACAACATTGTCTTCAGTTACTACAGCATCACCAACCTCTTTTGGTGCTTCTTCTTTCTCCTTTTCTCCATTAGGAATAACAGAAACTTCATTGTTTTGTTGTTTTTCTGCTAATTCCTTTTTCAAGCTTTCTGCTCGTATTTCAGCAAAGATCCTCTTTACTGCATATGTACTTGCTTTGTTAACAAGAGCTTGTAAATCTGCTCCAACAAAACCTGGTGTTATTTGAGCAATAGCATTTAAATCTATATCTTCGCTCATTGATATATTTTTACACAAAATTGATAGGATTTCTTTCCTTGCTTTCAAAGACGGAATACCCAAAGTAATTTCTTGTTCAAGACGTCCCGCTCGTCTCAAAGCTGGGTCTAAGGCATCAGGATTATTTGTAGCAGCAAGTATGAGAACTGAGGAATTGTTTTCACCCAAATTGTCTAAACTAGCCAGCAACTGAGCCACCATTCTCTTCTCCATATCCTTTTGAGCATTTATTCTGTTTCCGCACACTGCATCAATTTCATCAATAAACAACACACATGGAGCTATTGACACTGCCCTCTCAAATAACTCCCTGATGCGTTCCTCAGATTCTCCAGACACTCCTCCAACCAATTCTGTGCCCGTCACGGCCATCAGTGGCAACTGTAACTTTCCAGCAATAGCGTGTGCCAGCAAAGTTTTACCCGTTCCAGGAGGCCCATGTAATAATGCCCCCCTAGGAGCCTTTATGCCTAATTGGCTGTAAACTTCAGGATGTTTCATATGTAATACAAGGTCACAGATCTGTGTTATAATTTCAGATATACCACCAATGTCTTCAAAACTAACTTTAACAGTCTTCGCAATAACATCATACTTCTTCTTAGCTGGTGCACTTTTATTTACATCCACTTTCCGCTTCCTGTCACCAGTATGTGCATTTTGATGTGATTTTGGAAGCTCCATTGCTGTGCTATTCGCGTTTCTAATAGGTATGTGAGGGGTTATGGTGATTTGATCATTAATTTTTGGTAATTTCGGCGCCGCGGATCCATCTTCGTCACTACTTAGAATGTCTATCGGTTCTCCCGACTTGTCCGTCGCCCGCCGAGTGGCTGCAGGTCGTTTTTTATCCTGCATTTTATACATAGCAAGCAAGCGATCGTTCAATGCGCTGTTATTTTCGTCCAATAACTCCAAATCTGATTCTTCCTCGGACCCTTCCGACGTCGACGCTCCGTCGAGTCCGTAACTCTGTAACACCACTTTGTAAGCACTCTCTACCATCTGGCAGAAAGCTGTATCGCTTCTATTACTGTATTCACGATAACGCTCTTTGAGAGAACGCGCCATTTGGCTCACATCGACGAAAGTCTTGTCCACATTTTCCGCGAGGTAATTTTTCACACGGGACACGATCACGGGGTCGTTCATCGTCTTTTGTCGTGTTTGGTGTTTCTTCATTTTGCGCAACAATTAGATATAACGTGCTAACACTAAGTAATCTACAAAATAAATTGATATTTTCTGTATCTGGCTGCTACGGATCGCGATGTTTGTGGTTTGACAGCGGCGGCGTCGGCGAATCGATGAAATGTTGACAGCTAAAAAATAAATTGTCTATGGATACTGATCTGTGGTCCAAAGCATGCGTTCAAAAACTATTATATTTAATTTATAACACTTTATATATATAATTGTTTTAATAAGTCAGATGCCTTCAGGCAACTTAAATAAAATCTGACACCAGTTATCAATAACACACTTTATATCATTATGAATGCGTTCAAATGAAGGCATGGAAACATAAACAGTTTTTCATAATAACTACACCTCTGGGCTTGGGTATACAGATAGTATGAAACTTGGCAAAAAATACATTTTGCGATGTCTCACACTTAATTTTTGATGCTGAGAAATTATTTTTAATTGTTTTGTTTCAGATAAGGTCAAAAAAGTTATACGTCGATTTGGATTTTGAATCCACCCCTGATGAAGAAACCAAAGAAAAACTAATAGTCGTATTTGAACACTTGACTGAATTAGACAGGCATGCAAGCAGAAAGTAAGTACACGTAACCTTTTTAAAATACTATTTCCTAGCTGCGGCTTCACTCCCGTAGAATATTGGGATAAAAAGTATCATGTCACTTGGGATTAACGTAACTTCCTAGTCTACTGATGAAAGAAATTTAGAAATGTGGATTAGTTCCAAAAATCACTGGTTACACCTAGTCATCTTCTGGATTTCCAAATTTACAAATACTTTATAATTATTAGTGTAGCGTCAACAGCACATCAAGTTACCCAACATGAACCTCTATGACTCGGTAATAGCGGCGAGTTTACAATGAATTTAGATAGGTTGATGTGCTGTTGACTGTACTTGTGTATTTATTTTTGCAAAATATACATGATAGTTGTTTTTTTACAGATGCCTGGAAAGGAAAAATTGGAATTTAAAGAATGCCCTGGATAACTTCATGCAGCTATTAAAACTGAACGATTTAAGCTCAATTAGATCAGACACCGAAGATGTACGACCAATACCAATACCATCAATCGACCAGCACGGCAGGGAGCGTCAGCTCCTCACATTGACCGTTAATCACTGATTTTTTTGCAATAGTTCATTGAAAGCGCACGCTGCATGTTTTCATTCGTAGGGGCCCCTTACCCCTAAACCGGCCCCAAGGAACTAATGCGCGTTCGATAGGTTTCGCCATTGATGTGCATCGAAACCCCATGCGATTTCTTTTAGGTATGTTACCAACGTGAAAAAAACACAAAAACAATCTCTTGTGTGAATACTTACCACACAACAAATTCTTCTACAAATTAATCAAATCGTTTTTTGTTCAGTCAGAATACACTTTCTTCAACAGTATAAGTAAGCACCAAGAACTATTGATGATAAAGAAACTTACACAATTTGTTATCGTTAGATTGAATTACTTCAATTTGATTCAACCTGTAGATTTAAGTTAAAAATACATTTCACTTTAAACTTTAGGAGATGTGATTCTTTCAAATAAACTTTAACATTATATATATAACTTTGTTTTTATATTTTCCGTTACACTTGGCATAAACATCGTGATTATAAAAGTACGCAAGTCGCAAAACAAACAGGAAAAAATTACTTTTATGACCTTACTATCTTATTTATTAGGTAGATAGTATAAGAAAACTCTTTCTTTATTTTTTCCATTTCACACACACATTTTCTGCGTTCATTACTGGTTGTACCAATTTACAATTGTTCAAAAAGTGAAAAGAAAAATTGTACGTATTTTGAAATAAATTCAAATCACTGAATCATATCATAGTCTTTCGCAATCTATTAACTGTAAATTTAACTACACATTGTTAAAAATTGAGAAAAATAAAGAATTCTAATTTTTAGTTTATTTTTAATATCAAATTCTCTTGGAAATATTAATGCACATTATGTAGGTACCCTAAAAATTAAAGTAATCTAGACAATCATCTCGAGGTGCCTAGCGTACTCTATGGTTTGTTCTGCGAGCTCCGCGGACGGCAGAGTCCCGGCGGCGGCTGCGCAGGTCTCCTCGGCCGCGTTGAAGTGATAACAGCCATCCGCGCCCAGCACCCAATTACGCTAAAAGTGTAAAATATTATGTAGACATCTTTCATGTTGCTTTACTTGCATAAATTCAAACAAAATTTGATTAAAACCTTCTAGACTTAATTTTAAGCCATTTTCCTTATTTTAGTGCAACTGTGCAAATACCAGACGGGTGATAAGGCCATACTGGGACCATTTCACACAGCTGATCTCCTTTATTCCCTATCTATTTTTTCTCTCGCGTTTTACTGGTCACATTTAGGATGATTTGCAATGCCCAGATAAAAAATAAACGTTGGAATTTTGAAGGTCGTGATTTTTGCGACTGGATGGATACCTGTCTGACGACGACTCTCTTTGGGAATGTTCCCACTCTGGAGTAGGACCACTACTGCCCTTTATAGAGGGTGTGACCCCTATTTTAAAGTATTCTTTCAATTTCACAATAAAAAAAATTATAAGTATTATCTATTTTTTAATAATCTAAAATTACCTAATTAACTCAAAATCAAAATAACTTAAAGACAGAACTACCATACCTTCTTGCCATATTCATGAACAGCCTGCTGTGAAGCCAAGTTCAAGCGTCTTGCTGCCTCAGCACAAGATATACAAAGGTAGGCCTTCTCGATACACGCAGCTATCTCCCCTCTCACTGTATCTAGTAGGGTGTCCATAAAGAATGTGTAGCTTTCTGCTGGGACATTGCCCTGGGAAAGAAGTTTTATTTTGAGGACACAAAGTAATAATTATATACACAAAGTAATAGTTTGCTTATAGGAATAACGAAGCATGGTGGTGTAACGGTTAAAACACCCGCATGTGGATCTAAAGGTCCCAGGTTCGAATCCTACTCATGCCACATGAGTTTGTATACCAATCTGACTCATGTATGGCAGAAGGCAATGGCAAACCACTCCATTAATAATGCCAAGTTGTTGTGTGTGTTTCATTACATGTAATGACCACGACCCTGTCATGAGGAATACGACTATGAAGAGATGTACTTTTACTCTAGCAATGTTCATTTTGCACTATTCTATATTGTTACTATATTATCCTAATATTAGTAGTAATATTATAAATGCGAAAGTTTGTGAGCATGTATGTATGTTTGTTACTCTTTACGCAAAATCTACTAGACGGATTGTTATGAAATTTGGTACATGGTTAGTACAAAACCTGGAATAATAAATAGGTTACTTTTAATCACAAAATTCCCATGGGAGCGAAGCCCTGGAGCACAGCTAGTATAACATATATGTATAGATGAACACCCAAGATCTAGGTTAAACTAAAAAATATAATTTCTCATATTGACCTGACTGGGGATCAAATCCAAAATATCCAATGTAGCAGACTAGCATGATTACAAATATGCATACCTTCGCCAGGAATATCTTATTGTAACTGCCCTCCATTAAATACTGCTCTAAAGCCAAAGGGTGTCGCACATAAGGATCGGCTCTGATAACATCCACAGATAAGCGTTCCAACTCAGTGTGGAATTCAGCCACCCTGTTCTGGGATAGCAGGAATAGGAGATTCAGGCCAAGTAGCTGGTACATATATGCTGATTCTGGTAAATGGTCCCTGTAAGAAACCATCTAGTATGAAAAACTTGTGTGTGTTGCAGTCATGATTGCAAGTTTTTACTCATGCAACACATGCAGGTACATAAGCAACACACTGATTTGAAGTCAGACCTTAGGTCTAACCATAGACAAGGTTAAAAGATTTATAAAAATAGATTGAAAAGATGAATGCTGTAATTTGATTAATTAAAGAGTAAATATAAATAAATACGAAACAATGGACCATACTTGTAATCAAAATAGTAGCATTTCAACTGAGACATAAAGCGTTCAAATGCTTTGACATCTTTAGTAGCCACTGCCCATTGTGCACCTATTTCCAGCACATCTCTGGCTAAAATCAGTTCTTTCTGGTTTGCTGCTGTGTTGTTGCTTGGTAGAAATGTTAGTTGAGTAAGACCAACCTGTTAGAAAAAATGATATATCAACAACAGAAGTATAACCTGAGAAGTTAACTATAAGCTTCTTTATTACTAAAGAAGGGTCAATATAAACCTATACAAATAAAGCTACATTTGTATTAAATTCGAATAATATCATGAACAATAAACAGTACAAAAGCTCTGCGTAATTTTTGCCAAGTCATGATGTACCTACCTTTATTTTGTTTAACAATTCGCCGCATTTATCCAATTTGGGGGGTTTCTTTGCCCATTCCGTTTTGAGGTTATGATACAAACTAGCAACATCTTTCACTGAAGCCATTATGTGATTTTATTCGCGAAAAACAACAAACAAAACCAAAATTTTCACCCAAGAACAGTTTTCTTTCAGAGATGAGGATTTGACTTTATTGACAGTATTTTTTTTTGTTTCATTTATCCATATGAAAAGGCAAAGGGTTACTATAGCACAAAACCGATCTTTAACCGGTGCAACCCAAACATCACATTTGATATAGATACCACAGATATAAAAACATTACATCGATACAAATAATTTAATGAATGTAATATTATTTCTTATCTTAAATCAAAAACCTAAATAAAAAATGTCATGTCAACACGAATTATGGAATAGGGAATAGAATATTACGCAAAACTCGGCACAGATGGCGTCACTAGTATAACTAGGGTACACAAACATTGCCAATGGAGGCAAAAAGCGACAATTTTCAATATTGTTGCAGATTTACGACCAAAAATACCTTCTGTGCAATCGTGGTGCGAGTTTAAAAGAAAAAGGAAGGATTTAGTGGATTATTGAATAGGCTTTCAGAACACAAAGTGTTAAATACAAGTCAAATTTGCTAAATGATTCAAGTCCATTGTAAAACACAATACGTTTATTATAATTATTGAACATTATTGATATCACATTGCACTATTTGTAGCATTGGGATATGTATTAACAACTACCACCCGAAAACTATTCAAAATTAAATAAACACAAAAAAACATCTATAGGGTTCACCATAAATGTCGACACATATTTGATTTTTAGCTTCACGTTTAGCAGCTCTTTGTCGCCTTTGTGTACACTTTTAAGACTTCAATTTTAGATCATGAGAAAACTGAAGGGCCGTTAACTGGTCCTGAAAATAATTACACCATTTTAAATTATGTTCTGCATTATTTGGTCAACTGATAAACTGGATTTTGATTGTAAGCCTTACTTGTATAAAGTCCATATTTTCATAAGTCGTCACGTGTGAAATGTTCCGAGCTTGTTTTTGACCATTTTCTGGCTCGAAAATTTTGCAGCGTGTGGCGTTTTCCCATAGTTTTCGAAGTTTTTTATCTTTGAAAAATGATGTTTCCCAATATTTTATATTTTCACAAACGAATGCTTACATAAGAAAAATATAAACAAACTACTTTGTTAAAACGTTTTGAAATATACGTATATACGTTTTAAAAACTATAAAATAAACGTTTTCATTAACTTAGCAAAAGGCGGCAATGCTTTTGTTTACCAATATCAACCACACAGTGTTGCACCTATTCCATGGGCGTTTTTTTTAATGATTTTTGTTTTATACTGGCAATGATTATTAAATATGTCATTGCAATGTCAAGTTTTCTTTTACAGATAGGTAGGTACTAGGTACTAGATGGTTGGTACCTACTACTTAGGGAATGGATAGTTTAGTTTTTTTTCTAGTTTTCTTCCCGAGCTTTTCCAGAATTGTGTGTAATAATGAATTTATTGATAATATGTCACAAATATCGCAGTGTTAAAAATCGGCGTCTCTTTGTAAGAAAATAGAATATGATATCTCAATATGAGTTCAACTTCAGCAGTGGTGTGCCGTGAAATATTTGACGAAAACAGTCAACCATCTGCTGAAGGTAATATCATTTTATTTATTCTAATAAGGCACATATTTGGTATAAATTATTGAAAACTAATTTATTATATATAATATTTAAGTAATACAGAGTTATTTGGTACTTTTCTGTTCCATTTTACTCTTACAAATCGGTGCCTAATCAAAATGTTACCTATTTTAATGACACATCCACATATAAATATTTAAAAATTTACCATCATCATGACCATTCCTCGTTTTCATCTATTTGTGATATAAATGAAGAAAAAGCATTTCCATAGGTTTTTGAACACTGCAATAACCAGAAAAAATAATGTGTTATTTTTTTTGTCTATTATATTAGTTACTAGCGGCCAGATCAGTCTTCACTCGGGTAAACCATAACAAATTATACACCTAATCCTTCAAGGTGCAATATCTAAAAAACCTACATCAAAATCCATTGTGTAGTTTTATAGATATAGGGCATAAATAGGACAGACATACCATGGGATGAGAAGAGACTTTGTTATATACTATATAGTGATGATAGTAGTTACATAGATAGTATTAATTGTATTTAACTCTCTACTTCTAAAATTGCTTGGTTCAAATTGGGTTGTGCTTATTGTTAAAATATGCCTATTTATATTTTAAGCAAGTTTCACACTATCATCCTAGAATCTAGAATGATTATGAGTGTAGAAATAATAATTGTGATAATTTTAATTGTAGAAGTTTCGGAATATGCCCAACAACTGGGAATCGATCCAGAGAGCGAGAGCCACCTGTTACCACTCGCTAAAGATGGCCTCATGCAGGCTCTACCAACACCATGGAAAGCATAGTGAGTTTATTTCAAATATTTAATTAATCTCTTTATCTTTGAACTTTATGAATGATTATGGGTGAATTTCACAAGCGTTTTGAACGCCGCTGTGGGCTATCATTAGTGTTTATTAAATTGTACCATAAACAGTAATCAATTTAATTATCCTATTTTATAAATAAGTAAAGTACTGGTACAGTGTATATGTTTTCTAAATTTTCGACAAAGCTTGAATGCACTTTGTGTGACTATGTCAGCATCATGGGGGATCTCTAATATAAACTTATCTAGCTTTCATAATGCTTGTCCACAACATATAAATGGATTTAGCCACCTGTGATAATGGACTGCTCAACACTATGTTCAGCAATCCATTACACACGGGCACTGTGGCTAAAAATCTATTACGTAGGGCAGAATATCGACACATATCACGACATGTATCAAGTCTTCCTCTTTGTTACACACAGTACACAAATCTGACCAAGTCACGCGCATCATAAGAAAGAACTTGTTTACCGGAACGTGGCCTGACCTCACCCTAAACGCGGAGACAAGGAGTTCCCTAGAGAGGCTAGCACAGTCAAACAAACAAACAAACAAACAACAACCTAGGCCCCAAAGTTGGTGTTCCGTTTTCATCGTTTTATTTCCATTAAATTCAATGTCGCGCGCCTTATCGATGTATTTGTTAAATCGCACCATTTATATGGTACTGCATTCAATTCTAGCCAATAGGAACCCGCGGTTCGCCGCCACGCATGCGCAGTGCTGCCGGCGCAACAAAACGCCATAGCGGCGGCAAGGGGAGATTTTTTTCTTCGTTACAGGCTCTTGGCGCGATCGCATTAAAAAAAATATGTAATCATTGTGTTATCATATAAGTGCATCGCCAGTGCTATTTAAACTGGACTATTTCTATCGTTACCGAGTACAGAATTACCGTGTGTCAGGCCGGCTGGCAGGTGTTTAAGGACTATTAATTCCAGTGAACCATATTCGTGAGGGATCTTGGGGTGGTAAGTACGCGCAATATTCCTTATTGGCATTACTGCCTGTAGTATCGTTATTTACCGGCGAATACCGAAAGGTATTTGATCCAGATGAGCGATTGACAAATCCTTAATTTATCGCGTCAATTTGCAACAGTTGGTGACTTTTGGATCTTTTGGATTGTCCTGTACCAAAACAGGACACCTGTCAAAATATTGTTGCCATCTCTGAGTACAATATCTATTTACAGTGGGCAGATGTTCGGCTCCCTCAATTGCCTCTCGCTACAGAGTCTGCCACTTCTTTACCTCAAACTCCTATGTGGGATGGCACCCACTGCATCTTAATATTTTTATGAGTGTTTAGCACCATTCCCAAAATATCATAGGCTATCGGTATTCCTCGGCTGTCCGAGGTACACCAAGCCAAATGTTACAGAGCACTTCTTGCATCCATGAGGATAACAATATTCGCATCTGGTAAATCTGCAGCATATTTTAGGGCTTCCGCAATGGCCACCAGTTCTGCTCTCATTATACAAATATTCCCATTTAAACGCCACCCTTTTGTGGTATCTGTTTGAGGATCAAAGAGAGCAGCACCGGCGCCATGGCTAACCTTTTGATGCGTCTGTGAATAGTTTATAATATTCACTGTATTCTTGTTCAAGATAATGAAGTGTCAGATTTATCAGCTCTTACACATTAGTGGCACGTTTTGGTGTATTTACATATTTAATATCAACTACTATAAAGGATACATCTACATATGACATCCATATATCGAGCGAGTACATTTCCAAGATGTTACTATTCTTAAACAGTTCTATGTCCCTAAGATCACGGTGTACTTCTGTCAGCATCGGTTTTGTTTTATTATTCCAATAACAATTCTCCCGAGATAGTTCTTCAATCAAATCGAGAGAATTGCCATTAGGCATGGAGGCTATTCTTAACAAGTATCTACATCCCAGGGATAGTCTTCGAATAAAAAGTGGAGGGAGGCTAAGCTCGCACTCCATAATGTTATGGACTCCAGTCCATGTGGACTGGAGTACTTCTTAGGAAACCACCGCAGATGTGCATTGCTCTGTTTTGTAATACATTCAGTTTATTAAGATGGGTTCTAGCTGCATTTGTATATAAATAGCTACCATAGTCTATTCTACTCCTTATCAGGGATATATACAACCTACGCAGATGTTTGGGATGGACTCCCCATGTACTACCCGCCAAAACTTTCAGAATATTTATAAATTTATAACATTTTTTTACAAAGTTCATTTATATGCGGTCCCCATCTTAGCGACCTATCCAGCCAAAACCCAAGATACTTAACTTTATCGACAGTTTCCAGCCTTTTTCCATTAATGTCTATATCTACTCGAGTAGATATGAGATCTGTTGAAGAGACATAGTTTCGTTTTGGTCTCGGCCAAGTCCAGACTAATTGTAATGGATTCCAAATCTTCCTCGATATTTGTCACAGCAGTCTCTAAATTCCCGCGCTCAACCGTCATATATAAAACGAAATCATCTGCATATGTAAGACATTAACATTACTAATATCTTCAGTAGCGAACATTGTAACGACATTAAAAAGCAAAGGCGATAAGGGGTCACCTTGTGCTAGGCCTTTCTGTGCACATCTAATGAGACTATTGTTGCAGCTATCAGTTATGTTGCACAGCCTCTCAGATAGAAAGCTCCATATATATTTGCATATTTAGTTTCCTTTGCAATGTCGTTATCAAGGATGGAATATTAACATTATTATAGGCATTTTCTATATCTAAAAATATGGCGATTGTAGGTGTGTTATTAGTGAAGCCTATTTGGATAGTGGATACCATTTTAACCAAAGCATTAATACAAGATTTCTTTCTTCTGAAGCCAACAGTATAGTTACTTAACAATCTTTTACTTTCGACATACCATTCCAATCTTTTCATAAGTATTAAATGAAATAGCTTGCAAGGGCAGTACATCAGTGATATAGGTCGTAGGGTATCTCCAGGTTTAGGTACTGCTACTACTCTTATGTCCCGCCATTGGTTGGGTACACTTCCTGTTTGTAAAATTCTATTATAAATACTAAGCAAAAATGTTTTGTCTGAGACTGACAAATTATACAACATGGAATAGGAAAAATTGTCAGCTCCTGGGGTGGTGTCTTTTCTCTTTAATGAATTCTCAATTTCTTCGATTGTGATGTCTTTGTAGGAAGGTATGTTACTGGTAGGTATTATACTTCCCAACAGCAAAGCGGCTAGTATGAAGTGCAGCAGTCTCTGGATAGCAGCGATGTGAAGCAGCGGAAGTGAAGGTAAGCAGAGAAAGATGATGAATGCGTGGAAGTGAAAGAAGATGATAAGGTTTATTGCAACACGCGTTACAAGCAAGCGTACACAGAAAAATCACAGGTACAAAAGTCACAACTAAGAGTGTTCGATATTATAACACACGATAGTCGGAAGAAAACGTAAGCAATCCGCGGAGCGCGCGATACGTGCTGGGTGTCACAGTGATCTCGGGCGACTGGCGACGCGTAGCAACGTCGACCGTTGTGAGCGGGGCGCGCACGCAGTCAGCGCGTGATCGTGTTCATTTTCCTTCCTTAGTCTTTTTATTCAATCTCTTTGTAGCAAGAATTTCTGTACTACTTTCTAGTATTCTTTTCACATTTTCCTCCTCAATATCCAGGTCAATGTCCTTAATAATTCTATATGAATACACTACCTCATTAGTCCTTTAGCATATCCATTCCTTTTCTCTAAACATATCACAAAATATAATTAGTTTTTCCGCTTCTTCCTCATTTTTCAGCCTAATGAGAACTTTATATGGACTTTTGTAGATCACCTTCTGAACTGATTGCACTTTCTCTTTATGTAGATCTCTTACCAATCCAATTTGTTTAGGTAGAATTTCCTTAGAAGATAGCGATACTTCACACATCGTAGCGTTGAGATTTCCTTCTGTACCAATATGTTTTCTGGGCACACTGATTAGTCTCCTTTTTTATTCTTCCCCACCTCTATAAATGGAGTTAGATCCTCCTCATTAGATTCAGATCTTTGTCTTTTTCCCATCACAACATTTTCTCCATCTACCCTCTGGTTCCCAGCAACATCAGCATTATCCCACTCCAAATCAGATCCAATTACAATGTTTCGAATTTCCTCCTGGGTGTACTCCCTTTGTGTTTCCATTGCAGGATCCACTCATCACTCAAGTTAAAGGGCACCAAAACACAATTTTTTATTCAAATGTAGGTAGGTGAAAGTCACTGTCTTTCTTAATTCACTATCAATGTCACTATCACTACATTATTATATAGTCTATGACTAGCACTAGCACTCATTTTAAACAGTTCCACATCAAATTCCACGTAGAACACAAATTAAACTAAATTATACTCGATAGAGATGTGTTTACTCTACAACTTTGACAGGTGGTTTAATTAAAAAAAAAAAATTCTTTATTAAAAGAAAATATGCAACACTAATAAAACGCTACACGCCGTGTTTAAATAGTCGTGAAATTCACCCATATACCCTTTAATGCAATATGTTCTAGATTAACAGAATTTCATGTTATAGTACACTAGCAGCCTGTACCGGTTTCGCTCAGGTAAAACCATAATAAAGGCTATGTCACTCCTAATAAAGGTAGCCTATGTGTAATTTAATTAAAATGTGTTCAGTTGTTTTTCGAGTTTATTTATAATTTCTCTTTATTTGTAGTTATGATGAAAAATTGGGCACCCACTATTATTACAATGAAGAAAATAAGAAGACTCAATGGGAGCATCCTCTAGACAATGTTTACCGCGAGCTGGTGAAGCGGGCGCGCGACGCGTCCGTGCTGGATGACACATGTGCTTCTGTTCAGGTAAAGATGAAGAGAAAATAATTTACTTGCAAAGACTTGAATTAATAATGTTGTGTTCTGGGTGAAATATTGTGTTTTGGGTGAAATGGTCCCAGATTGGAAGTTCTGATTTCTTTTTCTGCTAACCAGGAAAATAGAATGAATAAAAATAATAGTTAATCCTTCATGTTTCACCAGCTATGGATATAAATATTTAAATGGACATGGCCAAAAACAAAAAAAAAATCACAATTATGATTTTTATGTCTTGTATAAAGGAATATAATTAAAATTATTTTAAGATATGTAGGTTGAAAATGATGAAGTATAGTCTTTAGAGTTTCCAAGTATAGATAACATTTTTGTTTCTCTTCCCCTACCACCTCTCTTACCCCATTCGACCTTATAAATTTGAATACCCATATTTTGTATAAAATATTGATAGGAACTGCTCACATCGGAAGAGAACACCAAACATTTGGAACGAGTGGAGACCAAAGTGGAAAGTGATGATGATGACCTCACCACCGATAGTGAGAACCAGACGGATGTTAAGGATAATGTGTCTACCACTTTAGGTTAGTTTCACTTTACGTTTTAGAAGCTTTTTATTTAGTTTCACTTGCTCTATGTGTTTGTAACCTAACCTTGCAATTAAGTTACTTCTGATACTGAGCCGGTGGTGGTCAGTGGTTAAAAATGTCCACTAATTCTGATCGAAAGGTTCCAGGTTCGATTTCTACTCATGCCACGACAGTTTGTATACCATTGTAACTTATGTAAAGTTTTTATAGACGACCACTTCCTTCCGGCGAAGGGAGTGATCAGAACAGACAGTTTAGCTCACTAGTTTGTATGTGACTACTTGCAATAAAATCTGAGAACAATGTCGGCAAAAACACGACAAGAATATAAGATCTGCTTTCGATTTTTCTAACTTAATTTAGCATGTCGTAGTACCATTGCAATGCACTAGAAAATCATGACCTGTGTGTATCCAACCGTGGTCTGCCCCAAGGATTTTTTAAAAGTTACTCCATTGGTAATTTTAGGATAAATATTTTTTATTGGATAAATAGTTAATTTCAGCATGTTTATTTGACAGTTTTAGTTATTTTTAATATTTCTTTGTTATTTTATGTCCTAGTGCCTCCGCATTTTCTATATTTTTGTGTTATTTATTATGTCCTGGTGCCTCTACACATTTTGTTTATTTTTGTGTTGTTATGCCCTACATAGTGCCTGCAATCTTCATATATGTTTTGTGTATTTATGCCCCAGTGCCTGGACTCAAGCGACTAACACCATTGGGGCGACCGCCGCTTGCGCCTTTAGCAAGACTGGATAAAAAGCTAAACGATTTACGAATATCACCCTTAAGACGGAGCGCCGACAGTCCACTATCGAACAAACTGCTCATTAGGAATATATCAGATAGAGATTTGCTCAGTCGTCAGAATTTCGAAAGGCCCAAAATGTTGTTTAAGCAACAGTCCGAGATTATTGACCTGAAGATGCATGTGTTGAATAGTCCGGATGACGAGAATTTCAGTCCTTTGTTGGCTGCAGCTAAAGTTGAGAAAGGACTACCGTTGACAGGTAATGTTTCATAGATTTTCTTTGTCATCTGCTCTTATCCGTGGTTTCATTTGGGGCTGTGACGTTGCGAAGTCCGACAGCAATGGCGTTCAGGATTTATTCAGAAATTACAAATTTGCTAGCACTTTTTCACGTCAAATTTACATTATACATGCTTATATTATTCTCAAAGCTACAAACTGCTTATGTGTATATATATATATATATATATATGTATATATATTTATATATATATATATATATATATATATTTTTGCGTTTTGTCGCAATTGAGTGTTTTAAACTTTTTACTTTGTTTTCAGGCAAAGGCAGTATGTTCCTCCGTGTCAGCAAATCAGACTTGCCCAGTCCGGACACAGACAAATCCCTCCCATTAGACTCTATGACCAAGAGTGATCCTCCCAAAGGGATCCTGAGGGAGAAAGATGTAGTGAGAAGAGTGGATAATGTAAAGCAGAAAGTTTCCAGCTTTGATGAGGATAGGAAGAGTGTTAGGTGAACTAATTTCAATTATTTTCGCTACTTATGCTTGTAAAATTTAAAATTACGATATGACGTAAGCCGCCTAAAATTAGTCTGTAAGCTCTAGTGCATAAAGTTCTATGAATTAATCAGTTTATGAATTTATTGATAAAATCAATACTATATTATAAAGAGGTAAGCGTTTGTGAGTTTGTGACTTTGTGAGTTTGTATGTTTGAGGCGGGTAGACTCCGAAACTACCGAACTGATTTCAAAAATTCTTTCACCATTAGACAGGTACATTATCCAAGATTGCTATGGGCTATATTTTATCTCAAAATTCCCATGGGAGCGAAGCCACAGGCAATATCTAGTATTTTACAAAACTAAAAAGCTTTATGCATTCTTAATTTTTTTTAAACTTAAGAAGACAAACAAGCAGGCTGCCTCATGGTACACCACATCCCATGGACACCTGTAACCCAAAATGGGTCAGTGCGTTGCCATTTTGAGAAAGCGATTAGACTCTTTTCTTGAAATTATTAGAGAACTCCGCTGGAAGTTATAGTAAAGCAAAAAAAAAGTAAAATTTTTGCGGGTTCACTGGTATAGCTTGTCGCATATATGTCATAGTGTCTTTATTAAAATCTATTTTTTGTTGACGCTTCAGTTGCTTGGCGCTACTATGCAAGTCACATGGGGAAATTCTATTTTATTTGGTATTAATGTCTCTGCCTTTGCATAATCATTCCTCTCCAGAATGTATAAATACACATACATCTGGCCTCCGAAAACAACGGTTTGATCAACGTAATGTTGATCTCACCATTGCCCAAAGAGAGATCACGCAGGAGTTTATTTCTTAAGATTGATATGTCATATATAAGTCAAATATAAATTAACATTTACTATAACAGGTTCAAGCTAGAAAATCTCCCAGAAATGACAATAAGCCCGGGCTCCAACTCATCATCGGAACAGAACGACGGTCAAAGTTCCATCATCAGTGCGGCCCCCTCGTCCCCCGCCGTCCCCTCACCCCCTGTGCCTTCTAACCCCCTCGCCAACCCCTCTATAATATTGTCCCCTTTGGTCACAAGACCTCCATTACCTCCGAGACCTGTTGTGGAAAGTCCGAGGGAGAAAAGTGTGTCGGTTTCGGATAAAGAGTCTATAGGTAAGTTGCAAAAATTTTACTTTGTTTTATTTGTCTAATAAAATGATTTCTTAAAATATTTCGTTATTGAAAATTCACCTTTTATTTTATCTAAGGTTATGATGTACCTAAGGTTTCTAAACAATAATGCTATGAATCAAGGACAAACTTACATAAATAATATGCAAATAATATTCTTATGTGCATAGACATAAGGTTTATACTCATTTGCAGTCTTAAGTAAATGACCCCCATATGGGTCATGTACTTGATTGATTTATTACCTGCGCGAATATTCGTGTATATTCAAGGACATTCTAGTATGATGTTTATGGCTCTATTCGGAAAAAGCTATGAAAATTAGTGACTGATCTGTAACTTGAGAACATTACAAGTGAATATTGTTAGCTAATTAGTGAAAGTAAAGTAAGTGTACGAAATAAAGACTCTTACCGCCTTATTAATAAACATTTAATTCTCTGATCAGGCTTGGAGTAGTATATCTTTGTTTTGTCCCTCTCTCTCTTTTCAGCATTTGACATTGAAAGAACGAGACAATACAAAGAATAACTATTCCGAGGCTAATCAGAGAATAACATTTTTATTAATAAGGGGGTTTGTGTCATCAGGCTGTTTTATCAAAATCATCGAACCTGTAGCCCGTAACAATACTTAGGGCCTGTTTCACCACTTTCTGGTAAATTATCATATTGTAATCTGACAGATAAATTAACTAGTAGATAAATCTGCCTAATGTTATTGGCCAGTAAGCCCTATACACACTTTTGTGGAACACAATATTTCTCTGTTGGATATGTTACATATAGGCTATCAGATACAGTAACAGCAAGCGGTGAAACTAGCCCTTACAATCTCAATGTTGTAGACAGTGAATCTCGCGAGAGTCGCGGCGCTTCGCCCCGGCGTCGGGTGCTCCGCCCCCCGGCCGCTGACTACATCAAGCCGGACCTGTTTCAGAAGAACTTCCACAAGATATCTGATCTCGTACGTCCCGGGGACATTGAGACTAGTCCGGTAAATTTAGAAAAACCTGAGGATAAGGATACTAGACCTAGGTAAGTACAGGTCATATATGAGGGAATTCCCAGTGCCTTCTCAAACTATGTTTGACCTCGGTTCTATTTAACTATCTATTCCAAATTTCATCAATATAAGTCCACCGGTTTGGCTGTGTAAGCGTTATAAGTAGACTTCGCATTTATAATATTATTATGGATTCAGTTAAGCGATTTTCATACAATCGTTGTCGACAGCTCGTGCAATTTCCATTGACGATACGATTGGGGAGTATTGAGTTTAGATGTACCTAATTAATATTTCTGTGTTAATTCGCAGGTCACCAATGATTCCTCAAAAGAACAAAATATCAATAAACCTAATGGAAAGCATTGAATCTGAAACGTCCATTGATTCTCCTGATAGGGAATTTGCGAATTTAGACCTTAACGACCTCGACGAATCGAACGAAATCAAAACCAAAGATAGTGTAAATGACGTTATTGAAGAAAAAGATAAAGAAGAAATAAAAGAAATTGAAAAATCCGATTCCGAAAACTCAGATCAATCAACAAATTCCAAAGCGTCAGTATCTACTCACAACGTGAAACCAGAAATAATCATACCTCAAATTAAAGTTCCTAATTTAGATTTTTCAAAAAAATCGCTCCAATCTGATCCGGAGGGACTGAAAACTCCAAAAGACGAGTCTAAACCTACTATCGAAGTTCCAAAAGAGAAGAATATACTACGAATTTCTCCAACACCAAGTTACACATCAGACTTACGTTCTCCCAGAGATTTCGGAAAACCATGGAGTCCATTATCCTCGTTTAAACCGCTAAATAAGGCTGTGATAGCTCCTCAAATTAAATCTTCAGAATCGGCCACAAGTTTAGCTAAAAATTTGACTAGTCCTAGATTAGATGGCGTTATAATATCTCAAGGTAAATCTAGTTCTGATAATGTGGTTGTTGTTTATCAATTTGAGACTCAGGAAGAGAATAAAATGGTAAAGAGTCCTTTGATTCCTGATATGGGAACACGAGATATGATGGAAAGAAATAAAGGCGATGAAAGGAGAAGATTGGAGTTGGCTTTGCAGAAAGAGTTGGAAGGGATAAGGATGGAGTGGGCGAGTAGAGAGAGGAGATTGAGGGGGGAGTTGCAAGAAGAGTTAAAAGAAGCCGAAGAGAGATTTTTGGCTGAGAAGAGATTGAGATTGACTGAGCAGGTGGAGAGACACCGAAAAGACATGGAAGAGGTAAAATTAACATTCCTACATGTTGTCTATAGTTCATTATAAAATTTTAGAAATCTTTTTTATAAGTATATAACTGCTTTAAAACATATGTCGAATTCATTAATATTTGAAGTAAATGTCCTTGTGATATCATAATGTTATAATTTTCACTTTCATATTCCACCTCAAACTATTTCCACACCAAAAATCGCCTTGGTCCAACACTCTGAACTCTGAAGTTAAAGAAGGACAAACTTTCACATTTATACTATCAGTAGCATACTATCTAATGTATATAGGTATACTGTAATATACTTCATATACATATACTGATGAAGTAGTTTTCATAGAGTGACACATCATAAGTCTTATTTTCCACATTTTATTGTTGAGATATTTTATTCATTCAAAATCTTTATTAACAGACTTTGAAATCAGCCGAAGAAAACCACCAAAAGTTCCTTCAGAAATCTCTGAAAGAAATAGAAGAGCGATATCGTCGCGAATCGGAAGAAGCAGAGAGACAGCACGCAGAGAATATGACAAGAGTAAGAGAGGAATATAGAGCGAGATTAACTGAACAAATACAGCAGTTGGAGATTGGTAAGAAAGTCCTGACCTGAATCCTGATTGTTTTTAGGTTTTATAAATAGACCATTTTTAATAAAAAAGAGTTCATGCATACAAAGTTAAATTATGTTTTGTCACTATCGCACTTTACAATATTTGACATTGACAGAACGAGACAAAACATACTTTAGCTTAAATTATTCTATATATTTTTTTTTGAGATTAACAAATGTGTGATTAGAAAATGTGTTATTTTTTAATTTATTGAATTGAAATTTCACTTTTATCTAAACAGAAAACGAGCGCTCACTATCGGACGCTCGCGAACAATTCCAAGCGACCTGGAATCTCGAGCGAGCGCGAATGATAGACGAACACCACGCGAACGTGGATTCGCTTCGGGAAGAGCATTCTGCCAGGTTGAATGACCTCAAACATGATTACAGGGCTGAGGTATATAGCTTCTGTATATAAACTTCTAAACTAATATTATGAAAACTACTATACATGAGTCAAATTGGTCAAATCAAAGGAAAACATCGTGAGGAAACCTGCATACTGAGGGCGAAGTGCTGGTTTGCATTTCCACTTCTCACCATCGAATCGATTCGAAGTGTGACGCAGCGAACCAATGACATTGCAGTGTGGTTGTCGTTGCGTCACAATGGCGCAATGTGATTGGTTCGCTGTGTCTCATTTCGAATTGATTCGATGGTGAGAAGTCGAAATGCAAACCAGCATTTCGGCCACTGGTTTACTATTAGTTCACAAGTGTATAGTGTGAATAAAATCGGACACCACTACCTAATGATCTTCATGGCAAACTCCTACACTGGAGGTCCCGGGTTCGATCTCCGGTCAGATCAAGATGGATAATGACCTTGGATTGATTCTTTGACATAAAATCTTGTTAATGTTTATCTATTTCTGTAAATGTGATACATATTAATATTGTTATGTTGTATCCCGAAAATTCTGACACCACTTGCTAACACAGGAATATCACTCAAAAAAGAAGTAAACCATAACACAAGTCTCGAACTTCTTTGGGGGCTAACTCACTGTGTAAATTTACAAATGTTACGTTACGAACGAATGTACATGTTACGAATATTAGTTTTAGGTTACGGCCTCGGTGGCGCGGTGCTAAAGTACTTGCCTCTGAACCGAGAGGTTCGATCCCCGGTCGGCTCATGATCGAATATGATCTTTTTCTGATTGGCCCGGTCTTGGATGTTTATTTATATATGTATTTGTTATAAAATATAGTATCGTTGAGTTAGTATCCCATAGCACAAGCCTCGAACTTACTTTGAGGCTAGCTCAATCTGTGTGATTTATCCTAATATATTTATATGTCAAATCAGGTGGAACACCTAAGAACCCAACACGCTTGCCATTTAGAAGAGCTCCGAGCTAGATTGGCCAATGAACGAGCGGCTTCGGGAAAGAACCAAGAAGACAGAGAATTGGCTGACAAATATCGTTGTTTGAAGCAAAAGTACGCGAGGTTGAAACATGATGTCAAGGTAAATTAGGCCTAGTATCTTATTTTTACTAACATATTCTCTCTCTCTCTCTCTCTCTCATCTCTCTCTGCGTGTTCCCGATTGCATTCCAGTCTGTGGTGCTGGAAGCTCGGGGTCAGTGTAAAAAATAAACTTTAAGTGACTTTACAATCTGCTGCCTGCCTTATAGGAATTCGTATATTTTTTCTATTGCTCGAAATTATACGGCACTAGTGTTATTTTATAATTACATGTTGTCAACAATGTGTTGAGTAACGTGAGACAAACGCGTGAATTGATAATTATATACTCAGCTTAATCATAGCGCTCCGCTTCGTCTCGCGCGGTAACCGCGCGTGGTATGAAATTACTTACATTTGCACGCATAATGTACTGTAATTATCTTTGCAGATGTCTATAGAGCGACGTAATAAAAGGCGTGAAATGAGCATGACCACAGGTTCAGAAACGGAAAAATCTAACTCTCACAAAGCAACACAATCTTTAGAAAGGTAAATCATATTTACTGTAATCTTAATATTCAATTTTGCCAATAAACTCCTAGCTTTGGTATTATCTATGTATTATATTTATAACGTCAGGCGTCACCTTCCTCATAAATTTCCAATAAAGGTTGTACGCGTTTGTATACCAATGAGTTATATTACAGATTGACAAAGTGTAAGTTATAAACTGTCATTTTTGACACTAGCTTTTAATGTCGTCAATGAGATTTTGGGTCGTGGCACGCGTGAAAAAAAAATTCCCGTGCTGTAAACCGAGGGATTTTCTTATTGGGTCATGTATTTGTATATCATAATATTGTCATCCAAACTAAACGTATATACATTTTAGACTGTTTGATGTGTACATATTTAACACGACCCATCCCGGCTTTCAAAAAAACCTAAACCTTCCTCTGGAATCACACTATCTATTGGTGAAAACCGCATAAAAATCCATGCTACAGTTTTTGAGTTTATCGCGAACAGACAGACAGACGCGTCAGTGGACTTTGTTTTATAATATGTGAGGGTAAACCTTCAGAAATAAATTGTTTAATAACAGCGAAAACAATAACAAAAACCGTTGCGTTTAAAAGAAGAAAGCTTTGTTGGTACCGCACTATCGCCGAACTCGACGCGAATGCATGAACTAGTTAGTAGTTTGTATAAGTGCTTTTATTTACCGCAATGAAAAACCAGCAATGTATACCGAATCCGCCTTTCGGCAAACTGATCCGCGATAGTGTGGAGCCGGTATTAAAAACAGACAGACTCGGAGTGTGACTTTGTTTTATATTATACAGTGATTTCAGATGTAAAGAAGCGAACGAAACATCAGTAAGCGCTACAGTCGAACCACCACCAATCAGAGTTCGTGCTAACAACAATCAGAGTGAGCACGAATATTATGAAAGTGCCAACAAATACAACAACAACAACGACGATTGGAAGTTGGGGAGGGCCAATGTGAGTGTCATTCCCTTCAGTGAAATATTTAGACTCTCTGGTATACATATATATATATATATATATATATATATATATATATATACTCACTGTATGGGGAATACAGTGAGTATAGTGAATTTTGAAAAATCATTAGTGCACGCCTAGACCACATAAGGAATTTACGTTCTAAACTTGAAGTTTCTGGATCCAGCGGTTTGGGCTGTGCTTTGATATGTCAGTCAGTCATTCAGTGGCTTATTTTATACATATCAACTCAACCACCCCGCACAACTATTTCTTTTGAAGAATTTTATATCAAAGGAAGAATTTGCTTCCAGCAATAAGGCCGCCTTTGGCTTATTTTCTTTGTTTTCTTATGAGTTTAAGTTATTAAATAATACATTTTTGTATGTCTACCTAACATGCAATAAAATATTTTGTATTGTAGTTATGTGTTCAAAGCGCGAAAGTTAAAAAAAAACACTAAATGACATCACAAACATACATACAAACACGAACCCTTATTTGGACTGTCGTGTATAAAGCTGAAAATAAAAAGGGAATGTATAATTTTACATTAATTAAAAGATATATTTACAGACTGTACCGTCGGCGGATACATCGCAAACGTCGGCAGTGAAGCACAGGAAAACAACAGTTGCTTTCAGAGAACCGGAGAGAAGACGAGCAAGGGACACACGCAGGGACACAGGTTTGTCTATTCCGTAACTTAAATATGTTGAGTTGTAGTTCATTTTACATTTGTTTACTACTTCTATAGGTATTTTTTTACACGAATCGGGGTGATAGGGTACATTAGGTAGATCATTTATGCAAAGTTTCTAATAAATATTAATACTTACAAAGAGGGAGATAAAATATAAACTATGAAAATATAATCTTGATATGTAATATATAATATGTATAAACTAACTTGATATGTATAAACTAACACCACATGACACTATTTGATGTCAATGTTCCTCTTGCACTACATACACACACACACACACAGATAAAACTGATATTATTCCACCTTCTTGATGCTACTATGAACCCCTAGTATCCGCGAATACCAATGATGCCATCTTTAAATAATCATTTTTTCTTTCATTAAATGTATATATATGAGGACAAATCACACAGATTGAACTAGCCCCAAAGTAAGTTCGAGACTTGTGTTATGGGATACTAACTCAACGATACTATATTTTATAACAAATACATATCGTTGAGTTAGTATTCCATAACACAAGTCTCTGTTGGCCTGTTGTTGTTGTTGTTGATGTTTATCTATAAACATTCAAGACCCGGATCAGAAAAAGATCATATTAGGAACATCATCAGACCGGGGATCGAACCCGGGACCTCTCGGTTCAGTGGCAAGAACTTTACCACTGCGCCATCGAAGTCGTCATTCTTGTGAAACCGGACGCACGATGAGGAACAAAATATATTATAACGCTTTGTCTTGGCTTTGTCCCATTTCTTCTAGTGTGTTTATAATACGCGTTTCCGTTTCCTGTATTAGCGAAACGAAGTCTACTGTTTTCTTTATCTACAACAAGTCGATAACTGTACGAGTGTGTGTGAAAAAGTATATCAGCTCAGGCATTTATTTGCTTGCAATGAAATTATATTTTTTTTTCACCACACGGGGATTTTTGATGTTTTAGGTGCTACAACAGACTGCCAAGATTCATCGGACGCCACAACAGCTGACGAAAAACCGAAAGAAAGTATAAATGGTATTGAAATATTTACCTTTTTGACAATCTAAAATGTACCTTATGTTTATCATCATAAAGTCTAAGTATTTTTATCTTTAGGAATATTCGTTCTATAACTATCTAGCGTTCAATTTTTTAATTTTAGGAAATGGTAGAAGAAGATGTTTTACGAGATTAAAATCAGCCTCAACGTCACGTCTCAACTATTCTCCCAAGTAAGGAATAGTAAACTATTTTTAACTGACTTTTAAAAAGGGTAGTTACTAGTTATGTCAACGTATTTGAGTAATCTCTTTTGTATTGCACAATTTTGAAAAATAAATATTCATTGCATATATTTTTATTAAATACCTATTGCAAAAGTTTATGGTATTTACAATTTTTTTTTGTTAATATGCTGATATTTTGTAAATATTTTTAGTTCTATTAAATATACGCTATAAATTCTATGCATGCGCGCACAATCGCCACCGTCACATTTTTATAAATTTATTTTTTATCATATATAATGTTTTAGACGCATTATACCACATTATATAACTGATTTTGCTTATAACTATATTCGTAATATTAATTTAGTATATACGTTACAAACAGCGCAATGTTATTTCCCTTTCAGACGGGGCGACGGTTGGTCCAGTCCTTTAGAATCTCTAAGACAACAGTTACGAAAATTGGACGATTTGGAGGATCAGTTTCCGGACTTAGCGTGCCAGCAGGCGTACAGTTTGAGATATCCATTTGGAGAGATTGGTTAGCTAATATTTATACAATAGTCTTCTTAAAGAATGTATTTGTTACCTACATTTAAGCAAATACATTTGAATTTGTGTTACTGGCGGTGTCAGATTTTATTGAAGTCGTCTCACAAGGCATGTGACAAGACTTTTAAAAAATATTACTGCCATCTTGTGAACCTAAATACATGAGGCACTGAAGAGAAGGGATTTATACGTTCTGGTAGCAGCCGTCAAGGTGGCTCGCTATACACTACATAATATGTAGTAGTTAATATTATTGACTTTTAGGCGAATCACACACGCCATCACACTTTTCAGCCGCGCAATACGAAGTACAGTTAACCTTCTCATACTCATTATAAACTCGCCGCTATTATTGTTCATGCAGGGTAACTTGATGTGCTGTTGACTGTACGTCTGAAATCGTCGGGCGGTTTTCATTGAGGCTCATCGTGTGACAATCGCCTACTATCTCTGCGGGTGGGGAAAGATATGGAACATATTTTGTTGCGCCACATTATTCTGTCACGCGATCACGTGACATACGTATGGACTGTGGAACATTATTTGGTGATATTTTCCTTCCCCTCCCAGATCATCAAAACAACATTATTATAGTAACAGTAGTGTTCAGGTGCATTTGATATGACTTTTAATAATAATACACCACAATTAATGTTGGTGTGTTATAAAGGATCTGGTAGTCACGATATATCCTGGGAGATTGTCATGAAATGTCGCCTAAAGCCTTCTGCACATGTTAAAAAGAACTAGTTAGAAACTTAAAAGCCTAACATTGGTTCAGACGGAGTGCCGACAGCGGATCCCCCCGAGCTAGAGTTCGTGCGTCACCGCGCGCTCGTAGAGCGGGAGGGCATGAGGCGCGCGCGCGCCGCTCTCAAGACGCGCAGAGCGGCGCTCAAGACCAGGGACACGCTGGCCGCTCACACCGCGCCCGAGGTCTGTCTCTGTCTCTCTCTCACTCTATCTATCTATCTCCGTCTCTCTCTCTCTCTCTCATCTTTGCATGTTCGAAGTCTGTCTCTCTCTCTCTCTCATAATCTCCCTCTCATCTTCGTGTGCTTTCGACTGCATTTGGGTCTGTGACGATGCGAAGTCATCGTAAAAAATAAACGTTTTGAAGATTCGCCTGTGATTTTACAACCGGCCTGCCTGTCTGATGTCAACTTTTGAGAATTTGGGAATAGCGACCGAGGTCTGTATTACGATAGTGTTTTTTCAACTTTCGTGCTATCAAACTTTTAAAAATCGACTAGGCTGTAGGAGGAGGATATTGGACTCGCGGAAATAGTAAATCGTAGCTTTTAAATACATTATTTGATTATTTTTGAACAAGCCCAGACCTATTTGTTAACACATATGTAATACATGGAGTTATTAATAAATAAATGTTCTGTGTATCGCGATATAAATTACATATATGACAAAAACATGTGGGTTATTATATATTCATTGGTATATTGTTCTGACGTTAGGAGGAACGCGAAGCCACAGAGCTAGAGGTGGCGTTACACCGAGCGCGAGCGTTACTCGGCGAGAAAGAGATACGTCTGAGGCACATCGAGAGGGCTTTGCGCCGATTGGCTGATTCTCACCCCCCACCTATACAGGTGCAGCTTCTGTCGAAATAAATCATCTTTGTCTTCTTATTTTAACGTTGCCATGCGTTCTTTTTTTAAACTATATTTTCGGCAGTTTCTTCCTTTGTTCTGCGTTTAGTCTTCTTAATTTGAAATTTTACTGTTTTTCATTGATTTTTAGACATGATGCTTCGTCGTTACGGTGCGTTTTTGCTTCTTCTAATTTTGATTTTCAGATTTTTGTTTTGTCATAATACATTTTAGATATATGTATAAACTAAACTGCATTTAGATAGAAAATTTCAGCTTATACTTATAAATAGTATGACATGGTACTAAAATGTTTGCTTTACTGGGTCCGACTATACTCTAAAAACCTTTTCTTATTTGTCCCGCCGTACTTATCTGATAAAATCACTCGTTTTTTTCATTTTGTGTTTTAGATAGTCTACCTAATATCAATGTTTTATTCTGCACTAGTTTCTATGCTTACTATTTAGGGCCTGTTATATTATTTTTGATATTATAATATTTTTGATATTTTATTTTTCTAGTTATTATATGTTAGCATGAGTTTTTGCGACAACGCAATCGTATCGACAATGTGAAAATTTAATTTAAAAATAAATAGTTCCTATAATAAACAATAGAGGCGCTGTTCATTTTCCACATACATTTTATAGATCGTGTTACCATTGTTTAAACGCAAAGACTCATACTGCCTGTCATTATACAGGGCCCCCGTCTATCCGTGACAGTGCTCTTGACATCCATATCCAGTAGCCAGCAATTTCTTTTACATCGTCGACCCATCTAGCTGCCTAACAAAAGTATTACTAATTAATGTATGAATCACCCTGAATGTTACTTGCATCAAAAAGTTCTTAGCAGCGCGGGCTTCAGTATACTTATATATATAACTTCTGATCACTTGACTAACTAGCAATGAATCTTAATTTTACAAATGAAACGATCAAAAATGTATATTTTGTTAGGCCATCTGCCCACAAGAAACCACAAGTGACGCGTCTTCAGGCAGCGAGGCGGCGGGGGAGGCGGAGGCGGGCGGGGCGGTGTTGCGGTCACTTCGCGCTTTACACGCTGACGTCAGAGATATATGGCGCGCTTTGGATGCTAGGAGACCAAGAACAGGTGTTTGACATTTTGTTTCATAAGGAAGATCTACAGCTACATTTAAAAATATATATAGACATGAAATTACTAAAGGAAAAAAAGTTACTAACAAATGTTACGATCGCTTCGCGCCTCACGTTGATTTGAGGGATATTTAGTGCCTTTTAGATGCTAGGACACCTAGGGTATAAGATATTTTATTTTAAAAGGCACATCACAAAACAGAAGTTACGGAAGGAGTTAAAAGTAAAAAAAAAAAAACGATCACTTGTCACGTGTAGGATTCAAACCTGGCACCTTTCTGCGGACATCTGCGGGTCTTAACCATTAGACCATCACCGCTGGCCATGTGAGTAAATTATGTTAATTTATTTGCAGTATCGCCGGAAACCAGCTCTTACAACGCAGCCTCCACATCGCAAACTAGAATGACATTGTCTGCGGTGAGTCAAAAAAAAAATCATCGTTTTTAAAGCGAGGCTTTTGTCGATTGAATACCTTCATTTGTTTGACTTCTAGATACGACAAGACTTTAAAAAAATTAAAACACTTGTCTTACCAATACATTTAAGAATATTTCATTTGTCTACTATTCTGTTTAGAACCTCTTCGAGAATAAAGATGATGTCTTCCTCATATCTTAGGCTCGATTGCCTGTTTACGGGATAAATATAGCTATACGTTTGTCAATGTCAAACCAAGTCAAACCCTTCGGAATCCTAGAAATGAGGCCAATTTTACTCAAACCCATTTGTCAGAGAACTTTATTAAGCAAAGTGTGTCAATAAATATAACTATTCTATTATATATTTGATATCAAAGGTACAATATTTAACTTCCAGCCTGAAACGACAATACAGGATAATTCTGACGGCGGAGTGGCGGAACGGGCGAGAGGATTGCGTGCCTGGCTTCAAACAGCGCCCTAAATATGTGATTTTGGTTGAGAAATGCTAGTATGTTGAAAAAAAAGATATAAAAACATTATTTAACTAACCCATTATTTTACTCATTTGGCCGTTTTCTCAGTTCCTTCTTTAGCCATAGAGCGTGGGAACCCCTGACCCCATATACATGTACAAGTACGCTGGACCTATGATTAGCCGAGCCATAGTGAGACGATTTGATTTTCGCCATTTTAGCGCTGGTCATAGAAGTAAGTGGGAATGGAACTAATGATAGAGATGAGACAATGAGATAAAATAAATATAATACATAATTTAAATGTTCTGTACACAAAAAAATAGCATATGCAATATACTTTCAACATAATAGCATTAACTTAAACAATGGCTAAAAAAATCAAATCGATTCCTTAAAATAAAGGTTACTATTTCAAGCATTTCGGGCCAAATTAAATTGAGCTCTGGAGAAAATATTACCTCATGTTCATAAAAATGTTTCAACCTACTTTGAAGTGTGTTTTGTCTCGTTCTGTCAATGTCAAATATTGTAATGTGCGATAGTGACAAAACATAGTTTAGCTTGTAGTAATGCTTTTACTTTTTTATGAGTACGAGGATCGAGGATTTAAATCTTGAAAACACAAGTTATACGCAATACGTAATCACTTATAATCGATAATAATTCTTTGTAAGTCGAGTCGCACAAATATTCCTTTTAAGATTTCGATGTGATCATATCTTGTTATTAATTAGTGTACTTGGAAATTACTGAAACTGTATGGAACTGTGGCTGATGTGTGTGATATATTACTACTATAGATATTATACTTGTGTACCAGATTTCAGCGTAAATTTTTTAGTAGACTTCGCGTGATTTAGGAAAAATATGATCAGTACGGTGATGTGGCCTTAATTATATAGTTTCAGTAAATTTTTATTACACCTCTTATTAAAATATTTGCTGTGCTAGTTAGTTTATGTTAGCTTTCTCTCGAAGTGCATTTATTATCTAATTAATTATAATTATTACGACAAATTGTGCGTACAAATCTAATTTAGTTAAAGAGGACAATACGAAAAATTAATTTATAAAATATAGGTTGCTTGGTTTAGATATGTCTTAGGAAATCAAGTAATTATGACTTGATTATATTTGTTTTCTGAATTTTCGGCTATACGCCAGACTAAAATTCGCTCAGTCTTTCTACAAAACGCACATCAAAATTAGATTTATAATTTTATTAAAGATTTTTTAGCTCTAGTTAATATTTCTAGTCAATTTCTACAAAATCGCCCTTTTTTCGTGGTTATATGTGAAAGAGATGGCGAATGAATAGGCACCATTGCCTTATTCCGTACATTCCTAGGATTAAGAATTTCCAAGTTTATGTTGTGATGATATTATATTTATACTTAGTACCTTTTTTACATTACTATTATTTAAAATGTTGCACCACTGTACACTTTTGGCCTCGAAAAAGTATACACTAGTGTATTTTATTAGGAATATAATGAAATTTGAATTGAAGTGGTCGGCAACATTGCATTTATTGTGAAACTTATGTGTGATCAAATAATACTTTTAAGATCCCAGGTCATCTTCACACTGGCGCCATTAAATATAATTTTGAATTGACAATGACACTGATTAAACGCATGTCTTGTTGTGATATTTATGTCGAAAGTTCGGTTTTGACAAAAGAAACAAATCCGATTACAATTTTCGTTTTATTTTTCATTAAATAAAATTAAAATATGTTTATAAAGATGGCGCTAGTGTTCTTGTGCCTGTCCCTTGTGCTTTTCGTATATTAGCCAAATAGATTAGTAGATATTAGATACTTCTAGTCAGATAACACTCATAGTGTTAGTTAAGGCATGAAAAGTGCTAAGTAAAGTGAAGTTTTGTCAAACTTTAATATATAATATTATAATTAATAATTATCTTCTTGCTCACCATTGACAGGATACAGCGGCCAACTGTTTAGTGTAACATGAAATATAGTTCATCCCTTATTTATTAAAAATTTTACCTTATTCGAGGCCAAGTAAAAATAAATACTTTATTCTATTCAAACTTCTTTCGATCATATTTATTATTAACTAGTTGTTGCTCGCAGCTCCGTTCGCGGTATCCTATGGTTTACCTCTGGTCATTAACTATTTCTATTCCTAGTTTCATCAGGTGGTTCACACGTGAAAGCGTGACACATCTTAGTATGGATATGTGTCAAAATTTGACTGACCTGAATTTATGCAGTCAAAGTTCGTAAAATAATTTTATATATTAGAATAATTCGAAACTACCCCCCCCCCCCCCCCCCCCTGTACTCTATAGGTAGTTAATTTACAGATTTATTTTTCATACAAACCTGGTTCAAATTTAATATATAACTATTTTGAGTGCATTTTTCCTTGGCCTCATTTGTAAAACTCTGTCAGTAGGCGTTGTTAAATATCTCGCTATGCGGGTAGACTGATATAACGATGCGTGTAATCGATGCAACGATTCACTGTCTGTTTTTATAGTCCATAAAAAACGCGACTACTTGCCACAGATGTCGCTAGGTAGCCGTAAAAGTCATGTCAGATGTCCTTAGGCGATTTGCTGACATAAAACATTATCGAAGCGTTGAAAGGTTAATAGTATCTAAATGCGATACCCGGGAATATTGTTAAAGTCGCTATTAATAATCTTTTAGTTTTTTCCAAAGATTGACTGATAGACAATGCTTTTAGCATTAACTCTGCCCTTAAAATTTGATTAAATAAATAAAGCTCTTTCTTCACAGTCGTATTGGCCTCAGCCAATCAGACCACGACCCTCAGGTCGTGGTCTTTACGTGGAATGAAACACTCTCTACAACTTTCTTGGCACTAATTAATGGAGTGGTTAGGTTACAAGTTATAATCAACCAGAGTGTAGGTCACGATGTCGGAAGCAAGTGGTGGTCGATGAAAACTAATATAAATGACTGAGATTGGTATACAGACTCATGTGGCACGAGCAGCATTCGAACCTGGGACTTTTCAGTTCTTTCAGTCTTAACAATTAAACCACCATCGCTTCAAGTGATTTTTCAAAACAAGTGATTTTCATTATTGTTTCACAATACATAAACAGTGTTAATTATAAATTTGTGTAATCGTTGTATCGACGGATGATAAGGCACTGTGATAATAAAGTTTAGATGTCATATGTCATCTCATTTCAAAATATTTTAAAGTTAATTCATAAATTTTACATTTGATGCAGGGAGCGTTTTTAGTTCACTCATTTTACTAGTGAAACGATGGATCTGGTATAAATTTTTGTGATTCCAATTAATGGTAATCTTATTTGTCCATATTTATTATATCCTATACACTATCGCGGTACAGTTTGATGAACTTTGTGTATCCGATATATATTGTTGGATTTTCACTGTGGTAAATACAGATCTCTTACATATTACGCAATGTTACGCAAGCATTCGCGTCGATATCTGTCCAAGTTCGGCGATAGTGTGTAGTCGGCGTTACTGTCAAAGTTGAAACATTCCTTTAAATCGAATCTATAAAAGTATTCACAAATCTCATTGAGTCACACGTTTTTTTTTTAATATTAAAAAATAAGAAATGACGTCCAAAAATAGTTTTATTATTTACAATCATAGTACCACATGTTTATTGAAATAAATATTGAATCGATAATTTTAAAACTGCACATTGTAACTATTGCATTCAAATTTAAATATTGACACAAATGTAAGTTTACTTTAAGTAAATCATGACATGAATTTCAATTATTTTAAAATGTATCTATGTAACATTTATAATAGTCATTTAACATAAAATGTTAAAACAATAAATTGTACTAAATAACAAGCCAAATAAAATTGTAAATTAAAATAAAGGCTATCGTTACACTATTATTTATCATGTAATTTGAAAACCTTACTCTGGTAATGTAGAATCTTAATTTTTAAATAATTTATTTACAGTTTTGACTTTGTATATGTAGGACTATAGTATTCTCCCATATCTTTCTTTACGTTAATGTTTAAACAAAAACAGTTGAGTTAGACTTTTTAATAGTTTCGGGTGCGTTTGACCTCAATAGAGCCTTAGCAAAGATGAGGTCAGGGTGCTTAAGAACTACCAGTTCACTTGATTTTTCTTACTTTTCAATCTGTCTCATACATTATTTTCAATAATGAGCATTAAAAAACGTAATAGGTACAGTACTCAAATTCATTGCGAATTCGCCCCAATTACCGCGGTATAAAGATCAATTAAGTAACTTGATTTGCGGTCAACTGTAATAATTTAATAGTGTAACAATAGTATTGTCAACGGTCGTTCATAACGATTTCTGCAAATAAAAGCAACTAAAATAAATGTTTGGTTTCATTAAGTAAACGGTCCACCTGCTTTTGTGATCACCTGAAGAGTATTAGAGATGCAGCCAAGATTGTACTCGTTGCTCCTGAAAGGAAATTCATTCAATATTTTTATTATATTTTTTGGTTAACCTACAGTGTACAAAGTTAGTATATACAATAGAGATACAAAATATAGTCAAAACAAAGGCCAAACACGGTTTCCACCAATAGAAAATATTAACAATATATGTGTTGATTGATAGCAGATGAATACAAAATGAATTCCATCCATACTTTTGAGTAAACATCCATATTATCATTCTCGGCGTGTTAATCTAAATTTGAGGCACTTACGTAAAATCCACGTGGTGCCTATTCGGCTACCAGCGTTATACTGTGCTGTCTTCCCAGAGTAAACTTTGGATCCTCTCAACACCTTCGGAGTACACTTGATGGGGAGCTGGTCCGACACCATGAGGGTCGACCATGAATACCACAGCTTTGACGTTGCGTTCCATACGCGTGAGTTGTGGAAACTTGTCATCTAAATACATTTATTAGACGTGAAAACGAAATTATTATACACTTTGCGATAGAATGGTTCTCAGAGCGTTTCGACCGCTGCGGCCGCGCTCTCATTACGATCCGTCAATTTTCTTGTGGAAGGAATCATTTCCAAAATCATTAATAAAAGTCACTACCACAGTAGGTACAGATTAATTGTTTTAAAGTCTGATAGTATAACTAATTCTTGTCTTTGTAAAAATATGAAAAATTGTAATGACAGCGCGGCCGCTGCGGTCGAATCGCTTTCAAAACTATTAGATTTGTACAATCAATTGTACATCAAGTTACCCTACATGGATCTTTATACGAGGCGGTAATAGCGACGAATTTTCTAATCAATTTGTGTAGCTTTATGTGTCGCTGACTGCACACCTACTATATCCATTTATGCAGACCACCAGCCATTTCAGAAATGCTTAATACCCAGACAACCTGGAGTACACACCCCTAAAGCAAATGTAGAAAGAGACCCGACCTCTAATAAACAGAACGAAGAAAAGAAATAATAAGTATTTTATCTCTCTCTCTCTCTCTCTCTCTCCTCATCTAAGTGTTTTACCCGTTTACTTCCTTAGCCGTTGAACATTTCCAACGCCCAGGATCCGTTTTCCTACATTCTCTTTGCAACTTCGCACGGTCGTCGGCATCCCTAGATAAGAGACTACTAGAACATTGGCACGAATATCATCCCTAACGATAAAAGAAGATTAAACAATATTACTAACCTCGGAATTTTCATCACCAATTGTCCACTCGATCCTGGGCGCCGGTATACCGGTAGATGAACAGTTCAACAAAGGTTTGCCCCCACTGTTCGGGTCCGAATCGCTCGCTTTTGAGGCCTCTATAACTGCGTCGCTGGGAAGAACTGAACATACAATCTTTTATTGATTCGTATTTTTTTACTTAAGTTTATATTATGTTATATAGTTTACATTATGATATCTACAATCAATAAATAGTGCAAGACAAGACGAGTTTGTAACCTAGGATCTTGGTTACATTATCCTGTAATTTCTCTGCTTCTCACCCATTAAATCGGAATAGGTACAATTCACTCTCGCTGTTGGCAATGGTGACCCACGTAGGCGAACCTTGAAACAAGGTCTCTCTGGTAATTTATGTACAAATACTACATACTAGGCACTATTTTACACTATTCAAGGGTTCTGACTACGGGCTTCGCGGATCTATAGCCCCGAATGCAATTGGAAACACGCTAGGATGAAAGAAAGACAGATACGTTCACGGTTATGAAGTCTTCTTGGTCAAAGAATGTTAATTACTCACCAGTATGGTCAATAGTAAGGCTTTTTTTGCCCATCCTGAACATGGGTCCCTCTCCTGACACCTCGCAAGCAATCTCGATGTCATTCCTGGGGGGTTGCATCAGCTCAATGACCAAGGTGCAGTTGGCTGCCCTCTCGTCACACGTGAGGTCCATCACGTCATCTATGGTTGAATATGAGTGATGGAGGCTCGCGCCATTGTGCTGGAAAAATGTTTTTGTCGTCAAGGATAAGGAAGGCGACTTAGATGGCGCAGTGATAAAGTGCTTGCCTCTGAACCGAGAGGTCCCTTGTTCGATGCTTTCAAGCTAGGACGGTTTAATTTACATTATGAGCTATGTCCTGCCGCGTCAATCGCTTTGACATCGTCGAATAGTTAACCGACCTTGTATGTTAATTAGTTTTGCACCGAGCTATTATTTTTTACGTTGGTTTTATAAAGATTGTGGAGGATCCGATGTGCGACGTAATACACAGATCGCGCCAAACATCTAGTTCGCTCTGAAGTCGAGGCGAGTCGCGTCGCAGTAGCTCAAAACCGACTGTACACCTGCGCCAAGCAACTTCTGAGCGAAATAGAAGTTTGGCGCAATCTGTAACTGTCGATGATTAACAGCTGAAGGCTTCATTTATCCATTTGTCGCCATGTACGTCCACGGGAAGATTCTAGGATGTGATGCCGGCACCACAATATCGTTGACCAGTTCGCCGTACTTTGCGGATTCGGCAAAATCAAAATCAAATCATTTATTCAGAAATTAGTCCTTCACAGGCACTTTTTCACGTCATATTCTAAATTAAATGATGTTTACCAAAGCTACAAACTACTCGCATTTCGGAACGACCACTGCTGAGAAGAAATGCCGAAAGAAACTCATTCAAACAGTGTTGGTCCCTATTATGCCAGAAGGGCTTACCATTTTTTAAATATAAATTTATGTATATTTTTTTTCAGTAATATGACAATGTAAGTACATACACAATAAAGTACATGGTCAAAAGGTTTACTGAAACATATTATGATTGTGATCAAGTGCTGATATGTATGTATAATTAACAAAATAAAAAAAAACTTTTAGTAAAAAGATCGAGCTGACCAGTTCACGAGTTGACGCGTGAGTCAGCCATCGCGAAGCTCAACCACAATAGAGGGAACCTCCCGACCCGACCGACATATATACCGACATATACGTATTGCGTGTTTTATAATGCCGTAAATAAAAGCACTCATACAAATTAGGAGTTGATAGTATTTCGTTTATTTGTAAACATTTATAGTAGAATAATAAATAATACTTACATTATTAATCCGTTAAATAATCCCTATTACATATTATTAATAAATCTCAAAACCGATAAATTATAACAACGAAAGCGTAAACGTAAACAGATTGTGTAATTAGGTATGTTTTACAATAAAACCACGTCAATTTAACATTTCAATACAGAATTCAGTGAGCTGGAAGCAAATGTAGTGTATAAACCGATATATAGATATGCCGTGTTAAATAAATACATAGGAAAAATTTCAAAGTTGACAGACACAACCGACTCTAAGATTAAATTACCGAAAAATGTATATATATATAGACGTACTCATACTCTAGGACATCTCATACTTTTGACGTCAATAAGTGATGTATATCATCCTAAATTGAATAAAGAAATTTGAATTTGAACTAGGAAGGTAATGAAGATCATAATGCCAAGTGTTTAACTGGTAAAAACCGGTCATAAAATTACTTTCCAGCACTGAGACACCATATTTCCGCTGCCTCGGAAGTCATTAGCCGTATCTTTGACCACACCAGAGACAAGGAACCATAACTCAGGTAGAAATATACAGAATCGTGGTTCCAGTCTGTCTGGTCCTTCAGTTAGGACTAAATTGGAACATCCCAATTATAGTGGCCAGTAAAAAACAACAAAAAAAATTGGACAATGAGAAGTTATCGAGTATTAGGTAACCTTTTTAAAATTACATTATAATTATTATTAACCAGCTTTTAATACACAGTAATCGAGTTGTCACAGTGATACAAATATAGACAGGTAGCTCACGTTGTTTTTATACTCAAAGAGCAAAACTCTCTTTTGAAGGGGTAAGCGGTAAGCGGTAACATACATACATACTCAAGCTTTCGCGTCAGGAGATAATAAAGAGCGAGAATTGAGTAGCTAAACTTAAAGTTAAAAAGGAACAAATGGTTAATAATTTAATTTTGTGCACTCTGTTCGATTGGGGAGAAATTATAAATTACTTGAAGAATTTTAAAACATCACTCTTATATACCTCTAGTAATTAGTATCATTTGTGTCTGGCCTCCGATTGTAACTTCTATGAAGATTGCACTACATGATATCAATTTGCTGCACAAACGGTCGGATCAGATGTAACTGAAACATACTCGCTAGTTGATTGGAATCACTATCTCTTTGACGTTCATGTCAAGTTCTCCTGTGGCTTTCGTTAGTGTATCTAGTTATGTTGAGAACATAAAATGGTTAAGATCATTGTTTTCGTTTGCATGTAGCTTTTAAATGTACGATCAAAACACATTTATCTTTTGTCTTTACTAGGACAGATATTAGTTATAGTTATGTCACTTCCATAAAAGTATATTACTGTTTAGAAAATAAAAATAAGAACAAAATATATAATTAAAATAAACCGAATTATAATAACCGAAAAATTATAATAGAAATTCTAAATTGTTGATATGGATATCATAATTTCACATTTACCTATTCTTTTGTTGTTTGTTTGTTTTTTTTGGTGAAAACCGCATGAAAATCCGTGCAGATCTAGTTTTTGAGTTTAATGACAGATACATAGAAGCGGCAGAGGATTTTGTTTTATAATATGTAAGGATGCATATCACACATGCTTTTAAAATTAAATTTAAATGCATGATTCGATAGCTCAGTGGTTACGAATACTGTCCCAGATAGACAGGGGCATGGGTTCGTAACCCGCTAGAACCCTGAAATTTTTCAACTAAATTTTCACTTACATCGGGCCTGTAATGCACAAACTGTCTGTCATCTCTGTGCAGAAACACGGCTTGTAGATGATCGTCAGGCGCTAGAGACCAGCTGCACGTCACCACCCATCCCACTTCTGGTCTCCGTTCTTGAGTCAGCTCCACCACAGTGGTCTTTGGATGGGCAAGGGCTGGAAGAAAAAATTATCGTAAATCTTGAACATGTTCAAGATTACATCCCGAAGCTTGGGGCACTGTAAATAAATAACCTAAAAATTTAGAAGATTCGACTGTGATTTTACAATAGTCTGCATGATATCAACCCTCCTTAGGAATTAATATTACTGTTTCCTATCAGCTACCTAGGATATGTTTCCCTTAGTCACCTCGTGTGATATCTATGGCAGGATATGTAGTGGTCCTATTCTAGGACGGAACAACAAGCCGTACCTACATAATAGGTACACCTTTAAATAAGAAAAGGTAACCAATATCCCTCAACGTTACAATAAATACATTACGTTTATCGATAATATTAACTTCATACACTCAATTTTTGTACCTTTATGTAATAAAAGTAGAAAAACATAATTAGTTAAAATGCCATTTCCGCGTTAAAACATTCAGTGTATGCTTCCCAAATGTGGGGCATTAAAGTATTAAGGCGCGCACGACTGCCCAATTGAGCGAATTAAGGCAACCTCTTAAGTCTAAAAGGAGTCAAATATTGTACTATAACGTGACGACTTCATAATAAGTGCAATGCCTTATGGTATTGCATGGTATACATACTTATTTCAAGTATCATCACTAAATATTTCCAATACAATAGATATTAGGTTTTATGGGACCAATAGACAGCGAGATAATTTTTAGAGCTCCGCGCTTCGAGCATCTGTGTTATTACCAATAATCATATTCCTTTTATCATAAAATTAAAAAATCCTTGTCTTAAAATCATTTTCTTTAATTGAAATGGTGTTGAAATACAAATTACAACATATTGTTGTAGGTAACAAATAAAATAAAAGTTCTGAATTGAAACTTGATAGTTAAAAGTTATATTTTATCCGACTTATGGTGGGTTGCACCATTTCGAGGTTAACTTAGACCTGCGCAGAAAAGCGAAAAGTACGCCATTTTATCTAAATGACGGCGGCGGCGCACAGGTCGAAGTTAACGTCAAATTTGACTGCTAGACATAAAACATAAATGTGCGATCGATTTAAAAACTTTGTCACCCAAGATTGGAAACAAAAATGATTTTTTACGAGTTTTTAAGTGGAAATAATAGGTGGGTGTGCCCGGCATCATTGATATTGTTAGTTGACTTAAACGGTTTGTTGACTATGATCAGAACTATGCACCAATCACGCGGCCTTAAATTGTTAGGTTTAAAAAATATTTATACATATTACAAATCTAATAATTTCGGTCATAATGGTAAAATCATGTGTTATTATTATTATTATGACATATGTTATAAGTATATTGTACCTATCTATAGGAAGAGGTGATAATATACAAGAGTATGTACATAGTTATTCTGCCGTCCAATCAATAAAAGGCCGTTAAGTGATGAAATAACTTTTTGAGCTACGGACAAAAAAGCGGGAAATCAAAGTTTCTACATTTTTTGATAACATAATGTGATTTTTTCAGTTGATAAAAAATAAGCATAATTGGTACTTTCAATAAGTGTAGAAATTATTTTAATACCTTATTTAGTGTTTTTTTTATGAACTTTTTTGTTTTTTAGCGCAGTAAATAAAAATAAAAACAAGTAATTCTACAAGAGTTAAAGACGGCCAGCTGAAGCGCAACTGTGTTTTAGATTTGTGCGATATTACAACTGTAGGTCTGTAGTCTTACTAATAGCAGTTAGGTAAAATAACAAAACTACATAACGGTTAAGTCACATAACCGTTTTCTTGAAATGTAACTAGTAGAATTTATTAGTACAGCAGCTTTAAAATAAAACGTTAACAAGCTTAAACTGCTTTTCATATTTTTTATCCAATGAGAAATTCTATTTTTTACTAAATTAGAAAATACTTTTTAGAACCTAAACCAAGTTAACTGTGTTTTAGACTAGCATTGTAACGTCGAAATTTAAAGGCATTAAGTGAAATAGACGACCAAGTTAAAGATTGGTATATTGAAATGTCTTGTTAAAAATAATTTGTAAACATATTAAATGGATTATAATCAAAATAATAATACATTTCCACATTGTTAGTAATATTTATTCATCAGAATAAGCATACAAAAGCCTCAAAGCGATAGAATAACGACTAGTATTCATTCTTTGTAATAATAGAAAAATTAAAGACAATAAAATCTTACAAAAATAAAAAAGTCTTCTCAAAAGATAACAGACGATAGCTTCAAAACGTCCTTTCACAAAGTCATTTAAAAAAAATAATAACAATTAACAACAACATAAAAATGTCTTCTTAAAAATTAAAACAACATGTCTTCTTAAAAGTAATTGAGATCAATGATTACGTTGATTAATCAGTCTAAAAATACTTAAAAAATTAAAAATATTTGTTTTCATGTTTTTATGCATCACAAACAGAAATATCATTCCAGAATTGCATTTTATGAGGTGGAGCTATATTGTTTAATATTTTGATAATAGAGTCTTTTCGACTTTGCTCAATTCCTTTAGGAGCCGTTTTAGGCTCAGGACGCATAACCTCTTTCTTTTTTAAATATTTGTCTTTAATAAAACACAGTGATTGAAATTCTTCATCTAACTCATTTTTATATAAAAGATCAAAGTGGTTCCTTTGGAATTTCACTTTGATAATGTCTTTCATATAAACTCGTGGATTTGCAGTTTGGATGCGTCTGTCTGATACGACATTTGGAAAGTTAAAGAAATCAGTGTATTCCATACATTTTACATCAACTTTTGATAGATTTACGGATGCCACACAGTCAGAAAAATCTTGAAAATCATACAATTTTCCTTTTTTCTTCATTGATAGCTCGACTTGGTGGTGTACTTGGTCGCAGCTCATAAATGTATGGCCGGGCTCAAAATAAAGAAAGCTTATTGATTCAGTTGCGATCAAATCGCTATTTATCATAAATATAATAAAAGAAAATAGCAGCCAGTTTTTATTTTGTGCACTGCAGTTATCCATCCAGATATGTATATGTTTAACATCACGATGTTGTAGAAGAAAATAGTAGTAGCAACTTATTATATCCTCCTGTTTGCGACCAGAAGTAGCGTCATGCCAAATGCAGGCAAGCGGTTTATTTTGCGTGGTAATTTTCCCTAGTGGTGCAAAAGTCAAATTAAACGTTGTAAGTCTTGGACAGAATAACATTGCTTTGAAGCAATCCAGTCTCGGGAGCATAATAACTTTTTGTAAGTCGACACTAACATAAATATTTTCCATATTTTGTGCGTGTCGCCTTTGCTGATCATATAAATCCCGAGCTTTGATATACTTTTGTCTGTGCTTTCCATATGACAGACACGCACCGCAGTTTTCTGGAATTGCATTTTTCACATCGTGTGTTGTACTTTTAGAATGCAAGAAATAACTTTCACAAATTTCACATTCTTCATTACCTAATTTGGTGAATGAGATCCGCATACTGTTAACATGCTTTCTATAAAGCTCGTAAGATACCTTTTGCGAAGGATTTTTTTCACAAAAGTCTTTATGCATCAACTTAATCGTTACATCACATGGCAAATAGCGTCGAAGCGGTGCATGTTCTCGTCGGTAGTGTAATTCAAGCGGATGAAATGATTCTACGTGGCTGGTCAATATATCTCTATCTATACGGGGAGTCTTCGTATGTAGTCCACGTCTGTCTTTCTCGATCTTGTTTAAAGAGTTGTATAATACAGTGTCATTGTTTTTGTGAAACCCTAATGTTGTCAGGAAAAATATCTTGCAAACTTCGACTTGGGTTCCATCAGATTTTTTAAAATTAAATGTACTTCTTGGTGCTCTTTTGGGTTCAGCTGTAATTTTTCTTTTGGGAATTGCTACTGCAGTACTATTTCGCATAAATACTCTTCTTTCCTGCCAAGATAAGTCCCAATAATATTTATTTATCTCTGCACGTGTGTCTTCTGAAAACTTAGTAGAACATTTTTTAGAACATTTTATGTTACATCCAGGTTTGACATTGTATGTCAATCTCTTCTGTTGTTTTTGTTGTATTTTTCTCTCTTTCGCATTAAAGATTATTATATCATTGATTTGTTCTTCCGCAGTAGCAATTTCTGATGAAGATGCAAAAACTTCTGGCTGCTCTGTTATATTTGGTTCCGTTTGTTGGGTGGTAGGATGAGCGTTTGTGGGTTGCTTTTTATTACATTTGACCCTGGAGATATGGTCATCATCAGACAAATCAGATTCCTCGCTCGGACAGTAGTCCTTGTCTTTAACAGAATCGTCTGATGAAAAGTCTCCCACTGGTGAGTCCGGTGCAGAAGAGATCATAGACATCGGCAGCATAATTTCAAATATTCAATAGACTTCAGTGATTGATCTGAATGAGTTTTGGTTTCCCCAAATTCATTAAATATTGAAGAAGTTAAACTATACTCTCTCGCGTAAAGTGAGTTTACGAGAGTTACTTCCATCGGCAGATTAGGGCATTTACTGTGATTTTCTTTATCACAGAATTGTACAGAAAACTGTTCTTTGGGTGCCATATGCTGCACGATTTCGAGATGATTATTATTTTCAGGCCCATGTACCGGTTCAGACAGTAACATTGGAGGTTGATTTTCTTTTTCTGACTCTCGTATTGGCCATTCTTGAGGCAAAGACGATTTTTTAATTACTAACTCTGAACGAGAGCGCTCGTGGCAATGATCAAGCATTTTTTGGATTCTTGAATTTCTAAACCTAAAACAATAATAAGAATTTAATGAAATTCCTTTAAAAATTGCTACTAGTGAAAATATTTGATAACAACTCTTATATTATTTTATATTTCCCTACATAGGGGAATATAAATAAATTGTAATAAACATACAACTTGTAAGGAAAATGTTATTATTTTCGTTTTAATATTTTAGGCGCAAAAGCGTAACAAATAAACAAAAAATACTTTTCGTGGTAAGTCGTAGTATAAATAACTGCCGGCGAGCCAACATTTCAGGCATTTCCTTAGCCTTATGCAATTATAATCTATCAATACCTCAGACTTAAAACCCCACCAAAACGTTTAGGCTACAGAAAAATATATAGAGAAACAATAAAGCAATACATAGCCTTTGGCAGTTAGGTACAAATAATACCATAATTCTCAACTAATATTATTTTTGACTATAACATCATTATAAACCTAAGTGATTATCGGCTTAATAAATAATCGTTTCAGTAAATCTCTTACCTGGGATTTGAATCCATTTTTGGCGGTACAAGATGACGCGACCGCTGACAGCACGTCCTAATACTTCGTATAGGTAGCGACGACTGAGCGGAGGTGCGGGTCGGCGCAGGAGCCGCTGAGTTTAGCCGTTTTTAAGTGTAGTAATACCACTTAGCCGTTTTATTGTATTGCTCGCTTAATTATTATTTTTTAGCTTGTTATTATGAAAAGACGGTGACCGTTTTATAGAATAAAATATTGGTAATAGTTTTAACATAACTTCCAACAGCATAACGTTTAAAGACCTTTAACAGTTTTTAAGAGAGTTACTACTGAAAAAACTGTTTTTAAGTATAGTAGCCAGTAAAGAATCCCAACATTAATTACATTTCTTGAAAAACGTTAGATTACAGTAACTGTTTACTATAGCAGTAGCCGGATATAACTGTGTTTTAAGATGGCATGAGACAAGATTTCGGATATTGATCAATGCAGTTATAGGTCTTTATACTTATTATTGTGTTGTATAGTCAGTTTGCCGTTTTTAAGTATTGAAACATCAAAAAAATAGTCTACTTAACGGTCTACATGGTGACCGTATCTCCAAGACTATTTAAGATAGAAAATTGTGGCATAGATCAGTCGATAGAGAAAAAATTGCTCTTTTGCGCTGTATATAAAAGTCAAAATCACCTAAATGTCACTTAACGGCCTTTTAGTAATAGGACGGCAGAGTTACTCTTAATACAAATAAATGTGAAAGTATTGATTGATTATCGCGCCAAAATTCCAATGAAATTTGGTATACCTTTAGAATATTATAACCTTAAATTGACTTTATTCGAACGTCACATATTTTTTTTACATACATAACATTATTTTAACCTAAGCTACTTTAAACAACTAAAATAAATCCTATAATAAACTAATAAAAACAAATTATAAAAAGAAAAGATAAAATTACCCACCTTAAATTGTAAATCAAAGGTACTAATTTTATCTCGAAATATTTTAAATCGCGGGACCGAAGCCCCGGGATGAGGTTAGTATAATTTAACGGAAGTTTAAACTTGTGTTGTCACGTTATAAAACGATTTTATGATATACGATGGCGCTTGGGAGAGTGGCGTCCTCTAATTTGTCTCATTTAGAATTATAATATAAAATCGTAAGTACAGTCAACAGCATGTCATGTAGGGTTGCCAAATCCAGACTTATCTATTCTGGGACATTTTTGGAGCCAAGAACGTATTCTGAATTTTGGTGTAAGATCTAGATTTATGTAGTTAATTTCAGATTAAACACCAAAATTCTGAAGCGTTGGCTGTCATCAATATAATTAAAAACTGTTTTTACTTAAATCCTAACTAATATTATAAATGCGAAAGCGACGCTCTACTTAAACAATCTATTTGAAAATTTGCATACTAAGAGAAATTCAGGCGGGCGAAGCCTCGAGCAAAAGCTAGTAAGTATACAAATGTACTTAAAAAGTTTATAGCGCTAATTTAACCAACTTTTTAACTTTGTTTTTAACTTTTTTTTGCTACTTTTTCCTTTTTTACCGTAGTAATTGTGATATCGTAACTTTGTTAAAAAACCAAACATTTGTGAATCGGCGGCCATCGCAGAGAACTTAAGAAAACAAAATTCCAGTGCAATCGCAGCCATCGGGCAACCCTGATGCAGCGGCGGTCATAAAAGCGAAAATGCGATGAATTTGGACAGGTTGGTGTGCTGTGCGACTGTACTTAACTCGAAGTGAATGCTGGGAGATGTCATTAGTTCATAATCGGAGTAAATTGAAATGCATCATGTATGAATAAGTATGATTCATTGAATTATAAAACGTTTTTAAATTTGAGCTACAAAAATACATATTTAACAATCATTTGAAGATGTTTGCTTCAAAATGGACTTACGAGATTTCACCCGAACATATACCTATGCTTACATTCAATTGCAATTTAATTAAAAGCTTGTAAAAAATAGACATAATGAGCGTAATTAGTGGACATTTGCTTGCCAAATATAATAGAGACAATATTCTCCATTTTTGGAAATAGAGCGGAAAGTAAGTGGTCACCGCTGCCAGGGAACAACTGCAGTAAAGGGGCATCACACGAGCGTGGTCAGCCTTTCCAGTAGTATTTTCTTAAAGGCTCTAATATTGTATCGTATATATACCGCCACAAAAAGTGGCAGGTGACAGCAATCCAATTGGAATTAATGAAATCCCTTAATCGACTTTCACGTTTCACTCTGAAAGAGCAGCTGTGATTCTATTTTTATCGCAAGCAGCTGAAATGATTTATTGAAGACTTCTAATTTTATTATTTGTCCTTTTTTCCCACATCAACATAAAGAGGGTCAGTTGTTTAATCGTGGCCAATTAAAATCAATTACGGGTGGTCATAAACGTATATTGATGTTACACATAACATTTGTTAATAACGCAACATTATACTTTGTTATATGGCATGATGACAGAGATCAGCTAGTTGAGGCGTGTGGTTCCGCCCTAGAATATGACCACTCCATATCCTCACGTGGATGTTGTCCAAGACGCTATTGAACAGATTAAAAGTTTAAGTATCTTCCATACTATCCATACTTCCACAGTTCCACACTGATATTATAAAGAGAAAATATTTGTATTCTAGTTTATAATGAATGAACTTCCAAAACTGCTGGGCTGATTTTGATAAAATTTGACACAGAGACAGACGAAATCTTCAGGAGTAAAATAGGCAAAATTTTTATTACGGATTTTCCCGGGCAAAGCCGGGACGGACCTCTAGTCATTTATAAACCAACATATAAATATTTCATACAAGCATTTGAAATACTTATTTAGCTATTGGCTCGGAGGCCTTGTTCACTTGGTTTAAATAATAATTACCTTTAAGCAGATTGCTTCATCTACTCTAATCAAATTCATCTATATCTGCTTAGTCTTAGATATGATTGAGTAATAAACAATCATCCAAGGATATTTTATTGTTGCATACAAAATATAAAATTCTATACAGGTATTTATATTATATAAATGATGATTTTGAAAATATAAATCACAACTAGCCGTTGCTCGTGGCTCTGCGTGCCGCAAAAAATAGCCTATGTCACTCTCCAAATATCTCAAGACCAAAACACACCTAAATCAAAGCTCCGTTTTGACGTGATAGAAGAATAAACATTCATAATTAGCATAAGATAGATTAGCATAACGTAACATTATTCAAAAAATACGTACCAAAAGAACAAATGGACACGAAAACAATAAAGCACTTCCTATACAGCGACATCACAATAGCACGAATTTTAACAGCACATAAATACAAAAATAAAAAGTCAAATTGTAAAGAGGTCTGATTGTCACTGGCGTTTAAATGTTACTGGCAGTTGATGCGGCGCGCGCGCATGTCAGTGAGAGCTCGTACGAACGAAAAGAGTGCGATATTTCGGTATAAAAATCTTTCATAGTAGTTTGTAGCTTGTGAGAAATAACTATAAATATTGACGAGAAAAAGTGCCTGTGAAGGTCTAATTTCTGAATAAATGATTTGAATTTATCATTCATCAATCATATCAATTTATCAATCATCATCATCAGAGCCACTAAAGAAAGCTGAAGAAAGTGTAAGAACGATCGTGATTTTAAATGAAATGATCAAATGATAGCTATAGAAAGAGTGACAGAAAATATTCAAACCTATTAATTACATGCAACTAAAACTGTAAGCTAGCTGAATCACGGCAACTCGAATAAATCGATACGATACTCGGAAAATACTTTGAAACTATTATTTGTGCGTGGAAACTTTTAATTAACACAGTATATGACTTTATATGCTAAAATGACTTTCTGAGAAAATGACCTGTTGCGAAATTGACTTTCTGCGATAGCGACAATTTTTTTCGAGATGTCATTTTGCAAAGTGGCGTTCTACGTCACAACCCATAAAACATTCAGTTTATGATAAAATCGAGTTTCAGTAGTACGATTGCGATAGTAAAATTTGAACACCGATCTCTAAAATGCAATCAGTAGGCACATTACACAAACACGCTATATCATATCAATTCAAAAACATAACAGCGTCGCACATATCACTCACGAATCCTGCATAAATGACCACCGATGGTTCATTTGAATGGTCGTTTGAATTTTCAAATTTGTCCAGTTTCCATTGGCCCCTATTTTTAGCGTGTTCGATCCAATTTCGGTGCCAAGTTGAATTAGCCGTCGGGGGCGAACGCTTTTAAAATAATAGCCGCAATCGGCGCACGGTAATTGAATGAATGTACTGTAATAAAGCTAGGATATGATTTTAGTTAATAGACATTGTTCAGAACGAACCCTTTGTATCGTTACCGTCATGCATTCTCATTAAGTTTTTTCATTGCTCTTTTATTAAAATCACAATAAAAAAGCGTTTAGGCGCGATTGGTCCAATTCGCGATTGGTCCAATTGTCCAATTCGCGATTGGTCCAATTCGCGGTTGGTCCAATTCGCGACTGGTCCAATTCGCAGTTGGTCCAATTCTCGGTTGGTCCAATTCGCGGTTAGTCCAATTCGCGATTGGTCCAATCATAACAATGAACAAGCTGTCCGCCCCAGCGTCGCCTGTGAAACATCTTTCCAACGATTAAAGACTTTTTTAATATGAGGACAGTAGTTTATGAGTTTATTCATATCAAACATACATACATACATACAAAAATATAAATTTTTCCTCTTTGTAATATTAGTAGGTATAGATGTATAGATTAATAATTATACAATTACACATTTTTATGTACATGTATTGTTTATTTATCATAATCATATTACCAATCACATATGTGTTACAAGCTTCTTATAAATTATAATTGTGTACTTCGTAAAAAATGAACCAAGTTCAATAAAAATCAAAAATATACTATGATCGTAAACTTAACACATTCATCACATCTTTCATCAAATATATAAGAGAAAAAAATGTTTATACTCTTACTTATCTCAAGATAAGGTAGAAAAAAACTATGGCTTTATATAAATATATACATACGTATTTTTAGTCAAAATTATAATAATGTTCAAAGATATAAATAAATGTGACAAAAATACGTTTTTTCTCTTACTTATCACAAGATAAGGGAAAAAACTATGGCCATATATTTATATATTCATACGTATTTTAGTCAAACGTATGATATTACAATAATCTTCAAAGATATACATAAATATGATAAAAATATGTTTTTTTTTCTCTTACTCATCACAAGATAAGGGAGAAAAAAAGATTACCATATTTATGTATATATTATACATATCAAATCAAAAGTATGTTAAGAAAATTAACCTTAAAGATAATATAACAAAATTTTTTTCTTACTTATTACTAACTAAAAAAAGGAAGAAAAAAATAAGACAGACTTATTTATGGCACTAGAAAATACATTCAAACAAAAATAAAAAGAACATGCTTTAACATAACTTTTTATCAATTTTTATATAATGACAATCGTAAATAGATAACTTTTTGAAAAAAAACATCAACTGTTATTGTTCCATTTTCTAGGCTTTTGAGTAATTTTTCATATTTTTTATCAAATAGAATGTCACAACTTCTCCTTTTGTTATTTACGTTTTTGAATAAACTTTGTGTTATTTTTTTATCATAATATTGACTTTCTTTTCGCAGTTTGTAAAGAAACCAAAACAAATTGGGTTTTTTAGAAATGCGTCGATTCAGCCGAGAATGCCAGCCCTCTAAAGCATTGGTTGTTCTATGGCGCTGATGAGCGCAGCTTAATATGTTTGGTGAGAGTCTTGGGTACCACTCCATCTCAAAATACTTGCGAAATTTGATAAATTTTTCGTTGTCTGAAGAAGATTCTAATATATATCTCCAAGCTTCCGGAATGCGACTAGCTGGAAAAAGAGGAATCACCGATGCCTTTCTAGTAATATTTCGACCCTCTCTATTTCTATTTAATTTAATCTTTTTGGAGTATCTCCATATGGCGTCATTAAAGTGATGGTAGCATCCACTTATTTTTGCCTGAGGGAAGACAGCTGAAACGGCGTTCATTTGCGCCTTCTCATAATCGCATTTAAAAGATTTGACGTTGATACCCAATTTTTCCTTTAATAATGCGAAAACACGTAGGTAAGTTTTTTCTTTTTTATTGGGTAACAGCGTATAAAAAACAGGTATAATATTTGTCTTCGTTTTCGTAGAATTTAAATCTAAATGTAGCACGTAAAGCTGGTAAAACGGCTTTGGAACTGTTTTAAAAGTACCATCTGCAAAATAACTTTCATGGTTCTTAGCAATTTTTCTACCTAACCTTGTCCCAAATATAAAAATTTTTTCTTCGTCTTCACATCTATCTTCAATCAACAAAAAATTATTTGTAAATGCTTCTGGTAATTTCAATTGTTTTGTGTTGTTACAATTCAATAAATTGGTTTTCAAATATTTCTTTCGAGCTCTGTATAATGAATCCTTTATCGTTCTAAATTTGGGAATAAACCTGGGATTTAAATTTTGAGTCTTTTCTTCAAATATATTTTGCACTGGGCCTAAATCATTGCATACCGCTTTCTTTAATGATGAAATTAACTTTGCTAATTTATTAGTGCAATCAGACTCACCACATGTATGTCCTGTTTTAGATTTCCTTAAAATAGTTTTCCTTGTTGAATCTATGGTTACAGTAGCACTACATATTTTTCTTTTGTTACATCTCCACAACGAACTGCCGTTTGTATTAATTATATTTAGATTATACCGGTGTCTCTTATAAAGCAGTGTGTCATTACCACGTTTGTTTTGAATAAATTCAAACTGTTCATTCTTTGTTCCGTCCATTTTATACTGAATTTGCAAATTTTCAAGTATGGAGCTCAAATGCAACGACTAATACCCCATTGCAAAACCGCACGTAACATGACAGATTTGTTATGACAAATACGATTTTTTTTACTACCTATCCTCAATGACGATTATATTCAGATGCGTTTTGTTTTTCTTGTAGCTCAGACAAAATTTTTCTTTATTATTTGTTTTTTTCTTAAGAGAATAAGAAAAGAGTATTTATACTCACAACAGAGGTTACAATTTACAACAGTTTTAACAATCGAGCAACCGATATAATAATTTAATAATCATTTCATTAAATATTTTTTTAAATTATATTACATTAAAATATACATTTATTTTTATAATATTTATGTTTTGTTCTAACGTAAATTTTAATATTGTTTATAAAAATATTTTTTGACGACCGCCGTGGCGCAGTGGGAAAGACCTTGCCTCTGAACCACGGGGTCCCGGGTTCGATCCCCGGTCGGGTCAAGATGGAAAATGATCTTTTCCAGATTGGCCTGGTTCTTGGATGTTTATCTATAAATGTATTTGTTATAAAATATAGTATCGTTGAGTTAGTATCCCATAACACAAGTCTCTCTTACTTTGGGGCTAGTTCAATTCTGTGTGATTTCCCATTTATGTATTTAAAAAATAAGATTTTGGACCAATCGCGAATTGGACCTATCGCGAATTGGACCAACTGCGAATTGGACCAAACGCGAATTGGACCAACCGAGAATTGGACTAACCGCGAATTGGACCAACCGCGAATTGGACATTTTTTGCATCTTTGGACCAATCGCGAATTGGACCAATCGCGCCTAAACGTAAAAAAGGCACACAGGTTTAAATTGTTTTTAAACGACCGATTGATATAGAAAGAATACTTAGTTTTTCATGATTAAAAGACAAGCCAAGGGAAATAGTTGTATTTAGTTTTATTATACAGTAGACAGCACATTAACCTATAAAAAATCAATGCAAGTTGGATGGTATCACCGCGATATATATCACATGCTGTTGATTGTACTCGGGCAGGTTCTGTATATGACTGTACATTTAATTTCGAAAACACAGAGGAAATTGAGTGAAACCAAAAATAGCTCAGTAAACTTGAGTTCATCCCTTTTAATAAATTGTAGATGAACATTATAGCTATTTTGAACAAACCCGGCGACACGGTACAGCGTAGCGTTTAAGAGATTACTTCGCTGAGGTCCACAACATCTATAAATAGAATAAATTAAACATCAACTGAATGCAACATAATTAATTGCCTGGGCTAATTTTAGTCTCACACTGTTTAATACATTCACAGGAGTAAGGAATCGGAACAGAGGCTAAGCTTTATACAATTACGTTTTCTTAGGTACACTATTAAAATCATCACGCAGGCAGCGCATGCCGCAGTTACTGTTACGTATTACGTAGGTTTTATAATAAATAAATTGGTATTAGGTATTGGTAATAGGTTGTTGCAAGGTATAATGGTGACATTATTGAGTCTGTATCCACATCAAAATTTCTTGGTATCCAAATGGATTATCAAACCAATTGGCAAGCACACACTGATGCGTTATGTAAGAATATAAATAGTTTTGCGTATGCTATAAAAAACCTACGGAAAGCATCAAGTGTTGACACTGCACTGGTAGCCTATAACGCTTTTGTGTCATCTATATTAAGATACGGCCTGATTTTTTGGGGAAACTCAGTAAATAAAAATTTAATATTCAAAGCGCATAAAAGATGCATTAGAGCAATAATGAATTTAAAAAGTACAGATAGTTGCCAGGATAGCTTTAGGAAATTTAGCATTCTTACTTTACCATCACTATATATATTAGAAGTAGCTAGTTTTGTAAAATCAAATGAGTCCCTATTTCCGACACTAGCATTTATAAATACTAGGAAAAATACCCAAAGACGGGGCTACAGACTTTGTGCACCAATTTGTAGAAGTTATATAACAAATTGCCGCGGGATTTAAATTTGAAAACCTTCAGGAAACGCTTGACTTCTCCTAGTACAAAAATGTTACTACACCATTGATGAATTTATAAATGACAAATGTTTAAAATAAATTTGACTGATGCACGTTAAATGATAATTAACAATATTTGTAAGTCTTTAAAGACAGAGCATAGTGATACTACCTACTAATTTATTTCAACTTTATTTTTAATGTACCTACCTATGTCTCACAAATAAATATTCTTATTCTTAAATATAGTTATATAATGATTAGAAAACAAAAAAATTGTCTCTCTCCCCCTACAGTTAGTTGTCACGGATTTTGTTTTCAGTATTCACTGTTATATAGAAAATTGCCCTGAAATGGTTTGTAATTACTAAATAAAAAAAATATATACCTAAAACAAAGTGGTTTCCCGCTGTCTGTCAATATGTATGCGTAGATCTTTAAAACTACGCGATGCATTATGATGCAGGTTTTTTTAATAGTTTAATACCTGAGGAAGGTTTAAGTGTTAAGGTGTATTAACCCGAACGAAGCCGCGGCGGGCTGTTAGTTAACTATAAAATCTATTATACTCCAAACTGACGGGCAGTGCTCTAGTCAAAATCAAAATGTTCGGGTTCCTTTTTTACCAAACGAGCATTTATTAAACTGCTCCATTGGCTTCCTAAAACTTAATAATGATGTTGTCTGATCTGATATTCCTGGAAAATGACCTCAAAGGACCGATAGAATCCACAAAGCCTTGGGCAAGTCAAGCGCGAAATAGAAGCAAAAACTATCAACGTCATTTGAAAACTTCAATTTAAAAAGGTAAAGGAACATATACAAGGTAGGAGAGGGGACATAGTGAATTGAAATTTTAAAAGAGATGTACTCGTGTTTGAAATAATATAATGGACAAGAGCAAATATTGGATGGAACCATAGACAAAGGAAATATATATAAAATGGAACATATTTGGACTTCGGAAATATGGTCTGGGACAGGCTGCTATCGAGTCTAATCTCTGAATAGATATGTTATGTTAGTTATCAGTTTTAATAAAACTTTTCTTTATTTTTAATAGATAGGTTTGATACTTCGGTTATTCTGTTCATATGCTTATGTGCCTGCTGCCAAGCCTGTTTATATGTCTATATAACGGTTAAACACTGGGCCGATTTTGATGAAAGTTCAAATAGATTTTGTTGACCCGAAGTCTAGCATAGGCTAACGCGGACAGAACTAACAGCAACAGCTATAATAATTAAAAGTTTACAATAAGCTGTATTAATAATAGTAGGTATTAAAGATTTTCAGCACTGTTTCATATACAAATAACAAGATCCAAATTCATTACAAATTCGTTGTAATTACTGCCGTAAAGGTACAGGTTAACTTATAGACTGTGGAAGATTAGACTATTAAAGTAAGTATTGACTTAATAAAAAATAATTTGTTAAAGAATCGTCACAATTTGTCTTCTTCGATAAAATATCTACCTATCGAACATTTTCAAGGATGGGAAAGGTGTGAAAAATGTACATCGTACAAAAGTAATAAAAAAGAATTTTGAAGTTATTTGGGAGTGAAAAAGTTTTAATCAACAGATTGTTAGCTGTTTTTTTCCGAAGGCCGGTGGTTGTTAAATAACTCGCCATTTGTCACTTGTCTACATCTTGTTCTCAATTCTAAATCCAGTGTTTTGGAGATTTCCCTCCTAAATTTATCTCCTGTAAGCAGTTTGTGAGTTTTAACAGATTTCCCTAAAAAATCTTGTTACATGGAGAGGTTAATAGCCATGGTACGCTACTGAGACTAGCTGTTTGCCGCAGTTCTGCGCATGTTAGTTTATGGTATAGGGCTACCGGCCTGTCCCGGTTTCGCATGTGTAAAAAAATAATAAATTACATACTTAAATCTTCCTCAGGAATCTAACTATCTATTGTAGAAAACCGTATGAAAATTCGTGCAGTAGGTTTTGCGTTTGTCGCGAACTGACAGAGAGACAGATAGGACTTTGTTTTATAATATGTAAGGATGCAAGACAAATGAAATTAACCCAAATGGTTAATTTCATTGCATAACTAATGAATGCGGGTTAGTTTTAATTTATCTTTAAATAGTTCAATATGAATGTTTTCAGTGTTTTAATTTTAACCTTTTTTACTTAGTACTAACTTTTATACTCTCAGCAGTGGTCGTTCCAAAATACTTACCAGTAGCTTGTAACTTTCTAAGAAATTAACTATATAAAATTTATTATTTTATGTGAAAAAAGTGCCTGTGAATGTTTAATTTCTGGATAATTGCTTTGACCCTTCATCATCACATTTCATCTACAAAAAATATTTTTATTGGTGATGTTTGGTTATTATACTTAGCCTCACTTCTGTACCTTCTACATTTTCTGAATGTGACCAAAGAATATAACGAAGTGGAAATTTCAGCAGAAATGGAGCAAGTCGTGATTAATGCCGGCGACCATTATTTTAATGAGGACGAATTGCATCTCGGCGCGGTGACGGTAACCGCAATCTTAATAATTCTTTCCAGTTTACCTATAAGTCTGACACAGGCGAGTTGTGAAAATTAGGCAGTTTTCTTTTCACTTGCCAAAACAATTTGCAACTTTTTATTATCCTAATAGTTATATATGCGAAAGCGGAACAGTCAGGAGAACTCACGGATTTAATATATTATTAAAGATTATTTCTGATTTTTAATTGACTCGCATGGCTGCATCTCATTGTGCATATATACAGGGTTTAATAAAATTAAAATATAAATACGAAGTGGTAAGATATTGTACTTTGGGTAAATACTTTATGCGTCGTATTTAGTCAAAACTCTGTAAAAAATGATCGTAAGTAAAATTTCGTTTTTGTTAAACTAAAGACTACTTTTTAGAAGTATTTATATTAACTTGAAACTTCGCATAATAGATCTACGCAAGGTTACAAAACGGTAACGTACCTATAAATGTATTTATTTTTTGACACTACGTACAATTATGTTTTGAGTTGAGCTTATACACAAGTTTAAACTATCATCAAGGTATATTGCACGAACATCGATTCGAACACGTATTCGATGATTTATGCTCACTAAACTAATCCTGTGTTCGCTCTAAGCACCTAGAAAATTTCAAATAAGGACTTTTTTTTTTGCTAAATCAATTTTATTTTAAAGGCATATCTTTAGGAACCCTGTGAATCTTTTTGAAACTATTCGAGTTTAGTAAGATGACAAATCCTCCCTAGAAAATCCGTCAAAGAATGGCGCAGCTGCGTTTTTCCGTTCTATACAATCCACTTTACGTAGAAACTATCGTGTATTTATCGGAAATAGCATTTTCATTATGGTTTTCCAATCTATATAAGAATCTTATATAGATTGGATAAGATAGAAGATATAAGATCTATTTCCGATCCATACGCAATTAGTTTCTACGTATAGTAGAATGCCACTGTATAGAACGAAAAAACGCGAGTATCCGATTTACAAACTATACACGTGCAGTATGCAAAACTAGCGTATACATTGAAATCATAAATTTAATATTGGTTCTACAATTTATACGTGAACAGTCTTCTATGACAAAGACAAAGATTATTTATTTGCAAAAACATGAGTTTACATTTTTTTACAATGTTAAAAGAAAAACTTAATCCTAAAGTTTCACCGTCCACGGTGCAAATATAAATGGAGAGCATGCTATCATCCTACAAAACAAAATCAAATAAATAAAAGTAACTAAATTAACTAAATTTTATTACTGTCACTAGTAATTAAAAATCAATTTATATCAATAAAAATCTTTATAATAAGTAAAATAAAATAATTTTTCATCATTTAAAAAATAGTTCAAGTTATAATAACATTTATCAATCAGCAAGGACGTGAGGAGCTTTTTAAATATATTTAAATTGAGATCTTTAACTTGTTGTGGAATTTTAATATAAATTTTAGGTGCTATTATGGGAGCGTAATAGTGTTCATATTTCGGAAAAACGCCAAGCAGCTTAGACCTCATCTTGTGTTATTATAAACTGCAGTATTCCCGCCATTTTGTGTCTGTATAAAATAAAGTCTATATTGGACCACCAAAACGGATGAATAGGTTTTTGTGTAGTGAAAAATAGTATGGACCTATAGTGTCGGAAAATGAAAATTATTTATTTATTTAAAGTATTTAAAGTAGAAATAAAATATTTTATTATATATATAGGTGGATAGAAGGCTATCCAACTATATAGGTATTATGTTTTTTTTTTTAATTTTACTTATTATAAAGATTTTTATTGATATATATTGTTTTTTAATTACTAGTGACAGGTGTCTAATAAATACTCTGTACTAGGGTCAGGTGCCGACTCAAAGTGTGTTAAAAACGTACATACGAGTGCATTGCTAATTATACATATTTTTTCTCTAACAATATACTCAGTACATGTAATACAACAATTTCCAAAAGTAAAATATATAATTTTTAATTTACACACTATATCCGATCATTGATTGATCGGATTTAGTGTGAATTTCCATTGTGTATCTCTTGTAGCTCAGACAAAAATTTTATTTATTTTTTTTTTTTCTTAAGAGAATAAGAAAAAAGTATTTATACTCACAACAGAGGTTACAATTTACAACACCCTCACTTAATCGAAGTTGTATACAAAAAAATAAATAATAATAATTAACTTCCAAGTCCTAACCAGACTATGCACCGTTTGTGTGCAATAGGCCCTAAGGGCTTTGTAAGGACATCTGCAGCCAATTCACTACTTTTGATGTAGTTTAAATTTACAATATTATTAGACACCTTTTCTCTAATAAAATGAAATTTAGTGTCTATATGTTTCGTCCTGTTGTGGTGTACGGGGTTCTTAACTAAATTCATGGCACTCTGACTGTCAGAACTGAGGACAACTGAAGAATATTTACCTGTTATTTCATATATAAAACGGCGTAAATAACATGCTTCCTTTGTAGCTGACGTTAGTGCCATGTATTCTGCTTCGGTCGATGAAAGGGCAACTGTAGGTTGCTTCTTCGACTCCCAGGATACAGGACTTCCACTTAACTGAAAAATGTACCCAGTATAAGATTTTCTGTCGATTGGACAGTTCGCCCAGTCAGCATCACAGAATCCTTTTAATGGCTTTCCAGTTTTTCTATAGATCAAAGAATGATTTATAGTACCCTTCAGGTACTGTAGGACCCTCTTTGCAGCAATCCAGTGTTCTTTAGTATAACATGTATTGAACTGACTTAAATAACTTGTAGCATACGCTATGTCAGGTCGTGAGTTGACCATCAAAAACATAAGGCAACCTATTAGATTTTGATATGGATAAGACTCACCAATATTATCGTCAGTTCTCTGTTTCATGTCCTTCTTTACTAATGGAGTATCTACTGCTTTACACTGGCTCATATTAAATTTTTCAAGAAGGGATGATATGTAATGGCTTTGATTAATTTTTATACCCTCGGACTCATATTTAACTTCTAATCCTAAGTAATATTTTAAAAATCCGAGATCTTTTAGTGAAAAATATCTTGATAGATCTTTCTTGACAATGTCAAATGTCAATTCTGAATCATAAAAAACTATAATATCATCAACAAATATACCAAGAATGACAACTTCTTGTCCAAAAAGTTTTTTGAACACGCATGGTTCTGAAGGAGTTCCTATAAAACCAATTTTTACAAGTGTGTCGTTTAACTTTTTGTTCCATGCTCGTGGTGCCTGTTTAAGGCCGTAAAGAGATTTTCTCAACAAACAAACCTTGTTTTCTTTACCTTCTTCTAAGAAACCAAGAGGTTGTTCCATAAAAACCTCCTCTTCGAGATCTCCGTTTAGGAATGCTGTATCCACGTCTAAATGCTTCATCCTCAATCCCATTTCCGCAGCTAATGCAAATAAGGTGCGGAGAGAAGAATGACGAATTACTGGCGCAAACGTTTCGTCATAGTTTACACCTTTTACTTGATGAAAACCTTTAACGACCAGTCTAGCTTTGTACTTTGTGATATTTCCATGAGCATCCTTCTTGATCTTATAAACCCATTTACATGGTATTACCCTTTGATTAGGCCTATCGACTAAATCCCACGTGTGAAGTTTAATTAAAGATTCATACTCATCAGCCATTGCATGATGCCATTTATTGGCGTCATCCGATTGAGTAGCTTCATAATATGTCACAGGTTCATTAGTATCAACCGATGATACATTGTAGGATAAGAAATCAGGTGGTTTCCTATTTCGAGACGGGTACCGCTGCTCAGAGATTAACTCTTCTTGCTCCAATGTTGCTGACTCTTCATTAGCACTAGAAAGTCTCTGCTGCTCTTTCAAAGTTTCTGACTCTTCAGCGCTTTCTAGATTTATTCCTGAAGATGGGCCAGCCGTAGGTTCAGTACTTTCGACACAATCAAAGAATTGGCAGTCTTCACGCTCAGCTTCCTTTTCCTCAAAAAATAATATGGATTCGGTAGGTTCCAGCACAGGGTCAGCTTGCCTCTGCTTCAACCCTGTAAAACAATCTTCGAAAAAATTTGCATCTCTGGACGTAATCACTTTTCGTGAGTTAGCTGGATCCCTAAAGATATAAGTATTGGGATTTTCAGAATAACCAACAAATATAGCTTCCTTTGCCTTTACGTCTAGTTTCTTCCTTTGACACGGTGGAATGTGGACAAGTGCTCTACATCCAAATACTCTTAGATGAGTTAAATCACTTTTATGACCACACCATTTGTCATAGGGAATTTGTCCACCTAAGGCTCGATGAGGGGACCTATTTTTCAAGTAAACGGCCACTGGGAAGCATCTTCCCAGTATACTTTAGGTAGTGAGCTCTCAGCTAACAACGTCCTCGCCTTTTCAGTTATTGAGCGATGTGTTCGTTCAGCTACGCCAAGTTCTTGAGGGCTATATGGAGCCGATGTTTGAATTTGTATACCTTTCGAAGCAAGGTAATCAACAAACTCCTTATTCACGAACTCCTTACCACCGTCCGTCCTAACAGCTTTAATTTTCTTATCTAATTGATTTTCAGCAAAGGTTTGAAATAACATAAACTTATTTTTAACCTCAGTCTTGGAAGAAGTGAAAAACACAAATACCTTTCTAGTATAATCATCTACTATTGTTAACATATACCTATTTCCTTGAAAAGAGGTGGTAGACACAGGACCTAAAAGGTCCATATGTACCAAGTCCAGAGGAGAAGTAGCTCTATTCTTAGCTACTTTCTTGAAAGGTTTTCTAGCCTGTTTTCCTTCCACGCAAGCGATGCAACTATTTTTATCTACTAATGTAAACTTTACGCCTACCTCGTGATTTTTCAGTTGGTTCATGCCTATGCGACACAAGTGTCCTAACCTCTTGTGCCAGAGTTTAAAACTACTCGTATTCTGACAGTCAGAGTGTACATCTTGTGTTAAATTATTGTCTGCCAAATTTTTGGGAACATTTACCATGCCATCTAAAACGTATAGTCCACCACAGGGCGACGCATGAATAACAGAATCACCTGTAAAACGAAAAGTTTTAGATTTATAAAAAGTACATCCATTATTATCAAAAACACAAGTAAAACCTTTATCAATAGCCTTTTTCACAGAAAGTAAATTTGCTTTTAAGTCTGGTACAAAAGCAACATCACTGATCCGATTGACCATGTTTCCAGGTGTTTTTATGGAAATATCTCCAATGCCACAGCATTTGATCTGTTCTCCATTTGCGACAGTAACACTACCATTATCCAAGATCTTTAAATTTGTAAACCAGTTACGTCTAGAGGTCATATGTCTAGAACATCCTGAATCTACATACCATTTGTCCGTAATTGAGTAATTAGAAGTAGAGTTGAGGGCTGTAAATGTGGTGTCACTAATATTCACCGCATTGCTTTTTATCTTCTTATTTCTCATCGGACAGTCTGGCCGTTTATGTCCAGGTACTTTGCAGTCGTAACATATAACTTCCTTTTTCTTAGACTTAGGCTTCACCTTCTTGGCATGAAATACGGAGTCTACAGAGGTAGCTGCATCCTTTGACATTTCATTCAGCAGTTTTGTCTTCACTAAGTCAGTTGTAACTTCGACATTACTATTTTCGAGAGCCATAATGAGGGGTTCGTATTTTGGCGTGAGACCCCCTAAAAGAATAGCTGCTATCGACGTGTCCTCTATGACTTTATCAATATCCGCCAGATCCTGAGCAGTTGACATTACTGCATTAATGTACAGTTCCAAATTACTAAAGTCTGATAGATTTAATCTGTACAGTTTCCGTTCTAGAGCTAATCTTCGTCCCATTCCCTTATCTTCATAAGCTTTCTGCAAGGAATTCCACGCTTCGGCAGCAGTTTTCGCACATCTGACGTGAGTGACAGCTGCACCGTCTACTGTTAAGCAAATCTTTGCTAAAGCTTTTGAATCATTTCTTGCTTTCGCTGAGGCAGGGGTCTGGTCACCCGTCGGATATCCATCTATTGTCACCCACAAATCCTCATGCATTAAATAGTTTCTCATTTTGAACTTCCAGATGGGATACCCATCTTTGTTTTTCAAACAAAGGGATGGCAGAAACGAAGTAGACTTCGCTGTGCTCATAGCATCTCCACTTTCACGTGACATTCTTCTTCTATTTATAATGTCACGTAATTGAAAAGAAATATTTATAAATTTCTTTTACGTTCGTGCTGATAACGTCTTGTAGCTCAGACAAAAATTTTATTTATTTTTTTTTTTTCTTAAGAGAATAAGAAAAAAGTATTTATACTCACAACAGAGGTTACAATTTACAACAGTATCAAAGTTACAGTCGCGTTAACAATTGTAAGCCGCGGGGTTATAAAGACAACCGGAATTAACCGGACCTATTTGGGTCTTCCAAAAGGTCGGTTATTCGGTTCGTTACAGTAATGATCTGACAGTTTTTAAGCTTCCCTGATCGGATCTCGCGTGTGACATATTATTTTTTATACTCCATTGTTACAGTTACACTCGAATGTTACAGTTACATAAATCGCAATAAATTTACACAACCAATTATTATTGGTTATACATGTCACACACACATAAATGGTTTTGTTATCCATGTCACACATTCATTTAAACTCATTTTGAAAACACTAAATGAGGTGAAAATAATTATTTAATTGAATGGAGCGAGATACTTGGGGGATTCCAGTTCGTTTCTAGATTTTTTTCATCTTATTACCAAATATTATATTAGTTCTTGTAAATTCAGGTTTGTTTTTCGTGCTTTAGTTATTATTATAAGTTATAATCTCTGCAATTTGTTGTTTATACTGAATCCAATCTATCTGCAATCGCCTTCATAATATTAGTGTTAAGTGGGATAATAAATAGATATATAATGAGATATCATCTTTTGGTTCATCTCAAATCTACACTATTATTATAAAGAGGTAAGCGTTTGTAAGTTTGTATGTTTGAGGAGGGTAATCTCTGAAACTACCGAACCGATTTCAAAAATTCTTTCACCATTAAAAAGTTAAATTCAGATTAGCATGTGACCATGGTGAATACAACTCTATAAAAACATCACCAGTGACAAAAATCGTTCACAATTTTCCTGCATAATATTTCGACTCCCTAACTCTTGGGAATTTCCGGATGAATTTTGATCTTCCGTCATAATAGGAAATATGAGATATTAAATGTATAGAATGTAATCTTCAGATGGCACCATGTGGGTTCTCGACAAAGAATGAACGTTCTACTCAATGTGGGCACGTCAAAGCCTCACAGAGGTTTTAAGACTGTAACATAGATGTAGAATACGATTTTACTGGAAATGGCGGTACTGAATTTAGTTCCAGAGTTTCAACGCGTTAATAATTTTGTATACACTACAGCGTTTAGTACAGCGAAGTTACTTCGGCCTCCAAACCGCATGTAGAGAAGAGACAGTAAATGTATTGTTTGGGATCCTTCGATGTAAGAAATAAAATATTTGGACTGTATAAAAATAGATATAATAAAATACTAGCAATAGGATACAAAAATGTGGCGTCTTTGTCGGTATCTGAAGAACAAGTGGCTTACGTCATCACCGCAGATATGTCGTGATGCCCGGCCAATCAGCATTCAATTACCACTTTTCATCAAAAATTTCTTTAGCAGTAAGGCTCCGGTATAGGTATAGCGTCATGTAAGTGTTCGACTTATGCCAAAGGGGTCAATTTTCGAACGAATCGTATCTAGAACCGCAACGCCATGTAAATCCCGAGCGCTCGCATCCGCAAGATTTTTCAATTGGCGACGGATTTCTCGGACCCCGCATAAGGAAACTATTTCACCTTTGGCAAGCGCACAAAATGGGTTACCCGTGTGATTCCAATATTAGGAACTTTAAAATTACTCACCTTTTGTGGGAAATAAATCTTTTTTACTTCACCGCGGCTGTTCGTTGAAGAAGTTTTGTGAACTGGAAATTTCAAATCAGGGTTCCGTTTCACCAGTGTTAGCTTTAACATTGTATTGCTATTAAATTTCGTATTCGTGTCTCCACTTGTGACTACTTGCTATCAGAACGATTCTGCTAGTTATTCATTATTCTATAGATGCAAATCAAAAAGTCATTGTATAAATTGGCGTGGCGTTAACTGGTTTACGTAATTGATATAATATTTCTTTCAGAAATAAATAAACCTATTCATAAATAAAACAAAACAATTTTTAAAAGATAAAAGTGTTATTTGATTGATATTAATCAAGATTACCACGTGAAATTAGTATTTACAAGTGCGAAAGTCTGTCCGTCTTCAGTCTACTTATGGTTTTATTTGTCTTTGTTGCTAACACCTAAAGGCATCTGACAAAATTTTACGATTATCTACCACCAACTAATGACATGTCAAGTAGTCACATACACAATAAACTAAACTGACACCAATGTACAGGTTTCCTAATGTCGATTACTTTTGGTGGCGTGAAAAAAATACATGATGAATCCAAACCTAGGACTTCTCAGATACGGGCCACCGTCACCACCACCACACTGGACCACTAGGGTGAATTTCACGAGCGTTTTGAACGCCGCCGTGGGCTATAATTAGTGTTTATTAAATTGTACCATACACAGTAATCAATTTAATTATCCTATTTTATAAATAAGTAAAGTACCGGTACAATGTTAATTTTATAAATGTTTAATTTAAAAAAAATCTTTATTAAAAAAAAATATGCGACACTAATGAAACGCTACAAGCCGTGTTCAAACAGTCGTGAAATTCACCCATCACTGCTGTATATTACACAGTATTGACGTTATGATATCCTAATCAGTCAGAATATACATTAGAAAATCATATTATGATAGTAACTAACACCGCTTAGTAACATACGCACAATGGTTGCTCCTGTACAATATCGAATTCACTGCAATAATCCGAAATGCTGCATTTGAAGCAAATAAACACGTGTTTTCGCGATAACTGAACTCTAAACCTATTGTTATCGGAACTTTAAAGACCATATAATATATCCTTTCATGACTGCATTGGCTAAATAGTGTTAACTAACATACTAGGTTAACAACATATTATGAGTGATTTTCAGAGCGATGCGGTTGCTGCGGCCGCTCTGTCATTATAATTTTTCAAATTTCAAGATAAATAAGAATTAGTTTTACTGTCCAGCTTTAAAATAATTAATCCGTACCGTGGTAATGTCACTTTTATAAATGATAGATTTCGGAAATGATTCCTTCTTCAAGAAAATTGACGGATCAGAAAACGAAAATTAATGTCAGCGCGGCCGCAGCGGTCGAAACGCTCTGAGAACCACTAGATTTGAATACCATTAAGGCTGGAGTAGGATTTTAGGCAATCACGACTTACTACCTTCACCATGAGCCAACATACCAACTAATATACTTGACACTGTATTTTATTAAATTTTCAATGGTTAGAAGGTATACAATTTTGTATACTAAGATATATAAATACAATATGCAAAATAATGCATCAAAACTTACAAATAATACACACAGTATGAGTATACTATTGAAGGTTGTCATAATTTTTAATTTGACAAGTCAGTCATTTTGAATGATGATAATTAGAATTAAAATCTAGTACATGAATTTACACAGATTAATATAAAACATCAACATATTTTGTTTATAAATTTATTTTGAATGGAAATCGAAACCGCACCGTAATCCACCACAATCGCCAGGGACGGACTTATTTTTTAAAAACTTCAAAGTACACAAATCCGTACAGGGCCGGACTTTGGGCGTTATCCGCGGAAAAATGCGATTTAAATTTTTAATACTACAAAGTTGTACCGGTAAGGGGATCCGGTGAAATCTTCTTACTCCGCGTAAGGCGCTTAGGTTAAGTCTTTGACAATCGAATACGGCCCGTTCGCCGAATTTAAATTTGGAATTACTGAATTCGAATGTTTGTATTAGCAAGATGGCGCTGCAGTTTGAAATATGTATGTGAGTAGCGCACGAGTGTAGCGTGTCTAACCCCTATGCATAGGTACTACGATATAGTTATTTTTACTAGATTTTATTGTAATATATATGACAGCTAATTGTTTTGTGGAATTTACTAGAAAAATCTGGTAATAGCTTACCAAAATATCTAGCACAGTTAAACATAATTTCGGTATCGTGCACATTCAATTAATTTGTATTCATTACATTTTTTTAATTTTACATATAATATATACGAGTATCGTTCGTAATACCATGCTTTATTATGAGGTTAACCAGATTTTCAATAGCGACTAAAAGGTATTATAGAGTCTATTATGAAATTTAAAGCAAATATTACCAGATAAAGTTTTCAATATACTATTTTTTTTTTATGTACTAACTTATCGTGCGTCCCTTAGTTTCTTCCTCAGTCCTTTTTGTCCATTTAGTTTGCTATCATCATATCAAATGGTGTAGTTTACTAAACAATATACTTAAATATTGTCCAGTTTACTATGTTTTCATTTTATTACAGCAATACTTTATTTTTACTTTACCTACGTAATATAATTTATTTATAATAATATATTTAATTTTATCTATGCATAGATAAAATAAATATATTATTAAAGTATTATTATTAGATTATAGGATTATCTAACTAGTTTTGGACATATGTCTGTTTCCAATATAGACTACCGTTGTACGAAGTACTTACTAAATCCATGAGACTACGTAAGTTAGGTTATACAACATGTATGTATGTACTGATGAAATATCACACATAGGTACTTCTGTGCATACAGGACAGACATATCTACGATAAATGTAAAGTGAGTTTATATGTTTCTCTTCACACTTCTATTCAATCGACATTCGTGAAATTTTGCAAAAAATGATAGATCTCTTAACTGTCCCCGTGAGAAACTGAAGCAGGCGAAGCCGCGGGCAAAAGTTAGTATATAATAAATCTGTAAGTGGGCTATGTCTGTACATAGGAATAAATAATTATGGGTGCTCTTTATGGGATTAATAGAAGCCAACAATTTTTTAAAATAATTATTCTCTGTCATGTATGTTTATTCGAGTATCACGCAAATACTACTATATGTAATTGGATACGGTTTTCACAGTTTTATAGCGGATAGTCTAACTTAATATCTGATATAGGTTTCATAGCGATACGTTCCTCAGAACCTGAGATATTGAAAATAATAAGTTATGAGCAGACGCATGCAACAAACGCGGGCGAAGCCGCGTGTAAAAGCTAGTGTAATATAATTCTGTAAATACATAGATTGTCTATACCTATTAGATAAATTTGTCTACAGTTAGTAAATAATAATAATCCTAAACAAACAAACAGGCCTAATGCAGCGTGGGACTTTCATGTAAAATGTGTGTAATTCGTTCACAGACGGTGTTTGCTATCATCTAATAATGAAAGACAAGACATGTTTGCAGAGGACCGAATCACTCACTAATAGACCAAGAATAGCTGCCCGCGGGTTCGACCGCGTGTATTTTCCAATGAGAGAATCATAATAAAAAACATGCAGCTAATTTTTGTCTCATATTCGACAGGAAGGGTAATTCGAATTAATTCGAATTCGTATTTTCTTCCAACTCTTGTATATAAGCTTTATAATACAAATAGAAGTGATTTTATTTAACCTAGAGCCAAACTAGGAGAGCCAGAAACTAAATTAAACTATATAAGGTTCAAAACAAACACATAAATAACAATAAATAGAATTAAGCTTATACCACTCCATATGGCCTGTACGAGGCGATTAAGGGACACATTAGTCTTGGCAGTTGATCTAGACTGCAATGGGCTAGTTGCCAAATTTTTGTTTTGATGACTATACGAAAGCTCTTACATCATTAGAAACACCTGTGAAAAAAATACTGTGAAAATGACAATACTTTCAAAGATATGACAAAAACAAAATCACACATTTTCGGACTCGTCCAAACGGTCCATACTAAATGACATGTACAAGTGACGTCACAACGTGCGAAAATGTTCGCGAAGAAAGCTATGTTTGTTCGACAGCTACATTAAATATTACGTTTATGGTGATGATTTCTTACTAAAAGTTGTTACAATTTTTTTGTTATTTATGATGGTTAAATTTATTTATTATAATTTCATGCTTTTTGAAAACGGACTTTCCAACCAACTTTAAATCTTCGTATTTAGATCCTGCGGCATTGTTACAGTCCATAAATTATCATAATGATCCTAAATATATCTATTTTATCTAGATTATTTCTATTATACATATTTTTTACAATTCTCTGACCTTGGCAACTACCATGTTGCATTCGTAAAGAGAGTCGACGTCAGGCTGGAATCCGATTGGAAAATCGAAAATCGAAATAAAAATAAATGGCTTGATAGTAAGAACTTGACAAAACCAATATATTGCATTTTAGTCAAAGACCGCATGATACGGAAAATTATAAAATACAATATCAATGCCATGTTTTGAAAGAAGTTGATTCAACAAAACTTCTTGGGCTAGCTATAGATTCAAAATTAAATTGGAAAACCTAGGTCTTAGTAAAACACTTAGTAGTTGGGACATAGTAGCTTAGGGACATATTATAAGTTAAATCATATTAAAAGTCAAAATATATACTAATCAATATATTACTTATATAATATATACTTGAGATATCCTACTAAATCTGAAGTTTTATGTCGACGTAGGACGGTTTGTTATGAAATTTGGTACACGGGTAGAATATAATTTGGTACACTTAAAGTACTTTTTATCCCGAAATTCCCACGGAAGAAAGCCCCGGGGCGCAGCTAGTTAGTTCATAAAATTGTAATAAACTCAGAAGGCGGAGTTTCACATGTGTTGGGTTTAAGGTGCCATTCCGTAGATATTTACCTATATTTTAACAAATCACAAAATTTTCCATTTTATTTTCGATCCGTTATCCCTATCCGAAGCGGTGGTGGTGTAAAGGCCTTACCGCCTATGGATCGAAAGGTCCCAGGTTTGAATCCTACTAGTGTCACATGAGTTTGTATACAAATCTGACTCATATCGTTTTCATAGACCACCACTTGCTTCTGGTAAAGGTAAACATCATGAGGAAACCTGCTGAGCCACTGGTTGATTATTATTAGGTAACTTGTGTGTGAAATGGAGAAGGCAATGGCAAACCACTCCATTAATAATACCAAGAAAGTTGCTGTGTGTGTTTCATTCCACGTAATGACCAAGACTATGAAGAAGAAGATCCCATTTTATATGACGTGATACCTTAAAGTAATAAAACAAAAAGTAATTTTTATAAATTATTACGCGGGTAAAAATGCGGAGCACAAGCTAGTGTCCTATAAAAAACTATATTCATATGACTACATTCAGACGCTATGCTCTTAAACTTAAAATCTAGATTTGAAGACTAGGGATTTTAAGGTTTTATTGAATTTGGAGAGTAACTTTATAAAAACTCCTTCGCGTCAATAGATTCATAGCTTTCATATATTTTGGCTGAGTAAAGATTTGTTTTATGTCAAGTCGAGATAGCGACCGCGCGATGGAATTACACTCTATAAATATTTACACGACTTCGGAAATTTAATTCTCCGTACCTTATGAATTTCACTTTCATATCTTTGAAAATGGGACGCAATAATGAAAATACACTAAAGGCCATGTCCCATTGCTCAGTTGCGCTGCGTCGTTGTCCGTCATGTTCACATCCGTCGACGTAAAGATTTTATGAACACACTAATATTATGCGAATGTCCGTCTGTCTGCTCCGCTTTCATGGCTAAACCGTTGGACCGATTTTGATGAAATTTGGTATGCATATAGTTAAAGACAGGCTACTTTTTTATCAAGACTTAACCGTCAGTCAACCGACTATAATGCGGAGTGGAACTTTGTATGAAAACACGTGTGTGTTCCGCTCTCGCGAAGAAATTAACGCGAGCGAAGCTGCGGGAAAAAGCTAGTATGTAAATTAATTAACGTATCTACTTTGACGACCTCGGTGGTGCAGTGGTAAAGTGCTTGCCTCTGAACCGAGAGGTCCCGGGTTCTATAACTGGTCGGGTCATGATGGAAAAATGATCTTTTTCTGATTGACCCGGGTCTTGGATGTTTATCTATCTATCTATATATGTATTTGTTATAAAATATAGTATCGTTGAGTTAGTATCCCATAACACAAGTCTCGAACTTACTTTGGTGCTAGCTCAATCTGTGTGATTTGTCCTAATATATTTATTTATTTACTAATTAAACTAACTATGGCAGACAGACGTGTAAAAATTCGAGAAAAGCCTACAAAAACTGCAATTTATCTCAAATTAAGTAAATGTCAAATAATAAAATTTACCTTACCTTATTACGAAGCTTGTTGTTCCCTCTCAAATACTCCATTAATTAAGAAGTTAAAACTTTTATTATAACACTTTAACGACCTTGCAATTATCTTCCACAATTACCGCCATTTTGAGTATAGTCATAGAATAGAGTGTAGTACAGAAGGGTTACCCTCGAAAATTGGACATCAGGCAATTTTTGCGTGATGCGCCCACAAACATACAGACAGATAAATATAAAAAATATTGTCTTGGCTTCTATTAGTCCCATTAAGGTTATAATTATTTTTCTTTAATGTCTTCTATGTACAGAGCGCTTGGCCTTGTAGCTCAGTGTTGCTTTACTGCAAAACAACGGAGCTGCAACCCGTTGCATCGACACAACGGGGCACGATGGAGCAATGGAGCTGGGCTCTAATGCATAGCGGTACATAAGTATGCCTGCATGTATATGCAGGCATACTTATGCGTATGCATACGTATACGTATGCATATGCGTATCGTATTCGATCTGAGGGCGAAGTGCGGTTTAGCATTTCACTTCTCGCAGCGAACCAATGACATTGCAGTGTGGTTGTCGTTGCGTCACAATGGCGCAATGTGATTGGTTCGCTTTGTCTCATTTCGAATCGATTCGATGGTGAGAAGTGGAATGCTAACCCGCACTTTGCCCATTGAACCTTAGCTGTCATTGTGAATGTAAAAACCCCATGTGGGGTCAAGCAAATTGTTCTCAAATATTTTTCTTTTCATTTAGATGAAAAGCGTTGATCGCCGTTATTACATCTCTCCACTGAACTTTATGAAAGCTCGATAAAAAGCTCCTTTAATTGTTGCCTTTGAATAGAACTGAAAGTGGTATAATTTCGGCGTGATAACGCCACAACTTTTTCTGCACGTTGATAATTTGATTTACACACTCTTTTCTTATCACTCTATTCTTATCATTCTTAAAAACTGACACTAGTGTTAGCATTAACACAGAATGTGTTATATTCAAACTGTAACATGTTTGCGGTTGACTGTACGAATTGTTTAACCAAATATTGTATGACTTAAACCGTGAAAACTTTGTATTGTCATCGTGCCAAGAAATAGAACACTTGTTGCGTACAGCAACAAGTTTTGTAACAACATGATAATTGTTTTTATTTTAAAAGATTTAGTCCCTTCAACTAATCGCAAAATAGTGAGTACAAAGCGCGCCCCCCTTTATTTTTTTTTCAAAAACATGTTAAGGGTGCTTAGGAGGTAACCACACACAAAATCCTGGGGAGCTACCACGAAACATAAAACCCGTAGCATGTCATTGCGTCCACACATGGGAAAACTACATGATTCAGTACAGAATTCCAAAATGCTGTTTTTATGAATTCTCAACGGGTGCGGGCGTAAATTGTTATGTGTATAGCCACTCAGTTCTCGATTGCTCTCTAGTTTGGAAAGCATTACCAAATTTCATAACACTCATTTTTTATTCACACGAAAACGTAGGTACCTTTCATTCGATGCACCTAAGTTTTCAGATTATTTATCTATACATCCTATACATACAATGAAACTGCAAGTGAAATATGTACGCACGAAGTAGACATTAAAGAAAAATAATTATTTACTTCACCTAATTATATACCATTTATGGGTTTAATAGAAGACATAACTTTTTTTTTAAATTACCTATTGTCTGCCTATATGTTTGTTCGCACGCAAAAACTACTTGATGGAATAAAACGACTGATATTTTACTTTGATTATTTTGCCACAGACAAAAGTTAGTCAGTTATAAAAGTATTATACATAGGTACTTTAATAAATGACCTGATTTAATACATGTTTGTCAGAAGTCTCCTTCGTCAAACGTTAAATTGACATCTTTGAAGAAAAGGCTGCAGCGTTTCTCTTCATATGCGCTTAGGAACTCGGCAGTAGAATTATTTTTAAGTGAATTTTCTGACAACATTATGCAATATAATCTTGAGATGAATATAAAATTATGAGTTTTAATTGAATTTGATCAATATTAGAAGTAGTGCTGTATTTTTTCTTTTTTGTTGATGGTTAACAGCTTTTTATATTGTATTGATAAAAATAGATTTATATGTTTTTATACTGGCTGGCCGGCCGATAAGTGAAAATGTGCGTTCCAGATTCAAATATTTTTCTTTATTGACAATTGTGTAATGTCATTTTTATATTTTAAATAATAATTAGCTTCGCTTACAAATACCAACGTCGCTATTTTATTTTACACAAGCACAAGCAATCCAACAAAAATAGGAAGGTACACTCCAATATTTACTGCACAGGCTCGCAGAGGATTTATTCAAGTATTGGTGTTGTACAGTTGAATTATGGTACTAGTAAATTGTTTTAAACTCTGTCTTATATCTTGTTTTTGGTGCAATATTATTCGTTTATAAATTAATCGACTTAAAATATACAAATTCGAATTGTCGAGAGCTGTATGATGATTGATCTAACAAGTTGGAACCGTATGTAGGTCGCTGAGCGGTGTCTGTTTTGCTCGGTATGAATTATTAATATCAAAATGGAGGCATTTAAGAGGGAAAAGAAAATTTATATATTTAATTATAATAAATTAAAGATTTGGATAAACTAACTAACGCCCGGCTTCGCCTGGATAAAACCATTATGAATCATACAACTAAATCTTCCTCGGGAATAAAATTATCTATTTAGTTGAATATCGCGAACAGACAGACAAACGCGGTAGAGTTTTATAATATGTAAGGATAAGGATAGGTTAGGAAATTGTGTCCTGGGCAATCCCGTGGCGTAATAAAGACTTCATCAATCATTCGCGCGGTCGACTTGATCTAGCTTGGAATCCGGGTCCATGTAGTCTTATTACCTGTACACGCGTGCGTTTCGCTTTTGTTTTAGCGGAAGGTTTAGCGTAGCAATGGCCTCTCCTTTCCAGCAGTAATATTAATTGTAAGGATTTAAATCTTCATTCGCAGATTATTTTGGGGGTGAAATAGGAAGTGCGCACAAATTAGACTCGCCTAATTTATTCTCTGGTAACAGTAATCTATGTTCAGTTGATTGAGAACATCATTAGCGTGCTGATTATATACGTATAATTTGGTTGGCTAATTAAACGTACTAATTTTACGATATGTTTCATTTTTTTGCAGACTATATTATTCTTACATTGAAACTCAAATCGTCAAAGAAAGATTTTAGGCGTTGTAATTACTGAACCGACAATAATAAGTCTTCTCTTCATAGTCGTATTCCTCATGGCTAAGGATCGTGGTCATTACGTGGAATGAAACACACACAACTACTATTTTGGCACTATTAATGGAGTGGTTTGCCATCGCCTTCTCTATTTCACACACAAGTTAATAAACAACCATCTGAGACAGTCGTGCTTTTCCCATGGCCGGTAGCATGCTTGCGCGTGTCCAGTGCTCAGAATTTGTTTGTTTCGTGTCCAATTGCGAGAACAAGCAATATTCTATACAACAAAGTCCTAAAATAAATTTTATATTTGTTCAATCCTATTCCAATTTTTCGATCTCAACTAATATCCTAATCTTATCCTAGCTAATATTATATAATATGAATAAATATGAAAGTAAGTTTGTTTGTTACCTCTTCACACTCTATTTAAATCAACCAATCTTCTTGAAATATAATTTGCATACATATAGTTTGTAATATGGCGGACATAGGGTGCCTTTCATCCCGGAAATTAAATGTTACCGTGGGAAATTTACGCGGGCGAAGCCGCGGGCAAAAGCTGGTATTGAATAAGATCTTAACCACTACACCACCAACGCTTTCAAACTGCCATTACTGTAAACAGAATTAAATAAACACTAGTTTTATCAGCGTATATTGTCCAAAGTTTTCACTTCACTTCGACCGTGAGTTCACTTCACACCGGTCCCGGAGTGTTTTTCGAAACTTTTTCTGTTCTTCCGAACTTGTGTCACGGCACAATTCAGTTTGTGCAAAGTTGTTGCTGAAAAGAAAAGGGGTGAATTGTTTTTTTGTTATTTACAGACTTCATTGGGTTATTTTAGATTTTGTTAGAAGCGGTAGAACAATGTATCGTTACTATAAAACAGAGTCCTCTGCCGCATCTATCTGTCTATTCGCCATAAATTCAAAAACTTTTGCACAGATTTTCATGCGATTTTCACCAATAGATAGTGTGATTCCAGTGGAAGATTTAGATGTATAATTTATTAAGTTTTTGCCCGAGCGAAGCCGGGAACTCGGGTAAAATATTTTGGCTGAATGCAATAAGATCTCTTACAACATTAAAAACTTTTGTCGAAACTTTAATTTTTGTAAAAACTTTATTCAATAAAATTGTCCATAGAATATTGAATTTATTACTACTTCAATTTACATTTCTACTAAATATAAACATGAAATATTTATCAAAGGAATATTATATATAGAACATAAACGGATTACTCAGAAATCTCGTTTACAAGCCCCAACTTACGAAACGGTGACACAAAAACGATAAAGGTATCTTACTGAGATGTATCTCGAATTAAATAAATTAAAGTTCATAAAAATAATATCTGTACATTAAACTAAAACTATGAGTAATTAAAAATCACAAACTACCCTTAAAAAAGTGTACGTATTATAGTATACTTATATTTACAAAAATGTCAGTCCTTGCAGTTCGTTGCTTGCGAGGTAGCATGCCTAGAAGGCTGACAGCATTGCTACATAGAAAAGGGAAAAGGCCAGCAAAGGTACCACTGGAAGTCGAATGAGGTGGCCGAGTATCCGTCGCGACGCGACGTCTCCCACTGCACAATCCGTGTTCGGTGTTGCCAGGCCGCAATATGTTTATTTGAAATTATAATTAAAAAAAAATATTAATTGTAGTAGGCCTTCTTAACTTAATTTATAAAAGTCTATTTCCAGAAGATTGAATTTTGAATTGGTAAAGACTGAAGTGGCATATAAAAAACCCCTTTTGCAATATTATTAATGCGAAAGTTTGTTATCGTTTCACGCAAAATCTACTTGACGGCTTGTTATCAAATTTGGTACACGGGTATAATACATAGATTACTAACTGCCCGAAATTCCCATGGGAGCGAAGCCCCGGGACGCAGCTAGTAATACATAATTTTACTACTTTACATCAGAATCTAGACGTAAGAACTAGCAACAAGCGGAGCAAATTGCACGATATACATAAATTCCACTGTGTACGGAGTACTGCTGGAACACTTTAGCGAAGATTACGACCGAGTCGTTTACAAGAAACGCTTCAAAAATAAACTGAGACGAGTTTACACTGATCGAGCTGGTGAGAGAGTGAACATTATTGAGCGGATCGCGTTGTGCAATATTTAAGGAAGGAGTAGCGAGTTATAGAGATGACAAAGTGCGCTGTGGAAGCCTTCACGTTCGTGAAATTTCAGAAAAACTCCTGAGGCCCGATTCTCACGCAATCGAAGTATTCGGCAGTTTGGACACTTAGGGTCTTCTTTTTATCCTATCACTATAAGAGGTTTGTTGAAAATTAAACGTTTCGAGAAAAGGTACGTAGTGCCCTTGCGCTTCGCTTGGTCGTCTTGGCGGGGGCACTCCCGTGCCCCCAGATAAAATAAACAATTCTGTTGAGCTGACAGTGTACTTGATCATTATTATTCTAACGTTGTTCCTACTTTGTTTTAGTGGGAGTTTTGATTTCTTCTGGTCTGTTGCTTTGATGAAGATTTTTGAATATATTAGTCCTGTGATGCCTCTCCTTCTTCTATTGGATTTTACTTTTATTCGAGGCTTAATGAGTCCTTTCGTTATGTCCCATGGGCAATGAGAAGTCTGGATTACTTTCTTAGAATTACTACAATTTTGTGTTCATTGGCCAATGCGAGTCGCTGTTAAATATACTAACACTTTACTACTAACTTAATAAAGTGAGACGAGAAATGGCCATGGTATCGTACATCTTTATGTTACTAAGAGGAAGGATATACAATGCCAGTATCTTAGAACAAATCAGTATATTTGTACCAAACAGATACGTATGGCGTCGTCGCCGGCCGCAGCTGCTAGCTGTGCCGCAAGGGAGAACCAACCTGGTGAAAGAGGCGCCGCTGACGCGGGCATTGCGCACATTTAATATCGTGGCTAATGACCTGGACCTATTTTGTTGCTCTTTGAATGATTTCAGAAGAATTGGACTATATGTGATTTGCTACAGATTACAATAGGCTCATTCTAACGCATTAGGTAATAACCTGTAATGTTAGATGTAAGAAATGTTAATAAATAAATAAATAAAAAATAAAACTTAACTCGCAACGTGTAAACTATTTGTAAGTTTAAGTGCGTACCTGTTATACCTATTGAAAGGAATAAAATGAAAGGTAACGACTTCGAAGGCTTAATTTTCCGGTTAAAGACGTAAAAAACGATGAAAAAAATTGGTTGCCTCGGACGCTTCTTTGAGAGGATTTTTTTAAGCTTTTTGAGGCATTATTGGGTGGAAAAAATGCTAGCGAAATGACACTTTGTATTTCAGTTGAAACGTTGGAAATATTCGTTAATATTATGTATACCTACTTCTTTTAAGTAGATGTGTAATGTCATTGAGCACTCTTCATTATTTTTGGTGTCATATTTTATTCAAGCACCTAAAGGCAGCTGACATTACTTTTACGACTATCTACTGACATAAACGTTGCAAATTTTATATGAGGATTGCACGTTTAGCAAGAATTAAGTACCTATTATATGTTCTAATTAGGAATCGTATTCGTATAACATAGCAAAAATAATACTTGAACTAGTTGATAATTGTACAAAACATTATGGAATTGTACAAAATATTATGGAAATGTTAATAAAAACCAATTTAGAACTGGCAGTTTGATTCTAAAATTCAATTTGTGCCACTTCGGGTGCCATAAAAATGGCTTCTGAGATATTTCATTTTTATTTTTTCACTCTCAAAGAAAGACTATAATCAGGCTCAGTCGTAATTACCTATTTATAACAAGTAGCAGTTTGCTTTTATTCAACACAAATTGAAACACACATGTCAAAAATGTCCATTATTAAGAAAAAATACGTTCAATACAAATAAATCTTTTTATTATTATATTTTCAACGCTCGCAAAAAAACTGTATAAATAATAAATAAACCAAAGAATAGGCTTTCAAGAAAATAATGCCAGTTTACTTGTTAACAAAAGGCATGTTTGTGATTCAAAGAAAAATAAGACGTTTTCCTCATTTAATTGCCGAGAGTTTGATATTTAGCCTTAAAATGTAAAAAGAAAAGATTATACGCGTTTATTCTCGAGAACGACAAAGGATTTACAAAAATCTTGCACATTGTTATAAAAGGAATTGTGATAAAAAATGAATTGACAAATATATTTCATGTAACAATGGGATAAAATAATTATTGTACAACAAATTTCAATAGCATTTTTTTACAAGAATACATAATAGAAATCTAAGCTTTTAGGATTAATATGTCTGCCCCATCAGATATGATTAAATTATATATATAGGTACGTGATTTTTCCTCTAATGTCATAAAAAATATTTCTATGTACTAAGCTCATAGATTTTACAAACATAAAATAATAATTATAACAAAAACAACAAAAAACCAGAAATTACTGGTTATTACAGGTTAAGACTAAACACCTAAAACCACGATTCGGGTGAGTAAATAAATAAAAAAAAGCTTAAAGCTTCGTGTCAATGGCACATTAAGGGTTAAACATGCTTAGCTTACCTTATTTCGGTGGGTAAAAACATTAAATGAAAATGTTACGGTGGCTAAGGGCGTGGCTATCATAAATTTTGTACGAATATACTGTGACTGTACGATATAGCTATGAATTGAATGGTAAAATCTTGTCCAGCCAGTTGGTGAACGAAATTAAAAAAAAAACTACCGAATTGGCTATTTGAGAGGGTAAAAAATAAAATATTAATACCTATTAATTTGCACATTATAATGAATCATGATATTTAAATGTCACTTTAATTCATCAGTTTTATACATTGCGCGGTTTACTGTTTTATTTGTTCTGCTCAAAGTTTAATAAAATAAAGTTTAATAAATAGGTCCCATCTTATAACCTATCTAATTAACCTATCTATTTGACCTATATAATTTCTATGGATGATTATCAGGCGACTACGGTCACATAGCATTAGTACCTGACAGGCAACAATAGTATTACCAAAGAGGTTCGACGTTAGGCCAGCGATTGGTTGTATAATTATTGTTAAATCTTTAAAATTGAAATATTTCTTTTTTACATTACCTCCGGCTCCTCCAAGACTGTGGAGAGGGACTGTGATAGTCCCTAATAAATTGGGAACAGAGGAAGAAAGTGAGAAAAAGAGTGACGCGACGATAACAATACCGCAGTAAGAATAGTTATATGCATCTCACTGTCACTGGAAGATACAACAGTGATAGTAATTAAATATTTGGGAAAATAAATAAATTCTTCAATTATATAAAATTGGAAACTTGCACTATGATCTCTGATGTGCCTAGAATCGTTACCGTTGCCAATTAAATATGTAGTATCATTAATACTACGCAGAATGTTATCCCGAAAGTCCCACGGGAGGTAATAACCAAATAGCAGTTAATAAAATTACCGGTCAAGTGATAAAGTGTTCCGTGAAGTAATGAATAATTAAGTGGTTGACAGTGAGGGAAGGGCCTTAATTAGTGTAATGTAGTAATAGTTTGAGTCTCACGTGACTGATGTCCCACGGGGCGAAAATTTAATTTCAATCCTAGTAGAGAAAGTTGTCAATATTTCCGAACTTTTAAATGCATTCGTTTAATCTTTGCGAGCGTTGAAATATTTTTTTTTAGCATTAATAATTTCTGTACATGCATAAATATTTACAAAAATGCTAGTCCCGGCAATTCGTTGTCTTGGTAATGTGTTCAGAAGGCTGGCAGCATTGCCACATTGTACATATTATACTCGCTAGTTTTAATTTAATTGTGATTGTTCTAATCTGCTTGTATTATACGGGAAAGTACCCATACATAAGTATTTGTTTCATCAGTTGTTAGTAAAGTGACTACAAAGTTATAAACATAAATAAGTTCACTCATTTAAGTTAAAGTGATTTGAAATCTCTGTATATGGAACATTAATTTCATAAACTAAATTTAGCTAAATAATGATAACGAGCCATTTGTTCTCTTGGGAAAGTACCCATTGGACCTCTAAAATTAGACCTCATTCAAAAATAAATCGGCCTATTCGTCCTCCCTTCAAAATTAAAGTACCCACTGGGCCCCAAAAAAAAATACCTACACAAAAGGACCCATTCGACCTGCTACCATAGTCATGGTACCCATTGGACCTCCAAAATCTCTTTACCTATACCATCAAGATGGGACTTTAAAGTACAATAATGCAGAAAATTGAAATGATATTATAGGAAGAAAGTATGCTGTAATATTGCCATTATTTGTTAATCTAGATATCGCACTTTACACGTCTAATTCTAAGAAAAACAAACAACCAGTTTTAACCATATATTTTTGAATTTGCATAATATTTAGTTCATAGGTACGGTTACGTTACGCGAAATATTTATATCATTTTAGTTTGCGATTTTCTGCACGATTATACTGTTCTTCGTAATAAAATTGACAATAAAGTGGATATGGATAATTTGAATTTTATTTATAGAAGGGTCGAATGACACACACGAATAAGGTCCAATTGGTACCATTGCAATGGGGTCAAATCTTAGAGGCCCAATGGGGTACAAGTCAAAATTAAAAAAAAAAGAGGTCCGGTGGGCACCAAAAATAAAATTCTTTGAAGGAGGTCGAATGGGCCCTGAAAACGAGGTCCAATGGGCACTTTTTGCATTTGGGTCGAATTTTGGAGGTCCAATGGGTACGTTCTCTCTCCTCTGTTACAAAAACTTTTCAGAGCGACTCTCCGTTTTATGCCAACACGAAAACATAAACCTTGAATAAAATTAACATGTCGTGAACATTCCAGAATAACTTTAGAACTCAGATTACCTATTTTAAAAATGTAAATGCGATAGATGAGTGGTTCTCAGAGTGTTTCGACCGCTGCGGCCGCGCTGTCATTACGACCCGGCAATTTTTTTTAAGAAGGAATAATTTCCAAAATCGTTTATTTATAAAATTGACATTTACCACAGTACATATTAATTATTTTAAAGTCAAATAGTAAAACTAATTCTTGTCATTGTTTAAATTTGAAAAAATGCAATGACAGCGCGGCCGCTGCGGTCGAAACGCTCTTAGAAACATCTAAATGCCATCAAAAACATGCAGTAAAAACACCAAGTCTCGCAGCTCAGTTTTTCTACCGTAAAATGTTGTGAGATCCATGTAATACCAAGTCGGTTAATTTATTTAGTAACAGTTATTTACATAAAGAACCTTCTGTCTTAAGTTATTAGAACATATGCCACGGGTAGAGATGGTTATTACAACATAAGCTAATAATATTCTATTGTTTAATTACACTGTAGCGTTTTTAGAATCATAGTTGTTTCACTAATTAATGAAACACAAACTCAAATAATTTATTCGGAAAATTATACCTTCACAGGCACTTGTTCACGTCAATTTTATATTAAATTGTAATTTGTCACAAACTACTGGCATTTCGAACGACCAATGCTGAGAAGAAATGCCAAAATAAAGTAATTTGAACAGTGTTGGTCCCTATCATGCCAGAAGGGCTTACCATTATCGTTTCTAATAATATATCAAAGTTTATATACTTTACATAATCAAAAAGAATTACAAAATATATGCCAGCCTTCTTGGAAACACTCTATCTCTCTCTGTCTCTCATCTGAGCATTTTCCTGGTTCCTTCCTCAGCCGTTGACTTTCCTTTTGCGTCTCCACTTCGCACGGTCGTCGGCATCCCTAGTTGTCAGACCGCACGCATATCTTGGAGCGAACACTGTTTAACAAACAGTATTACAAAACAGTTAATTAATCGCAATTTAATAATTTAATTATAATATTTATTTAATATATATATAATAATATATATTTATTTAATAATTTTAATTGCGATAACAATGCGATTGGTACAACGAGATATTTAGATTTCGGTTTTATTTACACAAGGATGTACTAATATCCGAAGTGTTATTTGGGATCGCGATCTCAGTCACCTTATATCTTTGCCAGCTATAGCCGAACATGGACAGATGACGACGCGAATGTATGAACATTGCATAGTTTTTATGAATGCTTTTATTTAGCGCATTGGAGATCCAGCAATGTATGTTGAATCCGCCAAGTTCGTTGAAACCGTCCGCTCGACTAGTTCACCGAACTTGACCAGTTGACCGACTGGTTCGGTGAACTTTTCGGACCACGTACCAAAATACTCACCAATGAAACTCAACCAATATGTGACGATTCACAAAATGCAAAAAGCTTTTCTGTTCAGGCAATTTTAATCACTACATTTTAGCCATTCATTACAGTCCTTGTTTTGCATGCATTAACACTTCAAGATTAATAAGCTTGCTATAATTATGAAGTAAATGTAACGTACTGTATTATTGGAAAGCACGCGACTGTACATCGCGTGCACAATTCGTCATACGCGGTACCCAAGTAGTTATTTTATTTATGTACTTCTAAAGTCAGGGTATTAACTGTTCTATATATGCTTACAATGTATGCGATTAGTATTTAATACATTGAGGAGCATAAAGGAGGATAAAGCCTACTCTAAATGTTCCAAATCCATGAAATCTAACACCAAGTCTAATTTTCCAAAAATAAGTTTTCACCAAATCCTTACGAATCTTGTGGTTTTTATCTCAATTTGAATAAAATTAGAGTAATCCACACACCGCCCTAATTGTACGCGATAATCTTTTAATATATGCGCCGAGGCACGTACTTAGGAGAGATTTGCCCCCCTAATCTTATTATGTTGAAATTTTTGGACCCCTTTTTACTTAATTAAGTATTTTACCATTATTGTGACCTATTTTTGTTTGTTGAATCCGTAATTTCAGCAAATTTCGCACGTAGTCCAAGATCTAGCTACACGGATTTGGCTTTTATTTATTCAATGGGATTATATTTCAAAAGCAAACACTATACAGTAGTTATTAAACAATTTAGTACATTTTGCCTCTAAAATGTTGTGGATTATGCTTGTAGTTCAGATTGTATTGTAATCTAAAATATGCTAAAAATAAAAGTTTACGTTTTCAGTTTTTATTTTTCTATTTGTATATGTTTCAATTATTTTCGAAAATCTCTGATAAATTCTTAAAGCTCAAATCTTTTTCACATTTATTCTGTTTACAAAATAAATTAAGTAAATAAACAAACTTATCAAAATTGATCTTAATAATTGTGTTATCAAATATTCGTAAAATAAATCCCCAAAACAAAGCGAAAAGGAATTTTAATGAATTTATTTCGCGATGTTAACCTAAGTTTCTTTCTTAATAGAAGTTTTAGGCACATTTAGCAAAGAAAGTAACAAAATAAACGCGACATGTAATATCTCGCTCCTAATCCTGCTCTCAACTGTATGTTAAGGGTAGCATACGAAGATATAATAAGCTTACGTGGGATTACAAACATAAGGTATGTATGAAGCTTACAATTTTGTTCTAAACATTATTTAAACAAAGTTGGAAAAGTATTTTTTCCTGTCGGCCAGGAACGGGTCATGTAGTTGTCGGTATTTAACAAAGCCGTGTAAATAAAAAATAGAACTTAGCAAAAGGATGAATAAAAATGAAAGGATTTTGAGCTGTTATACGATTCTGTTCAAACAACTAAAGAAAGCAAGAACATTTTTTTAACATCTTTATCCCACTGCTGCATGGATAAAGGAAAACTAATTTTACATAATCATATTATTTTTGTTTGTTTAAAAGTGCTGAAATCTGAAACTATCAGTTTGATTACTTTATCATTTTTTATTTAAACTTTGAGATATGTACTAGTTTATAGATTAGAAAAAACTGAAAAAAAAAATTAGAGTTTCGACTTCCATATTAGCAATTTACTTCATTTGTTACATACAAATTTTATCCATGTAATTGTAATATGTGTATGGTTAACAATAAATCGTCTAAGATTTTGAGGCAACGGTAGAAGAAAGCTTTCAATTTATCAGCAATAAACTTCATTTCTTCTAAACCTTTTTTTGTTTTCGTCATCTCAAGATATAAATATATAAATATAAATATATGCCTACCCTATTGCTGAGGAAAGGTTGGAGTTATAAATATAATATATACCTACCCTATGTGTAGTGTTTTATAATACAATTTGTATTGACGGTGTAACACACAAGAATTCACATTTCATGCGAGTATACCCTTAATGTCTTTTTAAGCGACTTGATAAAAGGTAGAGTAAAGTTTTCAAGACTCAGTGAACCGAGGTGTTCTCCGCAATGCTAGACTACACTCAGGACTGCCACTCGTTTTAGTCTGTCTAGTTTTAGTTTCAACTACTTTAAAAAGTTCCAATTCCTTGAGCATTTAAATCGATTTCTGAAATAGGAGGTATTTTAAATCGATTTTGTTAATTTTATATAATTTTTTTTGTAAACAATTTTTGTTTTCTTCTAACTAAAATTGCAAATTCATATTTTTGCAAATAAATAATCCTTGTCTTTGCTCCTTAATATTTCTGTTAACTTTGGCTCAACGAAGTTTGGCTTGTTGAGCCATAAACCCTTACAACTATATTTTTTCTATATTAAATTAGTGAGTAATATGGGTTAATATGTGGTTGATCAATCGTGGTGTAATTTTTACTTGGTTTCCCAAAATAACAACATTCTGAAACTTTAAACACACGATTAGTTACCAAATGGAGCGACCATTTGATAACAAATCCTTTGCCCATTCATTTAAGCGTTTTCCCAATTTTTTCCACAGCTGTTGAGCGTCGGAGCCCAGAGTCCGCATCTCTACTTTTACTTTTGCAGTTTGTAAAGTCATTGTCAGGTCATTGGCTCGCATACTTGATGACAATTTACCTTAACACGACATTTGTTACCAAATGGTTAAATAAATTTCCATATTGACTATTCGGTAGCACAATGTTAGCCTAAACGGGTTCCCGCTACTGTCGTGTCTTTCGCACATTAAGCCCAACAAGAACCAGTTTCCAGCTATTTACACGCCAACAATATTCAATATAAAATAACTGGGTGCTTACTCATTGTTAGATTGTTACTGGAAGTGGCAATTTTAAAAATAGATGCACGATTACTAACATTAATATATAAATTGTGGCGGCACTCAGTATTATTGCAAGATTTCGAGAATCAGAAATTATTTATGAACAAAAAATGATACGGAACTGGTAGAGGAGATTTTACATAAATTATTGTCCGCAGTTTCATCTCAACAGGAAGATTATTAGAATAGAAGTAACATTTGAAATAAAATTATTCAGAACTACAATTACAATAATAAAAATTTCAAAATAATTAATCAACAAAACATAGTCATAAATTAAAGAATTGTCATTAATATTCTGACGCGCCCGAGTAAAAACCGAAATACCTTCTAGGGCTTTCCTACTACTGACGCATTTTAATGGTCTTAACCAAAGGAGTTTGGCTTTTCACCAGAGCTATTCTCTAGCTTTGGTGGTTCATCTAGAGTGAGAAAACAATATGTATTTGCTCGTTTTATATAAACTTCCTTCAGCGGTGTTCTCTAATGTCGACATTGGGGCATTAAGAAAAGAGTTTATCGCTTTTTTAAAAAGTTGGCAATGCATCGGTGAGCTGTTGTCTGGTTGCCGGTGTTCATGGGCTGCAGTGTTTGCTTACCATCAGACAAACTTCATGCTCGTTTGCCCACTAATCTTAAAAAAAACACAGTTTTGATGTAATCGGTAAAATTAAGGGATGTTCGGTATCGGTAATTTTCTTTCGAATTTTATCAACAAAAAATGAATTTAAGCTTTCTCTTGCCTCTGATGACTACCAAATAAGAGCACATTCAATGGTGGACAAAAGTTCTTTGGGTATATCTCTATACTAAAGCTTTTTGCGTATGCCTATATACACTAAGCTATAAACACACTTAGAACCACCATGTTGTACAATCAACAGCACATCAAGTTACCCTGTATGAACCTCTATGGCGCGGTAATAGTGGCGAGTTTGTAATGAATTTGGGTAGATTGACCTGCTGATGACTGTACCGTAAACCTTGTATAGTATCAGTTCTAGAATTGAATAAATCTCTGGTCCCTCCGCTTATGTGCGGGCCGCACGCGTGTTCAGTGGAAACGGAATAAAAAATCCGCCAAATCACTAATGCACTGGTCATAATTGGCTGTTACTACAATTTTCCGGTTAATTCCGGTTAATTGTTGGCCGGCCCATTACCGTGGTATTCTCGACGGAAATTAGACTGAGTGTCAGGGGTTTTTTAAATGCAGATGAGAATGCTTTTGTACGCCATTTTTGTGGATGACTTGTGATATGTTTTAAGCTGTTCCGGTGAATTTATTTATCCGCAACACTTTTTCCTTTAAATCATATATTTTTTCTTTAGCCGCAAGTTTTGGTTGGTCCTAAATTGTAGCCATTATAGTCGATGTATACATTCAATCGTATGCCAAGTTGCTGCTTTAAACTACGAGTATATGCAACGGTAATTGCGGCGGATTCGCAATGATTTTGAGTAGTTTGATCTGCTGTTAACTTTACATTGCCAGTTGAAAATACGAAACTAACGAAAATACCTACCAAGTAATGTATGTCTATTGATCACACATTAATGATGCGTGCGATAATTTTCGCCGTAATCATTAGCATTAGAATTATCAAATTAATATAATGTAGTTTCGTACGGACAGCAGGAATTAACAGAAGTCTCTTTTATGGGATCAAAAACAACATTGATTTTTATAAAAAGTACAGATTTTAATGCAAATAAATTATCATTAATTCATTCCTTAACATTCATACATTCATTATCATTCATTCACTCATTATTTCAGTCAACGTAACTAGGCATATGTTTACCTGAAGAAACATTTCCACTTTTAAGACAAATGTTACATAGGTAATATATATAATTCTGCAATAAAATTACCCCACAGTTTAATTAATTACTTCACGTCAAGTACGCCATACATAACACATGTTGAATACTTAAAAGTGCACCTCTGATTTCTCGGCCGCGGAGTGAATGAGGTAAGTTAATTTCGGATATCGTAATATGTATTCTTTTTTATTTACATTTTTATGGTTTCGGAAAGAGCTTCATTATATTTTGAAGATATCGTCCTAAATTAAAAAAAAATCAAGATATTTATATCTGTATATGTTACTGTTTGTGTGTTTGTGTACTAAAATCCTAAAGTTTTTTCACTAATGGCCTTTTTATGTAACATGGTTTTATAATTAATATGTGTATTAATACTTTAATATCGAAGAAGAAATTATACTCTTAATTTTATTTGTAAAAAATAAATATAGGTGCACTCGGTTAAGTGGATACATCACTACAAATAAACAATACATTTTCTATGTTTAATAAGTAGAAAGATATAGAAAGAAATCGACCGACAAAAACGTTGTTCCTATACGTAGAATAAATAAAAATTGCTTTGATAGTTGTGAACATTGATATATTTTGGAAATAAATATATATTTTTTTTACCACCTATTCGTGTTTTGAAATTATGATGGAGGTATAAAGCGGTTATTTAGGAATATGTAGTTATACGTAATGTCCATAAATATTATATATATAAATTTATACAACAAAGTCCCCTATCGCGTCTGTCTAACTGGTCGCGTTAAACTAAAAAAATTGCAGGGATTTTTATGAGGTTTTCTCCAACAGATAATGTGATTCCTGAGGAAGATTGAGGTCTAAAATGTATTATATTTTTACCTGAGCGAAGCCGGCACAGGTCGCTAGTACTACATATGTAAGATAATTACAGTAATTGTTAATTTTTTGAAGACCTTCCTTCTTCATTAGATAACTTAATTGGCTGACGACCTCGGTGGCGCAGTAGTAAAGTTCTTGCAACTGAACCGAGAGGTCCCGGGTTCGATCCCCGGTCGGGTCATGATGGAAAATGATCTTTTTCTGATTGGCCCGGGTCTTGGATGTTTATCTATATATTTTATAACAAATACATATGTATTTGTATAAAATATATAGATAAACATCCAAGTAGTAGTAAAAAAGTTTTATAACAAATACATATGTATTTGTATAAAATATATAGATAAACATCCAAGTATATAAACAAACACATATAGTATAGTTGAGTTAGTATCCCATAACACAAGTCACGAACTTACTTTGGGGCTAGCTCAGTACGTGTGATTTGTCCTAATATATTTATTTATTTATATATTTTTTTAATTACTAACAAATATTTATTTGTTCATTATATATTATATATTCTATGTCCATGTTCAATTCACAAGATAGTGAACAACATATAGGTACTAATTCACACTGAAAAGAACCTACTAAGGTAAGGTAAAAGCACTATTTCCCTTTTATTCCATTATTTAACACCCCAAAGTTGAAACTAAATATATCCCCAGTTGACCTCTCCATTCGCGCCCATAAGCGGCGGCATAACATTTTTCTTTCCAAAAATATAAATGACAGAATAGCCATGCATACATTATTATATATCTACATCGGAATTGACAAATGTGGGGGATAAATCAAACTGGCCTTGCTTCACGCAACGCAAAATATTAAGGTCCGTGCACACTACCCGAAGTTACGTGCCGACGGGATTTTTAGGTTAGAAAATGTAGGAAATGTTTTCCATCAGTCATTCCTGTTGAATGTCATCGAAAAAAATGTTTATTTGTTTCGATACATGTTACAGACTGTGTTTATTTAGGGCTAGTAAAAAATGTGACCGTCTCAATTTGCATTAGATTTTATTACAACACCCATTTATAATTTGAATAACGCGATAAAAAGAGTACTTATTCTAGGTTATTTTCTACAAGTGTACCAAATGACAACGAAATTCGTTCTAAGAACTTTTCTTCCACTTTATAACAAACTAGACGTTGCCCGGGGCTTCGCTCTCGTAGGAATTTTAAGATAAAATATAGCCTATAGGAATCTTGGATAATTTACCTTTCTAATGGTGAAATAATTTTTGAAATCGGTTCGGTAGTTTCGGAGATTACTCGCCTCAAACATACATACTCATAAAATCATAAACTCACAAACGCTTACCTCTTTATAATAATAGAATAGATATCTTCATACTCATCCAAATTTTCGCTTTTGGTTTACTTAAACTTGTGGTAAAACTACGCCACATGTCATTTACCAGTCAACCATCACACCAAATAAATATATAACATCCTGAATGAATATTATGAATTAGAATACTTGTCGTCAACTAATTTTGAACCAAGTATACTACGCTAAATATAAATCTTATAATTATTTTCCAAATTACCAGTAGTCGTGTATAGGGCACTTAATATCAACTTATAAATTCCTTTTAATATAACGTTCGCTAATAATGATTACGTTTTCCTATGTAGATTGCTGTCGAAAATGTTAGGGTTGAAAACGTTCATTTTCAGGTAATAACTTAACTAATATACCTCATTTTGATAATTCACTTAATCGACCTTTGATCTAGAATTCTTACAATTTGTTGTTAAACATGAGCAAAATATGAGTTAGGATCGATAAAAATATACTTCACCTAATTACAACCGGTCACCCGCCTAATGTTAACCCTCCTTGGGAATGCTATTGATGCCTGTCTGTGTATCCCTTAGTCGCCTGGTACGACATCCACGGGAGGATATGGAGTGGTCCCATTATAGGGCGGCACCATACATCACATTATGTACAATATGAATTATTAACATAGAAAAAACGATTTTTAGTTAAGTATATAGGCAGTATAAAAACAGTATATGCTATTCAAAAACTATTTTAGGTCAAAAACAAAAACTATGGGTATTTACGGAATGTCACGCATAAGTATTTTTATCTTTCACTCGCGCTGGATGAACTCAGATGGATTTCCAAAAAATAACATGAGAAATTTACGTTACACCTGTGGAATTAGTAGGTACCTACTCCGGAGAACCCACTAATTCTATGGTTACACCATTTCTGACGCCATAGACAAATCTAAATGAGCAGCGACCGACATTGAGCATTCAGGTCATAATTGAGCGGACATCATTTTGCTGTGCAGGACGCAAATTCATGTCTCGTCAATTCTCCACTGTTCGCACAAGAAGATTTGCATATTGGGGCGTGTGGTACCCACCCTTGAATCAGTTTATGGCCTATCGGTGGATGATTTGACATCCGATAGTCAATAACAGCTACCCAAAAGAAGTATTACGTCACGTCAGGCTGGCTCGTTAAAAAAAAAAACTGGCTAAACACAAACTGCGACACAATAGGTATATTGTGGATGACCTTGAACCATCAAATAATTCAACAAAAAAGATTGCTTCTAAAAAGTCCCTATTCTAAAATTTTATATAATCCTAGCTGCGCCCCGGGGCTTCGCTCCAGTGGGAATTTCGGGATAAAAATTAAACTATATGTTATTCCAGGTTACATTCTACTTGTGTATCAAATTTCATAACAATCCTGCCAGTAGATTTTGTGTGAAAGAGTAGCAAACATACATACACACATACATCCTCACAAACTTTCGCATTTTAGTAGCATCAGTCAACTTCAGCGCATTGGTTATAGAGACCGAATTGTCTCATGTTTTTATTCGATATGACGATATTTCACGGATATTGGATATAAAATATATTACCATCATTTTAAGATCGATTGAAAGTGTAGGGGAGTGTAGCTTATATCTTCTGTTGTAATGTAAATATTATGGTGTATGTACGTTTGTTATTACATGAGGGAAGCATTTATTGTCCTTTTAGCGGCGTAATGTATATGTTTGTAGGTATATTATGTAATCGTCTATTATTAAGTAATTATGTCTATTATATATCGACCTCCGTGGCTTAATGGTCATCATGCCGGACTGCTACAGTGAAGGTCCCGGGTTCGAATCCCGGTCAGGTCAACATGAAAAATGATCTTTTTCAGATTGACATCCAAGACCCAGGGGTCTTGGATGTTTATCTATATATGTATCTGTTATAGAATATAGTATCGTTGAGTTAGTATCCCATAACACAAGTTTCGAACTTACTTTGGGGCTAGCTCAATCTGTGTGATTTGTCCCTATTTATTATTATTATTATTATTATATTATAATTAATCACTTTCCTAGAGCCGATTCTTACGCAATCAATGCTCCTTTTCATATACTACTGAGCAAGAAATCAGGATGCAAAACATCTGTCGACTTATTATGAAGGTTTAACACAGTTTCTTATAACAGCCGACTATATAAAATGACACACTTTGCGTTGTTATACGCAGGTTAAAGTGGACATCCAAATTGAAAGTTGACCGGTAGATCTTTAAATCACATTTATATAATTTTTTGGCAGTCGTAAATAATTCCTTTTTTACAACAAAACTAACAAAAAACAAACTTAATATGTCAAGCATTTTACTAAGATTCGTAAATACGGTATAATGACTCATAAACACTGGAGCGAATGGTGAAAGCCATAAACGTGGCTCCAAACATACACGAGAAAGTTACGATTAGGAGTGAGCATCGAAACTGCTGTTAATCATGCCAGGGCCAAGGGCACAGGCGCTCTGAATACCAAAGTACGTGTGGTTAAATGAAAATAAAGGGTTTTTTCTACATTTCACTGGCTTTGGTACGAATTTTCTTTATTATATAGGAGGTATATACCATTATATATATAAGTATTCATCCTACTCTGTCTAGTCCTATTAATATTATAAATGCGAAAGTTTGTCAGGATATGTGTGTATGTTTGTTACCCTTTCGCAAAATCTACCCGACCGATTGTTATGACATATTTTACACGTACACGAATTGTACACGGGTAGAATATAACCTGGAATAATATATAGGGTACTTTGTATCCCGAAATTCCCATGGGAGCGAAGCCCCGGGGCGCAGCTAGTAAGCAATAAATTCGAAAGCAAGTGAAATGTAGAAAAGTTTTTTTTTTCGTTTAATCATATACAAACTATAAACTGGGTTTCTTCAAAGGGAATGTCCACAGTTCTCATAAACACTCTTCTTCGAAATCAAGTTTCACAGAAAATTGTTTTTTGGTTTCTCAAAATCTAGATGAGTTTGAATTAAAATAGTCGGTAAATTTAATTCTGCTTGACACATTTGGTAAGAATACATTAATAAACTTGAGATAAAAATATGTTTTTTCGGTGAAACGTGCGTTTTATGAACTGTGTTTCTGTCTGAGGTTCCACATCACGGTGATCCCTGCCCGTAATGTTGTGGGCTAATTTACAAAAACATATTTGGATCTAATTTTAAATAGAATATCACTCTCATAACAATCCAAAGCAGAATTTAATAGATAATCTAATTTTTAAGAAGAAGTTAGCAGTCGTTCCGAAATGCTAATAGCTGCAGCTCTTTGTGAAATACTTTGTAATTTACGGGTCGTGAGGTTCCCTCTATTATGGTTCGCTACGCGATGGCTGTCCCACGCGTCAACTCGTGAACGGGTGCTACCAGAGGGAACTGGTCATCTCTCGTTTCTCATATATTTTCATGTAAGTTAATTGTGTTTCACATCGATATATATATTATAATCAGCACTCGGATCACAATCATAACCTGTTTTGATATACCTTTTGACTATGTACATTATGTACTTTTATATATTGTTAGAAAAAAAATGAAAAACAATAATGGTAAGCCGATCTGGCATGATAGGGACCAACACTGTTCAAATGACTTTCTTTCGGCATTTCTTCTCAGCAGTGGTCGTTCCGAAATACCAGGAGTTTGTAGCATGTGAGAAATAACTATAAATATAAAAATTGACGAGAAAAAGTGCCTGTGAAGGTCTAATTTCTGAATAAATGATTTGAATTTTGAATTTGAATTTAAAATTTGACGACAGCATCAGCCCAGACACCAAAAACCCATCAATCAATCAACCAATTTCTATTTGTGTAAACAGGTAAAATGTCACAAAAACTATACAGGACTCTGTTTCCTGCCCTCAGGCGTACAAATATTAGTGGGTACAAAACAGATAAAAATAAAATACTGAAGACTCACCGACTGACATTCTATTCCCCTCATCGGGATGTTGCAGTATCTGGAATTAAAAAAGAATTGTTTTTTTTATAATTCTAGATACTAATATAACTTATATAATTGTGTGTGATATATAATTCTTCAAAATACCAAAACTCATACGATTCGTAGCCAAATTGTAGCTTCGTAGCATATTCGTAGCTTCGTAGCATATTCGTAGCTTCGTAGCATATTCGTAGCAGTAACGTGTTATGAGATTCTTTTTCGTGTCTACGAAACTTTATTTTTCTATTAGTCGGTAAATAAATTATTGTTAATTATTTTCTTTACTTTTTATAGCTATAAAAAGCTTCAAAGTTTATCGTAAAATATAATATAAAAATAAATAATTTTATTGGAACAAATTAGGTACTTATTTATCTTCTTATAGAATTGTATAAAGATTTACGAGGCCCAAAGGATCCAATCTATCCGTGTAATAGTTAAGCGCAGTTTAATTGAGATTTATTCCCAATACAGACGAATTTCTGGCCAATGAATATTTTATTAAGTCGATATTACGTTTAATCGAGTTTTAACACGATTCGGCTTTTGTGTTTATTTTAATTCTAACAAATCTTCTTTGCTCGTTCTTTTTCACTGAAAAAAACACGAGAAATTTTTGTTTCATCTTTTTTTATTTTTGTCTTTGATCTTGTAAATATTTTGAGTCCCATTAAAATCGTCATCATCCTAAATGTACAATCTTTTAATAAAACTGTTCCATTTATGACGGACAGCCAACACATAGCCAAATCTGTTTGGCGTAGAAAGCAATTTTTAAGAAACCTACACAAGGTTTCTTAAGTAGTGTAGTGGAGTACTGAGTACTTAGACAGGATTTATTAAAATTCCCGCGTTAACGTGAAGAATATTTCTCGCCGTCGTGAGTATAAGTATGTTTTATCCTATTTCTATTTATTACTAGCTTTTAAAATGCATTCAATGAATTTTGCTCGAAATATGAACATCGTTTTAAACTACCAATAAATATTTTAAAATAATTGTACAATTTCTTTTAGTAGTGAAAATTGACAGTTATTTTGTGAATATCAAAAAATATTTATTTTCGAGAAGTCGCAACTACGCCTGAAAAAATCCGCCAGAGATATTTTTGTCAAAGTTACCAATCAAATTGTAACTAACTGAAGTAGTCTTCACTATAATAAATAAATAACCTAACTCGTTGATAGTTAGGAAAACTGTTCTACCATTTATGATAATTGTAAGCAATCGTAAATGCAAACTTGGTGATGAAATATTAATAAAGTTCCACATAGATTTCCTATGTACGGAACCCTCTTCTATGAGAAAAAACAACGTATTTACTCAATATTTTATAGAATATAATAGAGTTTATTAAAAAAACTACAAACACACACATAAAACTAGAAAAAAAAAAACAAAAAAATTACAATAAAAAAATGTGGGTAAGTACAAAAAGTTATTATGGTTGCAGTAATCTAAACAGGCAACTGATTTTCAGTTGGAGTAAAAATTTATCATTTTCTACATTTTATTCTCATTCTCAACCACTTTTACACAAATCCCACCCCAAACTCAAATAAAAATAGACAATTTAAGATCGTAGAGTTCGAACATTTCCCCTGTATCCTAACAAAACAAGATTTGTCTTCAAATTTGCAGAAACCCATATTTTACGCCGACTTATCCTGATCCAATTTTTCAGCCTTTTTAGTCTAAACCGGAAAGTGACAACGAAATCTGCGTACAAAAAGATAATTGGACCGAGCCTTAACGCACAACGTCACTTACGCAAAATGTCATTGTGAAAAACTTGTTATCGCATAATGCCACTTTCGCATAATGTAATTTTTGCAGAACGACAAAATGAAAATGAAAAGTTTTTTCAGAAAAATAAGATGTTCCAAAGCTGATTACGATTTTAGATTTCAGTCATTAATGATTTTAGTCAAAAGATAATTATGTATATATCTAATAATATACATAATTATTATTGTAAACATTAAATAATAATTATGTATATTATTAGGTACACTTATAAACATAACTATAACAGTATTTACTTATTAGATTCATATTCAAATATAGATATAGATAAAAATATTGAAAAATATTTTGGAAAAATGACATCTTGCTAAAGTGATATTGTACATAAAAGACGACAGTGTGACATTATGTAAAAGTGATGAAACTTCTCTCGATGTCATTATGCGGTTGTGACTTTCTGCGCTACCTTAGGCCGGTATCAACCGGCCGTCTTTTTGCCGTCGACGAAGGTTCCAATAAATAAAGGCGATGCCGGAATGCTATCACATGCACCTGTCGATTTTTCAACGAGGCCTGTCCGGGGATGGTTAGTATGGAAGTAGAATTTTTTCTTTACTTCATGAACAATGTATGTACTAAAGCATATGCGTGTATATACGGGTGAGCATGTGCGTTAAAATTTCGTACAATTTTGTTATGTATACGCGTTTGGTGTGCACTGGACATAAAAGATGTGAAAGATTGGTCTCTTTTTAAATGTACTTGACAGTCGGATATTGGCAATTTTTCAGCTAATCAAATCAGATACTTATTTCTTATGTTCAAAAACAAACAAATATAAATTGGTGTTTGTATGACAGTGACATCTTGTGACGTCACAATTTCGAAGTCAAACAGCATTCCTAATATAATTTAATCAGAATAAAAAAATAGTAAATCGCGTAAACAACAAAACTGATTAAGTAACATTTAATCATAGTCTCTGATTATTGCATTTATGCCTTTTATTCTCTACTTAGTACAATAGCCAATTCTTTTGGGAAGTCGCAAACAACGAGCTCAAAATGTTAACGCCCTCTTAAATATTTAAACATACTTTGTCATAAGCAATAGAGTTCATTATTATTCGTGTTATTTCTATTATACTAAACTTATAATAGAAATAAGACGACTAATAATGTCCAATCGTATATAAATGTCGAATATAAAATTATCAACAACATAAAATATCAATAGAATGCATTCATTCTATCCATATCTTTCAATTCTGTGCGACGAAAATAAGTACTTATTTTTTTATTCATAAACAAGACATTACTTTAATTATAATAATATTAATATAAACTAATCGGCACTGTTTGATCTTTATAATACTTTTTGTACCTGACTGTTTGTGCCACAATAAATGAAAAAAAAAACTATGATAACAGATTTTATACGCATTTTTACGATAAACCAAGTCCTACTCCACACTATTATGGTTTAAAGCCGGTAGAGAGTAATGTAACGATATCGGCAGAGTGTCAAATCTGGTTCCGGACATTTCGTACCCAATCTACTGCCCCCTTGAAAAAGAAAAACCGGCTTCACTTGAAACCAAACATCCCTGACCCCAATACACATAACGATTCGACCAAATCGAATATCAATATACACTGGTTTATAGTAATAGCCATTGATCGAACTTTTGTGTTCGCGTATAGAGTATAATACTCGTATTATTTCATGGTGAAAGGATTCCGTGATCAAATCCTGAATATATTTTATGAAGTTACCCATCCGACGTGATCCGACGTGATTTAGATACTTTCCTGTAAAAGTACATCGTGTAAATTCATGCGTACTCAGGTGTAAAAAAGGCGTACATTCCTTAACGGTATGAAAGAGAAACACTAAAATTACAACCGGGAAATGGAAACTTGCATTTGTAAGGAGCTTTTGAATAAATCTAGATGGGAACGAAAGAAAAAGTAATTTTTCTATAACAATATCTGGCTCATAAGAAAACGGTTGTCTCGTACTCCTTCATTATTTTCAGATGGAACTGAGATGGCTTAATGCTAGCTATTAACGCTGCGATTTTTACGCTGATCGTAAAATGTAGTAGAAAAAAAGTCATTACTTTTTACAGTCCACTTGAATAAAAGTTTAATGTTTTGAAAGACGTTTAAAATATTTCTTTTAGCAGCGGATTGCTCAAGTGTGTTGGGAGTTGCGAAGAACACAACAACAAAATATAACATAATTATTTATGTTGTTTGTTCTTTACTGTTTGCTAAATGCCGAGTTCTGGATTAAAACAGAGCAAAAGATTACCAATTATTGCTGCTTATAATCTGTGTTATTGCGGACATGAAAATATTTCTATTGAATAGATTTCCATCTCATGTTTCAAACATGTATTTTAAATTTTAAATATGTACTTCAATGAATGTACTCATGTATATATAAATATTTATAGTAGTCCCAATTTTTGTTACAGAATTTCTCATGTAACATAGACATTGTCATCGACCACCACGTGCTTCTGGTGAAGGAAAACATCGTGAGGAAACCTACAAACTATGGTTGATTATTAACTTGTGTGTGAAATGGAGAAGGCAATGGCAAACCACTCCATTAATAGTGCCAAGAGAGTCGTGTGTATTTCATTCTTCGTAATGACCGCGACCCTCAGCCACGAGGAATACAATGAAGTAACATTAAAATTAATAACATTTTCTTTTGAAAATCAGATTTGATTCTATAAGTTAGTAACAGGAACAGGTAAAAGTGACCTAAATTAATGATTTTCGAACAACAGGATAAATATTGACTTGATTGCTACAACACAAACTTAACAATCATAATAGTTGATCAAAGTTTATTTAAGTTTATACGAAACGGTACTCGTAAATGTCAAGATAACCTTTAACTATTCGATCTCTTGTAATTGTTTTTAGCCTTTGGCCTGAAAGGGTAAGATATAACTTTATTTATTTCGCTTACATATAAACATACAACAACACGATGTATATATTACGGGCATATAATCTATCAGAGTGTTGCGATTGAGTTATATTTAACGCGAACATAATCATTTCAATAAGGGTTAATAAAATTGTATATCAAAATAAAATTGTATATCTGCAAAACTAGAAGTTTTGCAGATAAATTATTCATTTATATAAGACTAGCGACTTGACCCGTCTTCGCACGGGGTCATTTATGATATATACTTAATAACAATGAAAAGTGTACCGAAATCCGTTGCGTGATTTCAAAGAAGTGATAAAATAGATTTATATTCACTTGCATTAATACTTATTGTTGTGGTCATTACGTGGAATGAACACACACATTTGCACCGGTTCGTAAGGTAAGTAATACACGTTAAAATTATTATTTTTTATAAATTCATAAACTTAACAAAGATAAATGTGTAAACGTCACTTTTCTTTTTGCTTAATGTGCCTTATTACTAAATGTATTCGCGATTATTATCGCAACCAACATTAGATATTATGCTACCTTTAATTTAAAAAAAAACATTAAGTAAAATCTTTTAAATGTTCAGAGCAAACAGCAAACTGACAGTGACTAAGAGTCAACATTAGAAGGAAAATATAAATGGAAATGGACTGAATTCGCATCTATTTCAATTTGTGAGCACCGTGAATGGGAAACTTAAAGAAAATTGTTGAAGTTTCATTGATAAATTTAAAAAAGGAGATACAATTTTATATAAATAGACACGCCGGCACTCTGAACAAAATGTCGTATATACGTGATAACTAACGTATTGCAATAACTTATGTATATAACTGACGTGGGTATTGCATTGTGATATGAAAATTTTAGCTTTTTAAGTACTGTATGAATTTGAGGGTGCAACTGACCTCACGTTGACTTTAATCTGCGCACCGCTTACTTTTAAAACAAAATAGCGTGCATTTTTCTGCGCACTTTAAAGTTAACGTCAAAGTTCACGGTGCAATTCACCCTAAGTGATGGTGGAAAATGCCTTATGACATAAAGTTTTTGTTTCTAACTAGATAAATCAGAATTTTGTATGGAGTTGTGAAGTCACTTTGGAATCAAAAAGCATTTCTGCTAATATATTTTTAATAAGGCCAGAGAAATTATTAAAAATGATCAATCAAAATCACATTTAATTATGTATTGTATTTGATTATTTAAATACATTCATTTTATTTTATAACCAGTCAACTAGTCAGCAAAAATATAAATAAAAATGTTTTTGTTAAAAATATATATATAAAAGTTAATTAAAAATATATTGAATCAATACAACATTTTAACCAAATAAATAAAATATTAACTAAATAATAAAATATTAACTAAATAAAGAAACAACAAAATTTAAATAAAGAAGTCTATTTGCACTATTTGTCTGTATTTCAAAGTTGTTCTCTTGACATGCACGAAATAAAACCATTCGAAGCGGAATAAAAAGCGAGATTTTTATAGTTGACGGCTGTGATCTGTCCTAATTAAAAGTCTGATGATTAAAATTTTAGGTCAAGAAGATGTCAGTTTTATTTGTGTTGAAAAATGTGGCTTTGTCTTCGTAACTAAATAAAAGAGCAGGAAAAACAACTGTTTGTTGGTCGTCGCTTGTTTCAGATTTTTGTGTCTATGGAAACGTTAAGTAAAATGATTAAGGTTTCGAGAATATAAAAAAATATTTTGAAGGATCCGACTCGGTCACAGTAGTACCACGTTTATAGGTCACCTCGGCATAGTTCGACGGCGCAGAATAGTACAACCGACCGCCGACTCTGGCCGAATAAAAACATTAGTGAAATAACGAACTTATTGCACTACTACATAAGATTTTAAATCCAAATACAACAGGAGTCGTGCTATCTCGCTCATAATTATACTTGAGAGCAACTCCAGACTCCAGACATGGCGCGTACGCATTAGCCAATATCCAAATGTCGTCCAAATGGCGCATATATTATATTTTCGCGCCATGCAAAAAAATGATTTCTGCGCAGGTACATCGGTGTAACTTATAAAAGTGGTAGTACTTTTTTTTTTGTAAACGATTGGTTATTTATTTAGGGTTAGTTAATCGATCTAAGATTTCAGGGTTGGCTTATTAGATCTAATGATGAATCTATATTAAATAAGCAATGTAACATTACATATACGAATTAAGGTGGACGTGTTGAGTAAAACTTTCAGAAGATATATTTTTTAAACTGTAGACATTATTACTTTAACATTTTCTATATTAATTGTGTACCTGATTATGAGTAATTTGATTTGACTTTTAATGTTGCAACGGAATATTCTATGAATTGATTTTTTGAAGACTATTCATTCTATTAATCATATTAACATTATTTCAATACACTTGTACGTTAGTCTCCTATCTAGTCCTAATGTTTGCTGTTGTTTGTTTCTGTTTCCGTACATATTAACTTGTTTATTTCGCCACCTTACCTACTTTTGTACTTGGTTACAGCTGAAAATCAGCGCTTAGCTTAGCTTGATACCACGGCATCATGCTGAGCTGGTGGAGCGCCATTTCGGCTTACATATTGTATTCTATCTATATTCGTTACTCTTTTGTAATTTACCTTTAAGTGTTAATGTTTGGATTTCATGTGTTTGCCGAATAAATGATTTCTTTCTTTCGTTCTTTCTTTCTTTCATTACCACAAAGAATGTGGAAATCCAAAATCCATCTCGCAATGTTCTCATTCCAACCAATAAGGGCGCCTAAAATGTACATGGTACTATCGATGAAAAAGTGGCATATAAATCAAGTCTGCGGCTATTTCGGAGGTCTGTAAGTCGGCAAGGACCTCCATATAGCCGTACGTGAGCCAATATATGTGTTTTGTTAGGCCCAAACTCGTATCGCTTTTACGTGCTCGATTAATATTTTTTTCTCTCCCTAGTGTTTTAAAACAATTTTTATATTGAACTTATATTAAACTAGTCATTTTAAAGCAAATACTATTTAACACTTTTTATTTAATACTTCTAATGTCAAAATAATTAATTAAAAAAAGAAAGCCAATGGAGAAACAGGTTGTGTAGGTAGTCGTAGTTCTGGCGTTTTTAATAGATTTTAATAAAATCTGACACCAGTGTTAGGAATGTAACCGGTGAGTGTTCATATTCGATTAGAATGAAAAAGTATGTAAGATTTCAATAGCTAAGCACTCGTTTAACTTTTTTCATTAATCGAATCAATTCCGAATCCAAATCATGTCCTTATAGTAAACTGTTTTGATAGTTCTATAACTCGTCACGCAATGAATGCAACAAAATCTAAAAGATATTTAATTTTTAGATTTTGATTTCTAAAAAATTATATTTTTATTAAATTTCTATCACATTATATCTTCTGAGTCTCAAAGGGTTCTCCGACAATTGCTTCGTCTACGAATGTTTCGTCGACAGAATGTTTCAACATCGGTCGTTTGAACGACATAACCCTTACACGAAACATTCTAAAGGTAAAGAATGAAAGTAACTTAAACGTAAACTTCTTTACCTTTTTCCATTCAATAATTGGCACCATCAAATGCCACGATAAACAAAAGAGCGTACTTTACGTATTTCTGCGCTGGTTAAAGTTAAAGTCAAAGTTGACTATGCAAACCACCCAAAGGTGGGCTATATAACTCTTTCCATTTAGCTTTGTCACTTGTCATTTACTATATACCAATATGTTTACCTATATACGTAAAAGAGAATTTAATTTGTAACATCTGTCAACAAAAAACTCGACGTAAAAACTCGAACGGTTTTTGAGCAGTGTTTTAGAACAGAAACAAAATAAAAAATGTGGCATGTGTTTCCTCAGCGATGTTTCATTTTTGAATGAGTTTTAACTTTATATTTAAGTACAATCGATAGCACATCAACCTATTACAAATCGTTGCGAAATACACCTATTACAACTGCATATATTGAATTTGCACCATGAATTGTTGAGTTTCTGTAGAGAACTGTTTGAGAACGTTTTTGCTTCGTCTAAAGATTGGTTTTCGTCATAAAATTAGGAGGGCATAAATCAGGTATGTAGGTTTTAAACTTGGTGATTCCAATAGTCCCAACCAAGTATATTTTCCAGCTACTTGTGTCCTAATAGTGTTTGGTAATAGCCTCCCCTATTTTTTTACACGCATTCCAAGTAAGTCCCACCTAAATACTTCATAATATTTAGCCATTAATACTGTAAGTGTGCTATGTTTGTACATAGGGGATATTAAAGAAAAATAATTATATATGGAGTATTGATGGGACTAATACAAGCTAAAACAATTATTTATGGATTTTTTGTCTGTCTGTCGGTCTGTACGTTTGTTCGAGCATCACGCAAAAACTACTGGATGGTATTTGTTGGAGTTTTAATAGTTGTATAGCGGAAGGTGTAACTTAAAATCTGGTATAGCATTCATCGCGATGATGGTATCGCGATACCTAGCTTAGAACCCGAGATATCGATAAGAAGATCGATATAGTTATGATGCGGATGCACAAAATAAACGTAAGCGAAGCTGCGAGCAAAAACTAGTTTCAAACAAAATTGATAATCCAATTTAATTCTAATTTCGGCGATCATTATTAAAATACTCATCTTTTATATCGAAATTGAGTTAAGTAGGTATTTCAATGAGGACCGAGTAAATTGAATATATTCGAGGACAAAGACGAAACAGCTAGATCCAAATCGAATTAGGCTATCAGAAACTTATTCAAATTAAATTGACTTTTTTCTCCTTTCGCAGACTGGTGGTTCTCAGAGCATTTCGACCGCTGCGGCCGCCCTGTCATCACGATCTGTAAATTTTCTTGAGGAAGGAATCATTTCCAAAATTTATCATACATAAAATTGACATTACCACAGTGCATGAATGAATTAGTTTAAAGTCAGATAGTAAAACGAACTTTCGTCTTTGTTAAAATTTGAAATATTGTAATGACAGCGCGCCCGCAGCGGTCGAAACGCTCTGAGAAACACCGACACCTTTAGAGCAGGCGTGTCGGCTTCAATTCAATTGACATTTTCAAGTTTTATTCCAAATTATTTCTGATATTTCTTTTTGTTAACTCACTGTCGTATGTATATTACAAAGTAATCAGAATAAAATTAAAAGCACACAATCTAACTAGAGCTCAGTACAAATTTTCTACGTGAAAATATGTATACCCCCGTAAGCATCTATAACATCACAACGAAAGCGTTGAAATCGTTTTCGAAAAGGCATGTCTTAATATAATACAAATTATTGCTCGTTTGATATATGTGATTTACATACTTATAGGTACAGTCAACAGCAGCTGCACATCAACTTACCCAAATTTATTGCAAACTTAGCAATATTATCGCGCCATAGATGCTTGAATGTACTGTTGACTGTACCTATTGATATTAAAAAAAAAAGTGGCAGTATGCAGATATGCACCATTTCATGGAGAGTGTTTGAATTACACACTAAACAAATTTTCATGAAATTGTGAATGAATGATAGATCTCAGGTTCGTATGTCATCAGTTTGTATGCCAATCTGACTCATATATGTATGTATAGTAGTTTTCAGAGAACACCACTTGCTTCCAGTGAAGGAAAATACAAGGAAACTGGTGGACAGTTTAGTTCACTAGTGTGTACGCGACTACCTGTCACTAGATGGCGGTAAGAAGTCGTAAAAGTCATGTCAGATGCCTTTAGGCGACTTGAATGAAATCTGACACCAGTGTTAGCAATAATACACTCGACATGATGATGATGAAATTGTGTATACAAATAAATTAAAGCTTCTACTATTATCCTTTCTTGACGCAGGTGGTCTTTATTAATTTTAATTACCAATGCCGAAAATTTCAGAATGACAAAGACTGATGAATTTCTAAACAACAATAGCAACGGGACATCTATATATAGATCTATATCTAACACAAAGCAAGTAAACTTCAATACCTATTACTAATAAATGGAAAATAGTAGAAATCACACTTAATTAAATGAACCAAGCTGACTTCAATTAAAGTACGGTTCGGTTAACGTCCCTTTACAAAAGTAACCTCCGATTCTGCTTATTGTAGCTCAGTTAGGCCGGTAACGGCGCGGTGGACGCTCGTGTCTACTCGATTGTGACGTGTAGCCGTACTTCGATCGAGTGACTTTAGGTACGGCGTTTTTTATATTTTATTTTTAACCTGTCTCATGAAATTGTGTTCCATTTTCGGATTTTGATTTGCGAGAATGTGTTGTTGCCAGTGACAGGTAATGTAGAAATAAAAAATGGATAAATTAATTATTCTTAATTTAAATATTTTGAATGTGATTTAATGATAATGATTCACTGTATTTACATCAGAAAATAAAAAATAAATAAAATGGACATCAATGATCCCTTTTTTATAATATAGCTCATTAACAAAATGTAATTCCACTTATACAATACTCAGTTCAATATGAATTGATTTATGTTAAAATAATAATATTAAACTTTAAACACAAATTATATTATCTGCCGCATACGTATTTCCAGGATACATTGTGAATAATGATGCCTCTTCCTGGCAGTGAGTTTGCGTTCAGTTCAATCAAATTGATTTAAATTTGGTATTACTTAATGTGTTACTTACAAAATTTTCGCGAATCTGTTAACCCTCGACCTGGATATAAGTTTGACGTGCCTGTATGTCTGTAGGTATATCTGTCTATGTTGTAATAACCCCAAAATTCATCCGTTTGGGAGTTACGATACCACGAAAATTTTTGAGTACATGTTCGGGTGTTTTTTGCCAAAAGAAACCACGTTATTCATAAAAATTTAAAGCATTTGAGCTATGTTTTGTCACTTTATAATATTTAAAATTGATAGAACAAGACATAACATACGCACTTTAACTTAAAGTATACTATGGCTTTTTTATAAATTAGAGGATTAATGTCTTTCTTATTTTCGCGTAATCTCGGTTTCGTTTGGGGCTGTGACGTCGCGAAGCCCGGTCGCATAAAATAAACATTAATTTAAGATTCCGGTGTGATTTTACAACTACCTATCTCCTGTTATTTTTTAATTATATTATTATTAAGTAATTGTATAAATTTAATAATATTTATAAATTATGGCTACTACTGCTGGTCTTACAAAGTTAGTCATTAAGGCTAAGTTATGGTTTGATTGTAATCATTAAAATCGATTATTATCATTATAGTTTTTTGTTTTCTGGCAACAACACCAATTACGTGTAGGACTTTATTAATAGCTCTTTTTTTAAACGTATTGTTATAACTCACATTTGATATGTTTTAGAGCAATTAATATTAAAGTAACTTAATTCAATTAAATTAAAGTGTAAGAAATGTTACTTATTAAAAATTAAAATTTTTAATAAGTAACATTTCTTAAATTTTGTAAGAAATGTTACTTATTAAAAATTTTAATTTTGAGAAAATTCTGCAAAGAAAGGATACAACATTGAGGATATAATAATTGTCTACTATGAATATTTACTTTTAAAAAAGTATTGAAAATTAAAATACAATTGCTTATTACCTTTTGTTTAAAACTGTTCAATGGACGTCATTGATTGAGATTTTAAAATTAGAATTTAATATTAATTTTGAAAATTTCATTCATTTACATAAAAGAAAGGTACTCACGTACAAAAGTGCTTTTTTATAATAATCATGTCATGCTTATTTTTTGTGTGGCACTTTACAAAATTATATCTGATCTTCATAAAGTATTAAGTAAATTATTATATACAATTACAAGTTAACTATTGCTCGTGGCTTTGCTTAATCAAATAGACTCTGTGTGTGTTTAAACAATGGTTACGTTTCTATATATTGTTTATTTTTCTTTATTATATGATGTGCAAAGAACACCAGAAAAGTAAACGTCTTTTTGTATTGACTTGTAGTGGTGTCCTGGCTCTTCATACTATGACTTTTTATAAATAAACAGACTGAAGAAATAAGGGACTATGGACTAGGGATGGAGTGCTGGACGAGACGCGGATCAAGACGGTCGATGACTGAGATAACACAAAATACAGCCTTGCCTTTTATTCGTAGTGACGTCCCTTCAAAATTTTTTTCAAATTTCAATCAAGTCTGTTTTGATTGGAAAATTGTGTATGAATTCTTTTTTATTTTAGGCAATGAAAATTTAGAGTAATAAACTATGTATATTCATCGTAAAATTTTGAAATAACGAACACGTGGGACTGTTTCGAACGTTAGCAGAACGACTTTATAAAACATGTCAGAAGGAATTAAATAGTAGTTTTGGTTTTGACAAACGCCATTTCGTGCAGCGAGCGAACAATAATAAAAATGGAAATATGTGAGAAAGTAACATAGCCATCGTCATAAAACGTCAGTTTTGAACGTAAAAATGTTAAATATTTCACTGCAAATAGGTCAAAACCTTCGACCGCAGCAAACTTCAATTCTAAAAAGTATATTTTTTAGAAATGAAGTTGTGATGAAAAAATTTAAATGTGGATTTCAATATTTTGGTTTAGATTTTATTAGCCACCCGGCGCCGGCTTTGCACGAAGTCTATAAACGTTCGGGAATGAAATATCTATATAACAGTGAAAACTGCATGAAAATCTGTTGCGTGGTTTAAATCTAATCAATGCGCCGTCCGCGTCTGTTTGTTTCTAAGTTTTTTCTTTATAACCGTGCAATTGATTTCAATTGATTGGATTCGAGACTTGTGGTACCAACTCAACGATGCTATATTTTATAACAAATACATTAGACAAAAATCCAAGACCCGCGTCTTGCCCGAACATTGACCTAATAAGGGCGAGTTGCATCGTCAAATTTGACGTTGACTTTAACCAGCGCGCCGCTGGCGTATAGATAGAATGGCGTATGTATATTGCGTTTTTCTTTTATATTGCGCAAGTTAAAGTTAGCGTCAAAGTTGACCGGTGCAACCCACACTTAATAAGTATACCCATCTCTGTCATAATTGTTTGCTTGTCAATTTCTCCTCTTTGTCTTTTTAGCTGAACTTGATACTACCTGATGAATGTACGAGAAAGCACGGGTCGTGTATCGGAATTTTATTCATATTTCAAAGGAATATCTCGAAGAATGTCTCCTGTGATATTTTCTTGTTATAGAATTTTATTTCTTTACACAAAGTAAAAGCGTAATATTTCAAATTTATTTTTACATCTAAGTACATTTAAATTTATTCTAAAGCACATACAGATGTTGCTTTATAATAGTACGACTATGTAGTCGTACATATCCTCCCGTGGATGACGTACGAGGCGACTAAAGAACAAAGCCTTAGCAGCTGATAGGCAACAACCACATTCCCGATTGTTCAGGTCGTAAAATCTGAGCCAAGTCTTCAAAATTAAAGGTTTTTTTTATGCGCACCTTGGGCTTCGGGCTCTAATAGATCCGTCAATACAACTGGGAACCGTTTTACTGTGCAGGTTAGTTGACTGGTGCAACCCAGGCTAAAAAAAAGTCTTAACTTTGATTATTGTAAAAAATCAGACGATGTTTTAAAAACACACGAGTTATCTGTTCGCATGCAAGTACCTAGGTACTTATAAAAAGTGCAGTTTTCAAAAACAAATCATGTTGATATATTTAACAACAACTCAACGTCAACCATTTTGTTGGAAATGGATAAAACGCACTTTTTCACTACAGCCGTGAATAATTTAGTTCGCGTCGTCTCAACCGGGTAATAGCGGTAATTACGAGACCAAAAATAATGAATGAATAATAAAAGCCACGTGGAAACAATGGTTGGTTAACAATCCCCCTTTTCTCTTCTTCATAGCCGTATTCCTCATGGCTGAGGGTCGTGGTCATTACGTGGAATGAAACACTCATAACAACTTTCTTGACATAAGTAATGGAGTGGTTTGCCATTGCCTTCTCCATTTCACACACAAGTTAATATTCAACCAGTGTGCAGGTTTCCTCACGATGTTTTCCTTCGCCGGAAGCAAGTGGTGGTTGATGAAAAGTACTATACATGAGTCAGATTGGTATACAAATTCATGTGGTACGAGTAGGATTGGAACCTGGGACCTTTCGATCCACAGGCGGGCGTCTTAACCATTACACCACCATCGCTTCCCCCCCCCCTTTTCTAGACCCCCCTAATATTTCTAAAATGTAATTATCGAAGTGTTTCTTATTTTTTTACTAGCTGCCCGTCCCGCTTTCGCTCGGATATAAGCATAATAAACTATACACAGTTCTTTCAAAATTAAGTTGCAGTTTTGTGGTGTTTATATCTTGATTATGTGTATGGTCTACTGTGTTGCATGATGCTCTAAATTCGTTTATCTAAGTATTTCTGTAATTACCAGCGGGAACCTATAATTGGCTTCTTGCAACCCATTGATATATATCTAGTGGACAACCTCGGTGGCGCAGTGGTAAAGTTCTTGCCACTGAACCGAGAGGTCCCGGGTTCGATCCCCGGTCGGGTCATGATGGAAAATGATCTTTTTCTGATTGGCCCGGGTCTTGGATGTTTATCTATATATGTATTTGTTATAAAATATAGTATCGTTGAGTTAGCATCCCATAACACTAGTCTGGAACTTACTTTGGGGCTAGCTCAATCTGTGTGATTTGTCCTAATATATTTATATTTATTTATTCATATTTAGTTTTAAGAATGCAAGCTGTTCGTTCCCCTATGAACATGTTAAAATAAATACACGTAAACCTTCTTAAAATCAGACACAGACATTCAAATATTTATTGTATGTCTGAAAGTCCCATAAAAGAGTAGTTTTTTAGTGTGTTGCGAACAGAAAGACGCGGCAATGAAGAAACGTACCATATGAATACATAACAACTAAACATAAAATAATTTGAGCGATTAAATGTACAATGTTGATATGTTTTCGTCGAGAGCCGAGTATGGCGGAGTGGAAGCTAACCAAACACAATTGCGTGGTTATTTTCGTAGCGTGTAAATAAGTAAAACATGTAAGGACAAAACCCTTACAAAGGTAATTTGCGTTTCTTGTAATAGCTTCTGAATGGTTTGTACAAATTGTTTATTCAGGAACTAAATTTAAACAGTGAAATATTTATTTGTCAAAAACACGAGTACAAATATACAGTCTTTTTTATAGAAATAGTATCTTTGACTTCGATTATCGTATAGCATGTAACATCTACTGTAAACCTAATGTCGGCTGCTGTCAACGTTATAATTATGGTCTATAGCATTGGTTACCATAGGACGGGCGTGTTGCCTAGTGTGGGACCAATTGTATAAGCAATGTAGCAAATTTATATTCAATTTCATTTCATTTCACAAGTTGATGTTATACTGAATTAAACCTACATGTTGTACCGAACATAGGTATGCAAATATAAATAAATAAAGAGGAGCATGCTGTCCACTACAAATAACAAAAAAAGTATACTAGCTCTAACTTCTATCCGAGTCTATCATTAAAGAAATCATTTAAAGTATAATAACATTTATCAGTTAATAAAGACTTGAGGTGCTTTTTAAATAGATTTAAGTTTAAGCTTTTATATAGATTTGGAATTTTGTTGTATTTTCGGTGTCATATATACTATACTATTAGCGAGTAAAGCCGTTTTTGATGGGTGCATGCCTAATCGATAGATATCTCGATGATTCCTCAATACAACATCAGCTAGACGAGGGAATAAATGAGCATTGGTTTTCACAAATGTTGCTACCTCAAGTATGTAAATTGACGGAATTCACAAGCAATGAAAGTGAGATTGTTATTCCTCAAGTTACAAAATGCTAGCACACTTAGGGTGGAATGCACCGTCAACGTTGACGTTAACTTCAACGTGCGCAGAAAAACTCAACGTCATTTTGCAAAGACCCATAAACATACAAAGGGAGACCCATAAATCAACTATGTGGCCTTTAAGATATTGTCGTTCGTTGTGTTGTATTAAAATAGAACCACTCCATATCCTTTCGTAGATGTCGTACGAGGAGATTAAGAGACACACATCCTAGCCAGATGATAGGCATAATACCATTCCCCAGGGAGGGTTGACATCACGCAGGCGGCCGTTTGCAAAATCATAGCTGAATCTTCAAAATTTTAAGGTTTTTTTACGCGGGCTTCGCGGCTTCCCAACCCCGAACTCAGAGATGAGAGAGAGATTTATTTCCACTGAAAAAATCTTTTATTACACGGCTAAAGATGTAATTTAGAAAAGTGTTTTAAATAAATTTTAATCTCTGAAGCCGTAAACAGCAACTAAATTCAGTACTAAAGTCTCTTGTTCTGCTTGAAGCTACAACTTAACTGATTTAGATGATAACTCTCTTACTTTTCTTTGAAAACTTTCGGATACATGTACGTATTTGTCTGACACCAAAAATAGATATATAATGTATGTGATAAAATTATTAAGGTACATAAGTCCACAAGTTTACCCTGTTTAGCGGAGACGCTCTGATGAGATAGAAATATATAAGTTTACAAGAAACATTTTTTTGAATAACATTGATTTGTTTAGTAAGTAATATCGAATCGATTCAAGAGATTGTTATGACAGGAATTTTTGGCAAATAATTCCCTGCACCTGGTGTTTTCGGTGTACATGGCAGTTTGTATGTGAGTCTGATTTTTTTTTTAATATCTGTAGGTACTTTGATAATGTCAATTTTATGAATGATTCCTTCCTTCCTCAAGAAAATTACCGGATCGTAATGACATCGCGGCCGCAGCGGTCGAAACGCTCTGAGAAATACCCGTAAACAAGTTGATATGAACTGAAACAAAAACTAACAGCAAATATTAGGATTAATGTACAATATGATCTAGGACAACTCAAATTAGGTAGATTACAAAAGTCATTAATAAGAATTATGAGATCCATCCGTAGTTTATGCCTACTGAAAGGGAAATGGCCGATAAATTGACCTTTTAATATTGCAGTCCTGTTCCGCAGAAGTTAAGGGTCTCATGGGAAGATCGCGGTCGACATCCAAGAAATGTTTGTTTCAGAATTTATGTCCGACGTCAAAGTTTTTTTTACCAATATGATATGTCACGAAATGACATTATGTTGTTTGGTAGTTTGTAAGTATCGGGGACTTGATTTTTTTTGTTTATTCCCTCGTTTCATTGAGGAGGCAAAGGGTTAGAACCCTTTGCCTCCTCCCTCCTCCCTTTGCCTTTGGCTATGATTTTACAAACGGCTGCCTGCCTGACGTCAACCTTCTGCCGCCTGCCTGGCTTGGATGTGTGTCTCTTAATCTCCTCGTACGACATCCACGAAAGGATATGGTTCTATTTGAATACAACACAACGAACGACAATATTTTAAAGGCCACATAGTTGATTTATGGGTCTCTCTTTGTATGTTTATGGGTCTTTGCAAAATGACGTTGAGTTTTTCTGCGCACGTTGAAGTTAACGTCAACGTTGACGGTGCATTCCACCCTAAGTGTGCTAGCATTTTGTAACTTGAAGAATAACAATCTCACTTTCATTGCTTGCGAATTCCGTCAATTTACATACTTGAGGTAGCAACATTTGTGAAAACCAATGCTCATTTATTCCCTCGTCTAGCTGATGTTGTATTGAGGAATCATCGAGATATCTATCGATTAGGCATGCACCCATCAAAAACTGCTTTACTCGCTAATAGTATAGTATAGTATGTATGACACCGAAAATTTACAACAAAATTCCAAATAAATATAAAAGCTTAAATTTAAATCTATTTAAAAAGCACCTCAGGTCTTTATTAACTGATAAATGTTATTATACTTTAAATGATTTCTTTAATGATAGACTCGGATAGAAGTTAGAGCTAGTATACTTTTTTTGTTATTTGTAGTGGACAGCATGCTCCTCTTTATTTATTTATATATGCATACCTATATTCGGTACAACATGTAGGTTTAATTCAGTATAACATCAACTTGTGAAATGAAATGAAATGAAATGAAATTGAATATAAATTTGCTACATTGCTTATACAATTGGTCCCACACTAGGCAACACGCCCGTCCTATGGTAACCAATGTTATAGACCATAATTATAACGTTGACAGTAGCCGACATTAGGTTTACAGTAGATGTTACATTCTATACGATAATTGAAGTCAAAGATACTATTTATATTAAAAAAAAGACTATATATTTGTACTCATGTTTTTGACAAATAAATATTTCACTGTTTAAATTTAGTTCCTGAATAAACAATTTGTACAAACCATTCAGAAGCTATTACAAGAAACGCAAATTACCTTTGTAAGGGTTTTGTCCTTACATGTTTTACTTATTTACACGCAACGAAAATAACCACGCAATTGTGTTTGGTTAGCTTCTACTCCGCCATACTCGGCTCTCGACGAAAACATATCAACATTGTACATTTAATCGCTCAAATCATTTTATGTTTAGTTGTTATGTATTCATATGGGCATAGCCATACAGCCCATACAGCCAAGTCTTTTGTTAAATATTTTTTTTTGAATAAAAGTGGCTATAGTCCATTGAAGAATAAAGAAGGCGTAAAGCCACGTCTGTATTGGATGTATCGGGGACTTGATTTGAGCCAATGTTTTTTTTTCTTTTGGATTCAGTGGTTTGGACCCTTGGAATCGAAAGGTACCACTTTGAAATCGTACCCGTGCCAGATTCGTTTATATTTCAGTCTGACTCATGTAATATAGTTTTGATAGGCCACGAGGTTGCTTCCGGTTATTGTAAACATCGTGAGGAAACCTGTAACCTGTACTCAGGTTTGAATAGGTCTAGTCTTAACTTAATGTGCTGTTGATTGTACTAGATTTTTATGCTAAGTAATGTTATTTTTATTTAGTACTTGTGTGTCATATGTTAATATTTAATTAATAATTATTGTTACAACTATCATTTACAACAAAGCTAGTAATTGTATAATTATATAACATACATATTACAATATTATCGACACATTCGTTGCGCAGCCAATATCCGAATTTATATATAACTATTTGAACGTTAATAATTTAACATTTTAATTTTTATTATTCAACTTAATTATGATATTGATGATGATGAGAACATTTTAGTTTCTCCTCTATAGACATTTTAGATGTTCCAATTTCACAATACAATAAATATGTCATAATTTATTATATGCATGTTGTAATGAGATCATATCGATTTAAATGATAATAATTATTATGAGTTTCGTTATTGGTATTCGCAAAAGCATATATTTTTCATCATCAATCATCATCAATCATCATCAATCATCATCAATCATCATCAATCATAATCAATCATCATCAATCATCATCAATCATGAAAATTATGAAAATATAATAATTTCATATTGGGCATATTTTTTAAAGATTTTCGCCAACAATTCAATTTGAAAATAAAAAAATAGAAAAGTGTATGTTGTTTTGATCAATATTTTATTTCGCGTGTCTATCGGATGGCCATGATTTATTAATGTCCCATATCCTAAAGAACTTCGCTTGTTAAATATTTATTTCCATATTTATTCTTACTAATATTTTCGTCTTTCTGTCACCATTTCACGTCTAAACCACTGGACCGATTTTGAAAATTGTATAGTTGATCATACGGGGTCAAATATAATACGCGACCGAAGCTGCGGATAACAACTAGTTTCTTTATAAAATACTATCTGAGATTTTGCGTATCTACATTTCTTTCGCATTTATAACATTAGTGGAATTTATCGGAATTCTAAGTGTTGTAGGTATATTACAAAACTTTACAATTCAATGGTTATTAAGGCGCTATTAACACACTAGCACCACTATTAGTGTATTTTTATCATTCCATACTAATATTATACAAGCAAAAGTTTGTCTGTCTGTTTCGCTTTCATGGCTATAGCGGTGCTGGACTGATTTTGACGAAATATGGTATGTAGTAAATTTGGCTATCATATGAAAATATTGGTCTTAAAAATTAGTAATCTGGCAATTGTAAACAGTCTGAACACATTAACTACAAACAATATAATTTTACTGTCAGAACTGTAACTCTACGCTGACGAAGTCGCGGGTAAACTGCTAATTTCTTTTATATCTTAATATTAATTAAAATTCTTTATCTAGTGTCGAAAAAATTATAAATAAATTATATTAGGACAAATCACACAGATTGAGCTAGTCCCAAAGTAAGTTCGAGACTTGTGTTATGGGATACTAACTCAACGATACTATATTTTATAACAAATACATATATATATATATATATATATATAAACATCTAAGACCACCGGGCCAATCAGAAAAATATCATTTTCCATCATGACACTAGCAAGAACTTTACCACTGTGCCACCGAGATCGTCAAATTGTCAAAGATATTTTTTTATTAATAACTAGCGCCCTGTCCCGGCTTCGTTCGGTTAAAACATAATAAATTATAGCCCTATCCTTTCTTAGAAATCACTCTATCAACTGAGTTTGTCTGTTGTTTTGAGTTTATCGCAGCACAAATATTTGATAACAGACAGAAACACGTGGTGGAGGACTTTATTTTATAATATGTAAGGATTGCAATATATATATATATATATATATATATATATATATATATATATATATATATATATATATATATATATATATATATATATATATATATATATATATATATATATATATATATATATATATATATATATATATATATATATAAAGTGGCGCTAGTGTCCCACATAGCGCCTTAGTAAAACAATAATTATAAGGTTACTGCCCAAGTGTTAAAGTTTCTCTGTGAAATTACACACATTGTGTCATTAAATATGGCGATGGTATCCGAATTATTACATATCTAGTTTGAAGTAATCTTTATCATAGCGTCTCTTTATATTGCTATTCATTGTATATGTGGTCGTCCAAATCAAAAGAGACCTTATGGCGCCCGTCATTCTGTTCATTATTGCTGTTGTATTGTATTCGAACAACGGCAATAAAGACCTAAGTGCTATCCGCCATAAGGTCCCTTTTGATTTGGTCGACTACGTATGCTTTATTTATGCAATAGGTGACTCGCAGAGCGTTTCGACCGCTGCGGCCGCGCTGTCATTACGATCCGTCAATTTTCTTGCGAAAGGAATCATTTCCAAAATCAATCATTAATAAAAATGTCATTACTACAGTAGGTACGTATTAATTATTTTTCAACTCAAAAATTGATTCTTGTTTTAGTTATAATTTGAAAAATTGTAATGACAGCGCGGCCGCAGTGATCGAAACGCTCTGAGAAACAATAAAGAGTTTACAAACTTTTTACAAGTTTCCTATGTCGAATACGGAAATAGTGAAATTTAATAGTTATTAGAGTTCATTTTAGGCATTTGTAGGTTTCGATAAATTCGCCTGTACCTTTGCAGAACCTAAGCAACTGTCCTAGTGTTGTGTTATGTCTTTGAGTTCAATATTTCAAAGCTGTAATCGATTATCATAATACTAGCGGCCCGTCCCGGCTTCGCTCGGGTAAAAAACATAAATAAATAAATAAATTCTTTATTTAGCCATTATGACATAGAACACATTACATAGTACACAAAGGGAGTAAGTACATGTTTATATAATTGTATTATAAAGTCCCCTGCTCCAACCAGACACAATCAATCTCTGAACTAGACGTTAGTCTGTATCTCAGAGACCGTTGCCCCGGGGTGGTAGGGAAATTTATAGAGTTTAGTGCTTATGGCAATAAGAACAGAGTAATGATCTAGGTTTCCCAAACTAGACTAGTCTGTTATTTTTGGGAAACCTTATTTAAAAGTTACTAAAGAAATGAAACCTTAGCTAGGAACTTAACTAAATTGATTTGCTGGGTACAAAAGGTGGCATGTGTGAAGTGTGTATGTGTTTGTGTGTGTGTGTGGGTTGTGTGAAAATAAATGTGTGTTTGTTAGGAAATTGAAAGCAGGATTTGGATACAGAATGGAAGACAGTTAGAGTAACAGGTTTTCGGTTTCGTCGTAATTTAATGAATGTAGAAATTTTTGCACACGTTTTTTGCAAACAAATTTTGAGCATGAGTAAATATTGCTTTCTTTGTTTAATTTATTATAAAGTTTTGCGCCTAATACACTGAAGTTTCTGGCTGCTGTTGATGTTCTGTGTTGTGGTATTATGCAAACCTTATACTGAAGATGTCGTCGTCGGTTAGCGTTGAGGTTTGGGTCAAACTTTAGCAGAGAGTGTTTTTTAAGTACCGTCTGTAACACAAAGAGCTGCCTCACTGCCAACACTTTTACGTCGGTGTAAAGCTGAGAGGTTGGGTAACGGTATGGTTTACGTGTCATCACTTTAAGGACAGCCCTCTGTGCCCTTTCCAATGGCAGTAAGTTTGTTTTTGCTGCTGACCCCCAGACCCGAACACCATACATTAGAATAGACTGACATAGGGCAAAATAGGTATTTTTCAGTGTATCAGAATCCGCCACGTTTCTAAGATTTTTAAAGACAAATATCATTTTCCGCACGCGAGAAATAAGCGACTTAATTTGTAGTAGCCATTTTAATTTTTGGTCTAGAATAATACCAAGATATTTGACGTTAGTTACTTGGGGGATAACTGAACAAGTGCAATTCGGGGTCAGGTTTTGGCATATATGGGCTTTGATTACAAAATTGTGATGTGAAGGAAGTGTTGTCGAATTAAGTCCAAATGGCAAACAATTAGTTTTTGATAAATTAAGCGAGAGTAGGTTATCAGATAACCAAGACATAACAACGGCCAAGGCTGATTCTGCATGTATTTGGGCTTCTTCCCATGAGCGACCGGATACTAATAAAGCTGTGTCATCAGCATAAGTATATATGTTACAAAAAGGAATTGTTAGTTTGCACAAATCATTGATATATATAATGAAAAGTGTGGGGCCAAGGACACTTCCCTGCGGGACTCCAGTTGTTATGTACTCCTCTTCACTTGTGTATTCTTCAATTTTTACTTTTTGTGTCCGATTAGACAGGTAACTTCTAAAAAGATCCAAAGCCACACCACGAATACCGACAGCCTCCAACTTTAAAAGAAGTTTGGGGATAGAGACGGTGTCGAAGGCTTTTGATAGATCTAGGAATAATCCTAGTTCTTTTCTCTGTTTTTCAAAGCAGTCAACTATGTCATCAACCAGTGCAGATACTGCATCCTCCGTCGATCTACCCGCTCTGAAACCATACTGATTATTTGAGATTATATTATTAGCATTAAGGTATCTGAGTAGCCGAGAATTAATAATTTTTTCCAATAATTTTGACATTGCAGTAAGTACAGATATCGGACGATAGTTGGTGACATCGTCTCCATCACCACCCTTATAAATTGGATGAATGATGGCTTTCTTAAATGCATCTGGGAAAACTCCACTTGTGAGTGATAGTTGAAAGATATGTCTTAGTAATGGGACAAAAATTTCACGTGATGATTGCAGAATACGGGATGAAATGTTGTCCCACCCAGTAGCGCAATCTCTTCTTAAATTCATTATGTGGTCATTAATTTCGTCATTAGTGACATTAAAAAGAGCAAAGGAGTTTCGAGGGGATGAAACTGGTGCTGTGGGAGGTACAAATGAAGTTTTATTAGTTTGCCCTATTGTATTAGCTAAGTTTCTCCCAACATTTACAAAGTAGTTATTAACCTCATTCACAGATTTGGTAGGATCATGTGTAGACTTTAGGAGGGCTTTAGAACTAACGCGTGATGGTGCAATATTTGTGATTTCTTTGATCGCCTTCCATTTTAATTTGGGATCATTTTTCGTCCTCATTAGAGCCTGCCTATTGTATTCTTTCTTCAATTTCTTCAAAAGTTTATTGATATAATTTCTGTATCTTGAATAAGTAATCGCAAGCGTGACGTTATTGTGTTGTTTTTTTAATTGTTTATGCATTCGGTCTCGATTTCGTATGCAGCGTAGAAGGCCTGGCGTAATCCAAGGCTTCAGATTTCTCTTACTACGGGGGGGTGTGTACCTAACGGTGTTTTTGTTTATTATATCACTGACTGATGAAACCAAAAGATCTGTAGCAGAATTTACGTTTTGAAGCTGTTTTATTTGCGAAAAATCAAAAGAAGCTAGGTCAATTTTTATTTGTTCATAGTTTATTTTAGTACTTGTTATGGATTTAACAGATTTTTCTCGTGTCAACTGAAGCGACAGCAATGTTGGATAGTGATCGGTGATAGAAGATTCGAGAACTATTGCAGTGGAATTTTTATCAGTTTTTAATAAAATATGATCAATACATTTTTGCAGTCGAGTGGGATAGGTATACGTCGGAAGCAAACCGTGTGCTGCCATCAGGTTGAGGTAATTGTCAGAACGGTTATCGCTGTCATAAGTGTGTATATCTATATTAAGATCTCCTATTAAACCAACTGTTTTATAGGATTTTAGGGTCAATAGAAGATCATTGATAGAATTTAAGAATATGTCTGTGTTTTTATATGATGGTGATCTATAAACAGCTATGAAAGCGAACTCCGTTCCAAGTGTACAAACTAGACAATCAGCTTCCTTTATAATTTTAGGTTCGAAGACATTACAATCCAAGGTGTTTCTAATGTATATAACGACGCCTGCATTTTGATTGCCATCATCTATCGTTTGATATGATGTAAAGTTATTCAATTTAGGGAGATATGGCGTAACTGATAACCAACATTCTGTTAAGATGATAATATCACATTGTATGTTTAAAGTTGAAAGAAGTGTTTGGAATTGGTCAAAGTTGCAGTTTATGCTACAAATATTCAAATGAATAACAGTCAGAGATTTTTTATTACAATTTATATATTTGAAACATTGATCCGGTGCACATAAATAACTTTGTGATACATTAAGCGCCTCCAACTCATTGAAATAAGAGCTGATATCTGTCATATTATTTTTAATAATAAATTTATTGTATTATTATTTTTTAAATAGAGTTGGAATTGCGCACTGTACCACAAAAGGAAGGTCATTAAGTATAGACAATTATGCTTATCAAGATACGTATTCATATTTTGTGTTGTGTATAACGAATTAAGTGTAAGTGTTATAATATATGTATATGGTTTGTGTGATATAAGTGATGTATGTAGATTATATAATATGAAACTTTTATATTCCCAGCAAATGTTATTAAACAGATAAATTTGTAAATAAGGATAGGCTAAGTAAATGCAAAAACACATATTGTAAGAAATTTTCATAATAAAAGGCTCAAATAATACAGACAAATGGTTTGTACTGACATATAGTCATTGTTTTGTTAGGAGAGAGTTCAGCGTGATTTCAGAGTCTACGCGAATCGCTTTCGATTGCTCATCCTTCTTCATGTAAATATTTCCGTTTCCGGTCCAGCAAAACTTGTAATTGTTGGCTTTAGCGTATTCTCGGGCCTCGTAGAACAGCTTCCTGTTGCTTCCTGCAAGGTACTCGGATATGTATATGGGGGTGGGGTCCCCTGCAAGGCCAATATTGGAAGTGTTGAGTCGTTGGTCTCCACTGTGATCTTTATTATATTTGCGTGCCGCTGCCAGAACTTTATTCTTCAGGTGAACAGATTGAAATTCGGCAACGATTATTTTATTCTTTCCTATGCGGTAAGTGTCACGTATATCCGAGGGTTGGATTTCCACATGTAGTGCTTGTCCTATATTTTGTAGGTGGGCCGTCAGGTCCGTAAACGATTCTTCCTGGACCGCTGGAACATTTCGTATTTCAACATTGGATGGACGAGAAGTCTGCTGCATGTTCTCTATTTTCTTCTCTAGGCTGACTATATAGTTTTGTTGATCAAAGCGCTCTTTTTCAAGAAGCTGTATTCTTTTCAACATATTTTCATTACTATTTTTTAGGCTTTCCAAGGTATTTTCAATTTGCACGTTAGATTTTTGGATTTTAATATTTTGTTTTTTGATCTCAGCGACCTCTTCTATTAGTTTATTCATCATTTTTTGTTGATTAATAGATGATGTGTGGAGTGCCTCCATCATTTCCCTCAAATCACTGCTAAATTGATTCACTTGGGTAGGTGATGAGGAGCCCTGACGCGGCCTTTTATGTCGTGTGGTAATATTGTGAAGGAGGTCCTCAGAACTTATTTCGGTGCGAGGGATTGACAAATCAGTGTCTGATTTTGACATATTTGGTGTTGTTGGTGGAGTACGCTTTAATGGCATGGAAAAGCTTTATTTTCGGGAATCGTTAGTATCAACCGCTTTACGGCGCCGTAGTCAAATGAAAAAGATAGGCTGAGCAAATAGTAGAAAATGAAAATGCGTAGGCACACAGCTGATTCACCTTTCTGGACTGGATAGATATAAGTTGCAAGTAATCCTTTTGTTGTAATTAATATTTTGCTTCGAAACTCTGGCCAGGCTATAAATTATTAAACTTTTTGTTATTACTTAGCTATAATAGGCAACAGTATTATTATTGTGATATAATGAACAGGTTTATAATTATTTGGTATGATTTCTTCTGTGATATAATCGCAAGCGCCGGTAGCTTAATTTTAAATCATTCACTTGCACTGTTTCACTTCACTTAACTTAGAATAGCATAGGTGCGAGAAGGAGCTACAGAGTGTCCACTTCTTTGTAAATGTAGAAACCATTCGTGCGAGACACTGAGCGCCCGGGTTAAGCGCCGTAGGCCGGAGGTCTTGTGGATTGGTCTTGTTGGTACGTCTGCGTCCAGCGACCGTAGACACGGTGACACGGTGTTAAGGGTCGTAAGAGAGAGGTCTAGATCACTGGTTTTGCTCGGAATGGCTCATAGAAACGTGCGCATGCGGTGGCTGCGAGAACCGTACTCAATGTGAACCGTACACATGTAAATTATACACTTAAACCATCCTCAGGAATCACACTATATATTGGTGAAAACCGCATGAATATCCGTGCAGTAGTTTTGTAGTGCTTATCGCGAAAAGTCAGTCGCGGTAGAGGTATTTATATGTAAGGATTATTTCGTACTTCAACAAAAGGACAAAAATGTCCCAATTTGTAACATTTACGCGACGACGCAGCGCCATCAATATTAATTACCTCGATAGCTAATTAAAAGTAATGTGCTTTTATTATATTAAAATGCAGGTGATATAGCATCTGACCCTTTAATTAGTTAAATAGTTTTAAGGGGAATATTAATATGGCACGCGATAAAAAAAAATGTGGGGTGGTAATGGACTCCGTTTGGCTCATTTATAATGGCCATGTGTTGGCTTATTGGAACAAATGTTCTGGCTTCATTTGATTTTGCACGCACTATTTAGGTGAACAATGAATGCTACGCGAGCGACGCTACGCTTCACCGTGCGTGTACGGGTCAAAATGGTGAAATAGTAACATACGTTTGAAAATGTCGCGCTGCGTAGACCTAATAGTCTCTTACCTAGGACGACGTATTAAATTATTTGTTGAATGAACTTGATAAGGTACTCTTAAGTTTCGTACTATAAACGTATTTTTAACAAAACTCTTTGTTTTAATTTCACAGGTATACGTTTCAATTTTACGTGTAATTGTTAGGTACCAGTTCCCAAAAGTGCGGGTGTTACCATAAACTTTAATGTGCTCGTTAGTTGGCGCTAACACACAAAATGGCTGGATATTGCTGAGCATTTAGTTTTTCTAGATGGTTTCGTTGAAATGTTTTGCGGCAATTTTAGTGCTGGGTGAGGTGTTTTCACCTCACCCTTTCTTTATCTGAAGTGATATGAATACAGGTTGTCCACATGGCTCGATCGATTTAGTAATTTTCAGTTTACGAATAAATAGCATTCACTTAAAAAAATGGATGAGAAAAAAAAATAGAGATATTATATTTATTTTGAAAGCGTGGGTAGTATTAATTACCATTGAATGCTTAAAAATTATTCAACAAAAAATATTATTTGCCTCACCGTTAAGAAATAGGTACGCCACCTGTATTTAAAACCCGAAAAATATTCAGAGAAAAATTAATTAAAATACAGCTGTAATAAGAAACCGTGATATTTCTAACGATTAGGGAAAAAATTTCAACATTGAATAAATTATACTTGGATATTAAGGCCTTTTTTCTCCCCATAATATTTGTATGAGTCACTCCCAAGGTGGATTTAACAGGGGGATTTTGTGGCATTTTAAATAGGATTACAGTAGTTATGAGTCATTTGACTAAACAACACGTACATGACCTATAAAAATATGCAAATGGTCAATAAAATTGGAATTAAATTATTAAACGGCAAAAAAGCTACCAAAAATTGATATTTCTGTTAGCTTATTATAATTTAATTGCAATTTTAGCTTTCTTTGCCGTTGTTCAACAGAGCAAGCATATTTGTAAAGACCTACCGTTTAGCAAGCCATTAATTAATTTTTAATGTACTGATAATACTGTAAATATGATTCATCACGCTCTTCTATCACGCTTAATGTGTGTTATTAAAACGAAAGCTGTGTAAAATCGTTCGGAAGCCGGCGGCGGGCGTCAGTTGTCCGGCCAATTAACTGAATACATTATAATGTGCTGCAAAGAGTCCGTCACGCATGGCACAGCCTTTACTGAGCGCATAAATGTATAACGCGATGCGACGCTATTTGTGTATGAAAGATTATGGAGATAACATGCGATTGCTCGGGTCACACACGCAAGGTTTGATACTGTTTTAACACTCCGCGTCGCGCTGCCTTGTCACATTTGTAGCTCAACTAGGACGTCGGGTGACTGGGATCGAATACGGGGAATTTTAAAATTCGAATCAGCGTAGCGTTTGAGTGTTTTTTTTTTCTAACCAGCTAATTATTGCTCCATGGCATGAATTTATTTTGATTGTTTTTATTTTTTATTACTAGAGTGTCACAATTGCTTTTTTTATAATTTTGCGTTACTAGCGACATCTCGTGGCTTAGCTCTAGTGGGAATTTTAGGGAAACTAATTAAGTGAATACATTATAATGTCTAACAAAGAGTATCAGTCACGCATGAGGCATGACATGGAATATTCCTATAATGGTAATTTAAATGGAATACATTTACTCGTATGTTCCGTACTTACATAGAAGTTTTAGAATTTCGAAAGTAAGTTTTTTAAATGGATTTGTCATCTCACACATGCTTTTTAGCTTTTAGCTTTTTAGAAAATAATAATGAGATGAAAAAAATCTGGAATCATTCATGGAATTAATGAAATTCGAATATTCGGATTGAATTTATGGATTTCTGATAGACAGGGGCTTTGTTACTTATTTATTCTAAAAATGTTGCTGAAATTTTGAAGATTCAGCTTATTTTACTGCTGCCCGCCTGTCTTTGAGAATACTGTTATTGCTATCAAGGCTTTTATATCTTAGTAGACTCTTGTGACACCAACGGGAGCATACCTACGTCCTATTCTAGGGCGGGAACTACACGCCGATTATTTCTTATTGCATATCAATAAGTATTACTGAAAGTGTTAGTAATTAATTAAGATATGAGCCGAAGCTAAAAACAATTACACGTAATCAGAAGGTCACATTATTGATTTGTGTTGAAAATTTTATAATTAGTGGAAATTATCGAGAATATAGTCCAAGAATCACTACTCAGTGGCAGGAACTTCGAAATCGCACTAGTCACTAGACTAACAAAGTCCGCATGATTAATTTTCTCTCGTTAGTCGACTACCTAATCGACTGGTCGAGCTGACTAATTGCTCGAAACTAACTTGTAAAGTTAAGATGGAGTGTTGGTACAATGTTGTAATAATTAATGTAATTTTTTTTAAAGCATTTGAAAAAAAAATCAAATGATTGGTTGAAAATGCTACTAGTCCGACTTTGTTATTTAAGACCTAAAGTAATTAAGGTATAAATTGTATATATCAAGCTGATGATATGAGTAAAAGGATGGTTCTGTATATGTCGTCTCGTAGTCCAAAAGAAAAAAACAAATGTTTCATTGTTAAATATTCAGCAAAAATGAGTTTATTTCGGCAAAGGAAGCCTCAAAATTACTCTTTTTAATAGCATACACAATACAAAAGACGAGGCTAAATATATTCCAAACACAATTTTTCCAAAAAATATACATATACCTACTTATAGTGAATTTAACCAGTCAACTTTGACGTTAACTGTTACACGTGCGCCATTGTTTAGACAAAATGGCGTACTTTGCGTTTAACTGCGTCAAAGGTAACTAGTGCAACGCTCTCTTAATAACTTAAATTTAAATAATGAGATCAAAATTCTTGGTTCGAACGGAATACTATATATTTTTTATAATTTTAAAAAGATTTATTTAAATCTCATTATATGAATGTAGCTTATTTAAAGCATTTGCAACATGCATTTGACATTATGCAATAAAATAAAAGGTACGTGAATGGGCATGTTTTCCTCATAAATACTTCGAAAAAAGTTCGAGAAAATTTATGAATTGAGTTTGATTGCATGAAATGTCCCAGCTCACTCAATGAATGTGACTTCTGGCATCTTGCTGGCTTCAGCAGTGCGGTCGAAGTGTACCTACTCAATTCTCGAACATTTCTATTAAGAGGAACGTCTACCGGAAAAGGTTTTCTCTTTTACAAAAATAGAAGATGTTTTTCTACCCCTAAATATTATCAGATCTCAATGATTTTATAGTAGGTTATTGACACCATAAAGTGCTAGGTTTATTGGTTTTCCTTTTGTTAAGATTTAAATTTATTGGCAACCAAACCTGAAAAATAAACTAGGTATTTAAAAACAGTGAAACCTACAAACCTAATATGCTGAAACTGACATTAAAAGCAAATATCAAAGAGAATTGTCATGATTTAAATAGTAAAAATTATTAGGTCCTTACATATGACATTGACGTTTTGTTGTACTGGTCACTTTAATCACAAATTTCTCCTCTATGGTTAGGAATTGCAAATTCAAATTTATACAGCTCTTTACACATGTATTTGTATTTTTTAACCGTTTTTCTTTTGTTTTTTCTTCCGACTTTTCCGTTTGCGTTACTTTTTTTACAAAATGGAAAACTTGAAATATCGCGTTATTTACGAGTACGAGTTCCACCGTGGCACCAGTGCTGCGGAAACGGCTCAAAAGGTTAATGATGTGTATGGCGGTCGTGTCGCAAAAGAAAACACAGTACGTTTTTGGTTCCCACGACTTGCAGAAGAAGCCCCGTGGACGGCCGGAGACCCTAATTGATAATGAAGAATCGAAGGCTATTGTGGAAGTGGATCCATCGCAAACCACGTCTGAGTTAGCTTCAGGCTTCGGTGTTAGTGATAAAACTATTTTAATCCACTTGAAGCTAATTGGGAAGATTAAGAAACTTGAAAGATGGGTACCTCACGAATTGAGTGAAGCAAACCGGCAAACCCGTGTCGACTGCTGCGTTACATTACTTAACCGACACAATAATGAATGGCTTTTAAATCAAATCATTACCTGTGATGAAAAGTGGATTCTCCGCTCCAACAGATTACCAATTTTTTCGAAATTTAGATAACTTCTTCCAAGGGAAAAAATTCAACTCCGATAGTCCAAACCGCCTTCAAAGATTTTATTGATTCCCGTCCGAATGGTTTTTTTTGGAAAAGGATCAATGAACTACCTATGAGATGACAAAAGTGCATAGATAATAATTCAAGGTTAAGGATCTTACTTTGATTAAAATAAATGTATTATATTAAAAAATATTTGACTTTTTGATCCTGCTATACCAAACGCCAATTTCATATGTAAGGACCTAATATATTCTCCTGAAAAGCAAATTTTATCAACAAAATATCTGTTGGAAATAGCAACATTTTAGCATTGTCTATGTTATATATATTGTCTTTGTATATATTTCCCGCGTGCTCCCCCTCTCTCGCTCTCTCTCTCCCCTTCTCATTCTGGACGAATACACGCATTTCATCACCTCCGGACCTTTTATTACAACAGCCCTATTTAAATACAGTCCTATTAATATTTTCATCCATTAACAATATCAACCAATCAAGCTCGAACTACCTCGCTCTAATATCGCACTAACGGCTTTGGTCACTAATATAGTGTTGATACTTAATAACAATATTAAAATATATATATATTAAAAACAACGAATTTATGAATTATGTCCGGGATATCTAATTCGATGCGCCTATAGTGGAGATGGCATGACATGTATTTTTCATAATACCTATTTCGTAAACATGAGATCGCTAGACTCTAGTCTTAAACATTAAGACTCAACTTGAAACGTAGCCTAAACTATTCAACTTGAATATTAACGGCTTTAAGGCGAGATTAGAGTGATATATTCAGCATTTTATCAGGCGAAAAATAGTGCTGTCTCATCTGTGCCAACGTGTTGACACTAAGAACTCGACTCTTCCGAGAATTTAGGACGTTACTTAACTGGATAAAGAACTGTCAGATTCAGACTTGAAAATTTAAGAAGTATAGTATTTTTTTTACGTAACTAAGCTCTTAAGATAGGGTTTAAAAATCCTAAATTGTATGAATTAATAAGTAAGGACGCCTATTTTGGCAAACGGTTGAGTTTGGCAATCCAAAGAGGGTGTGTCGTTAAGCATTCTAGGTAATTTTTGATATGTATTTAAACTAATAATAATTTATGTATATAATATCATAATAATATATATTTTTACTTTAATTTTAATTATAAATAATGTATATATGATAGTGGCGGCCCATACTATTCAAATTTCTATGATTCTATAATTCATAATTACTCGTATTTATTCGCCACCATGTGTTACAAAGATATTAAAATTAAATTATAAACTAAACAATTTATTAATTTATAGCTATACTAGCAGCCCGTCCCGGCTTCGCTCGGGTAAAGACACAATAAATTATATATCTAAACCTTTCTCAGGATTCACACTGTCTATTGGTGAAAACCGCATGAAAATCCGTGCAGTAGTTTTGGAGTTTATCGCGAGTAGACAGACAAACAAACCGACAAGATAGACGCAATAGGGGTACTTATTTTTATAGATATGTGGCGACATCTACCACGCCACATGCACGACACCATATAATAAAATACATACAAAACGAGAATAGCAAAGTTATTTGATTGACATTTCATTCTTTAAATTCTATGTGGAAATTTTAGACTTAACATATTTAGATCACGACACGAGCTTTACCTAAACATTATGAAAAGTGTATGAAATTCGTGAGCTCGCATCAAAATTCGCATCGTACCGGCTACGTATGGATATTTTTCCAGTGAGAGCAAACAAAGTCTCCTTATGTTTGCAGAACCATTTCGGATTTATTCCACAGTCTCACAAAACTTTGTGATCTTATTTTATTTACTAAACTTTATTGTTACAAGCAAATAACTATATTATACTTACGAACAAATAGCGAACTTAATGCTAAAATAATCATTTTAACATTAAGTTTGTAAGTTCATAACATTTATCATTATCAATTCGAGTGTTTTATTGCTAACACTCGGTGTCAGATTTTATTCAAGTTGCCTAAAGGCATCTGACATGACTTTTACTTAGCTAGTGGGTAGTCGCATACACGCGGGTGAAACTACTGATAAATACATGATGCCATCAAAAACATGCTGTAAAAAACCCAAGTCTCGCTCAGCTCAGTTTTTCTACCATAAACATTTGTGAGATCAATGTTACCAAGTCGATTAATTTATTTAGTCCCTACTTAAGGGACCTTCTGTCTTAAGTTATTACGCAAGTAATTACCATAATAATATTAAAAATCTTTTAGGTTTTAAATAAACAGATCGACTTGGCCATCGCATGAAAACACAATGTGTCTTACAAGTAATACATATTATATTAGATTAGGGCCACACTTTGTACATATTTACAAAATAAGTTATAATTTCTTTTCTCGATAGCTCACTGCGGTCTGTTTGTGTTAAATGTAAATATTTTTTTATTTCTATTTCATGTAAATTTTACATGAAAAGCATCGAAGTACACAAAACCAATCACAATGCTATTGATATTATGTTATAGAGCCGAATGTGAAATAGCAAAATCCTAACTAATGTTATAAATGTTAAAGTAAGTTTGTTACCTCTTCACGCTCTATCTACTTGACCAATCTTCTTGAAATTTTGTATAAATGTAGTTTGAAGTGTGAAGAAAGGACACAGGGTGATTTTATTCCGGAAAAATTACTGCTTCCGCGTGCGAAGCCGCAGGCAAAATCTAGTAAAATAATAATTTTTACCATGAATTTCACACGATAGTCCCGCTACCCCGGTACTAATTACTGATTAAAGTCGTGTTTGGATGATTCATTACGACCCATGAATTTTCTTGCTTCTTCAATTCATAAAATTGAGATTACTATAATACAGATTTAAATTAAATTACAGTTTAGAATTATTTTTCAAGCCAGATAGTAAAGCAGATTCTTGTTTTTTTTATTTAAATTTGAAAAATTGTAACGACAGCGCGGCCGCAGCGGTCGAAATGCTCTCAGAACCACCCGTTTCCATCCTGAAAATAAATTATTTCAATTCAATAGTTGTCATTAGAACTAGTAGGTATCCACCAAGTACAATTAAAATGAGCTATTTCCACACTACATACGTATTAAATGACATATTATTATTTATAATTGGTTACCTATCGACCGAACATAAAGTATATTCGACATATCGCAGGTATTCCTATAACAGCTGGATGCCCTAACTGCGCTGTGGTATACTATATACGTGCGTAGTGCGACTTTGCCATTTACATCTCACCATAGAGTCGATTTGCAGTGAGACGCAACTAACCAATCACAGTGTGTCATTGTGACGCAACGACACCCACAACGCAATATGATTGATTGGTTACGTTTCACTTCGAAACGATTCAATAGTAAGAGGTGAAATGCAAACCGACACTTTCTATGCGTTTAAACATTTACGTTGACAACACAGGCTACACGTAAAATATAATAAAAAATATGAATAGTTCCGGACGAACGACGTTCCGGTAAAGAATTCGGTTGAGACGACATCGAATGAATACTGACAACCCAAAAAATTTAAAGGTGATGTTTGTAGGAGGCGTTCGTTCGTCCGTCTGTACAAACTTTCAATATTTTCTTTGCTTGGGGTATCACGTGCTATCTAAACTCGCGCCCACGTGCATTTGTCGCTTATCTAGGACGTTGGGTAACTGTAAATACGATATTATGATATTGCTTAACAAGGGAAATAGATCTGAAGGGTATTGGAAGTGAGGTATTGGGTTCTGAGTAAGTATAATGTAGACAAAGGTAGTTACAATTACATCATCAATTTGCTTGCAATACCCTTTTCTTGTGTGGTCTGTCTGTTTGATATTCTAAACGGTTGTTAGGAAACATTATAATAATGTTGGTTTAAGTAGGATTTGCGCGGTTTAAACACTTAGATATAAATTAAGATTTTTTTTGTTTAATACAATAAATAAGGTTCGTGTCTGATTAAATAAGTATTGAATAAATTTTTACATCATCAATTTGCTTGCAATACCCTTTTCTTGTGTGGTCTGTCTGTTTGATATTCTAAACGGTTGTTAGGAAACATTATAATAATGTTGGTTTAAGTAGGATTTGCGCGGTTTAAACACTTAGATATAAATTAAGATTTTTTTTGTTTAATACAATAAATAAGGTTCGTGTCTGATTAAATAAGTATTGAATAAATTTTTACATCATCAATTTGCTTGCAATACCCTTTTCTTGTGTGGTCTGTCTGTTTGATATTCTAAACGGTTGTTAGGAAACATTATAATAATGTTGGTTTAAGTAGGATTTGCGCGGTTTAAACACGTAGATATAAATTAAGATTTTTTTGTTTAATACAATAAATAAGGTTCGTGTCTGATTAAATAAGTATTGAATAAATTTTTACATCATCAATTTGCTTGCAATACCCTTTTCTTGTGTGGTCTGTCTGTTTGATATTCTAAACGATTGTTAGGAAACATTATAATAATGTTGGTTTAAGTAGGATTTGCGCGGTTTAAACACGTAGATATAAATTAAGATTTTTTTGTTTAATACAATAAATAAGGTTCGTGTCTGATTAAATAATTTCTGAATAAATTTTGATTTTAAATATTTTTAAATTGAATTGCAGTTTGATATAAAATTTCAATGCATTTACTAATTAAACGCATTGTTACATATAAGGTTTGTATGTTAGCTATTGATTTAATAAGCAAATGCTTTATTATATAGTTCATTTGCCAACTATAATTAATAACGAATCGAAACTAGCTGATAAAGTTGCTATGGGTATCGTGTTGATTCAATATTAGATATAACCTATTTGATCAACGAAGGTAAGTAACAAAATTCTCTCACAACTAAAGAAAAATAATCTCTTTTATCTGGTTAAGTAAGTTTAGTTACCAAAGTGGCCGAAGGCGAAGGACCGTTCATAAATAAGTTGAAGTATACTTTAAGCTAAAGTACCTATGTTTTGTCTTTTTATGTCAATGTCAAATATTATACAATGCTATAGGGACAAAACACAATTCAATTATGATTTTGTATGAATAACGGGGTTAGTGTTAATGTTTTTGGAGTTTTTTTAGTGAAATGATACCATTGTATGTCACATATTTGTAACTCACAATATATTTTATTTTGTATCAGATGCGCGTGTTGTATTAGTTTCACCGTATAATCAAAGTACGACTAGCTTTAACCCGCGGCTTCGCGCGTGAATTTCAGTAAAAATTTAATGTTTTTAAAATCCAATCAACCAACACAAAATCACCTCATTGTATTTATGTAATAGATAATTTGGCGATACAAAGCGATTCGTCTATAATGACTGGTGGAGCTACACGAATTGAAATTCTGCTCGCACTAATGAAGCTATTGTAGGAATCGTTTTGGCAGCCGGTTTTTGCTCGTTGTTCGCAATTAACCGGAAAACCGGTTCGGTTGCGGTCAATTTAACCGGTTGTCTATAGTACAATTGACGTGCGTACCCTTAATTACAAGTAACCTGGATAAACCCTGGATTGAATAGTGCGGATTCTGCTGTCACTGAAAATTGACGAACAATAACGGACATATGTCCGTATTAAAGTCATTTGCAACGACTATGTATATGCTTAACGAATTTATTTCTCATAAGTATTTATAAAATATTCACTAACAGGGAAACTTATATTTTCTATATTTATTTGACCATCTCATTTCCAAATTATTTATTTACATTTTCAAAAACACTCCATGTTAATAAACTCAGCCTTCTTGGTGCGCATCTGGGCATCTGTTGCTATTCAACAACAGTGGTTAGACATGAAGAGGAAATGGCTTGTCACAACTTAAACATTTTACTGTTTTCAATAAATATAATAATAAAAATTGGCAAGCAATATTCAATTCTAAGACAACAAAATCCTCAGTCAAACACTCCATTTATATTATACAAATATTTCTAAGGGATCTTTCTTTAATTTATCATGCTTAGTAGAGAATAACTGTGATACTTAATTTTCGCTAATAAAATAAAAGAAATTGATAAACATAACTCTAATTATTTAAAATAATAAGTTATCTATTACACCATATAAATTATATTTTTTTAAGAATAACAGCAAAAAATCGATCAATACCTAAATTTTACCTTAGCACTAGCGCAGTAATTTATTTTTACACGACGACAAAATAGACACACACACATACCGAAATAATATTAAGGTACATTCACACCTCATTTTTTGCCCTAAGGCTGCGTCAGGAACAACGGACGGACATCCTAAACATATAGATTCTGCAAATAGTGTGTTTGTTTTGGCCTCTAGAGCAGTATGTCTCGCATAAAAACCAGGTAACTAGCATATTTGCTTTGCCAACTAACCTGCGAGTTTGTTGGTTACACGGGTCGATAAAATTAATATTTTAATGTTTTTCTTTTCTTCACCTAAAATAGGGCCATGGTCTCACATTTTCTTAGGAACAGTTTTTACACAGCGCATAATACAACGATATTTTCATCAGAAAGATGTTGAGATTCATTTTTTAAGTTTATGCGTCTGTTTGTGTCATTATAAGTACTAAAGTGATGAGTTTATATTAATAACAGTCATTCAATTTTTGAAGCGGTGGTGGTGTAATGGTTACTACGCCCGCCTGTGGATCGAAGTCTCAGGTTCGTATCTTACTCGTGCCATATGAGTTTGTATACCAATCTCATATATACTAATTTTCATAGACCACCACTTGCATCCGGTGAAGGAAAACATCGTGATGAAACCTGCACACTGGTGGACAGTTTAGTTCACTATGTGTGTATGCGACTACCTGCCACTAGATGGCGGCAAGTAGTCGTTAAAAGTCATGTCAGAGGCCTTTAGGCGACTTGAATAAAATCCGATACCAGTCTTAGGAATAACACACTCGATATGATGACGATGAATAAATAATATGACAATAGGAGCTGGAATGGAAAATTATAGTTTTAACCAGATTATATATTACCTAGGAAACCCATTTATTCAAAACATATAAGGTAGATTCACAAGGTATCATTTCTACAACATTTTTTCATTAAAAACGTTGGTTTAAATGTGTCACGTCCTAGTTGGAAAAATGTGTTTTCTGGAGCACTGAAACTTTGTTGCCAATTCACCACATGAGAAAATACAGACAGAAGAGTTCCAAATCTAAAGCAAATACTGTGGTTATTGAAGGAGTCAATTAATGTAATTTGCCTTCTACTAAGAGTTCATTGTAAAGATAAATACCTATAAGGAAGATAAAATATATTTTATTTGCGAAATTTCATGTAAATTGATACATAAAATCTTAGACTCAACATGCTTTACCATAGAATTATATTTACAGTCGCTGTTATACATACTTAAGTAAAGAAAAAGACTTGTAACTATCAACTTTGACGGTTAAGCGCAGAAAAACGCGATAGACGCCATTTTGTCTACATGTACGTCGGCGACGCGCAGGTAAAGTCAATGTCAGGCCAAATGAATTTGTCAAAGTTGACTGGTGCAACTCACACTTGAACAAAATAAAACATACATTTAGGAAAATAAATTTGGGAGCTGAAGCTGAAATTAAGAAGCTCAAATGTACGAAATATACCAAACCAATTAGCGTTTACGAGTTTGGTACAGACAAATGGGTCGGTAAGCGATTGGTACTGTACAAGTACCGGACGAAACCGGGACCATGGTAACAGGTCTCGGAAGAATTTCGGAAGTAGTCGATCGGGACCGAAGTCTAAGGACCGAATCGATAAACCATTTTTCTCCTAATAACGGCTGCCATTTGACAGTAGGTGAAGACTGCTTTTTGATATTATCTCATGTGGTGCCATCATATGGTAGCTGTCAGACACAGCCGCTTTTGAAGAGTGCCGGTTTAAAATGAATTCTGAAACACATTTACATGGTTAGTTGCACGGAAATATAGCACAGTGCAGTGAAAAATTTCCTTTTTATTTTCATAAATTTGATCCCTTTTCAACCACTGCTGGGTAAATTTAGTGAACTGAAAAAAAAAACACAAATAAAACCGTGAAAAGAGCATAGAGTGGACAACTTTCGATATGTGTGATTGCGTCTGTTTTCTGTATTTTATAGTGTGTTTTTGAACACCAACGAAAAGTCATATTACGTTTTCATAATACACGTAAAAGGGTGAATTTCATGACCGTCTGAACGCGGCGTGTAGCGTTTCATTAGTGTCCGACATTTCTTTTTTGAATAAAGTATATATTTTTTAAAATTAAACATTTATAAACTATTAACAATGTACCAGTACTCTATTTGTTTATAAAATAGGATAATTAAATTGATTACTGTGTATGGTACAATTTAATAAACACTAATGACAGCCCGCGACGAAGTTTAAAACGCTTGTGAAATTCATCCAGAAGTATTGTTTTATAAACATACTAGCTTTTGACCGGGGCTTCATACACGTGTATTTCCCACGTTTATCCTTCTCCGCACGTTCGTGTCTCCGTTAAGATGTGTAGATAGAGCGGTACGCTTTTGTATATATACATATTTTATATAAATTTTAGTAATTTGTGTAGTTGTTTTCTTCTTATCATTTCAAACAAAACAAATGTGCTGTTCCACCCGTATAGGTATCATAAGGTAATAAATAAATAAATAATAACAAATAAATATTAGGACAAATCACACAGATTGAGCTAGTCCCAAAGTAAGTTCGAGACTTGTGTTATGGGATACTAACTCAACGATGCTATATTTTACAACAAATACATACATAGATAAACATCCAAGACCCGGGCCAATCAGAAAAAGATCATTTTCCATCATGACCCGACCGGGGATTGAACCCGGGCCCTCTCGGTTCAGGGGCACTCACTTTACCACTGTGCCACCGAGGTCGTCAATTTAGGATTAGGATAGTATATAATACCGCACGAGTCACTTTCACTTTTCATAATAAATTATCGTTTCAAAATAAAACAATAACGTGGTACTAATATTAATGTGGTTTTTCTGACGAGAGTCATCCAAAAGACAATTTTAGTAATTCAACAGCATTCTCAGTTGCACCTTTATTATTCAAAAACTAATTTTCGTCTCTAATTTTAATTCTGCCCTGGGCACATGACAGTTAATCACCCCCGAAGCCTCCAGTAAAAAGGATGACGCGCCCCTATGTCACTGTACACATTGCACTAGCTTAATTTATTAACAGTACCGCAGATTTAGATCCTATGGATGTGTCATGTGTCAAACATTCGCTAAAACAGAAACTAGACGAAATTATTATGTGCATATTAAAAACAAACAATATAATTTTGTTTTTATATAATACTGCACCCGTAGGAATTTCGGGATAAAAAATTCCCTATGTGTACCAAATTTTGTAACAATCTGTCCAGTAGATTTTGCGTGAAAGAGTAACAAACATACATACACACATACATCCTCACAAATTCCAATTGTCTCCAATTGACTCCAAGGTGGAATTAACTATAAATAGATAGGGTGTGTTGTACCTATCTACATTAAAATTATACATACATTTATATTTAAAAAATGGTAAGCCCTTCTGGCAGGGCCAATATTGACCAACACTATTTGAATGAGTTTCTTTCGGCATTTCTTCTCAGCAGTGGTCTTTCAGAAATGCTAGTAGTTTGTAGCTTTGGTAAACATCATTTAATTTAGAATATGACGTGAAAAAGTGCCTGTGAAGGCTTAATTTCTGAATAAATGATTTGATTTTGATTTTGTAGAAAACAATTTATATCTTGTGAATTTATTGTTACTTTTTAGCAACTATTAAGACGCATCTAGTGACTATAACTCCTGCACTGTATTCCCTGTTTATTATCACAGGGCACATAAATTTGTCGCCCTACGGTTTTGTCCACTCATAAACCTCTTGGGTGAACTACGGTGTTGCAACTTTGATAATAACGCAAAAGGTCATTAAACTTTACTAATTGAAATATAGTGACTACCTAAGCACACCTTTATGAAGTGCATTTGTAAGGTTTAAGAATTTGATTGATGATAACCATTAGTTACGTCACTGTTAATGAGTTTTGTACACATGAGTCTATTATGAAAAGTGAATATTACTGGCCACTAAACACAAGGGTTATAATAGTATTATAAAACAAAACATAAAAATAATTATATAAATCATGCTTATTTGATGTGCTTTCGCGTTGTGTGTTCTATTGAAATGTATTTTTATGATATCAACTAATTCAATTGTTAATGGCCGGTGTGAACCGCCGTCTATATTATAAAATAATACTGTTTTTTTTTGTTATCACCTATGAGGGTGACGTAGTCAATTCTGACAAAACCCTCTATAAAAAATAAAACTAATTCAATTGAAACATGTGTGTCTTGGATGAAAACAAAATTTAAATGATCGTTACAATATGATTAAGACAATACCATTGATCATGTTTTGAGTTTATAAATTCAGCGATTAATTATGCATAATTGTAATACTTTATGCATAATTAATCTTTAACGACCTCGGTGGCGCAGTGGTAAAGTTCTTGCCACTGGATCGATAGGTCCCGGGTTCGATCCCCAGTCGGGTCGTGATGGAAAATGATCTTTTTCTGATTGGCCCGGGTCTTGGATGTTTATCCATATATGTATATGTTATAAAATATAGTATCGTTGAGTTAGTATCCCATAACACAAGTCTCGAACTTACTTTGAGACTCGATCAATCTGTGTGATTTGTCCTAATATATTTATTTATTTATTTATTTAAGCTCTTTTAAGTATTCACATGTAAATGTTACAGTGATGTGACTTCATCATAATCAATCAGGATTTTTAAAAGCTTTTATTTAACTTGCAATGTATGTATGTATGTATGTTTGTTTGTTTGTTAGTTCGGGTGGAATCTTGCTTCTCAATTTTGAAGCAGATATCTTCAACTGAAATTTTTAAGAATTAATAATAAAACATACTCTAATAATTTACTAGCTGCCTGTTCCGGATTCGCTCGGATAATGCACCTAAGCCTTCATCAGGTACACTATCTATTCAAATAACTTGTATCAAAATCCGTAGTATTTTTTTAAAGGTCTAAGCATACATGGACAGACAGACAGCGGGAAGCGATTTTGTTACTACATAGTATATAGTGATAAGTGTTGAAGACAAATTAGAAAGTTGCGTACCATAACGGCAGAAGAAAGAACCGAGATAAAGCTCAAATGAGATAGAGAGTACAATTGAAATTAAAACGAATGCTTTTAACTGTACTTAAAGTTTGTGAAGACTTAATAAAACATTAACTACCATTAATTAACTTTAATGAGGGCAATGGGAATGCCGGCGGAACGAACGGATTATTAAGTAATTCCAACTCCGGCTTTTAGATAAGATTATTAGGTGAGTTGATAGCTATATGTTTTTAGGGTTCCTTAGTCTTACATGAAAATAGTAGTGCTGCTCTAGAATAGGGCCACTCCATACCCTCCCCTGGATGTCGTACGAGGGACACAGTCTTAACAGCTAATAGGCAAAGATAGCATTCTTAATGACGGTTGAAATCAGGCGGGTAGCATTTAAAATCATAGCCCAAATATAATTGTTTTTTTTTTTTACGCTAACCACGGGCTTTGGGGCGTCACAGATCCGAATGCAACCAAAAAAGAGAGTATTACATGGAAACGAAAGATTGTTAAATACTGTGATAATGCTTTGAAAGATGACAAAAATATCATCACACATTTTTGGATTGATCTAAACGCTCCATACTAAATGATACATAGAAGTGACATCACAACTAGGTAATGTTTGCATAAAACCTGTGTTCGTTTGACAGCTACCTTAAATATTGCGTTCATGATGTGGTGTTGGCTTCTTAATAACTGTTTTTGTTTTTTTAATGTATTTTTTTTTTAATTTTCGTTTGATTAATTACTAAGTTAACTTCAATATTGAAGGAATATTTTGTATTTGTCTTTTTAAATTGAGTCATAGACTATTAAATTATTAAAAATCAAACTTTTGCCCGACCGTGACACCACAAAGTTAAAAAATAATAATCTACACGTGTATTTCCCTCGAGAGTTGAATTCAAAATGAATAAATAAATGCGTTTAATTTCTCCATTACTGTTTACCAGCATTATACATTTATTTGAACGAAACGTTTGTTTGACGAAGATAAATATAGGAAAACGTTTCAAATATCGGTCTAATATTATATATTTCGTGTTGTGGTCCAGAGAGATTCAAATATTTATAAAGTAACAAATTCTATTACATTTTAAATAATTGGAAACAAGAAATGGTGTGTAAATTCATACTAAAATACACATATATGTTTCCAGACAATAATATTTGTTTGCTGCTGGCTGGAAACAAAAAATGTTTATGTAAATTTTAATTTAAACATATATTTTTTATATGTGTATGTATAAACTACATAAATACATTTTCTATTTCCAGCCCGCGCAGACATATCACTGTCTGTTTGCCGCTGGATTCCAATGGTTGGTAATTAAAGAGGATTGAAACAAAATAGCTCTTTTTTACCCGAAATTCCTGTGAAAGTATAGCCATGTAAGTAGGTAATATATATACACCTAGACACTATAATATCTCTGTCATTCTCTCAACATAAGGACATTAGAGAATCTCCCCCTTTTTTAAAGTTAAAAAGTACAGTCACAATTATAACGATGTGTATAAATTTATTGCAAAATATCACATTATAATATTCTGGGTATAAAATTGAAATTCGGTTGACTTATACCCTAATATCCTTTCTTCATTGTCGTATTCTTCATGGCTGAGGGTCGTGGTAATTACGTGGAATGAAATACACATAACAACTTTCTTTTCATTATTAATCGAGTGGTTTGCCATTGCTTTCTCCATTTCACACACAATAATCTACAATTATACAGGTTTCCTCACTATGTTTTTCTTCACCGGAAGCAAGTGGTGGTCGATGAAAACTACTCATCGACCAGACGACATGAGTCAGATTGATATACAAACTCATGTGGCACAAGTAGGATTCCAACCTGGGACATACCGATCCACAAGTGTCTTAACCATTACAACACCACCGCTTCAAATAAATATCCTTTAGGTACACACAAAAAAAAAAACTGATATAATCAGACTTGTATTTATGACAACCAATACAATCTGTCTACCTTGCAACCTTCTCCAAGCATCACAAAGGAATACTGGCAGCCAATACATAAATTAAGTTTCTACTATCATCTAATATATTTTGAGTGTGTATAATGAACTTAATTGAGATAGCTTAACTTAACTTAGCGAGCGTGAATAACTGGATGGACAGCTGTAGTAAAGAACAGTTGAATTAAACCAATTGGTTAATACGAATTTCCTGTGGTCATTAAGTTCGTTTGATACGGTGCGGTGCTAGAACGAAATCATCATCGTAAATGACGTTTAACGACAAATTAACAAATAAATCTATTATGTCAAATATAAGTTATTAATATAACACTAGATTCTTTGTAACTACTTTTCAAATTAAAAGTTAAAAAAAATATTTATACTGTTTTATACAGTATCAAGAACTGATAATAATATATTAATTTTATTATAAAAAAAACGTAATCTATACTATATATAACTATATTAAAGGTACTTTATCCAAGCTTATATTGAGATAAAATATATGCTATATTTTATCTCAATATTCCCACGGGAGCGAAGCCCTAGGCAACATCTAGTTATGTATATATTGGTTGTTTATTCATTTAGTGTGAAAATGTTGAAATTTTTTGTGGATTTTTTTTGAGATTGTTAGGTTATTACATTTTAATTTAAAAGAAAATTTTAAACATAATTTAAACCATCTTTCTCATCCAAGCGTTTCCCGGTTTCTTTCGCAGCCGTTAAGTGCCGGAGCTCAAGGTCCATATTAAAAACATAATTATAATCATATTCTGTAGAAACATCAAAATATGAAAAGGTATACCGGAATCTCGTTATTTTTAAGAGCATACAACATCTTTTATTAAATCCCTTAAAAATCTCAAACATCAAACACAGTTTGTTGACGAAAAATGCACGTAGTTTTATTAAAAGTTGCAAGTAGTTTGTAGCGACATACTACTTTACTTGTTAAACTTGGTGCATGTTAAGATGACAAAATATGCACGTCGCGCTGCATCGTTTCGTGTCATGTATTTTGAAATTTTAACGTTTATCGTTAATATGTTTTAAATAGTTTTCCTCTTAAGAGAAAAGTCTCCAGGTGCCTTGTTTTAAATATATAACAACAAATATTTATAATAGATACCAATAGCGCTATCTATAAACTGTATGCAGAGTACCAATGTTTGTATTTAATTTTTTGTCTGTCTCTTAATAAACTGTCAGTTGATTGAAAAGAACTCAGTTTTAATCATTTTAATACTCCTCGCCCACACGAAAATTGAAAACCTTTTTTTTTACCTCTAAATATTAACCTGCAAATCATACAGCATGCTTAATCGGTTGACACAAAAATCAAAGAGTCGTGATTAAATTGGTGTGATCAAATGTTATTAGTCAAACGAAAATTTAAAAAAAATAGACATTATTTGATAAATTTTTCGTTTAAACCAATGCATCCGCTCAAGGAAAATTTCGTGGGAAAATTTGTATAAATGCAGACTGGTTTACTAGTGTGTGAATACGACCATCGTTATATGACGGAAGTCGTAAAAGTCTTATCAGATTCGTTTACACAACTTGAATAAAATCTGACACCAGTGTTAGTAATAAATAATACACTACACATTTATTGTAGCTAACGCTAAAATATATGATATTGATTAGCATCTGATTTTGATTTCATCTATAAATTATAGATTTTTTTATTAATTATAGAAGAATTATAGATTTATTCATATTAAATCATCCAATGGTCTTCTTGCTCTTTACCGAATCCTATTTTAAATGGCCTCGGCGTATTTTGTAATTTCCTTTCACAACTGGTTTTCTGTCATACCTTCATTCGCTTATAAGATCTTCATACCATTCCTAACACTTTCCTTCCATAATAATATAGATATATATTATTATAATAATATAATATTATATAATAATATAGATATATATTATTATGGAAATGCTAGAGGGTTAATCAAGTAGTAGTTTTTTTAGTTTATTCATTACAAACCAAAAACAAAACTTTTCTATTTATAATATTAGTATGTTACTTGCTACCGGTGAAGGAAAACATCGTGACGTTTACTAACTTGTTTGTGAAATGGAGAACTCCATTAATAGTGCCAAGAAATTTGTTGTGGGTTTCATTTAACGTATTGGCCACGACTACGAGGAGAGATTACGTAATTACATACATCTTAATGGCATTGAACTGTAATATGATCATAAACATTATTACCAAAATGTCGAATCCATTCATTTTTCCTTTCGGAACTCTGAACATTAATATTTTACGTGCAAAAGTGACAAGTAAAATTCTCATGAAAGCCAATGTTGCGAGTCTCAAATTATTATCTCGGTAGCATATTGTTGTGTGATATTACGGTGTGGAAGAGCCTTTTTATGGCTGCCGGAGGAGCGTTGATAAATAAGGATTTTTTCGTACTATAAATGTAGTAACAACAGTACAGTGGAAATGTTCCTGATGAGAATTTTCCTATATTGTATGCTGCAATGTTTTAAAAATGTCCATTTTCTGTGACGGTTTCGCTCGGGTAAAAATAAATAAATATAATAAATACATTATACATCAAAATCTTATTCAGAAATCACAATCTATTGGTGAAAATATATATACATTTATATTTGAAAAATGGTAAGCCCTTCTGACATAATAGGGACCAACACTGTTTGAATGAGTTTCTTTCGGCATTTCTTCTCAGCAGTAGTCGTTTCGAAATGCTAGTAGTTTGTAGCTTTGGTAAATATCATTTAATTTAGAATATGGCGTGAAAAAGTGCCTGTGAAGGCCTAATTTCTGAATTAATGATTTGATTTTGATTTTTGAAAACCGCATCAAAATCCGTGCAGTAGTCATTGAGCTTATCGCGAACAGACACGGCAGAGCTCCTTGGTTTTACAATATTTGTTTGAACGCGGCGTGTTGCGTTTCATTCGTGTCTGACATTAAAAAAAAAAGAATCATTTCTTTTAAATTAAACATTTATAAAATTAACATTGTACTGTGTATGGTACAATTTAATAAACACAAATGAGAGCCCGCGGCGGAGTTCAAAACGCCCGTGAAATTCACCCATGTAAAGATAGGATAGACTTTTAGAATGAATGTACGGTCAGCATAAATGATATCTCCAAGATAAACCTTATTTATTAAGCCACAAACTAAGAATAAGTATATATTGAAATACAAGATCCCACTTCGGTATCGCTACGAACAATCTTTAAGTGTCAATTAAGTAAGTCAGTAATGGCTACTTAAAGTCTGACTTCAGTACAATTTAATCGGATCGTTTCGCTAAAGCCCGCAGTACACTATAAGATAGGTGCATATATAAGATAGGTGTGCTTTTCTGCGCATTTTATTGAAAATTTACGATAACTGTAAATTTGATCATAAAACTATTTTATTGTGTCGCTTTCGTGTACGGTCAAGTATAGGTATATGAACCAAATTGATTGCAAAGGATCTAGGTCAAAATGGGCGTAAACCAGTGAAATATATTATTATTTAGGAGAACAGATATTTTTAATTATTTTATATATTTTAATAATATTTAAAACATTAATACTCAGTTTATTTTGGGGATAAAACATATATATAGTGGATATTAAGACTTAAATTAGGTACAATAATACAGCACAATTTATTTGTGTTCGTTTAATGCCCAGCCCTCATAGAAAAATGCCCAATATCCTTTAACTGTAACTACTTGACATGCACTATATTTGATACTGATATTGACTGTAGAGAGTGTGTGACTGTAGAGCAATTTTAGTATAGGTTCATAAATATAGGTTTATATAGTTCAATCTTATTTCCATTGACTTACGAATTTGTTATGTAATGAATAGTAAATTTAACTCACTCTAGGCTTACTTCTTACGATTTATAAATCGTAAGTTCGTAAAAAGTTTTGCTGTATATATACAGCAAAACTTTTTACACATTTTATATAACGCATATCGCAGTAATCGACGTGAAGTGGACAACATACTTAATCTACTCTATGTAGGAAATGAAACAAAAGAACTTACATTTAATTCCCGTTTTCATTGTTACAGATGGAAAACTCGCCGATGAGATAGCGAATTAAGATGAATCTCAAATATTTAATTCTGATGATAGCCGCCACCATTGAGATAAATGTGACAGAGAGCAGACAAAACGATAAAAGACGATGGAAGAACGACAAAAACTATTCGCACTACGTAAACATATGCGACATACAAGATCGCGTCTCGAAAGTGCATTGTTATTGCGAAAGTATTAAAATTAAATCGGCTACAAAAGCAGACTGCTGGGTCTTCAATGGCGGCATTGCTGAAGATGATCCCTTCTGGTCAAACTTCTATTCACAACCAAAAATAGAAAAACTCAGTTTCAATGTCAGAGCTGACGGAGGTCTGACGTATATACCGGCCAAAGTTATCATCAGACTAGAACGCCTGCAGTACCTCCACATACAATACGCTAAGATTTTTAGTATACCCTCATTCGCATTCACGAACTCCACAACACTGAGGGAAGTAATTCTACCAAAGAACAAAATCACAAAATTGGAAACGATGTCGTTCGCTCATCTGATAATGCTGTCAAACGTCAGCTTAGTGGAAAATCAGATCACGGAGCTGAAAAGGGACGTGTTTTACGTTCTTCCGAATTTGCAGAGGTTATATTTGTCGAAGAACACAATAAGCGTGCTCCATGACGGTTGCTTCAAACATCTGAACAATCTGATAAAATTGGATCTCGACAACAATTTGTTGACTGTCGTCATAAGAGAGAACTTCCAGGGTCTGTCCAATTTGATTAGTCTGGATATGAGAAGCAACAAATTAAAGATGATAGGTGACTTGGCATTTGCGGAACTTTGGAGCCTTGAGGAACTTTACCTGGATGGGAACGAAATAGAATTTATATCAGACAGAGGTTTTGGAGGGTTGGCTGGATTGAGGAAACTTTCTTTGGCCGATAATAAGTTGGCAACATTAGACGAAGGTGTTCTGGATGAAATTGTCAAGTTGAATGTTTTGGACTTGAGGAATAATTACTTGGAGACGCTGAGGCAGGAGGCCGTGCAGAATGTCTTGGAAAATATGAAGACACATTATGCATTAATCTCCCTAGATGGTGAGTATTTATAAACTTTGTCAGTTTACCGTCCTTCGTCTCTGAGTAGGGATTATATTAGATTATTTAAACTTGAAATAGATTTGCTTATAGCTCTTATTAGGGCATTTTATTAATGAGTGCAGGGAGATGAGACGCCCTTGAGATTTTCTCTCTCATATTTATTATTATTATTATTTTAAAGAGGTGTCTTAGCGATTTTGATTTTGTCCTTGCCTTGCCTGTCTTACTTTTATGGTACTGTAGTTTAAATAAAGTGGTCTCGGAACCGGATCGAGAGCCACATAAAATTAATGTTCATTTTATGTGGCTCTCGATCCGATGAATAATCTAAATTTATACAAATCTTTTATCCAGACTGATTGACCCAAACAATGCCGGGACAGACAAAAGCGGACATATTTCGAACATGAATACTAACACACGAATTATACTATATACCAAGAGCCCGTCCCCATTACTCAGTCGCACTCCGTTACGACATCCGTCGACGGATCAACGCTGAAGTTTCGATGCACAGCAACGCATGTCATTGTAAAAATCTATAGAAAACAACGGAATACGACTGAACAATGGGAACACGCTCTAAGGGTGAGCTGCAACAGTATACTTTGACATAGACTTTGAAATGCGCGACGATGAAGTTTAGAAAAAAATAACTTCAAAGTTGACTGGTGCAACCCACTCTAATTATAATATACATTCAACATATAGTTCAAACCCAAAGGGTTAGTAATAGCTCTTTGACCACTAACCACAAAATACTAATGGCTGCCATGGCCCGAGGCAGTGGCCTTTGTAATCGGGTAATTAAACATCATGTTGACATTTACACAAAACTACAGAGTATTAACTATTAATGTGACCAGGCCATGTGACTTTTCTTGAGTGAGATTCTAAATTTAATTAAGAATCGACCGAATAAGTTTCATAGATTGTGTACTCCACATTTGACGACCTCCGTGGCCAATGGTCATCAAGCTGGGTTTGATCCCCGGTCAGGTCATCATGGAAAATTATCCTTTTCAGATTGACCTAAGTATTGATTTTTATCTATATTACGTACATGTTATAGAATATAGTATCGTTGAGTTAGTATCCCATAACATAGTTTCGAACTTACTTTGTGGCTAACTCAATATGTGTGATTTGTTCCTATATATTTACTAATATATAATTTTTAAATTCTGCGTCTTGGAGATTCCTAATAAAATATCGAAATGAACTTCATTACAGGTAAAAATAAGTAGTCGTGTGTTTATATAGCCCACATTTTAATATTAATTTTAATAATATAATTTGACATTGACGGAACAAAACCATCTCAACTAAATACTGGATTGTAATACAGATGAGTTACACAGGCATATTTGAGTTTAACTTTAACCTCCGCAGAAAAACGCAAAGCCCGCCATTTCCCAATGTCAACGTCAAAGTTGACTAGCACAACCCGCTCTAAAAAAAAAGAAAACTAGGTATATCGATTTTTTTATTTCTTTGTGGCCAACAACTAATCTTTTTTTTTATGCAGTCCTGTAAATAAATGTTGAAACTGATGTGACGTTTTTACAACGGCCATATTTTGGGGTTGAGTAACGTAGCTACTTCATAAACAAACTGCCAACATTGCTTTTTTCGTTTATGATTTAATAGCTTTTTGCTATGTCCATTCGGTTTGAGTAAGAAATTAGTTTTGAAATAGGCAACATGTTTTAATACGAGCAAATTAGTCTATAAGCCAAAATAAGCATACAAGAAAAACATCACATCATTAAGAAAAAAATATGATTCCACACACTTTATTTCAAAATAAAAAAGTCCTGATAGTATTGTAAAAGTATATTTTCTTTTTAATTGAGGAGATTTTTTTAGAGTACCATTATGGAGAAACGGTTTTATTCGGCATCTTGAGCTCGACAGGCAATTTTCTCGTCAACTTACAATATAGGTTTTTCATTACTACTTTATTTTTTATGTGAATAACTAACAAGAAGTATAGAATAAGTAAATCAGTTCTTCTTATAGTACAGTCAACTGTATGTCAAGTATCCTTTGGATAATAATATACCTTTTCCCAGACCGAAAAAATATTGTTCTGTGTTCTGTCGTTTTATTTTAGTTAAATACAAAAATCTATAAATAATTATTATTGTTATGAAAAAAAAAACTATGAAAATAATATATTTATCTCACTCGGCGTGATATAGGTACTACAATAACCTGAAAAAATTTCAGCTAAGGTAATCAAAAAACGCCTCAGTTCAGTTTTGAACATATTAAAAAAAATGTTTCCTTAATAAAATTATTTTAATAAAAAGAAAATATTTTACAAGGAAACCACAATGTTAGGAAGCGTTCACTCCGGTGACATTATTTCGTAAACAAATGTAAAATGACTAGTATATTATAGTATTAATATTCGATTGCCTTACAAAGCGTAGATCGTCAAATCGTCTAAGTAAATTCGCTGTTGACTGTACCAGTGCAATGCTAGTTTGGCTGTGATTTACAATGCTTTGTGTTAATTCAGTTCTGCGGTTGTTTACCCGCTAGATTGCTTTCTGAGCTAGCAGAATAGAAATGAACATACTAGGCTCCATGCATATCTCTCTCGTCTAAGCGTTTCCCCGTTTGCTTTCACCTCACTTTTCTTTTCTTTTTCGCATGGTTTTGGCATTCTTAGTTGTCAGACAATTAACACGCATATCATCCTGACATAAAGTCAATACTTTGTGGCTTTACTCCATTTGCTAAGTCCAGACGGAAGCGGCATAGCCAGACATTTGTTCTCAAACTAATTTGTTTGTATGATCCGTCAGTTTTCTTGAGAAACAGTGATACTGCGCGCGGGCGCCCTTTTAAATCTATGTTGAGAAAGGACAGTGAAAATAATTCTTGTATTTGTTAAAATTTAAAAAATTGTATTGCGTGCGTGGGTCCCCTTTATGGTAATGACAGCGCGGCCGCTGCGTTCCAAGGTCGACAGTTAGATCATAAAAAATGTAAAAACACTTTACAAAACAGGTTTAAAACACTCAATAAGTGTTACAGATTTTTTTTTCAATGTGACACTTATGAATATTTACACTTGAGTGTGGTGTGAATAACCCTATTTCCATCTGGAATAACCATTTATTTCTACTGAGGCTAGAATAGCTGAGATATGCCTCCACGTATTTCCGAGAAATATGATATTCTACAACCAAAGCCCTCAGAATACCTTGCTAATAAGCGGTGGGAGACCATGTGCGTTTGAGAGTTTATTTATCCCACTACTAGCGACCATAGGATGAATCGTTCAGGGGTAACGTTTGCTATTTTAGCAAACATTACTCCTGAACTATTCATCTATCTTCGTGCCTTTCATCAAAATCGGTCTAATTTTCGTCTTACCAACAGAAAAAAATATCTGATTTGATTAGGTTGAAAATAATAAAATACTTAGCCCATTTAAGGATGGTAGTGGCGTTTATTTTTTTTTTTGTAAAATTGACTATTTTGTTGCAGGTAATAGACTTACATGTGACTGCCGTCTGTCATGGCTGCACAAGCTACGAAACGAAACGAGAAGCAAACGACTGAAGGCATCTCTTTCTAGACTCAACTGCATCATGGACTCGAAAACAAAAATAAACTTAGGCATACTCAAAGTGGAAAAGATTGAAACACCATTGAGTATAAACACCATCAAGAAAGATTACGATGACCTTGATGAAAATTTAGACGAAGACAACAACTACGATGAAACTATGCAAGATCAGGAGACAGAAACTGATGAGTCTAAAATAGAATATCGCAGGAAACTCCTGGAAATACCCAAAGATATGCTGCCTTGTCCTAATAGACTTAGTTATGAGGCATCCTACGCGCCGCCCACCCAAGACGAAGTGAAATACTATAAGACCTCATCGAGTTTTAAGAGCTTAGTACCAATAAATTGGATAGTTTTAATAATACTCGCTAAAATACTGTAGTGTTCTTGAGACTAAGGCCTTGTAAATATAAATTATACAGCTCAGTTACACATTTAATCAGTAATAATTGATTTCGTACTACGTTATTTAAAGTACCTATTTAGATATTTTAACAGTGTAAATAGATTTAAGGCTTTAAATTAATGAAATATCGCAAGAGTGCATTAGAAGTTAACGGTATGAAGGTGCAAGTTTCAAAAGTTAGTGTTAATTACGAGCGAAGTTTAGCGACGTCGAGTCTGGAATAGATCTAGACGTTTTAAAGTCTATCCGCACATATTAGGGCCATGCCTCCAGGCACGGTCGAAGTAGGGCCGAAGGTTTCTGAATTATAATGTCGAGTTTTTTTTTGCGAAACCAAAAACTATACTTGATAATATTATTTTCTTTGCCGAACAATAAACCAACTGAGTCCCAACTGATTTATGAAAATTTTTTTTGTTTTCAACCTTATTAAACTTACTCTGTGTCACAATGAAAAAAAATTAATTAAGTGTAGTAACAGTAACACATTTCGAAGATTTCCGAAAAGGTATATGAATTAGAACATAGTTAGCTATCATGTAATTTTGATTTAGACATTTAAAATATTAATTAAGTAGCACGTAAGAGTGAAAAGAAAGATGTACCAATAAAGAATAATTTAATTTTGTGTAAATATCACTTAATAATTAAGTAAGTATTTGAATATATCAATTATCATTAATTATAATCATGTAAGTAACTCAAAAATTTCTGTTTGAAAACGTAATTTTGTAGAAGCAAGTCGGTTTTTTAAAATAATGGCTCAATATTTTATAACTCCATTCAAGAGATCCGGCTAAAACATTTGTATTGTCATTATAAATATGTTTAAAATTAAAATAACTCACTACTTATCCATCAATGAGTATACCGTGGCACGAATTATCCGTTGTTAAAGATATCGTTCAAAAAGATGTATTGTAGTTGAAGATAACCTTGAGTATAGGAACGCCTTCACATTTCTATAACTTTATTCTAATTTCTGTGATTGAGAATTAAAGGTGAGTTGCAGCAGTCACTTTTGACGTTGACGTATTTACCTGCGCGCCGCCGTCGTTTCGACAAAATGGCGTACTTTGTGGTTTTCCGTTGACTGGTGCAACATACACTAATAAAAGGCATCTAACAATGTAGGGTAGGTACCTACTTGAAATAGTCTTGAGTTCAGTACAAGCTTTATTGCATAGAATGTCTAATTACAGTGATGATTGTGAAGATGATTTGTGAATCAAAATGAACTTATTCATACTAAAATCATTATTGTTATAGAATATTGTTGTAAAACCGTAATTTATTGGTATTACAATAACCTCAAAGTGAATTAATTTAATTTTCCCTCATTTCAAACGTTGTTTTGTATGCCCGGATATCTGGAATATTAATTTCATAGTTTAATTTATTCATAAAACCATCGTGATTTACATACCAAAGATTGTTTTGTGCACGAGTTACCTAAATAGTAAGGGTCGGAGTACAATAACACTTTTGACGGCGACTAGCGATTTAATGACTTTTTTATCATTGGGCCTTAATAAAAGGCCTTTTCCTAGCGGTGGGATCCTAAAAATCATTATTTTACTAAATTATTGGAATAATTTTGTGCCACTGATGGGTGTGACTAAACGCGAAATTTGATCAAAATGATTTTGAAATGAATGAGATATTTTGTCAGTATCGTGGCAAGTGGATATCCCTAGTCTATGCCTAATTATGTATGTAACATCATCATATCAAGTGTGTTATTGCTAATACTGGTGTCAGATTTCATTCAAGTCACCTTAAGGCATCTGACATGACTTTTACGACTACTTACCTAGTGGCAGGTAGTCACATACACACTAGGGAACTAAACAGTCAACCAGTGTTCAGGTTTCCTGGTGATCTATGATAAGTACTATATATGAGTCAGATTAGTATATAAACTCATATGGCACGAGTACGATACGAACCTGAGACCTTTCAATCCACATGCGGGCGTCTTAACCATTACACCACCACCGCTTCATATGTATCTATATTTTGAAATATGAAAACATATCGAATTGAAACATATCTTCGCCGTGCTGATCAACTAAAACCGTATGATTGTATGAAATAAATACCTAGATTTTTCGATACATTTCTGGTTGCCTATTACATTAAACTAAGGTAGATAAAAACACAGAATTAACTTTTGTTGTATAGCTGTATCGTAACGTACATATTGTCAGGGATATTAAGGATAAGGGAGTCGTTGCTGTCGAATAAATTAGACAAGAGAGTGGAATTTCAAAATGTAGTGATTCTGATTTTGGTGACTGGACGAGGTGTCCTTGTTAATTTGTATATTAATGATGATTTTATTTGATATTGTTTGCGAATATTCGTAAGATTAGCACGTATCTTCTTACCCTAAATTTTACATATATTCTAATTAATTTTCATTTAGGTATTTATTAATGTAAATATATATATAATGTTATCTATTCATTCTATTGGGAGTGTGAAAACAATAAATTGATACTTTTCCATTACTTATCTATTTACTTTTTACCTTTATTGATTACTAGCTGCGCCCCAGGGCTACGCTCCCGAGGGAATTTCGGGATAAAAAGTACCCTATGTGTTACTGTAGGTTATTTTCTACCCGTGTAACAAATGACATAACAATCGATCGAGTAACAAACGAAACAAAATTACTTTCTCATTTGTAATATTAGTTGGGATTTAATGTGTTCCGGGGCTTTGCTCCCGTGGGTGTTTCGGGACAAAAAATTGTTTGTGTTATTCCATGTTATATTCTACCCGTGTACCAAATTTCATAACAATCCGTCCAGTAGATGTTGCATGAAAGAGTAACAAACATACACACATACACTCACAAACTTTCGCAATATTTTATAGAGGCTACTTAAAATTAACAATGTACATAATTTTAACATGAAAAATATCTAAACATTAAAAATATCTAACACAGAATCGATGGAAGTAAATGGCTTAATTGGAATTGAAAACATTCAAAATAGGTACTTAACAGTTAGGTAGTTATAACAATTTTCGAGCACACGAGCTAATTTAATCCCACACAAGTTTTAGAATCGAATTGGGACTATGTAACAGTCAACAGCACATCAAGTTACCCTGCATGAACTTCTATGGCGCGGTAATAGCGGTGAGTTCAAATGAATTTTGGTAGGTTGATGTGCTGTTGACTGTACATACCTGTACACAGCTCTCGAACACACAGATTCCCTTAGGGCGAGAACTTTCAGTTGGCTATTTTGCGGTTAATAGGTACCTTTCAAAGTATCAGTTTTCTGTTAATATTATATATTCATTGACAAACATTGAAATAGATATCGTGGATTTCAAGACACAGATGACACGCCCGCGATATGAAGTTTATTTAGTATATAATACAAATTGAGCAGAGTCGCTTGCAATTATAACGTTTATTAGGCTACCTCTCCACGCTACTTAATACTAAAATTTCGCAAAGAACGATGAGGAAACCCGAGGACATGGGTACCTAATTTTAAACACATGAAAAAAGTACCGGAAAATTCACACGAACGAATCTGTATACAAACATTATCTATCTATCTATTAGGTTCGTTTTAGTTCTACAGAATAAAACTGACTCTTATAATCCCTACACAAATAAGAAGATATTTAAAAAAGAAGCTGTTTTCTGAGAGGAATTCGTAATAACGTCCTCAAAGAAAAATTGTCGGGGCAAAAAATAATTTTCTACCTCTCTGTATAACCTTTGCGAATGACAGATGTTAAGAAAATGTAAAAGATCAGTGCGATCTAACAAAGAATTTCAGAGAATATGTTATAAGTATTTAGGTTTTATTCAAATGTTTTATATAAAATGGTATAGACGAAACATAGCTATGTTTATGTCTGATATGTAGACTATATCTTTTGTGGCTCTGAAATGGTGCCGTGAATATTTTGGAATAAAAAAATTTACATTATTTTATCGGTATTAAAAATGTAGTTTAATGTATAGAAATTATTTTAGCACTCTAAGGCTACAGCTTATAGGGAAGTAAGAATTCCCGAGGGCATTTAAGCGAGCGAAGAAGCAGGTAAACAGCTAGTAAAAACACAATTCAGTTGTCAATCAACTTTTAGATTTCACAAAATGATCAAAAGAGGATGTTTCAATGAAAATCGTATTTTGGAATATATTTAGACCCGCCAAATAGAAAGTCCAACTTCCGAGAATTGATAGCATTTTGTTCCGTAACAAGTTACATTGACCAAATTTAATCCTTTGCTTGTTGGAAAGCTTGCAAAAAATTAGATCACAGAAGTAGCGGCTCGTATTTATATAATTCTATAAAATATGCACATCTATTTTAATGGATAATATACGTGGCTCCGCAGGTATTTTTTCTGTGATTTTTTAAAATATTTTTTCCTCAGAAAATTACATTCACAAACCTATTAGTTCTTTAGAAAAAAACATCAATGCATATGTAAGGTTATGTTAACATCTAGTACGATATAAAGCCGAGAGTGAGCTGTTGCGGATACGAATGTCTATACTCTGTTAATATTATGTCAAAACATACACGATTTGCGTCCACAACATGAGCACGATATCAAATGTACGAATATAAAGGATATTTGGTACACGGGTACCACAAAACGAAGCTAGGGGCAGAGCTAGTATAATTACAATCAAATGAGTTGTACTAACGTTGTACTTTCACTTCTGTTCTAACATTACTTTGGGATTACCACGTGAAATCGGTCAGCTAACAATGATATATACCTTTATAAAATCCAACTTTTCTATATTTTTCATTTATTATGAATCGTGTAATTGATTAAAATTGTAATGAGAAACAATTTGGAATGGTTTCGGCGTTTTTTTCGTTAAATTTATTCTGTTTTTGTCTCGGCAATTTGTCGAAATTAAAATATGGTAATTCTGAACATGGGATGTAAAGCTTGTCTCTTTTCAATGAACAATAGGTGTTTTTTATTTTTATTTGTTTATATGTTTACTAAAGTTACACATTTTATGCACCCAAAAACCATGAAGGTTTGCATCGTTAGTGCTTATATTATATACTAGCGTCTCGCCCCGGCTTCGCTCGAGTAAAACCATAATAGAAAGTAACATATGTCACTTCTGAAGGTTTCACCTATCTCTGTGCCAAATTTCATCGAAATTGTCTCAGTTGTTTTTGAGTTAATTCATAATAAACAAAAATACAAATCTTTCCTCTTTACAATATTAGTATGGATACGTGTTTACTATACGTGTAATATAATACGACCCACTACAGCTGTGGATACCACCGGGAAACGCACAGATAATAGAGAGAGAGAGAGAGAGAGAGCGAGTTCTTCACCAAAAATCGAATGAATGATATTACGCAAAGTATTCTTGCAGCAGTTAAAACAAGTAGTACTAAGCCTGCGGATAATAATTTTACGACAGGCCCGCCCCTCCTGGGCTTCCGCTAATTAGGAATCAAGAGCATTAGAATTTATTGCTTTTGCGAGGCCTTGTCGTCCTGCGGGAGCTATACTTTTGTTGATATTACTATATTTAGTTAACTTTTCTACTGTTAAACTAGATTTTTTGACAAATAATATTGATAAGTAGACTTTATTTTTTGAATATGATAGCACTATTTTTGATTGAGAGTAGTCCTTTCAAATAATTTATATTTGACAAATAATTGAAAAATCTTTACGGGAATAAACAATCAACATTGTGTCTTTCTCAGATATTACATATGATTTTGAGTACAAACCTATTTTGTCAATTTCTTTTATTGCTTCCGAATGAATATTCTACAAAAACAACTTTCTCAATATAGATTAAGATTTATTAAATTTTAATCAAAATAATATAATAGGTATTAAGCTATCAAAATAATAGATCTAAGCAATCATTTTGCTAAAATAGCGTAGCTTGAATTATCCAACTACCTTTATATTTTTCCCTTTATTAAAGACGCGATACTGTTACACTATTTCTTAAAGACTAGGGCTGCAAGCGACGTGCAATGCATAACGTCACAACGTATTATTAAGGGTAAGCTCTTCTGAAAGAAATTCAAAATATGCAAATTTTAATATAGCAATTTTTTCTCAAATAATGTTTGTTTGTTCGAGCGGTTTTGATGCGGTGGTGGTGTAATGTTTAAGTTAATTCATTACTCTGTTTTGAAAGAAGGATCAACCGGGGGCCCCGGGGCTCCTCTCGTGGGAATTTCGGAATAAAAGGAACCCTATGTGTTATTCCAGAGTATATTCTATCCGTGTACCAAATTTCATAATAATCTGTCCAGTAGATTTTGCGTTAAAGAGTAGGAATAAGGGAGAAAGCGTAACATACATACACACATATATCCTCTCAAATTTTCGCATATAAATTAGTAGGACTAAAACTAAGCCCGGCTTTGCACGAGGTCTAAAAACCTTCGGTAATAAATTATTTCAATTGCAGCATCAAAATTGATGAAAATTGCATCCGTTTTGGCTTCAGACAGACGCGGGGTGCGAGTATGTTATATACTATCACCAGCGGCCCGTTCCAGCTTCGCTCGGGTAAAAACATAATAAATTATACCCTTAAACCTTCCTCAGGGATCGCTCTATCTATTGGTGAAAACAGCATGAAAATCCGTGCAGTAGTTTTTGAGTTTGTCGCAAACAGACAGGCAAACAGACGGATGTAGAGGGCTTTGTTTTATAATATGTAAGAAAGTGAAATATGGATTAGTATTGATATATACGAATCACCAAAGGCGCAGTAGTTTGCAGAGTATCTGTCTTAGCATAGACTAATTTACGTTCCGATCTAGAACCGCGAGTCTGGTCTAACCGATCTAGAACCGCGAGTCTGGTCTAACTTAGTTGTTACTAGTGCTATACATCTTGTGTTTTGACTGTTTTTGAGTTCGAATTAGCTATTTTCATCTATGGTATGTACAAAAAACACATTAAAAGTATAATGTATGTCATAACAAGGTTATCAATTAAAGTAAAAACTAAATTACACTTACAATCAATTAAAATTAAAGTTTAAATAAATAAAATTGATTTCAATAAATAATAATTAAATTCTTCTGAATGTTCTAAAATAACATGGGATACTAGTTTGTATAGTTAGCGGTAAAATTTAGCTTTTGGGTCCATACATATATCGGGTCTATCTGTATGGACCCACTTTTTATATCCAAGGATTCTCTTCATAGTCGTATTACTCATGGCTGAGGGTCGTGGTTGTTACGTGGTATGAAACACACACAACAACTTTCTTGGCATAATTAATGAAGTGGTTTGCCTTCTCCATTTCACACACAAGTTAATAAGAATCAACCAGTGTGCAGGTTTCCTCACGATGTTTTTCTTACCGGAAGCAAGTGGTGGACGAAGAAAACTACTCGTACTGTCTATCGCATTGGTGAGAAATGTACAGATAGATTTAAGCTTATGAATGAATGAATAAATAAATAAATATATAAATAAATATATAAATAAATATATAAATAAATACTATACTTGAGTTAGATTGGTATACAAACATGAGTTTGTATACCAATCTAATTTGTGGCATGAGTAGGATTTGAACCTGGGACCTTTCGATCCACAGGCGGGCGTCTTAACCATTACACCACCACCGCTTTATCTAACCAATCCAAGTATTAATTGTAATAAAACCTTTAAAACCTGGCATGCATAACACAAATTGTCTTTGAAGTAAAACGTTAAATATGTAGGTATTTGACGAAAAAATGATGCATGTAGCTAGATATAAAACGTAATCCGCTCCATCTGTCGTAAAATTTGATTGGCCCAATTAGCGGTAACGTGTTTTTGAAAGCCCAATATTTTTTTTCTGATGCCACAGATTTTTAGGTCATATTTTTACGTACCACTAGTCGTTACGTTTAAAAATATAAAACATGGCACATTGTAATAAATTACTACAGTAAATCACATGTCATATGCCTTTAGAGAACTTTAATAAAAAATTTTGCGATTAGTTGTTACATTAGTAATAAAACACAATTTAAGCAAAAAAAAAAAATGTTTAAACGTTTATAAAGTGAAACTTTGTATAACAGCTACTTAGTTCTAAATTCAAATATAAAACATGTTTTTCGTTTGAACTTTAATAAGTAAACGGAGACTTCCCCTTAACATCAACATATTTAAAGCATAAAGAATGGTCGCGCCTATTACATCTGGCGCCAGATGGCGCGAACATTAGCAGATATTGCGAAATTGTATAATGCTTCTCTCTTTCTCTCTCTCTCTCTCTCTTTTGAGCGTTTCCCGGTTTCATCCACAGTCCGTCCGTCTAGCACCGGAGCCCAGTGTCTGCTTTCCTACTTTTTCGTCTCCACTTCGCGCGGTCGTCGCGGTCCCTAGTTGTCAGACCATTGGCACATCATCCTTCAAGCCTCTCAAAGCTTCTTGGATTTACCTCGTACAGCAGGGCTGAAGGTGTACATCATAGAAGCAAAATGATACGATATTTAATTATAGAATTTAAAATGTCATTTATACTATTTATTGTGTGTGGTATCCCTAGAATAGGGCAACTTCGTATCCAACAAATGTATCCCTAAGATGGCTGACGTCAGATAGGGGGCCGGTTTTAAAATCAGAGCCAAATCTTCAAAGCTTGAAGATTTATATTTTATTCGGATCTTGGGCGCCAAAACCGAATAATAATTAAGTTACCGCAAGGTTACCATCTAACTGTGGGTTTATAAAAAAATGGAAATTATTGTCAAATAAACTATGTAACCTTATCATTAAGTGAAATCAACTTGCTTTATTTAGTTTTCAATAAACTTAAATAATTGTCACACTTTTCAATAAATATTTGTAATTATATAGGTATATGTTGCTGTGCTATAATATAAGTAATTATAACATCGACAAAATACTTGATCAGCGAATTCACAATACGAGCCCGAAATCAGACGCGCCCAAATCAGATTGTAAATTAATTAATACTTCAAATTTATCGCATCAATTGACTGCATTCATGCAATAATGGAGTAACTATCGTGAATTGCTCATTGTTTATTGCTTTTGAGTGTACCGTTTTTGGGGTTAGTCATAGACAATGTTATAATCCGACTATACTTATTTGTAGTCAAAACCCACCAATCTGAATCAGGTCATGACTCTGAATTAGGCTCATGACTTATCCATCCATAAGGAAGACCAGTACCCTAACAGAGGGTAAATAAAAATGTGGCTATGGTGAATCCAATGACAAGCAAATTAAGTGACCACATAATCGTCAAATATGATTTGAATAGCCATTTTGATTTGACAAACATACATATTATACAACAAAGACTTACATATTATATGTTTTATAATAAAGTTCTCTACCGCGTCTGAATGTCTATTCGCGATAAACTCAAAAACTACTGCACGGATTTTCATGCGGTTTTCATCAATAGATAGGGTGATTCCTGAGGAAGGTTTAGGTATGACTTATTATGTTTTTACCCGAGCAAAGCCGAAACGGGCCGCTAGTATTTTTATGAATCAAAATCAAGTTACAAAAGAAAAATATTTTATCTATGGTAATTACGGTGTACGCGATCGAGTAACAAGAAAACTTTAGGATGAGGATATAATAATATAAGGTTTTCTCTATTCCAATGCAAAAAAAAATCTTGGTTAGCGGCTCCAGATGTGGCAAAAAGCCTATGTCACTGTTCAGCTCTCACGAATGGATCATTTTGACGTGAAAGAAGGACATACAAACACACATTTACATTTATAGATGTATAATATTAGCATGGATAGTCATTAGTAAAAATCTTCTCCTAAAGATGCTTCTGGAACTAGTATAGGATGGCTATATTTTTTTAGCCTCACTCAGCACAGACTACCCCGGTCCATTCTCGGATGTCGCGCCCAAGATTTTTTTCCTTCTTCCAATATTTCTTTCCAGCCCATCATTATTAGTTGCAAGAGATCATATAATTGATGCCTAAGAACATGATCAAATAATAAATGAGACTTTTCGCCACTGATGGATAGTATACAAAACGTTAAAATAATATATTATAGTAATGTTATCCTTATAACAAAAACCTACATGAATACTCGAAATTAATTGAATTTAAATGAATACGAAACGAAAGCCAACCAAAACCAGTTTGGTGCGGTTTCAACTGGAATCAACCTGATATGAGGGTTTGAGGTGGGAGCAATTTAACTTGGCGCTTGTTTGGTTGGATAACAAGTAGTTTGGAAGATTACCGTCTGATGTAATCTTTAGGATGCTGTAGGTTTCTGTCACGGACGTGACGGGGCCAAATTAGAAAGGGTTTGGTTTAGTAGCTTTTAAGGGTAATGAATTATGTGAATGGAGCCTTATCCTTCTTAGTCAGAAATAAAGTTTCCAATTAAGATTTGTCTGTATATGTCCAAGATATTGTTTGCCCCTTGGCGAATACTAAACATGCAGGTTTAAAAGGTTACTTTCTAGTGATTGTAAGTAATTATGCATAAAGTAAATGTGTGTATAAGGATGTCTCTGTCTTGAAGAAAGTGTCTTCCTGCTCGTGCTCTATTCTATTTGAGTGATAGCCAATTGAAATGTATGAAACAAAAGCGTTGTTATTTTTAAACAATTACGCAAAAAGAGGGGTGTTGCAAGTTTGAACGCCAAGTGTATCTGTCTATCTGTGTACGTGGCACCCTAGCTCATCAACGGGTGAACCGATTTGGATTGCGGTTTTTGTTTTTCTAATTTTTATGCGGTGGTTCTAAGATAATATGTTTGATAAAAATCTATTCACCCATTCAAAAGTTGTACCGAAGTGAATATTGAAAGTAGAGGGTTTTTTAATTTGTCTAATAAATACTGTCTATAGTTGTATAACAAAAACTGTCATAATTTTGTGCCGGTGAAGATGTACCATTGGTTGTGTGAATTATTGTTTCTGATGGATAACATAAATTTAGTGCGTTCGGTCATATCATTATACACGGCGATACACGCAAAATGACGGAGCGCGACTGAGGTTTGCAAAGCTTTTCTTGTAATTAGTAACTAACAGTAATCAACCCCAGATTGCTTAGCGTTTTTATAGCTGAGACACAATGTTACTCTGTAGAGTTTGACCAGAATAATACCCTTCATAGCTAGGCAGTAAGGCTTTTTGCTTAGAACCTAACAATTTACTTCAGAATCGTGTACACGCTAATCCACAATTAAGAGCACACATACATTGAATTATGATGCGTAACTCGCCGTCCTAACTAAGCTACAAATACCACACGGCAGCGCGACGTGGCACAGTGCGAAAATATCAAACGTAGGTTTTTACGTGTAACAAATGACAACTTTTCGATATAAAGTCATCCATCTCATACACAGCGATAGATTGGCATTGCATTACGGAGAACGCGATGAGGGACGAAATTTCATATATAAGCTCTCTGTACCGTTTCTTCTTGTGTATTTCTAATATACATTTCTCTTTTCTGTATGAGCAAAATGAACTATATAACGAAATCTATAGTTTTCTCAGTCTACGATGTAGATACAAAATGTATGTTTTTTATATTGATGAAAGAAAGATTCCAAATATCACTTGTTGACTACAAAATTTTACGTGCATACCGCCTTTTTCCGCAGTGTAATTAGAATGCCGGGTATGGGACGAGGAGCATAATTATTACACATTATGTGGTTGTTATAACCGAATGTTTAAGTTTACGTTTGCGACTGTTATTAGATTTTAGTCGCTGTAAATCTTTTAAACTAGTGAATCAGCTTACCATGGGCGTAATACGTGTAACCGCCAAACTCAAAATACATCTTTAATTTTAGCTGAGTTTTAATCAAGCGAACTTGATTAAATTACTGTATGTTTATGACGTACACTTCTTAAATAAGACAAGCTAACTTAACTTTTATATATAGTTTTGTAGTGTAAGTATATGTATAATTATTATATGATCAAACGAACTGGATACAGAAATATTACTATTAACATTTTTAGTGAATTTGGAGCAAAAATGAATTTTATATTTGACTTCTCCATTCAATATTAATTTAACAACCTTATCAAGACAGCTTCTATTCAAAATCAGTGAAGGTTTTAACATCGGGCTTGTAAAATTCCCTTTTTTCGTTTTGGCGCGAAAGTTGGCGGTCGCCGGTTTCACAACTCGCGGTTAAGCCGGATAAACTAGCGTCCTAGCTAAGCTGCAAACTATTAGGACGAAGAGGATACCAGTAGCTGAGTGCTCTGCGTATGCTGCAGTCTGAAGAGAGATAATGGGCTCAAATATTATAATTGAGAATGATCTTAAAGACATACACTATGGCAGTTATATAGGTACAGGTAGATTTAATGGGGTAAAAATAATAAATACCCTTGAACCTTCCTAAGGACTCCCTCTATGTATGGGTGAAAACCGCATGAAAATCCGTGCAGTAGTTTTTGAGTTTATCGTGCAAAGATAGACAGACGCCGTATAGGAATTTGTTTTATAATATGTAAGGATGTATCAAACGTTTGTTTTTATGTATGGCCTGCGTTGCCAAGTTGTCCTCACAATCTCATCGCGTCAGACAGCGCACCGCCGCTCAGTAAGGACAGCGGGTAACGTAAAAAACAAGTTCAACCGGGCTTATTGCAATTCACTGCAGTGAATAGAAAATGGGATGAAAGTTGCATTAAGTATCTACGTTACATACCTTTAACATTAACTGAGAATTTGAGCTTATGACTTAATTCAACCTGCGTCTGTGGTTTAGTATATATACCTACTATTGGTAACAATTATGACTCGCACCTAAGTAGAAACAAAAAACGACGGAAGTACGATGAAAGTACGCGATTCCCATAGGATTTGGTCAAAAAGTCTGATATTCAATGACGCTTTATAAAGGAGAGGGCGCTACGGTGTATGAAATCGTGAGTTTTTTTTTTCAATAATTACGTGGTTTACCCCGCGGTATGCAGCATGTAGAAAATAAATATTAAGGTAAAGCGAAAACCCTTTGTTAACCCGCTGCAGTACAATAAATTGAAATAAAACGCGCAAACATTACCAAGACGCGACATTTGTAAGGTAATTCATTTAATAGCGAGGAATTCTTGCATGTGGTGTTGCCAACTTTTCAAAAAAATACAGCCAAATTACCAAACTTCAAAGCTAAATCCCGATGCTAGATGAAGAAAAATAGATCTTTATCCAAATCGCTCTCGTCTCAGCGTTTTACCTGTTTCTTCCACAGCCGTTAAGCGTTGGAGCTCAAGGTCCTTTCTCCTATTCTCACGATCTTCAGTTGTCTTATTAGTCTGACCACTGATATACATGCTAATTGGTATCTTTGAAAATAAGTCAATCTTCAACTTGCTTAGGATAATTTTAAAAAGTTGCTATATTTAATTTTTTTTTACTTAATAGTGTTATTAAAACAAATGAAGAAATCGTTGGAGTATGTTGGAAGTATTTTCCACTCAGTAAGAACAACTTCGATACACTGAATGGAAAATACTCAATCGACAAAATCTCGTTCCTAAATTTATTGATAGAAAGAAAGAAAGAGAACATTTATTTGCCGAAAACATTTATTTACCAAAAACATGAGTACAAATATACAAATTGATGTCAAAATGAATTAAACCAACATGTTTTACTGAATATAGGTATGCAAATATAAATAAATAAAGAGGAGCATGCTATCCACTACAAATCCAAAACAAAAAAGAATTATAATATATACTAGCGCTAAATTCTATCCGAGTCTATCATTAAACAAATTACTTAAAGTATAATAACATTTATCAGTTAATAAAGACTTGAGATGCTTTTTAAATAGATTTAAATTTAAGCTTTTATTTGTTTGAAAGGAGTTACGGGAGACCTTTGTCCAGCAATCGGACGGCACAGATTAAAAGAATTGTAAAATAATGATACGTAACTAATAATGATAAAAAATCACAATTGGTCCGGATATGACAAAAATAAATAAAGAAATGGACTACACTCAACGTCCTCGCGTTTCTGAGTCAATCGCGGGTCCGAATGACTCAGAAACGGACACAAAACGCCCAGATCCGCAGACAAATATTTGTGTATGTCACAAATATTTGTTATATGGTACAAAAATTTGCCCACCTTGGGAATTGAATTCAAGACCTGCTCAGATAGCGGACGGGCATGGTGACCACTACGCCACAGACAAAGGTCGTCGAAAATGTGAAATTTAAGATAAATAATTCACAAAAATTTGTTTAACCCTAAAATAAAAAGTAAAGCCATGAAGCAACACTGATCAAAATAAATAAGGCAAAAGCCGTGAAAATTCTCCAACAATATAAAAGGCTTAACAATTCCATCATACAATTTACCCCTTAAATTTGGGGAGAAAATTCCCAAGTTGGAAGCCCCGCTTGCATGTGGACGCGGCGTGATTGTACTATGAGCAATTAGTTCAACGGAAAACTTATTAAGGCCCGCAATGCGAATTCTATTTATACAATAATGCTAATTAGTGCCAGATTAAAACACTTTTTAAATAGCTTGTGTTATTCGAACGCTAACTTGTTTTTAATCGCTATTGTTACTTTTCACATATCACCGGATCAATGGAACAAGGAATAACAGCTGAGATTGTATTATGAAGATTTGTAAAATACCTACCTATATAATAGTGAAAACTATTTTAGTGGGGGCATTTTTTTTTGGGCATTAAATGAGATTAGAGACGACTCAGTCTTTCTCTCTTTCATTTTCCCGCTTTCTTTAGCCGCCATAGATACTAACCCAACGATACTATATTTTATAACAAATACATACATAGATAAAATTCCAAGACTCGGGCCAATAATTTTCCATCATGACCCGACCGTGGATCGAACCTGGGACCTCTCCGGTTCAGAGGCAAGTACTTCACCACTACGAGGTCGTAAAAAAAATGGAAAATGGAGCTATCGTGGCCATCTGACAGCTAGATGGGTCGACGATGTAAAGAAAATTGCTCACAACAACTAGATAAGGATGTCTGAACTGATTTATTAATGTCATTTAATTATGACATTCCCACGTAAGATCGATCCGCCGACCGGATTAGGATGGGAGATCGAAACCGAATGGCCTAAAGCTCTTATTAATAATTCAGAATTCGGACACTGTTGTTTAAACGACTGTGATAATCGAAGCAACTGTGCTTATGGATGCGGTAATATTATTACACCTACACGGAAATGGTGTTGAGTCTTACGTACGTTCTGTCTCTGTGCAATCTTTGTGTGATTTGTCTTTATACATATTTATTTAATATTTTTATTTACGTTTTACATAAATGTCATTTTTGACACAGGTTTTTATTATCGTCAGCTTAGAGCACTACTGGCTTGGTAGCCAACCTGGTGGTTGGCGTGTATTGATGGAAAACCGTAAAACGTCGGTAGTGAAATTTTTGACAATTGGTGTATATTTTTTGTCAGGCGCCTTAGCTAGTAACGTAGCAATGTAAATCTTAGTCTACAATCAATCATTCTCTTTTCGTAGGTAAATAATGAGATAGAAGATATATTTTTTTTACAATACAAACAGGATATAGGAGCTAACGTGCATTTTGTAAAATTGCAGCCTTCAAATTATCATATTCAGGTTAATTAGGATTTATTTTTTACACTGGCCAGTATCAACACCATCGTGATGAACCATATCCAGAATATTCCCGTGTTCCTCTACGTTGTTCGCATTTAGACCATTTGACCTCATGCCTCTCTACTGTATTAGCACAAAATACAAATATTACAGAAAACAAGCCAAAGAACTTAAAAATATATGGTTCCATTTTTTGTTATATGTCTATCTATGGAGCCACCAAAAGAAGTAAGAATTATTATAACCAATTAATTTCTGGTTTACTTGTAATGAACTTGACAAATGTAAGTAGACGATATTATGTAGATTTTCCGTTGAAATCCCACGACAAGAATATTAGAAGTAGAATTTATATAGTGGAGTATCTGGAGAGATATTGGCAATACATATATATTTATTTGAAAAAAAAAAAAATATTGGCGCGAGTTATGTCGCCATAATCCGACATCAAACAATGGCCCTTATTATAATTAGGACATTAAGATAAAACTCATGTAACTTCCTGGTAATGATACCAGGAAACATTAGCAATAAGAACCATTGTTATAAGATAATATATAAGCTTCAAGATAGAATTAAAGTTAGTCCGATCCTGCTCTTCAAGCTGATCACACACATACATTATCTTTTATTGTATTAAAGTCTCTTTTTAAAAAGACTATCTACCGATCCCCACACATAACTGGCGCAGTCGGCAAGCGCGTATATCGGTAGCGAATTCGTGAAAAAAGTTTCAAGAAATCGACTCCGTACGCGAAAAGAACCTACAGTGGGAGCAGATAGCCGAGAAAGCAGACAGCAGTTAAGAAGACAGCCGGACTCGCAACATCTTCAAGCCTCCAAATTGGCAATGCTCGTGGGGTAAGCATAAAACTCTTTTACTCCCGAGACTTTCCTGAAAAACCTTTCCTGTCACACGTTCCGCATTGTTGTGGTATCACGAGTGTCAGGGTATTAGTGTTGTGAAAATAATTTTCACACATTTGTGACGACTTCCTTGTCTTTGTGTTCTTTTTACTCGTTAGATTAAAATGGCTTCCGATAAGAAAAACCTAGGTGAGGGGTCCTTCGTGGAAGAAAAACCAGCAATATACGCTGATCTTTCCACATTCGCGAAATTGTTACCTACATATGATGGCAACAAAAGAACCCTTGCATTTTATATAGAAAGTGTAGAAAATGCATTAAATTTAATTGTAAACAGTAGAGATGATCAATACATCTGTTGTTTAATTAGAAATAAATTGACGGGTAGAGCTGTTGAGGCGCTATCTCAAAGCCCAGGTGCTAAAACCTGGCCAGAAATTAAAAACGCATTACATAGAAAATTTGGCGAATTTCGCACCGAACTGCAATTGGTCCAAGAATTAATTCAAACAAATAGAGAAAATAATTCCTTAGAAGCATTTGGCGATAAGATTAGAAATTTAATGAGTACATTAATATCCATAGAACCTACTAAACGTACCTATTATGAGCAAATGGCCTTAGATACGTTCTTAGACAAATTGAATCCCATTACAGCTATTCTTATTCGATTAAAACATGTAGAAAACCTAGAACAAGCGATTACAGTAGCTAAACAAGAAGAAACAAAATTACGCAATAGGCGAATACAACAGAATAAATCAAACCCTTCAAAAAATGCCACGAGCACAAATAAATCGTCGTTCCAACACAAACCAAATACTTTCCAGAAAAAAGATAAATTCAAAAAACCTTCGGAAAATTCGGAAAATAAAAATAAAATACACTATCAGGAAATAGACTATGATGAAGAAGAACAGCAACCCTCCGAGGAAGACCTCGAGGAAAATTCACATGAGGAAACCTTAGACGAAAATTTTCTGTTAGAGGTGGAAGAACACCTAGCAACGTAGTTTTCATGAACAATATACAAAACTACAGTCGCCTCCCTTACATTTATATAAGTGAATTAGGAGGGCGATTTTTAATAGATACAGGAGCCTCACAATCCCTCATAAGCCCGAAAGTTGTAAAAAACATAAATAAAGATCACATAAAAATAGAAAATGAAACACATTATATTAAAACTGCACATGCCACATCAAAACACAAACAAGTAGCACATATAAAATTGCCAAAAAAAATATTTAATGACAATATTATACACAAATTTCTAATTTTTAATTTTGATTCGGACTTCGTAGGCTTGTTAGGATTAGATCTGCTGGTTCCCTTAAACTGTAAAATAGACATTAAAAACATGAAACTTCGCACAAATAAAGCTAATATTAACATTAGAGATGATATAAAATCTTTTACAAAAATAGGACCCAAATGTGAACAGGTAGTTAACTTATTGTGTAACTACCAAGAGGGAGATTATTTCTCAAGCGGTATTTCAACAAAAAGTGGTCTCATATTACAACCAGCGATAGTCTCAGTGAAAAACGGAAATATGCTAACAACAGTTATTAATAAGTCTGACAGAACCATAATGTTGAAAAATAGTTGCCACCTTAATTTACAAAGACTAAACATTAAAAAAAAATCTCAACCCAAAAGAATTAAATCAAAAAATAATAATAACACTAATGTTGACGAATTACTAAAAAACAATTTAAATAGACTACGGACGGAACATATGAATACAGAGGAATATCGCGAAATTAAAAAATTGTGCTATAATTATCGCGACATTTTCCATTGTGAAGACATACCTTTAACGTTTACACACGAAATTAAACACAAACTAAGACTAACAGAGGACAAACCGATTTTTGTAAGAAATTATAGACAAGCCCCAAAACAAAAAGAAGAAATAAAAAAACAAATAAATAAACTTTTGGATATACGAGAAAGTAATTCCCCGTGGTCATGCCCAGTACACATTGTGCCAAAAAAAATTGACACTACTGGCGAACAAAAGTACAGACTTGTCATAGATTACAGAAAACTAAATGACAAAACAATAGAAGACAAGTATCCACTCCCAAACATAGACGATATCCTAGACAAATTAGGGCGCGCACAATATTTCTCAACCATTGATCTAGCATCTGGATATCACCAGGTAGAGATGCAGGAAAACGATATAGAAAAAACAGCATTTTCCATAGAACGAGGTCACTATGAATTCCTAAGAATGCCCTTTGGTCTAAAAAACGCACCCAGTACGTTCCAGAGACTAATGGACTCAGTATTACGTGGAATAGATAATGTTCTTACCTACCTTGATGACGTCATCATCTACTCTACTTCCCTACAAGAACACCTAGATAAATGCAAGCAAGTATTCGACAGATTCAGGACTCATAACTTAAAAATTCAATTAAATAAATCAGAATTCTTACAGAAACAAGTAAAATTCCTAGGTCACACTTTAACAGATAAAGGTCTTCAACCTAACGAAGATAAGATAGCAGCCATAAAAAAATTTCCAATCCCTAAAACGCAAAAAGAAATAAAATCCTTCCTAGGACTGGTGGGATATTACAGGAAATTCATTCAGGATTTTGCAAAACTAACAAAACCACTCACTAAATGCTTAAAAAAAGGCAGTAAAATCGAAATAACTGAAGAATACAAACAAGCATTCGAAAAATGCAAAGAAGTACTTATTAACGCACCAATTCTTCAGTATCCAGATTTTCAGAAATCATTTATCTTGACAACAGACGCATCCGATGTAGCTATAGGTGCAGTTCTTTCTCAAGGTCAATTAGGCCAAGATAAACCAGTCGCGTACGCTTCACGTACTTTATCCGATACAGAACAAAGATACTCCACTATAGAAAAAGAATTACTCAGCATAGTTTGGGCTATTAAATATTTTCGCCCGTACCTTTATGGTAAACGTTTCACCATATATACAGACCACCGCCCACTAACGTGGATCATGTCAATAAAGGACCCTAATTCAAAACTCACGCGTTGGCGACTACGATTAGCAGAATATAACTTCGACGTACAATACAAAAAAGGGAAAACTAACACAAATGCAGACGCCCTCTCCAGAGTCCAATTATTACATCATAACACCGGAATTATGGATAATAACGCAGAACCAAGTACCTCAGCCATTGACGAGGACATAACAAATATAGACATACGTACCCTATTAAATATACCAATCACGCCCGAACCATTACAACAAGGTCAAGAAAATCTTGAACAAATAAATATGGAACTCACACCGCAACCTCAAAACACGGAAATGGAAACGACTAAGGACAAAATACCAATAATAGATGACGCCATTGACAGACAATCGAAACAATTCCACATACGAAAAACACCCGGAAATCATTATAGAATTGACGACAGATCAAAAGGAAAAATAAGCATAAAGGACGTTTGGATACCTATAAATAATACAAAAGAACAAATAATAAAATTCCTTAAAGAACATACAATCCCAGACAGAATTTTCCACTGTTTCTTCCACAACGAAGAATTCTACCCATTGTTCTGTGACGTTTATAAAGACGTCTTTAGTAATCGCGGCCCAAAATTAATACGATGTAAAAATAGAGTCACTTTAATAGAAAGCATTTCGGAACAAACAGATATTATACGAAAGTACCACGAAGGAAAAACAATACATAGAGGAATACAAGAAACTTATAAACATATACACAGAAACTACCATTGGCCAAAAATGCTAGCGTCTATACAACACTTTATAAATAAATGTGACAAGTGCCTAAAAAGCAAATACGAACGCAATCCCTTAAAACTACCACTCTCGTTGACAGAAACTCCCCATAAACCTATGGAACACATGTTCATGGACTTATATAGTAGTGGAAGTACAACCTTTCTTACTATTATAGATAATTTCACAAAATATGCTCAAGCCATACCATTAACAGCCTCTACAAGTATACACATAGCGGAAGCACTACTCAACATATTCTCGGTAATAGGGATACCAAAGAAACTAACAACGGACTCAGATTCAAAATTCAATAATGAAGTAATTACAGAAATTTGTGCAATGCACAACATATACATACACTTCACCACTCCATACAACCCCAATTCAAATTCACCTATCGAAAGGCTACACTCAACCTTAGCGGAAATGATAAGAGTGCAAAGAATCACAGATAAGGACGATCCAGTTAACACCATGAAATACGCTATCATAGCATACAACAATACGATCCATTCAGCAACCGGATTCACCCCCTTCGAACTTTTATATGGTCATACTGATAGTCGAAACCCTTTAGAACTATATTGCCCAAAAGAATTTTACCAGGAATATGTCCTGAAACATAAACAAATAATGGAAAGCACACAAAAATTAATAAATGAAAAGTTAACACACGAAAAGAAGCAAGTAATAGATAAAGCAAACAAAAATACAGAAATAGCAAATTTTAAAGTTGGCGACATTGTGTATAAACAGGTAGCAAAAACAGCAAGAAATAATAAGCTCGAGCCTAAATACCTAGGCCCGTACACAATAATACGCATTCACCCACAACAAATAGCTGAAATAGTAGGAAAACACGTAAACGCGAAAACAATTAGAGTTCATTTTCGTTTATTAAGGCGACCTGAAAATGTTTCAGGAACGCCATCTCCCTCCTCGCAGTGCTCGGATTCGCCGCCGCAGCAGCAATCATACAGCCAATAGATAATCACAATGGGATACTAGTATTAACGGAAGCTAAGGCACAGTATCAAATAGATACATACCATATAGCAGTAGTATATAACACATCTAGTTTAAGAGACATATATATAGAGATATGCAGTAATTATTATACCATGCGATTAAAGCAGAATAGTACTATAAGTAATCTAACAATTAACAAGCAAATAGAATACCTCATTAACATTATAGAAAGTAGACTACTTTATTTAGGTTTAGAAAAAGTAGGTCTTAGGCCTAGTTATAGGAATAAAAGAGGCCTTGTAGATGGATTAGGATCGGTAATCAAAGCTATTACAGGAAATTTAGACCAAAACGATGCCATGCAGTTTAACAGCGAAATTAAAACAATCCAAACAGCAATTAATAATAATAAATCAAATCAAAGACGAACAATAAGCATTATGCAGGATTTCATGAAAGATTTTGAAAGAAATATTAGGTACATAAAGAAAAATCAAGAGGAAATTAGCAAAGCCATAAATGAATACTCAAAACAAAGAAATGATATTCAAAACGACTTTTTAATTAAAAATATTTTAACTAACATAGAGACATCGCTCCAGCAGCTCTACGATAGATTAGAAGTATTAGAAAATGCAATAACATTTGCTCATCTTAAGAAAATGCATCCTAGTATTATAGACCCAACCTACCTATTAGAAGAATTAAATTTAATACAAAATGAAATAAGCGGATATCTGGCGTTTCCCCCAAATATGAAAACATCCACCTATGGGAAAAAGCCATAATAGTAAAAGCATACAGCGACAATGAAACACTCACCTTTATTCTCGATGTGCCACTCGTTGCGGAACAACCCTACAACCTCCTTCACCTATACTCCATCCCTAACGCAAATAATACAATACTTATACCCAAATATCCTTTCCTTGTCTTGGGAAATACTGAGTTCGCATACCCTCACGACACATGCATAGAAATCACAGAGGATGACGTCATCTGCAAACACTTGGAATGGCAAACATTATTGCACTCCAACGACTGCATAGCCCAACTCATTCAACATCAAGAACCACAGAACTGCACTTACGCGACGGCTACCTATGACAATAATTTAGTGCAGCAAATAAAAGAAAACAGCTGGATAGTGATAATCAAACAAGAAGAGGTAATAAAAACTACTTGCAATAACGACGTGCAATACCAACGAAGCAAAGGAGTTTTCCTAATTACCACAGACAGCAACTGCAGAGTACAAATCCCAAATAAAATACTTGAAACACATCAACGATTTGTAAACATTAGAGAAACCATACCACTACCACATGCACACCTGACACCTAAGCCTTCGGAGATTAGGGTTAACCTGGAAAATATACAGCTAGATAACCTGAAGGACATCCTGAGCCACGCAGAAGAAATGGAATTACCAGACGAAGACTTCACCATCGTCTCCAACACACCAAGCTGGCCATCTATCCTCCTGTACATCATAATACTCCCAACAATAATAGGAGTAGCAGTACGCAAGTTCTGGTGGAAACCAAGATCGGCGAATATCCAGACTCCAGTTCCTGAAGCTGAAGAGATCCAGCTCCAGCCACAGTCGTCGATACGCCTTCATCTTAAGGGGGGAGGAGTTATGTCGCCATAATCCGACATCAAACAATGGCCCTTATTATAATTAGGACATTAAGATAAAACTCATGTAACTTCCTGGTAATGATACCAGGAAACATTAGCAATAAGAACCATTGTTATAAGATAATATATAAGCTTCAAGATAGAATTAAAGTTAGTCCGATCCTGCTCTTCAAGCTGATCACACACATACATTATCTTTTATTGTATTAAAGTCTCTTTTTAAAAAGACTATCTACCGATCCCCACACATAACTCGCGCCAATTAGCTTTAGCCTGGCAGAGAAACCTTTGTGTTAATGAAATAAGCTTGTATCTAAAACCATTTGCATCGGCTCGACGATTTTAACAACATCAGGGTAGGTACTTGTTTCTTTTCTTTTTTTGCAGAACGTGACGTCATTCGGGCAACGGGCATCAGTTTACGAAGTAGTAGTTCTCTCAAAGGACAGAAATCCTTGATATCGCTATGGTCACCGTTATCAGACGATTAAGCTTTGTGACAATTGTCTAAAATACAGATGCAGTGGATTTCCAGACTTACAAGGATAACTGACTTGGTGGCCAAAATTGAATACTTCCAAAGGTTTTTCTGACATATCATTTTCTTGTCAAATTTATTGGACGAAAGTTAATTTCTCACTGGGCTTGAGATCATTGTAATGTATTGTAACACTTGGTTTGGTGGCGAATAAATAATATGAATATAAAACTCATGTATACTCGTAGGTAGTTCTTGTAAATTCTTGTTAATTCGTAGTGATATGACGATATTTGAAGTCGTCGTGATGATATTTGAAGTATTTAAGAATTGAAGTTTATTAAAAGAGTTGTATTTCTGTATTCTCGATATTGTATGACAGCGGTGTTCAAACAATGACCTGTAAGCGAATACATAATACAGGATAGTAAATACAAGAGCACCTAATTTATTCAGCGAGCAATCGATATAGAAGCTTTTGTATTTTGTGGGTTTATTGTGTAGCCAAAACATTTTTATTGGAGTTTATATACTACATTGTCCATTTAGCTCTCAATCGTTGAAATAAAATTTTATGAGGTACAATAAAGTTTGGTAAACAAATTTTAACGTATTTCATTTGCTTCCAGCCTATGTACATTATAATTGATAATGCGACATTTAAACACGCACAGAGACGTAGCGTCTTACCGCCCAGGGCGGAATCATCATTTGCCGCCCCTTTGATGTCATAATTTGACATCCTTTAGATGGGCGACCGCTGGGTGTTCCACCACTAGCGCGGGACCGATGTGGACCGTTGTTATTTTTAGACTATGTAGGCTATTGTTAGACTTTTCTAGTCCAGCTACCACAAGTGTATAAAGACTTTGAAGATTGTGTTAGATAAATAATATGGAATAATAAAATTCCTGAGGAGAAAATACAAGTTTATTTACTTCATCTACGACCGATTCGCCGACAGAATAGAGGAGACATTCTGTTCGGCGAAGCGTTCGTAGATGACAGGTTCTGTCGTTCAAACGGCCGATGTCGAAACATTCTGTCGACGCAATTGTCGGAGAACCGTTTCAGACTCATAAAATACAGACAATAAAGTCAGTAGGCGTTTCATATTATGAATTTTCTGTCGAAAAAGAAATTTATATATTTTAAAATGAATTTGATATACAGATAGCAACTTAAGAAATATTTATGTATTTTGAAATGAATTTGATAGGTATACAGATAGCAACTCAAGTTTAATCAAAATTATAATAAAAAGACAAAATATTCAGTAAATAATATTCTGTCGAAAAAAAAATTATATATTTTTAAATGAATTTGATATAATAGCAACTCAAACTTAATCAAAATTAAAATAAAAGGACAGAATATTCAGTAAATACTATTATAAATACTTGGCAATTAAAATGAAACAGTACAAAAAGCAATTATGGAAAATAAAAGAAGTATTCACGAATAAGCACAACTTTGGTTTTAATAATAATAAAATAAAAATAAACTATGTACCATAAAAATATTAATAAGTACAAAGAATAAGTTTTATTTTATTTTTATTGATTTTTTTACAATCTATTATCTCACATCCTCAGTTTTAATGAATATAAAAACTTAATGCTTAAAACATATAGTGATTTCCAGGAATGCATATATTCCTGGAAATCACTCGAAAATTTAACAATTCAAAAGTAACTAGTGGCTGCCATTAATATTTTCAGATTTTGATAACAATTTCAAGAACTATAACTATAAAAAATATGTTCAACCAGCTCTTACATTTGGTTAAGAGGATTTAGTAAAAACACATCAATGGTTTTATTCATTGATCAAAATATTATAGTATGAGCTCATTGCCATGCTTTTTCCTGGAAACATGAGGTTCTACAAAAAGAGCGTGAAAAAAATATTCAGCATATCAGCGGCTGCGGTGACCACTTTCCATCAGATGGGTCGCATGCCTGTTTTCTTGATTGGGCGAAGTGTGAGTTTGCATTTTATTTCTCACTATCGCGTCGATTGGAACGCAGAGAACCAATAACATTGCAGTGTGGTCGTCGTTGCGTCACAATATCGCACTGTGATTGGTCAGCTGCGTCAGCTACGAATCGACTCAATATGCGATGTAAATAGCAAAGTCGCACTATGTAGTAAAGTTGTAGTGTTGGTGTGTACAATATGATTGGGAATGCTATTGCCTACTAGCTGCAAAGGCGGTGTCCTTAGTCGCCTCGTACGATACCGCGGGAGGATATGGAGTGGTCCAATTCTAGGGAGGAACCACACACAGTAAATAACCTATACGAATGTCTCTAACATGTAATTTTTCTGGGCGTTTCGACCGAAGCGGCCGCGCTGTCATTACAATTTTTCAAATTTTAGATAACAAAAACAACAATCTGTTTTATTATCTGGCTTGAAAAATGATAGCTTTTGCCCGCGGCTTCGCCCGCGTGAATTTCATAGCAGAATTTTTTATCGCGTACTCTGTAAGACTGGTAATATATATGATTCAAATTCGCATTTTTTCTCATCTTTAGTTCAATTTCCAGTTTCCCGCTGCGTGTCTCGTCCCACAAACTTGTAACGTCCCACTTCCTGCTATGTAATGTAAAGTAGATATCCCGTACCGTTTCCTACATATTGTGCCATCATGTTTTTTGCAATGTGTCCCGTCCTGTTCTTGTCTCCTTCCCATTTCCCGCTCCGACTCCCACTCCCGCTTTCAGCAACGCGTGCCGTCCCATTTTCCATGACTTTTACGTCCCGGTTTTTTATTAACCACAAACGTAAATTGAACATTTTTTGTATTTACTATTACTGTTATTTAATACAAAAAGTAAGCGTGCCAATTTTCAGCTTTTCATCTTGAAAATTTTATTAAGTCCCATACAATTTTTCACCCCCCTTTTGAAGGGGTTGAGGGTTAATTTTCAGAAAAATCTGGAACACGTATTCATTACTTTGTTGTAAACAACCAAAATCCAAATTTTCAAGTCACTAACTTCAACGGTGTAGAACTTTCATATTTACAGTTTTTCACCCCTTTTACCCCCTTCGAAGTAGAATTTCCAAAAATCCTCACTTAGTGCTCACCTACACTCACCTACATGCCAAATTTCAGCCCAGCAGTTTCGGGTGTACGTTGTCCGTCAGTCAGTCAGTCAGTCAGACAGACAGTCTTTCAGTCAGTCACTCAGTAACGGAAGAGTTTTATACTGATATATGAATACAACGAAAATAAATAAAATTACCTTGTGCACATAAGTATCAAGTAAAAATCTTACGAGTTCGTTGCGGGCTATGACCGCGCTCTGCGTTACACTGCGAGCCGCCGTCGCCGCGTGCCGTGTTCAACAATATGAATGTAATTCGGCGTGCGTATTTTTCAATTTCACGATATTTCAGAATCTATTAATACAATTTATGTGCTGTAAAGGACAAAATTTATCTTCGTGAAATTCTCTTGATGATGAAATAATCTCAATATTTACTCAATACTTTTAATCATAAAGATAAATATGTTTGTATAATAATAATTGTAAAAATGCACTTTTTAATTTACAATATCTTTTTACATATAAAATGCCTTATAGATACTTATATCTATAACTGAGTATATTCCATGAAACAAAAAACCAATGTACAAATTTGACCTTCAATTTCATTATATGTATTGATGATGATTGATTTTGGAAATGATTCCTTCCACAAGAAAATTCCGCAATGACAGTGCGGCCGGAGCCGTGGAAACGCTCTGCGAATCATCTGGGTATAAAAAGATAAACAGATATATCGTTAATAGCGTTAATAAAGTATCGGTGCAAAATTAAATGTTTTATTCATGCAAGTTAAAAATTTAGCGCGACAATAAAAATATCTATCTTGATTTATTGCCTTGGTGTTTTATGGTGTGTCGCGCCCACTCATCTCTTATTGAGTGTGTATGTATATAAAAGTATTTATGTATATTAAACAATATGAATGTATGTACTGTTTAAATCAGTATGTCGCCCGTAAATCCAAAATTTTATAAGTATTTAATGTGACCGGCATGAATCCTATACTAATATTATAAATGGGAAATTTTGTGAGGATGTATGTATGTGTGTATGTACATTTATTACTCACGCAAAATCTACTAGATCGATTATTATGAATTTTGGTACACAGGATATAATCTGGTTTAACACACTTTTTATCCCGAAATTCCTACGGGAGCAAAGTCCCGGGGTGTAGCTAGTCCAGTATATTTTTAGGTGTACCTACCTAATCATGAAATAAATTGTTGTTAAATTAATTGTAGTGATTTTCAAATTGCAAAAATAATTACAAACAATAATACAATAGTCACATGACATGAGTATGTAAAGTAGGACAACGGACCCTGGGCTCCAACCTTCAAGAAGAACCGGGAAAATGCTCTAATGAGAGAGAGAGAGAGAGAGAGAGAGTCACATGACATGAATATGTTTTTATAAGTGGGTGCGGACCTCAGTGGGGTAGCGCCATGCAGGGATTATGTTAATAGTCCCCTTAAAAGCACTTTTAAATACGATCCATAGATAGATATGGATGAGCGTGGATTTTTTTCATTAGCTAACTTTCGAACCTATTTAATTTTATGAATACATAGCTTCAATTAATGAGATTTTGATATTCACCTCAAAAACTTAATTATTAGTAACTGGTTTTTTCAAATAAACATACCATTATAGCCTGCTTTTTATGTTCTGGTTCCGCCCTAGAATAGGACCACTTTATATCGTCCTGCGGACATCGTATGAGGCGTCGAAGGGACACACGGCCTAGGCAGCTATAACATTCATTAATAGCAATAGGTTGTAAATCAATCACAGCCAAATCTTTAACATTTTAAGGTTTTTTTTTACGCTGACCCTGGGCTTCGCGGCTTCACAACCACAAACGCAACCGGGAACATGCAGAGATCAGAGACAGAGAGAGTAAAATCTGGTTTACCTTCTATTACCTATATATGAGACCTGTTGATCGAAAGGTCTTAGGTTCGTATCCTACTCGTGCCATATAAGTTTTTATACCAAACTGACTCATAGCATATTATTATAGATAGTTTTCATAGACCACGTGCTTCCGGTGAAGGAAAACAACGTGGAGAAACCTGCACACTGGTGGACAGTTTAGTTCACTAGTGTATATGCGACTACCTGCCACTAGTTGGCGGTAAGTAGTACTAAAAGTCATATCAGATGCCTTTAGGTCACTTGAATAAAATCTGACACACCAGTGTTAGCAATAACACTCGATATGATGATAATATATTATGTTTTCTTCTTTTAACCGGTAGATAGATAGATAGATAAAACATTTTTTTTAAAGAAATAAATATATATAAATAAATATATTAGGACAAATAACACAGGTTGAGCTAGTCCCAAAGTAAGTTCTAGACTTGTGTTATGGGATACTAACTCAAAGATACTATATTTCATAACAAATACATATATAGATAAACATCCAAGACCCAGGCCAATCAGAAAAAGATCATTTTCCATCATGACCCGACTGGGGATCGAACCCAGGACCTCTTGGTTCAAAGGCAACACTTTACCACTTCGCCACCGAGGTCGTCAATTTATTTGTAAAACAACAACACAATACACAACCAGACTAAAAACACAAAATAAAACACAGCAACAAACCGGTACAAAATTTATGAGCCCGTTTGGATGACTTAGTTAGCGATGATGAATAAACTAAGTTAGTTTCCAAGAAAATATCAGCTGATTGGACCTAGTATGGAAAGTCAAATATTATTATTCTTTCACTATAAAACTTTTATAAAGAAATAAGTTTTAATTCTGTCATACTTGTACACATTCATATTTGGAACATGAGCATTTATGGAATTAAAAAGTCGATCCGTCTAGACGTAAAGCTTACCTCGTTATTACCTATTCTTTTATTGAAATAACTAGAAGGACTTATTTGAATGATAAAAGTTAAAAGTTTTTAGTTAAATTTTGAACGGCAAAGTTCAAATGAAGTTTATTACCTCCAAACAAGTTTTATTAGCAAATGCATTTAAATTGTACCACGAACGCAGTGCATGGTCTGAATATATTACCCAATTAACTATGGATCTGCGGCATTACCGCGGCATAGTTATACTAAGAATTGTTCTGGATTCGTATCTCTGCATTAATGTAGAAACCTAACCACACTCTATCACATATGTTCCTCTTTCAATAAATGAAAATATTAGTAGTAATTACTAGTACGTAGGGGTGTGGTTCCTTGAATAAGATCATTCCATATAAAGATTTATGAGGCGACTAATGGCTTATCTGACAAAAGCATTCCCAAAGAGGGTTAATGTCATCTGTCACAATATTCCGTAAACGCATCAAAGAGTTTACTTTATTGCGGCAAATTGAGGGCAATACATTGAATTATTTTTAGGTTCATATTTATACTTTATATATATATATATATATATATATATATATATATATATATATATATATATATATATATATATATATATATATATTCCATAGCTTCCATGTAATTTATCCTTATTCCTTTTTTTACATTTTTTTCCTAAGTCATATGTTTAATCCTATTGTTTGCTGTTGTTTGTTTCTGTTTCCGTACATATTAACTTGTTTATTTTGCCACCATACCTACTTTTGTACTTGGTTCCAGCTGTAAATCAGCGCCTTGGCTTGATACCTTGGCACCATGCTGAGCTGGTCGCCATTTCGGCTTACATATTTTATTCGATTTATATTTGTTACTCTTTTGTATGTTTGGATTTTATGTGTTTGCCGAATAAATGATTTCTTAAAATGATTTCTTTTTAATTATTTTCATGTGAAAAGCATAGCTCTTAAATAACAAGATTTTTAAAATCAAAATTACGTCAAAACCCACATACTACACATTACCCCCTCGGGGTAAAAAATGCGAGTTTAATATAACAATTACACCCGCAGATTTTATAAATATAAAGCCATACAGTTACACGGTAAATGAGCATCAGATCAGATCTTGTTAACTGGGCCCAGTCGAGCGAAAAATTGAATTAGTATCGACGATGAATATTTTTTTCCGGTACGTTGGCGATGCGTGCTCCCAGGAGTAGGTACTCTGTAGGATTCAGTCTTTGGATTTAAGCGTCTCGTATTTTACTGCCAATGCGGCTGAATTTTTACCAACAGCCGCAGACGTGTTTGACGTCTGGCAGCCCCGATGCCTCTTTGGAAATATTAATGTTTCTTATCAGCTACCAAAGCTGTGTTCTTTAGTCGCAGTGGGAGGATAAATAAAATAAATAAATTAATAAATATATAGGGACAAATCACACAGATTAAGTTAGTCCCAAAATAGGTTCGAAACATGTGTTATGGGTACTAACTCAATGATACCGATAATGAATATTCTATATATAACACATACATATATTAGATAAACATCCAAGACCCAGGTCAATCTGAAAAAGATCATTTTCCATCTTGACCTGACCGGGGATCGAACCCGGGACCTCCAGTGTAGCAGTACGGCATGATGACCATTAGGCCACGGAGGTCGTCAATGGATAGGTATAATGGATAAGGAGTGGACTTTAATTATACATTACTAGCTAGGGCTTCGCTAAAACAGTATGTGTTATTCCAGGTTCTATTCTACCCTAATTTTCTAATCCATCCAGTAGATTTTGCGTGATAGAGTAACAAACACACATACACACATACATCTCCACAAAATTAAATAATGTGATACCTAGAATCATCATAAGTATACAGACGGAACAGAGATAGCCTAAAAATAAACGCAATATTCCGCGAATGGCTCTAATTTACTATGAATTTACTGGTATTATATTGTCGAGTAACCCGATGGAGTTTTGGAAATCGGTCTAAACTTTCGAGGGTCTGAATATAGTTTGTCATTTGATATGTTTCGGCAAGTTCGTTTAAATATAGCCGTTTAACTGTGGTCGATAAATGCGAAAGTTTACGGTACACAAAATGTTTTACGATTTTCAATGTATTTTCATTCATTAAATACGTATTTAATACTAGGAATATTCACAGTTCATTTAGGAGAATCGTTGAATTTAAGAGATTAGGTATTATTAACCAAAAGCAAGGCTCGCTCATAGATGGCCGCAAACCCAACTAGTTTGGTACAGTCAACAGCACAAAAACCTCTACCCAAATTAATTGCAAACTCGTCGCTATTACCGCGCCCTAGATATTCGTGCAGGTGATGTTGACTGTACTAGGGTTTGGAGGAAATATAGGGCAAACACTAGCTTTTGCCCGCGGCTTCGCCTGCGTCAATTTCTCACGGTGACAGAGATCAGAGATCCATAATTTCTTGCAATATTATTGGATGTAAACCCATGTCTGGGTCCTTTTTAACTTGGTACGCGAATGAAAATTCAGTTTTGTCTGTCTTGTTGTTGTGAAATTGTTATCATCTGGGTACTTACTTCAGTCTCATCCACATATTTTACCCTCTAAATAGCAGAGTTGTGTTCCCGTTTGACGGGTGAGAGAAGCAGTGTAGTACAGGGTACTGAGGCAAAAGACCCTATGGCTCAAAGTCGGCAACGCGCGTCTGACACCATTAATGTTGCCGGCGTTCACAGGTTGCGGTGACCGCTTTCCATCCTGTTGCCAGCTTGGCAGAATAAAAAACTAGATGAGTTTACATTGGGTTCTCACAAGAAAACAATTTATACAAAAACATTTTGTAAAAATCGTTCGATTTAAGTCTCGGTTCGTAGCAATACTTCATGTAGCGAATTTTCCGAGAAACGCTTAGCTATTCCCAACATTTCGTACCGAGCCGTTGATAAATGTTCGTATTCTTAGTTTTACTGCAACATTGAATGTATTGCCGCTGAAGACACTTCTAGCTTGTGTAATATTCATATATATTTCTATACTTATTTAAAGCAATTGGGAAGGCGGTTGAGAAATAATAGTAATGACTTCCGTGCAGAATATATCTGCGGATATCAATACAGAGGGGAAATGCCGCAAGCGTTTTGGGCACATTTGTATCCGGTACGATTCGGGGCGGTCTATTCGACTGACGTACTCAACGTAATTTTTTTATGTTGAAATTTATATATGTGCATTTTATGTATTCCATAAATAAATAACATTTTTGAAGTTTAAATAAAAATTAAATATTACGCTTTTTGTAATTTGGTTATGCTTTAGTCCTTTCGGTTCAACCCTTGATAATGTTGGCAACTGATAGTCAACAAAAACTATCGACTATCAATTACCAACGACCATTAAAGAATTCGCAGCCTTTTTATACAAAAAAAACTCTCTGTAACTGAGATTGTTATTTATTTTATTTTAATCGATTGATTTAAATATTTGTAAAACGATCACAATCGTAAATTCAAAATGCTCGCAAACAAAAAAGGCAGCCGTTTAAACAAGCGCCAAAGTTGAAGTGTTGCACATATTTGCTGATTCATCCCAGCGAGAAATCCTTTGAACTTTTATTTTAAAATGCTCTATGCAAGTGGATGGGATTAAATTGTTTTATATGCACAAAAGACACTTTTGTGACGTGGCGGAAAAACAATATCGTTTTGACAGCTCACTTTGAAAATTCTGAAAAGGCAGTGAAATAGGCAATATATTTTTATCTTATTTTAAATAGTAAATTTTAGCCTACCTGAGTTCAATTGACTTAAATATTGTGTCATTGATGGGCTTGTACGAATTAGAGTTTATGGTTCAGTCGACAGAAAATATACATTACTTATTGATTTAATAACATAATATCGTTTGAGGATATTTCAATTGAAATATTCTCAAAACATTCAATTTCCGTGTTAGATTACAGAATTAGTATTTGAACGAAATATTTTTACGCTTGTTTCCATGTTCCATTAAATCATATTATTTTCAAATGATATATAATTTAATGGAATTTTCAATTGTCGCAGTTGTGGAATCTATAAATTCATGATTTATAGAAAAAATGCTGACATATAATAATTCTAATTGGGGTGAGTTGCAAATTTTAATCTGCCGTTTTTATGCGCTGGTTAAAGTTAACGTCAAAGTTGACTAGTGCTACCCGTCCGACCGATTTCCACCATGGCGACAACTTGAACAATTTTAATCTATAATATATATTAATTATAGTGTATGTAATATTGGTATTAATATTTTGTCAAAATAATATAATTTAATTCACAAATCACTGGTATAAAATTTATAATAATAAAAATACATTATTGGAAGTCGCCTTTGCCTGAATACCGCCGTATTTAAAATAGGTTTTATTAAATTAGATATTCCACTTTAATCAATATGCTTCAGATGTAGAAACGGTTCGGATACGTCCCGGGCGCTTTGAAGACGGTCGAGACATTTTTCTAGTTGTACGTGCGTGAATCGTGTTCGGCGTGGATGCCGATTTAGATGTTTTGGTTTTACACCGTGGGCTGTTTGAGAAAAAAAAATCTCGATGGTTTAATGATACTTTATTTTATCAATTATTTATCAATTATCAATTATACCCAATAGTTACGCAATATATTTACGAAATTGACTCATCAATAATTTTTGTGTAAGCAAGGTCTAAGTTAGCGAACAACTAGTATATGTTATACCAGATAATATATGATAATATATGGTATAACATATACTATATATTATATATAATAATAGTCAAAAACAAACTGCTTCATAACAGAAAAAAAGGTCATAAGATGCTTTCCCGTGGAACGTCCCAATTCTTCTTCTTCTTAACGAGTCGACTCAGGTGTAATTGTACAGTTGGAGGGCTCAATTTGATTCGCAGCAGCATTTGTAACTATAGATATAGGTGTCACACACAGCGTGTTACAAAATGTTATTTATCATTTGCTGTCTTTGACACTTTTTTGTCAAAAATGTGTTTAAAAAATGAATGTAATAACCTGAAATAAAATGATTTATTATTATTATTTAAAAAAAGATACAACAAATGTTTTATAGCATTTCGTAACACGCTATGTGCGAGCACGTTATTGCGCTTCGGTGTAAATAATGAATTTCTAAAGAGTATTTCACACTTGATGCGAAATAGTACGTGCGTGCCGGCGCGTGTCCGATAACGCAGATCTAGATCGTAGAACGTGATATATGATTATAATATCAGATGTAGGCACTTGAAGCATTAATGGTGGAACGATTCGCTACTGAGAAGTTTATCTTCTTTTATAGGTTTGATCCGCCCTAAAATGAGACCACTCCATATCAACCAGTGGATGTCGTATGAGGCGATTAAGGAATACAGCCTTCGTAGCCGATAGGCAACAATAGCATTACAAAGGAGTGTAAAATCACAGCCGAATCTTGTATTGTTTTCAACAATAGAAAACAGATTGGTAACTAAATAACTAGCGACACTGGTATTGATATTTTATTTATTCCAATGATATTACATATTTTATTTATTTCAGAAATAAAATAATATTTGTTTTCCGCTTTGCATAAACGCATTTGCAAAAGTCATATTTTATTCTACGAACAGTAAAGTTGAAGCAATTTAACTCAAATGTTAGTTGCATGTTAGTAAGATAACTCATAACACAGCAGTCCTGCGCACCGGCTCACACCATTAGCATTTACAATACTGTACTACATTTGTAAGTACTTAAGCTTATCTCTTATTAATATTTCACAAGCAACAAAAAACAGTTCAGGCCAGTCTGCACGGTCTTGAACTGTTTATAGTTCAAGACAATTTTTTTATTAGTATCAAACAGCAAAACAGGAATGCGGTTGGCCACCATAGGTATACATATGGTACACCTTAGTAGGTGTACCATGCACGGTTATGGAGACCACGCGGTAGTCCGTGTGGTCTCCATAACCGTGCAACATCAGGGGTGTCACACGCGTGTTGCGTACTTTGTAGCCTATATGGACGCGTGCATCGTTAGGTGTGTTACACGCGCGTTGCGTACTTTGTAGCCTCTATGGACGCGTGCCACGCCAGGGGTGTCACACGCACGTTGCGTACTTTTTGGTCTAGAAAATTTTGCCACAGTACCCTGTAATTACACCGCCACTTTTACCCTTCAAACGCGAACATAAAAATGAAAGTAGTGTTGTTTATCAGCAGAAATAGATGAGAGGTTCCCAAGAAGATTACCTTTTTAATAAGAGAAGAAGGTCATCCAGAGGGACCTTGGTTAGTGACAAGATTAGTGATAGTTTGTTTTTTTAACACATGTTGCTCGAATGTTACAAAACTAGAGTTGAAATCGACGATTTCAGACCCCTCGAGGGTGGGTCCGTCCGTTAACTTTAACGTGCGCAAAAATCAAACAAGAAAATAAAAAAATATCAGAAATATAATAACTGGATTGATATAATAAATGACAGTGAAATTTACGCCGTCCTATTAATCAACCTGTTTCACCAACACGAAATGTTGTCAAAATGGCCGCTTATCGGAACAAATAAACAATTCATGTCGCAACATTAGACAAATTATATCATATTAGAGTAATAGACCAACTTTGGTGTAATTGCTGTTTCAATTTTGATGCGGTAAATAATTTAGAAGCATTTAGGATGGGTTGCACCAGTCGATTTTAACGTTAACTTTAACCTGCGCTGAACAACGTTAAGTATATTTTATCTAATTTACAGCGACGCGCAAGTCAAAGTTAACGCTTAAGTTAACTGGTGCAATCCACCCTTAGTGACGGGTTAACATGTTTGTGTCATCAAAGACATGTTTATGTTTAAACAGCATAACTTAAGCACAATTCACACTAATAATGAATGTACATGTTGGATCAACGCTACGGCCGATTGGGCGATTGGGACTACAATAAACTGGGACCGCAGTCACCTGAGCACTGTATTTGAATGAGTTTTGACCGCAGTTATTGGAGTAGCTTTACCAATGCATGAAATACAAGTAAATTGGGACCACGGGAGGGAATCTCCAACATTTTAAGGTAATTTTTTACGCTGTTATGGCGTCACAGCCCCGAATCTGTATTCGTACAAAACATATCAGTCCAAACGAGAAATGACCGACACGAATCGAGAGGAGATGAAAGGATTCGGGTTATTTTTTGTCATCGATAATTAAAAAAAAAAAACTTGAGTAATTCTTGGGAGTTTCCGAGGAGTAAATCTTCCTAGAAAGCTTAATCCATAAATAATAAAAAAACATGAGTGATTCTTCATAGTTTTTGAAGGAGGAGATTCTCGGACAGAGCTTGTAGAATAAGACGAGAGAATTTAGTCACTATATGCAACTGTGTAGGTGTAAATAGGTCCCTAGCGTTATCATTACCGTTGTTATCATTGTCGCGATGTCCAACGCTTCGAATGTGACTTTTGTCTGAATTGAGCAGTCATTCACATCGATAGCGCCGCTGTCGCAATGTCAATGCTTCCGGCAACTGTAGCGAGTGGCTGCCTGAGTGCAAATGTATGCAGAATTTTGCGTCCATTCAACCATTCTCCAACTATGGCCTAATCGCGCATACTAGCACCACGATCACAATTTTATCAACTGTTTTATTTGTTATCGAAAAAAAATATATCTTATCAAGTTTTGCTATAATAGTTATAAAGGATTACCTATGTAAGAAAGTATTACAGTTTTTCATTACAAAGAAAGTATTACAGTTTACTAAACTAAAATGTGTGTATTCAGTGGCCACCAATATCCACGTCGAAATCTGTGATTGTGGCTTTGTGTCCCTTAGTCGCCTCGTACGACATTCATGGAAGAGTTTGGAGTGGTCCTATTCTTGGTAGTAACCACACGTCATGTCATTCGAACTCATTCATGACGGTATTGCATTTAGCAGCACTAATTTTGATATTGACTGACATTCCGAGAATTCGACATGTCATTTTGAACCTTCCGACATTTTCATAATTGGACATCGGTCCGAAACAGCACGATGCGTCCAAAGTGTCCATCTGGTACTTGTTTAATTATATCCAGATTTATGTGCCGTTAAGTGTCAACGTCAATACGCGGGCGGCCAGGCGGAAAATAACTTGCAATTTGCCGGCCGACATTGGTTATTCCCCACTGAACCCCTAAAACTAATATCCTAGGGGATCAATTATAATCTTACTAATATTATAAATATGAAAAAAATTAGATTTGAGTGAGGGTTATCCTGCTTTACATATTAAAAAACAAAGTCCTCTGCTGCCTCAGTCTGTCTGTCTGTTCGCAATAAACTCAAAAATGACTGCACGGATTTTTCACGGATAGTGTAATTCCTGAGTAAGGTATAATTAACGGGCGGTCAGTAGGGATTGTTTGAAATTAAATCACAAAAAATCTACTGATTTTTATTTAGGTATAGGCTGCATTCTCTGCAAAGGTGTGGTCAGACCAGTTTGTTACAATAACTCTACAGCTAGTATACCTATATACTAATATTATAAATATGAAAAACAATCTGTCACGCATTCACAAATGAACCACTGGGCCTATTTAGATGAAATTTGGTATATGTTGTCTATCAGTCTATATTTGACCTCGGATCATTAATTGTCAATGATCCGTGGTCAAATATAGACAACCATGGGCGGAGCTGCGAGTATCCACCGTAAATTTCATTTTACAAACTGACATACTGTTTAAATTAATGATAATTGGAAGCAAGGGGATCAGTTTGGGGGTTCAAACGGGAATATCCCGACGCAGCCCAACGACGTCGTCAGCTTGTTTTTAAATAGCAACGCCATTTTCATAATTACCTTCTTTTTATAGTATCTGAGTGATATTGTGTCAATGTATTGTAATTTTTGTTGTCAATATAATATAATTAGTGTCCTTATTTGGTCCCACAGATATTTAAAAAATCTTATGTAATGCGATGAAAGAACATTATGAAGTATGAAGCGCAGGTCTTTCTATATCCTCATGTAATGTGGATTCAGGGCGACTGACGAATATAAACTAATGACAGGGTGAATTTTTTTTTCGAGCATTTCGATTCTTGTCTTTGTTAAAATTTGAAGGACCGCGTAATGGGATCCTTCAATATTTCAACAAAGACAGTAATCAATTCGCTCCTTGAATTTATAAATATGAATATGTACTGAGTGTACTGTACGTATTTATTAATGATTGCGATTATTGTAATTTTAGAAAGGCCCTTGATTTTGATTGACAGTAATAAATTGCATAAATAATGAAATGCAAAAGCATTTCCAAAAAAACATGTCATCAGACACGCGGCCGGTCGGAAACCAAAATCAAGGATTAAGCGTTTATTTTCTAACTGTGCCCCGGGCTCCGAGTTGCCACGGCTGCAGAAGCAACCAGTAAAACATTGAAATGAGATAATTACATTACATGCAATTCTTAGTAACTACTTGAGTTCCACTTCATAATTAATAACCAATTAATATTTTCTAGCCTTCAGGTAAGTTGAACTAGCGTTAGCTATACTAATTATATTTAGATATTTCTAGGAATTTATTTTATATGATTAGATATTTATGATAGTGGCGGTTAAGATATTCGCAGTGAGACCACAATCATCACTGGATGGGTGAACACAATTATCGCCTGGCCAGTTTGGAGAGCTCTTAACAAACTCCAGGCCGGAGACGCCCAGAAGACAGTTAAATGCCTTAATTGATTAATGCTGTATGAATATGAAGCGGTTCAATTCATGACTCATCAGTTGTCTTGCCCTAACTGTCCCTCCTCCTACTTCATAGAAAACAAAGACAAAATGGCCGTGGCAATGTAGTGGTCTAAATTAATATAATTTGTTTGTTATTTCGACTCGAAGGGAAGAAAGGTTTTCACGGTTTGTTTCTCAGCCATAGAGCGTCGGACTCATGGTCCTTTCTCCAACTGTTGTCCACTTCGCACGGGATTCAGTGTTCTTAGTTATCAGGCCATTTGCTTATCATCCATGACGACATCAAGTCATCAAGCTCCAGCTCCCACAAAAATTTTCTAGCTCCTATATTCAAGCGTTATTCCTTTGTTTACTTTTAAGATTACTTGTAGAATACCCTTAAGTGTAGAATGATTTTGTGGAGAGTAATAAAGATTTTTATTTATTTTATTTATTTATTTATCGCTTTTTCTTACAGGTTCAAACAGAAAAGGCATGGCCAGACATTTGTTCATAAATCTCGAAAAAACCGCCAGTTTTTTTATCATTATTTCATGAGTGTAATGAAGAAGGTGACTCGTATTGTTTCATTCCACGTAACTCATGGCTCTTTAAATATCCGTATACACGAAAACCGCATCCAATTTTCCAATAAATATATTGAATTAACACCATTTTTAACGATACACTGATTGAGAGCCATTTTTTACGTCGGCCGTACACTTAATGACACGGAAAAGCGTTCATTTTGACAGGTAACAAATCGATAGCAATGCAGGACATTGTTAAGGTACCATGTGCTCTATATCACCAATTAATCAATGCCAGCTACTCTGTCACTGGTTTATAGTATACCTCGTTTAGGAGTCTTTTCATTTTCCCTCGATCGATAATAATTAGGTTTGTTGTCTATTTAATGTGGTACAGAATAACTTCGTAGTCCGGCATTATTCCTAACGTCGGTTTCACACTATCAGAAAGTAGTTCATGTAATTTGGTTCTTTCCTTGTTTTGTTTTTTTCGTTGTTGTGAGTAAAAGTATAATTTATGTACGGATTTCGCGTAGATATCCATCCGAGTTCGGATAGTGGGGAGGAGTCATAGCCAGTCCGTCGGGAAGATGTTCCTCTTCATCACCATCACAACGACATCGTGAAATATTGCAAGAAATGATAAATCTCTGAACTGTCCCCGTGAGAAATTGACGCAGGCGGAGCCGCGAGCAAAAGCTAGTAGTTAATTAGTGTAGAAAATTATTAAATAAATAAATATATTTAGAAGGAATCACACAGATTGAGCTAGCCTCAAAGTAAGTTCGAGACTTGTGTTATGGAATACTAACTCAACGATACTATATTTTATAACAAATACATATATAGATAAACATCCAAGACCCGGGCCAATCAGAAAAAGATCATTTTCCATCATGACCCGACCGGGGATCGAACCCGGGACATCTCGGTTCAGTGGCAAGAACTTTACCATTGCGCCACCGAGGTCGTCAAATTGATTCGATTCTCGCTCGAATACTGATTTTTTTCATCTCATTATTATAATTCAGTTTGAAGATCATATGCGACATGCCCATTAACCAATATAAAATTGATTTTAACCTTTCACTGCTGTTAATTAGTTGGTGAAGGATCATAAATTCTGCTAAATATGTGACGACGCAGTAGAATGTACAACACAAATATTCCATTACTTAATTAGCACTGAAGCAGTGGGAGTGTAATGGTTAAGTCGATCCGAAATGTCCCAGGTTCGAATCCTACTCGTGCCTCATGTGTTTGTTTACCAATCTAACTCGTGTATTTTCATCGACCACCACTTGCATCCGCACAACCGCAATCCTGCACTCTGGTTTATTATCGACTTGTGTGTGAAATGGAGAAGGCAATGGGAAACTACTCCATTAATAATGCCAAGAAATAGGTTGCATGTGTTTCATTCCACATGATAACCATGACCTTCGACTCAGCCATTAGAAATACGAATATGAAGAAGATAATTAGCAATTAAAGGTAAAGTGTCATCAAAACACAATTTTAACTTAGAGTTTAAACTCCCGATTGGTTCCCGTGGGAGGTTCCAACTTAGTAAATCACCACGTTAATCAAGCGTTTAAGTGCGGTTTAAACAGTAGTTAGGAATTACTTAAACTTTAATCTAGAACCAAGTTAGGTTTTAGGTTCTTAATTTTAACTCTTAATTTTTGAATGGATAACATCTCCGTTACATTTACTATTACAATACCATCATAATTTATTTTTACCCAGTCAAATAGCTAATTTAGTTTGTAACTCCACTAAGAATATAAATATATATGCTAAATGCATATAATGCCTGCCTATCAACGTTTCACGGCTAAATCGCTGGGCTGATTTTTACGAAATTTAAAATATATATAACTAATGATCCGATGTCAGCTATTCACTACATAGTATACAACAAAGTAGCTTCCCATTATCTGTCCCTATGTATGCTTAGATGTTTAAAACTACGCAACAGATTTTGCTGCGGGTTTTAATAGATAGAATGATTCCAGAGGAAGGTTTATATATATGTAACATGCATAATATTGTACCCGTGTGAAGCCGGGGCGGGTCGCTAGTTAAGCTATAATTTAAAAGCAGAAAAACTTTAGCTGCGTATTTTCATCGACACCGTGCACACGTCGCCACAGTTTGCTGAAGTTGTTATGATATTAAAATTAGTTTTGTGATTACTCGTCCCGAGTTTGTATCTGTTCCGCTTTGTGGGTCAATTGCTTTTGTTCATATTTTTGTTCATAGTTCACACTTTTGTTCATATAGTCTTCTGTATAATATTAGTTGATAACGTCCCCGAATGCAATCAAATGCAAATAATGGAAATAATTATGCCATTATTTCTAAACGTCGGGGGAGCTCAGATCAAAGTTAATGTCAAAGTTAACTGGTGCAACTCAAGGTTTATTTTTACACTGACCCCCTATTTCACCTAGTCATATCCCCGAATGCAATTATTCTTGATTGCATTCTGTTAATTTTAACCAGTTGGCTGGTGCAACCGAACCTAAAATGTTGAAGATTTGGCTGTGATTTTACAACCGGCTGCTTGATTGACGTCAACCTTTCTTAGGAATGCTGTTATTACCTACCTGTCATGACTAGGTGTCTATCGTCTCGCATGGGACCTATCCACGGGATTCTATTATATAGAAAAACCACACGAAATTAAACAATAAACTCTCATAAAAATATTTGATTCAATTGATTTGGTAAAAAAATAATTAATACTATGTACAAAATATGAAAATTTCAGGATAAAAAATTACTTGAAACAAAATTGAAACTATTAAATATTTATAAGCAGATTTTTAATGTAAGACAAAACCTAGTCATATTTAGCTATATAAAACAAGTCTTTGATTATATTCCACTTCTAGATAGAGCATAACACGAATTAGATTATAAGGACCATCAACCATAATTATGCTATTGCCATAAAATATATTTAAAGTGTTTACAACTGGTCCCAGAAGAGCAAAGGAAAAATCCTTACCTATTATAAAATTAAGTCTCGTGTTGCGTCTGTCTGTTTGTACGAAGGCGATATACTCAAAAACTGCTGAACGGATTGTTTTACGGTTTTCACTATTACATAATGTGAAATTCCAGAGGAAGGTTCAGGTGTATAATTTGTTATGGTTTTAGCCGACCGAAGCCAGAGCCGCTAGTATTATAATTAAATTGATACGGCGACTGGGACCGCGGTCCTAGTTAATGGCAGTCCCAGTTGCCCAAACCCTCCAGTATAGTTGATCAGCTGACTCTGTATGCAATGTCAAAATTGTATCCTTTCTACTGTAAATTTATTTTGGAACAGTGTTCAAAAAATACCCGCTTCTCTAAGTTCTTGCTTTTTGCACTTGTCCTCTTCAAGAGCTATCCAGGGCTTTGCTAAGCGATACAAATAAAATGTTAGTGGGACACCGGCCTTACCAAGGCGCCCTAGTCCGCATTAGCAAAACGTGCTCTCTATAATTTCCAAAGCTTAATAGTTTCTTTGTGACGTGATTACTGTGTAGCCGGCTTAATGGCGTCATGCAGAGCCTTATCGGCGCACTAAATTTCATAACAGGTATCGTGTTTTGTAAATTTCGAAATGCATTTTATGAAATTAAATTGTGCATCACAATCATGTAAAATTGTAAAAAATGTTTGAAGCAGAACCTTATTTACAATAATATCGCATTAAAAAGAAAAATTTTAAGATATTAAAATATTTTTCTAACAAAATTGTCCTTTGAATATTTAGCCTGATTAAACGAGATTGTGGAGCGCAATACAAAGATAAAGTAATAAAAAATCTTTACATCTATACTATTATTATAAAGAGGTAAGCGATTGTGAGTTTGTACCTATGTTTGAGGCGGATAATCTCCGAAACTACCGAACCGTTTTTCACAAATTCTTTCACCATTAGAAAGGTACATTATCTAAGATGTCTAAAGGCTATATTTTATCTCAAAACTCCGGGAGCGAAGCCACGAGCAACATCTAGTGTCTTATAGTTTATAAACTTGTGTAACAACACACACAAGTACACACATCCTTTACACACAGTTTATAAACATTTCTCAAAATTTCTTCGGCTCAAAATTTAAGTAGGCTCATAGTTAAGATTCAACGTTATATTTAATATAGAATCAATTCCCCATTATGAAAACAACAACGTTAATAAAACAATGAAAGTTATCAATAGTTCACATCAAAATGTGAACGACAGCTGTTAACCCTCCCCAATCGAGAGGTCATAATTTGTACTGCTATTGTAAGGGTCCACCCTACTCCCGAACTTGGCCGATTTGTCGAATATTAACTAAATTTAATACTGCTAGGGTCCTTCATATGTGACTGGGATAACCCAGTTATAAGGAAGTGAGATTTTAGGGCGAGCACGATTTTTGTTTCGGAAAAAAATAGTAACATTTTCAATTAGTAAATTTAGAATTATTTTACCTCTCTCATCGGTCTCATCAGAGCGCTTTCCCGGTTTCTTCCCTAGCTGTTGAGCGTTGGAGCCTAGAGTCCACATTCCCAAATTTTTGTCAATTGACAATCCGTTTAACTTTTTTTTACTTAATATTTTCTATTTATTTATTTATTTATTTATTTATTTATCACTCTTACAACTATTGTTACAGTACTGGCCTAATTTACAATTATTATTAAGTACTAATATATAATAGAAATTGTCGATTACATTAACAACTAAAATTATTTGCATGAAATTTATATATATTTTTTAATTTACAATTCATGAATGCAGTTTTTATTTTCGAAATGAATTGTGTATTTTCCTTAGTCCGACATTTCTCCGAAATGTTATTGCCTGTAGTCAGTCCCTGCTGAAGTCATTAACATGTGTTGGCTAATTTAACCTCGACCTTTGATTTTATGATCTTTTTGTGACAAGGCTTTGTAAGTTCATAATTTTCTTTCTTTTCGAGTGTGTTATTAGCCTATATTGATGTCAGAATGCCTACCACGAAACATACACGTAGCACGTTACCAACATCCACAAGCTATCTATTGAAATGCATTTATTATACATGTTACACATGCTTTTTAACTTATAAAATTGAAATCTTATATTTGAAAAAATTCTGGGATCGAGCGGGAATTTAACCCGCGCCCGCGTTCAATTCCCGCTCGATTCCAGAATATTTTCATCTCATTATTATTTTTAAAAATAAGCTTTCTATTTTCCCATATCGTGTAGGATCGTGTGGACGCAATGACGTGTTACGTTTCTATGTTTCAAAGTAGCCACCAAGATTTTTTTCAAGTATAAAAGGTTCGACATGCGACCATAATGGACCCCGTTGCATGAGACTACTCAATTCTCCTAAAGACATCTGATATTACTTTTAATCTACCTAATGGCATATAGTCGTATACGCTCTAGCGAACTAAATAGTATAGTAGTGGTGCATTCACGAAGAAATATTGGTGACCTGTGAAAACTTCATAACATGAATCAGATTGGAATACAAACTCATGTGGTACATGTAGAATTCGAACATCGACTTCACATCTCATTATGTAGTTATGTGTTCAAAGTGTCAAAGTTTTAGAAAAAAACACTATATACCGAAACACTATATATACGTTGGTATTATATACTGGGAATTCATAAATAAACATTCGAAAAATACAAAACCTCGTTCTATTCTAAATATTTGTCTTATCGCGAAATCAATTACCATAGTAATAAAATCATTCTCTTAGAAACATACTTATTGTTTGTAGTGAAAATAGGATGAGGGAGAATATATAGTAAGTTTGTGTTGCATTAACTCGATTTATCCTAAACAAACGAGACGTGTTCTTTAAATAGAAACTCGTGTGAATCGTGATTTTAGACAAATACTTATTTGAAAACACGAAAAGAAACACGCGTAGAATTATTATTCTGCATGAAAATCTGATAGCAAAAAATACTTGAATGGGAAAACCCGCCGCGTTCCCGTAAGAACCCGGCACTTTTGTCCCGTTGCGCTGTCACGCTGCGCTCCGGAAACGGATCAACGCAGAAATTGTATGCAATTGTATGCTACGTCGACGTATAGCCCTATGTCGACGCACGTAAATGTCAAAATCTATGTAAAACATAGACCATTTAAATGGTCTGTGTGAAGTGAAACAACGAAGTGAAAACGCTCTACGTTTACGTCACGACGCACGACGGAGAAATTGGACCGGATCCTTACACCTATACGCGCACGTTCTGTTGCTTCAATCTTCATTTTCCTTCATAGAAATAGTAAAATACGCAATAAATTAAATTTAAATATGAATGGCATTTTTTAACTGATTTATGTCGTGATATTTTCTTGTTTTGCACACCATTTTTGCGATCTCATAATCGAATTCACTATTTTAAAATAAGAAAGCTTGTAAAGAAGAAATAAGTTGAGGACATGATCATAACGTTTTACCAGCAAGATCCGCTATCAGAACTGTATCTCAAAGCCAGGTTGTTACATACAAATGGTCATAACTTTACATCACAGCCAACTTGAGGTCCCACCGCGCTATTATAACCGTGCTATAAGAGAATGGTAAAAGTAAATATTTTTTTCATATGAATACAGCTTACAGTATCGCATTTCGCTGACACTTACAAAACTTGTTACCACTTAAAGTATTTTCTTCCAGCTACAAACCGCGCAATTATCACCTCAGTGAGAAAGTGTAGAAAACTCCATGCGGTTGGGAAACACTGGCGTTGGAAAACTTTCAGCTGACCGCAAGTTCGCACTACACTGTGCCACAGAGTTCCTACTTTGACGCGCGCTGTTTTACAATGTACTTTGTTGGTACTTTAAAACTTTTATTAGGATATTCATTGTAAGCAGTAGTTATGACTATACATTAGTATTATAATAGTGTTTTGTATATTGCTCCCGAATAGGTTCGCCGCATTCTCTCTTGTGGATGTTGTACGAGGCGAGTAGGGGATAAAAGTCTTGACAACGTAACAACAGAATTCCCAGATATATACAAACCACAGTCGAATCTTATAGACAAAAAGTTATTTTTTAAGCGAACTTCCAGGCTTCCAGGCGTCTTAGCCCTGAATGAAACCGAAAAGACTAGAAAATGAGAGAGAGAAAAGGTTCAAATATAGAAAATGTATTCACGGAAATTTTCGTAACCGAAAGTGGTTTGTCCATTACATCTGCAGATGAAAACTATATCACTTTTTCAAATATAAAAATAAAATTCAGATTTAAATGCAAGCAAAATTTCAGCTCAATCATAACGTACACGGCCTTACCGGGAATCTGTATCTGTAAACATCATTAAAAATATCGACCGAAAGCCTTGGATATCGCATATTTTAGTGAATTCCTTTAAAAAATACCATACCTAAATTGCTAGGTAGGTATGAGTGGGATATTACCAGTTAGAGGCGGTTCAAACCGATTATGCGACAAACGCACGCCAGCCACGCTACTGCGTTGTAATATTCAAATCGCGGTGTGCACTGATTTACTATTACATGATGACTAAGCAATTGTTTTCTTTCCAGCCAGTTTGCTGAATATGTTTCCTTTGAAAATTGATTTATATATATTTTAATTTTAAAAAAAGAATCATTTACTCATACATGCATCATATTTACTAATGATTAAAATTCTATCCTATTAAAATGCGAAAGTTTTTGAGGATGTATGTATGTTTGTATATTTGTTACTCTTTCATGCAAAATCTACTGGACCGACTATTATGAAATTTGGTATACAGGTAGAATATAACCTGGAATAACACAACAACAGTACATTTTATCTCAGAATTCCCACGGGAGCGAATAAATGTAATGTTTATAAAAACAAAATCAGGCAAACCACAGTGAGTGAGTTAGGTATGGATTATGTAGATTTTTACTTTTTAAATTGGATTTTAATTAAATATTACTTGACTTTTTTTGGAAATGGATTGCTTTTATTAACCTTTCTCTATATAAAATTCATGAGAAAAAGTCTAGTGAGTGTCGCTCCAGAGATAGAACCCACTGACAGATAGACGTATAGACAGACAGTGGTGGATACATGTTAATAGTTAATTTGAAGGCATAAATTATAGATGCATTTGAAATAGGGAATTTTTAAATTTGGAACACTTAAAGTTGGTTGCACCAGCCGACTTTAACCTGCGCAGAAAAACGCAGTACTTACGCCATTTTATCTAAACGTCAGTGGCGCGCAGGTCAAAGTTATCAAAACTGACTGGTGCAACCCGCCCTTAGCATTTAGTTGAAGTTTTTTGCCCGGGCTTTGAGAGTCGGCTGTAGACTAAGTATATTTTTTATTTCAACGTTGGAAATAAACAATTTTATGTTTTTATACTTATTTCGATAGTTTATGTAGAAATTTAGATTTAGATTATATATTACGTTTTTCTGTATATTAACGAATATGTGAGAGGAAGTCTCAAGGTAGCACCAATCATAGGAACATTGGAAAGTAATAGACTCGATGGTATGGTCACATTATGAGAAGGGAGGAAAATAATATTGTAAGAAAGGTTATGGATGTGAAATTGAATGGGAAAAGAAATAGGGGCAGGTCGAAGAAGAGGTGGATAGAGTGCATTAGGCAGGATCTGATTAAAAAGGAAGTAACAGATCGGTTAACATCAGACAGGGAGAAGTGGAGGAGACTGACATACTGTACCGACCACACATAAAGTGGTTTAAGGGTAGGCTGATGATAACGATGATGATGATCACAAGTATTTAAATAATTATTAATCACAATCAGTTCGTATGTTATTTAATTCGTCACAACCTATGATTTTGATATCTCTATTCCTCAAGGTATAGCCTGGAAGATATTGCACTAGCGCCAATTTTCTATTGTTTTAGTTGTCTTGTTCAAAATTATATCTCATGTCTTGTTTTAGTGCAATAATGTGTTTTTTACTTGCTTCACTACATAATTTATAAAACAAATTGGATTCCTTCTGTCTGTCCCTGTGTATATATAGATCTTAAAACTCCGCAACGGATTTTGATGCGATTGTTTTTAATAAATACCTATTATAGTGTGATCCCCGAGTAAGTTTTAGCTGAGCGAAGCTGGGACACGTCTTTAATAGATTCTATTTAACTATTAAAACGTTATTGCACGAAATCACACAAAAAGTGTACAAAACTGTATACTTAACGCCAATTTGCGTTATATACCAGTTATTTTACCTATAATTCTCACGCGGCACAAGCCGCACGTAAATGCTAGCTAATAATGTGGCATGATTCATTGGTCAACGGAACAGACCAACAGACACGTTGATATATGAAATCTCCCCGCTGTCTGTCACTGTGCTAGTCAAGAGACAGTCGCATACATCAATCTTATAGACATACAGACAAACATTGCATGATATTGTATGCATTAGTGCGCCGAGATAGCTGAGGAGATATGGGGAAATTATTCGAAACATGTGTCATATTAGATTTTGGAAAGCGCTTTAGTGCATAGTTTATGGTGCATAAACTGCACTTGATCATTATTTCCGTGTGAATTTCGGTATTAAAAGTATGCAGTACAATAGCTAAGCATTTAGCCGGAGCCCTGAATTAAAATTTGTAGAGTGAAACGTATTCTCATTTTGTATTTTGTAGCTCTAAATAATGACTGCAAAATAATCCGTATTACATACATTACAAATGTCCGTTCCGCTTTCACGGCTAAACCGCTGGACCGATTTTGGTGACATTTGGTATGCATGTAGTCAAAGACACACGTTCAAACATAGGCTACTTATTTTTTCAAAACTCAAGCCTTAAATGACTATAATTGGCGGGTTAAAATATTATGCGGGCGGGTTAAAATATTTTTTTCCACACTTATATTCAACGCGTATTTTATGTTAAATAGCTACTAGTAGACCTTTTTTTAAATTATGTTCATTGCAATTTCAAGAAACCACGTCTAAAAACCAAGTACATGACATACCTATATTGGTATATTATTTTTATAAAACATTAACAAAATTACATATTTTTTTTTACAAAATTTATAATTATAAATAATAAAGAAATTCCAGCTCGTCGCCGCTTGGAAGGGTTCCAAGAAGGCTGGCAGCAATTGGTATTGGGATATTAATTTCCTGTCAAAGAAAACATAAAAGGCATCCCTATCCCAGCAGTATTAGCGAGTAACATAAGTAAAGAATACTATAAAGGATGATTAGCCGAAGGCCAGGCCGAAGTCCTATGCATCAATTCCGTGTTTCAAAGTCACCGCTCTAAGATGAGGTATGAATTAATTATGATTTATTACAAGAATTCGCTATATGGTGTCCTCCGGTGGGAATTTTCGTAATAATTATTGTGATATATTGACGTATGTATTGTAATGTAACTTTGTTTATGAATTCTTCAGAGAAGTTACGTAAAAGGGCGTTTTGACCGCGCTGTCATTACGATCCGTCAATTTTCTTGCGGAAGTAAACATTTCCAAAATCAATAATTCATAAAAGTGACATTACTACAGTACAGAGTAATCTATACTTATAGTAAAACTGTAACTGGACTATGTCTGTACATTGGAGATATGTACGAAAAATAAATAGGAGAGGACTATTTAGGGTCAATAGAAGCCAAAACAATTTTTTTAAGAATTTTTGTCTGTCTATCTGTATGTTTGTATGCGCATCACACAAAATCAGAATCAGATGAAATTCGGCAAAGAGATAGAATGTGGCCTGGATTATATAGGCTACTTTGTATCTATATAGTATCTATGTATATATATATATATATATATATATATATATATAGACTTTTCTCAACTTGCCTCAATAAACATACTTATATGCCCGCAATGTCGTGCTTCGAAATGGCCCAAAGGAATGTGTTGTTCATCAGGCAAAGTTGGACGGCCACTGGAATAGTTGTTATATGGAGAACATTCGCAATCAAATAGCGCGTTCCAAAGAACGTTTTTTGGAGCCTACTTAATTTCAGAAGGAGCGTTCGTCCTTCACGAGCGTTCACCTTTAAAATTTTAGATTTACATTTCCAAACTATTCAAATCCATTGCCATGGGATTTGCGATAAAAGACTGCTAATAAATGTTTTGAATTTTAACACTATCAAAATCTGTAGATGGCGTAGAGTGAATGTAGGTTTTTTACAGTTCCCGTGATATTTATTAACTCCGAACCCGACACAAAACCGTAAAAGTACGTTTGTTTGTTTGGTAGTTTGTACCTCTTTACACTTTATTTACTTAACAAATCTTGAAATTTCACATATCAGTCGCATGAGTACGAAGAAGGGCAACAAAAAAGTATTATTATTCCTGTGGGATTTGCTAGGAATGACTGTGCAATATTGCATTGCTTTATTTATCCATTCATACAGTCATGGATACAGAACAGAGCACTTCTAGCTTCCAGCTCAATAATTAAAATTAACTTTCCATTGACAAACACAGAAGGTTGCAGAAGTACATCTGAAATAGTCGTTCTTTTCCCATGGCCGGTAGCATGTTTGCGCGTGTCCAGTGCTCAGAATTTGTTTAGTTTCCAATTGGGAGAACAAGCAATATTCTATACAACAAAGTCCTAATATAAATTTCAGATTTTTCAGTACTATTCCAGTTTTTCGATCTCAACTAATATCGTAATATTTATTTTATCTATATGATCCTAATCCTATCCTAACTAATATTATAAATACGAAAGTAAGTTTGTTTGTTAGCTCTTCACTCTATCTAACTCAACCAATCTTCTTGAAATTTTACATAGGTACATATAGTTTGAAATATGGAGGACATAGGGTGCCTTTCATCCCGGAAATTAAATGTTACCGTGGGAAATTTACGCAGGCGAAGCCGCGGGCAAAAGCTAGTTATTTAAATAAAACTAATTTCTGATGCAGTTTTCACTGTTATTTAGACAGTTTAATCCCAAAGATTTATACGTACGTGCGTTGACGAAATATTTCAATTTTTCATATTGTTTATTATTTTATTATTGATTTTTTAAATTATTTGATTGAAATTCTTGGCGTAAATGGCGTAACATTAAATTATTCTTTTTAACTAAACACGGTAATACAAAATCATTGAACAGAGCGAAACAATCAGATAAATCGCATTACTATAACGATCCGGCTGTCCGTCTGTCTGCCGATCTAATTGGCCAGCTGTATTCGTCGCAGACCAACAATATTAGGGTTATTATTCATTGGGCAGTTTTTACTGACAGAAGAACTGAACTGAATAGGGTAGTTGCCTGCGTATAAAATATAATTTTTTAAAGCATTCACATAGTAAAACACGATAATCAAATATGACTTTAATTGATCAATTTTAATTAAAGTAAGATTTTGTATTTTTAAGTTCTCACTGAAGTATAATCGAAACGATTTTTGACTCCTGCATTTGTGACGTCACGTGTCCCCACTGTGTAACGCAAGCATATTTTTGGTTTTTGACACACATGGAAAAAGTATCTGATTTGACTTGATGGGAACTACCGAAGCTTGTATGTTAAATTATGTGGATTGTTATGACAGTTGTTGTTTGATTAAATTTCAATTTATTCACATTTAATTTTTAGTTATCGTCGCGTATTTGGTTGCATTTGAGGTTGTGATGCCGCCTATCTCTGTCCACGTGAACAACAAACCTACTAACTATTACTGATACCACAAACGTGAAAATAGTTTACACGCCACTAATGTGTATAAATAACTAGCAGCCCGTCCCGACTTCGCTCGGGTAAAAACATAATAAATTACACCTCTGAACCTTCCTCAGGAATCACTCTATCTATTGGTGTAAACCGCAGGAAAATCCATGCATTAGTTTTTGAGTTTTTCGCAAACAGACAAACAGATGCGGTAGAGGGCTTTGTTTTATATTATGTAAGGATTGTGCTCACGATGTTTACCTTCAACGAAAACTATATTGGCATTCTATAAAAACTACTATACATAAGTCATATATAAGATTGCTGAAAATTATAAGTGGAACATCACCTTTCCGCGACCTGAAAAATCATTAACGTCATACAAGAGCGATGTGTGAGAATTCATAAATCGTTCCACCGACCATTGTCATTTTTCTAAACCGTCCGTGATAAATGTATTGCGATGGCCACAATAGACCCTTTGTACCACTGATTAATGACATTTAAAACATCAAATAGCTAACCCTTTCGTAGTCGGAAAAATGAGGGAAATTGAGGTTTATGTTATGGAGGTGACAATTTTTGTTTTTTTTTTATCGGAGTTGTAAACGAAATTGATGACTAACATAACAAGTTGTTCATAACAAGATTGAAGGATAAAAATAACGGGGTATAAAATGAGATCACGCTTTTGTACTGTTATCTTAATTCGAATACATTTATCGAATTCTGTCAATATAATATATAATATTTACAACACTTGGAAATCCAAACCATTTCCTTAGCATCAGCATTATTACATAGCCTTTACTTAGTTTAGTCTTATATTATTCGTTCTTATCAAAGCCAAAACGGCTATAAAAATTTGTTTTTAATGCAAACTTTTTCACCTTTTTAACTGGCTTAAGAAGTAGGTTTTCAATTCATAGTTTATGTATTTTGTATGGTCCAATATAGAAATACTGATCCAGAAGTAAAATCTTAATATAATTATTGCGAAAATTCACACTTCCAACTCAAAATTTACTGGACCGATTGTTATGAAATTTGGTAAACGGGAAGAATATAATCTGAATAGGTACTATTATTATAAAGAGGTTAACGTTTGTGAGTTTGTGACTTTGTGAGTTTGTATGTTTGAGGCGGGTAATCTCCGAAACTACCGAACCGATTTCAAAAATTCTTTCACCGTTAGGAAGGTACATTATCCAAGAATGCTATGGGCTATATTTTATCTCAAAATTCCCAGCCTCGGGCAACATCTAGTTAAAAATATTTTCGACAATGTCAGTTCTAGTCATCCAACCTCTATGTAGTGGACAGATTTTTATGTTTACCACAAGGTGTAATAGGATTAAATACTGGTTGTTATAAATGTTGGGCAGTTAGGCTCGTGTTGCGTCGCTTTAATTGCCATTTCGAGGGCTTTCACCGTTGGCATTGGTGCACGCGACAGGTGGACTTGAAAGCTTTCGTTCTATTTAAGTTTTAGCTTAAATTACTTTTACATTTTTACTCTTCTTACTCTAAACATAAACTCTGCTTCTCAACTGTGCGTTTTCCCGGCCGTAGGGCGTCGGAGCTTAGTATCCGCTTTCATTTATATTTATATAGCTATTTATTTGTCTCCATTTCGTAAGTACTTCGGCATCCTTAGTTGTCAGACCTTACACATAAACATGCTCATTAGCTAAACATTTTCGATCATAATTTTGTATTTTATTGCACCTTAAATTCACTTTACTTTCTTAATACATAACTTTTTTAAACGACGATCTAGATAAAATAATACGTGAATGTATTTTTAAATGTTTAAATAATGATTATTATTTCCTATTTCAAGAGAAATTATCCTAAAAATTAGACGATCTAGATAAAATAATACGTGAATGTATTTTTAAATGTTTAAATAATGATTATTATTTCCTATTTCAAGAGAAATTATCCTAAAAATTAGACGATCTAGATAAAATAATACGTGAATGTATTTTTAAATGTTTAAAAAATGATTATTATTTCTTATGTCAAGAGAAATTATCCTAAAAATTAGACGATCTAGATAAAATAATACGTGAATGTATTTTTAAATGTTTAATAAATGATTATTATTTCTTATTTCAAGAGAAATTATCCTAAAAATTAGCCTGTCTTTCTATTTTAGATCCAGATGAGGAAAAGACACCCTGGTGTCTTGACAAATAGTGGAGAATTTATTGGATACTTTAAATGTACTTACAAAACAAAATTACTTAAATACCATAAACGTCCAAAAATATTAAACAATAACTGCCCGTAACTTCTGAGTGCATCCAGTAATTTTTAGTCTCATTCCTTTACGTGTCTGAAAACTATTAAAAAGTGAAGTTGTTCTGTCGATCATATCTTAAGTTACTCTACTTGCATGAAGCCTTACGACACGACAAGAGGAGCGAGTTTGCAATAAATTAAGACAAGTTAATGTGCGATCAAGGTTACAAATACCTACCTTTTTAACCTCCTTTTATATAAAGTAGACTTTTTATTACATCTATACATATTTGTTATACAAAAAGGTCTACCTACACACTACAATTCTACAAAATGATAGACAATAATGTAGTGCCAAGCAGATAGCAAATTCTTTAAATTCTATTACATGAATGGGCAATGCCAGAAATTAAAATATAAATTTGAAATCACGAACTAATTGTAGTGACTATTATGTTAAATTACCTATTCACTGAACGCTTGTAAGAATCCTGATTCACCCCGTTCTTATCTCGTCCTATACCAAATTATAATATTTATAATTAGGTACGTTTAGCACAGCATTATTATTTGCAAACACGCGAATGGGAAGAGGTTCAAATGAAGAGAGAGAGAGAATAAATATGTAAAATCAAGTAATACTCGAAAGATTAGTAATAGGGAAAGATTATCGTCTTATAAAATATACTTGGCTATTTATTGTCGGTATAAAAGTATTTATGTTTCTATGTTATTTAGTTTCAACAGAATATTTGATTTATTTTACATACTACTAAAACAAAATCTTATTATAGTATAGTACCTACATGTATTTAAACTTTTTCTTAAAGTATTTTATTTACAACGCTACGAACGTTTGAACTTTCGATTTTACTAACTCAGATACGAAATATCATCCGACGTATTAAAAGTCCAGAAAGCAAAATTTAATTGAAAATAATTGAAATACAATATTACGTCAGCATATTTTTATTATATTAAAACATAATTTCCTAAAACAGACACAACACACACACACACACTTAACATCGGTTTTGGGGGGAAACAAGAAAGGGTGGAGTCAGCACTGAGCCGAAATTATTATCATAGTTTGCAAGTTGAAGGCTAGGCTGATACTGTGGTCAGATTGATTGGGGTCGAAACTTTCCAGGGATTGTAAAGGTTTAGCTATCAGAAATCAGACACTTTGGGAACTGTGCTGACGGGTAAGATTAAAAACTGTCATGTATTGTCAATTTTGGAATAGTACTTTCCTGGGGTATTCTAACAGCAACAAATAATTTTGCTATTTTAAAACAGATTTATCAAAATTGACCAACTAGAATTATATGACTTTTATATCCAAAATTAATTAACAGAAATTGTAGTTTTGTCTGTAGTTTGTAGTATCGATTTAGAATAGGACCACTTCTCGATTTAGAATAGGATCTTTCTAAGAATGTCATATGATGTTTGTTACTAAGGGATTAAATACAGTTAACAGTCTCCGACAGCATTACCAAAGAGGCCAATTGTAAAATCACAGCAGAATCTATCTCTTACAGTTTTAAGGAGCACGTAGGGTCTTGGATATGGGCAGCGCTTATAATAACTGCAGGCTCGAGTGCTCCTATTAGATTATATATCTATATACTAGAGAACAGGTATTAAACGCGCATATTCCTTTTCTATTTCCCAGACGTTTAGGAGCTTATTAAAAAGGTCCGTGGTCACTGGGCGACTGACTCAGCGAGTTACGGCGATGACGTTTGCCCCGTAGAATCTTCTTCTACCGCCATATTAATTCTCCGCAAGTACCGTCACAATACACATTGACAGTGTCGTTATTCTGTAGCGCAGCCGTGTTATGGTCGATTTCAGCCGACTTGACACCAAAACGAGGTATATAATTATGCAACGCGAAATTTTAAAATTAGATATCTTTAATCCTCTCGTGTTCCTGATTGTTTTGGTGGTTTGTTGTAACTGCCCCTGAAATATCAGGGTAAAATACTTTTGTAAACATAATTTAAACCTTCCGTAAGGATTGTTGATTAACTATTTGAAGCTTAACTATCTTAAAAGTTAATTATGCTATATTTACATGTATGCTAAATGCCTTAGACGTATTATGCCAAAATATGTTTGTTCCTTGGTATTCCGGTTATGCAAAAACCGGTATGCCAAAGAACAATTGGACAAAATAAAGTGTGCGAAAAAAAAGGGACATCGGTGTAAATTTAATGTGCCATTTACGTCGAGCGTCGGGACATTTGACAGAGTCGATTAAAGCCGCAGTTGAAACCGTTGAGAATTGACAACCACCCGAAATAATTGGCATTCAGATAAATCAAAAGCATCCATTGTCCTATATTTATTTATGACTTTTCGTAAACATCATGTCGTATGCCTTTAGGAGACTCGATTATAATCTGACACCAGTGTTAGAAATTAACACCAACGAGAAAGAAAAATATCCTTTACCGTGTCTTACTCTAGGAACTATGTGGTGTCTTGGGAAAAAACCCCTATATTATTTTATTTCTATATCAAGCTTACGTCTATCTTTACATGATAATCCTCCTAGTTGAAACTCAGTGTTAGTTAGTTCGCCTTAAACTGTAAGGCGATTAAGGCACTATATACCTGCACACTAGCGCCACCAGCACATTTTTATTTGTTTATTTTTGAACTAGCACAAAGACATCATTACTTTTGATGGGATTAAAAATAGTCCAACTCAACAAAAAAGTGACCTTTCCAAAGACGATAAAACTTACCATCACTTTTTATTGCGTAGCAGTCGTACAATAACTTGTTCTACTAAAACAAAGGGTGGTACGTAAAGGTGCGTTTCCACAGCTACCTACCATTTATGCATATCGATATCATCCTCTCTTCTCTGCATGTTTCGTTCGGGGCAGAGACGTCGCGAAGCCTTGTCACTCAGGGTCAGTAAAATTTTGAACATTCGGTTGTTATTTTACGGCCCTGACGTCATCCATGTCAACTTGCTAGGCTATCCCTTAGTCGGCTTGTACGTAATCCACGGGAGGATGTGTAGAAATCCTACTCTAGGGTAAAACCATACGCTACGAAGTTGTCACCATAAATAAAAAAAGAAATATATATAAAGGTTATCGCCTTACGATGACTACGACCTTATGTTGTAGTTTTATGATGACGTACACAACTGCAGTTGTGCCATACAAAAATGCGTTCATCAATTCACGAAGCGCAACAGAGCAATGCGCAGTCGCTCTAAGAAGGAGAAGCATAATCATTATGAAGTAAAAAAATAACAAGAGCCGTCCCCCACCTTATATGGGAAAGGGCAAAGCAGAACACTTTTAAAAGTAAGGCAATTTTTTTTTCTTTCTTTTATTGGTGCAATGGAATCGCTACTTAAAAAAGAATGTTTTAAATTTGCCGCGATAACGTCATTGGGAATAAAATATTGTGGAAAAGTTTCGAGTTCATGCCCTTCACATGCAAGATTGTGGAAAACTCGCATGAAAAGTTCTCAGAGCGTTTCGACCGCTGCGGCCGCGCTGTCATTACAATTTTTAAAATTTTAACTAGAATTTGTTTTACTAATCTGACTTTAAAATGATTAGGTGATCTGTACTATGATAATATGAATTTTATGAATGATTGATTATGGAAACGATTCCTTCCTCAAAAAAATTTACGGATCGTAATGACATGATTTTAGATTTATTATTAACGGCCCGTTCCTGTTTCGCTCGCATAAAACCATAATAAATTTTACACCTAAACTTGTCTCTATCTATTAATACAACCCGCATCTAAATCCGTGGATTAATTTTATAGATTTAAGCATATATAGTGACAGACTGACCAGCGAAGAGACTTTGTTTTATACTATGTAATAGTGACGTATTATACTGTAACGAGAAAACATGAAACCAACAGGTGAGTAACTCGTATTACGTTAATTAGCCACAAAGTGCCACAGATAAGTAAAACAGGTAATCTAATACGACCCGATCGTATAAATACAGGTTAGTGATTATAAGGCCGTATGCACACTGTAAAATTTAGGTATAATGTGTACAGAGCAGAACAGCTTTTACGTTCAGTATCTTCTTGGTGTTTCTCAGAGCGTTTTGAAAGCTGCGGCCGCAATTTTTCAAATTTTACCATACACAAGAGTTTGTTTTACTATCTGACCCTTAACATAACTAATCTGTATTGTGGTAATATAAATTTTATGAATGATTGATTTTGGAAATGTTTCCTTTCCTCGAGAAAATTTACGGATCGTAATAACCCTCTACATTTTGATCTTGTATCCACTCATATTGGGTCGGCACGGTATGTTAACTCCTTCCCCTGCTCTGTCACTTGCTATTTCACTTTACACTCCATTCCTAGTCATAATTTCTTCAACACAATCCATCCACTAGACTTGGGTTTAGCCGACGAAACCTTGGTGCAGCCGGTCACAGGTACCTAAGTATAGCCTGCTTATCTTTGTCTAGACTTTAAATGTATAGCTGTTACCATTCCAGCTAAACTTAGGTGCAAATGCCGGTAGTAAATGGTTTATACCTAGAATGTATCTTGCTTATATTCGGTGCTTGATTTTGATTTAGACTTTTTCTTAGATGTAACCATCTGGGACTGGCTGAAACTAGATCAAGCCGGTTTTCTTTTTACTTTTTACTACAGCTCGACCAGGAGCGCCACTGTGTCGCCGCTGTGTAGCTACCAGACGCTGTAAATTCCTTCGCACTATACTAATAAGTAATAGAACAGAGAAAACAATTCAAAAACTAATTCCAAATAGATTCGCGCACGCAGCCTTAGCTCTGCAAACATTAAGCTCTAACAAGCTATGTCGGTTCGCGCGTGATTCCAAACACGGCAACTGATTTATTTGCTGAAGTTCATCGAAAGTGGGCTGCTTTTACACCTACTTTTATATAGTACTAGATGTTGCCCGGGGCTTCGCTCCCATGTGAATTTTGAGATTAATTATAACCTATAGCAATCTTGGATAATATAACTTTCAAATGGTGAAATATTTGTTGAAATCGGTTCGGTAATTTAGGAGATTAGCCGTCTCAAACATACAAACTCACAAACGCTTACCATTTATAATAATAGTATAGTACTAGCTGCTGCCTGCTGCTCCACCTGCGGCGAAAAGTAGCCCTTATAGTTCTCCAGCGCTTCAATTATGTCCACACCTAAAAACATTCCGTTTTGAAGTAGAAAAGGGACAAACAAATGACATATCAGATTTTTTGACCAAATCCTACGTGAACCGCTTACTTCCGAGATAAAAAGTACCATATATATTTATCCAAGATATCAGCTACCTCAATACCAAATTTCATAACAGTTAGCCCAGCCGTATGAGCGTGAAGAAATTACAAACATACGCACCAACTTTCGCCTTTATATTAGTGGGAAGTGGAATTATGGCTGAAGGAAAATTTCTCTTGAAATTTCATAGCTAAAAGCCCGTCTTGATTCACAGCTAAGCTTTCTTCTCACAAATAAAAGCCGTGTAACATCGTACCGCTTTGGCGTGTATACATAAATCATTCATATTTTGTATTTACGATCGCACTGCGTACTTAATATTGCGTGATTGGACAAATTTATTACTTGTTCCTAAACCAATACTTGTTTACTTCATATTTTGGTAAACAATTACTGTCTAATGATTTATGTACGCTGGATTTCTTGGAAGTAGGCGTTACTTTGTTTTTGTTTTATGAAAGACATTGCCTGGATGATAATGTTGTTTGGTATTCCATAATTTAGGTTATAATTAATTACTTTTTAGTCACCCTATTTATTCAGGTCATCATTATCATTTCAGTCCTCTTCCACTGCTGATTATAGACCTCTCTTCGCGTACAGTCAACAGCACATCAAGTTATCCTGCATGAACCTCTATAGCGCGGTAATAGTGGCAAGTTTACAATGAATTTGGGTAGGTTGATGTGCTGTTGACTGTTCACCAACCTCTGTCCTGTTCCTCTCTCATTATATGATATTGTTATAAGATTTTTTCTTTTCTTTCTTTTTATAAATACTGTAATAGGACACACTGTATTTAAATAACAATAAATAAATAAATGTACAAATATATTCTAATTGAATTATGCAATTTACTTATAAACTATTTCTGTCAAATCTATCTTAAATCCATATTATTTCTATTACAAAATCCAGTATGACGATAACTAATAAGTCAACTGATTTGAATATCAAATTAGGCATTATGTTAAGAATAAGATGTGGCAGTGAGGTGTCAATTAGTTTATGGTTAAGTAAGATATGGCTCAATACACGGATGTTAAGTTGATAGATCAGATAACACATTCAACGTTGTTTATTTGGTTAAATTAAAAACTACAATTTTTCAAAAAGTTTACAATTCAAATTATATTTGTTCAGTTCTTTAAATAGAAAATATAAACATAAAAGGCGGTTTGAACTGTGAAAATATTAATTCTAAATATTACCATCAATTTGAAATGAAATAACAAAACATAGCTAACCTACACGCCAAGGGTTAAATCCACCAACATCCGGTATGTTTGAATTATATTAAAAAAATGTACTTATACTTATTTGCAAGGAACTTAATATATTGCAGTATTTGCCTATTAGTAGAATCCATATTTCTTATCCATACTAGCAATGTGGCGTATATAAAGCGCATAGCGAGTGTCAAGACAGCGAAGCTCAAGTGGAACTGGGCGGGCCATGTTTGCCGCATGTTGCCATGCTCACCATAGCTTGGGTTCCCGAAGGCTGTAGGCGTCGTAGACATCAAACAAAATGACGGTACGATTTAGAAAAAAACGTAAATCAACGTGGTTGGCAATAGACGGCCCAAGACAGAAATCTGTGGAGGACAGAAGGGGAGGACTTTGCCCAGCGTTGGGATAATCAAACAGGTTAGGTAAAACAGTAAACAGGGTATATTAAAAAACCTGGTACTAAAAATATAAACGTGTGTTTGTTCCGGAGAGTGATATAGTCTGCGTTTTAACGCGTTCAGATCCACCAATAGAAATCCCTATCATTATTCACACTTATTCCTTACATATTATAAAACAGAGTCGTCTGCAGCCTCTGTCCGTCTGTAATAGATGAAATAAAAAATTACCGTACGGATTGTCATGCATTTTTCACGAATGTGCTTTCCGAGGAAGGTTTACGTGTCTGGCTTATTATGTTTATACCTGGGCGAGCTCAACCCGCTGATTTAATTATAAAATCAATTTGACAAATCTAGTAGCTAATTAAAATCTATCTATGGCTAATTTGCGGTTCCTGTGAGATGTTGTTTGTGCAAACGACACTCGGATTATGTTATTGTTTACGTATTGCTACGATTTCTAGCGAAAAATACGTTGATGCGATTGGTATTGTTTAGATATTATATCTGCTACGAGTATTTCAATGATAATGGTTGTATGTTGTATTGTATGTTGTAATGTACACGGTGAGTATCTCTCTCTGAATGTTTTCCGGGTCAGTTCCTCAGTAGTTGGGCGTTGGAGCCCAGGGTCCGCTTTCGTACTTGATCGTCTCCAGTTAGCACGGTCGTCGGCGTCCCCAGTTGTGAGACCAGAGTGGACTGGCACCCATATGATGTGGTGCAGTGAGTATATTTACTGTGTGATTTGATTTTTAAATTTTTAGTGGAACATCAAATCATGAATTGGCATTTTGAAGCTTTAATTATTTAGGAACTAGTCTATATGAAAATGTAAATGTTAAACACTCCATTAATATTATCAAAAAGTCATCTCTGCATGTTCTCGGTTACGTTCGGAGTTGTGAAACCGCGAAGCCCGGGGTCAGGGTAAAGAAAAAACTTAAAAATTTTGAAGATTCAGCTGTGATTTTACAATCGGCCGCCTGCCTGACGTCCACCCTCCTTGGGAACACTATTGTTGCTTATCAACTGTCTAAGCTGTGTCTCACAGATGGATGATAAATCATCTGACAGCCTATAATTATGACATATTTAATACTATAAATATGTTTCACAAGGTGTTAGGGATAGACTAATTTGCAAACAACTTCAAGCAGATTTATCTAGCAGTTTAATTTATCAATCATTTCGATATAAGAGTTTATCAGAAAGCGATGAAATATGCACTTAGTTCTATATCTCAAAGACGTTTACACGTCATTATTTCCAAATTAACCTCGAACATGTTACAGTACCTATAATGTTAATACATTCACCTCGTTAATCTAATACATTCTGGCTGAACTATTAATTACTGTTAATTTGATAAGGTTCCACGTCACGTACGGGGATGTCAGCTATGGAGTTTGCAATATTACGGGCAATAGAAGTGGCGTGTGGATTCTACACTAGTCCTATTCGAGGGCAATTAATTCGCCCATTCTACTTCTTCTTCATAGTCGTATTCCTCATGGCTGAGGGTCGTGGTCATTATGTGGAATGAAACACACACAACAACTTTCTTGGCATTATTAATGGAGAGGTTTGCCTTCTCCATTTCACACACAAGTTAATAATAATCAACCAGTGTGCTGATTTCCTTACGATGTTTTACTTCACCGGAAGCAAGTGGTGGTCGATGAAAACTACTATATATGAGTCAGATTTGTATAGAAACTCATATGGCACGAGTAGGATTCGAACCTGGGACCTTTTGATCCACAGGCGGGCGTCTTAACCATTACACCACCACCGCTTCGCCCATTCTACTACTACGGGAGAATAGGATGCTCACATAGATGTCATACGAAGCGATTAAGGGAAAAGAACAGCTGGCAGGCATACAATAGTTTTCCCAAATAGGGCGAGGCAAGGCTTGTGAAATGATAGTCGAATCTACAAATTTTAAAGATTTATTTTGTACGTACACCCTGGCCTTCGCTATTATTGTCGCTATAAAAACCAGGAAAACGCAGAAATAAGAGAGAGAAGGAAGAGAGTCAATGTCATATAATTGTAATGTTATCGCTGCCAAACTTAAGCCATATAATCATTGAAATAAAGTCTTCAATCGAATCAAATCTTCGTATAAATTTGAACTACATTTGTATTGAGTGAGCGTTACCGTAACACATATTTTCATTTATGTTTTCACGCTTCTATTTGCCCATTTATTTCTAATTCTACGGCTGTCAGCCATGAAGCACAGGTTATTAATCACAATCTTGTATGTTTATTTATTTACCCGCATCATAACTCCTAATTGCTTGATGCACGCGAATATTATGGAGTTAGTGGGTTGTTTTATGAAATTCATTAGCTGTGCCTCGGGCTCTTCTGCCTTAGGTACTATCCGGATAATAGTTAATAAAAATTATCTCGCTGGCATCCTTTCATCTGCTAGAAAAGAGCTGACAGTTTCCAAAAGGCTGAACATACATTTTGCGCACATAGCTGACAGTCTCGATAAAAATCTCTTAAACAAAAAAAACTTACATAAAAATCGGTTCAGCCGTTAGACTGCTACGATGCCACGGACAGACATACAGATACACGGACACGTTTCACTTAAAACTCCTTTTGCAGTCGGGGTAAAAGTGGCAGATTGTTCTCATAAAAGGAAACAAACTCTTCGATTGTTTGGTAATAAAATTTACCTCCGGCAACTAGTTTGGTCGAGGATGTGGAGGATGGCAAGAACTGTTTATATACGGCTCAGGACAGAAATGGTTGGCGTAGACAGAAGGAGGCCTATCAAATTCAATTCAAATTCAAAATTCTTTATTCAATTTTGGATGATATACATCACTTATTGACGTCAAAAAATTACTTAAACTAAGTCTACTGCCGGCTTCCAAAGCGCAAGTGAAGAAGAAGCGGCGCAACAAATTTCACCGCAGCCTTTTCTCCAAGGACGTCAATTAACAAATATAGGTCTTATACATATATTAAAAATTAGGAGGACGAATTTACACTTAAGTTGTGGAGATCTGGTTCCAACACTATATAGGTATCAAATACACCTATCAGGCAAGTCACCAGGCCTCGCCCTCAGGTTCGTGTTGAATGGTATCATTCAGTATGACAAAGGTACGAAATAAAAACATATTTAGTTTGTATTCAAATTAATCCTATGTTGTTTATTTAATATAGAGTATAGTTTGTTTTCAGTTATTAAACAAACACTGACGTATTGTTCTATTAACAGACTAATATTTTGTAGCGGATAATAAATATTCATATATGCTAAGCTTGTCGGTGTGCGATAGGCTACAGTTCGGTTTTTAGGTACTAACTCTGTTTAACATGTTATAACTGTATACATTTTCAACCCCTAAGTGGATACTAGAATACTAATTCTCATCTTAGACACTTTGACGACCATCTCATCTTTGACGGTGGCGCAGTGGTAAAGTGCTTGCCACTGAACCGAGAGGTTTAGAGGCAAGCACTTTACCATTGCGCCTGGTTAGACCCATTGCGCCTGGTTAGAACCATTGCACCTGGTTCGAACCCCGGTAAGGGTCATGATGGAAAATGATCTATTTCTGATTGGCCCGGGTCTTGGATGTTTATCTATATATATTATTGAGTTAGTATCCCATAACACAAGTCTCGTATTTACTTTGGGGCTAGCTCAATATGCGTGATTTGTCCTAATATATTAAAATATATAAAGCGAAGTCTGGGCTCCGTGTTAAGAACCGAAAAAACGCTTTCGGTTCTTACGTCGGAGCCCAGACTTCGCTTTTCTACTTTTTCGTCTCCACTTCGGACGGTTGTCGACATCACTAGTTACATCAGATAAATTTTCGACCCCCATCCAAAGCGGTCAAGAGCATTCTAGTTCTCGGTTCTTCCTCAGCACTGAGCGTCGGAGCTCAGAGTCAGCGTATTCGATATCCCTAGTTGTCAGACCATTCTACCTATTCATACTCTTTGCTGTGGAAAAGATGTATTTTTAGGGCTTTGATGTTCTGTCTGACGAAATTTATTTTTAAGAGACATCACAACGCGCCTTATAAAGGCAACAGGAGATTTGAGAGCTGGCAGCTTTTTTACACAACGTGTGAGATTCGCAATACAGCGAAGAAACACTGCTATAGTTTTGAATTTTTTTTTAATTTATATATTGTTTTTGTGTATTATATGAAATGAATGAAAATTAATAAATTCTCCTATCATCACATCGTTACAATATTGTTATGTTTTTATGTGGACTCGGTAATGTTTGAACGCAAAACATATCGAAACAGAATGAAAATATAAATCAAATAACAACCTCGTTACATATAAGGTTTTATAACAACAAGACGACTAAATCAATATGATGTGAGCGAGAACCATCGAAACAGTAAATCCTTAAGTAACAGATATGAATATATGTATACTATTATTATAAAGAGTTTGTCAGTTTGTATGTTTGAGGAATGAGGAAACTACTGAATCAATTTCAAAAATTCTTTCACCATTATATGAAAGATAGATACATTGCCCATGATTAGGTACTGTAGGCTATATTTTATCTCAAAATTCCCACATGAGCGAAGCCCCGGGTAACATCTAGTATTATTATAAAAGACGGTATTTTCTTGGCGTTCACTTTCTGTAATAATATTTTCGTTTATTTTAATTAACCATCCTACTAATAATATAAATATGTGAAAGTTTGTGTGTATATATAAGTTTGTTACTCCTTCACGAAAAATCTTCTGGACGGATTGTTATGAAATTTGGTATATGGATAGAATGTAACCTGGAATAAATCATAGGGTACTTTGTACCTTGAGATATTTATTTAATCATTCCCACTGCTGGGAATGGCCTTCCCTAAAAATATGCGGGTTGGTGGATTTTGTTTTTGCATTTGTATAGTTGAAATACATGTTTAAAAAAATATACAATAGCGAAGTAATGACATACGCCAACAGTACCCTAATCTCGGTCAAATATCCCCTAAACTCATTTGCATATTGTCACAAGCGATATTTCACGCAAGTTACGGGCAAGCGGCGTCACTAATGGTGTCGAGGTCGAAAAACGCGTTAGTTTTATTAATAGTTTCAAGATTTTAATATTTGATGGTAAAACGAATAGCATAGTTTGTATGAATTTCAGAAAGGTAGTCCCTTAAAATGTGAATAACAAACAGCATTTATTACTCAAGCTGTTCTGTGGGGCTTTGCACGTTTAGGAATGTTATGTACTTATTCCTGGTGATATTTTTATCCGTGCACATCATCGAATACGTCCAGTGCGAGAAGATTTTGCTTTAGTAAGAACCATCCTTACACACTTCAAAATTTTTATTTTTCATGTGAAAACTTCTTTAGCGGCGTTGTGCACTTTTTGTGATGGGTAAAAAGTGTTAAACTCGCGTCAGGACACGTGACCTGCGTAGTGAGACTTTGCTATTTTCATCTCACCATCAAGTGGACTCGCAGTGAGACGCAGCTAACCAATCACAGTGCGCCATTGTGACGCAACGACAACCATACGGCAATGTGATTGGTGCACTTCGACACAGTGTGCAAGTTTCCTCACGATGTTTTCCTTCACCAAAGGAAGCAAGTGGTGGTCTATGAAAACTACTATATATGAGTCAGATTGGTATACAAACTCATATGGCACGAGTAGGATACGAACCTGAGACCTTTCGATCCCTATGCGGGCGTCTTAACTACTACACCACCACCGCTTCAAAAATCTCTAGTAGGATCACATGATGGCTGGATGATTTGAATGATAACGTGCGGGGTAGCAGCATACTGCAGTCAATTGGTATTTTAGTAAGAAGAAAGGGTTTCCCTGTTTATCCTCAGCTTTGTTCGAAATAAGTTTTGATGAAGAAAAATGTTTTATACCTATTTACGATTCCATCAACACGAGCATATTTCATTAACCCTATAATATTTCAGACACAGTGTTATGAATATTTTATTTTGTGTGGACAATGAGGTGGCAGGTTTCGGCGGTACGTTTCAGCGACGGAAACAATCAGTCACATCGAATACGGTGGCATAAGGGCGGCGGCACACTAGGAATAATTAATACTATACAATATACATTATTGAACTAAATTAAAATAATAAAATATATACAAATAAAAATGTTACAGATAATTAAATGATATTATTATAATAATAATAAAATTATATATTAGTTTGTTTCTTTATCAGTAGTCGTTTTAATATATCTACTTATTTATACATGGATAAGAATTACGCAATATATAACATGTCTGTGAAGTACACATACGCTATGATATGCCACGCGAGCTCAATGCAGATTGGTGGGTTTTAATTAACGACTGCAAATACAACCGGGATCTATGACTTTCCGATACGTTTGGTCACCCATCCAATGACCGAGCAATGATGATAAAACATTTCAAGACTATCCTGTAATATTTATATATTTATATGCACACAAAGAAAAATCAGAATAATTTAATAACATTTTAGATTATTCTATTTTCACACCTTCCAAACATTCTTTATTTACACAAAACGTTTACGTTACTTTGAATTTGAATAACGTTAAACATTATTTATACAGTCACCGCAATGCACGTCAAGCTTTATAACCAATACGATACACCACAAAATAGGTCGTACGTAACACGTACTCCCTTTGCATTTACTTTCTACTTCATTGTTATTATAATTTGCTGTAATTAAGTCCAGCATTTAGCATACGTACAGTCAACAGCTCATCAACCTACCCAAATTCATTGCAAAGTCGCTCCTATTACCGCGCCATAAAGGTTCATGTTGGGTAACTTGATATGCTGTTGACTGTACACAGAGTAGCACCGGAGACCAAGCTTCTTATAAACAATTTCGTATGTGACTAAAAAATCTGTTTCCGTGGGAAATACTTTTTTAATGTTCCTTTACCCTCGGAACAAGTATTCAGCAAGTATGTAATTCTACTAAATATTGATTGTTATGAAATTTGGTACACGGGGAGAATATAATCTGGAATAACACGTAGGGCACTTTTTATCCCGAAATTCCCACGGGTGCAAATCCTCGGGGCGCAGCTAGTCACTTATATATATTCGTAAGAAAATTAAAAAAATCTTATTTCAACACTAATTCTACTTCTTCAATTCTATATTAATTTTTTATCTAATACACTCTCACTAGTTATTTTAGTTAAATATTATAAATTATAAAAGTGTTTGTGTGTTTGTATGTCCGTCTTTCACGTGAAAATGGATCAACGGGTTGAGGTGATGTTTGGACTGCTGGTGGCTGTCATAGGTCATACTTTATGTGGAGTCGCAGGCAACAGCTAGTAAACTATACATTTTCCTATAGACAGATAAAATTATAGATTCCTCCTATCTTTGGTTTCACTCATACAATAAAGAGAAAAGCATATGAAGAAGTTCATGGCATGGCTATGTATCTGTATGAGCGCGATAAACTCAAAAACTACCGAACGGATTTTTGTACGGTTTTAACTATGATAGTAATTCCTGAGAAAAGTTTCAGGTAGAGGAAGCTAAGTTTCAGGTAGAGGAGGATGATTACAGGTTTAAGGGATGATTAAAGGTTTTAGTTTAAGATAGTATTTACTACAGTTATACCGAACCGATTTCAAAAATTCTTTCACCATTAGAAAGGGACATAATCCAAGATTGCTATAGGCTATATTCTTATCTCAAAATTCCCACGGGAGTGAAGCCCGGGCAACATCTATTATTATTATGTAAGACGGTATGTCCTTGGCGATTAAAAATAATATTTTCGTGTATTTCTGTTAACCACCCTACTAATACTTTCAGGTAGAGATTACAGTTTTAAGGTCATCATTTACTATGGTTATACCCGATCGAAGCCAGGTCGAGCCGCTAGTTAGCAACACGAGAAGAAACGGTACAGAGTACTAATATCGTGTAACCGGTTTTACAAAGCCCAATCTGCCGATTTCTATGAGTTTGGTCAGGAAATTGTATGGAATACTTTTATCTCATGTGGGTATCTACGCCTGTCGTCTTTCGTTTTAGTGTTCGAATTTTTCTTTTCTCATTCCGAGGTTACAGTACACTTATGCACTGCAACGACTATGCGAGAGGTTGTAAAGGGGCAATTTCTTAATTGTTTGCGACATTGTAAGTCTAGACAAAGCCTTGGAAAGCCTACGCAGGTAAGGAATTAGTGCACTATAGTTGCTGTTATGAAAATTGCAGTTGTTAACCTCGAAATTGAGGTTACGTTGCGAGGTAACGTTTAGCGCAAACTTGTTGGTATTTTTACAATGTGTTTGTTTGCCTTGCAGTGAGCTATTGGCGTTTACAAAAAAAAAAATATGATTTCATCAAAATCACTATATATGCCAATGTCACTATTTTGGAGTCAAAAGCATTCCTAATGTACATTATTTGTAATGTACTAAAACAATAATAATTAATCATCAAACAAGTGGCGTGGAGGTGTGTGGTGTCGCCCTATACTGACTACAGCATGGATATCGTACAAGGTGATTAAGGGTCACACCACCTTAGTTGCTGACAGGCAACAATAGCATTCCCAATAGGGTTGACATACAGGTGGCCGGTTATATAATTACAGCCGAATCTTCGAAATTATAACGCAGCGACCTGGGAATACTCTCTCTCATACTCTTTCTTATATATTGCGAGGTATTTAGTCATTGTATAGTTACGTCTCCCGCGCATCGAGGAGAGACTGAGGTCGGGCTACGGAATAAACGAGATAGCAATACTTTACATCAAAAAACTCCTAGTAATATTGGTTCTACTATTACCACGTGCAATATCAGATACTATTCTGTTCTCGATATATAATGTAACACAAAGTCTACCTGGCCGGAGTGCAATTGACATAATTTTCACATCTCCGTCGTATCGCTGTTACAAACAGTCGTAACCGCAGCTTTAATGATATCTTTAGTCGGTTGCTCTGTTAAGGACACCCATATGCATCATCACAGATTACATATATATATTACCAGTAGCATCATCGATACTCAACTTAATATTCGTTTAGTTACGACTAGCTGTACCGTGACTTCTTCAGCGTAGAATAGTTAGTTCCCACAGCATAATTATATTTTTGTGTTTACCCGTGTCTAAATTACTAATGTGATAGTCGAATAATACGTTTTTTCAACATGATTTTCGTACAAACTTTCATCCTCCATTAGTTTTTTGGGGTCGCGCTATTTTAATATAATAATGTTGACTTGAATTTACATTGTGTCTTCATACGATGGCCAAGTCAATGTATTTATATGAAACATAAAAGATTTTAACACATATTGATATGGTCACTATAGGATATTGTTAGGTTATCTAATTTCGTAACAAGTTAAGACAGAATGGTCCCTTAAGTGGGGACTTAATAAATTAATAGCCGACTTTGTATTACATGGATACTATGGTAGAAGAACTGCGTTGTGCGAGACTTCTTTTGGTATTATTTTAAAGTATTATTTTTATGAGATAATTAACATTTTTCTGATAACAATAAAAGATTGTGACAAAAATGACAGTTTTGTAAAAAAAGTTATTTGTCACAGTAAAACGAAAAAAAATTGTCGCAAACAGAAATATCAGATAATTCAATGTCGACGAAATCTAGCGGAATAGCATCGTAATCCGACACAGATAATTTGTTTTTAATACGGCTTTAGGATTACTCCCACTGGCACATAATACAATGGATAATACATTTTTTATTCTTATCGAAATGTGTTATATAAAATAAATAATACACACTTACTAAATATAAATATATTAGGATAAATCACACAGATTGAGCTAGCCCCAAAGTAAGTTCGAGACTTGTGTTATGGGATACTAACTCAACGATACTATATTTTATAACAAATACATATATAGATAAACATCCAAGAGCCGGGCCAATCAGAAAAAGATCATTTTCCATCATTACTCGACCGAGGATCGAACCCGGGACCTCTCGGTTCAAAATCAAAATCAAATCATTTATTCAGAAATTAGGCCTTCACAGGCACTTTTTCACGTCATAATCTAAATTAAATGATGTTTACCAAAGCTACAAACTACTAGCATTTCGGAACGACCACTGCTGAGAAGAAATGCCGAAAGAAACTCATTCAAACAGTGTTGGTCCCTATTATGCCAGAAGGGCTTACCATTTTTTATATATAAATTTATGTATAATTTTTTATCAGTAATATAACATGTAAGTACATAATAAAGTACATGGTCAAAAGGTATACTGAAACATATTATGATTGTGATCAAGTGCTGATGAAAGGAAAATATATATACTTATATATATATATGTATAATTAACCAAACAAAAAAAAAACTTTTAATAAAAGATCGAGCTGACCAGTTCCCCCGGCAGCACCCGTTCACGAGTTGACGCGTGAGTCAGCCATCGCGAAGCTCAACCACAATAGAGGGAACCTCCCGACCCGATCCACGATGCCGCTACCGGTTTGACCATTTGAATGTGCATGACATACTCGATCTCCATAATCTAACATAATAGATACCTATGTTACTTTCAGACACTTGGAGATCACAAATCACGTATATGTTTTACAAGTAAATGTCAAAATCAGAGGCAAGCACTTTAACATTGCGCCACCGAGGTCGTCAAAATTATAGACATGCCTAGTATTATTAATAAATACTTCATTATAAGAGGTGCTGCTTGTATTTGCAATACCTGTAGAAGGTAACTATACGTTATAAGTATACTTATGTAATTGACGTTCGTTCGTTCCCTCGCTCGTTCGTTCCCTCGCTTGTTCGTTCCCTCGCTCGTTCTTCCCTCGCTCGTTCGTTCGTTCGTTTGTAACGCACGTAACGCGATAACTTTCGAACCGTTGGTCTGATTTTGATTAAATTTAAAAGGTATGTAGGATTTGCCAATTGAATTTTCAATTTCGTGGGGCATCAAAATCTCCACAATTTTGTAAAAACTCATCAAAAATTTATCGTGTTCGCGAGGTCTAAGTTCGCGGCGAATAACTAGTAATTTTTAATCGACCATTGTACACATAGTTGGCAAATAAAAAAATGAATACATATTATAGATTTTATTCATTACACTATTAGTATTTAAAAATATGAAAATGTAGAAATGTGTATCTGGGCTCTGACGCTGGACGGAAGCTGCGGAAGGAGCCGGGAAAACGCTGAGTTAAAAGCAGAGAGATACAATTTAAAAATGCAGACAAACACTTTCTTTATATTTATATGTATGGATGATTTTAGGCAATTCTTTATTAAGTAGTTCAATCTATGCTGTTAGGTTTAAAGAAATTTTAGCAAATAGGTACAGCGAACAATACATCAACCTATTCAAATTTGTTGCAAACTCACCGCAATTACCGCGCCATAGATGTTCATGCAACAGTACATGACATATAGTACATGCAACAGACACACAACAGTATTGTCATCAGAATATCGTATATTATGAACATTCTAGATTTTCAGACAAAGTTGCGATATCTAACTAGATATAACGTCAATGACAACGAAAATAATTTCAGTTAAAAGCCTTCTCAAATCACCGCCGTAATAACTTCGATCGATTTTATATCAATGAGCTATTTCCCTTATATTTTAGCTTATAAAATTCAAGCCGGTCCATTTCCTTGGGGATCACATTTTGTCATCTTAAAATGGATTGGAGTGATTCTGAATTATGTTATATAGGTATGTTATATTTTCAGTTAGTATTTTTATTTTACTTAAAAGTGTGAGTTGCAACACTCAACATGACGTTGACTTTTGACTTTAAACTGCGCGCCGCTGACGTTTAGACAAAATGGCGTACTTGCGTTTTTCTGCGCATGTAAAAGTTAACTTCAGAGTTGACTGGTTAGGTTTTTAATTTTATCAGTGGTCAAATGACTATCCTTAAAATTCGCCCCAAAATTGTAGTGTGGATTAGGGGTTAGAGGAAAAAATATATTAAAAATCATCTTTTTAAATTATAGATTTATGACATATAAGGCTAGTTCAGATCTATGGTTTTTCAAGACTTGCGTATGCATAATTATGCGCAGGAATGTGACGTTTATTGTGTGGAGTTTCATGCATAATATGTGTCACTGAAACACCTCACTAGACTACCAATGTCGTTCAGCCAAATCCATGAATATTCGAGTAGTACGATCCTACTTTCGATCTGTCGTACCTGCATCTAGGTACCTGCATACATATGGAGAGGGTTCAGTAGGTAGTTTCAAATTGGGTCAATGCTTATTAAGGAGCTAAGTTCCATTTTGATGCATTACGTGAATCTTACAAATAGACTGAATAGTATTTTTTAATTTCTTTTCAAGTGTGTTAATTGACATCACATTACTTAATGACTGACTCAAGTAATCGCATACACTCTAGTGAATTTAAACTGTTAACCAGTGTGCAGGATTCCTCACGATGATTTCCTTCGTCGGAAGTAACTGGGGGATACATACACCTGCACACAAATTGTCAGTTTTCACCAATGTGTATGCGATTATTTGAGTCAGTCATTATATGAGTCAGATTGGTATACAAACTCATGTAGCACGAGTACGATCACAGGCGGTCGTCTTAACCACTTCGCCACCACAGCATTGAATTGGATGAGGAATGTAGACAATCCTTCAAGAAATAGAAGAATAATCGGGAAAAATATCTTTGAACACTTGGGTTTCTATTTCAATTCTTAGAAACTCCCAAATCTGTAAAAGATTTTAAGTAATGAAAGAAAAAAAAACTTATTCTTAAAAACTGCAAAAATCAGAAATCATTTATATGAATTTGTAAAAAAAAAACTACCAAATTTTGACAATACCTCGTACAAATAAATTCAAAAACTCCTAGTCCGATTTTTATGAAATTTGACACAGAGATTGACGAATCCAGGAGTAAAATAGGCTATTTTCATTTTTGTTTTTACCTAAACGAGCCGGCATAGGCCGCTAATCTTAAATATACAATTTGTACATTTATAGAAACTAGCACGTAAACTAGAACTTGTACAAAACATACTATTAAGTTTCAAATAATGATAGAGATATAATCCATAATGAAATATATGTCATTTTTGTAGATTATATAACATATGAATGTTTTTGAGCTGCGTAATGAAGACACGTGAAAACTAGTGATTGTATATTTATGGATTGTCGTCATCATAGACAAATCGATTCAAATGCTTTGGAATATCAACCATTCCATAATGCGAGTTTTCGATTCGATGGTCGAAACTATTCGTACTGAGCAGCCAATCACATTGCGACATTGTGATGCGACGACAATAATGCTGCAATGCGATTGGGTGGCTTCGTCTCACTGTGAAAATTGGAACAAATGGTGGACTTAATTAACACTTTACACCATTCCCTACCAGCCAACCATAAATTGCGGTATAAAGTGCAAGTGCATCTATTAAATATTTATTTTCATTATATACACAGACAAACATTTTATATGATAACAAAGTTCTACTTTTCCACTGACATTTTTAGTGTTAAGAGTTTCGTGTACGGGCAACGACATTATTTTTTACAACACGACTACACTTTAAGCTCAGAGCGAGTGTAAAAATGTTGTATAATATTTATATCCGCGTTTTTAATAAAAAATATCAAGTTTTTTTGTTTGTAAACACCATTTCTTTTTCTGTACGTGTTTCGACGAAAACAAATTGTGTGAATATATTATTGATGATTTGTAATGGTGTGTGCCCTTCGCCCTAAAATAGCACCACTCCAAAGAGTTTACAGCCTTGATAAATAATAGCTACAGCATTTCTGATTGATTAATTACTCAACCGCATATCAAATTCAAAATTATTTCTTAAACTTGGGATGATATGAAATGATAGACAATAAGTGTATTGACGTTAAAAATTACTTAAAATTAATAGTCTAAGAAGCTGAAAAAGAAGCGGAGTAACAAACAAATTTCACCACAGCCTTATCTGCAAAGACATCAATTAATAAAAGTAGGTCTTATTTTATCAAGGTCATTATTTTCTTATTCAAAAATAGTTCCCGAATAATTTCCTCCCAAATTAACTTGAAGAAAAACTAGTAGAAAATTTATTACTAACTCGATACAAGTTTGAAATTTAATTTTGTTTAATCAGGGCTATCGTATACTGTTTTGAGAGCCAAAATGATTATAATTTTAATATTCTTTGAGAGTATAGTATGCTTTTTCACGTGAAATGTTTAAAGCCAATATTACTAAATATATATAGGCAACCATAGCATTCTGACGTACATACCGTATACGTTGACGTTGAAACAAAAAATCATCTTTAAAAAAATCAAGTTTATTTTTACATTGTGCGGCTTTGAGGCGACTCAGCCGCGAAAGCAACCGGGACGTATAGATGAGAGAGACTGGCAGCCCTAAAACACACAATTAGCGTTAACTCCGCTCAAACATAAAGTTTTCCGCTCGGCAAGTAGTTGCGAGCCACATTTTAACTTCCAATAAACTGTATCGATCATAACTTGAATTGATTCTTTACTTTATTAAAAGTTTGGCTTCTTTTCCGAGCTTGTGAGCTGCTTGGGAAGTAAAGTCGAGTATATAATATTCACTTTACGTCAGAGGACTCTGTTACTTCCTCACCTATAGAGCTTCGGAGCATAGCATACGTCGCGACTGGAACAGACGCCCCGAGCATCCGTCCCGGCACCTTCTAATACTGCCATACTTAATGTTACTACGATCTTGGCCTTATAATGGTCGTCACGCCAGAATGCTACACAGGAGGTCCTGGGTTCGATTCCCGGTCAGGTCAACATGGAAAATGATCTTGTTCAGATTGACCTGGCTATCTATTGGCTATTTATCTATATATTTTATAGAATATAGTATGCTTGAGTTAGTATCCCGACACAACTTTCAAACTTACTTTAAGGCTAACTCAATTTGTGTGATTAAAAAAAAACTCAATAGTGTTTTATTTGATGTAATATTATCAAAAAAATTTTCTTCTTCTCATCGAGTCGGAATATTTATTCAGACGTGTTCCACCAATACGTGGCCACGCTGATCGCTTTGTCGTTAGCCTGGTCCAAGTCCTCCCTAGTGCAGGGGGAGGGAGGGTTCTCAGAGCGATACCGCGTGGCCGCCGCCGCTGTCATTATTACAGTTTTTAAATTAAAATTAAAAAAAGAATTTGTATCACTATCTGACTTTAAAATAATTAATTTGTACTGTGGTATTGTCAATTTTATGAATGACTAGCTGAGCCCCAGGGCTTCGTTCCCGTGGAAATTTCGTAATAGTACCTTAAATTCATGTGAAGTTTTGTGCCTGGCAAATTTCAAGAATGGTTGGATGGAGTAGATAAAGTGTGAAGAGGTTACAAATAAAAAAAACTTACTTTCGTATTTATAGAATTATAGCATAATTAATCAGTAATATATAGTATTTATAGCATAATTAATCAGCGGTTGAAAAGTTAAAGTCATTATAGCACCATATCGTGGCTTAAACAAAAGATAATTCATTGTATCGTCTCGAAACTGAACTTTATTACAAAGGCAATCCTTTATGTTCACGAGTTTCTCTTATTGAAGTTATAGCTATATACCTATTGAAAATTATTGGTTTCCCGATACATGACAATATATTGAGGATAATGGCCCCAAGCTCGGTATTTATTACGTTTAAATTTGACTTTTAGTAATAAAGTACAGCCAACGATCTCAACTTACTTCTGCTGCTATTAATATCGCAGCTCAACATATATATTCATGTAAAGAGATTTATCCTCTGAGTGTACTTGTTCAAATCAGACAGTATTGTATCACGTCCTTATCCTTTACAGGGTAGACAGAGCCAATTTGAGATTAAATAGAAATAGGTTAGTAGTTTATCGCCTTGATTGACTTAAAATCTTTGTGGCAGGAGAAGCAGCTAGAATATTCAAAGTTTTTCTTTTACGTAGCTATATGTATATATATATATCTATTTAACTTCCCTGCCCACCTACATAGTACAATTGTCTGCCTACGCATGTTAACTCTGTCTATTACGAATATCATTATAATATTACTTAAAGGATCGTAAAGCTTGTAACACAAACGCAATATTTTCCAGCTGACCTGGTGGAAAACTGTATAGACCGAGATCCGACGGAATCCATCGTTATAAAATTCATCAAACTGCAAATCTCGCTTTACTTTGTACACTGCATTATTCGTGGTACGCTCATAAAGTATCCCAAGATTCAAACTACCTACTAGTACAACGAAAATGTCTCTAAAATTCTCCGAAAAATTGCAAGCAAATTCCGACTTTGAATTTAGAGGGTTACAATTCAATTTTGAAGGGAGTGTCCCGTTTGGCGGTATTGAGATCGATTCAGCGTTGCATTTGCTGCAAGTGAACCAATTTGGGTGATTTTGTTCAAGGCTTTAAGACTTTGATGCGAAATAGTCTGGGCGCTAACAAAAATGCCTAATTTCGGCCTCATATACTCTCAAATCTGAATCTAGATAAAAACTGAGTATTTTGAAAAAGACCGGTTTCAGCCAGATCTACGTTCGGAAGCCGGTTACTGCGCCTCACCTTGTTGCCAATTAAAATGTGATTCATCGTTTTCATACGGTTACAAGTTTTTGAACGGATTTAGTTGAAACCCTATTCCACTATCGTATGGATTACTGATTTGAATGAGTGAATGATATTTCAATTGTCTTTACCGCCATAATGTCGCACTGAGAGCTAAATTAAGAGCTGTGTAACTTTTGAAAGTGTTTTCAACAGTTTCAGGTCTTTCATATTTTGTGGAAACCCTGACCGCGTTTTTAACTGGCTGTAGAAAAAAATTATGAATCTAATTTAAACTGTGTTTTCACACGCTTTTTAAGTAATTTTCTTAAAATCAATGAACATCTTTGATTTAAAATGGTCATGATGGAAAATGATCTTTTTCAGATTTTGTTATAAAATATAGTATCTTTGAGTTAGTATCCCATAACACAAGTCTCGAACTTACTTTGGGATATATATATATATATATATATATATATATAGGAGATTTTTTCTACTTTTAAAAATAATTATGAAACTATAAATATTAAGACGTATCATTATTTTTGTGTATATAGGTACTTGTATTAGTATACGTCTGAAGTACAAAACTTAACGTCTAATTGGCTATAGTCGTAGCATTTCTCTGATGGAAAAAGGAATCCTATTCATTGGATAAACTCATTACACAAAATGGGATTAACAGACACATTTGATCCGAACAGTCCCTAATCTAGTTTCAAAGTAAATCACAGATACGCGCGCAGCTTTCTTTTTATTGTAATCGATACAATTAATAGTGTTTTTATACTTTTTCTTGACTAGGTATATACGAATACGTATTTGTATTTAAAATTATATGTAAAAAAATCCAGCGTCCTGTCCCGGTATCGCTCGGGTGAATCACTCTTGTGACACGAATTTTATATATTAGTGAAATAAATATATGATCTAATAATCAACCAGTAAAAGGCTGACAAATTTAAAAAAAGGATATAATATATTTTTAACAGTTGATAGCAATGTTAAATAAAAATTAATTTAAAATTTAAAAAGCCCTAAATCAGAATTTATTGGCGTCCTCTTGTCTGCTTATTTACCATACCTACACTCTCGTTGATATTCTCATTCAAATAAAAAAACATCAAAATCGGTACAACCCTTTAGTTGCTACGATACTACGGACAAACATACACAGACACATTAAACTTATCTCCTTCTGTCGTCGAGGGATTGACAAACCAATCATTGCCGATTTTTACGTAATACTTACTACAATAATCTGTTCGCTAGTCCACTATCGATTCATATGTGATTTTACGAACAATCGCCTGCTCGATGTAAACTTTAGTTTGCCTTTAAGTTCAAAATTGTTCTTATACTATATAGTCGCCTCAAAGAACATCGCTCGTCACTCTACATAGGTAAATACGTTTCATTTTCTTGCATTGCGCAGCGTCCTGCTGTCTAATCGCATTTGTAGCTTATTTAGGACCCCCTTACATAACAAACCTACTAAGTTACACTACTCCATAATAAATAAAGGGTTACCCACCGGACAATAACCGTAGGATTGAATTAATTTCAGCGAAACGGATGTAGTCGTTGTCAGTTTGTATTATACTCTGATTTTAGTGTCTCAAGAACAATGGCCCTTACAAAGCCTTTCTTGAGTGACAAATGAGAAATACTTCCTTAAACCTTAAACCCATAGGAGCTCTCGTTCGGATGTAGGGTTACTCACGGGAATTTAATTCATCGTCAATAAATTTGAAGTGGTTCTTGTTAATTGAGTATTTTCCATAAATATATGAAGAGGGAAAAGAAAGTCGAGAAGGCAGAAAAAAGGGAGATGAAGGGCTTATTTATTCATAGATGAATGTCATTCACTGGTTTAATATTTTCTTATTTCAATTATTAGGATCTAGCTACGCCCACGTTAGCCTGCGAGTAACCTCAAGTCATTAACTAAATATATTCTAAATTTCATAGAAATCGGTGGTATAGTCGTGAAAGCAATAGCTTATGCATCTATCATGTTAGTATATTTGTACATAATTAGTTAATTTTTGTATTTTATACATTTTTTTATTTTAAAATAAACTATAAATAAAAATAATCTTCCTACGCGTCACAGGGAGGCAACGTGCCCTAGACACTTTGTATATTACGTCTAGCATTATGAATATTAATATCCAAATACAAAGTAACTCTCTTATATGAGTGATTTCCCGATTATTTCCTAAGCAATAAATCGGCATAGCTCAGGGTCCACTTTCCTAATTAGGAACAGAAGAATTCTTCTCTTCTATCAATCAATCAATATTTATTTTTTAGAATACAGTATAAAGGTGTTACAATTTCGTATAAGGTACATGTATTCCGACGATGAAGCGGTGGTAGTGAAATGGTTAAGACGCCCATCTGTGGATCGAAAGGTCCTAGGTTCGAATCCTACTCGTGCTACATGAGTTTGTCCAGTCTGACTCATGTATAGTAGTTTTCATCGACCACCACTTTCTTCCGGTGAAGGAAAACATCGTGAGGAAACCTGCGCACTGGTTGATTCTTATAAACTTGTGTGTGAAATGGAGAAGGCAAACCACAAGGCAATGCCAATAAAGTTATTGTGTGTGTTTCATTCCACGTAATGACCACGACCCTCAGCCATGAGGAATACGACTATGAAGAGACATGTATTTTCTACCTTATGTCAACACATATTTCTCTTTGTCCTAGTTGTCACGTCATAGTTACGGATTTGTCCCTTCTACCAGGTGCAGATGGAACCGGCATAGCCAGACATTAGTTCCCTATGCAATTTGTATATTAATATTTGTTGGTTTACGCAAGACTTGACTGTAGGCAGCGTATTTCATAAAAATACCAATTCATCTAATAGCTAGCTCGCTTGCAGCATAATCTCACTCTTTATAAAACATATTTTGATACATATTTCTCGATCCATTGGGAATTGGAACTCATGTAAAATCTGACAGTTTTAGGAATAAAACTGTAGATAAAGAAAATTGTATTTCAATAATATCTTAATCAGTATACATAAATCTGTATTTGAAGCGGTGGTGATGTAATGGTTAAGTTGAAAGGCCTCAGGTTCGTATCCTACTCGTGCCACATGAGTTTGTATACCAATCTGAGTCATATATAGCAGTTTTCATAGACCACCACTTGCTTCCGGTGAAGGAAAATATCGTGAGAAAACCTGCATACTGGTTCACAGTTTAGTTCCGTAGTGTGTATGCGACTATCTGAATGTCAGATTCCTTTAGACGACTTGAACAAAATTACATACACCAATGTTAGCAATAACACACTCGAATGATGATGAAACTGTATTAAGAAAGTTTTTTATGGCATGTGATGTCCATCTAGCAAGCACACTTGAAGGTAAGTGATCACCGCTGCCCATAAATAACTGAAGTATCTGGAGCATCACGGGAACGTTGCCGGCTTTTCAAGAAATCTTCGTAGAACTCGTTTTCTGAAGGTTACAATCTCGTATCAGAGAATACAGACTTAAAGACGCTGCAGCAAATTGATTCCACAGTTTAGTTTTTGGTAAGAAGTTTTTTCGATTGGGAGATAAAGGACCGATATATCAGATACTTTAACACCGCTTGGTGATAAAGTATCTGATAGTCTATTATGTAACATATCGAACAGACAGCGTTAAAATTTGTGTTTCACAATAACCGGAACTTCAGATTTATCTAGCAGGTTAGTTTATCTGTCAAATATTTTACCAGAGAGTGGTGGCCCTAACTCCCTGATATGCTGTCCATTGCATTTCGAAATTAATTTCCATTCATGTGTAATTTTTTCTGACCACGTCCAGATTATTTCCCTTCCAGAAATGTAACTAATTTTCCTCATCTTTTTTCCTTTGCGTCCTCAATATTTTCCAGTAGTTTTGCGCGCGGTCACGCTTGACGGTATGGACAAAAAGGTCGCTAATTGAAAGCTATCGACTCGGAATGAAATTAGATTGCCTTTTCCGTATCATCGAACTTTCTGTGCCAAAAGCATTGTTCTGGCATGAGTCGAGGGTGATTTTTGATTAACATGTACAATTTTGATATGGGTTTCCCAGTTTAAATTGTTGAATATTGAACTCACGTTAGACATATTAATTGATTTTAATATTATTATACATAGTCAAATTACACGGTTCAGTTAGCCCTAAAATATATTCGAGACTAATGTTTTGAAGCCGTGGTAACACCACCACTAGTATCCGCCGTCATAAACCTATGGTTATGACGCCCGCCTGTGGATCGGAAGATCCCAGGTTCGAAGCCTTCAGCCTCGAAGTTTGTATATCAATCTAATCTATGGTAGTTTTCATCAACCACTCGCTTCCAGTGAAGGAAAACATTGTGAGGAAACCTGCACACAGTTTGAATATTGGAATCTTCAAAGATAAAGGGTTATTTTTAAGACTGTGTTTCGGTGTGTCACAGCCGAGATTGAACTGCAAGCACTACTTTAATAACTTTTATATCTAACTAGCTTTTTCCCACAACTTCGTATGTGAGGAAAAATCCGTTCCCCGTGGGAATTTCAGGAAATTCCATCTACATGCAACTACATGCTAAATTTCAGCTTCCTAGTCAGTCAGTCAGTCACTCAGTAACGGAAGAGTTTTATATATAAGTACTGATGTTGCTATATTTAGATGCATAACTCCGTTCTCTGGCTAAAAATAAGATATTTATACGCACTATTCCCTTAACCTAAGAGAATTTACCCGAACAAATCGCGTGGCAAATTACGCGACCTTATGTCCACTTATGTGGTGGAATACCAAGTCCTACAATCAGCCTACAAGTACAAAATAATGTGCTTGTAGAAAAAAAAGTTCTTGAAATAAACCAGTTAACATTTTAAAAAATGAGACACTTTTCACACCACAAGTATCACTACAAGATATTATAAAGCATCTGATAGCCTATTATATATATCGAACAGATAGCGTCTATAGTTGACTTTCAAATGTGTTGGATAGGGCTAACTGGCCAATCACGTCACGCAGATTTATATAGTATAGTTGGTTTATCTTTCAGCTACAATTATGTATGTATTTAATCTGAAAATGGGGAAAGAGTTCCTAAAAATATCTGAATAAATAGGACGAAACGTATATCCCGCGTCACGAAAGAAAGAGATATTAAACTAGATATTGCCCACGGCTTTGCCCGCGTGAATTTCTCTGCGAAAGCGGAACAGACATCAATTCTCATTATGTTTCACATGTTATGTGGTAGTTGATTTTTTAAAAAATAAGTAGCCTATTCTAATCGGTTCAACGGTTTAGCCATGAAAGCGGAACAAACGAACAAACAGGCAGACAGACCTTCGCAACAAACGAAACAGGTAGACAGACTTTCGCTCCACCTCTCCAACTACCTCAACACCAAAAATTAACTTAATTCAATGCTCCGTTTTGTTGTGAAAGAAACAAACACACTTTAACATTTCTAGTGTTATAAGTAGGTACACTTTTTTTTTAATTAATTTTTTATTTATGACCAAACAGTCCGCCGTAAACCCATTTATGGTGGCAGCTTATCTGTGCAATCTTTAATGTTAACGCTCTCAGAGTAACCACAGACAAGATGAGTTACTGACAGGGACTTGTATAATTCTAGGGAAACTCTAAATTGTATGGGCAATGAATTGTGTTTTTTATAATTTATATTCACAAGTCATGGCGCCTTTGCGCAATCTAAAATGTAATGATTACACTATAATTTTGAAATGATATAGTTTTTTATGTACAAATTTGCCTATACAGACATTGGGAATATTCATTATCAATTTACAATTTTACATTTCAACATACAAAAAAATGATGTAATTGTGATATTTATTACTTTTGTTATCAGTTATATATATAATATAATATTAAGGCTTTCATCGTCTTTTAATCCATATTCAAATTGGAAATATTTCAACGAAAAACACAAAATAATCAAAAAAAACCTCTAAATTTCTGTATCTCAATTTTATATAAGTTCCCAGTTTCGCTAGTTACAAACTGAACCGCAATGCAAACAGTTAGCGATGCATTACTATAAAACTAAAAGAAAAGTTCGCGATAGTGGCGCTCCACGCGGAGAAACAAGTAAACAACTTACTATTTGGGGAACAAATGGCGTCGTTCCAGCGTTCTCAAAAGAGAATTTACAGGATCGAGTTTTGTACGTGAGACTGCGTTGTTGAATTCAACAATTGATTTGAGATGTAAAATGTAATATTGTTTTTTTATTTTTCACTAGATGTGCGTTTCTATTCATACCCAATTATTGTTATTGAAGAGCAGGATCTCCGAACACATGCAATTATTTACTTAAAAGGAGATCCTGGTCACAAGATATGTTTATGTAAATACTGTACATACAGAAATAACTATTTTTAATATTTTTTTTACTTAAATTACAAAATAAAATGTAATTACATTTGTTTATTATTGATGAAGCATATTTTGGCGGATACATTCGTCTCTTATTGACAAATGTATGTATTTATGCATTTCATAATTACATTAAGTACATTGTCAAAAAAAGTTTACATAAGTATGTTACATATTACATAAGTATAAGGGGTATGTTAATTTTAATTAAGGCGCTTTGTACCCTGTATGATATTGAGAAAGTCACCACCCGGCCTACGATATCTAGTAGTTGATATGATATCTAACAAGATATCATATGTAGCTGAGAAACATTTCAGAGCGTTTCGACCGCTGCGGTCGCGCTGTCATTACAATTTTTCAACTTTTAACAAAGACAACAATTAGTTTTACTGCCAGACTTTAAAATAATTAATCTAAAACACAAAAAAAAACTGACGGATCGTAGCGCGGTCGTAGCGGTCGAAACTCTCTGAGAAACACCCACTAGTGTCGTGATTCATTTGCCCCCGCCGAGGACATTTTAAAATCTGAAAATAACAAAATTTATAAAGCAATCAAAGAGACTTTCAGTAATGATAAATTCGCTACGCGCGGTCCATTAATTTTTTTCCCATATTTCCAACTTTACTGCCGTATAAACCACAATAACATTTGCGGTAAAGAATAAAGAACAGTTATTGTTCTGTGCATTCATTCGTTACATTTTTTTAATTATTCTTTCAATATTTCCCTTTCGAAACGTCGGCCATTTATTGGCGGGAAAATAATAGTGGATGCTAATTTATGGCGACTAGAACTAATAATTATTCTAGTATTGTCCACAATATAGGGTTCTGTAGATATTACGAGATGTCGTTTTCAGTAATGTTTTCTATAACATAATGATGTGCATATACCAAGGGTGAGTTGCACCAGTCAACATTGACGTTGATTTTAACCCTTTTCTACGCAGGTTAAAGTTAACATCCAAGTTGACAACTAGCCCTAGTAATATACATTTTATTCAGATGCGTATGTTTAATATTGTAGAGAACAGTCTAGCTGTGCCATTTTCGGCTGGACCTAGCAGAAAGGGCAAGCCCTAAAAACTGGTTTGAGGCGTCAAAGACGATGTGTGTGTGTTATATATTATGTCTGATTTTTGAGGATATTGAAGACCGTGCAGAGTTGAGGAGAAAAGTAACACAATTGACCCTGGGACGTAACGACGAAGAAATAAAGATACAAATCTTCAATTACTTTTTTTATAGATTGTGACATTGTAATAATAATACCCTACGAAGTTAAGTTATATGCTTGATTACATAAGTAGTCTCGTCGAAATTCTAAAATCAATGTTGTATAAAACAAATAACAAGATGAAAGGCGAAGGGCAAAGTTTTTCAAAATACATTTGCTCACGAAATTCTACTATACAAAGGGCTTAATATCCTTGTGGGATAACGTTTTTCCAAGTAATAAAAAATAAAGTTAAAAAAAATTAATTTTGAATATAAAATTTTCGATAGATAAATATGAATTCCCTACAGAGCTCTTCGAATAAAATAAAAATATAAATCACACAGAGTAAATATCTTATCCTAGGAACGTGGTGATGTTATAACATCATGTTTAATATCAAAAACTAATATACTAGGGAACCCTTTCTGTGCGACAAGCCACCTTTAGTACAAAATAAATAGAAAACAGAAATATATCTTTCATTATTATATTATGATATTTCAGATCTTTCTATGTATACTATTATTATAAAGAGGTAAGCGTTTGCAAGATTCACGCTCTATCGACTCAACCAATTTTCTTTGCACACGTGTTGTTTGAAGTATGGAGATAGGGTACTTTTCATCCCGGAAAGTTAACACGGGCAAAGCCGCGAAGCTAAATATCTTATATAACCTGGAAAAGCTAGTAACTTATATAACCTCAAGGACGACCAGGGGTGTCACACACGCATTGCCAGCCCTACATGAACCTTTTTACGCCTTTTTTAAAGAACTCCATGTTGTAGACTAATTCCAAACTTAAATTACGTGGGACGATACCTCTGTACCTCTATATATTGTTTTCACTCAGTTATTGCCCTCATAAATTTATATTTACTACCGCTAATGCAGGTCTGTGGTCAGTTGAAACTGCATCTATTTTGATATTATCTTTCTCCCTGACTGCAGGTCGTAAAATGCTTTTATTTTTTTTAATTGACGCTTCATGGCAAATCAATGGCGTAATTAAATAGACCTATATTGTTTATACAATCAATATTGGTCTTTCAGCTATTCAAATATGTTTTAACACGTATATTTATGGCGACGTATTATCAAAATTATGCTTATGGAGATAAACAAAACATATACGGAAGTATTTATTGAGCATCACTGAAAATAAGTTATACCAGGTTACCAATAGGAATAAGAATTTTATTATTGATAATGATTTTGAAAAGGAAATGAAAAAGAATATAAAACGAACAATTTAAAAGAATATCTAGAAAGAATCTGGCGTTTCCTGATCAAATGCTGCGGTTTGTATTCTATGCGCAACGTTTTATACACGAAGCTACGCGTTAGACTGGCTTGGAGGAGACTGGAGCTAGTACTCCTAAGAACTTTTTGATCCATAGTGAATGTATTGCTATCCCTTTCATCGGTAGCCCAACCTCTCTTTCTTGCACGCTGAAAGGTATAACTACGGTGTGTTTATGCATTGAGGCTGACAATGTCTAGTCTGTTAATGTCTAATGTCCAGTCTCCCATAACGTCCATTCTCATAATGTCTAGTGTCTTAAAAAGTCCAGTCTCAAAAGGTCAATTTACAATGCTTATATATATATATATATATATATATATATATATATATACCCATCGCAGTGTATAACAGAATATGTATATTTTTTGCATATTGTTTAGTTGTTTCTCTAGATGCCACTTTTAGCCACTTAGCTGCGCGCCGGGGCTTCGATCCTTTGGGAATTTCGGGATAAAAGTACTCCATGTGTTATTCCAGGTTATTTTATACCCGTGTACCAAATTTCATAACAATCGGTCCAGTACCTAGATAATGCGTGAACAGGTAACAAACAAACAAACTTACTTTCGCATTTATAATATTAGTTGGGATACGTTGCATCTTTATATACATTTTTATAATGTAATATATTATCTAAGGGCTTATGTCATTTCCTCTCTAATAATTTTGACTCCTTACCAAAAATTGTTCGGCCACGCGAACGAAGTCGCGGGCATCAGCAAATGTAAAATATATTATACGTTATTTGTGTACATAAATGGACAACTAAATATAAAAAACTTGCATTAAAAAGTTCGCATTAGGCGGCTCCAGTTTCACCTACAGATAGGTTTCGTAGATGTGATCGCTACGCCGTAGACGTATCGTAGCTGTGTCCTGCTGAACTCGTAGCAGATACGAATTTTAAAACCACTGTATTATCGGACAGGTTGAATTTTGTTTCTAAATAGATATAACTAACGGCCCGGCTTTGCTCGGATAAAACCGTTATAAATTATACACTAAAACCTTCCTCACGAATAATCATATTACGATAGGTAACTATCTCTAGTGAAACCGAACGAAAAGCCATTCCCTAGTTTTTAAACATACCGCGTTAATTTATACAAATGCGACAAGGTTTTTTTTTTTTCATAATAAGATATATTAGTATTTTATGTACTTATGACTACATAACTGGCGATACTGGCGGACTCGAAGAAAAATTTTATTATTCAGTATAGATAATAATTACTATATTATCTATACTGAATAATAAAATCTTTTGTTTTAGTTATATTCTCAGCTAATAGTCAGTATTGAAGTATACTTTCCGGGTTAAGTTTATGAAGTAAGAAATAGACAATATTAATAATATAACAATTGATTTTAACGTTAACAATAGCTTGCGTAGAAAAAAGCTAAGTGCGCCATTTTATCTAAATGACTGCAGCGCGCAGGTTTTAGTTAACGTCAAAGTCAACTGGTGCAACCCACCCTAAGTTGAATAGACCATTTTGAATATGAAATATTTTTTGATAAATCTACAAGAGTAAATCTTACGACGAATCCATCCCAAGAAGCTTTTAAGTAAAAGAAAACTTATTTCCAACATACAATATAGCTGCGCCCCGTGGCTTCGCTCACGTGGCAATTTCAGGATAAAAAGTACCCTATGTATTCCAAGTTATATTCTACACGTTACAATACGTCCAGTAAATTTTGCGTGAAAAAGACACCCTATGGACTTCCCGTCCCGTCCCGTGGCTTCACTCACGTGGCAATTTCGGGTTAAAAAGTACCCTATGTATTCCAAGTTATATTCTACACGTTACAATACGTCCAGTAAATTTTGCGTGAAAAAGACACCCTATGGACTTCCCGTCCCGTCCCGTGGCTTCACTCACGTGGCAATTTCGGGTTAAAAAGTACCCTATGTATTCCAAGTTATATTCTACACGTTACAATACGTCCAGTAAATTTTGCGTGAAAAAGACACCCTATGGACTTCCCGTCCCGTCCCGTGGCTTCACTCACGTGGCAATTTCGGGTTAAAAAGTACCCTATGTATTCCAAGTTATATTCTACACGTTACAATACGTCCAGTAAATTTTGCGTGAAAGTGTAACCAACATACACACATACATCCTCACAAACTTTCGCATGTATAATATAAATAGGATAGGATTGATAAAATTCACATATTCTACAAACCATAGTTAAACGTATTCAAATGGAGACATAATTATTGACAAAATTTTCTGTTATTACATTGATAAGTCTCACATAGTCATATTTTATCAAATTGTACTATATTACTGATCGATATTATTATAGGCAGTAATAAAGTTATATTCTTTGCCAACTTAACCTAACTAAACAAACATATAATGTCAGTCACTCGTTAAAAATTTATAATGCATACGTCGAATTTCAGCGAAAACTTTTTAATACATCGTTAAAGTTATTTCCAAGAAAAGTTTCGGCGTTATTTCTTTTTATGTTAAAATGGAATGTGAAACATGATGTCTATGAGCGTGCATCCAAACTTTTTTAATTTTTCTCAAATATTAAAAAAAAATTTTTTTTTTTTTGCTTTTCGTCATTTCAACGTAGAAGTAGCAACCAGTTATCTTTGACGTCAATTTTAACCTGCGCAGAGATATGCAAAGTACGGCATTTTGTCTACAGTTAGCGTTAAACTTGACTGGTGTAACTCACCCTATAATCTGAGAATGCTTTACAAAGAAATCTAAGGCTTCTTTTTTATTAAAAAGATTCGTGACATTTCAATGTTTTACAAAATACTGAGCTGTATGAATGTAAGATTATTGCGTATAATTTTATTTGAAAAAAAGACAAAGATCCACAAATATAATAGATGAGAATCTTCATTTTCTAGACTCGGTTACTGATGTGGTTTTCACTTCAAAAGTAACCAGCAATATACAATCTAAATCGCGGATATAAATTTGACTAGATAGCGCAAAATACTGTTTCTGTTAAATTTTTGTACACTAGTTATTTAGTATTCTGAATATTAATAAACTTGTTTCAATGGTGAAAATCAGAGTTATTTTTTGAAAAACATACATTCACGCGTCAAGTATCAAGTGTAGCACATTAAGCTAAACATATTCATTGCAGTCGCCCCTATTAATAATCAGCTTGTGGCGAGCTATTGGGGAGTAGCGACCCCACGAACCTGAGTGCTCCCAGGGGAGGCCCCTGTTCCTCACCTCCGCCTTCCTTCCCCAAGGTCGGAGTGGAAACCGAGAGGTAACAGGACCCCTACCTCTGGCTTGCCTTCATCGGCCGGCCAGAGTGGAGTCGCGAGAGCTATATGTTTGAAGGGTGGAAGTGTAAAATGTCATAACGCCGGGGGCGTCTGACTGGATCACCACCCGCAGACTCACCTCTCTACACCCTTAGCCGCCCACGCCAATGTTGCCCCTTTGTCGCCAATCGCGGCGACTGATTTGAGGGGCCCATCCAGTGAGCGGCGAGTCACCACCTGCCACTGAATAGTCAGTTATCATGATTATGGCAGGTGACCGAACTCTTTGCAATAGCCCATTCTCAGTCCATCCAAATTTCATTCTATAGACCAGTACTTCTATCCATTATTCTGCAATAGTTCACACTCCCTCCGAGACCTGCTTCATGAGCATATCATTTTATTGGTATATCCGCGAGCGGGTTTTGGCGGGAGACCTACACAACATCAAAACTCTCCAAAGGGCCTCTACGTGTTGGATCCATATCCCCACGCAAGCCTCTCAAAGGACCGGACTTAGTGCCGTGAATTTATAAAAGGAGATACATAAAATAATAAAAAGCCTTTTATTGGTAAATTTCTCACTCGCATACATATCGAGATTGTATTTCATGATTAAAGATTTTTAATTATGTAAGTAATAATTAATTAAATCATTCCAATTCATCCATAATATATAATTAATAAAAAAAGATTTTTTCTTTTTTTTTTTTTAGATGCTATATTTTTTTTTAGCTATTTTTTCCCTTTTGAATGAGAACCCCTCTCTAGGGTAAAGGCCTAAGTCGCCCCTATTACCGTGGCATAAAAATCCAATCAGGATAACTTGACATGCGGTTCAGTGTACATTATAACTTAAAGCCCTTGTTGTTTTTATGACGTTTTTTGATAACTCTTTTTAATAAAATGTGGTCGTCCAAATCAAAAGAGACCTTAAGGCGTCCGGCACTTTCGCCATTATTGCCGTTGTTTTGTATTCGAACAATGGCAATAAAGAAATACCAGCCGTCATAAGTTCCCCTTTGATTTGGACGGCCACATATTTAATGTCATGACTGTATACTTCCAGTGAAGGAAAACATCGTGAGGATGCACACTGATTGTCTATTTAATTTACTAGTAAGTACGCGTCTATTGCCAATAGATGGCGGTATTAGTAAAAGTAATATCAGATATACACAGAAAAGAGAAGATTTAAACAATGTAGGTGAACATCTAGATTTATTCCATAAGTAAAATGACATCTTCTTCATCATACTCGTATTTCTCACGACTGAGGAACGACTTCCTTGGCACTATTAATGTTAGTCGTTCGCCAATGCCTTTTCCATTGACAAGTTGATAGTAAATCAGAGTGCGCACTTCTCACGATGTTTTCCTTCACCCGAAGCAAGTGGTAGTCGATGAAAATATACAAGACTCAGATTGCTATACAAACTTATGTAGCAAGAGTAGGATTCGAACCTTTCGGTTAATGAACCGAACAGGATTTAACCATTACACTACCACCGCTACATCAAATAAAAATGACATATCTAGTTTCATATATCCATGTGGTAGTATTAAAAAGAATGCAGACAATGCACTTGACAAACGACATCCTGGTAGTCTGCCAAGGAATAAAGAAAAAGAGTGTACACTTGACTATAAAGCCTCATATGCAGAAGCGAATGAAAACTTTTCTAAGAGTTAGTAATTTATGGGGGATATTTTATTCCTATTTTAACTATTCGCTACATTTGAATTTGCTATGCTCTTTTATTTGCGGTTGGCCTCTTGCCACAAAGTGGATTTCGATTCGTATATGGTGAGGATGACGACCCATCATCTGTAGACGTTTATGAAGGACGTCTTTTGTCCATAGGGTGTCGTGTTGCAATGGTTCTGAGGAAGAAATCTGCTGACTCACCGCGCCATACATGGTCGATATTTACGTGTGACCTAGTTTTTAAGTATTTATATTTTAAATTCAAATTCATTTATTCAAAAATTAAACCTTTACAGGCACTTTTTCAAGTCAACTTTTATACTAAATTGTAATTTCTCACAAGCTACAAACTACTGACATTTCGATACGACTTGTAATGAATATATAATATGGGTCACTGGCATTTTTTTTCCATTTAATCCACTTATATTATTATTATGTGAAATGCACGGATTTATTTATTAATTTACTAGCTGTGCTCCGGGGTGTTTGATGTGAATCGTCTTGTGCCCACTCCACACTGTCATGAATCAACTTGGAGGATTGCTTGGTTTTCATTGCGGTAAATAAAAGCACTCATACAAACTACGCAATGTTTATGCATTATCTCCTATGTGTAGTCGAAATTAGGACACCAATATATAAAGTTCAAACTTTTATGTGGAAATGTGACTCACGTTAAAGAATATAAATGCTTATTACATATATTTTAATATCAATAAGGCTGATGTAATGAAAAGCAAATAACTTTTGAAAAGATATAAAAAATATATTGTAAAGGAAAAAAAACAGATTCTTTATTTGCAAAAAAAATTTTAGGTAACAAATTTTCAATTTTTTAGTCCATATATTCACTAAATTTTGTAGCCAAAAAGTAGTAAATCTACTTTTTAAGGAAATCCATTTAGTGATTGAGCAAGAAAAGTTTTAAAACAATGAATAAACAATGTAGTACAATGTACATGTGTGCAATTTCAAGAAATCAATCGTACAAAACTGTTACAGAATAAACCAGTGCGTAAATACCGTTAGTTTGTTCAGAGAATAAGCGTTTTCTGACGAATTGACAATGTATGAAATGGTTAAGAGTTTTTATACGCATGCAGTTTTATGTTATTGCCATGTCGGCATTGTTTTTTTTCAATAAATATTTTTATAGGTTGGCAACTTTTTGATTTTGAGCGTATTTTACGCCTTTGAATCGTTCACACGTCTTCACAAATATGATTCGCCGAACGACACGTTCACAAGATAAATAATTGAATTTATAACATACCACTTTTTTCTGTGTTTCATTCTGAGCCATAACGCACTTTAAGTAGCGTATATTCGTTTTTAGTCTTCTCGTCTCTTTTGAATATTCTATTTTCGCGTATTTAGTTATCAAGCTATACCTATCGTAGCTTCGTGCCATATTCACTATTATTCTATGATTATAAGAATTGTATTTTGGCATATGAATATCACACATGCTTTTTAAACTCAATTTTAATTGGATACATGAGTTCGATTGTCATCGTCGAGGCCTGAATTTTTTCGTCTCATTGAGTAACCATAAGATTTAATTTCTATCACTTTTTCAGACCTTGGGGATTCGAACTTACTATTAACATATCATATATCGTATTATATTGGGAATATAACGAAATTTATCTTAAAATTAATTAGGCCTGTTATAAAAATGTAAGTCTGTGGACTTGGTCGACGAAAACATCCAAGGCGAAACAATTTCTATTTATCACTGTATGTGTAACTTGTAACAATGACTTAATTTTCCAAAACTTTCCGATTTAATTAGATTCGCCGAATGTAAACTGGTTGGAGATGTAAATTAAGTTCTTGGAGCTCTGTAAACTATTTTTCTACGTAAAAAAGTTAAAACATGTTAAGGCATAGAAAGAGTGAAAACATATTTTATGTTTTCACTCTTTCTATTAATGTAAAATGTTATGAAGTGCGATTGTGAGAAAACAAGTATAGTTCTCAATTAACGTCAGATAAACAATATGATTAATTATTTTGTGTAATATTTAGTTTTATTAATATTAATAACAGGCCAAGTGTGCGTCGGGCCACACACAGTTAACTGTTCCGTAGTTTACTACACCAACCAAACAAGTGCTAGTCGGATTCACTGACCTACATACATTACATACATACATTTCATATTGTCGCCGCATCGCATTGCCTTGCCGCATTTGTAACTCACCTAGGACGCAAAGCATCAAAAGAACACCAACAGAAATCGCGAACTCAATTCAGTGTTGAAATGAATTGCAACTACAACTCACAGCTATTTCATTTTCCAGCTGAACAATTGTGCTTTTTGCTCGTTTTTTAAATGACGTGTGCGGTACATTTCGCCTGGAAATATCTACCTAGTTCAGATGGAATTACAAGATAATTTGCAGAGTACTGAAGCATTCAGTAAAATAGGTATCGTTTGTTTTGCTTTAGATGTACGTTTGATGATTAGATTTAATGTTGTCTCTCTCTCTCTTTTGAACGTTTTCCCGCTTGTTTTCTCAACCATTGAGCGTCCGCCCAGGGCCCTATTTTTTCGACTCCACTTCGCAAAATCTGGCTGTCGTAAAATCACAGTCGAATCTTCAAATTTATAAAATTCTTTACACTGACTTAGGATATTGCCGTCTCAGTACCGAACGTAGCTTAAGAGATGTGTAACGATGAGAGAATAAAAGATATTTTATTTGCAAAAACACGTGTAAATTGATACATATCAATCTGAAGAAGAACATTAACACGCAATTACTCCAATCTGTGACTACGGCGACTGCAAGTCCGTTGAAACGTCAGCAACATTAATCCCTTAACATCTAAAAATGTTTGGTTCAAAGTTTAAAGAACGCTATGAAAAAAATCGACGAGTATAACAATTATATGAAATCATTTATTCAGAAATTAGACTTTCACAGTCATTTGTAATCGAATATATATCCTCCATATGGAAGTCGGCTGAATAGTTGCGCTTGCTAACTAATGTTGTCAGACAACATGTAGAATAATATACATTATTAGTACAGATTGTAGACATGTGTATCTCATAGTCGGAAATTAATCATAGTGCAAACATGCGCAGCCGGCTGGTTTGCTTGTGAACAAATACCGAATTGCTAATATAATGGCATTGTTTGTTAGCAAAGCTCTCGATACGAGTATCTTAAGTTATACAGTGAAACAATTTATTGTCCAAGTTTAAGTGCATCGAAAGTTTACTAGACATTAGACCGCATTCACACCGACGCGACCGTCAGATAAGAATAATAGAAATACTAAGTTATGCATAAAAAATTACAACATACTTTAAGCTAAAAAATGTTTTCTCACTATAGCACTTTATAATATTTTACATTGATAGAAAGAGTATTTAAGCCTAAAGTATGTTTTAACTTTTTATGTATAACAGCAATAGTTTACAGAGGTACAAGAACATAATTTACATTTACAAGAAGTTTTCATTTGAAGAAAAAAGTAATGTGAAAATTGTATGTTGAGTTATTTCACTAATATTATGAATGCGAATGTTTAAATGTGCATATGTGTGTGTGAGAGAGTTTTTCACTCAATCACGCTAAGGTTGCGTTGCAGTAATCAACTATGATCTGCGCAGAAACACGCAAAGTACCCCGTTTTATCTAAACATCAGCGTAGGTCACACTTCATCACTTTAAATCTACTTCAATAAAATGTTGAATGTAATCAATCAAATCAATCAAATTTATTTAGTTAGTATTTTTTTTGTTCTCCAACTGTACAGTGAAAATGCAGCTGCAAGCGCAAGTAATTCTGTTCATGAATACTTGTAAGTAATAGCTGAAAACTTATTTAGAGGACTAAGATAGTATTTGACGACCTACGTGGCGTAGTGGTAACTACGCCCGCTCGCTATCAGGATGTCCTGAGTTCGATTCCCAGCGTGGGCAAATATTTGTCTGCGTGTTGTTTGGTTGTGTTTTGCCAGTGTTGTCCATTTATTTTTATTTTTCTGATTTTCTAATAAACTTCATGAAGATATTGCAGTATGCACATGCATATATTTAATGCTAGCTTTTAACCGTAGCTTCGCCTGCGTCAATTTCCCACGGGAACAGTCGTTTTTACCCTTAAATATATAATTATATATCATTTCATACAATATTTCACGAATGTCGAATAAATAGATGCTTGAAATTGCACACAAACTCACTTAAACATTTATTAGCAGATATTAGTTGAAATCGAAAAACTGGATTAGAATTGAACAAATCTAAAATTTATTTTAGAACTCTGTTGTCTAGAATATTGCTTATTCAAATACATTCATACATTTTATCTGTATTCATAATTATCAATTCGTTTTAATTTTGTATTGCCTTTTTTTGTTTGATCCTAACATTTGACTGGCAGAAAATGCCTTATAGTACCTTAAAATTGAATTTAATGTGCGTTTGGTCTGAGGGCGGACTACCAGAAACTATCTAGAAATAATAATGACCTTCAATCTACGAAAGGATTCACTGAAGCTATGCATAGTAAAATTTCATTAAAGAACGTCAAATTAACTTAGAAAATCCAAGCTGCAGGATAGAAATGCAATTTAAAAATGTCTGAGTATGGTGAGAAGTTTAAAATTCGCAATTTCCTGCGACATTCGCGGAAACAGACGAATTAAATAACGTCTTAAGACTCCGCTGACCGTTTATTTTTCAACTGCATAATGCTAGTTTATTGAATTCCTTGGAAATAGGACGCTTTGATTTAAACTGAAGTGATTGTTGAGTATTCCATTGATACAGACGTAAAATCATCAATAATGTGTTCAATTTATGAGATCTCTGAACGCCAATTACTTTATTTGCGTAGTACTACCTTTCGCCCGCGTATTCGCCCGCGTTAATTTCCCACGGGAACAGTTATTTATCCGCGATGAAAGGACCCTATGTCCTTCTCCATACTTCAAACTAAATGTATGCAAAATTTCAAGAAGATTGGTTGAATATATAGAGCGTGAAGATGTAACAAACAGACATGCTTTGGCCTTTATAATATTAATTGGGATTTAGATTACATAATAACCTTATAATTAATTACTTTATAGATAGTCTTTCTCCCTCTTTTTCTCATCAGACTGATTTTTCAGTTACCTTTTCAACTAAAGAACTTTGGAGTTACCCTTACTTATCTTCATGCACTTTTGATGGTAGTCGTTAAAGTCATGACATATACCTTAAGGCGACTTGAATAACATTTGACACCACTGTTAGCAATAACACACTCGATAAGAAAGAACTTCTCATAAAATTAATAACTTAATGTTACTTTATTGTTATGATCACTATTTACGTTTGAGCGCAATATTATATATCTGTAGGTACTTTGTCCAATATGTTCAAACTTGCCTTGGGGACTTGCAAAATGTCAACGTTGCACTGCGATGCGGCTTTCAGTTGAGGCAAGGCCCTATTGCCAACCACTACTATATATAGGAATAGTTTATTATTTATAGACTAACTTTTACCCGCGGCTTCGCCCGCGTGAATTTAATAGTAAAATCTCGGTTAAGAAAAATGATGAAGAGTATTGTTACCAATTTTCAGCTTTTTATCATGAAAATTGTATTAAGTCCCATACAATCTTTCACCCCCCTTTTGAAGGGGTTGAGGGTTGAGAAACGAAATGAACGGGTGAAACACGTGTTCTTTAAGTTGTTGTCACAACTAAAATCCAAATTTTCAAGTCACTAACTTTAACGGTGTAGAACTTTCATATAAAACGTAGTGCTCACCTACACTCCCCAGGGAACACACATGCTAAATTTCAGCTTCTGTCTGTCAATCAATCACTTAGTAACGGAAGAGTTTTATTTATATTGATTAAATCGATTAACCATATCTATCATATCTACAACATACTTACCTATTGTGCCGCAGCTTTTGTTTAGCCAATTATATTATTTCTGTTTCTTCTTCGTTATTATGCTTTTTTCCTTGTGATTAAAATTAAAAGGGTGCGTGCTAACTTCCTAAACATAACACAAAAACATAAAGTAATAATAATTTAAAGCCCGAAATTAATTCCGCATAACAATAAAAAACCAACACTTAAAATTCCTTAAAGCTTCGAAATGTGCGTGATAAAAACAATAAAAGTTTGTACAAGCGCGCTAGCTTTTACAGGCTCGTTTGTAAAAAGGTTTTGTAATAAAAACATAAAAAAATATTCAAACACCTATAAGTTTTGTACAAAGTTTATGAGGTCTTGCTAACTAGGTCGTAACTGCGAAGCTACACATAATATATGTTCGAACTAAGTTCTATACTTGGTCGGTGTCTAAACTTTTCGGTTTATATGTTAGCTGAGTGGGACTTCAAAGTGAAATATTTCTATATTATGTAGAATGTTATAGTTGTTAGAAAATAAATTTCTAATCTAAGCTTAGATGAACGTGGAAAATGTTGAGCTAATTTTGTCGCTATCATCTACTAATATTATAATGAGAAAAAGAAAGAAAAAATTGTTTATTTCCACCATAATTCAGATTACAACAATTTGTGAGAAGTGTGAAGGTCTAAATCTATGCTAAAGTCAAGCTATAGCAGCTGAATCGAATTAGATGAAATTTGGTATGCATTTAGCTAAAGACTCTGGTTCAAACGCTACCCCCAGAGTTCAGAAAGGGGGTGAAAATTTGTATACGTTCGTACTCAATACATTTTGCGCGGGCAGAATTGCGGGACACAGCTATTAATTCAATAAAAAAGGTATTATTTAATAATTATAGTGAGGTTAGGGAAGAAGAGAAACTAACAATATACGGTCAAAGGATTTTCATGGATGAAACCATTCAGTGGGAAGTAACTAAAGTGACAAAAAATATAGTACTAGATTATATTATATTTCTTTACTAGATAATTATTATTAAATATTTCTACAAAATCATTTTTTGTCTAGGTATAATTAATTTACATTTACAGTTTAGATCTAAGAAACTGTTAAGTAAAAATAAAATTGCTTTTCAAACCAGACGCAAACAAACTTAAGGACAGAGCTAGCAAAGTATATTTCAAGTGTTTTTATTTAAGTATTTCTTCATATTCTTAGAATCTTCTTAATACGTTTGTTTTTACCTAATTTAACACAATAATTTTAGATTCGAGGTCAAGTAGCTCGGAGGTCGATACGTTGCGTGCTTACGGTGCTAATGAATTCATTCCTTTGTTCAGTGGAATCTATAATTGGCTTATCCCATATTGATTCAGGCTTAGATTCCATACGTTTAAAATAAAAATATACAACTTTATCTATTGACGGACTTTAAATACGTAAAATAAAAGATCTATTATACTAGTATTTGAAAAAAAGAAAATCAGTATACCTATGGAGATTTCCTGTGTCGAGATCTGGCTGTGATCAAAACACAAGAGTCAGATCGGTACGCAAACTCTGTAGAATTCAAAGTTAAATACTTTGACTTTTTAGGGTGAGTTGCACCGTCAAATTTGACGTTGATTTCAATCGGCGCGACGTTTAGACAAAATGGCGTATGTAATGGCGTAAGTATTCTCTGCGCACGCGATAAAATCGTCGTCAAATGTGGCGGTCAATCAAAAAACTACCTAGCATTGATCTATTGATCTTGAAACAATAAATAAACTACCTAAGTAGCATTATAGATCTTGAAACAAGAAATGTATTATTTAAGAACACCAGGTACATAATATAGTTGCTCATCACTGAAACGACAATATTGCGTAGGATGTGAAGGAGAGATAGTAAGAATGCGGACCTTGGGCTTCGACGCTCTACGCCTGAGATGTAACGTTCAGATGAGATAGAGAAAATTAACGAAAACCCACCACATTTATTAAATTGCAAATTTGAAGTTCAAGGGCGGAAAATAACAACGGCATCTGTCTGTATTTCAAGGGTGAACATATTCGCCCTTGTAAATTATTCGGCAACAGGTGCTAACCATTCGCCGCACCCTTTATTCCTTTTAATTGGATTGAGGGAGAACGCCCTTAAAAATGTGCCGTGTAATAAAATTTTTGTTAAAATTAATATAGTTAATAAATTGATTTTACATGAAACCTGAACCCTGCCTGCGTGAATTTCACGGGAACAGTTATTTTTCCGGGATGAGACGGTCTATGTCCTTATCTACATTGTAGATATATTTAATCGACAAAAAGTTTACAGAAGCGTATTCACAACATGATTCGTCATAAAGATTTATGCAAAATTTCAAGAAGATTAACCAATCTTCTAGTTACAGCGTAAATAGGTAACAAACAATCAAACTTACTTTCGTATTTATATTATTAGTTAAGATTAAAATAGTTAGGAATCATGAAATTAATGTAAGGTGCCAAGTCATTTAAAACCATTATACCTATATTCAGAACATTATATTGACGTTATAACAATTTTCTGAGTTGACAAAATTTAAACTTTTTGACGAATTCGTAAAAATAGCCTTAACACTACAAAATAATAATAAAAGAAACTAAGTAACTTTATTATAATGGTTCAGAAATTAAAACCAGCTACCCACAATTTACCCAAAATAAATTATACAAATGGCGCAAATTGCCTTAATCAAGGACCACAAACAATAAAAATTTGCCAGAATGTTCCGAGACACTTTCATCAAAGGCTAACCACTCCATTGGAGTCTTGGCGCATTATTAAAAAACTCATTCAACTTATTACGAAGTCATTAAGTTTATCAGATTAATTACGCTGCGACACTGTATAAGTACTTAAACAAAATCTAAGAAAAAATCTTAGAATTTGATTAAGGAAAAATAAAAATTTATTTCATGGTATTTTTATGAGCTTTTATTGTATAAAAAAAATTATATTGACATCCGTCGACAGATCGACGCAGAACAAGTATGGCGCCACGCGCCGCTTACTTAGGACCCTGAAACAGTTTCGGCTCACAGTAAATAATCCTGTAACTATATACTTAAAACAGAAACATGAAGTCTCAATTGCCCTGAGCAGTTTTTACGTCAAAGAAGGACACACATATTCATGAAAATTGTTATAGTTACATTACAATTAAAAAAAAAAAACAAATTGTAGTCGCAAGTCAACGACTCAAATACTGAAATATATATTCATAAATCACCAAAAACACAGTTATTTTTTTTTATGTCGTCTGTTTGTAGTATTCGAATCATTTTTCTCGCGTGCTCAGTATCGTTAAACGTATATCGCTGATAAGACTTGTCACTCGTGAGTTGTGGACGGGTCGCGTTTGGACAGGGTTGAAATTGTTTACGACCTGGTAAATTTGACAAATGGTTTAGAAAATATAGTTTTTGAGTAGCGCACGAGTCGCGTTGTCACTGTTCTCGCACTATAGCCCTCAACCGCATGGCGCACTTTATATATATAGTTTTTATACTATATACCACTGCATTTCAAGTAACCCTGCATTGAACTCTATGTAATAGAAATAGCTCCGAATTCGCAATAATTTTGGATGTGCTGTTGACTGTACGTTGTGATGCGACCTCTCTCTTTCATTTAGGCGCTTTCCCGGTTTCTTCCGTTGCCATGGAGCGTTGGAGCCCTCTGGCTGGACGGATAGTTATGAATTTGACACATGGGTAGAATACTACTTGGTATAACACAGTAGGATACCTACTTTTATCCCGAAATTCTCACGGGAGCGAAGCCCCAGGGTGCAGCTAGTAATCTTATAAATATAATATGGATTTATTTTAATACCATAGTGACTGTGATTATAGTTGTGGATATCTATGGCGTCTGCACTAGGTGTCAAAGAACCTTGAAAAACAGGTCACCAGGTCTCCTCCTGGTATGATACAATGTGAGTATTACAAAAATTATAAATAGTAGGTTCCTACTAACAGTACTAACAGTGTTCTAAGTTACTTATTCTACTATACACTATACCTCCCGAATTATATACAGAACAAATATACAATATATCTAAAAATAAGACCTGTAATAAAATTCGTCAATTCTTTTTCAACATCCAGTATTTCCCACAAGATACACCTACAAGTAAGTGCAAACAAGGTTGAAAGCATTACTCCAAGACACACGTACGGAACGTGATGTACTTGTAACGAGCTTATCGAGGGGGTAAAAAAATACTTATGATGCGAGAGTCTATTTGAGAATATTACATGTCAATTTAGCCATGATATTGCTTATACGAGTATGTTAAGGGGTGCCAAAGTTTACATATAAATATATATGTCCCGTTTGAAGTAAACTAGACATGTGTTTTTAGCTGATATAGGTAATTAATAGCAATCTCAGGGAGCGTTGACGTCAGTGAGGCGGCCCGTTGTAAAATCACAGCTTCATATATATTTGTACGAGCAAATGTTATTTTTATACTGACACCGGGCTTTGTGACGTCACAGCCCGTGAACTAATATACGGAGATGAGAGAGGAGGAGTTGAACTTATTTCACGATACTTATGATGAGTTAATTAAAATAATTTAATAGGTAACTGAATTTTGTTTGAAAGTAATTCAGGCTTCTCTTACACAAATTTAATTTTCGATTCAAAACTATCGACATGAGCGCTTCTTCTTGTTCACTACGGAACCTTAAAAACACGTGTAATGCGAACGTAAATTGAATTAACCCATGAGCTGCAAAATTACACAAAGCAATTAAGTCGCAATGGTCGAGCAATTTAGGGTTAGAATTAAAATATCACGACATTCCGACACGGGGTTGAGGCAAATTTTCATCTGTGTATATTATTTTTTCTACGAGCCCATTCCATTGCTCCAAATTTTAATTATGCTTGGCATTTTGGGGGAACAAAAGAATTTTGTGTCGGTTTGGCCAAAATTGTGTTTAAGTGGGTGGTTACGAAAGGAATGTTGGTGGACTAGGTTTTATTTTTATTTTTTTCATTATATTGGGCAAACGAGCATGCAGGTCGCCAGAGGGTAAGCAAACACCGCAGCCCACGGAGACTGGCAACCCGATACGGGTCACTAGTGCGTCGCCGACTTTTCAAGAAAGCGATAGACATTTTATAGTTATTTTTATGGAATAAGGCGGCAGACGAGCTATCGTGTCAGCTGATGGTAAGTGGTCACTGTTAACCAGGAACAACTGAAATGCCGCAGGAGCATTGACGGCCTTTCAAAAAGTAATAAATAAATAAATATATTAGGACAAATCACACCGATTGAGCTACTCACAAAGTAAGTTCGAGACTTGTGTTATGGGATACTAACTTAACGATATTATATTTTATAACAAATACATATATAGATAAACATCCAAGACCCGGGCCAATCAGAAAAATATCATTTTTCATCATGACCCGACCGGGGATCGAACCCGGGATCTCTCGGTTCAGTAGAAAGAACTTTACCACAAAATCAGTAATAAAATCAAACTGAATTCTTAGACATATAATGATTATGGTATGGGGAAAACCGGTGATTGAATTTATCTTTGTGACGTAGTGGTCATTATGCCCCACTGCTAAATCGGGTGTCCCGGGTTCGATTCAGGTCAGGTCAAGATCGAATATAATCTTGTATATAAATTGTCGACGCTTGTATATAAATTGTACCTATAATATTGTACACATAGTATCGTTGAATTAGACATAGATAATACAAGGAAATTGCTGGCAACAACTGGATGGGGATGGCCCAGGACAGAAATGGTTGGCGGAGACGGAAGGAGGCTTATGCCCAGCAGTGGGTCACGGGGGGCTGCAGATGATGATGACGAACACAAGTCTCGAATTTTGGAGTTAACTAAACTTGTTTAATTGTGGTTTCTATGTACGTTTATTTCATGTGAAATAATAATGAAGAAAATATCATATAGAGGTATTCTAAGGAGTTATTTTTGGTGGATGTTAATAAAAATATTTTCCTAATATTATTCGTTCTTCTGAATCCCGAGGAAAATTAGAAACATCCGAATATGATGGTTCCAATCATAATATTATTCGAGAAATCAATTCAATTAGGCTAAAGGGTCAAAAGAAATTGAACGGCTTATAGAATAACCAAGTAGAATAAAATATATTTATGTGTATATATTTATACCTGTGAGAAAGTATAAATAGTTAATACGAGTGTTATTCCTTTCTAATTTGTTTAGTGCGCTTGTTCATTCATTGTTCTTGACTGCGAGCATAAGAGGTATTTAACATTTTTTTGAAGCTGTCGACTGTCGAAATCGATCGGATTTCAATATCCTATTAATCCTACTAATATTATAAATGTGAAAGTTTGCAAGTATGTATGTGTATTTATATGTGTGTATGTATGTGTGTATTCAGTATTGCTTTTGGCAGCTCGTCTTACATAACTGATATTCGAATTTTAAATTCCATATTTCAAAGTAAAAATATTCCATATTAAAAAAAAAAAGATGTATTACGTCTTTTCTACGGATTACCTACTAATTCCATGATTCGTACATATTTTTTCTTTTATGTCTATTATGCCTTTACATAGATGACTGGCATTATTATATCATTGGGTTAAATTTTATTACATAAAATACAAATGGAACTCGAGAAATAATACAATTTATTTTTTACAAAAAACATTTTGAAAATTACAAAAAACATTTTAAAAACTTGAAAGTAACGGTAAGGTACGGAATACGTTGGTATCACTCTACGAAATATTGGACTCAACTTGATTTTCCTAAAACAGTTTTTGGGAAAATCAATATTTTTTAGACACATAATAACTTGAATATTGCAATATTGATTAGTTCAAATGGACAACCAAAAAATATGAAAAAAAATATTATTTTTTTTCATATGAAAAAGCAAAAATGTGTTAAGAAAATGTTGATAGAATTTTTGGAAGCCCAATAAATAGAGATGTAAAGAAACATCGGCCGGGTCGTGCAAAATTAATCGCAACACATTTGGGGGTGGGACTTTTGTCGACTAAGCCTACAAGGGTCGTCGGGACCCAATTAATTCTATGACCACCTTCCAAGTATTTTCGCAAGGAGGACATGTTTTATTTTTAATCTCTACATAGCCATTTTTTAGTTAATTTTGTTAAATGTTTTTTTTATACACTAGCTTTATTATCCTGGCGATTGGAACTCGCGTAACAAGGGTTCCATGATATTATTCACATTTTTTTCACATATTATATAATGAAGTCCTCTGTCGCGTCTGTCTGTGGAGGAGAGGACAGAGACTGTATCGAAGGCCCATTTGAAATCTAGGAACACAGATAAGCACTTTTTCTCTTTATCAAGTTATTCTTACTTTAGTATTTGTCGACATGTTTGTCGTTATTTGAATAGATAGATTTTCATTTTACGTATCATTTAATATTATTTGCAGTTTTGATTTGCTTGGGTTAGTTATTGAGACAGAGTCTTCTACAATTATTTCCAGTTGAAAGGCCCAAACTCTGTCCTCCAATCACGATCGTCTACGAGTTTCCGTTTTAGTTTGGATGTACCAGCTATTGAGGGTGGGGCAGCTATTGGCTTAGAGTCATTTACAGAGTCCTCTTCTGAAGCACCTACACTCTGTCCTGGAACCACATTGAGTTTTCGCTTAATTTCTTTTACAGAATAATACATATATAATATAATACAGACTCGTCTACTGCATCTTTATATCTCTCCGTGTCCTTAACTTCCTCAGGTAACCAAGATAATACTTGTATAGGATCTAGGGGATGTATACCAGTTTTTTTTAAATTCGGCTCTTAAATTAGAACCCGCATTATCTTGGATATTTTCCATTAAATTCTTCAGCAATTTAGGAAAGCAACCTTTAGGTACACTAGTCTCATAGGTACTATGACTTTTTTTTATCATCTCATTTTAGCAGAATTTGTCGCCATGCCATTTTCATGGGTCTGAAAAAGGCTACGTCCAAGGGATGCGTCAAATATGTAAAATTACTTGGCAAAAAAGCAAAAATAATATATGCTCTTTGCATAATTTTATCATTTCCACTAATAAGTGTGAGGACAAATTATCACCTGTAAGTATTTTTTTTCCTGGTTTGTCAGCAAAAAATGGAATTAGGATAGACTGCACCCAATCTTGAAAAATAATTCCGTCAAACCAACCTGACGATGTTCTATTGTATCTTACATATTTTGGGCCATTTGTGATCCATGTATTATATAAATTTTGAGCTTTATAAACGACATAAGACGGTAACAACTGCCCATCTGCGGATCCAACCATAATTATTGAAATATTTGCTTTAGAGTGGTTCATAACGCGCTCCAGATATTTTGTTTCACGTTTTGTTAGGATCTTCCTGCGCCCAGGATCATCGGCAAGATAAGTTTTGTCATAATTAACGATATTTGAAGGTAGAACGTCGACCAAAGATTTTTCTAGCTCTTCAAAATATTTTCTTATGTTTGTCGAACACACTGCCACTCTAGATCTTTTAATATTTTGGCATAATTTTTGAGAAATCTTGTCTTTGTGCCTATTTAGAAAGCCGTGAACAAAATCTGGAAGATTATTTTTGAATCGCTTATGGGTTACTCCAATTTTATCCTGGTACATTTTTATAATATACCGTATGTCTAAAGAATCGAGTGAGATATCCCCAATCCGCGCAAACTCACACAAAATTTTCAGTCTCTAATAAAAGGTCTTTTTGCCCATGTTGAGATTTTAATAGTCCTTTGCTTTGGCGATATAGTACAGACAAATGTATATTATATTTGGCAGCAACAGTTTTTAAAGTTGCCAATTAGATGTTATGTAGAAAAACCACCCGATTCGATTTTCAAAAGAACGTCGTATTTTCCAAATAATCAAATTAAAAACAAACACTGGCAGTCAAAATCTTACGTGTAAAATTAGGATTAGAAGCATTCACATTTCAAATTTCGAATGAGCAATAAATTGATAGTGTTCAAAATGCCGATGAGTAAATACAAAGATTTTGATGGCGTCCATGGAAACGTGCAGGAAATTGAAATGGGCGTGCCTCAATATTGCGGGCGGGCTCCCAATAATTTTCAGGATGTTGTCTGACGGCTGCAGGCAGGTGCAAGGCATATGGAGTTATTAAAATTTTCACCAGTTCTAGACTGCTTTCGATTTATTTTTTAATACTGTTCTAGGAATTCACACAAGCCATTTTAGTTTTTAAATTTGGAACTTTTCTTTTTGCAGTAAGTAAATGCAAAATTAATATATTTGATTTTCAGAGAATGGTAATGTTGGCAACATAACATAATGATTTTGTTAAAATAGGTCCAAGCATGATTCAGAGAAAAATGTTTTTATTTTCAGGTGTCATTTTCACAAAATAATATTTGGTCAAAAATAAATCTTTATTTTCATAATTCATTTTTTTAAGTGTGGCTATAGTTGGATACACACATACAAACTAATTACTTAATTACCAAAACACTTTAAACTAGTAATTAACTATTTCTGCTAAGTCCCACTTTGCTCGAAATAGAAAATAGAATATGTAATGGAAGTTATTTTAGTTTGGAGATTGTCTGTAAATATTTTGATTGAGATTTTGACAAAGCATTGGTTAATATTTCTTTTTTAAGGATCATCAGAAAACGCTCAGATGAGAAAGAAAGTTGAAGAACTACATCGTATTGTAGGATAGCCGGGAACATGGCAAATAAATTTAGAGGTTCATTGGACATATTTGAAATTGTCAACTATTCCCGCGTTTCAGAAGTGAAATATACACGTAGATTTACTTGAATTTTCTAATAACGAGTGTTATGCAATGAATAAGCGTGATGATAAACAATTATTCATTATAATAGAGATAAATTAAATAATAAAACGTACTTACATTTCAACAGCGTTTATTCTCTCTGACCATCGAGGACTGATCGTTCACAAAATTAGCGGCAAAAATCTCACCGGTCATAACAACTACTTTTTAAAATATATTTACACAATGCGATCAGTCCGTATTAATCATACAATTAATATAGTATTTATTTATTTATTTATGTATTAATACAATATTTATTTATTGTTTCTAACAGTCGGCCGTCCTGCATATGTGGCGCGACCTCGGGCCCAAAATATTATAGAAATACCTTCAAATTAACAATAAAGCCCAATCGTAGATAATTACAATTCAATAAGTATTATTAGTAAATTAATTTTCAATGAATATAATATTAAATAACTCCAATTTAAATACATTTTATCTACTTATACAAACAATTGTCAGTTAATTCTAAATATATATATGATATATTTAGTATTTTATCACCAATAACCATTTGTAATAAAAACTTGAAATCCAAATTGTGGACTTAACTTTTTATGTTATTCCATACATTTATTTATAATTCAATACCAATAGTAACAAGCATCATATTTTGTATACCATCAATTGGTAACAAACCTCCTATCTTGAATACTATGGCAACAAATATCATATTTTGTAACAAACATTATCTTAAATGTCAACACATTTAATACGCTTGTATTAAATGTATATAGGTAAATACATTCAGGTAGTATGTATTGTTTCATTGCATTAAAATAATTATATTATCTTATTTCCATAGGCATACCATAAGAAATGTTGTATTCTTTATTACATATATTAATCCTAAAGCTATAATTAATGTACATATTATTGTGTGCTAAGTATAATCACATCCAAATGTTGTGTCCTTATTCACTATGTTCGCTGGTCTCACTAGAGGACTGATCATGCGGTCTTTGAAAGTTTAACCACGGCTTTATTTTATCTATAGCTACAACAGCAGAATAACGTCTGTTTCCCTTCCGTGTCAAAGGAGTATCTTCGATTTCGTAGCGGTCATAATCGTATATTTTAATTATCCTGTAGGGGCCCTGATATTTTGGAATGAGTTTCTTACTTTGGCCAGTTGCAGAAACCTGTCTTTCGACACTAACCAAGTCCCCCAAATTATATTTTATAGGTCGGCAACGTTTTTTGTCGTATGTAGATTGTTGCAGTTTTTGGTTAATTTTAACATAAGTGTCGATATTATTTCGGATTTCTTTACGATTATCATTGAATCGTTCATCATTCACCTCTTCAGAAAGTTGAGACACTATTTTACTCTCACTAGCACCCGTAAGCCTAGTTCCAAAAAGGGCTTGTGAAGGTGTGCAATTTATTCCTTTATTAAATGTATTGTTTAGTCCCCATTGCACATCAGATAGGTGTACATCCCATTGATTATCATCAGTACCAACGCATTTAGCGGTGAGAGAGTCTAAAATGGTTCTATTATATCTCTCTACCTGTCCATTGGCTCTGGGGGTTGCTACAGCATTTAAGATATGAATTATATTTTTTTCTTTAATAAAGCTTTTAAAAGCTTCACTCGTGAATGAAGTGCCCCTATCAGATATTATACGTCGCGGTACACCGAATACCGCAAAATATTCACGAAGAACTGACTGGATTTAGTACTCTTAACCGGTTTAAGATAAATATAACGGGTGTACGCATCTATCAAAACTAAAACATGCATATTGCCCTTTTTACTGCGCACAAATGGGCCGATATGGTCCATGTGGACTGTATCAAATGGAATATCAATTTTTTTTATAGGATGGAGAAAACCTTGACGTTTACCCCCCAAAGATTTCGCATATGCACATTCTAGGCAGGATTTAACGTATTTCGTTACAAAGTTGCGCATTCTATTAAACCAATAATTGGATTGAATCTTTTCTAAAGTTTTCTCTACTGAGAAATGACCTATATCATCATGGTTCTGCTGGACAATCTGCCAACGGACTCCCTTTGGCACTACCCACTTATCTCCACTACTCGTTACTCTGAACAATCTGCCATTTTTCACCTTGAAGTTTGATTTAATGTCTATTACATTATCGAGCTCTGGATCAGTCAAAATACCTATCATCTTTTGAATCTCACTGTCTGCCTGTTGCACGGTTAGTAACCAATCAACAGCACCAACATGAAATACATCACATTCTGTTGAGTCGGAAGTGTTGGGGATAGGATTCCGGCTAAGTGCATCCACATGAGCCATGGAGCGGCCTGGTCTGTACTCTATACTGAAATCATACTCTTGCATCTGTTCCCACCATCGAGCTACTCGAGGTATCATATCTCGTTTCTGAAATGTAGCCCTTAATGAGTTACAATCGGTAATTATTTTAAAAGGGATCCCTACTAAGTATACCCGAAATTTCCGGAGCGACGATACAACAGCTAATGTCTCTAAATCGTAGGACGAATAATTTTGTTCTTCTGGAGTCGTCTGACGACTAAAATAAGCAACAGACTGCAATTTATTATCATCCCTTTTTTGTAAAAGAATGCCTCCCAGTCCTATTTTGCAGGCATCAGTGTGGAGCTCTGTTTCTGCATTAGGGTCATATAATGCTAAGGTAGGTTTTTCTACAAGGGTCTTTTGAAGTGATTTAAAGGCACTATTTTGTGCAGTGCTCCAATTCCATACAGCGTCCTTTTTTAAAAGTTGTGTTAGTGGCTTTGCGATAATTGAAAAATTTGGAACAAATCTGCGAAAGAAGCTTGACAGCCCAAGAAACTGACGCAAACTATGTTGATCATGAGGAGTCGGAAATTTTTCTATTGCTTCTACTTTACGTGAGCCAGGTTGAATACCAGTAGCTGATACTTCAAATCCCAAATAGGCTACTTTCCGGCTAAAGAAAACACATTTTGATAGTTTAAGCGTAAGTCCAGCTTCTAAGAATAACGCCAATATTGTCTCCAGCCGTTCTAAGCCTTGAGTTATATCTCTAGCCGGTATTATAACGTCATCTAAATAAGCTAACGCCTCTTTATGACGCAATGATCCCAAGACCTTATTCATTGTCCGTTGAAAAGTAGCTGGGGCATTCGCAAGACCAAAGGGCATTCGGTTAAACTCAAAATGTCCATCTGGTGTAACGAACGCTGTTTTAAATTTATCTGCTTCCCTAATAGGCACTTGATAGTAACCCGATGCGAGATCGAGTGTTGTATAATAATTATTCCCAGCTAAACTATCCAACTGATCATCGATTAATGGCATTGGGTAATTTTCTTTTACTGACTTTTTATTCAATGCCCGGTAATCAATGCATAGCCGAAATTCCCCTGATTTTTTTCTCACTAAAACAATTGGACTTGCGTACGGAGATACTGAATGACGTATAATATCATTCTCCAATAAATCTTCTATCATATCCCTTACCACTTCTTTCTCTTTTACCGCTAGCCTATAAGGTCTATACACGACAGGATCATTATCATTTAATGTAATAGTCATTTCATCCACTGTAGTTTTACCCAACTCGGACATATTATTAGCAATACACTGTCTATACTTATTTAATAAATTAAGTAGCTTCATTTTATCTACCGAGGTTAGGTCATCGCCCACTTTTATATCAGTATCAGTAATAGGTGCAAACTTTGGATTTTGTAGTATTGTGGAGGTGGTAAGTACTTCTAGTGGTTTGGTTATAGTTAACTCTAAAGCGGCACGTCCGCGCGCAACTAGAAAATCTTTATGTAATGTCAATGGAGTCTCGTGTAAATTATTTAATACAATAGTGCCTGTACTTTCGTTAAATGTGAAGAGTCCAGATAGTACTGAATATTTAATTCCTGATTTGAATCTAACATCTCCCTCAATGAAAAGGTCGCCGCAAAAATATTGTCCAGTATAAACTTCAATTGCTGTTAAACCTGATACTTGAACATCATTTTTGCAAAATATTTTTATTTTATTTGTATCATAGCTAACATTAGGTAATTGAGTTATTTCCAAATTATCACTTGTCTTACAAATCAATATGTGAGGTTGTTCAGTAAATGATTGTCCTATAAGTAACGGCATATGCATTACATCATCAGGAACTACAAATATGTCTATATCAGCTTGCACATCATCAATTACTACCTTAACGCGTATTTTACCTAGTGCTTTAACTATCGAATTACCAAAGCCTCTCAGAGTTGGTAAATCATCGGTATCAAGATCGTTGTTTAGAAATTTAGATTCTGATAGTTTAATCATTGAACATTCACTGCCTAAATCTATAAAAGCTTCCATCAGATTGTTGTTAATTTTCACATTTTTAAAATATTTGCCATTGATAGTATCTGTCTTATCTACTTTCATAACTACTTTCTGGGTGTTTGGCAGTCGGGAAAAACATTGTTCGGTCTCGTGACCGATTTTCAAACACCTACCGCATTTCTTTACTGGTTGAGTACATTTAGATGAAACATGACCTTCTTCTTTGCAATTATAACATTTGACTTTGTGAGAAGACTGCGGGTTATCATTTTTATTATTAACCTGATTCTTGCTGCTAATCCTGCGGTCATTGTTGGTCTTAACATATCGAGAATTTCTCAAATATGATAATAATTTATTAGGGTCGTCATATTGTACAGCCTCAGCACCTAATCGAACTGACCGATCGTCAATGCCGTGTAGTATGCACTCTACAGCTCGTTTACCCGTTATACCACATCTATTAATTAATATTATTTTGTTATAGTAATAGTCCTCTAATGAGTCCCCAAAACGCGCCCGTTTAGCCAACATGTCACTTAACATTTGACCATAATTCTCATCGGACGGAAAAGCAGCCTGTAACTTCTCTTGCCACTCTTTCCATGTAAACAGAACTGAAGAGAGACCTTCGTACCACCGTTGAGCAACGCCGCGCAATTTTGGTAGTGCGAAATGTATTGTCTGTTTTTCTGACCAATTATATATAGTGGCAGATTCATTCACTTTGTGAATCCACATTGTCATCGTCTGTCCTTTATGTGAAGGATCAAATTCGGGTATGGTATTGTGAATAGAGTTTAACTTATCAAAAGAATCTTTAGGTAAAATGGATTTCATTACGTTAACCAACTTAGTGAAGTTATCTTCGGCAGAATTTGCAACATTAATATTACAATACTCATTTGAACGCTCTTGAGCGTTATTACAAGATCCGTTATTTGAATGGTAGTATGAATCCTGAACCAAACTTTTGTGTGACCCTCTTACCATCCGTTCTTGAGATTGATAGTCTGAAATATCTCTAGATTTTCTACGCAAATTACTACGGGACCGGTCACGGTCACACATGCGGTTTGATGTAGGGTCCATACATGACCGGTCTGATCGTCCCGTGCGACTGTATGACCGACGTTGATAACAAGACGTACCACCATGGCGCGGCGAGGCTCCGTGGCTCGCAGCAGCACTGCGACGCGGCGAGGCTCCGCGGCTCGCAGCAGCACTGCGACGTGGCGAGGCTCCGCGGCTCGCAGCAGCACTGCGACGCGGCGAGGCTCCGCGGCTCGCAGCAGCACTGCGACGCGGCGAGGCTCCGCGGCTCGCAGCAGCACTGCGACGCGGCGAGGCTCCGCGGCTCGCAGCAGCACTGCGACGCGGCGAGGCTCCGCGGCTCGCAGCAGCACTGCGACGTGGCGAGGCTCCGCGGCTCGCAGCAGCACTGCGACGCGGCGAGGCTCCGCGGCTCGCAGCAGCACTGCGACGCGGCGAGGCTCCGCGGCTCGCAGTAGCGCAGCGACGCGGCGAGGCTCCGCGGCTCGCAGTAGCGCAGCGACGCGGCGAGGCTCCGCGGCTCGCAGCAGCACTGCGACGCGGCGAGGCTCCGCGGCTCGCAGTAGCGCAGCGACGCGGCGAGGCTCCGCGGCTCGCAGTAGCGCAGTGACGCGGCGAGGCTCCGCGGCTCGCAGTAGCGCAGCGACGCGGCGAGGCTCCGCGGCTCGCAGTAGCGCAGCGACGCGGCGAGGCTCCGCGGCTCGCAGTAGCGCAGCGACGCGGCGAGGCTCCGCGGCTCGCAGTAGCGCAGCGACGCGGCGAGGCTCGGTGACTCGGTGCAGCCCAAGGCCACGGCGAAACATCACGGCTCGGAATAGCTCTGTAGACCTTGTCGTCATCAGGGTCAGGTGTACATAGAACCCGCTCAGAAATTCCTCGTTCGGTTGAATTTTCCATGATGCCACTGCAAAAAAAAAAATTACAAACCCAGCACAATAAATGTTTTTTTTTTTTTTAATTGTTTAATTCGTACATTTTATTCCTTTTATATAATCTTCTTTCTTCTTCCTTTTATATAATTAATAATACTTTATTTGCATTGATATATAATATTAGATATTGCTAAAACTACCATGCTACTTGAAAATAATTACTAAATACTACTAAAATTTGTATGGCAACAAAACTTCTTGGTAGTAATTTTTATCTGTGGTATTTTATTGTAAAACGAACATAAATAAAAAATATCACAGAGAAAAACTCGTTACAATGTTTTAAATAAAATGCGCACTTTTCAAACAAACGTGCACACACAACATAGGAAATCAAAATATGAATAATTGTATAATAATATTCGTATAAATATATATTAAACATCTACTACACCACCGATGGTATACATGCATAGAATAAAAGAGATTGCGTATTGCAATAACAAAGTTGTATTTCTGCATTTTCGCTATTTTATGTCGTCGCGTCTATGAAATATGCGAACATTTAAATTGCTTAGATATATCTTCTATAAAATGTTATAATAATATGAGATTATTATGAATTGTAAAAATAAAAATGCATACACATAATTAGACACCTACAAAATGTATGAATATGTATAAAAAATATACAATACCAATGATCAAATCAAAGTCAATTTTAACTATTACTATGTAAGCTTAGTATGAATAGATATTATGATTTTTGTTGTGAGCTCATTTTACTAGGTGATTGTTATCGCTTCTATTTATCATACCCACTTCTGATATGTAGGATAGCCGGGAACATGGCAAATAAATTTAGAGGTTCATTGGACATATTTGAAATTGTCAACTATTCCCGCGTTTCAGAAGTGAAATATACACGTAGATTTACTTGAATTTTCTAATAACGAGTGTTATGCAATGAATAAGCGTGATGATAAACAATTATTCATTATAATAGAGATAAATTAAATAATAAAACGTACTTACATTTCAACAGCGTTTATTCTCTCTGACCATCGAGGACTGATCGTTCACAAAATTAGCGGCAAAAATCTCACCGGTCATAACAACTACTTTTTAAAATATATTTACACAATGCGATCAGTCCGTATTAATCATACAATTAATATAGTATTTATTTATTTATTTATGTATTAATACAATATTTATTTATTGTTTCTAACAGTATGTAGTAGGTTTTAGAAAAATTATAACCTAAAAATGAAACATTTTTTTTTAGTTCATCAATTTAAATAGGAAACAAGACAACGTTTATTTTTTAATAAACTCTGGCCTCTGCCCATTTAATGTCACAGTAAAAAAAAAATGATTAAATGAAAATTAGCCAAATGAATTTTAATTAGCAAAGTAATGGGAAAGTCGAGTTGTGCAGGAAGAGGAAACATTTTTAAATTTTCATTTCTTTTAATGTTGAAAAACATTTCTTTTTCCTGAAATAAGTGAAATAAGTAATTTGTATACTATTATTATATTAGTACTGTATATATATTTATTTATCATATATCGAAATAAATTTATAAATGACTTTATTTAATCTTTTTTTTCCAAAAAATACAAAAACGAAAGAATTCTGCAAGCTATAAAATCTTCCTTACCGATTTTAATTTCGATATAAATTATTATTACTTATTTGGGAGCAAAAAAATAAATAAAAATAAGTATAATTTCATCATATTGGTTACGCGAAACACAAATCGATTGGTATTTGGTATGCTGGTACAAAATGTTTGCGACAGCTGTACTAACCGCACCGCGTACTGTTCGCGTTTAATTTTTTGAATAATGTATTAGCCCACTTTCTGGGGGTGTAATATTGTGAAATATTCAGTTACACTGTAAACGAACGCTGTTAAGCTCAGTGTACACTAGTGATTAGCAAATATATTTGTATTATAAATAGCATTAAAACTTTTTATTCTTTTCCCTTACGTTACACGTAAGATTGTATATTACTTAAACGTTAGGCAATGTAATCACTACGCCACGGAGGAGTGTGTGTACATGTAGTAATTTAATATTTTTTATACATTTTCGAATCGAATTCTAATTTTAAATTTTCAATTTTGTTTTATTATTGCACTAGCGGCCCGCCTCGGCTTCGCTCGTGTAAAACCGGAATAAAAAAGTAGCCTATGTCACTCCTGAAGGTTTCGTCTATATCTGTGCTAAATTTCATCAAAATCGGCCCAGTAGTTTTTGAGTTTATTCATTACAAACAAAAATACAAATCTTTCAAGCTTGAATAGATATCGAAATAAATCATCATATCTCCATCACTGGACTGAATGAATGAATGAATGAATGAATGGGCGGCGACGAATACTATGGCTAAATGAACGTTGCAAGTCCCTGGTCTTGTACTCTGCAGGTGATATTAATGGGTCGGCTTTATGCCCCATTGAGACCCGGATGTTTGAGACAGAATCTGTTTTAAAACATTTTATCGATCAGTTTTGTATATTCTCAGACCTACCTACATGGCTATGATAAAGTGTCTCAATATATATATGCAAAGGTCAGTAAAATATATATAATAATAAAATATTATATAAAAAATATTATAATTGAATATTAACTCAATATTTAATATATTTTTTGAACAGTCATAAGCTATTTGTAAATTTCATAAGTATATCAAAAGATTGATTACCAGATTTTAGTTAACTAAAGTTTTTAATTTTTACAGTTACATCAATTGCATCAAACGAAAATAAAATTATTCTGAAAATGCTTTGAAATTAAGTAGGTAACAAATTAAAACAACATTATTTTTAACGTGTTACAGGCCAGCAACACGAAATTTTCCTCAAAAATGGAAAAAATGTGGGAAAAAATCACTAGAACCACACAAAGGAAATTTTTTTCGTTTGTTTTACCTTTATATACCCTCCCTTTTTCATATTGCGTGCCGGGCCACCTCAACCCGTCCCAGGAGACAGGTCTACTGTTGTTTCAACAAAGGTGCCTTGTGTTGCTTTAAAAAAATATTTTAACGAAATTTTACATATGACTTCTTTTAATCGTCGCTCGAAATGAGCGGACAAAAATTCAAATTTGTTGGTTACATCGTTATGTTGTTTTGCACACATTTATTTTTTATAAAAGTTTATAAGAATTTGTCACAGCATATTCGAAATTTAAATATTGATACTTGTTTTTTTCTTCTAAAAATTTAACTCTTTATTTTTTTCTTTCTTTGCCCAAGCTTCTTTTTTGATATAAAATGAGGTGGCTTTATATCAAAAAGGGGAGGGGTTTTATATCAAAAAAGAACATTTAAGCTTTCGTTACGGCGCCTACAATATTTTATTTAGTAGTAGCAGTCCGTCTGGGCTTCGCTCGGGTAAAATTATAATTTGAAATCCACGTTACCCATGAAGGTCTCATCTGTCTCTGTGTCAAATTTCATCACAATCCGTCTAGTAGTTTTTGAATTTACTCGTTAAAAACAAAAAAAAAAACATGAACAGAAATCTTATCTCTTTATAATATGGATGTGTTCTGCATATACCACAGTCAGTATGTTTAATTACATAATAGAGGCCCTTCCGATTTTAGGTATACGTCAAAACTCCAATTTGCCTTTAGATCTAAATGTAGATTATACAAATATGTAAAATCGATAGTCTTATGACAAAAATAACCGATGTTTAGCTATTTGTATAACGACGAGATAAGTCGGATATGCGAAGTAAATGGCCGATGGAGCGAAATACATCAGAGCAAATAACCCGTTCCTTTTGTAGGCAATTTTTAACCCCCGATGCAAAAAGAGGGGTGTTATAAGTTTAACGTGTCTGTCTGTGTATCTGTGTATCTGTCTGTGTCTCCCAAACGGATGAAGCGATTTTCATTTAGTTTTTTTTTTTTTTTGTTTTATAGATAATTTTATCACGAGTGTTCTTAGCCATGTTTCATGAAAATCGGTCGTTCAAAAGTTGTAGCGAAATGGATGATTGAAAGTCGGGGTTTTTTTAAATTTGTCTAACAAATAAACTTGTTAATCTATGTTTTGTATTTTGTTCCTGGGTTATAGAAAAATATTATGGTGACGAAAAATTCACGTTAAATCGATAATTATTTTCCGCGTTCCTACTTATTAACACGCATTTATTAGGTCGACCTGTATGTATGTAAGAAACTATGGAATGGAGTCTAAGTTTTTTTTTGTTTTCTCAAAATCTAGTATTAAAATTAATCGGTAAATACAGTTCTGCTTGACATAATTAGGTTAGGTTAGGTTAGGTTAAGAACACAACACGTGTAAGAACACGATAATAAAGTTTAAGCCTTGAGATATAAAAAAAATTTTCGGCGACACGTGCTTCGATGAAGATTGTTTCTGTGAACTGTGGACACCCACTTAGCATGTCAAGGGCCCTATTTTAAAATAATTTACTAGAAACTCCATTTTTGGCAATAAAGTGAAAATAAACTCACTCTCATCGACTACACCTAAACGACGGTGTAATATTCTATATTTTCTTTGCATGTTAATAAAAACAGTGGAAATGTAGTATAAAGACAACAAGAAAAACACAGATATCGTTAGGCATTAACATCGGCCGGTTCTCATTGCGTATAGCTGGCGTTAAAAGAGGGTATTCTCAAATATGTTTCGTAATTTAGATACGTATTTCATGCAATAAACTTTGCGGAATAGCATCTTTGGGGCGTGACCAAGATTGAAGTGGGATTTCCACATTTGGATATGGCAGTAGAGATGTTGCGGATAACTATTGTTGAATGGAATGTTTGAAATTTGATTTTGAAAAAGGTTATTTGAAACCATATCCGTCCTGGGGCCTTCGGTCCCGTGGGAGTTTCGGAATAAAAACTACCTTATGTGTTATTCCAGGCCATTAACAAACATACACACATACGTCCTCACAATTCGCATTCGTATTAGTAGGATAGGGCATTTCGACAGTAAAAATATAAATAATTCTTTATGTGATACATAAAGAACACAAACACAATATTTTCGTTAAAAATATTTTGTCTATAGTCTAATTTTTGATTAAAATGGATAGAAATTTACCGAGCGAGCGAAGCGAGCGAGGTTTACGAATCAATTTGGGGCAACATTTTTTTTGTTGTATGTATGTTTGTAACCCGATAACTTTCGAACCGTTTGTCTGATTTTGATGACATTTTAAAGGTATGTAGGATCTGTCAATATAATTTTTAAGACCGTGTGGCAACAAAATCGGTTAAGTAATTTTTGAAATATTAATTTTTTTTTTGTCTGTCTCTCTGTCTGGATATTGTCTTAATTATTTTCGCGACTCCTGGCCGCAGCATCTTTATACCGCATTGATGTAACGTCTGTGCTCCGCGCCCATTATTCGGGGATCAAATGGGCTATTCTGTTCTCGGCTCGGCGACAGTATTAAACAAAATTTTATTTTCACAGTAATAAAAGCTCCGGTCCCGGAATTGCTTATTAAATGAAAACTGTTATAGCGCCACCGCAATTCGAACAATTACTATTCTTAGGATTTCAAAAATGTGAACCCTAACTAATATTACAAATGTTTGTTTTGTTTGTTACTTCTACCGATCCCGATCGACTTGAAATTTGCATACATGTAGTGTGAAGTGTGAAAAAGGACATAACTAGGGTATCCTGGAAAAATAACTGTTCTCGCGGGAAATTTACGCGAAGCCGCGGATAAAAGCTAGTCTTAAATAATTTATATTTATGAAAATTAAATAATAATTATTGTCCATAATTGAAAGTCCTTAGTGCGGTTTGCATGAAATGTTTAACTGAAAAAAAAAGTATAACCTACCTAAATTTGATAAAAAATTACAGTCAGGAGTACAAAAACTAAACTCATCATTTAACTTACTATTATAGATTCGATACCACAACTGTACATGTACAGTGTACACTGACTTTTTCAGGAACAAGTAAAACACTAGCTATTTCCCGCGGCTTCGCCCATTATTTTCATTTGGGGTTGATTTTTGGAAAAAAAAAAGTAGCCATCTTTGAACGGGGCTGTTTAACTACATGTATACCAAATTACATCAAAAACGGTCTAGAGGTTTAACCAAACAGAGAGATTTTCGAATTTATAATATTAAATACGGATTGATCAATGGTTTTAAATACTAATTACGGTTAGCATTCAAAATCAAAATCAAATAATTTATTCAGAAATTAGACCTTTTCACGTCATATTCTAAATTAAATTATATTTACCTAATCTACAAACTACTAGCATTTCGGAACGACTACACATTCGCGCTCTCTACGACAGTGTTATAATGTTTTAACAACAAATAATTTATTTCGGCAATTAAAATATATTGAACAACATCGATTTCTTGTGTACGATAACCTCCAGCTTCTATGTGTATGTTTGTAAAATATTTTTATGTACCACCTTGTTTTACCCCGAATAAATAACCCGGGTGATTCTCTTGGGAAATGGGAAAAGCATACGCGCGGTTTGAGTACTGCGAAGCAAATTTCTTATATTGCCTATACGCAGTGGTAATGGAAATAAAATATTTCTTTATATAACAGCTTAGGCATGAAACTCAAGGTAACCTCTGTTTAAATCACAAAATATTCGAATAATGCCTAACATTTAATATAAACGGAGAAATAGCGACAACTCGTGGTTATATTAATTTTATATAACCAATATATCTTAATTGTATGTGTATACGAGTACTAACAGCGCCCCAGAGATTCGCTGCTGTGGGAATTTGGGGATGAAAATAACCTTTTGTGTTATTCCAGGTTATATTCTATCCGTGTACCAAATTTCATGACAATCTGTCTAGTAAATTTTGAGTGAAAGAGTAACAAACATACACACATACATACATCTGTGAGGATGATGAACTTTCGCATTTGGAATATTTGTAGGAAGTAGTATTTGAAGGATTTAGGCCCTGATTCAGCGCCCGCTTGTGAAATGTGATAGCTTATTTGATGTGAAATATTACGCTTGGTTTTAACGTAATGTTTTATCAATTTACATTTTATCTTGTAGTATTTCACATAAGTATTGTAAATAATTTTGAAAGGCACCGAATATTTGAATATAAACTTTTGACTGTGATTTTCCTTCAGGAAACGTATAGAATGTTCAAATTATTCGATTTAGTTTCACATAACATACATACTTTCATGAATTTGTCCCTTAGATTAGATATATAACATTCGATTCACACCATGAATGCTTTCGTACGTAGAAGATTTAGCATTCCACATTCGAATTTCGAATGCTCTTGATTGATTGCGCGATTAGCGATTGGTTGACCGTCAGATTCGTTGCCATAGCAACGCGACCTTTTCACATCAAAGAACCAATATAATCTGACCCGTGACTTTCCTAATACGTTCATTGCCCTTAATAATTTTCACGGGTCATTTGCTATTGGACGTAACGAATGGATCGGCAAATTTAATTTTGCAGTCGAGTTTCAGCGTTATCGTAGAGATTTGTATTGGTTATTATTTTGCAAAGCGCAAATGAGTTCGCAGATTATAAGGGAAGTCTACACGTGTGTTGATTGGTTCAGTTGACAGTTAGGAAGATAAACGAGGGTTGTCATTTGTCATTTGCTCCCTTCGCCGGCTGCACTCTCCCTATTAAATGCATATCATAATGAGAATTTTCGATTGATTGATGATTTTACATTCAAAGCAGTTTTATTCCCTTGTTCTAAGTTTTTCTTCGACGTGTCAATCAAAAATTTTGACGAATTTTTAATGTTCGAATTTTCAGTTGGTGATAAAATGAAGTTTAATGTCACTGTTGTTTTTTGTTTTTAATTTCGGGGTACGTATTTTATAAAGAAATGAGTAGGTAGCCAGCTACTAAAAAATACTGCCTGTGAAAATGAGGCAAAAAATAGTGCCCCCTTCATACACCATTTATTTCAATATTAAGTTTCTTCATAACATAAAAAACTTCGAAGACGGAGTTAGGTTGCAGGTGGCATTTAAGTACCTACCTATAGGATTTTGTTTTCCTTGATGTTTTGACATAATTTTTTTATAAAGTAGATTTTTAAATAAATTCAGGTGCTGTGTGACGCAGGGGGAGGGGGTGGCCCCTCATCCTCATACTCACATAGATTTCTGATGTATCTAAATGAAAAAATATTAAGTACATTAGAACGGGATAAAAAATATACTATATTAGGGATGGACAAGTTGGGAAAAATATCGATATATATCAAATCGATATTTTCGTACGTATCGATAAATATCGATATTTTGATATACCGTTATTATCGAAACTGGATTAGATAAATATATCGATTTTGATACGGATTTGATATCTGAACATAAATATCGAAAATCGATGTATCGCTGTAAAAAATATAGTAGATTTATATCGATATTTTTCTAAAAAACTATCGATATAATATAAATATTGATATATCGATTTTGTTTGCCCATCCCTATCCTATATAAACAGCACTATAACAACCAGCCGTCTTGGTGGTTTACTTTTCACAAATTTTATCTCTTTCGCACAGTGATTCAATTTCACACAAGAGTACCAACGAATTAAAAATGTCCCCTCAAATGAGACACATCAATCACTTATCAATAAAGGCGACTATTTTTATCTTAAGATTACAGCGTGTCTCGGGAGGCGACGAGGGGACTATCTTTCACCGCCTTTCTGTGTGACACACTTGGAAAAATTGGGGTATACGAAGACTTATTGATAGCAAAAAGTGACAATGATTTTTAATTTTTAAGATTCTTTTTCTGGAACTGTTACTGGTTTGTATTACTGTGGGGAAACTATGTGGATGTATCTTATGTATGAATAGTTTCATCTCTAGTGTAAATTGGAAGCGTCAAGGGAAGGGATTGGATTCTTCATATAGATAGTTGATAATAATAGAAACCAATAAGCGCGTTTTTTATTAGCTAAACGCGACTTTCGAGTTTCACATCTAATGATTCTGTCTGCCTCGTAAGGAATAAAGACGGGATATGTGTATCTATTTATTTTTGATTACCGAGTAAAACATAATAAATTATCCATCTAAACCATGTGCGTGTGATCTGAGGACCACTTACTGAAATTCTATGACAATATGCTTGGGATTTAGTGAACATACTAAAAGAATTGTGATATTCGGAATTAGATTTTGTGAAAGCCATATAAGCAAGTTATGATATTTTAAGAAGCCCTCAGTCCTTAAAGTGTGGTCTGAGGAGGGCCTGCCTGTATCACGAAAACCTTCATCAGGAATCATACTATTGACGACCTCGGTGACGCAGTGGTAAAGTGCTTGCCTCTGGACCGTGAGGTCCTGGGGATCGATCCCAGTCGGGTCATGATGGAAAATGAACTTTTTATAATTGGCCCGGGTCTTGGATGTTTATCTATATATGTATTTGTTATAAAATATAGTACCGTTGAGTTAGTATCCCATAACACAAGTCCAGAATTTACTTAGGGGCTAACTCAATCTGTGTGATTTGTCCTAATTTATTTACACTATCTATTGGTGAAATGAAAATCTGTGCAATAGTTTTGAGTTTATCGCAGCAGAAGACTTTGTTTTTTAATATGCCAAGATACTTCTTAGCTTGGACTCGTAGAGAAGAGTCAACTCTTCTTGACAAAGAACGAATTACAATGGAGCTTATTATATGATCACAGTAGAATAATTTACTAGAAACCGGAGATAAAATATGCGATCTGTACAATATGGAGTGGGAATTAATCTGTCTATACAACAAAGGTTACGTGTAAACACGGTACTTATTATTGAGCAGGCGGCGCTGTCGACGGCGCGTGAAATTATGCCAACGCGCCATTGTATTGCAACCCTGGTGTCTGTCCTACAACGCACAGGCGGTAGCGGAGAAACTTGAACACCGAGTTCCGAAATGCCAGTAGTTTGTAGCTTGTGGAAATAACTATTTCATATAAAAATTAATAATAATAAATAAATAATAAATATATTAGGACAAACCACACAGATTGAGCTAGCCCCAAGGTAAGTTCGAGACTTGTGTTATGGGATACTAACTCAACGATACTATATTTTATAACAGATACATATATAGATAAACATCCAAGACCCGGGCCAATCAGAAAAAGATCGTTTTCCATTATGACCCGACCGGGGATCGAACCCGGGACCTCTCGGTTCAATGGCAAGAACTTTACCACTGCGCCACCGAGGTCGTCATTGACGTGAAAAAGTGCCTGTGAAGGTCTAATTTCTGAAAAAATTATTTGAATTTGAATTTACTAATATTATAAATAAAAATATATATATTAGGACAAATCATACAGATTGAGCTAGCCCCAAAGTAAGTAGGAGACTTGTGTTATGGGATACTAACTCGACGATACTATATTTTATAACAAATACATATATAGATAAACATCTAAGACCCGGGCCAATCAGAAAAAGATCATTTTCCATCATGATCCGACCGGGGAATATATAAATATATGTTTGTTACTCTTATGCGCAAAATCTACTGGACAGATTGTTATGAAATTTGGTACACGGGTAGAATATAACCTGGAGTCACACAAAGGGTACCTTTTATCTCGAAATTCCCACGGGAGCGAAGCCCCGGGGCGAAGCTAGTATTTAATATTGTGGCGCCAACTACATAGAGAGCATGGACTGACAGATAAATATCAACATTATATCAACATTTTAGATAGCAATTTGAGAAATGAAAGTAAACATTGCTGCTTTTCCCTGGTAGAAAAGTAAAATTATTACATAGAATTTTTACACAATCTGCACAATATCTTTATTCTGACTTTTAAACTTTCGCGTTGCATAATTATATACTAAGGAACAATTATTAAACGTCTGGGAAATAAAAAGGTATGTGCGCGTTTAATACCTGTTCTTTAGTATAATAATCTTTATTCATCTTTATCCTATATCTTTTCACTTGAACCAAATCCCTCCTATTACTGTGTCTATGGGGACTTCACTCAAAGTACGGTGTTTAGTCGGGATATGACTGTTTAAGGCAAGTATTTTAATTCGGAATTTTGTCACTGTCCAGAAAATTGGGACGTTGAAAATAATGACTAACATTTGTAAACAATTTTGTTTGTAAATGTATGAAATTAATTGATTTTAATAAAAAAAATTGTAAATGTTAAATGTAATTTATCATTTCAACAGCCATTTTAGTGTCCTTTCTGCTGGAACACCTGGCCTTTCTTATAGAAGGTTAAATCGTAATGTATTATGTGAAAATAATTTCTCATAATAAGATAAAATACAGTGTGCAAAATTTTATACATCTATTGGATAGGTTGCAATGAAATTTACAAGACATTGTTTGAGATACGGCGAAGCAAAGTAATGAATCCATCCACTATTTTCCCGTGACCCTACTAGTTTCCCGTGACTAACACAGGACCGCAGGACGTCGATATCGAGTTTGTTTCTACGACTACTTACCGCCATCTAGTAGGCAGGTAGTCGCATACACACTAGTGAACTAAACTCCACCAGTGTCCAGGTTTCCTCACGATGTTTTCCTTCACCGGAAGCAAGCGGTGGAGTCAGGTTATTATACAAACTCATATGACACGCAGTAGGATACGGACCTGAGACCTTTCGATCCACAGGCGGGCGTCTTAACTATTACACCACTACCGCTTCCAACAAAAATGGATGAAACATGGATATGACAAAGCAGAGTGGTATACGCGAAAAGAGCCCTATTCTCAGCAAAAGGCAGAAAAAGACTAATGATCGAAATAAAAACTAAATAAAAACAAATTAACAAAATGGATCAGTTAATAGCTTTATTGCTACAAATCAACTTGGGGCAAAAATAAATTTTTGTATGTATATTTGTAACGCGAAAACTTTCGAACCGCGTTGGTCTTATTTTGATGAAATTTAAATGGTATGTAGGTAGGATCTGTCAAAGGATTTTTTAAGTTCGTGGGGCAAAATCTTTTAAGTCATATTTGAAATAATCACATATAAACTATTCACATATAAACGATTTTGTAATTTTGTAAAAACTCATCAAAATTTATTGTGTTCGCGAGGTCTAAGTTCGCGGCGAACAACTAGTAAGAAATTGTTCATATTGTACCAATAAACCACCAGGAATTAATATTTTAAAGCCCCTTCACATCGTAATACTTTAACATGAACTTGCTTTGATGAATTAATAAAATTACAAGGTTTCCATTTCAGTAGCATCAATATATTCACCCCTTTATACAGTATGTTTCTAAACCTAATATTAAAGTAATAAAACATTATATTAAACACTACAATCTCGTCACCAAGAGACAAATTCAATTAAGATTTAATTCAAAAACGTCTTTGGTAATTATGCACCCTAAAATCAAACATTTTGTAAAAACAAACACCCTTTATACACTAGGGTGAATGTAAAGGGACCTACCCCAGGCAGTGGGCAATCAATGGCAAAATTAAACAACTGCCTCCCATCTTTACGTGAACATGTAAATACTAGACGCGACTAAAATGACCCCTAGTGTAGCTACTACTGATAGAATTGACTGCAATAAGTTATAGTTACTGCTGATAGTGGTGATAGTTCTGATAGTAGCTATGATTGAAGTAGAGTATTTTGACTAATATTTTTATAGCTATAAATTCTACGGCGTGAGGTACCGCAGAATAGATAATTAATATAATCCTTCCATATCCTATGGAAGTCGTATAAGGTGATTAAGGGAGATAGAGCTGACATCAAACGGTTGACTGCAAAATCAAAGCCGAAACAAACAAATAAAAACAAAAACAGTTTTACGTCTATATTATAACCATGTTATTCACAAAAAAAATAAAGCATTATACTGCTTAAGTATGTTTTGTCTCGTCTTATCAATGTCAAATTTTGTCAAAACATACTTTAGCTTAAAATCTTTTTTATGAATGAATATATGTTGAGGAGTTTAGAGATAAAATATAGCCTATAGTAATAATGTACCCATCCAAAGTTGAAATAATTTTTGAAATCGGTTCGATAGTTTCAGATATTACCCGCCTCAAACATACAAACGCACAAATGCTTACCTCTTTATAATAATAATATATACTAGTATGTCGTGGATTGCTTTACCGTGATTTCTTGAAAAAGTGATTTCTTCAACCGTCCAATGGTCTAAGAATTAGGGATGTCGACGACCGTGCGAAGTGAAGTGGAGACAAAAAAGAAGGTACTAAAAAGGACCCTAGGCTCCGACGCTCAATGGCTGAATACGCTGAGTTGAAAGAGAGAGAGAAAATAATGTGAATTCTAGTACCTACATTCTTGTAGGTTTTTTGTACATTACATCTATTCACTAATATCGAACGATCCTAATAGTATGTTTGTTTGTCAATAACCCTCCACCGCTGAGTGGAATCTGATGTAATTTTATACACGTGAGTTTAACCTGGATCGTCGATATTTACTTTGTATTTTGTTCTGATATTCCCTCAGCAATGAAGCCATGGGGTTTATTAAATTGTTTTATGTCGCTTGTGATGTATTCGCGTCTTTTCTATAAAGAAAATATACCTATATTTTTTTATTCAAAAATATTTTTATTTTTTGCAAAACAAGTAGAACAAACAATCCCGTTATATTTATCTGAGCGTCTTTCTGATTTCTTTTTCAGCCAAGCTTTTTAGGCCAGGTTCCATTTTCTTAAGTTTTTCTCCTTCATTATTTTATATAGTTATGCCATCGACACGCGTAATAATATCATCTTTGACGAAAACAAGTAAACAATTGACATCATCTATTAAACGAACTATTTTATAAAAAATTAAATTACGTTGACCATATCAAACAATTATCATTCCAAAACTGTATTCCTGAGATATCGTGTTTTCATTAAAAAAAAACTTTTAAGTCAAATATTTTTGTTCCAAATTGCATAAAGTTATGACTGATCTAGTTCAAATTCAAATTCAAATTCAAAATTCTTTATTCAATTTAGGATGATATACATCACTTATTGACGTCAAAAATTACTTAAACTAAGTCTACTGCCGGCTTCCAAAGCGCAGGTGAAGAAGAAGCGGCGCAACAAACTTCACCGCAGCCTTTTCTCCAAGGACGTCAATTAACAAATATAGGTCTTAAACATATATTAAAAATTAGGAGGACAAATTTACATCATTATTAAAAATGTCAAAATTTGGATGAATAAATAAAATAAAAGTTGAATTTCCAATAAAATTATTGAAAATTGTCACACAAAAAATATATATATTTATAAAATAAAAAGCTAAATGTACAACACGTACGTAATAATATCATAAACCAATTACATATGTTATGAGGATACTGCACCATGCTTGGGCCAAACATTATTGTCGTTCACATGATCGTCAGACTTGTAATATGCCTTTTTACAAAGTACTTCTTTTATATAATTTCTATTTTTTTTTGTTTCTAGTGTTTAAATAATATAATCCTATCCTACTGATATTGAAGTTATTAAATGCGAAGGTTTGTGAGGATATTTGTTTGTCACTCTTGTACGGAAAATATCGAAGACCGACTGTTATAAAATTTGGTATACGGGCAGGAATATAACCTTGAATCCCACAGGAGCGAAGCCCCGGGGCTCAGCTATATTTTTGTACAAACTAAAATTTATGTCATATCTAGAGCTAAAATATCTATGTGCAATGTCCACCCTTTGTTTACGTAGCATGAAAGTGCGCACTGAGTGATCGGCTTATTTTGGCGTAGATAACGCGCAGCACAAAGAAGACGTGTCTATATGTATTATGTCTATGTCCTGTGAACGGCGTGAATAGCTTCCAACAAAGCATTATGTCACTTTGACAAGGAAAAAGGAAAACTTAGGCTAGAGAAGACTAGATTAAGGCATAAAAGTACAAGTATGTAGATTTTACATCTACTTGAGGTGATGTGTGGAGGAAACAATTATATATTAGGAAATAGAAATATGTGAGTACTCCGGTCAAATGTGAGTTGGATTCGCGCATCAGTTTTTTGTTCCCCAAAATTGTCGTATTTCTTAATAATATTCTTTTTAATATTCTTGTATGTTGTATGAAATATATACGACTTATTAATAATAATAATTTACATTCTTTAATTAGACTTGGAATATCGTTTGTTTTGTCTCTCTTTCTCTACAGTATTTGTAATTGAAACAACGAGAGAAAACAAATAGACAACCAGGGATGGCGTTGGGCTCCGACGCTCAACGGCTGAGGAAGAAACCGGAAACACGCTCGGAAGAGAGAGAGAGAAAGAGAGAGATAAGTTTCGATTCTCTTGTGAAATCGGAAAATACGTCATATTATGGTCTTTTGATCACGTGGACTTAGGTTTTTTTAGCTGTAAGAACAGATCAACAGTATTGATCTGTGTATTTTGCAAAATATATACGTCTGTATTTTTGGTCTGTTGCATGCGTGAGTGACTTACATAAAGAGCAAGCGCGAACATTTAGCGTGCATTACAGGGCCATAACTCACCACAATTTACCGACTAGATGCGTGAAGTGATAGATGGCTATATACGCCTGTAATGTTTTTAATTCCGCCCCCTCTATAGCCGCTGAACAAACAATCCTTTATTTATTTATCCTTACTTACATCCTTACATATTATAGAACGATCTCCTATGCCGCGTCTGTCTGTCTGATCGGGTATTCATGTAAAATACCTACCTGTTCGTAATTTTCAACTATGTCTATAAAAATATTAAGTAGGTATAAAATAAATAAATAAATATATACTAGGACAAATCACACAAATTGAGCTAGCCCCAAAGTAAGTTCGAGACTTGTGTTATGGGATACTAACTCAACGATATTATATTTTATATAATATAATACATATATAGATAAACATCCAAGACCCGGGCCAATCAGAAAAAGATCATTTTCCATCATGACTCGACCGGGGATCGAACCCGAGACCTCTCGGTTTAGTGGCAAGAATCTTATCACTGCGCCACCGAGGTCGAGGTATGTAAGTAAGTCACTAAAATCATTGGTACTAATACTTAATACCAAGAAATACTAAACTTTTAATGGTATGTTGTATAATAATAATGGAGTGTACCAAACCGCAGTATCTTCGCGAGACTTAGTTCATCCTAAGTTATTGTTGTTACAAGTTTGACCACGAAAACTATGAACATAGAAATAACCTCCAAAATTTCACGTACGAACAAAGATATTTTAAGCGTGTTATTAGATCTTAAACAGAGTTGAGCAGGACCTCAGAATGTATGCCATTAGAAAGCAAGATGGGTCGACGACATAAGAAAGGTTGAGGGTGGAAATTGGTTTCGTAATGTACAATACCGAGAGCAGCCTATTCCCAGCAGTGGGAAAGAGTAGGCTGTCAAAGATGATGATAGTTATACGCGTGAATGCTAGAATTCATTCAAGTATTTCCAAAACATCCGTTTGGAACCACTGGAAGCATCGTTGCCATTCGGAAATCCTACCTCATATTCTCTCATTCATCTGAGCGTTTTCCTAGTTTCTTCCTTTGATATGAAGCGCTGGAGTCCAGGGACCGCCTTCTTATTTATTAGTACCCTAATTGTTGAATAGACCATTCACACGCATATCATACATGAAAACATTAAGCCAGCACTCTAGAAGTCCTGGTTAAGGTACTGGTTTGCTTCATTCCGAACTTTGTCTCCAGCCTACTCAGGCCTATCTAACTGAGCAGAAAATAAATATTTTCCAGTTCTTCACAAAAATTTCCCTATTCCGATTTCCGATTCAATATTCCGATTTCGCTCGTAGTCCGAGTTTACGCGTCGCCCGGCTCAACTACGTTAGTTTCCTTTGAGAATTCGGTTTACGAGTACATCGTAAACTCGAACAAATTCACCGTGGAACTAGAAAATATCCAATATGATAGCTTCTTTTGTCTGTATGTGCATTGAGACAGTTACTTTGTGCTCTTTTCAGCGCTGTGTATGTTAATATCGGTAATTCGAACTTCTGACAATACTGTTATCTACTGTTTTGTCTCGTCTACTTTGTAATAACATGTTTGTGGCCAGCCTTTGTGAGTTTGAATTTGGAATTTTACTTCATTACCTTTTGTGAACAGAACATAGACAAAAGTTGTTTATTATTTATTTTGAAATTGGTATGATCCTGTGGACATTAAATGTCCACAAGATCAAACCAATTCTTTATTATACTTGTAATATTAATTACGAGTTACTTTGTTTTCTTATCCACAATGATATAAATTTTATATTACAAGTATAATGAAGTTAATATTTTCATTGTGTAATTTTTTACAAATTGTCTATTTAAAAAAACAATTTAATTAACTGTTAATTCCTATAATAATTCGGCCATTATTTTTTATTTCTCTATAATCTTTAAAGTTTTCTTGCATCAATTATATAATAGTTTTTGTTGTCTCGCTCTACTTTTCCTTTTTTTTGTCTGAATTGTCTGTGCTTTTTTCATTGTTATTTATATCCGTGGCGCCACCAACACGGTAACGGCTGGAAATCAGTGCTGGGCACTTTTGCTTAGCGCAACACAAACCTACCTAAGTTTTTCTTTATGTGTACGTTCGTGTGCATGTGTTTCACAATAAAGACTATTCTAATAATATTTAGATTTTATACCGAAATTATACATTTCGATCAAATTGTTTTCGAATTTCGATGATTCGCACAGTCGTAGAGCTCCTACGTGCGTTGTTAATTATGAATTCCAAAATCAACAGAGCATTCTGTACATTTTACAGTGAAAGGGTCAGGATCAATCCACTACAAATTGCTGAAGTAAGCGAAATAATTTGGATTCCAGTCGTTTCAGCAATATTTAGTCCGTAGCGGTGAAATATCTTAATTATTTCTAATAAATCGTACCTCTTGGCGAAAAGCATCAGCATTTCTATAAATTATTTAATACTAGCAACCCGTCCCGGCTTCGCTTGGCTAAAACGATAATTAACCGTATTTAGTAATCACATTATCTATGTAAAAAAAACCGCATCAAAATCTGCTGTGTTATACGAGTTTTAAAAATCTAAGCATTCAGAGGGACATATAGATCGGAAGCAATTTCGTTCGCAATAAAACATTATATATACTGTGATACGCGGGCGAAGCTTTACGCCAAATGTTTATAAAATTATGATCTGTATGCGAAGTGGGGGTTTGTATTTCACTTCACACTATCGAATTGATTCGAAGTGAGAGACAGTGTAACAATCACATTGTGGTGTGGTTGACGTTGCGTCACAATGGCACACTGTGATTGGTTCGCTGCGTCTCACTTCGAATCAATTCGATGGTGAGAAGTGAAATACACATGTAACATGAAACAATACTTATGAATCCTTCTATCATTACATCCATATAATTGTGAAAGTTAGTTAAAATATATGTATAGGCTATAGGTATACAATTCGCAATTAATAAATTTTTTATAACAATAATAAATAAAATAAATTTATTTGTCTAGCAAAGGAATTTTGAGGAGTAAAAAGCTAGTTACAGTTCTTAGTCCAGACAAAAACTCGCCTATTTTTATTTGCAAACCATACCAGACTGTATAATCTCAAGGCTACAGAGTTTTCAATCTACAAAATGTCACTCCGTTACGAAACATCCCAAAACATAAAGTACATAAAGAGTACAACAAATAAAGCAATTTAAAAAATCAACGTACAAAAAATATTTTCCAAACAACAAATTAGTAACGTCTGGATGCTTCTTAAAAGCCTACAAAAATAACACAATTAATCTGGGGAATTCCATTATTATTATAAGTTTAAAATGAAACGGCCATATTGAATTTTACAAAGGAATCTCTTCTTCCGACCGAGTGACCTTTAAACGTAATGGTGACCAAATCATAGGAGGTAGCGTTGCGTGTTCTTCCGCCCTGGAATAGAACCATTTCGTATCTTCCCGTAGATGTCGTACGAGCTACTATTAGACACACAGCCTAGGCAGATGATAGGCAACAAAATAATTCCCAGAGAGGGTTCACGTTGGTTAAGTAGACGGTTGTAAAATTTTAAGGTTTTTAATTTGTGTCAACCTTGGGCGTCGCGGTGTCACCACCCCGAAAACGAATAAATGAGAGAAGGAAAAGGAGAGATAAATTGTAGATGTTAACGATCGCATAGAAATGGCGAATGGTCGCCGGCAAAAGAACTATTGTGCATAATATATAGAAATGGGTGATCAATATAAACTTTGATATCCTTTTTATTTAACAGAAATGTTGAATTTTTTAAAAGTTATCTCTAATTATTTAGACTCGCTACGATTCCCAAATGTATTCAACAAAGACGCCACAATCCTTTTACTTGCCCCATACATAACTGGGCTTGATACAATGCATGCGTTTCGCACGTGAGTAGTTTCATTCTAAAGTATCGACCAAAATGATGTATTAGACACAATGAGAACCCCATGATTTGAGGGGTGAGTTTCAAGCTAAAAGTAATGTGATATTAATAACATTTTAAGGATAATATTATGGAAATCATGGTAAGTATGCAACAAATGTTTAGGCTATACTGCAGCCTGGCTCTCGCAGAAGCGACAAATGCAAGAAATGCCGACTTGATGACGTCAAGGAATGCGTGTTATCGCATTATACAGGGTTATTGGTATCTAACGCATAACCTTCCAAAGGCGCATAAGGTACATAGAGACTGACGTCTTTTGTTCTACGACTTTGGTCTAAACGTAATAAATACAAAAAAAAAACTTTTTTTTAGTTTTAATATCGTTTCTATAAAACGTTAACTCTATGTTCGATTCCGCAAAATAACGCTACTGTGTACTGTCTCGTGTTGCTTGGCTAACATAGAGTTAAGATGTGTAGAATCGCAAATTAGATTGTATATTTTTTTAAATGACAATAAACTACGAATCACGAAAAGTCTTAGAATAAAATTTGCTTGTTTTGATGTACCCAAGTAGTCTGTAGGAGGTTTTGCGTTTGATACCAGTAAAGTGTGGTAAAGTGCTTGCCTCTGATACGAAAGGTTCCGGGTTCGATCCCCGGTCGGGTCATGATGGAATCTTTTTCTGATTGGCCCGGGTCTTGAATGTTTATCTATATCTAATATATATGTTATAAAATATAGTATCGTTGAGTTAGTGTCCCATAACACAAGTCTAGAACTTACTTTGGGGCTAGCTCAAGCTGTGTGATTCGTCCTAATATATTTATTTATTTATATACATGTCTCGATTTGGTACTTCAATGCATATGGTGAGCGGAGGCCTAGTTCACCCATTTTTGTTTTATATCATGTTAAGAAAACAGTACGCAATTTTTGTTATGTTGTTAATTTTAGGGGCGAATATATTTATAGGCTATTTTCTATTTCTATTTCAAAGACCAAATTAACATGTTTGAAGTCTCTCCAAGAATCTGAAACTTAGATAGCATGCAAGACTAGTCCCTTGCCTGATTAAAAATTAATCTGGATCTAGCCTTTCTCTGACCGACTTTATAAGATGCAGTTATGTTGTAGTTTTAACACAATCAAATCAATAAAATAATTAGATGTGGACCTATTTCTTTTGGTTTTAGGAAATAAAAAAGAAACTCGATAGGTATACCTACATTAAATTTTATTCAATTACATTAATATTATAAATGTGAAAATGAGTTTCGGAGTAAAGAAAAAACGACTTTGGGTACAATTCATCCAAGAAAAAAGAACTGAAATTACCATGATACATAAAACACAGCACGTCATTGCGTCTATATGATCTATCTTTTTTTAAACGATGCGCACGCGTTATGTGGAAAAGGACAACATGTGAACATTAGTAACATGCTACGTTTTGTGTTTCACATAAGTGTCACAGAAGACTCTGCCCATAAGAAATTTTCACCGGTGGAGCTTCAAAAGCTAGTCTACTTTAAAAATAATATTTAAAAGTCCTCGCTCATTTACAAGTCCGAGATTAGATTTATTAATTTTATCGCTCAATTTTTGTGACCCAAATTAATTTTTAAATTAGTTTTGCTGGATTTTATAACCTAACACAATGATAACATAACATATGGCTGATTTTCAAAAATCCTATTACATAGGGAGTCAGTAAATTTGAAACAAACTTATCATTACTCAAATCTAAAACAAATAGCAATGAATCTGTTTCATGAATGAACATTCCGTGGTAGTAATAAAGTCGAAATTGCAATGAGCTTCTACCTATTACCAACATCGATTTTGAGTCCCTAATCAACATCTGGTACGATCTGTACGATCTATTTTGTGACTGAATTGTGGATTCAGATTACGAGCACAGATAACATAACAGTAATTCGTATACTAAGGGATGATTAGACCATTTCGATTGGAATCGTTCTTACTTGTTATATTTATTTAGTTCTCTATATATAAAACTCTTCCGTTACTGAGTGACTGACTGACAGACAACGTACAGCCGACACTACTGGGCGTAGGAAGCTGAAATTTGGCATGTAGGTGCCTGGGGAGTGTAAGAAAAGTGTGAGATAGGATTTTTGGAAATTCCACCCCGAAGGGGGTGAAAGGGGTGAAAGATGTTTATATGAAAGTTCTACACCGTTGAAGTTGTTTACAACAAATTAAGAAACATGTGTTTAAAGTTTTTCTCAAAAGTAACCCTTAACCCCTTCAAAAAGGGATTGAAAGATTGTATGAGACTTAATACAATTTTCAAGATAAATAGCTTAAAAATGGTAAACATACTCTTCATCATTTTTCTTGAGGAATGACCGAGATTTTACTATGAAATTCACGCGGGCCTAGCCGTGGGCAAAAGCTAATAATATATATAGCATACTGTTTAATTTTGTTTTAAATCAGGCATAGTCGATGCCTCAATATCAATTTCACCAAAATATCTAAATGTGGCCTTCAGGCTCTGTCTACATAAATATTATATGAGCAGTTTTTTCCCTTGAAATTAAAAAAAAAATAAGAAATTCAGGAATGATAAAAAAAATCTCAAGAGTAGGTATGTCTGGAATTTACCTCTAGACTTTTTCAGATTTTCATGACGACCGCTTTGTGTCAGATGGACAAGTATTATTTGCTTTTTTGTAAACTCTGTATTGCGCAAAGAAAACATATAGAAAAGCGTACAAAGTTATTTATCCATTTAAACAATTATAATGATAATTCTATCAGCGTTAAAGTGGGCATCGCATGTTAGTTATACCATGTCCAGTATAGCTTGCATGTCCAGTTTTGTATACTTTATTTGTCTGCATAACTACATAGGTACATTTTTTATTTTGTCTGGACAATATGTATATTTATCGATATTTTTCTGGCTAGTCTTTATTATGACTGGACAATATTCTGTTTCAACATTGTTATTTATACATTTGTCACGCAAAGGAAAAAGATGTACCATTATACCTCATCTCGATCAACTTCTCTAATTAAGAAATCGAAATGTAATTAAAATCTATTAATATCAACTTAAACAAACATATAAACAATGCACTGCATACAAATTATATCCGTTGGTCAATGCGACGAGTCATATCGATCGCGGGATTAGTATCTCTGGCTTAAATCCCGTCAGACAGTATCGCAGTGTATTTACGGGATTTTATTCGTGATTACGGGATTGCGGTAGTCGTGCGATAATGCAGTGCAAAGCTCCACAGACATTGTGTTGAGTACGAGTGACTAGTGTAATGAGGTGAAAGACTAATGTACATGTTACAGGAAGACGACTAAGAACAGCCAGTCGCAATTGGTTCCACCTGGCAATAGTCGCAATTAGGCATAACCAATTGAGACAGGCTAAACCTAGGTCTGACCGGCTAAACTTAGGTCTAGCCGCACTTCGTAGTTTAGCCATAACATACATAAGCAAATTATAATTAGCTTTCTGTAAGACCATGACAAAAGTTGAACATTTTTGAAAAAATATTTTTGTGACGTATCGGTTAAAAATACCGGAATCACTTTGAATGGACAGGAAAATTGGACAAAGACAGTTATTATATATAAAAGTACCATACCATATCATCCCGTAGATGTCGTACCAGGTGACTAAGGGCATGCCTATGTCTTAGCAGCTGTCAGCAGTAGCATTCCCTTAAATGGTTGAGGTCAGGCAGGTGACGACTTGTAAAATTTACAAAATTTTACTGCGTCACAATCCAGAATAAAACCGAAGATGAAAGAGAGAGAGAGCGAGATAAATAAATACAGTCAAATAAAAAATATTTTTCTCTATTTTCTCAGCAAACTCCCATGCAATATAGCAGCTTTTTATTAAACTTCACCCCACACAATCAGCCGTCATATAATACTAATACAAACATTACTGACAATGAGAGTGTATGGGAGAAAAAACTTATAATAATCTCTTTATGACGGAACCATAACAGTATTGTACCTAAAACAATTTTATTTTGAACCTTATAGCTTTGTGTTAAAGGTTATGGGGAAATAGCAAAAATAACCGCATTACCATAATTTCATAACGAAGGGTGAAGAGATTTCTAATATTACACATATTCCGATTTTTTTTATATTTTAGGGTTCCGTGGATCACCACGGAATCGCTTATTTCAAATAATATTTTATTTACATATTATGTATTTCGTGTTATTATGTTAAAGTCGGCCAGTATTAATTTACAAGCCAAGTACAAAATACACCATTTTTATGCCAAGTACAAAATTATGAAAAAAGTTGGCATTTTTGTTCTTGTCTGTCTATGGTGTTAAAAACGTTTCTGTTTTATGTAAACAGAGAAAACTATACACTTTGTTAGATTTTTCCTTTCGCTCACACAAGAAAAAGAAACGCGTATAACACGAGAAGAAATGAGACAGAGAGCCAAAATCTTTTGTCCCTCATCGTGTACCTGGTTTTACAACGCCTATCTTGCCGCTTGTAGAAGATAAGCTGGGAAGTTGTATGGAGATGTTCTATCTCATTTAAGTACGATAAATCATAATCATTAGTATATACAGAGAAATGTTAAACACATTGTCTTTCTATAACTCTGGTATTTCATTATATGTGAAAGTCAATAAAACTTTGATATTTTTAATCAATACGGAACCAAGCTTTGAATCACACGTCGCCGTTGACGTCTGATCTCCAAAACTCGTATTTCGTATTAATGTGTGGGATAAGTCCTCTGTAATTACGTGGGGATTATTCTGAATGGCCTCTGGTTGCATTGTTCGGTGCATTATTGACTGTTGGACTTGACTTTGATATAATGTGCCTTTTTTCGTTAGATTGATGGAATATAATGTGGTCTGTCTGGCGCGTTAATGCTCATTTTAGAAATACTTCTACATCTATTACACTAATGTTAGGTATAAAGAGAATAGATTTGTATTTTCGTTTTATTTTTTTGTTTGTAATGAATAAACTCAAAAACTACAAAAATGATTTTGATGAAATTTGGCACACAAACAGACGAAATTTTCAGGAGTAACATAGGCTACTTTTTCTATTATGGGCATCTACATGATTAATAGAAATTAAATATTCACAGGCGCTTTTCCACAACATTTATGCATATAAATTTGTTGTAAATAAGAAAAATTTTCAAATCGTGTTTTTAGTTTTTAAACAACTTTTAAACTAGCAAGAGAGAGGACTGACAAAAAGCCCTATTTATATTGCAGTATTAATCATTACAGCTGCATTAAAATTCTCATTTGCTAGTCAGATTAAATGCACAAAGTTTTGCTTGTGTTTCTAGAAAGTCAGGGATGTCCAAACGCAGAAAAAAGCTACTAACTACCGTATACTAGTCGTGTTTTGTAAAAATTGCAATTTTTGTAAGCTTCATATTAACATGCAATGTAGATGTATGAGTATGAGAGTATTGCGTTTGTTCGGATGAAATCTTGCAACTTAATTTTATTTATTATTTTATATATTTATTTATTTATAAAACTTTATTGTTCCAAGTAAAAACATACTTATAAACAAATGGTGAACTTAATGCTATAAGCATTCTCTCCCAGCTGAAACAATTTTGAAGCAGATAATATCATCAATCGATTGAGCTGAAACAATTATATACAGTTTTTGTAACAATGCATTATATATTAATATATGCAAAACCTGATGATACGTCTAGGATCGGTCCTACACGAGGGAATTTCTCGACGTGTGTCTATGACCCATACACGGGGGGTTCACAGAAACAATCTTCACCAAAGCACGTTCGGATAATTACTTTTTATGAGAAATTTTTCAATATCTAGCTTGATTTAAAAAATATATAATTCAGATCTGGTTGATATAATTAGGTTAGGTAAGAATATGTTTAAAAACCTTAAGTATATTGAGATAAAAATAAATTCGCCAAAAATGTGCTTTCGGTGAACAATTTTTCTGTCTAAGATTCCTCACGAACATTTAGTTTATACATATAAACGAGGACAATACTAATAAAAATGTTTATTGTATTTGTCAATGGGCCAATTTTTTTCCTGATTTCTAATCCATTTAATTTTTACATAAGAAACCACCTATACAAAAAAAAAAGTAGATTCTACCAAGTTTTATTTTTCGAAGCTTCATATGTAATTTTTATAATATCGATAACTTAATTTCGTTACTTACTCTAATTACTCCATAATGATAAAAACGAAAAAATCTATGCATAAAAAAAATAAAAACCATGTATCACAGTCTATTTAATTAACAACTTAAAGTGTTTTACAAAACATAAGTGTGGCTTATCATCGCCTTAAGTGGGTCATATAAAGCTCTCAGCTTACAAAAGCGAAGTACCTGCAAAACAAAAACATTGTCTTGAATGAGCTTTCAACAATCCCTTTTTATTTGCTCTCAAGAATAACTTTAAGTTTTCGAGTGATAGTGGCATTGTGAAGATGTACATTCATGCACATTAAGGTGCACTACATGGACCTTATGTCGCGGTAATAAGGGCGAAATTTTAATGAATTAGCGCAGCTTGATGTGATTTTAACTATACTCTTTTGTCCTACAATAAATAATTTTAAGAAAAAGTTGAGAACGCCACCGCATTATGGCAAGAAATACTATTGTTTAGCTTCTCGAGTTATTTCTAGAATAAATAGGTTTGTGTTGTGTTTGCGTGGTGTTTTATTTTGTTAACAAGTTTAGACAATGACAATATTAATTTCATTGTTTAAAGCCACGCTTTGACTGTCGCTCAGGTGAGGACTTGCAATAATGGAATCAATTTTTTTTTTTAATATTTTGGTATAATCACAAACTTTTTGTGAGTTCATACAAAAAGACAAAAGAAGACAAATGTACATATCGATGGTAAAATTTATCTAACTTTATATAACCAATGAATTTAAAATGGAAATTTATGTCTCACTTATTATTTTGTAATGAATTTGGCGGCGAGTTTGTAATGAATTTGGTTAGGTTGAAGTGCTGTTGACTGTACGATATCCACAGGTATTATTTTTTGGGAACGCCTGTGCGAGCACCACACGGGTGGATCAGTCCTGCCATATTGGGACCATTTCACCCAGATCCACAAGTATGAAGTGGTTCTGTTCTAACTACTATAAAATAATCGTCACTTAACACTTAACCCTCACTTTTTCACAAGCGTACAAAAGTAAGTATACCATTTGTCTTAACCCTTTATTGCTTTTACAATACATAAGGGACGTTTTGTCCACAACAAAGTCAACATAACAAATTTGTTGCAGAACTTAACTTCCAATCAATGCCTCTGGCGGTTTATAAGTCGGCCTTTGTTTATATTTAGCATGTATATATTTCGTAAATTTTATATGTTAGGCTAACTCGTTGAAATTACAAGAGGACATTTCACAGAACTTCAATACAAATATATAGAAGTGTAAAATATGATTTCACAGAGATGGGTATTATATGAATTTTTTTTTTAATTTGAATTATTATTCGAATAGAAATTAGTTCGTGGAAATTTAAATACGAATAATTTATTCGTGATTTATTGACAACCCAACCAAAGCGCACGTGGATAATTTACCACTCAAAAAATGTGTTCTGTTAAATATATGAATAATGACGTTAAATTGAATAATACAATGAATTATTATTGGTAATCAATTTAGTTGCGAATAAATTAGTTATAATTTGTTCGTCACTAAATTTCGCCACGAATAAACATTCGTTGTTCGAATAAAGTTTGCCCTTCTCTGACGATTACGTACGGCTTTTATGTTCGTGGGTTGTATTAACATTAAGTCACAGTTGTGTCACAATAGTGGTTCACACGATTAATGAGCTATTTACACACAATTAATAAACTTACTAATAGAACGCGATATAGGTACTATACGATAAATCAATAGGTTCGACATTAGGGGCTTTCAAGAAAAATAGTCTATCGTTTACTCAAAAACCCCAACGTTTTGGTGAACTAATCGCGTTGCTATTGTGTCCATGGGCTACTGTTTCTTTACAATTAAGCTATACTCCCGTTGAAGTTGTCAAAAGACTCAATAGTCGAAAGTGCATAGTATGTTCATTTATCAAGTATTTTCTCCTTCTATTTTCAACGGTATTGTGAATTCTAGTTGAAAACCTTCCCTTCACCAATATTGATAGATCTAAAAGTTTAGGATGTTTTCTCGAGCATGTTTCAACGGCCGAATAAATTTGATTCTGTTCATTGTTTTTGCCGCAAAAGTTAACAAAACATGAAGGTAATAAATGAAATTATTACAAAATGTAAATATGAACAAAATAGCTGACTCGTTACCAATTAGTTCTCGAAAGTTACGTTACGTCGGTAGATGGTCGTAAAAGTCAAGATAGATAGACCTTTAGGCTACTTAAAGTCTGAAACCAGTGTTAGTAATAACATATTCTAAAAAGAAGAACAAATATTTGGCTATTATGCCGAATGTACTCGTAATAGGTACTGTTCTTCATGGGCATTATTAAAAGTTGTTCTCAATTGATTTCTCTTTTTCACACTTACTACTTTGGTTCAATGACGTCAAAGTGGAATTATGCCTCCAAAAAGAGAGAGCGATAGTCTTCTGTTCTGCGCTATAGGTTACCAGTTGACAACTCACAATAATACGCTGATCAGCGTCCACAATGTCGCTCCAGCGTTATCTGGGGCACCGGTAGTCACACTTGGCTGATAAATTATCAACTACTCTAATTGCAGGTTTCCTCACGAGTTTTTTCTACATCGGAAGACGACGAGAGTTTGAATTTCCGCAAAACAATTATACGCCTTTCATTAATCAAACAAATCTATTATAACTCTCAAATAAAAGAATTTGTGTAATACAATTTGTAACCAATTTCCTTTAATCTTCATCAAATATAGGGTGTCCACAAAGGGTATGCTTTAATAACATTACAGGCAGGTGCTTTGATATTGTGACTCATCATTTTATGTGTAGGGTAGGCGTTTGGGGAAACAATGGAAAGTCGATGAAATTTCGTATACGGTAAGTGGACTTACAAATTAAAAAGATTCACAGAAGTGTAACAGCAAATATGAGCTTCAACTTATCAGACAAGGCAAGATCCAAAGCAGAAGGAGGCCTGAACGATGAATAATTTCGTGGCTGAGAAACCTACGTCTATGGTACAACATATAGCACCTAGATGGGTCGATGATATAAAGGAAATTGCTGGCAACAACTGGATGGGGATGGCCCAGGACAGAGATGGTTGGCGGAGATGGAAGAAGGCCTATGCCCAGCAGTGGGTCACGGAGGGCTGCAGATGATGATGATGGTACAACAAAAGTGCGCGATCTTTGTTCCGACCGGCCGTTTCAAAGATACATAACGCATTCGTGATTGCCGACCTTCTGTCTTCTTCTTTCAGTGCCCATCTTCATTGGAAGATGGCACTGAAAGAAGAAGACAGAAGAGACCCCGTGTTGAAAACATATAATCAAAGATTGTGTAATTGTTTCTAAGAAGAGAATAGTTTGCCTTTGAGACCAATACAGTTATAGGATCATAAACACAAAAGGATCTTAGTTACTGAGAAAACTGTGTTGTCTGGATATATAGAAGTGCGGATTGGATTTCAATAGACAGCCACAGTAATTATTCAAATAGAATAGATTTGATAGAACTCGTGTGGCGTGTGATCACGCCCTAGAATAGAACCACTCCATATCCTCCTGTAGATGTCGTACGAGGCGACTAAGGTCAACTAACACACAGTCTAGGCAGTTGATATTAAATAGTGTCCAGGTTTCCTCACATTGTTTCCCGTCTATGAAAACTAATATAGGTACATGAAATGTAATATGAGTCGATTATTATACAAATTTGTTTGGCACTAGTAGGATTCGAACCTGGGATCTTTTCATCACAGCCATCTAAACTACCACTCTTTCTCTCAGTCCAGTTTTTGTACGAAATGTTAACTAAATATGTTTTGATTTTCTCAAAAAGCCGTCTAAAAAATATAATATAGTTTTAGAAATGTAGAAAATGGAAAATAAGTTATTCATAACTCGGAACGTAGCTTCGCTCCGCCATATTGAATTACATCTCTTGCAACATATAGGTACCAAATGAAGTCTGCATTTCGGTGAATGACAGTTCTCGAGTAGGCTATTGGCCACAGCTACGCTTGTGTAAACATATGAGTATGTACATTATATAAACATCTAAGTAATAGGTATATTAATTTATTACTAGTCTATTTTAAAAAGTAGCATATGTTAGAACTATATTCCATTTTGGTATTAAAATCTTTGTCAAAATTATTGTATTTTTATAAAGCTACGTAAGATCAAAGAGATAGCAATAAAATTAGACTAATTATGGAATAAATTTTCCACAATAGGTTTTACATTGTCGCCTTCAAGAAGTCTCAAAGTCGGAAACGCATCTGTGACCCGAGTTGGCTTGTTGTCTGCACTGCAGAGGACATTTAAAATTGTATTAAAATGACATAGAAAAATGACTGCAATCCAATAGTGTATTATTCTGCAAAGAAAAAAATACGTGTTGAGCTAAAACAGACCTAAAGGCTAATTATAAAAACTTGGCGGTAAAATTCAAAAGTCATCTCACGTTTTTTCCAAATTAGCCACCTCCGTCGATCACATCCTAAGCCCCTATTAGCGACATCGCGGCGTCCACTCCCCACTGTTTTCGGGGATCCACGCCCCTGGTTCGCAGGGAGACCGGGCTCAGTTGCCTCCGGACTTGCCACGCGACGGTTACGTATATTTTTCCCGCAATTTTCCCCAAAACGCGAACTTTTACGAGTGTTACTGTGTTTACGTGCGCTCCCTCAGGAGAGTTGGGATATTTGTGAAGGTATGTATGAAATTGGATGTGTTTATTGTTCTTTTTAACTTGATCGTGGAATGGAGGTAATATTTATCTGTTTGTAATTTTTTCTTTCAGTTTTTACGCATTATCTCAAAACTTAATTATTATTTCTTAACGAGCATTATTAATGAAAAACCTATATGCTACTGTACTGTATAACTGTAACTTTTAAATTATTATTTTTTTCATTTGTTTATTAATTTTATCACAATTTTTTTTTATTAATGTTGTTATAATTTAGTTGATTTTTAATACCGAAAATATAAGTTGAATTCTGAATTTGGCTAAAATCATTAATCTAACATTTAGTGTGACAACTAAATACTTAACATATTTTTAAAATAAGGTTATTGTATGTTCCAATAAAATATGGCAAGTGCGAGTCTGACTCATGCACAAAGGGTGCATCTATAAAAATACACGGGAATACCCTTAAATGTCTATTATAATCTGTTTTTGGTATGTATTCCAAAATCGGCAAAATACCTACATCATCTGTGAAAATTTCAACTGCCTATCACGATTCATGAAAAACAGACAAACAGATAGACGAACGGACAGCGGGAGTCTTCGTAATAGTGTTTACGTCGGTAGGTGGTCGTAAAAGTCATATCAAATGCTTTTAGGTGACTTTAATGAAAAAAGTATACAACTGACACAAGTTTAATAATATATAACATATATAATATGTATAACACACTCGAAAAGAGAAAAGATCTGAATATCCAATGTTTTTTTAAATATAAATATATATACGGACTAATCACTCAGATTGAGTTAGTCCTAAAGCAAGTTCGAAACTTGTGTTATGTTATATAACATATACATAAATAGATAAACATCCAAGACTCAGGTCAATTTGAAAAATATAATTTTCCCTGACCGGGGTTCGAACTTGGGACGTCCAGTGTAGCAGTCCGGCATGATAACCTACAGATGTCGGCAAAATATATTCCAAAAAAGGTAACTACCCTCCGTATTTTCAGTTTTAGACAAAACAAGCTATCCATCTATACATTCAAGCACTTAAAGGATTTACTTCACGTTGTAAACAAAATTTTGTCCAATATTTAAAGCCCTCCCGGTAGACTTAAGTACCTCTGATAATCGCTTTGTTCTTCACTAGCGGCCCGTCCCAGCTTCACCCGGATAAAAACATGCCTTCCTCAGGAATTACTCTATATATTTAAATAACCCGTATCAAATTCCGTTACGTAATTTTAAAGGTCTAACCATACATAGAAATAGACAGCGGGAAGCGACTTCGTTAAGTTGATATTGCTAAATAACATACGCATAATGAACCAAAAACATTTTTTTTTTCAGTTTGTTCATCGTATCGCAGCAACATTACACTCTTTATGTGTGATGTCGAGTAAAATATATCGTTGTCTTCCCAGAAACATAAACAAATTAGAGAACCAAATAGAATTTTACAACACTGCTTCTTGCTTCTACTAAATAGAAGCGATGTGCCATTTCACCTACTTACTCCGGGAATAAAAGACCTACCGTGTAGCTCTTGTTTTAGCTCCTTCCATTATAGTATGTTAAGTTAGCACGAGTTTTTGCGATATTCAATCGTATCGCCATCGATAAATTGTATGTGGAACATTAACATTACCGGAAAGAGAATTATTAATTTTCTTTTAAAAAATAACGTACTCAGTGTGAGTACGTTATTTTCTATTACGTACGTTACGTACGTATGAGTACATTATATCTAGTGGAAACGATTTGGATTTTTTTTTATTTGATAGCTAATTTATATGCGGTGGTTCTTAGATATGTTTGATCAAAATCGGTTCAGCCGTTCAAAAGTTGTAGCGAAATGAATATTAAAAGTCGGGGGTTTTTTAATTTGTCTAACAAAAAATTTGTTATACGTATAAGGACTCTGCTTGGGTTGGTCATAAGTCAGTGATGATATCTCGAATGTTACAATATTTATGATGATATAAATATTGACAGTTGTTATCGGTAAGAAGTTTTCAAAAATGGAACCCTTGATTTCAGACCTATCTGTTGTCGTCTTTACGTCTTCGAGGAAAATATTTGGTGCTTTTAAAATTTCTACTATTGAGATCATTGAAAGTTCTGACTCAACAGTTGTTTTTATTTTAATTGTACGCTGTAATATAATATTGTTGTTGATAATTGTCCTAATTTGATTTAAAAAACCTCAATGATTAAATTTAGCGCAAATTAACTACCGAATACGTAATAAGTTTTTAAATCATTGAGACAAATAATCGTCTCTCAAAAACATTTCTAGGTATTGAAATTTGGGGATACCGCCATCGCATTAGTACTATAATAGAAATAAAAAAAGGGTTTCAAACTAAAAGCCAAGCCAATAATTTGTTCGTACAATAAAAAAAAAATACATATTTTTATGAACACTTCTCTTATTGATGTCAAAAATTTACTTATAACTTAATACTTAAAGGTAGTGTTAGACCTTTCACTTGACTTGAGACTTTAACCTACGCACCACCGACGTTTAAATAAAATGGCGTACTTTAAACTGCGCAGGTTAAAGTTAACGTAATAGTTGACTGGTGCAACCCACTCTACTGGTGACTTATAAGCGCAGGTGTAGAAAAAGCGGAACAAACATGAGAAATGTATTTCATAAATATTTATTACCACAACCAAACATAAACTAAAACTATGATGATAACAATTAATTAAAACCACTGGATTAAACATAATCAATTTCATAGTCATTGGCTGCAAACAATTGTATTTAAAACAACAGGTTTAAATATTATTTTGTGAGCTCTATTCGAATTTATTTGAATGAACTGGCCACATATAAAATTTGAAAATAAAAATATAGTTCCACTTTTTCTCACAATAACATATTATGCTAAGCTAAAACATTTACCTAGGTACTGATCTTGGGTTTAATAATAGGGATAAGTAGTACAAGTTTTATTTTTTAAGACTCGACTAATATCATAACATAACAATAGCATAATATCGGTTAATAATATCGTAACCGTGATCAATAAATCAATCATCAGTTTACGTAAAGTTGGGATAATATAAAGGTATTTAATACAAAGATGTATCACGCTTTCATCCGGTACGTTTATTAAAAATATATATATCTATCAGTTTTGCGTAAACACACTCAATATGAAATAAAAAGCCGTCATATGCGAGTAGGATTCGCGTACGAAGGGTTCCGTAAAATTTGCTTTTGTTATTCACTTGCATATTCACTGTTTATCGACTTTTTTGTTTTCTGATTCCTTTCTTATTGGGTTTAATTATTTCAATTTTATAAGTTTCATGATTCTAAGAGAACGGAAAGTACTCGATAGGTATTGAATTACTTGTAAAATCGAAAAAATATCATATATTTTGCGTCTGTTGGTTAACACGTCTGATTTTTTCATGGCTAAAATAGAAAGTAGACCCGTATAAAATAGATTAGAATTAAGGGCATAAATAATAGAATCTGCGTGACAAATTTTAGTTACAAAATAATTTAATTAGTTGTATTTTGCAATTAGAATGGTCTACTCGACGAAGAAGACAATTTTTATACTTGAAACCTATAAAGGTTACTTAACAAGGTATATTACTTAACAATCATAAGATTGTTAAGTAATATACGTTTATTCCTGAGAAAAACGACAGACAGACCGACATCGAAGTGATCCTAAAATGTTTCCATTTTAAATTTTTCAGTCATGGAACCCTAAAAAATTTATACGCACATTTTATACAGACACATTTTAATATTTCCATAACCCGGTTCTATACAATTTCGTCTTAGCAAACTTTGTAAAGGTTTATTGGGGGCAGGTAGAGGCTCTTTGTGCGTTTCTAAACTCATCCCAAGGCAAATACACCAAAAACGGGGGACAAAATCTTAGATTGCGAAGTATTTCTGTGATCAGTGAAAGGGAGAAATTCAGTAAAAATACTCGATACGCACGACTTATCAGACCTTGATACAAACAAAAACCTTTAATTTTACATCCATCTCGTCTAGATCTATCTAGTTTCTATTAAAAAATATATCCGATATTTAGGTACTTTTTTCTATGTGAATACTAGAAAGCTCAACACCAATTAATGTCAGTCGTTTATTAGTTCCGAGCTCTGGAGGCGAGGTAAATACAGAAAAGTACAGTCAGCTTGTCATAGCTCAGTTATAAATATTTTGATATATTTTTTCCAGAGTATAACTTGTGTATCGCTTTTGGGTGGTTCGCAGAGTCGAAACGCTCGAGAGAGTCGAAACGCTCTGCGAACCACCCTTTTAATTTTTTTGTTTATTTCGAATAAATTTGTATTTGTATTAGAATTATTGTAAAGAACAACAAAACTCCAACATTTAATAATTCAGTGGATATACCTACCTACATAAAGCGTCTTCAATATAGCTTCTTTTGCAATTCATTCCTCATACATATTTCAGTACAAAGAGCTATATTTACTTTAATAAGATTGTATGGAGTAAAGCCGACCTTTTTAACTTTATATCACACTGAATAATTGATTATTAAATTGCAACTAACAATTCCAAAATTATATAGCCTACTTTTCATATCAATAATATTCATATTTACCAAATTTATGGATGGATATATCAGAATAAATAAAAAATATTTTTATTTTGTTGCTTTAAAGATTTTTCTTTAAAAAAAAATCAAATGTCAAACATCCTTAAGTTGATTACGAACAAAACGTGATAAAATCTTCGGTCGCAACTGATTACAATTTTGTTTTAAATATACATGGGATAAATGTTTGTCGATCAAAACTACAGTAACTATAAAATTCTAAACACCAAATATTAAGTGATAACGTGGAGTACGTTATCTCAAAGGACTTCACGTACATAGTTTCAAAGACAAGACAGAGATATATTTTGCCGACTGTACTTTTAAACTAGGAGTAATGAAGGGGATATCGCGCCAGTAATATCAAGCGTTATTTTGATTTATGTTGTGTAGTGAGCACGATAGTTTTATTCAGTAAAGATTAACATAAATGAACAGTTGAATACTTCTGTACATTTTTGTTAAATTTTTATGCAAATTCAAATTCAAGAGGGTCGCGAAACGAGAGCCAAACGGCTGGACCAAATTTATTAGCTACTAGAGGTCTGTCCCGGCTTCGCTCGGATAAAACCATAATAAAAAAGTTGCTTATGTCACTCCGGAAGGTTTCGTCTATCTCTGTGCCAGATTCCATCTAAATCGGCCCAGTAGTTTTTGAGTTTATTTATTAGAAACAAAAATACAAATATTTTCTCTTTATAATAGTAGTTATTCACCGCGAACATAGACTTCGCGAACACAATAAATTTAGGCCAGTTTTTACAAATTGAAATTGTGAATATTTCAAAAACGACTCAACCAATTTTGATGCCCCACGAACTAAAAATTATATTGACAAATCCTACATACCTTTTAAATTTCATCAAAATTAGACCAACGTTTCGAAAGTTATCGCGATACAAACATACACACATGTTGGAGCATTAGTGGATGGATATCTTTAGTCTTGAACCCATAGACCGCAAACATCTTTAATTTTTGATATGACAACTCCGCGCGGTTGTCTTTGCACTGTATCCGTTTCCTTTTTTTTCTATTCTATAATTTTTCGATTCCACGTCGCAAGCGCAACATATCGTCGCTACTCCAATTTTGTAAACCTTGAAGTACGAGATTACACAGTATAAGAAGCAGAATCTTTGATTTTCAAGACCCAAGCCCCAACAATACAAAAAAAATATTTTGTCTCAAGTTGTCCTTGTAGTCCTCGCAAGCTCCGCTCGCTCGGTCAATTAGTATTGATGTATGTGGGAGTGCCCTGAACTTTTTAATAAAATATCCAAAAAATACATTTATTAGCCGATACGGAACACCAATACACGCGCACATGCTATCGCACGTGTGACGTTGATGTATGAAATACAGAATGTGTATGATTGATAACACAATATATGTTTGTTTAGGCATTTCAGCATTCATGGTCTCAATTTCCAGCAATTTTTAATCACAGTTATGTATATCGTGCAGAGGCCTGGTTTATGGCGGGGGTTACCGCCCTAAAATAGGACAACTAACGTTAACGGACCACGTTATATGATGTGAATTGGTTCTATATGAACGAGGCAACTAAGGGACACATGGGCATCAATAGCATTTCCAAAGAGGGTTGATTTCAAGCAGCAACAACTACTTCCTTATTTTTTCACATGGTGGTATAGTCCACATCATATTAACCTGCGCAGATTATTTACAAACTTTCCCTAATTACCGCGGCGTAAAGAGCCATGAAGGGTATCTTGAAATGCGATCGACTGTACGCAACAACATTCAGATATAATATCAAAAAGTAAGTCGGTAACTGAGCTCAAAACAAAAAAGTAAAAATACAGTGAAACAATACTGAAAGTTCATTCTAATTCAGAGTTACAACGCTGTTAACAAAGTTAGTTGGAATTGTTAAAACTTCGCTCCTTAAAATTGTACGAATGAAGACATGTCCAAGTATCAGTTGAATTAATACAATTTAATTTGTGATCGTATCGAGAGTCGTGATTGAATAAAGTTTGTATCGATTCTTGATTCGATACAATTGATCTCCAGGGCTGTCGATTTGTCAGAAAGATATTGGGTATTTTAGGAAAGATGAAAGCCGTTGAGTGAAAGGGAATGAGTATTTTTACTGATATTATTGCGATATTGATATGTTATGTTATTTACGACGAGTAGTTCCCACACTAGAATAGGAACACTCTCACTCTTATATCCTTTAATTTAAAGTAAAAGGTGACTAAAGGATAATATGGGATGACGCCGAGCAACAGAGGCTACTGAAAGAAATTTCTTAAAACGACGATTCTCACGAGTAGGCGCTTTATTATTAAAGACACTGTAAACGGTGGTGATCAAGTGGTTAAAACTCCACCTGTGATCGAAAGTTGTCAGGTTCCAATCCTATTCGTGCCACATGAGGTTATAATATAAATTACACATGCGTGTTAGTTCTAATATACCATTTTATTCCGCTAAAGGAAAACGTCGTGAAGATTACTAGTAACTTAGTAACTTTCAACCAGTGTGCAGGTTGCACACTGGTTGACAGTTTAAGTTCACTAGCTTGCCACTACACTTCGATAACTTGGCGTGAAGACATCAGAAGCATGTAGACGACTTAAATTAAATCTGACACCAGTGTTAGGAATAACACTCTCAATGAGAAAATATTAAACCTTTTCTTTATTTTCTCTTTACACCCAAAGATTGCTGGAAGAAATTGCATTAGCGACAAGTCCGCCTTTGCAATCATTATGTTTGAATATCTTGTTGTAACTTACAACTCCTTTGTGAATGGTGCAATAAACAGTTTATCAATCTATCTATCTAAATGGAGAGATTGTATGTATAAGCCAGCTCAGCAATTTAATAATACACGAGCGGATTACCATTTTTATCAATGGTATACGAGCTATCTCAATTCGCAAAGTGTCAATGGAAATTCCAAATACTTATTATCCAGATATCTTGTTTCGGCGGAATGTTCTCGTTTAGAAAATGGAAAAGTTTCTCGTTTTATAATGTCGCCGTCCTAATTGCGCGGCAGAACGCTGCATAACGCTATGACCTAACGCTATTGATACAACGGGTCGTGTAGTGACAAAATAAAAGACAGGTGGTGATTAAAAAAAAAAAACTTTATTGTTGTTTATACATTATTACTCTGTTTTTCCTTCGCAGTTTGTCCTTCGACATAGGCACGATATAAATGCATTATTGGATATTGCACGAAAATAAGTACATAAATTGAAATTAATACAGGAAAGATACAAGCGCGGACTTATCCTATGTAGGGATATCCTACAGTCAACCAGCGATGTTGAGAGAGGTTGAGAGCACTACTTACGTAGTTATTTTAGTTTAGTCGTCTGTATTTTACATAGGTTAATCCACCAGTAAATGAATGTATTAACGCATCCCGTCGTGCGGCGTTGTTGCGTTTGTAGACGGGCTAGGACGCCTGTTCTGAACAGAATATTTAAACGTATTTTTGTGTAAAGGTGGTGTCCTATCGCGTCCTGTCTTTGTTTAGCATGACCTTGTTTGGCAAAAAACTTGTAGATTACATTGTGTTATTGCTTTTGTGAAAAAAATAATATCTTTCTAATAAGATGGTCTGTGTTTTCTAAAGATAGTTTGGAGAAAAATATCTTATTGTTTGTGAACTAATTTATTAATTATTTTATAAAGCAACCATATTAGTAATCGAATTAATCATTACTCTAAGTTTATATCCTCAAGAATTAAATATAAAATCATGAAATTGAATGACCTTTCCATTTTAAATATTAGATCCGCCTCAGAGTCATATTATCAAGGATTGTACCGGGAACATTTGTAATAGGCATTTGTCATTTCGCTCCTTTCACGAAATCTTGGCTGATGAGAAATCCTCCTTATCGCTCATTCGCTCAGTCGCACGCCTTCAAAGCGTTTATTCCCGTTGTTCCCCATTCTTTACCCCATTGGTGGGACGTTGAAAAAAATATGTAAGACTTTGTTACTAAATAAAATATTTCTTTAATAAAGATTTCAAAAGGAAAGTTTCCTTTAATAGCTTTTACATTTTATCTATTGTCCACGAATGGATGAGTTATCCACAATAACATTTCTGACCTTGATGAAATCATTGTGTAAAACAATTTTTATATAAGTTTTGTGTCACATTGAAATATTGAAAGTGATTTATCGATTTTTTTCTCAGCCATAAAGAATCGGAGTGCATGGTTTGCTTTCGACCTTTCCTTCTGCACTTCGCACGAACATCGGCATACTAAATTGCCAGTCCATTAACACGTATGTCATCATTAACGACATCGTTTCAGCACTTTTTGATTTTATTTTTATTGAAACTTTAGTTTATTACGGAAAAGTTTGGTACAGAAAGTAATTTAAATTATTTATATGTATAATATTCGCCTCTCGCTGGGATCAAATGGTTTAGTTACAACGGGAGCGAACGCTTCGAAGCGACTAAGAATATTTTATCATTTACAAAATTAATGTAAACTGTGTTTAACTTGCAACAAGAGTTACAAACTTCCCAAGTTAAATTTAAGCAATGGCCTCAACTCCTGAGTTTCACTTAAGCCAATTAGATTGAATATAGGTACATGATTGATGACTTGTTTTGATGTACAATTTTCGTAACGTTTTGTTTGTGATTACTTTCCTCTGTCCGATATTAAAATCTTGATTGCTTATCATACTTTTTGAGTAATGATTCAGTAATCACCAGTCTGAATATTCAATGTCAAATGTAGTTACAGATCTGACAATGTTATAAGTTACAATGAGGAACAGTCAATCGCACGTCATGTTAGCTTGCATGGACCTTATGCAGTGGCAATAGCGGTGAATTTGCTATGAATTTGAATAACTCGTTATGCAGTAATATAAATAATTAAATTGTGTTGTGCGAATATATATATATATATATATATATATATATATATATATATATATATATATATATATATATATATATATATATATATATATATAAGTATGAATGATAATGTTAAAATAAAAAAAATACAGAAAAAATACGATCATATTATGATCCAAAAAAGCATGAGTCAAGTAGTTTAATAGCAGTACAGTAGCAATATAAAACAAACAATTTAAAAATATGTTTTTTTTTTAATCGGACTAGTTGGTAGAATAAATAAATTGAAGGAATTGATACCATTAAGTATGTTTAGCCTGTTTGATAGCCAGGTACATATTTCGATAAAAATTCATAAAAGTAAATTAACAATATCTTTCCATAGTTACATTTTCCTTGATACTTTATTTACTGAAAACATCTCATTTAAGGAAAATTGCCAGTTAAGGGTCTGCTTACGGCTTAAGTTCAGCAAAGGATTGAGATAAAAAAGATTGAGTATGTTACTACAAAAAAAAAATAATAATCGATGGCAGAGGATAAATGTAAATGAAAGCTGCTCCATCAACAAGAACAATATTCTTAAATAAGCATTTAAGAATATTGTTCTTGTTGATGGAGCAGTCAAGCGACTGAAATATAACCGCATAGAATGAAAAGATACTGATAACTAGAGAATGTAATTTAAGCAGATGACATTTAAAATGGCAGGATAGGTTAAACGAATGTTGGACTAGACTATAAAATACGGGTGGCTTTTAACCAGCAGTGGCATACAAATAGCTGAAACAATGGTATCTATCCATATACAACGGACTTCTTGCAATAGTTTGGTTCCGAAAATTTACACTTGACAAAACGTCAAGGCGTGATTATACAAAGCAATTTTTGTACGGCAAAACCTGAACAATTCCGTTACCCAATGATACAAAGTTATTCACATTTCTACCTGCGACCCGATTTTTTCATCAAATCTAAAATATACCTGTCCCTTTTGGGTCTTTTTTTACCTGGAATCTGTCAAGTCCGAACACAGTCTAGCAATTACGTACTCACTAAACTATTGTTAAGGGCCCCCGCAAACTTTGTAAGGGTGTTAGGAAATTCATAATATATTACGTGAAAAGGCTCTTTTGTTTAGTGTACTACCTGAGTAGTGAGCCTTGGTAATTACATTGTAATAAGGTTGGTAATTCCATTTGTAATTTACATAATGAATTCCTCTGTACCAGTATTGGAAACTCTTGCACATTCCAAGAAAACTAATGAAATGTTAAAATTTGCAAGAAATTTGTTAGGTTTTATTTGTATAGTGAAAAATAAGATTTTGATATCCTTAAATGGGCTATTTATTTATTTATGTTTGATGGTGCTTAATGAAAGCTAGATATTTTATTCAATAAATTATCTTATAGATATAATATAGTTATATCTATCTATCCGTCTGTTTTCTTCTTTTCTTTCTTTCTTTGTCTATATGTCACGGCCAAAACTATTAGGAATACATAGTTGATAAATAGTTATGTAGATGTATTTAGTGAACAGCTTTATTAGCTTGGAAAACCTTTCTAGTCTCGATACGATACTACATCTGCCTTCTCTTTCAGTTGGCTCTTCCTCGGTCTCCCTCTCTTCTAATTTTCACTTTTCCTTCGAGAATAGTTTAAAAGAAGACATCGCTTCGTATCAAATGGCCAAACATTCTTATTCACCTATTTTCTAATTCCGTCAACAGTTTCCTTTTTTACCCACAATTTCCAGCACTTTTTCATTGTACTTTTCCTCTCTATTAGACAACTAGCAATAGACAAGAAACTTAAACCCTTCTTCAAAAGAGACAACTTCTCCTTCATACCTAAGAGTTGAAAAAATCTCATAAATTGAGAAAAATAGGGACATTTTACTGCGACATTATCAAAGTTCACACATAATTTGGGGTAAAAAAAGTACAAACTCACCCAAAATCTGAGTCACGTGCGCGAATGTGACGTTAATGTAATAAGGACGTGTTCCACTGACTTCTGTAAAGGTGTTTTTCCACTATATAAGAGACATTAATTAATAGTTTCAGATTTGAACCTAATCCTTGCTTTTTAACCAAGAATAGAACTAAAGCAACAAATAACAAATGAAATTGGAATGGAAGGGTTTTCACAGATTATATAAAATATAGAAACAATTAATTGGCCAAGGCCTCATACGGAACTGTAAGTCACAACCAAAAATCAATACCTACAACTTCCCACCACGAAACCTTACCACAAAGTTCTTGCTACGCCTTTCTTAGCCGGAGGAGGATTTTGCCAAAAGGCATATTATATTCAGATACATTATTCAAAACATTTGAAACTGGGCTAAGAATGATAAACTTGATTAAAGTGATGATTGACCTTACCTCTACTGATAGATAATCATCCTATCGCTATAGCGTACTATATTTTAAGTACACAAACTCCTTAAAAGCCTTCTCTCAGTCCCAAGGCCTCGGAAATCACTAATCCTCTTACCCAAAAGAAAACATTAATCCGCACATTGTTTTTCCTGTTCCTTTTGTGATGATCCCTGCCAAAAGATTGAAACCTCGCTGACACGATTTTATTTGAATCATTTCTCCTACACGCCTTATTTATAACTCGATCTTTTACCGTCGGCAAAAACGAAATACTGATTTTTATTTTGATTACGAGTATCTTTCCCCTATTATGTTTCAAATATAGATTGTTTTGTCTTTTGAGGATTTTTTTGTTTTATTCCAGCCGTTCATAATCTTAAATTGTTGATGGTTTGATATTTTTTGAAATAATGAAATTAATTTTAGCAGTTGTATAGAAACGTTTTCCCGCGTGCTCTGTGGTTGTGAAATAAGCTCCCTGCAGTATGGTTTTCCTTAGCGACTATGATATATACGATACTAGCTTTTGCCTGCGGGTTCGCCCGCATTAATTTTCCGGGATGAAAGGTCCCCTATGTCCTTCTTCATACTTCAACCTATTCAAAATGTCAAGAAGATTGGTTGAGTAGACAGAGCGTGAAGAGGTAACAAAGAAACAAACAAAATTTATTGCGCATTTATAAAATTTGTTAGAATTAGGATGTACAACTATAAGATTGAATTCTTCAATATTGATTTGCCCATTCTACTTATAATAACCATCAAAAAGGTTATCTGGAGATTCGTCTCATAGACATGCAACCTGTCACTATTTCAAAATCTCACCCACCAAATAAAGCCACACAAGTGGCAAGGCTTTGTCTGCCCCGCGATATATAAAGACGTGATACTGTGTAAAGTCTACCAAGTTAAAATAACAATTTTTACATGATTCTTTGTCTTGTAATGTAATTCCTTTGTTTTGCCGTGGTCATTAAGTGGAAAGAAATCCAGTTATATCCAGATTCCGGAAAAGTTATCAAATAAAGGGGATTCCCAGCGCGTTCACAGGGTCACGCCTTCATATTATAATGTCAAACTTCACGACTCCTGTTTGTTCGGAGTGAAGTCATATGGAAAATATTGCTGGGTTGAATATCATTTTGTATTATGTATGCGGAAATAAACCTTTCTCGACCCTTTGCCAAGGATTAACTTTATCTGCATTTATTATGGGCTTTAGTACGCTATTTGAATTGAATTGTGTAAGGTTACAAGCTACGCTTACTTTGAGTGAATAAATCCCTTGTTATTTTTGGAATTTTTTTGATTGCTTCTTATACTATTTTTAGTTTTAGTTTCTGTTTCACCGCTTGGTAATAAAGTATCTGATAACATGATATCACCTCTCCTGTGTAGTGTGTATGTACTGTGGGCTTCGAAGCCCAAGGGCTGAGGGAAAATGTGTTTCACAATTGTTGGATATAATATATATATATGTATATATATATAAACTGATCGACCACATCAGGCAGATTCTAGCATTTAATTTATTTGTTATATTACTGTATGATATGAAACAGGCACTTGACATTTCAGTTTACGAATTTCATCTACGTCTACGAATTTACGTCAAAGAGTAATAAATGTATTCATAAAAATAACCTCCAAAACTTCAAAATGTTGTTAAAATAAGATTTAAAGATCGGTTGCCCAAAGTTAACCTAATTTTAAATTTGAAAATCGAATTAAAAATACTTAGATGTGCCAGCATAATTCATTCATTCATTATTATCAACGGAAACCTTAAAATAAAAAAAGCATCGACCTTTAATTCAGCTACCTGACTGGCAGGAAATAACGGTCGGGTTTAAAAATAATTCATCCCAATTTGGTGGGCAAAATGTGCAGTATCAACAAGTCGAGGGGTGCAAAGGGTAAAAATTCGCTGACACCTGACAAAGCTTATTGGCCGGTTTGATATGGGTTTAGTATCCAATAGTGGCCACTTGGGTGGACCGCTGAATTCAATTTAGATCATACTTGAAAGCTATTATTCAGCTTATCGGTCATTTGTCTCTAGTTTCAGCACCATTATTTCAAAGAAGCTCTCCTTGAAGTATTATTGAGTGCAATAGTATACCTTGACGATACAATCTCCTATTAAACATTGTATACCCACTGGAACATCGTAATTGATATTAAGGGAGTACCGAGCGCACACCATCCTATTTTATCAATTTCTTTTAAATAAAAGCAAAGCTAGATTTTTAAAATTTGCTTATGTTTAAAGAAATTGATAAAACTATGACAATGGCGCTAGTGTGCACTCGGTACACTCAATGCATACTACCTATATATGTTCTAATCTTGAAAGTCTGATGGCTACTAACAGATTTACCAAAACATGTCTAATTTTATAGGTTTTCGGGAAGGTCGAATAGACTATTTGATTTGGTCAAATGGGCTTTTTATAGTTTTTGGTCTAATTTCGAATGTCTACGACTTTGCTACACCTATAAAAAAAATCTAAATTGTTATAAATATGTTGTATTACTTGATTTTGTTCTTAAAATATTTTATATATTAGAGGAAATAATTAACGAACCTAGAAATATTTACGCAGTTATGTATTTCACAAGTATTCCATAGTGCCTTTTTTACATTCTGCCAAAAGAACATTTTTACCAAATTTCTTAAAATTCTGGTCAGATTTAATAACTGTGCAGCACACAATTTCTGTAGATTTAATGGTAGGCTTTCCAAAGTCCCCCGTTGTAATTAAAATAATGAAAAGAATACTATATATTTTTCCTCACTACAGAATTGCCGATCGAGACAAAGACAAAAACTCGAAAATTGTTACTTTTTGTTTCCGCAGCAATTATTAGCCATTGAATTTTTAGGCGTGACGTCTTCGCCTGTTTAATTAAAAACAAAGAATTGTTTATGGCCACATTAGTGAGTAAGATTACTCCTTTTTGCTTAACAAAATCTTTTGTTTTTTTTTTAATTCGCTAGGGATGACACTTTCATGAAACTGTATTATGTTTATTGAGCGGCGTGACCCATTCTCCTTAGTCTATTGTTCATTTTATTTTTATTGTCGTTCTTGGCACACTATGCCAGTGTCTTTTTTGTACTGGCAAAACTGTGTTGCGTTTATTGAATCTTTTGTTATTTCAAATTAAACCTTACCCAGTTCTATTTCTAGTTGATCTGTTTTTGGTCCCTGAGAAAACATGCCTGACGAATTTTAAACAAACATTTTATATGTTATGTGAATTATTAATGCAATGAAAATTAATGAAATAAACAAATTATCCAAATATCATTTTAAATAAATAGAGGATATAGATCACTTCATATCCTCCTAGGCAACAATAGCACTCCCTAGTCTGAAGATTAGGTGTTTTTGCTACTCTTGAACTTCAAAAATGCCTTCTCTTCAGACATTTAAAAGGTAGACTAAAGCCATTTAATAAAAGATATCTATAAAAGTGCACTCCGCCAATTTCTGCAGTATTGATTGCACGATCGGACCAGCTGCATTCGCGCCAGATTGGATTGTGCCGAAATAATACGAATTGCAAGAATTCTTACTGACAAGGAAACTCAAGCTGAGTAATCCAGTTTTAACAAGATATGCACGGAAGACGTTACAATTTTCTAGTAGTAGGTTAAGGAAACAGTCTGATTGAGAAACATTACTATTCTACTCATGTGAGTAGAATGAAATAATTTCATAAATGTAAGTAAATGCATACTTAGTCTATATGATTTTTTTTAAAGAAGACGTAGTAGACTTCCTATGGGACGCAAGTTTTGAGGGTCGAAACGCGTACCTATCCGAAAAAAATATGTTTCATTACCTTTTAAAAGAGAATAGATATTTTGTTATTTTGTCCAAAAAACCTTCTAAAAAAATACCAAATAATATCGACATTCTGTTGTTAGTAAAAAGTCGATTTTTATTTATAGAATATCATGTGTCTGTTCCCCCAACCGTGGCCTAAAACAATAGGGAAAGTAATTATGATTCTGTTGATAAAAGCCCTTTTCATACGAAACTAGCCACGGTCACGTTACATGACATTACTAGTTTCCTGTAAGGGCTGGTGGTTGATGTTTTCGATTATTATAATTGAACAATAATGGCGGCCTCTGCGACTCAGTGGTCACCATTGACTGCTGCATCGGAGGAAGGAATACTATTTTTTTCCCGTTGAACCGGGTTTATACTATGTAGTAACCTTCGAAAATAATTTGTCTAAATAATTGTGATTTTTACTGCATAAAATTAAATTGTGGTTAAAATTAAACGCCTAGAATTAGACAGATACTGATGGCTTTTGTAAACAATGCCGTGATTATTACATATTTATATAAACGTGGATAAACATTATATGTCTGAATGATATACGATATTCCTTCAAAATAAGTATATTATTAGGAATGAAATTATACTGAATCTGAGTAAGTTTAAAACTTGTGTTATAGGATACCACATGATACTATAAAGTATTTAAAACTCAGACTTACCTGGATTGATATTGTTCTTTATAGAAAGACTAACCCTAAAAGTACTAATTTTAATTATTCGTATACAAAATGAAGATAAAAAATCTCGTCTGTCAACTGTCAACCCTGAGAGGCACACATCGCCCCCAAATTACTCGGAGTGCTGTGCCAAACAGTAGGTACCGTTTGATGTGTGTCTGTCTGTTAAGTCTGGGAGCCGTGCGTGGAGTAATTAACCATTTTATACGCGTTTTTATGGAATCAACGAAATAGCAATAAAAGCTCCAATCTGATATTACACGAAGAAAAATTGAATCTCAAAAATTAATTTTTAATATCTGTGAAAACACAAATTAGAAATATTTAAAATAAAACTTTAAAAGCATCATAACAATTGACTCTCTGTTTTTTAGTAATAACGTTGGATATGAAAGTTAAGTCTAATCAAATCAACACAACATATGTTAGGACAGTTCTAAAAATCTGATAGACACGCGCGAAGTTTTTCTAGAGATGTAATTACTAACTCAGTGGTTCTAACATTTTTTCTTTATTTGTTTCAGGTTACTGAAAGCCAAGGGAACATGGAGTCGATCGTTCAATATTTGCTCTTAGCCCTTGCTCTGACTCTACTACAAACATCGCTCACCGAGAGCCGGCTAAATGAAAAACGCAGAGATAAAAATGAACGCAGATACCACACGGCGCAAGTCAAAGACAACATATGCGACATAACTGACAGAGAATCCAAAGTACACTGTTATTGTGAAAATACCGACGTGAAAACAGCCACCAGGGCAGATTGTTGGGTGTTCAATGGCGGCATAGATGAAAACGATCCTATTTGGTCCAGTTTCCACTCCCAGCCGTATTTAGAACGGCTCACTTTCAACGTCAGATCAAACGGAGCCTTAAAGTTCATCCCTCTACAAGTAATACACCGACTCAAGAGATTACAGAAACTTTACATCCATTACGCAACGTTAACAAAGATAGAGAAGCGGACGTTTTCAAACATGACAATGTTGAAAGAAATAACGCTAATGAATAACAAAATAATCGAATTGGACTTTTCCTCGTTCACGAATCTCCCCGCGCTCGTAAATCTGACGATAAAGGAGAATAAAGTAACCGAGATTCAGAGGGACGTGTTTGTTGATCTCCCGACACTGAAATACCTCGATTTGTCTTTTAACAATATTAATTTGGCTCACGACGGCTGTTTCGAGCATCTGACGGTGCTTGGCGATCTGATATTGGAAGCCAATTTGATTACGGTGCTCACAAGAGATACTTTCAGGGGTTTGGCTAATTTGACAAGATTGGATCTACGGTCCAACAAGTTGTCAATGATAGGCGATTTGACATTTACCGAATTGTGGAATTTGAATGAGCTCCTTTTGGATAATAATGAATTGAAATATCTGTCTGAAAGGGCGTTCGATGGATTGGTTTTGCTACAGAAATTGTCAATGACTGGGAATAAGTTGAAGGCGGTTAATGAAGGACTCTTAGAAGGTGTAAGAGGACTTGAGTTATTAGATTTGAGGAATAATGAGATAGAAGTGTTCACAATCGAAAATATCAAGCCGATTCTAGAAAATTTAAAAGTGAAAACGTCGGTGTTATATTTGAGTGGTAAGTATTCTGTATAAATTGATTTAAATAGAATAATAACAGATACTATTCGGCAAAGGGTCTCCCCATAGACAAATCTAAAAGACTGGAAAAAGAACATTTAATTTTGCTGGATTCCAACTTTAGGTCCAATTTGCATAATTTGGGATAGCTTTCTATATGTAAACTAAAATGTAATTAATGGAACTCCAATTCCATTTACCGTATTTTAATATACCTATATGAAACTGACAATATTTCAAATATTTTTCATCACTATTCCATTCAAAAACGTGCAATTTTAATTCCATTTGGTCGCAACTTGAAATGGAGCAGAAAACCGTGAACCATTTTTGTCACAGTAGTTCTACATCCGGCGTTATTACTTCATAAACATTAATTAATTAATTAAAGTTACAGGCGTCATGACGTCATAAGTCGCATAGTAACACAGAACCGCAAGGGACGAACTTTCAGTACAGTTTACATCACGTCAAACAACTTAAATTCATTGCAAATACGCCTCTATTGCGTCAATATAAATCTCATTTTTGTCAAACGGTTTAATGTTTACAGAAATATCATTTTGCATGAAATGTTGAATGTGTTCTATTTCCATTGTGTGATGCACATTTTTGAACCAAGAATTAACAAAACCAGAACAACTTTCATGTTTGTTTTCACATTCAGAAAAATTGTAACAGATATTTTGTTACGTATAGTATAAAAAACTATAAAAGGTATATTTCCCTTAGGATAGATATATTTTGGCTCTTCCAAGGCTATATAGGTATATAGCCTTGGAAAAGCCAAAATATATCTATCCTAACGTTGTCTAAAAAAATTAAATAGAATTATATAGGTATATAATTCTATTTAATTTTTTTAGACAACGTTCAACCGTTTAAAGTGATTGAAAAACAAATGAACCCTTCAAATAATGATATATTTGTATATTATTTAGAATCTTGATGATCTATACTCGTACATCAGCCCACGACTGAGTACAGATCTCCCATTTATCGAGTCCTGTGCTATATTATTTTGAAGCATAATATAGTTTATTTTAGTAGCAAACCTAATCACAATTAAAATCAAATTAAAAGTGGCCTAAACATAAGTTTGATACAGGCCCCTTTTGAGTTAGGTTATTTACTGGTAAATAACACACATTATATCCATTCAAGGGAATAAATAACTATGTTTTTAGCTAACAATGGCGTTCCCACTGGGCCCTAATCCCCTTCAAGCACCCTTCAGCGAAGAAGACAATTAATGAGTGTAACAGTTCCCTTTTGTTAGGGTGACTGTAGACTTGATATCGGAAAATTTACTCCTATTTTTAAAACTACGATTTTGTCAGAAAACAGTCTATAACTAAATGAATCTGATGTATGTGTTTTAAATCGTTTTCTTATCATAAATTTTCTTATCATACATAGAAAAAAATATGTGTATTCCTAACATCAATTTATTGAATAGATTATTACATAGAGATTTTTTTTGTTTTATGAAAAAATACCTCCATGTTCAATAAATATATTTAAAAGGTAATTTCAGGGTTCTGTCTATAATATTCGCTAAGTAAATTATCATAATATCTGAAAATGTCGTTTTAAACTTAGTTAATTTTGTGTCAACAATAATTAATTTTGAGCTTTATTTGTCTGAATTCAAGGCTGAAATTCACTTACGCTGAATTTTAACTACTCTACCACTCTGTAGTCACCCTAATAGCTCCCTTTTAGTGAGTCAACAATGGCTTTTATAACTCGATTTGGAGGATGAAAAATGTTTTTAATAAAAATCAACAAACATTATCATAATTCACATAGTAAATTACATATTTAGCGTAGCGGCGCGTGTCTTGGATTTCGAAAATTCCCACTGCAAATAGTCAATATTAATAATGGACATAATAAATCAATCTTATGTAAACTTTACTTTGTTCATATCTTTTAAACTTAGCGTGAAATTTAATTTCACTTAGCCGGGGATATTATAGAAATTGACAAAAAAGACCGTTCAAAAAAGCGAACGAATTAACTAAATATTTTATTTTCATAACTATCGATAAGTAGGTATAAATGAGAAAAACCATATGTATAATTCGCAGTATGATAGATAAAGCCATAGTGTAGTTATGTCCCTAGGGATATTATTATATGCCGTAGCATAGTTATACGAAAGTGATTTATTACTTACTATAATTACAGGAAAGGAATATAATTAGTATAACACGATTCAAGTTTAGTGATATAATTATATTACTAGATTTGCTAGTTTATCTATTCTGAGTATAACCCAACCTATTTTCCTATATTGCTTTTAACAGCTCTTTGTCGATTTTGCTGTTAAAGTAAGGTCACATAGTATATAATATTAAATTATATCATTCATATAATATTTAGTTTACAAATTGACATTTATCTTTCTAGTAGTGATCATTGTAGTTATAATTCACTTGCCACTCAGTCTTCAATTATTTTATAACTCGTAGATAAATTTATTCTACAAAGAAACTTATTACACTGCAAGGAAACTTGTATGTATAAGCTAACTTAATTTTAGAATTAAACCTAACACCGCAGTGTTAGTTAAACATGCAAAAAAAAGGATATAAATAAAAAGTTGAAGTCAATTATACAAACTCGATTTCATTGAATCTTTCTTTCTCTTTCTATCCGGCTGCTATTTAAAATAATTTTCAAAATTCTCATTTTATTATTCTTTTTCAGGGAACAACCTCAGCTGTGATTGCCGCCTGTCCTGGATCCAGATCCTCAGAAATGAAACGAAGAGTGAACCTCTTAAAGCAGCCCTCGACGATGTTACATGTCTGCTACCAAATACAGAAAATGTTCAAAACACTAACCAATTGAACGAACCACCTAATGACAAACAGAATGACCCTGATAGTCTATTAGTTGTTTCCAAAAGTGAATTACAACAAGATGGGATCGAAGAAGATGTCTACGATGAGAACAATCAAAGTTACAAAGTAGAACCAACAGTACAACCAGTGATAACAAACGAAGTATTCGCAGTAAATCTACCAGCAGAATTACTGGCTTGCTCAAGAGATATGGCTCAAAACAGAGAAGATTCTTTAATGCTGTCTTCGAGTTACTGGCAACCAAGTTCGAGTTTTAAAATCTTGTCAAATCTATCACTAGTCCTAACATTAGTGCTCATCAATTTATTTCAATAACTGTAAATGTATTAAAAGACATTGCTTGTGTGATTTCAAAAGTGAATTTTATACTAGCTTCGTTTTGTACTTCGACTGCCTTTGCTTTTCTAGATTGTAAGAAAGAAGACTGGTTAAGATATTTAATTAAATTATAGCGATAGATTTTTCCAACTGGCTATTATATGTTGAAATATAGTCAAAAGATTTGAAATCAACCTATTGTAAAACTTCAATTATTTTACATGAATAAATTTTATTTCATGATTAATATCGGAAAATAAGGCATGTAAAAGGATTGAATATCCGAAATGAACTTACTATGTAAAGAATCTTATCAATATAGTACCAAATGATAATGCCCGTATTCGGCTTGTCCTTTTCAGCCTCTGAGCTGGCTGGCTGTGATTCATATGTTCATACGTACAACATGATGTGTTCATATGTTCTAATGTTCATACATATGAACACACGAACATGATGTGTTCATATGTTCTAATGTTCATACATATGAACACACGAACATGATGTGTTCATATGTTCTAATGTTCATACATATGAACACACGAACATGATGTGTTCATATGTTCTAATGTTCATACATATGAACACACGAACATGTTGTGTTCATATGTTCTAATGTTCGTACATATGAACACACGAACATAATGTTCATGTTTAAATAGTTCGAAAAAGAGGAATAAGGTTCTGATCACTTGCCTTTTAGTCAGTTGAAAATCACTCTAATATTAATGTTACCATTGAAGCTACCAGTGTTATTATTGTAGTTTTAGTATAAAATAGTTTCTAAGTTATATCCTTTGTGGAATTGTAACGTATAATATAGTAGCTGTCAATAACATATTTTTAAGAACATGCGTTTGGAACGATTCCAACTTGTTGGAGAGATTAAAATGTGAAACGAATTTTTACAATGGCAACACCAGATTTGAGAGTTGATTTTTTTTATGGAGTACTGTTAATTTTTCACGTTTTGGAAATATTATATTCAATTTATGCCGGAATTTTAAAAATTGTATTCATCAAAATAAAAAATATTTGAATATATTAATCTCTTAAATTTCATGTATATAGGTACTATAAAATAATTTAAGTTTTTAACATTCCACACTCAAGTTCAGCCGACGGTAAAATAACGTACCCAAAAATATTGCAAGTTCGGCACTTTTACCGTGGTATAAAGATCTGGGCTGGATAAATTGATGTACGGTCAACTGTACTTGCATATTTAAAGGTTATAATTTATTTGTTTTTCACAAATATCAATTGTTAAAGTCAAAACATAACCAAAAAAAAAAAGGATTAAGTACACACGAAAAAAGTATATGCAGCGGTTTAACATTTCTATTCAGTTTACTATGTAATTAAAGTCGAAACCAAATTGTAAATACAATGTTGTGAATTTAATAGTACCCTTTTATTGAAATAAAATTTTGAATGATTAATTATGCATTATTTTTATATTCCCGTGATGATGGATGTGTGTGTGTATGTATTTATTATCTCTGAATAGACATTTGATAAATGTCCCGCAAGATCAATCGGAAGTTTTTGGTAAAATTTGGTAGGTATGTATAGTTGGAGAAAGTTAAACCTTGCGTTAATATGTACAGGGTTACAGATATCAACCGCAAAAGTTCCTAAAGACTACTTGGGTATTATATCAAAACAAGAAAATTTTATTCTACGACTTTTCGTAATTTGTAGTTTTTTTTTTTCAGTAGGTACTGTCTCTGAAAAAAAAAAAAACTACAAATTACGAAAAGTCGTAGAATAAAAGTTTCTTCCAGTAGCGTTATGTAGCGGAATTGAACATAGAGGTAACGTTTTATAGAAACTACTTTAAAACTAAAAAAAAAAGGAAAATTGTCGTATTCATTACGTTTAGCAAAAGTCGTAGAACAAAAGATGTTAGTATATACCTTAGGAAGGTTATGCATGAGATACCAGTAACCCTGTATAGACCTTCCTCTAGAATCACTGTATCTTTTTAAAAAACCCGCATCAAAATCTGTTGCGTAGTTTTAAAGATCTAAGCACACATAGGGACAGCGGGAAGAGACTTTGTTTTATATTGTGTATGATAAAGTGGCAGCGTATGTCATCATTATCATTTCAGCCTCTTTGTGTCCACGCGTACGCCAACCTCCACTGTCCTGTGCCTCTCTCATACATGTACAACCTGCGACTTTCATTATATTGTCCGCCCATCTCATCGCCGGTCGTCCGTATGTAAGTTAGATTTTTCTGTCAACAATCTGGTAACAACCAACTTCTTAAATTTTACTTCAAAACTCATTTTTGTGCGGCGATAGGGATTTCCTTACGGTAATAACGGTAAGTGGTCTCCATCAAGAAGACTCGCATTAACATCTCCTGCGATGGGAACCCCCCATTAACGACTACTATTAGATCTCGATTCATTTTACCAAAATTCACAAGTCAAATCATTTATTCGATGACGACCTCGGTGGCGCAGTGGTAAGGTTCTTGCCACTGAACCGAGAGGTCCCGGGTTCGATCCCCGGTCGGGTCATGTGGAAAATGATCTTTTTCTGATTGGCCCGGGTCTTGGATGTTTATCTATATACGTATTTGTTATAAAATATAGTATCGTTGAGTTAGTATCCCATAACACAAGTCTCGAACTTACTTTGGGACTAACTCGATCTGTGTGATTTGTCCTAATATATTTATTTATTTATTATTCAGAAATTGGGCCTTCACATGCACTTTTTCACGACACATTCTAAATTAAATGATATTTAGCAAAGCTAAAAACTACTAGCATTTCGGAACGACCACTGCTGAGGAAAAAATGCCGAAAGAAACTCATTCAAACGGTCATTATCATGCCAAATGGGCTTACCTACCATTATTTAAATATAAATTCATGTATCATTTTTGAGTAATATAACAATGTAAGTACACAATAAAGTACATAGTCAAAGGGTATACTGAAACATATTATGATTGTGATCGAGTGCTGATGAAAGGAAATTATATGTTATATTATCATCATATAGGTATATTATTTCAACATATACGTAATATAGATGGTCCAAGAACCAGGTCAATCTGAAAAAGATCCTTTTCCATCTGTACGTGAGCTGGATTAGAATTCGGGATCTCCAGCGGAGAGTCAATTCGGCATGATGATCTTAAACCATAGTGGTCGTCAGGCAACTCCATTAACATTGCTCAGAAAGTCATCGTATACAGGGTGATTTCTTATACATTGGCAATGTTTTATCTACATGTTCAGTCGATGGTACTGAACAACTTTTTGTATGGAAGCAACCTGGAAATAGAGAAAAAAAACCAGCTGATCCATACATTTTCCACAAGTTTATATATTTAATTTTGTGTAGAAAAGCTCATTTTTTTTTTGAGTTACCCCCATACCAAAAATTGTTTAGAATCATGGACTGAACATTTAGACAAAATATTGCCAACGTAATAAAAGTCACCTGTATAATATTACATTTGATATGAGCTTAAGAGGGATACGACTATAAAAAGAAGAGTAGTTACCCCAACCAAATAAATAACTTATCTATCTACCTAACCTCATTTACGAACTCCGTCTGCGGTAATCAATATTTGAACTCGGTTCAATCTATTCCTGATTTCATTAAAATCAGACCAGCTATTTAGTCATGAAAGCGTGACAGACATACTTTTGCATCTATAATTATATTTAGTAAAGAAATATGCACATAATTATACAATATGTTGAGGCATCAAAATCTAAAATCTGGTACACCTGAAGAGGAGTCACCATGGTCGAGCTAAACTATAGGAAATATAGTTTTTTAGTCTGATAGGCACCTTCTGAATGTATAAGTACGCTTTGTCTGTACAATGAAATTTCTTTAATAATTTTGACTCCTTACCAAAAACTATTCGACCATGCAAACGAAGTCGCGGGCATCAGCTAGTTATTATATAATATGAGAAAGTTCAACACATAGTAAGGGCCCGAGGTAGAGCTTATTAAGTAAAAATACTTCCCCACACCTCCAAATTTCGAAGGTACAGCAACAGCCAATCCAAGCTAGACTAAGCGGTTTAAAATGAACCTTATTTTCAACAAGTTAAGACACCCAACTGTATAAACAAAACGGTGTTAACTGTATACAGTGTGATAGTTTACGCTAAGTACCGTATCGTTGTTAAATTTGTATTTTTTTTTTTACTCAGACCTAGCTGTTTTTTGAGACGATTTTCTCTGTGTGGAAAAATTTTTTTTTTTAAAGAGTTTTTGATTGAATGTTTTGTAAGCTGCAGTTTTTTGTGCTCAAAAATAATTATGTTAAGTCTTACTACAAAAAAAATTATCATATCGTTAAGGCTGTAATGCTATACATACATTATTATATTTATAACATCCTAGCTGCGCCCGGGGCCTCGCTCCCGTGGAATTTTAGGATAAAAAGTACCCTATGAAAGATTAACCCTATGAAAGAGTAACAAATATACACACGTACTTCTCAAAATTTCGCATTTATAACATTAGTAGGACTTCACATTTACTAAAAATAAGTACTGTTTTTTGAAATTTACGTACATTTCAAAGAACAGTACTATGAAGTACTGTACTGGTAAGTTTATTTACTTACCTAGAATTTATATTTTTAATCCTGTCTCGTTCATTATCTCAGTTCTTCGTATTCAATATAAGTGCGTCTTTTTTCTTTCTTTTAAATGTTTTTGTTTGTTTCTTTTCAATTAGCACACTCGAAAAAGAAATAAAAACATATGAATTCGTAATGGAAATTAATTTAATTACGATTTCACCATAAAAGCTTCAATTTGTGCCTATATTTGCAAGTAATATAATAGAATATTATATAATCTGCGCCGTGTCATTAGATAAAACTCCGACAATTAATATGGAATTGCAGGTTGCGTACAAATTGTTGTACAACCACCAATTAGGTGAACTGTTGCAATCGTTAGTATTGTGGTGCAAGTCAGAGATGGAAGCGTGAGGTTTTTTTAATAAAAATAAGAACGATTTTAAGCGGGAGACCTACACATCATCAAAACTCTCCAAATAACCTCTAGGTGTTGGGTTGGAACCATATCCCCACGCAAGTCTCACAAAAAACGGGACCGGGAATTTAAAAAGAAGAGAAACATAATAACAATAACTATTTATTCAGATAACTGATAAATGTTAGTAACAATATCACTTACAATTATGTTAGTAATTTTATATAAAAAGGCAGAATCTTATTTCACAGCACCTATATGCAATTTGCTCCAAAATGACAACACAGTGCTATCTACTTTGGAACTCAAGACCGTTAGGATACTTTATTATACTTATAATACCTTCTACGTTTCTCAAACGTTTGCCATCACTTTTTTTAATTTATTTTCTTAACCAGTAATGACATGGAATCGAAGAGCAAATCTTTAACTTCTTTTTTCCGTGAAAGCAGTCGCTTATCTCATCCATCACTTTACTTTTACACTGAACTAAATATGCTAGGAGTTCGTTTATCACTATATTGATGTGAGAACATTTTATAACAGTCGACGACGACATTGTCGCTCGCAAAAGTATAACAGACCTAGAATGGGCACTAGCACGTTACGCCGCAAACTGATTTAGACTTTTTATATGATTTGAGAACGTCTTTTCCAAAGAGATTATTATTGGAGAACTTTGCTAAGTTGTCCAAAAATAAACCCTTTGGAAAAATGATTTTACTGTGATATAATCTGTCTCTAAATAATTATTACCTATGAATTTTTTTTTTCGTAAAAAAACAAGATTCACTATAATAATATTATATATGCGAAAATATTTGTCTCTCACTTTAATTTCTATGAAATGTGTTATACATATATATATATAATAGTTTATGATATTAATGCTATATACCACTGACGGAGCTACGTGCAAGAGCTACATTCTTTATAAATACAATTTAAGCCAATCCATAATAAAAAGATTTCCTTGACAATTTTTTAAAAAACCTTAATATAATTTTCTACAAATACATTTTTTTCAGTTATTGAAATACAAAACATAGTATCTTTTGTTTTTTAATCCCACGGTAAATCCAAAAGCTAGCCGTTTATAAACTGGACAGTTCTCGAAGAATACTAAACTAACAGTGGGACATACTGACAAGCTACCGATACTCGTTACAAATGTAAATTACACAGTCATTAGACGACAAAACCGTGTTCTATGCACCACCACGTCTAAGAACATCCACTTACATTAACGATCTTAAAACAAAGCCATAAATACTACGCAATGTTATGCACAATTTCTACGGAAACGCAATACAAGTGTGCTAATTAGTGATATCTGCATTCTTAGGCATTATTACTTTTTAATTCAATAATTGGCAAATAAATGGCTCTTTGTTTTTCCGTTTTTTGTTAACTTGACAATTTATATCGTTTATATGCTTACGAGTGGATTGCACCAGAAAACTTTAACTTGCGCAGAAATACGCAAAGTACGCCATTTTGTCTAAACGTCGGCGGCGTGCAGATTAAAGTCAACGTTAAAGTGACTGGTGCAACTCACCCTTAATGACTTTAAACAGTATTTTTTCCAGAGTTATTTTTAGTTAGTGTTGAACTTTTGGTTGATGGTTTACTGTATGGGCATGATTATTTTTGTCACGTGTTGAATGTAATAGACCAGTCATTGTGTCAACAATTTCTTTTTTTTTAATCATTGCAAATTCACCTTTAATGCCGTTGCATAATGCCGTTCTATATAGGGTAATGGTACGGTTGTCTTTCCACTTGAATTAAGTATATTTTGACTCACTACTTTAGTGTAAATTGTAAAAAGTAAAAATACAAAAGCTGGCAATATAAAAAGTAGATTGTCTAAAAAAAGCTATGGTAACACAATAAAATAATAACGTGTTAATAAAAATATATATACTATTGTTAAGTAAAGAAAAAAAAAACAGGTAAGTACCATTGTTGTAAAAAGTTAAACATTATATTTACACATTATTTCTGATTTCGTCTAAACAGCAATCTCCCCTCTCTCTCTCTCTCTCTACTGACCACAAAAGAAGAATAAAAATAAATCAGGGCTGTCAATACCAAACAACAATAATGTTTAGGAGAGTAGGGCTGACAGTTTTTATTATATTTAACTTTATTACAAAAACATGTAAATGGCGGACTTAAAGCCTGAGGCTTTTTCTACCTTTCGGTGATGAAAAGAGAAAATAATATTTTTGGTGGGAGCACAAACAAAACAAACAAGGAAAATGGACTACTTAAACAAACATTTATCAATATAATACAGTTTTTCACATTATTACAACTGGTAAATTAAAATCGTAAAATCTAAAATTAAGATTTGCCATTATATAAAATACTTATTATGTAGGTATTATTAGCGTAATATAACTACAAGGTTACTTAGTACTAAAACATCAACAAGCACACAGAACTAAGAAACTTGGCATCATAAATTGTCTATGTATCTAAAAAAAACCTATTATTCATAAAAAATGTTATTCATAAATTATTAATAAAAACTTTAGCTTAAATTATGCTTTATCTTTTCTATAAATAACAGATGAATGTTTCTATATCTGTTCGCAGAGTTTGATATAACTCCATATATTGGATAAAAATTACTTTTCAAGTTTATATTTTCGTCTATTCCAAAATTTGACAGCCCTGACCCACCCTATTTCAAATCCTATTACAATAGTCTCCATAGGGAATTATAACAGCTCTATCAAATGATAGAACGATACTTAAACAATATTAAACCATTGTTACCGACGTGGTGTCGCATTTCTTTTCAACAACAAATCAAGTACTTTTGTTACCGGAGTCTGTTATTGTTCATTTTCACATTATTAATTGTTACAATTCATTTATTTTTGTCAGAGTTGAGCTACACACATAATGATTGTTAAAATATAAATAAGACACAGTATTACATGCTGCAAAATATTTCAATGAATGTAACAGAATAAATAACAAAATGTGCGTGTGGTCTGAGGGCCCACTTCTTGAAATTCTATGAAATTATGCTTGGGATTTAGTGAACATTTGAAAACAATTGTGAAAATTTGAATTAGATTTTGTGAAAGCCAAATAAGCGAGTTGCGATGTTTTACGAAAGGCCCTCAGTCCTCATAGTGTCGTCTGAGGGCCCACCTGTATCTCAAAAACTATACATGCTACAGATCAAATCACTGGATAAAAATAATTATTACACAGAAATGACAAGGATTGAATTTACTAAGCTTGCGACTTCATGTATTCAACACACATCGTCTAGTATTTAATCCAATTTATCTTATTGTTTCATCCAAGTAATTGAAGATAAACTTCAAACGAAACTTTTTTAGACTAAAATCTGCAAAGACCTCTAATGTCTGCAAACTAATGACATCATTTTACATTTATTTCAAAACTTTCTTAACACACAGATTGAGCTTTTATTTGTATTCAGTTTAAAGTTGATTTTCTCTTGTAATTTACTGTCATTCTTTATCTCTTTCATGTGATCTCTTCTGCCAAATACTTCCGCGACATAATGAGGCTGATAGAATGAACGAATGGACGGAAATAATTGTGGTTCACAGAATCGAAGGAAATTGCTGTTCGCTAGATGAGGGCGGGTCATAAATTCCAATTATGACGGCTAGATGGCGTTGACAACGTTAAATCATAATATTTTTTGGGGCTAACTATGCGCCAGGACCCCACTTCCCTGGATACTATAAAAAAATCCTTTTACTTTTTTCGACTTAGGGGAGACAAGGAAAAATACTTGAATCAATACAGCCGATTCAAGTATTTTTATTCAATTGAATTCAATTTTAGACTTTGTCACATTGGAAAAGTAATATATGCGTAATTAATGTACTTGACTGTAATTTTAGACACTCTCGCATAAAATGGGTGTGCAATTACGACAGTATTTTCCACAAAATAGTGTTGATCCAACTGATTGCTTTAAAATTCTGATGGCTTTATTGTCATGAAATACAATCATTAAATTTTTGGAATACAAATTTCATTTATTCATGAAACAATTTGTTTGTTAATAAACTACTTTGAATTGTGTTTCTGTGCATGTTGTTTTAATATTTATTGGTCAAAAGTAATACTCGAACTCCGAAATGCATACGAAATTTGTTGTCTTTTAAACATACTGAAAATTAGTCGAATATCTCATGGCTGAGGGTCGTGGTCATTAAGTGGAATGAAACACTCATGTCGACATTCTTGGAAATATTGAAGGAGTGGTTTTCCTTCTCCATTTCACAGCCTAGATAATAAATTATAAAGGGCAGGTTTCCTCGTGATGTTTTCCTTCCCGAGATACTTGCGCCATTGAATTTAATTTCATCCTTTTTATCCAATAGTTTTCAAAGGATTTAAGCAAATTTATAATCGAAAATATAAATGAAAATGTAATTTGTAATGGAAAGTGTATAATCAAGCTGTGATTTGGGATAAACAATAATGACTTAAACTTTATCGAAAGCGTTTTAAAACCGCCACGCTCTGCTTTGCGATAATTGACTAATACGGTATATAGTATTAATTACTTTGTTAATTATTCATCTTATGTTTCGCCTTTTAAAAATTCACTGCATTTAGTCCGGTCCTTTTCTGAAAGGACCGGACTAAATGCAGTGAATTTTGGCAGGCAGGCTTGCGTTGGGATGTGTATCCAATACATCGTTTTATTATCATTATTTTACTTTTAAATATTTCAAGCAAGCGTGTTGAAAAATAATATGATTCGAACACGAAGTGAAATATTTCCAAATAGATTCCGCCAACAGTCAGTGGAATATTGGCTAAAAGTTATGACAAAATATCTGCACTTCGCGTATCGTTTAGAGAGTTTCGCTTGAGCGCGGACTTATCAAAGAGAAAAGATATTTTAACTGCTCTGTTTTCAAAGAAATATTTGTTTGAAATGTTAATACAATCCTTTATGGTTAAAGAAAAAAAAAATTGCCATTGACAACCTGCGTGGCGTAGTAGTCACCACGCCCGTTCGCTATCTAGAGGTCCCGGGTTGTAATAAAAAAATGACCCTTATGTTCACAGTGTAGCTGCAAATCAGATATTTTTTGATTTACACAATTCGTTTATGGCTGTGCGCCCTTGAGACGTCCCTACTGTTGCAACAAGTCATAGGCTACAATAACCGATTATCATTCAGGTGTATTACATGCCTATTAGCCTATTTATTGGTGTAAATAAAAAGAAATATCTAGCATTAAATAAAGGAAAACCCAGGAAGAGCTGGATCGTCATAAAAGAGACCTCTTTCATACGTCGAGTCTCTGTTTATTATTTACGCGCGTCGACAACTCGTTGACATAGTGTATGGTACAGTTCCGATGTTGCGGAATTTGGTTCGACTTTTTGATAGTTTTTATTACCTATTTATTTTCTCCCCTAGACTACAATTTCTGACGTGACGTAGGCGACGTTTTCCCGTACTGGAAGCAAGTACTTATCATAGACCAATACTTGACATTAGTCAGATTGGTATAGAAACTCATGTGTCACGAATAGTAGTCTAGGGCCTTTTAATCACAGACGTCTTAATCACTGGCTTCTTAATTGGAGAATTAATGCGAAAACCTGAAGCCAGAATTTCTGACAAGAGTCACGAGCTCGGCAATAAATCGGGCCCGTATGGTCATCAATACTGCCAAAGCTTGGCATCAATATTATTGTGGATTAAATGAATAAGAAACTTCTGAATAACGCGTCAATGGAGTCGTGACTTTACGTCGAAATATGAAAGGTGCCCGATGAAGCAGCGGAGACGGTAACCACACGTCTGCGTTTCACGGGGATTGCATTCTGACAAAGACAAAGGGACCCCAGCTCTTTCGAACAATCAGGGAATTTTTGCTCTGAGCTAGATTTCAAGGAAATTGTATCGCCATTAATGAAACGAATTTTCGCTACTATTTGAAATGTTTTATACAGACAATGTAATTACTCTCTTAGCTTTGTATTTGTGTGGATAATATTATGTTCTTTTGTTAATATTATGATTTGTAATTGTACGAGTATACTAAAGACCTTTATTGTTTTCTAAGATTTACCGCTGTGAACTTTTATCAAATTATATCAACAAAATGATATCAGTCTTCTGTAATTTATTTTTTTCATAATTTTCTTTCCACATTGATCTCGATTCTGGTAATTACATTAAAAAAAACACTAACATTATTAAAATTTAATCCAGTTCCTGAATATACAGTTATATAGTTTATTTAAAGAAGCCTTTTTAGAAATATCTACCAGCTAAAATTTTATGTAAAATATCATAAAAGTTGCCAAGTCAAATTTCAACAGTGCGTTCGCACTGGCTGGTTCCGATGGGGGTGTCTTAACTCTTTAAGATGCCACCCAATTACCTGAATTATTGAGTGGGCAACTTCTGAGGAGGGTACATGGAGACTTCTTAAAGATTAACTCAAGTTCGTGAGCACCTGATGACTTAGAAATTTCGTTGAGGGGCTGTTGTTACCTTGTTATGCCAAACGTTGCGTGGTTAGTATAAGTGCTTTTATTTATGGCAATGGAAAACTAGCTATGTATATCGAATCCTCCAAAGTTTAGCAAACTGTTCGACTACAGAGTGGAACCGGCTTAGAAAGTCCGGTTATAAAATTAAATGTAATCGATAATCAAATGTCACTTTATTGATTAATTTTATTTAAAGTAAGATTTAGTATTTTTAGTTCTCATTATAGTACTTAGTAATTGAAACGCTCTTTGCGAAACACTTTTTCCAAGATGTTGTGCGAGACCGAACGAATAATATGATTAATGATAATTTTACAGATATAGATCATATTAACTGTGTGATTTTCATAATTCCTTATAACATAATTACATCTATCCGATTTTAGGCGATTCATATCATTCAATAATTATATCTCTAATCCTAGATCAAAGTTTTTGTATATCTTCGTTAAGACACAAAATATTTTACCAATAGTGGGTCAATTTTCCATCGCTATCTGTACATAATTTCAAACTGCTTCAACCGTTAACATGGCAACAAAATGGAAGAGAACCAATTACCTCACCCGGCACTCGAACCTCAATCGATTACTGACTACGGGTTAGCAGGATCCACTACAGAATACACCACTAGACCCCCACAGGCTTTCCAGTAATGAGCTACTTGGAGCAAGTAACACTCCACAATTCGCAAGTCACTGGGTTACCTAGTGCCTAAGTAAGCGACGACAGAATCCACCACGACTCGATTCGACGACGCTGTGTGTATGAATAAATACGGCGATCACATTGGCTCAATGAATTCAAAGTAGTTAGCCCGCTCGGCCTGTGTTACTAGCGTAAGTCACTTTCACATTAGTCGGTCATTGTCGATTGGTGACCAAAAATATATTGTATTTCGTGCTCTTCCGTGCCTCGGAAAAACGTTAATCCGTTGGTCCCGGTTATATTTGCAGTCTTTAATACCCGCCAATCCGCAATAGACCCACGTGGTGGGTCATGGCTAATACTTCTTATCCATCTATAAGACACTACAGTGCCCCAGTATTTTGACGCCCTCAGTGGCGCAGTGGTAAAGTGCTTTCCTCTGAACCGAGAGGTCCCGGGTTCGATCCCCGGTCGGGTCATGATGGAAAATGACTTTCTGATTGGCCCAGGTCTTGGAATATTCATCCAATATATATATTATAAATGTATAATCCAATGTATATATTATAAAATTTAGTATCGTTGAGTTAGTATTCCATAACACAAGTCTAGAACTTACTTTGGGGCTAGCTCAATCTGTGTAATTTGTCCTAATATATTTATTTATAAAGATGTAAAGAGAGATGGTATCAGTCATACAAGTAAAATGCATTTAATTTGGACACGTCGCGCCGCATTACATTATCTTTCCGCTGACGTTGCTCATCTAGGACGCTGGGTGAGGGACTTATCATTAGCAGCGATCAGAAAATGCATGACTGCAACTGCGGTTAACCTTATTTTGTATTGTTTGCAAGATTTTCTAATTATTATTTTTGTCATCTGTGTATTCCTCATTGCATTGTAGGCAGTGACGGATGGAAGCTGGCTGAAAAAACAATTTTTTTTTTGAGATTTGGCTGTGACATTACTACTGGTCACTGGCCTGACGCCAATTGGGAATTATGTTGTTACCTGTAAAAAATATAAATAAAAATATCTTATTACCAGACAACAAGGTCCATAGAAGGGTTAGCAGTACATTACACTAAGTTAGTAAAATTTTAAAAACCTTTAAATCTAACATACGTATATTTTACACGTACTAGAAAGTTAGGCAATTATATCATTGCCTATGTTAACGTGTGAGTAACATGATCACCTCCTCCAGAGAACACCACAGCGGCGAAGAGTACCTGTCCGCTAGGGTGTTCAGGATGCTGTTGCAACCGCCACGCGATATGACGCGTCTATTGGCTTTCAAAGATGTTCTTATCCCTTAGCAGCAGCGTGCGACGCGACGATGTCGAGGAGTATGAGGAAGGTATGCTGTAGTCTTAACACCACTATGTTCGGAATTCTTAAAATAGAAAAGAAACCGGGAAAACGCTCAGATGAGTGAGTAAACAGATCACTGAACATTTGTAATTGCTAGAATCACTAATCGAACCCAATCACTAGTCCTTGTGTCCGAAAGCAAAGCAATTGGAGGTCTTGATCGAGTGTAAACACACCCTGATCCTGTATCAAACGAGGTATCCAAAACGTATTACACGAAAAGGGAAGGGGTTTCAAAGAAAATTAGCGACACCGTTGTAATATTCCCATTGGGGCCATTTGTATTAACAGTTTTGGTAAATAGTTTGGTAAACTGTAGTTGAAAAACTAAATTTTTTTTAGGAAACCAACAAAGTTTGTTTACAAGTGCCTCTATTAATTCGGCACTGTATTTTTTATAATTATTATTATGTTTCTTAAATCACTGCGTATGTACTCCAGTCCTTTCAGAGGTTTGCATGATGTTTGTATAAAGTTATATTCGTGGAAAATAAACGCGGGCAAAGTCGCGGGCAACAGCTAATTTCAAATAATAACGACTTTAGTTTAGGGAGCCCACTATTTATCTATGCATTTTGTCATGGCAGCCAGATGGAATTTCTACTTTATATTTCCTTTTATCGAGTGTTATCAGAACTAACACTGACCTGACTGTATATAAGGACCGAAACACATAAGGTCCGTAGAGACTTCATCACGCTTTGCCCTTAAAATTTTATTAACGATTAGCTACCCCCTTAACTTGGCCCTTAATGCAACTAACGGTGTTAAAGGATATAATTTGACTATGAAATTAGACCTTAATTAAATTAAATAGTTTCCTGTTTCGGCAATTGTTAATTTGGAGAAGTATCTTAGAATTGTTGCGATGAGTTTTATTTCCATTACTTGGGAATTAGTAAAGGTCTTTGTTTAAAGACGTTCATGGATACCTTTGTAGAAGGTTTCACGAGTTTCTATCAACAATTAGATATACATTTTTTATACTCTTTCACGTCTCCGCATGTTCCTGGTAGCGTTAGGGCTGTGACGCTGCGAATCCTGGGGTCAGCATAAAAAATTACCTGAAAATGTTCAAGATTCTGTTGTGATTCTACAACCGGCCGTCTGTCTGTCGTCAACCCTCCTTGGGGATGCTATTGTTAAACATCAGCTGCCTAGGCAGTGTCCTTTAGTCCCCTCGTACGATATCCACGGAAAGATTTTTATTTATTTTTATTTATTAGGAAGACCAACAGCCATACATACAAAATAGGTACTAAATTTAAGAAACATTCGGTCATTTAAAGGTACATATAAAAACAAAGCAAGAATAAAAGATTATCATTACCTCTAAAAAAAACAAAATATGAACAAAAAATACAATATACAGATTTATATGCTGTATAAATCTACGTTGCTTTTTTTTATTATTATTAGTGTTGATCAACAACCACATCGACCGGAAAGAAAAAGTTAGTAAGAAGACGTCTCAGTCTAGGGACAAATCAATGTCAGACGATACCCAGTTATGCCAATTTATTTTCAAAAGAAAAGAATTTAGCCTATAGTTGTATAGATACAAATTGGATATATTCTAGATTGGGCGCAAACGCTATATTATAATTTTTATACTCTTATTTACAAATTGTTACTCAAGTTACGCAGGGCATAAACATTCTGGCTATGCCACTTCCGCCTGGACTTAGGAGAAGAGACAAATCTAAGAATCAAAAGAAGAATCTAAGAAGAATTTTAAAAGTAGCGAGACTGATTGGATGCAAGCAAGTACAGGAGAAAAAATAGAAAAGCGGAACCTGGACCCTGACACATGATGGCCGATAATGAATCGAAAAGGGACGCAGAGGGATGGACAATAAGGGTGAGTTACACCAGTCAATTTTGATGTTGACTTTAATCTACGCGCCGCGCTATTGACTTTTATAGTGGCTTATTTTTGTGATTTTTCTGTATATTTTTCATTATGTTAGAAAGTGCACGGATCTACTTAAAACAAAGGTAAAATAGACTCTCAATACTGTTCATTATATATGCAAAACTGAAGGCACCACAGTCAGTGGCTACCTCTTGAATATTTATAGCACATCGAGTAAGTCGTGTTTAATCGAGCGAATTGAGTTTCAACAGAGAAATACCATAGAGTTTTTTAAACTTTCGCGCTTTGAACATACTGCATCCACCACCACAACTTCACACCGCAAATACTCCAACCTGGCTGCGACCACGGTGACTGCAAGTTCGTTCAAACGTCACCAACATTAAATAAAAAAGGTTCGTGCTAAGTCCCGTTAATACAATATGATGTAAATACCACATTACAAGGTTTATTTTAGCTTATGATACTCAAATTGTTATGGATTGATCATACAATATGATCTTTCACATATTCCAAGGCTTCCCTAGAATGGACTAGCGTTGCTGAACTATCGAAAGTTTCAATCGAAAAGGGCCATACTATCGATAGTATAATTATTGATTACAAAAACTATCGTATCGTATTAATTTGTAATATTAGACAAACTATCGATGTTATCGATACTCTAATCATTGCCACAGTCCACAATATTGTTCTTTGTTAACAGTATTACGCCAAAACCGGGTAACGGTTTACAGCACGCGTTGAGTATATACATCATGATCTCTCTGACAACAATAAAATATTGTAGCAAAATAACATTTTTGTTTAATTACTTATAAAAGAAATATTTAAAAAAATTCTTTACGTAAAAACACATCTATTTTCGCATGTTAAGGTCTGTAACTCACATGTCTACTTTGTATTCATTATATTAAATTCATTGTTCACATTTGGAGTTTAGCAAATTATGTAGGAAACGAATCCGCCACCACAAACATTGGATTAATAAGGCAACAGAAGTGCCACGACGCAATTATATACGCATTAAGCAATATGCAATATAGGTACATAGCTGCAACACTCTGATGGGTTCAGAGCTCACGCACATTCCATTTCAATTACGTAGTAGCACTGTATTGAGATCGTACAATAAATGGACACAGAAACGAGCACAACGCATCCTGAAGACAAAATCCATGAAAACATGAACAGAAAATTAGTGTCTTGTCTCTTTTTTTTCAACTTCAAAAGTCAGGATAGAGTATCTAGACCAATGTAGTGAGTGACTGTTTGTATACAAACTCCTATGCTAATAGTATCTGTCAAAATCTGTCTGTCTGTCATGCTTTCACGGCTAAACTACTAGGACAATGTTGATGACCAAGGTCATACATAGGCTACCGCGGACAACAGCTCTTACATTAAATAAATAAATACATGTGTGGGTCACAGAAGACCAATGACAGTGACGGCCTATCTTTCTCTTTTCCTCCTCTTTTACTGATGTCAGATTTTATTCATATCGCCTAAAGGCATCTGACATGACTTTTACGACTACCGTGTTAGCGGCAAGTAATCGAACACACTAGTGAATTTAAACTGGAACCAGTGTGCAGGTTTCCTCATAATGTTTTCCTTCACCAGGAGCAAGTGGTAGTCTATAAAAACTACTAGACATGTTTCAGAGGTATACGAACTCATGAGGCACGAGTAGGATTCGAACCTGGGACCTTTCGATCACAGGCAGACCTTAAACACTTGACAACCACAGCTTCAAGCTTCAATAAATATGATAGCTTTTCTATTTTCTTTACGAGTGTTATTCAAAACTCTGTGCCCGTCGCCGTAGGCGTTCCACGTAATTCCACGGGATTCCTGTTATGGTAAGTTGGCAATATTAATTACTAAGTTTATACATACGTGTACCAAGTTACGCCTATGTAAGTTTGAACAACTTTGCCTATGGCATTTGATATTATGTATGGAAAATTAATTTAGGTATTATATCTTCGATTTAAAAAGATCGAGACTGAGAAGCCAAAGAAAGGTATTTTTATTTGAATGAGATCCCGTTTACATTCTCTATTTAACAATAGAATTCCCTTAATTTAAGCTTAAATCAAAAACAAATTATTTATTCAGAAATAAAGCCTTCACAGGCACTTTTTCACGTCACATTCTAAATGAAATAATATTTACCAAAGCTACAAACTACTAACATTTCTGAACGACCACTGCTGAGAGGAAATGCTAAAAGAAACTCATTCAAACAGTGTTGGTCCCTATAATGCCAGAAGGGCTTACCATTTTTTAAATATACATATATGTATCATTTTTTATCAGTAATATAACAATGTAAGTATGCGATATGTATTTTATATGACATGTATATTTGTCAAAAGGTATATTGAAATAATATTATAATTGTGAGCGAGTGCTGATGAAAAAAAAAAGTATAAATTATCCAAATGTAAAACGTTTAATAAGAAAGCATCATTTCTTCTAAAGAAATTACGATATTTCACGAGAATATCTTCACTGCATCTTCAGTCAACAGTTTTAAAGACAAATTAGCAAAACTTCAAAACACACACGCGTCAGCTTAATTAGTTGTCGTAAAGTGACTACGTGTGTAGCTGCAAGCAACACGTAGTCACTATCACTACATGGTATAAAACAAAGTCTGTCAATCTGTCACTGTGTACGCTTAGATCTTTAAAACTACGCATTGAATTTTGATGCGAGTTTTTAATTGATAGAGTGATTCAAGAAGAAAGTTTAGCAAACTTTAAGTTTAGTTTTAAGATGTTTTTAAGTATTATGTTTTATTTATTTCACGAATTACCAGTTCACACTGAGCCTTCACGACATCGGAAAAAGAATTCCCATCATTTACACAAACATTCCTTAACTTCAGTATGTATTTCACAAAATTACTGCGATAAATATTTCGATTATTTCCAATTTTCCACGAGATCTTTAGTAAATGAGTACAATTATAGTCACATAAATAACCTTAAGTGGTGTTTAATTTAGATGATTAATGAGAAGGGTAATAAATTAACACAGGACAATTAGGAATAATGCGTAGTATTATTGATACACATTATATGTATCTTGACAAATGATATATCTCTAATTAAATTACCCGTTAGAAAATAATAAGTAGGACAGTATACCATAGTAGCAGTTAAGCCACTTTCGCAATGGTCGTTGTTCAGATGGGTGACCAAAATACAGAGTGGTTTGTGAACATTTTTTTTCCTATTTTGAAGGATAAATGATGACAAATACAGATTTGAGTATAAATGGACCTATAATTTTTTTTTTTTGTTTTGTATTGCTTTTTACAATTTTTGTACCAATTTATGACCGACTCTGATGAAGTGTGTTTTTGCATATTTTTCTGTTGCATGGAAGTTATAAATGCTAACTGTTAAGTTCACCACGAATAAATAATTAAGCCTGCAAATGATGAACGATATATTAATATACTCATTATTTTTATCCTATATTTTATATTTACCAAATGAGTTTATAATATCCAAAATTATAATGAATTCATCAATCTTCAATTCATGTAACAAATTACTTCCGAGTATTCATTTATTATGTTAAGGCATAACTGTCATTATGCGGACAATATTACATAATTATATTATTTAAAAATTGAGAAAATATATTTTTTGTAGGAATATTGTACTTTTGTGACAAAATAAACTAGTGATTTTCGGACAACTTGATATTTTATTGGCGGCAAAACGAACGCTACAGATGACAAAGAAAGTGACAGATGGCAATAGACATTGAGTCATAGATAAACTACAACTGATTGGTTGCGTTTCATTTCATCCAATAGTTTTAAGAACCTTCTTTGTCGTTGTGAAAATAATATCTATTTGAAGTTATTATTTTACCAACGACAGTTTGTCTCAATAAAAACTTATACTTGTAACAAAATTAGTTCATATTATTTCAATCAATGTATTTATCTATTAAAATCTGAAATGGAGATATTTTAGTTTTATTTATGTAATGAAGTATTTTTGTTGTATTTTATTTACAGTATTATATATTTCACTCGTCATAAAAAATAGTAAAACTAAATAATTAAAGTTAAAACTAAATAAATTAAACTTACACTACAAATTTTCAAATTAAATATTTACAAAAATATCAGTCCAGTTTTTATTTATTTTAATTAAATAATTTTATTACCTGGCTCAGTGACCGATGAGCCTTAATTGGTCGAAAACAATTCAAAGTCGCATGGTTTCTGTTCAGTCGATTCAAAATGGCGTTAGCTGTGATATGTACTACAATATTGCTGATCGTCCATCCTGCTATGTTGATGGATATGAAGAAAACTTCAGACAAATATGTATGTATATAAATAACCAATGAACTACTAAAGTTATAATCTTAATTACAATAATTCCTATTGTAATTAGTTTAAGATTATTGTAACACTTGGTTGGCAAATAAATAATTAGTTAATTATGAAATAAAATATACATAAATTCTTGCATATTATAAAACGAATTCCTCTGCCGCGTCTGTCTGTCTCTTTCTTGTTCGTGATAAACTCAAAAAATACTGCACGGATTTTCATGCGGTTTTCACCAACAGATTCCTGAGGAAGATGTTTCCCGAGCGACGCCGGGACGGGCCACTAGTATAATATATAATATAAAGTCATTTTTTTAAACTATAGAATCTGGAGTTTTAGAATCGATGAAAAAAATAATATTATAATCGATGAAAAATATAATAACAAGCTTTCATTTTCTTTCACCTGTACCGATGTCTGTAATCAAATTTTGCATATTTTTATAGCTACTTCCGCTTGACCTACCGCGTTTATGTTTCGCTTCAGTCTACATAAACTGATGCGAAATTTACTTTACTATTTACGGAAGTAGGTATAAAAACATGCAAAATTTTAATTGTCATGTGGCAATGCATTATTATAAGCGAGACGACATCCAAAATCAGTTCCCGTGGAGGAGAACCTCCTCGCTTTACTGCACGAACATTATTTTTTGTTACGCCTTGTATACAACATGATCTCTCGGCAATAAAAGCTTGCGAACCGATATCATAGACACAGGGTCGCCATGTATTATCAACGTGTATTTGGAGAAAATAAATAACTAATATTCCTGCAGTTTTTTTCGTTCTACAGTCTATTTTCAATCGACTTGTGAAAGGTTCGTCAAGATATTTTTTTATTTCCTCCCTTTTTCACGCAGGGCCCATTTAAAATAGGAAAGGTTGAATCCGAATTATGTCACGGACCGAAGTTGTTGGACCAAGCGGTGGTTTCTGCCGCAAATTTTAGACACGAAAATGACGTCATTCTTGCCACCTTCTCTTATAATGTTACCGAAGCCGCAAAAATGAATGAAGTAAGTTTTATGCCATGGTGATGTCGAATTAATGTCAATGTTCAACACATCAATAAGATTTTGAGGGTGTATGTATATTTGTTTCTCTTTCATGCAAAATCTACTGGACGGATTGTTATAAAATTTGGTACACAGGTACTTTTTACTCCGAAATTAGCAGCAGCAGACCCGAGCAGAGTGGGACTGAGAAAGTTTATGAAATTATATCGATCATATAGTTATAGTTAATATAATTATAGTTAGTATAATTATATAATACTAACCAATAAAAAAAACTAGATATTAGGCAGACATAATAGATCAAAATTTTTTAAAGTTATTCTGAAATACATAAATTTCTTGTACTTATTTCTAATATTTACCGCAATAATTGAACAAGATTTGACGACCTCCATAGACTAAATTATCTATAGTAAAATTAGTCATCATGCTGTACTGCTACACTCGAGAACCCAGGTTCGATCTACGAATAGGTCTAGATGGAAATAGATATTTTTCAAATTAACCCCATTCTTGGATGTTTATCTATTATACATATGTTTTAAAATATAGTATCGTTGAGTTATTACCCCAAAACACAAATCTCGAACTTAATTTGGAGCTGTGTGGTTTGTCTATATATATATATATTTTTACACATTTTTATTTATTCATAGATTACAATCCCTATATAGAACCGCTTCCTGTATGTGAATATTGTGTCTTGTCAGCAATAAATGAATTTTGATTTACAGATAAAAATCACCGTATACAATATGAAAGACAACAAGAAAAGCATCATGTGGAACTACAAACTGACAGAGCCTTGCAAGCATTTCGCTGTTAGCGCTGCATTAACACAAAACCTTCATATGAAACCTGATAGTTGCATTGCTAAAGTGGTAAACATTCTGAATATATACCCCTCATAAAATAAGTTAAAGCTAAAACATGTTTTGTCACTATCGGACTTTATAATATATGCCATTGACAGAAAGTGAAAAAACATTATTATGCTTCAAGTATGTTTTAACTGTTTTATGAATAACAAGGATGGTCATTATTCTATGAAGCCCGGGTTCAGCGCAAAAAATAATAATAATTACTTCGCTGGCCCAGCGTTTTAAAAAAAATCTTGCCCTAAAATTCAAATATCTTTCACTGTTTTATATTATCTGTGCCACTATTGGCAGTAGTGTCTATCAGTACATACATAGCCAAACATCCCATTCCCAACTACCTAATATTGGTATTTACATATGAAATTGCCGTTTTGTTGTACTGGCCACTTTAATCACAAATTTCTTCTCTTCGGTTAGGAATTCCAAATTCAAAATTATACAGCTATTTACACATGTATTTGTGTTTTGTTAACCGTTAGTCATTTGTTTTTTTTTTTTCTTCTGCTTTTTCTGTTTGCGTCACTCAGTTTACAAAATGGAAAACTTGAAATATCGCGTTATTTACGAGTACGAGTTCCACCGTGGCACCAGTGCTGCGGAAACAGCTCGAAGGGTTAATGATGTGTATGGCGGTCGTGTCGCAAAAGAAAACACAGTGCGTTTTTGGTTCCAACGTTTACGTTCTGGAAATTTCGACCTGCAGAACAATTCCCGTGGACGGCCGGAGACCTAGTTGTTAATGAAGAATTGAAGGCTATTGTGGACGCGGATCAAACCACGTCCGAGTTAGCTTCAGGCTTGGGTGTTAGTGATAAAACTATTTTAATCCACTTGAAACAAATTGGGAAGATTCAGAAACTTGAAAGGTACCTCAGGAATTGAGTGAAGCAAACCGGCAAACGCGTGTCGACTGCTGCGTTACATTACTTAACCGGCGCAATAATGAAGGGTTTTTAAATAATGGAAACCAAAAACAGGAAATAATGATAACACACCAGTTTGCGAGGCAAAAAAGCCAAGCAAAGTGCACCAAGTTTTACAATGTCAGACCCAAACAAACGTAACACAGAGAAAGAAAAATCCATCAATAAGACAGGACGAAACAACCTCCTTAGAGGATTTAAGTATAATTGAAGATACTGCTTACCAACAAAACCTTGACAGCACACAAAGAAATATAAGTACAGAAATAACCGTACAAATGTTAAGTGACGTTATCGTCCAAAAGCTCCAGGAAAATAATACGAGTATTATAGCACAGATACAAAACACAATCCAGACTGAAGTACATAAAGCTGTTAATGAATTAAAAAATGAATTAAGAAATGAATTTAAAAAGGATACAGAATACTTAAAGACGGAAAACAAAAATAGGAAAATTGAAATAGATCAACTTCAGGGAAAAATTGAAACACTAACACAGGAATGCATATTACTAAAAAACGAAATGAGCAAATTAGAAGTAAAAATCGTTCCTACAGGAGAATACACATCTGAAAACAACTGTAAAAAATTTGTTTTATACGGACTTGCGGAATACTACAAAGAACCAGAACATAGCCTGCATGATAGAATACACAGAGTGTTTCAAGACTTGCTACATGTCAACCTGACCGGCTATATCGAAGAAACACGCAGAATCGGCAGATATAATGGAAACGGAAATCGCCCACTTGTAGTAGAATTAATAAGTAAACGTATGGTCAAATATATACTGGACAACAACCACTACTTTCAAGGCACAGGTCTATCAGTTTCGGATTATCTGGACAATAATAAGAGGAAAGAGCGAAAACTCATGCGTGAAGAAATGATGCTAGCCCGACAAAGGGGATCTCATGCTATAATACGAAACAACGAACTATTTATAGATGGCGAAAAAATAAACCTTGAACATAGACTTCACACAAATCTTAACGCCAAGGAAAGTACCTCAGCTACCCTGAAAATACGAACGGAAAAAGAAGGAATAGATCAAAAGAAACATCAGCATAAAAACAACAACGACGACAACCTTCCGTCTCAAATCTATAGCAATAGTTCCTTTCGCAAATACCAATCTACCTCTTCAAATTATCTATCAGAATATGCAGAGCGTCTGCAATAAGCAAGAACAACTAGAAGCTTTCATAGACAGTAACTCGACCTACCAAGCAATATGTATATCGGAATCATGGATAACCCAAGAAAAACAAGACCTAATACACTTCACCGGGTATAAAATGGCAGGATCTTTTATAAGGAAAAACCAAGCAGGAGGAGGAGTATGCATACTGCTGCAAGATCATATTGAATACAAAGAAAAGCGAGATATCACAAATCTGTCTCTTCAGTATCGAGTGGAAGTATGCGCAGTCGAACTTGTAAAGGAAAATTTAATTATAATTCTTTTATATTGGAATGGATTAGATGAGGCCGCGTTTTACAGTCGCTTAAAGTTAATACTTAATCTTATAAATAAAAAATACTCTAAGTATAATATAGTCGTCGGCGGGGACTTTAACATAAATATTCTAAAGCGTAACAATAAATGTCTCAAACTTTTAAATCTAATGTCAGAATATAATTTTAAACAACACATCAACAAACCAACGCGTATAACAAAGACAACTTCACGCTGTCTAGATCACATATATACCAACTTCGACGATAAATTTATTATTCAAACCTCTGTAGAAGAGTTAGGTTTTTGTGACCACGCATCTACAAGTATAAATCTAAAAATTCCACAGCAAAATATAAATAACAAAACATGCTGGTATACCAAAAAACGGTTATATAATAATAAGAAAAACATATCAAATTTTAGACAAAAATTGAGTTCGATCGAGTGGAAGAACGTATTAAAACCTAATGTAAATATAAATACCAACTATGAAATATTCCATAATATATTAGATAAATTACTTAACGAAAATATACCAAAAATAAAAATAAAACTAAGAACAAACTTTAACAAATATTGGATAACAAAAGGTATAAAAATATCTTGCAAAAATAAAAGGTTATTAAAAATACTCACTCAAAAAACGAATAGTCCTATTTTAAACCAACATTACAAATCATACGAAAAAACATTAAAAAAATGTATTACTTACTCTAAAAAGTTGCATTATATAAATAGAATTAAATTAGCAAACAATAAGACGAAAGCAATGTGGAATATAATAAAAGAGCGAACGAATAAAAATAAATCTAAAGAGAAAGTAAACATTAAATTAAAAATCAATAACGCGGAATTTTCAGATCCACAACAAGTATCAAATTCTTTTAATAATTTCTTCGCGAGTATAGGCGACCCTGACCATACACCAGGCAGCAGCCGCCCGCGCCCGTGCGGTCGCTCAGTTATAAGTCCATCCGAAAATAGCATGTTCCTCGCCCCAGTAACTCCGCAAGAGGTACAAAAGGCCATAAAGAACTTAAAAAACAAAAAAAGTTTCGGAATTGATGAAATACCACCTTGTTTGTTTAAAGAATGCTATGAAGAATTAACTCAACCACTAACATTACTTATAAACCAATCTTATAGCGAAGGTATCTTTCCTAGCCTTCTAAAACAAACAATCATTAGGCCAATTCATAAAAAGGACAAAAAAAACGACCTAAATAACTATCGTCCGATAGCCCTTCTTCCAACCGCTTCGAAAATATTCGAAAAAATTATCTGCGATCGTGTTTATAAATTTTGTGAGAAATACAAATTATTTGATGAGTGCCAAAATGGTTTTCGCAAAAATCGGTCCACCACTTTGGCTGTATACAAGTATATGCGGGAAATAATAAAGATTTTAGAAAATAAACAATACGGCATTGGAATACTATTGGACATGACTAAGGCATATGATAAAGTCCAGCATAACATACTATTGAATAAATTATACGGAATAGGAATTCGCGGTACTGCACTAAACTGGTTTGCATCCTACCTACAAGACAGACAGCAGTACGTAGAAATCGAGTACTATGACTATAACACGAAGGAAATACAAACAATTCGTTCAGAAAGTAAAACTGTGAATGCATCTATCCCTCAGGGAAGTGTAGTCGGATGTCTTTTGTTTCTCATTTACATAAACGACCTACCAAAAGTTATAAAAGAACCGTGCGTCCTTTTTGCAGACGATATCTCTTTGCTCACGTCATGTAAAAATGGGACTAATATTCACAATAAATTACATTCCATACTTACCAATACTTCAAAATGGCTGAACGAACATAACTTGGATATTAACTTCAAAAAAACAAAAATTATGTGCTTCCACCCTCACCAAAAAAAGCCACTAAATATAAACTTTGAATTTAATGGAACTAAAATTGAATGCGTAAATAATTTCACTTTGCTCGGTTTAGATATAGACAATCACGTAACATGGAAAACACATATAAAAAAAATTCATTCCAAATTATCCAGTTTTGCGTACGCCCTTCGTGAAGTAAAGAAAACAACTAATATCGATGCATCTTTAACGATGTACTATGCTTATGCCTATGCCTGGCTTAATTACGGTATTATTCTTTGGGGAAACAGTCCAGACGCGCACACCCTACTCACCATGCAAAAGAAATTAATAAGAATACTTGCAAATATCCCACAATATGAAAGCTGTAAATCATATTTCCAAAAATATAATGTGCTAACAGTACCTAGTGTGTATATATTTGAAATAGCTAAATTTGTTAGGAATTATCCGGAATATTTTACAAAACTAGGTGACCTAGAAAGGAGATACCCACAACGACATAAAAATAAATTAGTAATGCTAATAAACCGTCTTCGATTAAATTCAACAAGTACGTTAATAATGTCTATAAAAATTTATAATAAATTGCCTAAACAACTGACAGAGGAAAAAAAGGATAAATTATTTTTGAACAAATTAAAACAATACCTTATAAATAAAGCATATTATAGCGTCAATGAATTTTTAAATGAAAAATTATAAACAAATATGTAGGTTCGATATATAAAATTATTTATTTACTTATTTAATTATAATATCAAATGAAATATAAGATAAATACTGAAATAATTATTTAATTTAATATTATTATTTGAGTGCGACCTCCTCTTTTCTAACCATTTGCTGTGCCCGACAGGGTCCATAAATGTTCTAAAATGTATTGTTGTGATCTTATGTACTTTATGGTTCGCAATAAAGTATTGAGTATTGAGTATTGAGTATTAAATCAAATCATTACCTCTACGATAATCGGAAATGTTCATCGCAATGGCTGGACCCTGGTCAGCCAGCCAAATCCTGCCCCAAGCGAAAATTGACCCAAAAAAGTTACTTGTAAGCGTTTGGTGGACTAGTGCCGGAGTCGTTCATTACAGTTTTCTCAAATCCGATTACGGCAGACGTCTATTGTCAGCAATTGCAAACTATGATGGAAAAGCTAGCTGCTAAACAACCGAGGCTGGTCAATCGCTCAATGCCACTGCTGCTTCACGACAACGCTAGACTACATACTGCACAACAGACGGCTACCAAATTAGAGGAGCTTCAATTGGAATGTCTAAGACATCCACCGTACTCCCCGGACCTTGCTCCAACAGATTACCATTTTTTTCTAAATTTGGATAACTTCTTTCAAGGGAAAACAATTGAACTCCGATAGGGCAGTCCAAACCGACTTCAAAGATTTTATTGATTCCCGTCCGAATGGTTTTTTTAGTAAAGGGATCAATGTCTACCTATGAGATGGCAAAAATGCATAGATAATAATTCAAGGTTAAGGTTCTTACTTTGATTAAATAAATATATAATATTAAAAAATATTCGACTTTTTGCTCCTTCTATACCAAACGACAATTTCATATGTAACCTAATATTATAAATGCGAAAGAAAGTTTGTTTGTTACCTCTTCACGCATTATCTACTGGACCGATTGTTATGAAACTTGGTACACGGGTATAATTTTATAATGGAATGACACATAGGGTACTTTTTATCCTGAAATTCCCACGGGAGCGAAGCCCCGGAGCAAAGCTATTACGAAATAAACATAAATCATGTTTTTCTCATTTCAGGGTGTCTACAATTTCGACGTTAACGTCTCAGATGCCGTGCACAAGTTTTACGGGGATTCTTTTTTTTATGGCGATTACATGTTCAAGCTGGTTAGCCTGTCCAAAAATGGAAATCTAGGATGCATGGTCATGCGCCAAGTTTTTGAAAAAAAGGATTGAAAAAACATTCACCATTTTTAAATTAATAATATATTTTATTGAAAAAAAGTTTTTTTTTAAGCTTCATTATTCCACTGCTGGGTAAAGGTTACCCCCTACCATCTTCCAAACGTATGTATAAAGATCTAAGACCAGTTTTTCTCGAACGACAATCAGCGAACTAAGCTATGTGTTCCTTTATCGCCTCGTACGACATCTACGGGAGGATTAGTGTTTCTATTCTAGGGCGCCCAGCCCACTCTCTCTCTGTCTCTCATCTGAGCGTGTTCCCGGTTTCTTCCTTATCCGTTGAGCGTCGGAACCCACGGTCCGATACGCTACAACAGATCTTTACCTAAAACAGATATTTTCAAATATGCATGCACCTATAAACCCATTATATATAATTTCCCAATGCCTATTTTATTATTCAGTAAAAGGTTTTGTTTATAGAATAAAGCGAAACTAAGCTAAGTTATGGTTGTTACTAGCAACCCGTCCCGGCTTCGCTCGGTTAATACCATAATATATTATACATCTAAACCTTCGTCGGGAATCACAATACGCTACAATAGATGAATATCGTACAAAAATCAGCCCGGTAATTTGTGCGAATGCGGCTGCCACTAAGTAGAGGGGGCACGTAGATGTGCAATAAGTTACAACTTGTACGTTACGATTACGAAGCCTAAAGCGCATCTGATATATATATCGTATATATATCAGATGCGCTTTAGGCTTTAGGCGACTTGAAGAAAATCTGACAGAAGTGTTAGCAAACAAAAAAAATATATATATTCCAGACTATAATTTAAATTAACCATTCAACTAAACTCTATTTAACCAAAAGTGCAAATTGTAATAGCACAGTATAAACCAGAAAGCCACATCGTCCATAAACAAAATCAGGTCCGGCTGCCTCTTAATCATTGGAACGTTTCAAATTAATTCAGTACTACCTGGCTCTAATCCGTATTGCAATCGGGCGCTTTTGTGAAGTGGGGTTCGGACCTGTTTGTGAGTTTACTATTTTAGTTTATTACAAAAAAATAAAATATCGAAGCATTTAATGTCGTCAGGGTTTTGTTATATTCAACCCGTCACCAGAAATAATGTGTACAGAGAATTATATTTTTAAGATATTACATTTTTGGTCACCATTCCAATGACCGACAATTGTGAACGCGATTTAACAGCCTGTGTCACAGGTCGAATACGCTGACTAATGCGCTAATGAGCACCCTAGGGATTTACCATCAGGTAATATTTGTGCTTTGTTGCATGTGGATATATTTCACCATACGACCCAACACCGAATTTGCCCAATCCAGATTCTGCCGGCGGAATCAAATAAAAAAAAACAATGGGACATGCAAAGTAGGTGAAACTTATCTTGCAATATTTGTTTACAGGCGGGACAGGGAAAACTATATAAAAGCTTGTAAAAACAAATATTTTTCCTAACTACACAACAAAACTAAGAATCCTGGAGGAAGGACAATGCGAAGTTGAATATAAATTATACACACAATCACAGTGTCTATTAAAAAAACTCGAATCAAATTCCACAGTAGTGTAGTTTCAAAGATACATAAGGACAGAAAGTGGCAAGCGACTTTGTTTTATACTATGTAGTTTAACTTTTGAAACAAACCTATCTAAAATGTATTATTATTTTCATGACGAATTTCCGAATTCATTCATCATTTTTAAATTCTCGCAATATTTTTGGACGACTGTCGAAAAATATTACCTGCCTTATTTATTTATCACATACGACAGATTTGCGTTCCATTTTCCAAACCAACAAATAAAAATGTAAAATCTTTTGCAAAATGTACTATGTATACTCAAAGATTCGGGCCTCATCTAATATGTAAAGGTGACCAAGTCAAGGTGATATACGGGTCCGAACCCTACCCAACCCAGGTTAACGATCACTCTTGGCCTTAATTATTTAGCTATTGGCCCTAATTTAAACCCAAGCTGTAGGTGTCAAGTGGGGTAGCTTTGGATTTGGGCAGTGGTCCAATCACTGAGTCTGTTTCAAAGGGCCAATTATAGTCAAAATAACTACTGAACTATTTAAAAAGAGCAATTTTGCACATTTGTTTAGTTTCACCTGTCCCGATGTATGTAAGTACTTTTGCTACACAGTTGCTACAGAATTTTCCACTTCAGTTCATAGTCGTATTCCTCATGGCTGAGGGTCGTGGTCATTACGTGAAATGAAACACACACAACAACTTTCTTGGCATTATTAATGGAGTGGTTTGCCATTGCCTTCTCCATTTCACACACAAGTTAATAATAATCAACCAGTGTGCTGGTTTCCTCACGATGTTTTCCTTCACCAGGAGGCAAGTGGTGGTCGATAAAACCTACTCTATGTGAGTTAGATTTGTGTACAAGCTTATGTGGCACGAGTAGGATTCGAACCTGGGACATTTCAATCCACAGGCGGGCGTCTTAACCATTACACCACCACCGCTTCATACATTCGCGCTATTATGCATAAGTTTTTAATGATAAGCAAAACTTGATACTCAGGGTTGGCTCCAAACAAGGCAACTCCTCAACGGTTTACTGCAAGGACATGAATTTAAGTCACGCATTCAATATAACACTGTCATTTTTGTCAAGCTTGAGATATCTCTCTCTGGCTTAATAAAAGCTTATTACATGAAGTTTATTTGTTAGACAAATTAATAAACCCCCGACAATCAGTATTCATTTCGCTACAACTTTACAACTTTTGAACGGCTGAACCTATATTGATCAAACATATCTAAGACCTACCGCATAAAAATTAGCTATCAAATAAAAAAAACCGCATCTAAATCGGTTCACCCGCTGATGAGCTACGGTGCCACTAACACAGACAGACACACTTAGCGATCAAACTTATAACACCCCTCTTTTTGCGCATGGGGTTAAAAATTACATTTTAGTAAAAAAACTTTTGCTCTGTTAAAGAGACCATTCTATAAACACAAATAGCATTTGATTGGCTGGATTGCTATAATCAATTCATGCTGTGAAATGTTTGTTCTAGTTTTGGTGTGTAAATTAGGATTATCTAATATTATCGTATTTAGCTCGTTACGACAAATGGCCTTTATTACTCAAGGGGTAGCGGTTTATCAGTGATAGATATAGTGTAATTTATTTGCATATCACTAATAGTAAAATATCCGAATAGCCTGCATGGACGATATAAGGTTGTTATAATTATAACATCGATATTGCTATGAGAGTAGGTTGTGCTGTTGTATGTACAAGTTCGTAGCAAATTGGGCGCTAACACCACTACAGAAATCCATGTGGGGTTACGTAACGTGTGGTCGATTGTACTACCCCTAGGCATAGATGGATTTATTTTTAACTAATTATTGCGCGCGGCTTCCTCCGCGTGAATTTATCGGCGAAAGCGGAACAGATGATTTTCATACAAACTTTCACCCCCGTTAGGCATAGTCATTTGGGATTGATATTTGGAAAAAAAAGTAGCCTATGTTTTAACAGGCGTCCTAAACTACATGCATACCAAATTTCATCAAAATCGGTCCATCGCCTCGTACGACTTCCACTGGATATGGAGTGGTCCTATACCAGGATTATTTGCATATCACACTAGGATCAGGTCGGGAACTAGACATCTAATGACATGGCGTTTGCTATAATCACTAAATAGTCAAAAACTATACAATTTTACATACAGTACAAGTTTTACATCGGTGTTACGCAAGATAAAATAACTAATTTTAAAAAATTAAACTTAAAGTGTATAAAATAATCAAGATATAGGAATGTTATTTGAAATCTATGACTGAAAAGTTACACAACAACGTTTCATTATTTACATAACTCGGTGGAACTGAAAGTTACCCGCTGAGTTGGTAAATAGTCAGGCAATGGATGCCACATGGCCCACAGATATAAATTTATATAGATACCGCGTCCATCTGAAGCTATTGTAAAGAAAGATTGCTCTCTCACCGGCGACTGTTAGATAGACTTTTTCACAGACAGATACAAATTAGTAAAGTCTTTTATCTTTTACTGGGAAGACAGAACGAAAAGTTTTTTGAAACTTGAAGGCCTGTCTGAAAGCAATCTTCTTTGTTGTTACCTCTTAACTGTCAAGGCAAGTCTCTTACCTCTTAACAAGCATAGGAGAACATGGCGCAGTTTTATTCAAACCACACGCTCCTCTTCTTCAAAGTCGTATACCTCATGGCTGAGGGTCGTGGTCATTACGAGGAATGAAACACACACAACAACTTTCTTGGCACTATTGATGGAGCGGTTTGCCTTCTCCATTTAACACACAAGTTAATAAATCAACCGATGTGCAGGTTTCCTCGCGATATTTTTCGATGAAAACTACACTACATGCGTCATCATCGAACCTGGGACCTTTTGATCCACAGGATCCCAACCGTTACACCACCACAGCTTCGACACGCTTTACATGCTATTCATTCATTTGTATATCTGTGACCAGCTAACGCAAGGTCTGCAATACAGGGCAAGTTAATTAATTTATTAATTAAAGTTAATTTATTGGTTTTCGCTATTATGCATTAGTATGAAGGTATAAGGAGGGGAACATATGTAATTGTCTTTATGTAACTATAATCGTCTACCGTCGAATCTTTGAGGATAATATTGTTCCCTTCAACTGTTAAGGCATTCCTTAGTACGACATCCACGGGAGGATTTGGAGTTATTTTAGGGCGGGATCACACGCTATGAAATTTAGGACGTGTGCTTGTATGTATGTTTGTTACTCTTTCACACGAAATCTACTGGACAGATTGTTATGATATTTGTTACACGTGTAGAATATGACCTTTAATATCTCATAGAGTGCTCTTTACCCGAAAATTCCACGGAAGCGAAGCCTCGGGCTAGTAGCGCAGCTAGTAATATCATAAGTATTATTAATTACTGACCACTTCGTTTGCAGTAGCAACTTAATAGTCTCATTCCTGACGTATCCAGAATTTGATTAGTGCTACGAAACTCCGAGGCATGAAGGACTTCGTTCAGACACTTATTAATCACCACCGTTTCTATTTTAATCTCTCTCTCTCATCTGAAATCTTCCCGGTTACTTCCTCAGCCGTTGAGCGTCGAGCCCAGGCTTTTCTACTTTTTAGTCTTCACTTCGAACGGTCGTCGGCACCCCTAGTTGTCAGACTCTTGGCGCGCATATCATCCTTGACGACATCAAGCCAGCATTTCTTGGGTTTGCCACTTTTGCCAGGGCCAAGCGGGAGCGTCGTAGTCAGACACAGTTTCTATTTTAATATGACTAACTTTATTTACAAGCTTTTATTAAGAATCACCTGTAACGATGTTTATTTGTCTGTAAGATCTTGCTTAGTAGTTAAATAAATTTTACATATTTGCGCTTGTTCTTCAGAGGTGAAATTTTCCACGTCGCTTCAATTTCTATGATAAGTTATTATTATAATAAGCATAACCTGATGGTGCACCTAGTATCGGCTCACAACGAGGAAACTCATCAACGGTTTACCGGACAAGCAATTGTTTTTACACGCGTTTAATGTATATAGATTCTCTGACGAAAAAAACTGAAAATAATTAGTATTCACACAAAACTTGTATATTTTTGTAAGCGAATATCTAACCCAATTCAATCCATGTTAAAGCTCCAAGTTTTGTACACGCAGAGATAGGCGTGTATTGTGAAAATGTAACTTAGTTAATTACATTTTCAAATTGACGCAATGCTGCCTGTCGCGAAATACCAAACTTTTGGTACAGTCAGCAACAAAATGTATTGGACTTCCAGTTTCTATCCGCAGAGAATATATTAACCTCAAGCTTCTATGCGTTCATTGGAGTGGGTTTTTTGTTGTTTTTAACTTGTATAACTTCTTATAGATTTATCTGCCGAATATAGGTTTTTAAGAAGACGAGATGAACAATAATTAAAAGTACTATATTATATACAAATTTCTTTATTTATCTTTAAATACGAACTTACTATAAAAAATCAATGGAAAGTAAAAAAAAATACCTGGACCATTTGTTACTGGAAAGATTGATATATTGTCGTCGATTGTACTAGTGAAGTAAACCACATGGTGTACGGTAAGGAAGAAAAGTACTCTCACAAAGATATAGAATATTTAGAATAATACAAGTACTACAATATTTATTGTACTACTATTATATTTGACGACCTCGGTGGCGCAGTGGTAAAGTGCTTGCCTCTGAACCAAGAGGTCCCGGGTTCGATTCCCGGTCGGGTCATGGTGGAAAATGATCTTTTTCTGATTGGATTTATTTTTATTTATTTATACTATTACAATGTCACGTGTTATCTACGTGTTGTCATGTTTTTTGTGCTAAATAAACGGTATTTTTTCTTTCCTTCTTAGTAGTTTTGTTTATGGACCTTCCCGGCTTCAAAACTATAATAATTATACACCTTTCGTGATGCTATTGTTACCTATCATATCCTAAGGCATGTGTCCCGTAGTCGACACGTACGACATTCACGGGAGGATTTGTCCTTTAAAAATAAAAGCCCTTTATAAATATTTGATTAAGAAATAAGCCAAACACTTAAAGTTAAAGCTTAACTCCATGTGTTTAGCTTTTTTATCTTTTTGGCCCTTCCAGCAATATAATTATTCGATGTCAACCCGGCACTTTGCTTAAAACAAATTACCGAGCGTGTAAAAGGGGTAGTGTATTTTTATTGCGCCGCCTCTTCACTGTAACAGTATCTACAAGATGCGAATGCGGAATTACGATGTTTAGGGCCACTGTGCAATATAACAGATAAACTAAGTACTAGATAAAATTGATTGCAGTGATTGGCCATTTAGCTTAATCCGACACTTGTGAAACATAATTTTTAACGCTATCTGTTCGATATGTTACATATATCGGCTATCAGATACTTTATAAGTAAACGGTGAAGCGGATAGATTAGGCTGTAATTTTATTTAAAAAAAAAAACTTTATTTCTAAAATAATTCATTTGCATCTTTATTGAATAATATGAGACTGAATTTAAAAAATATATGTTGATAGATATTGAATAATTAATTTCATAGATGTTTCAAAAATTGATATTGCTAAGTATTTAGTACCAGGATAACCACCAGTATGATTTATCATTAAATGCAGCCAATTTGAAAAAAAAGTGTTTTTTATTTTATTTATCAACGGTTTAAAGCTTGTGTCAGAAAAGTCATTTTTGTAAAAAAAAAAAAAACTTATACCATTATTGTAACGCTTTGAACTTCACACCGCAAATACTCCAGTCTGGCTGGGACCACTGCAAAGCCGTTGAAACGTCAGCAACATTAAATAAAAAATGTCCCGTTCATAGGTATATGTACATGTTTTTATGTGTATTAACGCTATTATTATTTTCACTAGTTTGAACAACTTAGTGGATCTATATCTATCTTAGTAGTTAATTGAAGCTTATTAATAAATACTATTCACTCTGGAGAAACTAAATGTATGACTGTATTCAGCGTGTGACGCCAAAGAAGCTTATGATTTTAATTACCAGCGTTCTAGCCGGTAACTCCCTCTTTGTCGCTGTAATATTCAACTGTAGACATAATTTAACTTAACAATACACGATTTATACAGTTTCAAGTATTAAAGTAATGAGAACAAAATTTTCCTGGAATTAATATATTTTTTTAAAAAGATATCTATCGAGCGCTGTGGATATTTTGACTAATAACATTAATGACGTTTTTTTTTTAACTATTAACTAAAAATAAACATTCGGGAACTAAGCTAATAGATATATATGGCTAATATTTGGATTTTTACTATTTTTGGTAACTTTTGTACAGTTAACCGAAGCTACCTCAGCGGTAATAGTAAAATACGTTGCTTCGAAATGCGGAGAACCAATAATGGTATTGGATACGTTTGAGGTGAAATCGACTGGGTCCTGTAGAATATTTTAAATTGCATCCTTAATTCTGAGTGGCGCTCGTTTTAGAATAACCTAGTTTCTGTTTGCATCGACAACAAGATAGAGACGTGAGATAGTAAAAGTTCTATGAATAACTAGCTGTTTTTGTGTTTTTTTCGTATTAAAATGGGATTGGGATAGTTGAATTAAAATATTCGTAGCGCATTTAAAATACACACAGCGCCATCTAGTGTTTTATAGCAAAGTTTTTTATTAGCATTTAGCTAGCACCACCTTAAAAAATAGTGCCATCTTTTTTTATATTTGGCGCCACTTATAATAGATTATATAGATATATAGGTTTGTAGGTTATAAAGATTATAGGTTTTTCGAAAATCCCACGGGAACAATAGTTTTTTCCGGGTTGAAAGGTACGCTATGTCCTTCTCCATAAATATATAAACATATATATGCGAAATTTCAAGACGATTGGTTGAGTAGATAGCGTGTGAAGAGGTAACAAACAAACTTGCTTTTGCATATAATATTAGTTCCAAATCTGCTTCCAATGAGGAAATTCTTTAATGGTTTACTGCAAGGACATTATTTATTGCACGTTAAATGCAATAGAATCTCTTCAGACAAATGCTTGTTTCGAAAATGTTTTAGCACTATATACAAGTATTATAATACATAGTCGTCCGCCGCATCTGTCTGTTTCTAAGCTATCTTCTTTTAAACCACGCGACCGATTTTTAATGCAGTTTACACAGTTTTTTAAACAATTTATTAACGAAGGCTCATACACACTAAGCAGCGTATCAGACCGTGCGAGACCCAAAGTGAATCTTAGTTTCAAAGACGCATCGCTACTTGGTTTGTTTTCTAAAAACTTTTCTCCAAAGAGGTTTATCACAGAGTGCGGATCTCCGAAATATTGGAGTCTTTTTCGACCCAACCGAAGGAGGGTAATGTACAAGTTTCAACGAAAACTCTGGAATTTCCGCGCCAACGTGTCTGAGATTCGGAAACTTTATCTGCACTTTGATATGTGATATTAAAGTTGATGATATTAAAACTTGTAGTATGAGGTGTAGTATTCTTCTTATAAATTCTACTTGGATATATTTCATTTTAAATTGGTGAATCATTAAACTTATTTTACGAGTATCTGTTTAGTCATCGTATAAAAAGTAGTTCATGTTATTTCTTAATATATAGTTTTGTTACTTAATTGATTAAATCTATAACACTAAATCCCATCCCAACTAACAAAATTGCTAAATTGAGTTTGTTTGTTTGTTACCTCTTCACGGTTTATCTACTCAACCAAACTTCTTGAAATTTTCCATACATTTGGATTGAAATGCAGAGAAGGACATAGGATCTGACCTGATCAGGTGGGACAGGTTAAGACTAGATTTAGATATGTGTATTAACAAAGTAATACTGAATAAACTAAAATTTAAAACTGATTAGTTTAGCATACATTCATTTTAATTAAAATAAAAAAATAAACCTAAAATGCTATGATCAAGTGGCGACGGCCACTTGAATTAGTCGTAAGTTAAGTACCTACTATGATTAGTACATAGGAATAAGTTTACTGATCTCTCTCTCTCTCTCTCTCTCTCTCATCATGGCTATGGATAAGCCAAAGAATTATAAATGTTGAAAATCTATCTCCTAGATAAATCTAAACTTGTTTACCGTCGCGGCAGTCAGTCTGTTTTTCTTATAGATAATCCCGCGGGATATTTTCCACCGAAACTTATCGAGTTAAACTTATTTGATAAGCAGCTGCCGACTGGGATTCGCCAAAATGTTTGTATTTGTTTCCGATAATAGAAAAAAGGAAATATGGAAATATAGTTATTTAAGTTCATCGTCGTAGGGAGACGCTGGATGCAAACAGATGCTTCGAACTGATTGACGGACAAATTATCAAGCTAGAGATTTTAAAATTATTATCAATGTTTAATATAAATCATGGATTACTCAATTTTATTATATTGACACATATCGCCAATGGTCTTCGTCTTTAAATAATTTATCACACTTATAAATAAATAAGGAAATATATATATAAATAGGTATGTGTCCCGTTTTTCTTTTTGAAGAACGAATCCATGAAATTGGTTTACGTTTATCAACAACAGTCGAAATAGGTCATAATAATAGTTCTACAAGTTTTCCCTGATCTAAGGTATTGACCAAATTCTATTTGTTTTCCTGCTTTTTGTTTTTGATTTCTTTTATTTATTGGTTTATTAAGAGTGACGCATACTGATTATTTGGTAACACCATTTGCGGACTTAGTTTAATAGGTATTTAGGTTATTCCTCTTTCTTTCTCTCTTTCTAAGCGTACGTTATCCATGTGGTTCGGTCTTCAGCATTCCACATTACCCATCCTTAACGATATCAAGCCAGCGCTTCTTGGGTTTGTTCCCTTCTGCCAGGGCCAAGCGGAAGCAGAATATCCTAATATTTATTCCATACGGGGTATAAAAGTACATTATATCTCGGATTTTTCAAAATTCTATAAATGAAACTAGGCTCTATTTAGGATCGCACGGGCGTTTATTATTTTCTGTTAAATTGGTTATAATAGCTATGTTCTTTTGTTGCTTCTCGAGATCAGGGATTAGTTCATTCAGTTGTTTTGTAGGCAAAAGAGTATATTTGATTATTACAAGAATGTTGTTTTATATACCTAGAGTGGAAAGATTTCTATCCACAACATTTCTCTATGTTATCGTTCAATTCAGAAACAAAGAGTGTTCTTTTTCTTATATCACCTGAAGGAAAAAAAGGGAAAATATTATCAGCTACATCCATGTTTGATAGTGTCAATATGTTCCGAGGAAAATTCGATTTCTTTGATACGTGACTTATAGTATACCAGTCTGTAAAAATAAGGTTAGCTAAAAATGTGAATTGAGTAGGCACCTACGTTTTGGTAATAATAATACGAAGAGTTACAACTGTGCCTGTTTTGAATACTGTTTTAATGCGTGTGTTTATTTATTTACTAAGATTTGTATTAGTTTAGGCTCATTGTAAGTGAATTTAAGTCTTTATGAGTCAACAAATGTCTTTAAACATAAGAGAAGAGTGTCTAATGAACTATAAAAAAGAAAATTGTTTTTAAATTTCTTATTTTTGTATTACGATTTACATATATAATGCCTTCAAACCCGGAATCCGCTTTTATTTTAATAGCCTGTGGTATCCCACTACTGGGCAAAGGTATCCCCTCCATTTCGACATCGATCATCTGAGACTATAGTCACAGATAGTCACTACTAGTAGTGTGTCTAGTATCCGAATAGATGAAGCCATTTCTTTATCAACAATATCAGACTACCGCATACACTTCTAACTAAACTTGCACCTTTAGGCCACTAAAGTCGTAAGTTCTTGTCCGAGTTTAGCTATTAGTTTGCTGCTTTAATAAAGCTAATTTGATTGAGCAAACTTTGAGAGTACAGGCGTTAGAGCGGAATTCTAAGCGAATCCTGCCTGAATAATACTTGAGTATACCTAGTTAAGTTTAGTATACAGATACAATAGCACATCTTTATATTTAACGAGGTAGACAGAAGCGGTGGTGACTAGTTAAGACTCCCGACTGAAGATTGAAAGGTCCCAAGTTCGAATCGTACGCCACATGAGTTTGTATACCAATCTGACTCATGTATAACAGTTTTCATTCACCACTTGCTTCCGGTGAAGGAAAACATGAGGAAAACCTGTAAACTTGGTGATTATTAACTTCTGTGTGAAATGGAGAAGGCTATGGTAAATCACTCCATTAATAACGCCAAGAAAGTTGTGCGTGTTTTATTCCACGTAATGACAGAAGCAAACTTCGTAGCTTCGCCTACAATTCTCTATTCGCACGTCCTCTACCATTTAGACTTTACAATAATAGGTCGACGCGCCGCGTCTCCGCTTCGCTGAGGTAAAAAACCATAATAATTTACACATCTAATCCCGCCATAAAAAAGTTTTAGTATTATTTGTACTTAATATATTTAACATTAATACTAAAACTGTTTTTAAACTGTGCCACGTGGCCCTCTACTGGGTAAATGTTACACCTTACTTTTGTTTTTACAAAAACTAATTTTTAAAATTATAATTTTCAAAATAGAATAAAATGTCTACTTCCACAAGACCTTATTATGAAATTTAGTCAAATAGGTATATACATATATCCTTCGTTCTCAATGGGTGAAAGTAGGCCAATCATTCTCAAATAGTTTAAAATTTTAAATTAACTGTCCATTTATTGCAGAGACTTTTATAGAAATGAATTCCAAGGATCATTATTTTCAAAGTAATGTACCTCTATTAGAACAACGCCCGAGTTTAGCAAAATAAATAAATTACGGACACGATTTAAAGTTGTCAAATAAAAATCATTGAATTGTGTTTTGTTTGGCCTCAGCAAAAAAATCCTAAATTTTATATTCGCCAACTGTGTGTCTATTCCATATTTTATACTACAAAAAAATACTATATTTAGTGTATGAAGTCTTAAGAAACTTGTCTGCTAAATACAGTTTCTGTTAAAAGTGGGAAAATCTACGTTTATTCTAGGTATTATTTCTTTCTCTTAGCAAGTGTCCGGTTACATTCGTAGTTAAAAGCCTAGTGTGAACGTGGAAAACGTTTTTTTTTTCAACAATTTGAAGAAAAATATTTTTTTTTTTACGTGGAAAATAAACTTTACAAATTTAAACATCCGCGTTTGTGATTTACGACTGGCAGCTTGTCCTACGTCAATCCTCTTTGGGATTATTGTTGATCCCTATTACTACCTGTCGTACGAGGCCACTCAATGGTTAAGTATACCCTTGAGTGGCCTCGTACGACATGTATCAGATGATATGGAGTTCTATTCTAGGACAGTTCTAATTATACTAAGTTCAAGGCCTCAAAAGTTTGAGAACCATTAGCAGCAAACTTGTGAGCGGGTTGTAATTGAAAACGGCGATAACACTTAACTCGGCAACTCCGATGAATGTTCCCCTCGATAACGACTCAATGGCACAGGCTTTTGTTTGTTCTCAGATTTGTGTCTTCATTACATTACAGAGTATAAAACAAAGTCACTTGTCGCTGTCTGTCTATCCCTATGTTTTCTTAATGCATTTTGATGCAGGTTTTTGCGATAGAATGATTGAAGAGGAAGGTTTGTATGTATATAACATGCACGATATTGAACCCGAGCGAAGTCGGGGCGAGCTGCTTTTTGTCTCATAAATTGTATTTCGAGCGCACCATATAGAATCACACCTAATCGAATCCGTTTAGCGCACTAGTCATTATTTTTCAGTGCGATTAGAATCCTTTCAAATGTACCACAAGCTAACCAGTTATTAGCGACCTGGGGCTCGCTCTCATTTATTATTTCGTAACGCTTTTGTATGTACTGTAACGCACGCATCTACGCTGCTACAATTCCATACAAAACACCGTCCCTTTAACGTTGGTTACACACAAAAACACACAAAATAACTTTGAATACACAAAGCACACACCTATTTTGCATTTCTATAACCTCATACTTATAAAAGCGGAAAATACGAGTCGGAGTCGAATGGGTTTGCATTTCACTTCTCACCATCGAATCGATTCGAAGTGAGACGCAGCGAACCAATCATATTGCAGTGTCATGTGGTTGTCGTTGCGTTACAATAGCGCAATGTGATTGGTTCGTTACGTCTCACTTCGAATCGATTCGGTGGTGAGAAGTGGAAATGTAAACCCGCACTTCGCCCACAACTAGAAAACCGGCAAAATTACGTATGTAGTTTGGAAGGTCCTTTAAATATTTATTTAATTCTGTTTTTAGTAGGTATTTATTGTTACAGCGGCAACAGAAATTTCTGTTAAAATTCAAAACATCACGATTCATAAGATTCAGCCTGGTGACAGACGGATAGCGAAGTCTTAATTAATATAGTAATAGGGTCCCATTCCACCCTTTGGATACGGAACTCTAATAAAAAAAGATTCTGATTGAATCTCCGACCTTGCAACCAAATATCTGGGAACAGCCGTCGTTTCACGCACTATCAACACGGATAGGCCCTTAGTAACAACCGAATCGGAACTACGAGTATGATAGTATTGCATGGCATAAAAACAAATATAAATACGGATCACGTCGCTTTAAATAAGTGCCATTTGGAACACTTCGACCTTCTTAAATTACGGGGTTCCGTTACTTTAAGAAAGTCGAAAATTCTCGAAATTCTTTTGTTTCATCTAACCGAGCTGAACGTTCTTATTGATCTAGAATGCATTGCTAGATGATAATCACATTCGCAACGCATAAATCTTATCATTTTTAGGAAGGAAGGAAGATTTTTAGGAAGCAACTAAAGTCTCATTATATTAGTTTCATATAGTATGTGTTTGTTTGATATCTCTGACAAATAGACAGAGATATTGAAGTTGGGTGTCTCATCAAAATCGGCCCGGCAGTATGGTTATACTGCTAGCTGGGCCGATGTCCGCTGTGACACACTGTCATAGTTATTACGTAGCTTGTCTTAGTATATAGTTGGATGTGGAGTCGTACCCTAATGGTGGAGAACCACTTAGACCTACTAACTCGATGTACCTAACTTTTATTAGAATTCTTAGCAAGCCAATAAGCTCACACTTGACTTGCGATGGGGAACAGGAAGAGGAAAAAAGTAGGCAGACTGATCAAGTGGAAAATTACTTGAAGGGAGTACCCGTATACATACAGACGCTGAAACGGACAAGCTCACTTCTTGTTCGCATTAGAACGTTTTAGAACTTTATTGCACTTTAAAAGTACTTTATGTTAAATTCATTTTCTAGTCAACTATTGAGTCATAGAGAGAATGCTATATGGGTGCAAAAAAATAAAAATATAATATACACAATACTATACAATACACTTAGGTATGTATAATTAATGTGCCATTATTTAAATTTAAGTGAATTTGATTAAATTATATAAATTATTATTATGTTCACATGTAAGTAATTTTAATTGAAAATGTTTCATTGTGTGATTGATTTAATTTTTATATTTTATTTTTGAAAATTTGGTATTCGCGGAAGACCAGCGTCGTGGCTCATGCTATGATCTACGACACATGCTGAGCGAAGGCCGTTTTGGTGTATAATTTTGTAAAATTTTTGTATGTAAAAATTTAACTAGTGTAATGATACATACAAATAAACATTTTTTCTTTCTTTTGTATGTATACAGACCGCAGTGATCGCAAAAAAATTAGAAAAGAATCCAATTACTAGATCAACACAGAGCTCTTTTAAAGTGTAAAATTAGTATTGTGATAGTCAATAGTAACGGGGACTAGTGAGAATGTTATAAACTGACAAACAATATTTATGGTCGGTATGGTAAAGATAATTTTCCATTGAGCGAGAATCAAAACTGACACAGGATTTAGTAGTACCTATACATTAAATATACATAAGCTTAACTAAAACCCAAGATACAAAAAATAAATAGATTAACTTTCTTGTTCACCGAACGAGCAGTCTGTGTGTATCTCCACTCAATGCAAATTAAGTTCGCCAAACTGACTGGCTGTGTCGATCCGAAATACTAAGTATCCTACCATCATTGGATTATTGCCGACCTCTGGAATGTCATTCACAGTAACGTACCTCTTGTTTCATTCCACTTTTGTTCTTAGTATTCTGAAGGATATTCTCGCTCTCTTTTATGAAGAAAATCCCATAGCTTTCATCTATACTATTATTATAAAGAGGTAAGCGTTTGTGAGTTTGTATGTTTGATGCGGGTAATCTCCGAAACTACCGAATGAATTTAAAAAAATCTTTCAACATTGAAAAGGTACTTTATCCAAGATTGCTATAGGCAATATTTTATCTCAAAATTCCCACGAGAGCGAAGACCCGGGCAACATCTAGTCCTTTATAAACAGAGTTATGAGTTGCGCTCTTTGGGCGTTCTGTTACTGCCTTGCATATCATTTCGTCACAAGACATCCACAGGAGAATAGATGTATATTATTCTGGGATGGGACCACACCTTTATGCTCGATTGCACCAATCAATTTTGACGTTAACTTTAACCTGCGCAACAACGCAAAATACGCCATGTTGTCTCAACGGCGGTTAAGATAAATTTCACGTCAAAGTTGACTTGCAACCCACTGTAAGGGTCGGTTGTACCAATCAATTTTAACTTTAACTTTGAAAAGTACGTTATTTTATCTTTCTCTCTATAGAATATCACACCACAAATAAATGTCCTGAAATAGATTTGTTTGTGTATACAACATCAATCACATCGTGAGCTTTATGCGAATATTTTTAAACATTAGCGAGTTTTGAACAGAGACATTACTCCGTCATACAAATGTTTAATGTACCGTGCACGAGTTGAGCCGTCATCTTAACGCATTAGATAATGGACGTTAAAAAAGAATATTTTAAGTAGCTATAGAATGGGTGTTAAAAAGGAATATTTTAAGTAGCTACATTGACATGGAATAAATTGTTATTATATAAAGATAACCAACAAAGTAGTATGTACTGGAAGTATTATATAATCTGTGGTATAGGATAACAAGTGAAATTTTATTCGTAATGATCATTAGTAACAGTTCATTAGCTGTCAGCAGAATATTTTTTATTTATTTTTCAATTTTCAATTTATAAATATATCGTCTCATATTAGTTAAAATCTAATAGGAAAAAAAAACTAAATCTTATCGGAAGCAATAAAATTAACACTAATATCCGAACGCGTATTTGTTCGTCATTATTTCACTTCAAATTTCAACATTACACTGGGGTGATTTTTGGTGTGGAGATACTAGGAGAGGTGGAAAATGATACTTCACGGACGGAACCGCAGGCAACGCCTAGTAAAACACAACTAATATTCTAAATCTCCTGAATTTATCTTCGTGAAATTTTCAAATAGACAAATGTAACTTTAATTTTTTTCAAAAGTACATATCCCTTGGAAAATTCACGCGTGCGAAGTCGTAATACAAACTTGCATTAAAGATACAATTAAATGAACGTGCATGTCTCACAAAGTGCAATTCACATTATATAATAGCATTGTGTCATTGTTATGAGATTACTACTTGAATCAAGGAAATAACTATTTTTCAACAATGATCCATCAAAATTGGCCTTGTTAGCCTTGTTATTGGTTTGTTTATAGCTAGTTACTGTGTATAGTTATATGATACTTTGCTCTCATTGATAAAATACATAGTCACGTAATGTTTATCAATGCTAATATTATAAAGAGAAAATGTTTGTATTTTTGTTTGTAACGGATGAACTCAAAAAGTAATCAAAAACTACTGGGCCGATTTAAATAAAATTTGACACAAAGATAGTCGAACACGAAACCTTCTGGTATGACATAACATTTTTTGTTTTACCCGAGTGAAGCCAGGACAGACCTATAGTTTAATAACAAATGTATTTGAACTTGTTATTTTAAAAGTTGACATAACTCATAACCGTGACATAAAATTTATCAATGTAAATTTAATCTTAGAGACAAAAATGTATCGTCTTGTACCTACGGCTTGAGTTGAAGTCGGTGCCAAGTTTAGAATAAAATGAGGTACTAAATGAATAGGTGGTATCTTATATAAATACTAGCTTTTGCCCGCGGCTTCGCCCGCGTAGTTTTTCCACGGAAACAGTTATTTTTCCAGGACGAAAAGTACCCTACGTCCTTTTACATACTTCAAACTACATGTATGCAAAATTTCAAGAAGATTGGTTGAGCAGATAGAGCGTGAAGAGATAACAAACAAACTTTCTATCGCATTTATAATATTAATTAGTATAGGATATTCTAACGAATTACAAGTTGGCTGTCTTTGGCCTATATACACTGAGATAAACTTGGTATAGACTTCAACTCAAGCTTTAGGTGCATGCAAATACATTTTTGTCTCTAGGAATAAACCTGAAATTTCTACAGGATTTCATCATCAGATCTGGACGTGGAAACTATAGAACCAACTTGGAAGCATACACTTTCAAACAAAAAAAGAATTATCCAAATCGGCCTAGCCGTCTCCGTGTAATCGAGTAACATACATAAAAAAAGATAACGACGAACTGAGACTCCTATTTTTTGTACTCTGTTAAAAAGATTCTTGATTATGTCTAAAAACTTGTTTTAGTAGCAACAGGCTAAACGACTTCAAGTCATTATAGTACAGATAACATATCTACATTACTGACAAATAGACTCTATGACACGGAGATAAGAGCTGAAATAAAAAAATAATATCTCTATACAATCATGACTTTTTGAATTCAATACTGGTTTAGGTTTACTTGTGGTTTAACGTGTGTGTACAGTGTTAATAGTAATTCGTTTTTAATATTCCAATAGGTACTTACTGTTTTTGAGTGATCACTAAAACATATATTAATTTTTCATCCATTCATTTTAAGTTTTTAAAAGAATTCAAACAAATTAATGTGATGTTAAGAAACAATAAAATTTTTTTGTGAGAAATTTTATAATTTAATAATTAGAAAATTTAAGAAAGGAATGACAACATAAATTTTATATTATTGAATTATCGTGGGTGGTCGTTATTTGGATTTTGTGGTTGACCTTGAAAGGGATCTTTTGATTGGTCCTAAAAGGGAACTGTTTGGTTCGTTCGTATTGAGAAATAATAGGTAAGTAAAAAAATTTTTTTTTGTTTGAGAATTCAATGGTTATAAGTATTAAGTTTATATTTCCAGTGACGGACCATGTTTTAATACTATAAAACATATATATAAAATATACAATAAGTACTAAGTAAGAGAAGACTTAATTTTATATTTAAAAATAATTGAGAAAATGACTGAACAGTGTTTGCCTCTTAGTATTGGTGTTGTGTTTACTTTTAACAATACCAAAGTACGCGTTCAACAGAAAAAATCTATTAATATTATTATGTTGACTTAATATTGCGTGTGGTTCCGCTCTAGAATAGGACCACTCCATATCCTCCCGTGGACGTCATAAACACACACACAGCGGCAGCTAATGTTTTATTGGCCACAATAACATTCTCAAGGAGGGTTGACGATAGATTGGTGGCCGGTTGTAAATCACAGCCGAATCTTCAAAATTTTAAGGTTTTTTTTCGGCTGACCCCGGGCTTCGCGGCTTCACAACCCCGAACGTAACCGGGAATGCAGATGAGAGAGATTATATGTTGACTTAACACTAGATATTTATTACTACTAATGCTAGTTTAGATTTTATCTAGTCCTTCTCTTTATTAAACAAGTTGTTCTATGCTTTAGTAACACTAAACAATCTTACATCATTTCAGATATCGATAATGTCGTCAAACACAAACATATTATTAACGAGGGGTTTGCGGTTAATTTCGTCAAAACCAAACGTTTTAGTTAGAAATAAAGGTGTATGGACACCAGAAAATATCGTTAAATCACCATACAAAGACGTGGAAATACCAAATATAACGCTAGTGGACCATATTTGGGAGAAAATGGATCGATGGGCTGATAAAACTGCAATTGTAAGTAGACTATGGTCCGCAGATGATGTTCATTGAAAAGTAAGCTTTATTGCGTTCTCTGTAGACATACATTTCCATTTAGAAGACGAGAACTGATCTTAAGCTATCCGTTAATCCGTTGTTAAAGTATAGTTTATAGCAACACATTATATTGCAACTAACAATGACGTTTATATTTCAACTTCTTACCACTCGCGACATGGTAGAAGTGTGACCTTTAAACTTTTGCATTTAACACCAACTTATGTTTAGTTGAAATGGTTATGTTGTTAATATAGTTAAAGTGTCAAATTACAGCTATTTATAGTAAGTAGATGAGTTATTGTTATCTTGTTGTTTTCACATTTCGTGCTCAGGCGGGCCTGGCGGGACTATTTTATCGCCAATCTTATGATAACTATACATATTATGTAACAACAATAAAATATCTAAATTTTAAACAAACTTTGATAAGGTGGTGCCTTATCAAAGTTTATTTAAAATTTAGATAATCAATCTAAATAAACCAATAAATAAAACCTTTGAACTAGATAATCATTATCAGCGTCTAGCTACAGATAAAACACACACTGAATCCGCTATTTACCAGATTTAATCGAAATTTACATTAGTACCTAATATTATCTTCATTTACAGATATGTGGAGTAACAAAACGCAACTACACCTACAACCAGTTACACAAATTTTCGAGAAATTTAGCAGCAAATCTAAGGAAGAAGTTCAATATAAAAGACGGTGACGTTGTCTGTGTGATGATGCCAAATTCTCCTGATTATCCTTTAGCAGTAATAGGAGCTTTACAAGCTGGAGCTAAAGTGACCACAGTCAATCCAGTTTACACTCCTCGTAAGATTTTTATTCATTTCTCGTCATTTATCGTCATTAACTCAAAATTCAATAGATGCAGATAAAACTAATAATATCGTGCATACGTATAACGAACATAAAACCAATGAAATATTATTACTTCATTGGTTTTATGATCGTATTTATATACTTAAGGCCTTTTTTACCACTTTCTGATAAAATTTAAAATTGTAATCTGACAGATAAACTAACCGTCAGAAAAATCTTCCTGATGTGATTGGCCAGATAACGCTATCCAATACTTGTGAAACACTATTTTTGCGCTACCTGTATGATGTTTCATTTAGATATTTTATGAACAAGCGGTGAAATAGTATGTTAAAATACATTTAAATAGTTTTATTTTTAATCATAGAAATGATATTAAGACTACCAAAAAGTAATGTTTTTTGATTATAATACAATATTTTTTTAGATGAAGTATCAAGACAAATAACCCTCTCACGACCAAGAGTACTAATAGGTATACCAGAATTGATACCCATCCTCAAAGAAGCAATTAAGTTATCGAACATATCCCTACCTATTATATCATGCAAAGGATATACTAATGACAATATACCAGAAGGTACAATTTCTTTTGATGAATTAGCCCTAGATACTACTGTGGATCATAGTATTCTTGGAGAAGTAAACAGAAATGCTGAAGATACTGCACTATTGCCTTATTCTAGTGGTACCACTGGCCTACCAAAAGGAGTGCAACTGACTAACAAAAACATAGTAGCAAATTGCGTACAACAAGATGTTGACGAGATTAAATATTATGAAGATACTACAGGTGAGTTAAATTATTATAATAATTTAGTATCTATTAATAACTACAATCTTATGCATTAGTTCCTCAATTTTGCGCAAAATATTATGGATCATGTAACATAGTATTCTCATTTATATATCTCTCTCTTTTAAGCATATTCACGGTTGTTTTCAAACTTTCTCGTCCCCATTTCGCAAGATCGTCAGCAGACAGACCATTGGCACGTATTGATATGCGTGTGTATGAGGACCCAATGATGGATAGATGTCGTCAAGGATTATCCTTGGGTCGCAAAGTGGTCGAAAGTCTGCTGCTTCTCTTCCCATGCAGATTGTAAAATCAGGGAAGAGGGCTATAAACAGGAGACTATCCATACTAGCAATCCATAATAGTATCCATACTAGCAACCTGTCACTACAGTGACTATATTCCAAGTCGCTGGCGTTTATTATATTGAAGCGATGTAAAAAGCATTCTCTCGCAGTGCATCGTTAAATTGAATTAAAGCTGTGACCTGCTTGCTTGACAACGTAACAAACAGCATCCGGAACCAATTGCAAGCGTAGACAGAGAAACATATAGACATTGTGATAAAATCTTTTATTCGTACAAGAGGATCAATGATGCCCTCGGGAACGATCAGTCGACTTTATCGTTTGGTATATTTCAAAATATACCAAACGATAAATTTAGATTTAGTTTGAGAAAACAGACCAAATAATCAATTATTATGTTTTCTCAAACTGTACATTTTGTACCAATCCGTCTACATGGCCTTAGTAAATGACAATAATGCCAAGGAGGAATGACGTAAATTTACAGCCAGATATTCAAATTTTTGAAGATTACTTGAGCCCAGGCTTCACCGTTTCACAGCTCTGAATGCAGTTGCATTCAGAGCTGTGAAACGGTGCCTTTTTCTATATTTCGCTTATTCGCAGTTGCGAATAAGCGAAGTATCTAAAAAGATTGCTACTGCTCGATAATGCTATGTCAGAGGAGCAACTAGTCAGATAAAACGTTGGCAGAAAAAGCCCTTTAAAGCTTTAGTCCGCCTTTTAAGTGTAAATTTACTAGTGTGTAAATGTACTTACAAAAGTTAAATTTAATAAAGAAAATATATAAATATCCTCAAAAAATTCCAAACATTTAAATCTAATCAAAATTCTGTTTAGTCAAGGAAGTTTAAATTCTACAGTGCATTAATTTATACTTCGTAAATTATCACGATTTATTTTTCAGTAAAATTAGCACCACATATTTGTTAACTTTATGTACAAATATAATATTTATATTTGGCACCGATTACTAAAAGTAACCTTGATTTTTCAGCATCATACCAAGATAGAATACTGGCAGTTCTTCCGTTCTACCACATTTATGGACTATCCATCACGTTGCTTCACAAACTGTCAGTGGGTGTCAAAGTGGTCTCACTCCCAAAGTTCCAGCCGCAATCGTTTTTGAACACTATGAAAGAGGAGAAGATAACACTACTTAACGCTGCACCTCCTATTGGTAATAAGTTTATATTATTCATATTCACATGTCACATAGGTAACTTTTCAAGCCCATTTTTCTGGTGCCTTACGATGAGTATGTTCAGCTGAATCCCACTTTATTTTGATTAATGACAGCGTCTACAACGTGAATTCTGGATGGTCTTATGTTACATCATTATCATCGTCGTATCCTCATAACTGTGGGTCGTGACCACCCGTAGCTGTGCCTTTCTTGACTAGGGCTTCTAGGCAATACCACCTTGTACCTGCTTTAATGCCTATATATATTCTTTTACATATAGTTACCAAATCCGTATTATTATATTCATCAATGTGATGATTTGCCTTAAAAGCAATAACTGTTTATAATTTTCTTTCTTTACCCAGTATTATTCATGGGATCTCACCCAGACCTGAAGAAAGATCATTTGCAATACGTCAATTTGATGACCAGCGGAGCAGCACCTCTTCCGAAGCTTGATGTCGATAGAGTATTGGATAAAGGAAAGGTTTGTAATATTTATTTGTTAGATTTAGTTGTTATACAACATGCACGAATATTATAATAGACTCCCCTCATCTCTTATTCAATGTTAAGACTTTCTCAAGTCATCTCTTTTTCATCGATCGATATGTAAACTTACCAAAATGTTGTGTCGTTGGAAATTAAAAAAAGGTTGACTGATTTAACTATTGACTGTTTTTTATTTCTTAAAAATAAATACAATTTAATTTTTTTCATTAAAGCGTTATAGTTTTAAAATTATTATAAATGTAACTTTTTTGTTTTCCATTCCAGGAAGGTCTTATATTCGCGAATTTATATGGTTTGACTGAAACTTCCCCTTTGGCAACTGCGCCGCCAAAAGACTCGAAGGATGTTAAAATTGCTGGGTATCCTGTACCAAACTCTGAGGCCAGGATTGTGGATTCTAACATGAGAAGCCTGGGACCCAATGAGGTGATTTATGAAATTATACCTAACCTACATAAATATTTTTCGACTTACAGGAAATATTTTTTTTGTGTCACTTAAAGTACCTCATTTTCTTCACATTCTTCACAAGAACAATGATTCAGCAGACATTTGTATAAGCAGACATAATGTCTCGAATACGTTTGTTCTGATCACTCACCAAGGAATCTCTAGGTGGGTAAGAAAAAGCCCGGCGCTCGCTGGACTCCGACGCTTAACAGGTTAAGATGAAACCGGAAAAATACTCTTAAAGGTCAAAGTTAAAGTTTGTATTGTTTTTGTGATAACTAAACAAAATATTTATAATACTCGTGGAAAAATATTTTTTACGACATGATAAAAGTAGTTTTTTTTTTTAGATTGGAGAATTGCTAATCCGAGGTCCTCACGTGATGAAAGGGTATAGAGATAATATTGAGGCTACTAAAAATTCAATCACAGAGGAAGGCTGGTTAAAAACTGGTGATCTAGCTTCAATGGACAAGAATGGGGGACTTATCATAGCTGATAGGCTGAAGGAACTTATAAAGGTAAGAAATTTCTTGGTTTGTCTCTGTTATGGTGGCCCGAAGCCAAAATATACCTTAGAACTTTGAAGATCTATATATTTGACGACTGGCAGTCTACTTGACGTCAACCTTCTATGTTGCTATTATTGTCATCAATTGTCACAGTATTTACCTAGTCGCATCGTACGACATCCACATGAGAATATAGTCTAGTCAGAGGGTGGTCCTCTTCTAGAACAGTAACCACAGTTTTGTTTTTTATCTATGCATGAAGAATTCAGTGTCTAAGCAGTACGGACTTTAAAATATCTGATCTGATCTTTAAAAAAGCATTTTTATCATCAGATATTCACATTCCGTTTTACAGGTCAAAGGATTTCAAGTACCACCAGCAGAGTTGGAACATTTATTAAGAGAACATCCTGACGTACAAGACGCAGGTGTTGTAGGCTTTCCAGATGCAAGAACAGGGGAAGTGCCTAAAGCATTCGTTGTGCTAAAAGATGGTAGTAATGCAAACACGAGGGATATAATTGATTTCGTTAATAAAAGAGTGGCAGAATTTAAAAGGATCAAAGACGTAGTTTTGTTAGATAGTCTGCCGAAGAACCCTTCGGGTAAACTTTTAAGGAGAGTGCTCAAGGAGCAATATAGCTAAATAAAGATACTTATGTAACAAATGAATTGTTATTTTGATTTGAATATTAAATCTAAATATAACGACCTAATTGTATATTTAAGACCAACCAAAAATAATATTATAATAGGGTAAACTTTGACGTGAGATTTAAACAGCACGCCGCCGCCGATAATACCAAATGGCGTACTTGGCCTTGTATGCAGGTTAAAGTTAACGTCAAAATTACTAAAGCAACTAAGCTTAAAATTTCATTGATGCTAAATACATACTAATACCGCATTTGAAATTACTGAAATCCTTTTTGTACAACTTTTTATTTGCGGTTTTTGACTCGTGCAATTTTAGCAGATTATTTCATCATAATCGGTAATAAAACACTTGAGGTTAATTTAAAAATATTTCTCGTTGCCGATATTACAAATGTTTTCACAATCGTGTCTTTATTGTGTAATAAATAATATACAATTGAAAAACCATTGTGATATGATTGTAATTTAAACGACATTATAATCGACACTTTAGTTCCTTGAACCGAAAGTGGCCTATTAAAAAGAGAGACGGAGTTGCGGTCACGTGCGTTTTTAACAACTAAACTTTCGCTATTCAGACTCTGTGGCTCGTATTTTGCGGGAATAGAGAACGCATTTCTAAGTTTCTTTTAGGAGAGTTAGAAATAAGTTCCTTATCTTATATAGTACCTAGTTTTGACATATACCTGGATAAATATAAAAATAGAACTGTGACAAGTTTTGACTATAAAGACGGAACATGTATTGACACTTTATTATCATATTAGTTACTATTTGTTCTCCCCGTTCGTGGTAAGTTTTAAAAAACGATTTCCAAATTGTCTTAGAAATTTTAATAATAAGATAACTTATGAATAAAATGTAACAATTATTATTTTGTCCCTGTATTTATACGGTGAATAATCGAATAAAGAGTTCTTTCACTAATTATCAGAATTTGCACACAATCGTCTGTAATTATGTAAGCTAGAAATCTATGAGCAAATGAATTAAAAGCCAAACGTGAACCTGTGGTTGGCAATCACGACATCAACTCTAACAATCGCGAGGTTACAGGAAAACCATTTAAGTCGCACTGTTTTCGCCCCGATTCGTGAAAAGTTTGTCACCATTCACACAGCGGCGTAATAAAATACTTACAATTTAATATTTCCATAAGACACGCGATACGCCCTCTACTGAAATAACCTCCGTATTCTATTCCCACCTTGAGTCCTACCAACTTTTTAAGTCTATTTGAGGTCTTATAAAGTAAATAGAAAAATAAATTAAGAATAAAAAAATTAAAGTAAATAACTACCTATTTACATTTATTTTTTTATTGTGTTTAGATGAATATTGCGTTGGATCAACATTGATAATGTTGCCATTTGTTTTTATCGTAATGTTGGCTTAAAATTAATTAAAAGGGAGTTAAAGATATAGGTCGTGTGTCTTTCTTTCTTCACTTATTTTCGTAATGATGGTCTTGGTTTTTATCTGCGAACAAGTTGTACCCGAATCAGATTTGTTTTCAAACTTTAGAGGTAAAAGAAAAATTTTAATTTTGACCTTACCAATCAGACACCGAACATCCTTAGCGAAGATCATTTTTTCAATATCAAACTGTGTAAATGCCCTCAAACAGATCTCCCTCTAACTGTTCTAGGTTAACCGTCGCCATTTCTGAAAGTATAATGGGAATCTCGGATTAAACTAAGTTTTAATTAGTTGCAATAGTGAATTGGAAAAGTAAAGGGGTTTTCGGAGATTCATTTGGAATTCTAAATGGTATTTAATGCGTAATCAATCCTTATTAAGTCTTTGGCTACGCCTAATGATCTAATTACTTTTTTTCAATGACTTTTTAATAGAATGGACTTAAGGGTAATTTTTATAAAATTGGATCAAAAACTTTATTTAAAGAAAACCTACAAATTAATTTTATTTTGTGTATATTATAAATGCATTTTTTCGCGGTGGATCGGCAGTAACTACTTCCCTAGATATTTTTAAAATACATTATTTATATAAACAACTAGAGTAGTAACCAAACTGCATAGGTACCTCATTTACATTTATTTCTGCCCACAAACAACAGTGCTTGCATTATTGTGTTCCAGTTTGAAGGGTGAGGGAGACAGTGTCATGACAGGATACATGATGGGCTGCACGCCTGTTTGCCTGATTGATAGTAAAAAAAAATTGTCACAAATGTACAGTTTATGACAATTAGGTAAAATTGCAGATTTATTTTATACTTAATAATTTCAATGTCGGTCTATTTTTGCGATAGTCAATGATATCTTCTTTGCGATATTCAAACTGGGATTACCAGAAACTGCGCATTTAAATTGATCCCGATTGGTGGGATTTTCATAGCACCGATATTTTATTTAAAGACTTATGTTAAATGTAAAATTGCGTGATAGCTTAATACACCACGAATTAGTTCATTCAAATTGCCTTCAACCAATTGATTAAAACGTGACGCCGTTTCTAAAACAGACCTCAAAATTAGCAATAAATTTACGTCCTTCTCTATACATCGGCACCGTCAAGAGCCGTGAAACAAGAAGATTGCTATCAAATCAAAGATTACGATTATTATGATACTTAAATAGAGACAGGTTGCTAGCCGATAGAAAAATCCTAATTACTATTTACCAATAATTGTGGCTCATAAACATGAAAAGGAACGAATATGACATTAAAACGTACGTAATAATTGTAATTTTAATTGGCACGAGGATATTATAAAACCTCTTTAACTACACTGTAACAGGGCAAGGCCCGTGCGTGAAATGAAGCGGCTCTAATAAAAATACATGCACGTTTTATGTCCGCCCATTTGTATGGAAATGAGTACGTTTAATGTACACATTCAGTTTTATTTTACCACTAGTTTGTTTTGCGTTACAATGTTCACGAATTTCCCTTGATTGTTGTTATGGTATTTGAATATTGTATTAGCTAGATAGGACAAAACTTTATGTATTGTGTGATGCTCTCAAGCGTAGTACCTACATAAATTCGTTTCTAACGTCGTTTCAACGTTTGGTCGTTCTGAAAAGTTTGTAGACGCGAACGAATATTAATTTAAAATTTTTAAAAACTCGAAATGGAATATATGGAGTATATAATAAGTGACGATAATGTCTCTAGTAGGTTTTCAAAACATATATGTTGGTAATGCGTTCATTAGTTCTCCTAACGACTTTTTTTCGTGTCGACTTCTGTACACTTAGTTATCGATAGTTATTCGCTGAAGGGGTAATTCAGAAATATATTTTAATGCTAACCTCTTGCAGCAACAATTTATGCATAAATTGTTGCTGCAAGAGACATTTTCACTTACTCTGTATTATTAAAAAAATAATAAGTAGGTACCCACTTTTCTACCTGTTTTTTTTTATTGTTATGGATGTATGATTATGGCAATAAAATGAATTTATTTATCGCATTTAAATTAGTTCAAACCCAGAACTCTCATCGCAATAACAGAAATCAGACGATGTTTTCATAGCATCTGGCAACGTACGTAGTTACACATCCTGTAATAATATTATTAGTGGCCTGTTTGTGCTCGGCTTTGAGACTCACTGGGTGGAAATACCGGTATTTCAGTTGTCAATAGGGGAAGATCTTCGAAATCTTCGTAACTACTCGCCTTTATTGTTTTATCCCGGGAAAATAAAAGGTTATTGAGTTAGAAGTGACGGAAATAATGTTATTGATTTCTCAAGCGTAACATTCCCACATTCTTGTAATTTATAGGAATAATTTTAATACGTACCTATGTATGTACGTAAAACAAGACTTGCTTTCCATGTTTTTTATTTAAAAAAAAAAACTTGCATGTTTGCCTTCACCAGGAAGCAAGGAGGTGGGCGATGAAAATTACAATCGGTATACAAACTCTGTGGCACGAGTAGGAATCGAAACTGGGACCTTTCGATCACAGGCGGACGGTCTTAACCATTGGGCCACAACCGCTTCCATAGTACAAAATAAATCGGGACTTGTTTTTAAAGTGAGTTTGAAAGAGCTCCAAATCTCTTCACTACGTGCGAATCTCACTCATAGCGAACATGATTCCTTTCAAAGGCTGGATTTCGGGTCCTTTAATCAAATCGGATAGCTTCGGGCTAAGCCCGTACTAAAGCGATTTTTTCAGGATCCTTTCCACTTTTCCATCAGATTGGTGATTGATCTACTGGATATAATTTTGGTGATTTACCTATTCGCGACATTGTTATTTTTAATAAAAGTGAAGTTTTTAGTTTGTATACATTTCGCGGTTCTTTCCTCAGCCGTTGAGCGTCGGAGCCCAAGTTCCACTAAAATGAAAATTACTATCACAGCATATTATTCAATAAAGTTCTCCGGACGCGTCTGTCTGTTTTATGTTTGCTATAAAAACAAAAACTACATAACTGATATTTATGCTCGAATAGCGGGCACAAAGCACACATAATTTGGTTAAACTACGGCGGCCACCGATAAGGCGATAAAAATGGCAGAACACTTTTTAAATATATCGTTGGAATGACATCGACACGCCAAAAATTAAGATTTATGCTTATTATTGTATTTTCTCGCACTTGACGATAATTCTACAAGGTCTTCCTACGTGACACATTATAATTATAAAACAAAGACGCTTCCCGCTGTCTGTCCATATGTATACTTAGATCTTTAAAACTATGCAACGGATTTTGATGTATATTTTTATAATAGATAGGGTGATTTAAGAGAAAGGTTTGTATGCATATAATATGCATAATATTGTATGCATATAACATGCATTATATGCCAGGACGGGTCGCTATGGTCGCTTACTCATATATTATTGCGAGAAAGAAATATAGAATAATTTACTACCAATAGTAGTAACATTGTAGTTTTACATTGGCTTCAGAGTGTCGTAAATCATGTTGCAGCCGGGGCGGCCATTAAAATGGTGTCGAACCTCGCCTGGCTCTGCAATTACTGTCAATCACCACTGAAAAATCTTAGTGCTTCACTTGCTGACGGATTTTGAACTTTATCATTCATATATAGGATTGAAATTTCTAATGGAGTTCTTCAAGTTTTGATAGTGTATAAACACTGGCGAAGTAATGTGTAGTAGTGTGATGTAATATCACGATATACAGCCGGGTCGCTGTTAGGATATGGTATCATTTTTAAGGTTCCGTAATCATAGTCAAAACCATATCGCTTCGAAATTTATTTTGGAAATATGGATAATAATAATAGATTAAGGGGCACACGACACATGGGTCTTGGCAAGCGTATGTGATAGAAGGAGCAATGTTCAATTAAACGTCAATGCTTAGGAGCAGTCAAACCAATACTGTTTATTTCTATTTTCTCTACACTACTTGTTTACATTAAATTATAGGGCTGTGACTTAGATACGAATATCACGTGCATACGAAAATCAAGTAATTGTATTTTCAGAGTTGGTCTTTATTTAAACCATAAAACATATAACATTTATACAAAAATCAAATAGTTGAAAAATAAACTATAAATAAAAATAATCTTCCAACGCACCACAGAGAGGCAACGTGCCCAAGACACTAGCAGCGTTTCTTCGCTGTATTGCGAGAGTCACACGCTGAGCAAAAAATATCCAGCTCTCAAATCTCCTGTTGCCTCCATGAGGCACGTCGTGATGTCTATTAAAAATAATTTTGCCTCAAAACCCCATGCGCCCATCGTTTCCACGGCAAAGGGTAAAAACTAATAATTATCTACTACACCTACATATTTTTGTCTTTTGCCGGCCTCCGCCGCACCGGCTGCCGCACCGCCACGTTAAGAGATTGATGGTAAATGAGAAGGGGCCACACATGTGGCATCCCAGACTAAACTTCTTCCCAAACGCCAAGGAACAAGGGATAGCCCGTCTGAACGCTTACCATCAGTACGGTTTCTTCCATTTGGCTCCAAAATTGAAGGAATGCCAAAGACGCATGACGAGGCATTCGACCCGCACTTCTCACACAAGACAGACCATGATGGCCTAAATTGTCCACGTCCGCACCACAGCGACAAATGTGAGGTTGGTTTACTTTGGCACCCAAACGAAGACCCATGGCTATAGTGAAAGTGTTGTTATCCAATAAAGTGATTGTATTGAAAGAAGACGAGATAGATGTTGTTGTAAGAAATTTTCTGGTGTGAAGACTGGTATTTAAAATGACGGCCTTAATTATTATTACTTATGCAAAATATTTATTTCAGAGTCCACGATGCGATTCAAAAAGGTTTCATTTCAAATACCTATTAGCAAAAATATATAAAATCAATAGCCTAACTCCGTAATTGAAACCTTATATCCACCGGATCAGTTGTAAATGCTGGCAGGTAGAAAACAGACTAGACAAAGGAATTTTCGAGCGAATCCACGTCCCGTTGTCACTGCGTTAAATAAAGAATGACGTACACTATACTGGGCGGCCTTAAGAATTTCTTGTGGCTTACTCTCTTTCATCGCATGTTCTCGATTTTGTTCGGGGCTGTGAAGCTGCGTAGCCCGGAGTCAGCGTAAAAAATTATGGTATTTTTTTTAATATTGGGCTGTGATTTTACAACCGGCCGCCTGCCTGACGTCCACCCGACTTGGGAATGCTATTGTTGCCCATTAGCTGGTTTGACTATGTCTCCCTTTGTCACCTCGTACGGGAGACCCTTTGACGTCCTTGAGAAGATATGGTGTGATCCTATTCTAAGGCAATTAATATCATCTTAAAGCAACATTTTTATTATTTTATAATTTTCAATGAATTTCAGAGTGTAGAAAATGGTCATTATGATATATATAAATACCTAAATGTAAGTTTATAAGACACTTTATTCTTTTAACTTTGGTCACTTTACAAGTTCACTTAGGGTGAGTTGAACCAGTCAAATTTGACGTTCACTTTAACCTGCACGCCGATGACAAAATGGCGTATTCTTGCGTTTTTATAAACAGGTTAAAGTTAACGCCAAAGTTGATTGGTGCAACCCGCCCATAATGATTTTATGGAAGAGGATTTGAACATTTTGAAAGTCGACGAAAAATTGAAGTATGTACACTTCAATTTTTTTACACTCACTTCACTTTAATTGTGTACTCGGGACCTTAGTTCGAACATATTCAGTATGCGCCTCATTCTGATGCCACAGCCGGCTCCGGTGATATTTAAATAGTCATTCATTAAACCATACTTTTAGATTTGAATTAGAATGGGAGTCAAAACCACATTTTGACTTCTTTAGGTTGCCAAACTGCAGTCACAGTCCTGTGTTACCAGTGTTATAAAATATGAATATTGATCAACAAACGAAACTTGTTTTCGAACTTGCTAAGAATGCAACTTATATAAACGTTATAATGTTTTTTACATAAATTACTTCCGTGTGTTTATTGTTGCAATTTTTTTATATCATAATTTTTCCCTAAAACCATTGTCAAATAGATTAATCGATCGAAAAGTGTTAAAGAAAACTGAACACAATTTCTAATCATTAGAAATTCAGAGCAATATTGTTAATTTATTCATAACTATAAAATTAACACAATTCTAAGTGACTTATCACCGAATTGATCTTCAAAGCCTCAAACTCCAGTTCAAGCCTATAATAACCCATTAACACCAGAAACTTAGAACACTCGCAGCAATTTATGGGTCAATTTCGATCCATAAATTGTACGAACATGAATTGAGCGTCGAAAACAAAAAGTGTAAAACAACACTAAATTTACGACTGAAACACAGTCTCGTTTAGCTCAAAATAGAAATATGTTTCTTTACATATTTTCGTTATTACGCTTCCAAATCAATGTTAATTATTTAAAATACATTATCTGAAAAGACAAAAAATTAGCAGATATTATATTGTATAAATGAAATCAATACTGAAATTGAAAAATCAGACACTTTACACGAAACAACCGGGACTTTAGGATCCATTCGTTAAACGTACAAAGTCGAAATGTATTTACACAAAATTGATTTATGAACAAAATAATAAAATAAATAGTGTTTCAAATCCATTATTAATTTTTCTCTGCACTTTGACTAAACGGAACATCTTGGACTAAACGAAAATATTTGATCGAGTCTCAACCGTCGATTTCGAAATTCGGCATCCATTGTGCCCCATCACCAGAATCGATTCTAGAATCGAGTCGCAAGTGAATTGTAAATTGTGCCATGCACTGAACTGTATTTTGCTCTGCAGTCTCAATCGCCTCGATTGAATAAGCAACTGATATCGAGTGGACTCGGATTCAGGACAAAATCGACTGACGCTCCAGTTTTATTTGTCTGAATGTGTACGTGAATGCCTTTTTTTTAACAACAAAGTTTTAGATAACCGTTTCATTTGGCTTAAACGAAATAATAGTTAGAAGCGATTTTTTTCGGAACGAATTAACAAATTTCGTCCCACAGTTTTATACTTAGACATAATTCGACACTATTCACCCAATGGGCATTTTTCCTCATGATGTTACCCCGTACTTACGATATGATGACAACTATAAGGATTCGAAGCTGGAAACATTCGATATTTTGCAATATTGTCAAACCAATTCCTACCATACCTGCATAATATCAATCAATGAACATTTATTTTTTAAGATTACAGTGTGAACACCAAGTGAAACACAAAAATCCGTCCAAGCTCATAGATTAAATAAAAACGAAAACAGGAAAAAACTTAACCTTCATAACAACATAACCTTCCAATATATTGTATAGTAGATCTAACTAGTTCGAATAACCGAACTTCTGCTACCATAGTATCACGTAATTCCTTACTATAACTTTATGACGCCTTCAAAGACGGGCCAAACATACAAAATCCACTGAAACCGGCCCAAACAAAGCGAGGATTACCACGCATTCACGTAATGATGGAACTGACAATAATTTAACCCTAACAAAGCGTGACCATAGTCCGAAGGCCCGCCCCTCCAGATGGGGGTACAATAGACCATTGTATGATATTTGACGATGTTTTTGATTTCTGCGCATGACTTTCGTGATATAGGGTTACTTCTGATAATAGGGCTTAATTTTCTTTTCAGTCCTTTTTGTCCGTTTTGGGCAATTTATTATGAGTATTACGAATGGACAATAAAAACAGTTTTCTATTTTAGCTAAATAATTAATAAGTATTTTCCACCCTGGTCCGCGAGCGTAGGAAAAACATAGTATGCGCGATGATTATAATTTTCTTGTCGCGCGGATTGTAAAAGTTAATCAAGGGAAAAGGCTATAATCTGGAGTTTCTTCACAAAGGCTTGCCTTTGTGAATAAACCTATTCACCAAGCCCGTCATATAACTAAATGTGGCTCTCTGGGCTCTCATCTGTCTATCCTGTAAGATGTATTTATAATTCTAAGATCGTCGCCCTACTGAGAGGGCTATCAAGCTAAGCATTACTACTAAGTAATGCTAAATGTAAAGTACTAACTTTACTTCGAAATTACTCTCATTTCCATGTAAGCTATAAAGAATTTGACGCACCGGCTGCTCCCGTGTTTTATAAGTTATCGATAGGTCCATAAAAATATTGAAAGCCAATTATATATTGTTATAACTTGAAATATTACTTTGCATCTAAAATATTTATAATCCCATCACATTTTCATTATTTTTACGAGCTGAAATTGTTCTGAATCTTTAAGTATGTTTTTACGATCCATTTCTAAATTTTTTGAACAGAATTCCTGATTATATTATATTTTTTTAGATACGAGTATAGTGAGGTAATTATTCTATCAATTTAAATGTAAAATTTATACCTATATACATATAAAACGTTTGCAAAAAGAATTTTCAGTTGTCTCCTGAGACACTAAAATGAAGAGATTGAAAATATAGAAAAGACGCTTCATGTGACTTTGTACCAATATAAAAGAGAAAAAAAAAATGGGAGCTGCCAGTTTCTTTTCATAAATACTGATGATGTAGAGGGTTAAAAAATTTTAAAAGAGATTTTCTGATAGTGTAATGTTTTGACATAGACTTGTTATAATATTACAGTGTAATATTGTAGGCATCCGCTAAGAAAGGATTCTTGAAAATTCATCCTCTAAGGGGGTAAAAAGGGGGTTCGAAGTTTGTATGGGGAAACTAGAAGAGTCGAAATATTTCACTGAAGGGACAATCATACGGGCGAATCCGCGGGAAAAAGCTACTAACTACGTTTAAACTATTACAATCTAGTCCAGATACAAGCTAATGAAGAATTATATTTTAGCCGAGTTTTATAAATTAATTGATTAAGAATGTCCCCTTAATAGATTAATTTAATACATTGGCCTTTTTAAATTAATCTATTAAGGGGAAGTCTCTCACCCTGTGTTCTACCACCTGACATTTGAAGGACCTGGAAGATATGACGATACACAGATATGACGAAATCCTGTTTCGGTGGAATTGTATGGACCTCATAAATTTAGCCAAGTTGACACGCTAAGAAGAAGAAGGGAGATTCCCATGTGAGAAATTTTATTGTTTCCTTCCAGTATGACACAGCTGGTAAAATTTTCTGTAAGCCATCAGACTCCATTGCGAAGTTAGCGTGTTAATCACCATACCACTGGGGTCATAATCGTAACTCTTCCGTATTTTCTTTATTTGTTTCCACGCTCTGTTTACGGTACTTTCTCTACTGAAGCTATTACGCACAAGGGCGCCGTTAGAAGGATACAGATAATTAAAGTCGGCTCTATTCATGTCTGTCCAGAGGTCAACAACTCACTTTAATTATTAAGTAAACACTAAATAGCCCGAATGTTATGAGTTTCATGGATGAAGTTTCAGCATTACAGAAGGTATAATCCGACAAAATAATGTTGGTATGGCACTATCCTTATTATCAAGTTATTATTGTTCTCTGCGCACCGCGATGCACGCGCCCACTAACCTGGCCGTGTCGCTTCTTAACGCCGTGATTGCTCAACTAACTTGCGTGGATAATATATTCCATGATAATTTTGAAAAGATTTTGTGTGCTTGTATAAATTATTTGTCATATTGTAATAGTAATTAATGTATATTTTTGGCTCACTGCACTGTACGCTTTGGGCGACTGTTAGTGCAGTAACTTTATAAATAAATAAATTACTTAGTGGTTGTTCTCGTTGACAATTCAAAGCTACGCGAAAGTGTCCGTTGTGTGAAGGTATATTTTAGTTTCCTATATAGGTAGGGACATATAGACTGGCCACTGCCTTATAAGTCCATACATTTGATAATTACGCTTCGCATCGCACAAAGCCACATAGTAGTGCTATATTTAGGCAATCATCCCCTACTTACGCCTTTCGAAGTTTCTTCGCTTTGACGAGGGTCCATAACGGTCATACAGTTTTCACCAACTTTGCCAGGGTTAAATAATGGGGCTTATTTACGCAGATTAGTCTATGCTGTAGTTTAATAGGTATTTAGTTCATTTTAAAGTAACGATAAGGTTGGGTTGCATCAATCAACTTTGACGTTAACTTTAACCTCAGAACAACGCAAAGTAATCGGCAGCGGTGGTGGCGTGCAGGTTAAAGTTAACGTCAAAATTAACTAGAGCAACCGAGCCTAGTGTTAAAATTTTCATGTTCACTAGATTAAAACTGGTGTAAGACACAGGCCAGCCTTAAAAAATATAAGATAACAATTTTATTTAACCTCGAATACAATAAAAGATAAACAGAGAGAGTGTACTGTGATAAAGATAAATATAAAATATATAAATAAATTCAAATAAACCAGACGTGTCTTTATTTTATTTGCTAAATAAAAATATTATCTACTGAACCGGATAACCCCAGGAGTGCACAAAATACAATTTTCCTATTCATATACGGAAAACGGCGGGAAACTCGCCGCAACAGCAAATAACATTTGTCAAAAACTTCGAAATGAAAAACCAATTTTAGCCGAATTCGGCTAGCGCACCCGTGGGTTATGAATTTTTATAGATTTTTCCACTTCACCTGGCCTTGATAAACTGCTAAATTTCAACTAAATCATTCTATAAAACAATTTAGTCGGAATAAAAATTGTTCTTGATGTATCAGCTTTTATTTAGCCCCGGCGCTGATGAACTGCGAAATATCATTTAAATCATTCTACAGAATTATTTAGTCGAACAAAAATATAAATATAATAAATCCATTTGGCTTTAATGTTTCCACAGTTTTTGTAACCTTTACATAATGTATGCCAATGCTGCGCAAAGATCTCCTTAGTTTTCCACTCACAGGTTACCTGTCTCGGTCCAAGGCAAAGTTGGGCCATTCTTAAATGCCTGAGTGCCATTATAATTATGTAGACCTAGGAGTAGTGGTGCGAATTTTTCAAAAGAATGTTTTCACAGTATAAATTAAAGAAATAAAAATATAACTTTTTTTTCAGCTATTCCGTAAATTGTCAAAGTTTGTGTGAATACCAGAAAAGGTATGTGATTTTAATGTAATTGATCTGGAATTCTGCATTTATGCCATATAAATTCATAACCGAAATTCTGCCAATCCAACACAACTACAGCAGTGCATAATAGGTAACGACCTGATCATACAATGCAGAACAAAGAAAATGGGCCAACCGTCCACCACATCCAACATCTATTACAAAGCCAATTGAGTTATTCCCTTCGGATCCACCAAAACTGATATCTACAGAGTTGGATATATTATATAATATTTTGATAGGCCTTCTGATCCACCGATACTTCTTCTGAACTATGTCAAGGAGTTAAGGGGTTCAAATCGGAATGTTAAGTTTAGACTTACCATTCCGATACTAATATAAAATAATCTAACCAGACTGGAAATTAGTTAAAAGTAATTCTTACGTTATTTTATCGAGGATATCTGTGCTAATGATCTGACAATATAAATAAATGCTGAAGATCGAAGGGAATACCTATTTTTGTATTCTTTCATCGCCGTCACTTCGTAGGTGAGAATGGAACCGACAAATTGCGCAGTTTTATGTTATTGCAGTGGATCGGTATCAGGGATCAGACTGGAACAACTCAGCGAATCAATACTAATCACTGGCCGTAGAATGCATCATTCAATAGCAGCCGACCAGAACTTTCGACGGACTAAATTAAACTGTCAATCTCCAGCAAAATATGGAAAACACCTTGTGCCCACGAATTTTGCAGTTGGCAACTTTTGGTTGCTAGGCGTATGTGGGCTGAGCGGTAACCTGTTAAAATTTGTCGGAAATCACCAAATTATAGAAAACTAAGAGGTTCGTCCCGGCTTCGCTCGGGTAAAACCATAATTATAAAGTTACCTATCTCACTTCAGGTTTCGTCTATATTTGTGCCAATTATCATCAATATCGGCTCAGTATTTTTTGAGTTTATCCATTACAAACAAAAAAACAAAAATGCTAAACTTTTCTCTTTATAATATTAGTATATTAGTATTGACAGTATTGGTTTTTATTTATATTGTTATCCTGGAGAACAAGTTTTAGCCTGGCCAACTTTAAGCCTGGACATATTTTGATACCAAATTTTCAGAGTTAATGCTGTATGTATTCACTAGTTTCGTTGCTAGAAAATATGAATGCACTTTAAAAAGTAAACACACTGTGTGCAATTTTTTTTTATTATATCTAAATGCTTGCATAGTTTAAGTACGACTTGCAAAGTATTATTCAAAGTAATATAAGTGCCTAATTGATATTTCATTAGATAATTACTCCAAGAACTGAAAAAAAACTTCATATAATATGTAAATCAGAATATTATAACAAAATAACCGTTATAGTATATTACGCGCTGAAAAATTTTACTAGCGAGTATATGAAATGTAAAATCATCTCAGCGACACATACATAATATGCATGATAATCCAAACCCAAGCAACATTTCTGTTACTAAGGTTCGGTGGAAAAAAAAACCATTTAAAACTAGAAGTTTAGACAGCTGACGAGCGCTAAATTAAACTGTCAATCACCAGCAAAATATGGAATACACCTGGGTGCAGCCGCGAATTTTCAAGTTACAAAGTTACATGTGGCCCGGGGAAAGTGCCGAAGTTTTTGCCCGTTAGTGTACGTGTTCATGTGAACAAAGTGGTATGATTTGTTACTTTTTTAAATTAAATATTCTCAGAAGAATGTTTGAGAACTATTTGTTGGTAGCTTTCTGAGAAATAATATGAAATTTAAAATTTGACTTCAACAAGTGACTGTAAAGATCTAATTTCTGAATGAATGCTATCACTTTGAGGTCTCTCTTTATAGTATAATGCCGGTACACTACTCGCCTCGCCTGTGTCAGTCCGGAAAATAAAAAAATAATACTACTAAAATAAAGTCTATGGAAAACGATAGATGGAATCTACAATCGTTTCAATTTCAATTTCTATTGAATTTTTTTTTTAATCGATATAAGTTTGTTTAAGTTAAATTGCTTGGTTTATCATGTACGGCGTAAAATAATGGCGCAGTCGATTATCTAATACTCAAACATATGCAATTAAAATTGCGTATTTAAACAAATTAAAGAGCTCAAAACTAAACTAAATGATAAAACTACGGATCTGTCGCGGAGAATAAAAAGAAATGTTAAAAATCCCAAAGAATATGACGAACTAACTTCTTAGCGTTATCATCTTTATGAAACTCGAGAAAATTTCTCCTCCGCCAAGTAATTAAAAGGAGCAAATATTTTTTTTCCCAGAGGGACTTTCAAACAATACTGCTCGCAGATTTTTCATGAAAAATCCTTTATACTGTGAAGTTAAATTAATTTTCATCGTTCAAAGGTTCCTTTATGCACTTTGTGTCAGGATTACGCAGGCACCCAAACTTTCATAATTTAATGTCTTACGGATTTTTAAAGATTATAATCAACTATCTTCCGCCCGCGGCTGCGCCCTCGTGAATTTCCCACGGGAGCAGTTATTTTTCCAAGATGAACTACTGTTCAGCTTGTAGAAGCTTGAAGTACGGATAGGATACTTCCTATCCGTACTTCAACTTATATAGAAAATTTCAACGAGATTGGTTGCGTAAATAGAACGTGAAGAGGTAACAAACAAACATTCTTTCACGTTTATAATAACCTTTTTTTCTGTTTTGCTTGATTCTAAATTGTTTATTAGAATAAAAGGAATTTATTGATTGCTATTTTAAACCAATCTATCTATTTAAAAAACCCGCATCAAAATCAGTTGCGTAGTTTTAAAGATCTAACCACACATAGGGATAGACAGACAGCGGGAAGGTGTTTTATACTATATAATGATAATTTACTTCATTTTATATATATTTGGTTCGCTAAATGGCTGAATAATGTGTAAGATTATTTAAACGAGTATAAATTAATTAACACAGCATGCACAATTTGATCTGCTCTCAGTCGTGTTGAAAAAACCTTAATGAGGTAATAAAAATGTGAGATAGTTTTCCAAAGAGACAATAAAATAAATGTGTGTTAGTGTCGGTGTTAGTATCCAGAAGCATATAAAATATAATAGAGAAGAGAATCATATCAAATAATATGATTAAGAGAATTTTTAAAAGTTTCCAGGAAATTTTATTAAAGAGGAAAAAAATACGAGTATGATTTTGACTCAAGTGAATGTCGAACTAAAACTTTATGATTATGCATCTCCAAAGACCGATGAATCGGAAGTTCATAAAATGCCGGAATTTATGATATAAGATACGTACGTAAGTTTCAGTTTTTCGCTAATATAAGTATAATAGAATAGCTTATTGAACACGGATATTGTGTTTGGAGCCGATATTCGATCTATGGATTTTTCAAACATTTAAATACAGCTACGTAGAGCTTTGGAATTTCTCAGTTCTACGCTTGGTCTTTGTCTACCCCGCAAGAAATAAAGACTTTACGAAAATTGACCCTTAGATTGTTTTTAATTTTTTTATTTTTTTTCATGCAGTCTTCACATGAGTCATATAGGGTGAATAGTCCGTTAAATTCAACGCGTATTTTAACCGGCGCGCCGCTGAAGTTTAGACAAATTGCTACTTACGAGTACTTTGCATTTTTCTGCGCACGTTAAAGTTAACGTCAAAGTTGACGCTGACCACCCTAAAATTCCTTAACAATCTAAAAATATCCTACCTCTATGTATGTTACAGCTGCCCGTATCGATCGTAATAAAGCTATAAGAAATATTATATCCTATCAAATTGGATATTTCGTGCGTTCGTTACACCAGTGAGTGATATCCTGAGTCATGCCACGCCTCATTTGACAGAAAAAGGGCTCAAACAAATCCCTCTTTAGCGTACCTTTTTATTTTTTGACGGTTATATGAGTAATGTAAGCCGGCCGATTGAAAAGAGGTATTTTAGGGATTTCTTGTTACTGAAAGATACGTTGTTATAAAATCCACTATTGTTAAAGGATTTACTGGCCTTGTTATAAATTAAATGATTTCCTATAAGAAAAATGTTAGTAGTATTATATTATCACATAGGTCTATTTGGAGTTCTACATAAGTTTTACTGTAAGACGATTGGGATGCAATTTACTCAATGGTCTACAAGTAAGTCTACGACATGCAATGATGTTTGTGTCAAAGGTCACATTTTTTTGTCATAAAACACTTGACCCACGCGAGCGGCCGTGGGATGCAGCTAAATAATAAAATTAGTACTTTAAAAATATACTCAACATTTTTAATCCACGATTAATTGACAAAGAACTCGTTAGAGCGCATATTCTGATTGTGGCGCCACTTGCAAGCCCAGTTCCAGCAAGACATGCCAGCCCACGGCTCGTCCGTGTAGAACACCTGCCCATTTTGGTACATGAACGACAAATCTGAACTCTTGTACGTCACGCCGTCGTAGCCAAACCTGAAGATGAAGTTCATTGAGAATATGGAGAAGATGCATCGCACGTCTGTCGTGGCTGGAATGAAGTAGCGATATGGCCCGCACCAGTACGACACTTTAGGTTCGTATTCGACAGATTCCGGGAATTCTTCGCGAGGATTGATCTTATATATGCATTGCGCATCGCTCCAGTTGTCGTCTGAATGGCAGTATAGACCTTGACTCGGATCTTTAGCTTGGAACTGCTCTGCATGAGGTCCTACGTACGTAGTTTCAGAATGGCGATGGTAGTAGCCATTGAAAGCAAAAGCACCTCTAAAAGTGTAGCAATGAGGCTTCCTCTCACTAGACAAGATCATTTGCGCATCTTCTTGGTTATGCGCTGATACGATATAATAAGATGTGCCTAAGCATTTGAATTCAGGGCTGGTGTAAAGTCCGAAGGGAATCTTGGCTTGCGTCGATTTTATCTTGGTTTCTGACGTGTCCATTTTCTTGTTCAGTTTCAGAAGTACCATGGACATGAGACAGGTGTCAGTGGCGAAGAGCAATCGCTTCAGATCTTTGATGTGGGTGTCAATGAAGGCGTATAGCTTTTTCGCGCCAGTTTCAAGGATCTCCTTTCGCTCAGTCGGATTGTGTGGCTCCTTCATCCTGCCGTTCATGTAACTGTAATACTCCTGGAGTCTCTCGAATTTCTCCGCCCCGTAGTTTCCACGAGGATTGATCTCGTTAGAGTTTGGCATGTTGTAAGGCTTCGTTTCGACTGTTGGGAAGGACAATCTTGCAAGCAGTTGGAAAGACGAGACATCGCTGCTGGCGACTAAAAAATATGATAAATAGGAAGCAGAATATAATAAAAATAGTGTTCGATACATTGGGCCGCTTTGTTTCACCGCCAGCTAATGACTGCCAAATTGGAACTCTTAGTTAATTGGAGTGTTTGTAATAAAATCTAGTTTGATACAAGTAATTGGGTAGTTATTCTTTTGGTTTACTCGGTTAGGTAGATAGGGGTTGAAAGTTATGTCAATAGTTTGAAATGTACTAAATTTGTAGATTGCATTTTATGGTATTAAAGATTAAGGCTAATATAACGTCCTTATTACTTATATGAAGTAAGTCCCTCTCAAAAAAATTAACTAATACTAATAATTAAAAAAAACTAAAATTTAACTCAACATATTTTTTCACTTCTCTTAAGATCTTTCTCAGAACTCTTTGTAGACGTTTTTACATTTCGTCAAACGTCAAGTCTTTAGAATAGGATTCATATGATAGTCTTGATTCATTGAATTCTTAAATAATGTAGGTAATTTAATTTGTTCAACAATAATATCTATGTAGGTCAAATGTATGGATTTTAACTGGAATAAACATGATTTTGTATACAAGTGGACATTGTCACACTTCAACGTATTATTTTTAAACTGTAAGTAGTTGCCTGTCATCTGAGCCACTTCAGAGTCTGTCGCTAAGTCTTAGCTTAAGCAATTAGTTTAATAATGATGCAATCAGAATGAAAATCATCAAATTATATTCTAGTAGATATGGCTGTTACCTATATATTGGATATTAATATTTAAGTCACGTAAACATACTGATATACATTAACTTAGATGTCACACCTTTATTTTTTAAACTGTAATGAACAAAGTTATAAGTAATGTGTACAAATAGTGGACTTAACCCCATTCTATGGCATTCTCTACCAGTCATTAATCTTTTGTCAGTGTTGCACAATTTTTTTCTTCCTTACACTACCCAAAGGTTACTACAACAGGTCATTTTGGGCGTCTTGAATCAACGCATCCAGTCGCCCAAGGACAGGTTACCGATTGGCTTCCCAATTACCCAAAAATCCATTTGTTCAATTGACAAAAAAGGACGTTGCGGCTAGCTGCAAAAAATAATACTATTGATAAATATAGGTACATTATATATCAGTCGTATTTCTTCATGGCTGAGGATCATGGACATTACATGGAATGAATCACACACAACTTTCTTGGCACTATTAATGGAGTGGTTTGCCATTGCCCACTCCATTTCACAAACAATGTGCAACCTGCAAACTAGTTGATGAACAACGATATTTTCCTTCACCGAAAGCTTATTAAAACTAACTACATATGAGTCAGATTGGTATACAAACTCTTATGACATGAGTAGAATTCGAACCTGGGAGCTTTGAGATCCACAGGCGGACGTCTTAACCAGACACCACCATCGTTTCTAACATCCAAGTCCAAGGTATTAATAAATATAAATCCAATTATTAATGCATGGAACAGACATTTTTACAATAAGGCCCAATACGATGCGGTGTCTATCTGCATTAGATGTCTGTGCGAAAAACAAAATATTGTAAAACCAACCTAAAGTAAGACCAAGTTCGGTTTCTTGAGATTACCTTTATATTAGGGTGCACCCATACAGCCCACTTCATGTTAAATAACCCTGCACCGGCATCTACGGGGAAGGAATAGTAGCAAAGTTGCAATGAATTTAGGTAAGTTTATCTGCTGTCGACTGTACATTGAGGGTAGTCGCTAATTGGGTGCAGGGAATGTCTCTCTCGGCAGGAATTATGAGGCCATTCCCCATTCTTGGTTCCACACTAGGGGTGTTTCATCTTATGGAGCTAACAGATATCAAAAAGGAAAGTTTATTCGTAAACGTAATTCTAAGTGTGATAAAGAGTTTTAATTTATTTATGACTAGATGTTGCCCAGGCCTTTGCTCTCGTGGGAATTTTGAGATGAAATATAGAATATAGCAATCTTGGATATTATAGCCTTCTAATGGTGAAAGAATTTTTGAAATCGGTTCGGTAGTTTCGGAGATTACCCGCCTCAAACATACAAACTCATGACCTCTTTATAACAATAGTATAGATATAGATTGGTTTTCTCTTTTTCATACGATGCGTACATAACAAGGGAAAAAGAGACAGGTAACGTTCATGTGTACGTGCCACTTGTCTGTATGTATCGTGGTAGCCCTTCAGATACTTTGTTGAAACTTATATCCAAGATATGTATGTTTGTGTTTTTAATTTACATTAAACAAAATAATATTAGAAAATGTTGTGAATAGCAGATAATAAATATATACCTACGCATTGTTTTAAAAAGCAATTTAAAAACCTGTTCCTAGAATTTCCCATATTACATCTCTCTGTCGCCAATTACCGACTATATATACTTCCGTCCGGTCTGAGCTAACGTTTGCTGACGTCTCACTAGTAGTTGTGGACACACAAACACACACACTGTGCTGAGGTATTTTATTGCTAAATGTATACAACATTGAATTTGATATACATAATATACTAGACACTAGATTAAAACAGACAAACACACAGATAGCGCTAGCCCCAAAGTAAGATTGAGAACTATGTTATAGTGTACTAACGAAACTAAATTTTATAACTTATACATTGATAAACATACAAGACCCAAGTCAATCAGAAAAAGATATTTTTTTCATTTTGACCAGACCGGGAATCGAACCCGGGCAATCCGATATAGCAGACCGGCATAATGAATATTAGAAATGTTATTAATCTCAATGATTTTATATATTTTTTGATTTTATACCTTTCCTTTGACATTTCTTCTCAGCAGTGTCTTCCCGAAATGCTAGTAGTTTGTAGCTTTGATCATTATGTAATTTGAAAAAGCGTCTGTAAAAAGTATTATTTCATACTAAATGATTTGACTTTCACTACGTAGAAAATATTATAAAGCGAAAGTTTGTTAATAATTTTGTTTCCTTTCAAGGATTCACGTTTAAAAGCCATTACTAACGGTCTTCGGGATAAGCTGATTATATTATAACCCTTTCATCTCTGTAAAGACAAAAATGAAAGAAATATTTGTGTATGTTCTTCTAACTAAATAACATTTAAGAGTGTGTTGCACCAATCAAGTTTGAAGTTTAACTGCAACCTGCGCGCCGCTGCCGACCAGACAAATTGGCATACTTAGCGTTTATCTGCGCGTAGGTTTATTTTAACGTCAATGTTAACTAATACGAGCCACTGGCTGCGTTTCCACCAGCCATGTACAAGAATGCGTAGTGAAGGATGAGTATTTTGATGGACCAATAGAATCCATTAATTTACCTGGCGGAGTGCCGCTAAGCCGTTTCCACTAGAGTTGTGTTAAACGAGGTTCTTCTCAGGTGGAAAAGCAGCCTTAACATCTAATGCCAGCCCCACACTATCTCTGATCAATTCACCGAACTTATCGGATTCGGTATACATTGCTGGTTTTTCAAAAAGTTCGCATATAAATTATGTAATGAACGGCGACAGTGTGGAGTCGGTGTTACATATAACTGACTTTAAAATAATCATCCTACTTGCAAACTGTTATGTACTCATTCACGCTCAAATATCTAAACCCCATACGAAAAGTATTTAAGTATCATGGACTGAGCATGTAGCCGAATAGTACCCAGTGATTTTTATGAGAACATAAAACAAACATGTTGCAAATTGCCACCATATTGCCTTAAAGTCGTAAAAAAGGAGAGTGTATCTTTGAATACAAAAAAGCAATATTGAGCAATATAGCAAGTGCATACAAAAATGCACCCTCATGTTACATTAGCTATTTCCTATTATAGTATTATACATCCCTCATGCATCCCCTACCAGCCATAATGGGAGGGTGGAAACACGGGGGTTGATATTTGACACGGAAACGCGCATTTTCTTTCTCAATTTTGATATGAATGTAAAAAATTAATAAATAAATAAATATAAATATATTAGGACGAATCACACAGATAGAGTTAGCCCCAAAGTAAGTTCGCGACTTGTGTTATGGGATATTAACTTAACGATACTACATTTTATAACAAATACATATATAGATAAACATCCAAGACCCGGGCCAATCAGAAAAAGATAATTTTCCATCATGACCCGACCGGGGATCGAACCCGGGACCTCTCGGTTCAGTGGCAAGAACATTGCCACTGCGCCACCGAGGTCGTCAATGTAAATACCTAATTTAAAATGGTTTGATAGTAATGGAAAAAATCGATTTTGTTTATTTGAAATTGGAATACAACTGAAGTTACAAAGATGTGAAATACATTTATCTATCAGTAAACTGAGATCTTTCAAACTACTTTTTAAACGGTTTGTATACAATATTGCATTATTTATATTAAGTATATATAACGAGCTATTGCTCGCAGATCCGCCTGCTGCTAAAAGAAGCCTATAATATATTCCTCCAGGAATATACAGGCTTCTGGCTTCTATCGAAAAGATTTACAACTGTCTCTACACTAAAAATTATATATATATATATATATATATATATATATATATATATATATATATATATAATATAATTACACAATCCAATGCATCGTTTTGATGTGAAAGAAGAACAAACACGCTTTCGGGTTAGTAGGTTTGTAGACAAAATATATTATTATGACAAGTCCGGATAAGGATTTTGTTGTTTTTTATTGTCATTTTTATTTTAATAGCTTGGATTAAAAAGTAGGTACCTTAAATTTCACTGAAACGACAAATGTTTAAACGTTAAATATAATTTGTCGTTTCAGTGAAATTTGGCGTCCGTATGTTTCCATGATAAAGGATGGTAGGAAATCGTTTATAAATAAACACATTAGTGTGAAAGCCGGATTTGAGGGCGTTAACAATACTATCAGAGACTCATCGGACGCATTATTGTAATGGTGCGATGTGATTTTTGTTAATGTATTGTTGCTATAATTTATATCATCTTAACTTTGTACAATCATTCCAAATGAAAATCAGAGCAGAACTTTTTCTATAATAATTAGTAAATGGGACTGTCACATATCTGTCATCTGAGCGTTTTCCCGGTTTCTTCCTCAGCCGTTGAGCGTCGAAGCCCAGGGTCCGCTACTGTAATCTGTCACATGTTACGTAGGAAACAAATGGCTGGCAATAGCAGAAGACGCAAACCCAAAAAATGCTGGCTTTATGTTGTCAAGGATTAATTCGTACCAATGCTCTGGTAAGGATGAAGGATGCCAAAGGCCGTGGGAAATGGAGTAGAAAAAGAACCCTGTCCCTGGGCTCCAACGCTCAATGGCTGCTGAAGTAATCAGAGGTAATTAGGTCTATTTTGCGCAGTCGTAGAAAATCTGTACAACGGATAAGTGTGAATAAATATCACAATATAGGAACGAATAGCTTTGATATTTCATTTATCTATACTATTATTATAAAGGGGTAAGAATTTGTGGTTTGTATGTTTGAGACTTCAAAAATTCTTTCACAATTAGAAAGGTACATTGTCCAAGATTACTACTATAGGCTATATTTTATCTCAAAATTCCCACGGGAGCGAAGCCCCAGGCATCATCTAGTGCAACAATAAACTCGCTTGACTTAAAAAGTAATCTTTCAAGCACTGAATAACAATAAAAAAACCCGTGTAATATAAAATCAAAACAAAAACAACAGAACGAGCTCAAATCATATAAATCAAGAGCAAGATTGCGTGCTGTGGTTCTCCAGCGTTTAAGCATAATAATTAAAAATGTTATTTTTTTCTTCACATACAAAAATCTGATTAAATTTTAACCCAATTACTTTGCACGCGAGTGTACGGGAACAATTTATAAAGGGCCCTTGCGCAAACACTGTAGGGCAATATAATATTTTCATTTAATTTTCTATGAAAAAATGTGGTCGATGTGGTACATATTTGGAATTTTTATTTATGTTATAAAATTTTACGAACTCTTGAGTCTGGATTCTGTTAGCAAAATATGTGTAGTAAAGCACTTAACTGATTCATAATATCATTTCATAATTGGTTATCCTTGTCTCGCACTTATGATGCTTAATAAAGAAAGTGATGTGATTATGAAAAAAAGTGAGTGAAAGTGATTGGTCTTAGAGGTGTGAGGTCCCGCCCTATAATAAGAGCACTATATCCTCCCGTGGATATCAAGAAACAAGGCAAGTAAGGGACACGTATTCTTAATAGCTAATTGCTTCCCTCAGCTGTGTTCCCCAATAGTTTCAACATTGGCCCCTTCAAGAAAAAAGTCTATCGGTTTCTCAAATTGTATTGTATCGGGTTGCCAGTGTACATGGACTGCGGTGTTTGCTTACCATCAGGATACCCGCATACTCGTTTGCCCAATCTATACTATTATTATAAACTGGTAAGCGTTTGTGACTTTGTGAGTTTGCATGTTTGAGGCGGGTAATCTGCAAAACTTCCGAACCGAATTTCAAAAATTATTTCACCATTAGAGGGGTACATTATCCAAGATTACTATAGGCTATATTTTATCTCAAAATTCCCACGGGAGCAAAGCCCCGGGCAACATCTAGCATACTATAAAATAAGTTTTATTATACACATTAAATTTAGACACAAACTTTTATTGTTGTCAGATAGAATCAATGAGTGACAAAAAAGTCATGTCCGAACAGTAAACCGTCGAGGAGCTCCTGCGTCTGGGGCCGTTCCTAGGTCATTATAATAATACATTGTCATCCAAACTGAACGTGTGTAGAAAACTTCAGCTCAATCAGTTGAAGATATCGGTTTCAAATTTGAGTTGCAATCTTCTATTCACGATAGACATAAGGACATATATAATTACATTGCAAGTTAAATAACAGAATACGCTATTTTCGCCGTAATGTTATGTAAGTGTTGTGTAATAATTTGCTCAGTCTATTAGCTCCATTTTCCTTTTGAAATCTGGCGGAATATCACGATATTTTCCCTCGGGTTTGCGCCTACATCAAAGATAACTTCATTTTACCCTGATTGATGGATTATGAGATTATCAATCATACGGAAACAAGGTATAACTGTATGTAACTAACAGTTATATTTATATTTAACTAGCTGCGCTCCGGGGCTTCGCTCCCGTGGGAATTTCGGGATAATAAGTACCTTATGTTATATTCTACCCGTGTACCAAATTTTGCGCAAAAGGGTAACAAACATACACGCATACGTCCTCACAAACTTTCGCATTTGTAATATATCTCGAGATTTCCCCGGGCACCGTAATAGTATGTTCACGCGCAAACGAAGTCGCGAGCATATACTAAAAATACATAATTGCGTCAACCTTGTATACATAACATTTAATTACTTCAACAATTACTAAGAATAAGAACATTTATTACACCGAACTGCGTCAATCGATTATATTTTAACACTTTATTAATTCACTAAGTACCAAATACAGGCACTAAACCTTAGATAAGAAATGTGGCAAATTTATTTCTCTGCCATTAGTTTGAAATGAGAAACGTGTTGGTTTTCCTCTTAATATGTTTTGTGGAGATCGTTTACTGCAGAGATTTTTACTTTGGCATGTTTGAAAGAAATGATTTTTTGGTAGCAGCCGATGAATTGTACAAGCCGAGGATGCCTGGGAGAATAACTTATGCGAAGTATGGCAAGCTGTTCAAATGCCCGGTAAGAGATTTATCGTTTACTAGCTGCGCCCCGGGACTTCGCTCTCTCTGGCAATTGCAGGAAAAATATATCCTATGTGTTATTCTACCCGTGTACCAAATTTCATAACAATCCGTCCAGTACATTTAACATGAAAGAGTAACAAACATACACACGTACATCCTCACAAACGTTCGCATTTCTAATATTAGTGAGACTGGGACACGCAAGGATATTATATCTCATCCTTCGCGGTTATGACGCAACGAAGCGTACGTGTAAAAAATAAACATAAAAGTTTTGAAGATTCGCCTGTAATTTTACAACTAACCAAAGAAGGTCAAGACGTGGCCTACCAACGATCAATGCTGCGTATTCCTTACGTTAGACCTTTTGGTTAATTGGCTGGCGCCTTAACCATTTACACCACCACCGTTTCATTCTATCCTACAAGTTACGTACAAGTACCAATCATTACAAGTCATTAAATATATGTCACAGCACCCATAAATGGCTAAATGTTTTTGATTTTGTATTTATAACCCATGGAATTAGTAGGCACTACGAAGTACTTATTAAATCCATGCTATAACCTAAATGGCTATTGACATTAAAAAAAAATATTAGTACTGCCGCATTTTATGCAATCGATAATATTGATGTTATCGAAAGTTCACTATCGAAACCATTAGCCGAATGGCTTTCGGTATTACTTATCCAAATTTTTTGAGGGTAAAATTGTATGTGTTTCACAGATAACCTACTTTAGAGTAGTAGATCGCTTAGGCAGCAATGCCAATCCTAGAGTTGAAATAATCAGAGGCGGAATCATGAAGAAGTTCATAGTCGTGCGTCTTTCGGTCTACAATAGACCGATATCCGTCAATATTTACGTTGGGTGTCATAACAAGAATAATAAACATGTTACTTATAAACGACGTACAACCAAGAAACCTACGACAGCTGCTACAGGTAATTTCTTCTGTATTTATATGGCTTAATGGCCAGTATCTAGCAATTTTTTAATCCAAAATTAAATTTAATTACAGAAAAAGATAATATAATCAAAATTCAAATTTGGGTAGCGAAAAAAAAAAATTACTTAATTCGAATTCTGAATTCTGGATGTTTTTGATCTAAATTTAGAAAACGTTCAGATTTAGGATGGGTTGCATGGACAACTTTGACGTTAACGTGCGCATAAAAACGCAAAGTACGCCATTCTGTCTAAACGTCAGCGGCGCGCCAGTTATAACCAACGTGAAATTTGACGGTGGAACTCACCCTTAATAAAGAACTGCTCATAAAGACATCCTGCAAAGATAGCAAACGTGAATAACGGGTTTGCTTGCCTCTCAAAGTACGAAGGAGCTCATAAAAACAATTCACGAGAATTGGATTGGTTATGTCATAAACGGCAGTCCAAATTTTTAAACCTTTATTCTCCCAGCACATTCATCACCTAAACTCCGTTTTTCTTACAAATCTTATTATGTACACAATCTCACCATATCTTTTTATGATTTTACAGCAATTTAAGTTGTAATAGACATTTTAGAAAATTACTTATTTTAGAAATAGGTTTGAACTGACATTTGATTTATTTTAAACAAAATTGAACAATAAGTAAGATTTGTTTTAAAATATTAGGACTCGTAAGAAAATTCGATGTATAGATATACTTATTATGTTGTCTAAATTGAAAACCACTATCATTAAAAATTATCCGTAAATTGATATAATAGAGACACTTCAACTTACACAAGCTCTACAAACTGTAAAAATACTTGTGCAATTTATACACTCAATGTTCACTGACAATATAACCCGTTGCTTTGCTCCCTTGGGAATTTTAGCAAATCTAACTTCAATATATATTATACTCTTAAGAAGAACTGTGTTCAAAATTTTGGCTTCGAAAAATTAATTATTTGAAAAAAAAGAACATTATGTGGTACCTTTTTTTTTATTCTTCAAATCGAACTGAGGCAGGCTGCAAAGCGGTGGCGGTGAGGTCCATACTATTCTAACTGCTTGTGAAGTAAGCACACACAAATTTGACATGATAACTGATTTAAAAAAGATTTTTATACGTATGTACAGTACGATGAACGGAATAAAAAAAATTTAAATAATAAATATTAAAGCTCGTCTCATTCATTCATCACCGGAAAAGAAAACAAATCAAGATAAATAATTTTCCGTGGCCGAAGATGATGGTATCGGACTGAAGAAGATGTTTGACTTAATAATGTTACGATGTGAGAACGAGAATATAAAATATGAGTCAATAAAATATTAAAGTTGAGTCGATATAAACGCAGAATTTTTAAGAATGATCCATCATAACCCAGCGTTTTGGAATTGTCCACAAAACACAAGGCCCATAAGTTTCCGGAGAGTAAAAAAAACAATACTTAAATATAAAAATTAAACTAAAAATTAGAAAAAAAACTTTAGTGTATCAGGTTAGAATAATAAAATTTTTGTCGATTTCAATAATAATTCGGCCGTTATCGTTAATTTCAAACAAAACTTAAAATATTGTTAGTCATAAAGCTAGTAATATTTTCAGATTTGATATCTCTTAAAGTTAAGTAGATCCATAACTTAAAGTTAAGTATTGTTTCAAATATAGTAATGAACCAAATGCCGTTCTACATAAAAAATATGACTGTTAAAGACTCTAATTGCAGGTTACACCTATGTGAGCTAAAGATTACAACAGATGAAGAATCGAGTATACGAAACGTGTATAGATACAGATGAAAACATTAAAATGTTCAAACGTACTCACTAAACCCTGTGGTCTTCCTATAGTGGATGATTGTCACTCTTGTTTTTGTTAACGAGTGTGCAATTTGCTAACACTGGTGTCAGAATTTATTCAATTCACCTGTATGCATCTCACAAAACTATTTAGAAATTTAGACTATTTAGAAGTTATCGGACACCATACGTAAAGATTCCATGGAATCTAAGGAAATGAAGTAGTGAAACAGAGCAACACAAGTTGCATTCTCGTTTATTTAACAAACCGCCACCGTTTTTAAGACCATGCCTCTGGATGACTATTGTCCAAATCTTCGAAGCCTAGAAACTGAAAAAAAAAAACTAAAAAAAAACCTTTGCCTATCCTTGTGCCACAAAATTGTATAATGCTTCCGATTATTTTTCCAGTCTTTTGTTACTTGTCTTCAAATACCTTGTTTTTTTTTTGGTTGATTAATCTACCAACACACATAGAAATGTACTGAATATAGAGCGCTAAAATTTAATGATGCAAGATGTTTTATACAGTAATAAACTATCGAAATATATTTTCGGAAATTCCCACGGAACGCAAAGCTGTAAACAAAAACTATAATTAACATATTTGGATTGAATGATTGTTTGGTTTTGATTTTTACTACAAGCCATAGAGCTATTACTCATAAAGTGATTGACCACGATGTGTCTGTATATTAATTTATAAATACTTTGTATTTGGCAGAAGAAGATGCGTCTAAAGAAGAAGAGGAAACAGTAGATAAAGAAACAGAGGCCGCTACAAAACAAGAAGAAGCTACAGATGCGGATGCGGAAACAACACAACAAGAAGATAACTCTACTAAAGCAGATGAAGCAGAAGAGTCTACTATAGGAGAAGGAGAACAAGTAACTAAAACAGATGAAGCAGAAAATCCTAAGGCAGAAGGAGATGAAACACCCAAGCCTGAAGGAGAAGATGAAACACCTAAGCCAGAAGGAGGAGATGAAGAACCTCAACCAGAAAAAAAGAAATGATTTTCTAAACTACTTTTATGAATGAAAAGACTTCAATAAATTTGGAAGCAACTTCAATAAATAATTTTTAATATTTTCATATTTTTCGATATAACATAGTACATAGATTAGTATGGACCATCACTGAACAGCACCGGTTCGATAAATCTAAATTTATTAATATACCTGATTTATTAAAATGTATTACCAAATTTAATTATCAATGTCGCTTTCTGAAATATTGCTTTCTGAAATTTAAAAAAATAAAGAATATTATTATTATTATTATTACATGCTGATGTTATCTTATGGAATAAATAAACACATTTAGGGACTAAAATTGATAATTTCCAAATTGTACACTAACAAAACATTTTTGACACGCGTTTTGTAAGGGCGCATTTTTTTTGACTAATTAGGTACATCTTTTTGTCAAAACGCGTTTCAAAAACTTTTTAATTTGAATACAATTTCATAGCTAATTTCTCATTGGATTTTTATAGAAAAAGAGGTTATGCAAACGGAAACAGAAACAAACGAAAATGATATTGAAACAATAAATGAAGATGATGATAAAGACAAAGACAAAGAGGATAATGTTGTAACAACTGTTGAGAGTATTATTGAAACAACAACAATTAAAGATAATGTTGAAACAACAGTTGAAACTGAAACTGATACTGATACAACTAAACATATTTCTTTAAAGAAAAATGTTGAAATTGATTCGGGTGAGAAATCCCCAAAAGAATCCAACAAGGGTGGTAAGAAAGTAAAGACTGACTCAGTACCAGAAGAAGAGTCAGGATCAAAAGAACAGCCACCTGCCGAAGAAGAAGCAGAAGCAGAAGAGGAAAAAGAAGAAGAAAATGAAGATCCACCCAAAAATAAAAAGAAATCAAAAGATACGCACGACAATTGGGATAGATAAGTGATACATTTCACCATCTTCTTTACATAATTGGAGAAATATAGTACACTTACATAACTTAAGGTTATGGTTCAAATGTTTGAAACATGTCTAAGCTAATTATCTCCAGTTGTCTAATTAAAACAAAATTCACAAGTTCTTCCATCAAAATTGGTTACATTTATATTTACCCTAAAAACTGCGCACAAAGCGTTTTTTTATATATACGTAATTATCTTGAGTCCTAATTACGAATATCTTACTTCCTACACACCATTTCTTCAATATATTCCATTGAAGTAGCAAAAAAATATAATTTATTACATATCTTGCTATCCTCAGGCATTTTATTTGTTTTGACAACCGCTCTCTTCATAGACACATAGAATGAAAAACACACAACAACTTTCTTGGCATTATTAATGGAGTGGTTTGCCATTGCCTTCTCCATTTCACACACAAGTAATAATAATAACCAGTGTGCAGCTTTCCTCACGATGTTTCCTTCACCGGAAGCAAGTGGTGGTCTAAGAAAACTACTCCACGAGTCAGATTGAAATACAAACTCATGTGGCACGAGTAGGATTCGAACCTGGGACATTTCGATCCACAGGCGGGCGTCTTAACCATTACACCACCACCGCTTTACACGACAACCGCTAAACATACGAAAATCATCATCGTTAAAATATGTGAGGATGTATGTTTTTTACTTATCTAAGTGAATTTTAATGGAGATGTTTTGATTAAATTTGGTACTAGAAAAAAACCTGTAGTACTTTTTCCCCCGTTATTCGTATGGATGCAAAGCGGGAGTCATTTTATACAGAAAAAACTAGGTACTTATTTTAAAACAACAAGTATCTGTAGGATTCAAGCTCATGATTTCCAGATTAAGAGACATCATACATCTAGAAAAACTGGTCCACGGAAGAAGTTTAAGAGGGCATTTATCCAGCTACAATATATCTCTCCTCAAAGTTTCCAATTTACACAATCCCACCGTAAATCTAAGAGGCTTTGTCTTGAAATTTTAAAATATTGCCATCCCAGCAAGGTACTCTGAAATATCTGCCGATGCAGTATAAGATTCCAATTATATAGGGTTTTTGTGTTACTTTATTTACAAGTGAAAGTTATTTAATTACTGTACATTAGTGCTAAAACATTTGTTAAAATTTAATAAGGTATGAGTAAAATCTACAATAGGTACATTGATTTGTAACTTAACTTCGCCCAAATTTGAACAAATCAGCTTATATTGCCAAGTTGGGATGCTCCTCCAAGAAACAATTCTTTTCAACAATTTCTTCCATATGTAACGATAGGAATGAGTGGCGGAATGCTGCAATTTACGAAATGACGCATCTTGTTATTTTATCATTCACTTGGTATGCTTGGTTTTTAGTTACTTCGAAGACTTTTTTACGCAGGCAGACCAATTTTGATTGAGCTCTTTCTGTATGAGGATTCTGGACAGCTACTTCAGATTATATATTCTTGTGATCCCTGAATTCTTGGTAGACAAAAATCAAACAACTTTACCAGTCAGGCAAAAAAGAAATAAAAATCTAATAAAGCCGTATTCGCTGGATGACATTACCCTTTCAGTATAATGAAAATGCAGCAAACAATATCGAAACATTCGGAACCTTCCGGAAATCTGGTGGAGCGGAGAAAATTGAACAGATGCTGCGATTCCGACACCTTTATCGTACATTGCTTTGGGAACACAGATTGCCGAAAGGAATACAAAGGAACAACAAGAGTTTTTTTTTTGCTAAAACGAGTTTCTTTATTATGTTTTTCGGAATAGATTGTGTTGAAGTGAAACCTATTTTTGATATAATTAATCGCGAATTTAAAACTTTGGCACCAGGATTTCCTAAATATAAACTAGGGTTAAGCATTAAGATTTTAGGTCTCAATAGTGCCACGTACGAACGCTTGATGTATCTATTTTAATTTCTGTCATCGAATAGATCACAATAAATGCGTGCTCTTGCATCAATAATCAAAAGCCAGAAGAAAATCATAAATAATGAAAAACTAAAATATGGTTAATTGATAATACAAGAATAAGATAAGTGTCATTCATTATAAGAGGCAAAAAAACGTGCGTAAACGTTTCGAACGGTGCTCCTCCTACATAGGTCCATCTGTCTGTAGACAGCTGTATATGTTATTATAACAAAGAACCCACAAACATATCTCAAATTATTAGTCTATGGTACATGCCATTACTTATCTAAATGCATAGGCATTGATTTTCGTAAATTGCTTCCGTAAGTGTATTGCGTTATAAAAATCTCTTTTCTAAGTGATGATTTCTAAGGATGAGTTGACCTAAGATGGTTAAGTGAAGTAAAAAAAAAACAATAAAAATGGAGTGGTCTTACATATTAATATCTGTTTTTTTATCAGGCGCTTTCTGTGTCTGAGAAGCAATCCATATTCACATCTTGAAATTTGATGCTGCAGGTATATCATCCATATAGTATACATGGTCAAATGAACATAGCTTAATGTTGTCTTGTGTCAACGAATAGCTCATATTGGACAATTGTCAATATGATTTGTAATTAAGTATTCCTGTTAATTATATTCTTGTTATTTAGTTTGCTGAGGCATATCATCAACGTACAAAACACGGAATATAAACCCAGTGAACCACTCGCAGCTTATGGGATCAGCTGAAAATAACATCAAGTTAACAAAATGGGATTTAATACAGAGTCTTCAGACGTAAATATAAGGAGGCGACCGGATTTCGCCAGTTCTTACCAGATCTTACTGGATTGTACCGGATTACGCTGACACTTCCATAATTCCTTAACGTGTTTTCTGATGGCGGATTTATATTGTGTGCTCGTTTGAATTATGCACTTTATCAAGTCTTCCTTGGATTATAAATGCTTTTTGTTTTTGTCACCTTAAAAAGATGAAAGCACATTTGGTTTTGATGTTAATCTCTCGAAAAAAAAAGGTAAATATAGGTACACACCTACCTCACAACAAAAGAAAAGAAATTAGTTTACTTAACCTTTGATTTTAATTGATAACGTATAATTGATAGCTAAACGTGGCCTTCGAGTTTCACAACTTCTGGATCTGTCTGCCCCGTAAGGAATAAAAAGGTGATACTGTTTCTGTCTAAATAAATAAACCGTACGAATTGATTTTTGAAATTTTAGCGTAAATTCACCATTAACATTTGCGGTTACAATTTCAGACATAAATATACACCGGATTTTGTTCAATACTTACTCCAATGTTACACATTTTATATTTAGCAGGACGCGTAAATTCCTTTCAGAACGGCGAGCTACTCTAATTCTTTAAATCGTTCTATACATCTATATCTCTAGAAATCACCTTTTAATAAACAAAGGTATGTACCTAGCTGATAAATTGAATGGTTGTCGTAAACAGAATAGTAATTATGTCTAGAAAATTAACGAGACACCTTGAAACTTTTTTTTTCTAAAACGAGCGATTCCAACAAATTGCTCGTAATTTCATCCGAACGATAAAATTTTTGTTACACCCACGTTGGCTATTCCCAGCACCTGTCACTTTCATTGCCGCCGCCCTGGGTATCTTGCGTCCCTGTCGCACTTGCCCTCGCCATTCATATGTTAATTTTTAATATAACATACTTTGTAGCTTTTAGTACTATTTGAGACCTGCAGTTTTATTGCTTGAGTTAATTGAAGTCACCTTAGTCATGGTCCTTGGTCACAGTATAATAAAGTGCTAATCTTACTAGACAAAACTGTTTTAAATAAATCATTAATCGGTTTAGACATTACTAGCTTATATAGTTTAGTCAAATATTTAAGAACAGATCATTTATTGAAATATTTTTTAAGAAAAACCATTTTAATATTTTTTTATACAAAAATCAAATTGTTGAAAAAAATCTATAAATAAAAATAATCTTCCAACGCGCCACAGAGAGGCAACGTGCCCAAGACACTAGCAGCGTTTCCTCGCTGTATTGCGAGACTCACACGCTGAGCAAAAAAGGTGCCAGCTCTCAAATCTCCTGTTGCCTCCATGAGGCCCGTCGTGATGTCTCTTAAAAATAATTGAAATGTTTATTTGTAATGTATAAAACTAATTGACATAGATACTTGTTAATAGATTGTGTTCATCACGTAATATCAACTGGACTGATATCGATGAAATTTAGGGAATAGGTAGAATATAATGAAATTTTACAAGAGCTGATCCCTGATTTGCTGAAACAAGCATATTTTTTTCTGAATAATTGTAAATATCGGTTACTAAAAAAACAGCTGAAAGGCACAATATGAAATAATTTTCATCGTAATTTTTTCTGTATACTTCCAAATTACTTAATTATGCGTATAATAGCTTAGTCCATGCTATAATTAACAAGAAAAAACTTTAATAACGCCTGATTCTGATATTGTTATGTTATCAAACAGCAAATTAAAATGGCCTTAATAAAATTGTTTTCTATCAAAAATAAAGTGTTATTAGAATCCTCCGTCAAATAATTTATTAAATTTCTCTTGCACACTTAATTTGCTGGGAATATTTATCAAAAAATAACTTGAAACGGCTTTCAAAACCAACATTGTCTTAAATTTAATAAAATGCTGGCGAGCTCACAGAATAAGTCTAATACTAACGTACAGAATGGTCACTCTAGGAGAAAAGTCAAGCAAAACTGTAACATATCACATGGTAGGAGCGTTCATATTTAATTGTAGTTTTTTTTTTTTAAATACTAAACTTCGTTTAACTTACCAATATATTTGTAAAGCAATATTCTAAGTATTCACAACACTTTCCGGAAGAAGAATATTGCTATAACTATAATGGTGCCGCCATTTATACCACATAATGACCTTTCTCCTTTAGCTAGATGATGATAGACTTGCGTTCAACTTAGATCTAATTCTTATGGAGTTGGTATACTATACATACCTGTCATCTGAACATGTACAGCTCGCTCTCTCTCTCTCTCTCTCGTCTGAGCCCATTATTATATATTACTTCCAAACTATGCGCCTGAAAGTTCGAGATCCGCTTGAAAACAAATCTCAAAGTTTGATTACCATAAAATATACCATTCTAGATATATACAAGTATATCCGAGCGACTTTCTAGCTTTATTTATCATTAGCGGCGCGTCCCGGTTTTGCTCGGGTAAAACCCTTTAAAGGCCTATTTACTTCTCAATATTTCGTCTATCTCTGTACCAAATTTTATTAAAATTGGTCCTACTGATTTTGACTTTATTCATTACAATTATTTTCCTCCTTATAATATTAGTATGGATATCATCTATCCTAATGATTCCTATTGTAAGGTGGAGATTACACCCCACATGGGGCCTAGTCGTCGATTGTGCTTAACCTGTGTGTGGTGTATCCCGGTAAAGTAGCAATCTTAATCACATAAGTACCTCGCAACAAGTATCTATGTCAACAAAATTAAATTGTTTGAGAACAGATATTACAATCTTGAGTGCCCCGGTGTACCTTGGTGATACTTTAAGTATTATAAGTTTCATATTTAATATAATTTCAATAAAAATTAGGTTTTCGCTGGTTTCACCTAAAACAAAGTCCTTTGCCGCTTCTGTCTGTTTGTTCGCGATAAACTTAAATAATATTGCACGGATTTTCATGGGGTTTTCAACAATAGATAGGATGATTTTTGAGAAAGATTTAGGTGTATAATTTATTATAATTTTTAACCGAGCAAAGTCGGGATGGGCATCTTAGTTTTCAAATAAAGATTTTTTTATTGATCAATATAACAAAAAATATAAATAGTTATATCTCTCTATGATCTCCCCATGTACCCGATTGTCTTCGGGGCTGTGACGCCCAAAGGCTTTTGCGTCACAGCCCCGAAGCGTTAATTATAACCTAAAAATTTTGAAACTTTCGCTGTGTCTTTTTACAATCGCAGAATGTGAATGCTATTGGTGTCTATCAGCTGTCTAGGCTATGTTTCCTTTACTTGCCTCGTACGACATTCTCGGGAGGATATGGAGTGGTTCTATTTTAGGTCGGAACCATACGCCATTCTTTACTGTAAAAATCTTTTAAAAATTATTCACTTGAAAGTTTCTCTATCAACTTTATTAAAAGTCATAAAAACAACACCACACAGTTTTTGTATAAAATTAAGTAAAATTTTATGCAATTTTGAAAAGTTTTTGTATGGAAAACTCGTTGCATATAAGAACTTTCGGCGCATATAAGTAGAACGTAAAAACTTTGATCTGCAATGCGGCAGTTTTTGGCTGTATACTGTCTGACGTTTAAACGCGAATATTATAAAGATTATCTTCCTACTAATATCATACAGATGAAAATTTTGAACGTGACTGACTAAGTATGTTTTTACTCAATCACTCAAAATATTGCGTAAATTATCCAAAAGAAAATATTTTTTTCTGATATTAAAGGTAAATATATTAAATATATTATAAATAAATATATTAAATATATTAGGACAAATCACACAGAATGAGCTAGCCCCAAAGTAAGTTCGAGACTTGTATTATGGGATACTAACTCAACGATATTATATTTTAGAACAAATACATATATAGATAAACATCCAAGACCCGGGCCAATCAGAAAAATATCATTTTCCATCATGACACGACCGGGGATCGAACCCGAGATATCTCGGTTCAGTGGCAAGAACCTTACCACTGCGCTACCGAGGTCGTCAGTAAAGGTAAGTATCAGAAAAATAACTTTTTCTATGTCCTTCATCATACTTCAAACTACATATATTCAAAATTTCAAGAAGATTATTTTTAGAGTCACTTTGTTCTTCTTCAAAAACAAAATACGTCACATACTTAATTTTTAGATTGTTATATTTTTAGTCAAAATCCTTTCCATTAATACTTACTTAGAAATTATTGTATTTTTATGTATTACTCTTTTGTTCTAACTTGTTTGGCAGCTATTATTAAATTGCTTTGCTTTGTTACATATATAGATTTAGTTCGGATACATAGCTTTTCTTTTAGCTCTCTAAGTTATATTTGTTTTTATATTCAAACTTGTTGTATACGCATGTGTTGAGTTGTTGCCCAGCTATAATATTTAGTTTGGTATACATTGTATCTTTTTGGTGACAATTTGTTATGTGTATCTTAATAAATAAAATAAAAGAAGATTGGTAGATAGAGCGTAGAATTTATAACATTAGTTAGTATTAGGATTAATATATTGTACGTAAACATAATCTATATAAGAACAAAAAGCAATTAATTAACTGTGCCGTGTGCAAAATACTTAAAAGGCGCATACCAAATATAAAGGTTGTTTTTGTATCTAAAAACACCTATATAAAATTTAATTAGTCATTCTATGATATGAAAGCTGCTTACATGGTTTATACCTCTAACAACTAAGTTACATTTAAATAAATATAACACAACCTGTCGTGAAATAAAACAAAACCATCCCTGTAAAATAAAGGTTTACAGTACAGTTATATTTGCAGTACCTAAATCAATTTTAATTTTCAAATAAAATCATGAAAAGGTATCACAATAAATGATAATGATCACTGTCATGTAGTGCTAGTTGCTGCCCGCAGCTCCACTCGTGGTAGCCTAGGTTTGACTCTGGGCATCACCTATATCTATTCCAAATGTCGACAAGGCTCATCGGTTTGGATGTCAAAGCGTGCCAGACAGAAACACAGACAAGTAGGCTTTCGCATTTATAAATTAGTATGGATTGGATATTCAATAATTCTAGCATTTTTACCATATTTTTTATTTCTAGATTTTCTAACTACACCTCAGGTAATATAAATGATTCAAGACGGCACTGTTCGTGTAGTACGGCCTGTTTCATTAAGACAATGGGTTTAAATTGCAGCGGTTAGACAGACAGACTGAAATTTCTGTGGTACAATGTCTTAAGCGAAAGCTGATATAAGTTCTCATTAATTTAGACCACATTGGGACGGATAGCTAGGTACTTATCAATACATATAATAAAATTGAAGAAAGGTCAAATTTGTACATAGGATTTTTTTTATTCTTCATGGAATATACTCAGTTACTGATATAGATGACGAAAATATAGTTTTGGAAATTTTTGTCTGTCGTGTCTGTCTGAACGCGCATCACTCGAAATCTACTGGACCGATTTGCTTGAAATTTGGTATGTAGGTACCTTATATACCGGGTTAACATCTTAAATACATTTCATCCCGGTAAATGGTCAGGATACCGTAGGATAATTGAAAAACTGACTGACTGACTGACTGACTGACTGATAACGTACACCCGAAACTGCTGGGCGGGAAGCTGAAATTTGGCATATAGGTGAGTGTAGGTGAGCACTAAGAGAGGATTTTTGGAAATTCTACTCCGAAAGGGTGAAAAACTGTAAATATGAAAGTTTTACACCGTTGAAGTTAGTGACTTGAAAATTTGGATTTTGGTTGTTTACAACAAAGTAATGAATACGTGTTTCATATTTTTCTGAAAATTAACCCTCAACCTCTTCACGGCACGGCCCGCGTTGTTGAAAGTGTGGGAAAGAGTGGGAGTCGGAGCGCGAAATGTGTTCCGTCCTGTTCCTGTCTCCTTCTCATTTCCCGCTCCGGAGGAACAGGACGGAATACATTGCAAAAAACATGATGGCACAATATGTAGGAAACGGTACGGGATATCTACTTTACATTACATAGCAGGAAGTGGGACGTTACAAGTTTGTGGGACGAGACACGCAGCGGGAAACTGGAAATTGAACTAAAGATGAGAAAAAAATGCGAATTTGAATCATATATGTTTATCAGTCTTACACAGTACGCGATAAAAAAATTACTGAGATTTTACTATGAAATTCACGCGGTCGAAACCGCGGGCAAAAGCTAGTATATAATACTTTTCATTCTTTTAGACTAAAAATATCAGACATTTTTTAATTATATTAATTATTAGACCAATAAGGAGGAACAGCCTGTGGCTCCTTACTGGTCTAAAGGTTCACTTTAAGGTTCTACGTCTCTATAATTGCAATTGATAGTGTTGCCTATCAGCTGCCAAAGTTATATGTCCCATCTCGTAAGACACCCACAGGAGGATATGAAGTGGTCCTTGTAACAGACCAGTAAGTATCATCATGAATTTGTCTATTAGATTTTCACAGTGCACTGTCAAAATATTGATAATTCCACAGATAGAATAGCAAGTCATGTGCGAGGTGGACACGCGCACGCGCATTTTTTTGTATCTACATTTAAAAATTTTGCCTTTCTTACAGGATATGTAAAGGAATAAATTAGAAAACCTTACGGTTTTTATTCCTTTACATATGCTATGGGAAAGGCTAAATTTTACACGTTTAATTTCTAAATATTTCTTAACTGCTTAGCTATATACATTTTTTAAATTTTGTATGTTATGATTCGCATTCGCAAAATATGTATCATATACGGATTTTTTGATCACTTTCGACTGAAGATTTTTTTGTTTTGACAACAGCACGCAATGACCATTACCCTCGGCCACAACGAACACCCATGTGTTCGTTCGAATGTCCATATCCATACCTATGTCCATACCCATGTGTTCGAATTTATGGTTCGATTCATAAGCTTATATCCATATATAAGCTTATGAATCGAACCATAAATTCGCAGAAGGCCGAGGGAAACAGAGCTACAGTTAATTCCTGGTCAGGAAATAACACTACATTAGTCAACTGCAGCGGTGATGGATCTCATATCTGACCATAATTGTGCAGATAACATTGCATTTACAACGTAACGTCCGATTTACCTGTGTCGGCCGCCATATTGTTCAAATAACATTGAAATAAATATATACGGACAAATCACACAGATTGAGCTAGCCCCAAAGTAAGTTCGAGACTTGTGTTATGGTATACAAACTCAACGATATTATATTATAAAACAAATACATATATAGATAAACATCCAAGACCCGGGCCAATTAGAAAAAGATCATTTTCCATCATGACCCGACCGGGGATCGAACCCGGTCCCGAATTTACAAGTATAACTTCCATCGCCAACCAAACCTCGCATGGACTTGTCAAGATTTTTATTCGTTTAATTTCTTTGAATCATCATCATCATCATCATCTCTTATCTGTATACTTTTTCGTCTCCACTTCAAACGGTCGATGGCATAGCCATAGTTGTGAAAGATATCACATCTCTCGTAAGCTCGTAAGACATCACATTCGCATTGCTCAGAAAATCAGGGCCATACACAAAGTAATAAAACGATTAATTTATTTAATTCTAGATTAATTTACCTTTAGTATAACTCAAATACAATTTGAAATATCCGCAAAATACTTCGTCAGAAAGTGTACAGAAATGCATCCGCCACATGATTCGTCAAATATTGTATTTATTTAACCATTAATTCATATTTTTCCCATCCAAACATTAAAAATCAAATAAAGAACGAAGCACGCTCTTGGGTCACATTTGAACTGGAATGCTTTAACTTTTTCACGTTCATTAAATCATTGTTATCTCAACTTTCCTTTTTTTATATTCGCCAACTCTGCTGGGCGCTGTTTTGTTGAAGTTACAACTATAGGTTTTGTTGTTTCCCATTTGTTTCTTATTTACAGTTGGTATTTAGTTTCTAAATTCAAAGTTCGTTTTTTAAATGGAATATAAAAATTATTTCGTTGATTATAACCGCTTTCCCTTACGAACCGAATCGAACCACCCAAATCTCTTCGATAGATTTTGCGCGTATAATTATGTACAGACAGAAAGTCAGACATTTCATAATCAATTATTTATAATTGATTATGAAATGTCTGCTACATGCTACAAACTTTACATTATGTAAATCATCAGTTGCAATATGTACCTACAGTCCAGCCAGATAAATCTAATTCCCTACTACAAGTTTATTTGCCTCCAATCCATATCCAATCCATACGTCCATACTGATATTATAAAGATAAAATATTTGTAATTTTGTTTTTTTTTTCTTTTTGATGATTGAGTTCATAACTACTGGGAAGATATTGATGAAATTTAGCACCGAGATAGACGAATCCTTCTACATTATGGTTTTACCCGAGCGGAGCCAGGGCGGGCCGTTAGTAGACAATAAAAACACGGCTAATCTAAGAGAAAAATAAAAAAATATAATATATTTTTTACTAGGTAACCCCATATTTTGCTTGCCATATATAAAAATGAACTATTTTATCCCAAAACTGGCATGGAAGCTGAAAAAGGCGGGCGAAAGAAAAAAAATAAACATGAATAAAGCTGAACCTTTCTGGCCGCACCTTTTTGCCAAAACGGGCTTCGATTGAAAATAAATTGCGGCTTGAAAACGGCGCCGATTCAGTTTTCAATCTAAGCGATACTAAAACTTTTTATGCACCCGCCCGCCGGATCAATCGATTATGTTGGTTTGAGTCTAGTTTTGTAATTGGAACTTATTCGAGTGGTAAAATTTAAAAATAGGAATCAGGGAAGCAAGCTACAGCATGAAAATTGCACAATATTATTGTACCCAAAATACTGTTTTTTTTCAACAACATCTACATATAAATACATATTGTATTGATATATAAGGTCCATATTACTATATTATTATTTTTCCTTTCATCAGCACTTGATCACAATCATAATATGTTTCAGTATACCTTTTGACCATGTACTTTATTGTGTACTTACATGATATATTACTGATAAAAAATTATACATAAATTTATATTTAAAAAATGGTAAGCCCTTCTGGCATAATAGGGACCAACACTGTTTGAATGAGTTTCTTTCGGCATTTCTTCTCAGCAGTGGTCGTTCCGAAATGCTAGTAGTTTGAAGCTTATCAACATTATTTAATTTAGAATATGACGTGAAAAAGTGCCTGTGAAGGCCTAATTTCTGAATAAATGATTTGATTTTGATTTTGATATTAATACATATAGTATTCATATGTAACTTTCACATATTGTCCCATTGGACATTACGAGACATTTTGCGACTAAACGTATATATTTATCTATATTAGTTTCTTTTTATCGTCGGGAAATGTCATAGTAGTGAAATGTCAGGTTTTAAGTAGGAAATGGTATTCAAATATAAACAAGAAAATAATGTATTCATCTTATATTTAAAATTTTCATTTTACAAATTATAAATAACATTATTCAACAATTTGGTGGCAAGATAGCTTCTAGAGTCTCACTCGACCCTTAATAAGGAACTCTATCCATACTACGGAGCTTCTAACACATAATTAGCACTTATAATTATTTTAAATAGTTACAATCATTGCACTTTACATTAAACAGAAATTGGAAGAAAATTGATGAGACATTAAATTTTTTTAATATTTACTTGTAAAGAATGAATAATCATCATCTAACCTGTATATATATTTGTTTTGGGCTCTTCAAACATTTACGTAACGTACTTAGATTATTTGCATAATTCATAACATACAAATATATTACACGTAATTGGTAATTTCCAAATCAATTAATTTGTAATGTCCATGTTGAAATATACTTTTATATAAAAATAGAAAGTAATAAAATATAGAAAAGAACGAATGATATTCTATTTTAAGTGTAAACCAACGTGTTTTTAAAGAAAATCTTGCACTCTTTTAACACAACCTTATAATCAATTTTCAATTTACAAATTAAACTTCACTAAGAAATCACATTTTGATAATTTACACAATCATAACGCCGGTGAAACATTCAAATATCTATTTAATATAGACACCAAAATGTCATCGACAGCCAAAAACGTTCATTCATTCCCATTCATTCCCATTCATTCCCATTCATTCCCATTTATTTTAGACTAGTAAATAGTTACCTCAATATTTACATCTAGACTAGGTTTTTTTAAATTATAATTTACTTACGGAACTTGTCTGCAAAAGTTTGTACTTTTTCACTACAAGTCGGTGGGCAGACATAATAAATGCAAGCATTTAAAAAATATTCATAGAAAAAATATGACATTTTTTTAACTTACGTAATAATTACTTCGTGAGAAAACTATTGTTACGATGACAAAGATGTGTAGGCGATGAAAAACCCACAATTTGTTTACATACTGTATAGGTTTTTTCAAACACAAGGTTTATGTAATCTGTGGCTGAGAATTGGAAGCGTAACTATGGGTTTTTACTGAACATAAACAACGTTGATGTTTGTTTATGAATATTTAAATTGACATTTTTAAAACCACTTTTTTCATTGAAATGTGAGAAATTAAAATAAGAGCCGAAAATAACAAAATGTTAATTCAGTTTTTAAACTTCGTAATAAGAAATTTTGAATTAAATTATCAGATCTAGATATTCTTAAACTAGTTATAAAATTAAACGTAATTGTCATTTTCACACTCTATCTCTGGACAACAGTCAGGGTACTGCTTGGAGTAGTCTCCCTTTGTGACGTAGCATTTGGGGTCATCAGTCATGATCAGGCCACATCTAAAAAGAAAAAAACAAATTCCTTTTAAAATCATTGAAAATTTCAAATTGCAAGAAGTTCCATACTCTTGTGGCATATAATCAATTTATTTATTTTTTTCTATGAAGAATGATGGCAATGTATTGAACCAAGATAATATATTTATATATCTATGGCAAAAGACCCGACTTCAGAGAGATTTAAAAAAGTTACATTTGTAACATTGTATTTCTATCATATCGAAAACTTCAGTTCATGATAAAATACGTAATAATGAGCCAGTCATATCATATCAGAGGCCAGGAAGTCATCGATTATGCACGGCTCAGCCGGACTAGACAGAATGATCTATTGTCTATGTAATAAACAATTTTACTACGATTATGAATGAGATGTATAAAATATTCCTCTGGATGACGGGTTATGATGAAATGTCTCTCTCTGAATTTCGCGTGTTCCCGTTTGCATTCAGTATTTACTGTGACGCTGCGAAGTTCTAGTTTTGCCTAATTAAAGTTTAAAATAATTCTTGCCCAGCAGTTGGACACAAAATAGGCTTTAAAAAATACCTTTTAATGTTTAATTTGAAAAAAATATTTTTTAGGCGAACCAAAGATTAAAGACCAATCTTTGACGCCACATCGATAATGTAATTAAAAATATATGTCGTAGAAGAGAGATAGAGTACATATATGACTGAAATTATATTCTACCAAATATGTAGATATATATGCGGGTATAATTACAATACTTACGAGGCATAATCGATCATTCTTCCACATGTGATCCTCACACACTGGGGCCCTGTCAGGACAGTTCCAAAAGGCACTACATCGCCAATCTCTTGTATATAGCACCCCTCTTTGTGCGCTGAAAAGAAGAAAAAAAAAAGGTTAACAATGATATTTATTCACAGCTATTTCATTGGAGAAAATTTTAGTTTATATAGCTTTTTGAAAGGTCTCCATCAAAAATGCTGCATCAATTACCGAATTTTACATCACTTTTACGCATTACATGTTGACAGAATCGAATGCGGTTTTTATTTTTGTAATTTTTTTATTCTGCCAGTGTTGTTTTAAAACAAAACCTCGAGAATTCATATGAAATAATCACAGTAAATAAGCCAGAGTCATGTTGACAGAAATGAGGGCCTTGGCCTCAAATTTACAGGCGCCGGGACTGGCCGTGAACGAAGATTACTACTTACGCCACATCCGAAAATAAAAAAAATAAAATTACATTTTTCCTTGTCACTATTTATTTTTCAATGATTCCAATTTTAAACAAAGATATGAAAACCGTTCGAAATTCAAGTGACTGAACCCTTTTAATTTCATTTTGATGCGAAAGTTTTTTAGAAGGCGATTCCAATCTCATCTTTGATTATAAGTTCTCATGTAATTAATAGGTAAGTGACATCATTAATGTATGAATATATCGTAGTTAAAATAAAAGCTGCTTCTACTTTATGAGCAAGATTTTAATCTAAACCCGTTTCAAAGAAGATTTATACGAGAACAAATTCACACGGATAATAAATTATATATAAGTGGAACTATATTAAAATAGTTATACCATGTGCGTCAGAAATAGCATTTTTTACATAATAATAAGCAGTGCATTTTTTTGTGTAAAGTTTAGATTGGGTCATTATTATAAATTGATATTCAAATTTTATTCATTTGCGTCAGATGCTCAAGGAAGCAAACCTGTTCTGAGGCATGTGAATTTTGCTTTAGGGTTAATGGCCAATCGTGAAATTAGAATAAATAGTTCAAATTTTTAATTAGAATTTCGAGAATTTCACAAAATATACTGGTATGATACAAAAAGCAACATAAACGAAAATGAGACAACAATGAGATAACAGAAAAAAACGAGTTAAATTTATTGATTAAAGAATTTTCAGACGTAGATACTTTCTTCCTTGAACATTTACCTACCTATATAACCTACTATAGATTTATGATACCCTAGTACTTTCTCCTAAGATTTAATACGATTCGTTAATGGATCCATTGGGGTTTGTAATCAGACAGAAACACTAAAGTAAAATAAATGTTTTCTGATACTTTCAACGAAATATAAATTGACAATAAAAAAGAAAATCCAAATACCAGAAAAGTATGAATTTCCGATTTGCATATTAAAAAACTACTTCGAGTCAGAAACGAAACGTAAATTTCCAAACACGTTCCGTTATAAAATAAATTTAATGAACATTTTAATCTACCGCTTGACCCGGATCTCAGATTTGCTGCTAAGTGAAATGTTTAAATTTCAAGTACCAATTATAAGCTACTTAATTTTATAGCCAGTAAACAAATAAATGCAAATTTTCCGTTAAAATATAACGACAATTGTAGAACACATCCTGTTTATCATAAACATCTGAATTGATTTATTTATCTATAGGCAAGTACAATCAGAAATTTTATTATAAATATTAAAACTAAAAAACCAAAGGGAAAACCGATGATATTTAAATATATGAAGAAAAAACAAAAAATAAACAATAACGTAAGGTCAGTTGAAGATAAATAATAATTTAAATAATTGTATTCGCAAGTTGTTTGCTTGTCCATCTGAACCTTGGTCAAATCTTTTATCAATCAATCACAAGTCAAGGTGCTGACACCGCTTCATAACGACAAAATAGCAACAAGAATATAATGGATTTTTTCTACATTTTATGACTAGGAACTAATTTAGCATTCATTCATTTAAAATTTCATACTTCCGTTGACCATGTATAATACGGAAATATACACATGAATTTGGAAGTTCTTACGCGACTAATATACCTTATGTAAATAAAAATAAATAGCTAAAATGTTGCTAAGCGCACAAGTCGAAAATATATAGATTTTTTTTAAGTTACTAATATAATTGGGTATGACCCAAGAAGAGAAAAGCCCCAAGGCGTAACTAGTTCCCAAAACAATAATTATTCGTGATAATTCGTGATTTTAACGAATGCATTACTCATTACAAAGTTATTCCAATAAATGTATGACTGTATGGTTGAGGTACACTTATTAAAAGTTGAACAGAAGAAAATTGTGTAGTTAGGTACTAATTTCTTTCACTATGGATAACCGTTAGTAATATATTAGTAATTTTTGGTAATATAAAAGCATGTTTTTTTTTTACTTTAATCGTGGAACAGATGATTTAATAAAATCATAATTTTAAAAAAATATATGTAATTTATTTAAAAAATAATAATTCGTATTTCAAAATAATATGTGTATTTTATTTTTAATTCGTGTTCTTTTTCTTACCAAGATGCGCTGGTTTCGGCGGAAGCCGCGAAATGGCAGTGGCGCCGAACGCAACGCTCGCCATAGCACAGATTACAAATAGTTTAAACATTTTTTTTTTCCTCACTAAATTAAGGAAACAAGAACAGGCTTGCTTGAAATCTAGATGTCAACTGACGAATTTTACCCAGTGTCTATTTGCTTTATATTATTATTTGCCTCGTGTCCCCTATATGTTATCATAAAGTGACATTGTTGTATCAAATTGACATACAATAATTAATGTATCAGTTGTACTAGAAATTTATTGCTCAACGACAGTTCGTGTAGCGTATCGTGGTAACCACATCGTTTTATGGCATCCGTTTTTTAATCGAAGCAAAAATGTAAGCAGAAATTGGGGTCTCTGTTAAGATTTTTAAACGTTAACTAATTTTAGAATCGAGTTTTTAGGTATTTTGTTAATATCAACCAACAGAAGAAAACACATGTATTTTTTAATATTTAAATCTGATAGAGTTACTTAGCAGTATAGTATCTAAAACTGTTAACATAAATACTCAACGAAAATGTCAACAATTTATATAAAAAAAAAATAATTGAAGTTCGCAGTTTAAAAAATTTACATAAACAAGAATATTGGCAAAGAAAATTGCATGCAGGAAAAACCGTAAGCACTTTTACCACCTGATTCACTGTGCAACTAATTTCACTTACAATACCTATGTAGTATCCGATCTCTTTCGATTATCGATTTAGATCGGATTTTGTTTTAGGATAATCACAACATGACAATGAGAACAAGTTCACTTAGTTATAATTGTTAGGCGCACATTTGTTAATTGACGCCTTTGAAAGGCTGCGATTATGTTTGTTTGTTGATATATATCATCCTAAGTGTAAAAAAGAAAATTGAATTTTACAAGGACAGAGTAAGATGCAAGATACATGTAATTATTGAATACAATGCCGAGGTAGTTTGTTCGTTATAAATTAGAAAATAAAAAATAAACACATACCTAATTCTCTAGGTTTCGCCGGAAGAAATCCTCTAGCCACAGCTGCGCAAGTCAAGCCAAGCATGGCAAGGAAAACCACGGTTCTCAACATGTTTAGATTTTCAAAGTCAAGGTTATAATGTATCTTATCTCTCGCGACTTCGATGTGCGACTGACCGTCATCTCAGAAAGCATGTGTTTTTATTCCTTACAGGCTGGTCACACACGAGCGACTCAAGTTTTTTTTTTTTAGGTTGTTGACTCCAGTTTTGGAGATGTTTGTGTTTAGAACAAAAAGTGATCTATTTTTTATGAACGCCATTGATGGGCTTGTTTATGAGATGTGGTTTTAGTGTACAGGTTTTGACTTTGAAAATTGTTTGTTTACATCTTCCCGAGGAGGTTAGGTTGCTGGTTGGGTTTTGTACGTTTGATTTGCAGACATAGATAATAAGGTGATTTAAAATTTCACTTGAAATTCCAATAGAGGATGTCGGACACCGTGCGAAGTGTAGAAAAGCGGAGCCCTGTGCTCAGATGTTTAACGACTGTGAGATAACTCTCAGAAAATAATTATAGAAATTATATTTTTTGCAAGCTCTTTTTTACGACTTCGTTTTTGTTTTTGTTGTCTTTTGACGACCTCGGTGGCGCAGTGGTAAAGTGCTTACCTCTAAACCGTGAGGTCCCGAGTTCGATCCCCGGTCGGGTCATGATGAAAAATAATCTTTTTCTGATTGGCCCGGGTCTTGGATGTTTATCTATATATGTATTTGTTATAAAATATAGTATCATTAAGTTAGTATCCCATAACACAAGTCACGAATATATATATTATTTATTGTTATTATATATATATATTATTTATTTAATATATATATATTATTTATTGTTATTGTGATGTAATTATATTAGTTTTTACAATTCATTTGTATGTATCATACTAACTAAGCACGTACCGAACTTTGTCCCAACAATTTTACTGTCTACCCACTAGCTGCAACTTTTTAAACAAAACGAATGTAAACAAACTGTGGATAACGTGGTTGGTTACGAAATTATGTAAACTAGTTGTTTAATTCTTACTTTTTACCATTTCATTTTGTAACTGTTTGTTGTTCCGCAATAAATAAATAAAAACATATTGAACACTACATAACTTTAGCATTCATATTATCGGTATCGATAAAGTTGGTCAAACCACAATTCAGATTTCAGATACTCCCCTATTGGATATGCTGCCCGGGTATCAAGCACCCCAGCCTCTTGTATGTCCATCTTTAGAAATAAGTTACTAAATGTTCTTAAAAGCAAAGTTTGTACGAAATGTAATACTTCATTAATTAGTCCTATGCTACATCGCAAAATTAATCCATTAGTGACTCAACCGGACTCACAAAATAAATATTTATTACCATAGTGAGTATATAAAACATCTTAATTACCCAAGTAATTAATTGATCCAGATTGAATGTTTTATTAATGATATCATACATTAAATATAAAGCCTCTGAAATAAACACGTTGAACAATATGTTGGCTTTGGGCCTAAACATTGGCTCCAACATCGCGATAAGTCATGCGTCGTACATTGCCTCATTTTCTGTTATTTCAACACACATCTCACATAGATACTAAGCAATGTACGTCAATTGGTCACAACGTATGGCCAACGTCTTTAAACCAATGAAAGCGTAAACTAGTAGACATTAATTTGCATTTGATCATCTGGGTACAATAGGCAAATAAAAATATCCTAACTAATATAATAAATGTGAAGTGAGTTTGTTTTACCTCTTCACGCTCTATCTACTCAACTAATCTTCTTTAATTTTTGCATACATTAGGTTTGAATTATGAAGAAGGACATAGGGTATCTTTCACTGTTCCTGTGGGAAATTTACGCGGGTGAAGCCGCAGGCTAGTATAATATTAATACAGTTATTTTATATTATAGGATTATTTTCACGCTGTGCAATTTTGGATTTTATATGAAGCAATCATATTTTAGGTGAGTCATGATACTTATATACAAGTAGTATAATATATTTATAGGAGTATAGTATATATTCCTTATGGAATGGTACAAGGAGGTACCATTCCATAAGGAAGGCCAGTGCCCCGGCTGTGGGGACATTAAAATGACTACTATGGTTGATATCAACACAGAGACACAAATATTTTAAAACCCCATAACAAATTTTAAAAAATATTTGGATGAAATGGTTCAGTTAACATTCAATTATTATGTTTACATAACCTTCTTTTGGTGAAATAATTTATTCCAAACGGCAAAATGTAAAGATCAACATAAAACAGACCTAGTTTACTGTATAATCAAATTTAGACGAATAAGTTTACGTGTTTACATAACCTTTTTATCTAAGTAACAAATAGCAACGATGTCATTAAAATACTCGACGGCTGAAAAAAATTAGATTGTATTTTCTGTATAAATTACTAGATGTTGCCCGGGGCTTCGCTCCCGAAGGAATTTTGAGATAAAATATATCCTTTAGCAATTTTGGATAATGTACTTTTCTAATGGTGAAAGAACTTTTGAAATCGGTTCGTAAGTTTCTGAGATTACCCGCCTCAAACATACAAACTCACAAACGCAAATAATAGTATAGATAATTAGATATCGATAGATAAAATAAAATCTATTCAACCAATAGGTGCTTACATAGTTATCAGTAAAAAAAGAAAATATAGGTAAGTATCTATTTGTTTTTATTACGTTTGATGTTAGATATTAGATAAGACGTACTGGCTGCTAAAAATAGAGGTCATAACGAAACGAATGTTTAATAAAAAGAAACTGTGTCCATATCTGAATATTGGAATGTGATATAAGAAATAGTCGTTTGTAGGCGGCCTTATGAAGGACGCGAGCGATGCTTGGAAATTACTACTGATTCATCTTTCACGTAAACAAAGTTTTTTTTTTAAATATTTTTGGCGTCACTAGTAGATCCGTGACTTCGCATTCCGTCGCCCGAGAAAAATGACAAATGTATCTGCTGTTTCCTCATATTCGAAATTCAAACTGTAAAATTGGCTATTTGATTGGGCACATAAGAAAACGCATATTTTTTTAAATGTTCGGTTTTATGAAATTACTAGATTTATTATTTTTCCGGTTTCATTAAAGTATATTAGAAATGCTTTTCGACTCTAAAATCCGTTACAATACAATCATCGCTGCTATACAAGCTCCATACTCCATAAAAATTAATTGTTTCTAATATATTTCTATTAGAAACAATGAATTTTTACTGAATTAATTAGTAATAAAAAATTATACACAAATTTATATTTAAAAAATCGTAAGCTCTTCTGGCATAATAGGGACCAATACTGTTTGAATGAGTTTCTTTCGGCATTTCTTCTCAGCAGTAGTCGTTCCGAAATGCTAGTAGTTTGTAGCTTTGGTAAATATAATTTAATTTAGAATATGACGAGAAAAAGTGCCTGTGAAGGCCTAATTTCTGAATACCTAAATGATTTGATTTTGATTTTGAAAAATGTATATGATTGACTAATAATTGGGAAGTTTTACAATTTTAATGGATAAATGAAAGGATGATAAAAAAGCAAAGTATATTATAATGTGAATTTTAAAATATCTCAATCTCGGTTTTACAGTCCGTGATTTTTTTAATTCATAAATACAATTAACATTGTTACGTTCCATTCTCACGTTTTTTTATAATGTCTTTTTTTAAATTCAATTTTAGTTAATTATTGCGGATCTCTATATTTTTAGTACGATCATAAATTCCTAATTAGCATTTATCGATTAATTAATGTATGTATAATCACACTTACTATATTTTTAAATCACCGCTAATACCAACGCATAGAACCTGTTATTCACTGTAACTTGACGCGTAGTCCACTGTACATCATAGAAAACAAAACAGTTATATGGAAAATGCAGTTTTGTCATAATCTGTGGTCATAATCAACTTTTATTATCATATGATGAGTTAAAATCTGTGTTTTCCCATAGCTGAAAAGAATCTATATTATGGACGGTATTACCCACTTATAGCACATTCTTTATGGAATCTACTTATGCATATGAGAATTGTTTACAACTATGTTTAAATTCTCAACTTGTAGATAATAAAATATTTACATATTCTACAGGGTGACTTTTAATACATTGGCAATAATTTGTCTACATGCTCAGTCCATGATTCTGAACAACTTTTAGTATGGGGGTATATCTGAAATCGCGAAAAAAAAATCTGCTGTTCTACACAAAGTTAAATATTTAACTCGTGGAAAATGTATGGATCAGCTGATTTTTTTTCGCGATTTCAAGGTTGCTTCCATACGAAAAGTTGTTCAGTACCATGGACTGAGCATGTAGATAAAATACTCGTAATACCAATGTATAATAAATCGCACTCTGTATATTATAAAAAATAACCTATTATTTATTGTTGGTTGCGTGCGGTTCCCCCTTTGTGAAAGATCTCTCCATATTCTTCTGTGGATGTTATACGACTTTGAGACACGTAGCCTAGGCAGCTGACAGGAACCAACAGCACTCAAGGGACAGATGCCGTCACCTATAGAAAAGCACGCTGAATAATCAAAATTTTAAAGTTATTTTTTATGCTCGGAGCTATGAAACCTCGCGGTTTCATAGCTCCGAATGCAACCGGACATAGGAATATAAAAGAAAAACAGTAATAACGCACTGAAAAACAAGAGATCGGCGGCTTGAGCTACATAGGAACAAACTCAATTCTGTTCAATCGTGTCTGTTCCGCTTTAACGTTTAAACCGCTGGAGAAATTTTGATGAAATTTGGTATGCATGTAGTTAAAGACCCACGTTCAAATATAGGCTACTTAAAAATAACACCCTAAAATACTACAATGGTGGTGAAAGTTTGTATATGAAAGTTATGTTCAAAAGAATATTAATCCTAGATATTAGTATCTAGCATAGGTATCCATCCATCGAGAGGTAGCTCAGCCATCGATCTCACGACACGAGCTCTACCTTCTCTCTTATTTCATCTAGGAATGCCCTTCTTGGCTTTCCTTTTCCTCTTCTTGCTTCGATATTTCCTAAAAGATACATTAAAAAGATCATTGATCATTGATATTTTTATGTATCTTTTGCAGTAGTAATGCAGAAGTGACTAAGTTGGAAGTAACTATGTAATAATTTTAAGACCATCATTTTGTACACTTAATTGGCAAATAAATTAATAAGTAACTAATAGTAACTTTTTGAGTAAGAAAATCAGGACTATATAGTTAAAAGCCACTTGCTTACGCTTTATAGAAAAACAATCTAATAAATCACAAAAAATATAATTATGTTGTCAATAGAAACTATTCTACGCTGATGAAGTCTCGGGTAAACAGGCAATAATATATGTAATCCGTATACTTACTAATATCATAAATAAGAAATGGAGTAATGGATTGAAGTGATTTTTAGTGTGGAGATAGTTGGAGCGCTGGAGAATGATATTTGCTGCTTACTACCGCAAGTGGAGCAGCGAGAAACAGCTAGTCATTGATAAATAATAGTGAATTAGGTAAGTGTGATATCAAATATAATCTATGTTTGTTATTTACAAACCTTATTAACGCGTTTGGATAAGCAAAGCTACTGATCTAAATTTGTTCAATGACAATAGCTTCTGCGTCCTATCCATACTACTAAGTCTATCTATCTTTCTGTCTGTCACATTTTCACGACTAAACCACTGGACCGATTGGGATGAAATTTCGAATAGTTATACCGCGAGCGTAGCAAGCAAAAACTAGTTAATCATTAGTCAATCACGTCAAAATAGCTGGACGGATTTAATTGAATTTTTTAATAGCGCGTACCCTTATTACCCCAAATACCCGCGTGAGCGCGTTCGAAAAGTTCAGAGATAATTTTCAACAAATTTACAATAACTAATAGATAAATTAGCTTCGAAATTTATTATAACTCTTTGTAATCTATGTCTGCCTGGTATGTGCCTGTGGCAGGTTAGCCGCTGATGAGACCACTCTGGCGTGTGGTTCCGCCCTAAAATAGAACCACTCCATACCCATGGATGTCATACGAGGTGACTACACACAGCCTTGACAACTGATCCCATTCCCAACGAGGGTTGACGTCAGCCTTTAATGTTTTTTTAATCTCTTGTGACAACGTGTAAAGCTATTGTACTTATAATATAGGCATATATATTTTAGAGCAAACAGCAGTCAACATACGGGTGCTATCGAGTTGACGCATAAACATTCATCGATCTAACAGCCAATATATTTTATCTACCTACCCCTTAATACGTGTTGTTTGGCATAGTCGTTAAAATATCAATCTACCCACGTTCATCTTATTAATGTAATAATAAATTATGTCTGCTTTAAACCTTGTCATTAAATATTTTATTGGATTGTTCGCAAAAAAGTTTGACAACAAACGATTTATCATCCGCCAATAGGTGAAATATTATGAGCTTGAAAGTCAAACAGATCGAAGTGTATTGTTAATGCGCACTTATGTTTTGAAGTTTTTAACCTGATTGCGCAGCTAATGTTTTTGTTTTTTTTTTTTTTACTGAATTGTTTGGAAAAAATTAAGTCGACTATATTGTGATGTTACAAGACTTACAAGCAGAATATAATTACACAAGATTTTATAAAAGTGATTTTGTATTATTTATATGGGTATACTTTTATATTCATATGAAATTAAGATTCTGCCGTCCATTGCCTATGAGGTTCTGTAATTATGGTAGTCCTTAGGCTAACATAATACATGAATTAGTTAGGATGTGTATTTGTTAGACGAGAAAAATCGCAAGACGACAAACATTAGATATCCCATCTCTACCGTAGAATCTGGAGTGATTATATCGTTCTATATTTTATGAGTTATTTTTTGATTTTGTATTATATCCAAGATAATCACAATTGAAATAAAATCCCAGTTTCATTTATACCTTCTTAATAGTGTGTCAGTAGGTACGTTTGTCTGTTGCTCAATCATGTTAAATCTAACGAACGAATTTGGGTAAAATTGACTCACGAATCGATGGCTCCCACGTATACTATTGTATGTCTAAAAATACAACTTTACAGGAGAAGCAATTAAGATGATTATAATGTATAGTTTCTTTGAATTTTAAGCTAGGAATATGATTTTTTAATTACAATTAGTTGAACTATAGCATATAACAATGTAATAACATTCATTTATAAATATATTATAGTTTCCGAGATATTGTTGTTACGATTGTTTACATTGGATAGAAGAAGTTTTAAAGATTGTAACTCAACTATACGACTATTTACTTGGCATGGTTTATCAATCAAAAAATCGTAACTCAGCTATACGATTACTTACTTTGTTTATTTGTCGATAAAAAATGTGGTATGAATTACTTACTGCTTTTTACGGGATTTTATGGGATGTTTTAAATGTCTATAAAAAAAAATAAATTTTACAATGACTATAGGTAGAGTGTAAGGTATTTACTATATACATACTTAATCATAAAATCAATTGATATTTTTGGAATGTTTTATTCATAATAAAAAAAACACCGAATCATTTTATAACAGTATTGTAACAAAACTATTTTGTTTTCTTATAATTATTTTAGAATATAACAATTGTGACATAAATAAACACTTTCTCCAGAGTTTAAACAAAAAAAAACAGTTTCATTCTTATCATCTTGATAAAGTAAAATAATATTTCTTACTATTATCTTAAATCTATGACTTCAGTACTCAGTCTTTATGATTTATGAGTATTATTTATTAATGTGAACTACGCGCTTCAAAATGAAATTGGAATAACATAATAAAAATATCTCTCAATCAGCAAATAATATATTAATATCCCTAAATTAACAAATAAAAAGATTAATGAAATAAAGTTCAAACCTTGGTTGAGCTACATATTAACTAAAATTAGTTTTTTTACTAAACTTTATAAAAAATATTTTGAATAAATTCTAATCAATTACAAAAGAGTATTTAATCTGAATCAGTATCAGTGTTACGAATAGCATTATGGGAAATTACAGAAAGACTTTGGTAAAAGTTATGATGAACTGCTGGAATGATTCCACTATTGCAAAGACTTATCAGATCATTCTTTTTAGCTAAAGATATGGGCAGTACATCATCATAAAGAGGGGGAATATTAGTGTTATCTTGCTGTCGTCGTCTAGTATTCGTTCTAGTAACAATAGTCATGTATTGAGACTCATCTAAATTATATTTATAAAGAAGTTTATTGGGATCAGAAGGAAAAACCTTTACTTCTTTTATCTTTGTCCATTGAACTACTTCTCCGTTTGTATTTTTAGCCCAATTTTTAGAGGCTAAAATTGATTTATAATCTAAAAACTTGGTATGATCCATCTCAACAACATTGTACGGTTTTCCGTCTTGCTTAGCCCATCGCACTAATGCACTAATTCCAAAGGAGTATAGATACATTTATTTTTGGCAGATCTTTCAATTAATGCATGTACACTATCTCCTTCTTGTTGCGTATGTCCTTTTTCCAAAAATGTATGTTTAATGATAACATTATATTTTTGGGCTAGCAACATGTAAGCTGCGAAAACTATTCTATTCCGGTTTTGCCCTGTGGCATTATCTGACCAAAATCTAAATTCAACTGCCCCTGCATCTACTCCTTTAGATATGAAATCTGACAGACAACTTGATACCTCATTCGCACCTCGTTTACCTTCTGCCTCATGCCACATGTAGCAAGTCGCTGTTCTTGGGGCTAAATTGAACACGGTAAAATTCATGGTAGCTAATTTTCGTTTATAATAAAATACGCTTATTTCACCATAAGGGCAAATCAGTACTTTTTGAAAATCAAACGTGGCAGCGACTATTTTGCCACCTGAAGATATAGCCTCCTTTTTATCTGCAGTCTTTAAACCACGTGCCGTATTTTTATTAATAATATGATTGGCATAAGTTTCATGATCCATCTCAGTGCGAGATTCACTGATCTTATATTTGTGACATACGTCACATTGATCCTTCTTAGGTTTAAAAAAACTGAGCTTAAAGCTATCGTTTACAATAGTTTTATATTGACGCTCTGTTTCCGCTTTACATTGGTAAATAATAGGATCAAACCATTCATTGTACATAACGAAGAGCTTATGAAAGTTTAAATCACTATCTAAGTATAATTTGGAGTTATCCTTTCGAGTATAATGGGACTCTACTGGTTGCAAGCATTCAATATGGTCACATACACTTTTCTTGACATCAGCAGACATTTTGCAAGGATGATTTTGGTGCTTGCCTCGATTATCAGTAGTAACAATACCTGTTGAAGAGTCTGTCTTCTGTATTGCTGTGTAAACAAATTGTTCACTGATTGACAACGTAGATAAGAACTGTTTTTTGCAAACTATCAAGTTATTTTCATCTGAACTATCTGAATCGGGAAGAGGTAATCTATATTTCATGGTATATTTTCGCCGGGACTGGGTATCAACATAAACTCTACGCTTATGATTTTGGCTTACCAGGTTGGATACATAAATCCATTGCTTATGATGATCGCCTAATTTCCAGAAAGCCTCAAAATTGCTTTTCTTTGTTCAGTTGATATTTTTTCGAAACATTTTAATCGGCATTTACATGGCGATTTTATTTC